>NC_080540.1:285294023-287779023 GCF_028640845.1 Ahaetulla prasina | reverse complement strand
GTCACATTACCCCCCCCACCAAGCCATGCCCACAGAACCGGTAGCAACAAATTTTACATTTCACCCCAGGACCAAGGAGAAAAGCCCTTTCCATGGTGGCCTCATCCCTGTAGAACACAATACCATCGGAGATGACAACTAGTTTCGCCCTTTTGGCCTTTTGGAAAGGTATTAAAACTTGGCTTTGCTAGTTGGTTTGTGGTCCCAAGTCGGGCGGATACACACTGTTGGAGTGACCAATCTGGTAATAACACCTCATCCCCATCCTAAAACACAAATCTTACTAGATATTGGTTAATTGTTCTTACTGTCAGGAAATTTCTTCTTAGTTCTTGTTGTGTCTTGCCCGCTCTCACTGCAGCTGGGGTCTGCTTATCTGCTTCCGAACGCTGAAGAATGTCCTCCCGGCCCCAGCCCTGGCTCCATGCCCAAGCAGGCTGCAGAGGAGGGAGCACCCCCCGGCCCCAGCCCTGGCTCCATGCCCAGGCAAACGGAGCAGCTAGACCCCTCCCCCTCCTCCACAGCATGTGAGCCTGAGGACAGTTTATTTCCAACAGCTGCTGATTGGAGTGACCCTCGCATCAGAAGACTGGATAGGCGGAGGCAACAGAAGGAAGGGAGGGGCAGGCCTTAATGAGTGCTGAGTCATGGAGCCACACCCCATGGCCTATATAAAGGATCTGCTTTCTGGCAGTCTCTGAGTCAGGCAAAGTCGAACTTATCTTGCTGAAGTCACTTTCTGGTCTCCTGCCTGCTCTGAGGACTTTGCTAGGACTTTGGGCAGAGCTGCAGAGGCAAGCCTGATTCGGATTTCCCTGACCCGGCCGTCAGCGGAGGAGTGGGACACGACAGTTCTAGGTTGCTTTTCTCCTTGATTTTCCATCCGTTGTTTCTCGTCTTGCCTTCAGGTGCATTGGAAAATAGGCTGACTCCCTCTTCTTTGTGGCAGCCCGTCAAATATTAAAATACTGTTATCATGTTTCCCCCTAGTCCTTCTTTTCACTAGAGTAGACAAACTCAGTTCCTGCAACTGTTCTTCCTGTATTTTAGCCTCTAGCCCCCTGATCAACTTTGTTGCTGTTCTCTGCACTCTGTCCAGAGTTTTTCTATATATATTTTTATAACATGGTGATCAAAATTGGATGCAGTGTTCTAAGTGTGGTTTTACCAAGGCTTTATAAAGTGGTACTAATACTTCGTGTGATTTTGAGTTTATCCCTCTGTTTGTGCAATTTAGGATTGTGTTAGCCTTTTTGGCTGCTGCTGCACATTGCTGGATCATATTTAAGTGATTGTCCACTAGGACTCCAAGACTATCTTCCTAAATGGTTGGTATGCTCAGGTTGTTTCAATGTTTAGACTAGATTTGGAAGATATCCAAATGCCTCGGTAAGGCCACACTTGGAATATTGCATCCAGTTTTGGTCTCCACGATGTAAAAAAGATGTTGAGACTCTAGAAAGAGTGCAGAGAAGAGCAACGAAGATGATTAGGGGACTGGAGAATAAAACATATGAAGAACGGTTGCAGGAACTGGGTATGTCTAGTTTAACGAAAAGAAGGACTAGGGGAGACATGATAGCTGTGTTCCAATATCTCAGGGGTTGCCACAAAGAAGAGGGAGTCGGGCTGTTCTCCAAAGCACCTGAGGGTAGAACAAGAAGCAATGGGTGGAAACTGATCAAAGAAAGAAGCAACTTAGAACTAAGAAGAAATTTCCTGACAGTTAGAACAATTAATAAGTGGAACGACTTGCCTGCAGAAGTTGTGAATGCTCCAACACTGGAAATTTTTAAGAAAATGTTGGATAACCATCTGACTGAGATGGTGTAGGGTTCCTGCCTGGGCAGGGGGTTGGACTAGAAGGCCTCCAAGGTCCCTTCCAACTCTGTTGTTATGTTATGTTATGTTATATCTTGAGAAAGCAGAGATTAAACACATATTTCAAATGAGCAAAAATGCTTCTGACTGAGATCTGCCCAATGCAAGCATCTGTATTAAATTTGCTTGTCCAAAAGGATGAAGACTCATTAAAATAAGGCACCATCCAGCACTCTTTGTGTTAACCCTAGGAAGGCAAATCTTAAGACTAGTTCTTGTAATGTGTGACCTTTTCTTTTCCCCAGCTCTTCTTATTTTTGTTTTTGATTTGTGTGTGACTGATAGTTAAAGGAATCCTTTTCAAATCCTCATCCTGTCTTGTCACTTAATGATCTTCTTTTTTAAAAAAAAAAATGATGGGTGAAAATAGTTATTGGCAGTAGATGCTCAGGTCAGCATCCTCTAATGGAATTTAGTGCAGTACCGAAGCTTGGAAGATTAAGTATCACTGTCCTTCATTCTCCTTAATACCTGCTAACATCTGTTGCCCACAAAGCTATCGAGTTCTTTTTTCAGGAGCTCTTTTCTTTCTCTGACCATTTCAAGTAACATTTTGATTTTTTGAGCACCTGACTCAGCACCTGACTCTGACATTTGGTTCCCAGACTCTATATCTTTTCAACCTAGCAGAATTCACATACCTTTTATTTTTAAAAGAACCTATCTCCCAGGTTCATTTTTATTGTATTTTCCTTGCCTGAAAAATCGTGAATAGCGCTGATTGAACATCAAGCATCCTTTTGAATGAAAAGAAAAATAGAAGGCCAAAATGGCCTATTTTGGAATTGCTGTCCTTAAACCAATCAAGACACTTTTTTCCCCATGTGGGAATTCAAGATGGAATTTGTATTGACATATCCAGCCCAATGCTTGAGTGACCTAAAGGTGGAGCTTTTACCTCACAATCAGGAGGCTGTGAGTTTGATCCTAGGTAGAGGCAGATATTTCTTTCTCTGAGCACAATGAGAATGTATCTGCTGAATCAAACTTCGCATTGGTGACGGGAAGGGCAACTGGCCAGTAAACACTTAGCTCTGTTCAGTTGCCCAAACTCCACCCTGCATTAAAAGAAGATGATGATATTCAGCCCAATGCTTCTAATGATCAGACATTTTCAGATATAGACTTAGTGGCTCAGAGGATAAGATGCTGAGCTTGTCAATCGAAAGGTCGGCAGTTCAGTGGTTCAAATCCCTAGTGCCGCGTAACAGGGTGAGCTCCTGTTACTTGTCCCAGCTTCTGCCAACCTAGCAGTTTGAAAGCACGTAAAAAATGCAAGTAGAAAAAATAGGGACCACCTTTGGTGGGAAGGTAAGAGCATTCCGTGCGCCTTTGGCATTTAGTCATGCTGGCCACATGACCACGGAGACATCTTCAGACAGCGCTGGCTCTTCAGCTTTGAAAAGAGAGATGAGCACCACTCCCTAGAGTCAGGAACAACTAGCACATATGCGCAAGGGGAACCTTTACCTTTTTAACTATATGTTAGTTGCATAGTTGTATAGTTTTGAAGAAAAAATCTTGAGGGAAAATATAATTTTCAAATACTCATTGTGCAGTCTCAATTTTGATGATGATGATGAAGATGATGTACACCATATTATTAAGAATTTCATTTATCAACTCACAAATAATCTTTAAAAGTATCCCCAATGAAAATCCTTTTTCATAAAAGCAAATCATCCCTAAAACCCTAAAGATTATGAGGCATTGTGACTTCTTCTTCAATCTTCTGCCCCAAAGAAAAAAATTATAATCATTATTTTCCCAAAAATGTTTCTCCAATACTTCTTCATTTCATATGTTCTAAATATTGCACTTCTGTCTTCAAAATGGTTACCTGTCTAAGATATATGATAATGTTTTCTATAGGAATTGCTCCGTATTACTAAAATTACAAGACTTCATTTATAACTATTTGTAGGTAGGATTATAGGGAAAATATATGCACTTATGCATTACTCCTCTTGTCTGCAAAGAAGTAAATGTCATTGAGTAAAATGAATTTTTCTCCCATAAGGTGCACAAGGTCCACATAAAAAAAATAATTCTCTAGAAATCTAATTATTACCTGAAAATCACTGTTCATTTAACAAACTTGCCCTTTTGCATCATCATCATTATCATGATCATCATCAATCATCATACCTTTGAATTAAGATGATGGCATTCAGCGTGTTTTACTCATACTTGAAGAAAACCCTAGCAAATTGGAAATTAAGAAGCTAGGAGATTGACTCCTTCCACAGGTAGTGTGATCAGAAACTGATTAGAAAGATTAAATTGACAAATA
Organism: Ahaetulla prasina; assembly: GCF_028640845.1. Lineage (NCBI taxonomy): Eukaryota > Metazoa > Chordata > Lepidosauria > Squamata > Colubridae > Ahaetulla > Ahaetulla prasina. Next base: position 287,774,849 of record NC_080540.1, on the reverse strand, counting down.
AGGATGCCTGTGAAATCTACTAGACCAGGGATCTCCAAACTTGGTCCCTTTAAGACTTGTGGACTTCAACTCCCAGAGTCCCTCAGCCAGCTTTGTTGAAGTCCACAAGTCTTAAAGGGACCAAGGTTGGAGACCCCTGTACTAGACTACAGGAACGGAGGGATGAAAGAAAGAAAAAAATAGGAAAATGCTCTTCCCCAGAGGTCCATTTCATGGCTCACAAAATGAAACCTTTATGATTTACACAGACCAGCAACTGAACTGTAGACTGTGTGATGTTTCAATAGCAGATATCTGAGGAATCAGAGATTGGAGTCACTTAATGTAAAACAAGGGTCCCCAACCCCTGGTCTGTAGACCGGCACTGGGCCATGGCATGCTAGCAACCGGGCCCTGCAAACAGGTGAAGCCTCATCTGTGAGATGCAGATAGCATAAAAAACCACATCCTTTCCACTCCACAAGAAAATCCTTTCTCCATGGAACCAGTCCCTGGTGCCCAAAAGCTTGGGGACCACTGGTGTAGAACACAGAACATAGAGTATGTTCTGTCCTCCTTCGCTTCCATCCAAGTGATGGCTTAATTAGCCGGCACTATCAGCTCTGGCAGCAGAATAGCCAGCATCTGCCAAGAGCCTTCATTATCTTCCACGATGCTGGTGAGTCACCCACGAACAAACTTCAGCTCTTAAGTCAATCAGTGGATTTGCCTGTTACAAAGAGACACAGCAGCTCTCGCTGCCTTTTATATCCTGTGGGGTGTGGCTCCATGACTCAGCACTTCCTAGGCCTGCCCCACCCCTGCTTCTGTTATTCCCTCCTCTCCTGCCTACGAAACCTAGGGTCCAACGAAGCCTGATTGCCGTCAGCTGGGTCTGAAGATGTGGCCAGGGGGGGGAAGAGTCAGGGGATGGAGGCCTCATTATCTTTTTCACCTGGCCTGCCTCTGGCTCCTGGAGCTGAGCCAGGGAAGCCGGTGCTCCCGAGGTAAGTCCTGACGGCCCTTCCCCCTCACTTTCCAAGTCACTTTCTGGCATCAGGCCCGGCTCCAAGTCACTTTCTGGCAGGAGGGCCGGCTCGGGGGGCACAGACACAACAGAGTAATAGAGTTGGAAGGGACCTTTGAGGTCTTCTAATTTAGGGGTCTCCAACCCTGGCAACTTTAAGACTTGTGGACTTCAACTTCCCAAATCTGGGAGTTGAAGTCAGGGGTGAAATGCTCCTGATTCGGTCCAGTTTACCCGAACCGGTAGTAAAAAGGCTACTGGTTCACCAAACTGGTTGTAAAAAATATTTTTTAAAAAGTTCCAACAATCAGGTGAGCGACGCACGATCGTCGGAATTTTTTTTTTACTTTTTTAGCAATTTTTTCAGCATTTTTGGCGCATAGTGTGCATGTGCATCCAGAAAACGGTAGTAAACCGGTTCAGATTTTACCACTGGTTGACGTCCACAAGTCTTAAAGCTGCCAGAATTGGAGACCCCTGTTCTAATCCAACCGCCTGCTCAAGCAGGAGATCTTATACTCCTTTGGACAACTGGTTGTCTGGTCTCTTCTTGGAAAGTTCCAGTGATAGAACACCCACAACTTCCAGAGGCAAGCTGTTCCACTGATTAATTGTTCTCATTGTTAGGAAATTTCTCCTTAGTTCTAGATTGGATCTCTGTTTAATGATCTTCTACCCATTACTTCTTGTCGTTCCCTCAGGTGCTTTGGAGATTAGGTTGATCCTTTCTTCTTTGTAACAGCCCCCTCAAGTATTGGAAGATTGAGATGAGTGGCGTCTAAATTTGATAAAGAAACAAATAAAAGTTCTTTCAAATGATTGTAGAGCTGCACACTAAAAACGGGAGGGTGGCATAGTGTCTGTGATGAAATGGAAATTAGGAAAGGCAAGATGCCATCACATCCCTGCTTCTTTTATATTTGTGTCTATGTTCATTCTTTCTTTATTATTGTTTTTTATGCCACCCATCTCACTCTTACAGTGACTGGAAAGAGTAAGATCCATTGAATGAAAAATGACTTTTTGATGAGCACGTTATCAAAATGTATAGCCAATATAACCAAGCTCTGATGGTTGAGGTGAAAAATTCAAGATGGTGGATGTGACCTTGGAATGAAAGAACCACCCCTTTTAAGGTGTGTCATGGCCACCATTTTGATTAGAATGAACTTTTCACTTGCAAAGGTTTCCAAGCCCCAATCTTGCAGTGAAACTCTTGCTGTTGTTTTGATCACATATTTATTTTTTCTGGCTGCAAACCTCTTTTTCCCCTGTAAAGATGTTTGTGCTTCTTGGTCTCCCACATGGCAACCATTAGCAAACATGTTCATTTGTATAGTCTAATCTCATTACAGCGGTTCTGTGTGAATGACGGCTGAGAATCAGAGGTTTGCAACTATATCAGACTTCTTTCTTTCCTCTTTCCTTTACAAAAATACTAAACAAGGTTATTCAAGAGTTGATCATCATACAGACATCCTCTTTGTCCCAGATTTCTGTCTTTTCTTCATAATTCTACTTTCAAGTTTTCATCTTTTCTATAGTCCTTTCACCTCAAGCCACTTGTTTTATTGTTCTTTTATATTTTTCAGTAATAATAAATAGATATTATCCCCCAACCCCACTTGCTGAGAACTTATATTGTGAGTTACCATAATGTCAGCAGGTCTTCTTGAATTGATCAGAAATATAGAATATATATATATAGATCAAGGCAAATCAATAGATGCAATCTACATAGACTTCTGCAAAGCTTTTGACTCAGTAGTACACGATAAACTTCTCCTTAAACTAACATCCTATGGCATCTCAGGACCCCTCCACAAATGGATATCTGCTTTTCTGTCTAACAGACAACAAGTGGTCAAAATTGGCAATGCTTTATCAAATCCTGTTCCTGTCAAGAGTGGCGTTCCTCAAGGCAGCGTCCTTGGACCAACACTCTTTATACTATACATTAATGATCTTTGTGACCATATCTCAAGTAATTGTGTTCTCTTTGCTGACGATGTCAAACTATTTAACACCACAGACAACACTTCTATCATTCAAAACGACCTTGACCATCTAACCGCTTGGTCTAAAAATTGGCAGCTCCAAATTTCAACCAGCAAATGCTCAGTCTTACATATAGGAAAAAAGAACCCAAAAACTAAGTACATACTAGATGGACATTACCTTACAGACGACCCCATCCCGTTAAAGACCTTGGAGTTTTCATGTCAAATGATCTAAGTGCCAAAGCCCACTGTAACTACATAGCAAAAAAAGCTCTAAGAGTTGTAAACCTAATTTTGCGTAGCTTCTTTTCCAAAAACACCACACTACTATCCAGAGCATATAAAACATTTGCTAGACCAATTCTAGAATACAGCTCACCGGTTTGGAACCCTCACCACATCTCTGACATCAATACAATTGAACGTGTCCAGAAATATTTTACAAGAAGAGTTCTCCATTCCTCTGAAAACAACAAAATACCTTATCCCACCAGACTTGAAATCCTAGGCTTAGAAAACTTGGAACTCCGTCGCCTTCGACAAGACCTAAGTTTAACTCACAGAATCATCTATTGTAATGTCCTTCCTGTCAAAGACTACTTCAGCTTTAATTGCAATAATACAAGGGCAACCAATAGATTTAAACTTAATGTTAACCGCTTTAATCTAGATTGCAGAAAATATGACTTCTGCAACAGAATCATCAGTGCTTGGAATACTTTACCTGACTCTGTGGTCTCTTCCCATAATCCTAAAAGCTTTAACCAAAAACTTTCTACTATTGACCTCACCCCATTCCTAAGAGGACCATAAGGGGCGTGCATAAGCGCACAAACGTGCCTACCGTTCCTGTCCTATTGTTTTTCTTTTCTTCTTCCTATATATGTTTATATGGTTATATACTATATAATCTTTTTGTATGATGTTGTGACAAAATAAATAAATAAATAAATAAATAAATAAATAAATAAATAAATATATGTAAAACATTGAGCTTAATGGTGAAGGAAACCAACGAATACTGAGTGACAGGAAGAGTAAGGTTTTACTCCGTAACTTTCTTTTCCCTCTTGAGTTTGTATGAAAGGTTTTGTGTCAGGAAAATTGGCCTGGCGCCTTGCTTGGTTCTTGCCACCAAAGGGGAAGGGAGGGGGGAGACATTTGTGGCAATTCACACCTGTATATCAAATGGTAGGAAACAGGGGAGGTGGTGAGAAGGGGAAATGACAAGAGAAGAATACCAGATCACCAAACCAGCTTGTTCCATGATCTTCACGGCCCTTTGCCCTGAGAATGGAATGTTACCAGCTTCACACCTCAGAGCTTCTCAAAACATCACATTGGCTGGACAGGGGAACTGGTCATGGGGAGGAAGGATTGGGAATTGGAAAGAATAGCTTTGTTTTTGGCAGGGGAGCATCAGATTCCACCTGACTTTGCTGCAACCAATTTATTTCAGTAAAAGTTCATTTGCTTCAACTAAACGGAGTCACGAGTCCTACTTTCCTGAGAGAGCAAACTGGGGCAGCCCTGACACTTTGATTCAAGTGGCTTGAAATTGTGTTGTTAAATCCCACAATTCTTAATCACAAGTTTTTCAAGAGCAGCAATTCAATTTCCCAAACAATGAACAGTGAGATAGACAAAACACATGTGTGTGTGCGCGCGCACACACACAGACACACACTCATGCACCAAATACCAATCCATTACCGAAACCCTCCCCAAAATATAAATCTGTACTGTCACTTATAAAGATGTTTATTCTTCCAATAAAGCTTTTTTTTTTAAATGTCCCAGTCGAACTGTATTAAATGTGGAATAAATAAATCTCAAGGAAAGAAATTAAATTACACTGAGTTAAGACTTGCATCTTGTAATTAAAAGGAAGCTGAATTCATGAAAGCCCTAAATATAAATTAACATGTCTGTTTCCATTTTACACTCTCTTTTTTTGAGATGGGAAGAAATATGCATATGTTTGAGAAAGAGTGAGAACTTTACTTGTTATGATGCCCCATTTTTTTAAAAAAAATATTAAAAACATATGCCATTTAGCAAAGCATCTTGAGTTAGAAACTGAGTCTGCGTAAGGGTGAGAACCCTCAAATTTTTGTCACATTCTAGTGTGGCTGGAACTGTGAATAGGGTTGTTCAGAAGTAGATGTGAGACTATATAGATGAGCACATCAATCACTTTTTGGGTTGTCCTTGCAATGGATTCCACCTAAGTTCTAAAGTAACATCATCAGTGCCTGAATAAACATTTAAATAGACTATGTACATATATATGTATGTTTACCTTTGAGTTAATGGATGATCTTAAGCGTAATAACATTTTTAACACTTTTCCCCCCATTCCTTGTAAAGGATAGTGAAAGAAACATAAAAAGGACAATTTTAATTCTTGTGAAACTATGCTTTTTTGTGAATATTCAGAAAGTTGATATCAAATCCACATTATCTTTTCATCTACAGTGCTCACTACATGGGGCTCCCCTTGAAGAGCATCCGGAGGCTTCAGTTGGTTCAGAACGCAGCTGCGCGGGTAATAGAGGGAGCCCCTCGTGGCTCCCACGTGACACCTCTCCTGCGCAGACTGCACTGGCTACCTGTGGCCTTTCGGGTGCGCTTCAAGGTTTTGGTTACCATCTTCAAAGCGCTCCATGGCATAGGGCCGGGTTATTTACGGGACCGCCTGCTGCCACCGACTACCTCCCACCGACCCGTACGCTCTCACAGGGAGGGACTCCTTAGGGTGCCGTCCGCCAGGCAGTGCCGACTGGCGACACCCAGGGGAAGGGCCTTCTCTGTGGGGGTCCCCACCCTCTGGAACGAGCTCCCCCCAGGATTACGTCAACTTCCTGACCTTCGAACCTTCCACCGCGAGCTTAAGACACATCTATTTATTTGTGCAGAGCTGGCCTAGGGTTTAATTTTAAAATTAATTTTAAACAGGGTTTTGTATTTTTAACTATAGTTTTAAATTTGGCCTAATGGAATAAGTTTTTTAAATGTTGTTTTAACATGTATTTATTTTATGTTTTATAAGGCTGTAAACCGCCCTGAGTCCTTTGGGAGATAGGGCGGTATAGAAATTTGAACAATAAATAAATAAATAAATAAATAAATAAATAAATAAATAAATAAATAAATAAATACAGTGTATAGGGGATAATATTACAACTTCCTTGTCTTTTTTGTTGTTGTTGTTGGAAATCTATGTATTAAATACTTTTTATTTTTTTAAAAAAACAACAACAAGACATAACAAACATATACTCCTTCTTTAGATCAGTTTTGTTTCGGTATTCCTCTATTAGTTACATTTTTTCCCTCTCGTTTCCTTTAATTATACTTACCTTTTTTGTCCCATTATCCTTTATTTCTGTATAGATTCCATCATACCTATCATTATAGCAATTCATTTTCTTTCATGCACTACCCTTTTTTTGTGTGTGTGTGTATGTGACCTTTTCCCCTTTTTCGTCATTTACGATTTATAATTTCTATCCAATTATATACTTTATTCCATACTATATAATATTTCATATCTTCCTTTTCTTTTATCCCCTTTGTTAATTTATCCATCTCAGCACAGTCCTTATCACTTCCTCCTCTGATGGTATATTCTCATTTTTCCAGTTCTGTGCATAAGATACTTCCTTGTCTTTTACTGGTTTTAGATAATTTATTTTTTTTAATTACAGAACTTGCTCACAATGCAGATTCTTTTTGTCTTTAAAAAATCTTTTTTTTTATTGGACTCATAATCTGAAGTCCTCAGAAATTAAGTCAGTGAACTGATGCACCCAATGGTTTTCTCAAGTAATAGTGGTTCTATGTTTTAAAGCAGGCTATATCCAGTATTACATTTTAATAGGATGACTTCTTTTCCAATTTATTGCCATTTGCCAAGGGCTTCAGAAAGGGTTTTGTTGCACACACATTTACACCAATGCCAATGAATGATGTCTATTGCTTCCACATATAGACATTATATTAGCCCATGTAGACTTTGTATGGAGTCTGTAGAAAGTTAGTACCCACCCCTCTCCTAGAAGAATAAAATATTTTAGAAAATATTAAAAAGGGCAGAATATTATATTTCCCTGGATGAGAAATGGAGAAAACTGTTTCAAAGACAAAGCAGCTTCCTGCCTCCCCACACCTTTGTCAATGGGCCATTAAGGCCTCAGCCAAGCTCACTCATTCCCCCCACCTTTGTCAATGGACCATCATCTGCAACACAATAGGATCCATCTAGCAACAGAAACTTACCACATGGCAAGGCTCAAGCAAGCTTGAGAGACAACCTACAATGTTAGCTAAGACCCCTAAACCACCTGGGAGTTTCACAACCAATCAGGGTACATTTCTTATACAGGAACAGAAAACACTAAGGTGGAGCCCAACAAAAGGTATAAACTCAGGCACTCTCAGCATCTTGGGATCTTCTTTCCTCTTTGGTTCTTCACCCAACACCTTGAAGCATGTGATCACCTTTTCTGTTCAGGAACTCAAGCCATGTGATCCTGACCATCATTAAACCATCTTTCCAAGCAATCTCCATGTTTCCAGTGTCTATTTCTCCACTTGGAACTAAACTCAGAAGCACATTTCTTCCAATAAGTTTTTGCAAATTCAGTTCAAAGGATTATCATATTAGTAGCTTAGGTGACTAAAGTTATCAGAGATGAGGAGAAAGAGTAGACTGAAAAAAGGAATATTAAAAACTCATTCAGTCTATGTGATAGAAAAGGGTCATTTATTGGGGGTGGAGAGAATCCCGAATGTTCAGAAACATGATCAAGACCATAGAGTGGGAGAGCAACACATCAAAATTTATTTCTAGATTGAAAAAGGCCTTCAGTAGATGACAAACCAATTTTTCCTCCCAAACAGCTAGAGGGTTGCAATAACAACAGCACTTAGACTTATATACCATTTCATAGTGCTTTTATAGCCCTCTCTAAGTGGTTTACAGAGCCAGCCTATTGCCCCCAACAATCTGGGTCCTCATTTCACCCACCTGGGAAGGATGGAAGGCTGAGTCAACCTTGAGCCAGTGAGATTTGAACTGCTGAACTGCAGCTAGCAGTCAGCTGAAGTAGCCTAAAGTTTTTGTTGTTAGTCGCGAAGTCATGCCTGACACGTTCCTCCAGGTCTTCCTGTCCTCTACCATCCTCTACCATTTAAGTTCACACCTACTGTTTCAGTGACTCCATCCAGCCACCTCATTCTCTGCTGTCCCTTTCTTCTTTTGCCCTCAATGGATCCCAGCATTAGGCTCTTCTCTAGTGAGTCCTTCCTTCTCATTAGGTGGCCAAAGTATTACTGCACTCTAACCACTGCACCACCTGGGCTCTAGCATGAATACCATGAAAGACTCTCATGGATGTCTGGGTCTGGAGAAAATGTAGAAAAATATGTCTTTCCCAATTCTGCCAAGTTTGAAAAGCCAGCTAGATGAATAACTGATTCTTACTTCAACATTCTTTGAGTACATCTTTTGGAAGTTAATGCATCTGCAATTCCCTGCTCCTCATTCTCCTAACTATCCATATGCCTTTTTAGTCTCCAGTTCCTAGCTTGGAGCCTTAAGCAAATATATAGTTTTAGTTTGCTCTCTGTGAGCATGCAAATATTGATGCCAAAAAAGGAAGTAAAGCAATATCTTTCCTGATTTTCTTTATGTTTTTTTTATTAAATTGTAGTAGGTCTCCCTAGTAGGCCTCCCTGGGAGAAAAAATGGGCCACGGGGGCCCCACACCGCACCCCCCACACCCTCTTTTGGGCCTAGTAGGCCTCCCTGCAGTTACCTGGGAACCAAAACTGGGCACCTGGAAGGGGCGGGGAGGGTATGAATGGGGAGGGGCAGGGCCAAGCAATTTAACAACCGGTTTGTCTGAACCAGCTGAATCCCACCACTGGTTTCACCTTACCCACAGTGATGGTCTTCCTATCTCTGTATGGGAATTAAAGGAAGATGAATGAGATCCGGGGGTTTATGAAACTCAGCAAATCATCTTGACCCACTATAAATTTGAAAATTTCTCTCTTGCACAGGGGAAATAAATTCAAATGAGTCAGGCAGCTTTGGTATGCCAAGACTCATTGTTCTGTGCTTTAACCTATAATGTTTGCTTCTACTGTCTCCCTCTCTCTCTTTTTCTCACTGCACCCCCCCCCCCGCCCCGGTCTCTCTTTTCCCTACTGCAAATTAGAGTGACATTTGTGTATCTCAGAATAAAGTTCATTGAGCTGGAAACAAAACATTCTCCCACAACGCTCCCAGATCAATCTGAAAACAGGACTACAAGAACACTACCCATCTCTCCACACAACAATCATTTCTTTCTCTTTTTAGAGAAGACATAGAAATGCCGGGCTGGTAGTGATGAAAATCAATGCTATTCGATCAATATTGGAACATATGTCTGTTTTGGCCTTAGTCTGTTGGATGAAGTGATATTCAATGATTTAAGAAAAAAAAATGCTGAACAAAATTCCTTACCCGTCTCACAAAATTAGTAAGGATATTTTTGTTTATTTATTTATTTATTTACTTCTGTTGATTCAGTTCTACAGAGGAATTATTGAGTCTGTCATTTGCACCTCTATAACTGTCTGGTTCGGTTCTGCAACCCAACAAGAAAGATACAGACTTCAGAGGATAATTAAAACTGCAGAAAAAATAATTGCTACCAACCTGCCTTCCATTGAGGACCTGTATATGCACAAATCAAGAAGAGGGCCATGAAAATATTTACAGACCCCTCACATCCTGGACATAAACTGTTTCAACTCCTACCCTCAAAACGACGCTATAGAGCACTGCACCCCAGAACAACTAGACACATTCTATTCTATTCTATTCTATTCTATTCTATTCTATTCTATTCTATTCTATTCTATTCTATTCTATTCTATTCTATTCTTACTTACTTACTAGCTTACCTATCTATCTATCTATCTATCTATCTATCTATCTATCTATCTATCTATCTATCTATCTATCTATCTATCTATCGTACCTCAAAAGTAATTCATTTTTCTCATTTTTTATTTCCCCCCACATAGATTCATGTAGTAATAGAGATGCCTCTATATCAGTAGTCAACAACTGGTGGTTCATGGACCACTGGTGGTCTGTGAGAACATTTTGGTGGTCTGCAGAAAAATTATTTGCATTTTTTATATTGCACTAAATCAGGGGTCCTCAAACTACGGTCCCTGGGCCGGATATGTGCAATCAACGTTTGTGTTGCTGCAGAGAGTCTCCCCCTTCGGGGTCTTTTTGTGTAGATGAGAGGGGGTCAGAAATTTCGACTTGTGGTCTGCTTTGACCTCCTGGTGCTGGGCTTTAGGTGAAGGCTGGAGGGAAGTGCTGCTGGTGGCAAAGAACTGGAGGGCCTTTTTCCAGTGGGACTGCATCATGGCCTGAAACTGGCTGACCATCTCAGCCCACTGAGCCTCCAGGCACCGGTACCTGGCCTTGCGCTCCTATAGGTCTTCTCTCTGCTTGGAAAGCCTATGCTCATAGTCCTCAGTGAGGTGCTTCTGCTGAGCCTCCTTCTCGGCCAGATCCAATTTGAACTGAGCTGTTTTGCCAACTCTTTCTCGTGGTGGCTGCTTAGTTCCAACAACTGCTTCCTGTAGGGGGCCTAAGGAGCCCAGGCAGGGAGGTGAGGCGTGGCTGAGAGGGGAGGGGCGAATACAGACTGGTGAGGCACCCCTTGATGTGACATCGAGTTGGCCACGCCCACCCAGCCGGTCATTAGGCAGATCATATTAGTGGTCCATGGGATTTAAAATTATGAATTTAGTGGTCCCTGAGGTCCGAAAGGTTGGGGACCCCTGCTCTATATCTTCAATAAAAAATCAATTTGTTATTTTTGGCAAGGAATGTAATACCAAATCCTTTACTGTTGGCTTAGCAAATGCTGACGTTTCATTGTTGTCTTCTGCAGTGTTAAGATAAAGTAGCACAGCCAAAAAAAGACATGCATTGCATTGGTCCAAAGAGCTATATAAGCTTCTGAAGCATATGTCACTGTAATGAGAACTTTAACTCAATTTAAAAAAAATGTATTTGTTGTAAGTTATTAAATTTGGACTGAATTCTGATTGGGGAATTCTGCCCTATTTCCTCATTTATGGCCTCATAGAGGATACCAAAGGCATGCAATGGCTCAATGGTTAAAGACATTGAACATATCAGCTGGAAAGCTGACAGCTTGAGTTCGAGACCCGAGTGTTGTGCAATGGGGTGAGCTCCCATTCCTTGCCATAACTCCTGCAAACCTATAGTTCGAAACCCAAAGGTGCTTTTACAGGAGGCAACTGGACTTTCTTGGTTTTTTTTTTCTTTTGAAGACATTTCGCTTCTCATCCAAGACATGACTGGGAAGACTGAGAATCTCTACACACCTACAGTTAGAAAGCATGCAAATGTGAGGAGATAAATAGGTACCACTTTGGTGGGAAGGTATCAACATTCCCTGTGGTCACTTGACCACAAAAAATCTATTCTGACAATGTTGGCTCCCTCAGCCAAGAAATGGCGATAAGGACCATGCCCTGCAGTCAAACATAACTGGACAGGGAAGTCTTTACCTTTAGAGTTCACCAACCCAGATTGTCATGTGCAAAGCTACTATTCAACTAATAGAAACTTTAATTTTTTGCAAATCATTTCTGGGTGAAGGTTTTTCCTCTGCTGAAATGAGGAACAAGAATGTTGGATGATTTGCAAGGCAAGGTGGGAAACCGAGCTGAGGTTTAGAATTACAATAGCTTGAGATGAAAATTGCTTACGGTATATGGCTTCTGTTCTGCACGCATTACCCTGTCGTGAATTCTTATCATTCATCTCTGAAAACGTGGTAGAGTTTACCATGTTCTAATATTCCTGTGTGAACAAGGAATGATTCCCGAGAATTTCGAAGGGTTCAGTGAAATACTCGATGCTCGATACTTTCAGAATAAAAATCAGAGATATTTCTTACTAGGAAGGGTCTTATTAGAGTCTGGGTCATTTCAGCTTGGAACAAAAGGCAGGTAAGGAGAGGCATGCAAAATGCCCAGAAAAATATGGAAATAATAGAAAGAGATAAGAATTCTCTTTCTCTCACAATGCTGGAAGTTTGGATCATCCATTAAACGTAAGTACAGGGAGTTTTATATTCATAAGCAGATCAGCCCAGGCCAAGGAGATAGAATTAAATATACAGCAGCTGTCTTTGACCGATACACATTGTTCCTACATGAGATAAAAATGAAAGATGCAGTCATCCTTACTAGTTACTAGCAAGAGCTTAAAAACCTTCATAATCATAAATTAGAAGCACTGAAAGGGGCCCTAAAATTCCCCTACGTCAACTTTGCTGGAGGCGACCACTATTATAGCATCTTCATCAAAGCCTAATCCAGCATCTAGTTAAATATTTTCAGGGAAGAACAAATTTCTAAAACTCATCATCTGATGCTTGATCTATTTTTACATTCCATTAGCCCCTTCCTCAGCTTCTGCCTTTAACTACAAATGTAAATGCAAAGATAGTAACAGTTAAATAATTAATACAGTTTCTAATGGCATTCCATACTGTCCTACCGTCAGCGGCAAATATCAATTTTTCCACCTCGGTCTGTGACATTGATATTAAAACTTAACCTTGAGTTTTTTCCCCCCATCATTTCCTAATTCTTATCTCAAAGGTGGCACTGCAGGCACTATGATACATGAACCGAAGCTTTTATTTATCTTGATAACTACCTTTCCCCCCCAATAATTGCAGGTGTTGTTTCCTTTCTCGGTTAGTTGAGGTTTTCCAGAAGGAGGATCTTGATGACGTTTAGAAAATGACTGTCTGAATGGGTGAAGCACCAGGGTTAGCGTGGAAGAGGAAACCCAAGATCCTGAAATCTTGTCCCGACAAAGCCATACCGTGCGACTCTGTTGCTGAAATGATTGAAGAAACGTTGTTTGTGATGCAAACAGATGTAAATACATTTGTGCTACACTCAGGCAGATAAGAACATTTGAGTTATGAGCTGTCAGTTCTGTTGCTGTTTTGGAAGTAAAACGAAATATCTGGTTACTGTACCTAGAAAACTTTAAAAAAAAATAATTGGATGTAGATTGTCGTTATTTTGTTGAACGAGGGAAATGTGACGTTATGGCATTCCAGCAGAGCCTGAAATATATTAGTGGAATGATTCAGAGATTAGGGGGTCTCTTTTAATTCAAAGGAGGAATATGCCATCCATACCGCCAGCCAGGGGTGGTATTCACTTCTCCTCCTCCTCCCTCCTCCTCCTCCTCCTCCTCCTCCTCCTCCTCCTCCTTCTTCTTCTTCTTCTTCTTCTTCTTCTTCTTCTTTATTAAATTTCTATACCGCCCTTCTCCCGAAGGACTCAGGGCGGTTTACAGCCAACATAAAACAGTATATATAAATAAAATTAAAAGACAATATAAAAATCTAATTCAAATTGGCTAGCACCTATTAAAATTATTCAAAGAACAATAATAAAACCCCATTTAAAACAGTAATAATTAGGCCAACCCTGCGCGATGCAATAAAAAAGTCTTGAGCTCGCGTTGGAAGGTCCGGAGATCGGGGAGTAATCGTAACCCCAGAGGAAGCTCATTCCAGAGGGTGGGTGCCCCCACAGAGAAGGCTCTCCCCCTGGGGGTCGCCAGCCGACATTGTTTGGCTGACGGCACCCCGAGGAGACCCTCCCTGTGCGAGCGCACAGGTCGATGGGAGGCTATCGGTGGCAGCAGGCGGTCCCGTAAATAGCCCGGTCCTGTGCCATGGAGCGCTTTAAAGGTGGTTACCAACACCTTGAATTGCACCCGGAAGACCACCACCTACCGGTTCGCAAATGTGAGCACTCACTTCACTCACATGCATCCTGTCCACGCATGCACCCGGTCTTCCACGCATGCCCTTTGCTGGCGCGTGTGCCTTTGGCGCATGTGCCCAGCCTCATAAACATGACTAAATGGGATGGCATAGAGCCGGGGCAGGTGGGCAGGCCCATCCATGATTTCTGCTACAGGTTCGGGCAAATCTGTCCAAATCAGCTAAATACCACCTCTGCCCCCCCAGCTTTATGGATTTCTTCACATCAGTGATGGTTGAGTTAAAAATTCATGATCTACCTAGCTGTCTTCTTCCAGGACAGAGGTGGATGAACATCTGTTCCCTTTGCTTTTACAATATATTGGCTGTATTGGAGAAATGGAGTTACGTAGAACATCTGCTGTAGAGAATGTTGTTCTCTTCTGGTCGATAACAATGCAAAATACATTTTGATGATAAACATTTTCAAACTGTAAATTACGAGACATGAGTGTTCTTCCCTTCTGCTGTTTTTCCAAGGATTACATGGCAACGTCAGGTTGCTACTTAAGCCCTAGAGGTTTCTGGCAGAGGTATTTGCATTTCCTGCCAAAATAGATAATAAAAAGACATAGATGTTTTCAGGATTATACGATTGAAGAAAATTCACGCTGCCATGTTCTGCATGTGAAAACGTGATGGTTTTCCTGTTCTCTCATATGCAGTATTTTTGGGTGCTGCTCTGTGATATACCCACAAAAACCACAGCAGTCACATTCCTATACCCTGTTGTGCCACAACTGTGAGCCACAAAAGGAATGGACAAGCGGATAAACACCAGATGTGGAAGAAAATAATGGTTCGTTCTCATTTTAATAAAAAAACAGGCCGAATGCATCATTTCTGGATCAGTAGATGAAGTCATACATTGCTGTATCCCGTTTTCTTTTTGCCATTCTTACAATTTTGTGATAGAACTGATCCTATCATTTTTCATATGCAGAATTTCAAGTGACTCCCTCCTGAGTTTAGAAGGCTTATAAAGACTGTTTTATGAAAAGATTGGGTTGCTATGACTATTCCTCTTACAAACAGTTAGGTTCTCTCGCTTTGAATATTTATATTCCTGGTCTATATCTACTCGCATTGTGATTTATGGTGTCTAGTTTTGATGGATGGTGTTCTGTTTATTTTGCCTGTTGTTAACTCAGCTTACAGATTTGGAGAATTGTATGTCACTCAGAGTGGCTTTGATTGGTGTGGTTTATAAGCCTTCTAAATAAATGCATGGACAAAATATTTTCACAAAAAGTGACAATAGCATAACGTAGATCTTACGGCAGGGATAGTTAACGCTACTTGTGGATATCTATTTTAAGTTTCTTGCCCCACCTTTTTGGCATAATTCTTTTACTAAACATCTTAATGCAACTCTGGTACAACGTAGAGCAGTAACCTAGCACAGGAGTGTCAAACTCAAGGCCCGTGGGCCCGTGGGCCCGTGGGCTAGATCTGGCCTACAGATCTGGCCCACGAGGCTGCCCTGGAAACAGTGAAGGACTGGCCCACAATGCCTCTGCCAATGAAAATGAAGCTCAGGAGGGCTGCATATGGCCCTCCTGAGCTCCATTTTCACTGGCAGAAGGTTGCAGGAGGCTGTCACGCAACCAAAAACAGAG
Source organism: Ahaetulla prasina (assembly GCF_028640845.1). Classification (NCBI taxonomy): domain Eukaryota; kingdom Metazoa; phylum Chordata; class Lepidosauria; order Squamata; family Colubridae; genus Ahaetulla; species Ahaetulla prasina. The sequence continues at coordinate 287,759,314 of NC_080540.1, read as the reverse complement.
CTCGGGAGCCCGTTTTTGCTGGCATAGCGCTTGGGCCACCAGAGGCACCCCTGACATGAGTAATGTTGATCTGGCCACACCCAGCCTGGCCACATCCCCCCCCCCACAGGTCAAACACAACCCTGACGCAGCCCTCAATGAAATCAGGTTTGACACCTAGCACAATGTGATTCTTTCAGTCCACACAAACACCCAATTTTTCTAATTACTGATATCCGAAACTATATTAGCTGAATGTGCAAGGTCTATCGCATGTTCTCTCAGCATTTCAAATGTGCCCCAGACTTCAAATGACTACCTATTCCCATTTTAGGGGAAACTGAAACAGAAAGGGTTATGTTAGACCACACCTATGCACAAAAACATATATTTTAGGAAAAATGCTAGGACCTCAGATATGTAGATAGGAAGGAGGTGTGGAACACCTGGCTTGCTAAGAACATTAGGAATGACCTGGAAACCATCTTAATCATTGCACAGTTGAAACATATTTTCTTTCCTTCTCACTTTCCAATTCTCAAAATTTCCTGCCTCACCTCTTATTGAACAGGGTACCATAAAACAACCAGAGGACATTCAAGTGTTTTTTTTCCAAATCTATCTGTTACGAAGTTCAGTTTAAGATCCCATGGCTGATAGATTCCTTTTCGCACTAGGTGAAGTCTGGAGTTTGTATTTTTAACTACAGGTAACAATATGGGACTCAAATCATGTACTCATTGATAGAGATAAACTGTATTTTTTGGTCTCTAAGATGCTCCGGACTATAAGATGCATCTAGCTTTCAGGGAGGAAAACAAGAAAAAAAAATTGACCTCTGCCTCCCAGGATCCATCAGTATTCATCTGGCTAGCGTCCTTGCAGCAAACAGGAAACAGCCTGATCAGCTTCAGCAGATTATCGCAGCCTGATTTAGCATGAGCAGCTGATTGGCAGTTGGATCAGCCTCCCGGAATACCACTGATCAGCTGTTCCAGGCTGCAGGGATTGCCGCCGCCTATCACCACCTCTGAACATCCTGTTTTTGTCCCATTCCAGGCGGTGAGGATCGCCACCACCATCACCGATCACTGCCGATCACTGCCACCAGCTATTGGCGCCAGCAAATGGTAGTGCTGATTGGCAGCAATAAGTGGTGCTGATTGGTGGTAGTGGCAGAGGCGATAGGCAGCGGCGATCAGTGGCAGCGGTGGTGATCCCCACTGCCTGAAATAGGCCAAAAACGGGATGCATGGAGGCCAAAAATGGAATGCGTGGAGGCCAAAAATGGGGTGCATGGAGGCTGAAAATGGGGCACGTGGAGGCCAAAACTGGCTGAAGGGTGAGGGCCGATGGGTGGGCGGGGCTTTGGCAACGTTCACTCTATAAGACACGCAGACATTTCCACCCATTTTTTTGGGGGGGGGAAGTGCATCTTATAGACCAAAAAAATATGAGAACTTGATTTTTAAAAAGGAACATTTTAACTACAGCCTTAACTCCACACCTTCTGTTCACCTATTACAGTGGTACACTTTTCAATGGAAAATTGAATTCGGCAGTGAACAAGCCTACTATTCCTTCCTCCTCCTATTTTCCCTACAACAGGTTTGTGAGGTGGGTTGGACTGAGAAAGAGTGATTAGCCTGAAAGTCATCCAGCTGGCTTTCATACCTAAGGTGGGACCAGAGTTCTCAGTCTCCTGGTGATTATCCCAAAGTCACCCAGCCAGGATTCATGCCTGAGCCAGGACTTTTGTGGGAAAGTTATCTGTGCTCAAATAATCTTAGGAGCTGAAGAGGTGTAATGTAGATATTGTTATTTTCTGATATTGTCCTTCTCTTTGAAGCTAACTCTACTTTAAAGCTCTTACTCCCAATATACAAAAAAATATATAATAATTCAGACTTTAGATAGCATTTATAAACCCAGAATAACTCCCCGATACATTCTTTTTTTATTTATTTATTTTGTCACAACAGTATATATAATCATCAACATAAACAATAATTCATCATGAGAGAAAAAGTATATATAAGTAAAAGCATAAGTAAAAGTATGCATATAATACTATAATGAAGAGAACAATAGGACAGGAACGGTAGGCACTTCTGTGCTCTTATGCACGCCCCTTATAGTCCTCTTAGGAATGGGGTGAGGTCAATAGTAGACAGTTTTTGATTGAAGATTTTGGGGTTTTGACTAGAGACTATAGAGTCAGGTTGTGAGTTCCAAGCGTTAACAACTCTGTTACAAAAGTCATATGTTCTGCAATCAAGTTTGACATCCTCCTTCTTTCAGCCAGCTTCTCCACTAGAAGAGCTCATTCTGGTTACAATCATCTTAAGTTACCAAAAATGAATGAAAATGAAACTAGGAACCACTGTAAGACAAGAGAAGGATTCATAAAGTCTAGTTTTTTCAGTTTTCTATACAGTACATTCATGGACTGGGTAGAATCAAGGATTTAGGGTCACTCTTGAGGATAGAAAAAGTTTGTTTTTCTAAGAATCTTTGTAATTTTATTTCCACACTAAAATATTATGGATGTTCTATGGATGAAGAAAGCTCTTCAACGTCCTCCAAAGTTTACCTGATATTTTATTGTATGATAATATGTTGATTTTGTTATGCTTTTCACTGCAAATGAAAAGTTCCCCTCTATGCTTGGCAGGTGAGAATTGTGGAAGCAGAGAATAATAGGGATGTTTCTGTTAAAGACCACTTGTGAATTGTTGAGAAGGATAAAAGCATTTTATGAATCAAGGTGCTTGATCAAATACTCTTGAGTCAGCCAATTCTTTTCTGAGTGTTTTTTTTAAATTTATTTACATTTATATCCCGCCCTTCTCCGAAGACTCAGGGCGGCTTACACTATGTTAGCAATAGTCTTCATTCTATTTGTATATTTATATACAAAGTCAACTTATTGCCCCCAACAAACTGGGTCCTCATTTTACCTACCTTATAAAGGATGGAAGGCTGAGTCAACCTTGGGCCTGGTGGGACTAGAACCTGCAGTAATTGCAGGCAGCTGCTGTTAATAACAGACTGCATTAGCAGCCTGAGCCACAGAGGCCCCTGTTTACTGAAACTAGGAGACATTCGTGTGAATGATTATCAAAGAATTATAGTTGTTTATCCACTTGTAATGGAGAATTTTTTGCGATGCTCCTATGTTCCCCTCCATTTTTGTATCGGCATCGGCATTCATTAAGTAGTATCTTTTCACTTCCTTGCAAAAGTCATAGCTATTTGGTATAACTCACAATGATGTTGAATGCATTGTGGCATTATCATGCAAATGAAGCAAGACAAATTGTCCAATCAATTGCAAGATGATGTTAGGATACATGCAGTGGTGGTACTCAGCTGGTTTGGAATGGTTCGGGCAAACCGGTAGTGACAACCTGTGCCGTCCTATTTAGCCACGTTTTCTAAGCCGTGCATGAATGCAAGCCCCACGTGTGAGCAAAGCTCACATTTTTGGTGTGTGGTGAACCAGTGGTAAAATTATGTGAAACCCACCTTTGGATACATGTGATGTGACTTGCCACCCATCTCTTGCTCCTCCTGTGGACATCCATGAGACCAATGCTCATGGGGAGCAAATTTGAGGGAACCCAGGGGGAAAAAATCATTTTTTTCTCCCTTATCACTTATGTTAAGTTGGAAAGCCCAGGTGCCAGGCAGAAAGTCCAGTTAAACTAATTTATTGCTAATCATATTTATGCACAAGAATCTTCTCAACTGACAGTTAACATCTGCCTGGGATTAGATAAGACTCAGTGGAATTCAAGGAGGATTATAGTTAGTTTGCTTGTGACTAGGTAGGGATTCTAGGCTAATCCCTCTTTTAACTCTGTCCCATGTTCTGCCATTCCTTCTTCTATAACAGGCCAGTACAACAGGCCAACTTAAACAGTGTTACTTACTTACTTACTTACTTACTTACTTACTTACTTACTTGTGTCAGACACAACTTCACAACTAACAACAACAACTCTCATTGGCTCTATGTACTGTATTAAGCCATATTTTAATGATTTCTTGAATAAAGTACAAATGGATGGATTCACACTAAACCAAACTATATGCGTATGAGCCCAGCTATTATGATCTACTGCTCTGTCTCTCTCAGTCCAATGGAAAATATTTTCTATTATTCTATAATGACAGGTAGAATAAACAATGCAATTTAATATTAATTAAACAATTGCTGGTATGTCATAAGGCCTTTTCCCAATTTCTTCTAGTTGTGGCATTGTTGATTATTTTGCTAGTTCTAATATTGGGGATAATACAGAAACTGCTGGCAATACAGGGAGAATGTCGAATCATTATTTTCCAGTAAAATAGATTGGAAATAGACATCAGGAATCACCATTAATTTAACTGCCACGGTGGTGCAGTGGTTACAATGCAGTACTGCAGGCTACTTCTGCTGCCTGCCAGCCGCCTGCAATTTGGCATTTTGAATCTCACCAGGCTCAAGGTTGACTCAGCCTTCCATACTTTCAAGGTGGGTAAACTAAGGACTCGGATTATTGGGGCCAATAGGCTGACTCTGTAAGCCGCTGTAAAGCGGTATATATGTCTAAGTGCTATTGCTAAGTGCTATTGCTTTGCCTGTCTGATGTTGTTAGGGAAGGCTGGAACAGGGGTTCTGGGAATTCCCAGCTCATAGAAATGTTAAGAGCATAAGGTAGATGCCAGTGGTGAAATGTAAAATTTGTTACTACCGGTTCTTTGGGCATGGCTTGGTTGGGGGGGGGGTAATGTGACTGTGTGGGCGTGGCCAACTTTTTTTTTCCTTTTAAAAGCATTTTTTTTTGCCTTTAAAAGAAAAAAAAAGCCTCCGACAATCAGGCAACTCAGCTGGGATCGTCAGATCCTTTTAAAAGTATTTTTTTCTACAAACTCTCCGAAGAGGTTGTTAAAAAATGCTTTTAAAAGGCTCTGACAATCCCAGCTGAGCCGTGTGATCATCAGAGGCTTTTTTTTTTAACTTTTAAAAGCATTTTTTCGGCCAAAGGAAAAATGCTTTTAAAAGTAAAAAAAAATATTCTGATGATAACATGGCTCAGCTGGGCATGGGGTGGTGGGAGGCAGGGATTTTTGTTACCGGTTCTCTGAACCACCCGCCGCCATTGCTACCAGATCGAGCGATCCGATCCAAACTGGGAGTATTTCACCCCTGGTAAATGCATACGAGAAGGGCCACCATGCAGGGTGATAGATCTTACTAGAGTCCTTTGGGTCAGGTGTTATCACCTGAGGCCTAGATTAGACTGTTCCATCACTGCATATCAGGGAATGTATGCACCTGTCATTCAGGGACAGTTGCATAGCTGTTGAATTTATATTTCTGCAAATGTGAACGTTCTGGCTAGGGAGTGCTCAAACAGCAAAGCACAGAATATGGAATCAGATCAACCAATCAGCAGACAAGATGCCTACCTCCGCACAATATTCAGCTGGGATTTGGGAGATGTTGGGTCAGCCCATTTGTAGCCATCTGCAATCTACACTTAGCCTCTCAGTCCCTTCGCAGCATAGTTATGGGGTGATGCCTACATACAGTTGTGGACAACTCTAAATCAAGCTTAAGTGTTGTTGTTTTTTTCAAATCAGAATGAATGAAAATGATTGCTCTCAAAATTACAGTCTTGTGTTTCCTACTTCTACTTCAAGCTTAACCCACTCTTCCAACTTCAGGCTTAGACCAAAAACAACAAGAAATGTAATTTTTTATTAAAATTTCAACTCTGAGATATTGCTACAACTTTATCTCTGGGTAAATAGTGTCTCTCATATTGAAATGAGTTGTCTCAAAGGATGTCTTTGAGAATTTGTATGCCTGCAGCTGGGTAGTTTTTAGATATATAAATGCTGGAATAAGTGTGAAAAGTATAAAAGTGCATCACTTTGGTGTAGTGGTTGAGAGACTGATTTGGAAACCAGGAGACTGTGAGTTCTAGTACCACCTTGGGCATGAAAGCCAATTGGTTGACTTTGGGCCAATCGCTCTCTTTCAGCCCATCCTACCTCACAGGGTTGTTGCTGTGGAGAACATAGGAAGAAGGAGTATTATTTTTTCCTGAAGGCCATCTCTCTGCTAAACAAATAATTCCCTCAACACTGTCGAACTATTTACTAAATCTGCACTACTATTAATCTTCTCATCGTTCCCATCATCAATCTCTTTCCACTTATGACTGTATGACTGTAACTTTGTTGCTGGCAATCCTTATGATTTATATTGATATATTGACCATCATTGGTGTTGTAAATGTTGTACCTTGATGAAGGTATCTTTTCTTTTATGTATACTGAGAGCATATGCACCAAGACAAATTCCTGGTGTGTCCAATCACACTTGGCTAATAAAAAATTCTATTCTATTCTATTCTATTCTATTCTATTCTATTCTATTCTATTCTATTCTATTCTATTCTATTCTATTCTATTCTATTCTATATGTTTACTGCCTTTATTCCACCTTGATTACTTATCAAGGTGGAATAAAAATTTAATAAGTAAACAAATTATCAAGCCATAAGGTCTGAATTGCAGAAGTTTGAACGACCACTAGAAGACAGCAGAGATCCAGAAAATGGCAATACCCAGTTGCCATCTAGTGGTCATCTGAATTTTTGCAGTCTACAAAATAGGCTGAATGGGGATTTAAGTCTGAGATTCTCCCACTCATTGATTTCAAATCTCTCTGGGATTGTTCCCTTGCCTAGAGAAAAGAAAGACTAGGGGTGAAAAGATAGCAGCATTCTAGTATTTGAGGGGCTGTCACAAAGAAAAGGGGGTCAACTTATTTTCCAAAGCACCAAGACAAGAAACAATGGATGGAAACTAATCAAGGAGAGAAGCAACCTGGAATTAAGGAGAAACTTCCTGATAGAACAATTAACCAGTGGAACAGCTTGCCTTCAGAAGTTGTGGGTACTCCTTCATTGGAAGTTTTTAAAGGAGAGACTAGACGGTCATTGTCTGAAATGGTATAGCATCTCCTGCTTGAGGGAGGGAGTTGGACTAGAAGTCCTCCAGGGTCCCTTCCAGCTCTATTCTATTCTGTTCTATAACTTTGTTCATCACTTGGATCTTTGACTTTTCCAATTATATTTATGTTTAAACTCTGACTCCTTTCCTTTTGCTTTCTTGCTCAAGGCACCTCTTATTTATATTTATGTGCATAAGAAATTTGGCCCTGTCTGGGGCTAAAGACTAAAACTCTCAGGGTTAATTGGTTGGGTCAATTAGCTGAATTCTTGAGTTTGAGCTACACCTGACCTTCCTCTGACCCAATTTAGCAGATTGCAAAAACCAACCCCATCTTTCTTTCTTACACTATAGATGTATTTATTGTTTGCAACGTGTAAACAATCATTCTGAATTTAAGAGATGCGACTGAGGAAGCCAAAAGGCCTCAGGGTATGCCTTGATGCCTCTCCAGGTAGAAATTAGAAAAGGAAAGCTATCTGGAAGATGCAGATAGCTTCTTAACACTAGTGTGCTCTGATTTTTTTTTTTAAAAAAAGAAAGCTGCATTGAGGAAAATTTAAATTAAGAAAGGGTCGCTTGGAGAAATTGTGGTAAAATGGGAATTTATGGGAAACTGCATGAAGAATTACAGCAGAAATATAAAGATCCAGCACTCGCAAACTCTGTTTTAATAACTAAATAATAACATGGGAGGGATTTCTATGGAATTGCACACCTATATTAGGAATACAGGAAAGTCAGTTTGGTACAGTTTGAAGCAGTTTCGGTCACCACATTATAAAAAAGATGTTGAGACTCTGAGAAGAGTGCAGAGAAGAGCAATAACAATGATTAGGGGTGACTAAAACAAATGAAGAACAGTTGCAGGAATTGGGTAGATCTAGTCTAGTAAAAAAAAAAAAAAGTCTAGGGGTGACATGATAGCAGTGTTCCAATATTTGAGGGGATGCTACAAAGGACAGGAGGTCAACCTATTTTCAAAAGCATAGGAAGGCAAGCCAAGGAGCAATGGATGGAAACTAATCAAGGAGAGAAGCAACCTAGAACTAAGGAGAAATCTCCTAACAGTGAGAACAATTAACCAGTGGAACAACTTGCCTTCAGAAGTTGTGGGTGCTCCATCACTGGAGGCTTTTAAGAGGAGACTTGTACAAAATGATATAGGGTCTCCTGTTTGAGCAGGGGGTTGGACTCAAAGATCTCCAAGGTCCCTTCCAACTCTGTTATTCCGTTATTTGGTGGTGAAAAGCACCAAGCTAGAAACCTGAGAGGCTATGAGTTCTATTTCTGCACAAAACCAGCTGACTGACCTTGGGCCAGTCACTCTTTCTTAACCCTAGAAAGCCGGCAATGACAAAATGTTCTGAAAAACTTTGTGAAGAAAATTACAGGACCTTGTCCTGGGAGTCTGAAAATCAGACACAATTGATTAAAAGAAGAAGAAGAAAAATAGGAGTACATAAATAACCCACTGCCGCTACAGAAGATCAGTGGTGTTACCAAAGATTCCTGTATGAGATTTTTCCCCGAACAGTCACTATAGATCTCATTCAGTAAACCCTGAAAACAAAGTTGATGGTCTGTCTCAGAAAACGTTTGCTTGGAAAACATCCCAAATTCAATGTCTATGGAGATTCTCAATCATCCAGGTCATGTTTGTCCCAAAGAGGATTTTCCAAAACGCAACTGGACTTCCTTGATTACGCCCCCCCCCCCCCGCTTGAAAACGTTCCAATTCATGGAATATGCAGGGTGGGCCACCAGAGGTATGTGTGAAACCTTAGAAAGCCATTGTCATTCCCACAGTACTAATCCAAATAATCGAAGGATTTATTTCTGTGGACTGATTCATGATTTGCACCATGAAATGGTTTGTTTAATCCAGGTTTGTTGGCTAAGCCATAGCTTGCTGTGCGGTGCATTGCTCTGCCAGATAAATACAACCAGAGGCCTCCGATAACAACCTCTCTCCTAAATTGCCATGGAGTTACAATTGCCAATGTAACAAAAATGTAAAGTAACTATATATAGTCTACTTAAACTAACATAAATTACATTTATATTCAAAATGAAAGAATATTTAGTTTTTGCCATGTTCATTTCTTTAGTGCTAAGCAACATCTTTTGTAGTATAGGTATACGAAAAGACTCAAAATAGCAGCAGAAGAAGCGGAGAATAAGGAAGATGGCCTTATGGAGATACCATAAGGGTTGTTAAGTGTCTGGTTTTATGTCCTTGCATCCAGACGTTGTAGGTAGAGGTTCTTAAGAAGACATTAGACAATCATTTATCTGAAATGGTTTAAGGCAGTGACGGCTTTTTGTCGTCACATACCGAAAGCATGCCCACGCACCCAATGCACATGTGACACCCCATGCGCATGTGACACCCCATGCGCTCCCCACGCATGCACGCCCAACCGCCTCTTGCCCCGTTTGGGCCTAGTAGGCCTCCCTGCAGCCTCCTGGCACCAAAAACGGGCTGTGGGGAGTGTGTGCTGCTCCCTCCCACACTCCCCTCCCGCCCCATGTATGCACACATGCCCCGCCCCCTGCGCATGCGCATATGTCTCCTGCATGCACCCTGCCCCACACATGCATGACAGAGACCTAAAAATCATCTGACCGGCAGGAGGCATGCACGCATGCATGGTGGAGCTGAGCTGGAGTGATGGCTTGAGTGCCCTCAGAGAGGGCTCTGAGTGCCACCTGTGGCACACATGCCATTGGTTCGCCATCACAGATATAAGATAATAATAATAATAATAACAGAGTTGGAAGGCCTTCTAGTCCGACCCCCTGCCCAGGCAGGAAACCCTACACCATCTCAGACAAATGGTTATCCAACATTTTCTTAAAAATTTCCAGTGTTGGAGCATTCACAACTTCTGCAGGCAAGTCGTTTCACTTATTAATTGTTCTAACTGTCAGGAAATTTCTCCTTATTCTAAGTTGCTTCTTTCCTTGATTAGTTTCCACCCATTGCTTCTTGTTCTACCCTCAGGTGCTTTGGAGAACAGCCCGACTCCCTCTTCTTTGTGGCAACCCCTGAGATATTGGAACACTGCTATCCTGTCTCCCCTAGTCCTTTTTTTTCATTAAACTAGACGTACCCAGTTCCTGCAACCGTTCTTCGTATGTTTTAGCCTCCAGTCCCCTATCTTTTGCTGGAGTATGAGGTTGGACAAGAAGACCTCCAAAGTACTTTCCAACTCTGTTATTCTGTCTTCAGCTGTGTTATAGAGCAGGGGTCTCCAACCTTGGCAAGCTTAAGACTTGTGGACTTCAACTCCCAGAGTTCCTCAGCCAGCTTTGCTGGCTGAGGAATTCTGGGAATTAAAGTCCACAAGTCTTAAAGTTGCCAAGGTTGGAGAGCCCTGTTATAGAGCATCAACAAAGTTACCTGAAAGCTAATTAAAAAAAAAATCTTTATGAGGCCAATAACCCATAAATCATCATGGTGGGCCAACGCATAAAAGTGAAATCTGGCCCCCATGTGGCTACATGTCCAAACAGATGTTTGCTATGGTTCATTAATTTAATTACAGAAAGTCTTCTAAGAAACAAGAAACTATCCTAAGTCCACTAAAAGTTGGTGTGCGCTTCCTCATTAAGCCAATCTTTCTTTAGGAGATGAAGAGATGCATAGAAGTGGCAACTAATAGCATAAGAAAACATTGCCAAAAAAATAAGGGGTGGGGAGAAGGAGAGATAGGAATCATCTTCTTAGCGTCTCAACAGATGTTTCTCTCCACGAAATTCTAATTAAGTTTCTGACCCTTGAAATATGGCAAATAGGTAGAAGCAATTCTATTGGCCACAAGGAGACATCATGGTGGGATAATAGTTTGCCTGCTGTTCTTATTGATACCCTGAAACCTTGAATCAGCACTGGAGATACCATATTAGAAGAAAAAGACTTGACTTTTGAGTTTTGAACAGATTGAATGGGAATTTAGGCTAAGGATGGTAGTTTCAGGAGGGTGTGAGATGGCTGGGGAAAGAGGAAACCCAAGGCAATCCACCACCCACCACCCAAATAACACCTTTGAACTCTAGGCAACACTTGTATCCATGTCTTTGTCTTGTATAAATAAAAGACCTGTATTTGCAGAAGCAAGACATGTCTTCAAAGAGCAAAGCTGTACCAAGTCTCAAAGTGTTAATTTAAGCAATAAATAATGAAGAGAAACAGCCTAGAACAGGGCTGTCAAACTCATGGCCTGCGCTGGCCATGCCCACGCCCAGTTTAGCGAAGGTGAAAAAAAGTCATGATACATCACATGATGCTGCTGTGACGATGCGACTGTTGTGGTCTGCCAGCAGCCTGTGGAGCTGGCAATGGAGTCAGACAGCGATGAGGCTGAGGAAGAATATGGGCCAGTCCTGGAGGTTGGGGAAGGCCCGGAAGAGGGCTCTGCATCGGAGGCAGACTCCAGAGCCTCCAGAGACTGCCAGTAGTGAAGCAGAGGAACAGGAGGAGCCTGTTTGTAATGCACACATGAGAAGAGCTGCCGGAAGGCAAGAGCAGTGCAAGCAAAGAGGATGTCTCAGGATTAGGGCCAAGAGATGATTGGCCCCTCCCATAAGGCTTAAAAGACCAGCAAAGGCATTTGGGCTCTTTGTTGGAAAACAATGTTGATAGCTTTGTCTTGTTGCATTTCTTTTTGAATCGGCGTCTTCTGAACTTTTGCCAAGAAAGGCCTTTGGCAGTTTGCCTAATTGGACCAAGGTTGGTGATAGCACTGAGGAATTTGTGTTGGGAGGAATTTGCTTTGATTTAGTTGAACTACGCTGAGAATGAGTTAATTCTCAGCTGTTTGAATAAGGTTTGTTTGTTTTTACACTGACTGAGTTTCCTACTACCTATTTGTGCCTGGGTCACAACAGCGACTTTGACACTCCGGGCCTAGAACTAAGGAGAAAACTAAGGAGAACCAATCTAGAACTAAGGAGAAATCTCCTGACAGAACAATATTGGAATATCCTCCCTCCAGAAGTTATGGGTGCTCTAACACTGGAGGTTTTTAAGAAGAGATTGGACGCACGTTTGCCTGAAATGGTATAGGGTCTCCTGCTTGAGCAGGGGGCTGGACTAGAAGGCCTCCAAGGTATCTTCCAACTCTGTTACTCTGCATTGAAAAAGGAAGTTTGGTAAATGGGTTATGAAGCTGCGGGGATGCGTTTGCTCTACTACTGCTTTAGGTGGACCAGTGGCACACCCCCAGAGGTGGTATTCAACCAGTTCGGATCGGTTCACCTGAACTGGTAGCAGAAATCATGGGTGGGCCAGCCCACGCACTCTGGCTCTATGCCGTTCTATTTAGGCATGTTTTTGAGGTCGGGCGCATGCGCAGAAGGCCGTGTGCATGTGCAGGGGTGCGCATGTGCTCACATTTGCAAATCAGTAGAGAAAGTAAGTGAATACCACCCGTGCACACGCCCAAATAAAGCAATGCGAACAGTTCAAAAATTCCTTGAAATCGTCTATACCAAGTCTCCTTCTCCTCTCTCTCTCTCCTCTCTTTGCCTTTCCCAAACCACTTCAAGCAATTGGTCAGATGGCTTTGTGTTGGAGCAGGGGTTTCCAACCATTCTAGCTTTGCAGACCTGCGAAGTGGTGGGGGGGACAGAGAGGGGATGGTTCTGTGTGAACAGCCAACAAGTGTGTGCACAGCTTCATATGCACAAGTGATGGTCATGTGCACCCCCTGCTCACACAAATGCAATAGACATGCTCTCCTGCTGCTTGCGCAATTGGGGATGCACACATGGATGCTTGCCTGTCGTTTCCGAGGCCTGGTTCCAAACGGACCACGGCACAGTAGTGAGCCACAGCCCGTGGGTTGGGGACCCCGGAGTAAGAGCACTTGTGGCCCCAGGCATTTAGGATACCAGACAGTGAAGCTCCCCTGCATATCCTCATTTCCCTTCCCCTCCTTTATTGTAAGAGCTCAGTGGCTAAGACAATGAGCTTGTCGATCGAAAGTTCGGAAGTTCAACGGTTCGAATCCCTAGTGCTGCCTCCTAACGGGGTGAGCTCCTGCTATTTGTCCCAGCTTCTGCCAACCTAGCAGTTCAAAAGCACGTAAAAAATGCAAGTAGAAAAACAGGGACCACCTTTGGTGGGAAGGTAACAGAGTTCCGTGCACCTTTGGCATTTAGTCATGCCGGCCACATGACCACAGACGTCTTTGGACAGTGCTGGCTCTTTGGTTTTGAAATGGAGATGAGCATCGCCCCCTAGAGTCAGGAACGACTAGCCGGCATGTGTGAGGGGAACCTTTACCTTTTTACTGTAAGAAGACATTGAAATAAAAAAGCAAGTCCATCTAAGAATTTCTCTCATAAAGCGGGAGAAACTTACCTCACATTTGTTTTCAGTGCATTAATTATCAGTGCAGTGAACTACCTCAGAGGATATAAATATAATCATATTAGGCTTAATTACAGAGCATTAATTACAGGGGGACACTTTTAACTGTTGGCTTGGAATCGAGCAACATCTTTGTTGTACTTTTTTTTAAAAAAACAAAGTGTTGAAGAGCAGATGCAATTAAAGATGACTGGCCCCTATCCAGAAGCTAGCAATTGGGTCTTATTTACAATATATCTGTACTTATCTATACACGCGCCTATTCCAACAGAATATGGTGCAATATTAAACTGTAATTAATACATAGCATTTATGTAGGCATTTGTACAAAGTTAGCACCCACCCTTCTCCTAGAAGAATGAAATATTTTGAGAAATATTAAAAAAGTAGACTATTATATTCCCCTAAAGGAGAAACATGCTCTTAGAAAGCAGCCCTCACCTTTCTTAATAGCCCCAGCAGGACTGGATCAGCCTATCTACAAGAGAAAAGACATTCAGCTCCAGGGTGATGGGATTAACCCTCACTCAAGATCCAAACCACGGCAAAGCCATTAAGACATAATAGGAATTGCCCAATACCCTTTCAGAACATAAGCCTCTTCATTACATCATCACCATCCAAGCGTCAACCAAACCTGGGACTCAGACAACCTACAAAGTTAACTATGACCCCCTACAACAGCCAATAGAATACATGTTCTTGCACAGGAACAGGAAGTTCAAGTGCAAAGCCTAAGAGAAGGTATAAATACCGCTCACTCTTAACTCCATGTGGTCAGCTACCCAGAATCACACGTGCTTGGTGGTTATGCTTCATTAATAAATGGAACCTTTCTTTCCAATCAGCCTCCAGCTTTGATTTTGTCGCCAGTGCCTTTCTCCCAGCTTGGAACTCAACCAGGTGGATGTTTGTAACCTTCCCAGCTGGCTTCCGACAAGCAAAGTCAATGGGGGAAGCCAGATCTGCTTAATGACTGCAGTGATTTGCTTAATAGCTGTGGCAAAACAATCACAAATGTTGCTCAACTCACTTAACAACTGCCTTGCTTAACAATGGAAATCTTGGCCTCAGCTGTGATAGGAACTACCTGTACTACCTAGTCAAATCTGACCGGCCACATTGCACAGATTCTTAGAAGCTGATTCCTAATTGACTTGGATCATGAATTCCAAGAAGAAATAAAGCCAGTTCCAAAGCCCCGTTTTGTCCACTTACCCCAGTATTCAGAAAAAACTATCCTCTTCATGAAAACTTAGTAATAATGGTACAGCCACAGATTGCCTTATCGTTTAAAAGAAACTTGTCTGCTAGCCCTGAATTGATTTTATTTTTCAGCTATCTCTTTCTCCCACAGTCTGGGGTTTGGCTACGGTTTATCAAGGCCACACCCCAGCAGAAGGAGACCTTGACATCTGGTTCTTGAAGAAAAACATGGTTGTGTCATAATTCCTCCTTCCTTATTGACAGTTGGGTCCAATAGGAACACATTTATTTGTGACAACGGTCACCACTACATCCTCTAATTCAGGAGTCTCCAAGCTGGCTGAGGAACTCTGGGAGTTGAAGTCCACAAGTCTTAAAGTTGCTAAGGTTGGAGAGCCCTGCTCTAATTTATACAACGTTTCTCTTGGGATAAGAAACAGACACATTCTGTGGCAGAGCCAATGGGGTCATGGTAGATTTTAGATTCATTGGCTGATGTTCCCCCCAAAAATCAGGCAGCGGGCCAAGAAGACAGACTTTTTCCAGGATAAAAGAAAGAAAGATAAGGGCTAGCAAGGCAACCAAAATGAGCGTTTTATGGGTCAACTGTCAAAAATCCCAGGTAAGGTGGCAATCAAGCAATAGGGTCCTGCATCAAAGCAAGACCTGAAACTAATAAATAAATAAATAAAATAAATAAAAAAATAGCCTTTTTTATTTAAGAGAAAGAGAGAAAGACAAATCGACATTTTAAAATATATTCCATCAAGCAACACATTTTCCCCCTACAGGGACTTTGTGTATTGTTTGCTTTCGTATTTCAGCGTAAACCCATTTTGCAATCAACTTTGGTGTGTACAGCAAAGGAAATAATTTATGTCCCGTATTTCAGCAAAGGTCAGAGAATGCTGGATTTAACTCATTTGCTTAAATTTGCAAGGAAAGGACAGACGGAGCACTGATTAAAAGAAATTCATACCAAGTTACCTCTGGTAGTGTAGGAAGAAGAATATTCTTTTCTATGTCTAATTTGTGTCCCTTGAATATTAAAAGTTTAAGCAGGAGCAAAGATTGTATTTAGACGTGGCCTTGCACGCAAATATTCTTGCAGCAAATTGCGTTCAGAGCCAGAAAAATCTATATTTCTAGACATCTGAGGTAGGGGTAGTGGGACAACCAATGACAAAACCTATGATACAACATTGTGATGCAAACTCTACCCCTGTTGTACATGTGCATGCATATACCTAATGGGCGGAACTTATATCTTGATTACATAGTAGAGGTTTTATCATTCCGAAGAAACTCCTCGATTTTTGGACACCTGTGACAGAAGATTATAGCTCCGCTAGAGAGTCAAAATTAATATATTGAAATATTTCACACAAGAGGCATCCTACTAAATTTGCAGATGATGTGATTTATTTTGTATGGCGTAACAGAATACAGCATTAATGCATAAAATTGACAAAAAGAGCATATAAAATGTGTATCAAAATGTAGACTAGCAATTCTTCAGCTTCAACCTCAATAATACACGGGCACACAATAGATACAAACTCAAGGTAAACCACTCCAAACTTGAGTGCAGAAAATACGACTTCAGCAACCGAGTGGTCAACACCTGGAATGCTCTACCCGACTCCGTTGTTACATACTCAAAACCCCACAGCTTCAACCTTAAACTCTCTACTGCGGACCTCACCCCATTCCTAAGAGGTCCGTAAAGGGGGCATGCATAAGCGCACCAGCGTGCCTACTGTACCTCTCCTACTGTCCCCATTTATTTTTATTTATTTATTTATTTTATTTATTTAATCACATTTTTATACCGCCCTATCTCCCAAGGGACTCAGGGCGGTTTACAGCCTGATAAAACATACATATAAATACAAAATAAAACACCAATTTAAAAAACTTATTAAATAAGGCCGAATATTAAAATTACAATAAGATAATAAAACCCCGTTAAAACCAAATTTAAAATTTAAAATTCTAGTCCAGTCCTGCGCAGATAAATAGATGTGTCTTAAGCTCGCGGCGAAAGGTTCGAAGGTCAGGAAGTTGGCGAAGTCCTGGGGGAAGTTCGTTCCAGAGGGTGGGAGCCCCCACAGAAAAGGCCCTTCCCCTGGGCGTCGCCAGCTGGCACTGCCTGGCTGACGGCACCCTGAGGAGTCCCTCCCTGTGAGAGCGTACGGGTCGGTGGGAGGCAATTGGTGGCAGCACGGTCCCGTAAGTAACCCGAAGGAATTTTATTCATTCCTTCATTCTTATCCTTGTTCATACTTATACCTGCTATCTCGTACATGTTTGACAAACTAGTAAATAAATAAAATAAATACATGTAGATTGGCTTTCTCATGGTGCACCCTAGGCAACCTGATTTTGTCATGGCTAAATAGTTTACACATTCCAGTTGCTGGACCTCATGAGGGTTTTTCCCAGGAAGAAGCAGCACCATGAATGCCGAAAATCAAAGTAACAGCTCTTTTCAGAACCAACATAGTAGATGTCCTGAAAAATTGTATAGCTTAATGTGGAAGATATGAGCAGAGCTAAAGCAGTCTATTTACTTGGGCTTATGAATGATTACTCAGTGGGTGTTGTCCTACTACCAGAAGCTCATTGCATTGATGAAATCCAACTTAAAAACAAATGTAATCTTTCTAAGATTTAATCTGGCTGTAGCTACTTAAACATGCATAGAATTTCTATAGCAATTTCTTGTTCATAGTAGCCTCCATCTATGCTAGATCATTTTGAGGAAGATAAAAGAAAAAGTGTAGAGAAGAGCAACAAGTTTGATTACGTGATGGTAGGAATACTGCACCTTTCATAACTGTGAGGACCAGTTATAAATCCCTTTTTTCAGTGCCATTGTAACCTTGAACAGGTGCTAAATGAATGATTGGTTATAAGTTGAGGACTACCTGTCCTGCAGTGAAACTTTACATGGACTGCTTGAAGTTACACTCAAGTTACAACTGATCCAGAATGCAGCAACATAAGCAGCTGCAAGTACCCATGTATCACTGCTCCTGCGAAAACTGCAGTGATAATCAATAGGCTTCTGGGTGCAGTTTAAGGTGCTGAGTGCGATGCCTAAAACCATATATGACATAGGATTACATAATGGCAGGATTACCTGTGTCGTACTGTGTCAGCTTAATTGTAAGGTCCATCGGAAATGGCATGGTTTGTTTTTGCATCTATTGTCAGAGTTTGTTGCAGCACACAATCAGGTAGACAATTAATTAATTCTGCAGGATTCAACTACATAAGAAAATGTCTTTATATACAATACCATTGTAGGTTTTTCCACGTTGCAGAGAAGAGAAATATCAAGTACAAACACAGCACAAAATGGAAGCACAAAATAGAGAGGAGGCAAAATGGAGGAGAGAGAAGCCAGTCCCACCAAGCTTATATACAGAACTGTTAAGCCACGCCTAGGCTCCAAACTGTCTCTTATGGCCCCATACAACAAATACTATGTTTCAGTTTCCAAACAGTCCCCATTGGCTGACCTGTTGCTATCCCTATTCCAGTTCATGAATATTCTGGCATCTATTAAGCATTATTGGGAGGCAAGACTTCTGTCACTGTGCTTGTCCTTTAGAATAACATTCTCTTCAAGGTCTGTGTAGGTTTGGCTGACCTTCAAACGAACACCAAAGACCTTTCCATGGGCACAAGGGTAGGGCTTCTGGGGTGAACATACTGGCAAAGTGCTCATTGAGAAAATGCCTGGCCTTTTTCTGTATGGCCATTGGAATTCTTCAATTGCTATATGGTTAGCAATCCAGAGTTATGTAAGGATAGGAGGCTATACGATTTGAAATTACATATACATACAATTACATTCTTTCCCGCATGAGGACTGAATACATGGAGTCAAAGATTAAGGAGATGATTTTTTTGTTTCAGTTTGTTAAGGCCAGTGATCAAGCTAGATGGGGCAAGTTGGTTTGTACATACATTTGTAATAATATTATCTTTTTTTTTAGATTTGTTCAAATCCAGGAATAGGAGTGAGAGAGCAGGCTGCCCTATAACAACTGCAGCTGATTTCCCAGTTAAAATAGCTTGCCTTAGCTTGCTACTTGTATTTGTTTATAAGGTAGAGATGCAATTTAAATGGAGGAAGGAAAGGTTTATCCATTTCTTAGTGGCATGAACCTGATTTAATTTTCCCCTGAAGCTATTTGCAAGGTTATCTTAAGGTTTCTTATGCCTCTAACTGCCCTGTCCATTCTGATAATAGAAAATATTCTCTTCTCTTCTCTTCTCTTCTCTTCTCTTCTCTTCTCTTCTCTTCTCTTCTCTTCTCTTCTCTTCTCTTCTCTTCTCTCCTCTCCCCTCCCCTCCCCTCCCCTCCCCTCATCCCTTTATCTTCCCTTTCCGCTTTCCCCCTTTTTAATCTTTTCTCCCCTTCCCTTTCCTCTTTCTCTTCCCTTCCCCTTTCTCTTCCCCCCTCCCCCTCCCCTCCCCTCCCCTCCTTTTGTTTGACATATTAATTATTGACACACTGACCTCTGCTGGGGAGGATCAAGATGACCAAGTGTTGATTTCTCTGCTCTTTTGATGTCTTCACTAGGAAGTCCCTTCTGGGATGGCTTGATGCCATGTTGCTGAGCAGCCGGATCAATAAAACAGATACAGCCAGCCTTTCCTTCACCCTTTTCATTCTGATCACATTCTGCTGACCGCTAATCGCTGGTCAAACTGGGCAGTCAAACTGAAAGCATGAAAACATGATTGAAACGGGAGGGGGGGGCATTTTTTAAAAAAGGAATCTTGATCAGGCTGAAGGTGGCTTTATCCCTTTTGCTTCTATTCTTAGTTCTCGGGCTACCTTTATTCTGCAGGATAGATAAAGGGACTCTCCTGATCTCCCCCCACCCACTGCCACTGTAAAAAATACAAAGGCCAAGAAAGAGCCATTTCCTTTCCCTGAGTTTTATTTACCATCACAATGGAACAGTTTCCTTCTTTGTGTTGGTAGCTTTGCATCTCTCTCTCTCTCTCTCTTTCTTTCTCCCTCCCTCTTTCTGTGCGTGTATGTGAGTGTGTATTGACAGCGACAGAAAGGAGGTAGGAATGAGCAGATTATTTTACACAGAGTTCACTGGAGTTGTAAAAGCTGAGCAGCAGCCCTATTTCATTAAACTTCAGCCACTCCAACAAGGGGTGGGAAAGGGGGCAGAGGGGATGTGCTAACAGTGTTGGAAAAAAATGAAAACAGCATAAAAAATGATACTCTGTGGATTTGCCTTGTCCACTTCAAAAGGATTTCATAGGTTGACTATGCTATTCTGTTATTTTTGGACCATACTATTGATGAAACAATAGAATAGAATAGAATAGAATAGAATAGAATAGAATAGAATAGAATAGAATAGAATAGAACAGGACAGGACAGGACAGGACAGGACAGGACAGGACAGGAAAGGAAAGGATTCTTCATTGGCCAAGTGTGATTGGACACACAAAGAATTAAGACTGCCATTTTCTAATTTTCTGTGGAGTTTTGAGGGAAAGGAAATTGGGTTTTTTTTTAATCCCTTCAGAAAATGCTCTTTTTTTGCCCCTTTCATTTTGTGAGAGGGACTTCACAGAAATTAGTTTTTAGAATTAGATATCATTTAATTTGATGAAAGAGAATTGGCTTTTATATTTGAGGGAAATTCTCAGGGGTGGTACAAGTTGTTCTTGTGTTCACTTAGGGATGAGATTTGGGTGCTTGTGTGTTTTAGGTATTTATTTATTTTTATTTATTTTATTTATACCTTGCCTTTTTTATAGATAGATAACTCAGGGTGGCCAATACTCCTTCCTCTTCCTTCACACAATAACAACCCTGTGAGGTGAGTTGTACTGAAAGATAATGACTGGCACAAAGTCACCCAGCTGGTTTTTTTTGCCCAAGGCGGGACTAGAACTCATCGTCTCCTGGTGATTGGCCTAAAATCAGCCAGCTTTCATTCTGAAGGCGGGACTAAACATATAGAGGCACATATTTGCACAAGAAAACAATTCCAAAGCAGCTGTGTTTTTCTCATGTGGCTGACCTCTACATCTGCCTTGTGAGCTCAAAACAAAAATATAAAACTGTATTAAAGAGTTGCATACAGGTGGCAACTTTTTCCTCAGTATGTTCTGAAGCCTGTATGTTCTGAAGCCTGTGTTTGAAATTTATTTGTTTAATTTAATAGGGTCTCCTGCTTGGGTGGAGGGGTTGGACTAGATGACCTACAAGGTCCCTTCCAATTCTGTTATCCTGTTGCTGTTAATTTATGTATCACGTTTAGCAACTCGACATCTCGCTTGGATTACTGCAACGCTCTCTGGGGCTCCCCTTGAAGGGCATCCGGAGGCTTCAGTTGGTTCAGAATGCAGCTGCGCGGGTGATAGAGGGAGCCCCTCGTGGCTCCCATGTTACATCACTCCTGCGCAGACTGCACTGGCTACCTGTGGCCTTTCGGGTGCGCTTCAAGGTCTTGGTTACCATCTTTAAAGCGCTCCATGGCATAGCACCGGGTTATTTACGGGACCGCCTACTGCCACCGATCGCCTCCCACCGACCCGTACGCTCTCACAGAGAGGGACTCCTTAGGGTGCCGTCCACCAGGCAGTGCCGACTGGCGACACCCAGAGGAAGGGCTTTCTCTGTGGGGGCTCCCACCCTCTGGAACGAGCTTCCCCCAGGGCTTCGTCAACTTCCTGACCTCCGAACCTTCCGCCACGAGCTTAAGACACATCTATTTATTTGCGCAGGGCTAGCCTAGGGTTTTAGTTTTTAAATTTAGTTTTTAATGGGGTTTTATATTATTTTATTCTAGTGATATTTTTAATTTGGCCTAATTAATAAGTTTTTTAATTGTTGTTTTTACCTGTATTATTTGCATGTTTTTATCTGGCTGTGAACCGCCCTGAGTCCTTTGGGAGATAGGGCGGTATAAAAATTCGAATAAATAAATAAATAAATAAATAAAAACTGCCCATCACCCTCGGGGTGGGGGAGTTTGACTCAAATCTGAACTGTTGCACATCTGTACAATTCAACAGTTCTCCCATTGAGATGTTTTAAATCTGAAAGTGTAAGCAGCCAGTGGAGCTTGGGCAGAAATACAGAATGCAAATTGAATTTTTTCTCCTTCTCATCTTCTTCTTCCATCTATCATCTTTCTTTTCTAATATTGCCAGCAATAGCCCTCTCTAATACTCCACCAGCCATACTTAACATGCTGTCAGAGAAGTTTAAAAGAAAAACAGAACAAAATACTTAAGAAGTTGCAAAGCAGATCTTGGTGTCTTATTCCATAAGGCTCTTCGGATACATTGTCATCTTATCTGAAATATGAACAGACCAGAGCTTTTGAGGAGCTGTTAAATATAAAGCAAAAATAATCTCATCAGCTGGGAGAAAATTGGCCATGCTGCTAAGAATTAATTTTAGTACCTACATATCTGGAAGGTTGGAAGAAATGAGCATGAAAGATTAAATGAGGCTATAAAGCAGATTATACCAAATTAGGCTGCAGGTTAAAATGCCATTCCAAGGAAGGAAGGAAGGAAGGAGGAGAAGGCTGCATCACTAGACCAATCTACAAATTTTCTTATTGTTGTGGAGGAATATGGGAGGCAAACCTGAAGTCTGAAATTAATCATTTTATTTTACCATCTTGAGATAATGCATAAAATATTAACACATGGTATTCTAAGGAGACTTCCAAGCCCCAATGCCCTAGAATAGTTACTGATTTTCTCCTGTCTTACACAACCCCTTTGAAAATGTGATGAGTCACACAACAAATTCACTTTAGAGCTGCTCCAGGGTATTTCAGACAAATAGCCTTCTAGTGCTATCTGTTAGGGAGAAGGTCTCAATTGCATAGCAAGTCATTTACTATAAAATGACATGCTGATTGATGCAGAGAAGGTAATTCATAAACTAACTGAAGATCAACCTAGCAGAAAGGCAAAGCCATCTTATAGGGTTAATTTATGGTTCATTGTGTCAAGCAGATCCAGAAAACTGGATCACATGAATAAACCATAGTTCAGTTAAAATGGGATAAGTATGTGTTGCCCATCATCCTACTAGGACGATGTTGGAAGAAATGTCTTTCTGGGTTCAGTTCAGGGGTGAAATGCTCCCGGTTCGGACCGGATCGCGTGATCCGGTAGCGATGGGGGCAGGTAGTTCAGAGAACCGGTAGCAAAAATCCCTGCCCTCACCCACTGCCCACGCCTCAGTGTTCTTCTTCTCTGTCCCTAAAGCTCTTGGTGGTGATATAGCTGCAAACGGCCTTAAATGACTGCCACAGCACTTCAAAGGGCCGCACTACAGCTGATCAGCGCTGTAGTATTTTTAAAGAAGGTAGACCGGGGCCTGTCATAAAAGGCAATTGGTAGACCAGGGCCTCTATTTTTAAAGAAAGTAGACCGGTGCCTCCCAAGTTTTGTATACTTTATTATTTTTATTATTTATTATTATTGACCATGCCCATTCAGTCACCTGACCACCAAGCCACACCCACCAATTAAGCCACACCCACAGAACCGGTAGGGAAAATTTTTAGATTTCACCCCTGGTTCAGTTCCAAGTGGGGAAAAAGACACTGGATTCATGGAGGTTGGTTGGAAAGAAGGTTTATT
The DNA here is from genome assembly GCF_028640845.1 of Ahaetulla prasina. Taxonomy (NCBI): domain Eukaryota; kingdom Metazoa; phylum Chordata; class Lepidosauria; order Squamata; family Colubridae; genus Ahaetulla; species Ahaetulla prasina. The sequence continues at coordinate 287,736,075 of NC_080540.1, read as the reverse complement.
GATGAACAGGATCATGTGGCTTGAGTTCCTGAGCAGAAAAAGGGCAGAGATGCTGAGAGTACCTGGGTTTTATGCCCTCTGTTGGGCTTTGAATTTGAGCTTATGTTCTGATTGGTTGTCAGAATCCCATGGGGCCATGCAGGGGTAACTGTGGGTTGACTTTTGAGTCCCTGGCTTGGTTGACTCTTGCTAGGTGATGATATAAAGAAAGGGCTTTGGGCAATTCCTATTGTGACTCTGCCTGAAGGAGGTAGATCTTCGTTATGTAGAATGGACTGGCTCAGGCCTTAAGGGCCCATTGACAAAGGTGGGGGGGGAGCTGAGTTTCTGCCTCCCTTTTAGGGGAAATATTCTGCCCTTTTAATATTTCCTAAAGTATCTCATTTTCCTAAGAGAGGGGTGGGTGCTAACTTCCTACAATGACACACACCATGTTTTTAGTGGAAAATTGGTAGTCTACATTTCATTTCTAAAACCCAAATATTTGATCTGAAGGTTTGAATTGCCAAATCAAATCTGAAATTTTAGATGATTGAACTGAATCAGTTCAGGCACTTTGGACAACTTTTGCGCTTGCAGGGAACTTTTTGAAATCAGAAGTCCAAATTTACTCAATTTGGCTGTTCACTTTGGAGGTACAGATTGAATGGAAATGATTTTTTTTTTTTGGAGGGGGGAATCAATTTACAAGTCTGAATCAAATTGGATTGCTGAGTTGAATGGAATAGAACCAGTGACTCACACCAGAGGTGCGTTTCAGCAGTTCTGACCAGTTCTGGAGAACCGGTAATGAAAATTCTGAGTAGTTCGAAGAACCGGTAGTACAAATTCTGACTGGGCCCCACCCCCATCTATTTTCTACCTCCCAAGTCCCAGCTGATCGGGAGGAAATGGGGATTTTGCAGTATCCTTCCCCTGGAGTGGGGTGGGAATGGAGATTTTACAGTACCCTTCCTCTGCCATGCCCACCAAGCCACGCCCACCAAGCCATGCCATGCCCACCAAGCCACACCCACAGAACCGGTAGTAAAAAAATTTGAAACCCACCACTGAGTCATACCTGATATTGCCTGACTTGCCCAGATTGCTTATATTCTCCAGGGGAAAAAATCCTCTCCATGCCTTGAAATAAGTGTTTAAGACAGCATTAAAATAGAACAGCCGGTGCTCCCTAAATTGAACTTTCAAAAATTTCAACAGGTGAGCACCGAGTCTGTCAGGCGCAAATAACCAGAACTACTTGCGAATAGTCTCAAGAAGAAGATTTATTATCAGTCACCTATGTTATAAGAATCTCATCAGAGTGACTGTACACTCTTGGGAATGGACAGATACTGGGGGGCTCAGGACTGCGCCCAGGGTGGATAAAAATCAATGATTTAAAAAAAAAAATAAGAAAAAATCAGATTTAGGTAGGATAGAAAGAAAATGTTGTTGCTGTTGTTTTAGTAAAAGGTGATATGATTAAAAGTTAGATAAGTGATAGAAATAAGAGAAGGGGGAATGTTAGTCTATACTCTTTTATATAATAAAACAAAAGTAACCATAAGAGAAATGCGGAATAATTGAATAATGACAGATTGCAACTAATTACAATTGTGTGTCATTATTAGAAATATATAAGTTGACTGAATCTAATAATTATGATTCATTTTACTGGTTTTATTTGTATTAGAATGTTGGACACCCAGGTGCCGCACTGTTCATGCATTGATTTGATAGGTTTGTAAAAAATTAAAAACTTCATTTAAAAAAATCCGATTTTTTTAATTTAAATTGGATTTTTTTTTAATTTAAATTGGATTTTTTTTTTATTTTTATCAAATTTATTTTAATAAAATGCTTTTGGAGTAAAAATCTATCTAAAGATACTTTTTGATTTAAGATACATTAATAATTTAGTGGATGAAATGGAGCTTAGTTATATAACATGAGGCTGTATGTTCTGGAATATTGGGTCTGTCGGTGAGTCAATAGCGGTTCAGAGGAGGAGCCGCTGCGGGACAGTTGCTCTTTAAAAAGTATGATTTAAATCGAGTTGATTTAAAACAAGCCTTTTTACGTGATTTAAATCAACGTGATTTAAATAAAATCCACCCTGCCTGTACCATTTTCTGCTGTGTAAGAACTCTTACCCCTCTTAACATCTCCTTCTATGAAGGGAAGATTGTACTTGTATTGTTCTTTTTTTTTTTTTTCTTATCTCTTTATTTTTATTGTGAGGGGATTTAAAGTTTTAGAGAGGGGTGGGAGTTTATGTATATTTAGTATATCTTAGCTTGTGATTGTTGGTTATAATACCCAATATTTGCTCTGGAAAGTCCGGGGGGGAGGGGGGAGGAGGGGGGGGGGGGGGGGAGAGGGGTGGAAAATGATACATTGATTGGTTATCAATGTACAGTAATGATTGAAGATACGAAATTAAAATTTGAAATGAAATTGGGGCTGCTCGACTGCCATTTCAGAAGGAAAGGGAGAGAGGAGTAGAAGGAGGGAAGAAAGTAGGTAGGAAAGAGTTGAGAAGGAGGAGGGGAATAAGAAGGTTAGAAAGGGTGGAAGATGGGAGGAGTGGAGAAGAAGGAAAGGAAGTAGTAAAGTGAAGGAGATGAAGGAGGGGAAAGTAGTAGAGGGTAGAGGGAGGTTGTGAAGAAAGGAAGTGGCAGTTGGGCGGGCCCGAACCAGTAATAAATATAAATTAATGATTAATGATGAATAACAGATTGTACATAAATATGATGTTGGAAAATGGAAATAAAAAACTTTTTTGAAAAAAAAAATCTCCTTCTAGTCTAGCTGGAGATTCTACAGTACCACAGTAAATCCTTAATGAAAATGTTTTTGAGAAAAATGTATGCAAAGCATTCTGAGTTCTTAAAAAAAAAAAGAAAAAGGTTCGGTCCTTGGCCACAATCCAATTATACTTCTTTTCATCCCTGCAGAAATCTACTAGAAATTCTCAAACTGCTGGTTGTGAGACGAAATGGATTTTGAAAACATTTCATAATACTGTAAGAGGGTGGGAACAATGTGCTCCCTGCTATAAACCTGTACCTCAAAAATGCAAACCCCAGATCAGCTCAGCATGAGCTTAAGGAGTGATTTGTAGCACCTTATCAGACACATTGCACTTGGGAAAGAACTGGGAACTGCATTGCTATGTTTTTGATTTCATACCTGAAATATTCCTTGTTGCTCATATCCTGATTGCTCGTTGCTTCTGTTTTGGCCACTTTTTACAGAGCCACGATTGGGAGCATTTTAACGAACTGCATTGCTGTTTGGTTTGGTGGCAGCAGTGCCTCAGATAGAAAGTCCATATGGAGAGTGGTAAGGACAGCCAAGAAGATTATCGGAAGCTTGTTTCTTGTCATTCAGGATATTGCTTATAAGCGCTATGTGCTTAGAGCTCAAACCATTGTTAGAGACCCCATACACCCTCTTCACGGTCTGTTTCTGTTGCTCCCCTCTGGGAGGATGTTTTAAAATATCTCTAGCAGGATTACCAGATTCTGTAACAGCTTTGTTCCCTATGCGATCCCCCTGGTAAGCTTGCAAGATTCGTTTCTCTCGCCATGTACATACACATATCTGAATGAGACTGTGTTGTTTCAACATGTCATAAATATATGTGGGTATATACATATGTATGTATGTATGTATGTATGTATTTATTTATTTATTTTGCCATGTTTAAGTAGTGCATATTAGAGGTGGAGACCCTCTGAGAGCTGTATGCAACGAAATTTCATTTTAATGTATGCCAATTAGTGTACATTCAAAGTGACAATAAAGTTATTCTAAGTCTAAGTCCAATATATTAACGTTTCTGTATCATTGAGAAAACAGTTCTGGTTTTTTTGCAAAACTTTTTAAAGCTCTATCAGTGACAGTGACTCTCAACATAACCTTCCAAGATTTTGAAGCTGCCTCTTTCTGTCTCTTTCGTTCTCTTGTAGACTTAAAAAATTTGGGGAGCCAACATTAAATTAAACATCTTAATATATACGTTGCTGAAAGCTCTGTGCAGACTGTTTTGGGGAAGAGGAGTTCATAAGAAAAATAGTTTTGAGAAGTCGGAAATGTTCTTTTTGAAACCATTTGGCTTGTGGGTGTATATGTATTATTAATATCAGCATGAATCAATCCACTGCACGATAAAGGATCATAGTATAATACAGGGGTCTCCAACCTTAGCAACTTTAAGACTTCTGGACTTCAACTCCCAGAGTTCCTCAGTCAGCAAAGCTGGATGAGGAATTCTGGGAGTTAAAGTCCAGAAGTCTTAAAGTTGCCAAGGTTGGAGACCCCTGGTATAATACATCTGTCCGCTGTAACTGTAGGTTAGTAGATGTTTTTCAGCTGTCTGGACTAGGGCTGAGAGAGAATGGCTGAAAGTCACCCCATCTGTTTGCAGATGCATCTGTTTTCATCAGGCAAGGCTCTTGTTCTAACAGCTTCTAGCCCAGCTCCTTTAACTGCTATGCAAAACTGTCTCCCAAGTGTGTGGAAGGATATGGGTGGTTATGTTCTGTTCCCCTTCGCCTCCGTCTGAGCGATGGCTTAATTAGCCGGCACTATCAGCTCCGGCAGCAAAACAGCGAGCACCTGCCAAGTGTCTCTCTTATCTCCCTCGACACCGATGAGTCACCCAGGAACAAACTTCAGCTCTTAGTTAAGCAGTTAATTTGCCTGCTAGGAAGAGGCACAGCAGCTGTTGCTGCCTTTATATCCTGTGGGGTGTGGCTCCATGACTCAGCACTTTGTAGGCCTGCCCCACCCCTGCTTCTTTTGTTCCTGCCTCTCCTGCCTATGAAACCTAGGGTCCAGCCAGGCCTGATTGCCATCAGCTGGGTCTGGAGGCATGGCGGGGGGGGGAGTCAGGGGATGGAGGCCTCGTTATCTCTTCCACCTGGCCTGCCTTTGGCTCCTGGAGCTGAGCCAGGGAAGCCGGTGCTCCCGAGGTAAGTCCTGACGGCCCTTCCCCCTCACTTTCCAAGTCACTTTCTGGCAGGAGGCCCGGCTCGGGGGGCGCAGACACGACAGGTTGGAAGGATGGATAGATAGACATAGAAATACCATTCATAGATTCTTTCCAATTCAAGTACTCCTCGTGTTATGACCATAACTGGGCCCAAAATTTATGCTGCTAAGTCAGGGATGTTAAACTCAAGGTCCATGGGCCAGATCTGGCCCATGGGGTGCTTAAATCTGCCCCGTGGGGCCAGCCTGGAAATAGCCAAGGACCAGCCTGCGGTGCCTCTGGTAGCCAAAACTGGGTGCATGAGGGCCGCACATCTCCTCTCCGCATCCTGTTTTTGACCTGGATGTCCTCCTGCAGCATTCTGCCACCCCCCATGCCCCTTTTTGGCCATTCCCCCTCCTCCTTCTCCTCCCTGCCAGCCCATGGAGGAGAAATACATGCTGATCCGACCCTTGAAAAATTCCAGTTTGACACCCCCGTGCTAAGTGAAGCATTTGTTAAGTGAGTTTTGCCCCATTTTATGACCCTTCTTGCCACAATGGTTAAGTGAAACCTTGCATTTGTTAAGTTAGCCACGTGGTTGTTAAGGGCATCTGGATTCACCATTGATTTTGCTTGTCAGGAGGTCGCAGAAGGTGATCACATGACCTCAGGACACTGCCACCGTCATAAATATGAACCAGTTGCCAAGTATCTGAATTTTAATCATGTGACCATGGGGATGTTGCAACGAATGTGAGTGTGAAAACCGATCACTTTTTTCAGTGCCGTTGTAACTTTGAATGGCCACTGTTGTAAGTTGAGGACTACCTGTACAGTGTTTGTTTTTTTAATCAGGTCTCTGGATGGGTGGGATGAAATCTGGAGTTGCAAGCTGGCAAAGTGGGAAGCAAAAGAAAGATTAAATTAAAAATGGCTTGGATGTGACTGGAGGCTGCCAAAAGAAAAGAAACCCACCCACCCCATTTCTCCTAGGGCAGGCCTATGGGAAAAGCAGGTGGACAGTTCTTTTGGAATGCTGGAATCCTCGTTTCCTTCCATCTTGGCTGACTTTCCTTCTGTTGTGATCCACCAGCAGCCTGCAGAGTTGGACAGTGAAGAGGGCTGGGGAGGACAATGGTCCAGTCCTGGAGTCAGGGGAAGGCCCGGATGAGGGCTCTGCATCAGAGGCAGAGATGGGGCCAGGGCCATCTGGGATTGATGCACAGCCTCCGGAGCCTCCGGAGACAGACAGCAGAGAGGCATAGGAACAGGAGGAGCCTGCTCCTAATGCATGCATGCGAAGAGCTGCCAGAAGACAAGAGTAGCTAAAGCAAAAAGGACGACTTGGGAGTAAGGCCAGGAGATGATTGGCCACTCCCAAAAGGCTTAAAAGAGCAGCAAAGGCTCTTGGGTTCTTTGTAGGAAAGCATCGTTGCTACATTTGGTTCTAATCGGCCTCTGAACTTCTGAACTGATCCTCATAGAAGTAATGAAAGTCAAACGAAGGCGAGGGCAGGGTCAATTTAAAAGCTACCTTTTCCAGGGAGAGCGATAGTAAATTGAAAAAGATGAAAATATTTAAGGGAGAAATTCTGAGTAGTTTTGATTCAGTTCTGTCACTCGCATGGATGAGTACTCATCCTGATCTTTCTTTTTTCCTAAACCAGCCTCAATTATTATTATTTTTTGCAACCTTCCTTGGTTCTGTCTCTTATTGCCACACACAAATATTGCCTACGTTTAACATAACTCTTCAGCAACTGGAACTTCCTGTCATCAGTTATAACTATACCCAAGGTAGCATATGTATGTTAGGTAAGTGAGCGAGAGAGCAATTCCAGTAATGGTCATGGCCAGTGACCTTTAGTAGAGATGGTGCAATGGATAAGAAATAATTACTTTTAGTCTATGCTCTCTCGGTGGTTTGTAAAAGCATTGCAAGTGTTTAAGCCATGGAGATTTATGTTGGAATCTCTCTTAATAGCATAATTGTGTTCTATATACAGGTAGTCCTTGACTTACAACCACAAATGAGCCCAAGATTTCTGTGTTAAGTGAGACGTTCGTTAAGTGCATGTTGTCCCATTTTGCAACCTTTCTTGCCACAGTTGTCATGTGAATCACGGCACAGCTAATAAGGAAGTAACCCAGTTGTTAAGTGACTCTGGTTTCCCCATTGACTCCGCTTGTCAGAAGATCGCAAAAGGGGATGACATGATTTCGGGACACAGCAACGGTCATAAGTATGAACCAGTTGCCAAGCATCTGAATGTTGATCCCATGATCATGGGGATGCTGCAATGGTTGTAACTGTGAAGTTTTTTTTTTATTATTTACATTTATATCCCGCCCTTCTCCGAAGACTCAGGGTGGCTTACAGTGTGTAAGGCAATAGTCTCATTCTATTTGTATATTTACAAAATCAACTTACTGCCCCCCTAACAATCTGGGTCCTCATTTTACCTACCTTATAAAGGATGGAAGGCTGAGTCAGCCTTGGACCTGGTGGGACTCGAGCCTGCAGTAATTGCAGGCAGCTGTGTTTTAATAACAGGCTTCTTACAGCCTGAGCCACACCGCCGTCAGGCTTTTCAGTCCAAGTCACTAAATGAACTGTTGTAAATTGAAAACTACCTGTATTTTTGTTGAGTGTGAACAGGGAGGGAAGGGAGGAAGGGAGAGAGAGAGAGAGAGAGAGAGAGAGAGAAGGGGTGAGGGAGGAAGAGGGAGAGAGAGAGAGAGACAGAAGGGGGGAGGGAAAGGGGAGGGAGAGAGAGAAAGAGAAAGAGAGAGAGAGAGAGATGGTTGTAGTTAATGCAGCCAGCAATAGTGGACGTGCCGGCCACCCAAGATTTATTTGCAGGTCAACCACTATACATTTGCAGCATTGCTACCTTCTGTAGAAGCAGAGCCATGATTTATTATAGGCTTCAATTCCCACATGCCAAGTATGTAGGTAAATGGAACTCAGCAAAGAGCACTTTATATATTTACGCTGTGTGGAAGCGGTTCCTCAACCATAAGCCACCAAAAGATTTAATTAACCTTTTTCTCGAGAAATCTCTGTCCATTGATCATTTCCTTGTTTTATCCCCGTCCCATTTAGATTCTCTTGTTTCTAAGGCCGCAGCACGGGAAATGATCCATTGCATCGCTGGGATGGAAAGATGGGGAGATTAGGGATGGGACAGGTGTCAGTTGCCATTCAGTTGCCAACTTATCCAGCTTTCTTAAGAAAGACTCCAGCTTTTCTGTTCCTGAATTGTTATGGCTAACAAGGCGGCTTGTTCTCAACCTTTTCTTTACTATGGACCCCCTTTAAATACCTTTTGTGGCCGGGGACCCCCCCCAAGTTAAAGGCCCCCTTAACTCAAGAGTTAAATCATAACATTTCTTCAAGACCATGGATCCCCTGTAATGACATCGCACACATACACCCCCCTACACACACAAAGGATTCTCTGGATCACAGGTTGAGAACCACTGGCACACCACATAGTGTACCATTCCACACATAGCATGCCACATCTGGTCTGTAAAAATCCAGAGGATTCTATACATCAGGGGTCTCCAACCTTGGCCACTTTAAGCCTGGTGGACTTTGTTGTCCACCAGGCTTTGTTGGCTGGGGAACTCTGAGACCTGAAGTCCTCCAGGCTTAAAGTGGCCAAGGTTGGAGACCCCTGCTATACATGGCAGGAAAGAGACACAGGTAGCTGTCATTCTTGGCTGCAGTCTCCTGATTTTGCAGACCAGTTCTGAGATGCCTATATGAAGGTCTTCTCCTTTCATTTGAACTCTTTTGCATTCCTTGTCTTTCTATCCCTCCCATTGTTCTTAATCTATTTACTTATTTCGTGGAGTTTTATCTCGCCTTTATTATTTTGTAAGCAACTCAAGGCGGCGAAGCTACTAAATATGACCACCTACTCCTGTTTTCTTCAGAAAAAACAACCCTGTGAGGTAAGTTGGGCTGAGAGAGAGTGACTAACTCGAAGATACCCATCAGACTTTTTTTAAAAATGTTGTTTTAATGTGATACACAATCTGACAAACACACAACATATAACATATAAATATCTCCTATTTCTAAACAGTGTTTCTTAGTGGTCTTCTTTCGCTTTTATACCTTTCCCTCCATATCATATTTGTTGTTTTATTTTCTTTCTCATCCCCTTTTCTTTATTTACATTAAATTATCTAATACTAATAGCTTTACTTTTCTAGATTCTTATGTATTTATTATTTACATATTGTACATTTCTAATAGATTCTGTAGATTCTAATTTCTCCCCTTTATTTTTTCCCCTTTATTTCTATTCTCAAGCCATTCGTACCATTTGTTCCAGACCGTGTAATAATCTGTCTCTTCTTCCTCTTTAATTTCTTTTGTTAACTTGTCCATTTCTGCACACTCTAAAAAACTTCCCCTATCACTTCTTCATCTGTTGGTATCTTTTCCTGTTTCCAATTTTGTGCATATGTTATTCGTGCAGCTGTTATAATGTGTAAAATCAGATATTTTATTTCTTTAGTGTATGTTCTCGTAAAGATTCCTAGCAAAAATGTTTCCTGTTTGCTTTCAGCTGGTTGTTCTGTTATTTTTTCTAGCCAGTTTTTAATATTTGCCCATAATTTGTTTGCCGCCGGACACGTCCACCATAGATGGTAATAAAGAGTGCAGAGAAGAGAAACAAAGATGATTAGGGGACTGGAGGTTAAAACATATGAAGAACGGTTGCAGGAACTCGGTATGCCTAGTTTAATGAAAAGAAGGACTAGGGGAGACATGATAGCAGTGTTCCAATATCTCAGGGGTTGCCACAAAGAAAAAAAAGTCAAACTATTCTCCAAAGCACCTGAGGGTAGAACAAGAAGCAATGGGTGGAAACTAATCAAGGAGAGAAGCTTAGAACTAAGGAGAAATTTCCTGACAGTCAGAACAATTAATCAGTGGAACAACTTGCCTGCAGAAATTGTGAATGCTCCAATACTGGAAATTTTTAAGAAGATGTTGGATAACCATCTGTCTGAAGTGGTGTAGGATTTCCTGCCTGGGCGGGGGTTGGATTAGGAAACCTCCAAGATCCCTTCCAACTCTTTTATTATTATTATTATGTTCCCTACCCATCAGACTTTCATGGCTAAGGTAGCACTAGAACTCACCATCTCCTGATGATTCGCCCGAAGTCACCCAGCTAGTTTCATGCCTAAGGTGAGACTAAAATTCACAGTCCCCTGATTTCTAGGACAGTACATTAACAACTTCACCAAACTGGCTTCTCTACTGCCACCTCTTTTATTACCATCTATTTTTCCTATTCTTACTCCACAGTAAAGCATTTTCAGAGAAGATGAAGATAAGCTAAGATAAGCTTGGCATCTTGGTTTCTTTTTTTGGGTGGGGAGCAGCGGTGAAATGTAAAATTTGTTACTACCGGTTCTGCAGGCGTGGCTTGGTGGGGGTGGGGGTAATGTGGCCAACGTTTTGTTTTTTTTACTTTTAAAAGCCTTTTTTCTACAACCTCTTCGGCCAAAGAGGTTGTTAAAAAACTGCTTTTAAAAGCCTCTGATGATCAGGCAACTCAGCTGGGATCTCCAGAGGAGCCTTTTAAAAGCATTTTTTCTGCATCCTCTTCGGCTGAAGAGGTTGCTAAAAAATGCTTTTAAAAGCCTCTGACCATCCCAGCTGAGCCGCGCAATCATCAGAGGCCTTTTTTTTTACTTTTAAAAGCATTTTTTCTGCATCCTCTTCGGCTGAAGAGGTTGCTAAAAAATGCTTTTAAAAGCCTCTGACCATCCCAGCTGAGCCGCGCAATCATCAGAGGCCTTTTTTTTACTTTTAAAAGCATTTTTTTCAGATAAAAAAGTAAAAAAAAACAACCTCTGATGATCACGCGGCTCAGCTGGGCATGGGGGCAGGGCAGGGATTTTTGCTACCAAAGCACCACCCGCCATCACTACCACCATCACTACCCGCCATCACTACCGGATCCGGTGATCCAGTCCGAACCGGAAACATTTCACCCCTGAGAGGGAGAGAGGAAAAGAGGCCGAGCCCAAGGGGTCCCGTTGAGTCAGGCCAAGCTTTAATGGAACCACTGAGCCTGAAGGGTCAATGATGAAGCCATCTTTCCTAGGAATTGAGTTCTCTGGAGAAAGCAAGGCTGAGCCACCATTCCAGGTTGACAATTCATCGGCTGCGAATGGCCTCATTAGAGAAGCGGCAACTCTTATTTTGCAAGTGTGTCATTAGGGAATCCTCCTTTTCAGTTTCCACGAGTTACAATCCATTAAGTGCAATGTTCTTCCTATTAGCCATTGCAGTTTATTAAAACTCTTTTTCCCTTGGACTGAAGACTTTTATTAGAAAGCCTCCAACTCAGTTTGTATCTACAAAGGCTTCTAAATCCATTCCCAGAAATGCTAGTTTGGCGTCCTGAAATGATGGAAGGGGGTGGGTGGGAGGTGAGTGGAAATCAATTTATTTCGTAAAAGGGACCATGTTTATAATCTATTGGCTGCCAGGTTCCTCTCTCTCTCTCTCTCTCTCTCTTTTGTTTCTTGCCCTTGACTTTTGTTCAAGAAACAGTCACATTAAAATGTTGCCCTTAATTTAAATTTATTTATAAAATATATGATTGTGTTGGCATCGGGTGGCTTAGTGTTCTCAGATTCAAGAACTGAGCATACATTTTCTCAGGCTGCCTCTTCCTCCCTCCATTTGTGCTGTTTATTCTCCTGTAGTTAGCTTCGTCAACTCATCGTAAATGCATAAATCTTATTTATTTTTTATCTTGGCTATATTCTCTAAAACATTGCCCTAAAAATAGCCCATGTGCCATTAAGTGATGGCATTAACTACAGTGGGAGGCACTTTTTGGAAACCCGAAGGAGTATCTTCTTTATTCAACCCATTTAATCCACCTAATGGGGAGCTCCCAGGAGAATTTAATCCCTTTTTAGGATTCCGTAATCCCTTAATTCAGGGTAGAGTCAGAGAGACCAGTTGGACCTGAGCATTTACTGACCGGATGCCCTTCCTGATGCCATGCAGTGTTCACAGCAGATAGTTTTGCTTTGTGCCCTGAGAGAGACACATCTGCTGTTACCTAGGATTGTACCCTTCTGAATGGGAGGCGATATCTTCACCACTACACTACCATGTCGTTCTCCCAGGGAAATCTACTAAAAAATCCAAATTTCTGGGATATTTAAGAGAGGGAGTTCTGAAAAGCTTGTTTTTTGATGGCAGGACTTTTCTAAGGAATTCCCTGACCCATGAAATCTGATCAATACCTACTTTGTTAAGTAGGCTTCGTTTTCCTCAAATAGAATGCGATAGAATCGGTAGAAAAGCTGTGGCTTTGTTTTGTTTTCCTACATAGCATTGTCATTAAATAGCTGGTAGGAGGAATGTAAAAACTAGGGTTACAGTTTGGCAAAGGAGGTGACATGTCATTCAAAACCTTACCGACTAGCTGGATCTCCTAGGAGTACCATGTAGGGTCTAGGGAAGGACATCCAGTCAAGATCCATTTATAAATCTGAGATTTTGTTATGGACCATCAATGCATATCTCTTAAATAGGGAACCAAGCAAGTTAACCATGAAACCTGTCAAAAATGTTTACTACAACAGTGCAAATGTTTTCATATCTATTAATATCATAGTAACAATGTCTAAATTTATAATTATACATCTATAAATAAAAATGTACATCTTTTATGCAAGTGAATCAGCTCCAGAAATAGTTTCTCTTTCTTCAGTTAAGGATTGATTCAGGGGTGAAATGCTCCTGGTTCCGACCAGATCGCCCAATCCAGTAGCATTGGCAGCGGGTAGTTCGGAGAACCAGTAGCAAAAATCCCTGCCCTGAGCCGCACAGCTCACCTGGGATCGTCAGAACTGTTTAAAAGCATTTTTTCTACAACCTCTTTGGCCGAAGAGGTTGTAAAAAATGTTTTTAAAAGGTTCTGGCGATCAGGCAACTCAGTTGGAATTGTCAGAACCCTTTAAAAGCTTTTAAAAGGCTCCTCTGGTGATCCCAGCTGAGTTGCCTGATCATCAGAGGCTTTTAAAAGCATTTTTTTACAATCTCTTGGCCGAAGAGATTGTAGAAAAAATGCTTTTAAAAGTTAAAAAAAAAGTTGGCCACCCTTACCCAGTCACATTAGCCCCCACCAAGCCACACCCACAGAACCGGTAGTAACAAAATTTTACATTTCACCCCTGGATTGATTGATTGATTGATTATGTGCTATTAAGCCATTTTTAACTCCTAGTGACCACATAGATTTTTTTCCATGATAATTTCTTTCCAACCTGTTCTCCCAACACTGCATCCATCATCATTCTAACTGAGTCTCTCTATCTTGCTTCTGGTATTCTTCTGCTTCTCTTTCCTTCCACCTCACCCAGCATTAGAGCTAAAGCCTTCTCTAAGGACTGGGTTTTCCCATAATGTACATAGAATAACAGATTTGGAAGAGACCTTGGAGTTCATCTAGTCCAACCCTCTGCTCAAGCAGAAGAGTCTCTACCATTTCAGACAAATGGTTGTCCAGTCTTCTTAAAATCCTCCAGTGTTCTGAAGGCAAGACATTCCACTGATTGACTGTTCTCACTGTTAAGAAATTTCTCCTTAACTCTAAGTTGTTTCTCTCCTTGATTAGTTTCCATCCATTGTTTCTTGTCCTGCCCTAAGGTGTTTTGGAGAATAGTTTGCTCCTCTCATCTTTGTGGCAGCTCCTCCAATACCAGAACACTGCTATCTATCTCCCCCAGTCCTTCTTTTCAGTAGACTAGGTAAAGGTAAAGGTTCCCCTCACACATATGTGCTAGTTGTTCCCTACTTGAGGGGGCAGTGCTCATCTCCGTTTCAAAGCCGAAGAGCCAGCACTGTCCAAAGACATCTTCGTGGTCATGTGTCCGGCATGACTAAATGCCAAAGGCGCAAGGAACGCTGTTACCTTCCCACCAAAGGTGGTTCCTATTTTTCTACTTGCATTTTTTATGTGATTTCAAACTGCTAGGTTGGCAGAAGCTGGGACAAGTAACGGGAGCTCACCCCATTATGCGGCACTAGGGATTGAGCCACCATGTCCCTATTCAGTTGACTAGACATACCCAATTCCTCCAACCATTCTTCATATGTTTTACCCTCCAGGCTCCTAATCATTGTTGCTCTTCTCTGTACCCTTTCCAGCATCTCAACATCTTTTTTATGTTGTGGTGACCAAAACTGGATGCGGTATGTGGCCAATGTAGGATGATTTGAGCCTGGTTGTCTATGCCTCAAGTGAAAACTCTGGGTTTATCCTAGAGTTCCCAGCTGCCGTTCCCTAACTTTTAACAATTGTCAAGTGGCTTTGAGGGACACTATAGACAGCAGCACACAAATAACTACATATACAGATGTGACTTGCCCAATAATTTCCTTTATTCAGATTTTTATTTAGGAATGTTGGTTAAGACCCTACTGTTTTCTCCGTCAATTTATGAAGTACAGATACGGCAGGCGAGAAAGTAATATTTTGAATCAAGTTTTGAAACAAGTTAAAAACTGATTCCAGGGAATAGAAAAGTTTCCAAGGTGGGTGTCTTTCTCTCTCTTTTCCTTTTGGCAGTTTAAATGTGGGACAAGGGAAATAATTTTTTTTGCAGCCTTATTTGAATGACTGATCTGTCTATATACCTAATTCCTTTTTACTGCTAGAAGCACATTTGATGAGGCATTAGTCAAGGAGGCTTTGACAAATATTGAGTTATGCTGTAGGTTAGATAAAGGTCCTCTACACTGAATTGCTATGAATCACCTTTTTAAAGTAAGCAAATACAAAGTGTGTCTTTTTCTTTCCCCAAATAATAATATTCCTTTCCAATTCTTTTCCACAGTTTTTTTTAACTTTACTGACTCTAAGCAGTTGATAATGTGTATAATAAAAATACAACAATAATAATAATTCATATGAACAATGCATAAATAATAGAAGTACTGTATTATGCACAAAAAATGTAAGGATGTAATGGAGTGGTTCTAATTCTGATGATAAATCTGTATTTGAGGATATATGAGCTCATCTATTAAATTAGAAAGAGGGAAGTAGAAATGTTCTCCATGAAGGAAGAAGCTGATTTGTTTTGTTTATATATGGAAAGAGAAAGTGGGGAGAGGGAAAGAGAGAGAGATGGAGAAAGAAGGGGGAGAGAAAGAGGCTGGGAGAGAGTGTGTGTTGTGACTCCGGCCCTCGAGCCTGTTCTCATGGAGGAGAGTGATTTGGAAAGTGAGGGAGAGGAGCCAGCAAGGCCTCCCTCTCCAGGACACTCCTCCTCCCTGGCAACGCCTCAAGTCCCAGTTGCTGACAATCAATTCTGGGAGTTGAAATCCACATGGCTGAAAGTGGCTGAGGTTGAGAAACACTGCTCCATGTGATCAAAGCTGCTACTTCACTTACAAATAGGGCGAAAGCAACAATCAGATTAAAATCTGGACATGTAATGTTTTGATCGACAGCTCAACTCTTTCTAAAATAAAACCATTTTATTACTCAAAATGGATGGTTGCCGGCACAGCTCAGGAGAATAACTTGAGATACTAGGTTTTAATTTTGTTTTTAGGGATTTATTGTGTTTGTAGTTTAATTGATATGAACTACCCCAGAGTTGTGATCTAAGATGGGTGACCATACAGAAAATATTTTGGGAGGAGCCAGGGCCTCTTTGGGGATGGGAAAACAGGTGGCACAGCCACTGACCAAATTAGGCATTATGGCTGATGGTCACAAAATAGGACGAGCAATTTGGAGGGGTGAGCCACAAAGCACATTGAAAGCATGCATTGAAATCTCCAGCACTGAGGTATGATGTCCAGTCAAGGGCTTGGTGAGGTTGTTTCAGTCACCTTCCCAAGTGATCTGAGATGGTGTACAAATTTACAATGATGCTTCCACTTTAACTGAAAACCCAATGAAATATAACTAAAGTAGTTATATAATAGCTGGAATTCTTCCCTAAAAGGCTTTGACTTAGATTATGAGAGACACTCAGAAATGACATTGTTTGCATGAAAACCCACATGCAATAGCAATCTAATCCAGGGCTCTCCAACCTTGACAACTTTAAGACTTGTGGACTTCAACTCCCAGAGTTCCTCAGCCAGCAAAGCTGGCTGAAGAGCTCTGGGAGTTGAAGTCCACAAGTCTTAAGGTTGCCAAGGTTGGAGACCCTTGATCTAATCACATGTATGTTTAAGGTTAACAACCTTATCTCTCTGATCTTTCTACCTGTCCATCCATCCCTCCATCCCTCCATCCATCCATCCCACCTACCCACACATTCATCCATTCAGTTTATCAGATTTCTATCCCACCTTTCATCTGTAAAGTGTTATATGGAGATTCCCCTTTATTTGTACCCACGCAACAACAAGCCAGAGAGGTTGCCTGGACTGTGAGAGTCTGCATGACTAAGGGAGAACTCAAATCTAGTTCTCCCTGGTTGTAGCTCAATGAATAGATAACTGGGACTGTCCAGAAAATCACATGAAGTTATGACTGAACTTTGCAATCTTAGGAAAATGCTTTTATGCGTTCCGTTGTCTTTCAGGGTCAAAGTGTGTTACCTCTGATCAAAATTGTTCCCGATCCAATAGTTCCCTTGTCATTCAAGCTACATTTTTGACACTGACTTTCCATTCAGTCACCCAGGCTGATGACTCCTGAGAAATATATTATTGACTCAGTGAACCTGAAAAGTAGATTGTAGTCTTTCTCCTTCCCCCAGAAGGAAAATAGAAAGTGTTGCAACCACTCTAATTTGGCTTGATGATGCTATTGCATTGCTTATGTAATTCTGTGATACGATCCCATAATCCATTTGGTACGATCAGCCAGGGGTGAAATGTAAAATTTGTTAGTACTGGTTGGCTTGGTGGTGGGGGTAATGTGACTGAGTGGGCATGGCCAACATTTTTTTTTACTTTTAAAAGCATTTTTTCTACAACCTCTTCGGCCGAAGGAAAAAATGTAGAAAAAAATGCTTTTAAAAGGCTCTGGTGATCCCAGCTGAGTTGCGTGATCATCAGAGGCTTTTCTTTTCTTTTAAAAACATTTTTTTTTTGCCTTCAAAAGAAAAAAAGGCCTCTGACAATCAGGCAACTGAGTGGGATTGTCAGAGGAGCCTTTTAAAAGCATTTTTTCTACAACCTCTTCCACCAAAGAGGTAGAAAAAATGCTTTTAAAAGCTTCTGACGATCCCAGCTGAGTCACGCAATCATCAGAGGCTTTTTAAAAAACTTTTAAAAGCATTTTTTGGCTGAAGAAAAAGTCCTTTTAAAAGTTAAAAACAAACAACCTCTGATGATTGTGTGGCTCAGCTGGGCATCGGGGTGGGGCAGGGATTTTTGCTACCAGTTCTCTGAACCACCCGCCGCCATCGCTACCGGATTGTGTGATCCGGTCCGAACTGGGAGCTTTTCACCCCTGCAACCAGCAAAAGGAAAATAATGATTTTTTTATTATTTTTAAAAATGCACCAAAGCACACTGAAAAGCACAATCAAGAAAACCAGAATGATGAGGAATTAAGGTTGGTCACAGAGTTATCAAGATGTTTGGACTAGATTTGACATTTATATCTACATATCAAGTCTTTCCCAAGAACCTGGAATAGGCAGATGCTGTTTGATGATGTTAAAGATATAGTTGTAAGGTGTTGCAAATAAAGCTGCCTTGTAATAGATTGTCCTTGTAAAGGAGATGGGACATCTCTCTTTCTGTTTTTGAAGTTTGATAGCCATGGCCTGACTTGTTCAATATTGTTCACAGAGGAATCGGTAGTGGTGATAGCAAGTCTCCTTGAAAGATTCCTCTCTTGATAACCTCTTCCAATGTACCACCACTGACCCAAAACCGTGTCTTCCCATTGTGCCATTGGTCTCTGCACAAAGCGTCTGATGTTTTTACTGGCTCCTGTTATTTCTAGACTCTTGATTATCCAGTCATGTGGTAGGGAGTCAAATGCCTTTTTGTAACCAATCCAAGCTACATTCAAGTTGGTCTTCCTTCTCTTGTACTTTTCCAAAATCATCTTTTTAGTTAGGACCTCACCTTTTGTTTCTCTGATGTTTGGGCAGTTTGTTTTCTGCTCAGAGAGAAAGATTATTCCAAACTCTTCTTTATATAGAATATTTTTCAGAGTACTTTGGTTTTTGTAAGGAACAGAAAGCTTCTGTATTGAAGAAATGGGTGGAGGGAAGGATTTGGCAAACTGGCACTATAACTAATAATTTTAGCTTATGTTGATTGATTTCTCCCATATTTAAAATCTATTTCAATGCTTTTTTTTTTTAGCTTCCATTATTTTTAGTTGAGATAATTATACAATTATACCTAATCAATGACATTCAGAATATGACACATCAGTAGCTTTGTTCATAGTTTAAGAAGTCTTCTCAACTAATTAGTCCTTGGAGAATTTCTATACTGCTCTTGTAAAAGATGCTTCTGATATAGCTGGCACTTTGCATGGTATTAGATAGATCGAAGCAAAATTTGGTGCCATCTGTTCTACGGGTCCATCTCGTTGGTGCTGAAACCACAGCATCCAATCCTCAGTTTAGTCTAATGGTTGGCATAGTAGACAACTTACTAAGTTATTTAACTAACTTATACATAGTTAAACAAACTATTTCCTTCTTTTAAAATATAATGAGAAGACCCATATCAAAAATGAGCATATAATTTATATGACACACAGATATTACAGATTTGGAAACGGTTCATCAAAGTTATTAAGTTCTACTATTAGACAGGAAAAGGATTTCATTCCAAATGCTGTATGGTTGACTGATATCAGTCTCTTTCTCCCAGAAAGAAGGTTTATAATATGCATTTATGGAATAACACTCTTCCATTAAAAAGAGAAACACTTTTGTGCTGTGGTTAAAGATAGCAGCCTAGAAATTGCTGTCTTTAACTGTTAGGAAACTATGAGTTCTATTCAGGTCCAGGGGTGGACTTCTGGGACTTCTGCAGGGTTCAGGCAATCCTCTAGCCAAGGATCGCTGGGTTTGGCGAACCCCCAAATGCCACTCCTGGCTGGCCATGCCTACCGCGCCATGGTCTGCCCCTCCCACCCCACCCTTCCCCTCCCAGGAGTCTCCACGTGGCCCATTCAACATTCCAGATAAGTACAGGGGATGCACGGAGGATCTGGGAGGGCAAAAAATGGGCCTACAGGAGGTTCTGGAAGTCCAGAAATGGGCCTGTTTCTGCCCTCCGGAGGGCCTCCAGAACCTGGGGGAAGCAGTTTTCACCTTCCTGAAGGCTCGAGGAAAACCTCTGGTGCCTAGGGAGGGTGAAAAACACCCCCCCACACACACCATGGTGCAGGAGGCCGACTAGGCCACGCCAACCATGGCCACGCCCACCCAGCAATGGGGCAGCAAACTCGTTGCTAAAGGATCTGAAGCCCCACCCCTGATCATGTCTGAGGTATGAAGCCAACTGGGAGTAGGAAACACCCTGGAAGCAGAGTCAAGAGAGTAATCAGCCTAGAACTTTTATGTTCCCACAAGGTTCAAAAGTATATTGAGGTTGCAAATGCTTGTAGTTTTGATATGTGTGAATAAATTTAGAAAGCAATTGCATAAAAAGTTGCTTAGCAACAAGATGTGATGGGATCTCTGTATTTTTAGTGACTAGACACTAGGAAAAGTTAGTTCATTTTATTCGTTATGGTAGGAGATGTTCTTATAAGAGCGCGCTAAAAATTTTACATGTAATAATAACAGTAACAGAGTTGGAAGGGACCTTAGAGGTCATTTAGTCAACCTTGCTCACACAGGAGACCTTTACTAGGAATTCAAAATGTCATTCAAATGTCATGTCTCCTTGAAAACCTGGTGTTTCATTTTAGATTAAGAAGGTGATTCTTTTGCTGTGTTTGTCACGATTTACTGTACACTAAATATTTATGATTTTTTTTGAAACCAAAAGGTGCTTTAAAAGCATTTTTTCACTTATATCCAAGGATTTTCTTACTGATTGGATTTTATTGCACATGGATCTGACTCAAACACTAGAACTTCCTTCCACAATATTCACCAAATGCTGTGGCCCTCATCTCAGGAATTAGGAATGCATTTATACCTACTCAAGATACTGGAAATTTTGATAGGCAGGAAGAAGAGTTAAGATGGCTCTTCTCTAGCAATTCAGAGAGTATTTCTAAAGTTATGCAAATATTTCTTTTAGTTTGGCAAGATTCTGTCTACAGGTGAAGAACAATGTCATTCTTGGTACTTGAGCCTGGCATCAATCTTGTCAGATTAATGCAACTAGGTTGATGTAACTTTTGATAGTCTGTGAACTGCTAAGGAGGGGCCATCTTAACTCGCTTCCTGCCTACCAAAGTTTCCAAACTTCATAAGAGCCGAGGTGGTGCAGTGGTTAGAGTTCAGTACTGCATGCTACATCTGCTGTCTGCTGGTTGCCTGTAGTTTGGCAGTTCAAATCTCACCGGCTCAAGGTTGACTCAGCCTTCCAACCTTCCAAGGTGGGTAAAATGATGACCCAGATTGTTGGGGGCAATATGCTGACTCTGTAAACCACTTAGAGAGGGTTGTAAAAGCACTATGAAGCGATATATAAGTCTATGCGGTATATAAGTCAGTAGCTAGGTGCTGCCGTCTTTGCCCTCTGGAATGCAGTCCCTCTGTCCTGGGACTATATTTCACCAAAAATACTAACAAACTGTGTTTAAGTAAGATGAAGAAATACAAATTAGCATAAACAGATAATAAGAGAGAAAATAAATAGGGCTAAAACATATGCCTGCCTGTCTGCCTGCATATCTATCTTTCATTTTATCTATCTATCTATCTATCTATCTATCTATCTATCTATCTATCTATCTATCTATCTATCATTTACTCTGCTTTGCTGTACTCTACTCTACTCTACTTGTCAGAAGACTAAATGCTTTCTTAAGGAGTTATGTTTATCTAGATCAATTTGGATTTGTTCCTAAAAGAACAGGAACAGTAGACTCAATTAGCCAAGTATAATATATTATGTTATATATAGTAAAATTATACTACCATTGCAATCATTAGATGTTTTAAAACCAGTTGACAGAGTAAGGAGTAAATCTTTTTTTTAAAAAAAGTCTTACTGGAAATGGATGTTGGCAGTAAGTTCATTTCTATCCTTTATAGTCACCCGCAGAAGCAGTAATTAAAATCCATGGCTCAGATATGGAATATCTTCAAATGAATAGGCCATCAAATAAGTATCCCCACATTCACTTAGTTTGTTTCATCTCATCACTGAAGAATTAATCATGAGTATAAGGGGGAGAGAAGAAAGAATATTCATAGCTTTAATGGAAAAAAAAACTAGAATGCTATCTCTTTTCAGGCAATATTTTTTCTTAGGAATCCAAAGATGTATCTTGGCTGTATAACATAAATTATGACAACAAAACATTTTGTTGACATTGTTCGGCAGTCTGTTCTACCTCAAATTCTGATTTTTTTTTTATCTCAAACATTTCCAATCCCATTGCTTATTACTTCACACCAGACAAGGAATTAATTATTCATTTAAAGAAAAGGATATAAAAGGAGGCACTGACAAGCTATACATTGTTGGTTTTATTACTATTATGGTTCCTCGCACAATCAGACAGTTGCTTTAGACTGGATTTGGTATCTTTATTCCCTATTGAGTCCTTCCCAAGGACCTGGGATAGGCAGATATGGTTGCTTGATGGGGTTAGAGGTATTGTCATAGTATGTAAACTGCTCTACTGAAACTGCCTTTTGCAATTGACTAATGGTGATTTTCTCAATGCCAATGGTGTTTAAGTGGTGCTCCAATTGTTATGGGATTGCAACCAAGTTACTATTGGTACTATCTTTGCTGCTGCTTCCTCTTCTTCTTCTTCTTCTTCTTCTTCTTCTTCTTCTTCTTCTTCTTCTTCTTCTTCTTCTTCTTCTTCTTCTTCTTCTTCCTCCTCCTCCTCCTCCTCCTCCTCCTCCTCCTCCTCGTGTCCACCATAGTTGATAAAAAGTCCCTTTACTTTTACACTTCCAACATTCATTTGACATAAAGGTAAAGATAAGGCTTCCCCTCGCGAATATGTGCTAGTCATTCCCGACTCTAGGGGGCGGTGTTCATCTCCGTTTCAAAACCAAAGAGCCAGCGCTGTCTGAAGACATCTCCATGGTCATGTGGCCGGCATGACTAAATGCCAAAGGCGCATGGAACACTGTTACCTTCCCACCAAAGGCGGTCCCTATTTTTTTACTTGCATTTTTTATGTGCTTTCGAACTGGTAGGTTGGCAGAAGCTGGGACAAGTAATGGGAGCTCACCCCATTACGCGACACTAGGGATTTGAACCACTGAACTGCCGACCTTTCGATTGACAAGCTCAGTGTCTTAGCCACTGAGCCACCGTGTCCCCATTTGACATATCTTTTGAAAATGAAGCTAGAGATGAAACCAGAAATTTTACTTTTGGGCATAATGAAAAAAGAACTGGAGAAAAAAATCTCCAAAATTTGTTACTCTATATGTTGGCAAGACTATTGTACACACAAAAATGAAAGGACACTTCGATTCCTACCATGGACGAATAGTTGCAGAAGCCGATGTTGTTGGCTCAAATGGCAAAATTGACTATTTTGATTAAGGAAAAGAATATAAATACTTTTTCTTCTGCCTCTGAAAGCCTCCGAAACAGAGCTTCAGGAAAAAAAGCCTCTGAAGTTCCATTTGGAAGGTTCTTTTCTGAAGCTGTTTGGGGGCTTCTTTTCTGAAGCTTCGTTTCTAATGCTTTTTTCCAGCCTCTGAAACCACCATTTGAGAAGCTGGGCAGGACTACATTCAGAGTATAAGATGCAGTGTAGTGTCCCACTCCTCCTCTGATGGCCAGGTCGGGGAAGTCCGTATCAAGCGTGCCTCTGCAGCTTTGCCAAAGTTCTGTCAAAGTTCTCAGGGCAGGCAGGAGACCAGGATGTGACTTCAGCAATCCAATTTAGACTTTGCCTGACTCAAAGAATGCCAGAAAGCAGATCCTTTATCTGAGGATCCTTTATGCTGAGTCATGGAGCCACACCCCATCCTTCATGGGGTGTGGCTCCATGACTCAGCACTTATCCAGGCCTGCCCCTCCCTTCCTTTTGCTGACGTCGCCTCTCCACTCTCCGGAAGTGTGGGTCCCTCCAGCCTCCAGCTGCTGGTAATTCCAGCTCGTGACTGGCTTCACACTCCCCAGGCTCACATGCTGTGGGGGAGGGGCCCAGCTTCTCCGTTTGTCCAGGCATGGTGCCAGGACTGGGGGCTGGAGGCATGCCAGGACATTCTTCTGCACTATCAGCATTCGGCAGGAGACGAGAGAGGCCTGGCTGCGGAGAGGGGGGCGAGCGAGGCACAACACGCAGCCAGATTTTCACCCTCTTTTTTGGGCGGAAAAGATGCATCTTATACTCCGAAAAATACGGTATTTGTATCCCACCTTTATTATTTTTACAAATAACTCAAGGCAGCATAGCCAATGAACCTTCCTCCTAGTTTCCCCACAGCAACACCCTTGTGAGGTGGGTTGGGCTGAGAGCTAGATGACTTGTCCCAATGTCTTCTAGCTGGCTTTCATGGCTAAGGCAGGACTTGAATTCCCAGTCTCCCAGTTTCTAAGATGCCTTAACCACTAGATCAAATTAGCTTTGCATTGATGTCAGGGTCCAGAACTGAAGAAAGAATGTCGTGATTTCTTTGTTGTTTTTCCCCCTTACACAGAATCTTGCCAAACTAAAGGAAAATACCACTCACATAAAGCATATACTCTGGGAACTATTGGGGAGGAGTTGTCTTCATTCTCTTTCTCTCACACAAACTATTTGCACTAAGTTACTCAACCAACAAATGCTCTGTCTTACACATTGGCAAAAAGAATCAGAACACAAAATATAAGCTAGGTGGACATGACCTCGTAGATGACCCTCACTCTGTCAAGGACCTTGGAGTAGTCCTATCAAATGATCTAAGTGCCAAAGCCCACGGTAACAACATCGCCAAAAAGGCATTAAGAGTTGTAAACCTAATCTTGCATAGCTTCTTCTCCGGTAAGATTACACTACTAACCAGAGCATACAAAACATTTGCTAGACTAATTCTCGAATACAGCTCACCTGTCTGGAACGCACACTGCATATTGGACATTAATACAATTGAGCGAGTCCAGAGATATTTTACAAGAAGAGTTGTCCACTCCTCTGCTCTCAACAAAATACCTTATGCCACCAGACTTGAAATCCTGGGTTTAGAAAATCTGCTACAATGTCCTTCCTGTCGAAGACTACTTCAGCTTCAATCGCAACAATATACGAGCACACAATAGATTTAAACTTATTGTGAACCGCTCCAATCTCGATTGCAGAAAATAGGACTTCAGTAACAGAGTTGTTAATGCCTGGAATGCACTACCTGACTCTGTGGTCTCATCCCAAAATCTCCAAAGCTTTAACCTTAGACTGTCTACTGTTGACCTCACCCCATTCCTAAGAGGTCTGTAAGGATTCCAAGGTCCTTGGAATCTGGATGACATTCCATTACATCCAATGCAATAACAGCATATAATTAATACATAAATCCAGTATAATAATAATTGCCAATAGATTAAATTCCAAAGAAACTGGCAGAAGACAATTTGCCTTAACTGAAAAATTAACCTAAAACAGCTATGACAAACTAATGGACAAATTCAGTTAAATTTGATCACTGTACATTAGTTATATTACTATATTATATTACTTATTGCAGAGAGTTGATGCAATAATTGCCATCCCAAGGGAACCTGAAGTGGAGAAAATTATTCTTGAAGAGTAGGGTAGCAACAGAAAATTCTTCTAGATAGGAAGATAGTTCCAAATCTTTACCCATATTGCTTCACATAGGGTAGGAACAGAAAAGTAGGCTGCATAGATATTTGGTTGTATATGAGAAGACTATATATCTGCTTTACTATTATTATTTTTTATTAAAAGTACGATAGGTTCTCTTTATATTTTTAAAAACTTCAGAAGGATGAACAATGTCCAATTTCATTTGGGACAGTCTCCTACAGCCCTCTGCCAGTGAAAATGGAGCTCAGGGGGATATGTGTGGCTCTCCCAAGCTCCATTTTCAACCACGACAGTCTCCTGCAGCCCTCTGCCAGTGAAAATGGAGCGCCTCCCCCATGAGTTCCATTTTTGCCTTGCAGAGGCACCATAGGCTGGTCCTTCGCTGTTTCCAGGGCAGCCGGCAGGCCAGATCTAAGCACCCCATGGGTCGGATCCTGCCCGCAGGCCTTGAGTTTGACCATAAAACGAATTCCTAGATTATACTCTGCCAAGGTTGCACTGCATAAATTGAACATTTTCTAAACTGTGGGAGGGAGGTATACCCAGTTCGATCCTTGTTATCACATAAATTCCAGCTGTTGATTTATTGCTCATGCCTGTACACAAAAATCTAGTAAACTAACCTTCAGTACTAAACTGGCGGTAGATAAGAGTTAATGGATTTTAAGAAGACTAAACTTGTATCATTTGTGACAATGTAACAATTCCAGGATGATTCCTCTTTTGACTATGCTCAACCTCTCCATCTTCTATGGAGAGTGGTAATATTTTGGTTAAATATTTTGGAAACATCTGGGAACCAGATGTTTCCTGGGTGTTGACAATTGGCCATAGGGAATCCTGAGATGGTTTACTGACTGCAGCTCCTCATGCATATAAATTCATCCAGCACAATAAATTGATTCACTTTTATTGTTAATTTGTTGTTGCAATGCAAGAGGAAATTAAAGTACATCTTTAAAGTACATCTTTAGTTAGATCAATGCTATTTAAGGAAAATGGCCTTGACCGAAAAATTAACATAAAATAGCTTTGACAAACTAATGAGGGACATATTTAATCATTGTGTGTTAGCTATAATAGTAGTATTTATTAATTGCAGAAGGTTTGAGGCAATAAAGTTCAAGAGTGCTAAATATTTTAAGAATGTACATACTAGTTGTTGTTGGTATGTCTCCAGTAAAGATCTTACAAAAAGGTGTGAATCATATTAAATCAAATTATATATTTATTATGGTCATAGGCCAGCATAAAAATAGTACAGATTATCTTCATTTAGCCACTGCTTCAAATACCGATTGTTCACAATTATAGTGCTGA
This sequence comes from Ahaetulla prasina, assembly GCF_028640845.1. Lineage (NCBI taxonomy): Eukaryota > Metazoa > Chordata > Lepidosauria > Squamata > Colubridae > Ahaetulla > Ahaetulla prasina. The sequence continues at coordinate 287,709,882 of NC_080540.1, read as the reverse complement.
TGAAAAAGTAACTTTGTGACAATTCTTGCATTTATCACAACAAAAGTCTTCAGTATGAAACTGATAAGTTTCAGGTAGCAGCTATTAGCATGCCCCAGAATTCTCTTCATCAATAAATTGGATGAGAGGACAGATGGGGAACTCATCAAATTTGCAGATGACACTAAGGTGGCAGGAACAGCCAACCCTCCAGAAGATAGGCTTAAGATCCGGAAGGTTCTTGACAGACTTGAACATTGGGTGCTATCTAACAAAATGAAATTCAATGGTGAAAAAGTAAGGTTCTACATTTAGGCAAGAAAAACCAAATATATAGGTATGGTATAGGTGGTACCTGGCTCAATAGCAGTAACTGTGAAAGGGATCTTGGAGTCCTAGTGGACAATCATTTAAATATGAACTAGCAGTGTGCTGTAGCTGCCAAAAAAGCCAACACAGTCCTAGGCTGCATAAACAGAGGGATAGAATCAAGATCATGTGAAGTGTTAATACTACTTTATAATGCCTTGGTAAGGCCACACTTGGAATATTGCATTCAGTTTTGGTTGCCATGATGTAAAAAAAATGTGGAGACTGTGGAAAGAGTGCAAAGAAGAGTAACAAAGAGGATTAGGGGACTGGAGGCTAAAACATATGAAGATCAGTTGCAGGAACTGGGTATGTCTAGTTTAATGAAAAGAAGGACTAGGGGAGACATGATAGTAGTGTTCCAATATCTCAGGGGTTGCCACAATGAAGAGGGAGTCAAGCTATTTTTCCAAAGCATCTGAGGGCAGGACAAGAAGCAATGGGTGGAAACAAATCAAGGAGAGAAGCAACCTAGAACTAGGATGAAATTTCCTGACAGTTAGAACAATGGATCAGTGGAACAACTTGCCTCCGGAAGTTGTGGATGTTCCAACACTGAAAGTTTTTAAGAGATTGGACAACCATTTGTCTGAATGCCATCGCATGCCAAAAGCAGGGGGGAGTGGGGAGGAGCGCATGTGCGTGGCCATACCCATAATTCTATGGGTCCTGCCCCTCTGCATGTGCACATGATATCCCCATGCTCCTCCTGCTTTTGGCACAGTGGGCTCGATAGGTGCATTTTTTCCCTCTTCCCAGGCTCCAGAGCCTTTCTTTCCAATCCCACCAGAAGTCAGCAAATGGGCCATTTCTGGCCTCCAGAGGGCCTCGGGGTGGGGTAGGCCATTTTCACACACACCCCAGGCTCCTAGAAAGGCTTTGGAGCCTGGGGAAAGCAAAAAACCGGCCTTTCCCACCACCCCCAGGCCCTCCGGAGGTAGGAAACAGCCTGTTTCCCTACTGCTGGTGGACCCAGAAGCAGTAGGGCACATGTGCGCCGGAGATGAGCTTGCATGCCCACCATTATGGCTACACATGCCACCTGTTGTTATGCGTACCATAGTTTCGCCATAGTTTCACCATCACGAGTATAAGGTTTCCTGCATGAACAGGGGGTTCTAACTGTTCTGTTCTGTTCTGTTCTGTTCCGTTCCGTTCTGTTCCATTCTATTCCATTCACTAATTAGGGTCACAGAGCTGAACTTATTAATTTGTGATTAGCTCTTTTTAGGAACAGGGTGTGTTCCAGAGAAAAACAATTTATGAACAGGGTGCTTGTTAAAACAATCTCTGCCCTATGAGAGAAAGGGGGGAAAATAAATCAGACATAGGACATTGAATATCTAAATGTTACCGCAGCGACCAATGATTTTCACTGGGTGCCCCATGGAGAGCAGAAGAGAAATGCAAGTCAAAATAAGCAAGAAAGTGGTAAGATAACATTAGCTTCTTTGAATGAATTCAAGTTGCTGGGATCAGACAGAAAACATCTAAAGATGCTAAAGGATTTGATGGATGAAATCTCAGAACCGCTATCTGTAATCTTTGAGAGCTCCCGAGTGTCAGAATATTTGACAAGAGCTGATTTTCTTCCCATCTTTACAAAAGGAGAAAAAGTGGACCCAGCTTGACATACATGCTTGAGAAAATTCTAGCAAACATCAAGCATCTAAGTCCACAAGCACTTAGATAGGAACAAGGTGATTACTAGCATGAATTTGTTAAAAATAGATTGTGCCAGACAAATCTTTTTTTGCATTTTTGACAAAGTAGCTAGACAAATAATAACAATGATGATGATGATGATGATGATAATAATGATGATGATGATGATGATGATGATGATGATGATGATGATGATGATTATTCACCGATACATCACACAGTCCTAAATGCTTGGGAAGTGTTTTAGTGATCTGTGATATGAAATCCAGCATAGTTATCTCGTTTGCTGTGTATACTGTCATAATAATAATAATTGTAGACACTCTGGTATAAACCAGTGCAGGTGGTTCCAGTGGTACTCGACACACTGGGAGCTGTGCCTAAAGATCTAGGCAAGCACTTAAAAGCAATTGGTGCTGACAAGATCACCATTGGTCAGCTGCAGAAGGCCACCTTACTGGGATCTGCTCACATAATTCGCCAATACATCACGCAATCCTAAACGCTTGGGAAGTGTTCGACTAGTGATCTGTGATATGAAATCCAGCATAGTTATCTCGTTTGCTGTGTATACTGTCATCATCATCATCATCATCATCATCATCATCAATGCCGCAGGCGTAGTGTGGCTTACATTTTAGTAAGGCATTTGATAAAGTTGACTAGAGCCTCTTTGTTGATACTATAGAACAGGGGTCTTCAAACTTGGCTCTTTTAAGACTTGTGGACTTCAACTCCCAGAGTTCCTCAGCCAACAAAGCTTTGCTGGCTGAGGAACTCTGGGAGTTGAAGTCCACAAGTCTTAAAAGAGCCAAGTTTGCAGACTCCTGCAATAGAACAATGTGGTTTGAATGGCCCCAATGACAAATGGATCTTAACTTGGTTGAATAATGGTGCCCAATGCAGAGACTACAGAACTGATCTATGTCAGGGATGTCAAACTCAAGGCCTGTGGGCCAGATCCGGCCCGCAGGGTGCTTAGATCTGGCCCAGGGCCAGCCTGGAAACAGTGAAGGACGGCCCGTGGGGCCTCTGCCAGTGAAAATGGAACTCATGAGGGCTATGTGTGGCCTTCCCGACCTCCATTTTTGCTGGCAGAGGGCTGCAGGAGGCCATTTGCAGCCCCAAACGGAGCTCATGAGGACTGCATGAGGCTCTCCCAAGCTCTGTTTTTGCTAGCAGAGGGTTTCAGGAGGCCGTCACAGCCAAAAATAAAGCTCAGGAGCCCGTTGTCACTGGCAGAATGCTCAGGCCCACTACAGGTGCTTCCCCAACATGAGTGATGTCAAGCTGGCCATGCCCATCCTGGCCCCCTGAGGTCAAACACAACTCTGATGCGGACCTCAATGAAATCGGGTTTGACACCCCTGATTTATGTGTACAGGTAATCCTCAACTTACAACCGTTCATTTAGTGACCATTCAAGTTACAGTGGCATTGAAAAAAGTACCTTATAATTTTTTTTTTCAAATTTATGGCCATTGCAGCATCCCCAGGATCATGGGATGAAAATTCGAATGCTCGGTTCATTTTTATGATGGTTGCAGAGTCCTGGGATCATGTGATCCTCTTTTGCGATCTTCTGACAAGCAAAATCAAATGGGGAAGCCAGGTTCACTTAACAACTGGGTTACTAACTTAACAACTGCAGTGATTCACTGAACAACTGTGGCAAGAAAGGCTGTGAAATGGAGTGGGGCGGGATTCGACCGGTTCAGACCAGTTCAGGCGAACCGTTAGCTCTGACGATTAGCTCAGAGCGAACTGGTTTGCTTTGACGATCAGGTCAGCCTGCCTGTCTGCCCGCCCTTTCAGTTTATTTACTTTTATCTTCTCAGCTGATTGGCATGGCAGGGTGGATTGCTGTACCTCAGCTGTGTTACTCCCAAGTGGTAACACAGAAGGTTAGTATTTGTAAAACTGCGCATGCACGCACAGCGATCACTGAACCAGTTGTTAAACAGGCAGCATCCCACCACTCAGCGAAATTCACTTGACAATTGTCTTGCTTAGCAACATGAATTTTGTGCTCAATTGTAGTCGTAAATCGAGGGCTACCTGTACATGAAGAAAATTATTCTTGCCACTCTTTGACTCAGAAGAAATACTGAACTCTTTATGACGATATTTTTTTTTTAAAAAAGTGTACCTGCCCTTCTTTTCTTGCCCAAGAGAAATTCAAGACACCAAATCACAGATGGAGAAAATAGGTGGGTGGGGAAGACATCAATCCTTAACAACTCTTGTCAGAGCTCTGAAAAGAAAGTGGAAACCCTAACATTTATCTATTTTTGGAAAACAGAATTCTGTGTTTGAGAAGTCTTCCATCAACACTTTAAAAAAAAAAGAAGTGGAGAAAACAAAAGAAAGTTTGGGGGAAAGTTGTAAAAAAATAATCAGAAGCATTTTTTTTTTTAAAAAATCTTAGAAAATAATTGCTAGGTAGAAATAAGTTTTGCTTTTTTATTTTTTTAAAGTGTATTCTAAGATAAAATACAAATGAAGATGAAAAGAAGTGCAGAAAGAAGAGAAAAAGGAAAAGGAAAGTAATGATTATTTCCTACTTACTGCAGCAGAATACAAAAAAGGTTACAAGCTCCACCTTTTGTTTTACATTTCTAAATGTTTCGGTTCTTTAAAAACAAAATCATTCTAATCTCAAAACCCCAAATTAAACTTTCATTTTTGTTTCCATTTTGAGCACAAAATCCAGAAGTGGTTTCCAACTGGAAATAAAAATAGATATAGTCCTCTCTTTAATTAGAACAGTCAGTTTTGTGATCTCTGCCAATTTCACCAAGGTAGACGTATATTTTGGAAAGGGGCTGTTTTTAATCTGTCAGCTGCCTTCCCAGAAATGACATTGCAGGGTAAGGACCATAAGAGGTGATAATGACTACCTTTCATCAGGAGTGATCTGTTTTCCAATTCATATTTAATAACCGAACTCACCGTATGCTAAGATTAGAAATTAATATGTTAAAATCCAAAATGACAAAGCTGGTTGTGGATCACATCGTAGTTGTAGTTGCGGGGGTGTCAAACTCAATTTCATTGAAGGCTGCATCAGGGCTTGGGGGGCCAGGCAGGTGTGGTCAACTGGGTGGGCGTGGCCACCTTGACGCCACTTACCGGGCATGGCTGACTGGATGGGTTTGGCTGACTGGGTGGGCATGGCCAGCTTGATGCCACTCCCCAAACTGCTGGTATATTTCCTCTTCGAACTAGGTAGGTCAGGCGAAAGCCAAGCTGGCCCGATATTTCCTCTTCACACTGGGTAGATGGGGCCGAAGCCATACTGGCCTGATGTTTCCTCTTCGCATTGGGTAGACCAGGCCAAAGTGATGCAGGCTGGTCCCTTACATTTTCCAGGACAGCCCCGTGGGCCAAATCCGACCACAGCATGGGCCGCAATCAAGCCTATGGGCCTTGAGTTTGACATCCCTGGTTTACAGCAGGAGAGCCCAACCTTGGCATCTTTAAGACCTGTGGACTTAAACTCCCAGAATTCCCCAGCCAGCATTATTCCCAGGGATGATTTCTGGTTTAAAATCATAGAAGGAAACTTGGAGATCATCTTGTCTAATGCCTTGTCCGAAGCGGGAATCTATGCCTACCACAGAAACTCAACAGATTAGCCATTGAGTCTCATTTTAAATACCTTCACTATTAGAAGAGATTGATGATAGTCCTTCTGTTTTTAGTTTCACATCCTTCTCTTTTGTACTTTCTGCTATTGGCTTTTTAAAATCTTCCCTCTTTTAAACATCCAAGCAATAAATTCTTCATCGCTGCAGCCCTGGGCTTAGCTCACTAAATAAAACCTGACATTTCAGGACCGAATCTCCACTTATTCCCTAGGTAGTCATTTTGGGGTTGTGGAAGTAGGCAACTGCCAAAGTAGTATCAGTGAAGGTTTACTTACTGACCTAAATCCATGATCTCAGTATTTACATCATGTCTTTCAAAGGGATGTCCAGTAAAGGAAGAGCTTATACGGGTCACAGGTTACATAGCGACTAATAAATTCTACAAAAAGCACTTGTGTGAATTGGAAAATGGTCTGAGAGAATGATGGCTGGGTCCAAAATGCTATGTCTGATGCTATGTCTGGAATGTTCAGAAATGGATGGAAGAAAGGAAGGAAGGAAGGAAGGAAGGAAGGAAGGAAGGAAGGAAGGAAGGAGGGAGGGAGGGAGGGAGGGAGGGAGGGAGGGAGGGAAGGAAGGAAGGAAGGAAGGAAGGAAGGAAGGAAGGAAGGAAGGAAGGATGGATCTGTAAGATGAATCCCAAAGGTGCTTTTTCAGGAGGCAACTGAACTTTCTTATTTTTTCTTTGAAGACGTTTTGCTTTTCATCTAAGAAGTGAGTCCAGAGATATTTCATGAGAAAAGTCCTCCACTCCTCTGCTCCCAATAGAATACCTTATGCCACCAGACTTGAGATTTTGGGCTTAGACAACTTAGAACTACACCGCCTTTGGTCTGACCTAAACATAGTACACAAAATTATCTGCTACAATGTCCTACCAGCCAATGAATACTTCAGCTTCAACCACAACAATACATGAGTACACAATAGATACAAACTTAGGGTAAACCGTTCCAAACTCGATTGCAGAAAATACGACTTCAGCAACAGAGTGGTCAGTGCCTGGAATGCACTACCTGACTCTGTGATTTCTTCCCCAAACCCCCAAAACTTTAACCTTAGATGGTCTACTGTAGACCTCACCCCATTCCTAAGACGTTTGTAAGGGGCGTGCATAAGTGCACCAAAGTGCCATCCCTGTCCTAATGTCCCCTTTTATTCCTATCCATTTCATGTATTCATAATTATATTTATACTTATATCTGTTGTCTAATACACGCTTGACAAAATAAAATAAATAAAAAAGCTTCTTCAGCTTTGACAGGATAGTGGAGAATGGAAGGATTTATATACTTCGCAGACAGTTGGTCATTTGCATCCTTTTAGAGGGTCACTGAAGCACTTGGAGGTTTATCTGTGTCTTCAGTGCTCCTGGTTCCTATAGTCTGCAATTTTTTCCTCTGGAAATCCATTCCTACTCCCACACCGTTCCAAGGGGGTTCAGCGTATTAAAAAGCAGAGACATCACCCTGCCAACAAAAGTGCGTATAGTCAAGGCTATGGTTTTCCCAGTTGCAATGGATGGCTGTGAAAGTTGGACCATAAGAAAGGGTTGTATTGTGGGGACTTTGCTGCTCTCTGAACTTGGTGGTTTTCTTGCTAGCAATGATGATATTATCTAGTTTGGTAATGAAACATCTGCAAGAAAACCACCAAACTCAGAGAGCACCAACCCCCCAACCCCCAAAAAATGCATATTTTATTTCTCTCTGATAGATTGGAAGGGATAATAAGAGCATTTCCAATTACTAAAAACCACCCTGAATAGCACTGTGTTGTGTCTGCGCCCCCCGAGCCGGGCCTCCTGTCAGAAAGTGACTTGGAAAGTGAGGGGGAAGGGCCATCAGGACTTACCTCAGGAGCACCAGCTTCCCTGGCTCAGCTCCAGGAGCCAGAGGCAGGCCAGGTGGAAGAGATAAGGAGGCCTCCGTCCCCTGACTCTTTCCCCCCCTCAGGCCACGCCTCCAGACCCAGCTGATGGCAATCAGGCCTGGCTGGACCCTAGGTTTCGTAGACAGGAGAAGCGGGAACAATAGAAGCAGGGGTGAGTCAGGCCTAGGAAGTGCTGAGTCATGGAGCCACACCCCACAGGATATAAAGGCAGCAAGAGCTGCTGTGCCTCTTCGTAGCAGGCAAATTAACTGCTTAACTAAGAGCTGAAGTTTGTTCCTGGGTGACTCATTGGCCTCGAGGGAGATAACAGAGACACTTGGCAGACACTTGCTATTTTGCTACCAGAGCTGATAGTGCTGGCTAATTAAGCCATCGCTCGGACGGAGGCAAAGGGGGACAGAACACCCTGCTTGCTCATGCCTCATCTATCATAAGTTGGGACTATGACTAAACATGACCTCTCTTTTCGCCTAAACAACAAGAAATTTTTTACTTTAAGGTTTAAATTTAAAAACTCTGAAATGGGGCCAAGTAAATATTGGTGACCCATTTATGAAGCAGATCACATCCGTCTGATATCTCTGAAAGAAAGGATTGTGGAGGTCAGTTCATGCTACTTATTATTGACATTGAAATATTACAGGTAATCCTTGATTTACACCCGCAATTGAGCGTCAAATTTGTTAATTGCATTTTGCCCCATTTTATGACCTTTCTTGCAACAATTGTTAAGTGAATCACTGCCATTGTTAAATTAGTAACACAGATTCTTAAGTGAATCTGGCTTCCCCATTGACTTTGCTTGCCAGAAGTTTGCAAAAAGAAATTATGACAACCATCATAAATATGACTCAATCGCCAGGCGTCTGAATTTTGATCACGTGACTTTGGGGATGCTGCAACAGTTGTAAGTATGAAAAATGGTCATAAGTCACTTTTTCAGTGCCGTTGTAACTTTGAATGGTCACTAAATGAACGACTGTAAATTGACGAATACCTGTATACAATAAAACATATTTGCAATTATTTCATTTTAAAGACCAAAAGAAACAAATAAAAACTTCAGTCTCCTTTTCCTTTTTATTTATTGTTTCTAACTTCCTAAAGGCGATTAGGAAGTATTTTGTGTGTGTGTGTGTGTGTGTGTGTGTGTGTGTGTGTGTGTTTCTTTAAGTCCTCCACCAAATTATTCACTTGAACAGGTTTTCAAATGAAATCAGAAAGCTAGCGAGCATGGTGCTGTTTGCAACACAGGAATCCATTCGAAATAATTTTCAGATTGGAAAGCCACCATATGCTTCTGTTGTTTTCTGAGGAGAAAACCAGTCGCGTAGATAATGCTATGCAGATGGGACCTTGCTTGAAGGGGAACTCACACCAGGGCCTTGACTTACCTCTGGCCATCCTTGGAGCCAAAATACATCCCGATTAAACTCTACATGGATGGCAAAAATTTGCTGAAGGAAAACTGTCCATCCAAATATTTGTTATATATCAGCAAGTTCTGTTCATACAGTTGCTGGCACTTGATGCTTGACCGGCTTCATGCCGCATCCGTGAGGTAACGTAATGCTCTGTACTCTTTCAGCTTCAGTTAATTTTTCATGTCAGGTTTTAGGAGAATCTGAGTCTCAAATTGAAATCTTGAAGCAGTCAAGGGAAAAGAGAGAGTTTTTAGGAAGCAAGACTGCCCTATGGGTGGATGATTCTATCCCTTTCGTGTTTATCTTCCTGAATTTAAGCTGTGTGTTCAGTTGCACTTTTTATGCCTTTCCAGGGGGGGCTGGGGGGGGGATGCATTTGTAACACAACCTGGGACCAGTGGTGGGATTCAGCCAGTTCGCACCACTTCGGGAGAACCGGTTGTTAACTCTGTGAGCAGTTTGGCAAACTGATTGTTGGAAGAAATAATTAGGGCAGAGAACCGGTTGTTAAATTGCTTGAATCCCACCACTGCCTGGGACCCACTCCTCCATGTATATTCTCTTTACGAGCATTATTTTGTTAAGGAAGAAACAGAATAACAGAGTTGGAAGAGATATTGGAGGACTTCTAATCCAATGCCCTTCTCAAACAGGAGACCCTATATATTCTTTCAGACAAATGGTCATCTAATCTCATCTTAAAAACCTCCAGTGATGGAGCACCCATAACTTCTGGAGGCAAGCCGTTCCTCTGATTGATTGTTTTCACTTTCAGGAAATGTATTCTTAGTTCTAGGATGGTTTTTTTCCTTGATTAGTTTCCATACACTGCTTCTTGTCCTGCCTTCAGGTGCTTTGGAGAATAGCTTGACTCCCTCTTCTTTGTAGCAGCCCCTTAGATATTGGGAAACTGCTATCATGTCGCCCTTATTCCTTCTTTTCATTAAACTAGACATACCCAATTCTTGTAACCGTTCTTCATATGTTTATTTATTTATTTATTTATTTGTTCATACTTTTATACCGCCCTATCTCCCTAGGGACTCAGGGCGGTTTACAGCCACATAAAAACATAAATATATACAGAATAAAACATTAATTTAAAAAACTTATTCAATAGGCCGAATATTTAAAATAGAAATATAAATAATAAAACCCCATTAAAACCAAATATAAAATTTAAAAATTCTGGTCCAGTCCTGCGCAAATAAATAGATGTGTCTTAAGCTCGCGGCGGAAGGTTCGAAGGTCAGCAAGTTGGCGAAGTCCTGGGGGAAGCTCGTTCCAGAGGGTGGGAGCCCCCACAGAAAAGGCCCTTCCCCTGGCCGACGGCACCCTGAGGAGTCCCTCTCTGTGAGAGCGCACGGGTCGGTGAGAGGCAATCGGTAGCAGAAGGCGGTCCCGTGTTCTTATTGTTGTCTGACCTCTACATGTTACACTTCTGTAACAGAATCATCAGTGCTTGGAATACTTTACCTGACTCTGTGATCTCTTCCCATAATCCTAAAAGCTTTAACCAAAAACTTTCTACTATTGACCTCACCCCATTCCTAAGAGGACCATAAGGGGTGTGCATAAGCGCACAAACGTGCCTACCATTCCTGTCCTATTGTTTTTCTTTTCTTCTTCCTCTCTCTCTCTCTCTCTCTCTCTCTCTCTCTCTATATATATATATATATATATATATATATATATATATATATATATATATATATATATATATGCTTATACCTCCTTATATTTACTCATATATGTGCTTATATACTATATAATCTTTTTGTATGATATCTATATATATTGTTGTGACAAATAAAATAAATAAATAAATAAATGCATTTCCCCCGTATCCATTTTAGTTGTCTTTTTTTTTTCTACTTGTAAGTTATATCACCAGATTCTGGGGGGGGGGGGAAGTGCCTTGTTCTGAATGACCCAAACTCTTTTGGGCCAGAAGGACCCAGAGATTCACTTAGAACAGGGGTCAGCAACCTGCGGCTCTGGAGCCACATGTGGCTCTTTCACCTCTCTGTTGCGGCTCCCTGTCACTCAAAATATGCGTCACAGCCGCCAATGTGCGACACCCGCCACCATGCGATTTACTGAGTTTTTCAACCCCTGGTAGGCCAACCGTGGATAAATCCAAGAAAAGAAAAGTTTCAGAAGAAAACAGAATGCCTGTAAAAAATGCAAGTAGAAAAATAGGGACCACCTTTGGTGGGAAGGTAACAGTGTTCCGTGCGCCTTTGGCATTGAGTCATGCCCAGATGACCACGGAGACGTCTTCAGACAGTGCTGGCTCTTCGGCTTTGAAACGGAGATGAGCACCGCCCCCTAGAGTCGGGAACAACTAGCACATATGTGCGAGGGGAACCTTTACCTTTTCCAAAAACTTTCTACTATTGACCTCACCCCATTCCTAATAGGACTATAAGGGGCGTGCATAAGAGCACAAACGTGCCTACCGTTCCTGTCCTATTGTTTTCTTCTTTTATAGAAAAGATGATTCTGTAGCACATTCCTTTCAGTCTGAATTCATAGCCTGGAGAATTACTGTGATATTTGGAGAGTGTAAATGTGTTTTTCACATCCCTCTTTTCTTCATAGTGTCAATAACATTCTTCCTTAAGATTGTTCCATATGAAGAATTTGACTGTTCCATAAGAAGAAATTGACTGAGCCCTGAACTTCGGCAATATTTTCCCCAGAGAGTGTTAAATAGTCAAAACCTGGTCCCAGATTTATCCCAAAAGGTATACAGGCCCTTATTGTGGTGTAGAACAGATGATAAACTAGGAAAAAGATAATTTTGTCTCTGGAGTTTTTGCTGGTCCCCCCCACCTCATTCCCCTGATAAAGAGCCACTTTAGTTCCACAAAAAACATGCATTTCATTTGTCCACACATCGAGATAATTGATATGCATTAGCCCAGGGGTCACCAACCTTGACAACTTTAAGAATTGTGGACTTCAACTCCCAGAGTTCCTCAGCCAGCTTTGCTGGCTGAGGAACTCTGGGAGTTGAAGTCCACAAGTCTTAAAGTTGCCAAGGTTGGAGACCCCTGCATTAGCCTGTCCATATTTTCTGCTTTTTGTTTTAGATGTTGAGGATACATCATTTCCACAACAGGTAGAAGTTCGCTTCACATTCTGTCACCACTAGTTTGCCCAGCACCAGAAATGTGAGTGCGCTGTTGCGACGTCAAACAACATGGCAATTCACTTGCGTGCACTATCTTCACATGTGTGCAATGTCAAACAACACAGCAATTTGCTCACGCGTGCTGTCCACACATGAGTGCTGCGTCAAAACCACAGCGATATAGGATGGGATTGATCCTGGGAGGGTGGGCGGGTGGGCAGGCCTACCTGCAGTTCGCTACTACCGGTTCAGCCAAACCGGCCCGAACCTCTGGTAATAAGAAATACATTTTGTGTTTATTCTTCTATCTTGATAAAGCTAACTGGTGCTATTCCCCTTCCAATGTTGAGATTGAGATTGATTGGAGCAACAGGCTTGTCCTAGCTGAAATGCGGAGTAATTAATGCAGTCTTATGCTAATGGATGCAAATTCTGGAGTGTGCATAGATTTGCGAGGAGGGAGAGAACAAAAAGGGATTAAAGAGTTCACTCAAAGTACAAATTAATTTATTGCTTCATTAAATGGTCTCTGAAGGAGGAGGGGACCTATTAAAAGCGTGAACAAAGAATGGAAACACAGAAATGGATGCTTAAATATGTCACCTTTATAAACCTGATTTCGTTTTTGAATGTGTGTTGTTGTTTGGAATAGTTGGTTTAGCAACCAATGTGTTGTTATGTCCGATAGTTGAGTTTCTTTATAGGAACAGCACTTTATATAAGAGATGCTTTCATTGTAAAAAAAAAATCTTTCAGCATTTGCTCCCTTATTACATCTCATAAATTTCAATGTTTCAGTGTATAATTTATGAGCGCTAAATTATTTTTGCCCAATACACAGATATAGATTAAATTGTTTTTTGTTTTGTTTTTTACAAAATTAGGTGGTTTTTTCCCCTGTATGCTTAAAGTTGTGAAACGACTGTGTTATAGCAATACTATCTACTTTGATTTGAGAAGAATAGGAAAATAAAGCTTTAGCAGAATTTTGAGAGGAATATGTTGGTTCTCTAATTCCAGAATATATAAGAAAATCTGGAACATAATTGCACACTGAAGACAACACTTTTCAGAATATGTCAAGATAGCTTTTACTTCATAATACGCATAGAAACATCAACGTCAAAGAACCATTTGTTTATTTATTTGCTTATAAGATTTATATCTTATCCATCGTGTCATAACTCTAGATAGCTAACATGACAATAATAAAACCATCAATTCACCGATAAGCAAAAACTTCTCCATATATCCACATTCTTGGGCTTGCTGGCAGGGGTGGGCTTCAAAAATTTTAGCAAGAGGTTCTCTGCCTGGTTGCTGGGAGGGTGTGGCCATGGTGGGTGTGGCCTAGTTGGTACCACATGGTACCAAGTGCCCTGATGGCAATGGGGATCCCTGTCAAATGTTTCATCCATAATTGGGTAGTTTCGATGGCCAGGTCTCGATATTTCATGATTTTTTCTAGTTCTTTTTCCTCGATTCTGTCATTTCCTGGTACAGCGATATCAATAAACTGTACATTATTATTATTATTGTTGTTGTTGTTTTTGTTGTTGTTGTTGTTATTAAACGTGAAACTTAGTCAGATGAGTTTAAAAATGTGTCACAGATACTATTGACTGGTAATAATGGTTGATACAGGTTGCTGCCAGCATCCTAGATATCAACTTCTTCTTCTTCTTCTTCTTCTTCTTCTTCTTCTTCTTATTATTATTATTATTATTATTATTATTATTATTATTATTATTATTATTATTATTATTATCATCATCATCATCATCATCATCATCATTGTTATTATTAAATGAATAAAAGAAATAACAACAACAACAACAACAACAACAACAACGAAATATCACAAAATATTGTGACCTGCCAATCGAAACTACACAGCTATGGATGAAACATGTAACGGTGATACCCATTGTCAACAGAGCACTTAGTACCATGTTCAAGAATTTTACAAAACACATCAAAAAATTGCAGCTTCCTGCAATAACACCAACAGAACTGCAAAAAACTGTGCTACTCGGAACAACCTAGGACGTTGGCAGCAACCCTTTTCAACCATTAGCACCAGTCAATCATATTTGTGACACATTTTTAAATGTTCAGTTGACTTGAGTTTCATGTTTAAGGAATAAAAGATCATCATCATCATCATCATCTGTGATACAAAATCCAGCATAATTATCTCATTTGCTGTGTATACTGTCATTTTGTGTAAATAATAATAATAATAATAATAATAATAATAATAATAATAATAATAATAATAATAATAATAATAATAATAATAGCAGCAGCAGCAGCAGCTATGGTGGTGCAGAGGTTAGAATGCAGTATTGCAGGCTAACTCTGCCCACAACCAGGAATTTGATCCTGACCAGCTCAGGGTTTACTTCAGAATGAAATAACTCACCACAGCCAATTATTTAAAATAATTAAAACATTATTTCAATTTTTTTCATTTATATTTCGTTTTGCCCCTCCTTCGGCATCCTTTCTTTAAATTATTCTATTCCACTAGTTTTTCAATATTAGTGTCATGCCCCCATCAAAGCCTGAATCTGCCGGGGAAGATGAGCTGGAACCTGAGGGAGTGGCTTCTTCTGAGGGAAAATGGGGAAGGGCAGGGTCAATTAGCCAGGGCCTTTCAGGATTAGGTCAGCTTGTAGACCGGGAGGAACAGGGGCAGGATGAACATGAGAGACCAAGCTCAGGTAAGGAGTAAGAACCACCCACTCCTGATCCAAGAGCACTGAGAGTGGAGAGAAGGTGAGAACAGCACTGACTGAGCAGGTTACTTGGGAGAAGAGTGTCCCGCTCATCTTCACAAGGCACACCTGGGAAATGAGTCTTAAGGAGACGCTGTGGGGAAGGGCATTTGTCGGGAACAAACACAGTTCCTGAAGTGTTGAGTGCTGACATTTGAACTTCCCAAGAGTCCTTGTATTCTTTCTGACTTTCCAGACTAATTACCTGGATCCTTTGCTTCCTGAACTCCTTGATTTGCCCTGCTGTGTTTATTGCTGTGCAACCTTGGTATACATAGCTCTGGGCTGGTCTATTTGCAGCCAGAGGCTGCTTGAGGTGTGTGGGGCGGTTTGACATCACTTTGCTCTGGGACTAGCCAGAAACATGAGAGCGTTTGGGGAAATTTGGGGAAATAAAGGGGTGGTTTGAACTGCCAGCTGTTTGTGTTATCTCTGTGCCGTGCCCCGGTTCATCACAATTAGTGTAACTCTTCTCCCATGGTGAGATGTCCTGTGGTGAGTTGGCAATGGCAAGTTGACAGTAGCGAGTTGGCTGTGGCGAGTTGGCCGTGGCAGGTTGTCAGAAACCTGGTTGACTCAACCTTCCATCCTTCTGAGGTCAGTAAAATGAAGACCCAGATTATTGGGGACAATATGATGACCTTGAAATTGCTCAGAGAGTGCTGTAAAGCAGTGGTCTCCAACTTTTTGGCACCAGGAACCGGTTCTGTGGAGAGAGGGTTTTTTGTGGACTGGAGGAGGCGTGGTTTCATGTGCTGCCTGCATCCCGCAGATGGCGCTTCGCTTGTTTGTGTGGCCTAGTTTGTGGGCTGGTACAAGTCTACAGACTGGTGGTTGGGGACGCCTGCTGTAAAGCACCACGGAGTGGTATATATGTCTAAGTACTATTGCTCTTGCTAGTGCTATGCTCAGTTAGACCATTGTCTTCATCCTATATTCATCCAGTGCTGCGTTGTTAATAGCTATGATATATCATGCATTAATGTATCTACATCCAATGTACTTGAGATTCCAGAGGAATTTAGGATTTTCTCATTTAGTTGATAAACTGGAACGGTAACATGAATATTTCCTGAGCTGAATCTATCACTAATGGACAGACGTTTGTGAGGCATTCATTATCATCATGCCACATCTATGGGGATTAGAATGGAATGTGATAAGAAAGGAAGATTGATATTGCATTTACCAGACTGCTTGGCCTAATTACTTCAATCCACACATCCTTCCAAGAATTTTTTTTTAAAAAAATCAGGGTTTTGAGATGATGTTAAATGCTTGTTTGAAATGACTCATCTTGTCATATATTGAGTTTATGAACAAATTAGATCGTTTTTCAACCAGCATTGAGGCTGCAAAATGAAAACTATTGAAGACGAACACAAGGAATGGATTGGTTCATTCGTGGTGTTTAGACAAATGGAACCAAAAGATGTGTAATTACATTTTCCCATGCTTAATATGATGTTTACTGAAGCTGCTTGAAGGCTACCATTAGTGTTCACATATGATCCATAAGAAGGGGGTGAAAGTAAACAGATTTAGCCTGACTTTTAGAATTCATTAGTCAATTGGCTGTTTGGGACTTCGATTAATAAGATCTGAATGCTAGGTTGGACTTATAGCCCTTGAATTGCACCTTGTGGGAATGGAAACCCACTCCATCTGTTCACCTCCAAATCTAGCTTCTTGAACTTTGATTCATTTGCTAGATGAATCCCAGGGCAAACATTCAGTATGCATATTTATTTGGAAATAAGGCTTACTTTATCCAGTGAGAGTATTCTCTGGAAACTGTATTTAATGTGCCAAGTACTGATCTGAAGAATTAGTAGCTATAGGGTAAAAATACAGTGTTCTATTCAGGATAAAAATACTCTGAAAAGTTTTCAACCTGAGTTTTACATTTTTAAAATAAAAGCAAAAACTTGGAATTTGGGAATCTATAGGGTTGTATAACTTTCTAATGATGCTAGCAATGTACCAAAGACTTATTCAAAGTATTTTTCCCCTTAGTTCTTATATGCTACAAATATATTTTGAAAAATGAAATAATCCCAGCTGTGAAGCTCTGTTAGGAACCACAGGCATTTAAGAGCACAAAAGATTTTCTCCCCCTTTTCAACTTTATCACGTATTATTAAAAGAAAATGCACAGAATAGGCACCATATAAAGTGGCATTTTCTAGACTGACTTTTTCTTCTTCTTCTGGGGACATATTCACACTGTTTTGAATATTGATTTACAGGCTTATTCCATTGTCAGTTTTACAAAGTTGGCCACTGTTTATTCTCTCAACAGCCTTTCGGAATGCATACAAAGTCATTAAAAGAGTTGCATTAGTTTCTTCAATGAAGAAAATACATATGCATAAAGAAGGGACCCCCAAAAAAATTTCTATTAATTTTTTGATAGCTACAAATTTCATACAGTATAAAGGATTGAGCCTGATTGGTGATCTTCTTAAAATGTGTGTTTTCTTCAAATTCTTAGCTTTCTTATCCTGATTTTCCTTAAGTAGGTATCACAAGGAAAAACATTCCAGCTGCCTTTTAGAAAAAAAAGAAAGAAAGAAAGAAAGAAAGAAAGAAAGAAAGAAAGAAAGAAAGAAAGAAAGGAAGGAAAGAAAGAAAGCCCCTTTGAGACAACTATGACTTGGATGCAGGGTGGATTTGATTTAAATCACGTCAATTTAAATCATGATTTAAATCACTAGTAAAAAGTCAAGAAATTAAAAGACGCTTGCTCCTGGGGAGGAAAGCTATGGCAAATCTAGACAGTTTTTTTAAAATTTGCATTTATATCCCGCCCTTCTCCGAAGATTCAGGGCAGCTTGCACTATGTCAAGCAATAGTCTTCATCCATTTGTATATTATATACAAAGTCAACTTATTGCCCCCAACAATCTGGGTCCTCATTTTACCTACCTTATAAAGGATGGAAGGCTGAGTCAACCTTGGGCCTGGTGGGACTTGAACCTGCAATAATTGCAAGCAGCTGTGTTAATAACAGACTGTCTTAGCAGTCTGAGCCACCAGAGGCCCTGTTTACTAAAAAGTTTACTAAAAAGCAGAGACATCACCCTGACAACAAAAGTGCGTATAGTCAAGGCTATGATTTTTCCAGTTGCAATGGATGGCTGTGAAAGTTGGACTGTAAGGAAGGCTTATTTATTTTTATTTATTTATTTTATTTTGTCATAACAATATATGTAGGTATCATACAAAAGATTATATAGTATATAAACACATATATGAGTAAATATAAGGAGGTATAAGCATATATATAGGAAGAAGAAAAGAAAAAAAAACACAATAGGACAGGAACGGTAGGCACGTTTGTGCACTTATGCACGCCCCTTATGGTCCTCTTAGGAATGGGGTGAGGTCAATAGTAGAAAGTTTTTGGATAAAACTTTTAGGATTGAGGCCTTTGATTGAGGCCTGGTGCTGGAGAAGACTCCTGCGAGTCCCTTGTACTGCAAGGCGATCAAACCGGTCAGTCCTAGAGGAGATCAACCCTGACTGCTCTTTAGAAGGCCAGATCCTGAAGATGAAACTCAAATACTTTGGCCACCTAATGAGAAGGAAGGACTCACTGGAGAAGAGCCTAATGCTGGGAAAGATTAAGGGCAAAAGAAGAAGGGGACGACAGAGAATGAAGTGGCTGGATGGAGTCACTGAAGCAGTAGGCATGAGCTTAAATGGACTCCAGTGGATGGTAGAGGACAGGAAGGCCTGGAGGAATGTTGTCCATGGGGTCATGATGGGTCGGACATGACTTTGCAACTAACAACAACATAAAAAGGCTTGATTTAAACCAACTTGATTTAAATCGTAATTTTTAAAGAGCAACTGTCATCTCTATCCTGCAGCGGCTCCTCCTCTGACCCGCTGTTGACTCATCGACAATCCCATTCACTTTAATGGGATGGCTGGTAATGTAGCAGTGACACAACAAGGTGAGGGACATGGCAGGCAGCAAGTGAGTGGATGCCCGCTAACAGGTGCTGCCATGATGGATCTGAAATGACAGGTGCTCTTTAATATTATATTTATAAGCTGCTTAGAAGGTTTCACTTTCATTTTTACTGTTTGCCCTTCCTCCTCACACTTAGAGCCTGGTGGTATAGATGCATTTCTCTTCAAACAATCATGCAGTTTGTAGTGTACATAGATTTGCAAAACAATGGGATAAAGGAATATTCCTGAACTTTTTTTTAGAATAGAATAGAATAGAATAGAATAGAATTCTTTATTGGCCAAGTGTGATTGGACACACAAGGAATTTGTCTTGGTGCATATGCTCTCAGTGTGCATAAAAGAAAAGATATGTTCATCAAAGTACAACATTTACAACACAATTGATGGTCAGTATATCAATATAAATCATAAATGATTTATCTCATAGTTACTGTTAAATTGTGTGAATGCATCAATGCAGTGAATGTTATCTCAGCTTGCAATGCTTGGATTCATTGAATGGGTTTACCAAAAATGTTAATATTGCAGAATATAGTCTCATGATGCATAACTAAACTCCATTTCATGATGAATAAATTAAATTATTAATACATCTTCAATAAGCTTAAATAACTATCTTTACATAGGTCTTTACTCCAAAAGCATTTTATTAAAATAAATTTGAAAAAAATCAAAAAAATCCGATTTAAATTTAAAAAATCCAATTTAAATTTTTAAAAAATCTGATTTATTTTTATTTTTTAAAATAAAGTCATCAGTTTTTATCCACTTTGCTTGGATGACTGAGAATCTCCATAGACATTTAGCTATCACATAGAATAAGTAAGAGCCACATTTTCTCTGAGTTAATCTATCCTGGATGAATATGAGGGGAAGAAGGCCAGATGGCATCTGATGTATCCAGTGCCATATTCTTCCTCCTTTACCATTGAACTGATGAAAGAAGTAGAGATGGTATTAGTCAGGAAGTACGGATCGATTCCTTATATAAGACAGTTTATCACTATGGTTGTGTGGTGGAAATTACAGCTAGATTGGAGGGAGGTGTTAAGCAGGGATCTAGTTTGGAGTCATAGTATTGCAGCAAATGGCACAGACTTTACTTCCTTCCCCCAGAGTCTTTGAAGCCTCATCTTGCCATCTCCAAGGGAATGTGGACATTTTGCTGAGATTCATGTAGCTTAGTTGACTAGCAATAAAACTCCTGTTGAAATTCTTCATGATTGGTTCTGGTTGTTTTCATCTGACAGATTGTGCCTGTATGTGCCTGTATACTGATGGATTGTAAATTAGATTGAAGGAGAAGCTATGTAAAATTGTTAGATTATTCCTCTCCAGCATATTCCAACTTTGTTCTAGGTTCAATACACTTCCATGATGAGTAAAAAACAAATGAACCCTGTCTTCTGTCAGCAGGAAAGCAACACTGGATCAAGGCATATGACTGAATGTTAAACCGTATGCATAGATTGTAAGATATTCAAACATTGCTTTGTCCAAACTAGTCTTCTTATCTCTATTCTTCTCTCATGTCTCCTTACTGTCATACATTCCTCTCTCCAGCTGTATCAATAATTCTCTCCTCTTTCTTTCTAAATCATAAATAACATAATAACAGAGTTGGAAGGGACTTTGGAGGTCTTCTAGTCCAACCCCCTGCCCAGGCAGGAAACCCTACACCATTTCAGACAAATGGTTATCCAACATTTTCTTAAAAATTTCCAGTGTTGGAGCATTCACAACTTCTGCAGGCAAGTTGTTCCACTGATTAATTGTTCTGTCAGGAAATTTCTTCCTAGTTCTAGGTTGTTTCTCTCCTTGATTAGTTTCCATCCATTGCTTCTTGTCCTGCCCTCAGGTGCTTTGGAGAATAGTTTGACTCCCTCTTTTTTGTGGCAGCCCCTGAGATATTGGAACACTGCTATCATGTCTCCCTGGTCCTTCTTTTCATTAAACTAGACATACCCAGTTCCTGCAACCGTTCTTCATATGTTTTAGCCTCCAGTCCCCTAATCATCCTGGTTGATCTTCTCTGCACTCTTTATAGAGTCTCCACATATTTTTTACATTATGGCGACCAAAACTGAATGCAATATTCCAAGTGTGGCCTTACCAACCAAAAACCCTTCCATACTTCCACCTCTCACAATACTTGACAACACAGTATCAACAGTAGAAACCTTCAAATTTCTGGGTTCTATCATATCGCAAGATCTCAAATGGACAGCTAACATCAAAAACATCATTAAAAAAGGACAACAAAGAATGTTCTTTCTGCGCCAACTCAGTAAGCTCAAACTGCCCAAGGAGCTGCTGATCCAATTCTACAGAGGAATTATTGAGTCTGTCATTTGCACCTCTATAACTGTCTGGTTCGGTTCTGCAACCCAACAAGAAAAACACAGACTTCAGAGGATAATTAGAACTGCAGAAAAAATAATTGCTACCAATTTGCCTTCCATTGAGGACCTGTATACTGCACGAATCAAGAAGAGGGCCGTGAAAATATTTGCAGATCCTCGATCCTGGACATAAACTGTTTCAACTCCTACCTCAAAACGACGCTATAGAGCACTGCACACCAGAACAACTAGACACAAGAACAGTTTTTCCCAAGGCCATCACTCTGCTAAACAAATAATTCCCTCAACACTGTCAGACTATTTACTGAATCTGCACTACTATTAATCGTTTCATAGTTCCCATCACCAATCTCTTTCCACTTATGACTGTATGACTATAACTTGTTGCTGGCAATCCTTATGATTTATATTGATATATTGATCATCAATTGTGTTGTAAATGTTGTATCTTGATGAACGTATCTTTCTTTTATGTACACTGAGAGCATATGCACCAAGACAAATTCCTTGTGTGTCCAATCACACTTGGCCAATAAAAATTCTATTCTATTCTATTCTATTCTACCAAGGCATTATAAAGTGGTATTAACACTTCACATGATCTTGATTCTAACCCTCTGTTTATGCAGCCCAGAACTGTGTTGGCCTTTTTGGCAGCTGCTGGACGCTGCTGGCTCATATCTAAATGGTAGTCCACTAGGACTCCAAGATCCCTCTCACAGTTACTGCTATTGAGCAAGTACCACATATATCCACTCTCTTTATCTCTCCACCTTCCCAGAGGTGGCATTCAGCCAGTTCAGACCAATTTGCCTGAACCAGTAGTGAAAATCATAGGTGCCCCCTCCGCCCGCCCCCTGCCCTGGCTCTATGCCATCCTATTTAGTCACCTTTGTGAGGCCTGGCACATGCGCGGAAGGCTGGGCGCATGCATGGATGGGGCGTGTGCGAGTGAAGCATGCTCACATTTTGGAACCAGTAGGGAAAGTAAGTGAATACTACCCCTGCACCTTCCCCTCTAATTTTTCCAGAATCGAAAAAAAAACAAAAACCTTCGATAACTCAGATATTGGGCGTGTTATAGTTCCAATTAAGGAGGAAAAAAAAAACAAATTAGAATGTCCCTCCAAATCAAAAAAAGTGATTGAGCATTTAATTCCTCTGCTCATCTCAAAAATATCTGTTCTCATGCCAGCCCTTGTCATTGTGAATAACACTTGCTCATTCCCTGGCAGAAAGTTAATGGCCATTCCCCCCTTTGCAACCCACATTCATTCCATCAAATCGATTAGCTGCTTCACTAGAAGCATGTCTGCAACCATATCTCTGTCTCATCAACAGTTCAGCTGATGCCACCACCAGTTAATTACAGATAATGACTCGGAACCTGATCACACACTACATTTTTCTCCACCATGCCCCTTTTCGATTCCACACAAGTTGTTATTGTGCGTGCTAAGTTCTCTCTCGCGCTCCGAAAATGACAAAATCTGGATTTCTATTTGCATATTATGTTTATTGGACTTTTTCTTTTCTTTCTAATGTGTTCCTGCAAGTGCAGGGTCAGTTTCTTTCGCATCAACTCAGTGTTGATCCATTTGGTTGAAACAGGAATTAACTGACTAGATTGTTACATGAACCAGACACTGTGGGCTGAAAGAGAGTGACTGGTCCAAAGTCATGCCTTCACTCTGCTAAACAAATAATTCCATCAACACTGTCAAACTATTTACTGAATCTGCACTACTATTAATCTTCTCATAGTTCCCATCACCAATCTCTTTCCATTTATGACTGTATGACTATAACTTGTTGCTGGCAATCCTTATGATTTATATTGATATATTGACCATCAATTGTGTTGTAAATGTTGTACCTTGATGAACGTATCTTTTCTTTTATGTACACTGAGAGCATATGCACCAAGACAAATTCCTTGTGTGTCCAATCACACTTGGCCAATAAAAAATCTATTCTATTCTATTCATGCCTGAGGCGGGACTAGAACTCACAGTCTCCGGTGGCTCAGTGGTGATGGCACTGAGCTTGTCAATCAGAAAGGTTGGCAGTTCAGCGGTTCGAATCCCTAGTACAGGTCTCCTGTGTGAGCAGGGGTTGGACTAGATGACCTCCAAGATCCCTTCCAACTCTGTTACTGTTACTGGTCCTAGTGATTGGTCCAATGTCACTCAGACAGCTTTCATGCCTAAGGCAGAACTAGAACTCACAGACTCCTAGTTTCTAGCCTTAATCACTAGACCAAACTGTCTCTTTATGGTATTTATATGACTGATGGTGCAAATTTGAAAAAAATATATATGGAAGGATACAATGGGGTTACCTGATGAGGGAGAAGCAGATAAATGAAGTTACACCAAATCCAGTCACCTTTTAAAAATATGTCTTTGAGGATGGTCAACACTCTTAGATTGTCTGTCTAGAACAGGTGTTGTGGCTCCCGCCCCCAAACCTGGCCCTATGCCTGAAAGTGCCTTGGAGCCGGGCCTGCTGCCAGAAAGTGACTCGGAGCCGGGCCTGCTGCCAGAAAGTGATTTGGACAGTGAGGGGGAAGGGCCATCAGGACTTACCTCGGAAGCACCGGCCTCCCTGGATCAGCTCCAGGAGCCAGAAGCAGGTCAAGCGAAAGAGATAATGAGGCCTCCTTCTCCTGACTGTTCCCCCCCCAGGCCACGTCTGCAGACCCAGCTGACAGCAATCAGGCTTGGCTCAATCCCAGGTTTCGTAGGCAGGAGAGAAGAGAACAACAGAAGCAGGGGAGAGGCAGGCCTAGGAAGTGCTGAGTCATGGAGCCACACCCCACAGGATATAAAAGGCAGCAAGAGTTGGTGTGTCTCTTTGTATCAGGCAAATCCACGGATTGACTAGAGCTGAAGGTTGTGATTCACCAGCGTCTTGGCAGCTATCGAGGGCTCTTGGCAGACGCTGATTCTTTTGCTGCCAGAGCTGATAAGAGCCGGCTAATTAAGCCATCATTCGGACAGAGGCGAGGAGGACACAACAACAGGGGACCCCAACCTGTGGCCCGTGACCCACTACCGGGCCACTGATTAATTGCCACTGGGCCATGTGAGAGGCTGGCTGGGGTATGCATACATGGTCCCACTTGGTGAGCCCAATTGCGGGTGCTTGTGGCCCTGCTCACGCGAGCGTTGCCACGAATGTCATGGGAGCACATGCACATGCACACACAAAACACGCGTGCTTCAGGGGTGGGTTTTACTGACCTTTGCTACCGGTTTGCTCATGCACATGCCACTTCTCTGCATGCGCAGATCATATTTAATGATGTCCGGGCATGTGGGCGGAGCCTCCCACCACTGCTGTTACTGGTTCACCTGAACCGGGGCGAACCGGTAGCAACCCACCACTGGTGTGCTTTCCCCTCACACAAAATCATCCCCTCTTTCCCCCTCCCCCACTCTAGGCCTCCAACCTGGAAACATTGGGGTACTCTGGTCTAGACCTTTTTCAATCTGCATGAAAATAAGTTTATTTATGAATTGAGAAGGGTTTCTAGAACTTCTTTGGCCAAGGTAAACAAAGACTGAACAGACTCTAAACTCCCAATTTTTATACT
The DNA here is from genome assembly GCF_028640845.1 of Ahaetulla prasina. NCBI lineage: Eukaryota > Metazoa > Chordata > Lepidosauria > Squamata > Colubridae > Ahaetulla > Ahaetulla prasina. Next base: position 287,685,038 of record NC_080540.1, on the reverse strand, counting down.
TTTCTAAGATTGGGACTAATAGCACCAAATAGATTTATACTAGTTTTTACAACCCCAGACTGCATTAATGAGATAAGATGAAGAACATTCCTAATCTATTTATAAATTATATAATTTATTTATTTATTATTTATTTATCGTATTTATATACCGCCCTATCTCCCTAGGGACTCAGGGCGGTTCACAGGCAGATAAAAAAGTACAAATAAATACAGAATAAAATAACAATTAAAAAACTTATTCTACACAGTCGAATAATTAAAAAAGCAATATAAATAATAAAACCCATTAAAACCAATATAAATTTAAAATCTAGTCCAGTCCTGCGCAGATGAATAAATATGTTTTAAGCTCGCGGCAGAAGGTTCGGAGATCCGGAAGTTGGCGAAGTCCTGGGGGGAGTTCGTTCCAGAGGGTGGGAGCCCCCACAGAGAAGGCCCTTCCCCTGGGTGTCGCCAAACGACACTGTCTAACAGACGGCACCCTGAGGAGTCCCTCTCTGTGAGAGCGCACAGGTCGGTGAGAGGTATTCGGTAGCAGCAGGCGGTCCCGTAAATAGCCCGGCCCTATGCCATGGAGCGCTTTAAAGATAGTTACCAAAACCTTGAAGCGCACCCGGAAGGCCACAGGTAGCCAGTGCAGTCTGCGCAGGAGAGGTGTCACATGGGAGCCACAAGGGTCCCTCTATCACCCGCGCAGCCGCATTCTGAACTAAATGAAGCCTCCGGATGCCCTTCAAGGGGAGCCCCATGTAGAGAGCATTGCAGTAATCCAGACGAGACGTCACGAGGGCATGAGTGACCGTGCACAGGGCATCCCGGTCTAGAAAGGGGCGCAACTGGCGGACCAGGCGAACCTGGTAAAAAGCTCTCCTGGAGACGGCCGTCAAATGATCTTCAAAAGACAGCCGTTCATTCAGGAGGACGCCCAAGTTGCACACCCTCTCCATCGGGGCCAATGACTCGCCCCCAACAGTCAGCCGCGGACTCAGCTGACTGTACCGGGATGCCGGCATCCACAGCCACTCTGTCTTGGAGGGATTGAGCTTGAGCCTGTTTCTCCCCATCCAGACCCATACGGCTTCCAGACACCGGGACAGCACTTCGATAGCTTCGTTGGGGTGGCCCAGTGTGGAAAAGTACAGCTGAGTGTCATCAGCGTACAGCTGGTACCTCACACCGAAGCCACTGATGATCTCACCCAACGGCTTCATATAGATGTTGAACAGAAGGGGCGAGAGAATCAGCCTATAATCAGCCTATAATAAAAAATCTTATGTTCTGCTCCATTTTAATTGTATTCATATTTTTAAATTCTCTAATTATACAATCAAGGAGGTTCTAAAGCCACATTAAAAAGAAAAGGAGAAATAACGTGCGATGTGTATCTTGATATAAATTCATCTGTAGAGAAAAGACATGGTTAATAATCACTTGTAATTTAAGAGCTGAATAAATCCTACCAATCCCATGTATAAAACTTTGCAGATATCAAACATAAATCAAAATCCACCTTAACAACAGCCAAGAGGCCATATCAGAAGCTTTCTCAGCATCCAAAAAGAATTATATCTGCTACGTCTTGTCTGTTTGGAATAGAAGCTACTAGTACATTACTGAAAAATCTGATGTTGTCAGAAGTTTGATGGCTCAATATAAATTTACCCTGAATTGGGTGGATGATAGTTGGAAAAACATCCAATAATTTGTAGGCCAAAGTAGCGATTAACATTTTCGCATTCACATTTATCAAAGAAATAGAACTGCAAGGAGAACAAGCAGTTGATACTTGTCTGGTCTGTGCATAATTATAATGCCTACCTGATTAAAAACCAGAGATTTGTTTGAAAAAAAACCCCTTGACTTTAGACTTTGGGTCAAATGAAAAGCAACAGGCTAATGTATTTTTTGATGCTAAACTATGGGGATAAGCACGTTTTCCACGGATTTAATTATACTGTCTATTTCTTGAAGCAAAAGAATGTGTGTAAGAATAGCATTTGATCTTAGGATGAATGTGACTAACCAGTTTTCTGTAGAAAGGTGTCTATCTTATCTTCTGTTGATGAAGAATTAGTATTACAGAGTTGGAAGGGACCTTGAAGGTCTTCTAGTCCCGTGATGGTGAACCTATGGCACGTGTGCCCAAGGTGGCACACAGAGGCATGTTTCCAGGCACGCAAGCTATTGCCCAACTCACCTGCAGCTGCACATACATGCCCCCCCCCAGCTGGTGTTCGGGCCTCCGGTGCACATGCATGCAATTCAGGGGACCCAGCTGGTCATCGGAGCTCTCCCGTGCATGCGCGCATTTGCGCATGCGCATGAGAGTACTTCTGTGAGGTGTGCACATGCATAGACAGCTTTTGTGTGTGTGTGTGCACTGCATGCACAAGAACCACATGCACAGTTGGTGTGGTTGTGCGTGCAGTGGACGGGGGAGGAGCCACGTGTTAGCGCCGATAGCACAGGTGCGCGCAAAGCGCATACCTGTTCAGCACTCAGTGAGTAAAAGGTTCGCCACCACTGTTCTAGTCCAACACCCCGCTCATGCAGGAAAATGTATATCATGTCAGACAAATAGCTGTCCAATCTCTTCTCGAAAATCCTCCAGTGCTGGCAGTACCACAAGTTCAGGAGGCAACTATTTCCACTGATTTTGGAAAGTTTTGTCAATATTATATAGATTAGAGGTCTCAATTGTCTTTACAGTGGATTTTCAACTCCCAGACTTCCTCAGCCAGCTTTGCTGGCTGAGGAACTCTGGGAGTTGAAGTCCACAAGTCTTAAAGGGACCAAGGTTGGAGACCCCTTGATTAGAGCAACATTGAAATGATTCCTGATTAGTTAGGGGATCTGTATACAGGATTTACATTTACATTCCAAATAGATGTGCAAAATCTATTATTATATTACTTAATTTAAGTTTTAAAACCAATAACTTATTAGATTTCTCTCTCTTTCCCTATTATTATTGTGATCTGAAGTGCAATAAAAAGTCTATATCTATATCGGTCTGGAGATAAATGGGATGTATAAAGCAATAAGATTTCTTGGACTTTTTTTTTCTTTAAAAAATAAATTTTAATCAACTGTTGTCTCTTTTCACATGAAGTATGTGCCATAATGCAACATCAAACTCATGTTTTAGTGGTTTTCCATATCAAAGACAGTAATATAACTGAGTCCTGTTAGTATAAATAACACCTGCTGTTAAGTTCGGGAAGTAACGAGGCTGGAGACCCAGGGTAGTGACAACAGCTCTTTAATATAGGGTGAACCCAGCAACAGGCTGGGCGAAAACCCTCTCCTTTTATACAGTTCTGTTGGAGGTTTTGACCAATCAGCAACGTGCTGATTTCCCGCTCAAATATTTAAAGGTACAACATTAATACATAACACTCCTCCCCTCCCAGAAAACACTTTTCCTCTATTTACATAAATATTTACATGTTATTTTTCGACGTAGTCACGCAAATAACCTGGGCGTCTCCTAGTCCTTTCTGACCTGCGCGGTTCAGTTCTGGGTGGTGTTTTGAGCTGGTCGGAGGGGCTGTTTTCTCCTCCCAGCACTTTCTCTGGGCCAACGGGTTCGGATTATTGGCCGACTTTTTCTTGGCCATCCGCCTTGGATTACTTTTTCAATTTCCTGCCGCTTCCCTCGAACCTGATGGCGCCGCTGGAACTCTGGGATCTCAGCTAAGTCTTGCGCCTCCCGGTCATTGTTGGCTGTGGAATCAAATTGGTATTGATCATGATATGTTTCATTTGGTTCAGTTTGGTCGGTTATTCGCTTCCTTAACTGATCTATGTGGCGCCCACACTCTGTTGTCGGGTAGCTCTACCACGTATGATTTTGGGCCAGTTACTTTAATTATTTGTCCTGTGAGCCAACTAGGGCCGTCCCCATAGTTTCGAGCCCACACCGTCGCCTATGCTCATTTCCCTGGTCTTTTCTAGTTTTCCTTGTAACCCTCTGGTGTGTAATGGGATTCAAACGTCCAGTGGGCACCGGAGTTTCCGTCCCATTAGCAATTCGGCTGGGCTTTTCCCGTGGCCGTGCTTGGGGTTCTGTGCTGGATGGCTAGGAAAGTCTATTTTTGTTTGCCAGTCACCTGGCTTGAGCCTGACAATGCCTCCTTAGCGCCCGGACGGAACGCCTGCAAGGCCATTCGACGCAGGGTGAAAGGCGCAGAGAGGGCATGTCGGATGCCTTCCTCTGCCAGGTATTCTTCAAACTGGGCTGCCGTGAATTGAGGCTCATTGTCGGACACCAGAGTGTCCGCAATCCGTGAGTTGCGAATAGGTGGCGCAGGGTTGCGATTACTGCTTCGGCCGTAGTGGATTTCATGAGTATGACCTCCAACCATTTAGAAAATGCATCCACAACTATTAGGAATGTTTGGCCGTGAAAAGGGCCAGCAAAATCAATGTGGATTCTTGACCAGGGCCCTTGGGGCTTTTCCCATTCTCTGACTGGGGCCGTTGGGGGTAGAGGTCTGACTTGGCAAGCCTGACATTTCCCTACCCTCTCAGCAATCTCTGGCCCATGAGTGGCCACCACACATAGCTTCTAGCCAACCCCTTCATCCTTACGATCCCTGGGTGACCCTCGTGGAGGAGGTCCAATACCTTTCCCCTTAACTTTTCAGGAATTATTACACGATCACCCCATAACAGACACCCCCCTTGAGCTGAGAGCTCATCTCGTTTTTTGACAAATTCTTTGAACCTTTCGCCCGGCGCAGCGGGCCACCCTCTCTGTACCCAACCGAGTACAGTCCTTAACACAATGTCCCGGTATGATGCCCGAGCCACTTCCTTAGATGTGACTGGGCCAGAGTCCAAAGAGTCAATAAGTAGGATGGGTGTCCCTGGAGTGGGGTCTTCGGTCGCCCCAGGTAGTGGGCATCGGCTTAACGCGCTCATGCCCCACTTCTTTCCTGGTCGATGTTGCAGCTTGTAGAATAAGCGGCTAAGAATATAGTCCATCGGGTCAATCGTGGCGAAAAGTGCCACAGGCGTTGTCGCCAGCCAGTATTCCTAGTAGCGGTCTGTGGTCAGTCACGATTTCAAAATTCCGCCCAAAGACATACTCATGGAATTTTTGACCCTGACACAATGGCTAGTGCTTCTTTGTCTAACTGGCTGTAGTTCCTCTCTGGGGAGGACATCGCTCTAGAGTAGAACGCTATAGGGGCTTCTGTGCCGTTTGAAGTCTATGGCTGAGTACAGCCCCACCCCATAAGGAGGCATCGCAAACCAACACTAGGGTAATGAGTCGTGATATTGGATGAGCAGGCTATCACTTGAGAGCAGGTTCTTTACTGCTTCAAAAGCCCTATTTTCTGACTTTCCCAAGACCAAACAGTATTTTTCCCTAAGAGCCTATGCAGCGGTTCCAAGAACGGTTGCTTTGTTCTTTAAAAGACCGCGAAAATTAACCAATCCCAGGAATGCCTGCAGCTCTGCTTTGTTTTTGGGCGCTGGAGCCTTTCTAATTGCCTTAACCTTGCTCTCAGTAGGGTGAATTCCTTTCTTGTCTATCCGTAGCCCAAGAAATCGACGGATTCGACCCCTATCTGGCATTTGTTTGTCTTGACTTTTAACCCGCTGTCCGGAAAATGCTCAAGACCTTTCTTAACCGCCCCCAGTTCCTCCATGTTTTCCCTGAAATTAGGACATCATCAAGTAAGGAACTACCCTGGGAGCCCCTGCAGTCGTTCCATCAGGTTTTGGAACAGCCCTGGTGCCACACTGACCCCAAATTGCAATCGGTGCACTTGAAGGCACCCCTGTGCGTCACAATCGTTTGGGCTTCGGCTGTGCGGGCGTCTACTGGCAGTTGTTGGTAGGCTTGGGCCAAGTCTAACTTTGCAAAGACTTGCCCTTGCCCTAATGGGTGCAATAAGTGTTGCACTAAGGGAACCGGTAAGCGCTTTTCTGTAAGGCTTTGTTAAGCGCCGCCTTGTAGTCAGCGCAAATTCTAATTGACCCGTCCGGTTTTATGGGTGACGATTGGCGTCTCCCACTTTGCGTGATCGACTGGCACCAAGATCCCTGATTAATGAGCTTATCCAGCTCCTTATCAATTTTTGGTTTTAGGGCAAAAGGACTCTCCTCGCCTTAAGCCTAATGGGGGCTACCTGGGGGTCTAAGTTGAAGGAAATAGGGGTCCCTTTGTACTTGCCCAGGCAGTCCTTGAAGACATCTTCGAACTCGTTAAAGAGAATGTCTTTCAGGTTACAGTCACTTCGGTAGATGCCAGTCACTCCCATGCCCAGGGCACGAAACCAGTCTAGTCCCAACAGACTGGGCAGAGTTCCTTCGACGATCGTGATGGGCAGGGTCTTTTATGTGGACCATACTGACTCGGACGGAGGTGGTCCTCGAACAGGGATGCGATTCGCCTGGTAGTCGTGCACTCGTAGCCGTTGTGCTTGCAGGTGGCGCTTCGCGACGGACGGCAGCGACTTCGCCAGAGTGTCCCAGGACATGATGGTGATCGCTGATCCCGTGTCTACTTCAAGCCTGCACCGTACTCCCTCTATCTTGGGCTTTGTGAAGATCTTCTTTTCCACTTTGGTTGGTGACCTATAATGACAGTCGTTTGGTTAGACTTCGCGCCTTTCTTGTTTGAACCAATCGCGGGCCGCCTTTCCGGTTCCGCGTTTTGATTGGCCGATTTGAATTTTCGGCGGGAAGGTTGGGCCGCTCTGCAGACCTGAGCTAAGTGCCCTTTCTTCCCACACCGCCGGCATGTTGCGTCTTTAAACCTGCAGCGTTGGCGCTGGTGCTGCCCTCCGCAGCTTCCGCTCGCCACGGTCCTCAATGTCGCGTTTCTCGGTCCGGCAGACCCTTCCTCATCCTCGCCTCACCGTCGGATTCGGACTGAATCTCCTCCTGGTGTACTGGCGTTGCCTTTGTGCTTCGCTTGGATGGAAGAGGCTTTTGCAGGGTCTCTGCTGCTTTAGTAGACATTTCGTGTGCTCTGGCTTCGTCCAGAGCGTTGGCTAGTGTCAGGTTGCTCTTGGCTAGCAGCCGTCGCCGTAGACGGATGTCCTTGACCCCTCGGACGAGTTGCTCGAGTAGCACCTCGTCTAGGTCTCGGTATCCGCAGTCCTTGGACGCTCTTCTTAAAGCGGCCATGTAGTCACCGATGGACTCGCCCTCCATCTGTCTACGTTCTCCGAATTCAAACCGCTGCACGTATTTGGACGGCGTCGGCGCGAAATGGTTCTTCAGCAAAGTCTGCAGAGTCGGCCACGATACCGATTGTATCGGCGTTGGCTCTGCCAGGGCTTCCGCAATCTCGATGACCTCCGGCCCACAATGGCTTAAGAAGTAAGCCCGTTTGCGGTTATCAGGGATCCCCTGTAGTTCGTTGGCTTCTAAAAAGCTTTCGAAACGGGTCATATACGTTCCCCATTTCTCCTTGACCGGGTTGTACGGTGCGGGTGGCGTGTTTGCCATTTCCGCGTTTCTGCCCTGGGTTTGCTGGGTTCGGAACTATCGCGCTTCAGCTCGGTTCTGGTTCTCCTTAGCCTCGAGATCCCACCCTCGTCGCCAATGTTAAGTTCGGGAAGTAACGAGGCTGGAGACCCAGGGTAGTGACAACAGCTCTTTAATATAGGGTGAACCCAGCAACAGGCTGGGCGAAAACCCTCTCCTTTTATACAGTTCTGTTGGAGGTTTTGACCAATCAGCAACGTGCTGATTTCCCGCTCAAATATTTAAAGGTACAACATTAATACATAACACCTGCTGTTTCCTATACCATTTCATCACGTCGAAAACATATTTCAATAGGTCGCTTAAAGAATGCAGATTTTCATGAGCAGTAAACTTCATGGACGCAAGCCACTTTTTAGTGGTGTCCCCATTACATGCATTAACTTTAGTTGGCAGTGAATGGGAAATCAAATAATCTAGCTCAGGGATGTGTTTGACCTTGGGGGCCCAGGATGGGCGTGACCAGGATGGGCATGCCCAACTCAACACCACTCATGTCGGGTGTACCTGTGGTGGCCCGAGCGCTCTGCCAGCGAATTTTTTTATTATTATTTGCATTTATATCCCGCCCTTCTCCAAAGACTCAGGGCGGCTTACACTATGCCAAGCAATAGTCTTCATCCATTTGTATATTATATACAAAGTTATATTTATTGCCCCCAACAATCTGGGTCCTCATTTTACCTACCTTATAAAGGATGGAAGGCTGAGTCAACCTTGGGCCTGGTGGGACTTGAACCTCCAGTAATTGCAAGCAGCTGCTGTTAATAACAGACTGTCTTAGCAGTCTGAGCCACCAGAGGCTCCCCAGCTCCGTTTTTGACTGTAACAGCTTCCTGCAAACCTCTGCCAGTGAAAACAGAACTCGGAAGGGCCACCCACAGACCAATCATTTGCAGTTTTCAGGGCAGCCCCATGGGGTAGATCTAAGCACCCCACTGGCCGGATCTGGCCCCTGGGCCTTGAGCTTGACACCCCGATCTAGATAAAAGCAATTCTTAAATGCAGAAGAAATATTTTTTTTCCTTGGGAAGGATTACTAAAATGTCAGGTATCCAGAGGTGGACTTCTCATAATTTAACAACAAGTTCGCCCCAGCACCAAAAATGTGAGCACATGCATTTTGGGCATGCGCTTTACTCGTGCACATGCTTGCATGCATACGCGCAGCTTAAATAACACAGCTAAATAGGAAGGCATAGCACCAGGGTGGGTGGGGGCAGGCCGGCCGACCCACAGGTCACTATTACTGGTTCGCCGGAACCAATGTGAACCGGCTGAATCCCATCCCTGCAGGTATCTATAGAAACTTATAATCTTCCAGAACAGGGGTCTCTAACCTTGGTCCCTTTAAGACTTGTGGACTTCAACTCCCAGAGTTCCTCAACCAGCTTTGCTGGCTGAGGGACTCTGGGAATTGAAGTCCACAAGTCTTAAAGGGACCAAGGTTGGAGACCCCTGTTCCAGAAGAGCCAATACTTCGGATCTCAAAGCTTCATTATTTGATCCTGAAAAGTTTTTACTACTTCTAATTCACCAGTTTTAGAAGTTCACTGATTTTCCACAAACTTCCAAGTGTGAGATTCTGTTCTTGATCGCTTCTATTTTAGAACATCTAAGGTTGTCTTTAACATCTGCTCAAACAGTTGCTTTAAGAAGAAACAAAGATGGTTGGACTTTCCAGAATTCCATCCAGACAAATAATTAACGAATCCTGCCTGTTAATCTAAATAGTATTTTTTATGCTTATTCAAGGCATTTGGATGGGAGACACTAGTAGAATTCAGTTCCGAATATGTATGAAAATGTGTGCTACAAGCATATTTACTCAAAAGAAGGCATGGCTGTTTTTAAAATTATCTCCTTGAAAAGGCAAGTAGTTTTTTATATATGTAAGAGGTAAATGCAGACAAAATTTCTGGAGAATTTTAACTTTGGCTACTCTGAGATCATTGATAGAGGCCACTTTCAATCAATAATGTTTCACTTACTTGTGTGTTGATATGAATGGGTACACAAATACCAGCTAGGTGATGCAAAAGTGCTGGGCTAAGGCAAAGCTTTCATTATTAATTGGATTAATAAGAACTGATTAAAATTAATTAGCCCATTTATGAGATTCACTCCTTGAATATACCTTTTCCTGTCATATATAGATGACTTATGCCAGATAAGCAATAAAACACATTATTTATCTTCGTTTTTCCAGCTGAAATGGAAGAATGGGTGGATGGGTGGGTGGATGGATGAATAACATTCATAATAGAAATAGGTTGGCAAGAAGGGGAAGTTGTAGCAAAAAGAATAAAGAAAGAGAAAGAGATAGGAATAGAGATCTAACAGGAAGAGTTGGAGGAAAGGAATAGAATAGAATAGAATAGAATAGAATAGAATAGAATAGAATAGAATAGAATAGAATTTTTTATTGGCCAAGCATGACTGGACACACAAGATATTTGTCTTGGTGTATATGCTCGCAGTATACATAAAAGAAAAGATACGTTCATCAAGAATTCTAAGGTACAACACTTAATGATAGTCATAGGGTACAAATAAGCAATCAGGAAACAATCGCTATCAATATAAATTGTAAGGATACAAGCAACAAAGTTACAGTCATACAGTCATAAATGGAAGGAGATGGGTGATGGGAATGATGAGAAGATTAATAGTAGATTTGGTCAATAGTTTGATAGTGTTGAGGGAATTATTTGTTTAGCAGAGTGATGACGTTCGAGAAGGAACTGTTCTTGTGTCTAGTTGTTCTGGTGGGCAGTTGAGGGTAGGAGTTGAAACAGTTTATGTCCAGGATGTGAGGGGTCTGTAAATATTTTCACAGCCCCCTTTTTGACTTGCGCAGTATACAGGTCCTCAATGGAAGGCAGGTTGGTAGCCATTGTTTTTTCTGCAGTTCTAATTATCCTCTGAAGTCTGTGTCTGTCTTGTTGGGTTGCAGAACCAAACCAGACAGTTATAGAGGTGCAAATGACAGACTCAATAATTTCTCTGTAGAACTGTATCTGAGAAGGACAGAAAAAAAATGAGAAGTTTAGTTTAGATTTCAAAGGTAAGTTCCTCTTCTGCAGCAATGGCTGGAGTATTTCTAAAGGAGGAGTCTCCAACCTTGGCAACTTTAAGACTTGTGGACTTCAACTCCCAGAAGTCTGGGAGTTGAAGTCCACAAGTCTTAAAATTGCCAAGACTGGAGACCCCTGTTCTAAAGTACTCAGCATTGTATTTTTTTTTAAAAAAACTTGTTTATTCATCAAATGAAAGATACAAGTTTAAATGAGCAAAATGAGAAAAAATAAAATACAACGGGCGCAATAGGCACCCTAGTGCACTTACACATGCCCCCTTAGGAATCTCTTAAATATGGGGTGAGGTCCACAGAAGTTAGGATAGAATTAAAACTGTGAAAGTTGGCAGCTGAGACAAACGGGTAACGTATTCCATACTTTGACAACTCCGTTACTGATATTTGACAGCTCTGATATCTGCCATCATTTACAATTTTCTCCACTTTCTTTTATTTTCTCAGAAAATATAAAACATTTCTATTCATAGCTACTTATTTCAGGTGAGGGAAAAACCTATCAGATAAATGTGGAACTGAATGATGGCTCCCTCCTTTTGCTATATTGTAAACCTTGAGGCTAGTGTAAATACATGTCCAAAACATGAGAGCTGCAGCATCAGATGTTGCTGTTGTTTCAAGTTCAACTATCAGAGGGTCCTTTAGGAGAACGGAAGGAAATCTGAAGCCAAGGAAATCTTACGGAGGTTTGGAAATGTATGGTGTAGCAAAGTCCGGTTGGAACTCATTGTTATGTCTACCATATTTGGCAACAACATCAGAATTATGACAGCAAAGAATTGGAATTTCCCATCTCTTGTAGCTACTGTTTTATCAGTCCTCCATATCTGTGCAACTTAAGTGTGGTAGAACTACTCATGTTCTACTCCACACTCAGGCAAGAAACTCGGTTTTTCCATACTCTTGTTTTCTGACTTAAAGAAGTTAATGCATGACAGAATTGGCTTCAAATTTCTGACACACGCAGACAAAATCACTTACTTGTCTCATTAAAAGAGTAAAACAGGTGAATCTGAAAGCTATAGTGCAAGAAATTGTACAGATTGTTAGATTCGGGCAATAACGAGGCAGGAGACCAGGATAGTGACAACAGCTCTTTACTATATGGTGAACCCAGCAGCTCGGCCTGGGAAAACCTCCTTTTATACAGTTCTGTTGAGGTTTTGACCAATCAGCAACGTGCTTTTCCCGCTCAGTTTTCCTCCACAACTTTTAAAGATACATTACACTCCTCCCTCCCAGAAAAATTTACCAATATTTACATAGAATTAACATCTTATTTTTCAACGTAATCACGCAAGTAGACTGGGCGTCTCCTGACTCTTTCGGACCTGCGCAATTCATTTTCTGGGAGTGAGTCGAGCTGACCGGAGGGACTGTTTGTTCCTCTCAGCTCCTCCTCTAGGCCATCCGGCCCTGGATTATTTGCAGAGTCGTCCCTGCTGTTTTCAGGAGGAACGGTTGGCGTCGCTGGACCTCCTGGAACTCAGATAAGTCCCGCGTTTGCCCCGGGTTTGAGTCAGCTGTGGATTCAACATTGATAGTCAGGGCCTGTTTCGTCTGATTCTGATTTACCGTTATGCGTTTCCTTATTTGGTCTATGTGGCGCTTCCATACCCGGCCATCCTCTATCTCTACTAGATATGATTTTGGTCCTGTTATCTCTAGGATTTTCCTGCTAACCAGGTCGGGCCTCGCTGTAGTTGTGTGCCCACTAGGTCGCCTACTGTCATCCTCTTGTTTTTCCGTGTGTCCCTTTGTAACCGTCTGGTGTGTAGTTTGGGTTTAACGGTCTAGTGGGCACCTAAGCTTCCGACCCATTAATAGCTCTGCCGGGCTGCGCCAGTTGTTACACAGGGGTTCTGTGTTGGACTGCTAGGAATGTATCGATTTTGTTTGCCAATCGCCTGGCCTGATTCTGGACAATGCTTCCTTTGCGCTCGAGCGAAGCGTTCTGCAAGGCCGTTCGTCGCAGGGTGGAAAGGCGCCGAGAGGACATGCGGATGCCCTCCTCTGCCAAGTACCCCTCAAACTGGGTTGCCGTGAATTGCGGGCGTTATCGGAGACTAAAGTGTCGGGCAACCCGTGGGTTACAAATAGGTGCCGTGGGACTGAAATCACGGCCTCGGCTGTCATGGATCTCATGAGAATGATTTCCAGCCATTTGGAGTAGGCATCGACTACTACCAGAAAGGTTTGGCCGTGGAAGGGCGGCAAAATCGATATGGATCCTAGACCAGGGCCCTGGGGTCTCTCCCATTCCCGAATCGGGGCCGTTGGGGTAGCGGTCTGGACTCCTGGCAGGCCTGGCATTTCCCTACCCTTTCAGCAATTTCCGTGTCCATTAAGGGCCACCACACATAGCTTCTCGCTAGACCCTTCATTCTCACGATCCCTGGGTGGCCTTCGTGAAGGAGCTCCAATACCTTTTCCTCAATTTCTCCGGGATCACCACTCGATCCCCCATAGCAGGCACCCCCCTTGAGCTGAGAGTTCCCACGTTTTTACAAATTCTTTAAAACGCTCGCCCGGCGCAGCGGCCAACCTCTTTGTACCCAACCAATTACAGTCCTTATTGTAATGTCCTTGTACGAAGCCCGAGCCACCTCTTTGGATGTGACTGGGCCAGAGTCCAAAGAGTCAATTAGCAGAACTGGTGTCCCGGAGTGGGGTCTTCGATAGTCTCTGGTAACGGGCATCTGCTCAGGCGCCTGCATGCCCTAATTCCTTCCTGGCTGGTGTAGTAGTTTGTAAGAATACGCCGCTAGAAGATAGTCCATCTGGTCAGTCTGGGCGAAAGTGCCACAGGCGTTGGGCGGTCGCCTGCCAACAGGCCTAGCAAGGTCTATGGTCCGTGATGATTTCAAATCACGACCAAATACATACTCGTGGAATTTCTTTACTCGAGACTATAGCCAAGGCTTCCTTATCAAGCTGGCTATAATTCCTTTCAGCTGATGACATGGTTCGGGAGTAGTATGCAATAGGGGCTTCTGTGCCATTTGGCAACCTGTGGCTGAGCACAGCCCCCACCCCATAGGGAGATGCATCGCAGCTTAACACTAATGGCAGCGTGCCATTGTATTGGATAAGGAGGCTATCACTCGATAGGAGATTCTTTACCCCTTCGAATGCCCTAGCTTCCGCCTTTCCCCAAGACCATGCAGCCGTCTTTGCTAGTAGTTTATGAAGCGGCTCGGCTACTGTTGCCTTATTTCTTAGAAATACCGCGTAGAAATTGACCAGACCTAAGAATGCCTGCAACTCCGTTTTGTTCTTTGGAACCGGGGCCTTCCTGATGGCCCGTACCTTGCTTTCAGTGGGGTGAATCCCTTTCTTGTCTATCCGGTAGCCTAGGAATTCCACAGATTCAACCCCGATCTGGCATTTGTTCAGTTTAACTGTGAGACCGGCAGACCGGAAAATGCCCAAAACTTTTCGCAGCCTTACCCCTAATTCCTCTAGATTCTCAGCGGATACCAGTACATCGTCAAAGTATGGTACCACCCCTGGTAGTCCCTGCAATAACCGCTCCATTAGGTTCTGAAATAATCCTGGAGCCACACTAACCCCAAACTGTAACCGGGTACACTTAAAAGCCCCTCTGTGAGTCACAATTGTCTGCGCTTCGGCTGTGCTGTTATCTACAGGCAGCTGTTGATAGGCTTGGGCCAAGTCTAGCTTGGCAAAAACTTGCCCTTGCCCCATTGAGTGCAGTAAGTGCTGTACCACCGGGACGGGGTAAGCACTCTTTTGCAACGCTTTGTTAAGCGTTGCCTTATAGTCAGCGCAAATCCGGACCGACCCGTCCGGTTTGACTGGGGTGACTATAGGGGTCTCCCACTTAGCATGGTCAACTGGCACTAGAATTCCCTGGTTTACTAGCTTGTCCAGTTCCCGGTCAATCCTGGGCTTTAGGGCGAACGGGACCCTCCTAGCCTTTAGACGAATAGGGGCAACTTGTGGGTCTAAGTTAAAAGAAATAGGGGTCCCCGTGTACTTGCCCAGGCAGTCTCTGAAAACGTCCCCAAATTCTTTCATGAGTGCGTCTTTGAGGTTGACTTCGTTTCTGAAGATTCCAGTCACTCCCATGCCCAATGCTCGGAACCAGTCCAGTCCCAACAAGCTTGGCAGGGTCCCATCGACTATGGTGATGGGCAGAGTTTTCTTGTATTGTCCATACTCGACGTGGACGGACGTTACCCCTCGAACAGGGATGCGATTCCCTTGGTAGTCTTGTACCTTTAAGTTTTGTGGTTTCAGCTTGCGCTTTGCGATGGCGGGTAAGGCTTTCGCGAGAGTGTCCCAGGACATGATCGTGATCGCTGAGCCGGTGTCCACCTCCAATCGGCACGGCACCCCCTCAATCTTTGTTTTCGTAAAGATTTTCTTCTCTAGGCGTGTTGCTGCGTGACCCACTCTCACGACAGTCTGATTCAACTTCGCGCCTTTTTTGAATTGACCAATCACGGGCCGCTTCGCCGTTCCCGCGCTCTGGTTGGTCAGTTTGAATTTTTGGCGGGAAGGTTGGGGTGCTCGACAGACCTGTGCTATGTGCCCCTTCCTTTCGCACCGCCGACAAGTCGCATCCTTAAATTTGCATTGTTGTCGTTGGTGTTGCCCTCCACAACTCGCGCAGTCACGGTCTTCTTTCTCCGGCCTCCCGGTGTGGAAGACTCCTTCCTCCTCCTCACCGTCCGACTCGGCCTGGACCTCTTCATTGTGGACGGGGTTGATTTCGCACCAGCGTTGGTGCGACCTGCTTTGTAGGGTTTCCACCGCTTGGGTAGACATCTCATTAGCCCTGGCTTCATCCAAGGCGTTTGCCAGCGTCAAGTTGCTTTTGGACAGCAGCCGCCGTCGCAAACGGATGTCCCTGACCCCATTTTTCCTTAGCTGGGTCGAATGGCGCTGGCGGTGTGTAGCTGGACATCGCTGCTTTCCGCCCCTTGTTTGCTGGGTTCGCGTCTTCCTGGTGACTTCAGCTTTTTTTTCCTGGCGCTCTTAGCCTCGAGATCCCATCCTCGTCGCCAGTGTTAGATTCGGGCAATAACGAGGCAGGAGACCAGGATAGTGACAACAGCTCTTTACTATATGGTGAACCCAGCAGCTCGGGCTGGGAAAACCCTCTCTTTATATACAGTTTAGCCAGAGGCTTCATCCAATCAGCAACGTACTTTTTCCCGCTCAGTTTTCCCTCCACAACTTTTAAAGATACATTACACAGATGATATTTGTGTCTAGTAAATAATGAAATCTGGAAGAAACAGAAGACCTGTTTTGACCTCATTATGAAGGTTTAGGAAGTAGTTTAAAAGCTACAAAACAGTCAAGATGTTCTTTAAGAGTGCTCCACAATTTCATGTAATTGGGGGAAGATACCTTATTCAAAACACTGTTCCATCAAATTGCTGATACTCATGAATTAATAGAAGAGGCAGCTCGAGAAACATAGAAAATCTCCTTAGGTCAAGTCATATTAGTGGTATGTTTCCTAAGACAGTTCTAAAGTGGTTTTCCTAATTAATTGAGTCTTCCTTTAATCTATGGCTGTTCCAGAAAACATTTGAACGATTCTCACTGTGAAGACTTTAGAGCAAAAATGAAAAAGGGAAACACCCCCCCCCAAAAAATAAAAAGATAATAATTATGTAGAAGGTTGCTGTAATAAAACAAAAAAACGTACTGTAGATTTCTGTTGGTATCAGCCTTACAAGGTAGCTCAGACAGGAAGCACAGCAAGACGAAATAATTCAATTTTACTGTAAAGTTACATTATCAGTATCTTACAAGTCTAAAAATACATTTCTTTCCCATTGAATTTATAGCTGAGATGTTTGCTACTCTCCCATTCCTTTTGCAGACTAAACTGCCTTTATCTGACCCTTTCCTTGGTTCTTCCTTCTGTATCCCAAGATCATTCCCATATACCATACCAAATCAATTGGTTTCATGGATTTTTCAGAAGATCCTTAGCAAAATAATGAAAATCACCTGCATCAGAGATAGTATTCAGCCGGTTTGGACCAATTCGCCCAAACCGGTTGTTGTGGCTCCAGCCCCCTGCCCCTGGGCCTGGCCCCCTGCCAGAGAGTGACTCAGAGAGTGAGGGGGAAGGGCCGTCAGGGCTCCCTTCTGCAGGGCCAGCTTCCCTGGCTCAGCTCCAGGAGCCAGAGGCAGGCCAGGTGGAAGAGGTGACGAGGCCTCTGTCTCCTGTATCTCCCCTCGCCCAGGAAATGCTTCCAGACCCAGCTGAGGACAATCAGTCCTGGTTAGATCCCAGGTTTCATAGACAAGAGAGGTGGGAACAACAGAAGCAGGGGTGGGGTAGGCCTAGAAAGTGCTGAGTCACGGAGCCACACCCCACAGGGTATAAAAGCAGGAGGGGCTGCTATACTGCTTCGTGACGAACAAATCAAACTGCCTAGAGAGAACTTGAGCTGAAGTGCTGTTTATTTCTGACTTCCTGGTTGACACGCTGGCATCAAGAAAGATAACAGAAAAACCTTGGCAGATGCTCGCTGGGTTGCTGCCAGAGCTGATAGCTGCCGTGGACTCAATTGCCGGCTAATTGAGTCATTTCTTGTGCCTCCCAGACTGAGGTGGGGGGACAGAACACCGGTAGTGGAAATCGTGGTTGGGCTCTATGCCATCCTATTTAGGCACGTTTTTGAGGCCAGGCGCATGCACGAAAGGTGTGTGCACCAACAAAGCACATGCGCAGAAGGTCGGGCACATGCATGGACAGGGCGCGCACGCACTCACATTTGCAAACCGATAGGGAAATTAAGTGAATACCACCCCTGGCCTGCATGAACATTACGGTTGAGCCAGTTTTAATGTTAATTATTGGTTGCATCTAACGATTATACAGTAGTCATCTTGTCTCCATTGTTGATTGTTGACTTCAGCTTATAATGTTTGTAATTGTAATTTTATAAGACCTTAAAAGATGAACTGCAAGAAATTTCTTGGTTATGTTCTCAAAAACCTGTAGGACAGAATTCATATCATTCTTCTTGAGTTATTGGTTGCTTCTAAGAATTATACAGTAGTCCTCTTACCTCCATTGTAGAAGCTTGACTTCAACTTATAATGACTGTTGTAATTTGGTAACACTTTTCAAGAACTACAAGGATTGCTTGGTCATGCTCACAACAACTGTAGGACAGATTTCATATTATTCTTGTCGTATATAAACCAGCGACACCTCCCACTTGTTTTTTTTTTTCATACATGAACAACTTTGGAGTTTCTAGGCAGTATATTTCAAAGAAGATTTCCATTCCTTTCATATTCTTAAAAAAAAATGTTCACCAGTTATTCAAGCTGTTAAGCATCATATACCAAAGCAATTTTCAGATAACTGTAGCTTTTGACTGCATATGAATAACTGAAATTGCAGCTCACTGGCAGGGGTAATTGCATCAAAAGAGAGTTAATCTTTGTTTAACTCCCGTGACTTTATGTACTTGATATACTGAAAGCAATAAAGTGCCACTGTTTCAAAATAAGGAATTTGTTTTCTTTCGGTAAGATGGTAGAAGGCTTATCTGGAATGAAGAGTGGTGGGAAAGATGTAAAATCCCTTAAGAATCTTACATCTCGTTATAAAAAGGATACCTCTGGAATTTGGTTGAAATATGTTTTTCTTAGTGCTTCAGAACTTGGAAATTGGATTTTACCAATAAGGGCTCTGGGCTGATAATTGAAATGGTTTGAGACCACATAATCGCAATGCTATTCTTAAAAATCTCAGCAATCTATGGTAGGGTGCTTTGGAAGTGTACACTTAAAATACATCTTCCACAAAATGACAGGGCAGTGGAAATGAAGGAACAAGTATCTTACTGTACTTTCCTGCAAATAGAGTGGGATATGTAAATGGAACAAATTTACCTTAGTTTCCCCCTAAATCAATCTTTGTAGCTCATTTCATTTTTGTGTGCATTCATCAGCAGTCTATTCTGTCCCATTAAAATCTGAAACATTCAAGAGAAACATGTTTGAAAAGCCCATTGGAAATTAAATTGTTTGGAACCTCTCATCCTCTTTGTTTCCGAGGTCTCCTGTATATAAGCTCTCTTTCTATTAATTTTTTAACTGTTAAACTTTGAAATTAAAAGAAAAATGTCAAAAAAGGGAAATTACATTGTTTGAAGTACCTTTTTTCGATATGTTTTGGTGTAATTTGAAGATGAGATTGGCTTTGAATATTCAAGGAAGTTAAAAACTAGTGTGTGTGTGTGTGTGTGTGTGTGTGTGTGTGTGTGTGTGTGTGTATTTGTTTTCTGTGGTTTTCGTGGGTGTTTGTATGTAGGTCTTTGGTTATTCGGATTTTCTCCCGGGTAAAATTGGAAGTGTCTTGGCGACGTTTCGACAAAGTCTCATTCGTCATCTTCAGGCTTCAGATTTGTGCTTCTACCCAGAAGCATGAAGCTGAAGCCTGAAGATGACGAATGAGACTTTGTCAAACGTCACCAAGACACTCTTATTTTACGGGAGAAAACCCAATAACCAAAGACCTACATATATATATATATGTGGGGTTTGGTTCTGAGCCTCATAATTGAGTACTATGACGTTGACGAAACCATTCGTTCATTCAGGTTAGCTCGCGCTTCTGGGAGCAATGTCTACCCAGAAGCACGAAGCTGAAGCCTGAAGATGACGAATGAGACTTCGTCGAAACGTCGCCAAGACACTTCCAATTTTACACGGGAGAAAACCCGAACAACCAAAGACCTATATACAAACACCCGTGAAAACCTCAGAAAACAAATATATATATATATATATATATTCTTTAAATATGTATTCCTTTTGACTTATTGATCTAAATATACCCTCATATTTTAGATGTTGATATATCACATTAGAGAGCTAGTTTGGTGTAGTGGTTAAGGCACTAACCACTAGTGGTTAAGGAAGATAACATTGTTTAAAGTACATTTTTTGATATGTTTTGGTGTAATCTGACGATGAGAATTGGGTATTCAAGAAAGTTAAAAACTAGTGGATAGCTAAATTTGGATTTACGCAATATTCCAGCTTGTGCAGATATGCTCAAAAGTTGCAGAAAATGTACTCTTTAAGTATTTATTTCTTTTGACATTGATCTAAATACAGTCTCATGTTTTAGACCTTGATATATCACATTAGAGAGCCAGTTGGGTATAGTGGTTAAGGCATCAGGATAGAAACTAGGGGATTTGAGTTCTAGTCCCCTAGGCATGGTACACGGGTATACTTGCTGTCATGTGATGTATCATGACGTTTTTACCCTTCATGGAGCTGGGTTGCGTTTGGACTCTACGTGATGCAAATGGCCTGCGGGCTGCCGGTTTGACCCCCCCCTAAGTAGACATAAAACCAGTTGGGTGACCTTTTTTTTTTTTTTTGTTTACATTTATACCCCGCCCTTCTCCGAAGACTCAGGGCAGCTTACAGTGTATAAGGCAATAGTCTCATTCTATTTGTATATTTTTACAAAGTCAACTTATTGCCCCCCCAACAATCTGGGTCCTCATTTTACCTACCTTATAAAGGATGGAAGGCTGAGTCAACCTTGGGTCGGGCTCGAACCTGCAGTAATTGCAGGCTACTGTGTTCTTAATAACAGGCTTTACCAGCGTGAGCTAAACCGGCCCCTAAACCGACCTTGAGCCCGTCATTCTCTCTCAGTCATAGGAAGAAGAAAAATCTTGCCAAGAAAACGGCAGATGCTTGTCTAGGCAGGGGTGTCCAAACTTGGCCCCTTGAAGAGTGGTGGAGTTCAACTCCCAGAATTCCCCAGCCAGCATGAGCTATAAATATGAGCAAGTTGCTGGCTGGGGAATTCTGGGAGTTGAAGTCCACCACTCTTCAAGGGGCCAAGTTTCGACATCCCTAGTCTAGGAACACACACTCAAACACACACGTATATATCATATTAGGAATTCTTGATAAATGTATGAGAAGTCTCAGTACAGAGCTACCTAAGGTCTTATTTCCTTTTTTGGGTGTCTCCTTGCATTTTACTATTATAAAATACTATTGCACTGAGTGTTGTGACACTATAAAGAACATCATGTAATTAGATATATAATATGAGGTGGGACTTGGTAGCATTTGGAATTTGCTTCTCCTTTCCTTTGGAGGGGTTTGTTTGAGTAAACTGTTGAATAATTGATATCCTTTGGGAATTACATTCTTCTATGTGCAGAGGACTAAGATAGGAGTAATAAAACACTTAGAGTGGAACACAAGCTGAGCCCTCTAAAGTGAATTAGATCTTAAGATACTGATAGGCATCTGCTTTAGATGAATTTGATGCTAACTATTTCTTTTTTTCAACCTACTGTTGAGATTTGGAAAGTTAAAAGGCCTTGGGGAGTTTGGTTGAATTCTGAAATTGCAAATTAGTCTATCTTTCCTCGTTATTTTGTTCCTGCAGATGGCAGGATGGAAATATACACTTGATTAAATACTTCTTTAGGTTAACGAACGTTAGGATATACATACTTACACACACATATATATACTGACAAAGAAATAAAGGGAGACTAGTATAGATCTATTTCAAGGTATTTAGTTCTCATCAGCTAGCTGCACCTTCTGGGATTCGAACCTGGGCTTGCTTGCATATTAGGCGGATGTATTAACCACTAAGCCATAGGTTCTCCTCTTTGTCAGCTGTACCAGGGAAAATATTAAGTTGTTTAGGTATGTTGATGCTACAACTATATGTGGCACAGTATGTTTCCTAATTTTGGTTTCATTGCTGTTTAGAATAGATGGGGATTATTTTAATTGGTAACCTTAACTTGTAGTCAGAATGTTTCCTAAAATTAAAATCAAAATTAAATTTACTATTCCAGCTCAGGTAAAAAGACTGTATATTTCAAGGAGAGAGAGAGAGAGAGAGACAGACAGACAGACAGACAGACAGAGTCAGAGTTAGAGTCAAAGTCAGAGACAGAGATAAAGTTCAGGAAAGTTTCCAATTTTGACGATATTCATCTTGAGAAACAAGTCTTTCCTGGCATATAACTAACTGGATTATTGTTGGCTGTTCATCCCAACAGGTGCACAGATTATGGGATTTACAACATTGCATTTCCTGATTGAACCTTCAGATGCCGTCACCACACGGGGAACTAACGTTTTGTTGAACTGTACGGCAGAATCAGATCAAGGATTTCCTGTAATCAAATGGAAAAAGGATGGCGTCTTTTTAAACTTGGCAGTGGACGAGAGAAGACAACAGTTTTCCAATGGATCTCTTTTGATACAAAATATTGTCCATTCCAGACATCATAAACCCGATGAAGGCCTTTATCAGTGTGAAGCATCATTAGAAGGAACTGGAGCGATCATCAGCCGAACAGCCAAAGTTTCAGTAGCAGGTAAGGATTGAGGTTGGAATGAGAAGATATTTTATGGCTTATTTGAAGAAGGAATTACAAATCTGAAAGGTTGGGTTTTTTTAAGGTTTCTTTCATTTGCAAAGTTAGAATACATGGAATCTAGTAACATCTTCCAAGCTGATCAACTTTATTGAGGCATAAACCTCATTTATTGAGGAGCTGTAGTTAGCATACAGTATTGCAGGCTAACTGCCCACAGCCTGGAGTTTGATGTTGACCAGCTCTAGGTTGAATCAGCCTTCCATTCTTCTGAGGTCAGTAAAATGAGGACCCAGATTGTTGGCAGGGCAATATGCTGATCTTGTAAACCAGAGCTGACAAGCACTATGAAGCGGTATATAAATCTAAATACTATTACTATAAGGTTTCATGAACAGCAGCTCACTGGATCACTTGCAGGAGGAGATATGCTATTACATGAGTTAAAAGCTGAGAAAAGGCTTGGTGAGAAAATGGTGGGAAGCATTTATGCAATAGCTGAGACTGAGAAGAAGCTCTCATAGACAGCTGGGGGGGCTGAGTGTTACTAACAGTTTGCAAACTGAAAGGACAAAAAAAAATCCACTTTCCCTACTCAAGTCTGCTGGAATGGATTGGATTTTTTAATAGATTGGAATTTGGTGGCCAATTTTTGTAACTGTTTGTGAATGTGATGGACAAACTTCTACTCCTGATATTTTGAGGTTACTGAAGGAGAGTCCTTATAGGCTGAAATGTGCCATTGCCTTGTTGCTGTTGTCAGCTCTGATGTCCAATTAGGGCCCATGTATTATTTTGCTCATAGTCTGGCTAGTTTGTCCCTTGTAGAAGGACACTGTTGGCACACACTTGGCCAATAAAAATTCTATTCTATTCTATTCTATCTCAGAGGATAAGAATCTGGAAGTAATAACATTGTAGGTGATGTTGTGTGGACAAGTCGTTGTTGTAAATGTGGAGGCAGACTTGGCAAGATTTGGTTCTCATCTTTGTGACGTTACTGAGTGGGGATATAAAGGCGTTATAGACCTGCCATGAAGTGCTGTTAAAAATATAGTCATTTGGACTAAGTAGGAAGTCTCAAAATCTGGTATCTAGTTGTGTTTTTGTCTTCTCAATGTTTTAAATAGCCAAACAGTTTATCTTTGTTGGAATAGATTGCCTCAACATCCATGGTTGCTAGGATGATATGGTCCAGAGATCACCAGTAGCTTTCTCAATAAATCTGTGATTTCTCCTCTTTTACGTGATTTGGAATGTTGGTGGTTTTTCTGATGTTTGAAAATAATGGGCTGATTTGTGTGACCTGTATTTTGGGTGGTATACAATCTTTGGGGCAAAATACATTATACAGGTGATAGAACATATGTTTTGCTTTCTCTCTGGAGAATCTTGAGGTAAGGATCTGCATTTTATGTCTGACAATTTATAACTCGTTTGTAATTTAGTCTTCTCTCCTATTGCAAAATCTTATGCAAATGTAACCTGGAATTAAGAATAAATGGCAAGATGTACTGTAGAATCAGAACAAAAGTTCATAGATGACAAAAATAAAATGGAGAGATTGTTGTTTCCCAAGCTTGCTGGTGGCTTACCTGAAAATATCTTACTGATAATTCTTAATAGCAAGAGACAAGATGCACCTATGATCATGTCTAGTAACCACTTCTTGTGTTTTTGTAATAAAGCTTCATAACAGACAACTTAAAAGACAAGTCTTAGAAATTATAATATTTGCTGTTAGCCTGTTGCACTTAGAGAAATGTTAATTCTTTTGATAGCTGTCGGCAGTAATTAGCCTCAAGAAATCTTGCCTTGAGGAAAAATATAATATAAGGATGTTGAAAAAATATTTTTCTTTTGTTCAAACACTTGGTTTTTTCCCCCCTACAAAATTAGACATGACATTATTGCCATAGTAATATGTTTGTGCTATTCCTATTTGTCTTAAATGTCTCTAATCATCCCTTTCTTGCTCTGCACTGTTACATGCAGGTTTACGATCTGTAAAAATAAGAGGCATCTTTTGAAGCTAGGAATTAACTGGTTTACAGATTAATTCAGAGTCAGGAAAAAAAAAAAACCCTTTTCTAAGGTTGGAAGAAATGTCCATCTGGGTTCAGTTCCAAGTGGTGAAAAAGATGCTGGATTCATGGAAGTTGCTTGGCAAGAAGGTTTATTGATGAACAGGATCATGTGGCTTGAGTTCCTGAGCAGAAAAAGGGCAGAGATGCTGAGAGTGCCTGGGTTTTATGCCCTCTGATGGGCTTTGAATTTGAGCTTGTGTTCTGATTGGTTGTTAGACTCCCATGGGGGCCATGCAGGGGTGACTTTGTAGGTTGCCTTTTGAATCCTAGGCTTGCTTGAGCCTTGCTGGGTAATGATGTAAGGAAAGGGCTTTGGGCAATTCCTATTATGGCTCTGCCCGAAAGAGGTAGATCTTTGTTATGTAGAATAGACTGGCCCAGGCCTTAACGGCCCATTGACAAAGGTGTGTTTGTGGGGGGGAATGAGTTTCTGCCTCCCTTTTAGGGGAAATATCCTGCCCTTTTAATATTTCCTAAAATATCTCATTTTCCTAGGAGAGGATGCTAACTTCCTACACTAAAATGCAAACTGCACCTTTTCTGCTACTTTCTGCCTCCTTCTCACTTTATCGCTCGTGGAACTTGGTTGGTTTGGTTTCAGAACTTTGTGGTGACAGTTCATTTTTGGTGTGTGTGTGTAAAAAGTGTTACTTTTATGCCTTCTCTGCCAGCTTCGAAAATACATCAAGCTGGGGACAAGTGGAAACAGGATGATAAGGTGAAAGGAGTCTAAAAAGTGATCAAGCACTTGTATTAGTACTGCAGTCACAATAAGCAATAGACAATTTTCTTCCCATCATCCAATGGAACAGCCCTATAGCTAGATAGTGAAGCACTGGAGAAAAATAATGCGTTGGTGAATTTTTACGAAAGCCAGCAATTATTGGAGCCTGTCTGTTCTGTGTGCAAATGTGCCTTCTCCTTCTGTTTTATAAGCAGCAATACTAGAAAAACTGAGACTCCTAGGCAGAATGTTTATATATAGTACATATACATTATGAATATTGAGATAATTATATATATATATATAACTCTAATGGATCCCCTGGTGATATTACGGCAAATAGAATGAAATATGTGGCTCCGATAGACAGGATTCCTCAAAGTTTGATCATCCTCCATCTGTTATATTGAGTTATTTATTTGAATTCGGCACCATCTGACCGCAGATCAAATCTGACGAGCTATTAATAAAGATTTTTTTTTTTTAAAAAAGTCAATGTACAATAAATAATAAGCAAGGTGAAAGGTTTGAGCAAACAAAATAGAACAGGTTGACAGGCGGTGTTTACATGCTGAGTTCTACTGAATTTAAATTTATGTCTGTTAAATTCCACTCTATTAATTTTAGGGTGACTTTGTAGGTTGCCTTTTGAATCCTTGGGCCACTTCCTGAGGGTCTGTCTCACGGCACGTCTGAGGAACTTGTTGCGGCCTGGGAACGGGCCGCGGCAGGGGCCTTAGATCGTTTCGTGCCTTTGCGGCCTCTGACCCGGCGCAGGTCCCAACTGGATCCTTGGTTCTCCGAGGAGCTGAGGGGGATGAAGCGCCGGAGAAGACGCCTAGAGAGCTCCTGGAGGTCCAGCCGTTCAGAGGCTGATCGGACACTAGTGAAGTCCTATACTAGGACTTACCTAGTGGCATTGAGGAAGCGGCGTTGCTCGCCTCCTCCTCATTGCATCGGCAGATAACCGCCCAGCCGCCCTGTTTCGGGTGACTCGTTCCCTCCTTCACCAGGGGCGGGATGACCCGCTGCAGGGACGTGCTGAGGAGTTTAACGGTTATCTATCGATAAAATCGTTCAACCGGGACGGTTGGACCAAAATTGCGGCGACTCAGGTGAGACGTCCGAGGGTGGTCTTGGTGATGTTGTGTGGGATGAGTTTGACCCTGTGGCTCCCGAGGACATGGACAGGTTGTTGGGTAGGTTGAATGCCACCACGTGTTTACTGGACCCGTGCCCCTCCTGGCTGGTGCTGGCCACTCAGGAGGTGACACGAGGCTGGCTCCAGGCGATTACGAATGCTTCTTTGGTGGAGGGTGTCTTTCCGGCCGCCTTGAAAGAGGCGGTGGTGAGGCCCCTCCTCAAGAAGCCTTCCCTGGACCCGGCTGTTTTAGGTAATTATCGTCCGGTCTCCAACCTTCGCTTTGTGGCGAAGGTTGTAGAGAGTGTGGTGGCATATCAGTTTCCCTTACACCTGGATGAAACTGTCTATCTAGACCCGTTCCAGTCCGGTTTCCGGCCCGGCTACAGCACGGAGACGGCTTTGGTCGCGTTGGTGGATGATCTCTGGAGGGCCAGGGATAGGGGTTGTTCCTCTGCCCTGGTCCTATTAGACCTCTCAGCGGCTTTCGATACCATCGACCATGGTATCCTGCTGCGCCGGTTGGAGGGATTGGGAGTGGGAGGCACCGTTTATCGGTGGTTCTCCTCCTATCTCTCCGACCGGCCGCAGACGGTGTTGACGGGAGGGCAGAGGTCGGCCCGGCGCCTCACTTGTGGGGTGCCGCGGGGGTCGATCCTCGCCCCTTCTGTTCAACATCTACATGAAGCCGCTGGGTGAGATCATCAGTGGTTTCGGTGTGAAGTACCAGCTGTACGCGGATGACACCCAGCTGTACTTTTCACACGGACCACCCCAACGAAGCTATCAGTGCTGTCCCAGTGTCTGGAGGCCGTACGGGTCTGGATGGGGAGAAACAGGCTCAAGCTCAATCCCTCCAAGACAGAGTGGCTGTGGATGCCGGCATCCCGGTACAGTCAGCTAAGTCCGTGGCTGACCGTCGGTGGCGAGTCACTGGCCCCGATGGAGAGGGTGCGCAACTTAGGTGTCCTCCTGGATGAACGGCTGTCTCTAGAAGATCATCTGACGGCCGTCTCCAGGAGAGCGTTCTACCAGGTTCGCCTGGTGCGCCAGTTGCGCCCCTTTCTGGACCGGGATGCCCTATGCACGGTCACTCACGCCCTCGTGACGTCTCGCCTGGATTACTGCAATGCTCTCTACATGGGGCTCCCCTTGAAGGGCATCCGGAGGCTGCAGTTAGTCCAGAATGCGGCTGCGCGGGTGATAGAGGGAGCCCCTCGTGGCTCCCGTGTGACACCTATCCTGCGCAGACTGCACTGGCTACCTGTGGCCTTCCGGGTGCGCTTCAAGGTTTTGGTGACCACCTTTAAAGCGCTCCATGGCATAGGGCCGGGTTATCTACGGGACCGCCTACTGCTACCGAATACCTCTCACCGACCCGTGCGCTCTCACAGAGAGGGACTCCTCAGGGTGCCGTCAGCCAGGCAATGGCGCCTGGCGCCCAGGAAGGGCCTTCTCTGTGGGGGCTCCCACCCTCTGGAACGAACTTCCCCCAGGACTTCGTCAGCTTCCGGACCTTCGGACCTTCCACCGCGAGCTTAAAACACACTTATTTATTTGCGCGGAGTTAGATTTTAAATTTATGGGTTTTAAATTGGGTTTTAGTTTTATATTTTTAATCATAATTTTAACTATCGGGCTTTTAGAATAAGTTTTCTAATTGTTTTTATGTTGTATTTATGTATTTATATGTTTTTTAAGTGCCTGTTAACCGCCCCGAGTCCTTCGGGAGATAGGGCGGTATATAAATATGATTAAATAAATAAATAAATAAATAATAAATAAATCCTAGGCTTGGTTGAGCCTTGCTGGGTAATGATGTAATGAAAAGGCTTTGGGCAATTCCTATTATGGCTCTGCCCGAAAGAGGTAGATTTTTCTTATGTAGAATAGACTGGCCCAGGCCTTAATGGCCCATTGACAAAGGTGTGTTTGTGGGGGGGAATGAATTTCTGCCTCCCTTTTAGGGGAAATATCCTGCCCTTTTAATATTTCCTAAAATATCTCATTTTCCTAGGAGGGGATGCTAACTTCCTACACTAAAATGCAAACTGCACCTTTTCTGCTACTTTCTGCCTCCTTCTCACTTTATCGCTCGTGGAACTTGGTTGGTTTGGTTTCAGAACTTTGTGGTGACAGTTCATTTTTGGTGTGTGTGTGTAAAAAGTGTTACTTTTATGCCTTCTCTGCCAGCTTCGAAAATACATCAAGCTGGGGACAAGTGGAAACAGGATGATAAGGTGAAAGGAGTCTAAAAAGTGATCAAGCACTTGTATTAGTACTGCAGTCACAATAAGCAATAGACAATTTTCTTCCCATCATCCGATGGAACAGCCCTATAGCTAGATAGTGAAGCACTGGAGAAAAATAATGCGTTGGTGAATTTTTACGAAAGCCAGCAATTATTGGAGCCTGTCTGTTCTGTGTGCAAATGTGCCTTCTCCTTCTGTTTTATAAGCAGCAATACTAGAAAAACTGAGACTCCTAGGCAGAATGTTTATATATAGTACATATACATTATGAATATTGAGATAATTATATATATATATATATATAAAACTCTAATGGATCCCCTGGTGATATTACGGCAAATAGAATGAAATATGTGGCTCCGATAGACAGGATTCCTCAAAGTTTGATCATCCTCCATCTGTTATATTGAGTTATTTATTTGATTTCGGCACCATCTGACCGCAGATCAAATCTGACGAGCTATTAATAAAGATTTTTTTTTAAAAAAAAAGTCAATGTACAATAAATAATAAGCAAGGTGAAAGGTTTGAGCAAACAAAATAGAACAGGTTGACAGGCGGTGTTTACATGCTGAGTTCTACTGAATTTAAATTTATGTCTGTTAAATTCCACTCTATTAATTTTAGCCTGATTTTCAACCCTCTCTTGGACTTTCTAAAAAATCTTCTGCCTTTCATCTTCTCTCTCTCTGTCTCTATACAATAGAATTTTTCTTACAATAGTAAAAAAAAAACACTAATACTGGCTAAACTTAGATGAAAAAAAAAGAGAATGGAAAGAAATAATAAAAAAAAATGCAGGCTAAAAGGAAAAAGAAGAAAAGAAAAATATAATAAAGAAAAAAGAAAATATAAAAAAATGACTTCCAACCTTCATCGCAACAGGTATAAACATATATAATCACTCTTCGTTCTGTCTAAGGTTAAACAAATATCTCTTCATCCCATGTCCCATAAATTTATGGAATTTTCTGTTGAGCATCTCCTTTTTTTTTTTTTTTTGGTTTACATTTATATCCCGCCCTTCTCCGAAGACTCAGGGCGGCTTACAGTGTATAAGGCAATAGTCTCATTCTATTTGTATATTTTTTACAAAGTCAACTTTGTAAAAGTCATCCTGCACAATGATCAAGGTTGGAGAAAGAGGGTGTAATACAGGGGTGTCCAACCTTGGCAACTTTAAGATGTGTGGATTTCAACTCCCAGAATTTCCCAGCCTGCATGCTGGTGTTGTGGTCCGCCATCAGCCTACGGAGCTGGCAATGGAGTCAGACAGCGATGAGGCTGAGGAAGAACATGGGCCAGTCCTGGAAGCTGGGGAAGGCCTGGATGAGGGCTCTACATCGGAGGCAAAGGTGGGACCAGGGCCATCGGGGAGTGATGTGAGGACTCCAGAGCCTCCAGAGGCTGACAGTGGTGAGGCAGAGGAACAGGAAGAGCCTGTTCCTAATGCATGCATGAGAAGAGCTGCCAGAAAGCAAGAGCAGCTAAAGCAAAGATGACGACTCAGGAGTAGGGTGAAGAGATGATTGGCCCCTCCCATAAGGCTTAAATGACCAGCAACAGTGTTTGGGCTATTTTCCGGAAAACAACAGCTTTGTCTTATTGCATTTGTTTCGTATCGGCATCTTCTGAACTTTTGCCAAGACAGGCCTTTGGCAGTTTGCCTAATTGGACCAAGATTGGAGATAGGACTGAGGAATTGTGTTGGGAGAAATTTTCTTTAATTTAGTTGGACTATGCTAAGAATGAGTTAATTCTCAGCTGTTTTAATAAAGTTTATTTGTTTTTTCACTGACTGAGTTTCCTACTACCTACTTGGGCCTGGGTCACAACAGTTGGCTGGATAATTCTGGGAGTTGGTCCATAAGTCTTAAAGTCCATAAGTCTTAAAGTCGCAAAGGTTGAACATGCCTGGTGTAAAGTATTTGACAAATGTCAAGAGTTTAGGATAGAGTGAAGGCTGAGATTTGATTCATTATTCCTTGATGTAATTTCCATTGGGCTTCTTTCTATAACTAACTGTAGTTTCTTGTTGGAAGGAGAAATAAGTTTCAAAACGTATTTTAAGTTCCAAAGAGAAAGTTGCATGAAGTTAAAACTATAAACCAATATCTTTTTTTGTTGTTGTTAAGTATTAAATATAATAGTTTTACATAGAGGGGAAATAATTATCAAATCCCTCTTCAGAAAAACATAATTTATTTATTTTTCATTTAGTGGAATGATGTATAGCCTGTTCCTTAATAAATTTCTCAGAGCAGCTAGCAATTTTTAATATACAGCACAATAAAATTAAAAACTGCAAATCAAAGAGATACAAAAAAAGATATTAATATTTAAAGAAAGGGAAAAATTGGTTTGGTTTATATTTATTCTAAGTTCAATATACGAAATGAAAAAGAGCTTTGTTTAAAAAAATGCATTACTCCAAATGTTGCAGTCTATTAAAAAGGAATAGGTTATAATTGTTGTAAATAACTGTTACTCTCTACAATCTTTTCATCTTCTTCTGAAGTAGTACTCATACTTTAGACCAGGGGTTGGCAACCTGTGGTTCCCAGTGTTTTTTAACAACTGGTTCTCTGCCCTCTACCCCTAATGGGTAGGCGTGCTGGGGGTCATGTGACTGGTGGAAGTGAGTGACATCGAGTTGGCCATGCCCACCCAGGTTTTGTGGCTTCCGGTATTTTCTTTTCTGTGGGAAATGGGTCCAAACGGTTCTTTGAGTATTTAAGGTTGCAGACCCCTGCTCTAGACATTTTCACTCTTGTTTGGAGATTGTACACCTGAGTTATGTGCCAGAGCTCCATCCTATAGTCTGCAAAACATATAATGCCTTTTTTTAATTCACATTTTTCTACGCTATTTCCATCAATGGTTTATAGCTGGCAGTACATATTGAATTGTTTTTGCTACATTTACTCGTTCTCAAAAGTTTTATTTTAAAGGCTATCATTCTAGCGAAGATATTACAATAAATTACACGCACTTTAATATTTTATACACTGGATGGATGGTTTTGGTCCCTGAATTGTTACAATCTAATACTAGATTGTATCATTTAGAGGCAATAGCATCATCTACACAATTTTAAAATATGTTTGATGTATTTCAGAGTTATGAATGACAAAATACAGGGAGTCATTGAGTCAAACATATTTTCTCTCAATAAAGACTCTGAGCCTGATTTTATCTAATTTGTGAGACATTAGCTGTTTATAAAATAGTCCAGAATGGAAGCAATTAGATTACTGCTTTCAGAGGCTGTATGTGGATGTTTTTGAAAGCGGAGGAAAATCACCCAGAATTGCCAGTGAAAATTTATACAGAATGAAATTTGAAATAAATGTGGAGGCTTCTCAAATGTGACATCTGTGGGAAAATTGAAGTGGGCAAGATAAGAGTAGTGGAAGTTCTCTACAAGCTTTTTAAAACTTCTTAAGTTTATTTTTCCTCTTGCAAAAATGTTTATGAAACTGCTTAGACCAGTGGTAGTCAACCTGGTCCCTACCGCCCACTAGTGGGCATTCCAGCTTTCATGGTGGGCGGTAAGGGTTTTGTCAGATACTGAAGCACTTTCCTTTTTTTTTTATTTAATTGACTTTTTTTAAAAAAATTCATAGCATTATTTAAAAACATTTTCATTAGGTTTTCATAAAATTCCCTGTGACAATTTAAATTTCTGAAAATAAACTATTTGTATCGCCTGCACATAAGTTTAGTTCACATTACGTAAGTGAAACTAAATGGCACTATAGTGCGACCGCAAACAAAAGAGACTCATTTCAAAATAGCTCGCGCATCTCCCCCCATACCACCCAGCTGTAACAGACAAGCAGAGCTGATAGCCGGCGCCCCCCCCCAATCCACGATGCGCGAGAGGCATGCACAGATGATGATACACGGTGCATTACTGTGGAACTGGTGGGCAGTAAGAAAATTTTACTACTAACAGAGATACAAAAGTGGGCAGTAGGTATAAAAAGGTTGACTACCCCTGGCTTAGACAGAAGTAGAAGGTCATAGATCTCTATGCAGCTCTCTGAAAGAATGAACTCTATTGCTCCAATCGCATTTTTCATCCACCTTAGACATCTATGGAGACTCTCAAGCACCCAGGTCATAGTTGTCCCAAAAGTGCTTTTTCAAGAGGCAACTGGACTTTCTTGTTTTTCTTTGAAGACATTTTGCTTCTCATCCAAGAAGCTTCTTCAGCTCCGACTGGATGGTGGGGAATGGAAGGATTTATGCTCCTTGCAGACAGCTGGTCATGTGCATTCTTTAAAGAGAGTCATTTAGGCACTTGGAGGTTTGTCTGTATCCTCAGGGTGACCCCCATTTGCACTAGTCAGGTGGCCCTGAGAACACAGTTAACTTCCAAGTGGCCTAAATGACTCTCTTTAAAGAATGCACATGACCAGCTGTCTGCAAGGGGCATAAATCCTTCCATTCCCCACCATCCAGCCGGAGCTGAAGAAGCTTCTTGGATGAGAAGCGAAACGTCTTCGGAAAAAAACAAGAAAGTCCTTTTGCCTCCTGAAAAAGCAAACTTTGGGACATCCACCTTAGACCTTGATCTTGGTTCCCTCTTGAATGGGCACATATAGCTCAGAATGACTCAAGAACAAAAGCTGAAGAATTCAAAGAAGGAAGGGAAGGACTATCAGCATTGCACATGGGACATTCGTACCTCTGTCCCAGAGTAATTACCTCTGGGATGGCTATTTCTTCTCATCTCTTTCCTTCTCACATGGATGTTGTGTTTCAGTCATTGAATCATGTTTGACTCTTCATGACACTGTGGACCACAACATGCTATTTCAACTTTTTATTACTATTATTATTAATAATAATTTATAATATAAAATACAAACATACAAAACAAAATACTCTGTTTTTCCCAAAATAAGACATCCCCTGATAATAGAATAGAATAGAAAAGACTTTTTTATTGGTCAAGTGTGACCAGACACACAACGAATTTGTCTTGGTGCATATGCTCTCAGTGTACATAAAAGAAAAGATACGTTCATCAAGAATCATAAGGTACGACACTTAGTGATAGTCATAAGGTACAAATAAGCAATCAAATCATATTAGGAAACAGTCAATATAAATCATAAGGATACCAGCAACAAGGTTACAGTCATACAGTCATAAATGGGAGAAGATGGGTGATGGGAACGATGAGAAGATTAATAGTAGTGCAGCCTTAGTAAATAGTTTGACAGTGTTGAGGGAATTATTTGTTTAGCAGAGTGATGGCGTTTGGGAAAAAACTGTTCTTGTGTCTAGTTGTTCTGATGTGCAATGCTCTATAGCCTCATTTTGAGGATAGGAGTTGAAACAGTTTATGTCCAGAGTGCGAGGGGTCTGTAAATATTTTTACAGCCCTCTTTTTTACTTGTGCAATATATAGGTCCTCAGTGGAAGGCAGGTTGGTAGCAATTGTTTTTTCTGTCGTTCTAATTATCCTCTGAAGTCTGTGTCTGTTGGGCCAATCGGGCTTTAGAGTGCATGGCAATAAGTCCAAGCATTTATTTCTGGGTTCAAAAAAAATATAAGACAGGGTCTTATTTTCGGGAAAACATGGTAGTAGGAAATATCAACCTTTTGTAGAAAATGTAAAGCGTTCCAGCCTGAATCCCAAATATTTCCTTCCTTTCTATACCTGTTAAGGCTGAAAGACCATCTCATTGCAATCACCAGCATCTAAAATAGAATATTTGTTTGTTTGTTTGTTTGCATTTGTATCCTGCTTTATTAATTTTACAAATAGCTCAAGGTGGCAAATCCACCTTCTTCCTCCTACTTTTCCCACAACAGCAACCCTGTGAGGTGAGTTGGACTGAGAAAGAGTGACTGGCCCAAAGTCACCCAGTTGGTTTTTATGCCTAAGGCAGGACTTGAGTTCCTAATCTCCTGCTTTCTAACTTGGCACCTTAACCAAACTGACTCAAACTAAAGTAAACTAAACTAAAAACTAACGAAAAGTTGGATTTTAGACAAAGTAAACCTCAAAAAGGAAATATATGTTTTTTAAAAAATAGCCAAGATGTTTTATGCATGATTCGGCATTGGACTATAAATCACATTTTCCCCCCTCCTAAGACTTCTTTTGAGAGTCCTCCAGATCTTAGCAATCACCATTTGTAAAAATTGCACTCGGCTGTTCAGGAACGAGAGCAGCGAAGAGAAACTAAGAGGCTGCCTCCTACTTTAACATCTTATTAAAAGTCCCAATTTAACAGGCTGCTGATTATTGGTATTCCTCGTAATTGGCGAGTCCAAAGATAGAGACATTACATTAAATCATTTGGGTCCCTTCCTATCCAAGCGTTCCTGGGTCAGCGCATGGAGTTTTCTCTGGCTTGACTTGCAGATGTCAGCAGAGGTCATATGGGGTGGGCAGGGGATGGAAGGAGGAGAAAAGAACATTTTTCTTCATGCATCAATTCCATGCATAGGTAGTGATGAGATGGGTAATTGAAGAAGGGATTCTTGCTGTGATAATGATTGGAGATGAAAGGCATTTTGCTCTGATTCAGATCAGGTGTCAGTCTTGCAATCTGAGTTCTTTTGTGGGGAAGAGAAACGGGGATTAACTTTTACATCTGGGACACAACAAAATTTTGGAAATTCTAACGCTCGCTGGAAAAAATAAAATGGAAGGAGCATTGAATTGAAGGGAGCATAATGAGCTCGCTTTCCCCTTGAGCTATAACCACGCTGCTATGTTTTATTTCAATTAATATTTATATATCCCATCTTTCCACCAAAGATCTCAAAATAATGTGGGCTTTCCATCGTATTAGGACTGAGACACTGATCGTAGCACCAACAAGCACTAAACACAGTGGTGAAATCCAATTTTTTTTACCACCGGTTCTGTAGGCGTGGTTTGGTGGGTGTGGTGTGGCTTGGTGGGTGTGTCAGGGAAAGGATACTGCAAAATCCCCATTCCCTCCCCACTCCAGGGGGAAAGATATTGTAAACTCTTCTTTCCCACCCCACTCTGGGGCCAGCCAGAAGTGGTATTTGCCGGTTCTCCGAACTAGTCAAAATTTCTGCTACTGGTTCTCTGAACTGCTCAAAATTTCTGCTACCGGTTCTCCAGAACCTGTCAGAACCTGCTGGATTTCACCCCTGACTAAATACCACATCCATAAAAGCAGGGCTCTACCACACTAGACAGGACCAAAGGAGCAGGCTATGCAGAGACCCTCAGAGACGGTCCAAAACATAGTGGCAGGGTGGAAGATGCCGGCAGGTACAGAGTACATTGAACAGCACAACTAAGTAGCTGGCATTGTGTACAGGAACATCTGTAGAGAATACAGGCTAGACCCTCTTAAGTCCAGATGGGAGAGCCCACAAAAGAGGGCTAAGATCCTATGGGACTTCCAATTCTGAAAGATTGGCAGGTATTGGCCAATCAACCAAAGTATCGTGGTAGTAGGCAAAGAGTAGATGTCAGAATGCGCACAGTGTGACTATGTGAGACAACCCAGGAGCTAATACAGTAAACAGAGTTATTTAAATAGTGGTTTTATCTACAAAGGATATATACATACAGGTACTTTAGTCAGACTTCAAACAAACAGCAAACAGCAATTACAGCATGGAAGCATACACACACGCAGAGAGATGCCCCAACAGGGCCTCTTCTTATTACAGGTTCTTAAAGTGATATCAACCCAAAAATCTTGCTGACTCATTCCTAGCAGTACATCATTGTAGCAGTTGGTCAGCTCTTAAATCATTATCCTGACAGTAGAAGACAATGATGGTGATTGATATAATGATGCCAAGTGACAGTAACATCAGGAAGAAGGAGTATGAGAAGCTGGAGAAAAACTAGGCTCTGAAGGAGGAACTAAAGAGGATGTGGAAAGTAAAGTCCAAAGAAGTCTCAGTGGTTGTATAGAGGAACACTTGAAGCTGAGACTCCTAAACTCTAACAAATCCCAGGAACAATATGATAGCTCTTTATTGGGAAGAATGCTAGGAATAGCTAAGATATTTCACAGAACCCTCAAATTCCCAGGCCTCTGGAAGAGGACCAGAGATAGAAGAAGACACCAGCCACCTATAAGCAGTGGTGGGATTCAGGCAGTTCAGGCCGATTTGAGAGAACCAGTAGTTAAATTGCTGGCTGGCCTGCCCCTTCCAGGAGTCCCCACGTGACCCATTTTGGCTCCCAGGAGGAGGCAGGGAGGCTTATTAGGCCCCAAAACAGGGTGTGGGGTGAAAGGTGGTGCACACCCCTCACGGCCCATTTTAACTCCCAGGAGGCTGCAGAGATGCCTACTAGGCCCAAAATGGGGCACAGAAGGGCAGCGTGTCCCCCGCAGCCTGTTTTTGCTCCCAGGGGGGTGCAGGAGGCTGAGTGCTGCCTGTCACACCCCTGGCCACACCCACTGTGGCCATGCGCACCCAGCCGGTCATTAGAGCAGAGAACCAGTCTGAGAGGCATTGATTTAATTCAGACCATCCAAGGAATTTTGAAAACTGCTGAACTCCTTGAACCTTATGTGAGTTTAGAAACTTAGAATATCTTTATTGTCACTTTGAATGTACATTAATCGGCATACATTAAAATGAAATTTCGTTGCATACAGCTCTCAAAGGATCAAGGAGTCTTTTCATGTTATATACAACTTTGTTTAATACAAACATTATTTAATACAAACCATATTAAAAAGCCAACCTGATTGCTTATTTGTACCCTATGACTATCATTAAGTGCTGTACCTTAGAATTCTTGATGAACGCATCTTTTCTTTTATGTACACTGTACCAAGACAAATTTCTTGTGTGCCCAATAACACTTGGCCAATAAAAAATTCTATTCTATTCTATTCTATTCTATTCTATTCTATTCTATTCTGTTCTGTTCTGTTCTGTTCTGTTCTGTTCTGTTCTGTTCTATTCTATTCGGACCTTTAATAATGCCTGTTTTAAAAAAAGCATGCATAAAGATTCAAGGACATATTTTTTCAGATTGTGATATATTTATGGAGGTGGTCGCTGGAGAATTCATCTTCTTGACAGTGTCTTCTCCTATGACCCTCCTCGGCTGAAGGAGGAGATGGAGAGACATGGCTGGTATGCAGAGGAAGTAGAGGGTGAGATTTTAATTTGCTCAGGTATCAGATATAACTGAGGCTTTCAAATGTCTTCATAAACAAGGTGGCCAAAAAAAAAAAAAAACTTGAGAAATGAAGAGACATAAAATGCAAGAGAAACCGCAATCCTTATTTCACCTCCTCAGACCTTGGAAATTCTGGGTGAGATTAGGAAGTTTTAAAAAGAAGGAGAAATGGAAATGCAAAACTATTTGTCAGAGTGCACACAGCTTTACTATGTAGGGCAACTCAGGAGCAATAACAGCAAACACAGAGGTTTGTAATAAATAGTGGTTTTTATCTACAAAAGAATAAATACTATACATACACATGCTATAGGCAGAGGACAAACAATCAGCAAATTACAGCAGGGAAGAACACATACTGAGAGAGAGAGAGAGGGAGAGAGAGAGAGAGAGAGAGATGCCCTAACGGGTTCTTAAAGGGATAACAGCCAAAAACCTTGCTGACTCATTCCCATCATTGCACCATTGCAGCAGCTGGTCAGCTCTTAAATCACTACCCTGACATTATTTCTGTTCTTTTTAGCAACAATCTATGGTTCTGTCCAGAAAATTCCCAGAAGCTAATCTGAGATTGAAAGTATTTTCCCCACAGATATACCTTCTGTGTACAGGTAGTCCTTGACTTACAACTAATTGGTTAGCAACCATTCAAAGTTACGATGACACAGGGGAAAAAAACTAACTTACAACCAGTCCTTGCCCTTGTAAGTGTTACATCTTCCTCATGGTCACATAATCAAAAATTGAGCGCTTGGCAACTGGAATGTACTTTCGACAATTGGACTCTCGCACAGTTGCACACTCAATTTGATCACCACTTGTAACCTTCTCAGCAGCTTCGAACAGTCCAAATCAATGTGGGAAGACAGATTCACTGAACGACCTGTGGTGATTTGCTTAACGACTGTGTCAAAAAGGTCATAAAATGGGGCAAAGCTCATTGAACAACTGCCTAGCAATGGAAATGTTGGGTTCAATTGTGATCATAAGTTGAGGAATACCTGTAATTCAGTCCACAATTTCCACTTATATGATTAGTTCATTTAATAACTTTTCTAAATTGTTAAATTATTCTTCAAATAGATAATATTACATTTGGGAGGCAGCAAAGATTAGCCTCCATCTTTCAGTTTTGGCTACCCTGAAATTAATTCCCACAACACTGTCAAACTATATAATTAGACTGTATTACTATTCTTCTTCTTCTCATCCTTCCTATTACCTATCTCCTTTTCTGCTTATGATTATAACCTTGTTGCTTGTATCTTTAGGATTTATATTGTTTTATTTAGTTTCTTAGTATGATTTTGATTGCATATTTAGTACCTTGTGACTATCACTAAGTGTTGTATCTCATGATTCATGAGATGGATGTTAGCATTCCAGAAAAAAACCCCACTCCAAGTAAAAACTCCAAAGCAAGCATCTTTCAAAGTTCTATTTACTAGATAGTAAACTGGCACATCTGGGAAAACCCGAATCTGAGAGGTCCGGGTTTTCCCTCAGTAAATCGACCCCCACCCCAAAACCATCCCCTGACTCCGCAGTCAATCACATGCTCCAATCGCCAACCATCCCATCTCGAGACAGCACTCCGACCACTCCTTCTCCAGATGCAGGATCGACCTGACCTTGACCGACAGGAAGAATGCTATTATGTCTAAAGACAAACCCTCTACTAAATCCCCCCCTCCTACTTTCCCACACAGGAGAAAGTGGCAGCATGGAAGCTTAGTATGGCTTCCAAAGCTGACAATGTATTTATGAGTATGATCATGATTTATCACTATATCTTTTATGTACACTGACAGCTTATGCACCGAAGACAAATTCCATGTGTGTCCAATCACACTTGGCCAAATAAAAAATTCTATTCTAAAATGGAGAGACTTCAAAATCTCACTTCCAAATTTTGAAAGTTCAAAGGTTAGGTGATAGTTTGGTCTAAGCGTAAGGTCACTTATTGGCAATGCCTTTGTGAAATAAAGCAAAAGGAAAAAACAGTATTCATTCTTTTTTTTAAAAAAAATCAACACCACTTTGTTTCTGCCCTTAAAATACAAAATCGATTTGTTAGATAGAACTCTACAAATAGTTTCACTCTTGATAACAAATAATGCACCAGAGAACCAAGCACGCTGACAAAAATGTAAATAGCCAATCATAAATTTTCCAGAATGCCTGTCTACTACACACTTTGTATTAATTACTCCCCACCCTACCCCGGTGGATCTGTTCACTACAAAGTTTAATACTTCTGTATAGTGAGTAAATTTTTTAAACCATAAATAAGACAAATCTCCTGAATATCAAAGAATTGTTTTGGAGGACTAATAAGGATTAGAATAGAATAGAATAGAATAGAATAGAATAGAATAGAATAGAATAGAATAGAATAGAATTTTTATTGGCCAAGTGTGATTGGACACACAAGGAATTTGTCTTGGTGCATATGTTCTCAGTGTACATAAAAGAAAAGATACCTTCATCAAGGTACAACATTTACAACACAAATGATGGTCAATATATCAATATAAATCATAAGGATTGCCAGCAACAAAGTTACAGTCATACAGTCATAAGTGGAAAGAGATTGGTGATGGGAATGATGAGAAGATTAATAGTAGTGCAGATTTAGTAAATAGTTTGACAGTGTTGAGGGAATTATTTGTTTAGCAGAGTGATGGCCTTCGGGGAAAAACTGTTCTTGTGTCTAGTTGTTCTGGTGTGCAGTGCTCTATAGCGTCGTTTTGAGGGTAGGAGTTGAAACAGTTTATGTCCTGGATGTGAGGGATTGGTGGTGGAGGTAAAGATTTCTCCATTTTGTTATGCTACACCTTGGGCAAATATGTTCTTGCACTGTAGGTACAGGGAGTGCTCGACTTATAACCCCAATTGTGCCCAAAACTTCTGTAGTTAGGTGAGATAGTTGTTAAGTGAATTATGTTCAATTTTGTGACCTTTCTTGCCACAATTGTTAAGTGAATCATTGCAGTTGTTAAGTGAGTAACATGGTTGTTATGTGAATCTGGCTTCCTTGTTGACTTTCCTTGTCAGAAAGTCTCCAAAGTTGATCACAGAACTCCAGGATACTACATCCGTCTTAAATATGAAACAGTTGCTAAAGCATGTGAATTTTGATCACATGACCATGGGGGTTGCTGCAACAGTCGTAAGTGTGAAAAATGGTCACAAGTCACTTTTTCCCCAGGGCTGTTGTAACTTTGAACTGTCACTAAATGAATTATCGTAAATCGAGGACTACCTGTATTTGAATAAGAGCAAAAATTTGTGAATTTGTGAACATTTTGCTCGAGGTTATCTGAAACATTGCCTATAGCTGGTCATTCAGAAGGCTCGGCTGTATTTGTTTATATTCCTAGGAGTTTCACCCCCTGCATTGTCCCTTTCAATATTACCGTAGATGGCATGATTATGTCGGTTATGTTGATTGCTTTCATTTATTGTGTTTTATATCACGGAATAATTTTAGCTTTGAGTTTTTAGGAGATTAACAGAGTTGGAAGGGACCTAATAGGTCATCTAGTCCAACCCTCTGCTCAAGCAGGAGACCCTACACCATTTCTGACAAATGGCAGTCGAGTCTCTTCTTGAAAGCTTCCAGTGATGAAGCTCCCACAACTTTTGAAGGCAACTTCTGTTCCACTGATTGATCTGTTCCACGATTGTCAGAAAATTTCTCCTTATTTCTAGGTTGAATCTCTCCTTGGTCAGTTTCCATCTGTTATTCCTTGTCTGGCCTTCAGGTGCTTTGGAAAATAGCTTGATCCCCTCCTCTCTGTGGCAGCCCCTCAAATATTGGAACACTGCTATCATGTCTCCCCTGGCCCTTCTCTTCACTAGACTGGCCATGCCCAGTTCATGTAACCGTATGTTTTATACGTTTTATAACGTATAAATATGTTTTATGTGTTTTATTCTCCAGTCCCCTAATCATCCTGGTTGCACTCCTCCTCCTTTTCTTGTACCTTGTGCCCAAAATCTATTAAGATTGGAGGGTGGAGGGGAAGGGACATTCCATAAATAAAATTAAATATAGGATCTGTTATAGTCTGGACTGAAAAGATAATATTTAAATATAGGGAAAGTTTTGGATTGATAAGCACTCGTAATATCTACAACTGGCCAGCGATGTAGGCTTGTCAGAAATCCCATATGGGCGTTGTAATGTATCTTTAAATGTTTTGGCGGGAAACAAGCACGTTGCTGATTGGTTGAAGCCGCCGGCTAAACTGTATTTAAGGAGAGGTTTTTCCCCAGCCCGGTTGCTGGGTTCATCATATATTAAAGAGCTGTTGTCACTACCCTGGTCTCCTGCCTCGTTACTGCCCAGACTTAACACTGGCGACGAAGGTGGGATCCCGAGGCTAAAAGCACCAGGAAAGAGCTGAACGCACTACGAGGACCGAACCCAGCAAAATTCAGGGCGGAACACAGCGATGGCCAGCTACACACCGCCCGCGCCATTTGACCCGTCCAAGGAGAAATGGGGGACATACATGACCCGTTTCGAGAGTTTCCTCGAGGCGAACGAACTGCAAGGAGTTCCAGACAACCGAAAAAGGGCGATTTCTTGAGCCACTGCGGTCCCGAGGTCATCGACATCGCGGAAGCCCTGGCAGAGCCAACGCCGTACAATCGGTATCGTGGCAAACTCTGCAGAATCTATTGAAGAACCATTTCGCCAACACCGTCCAAATATGTACGGCGTTTTGAATTTGGAGAGCGAGACAGCAAGAGGCGAATCCATCAGCGATTACATGGCCGCCCTGAGGAAAGCCTCCAAGGATTGTGGGTACCGAGATTTGGATGAGGAACTGTTAGAGCAACTCATCCGTGGGGTTAGAGACATTCGCTTATGGAGGCGGCTGCTATCAAAAAGCAATCTAACGCTGGCAAACGCTCTGGACGAAGCCAGAGCTCATGAGATGTCCACCCAAGCAGCGGAAACCCTACAAAAGCCGCTCACACCAATGGCGAGCGCGAAATCAACCCCGGTCCACAACGAAGAAATCCAAACCGAATCAGACGGCGAGGATGAAGAAGGAGTTTTCCACACCGGGAGAATGAGCAAAGAAGACCGGGATGAATGCGGAAGTTGCGGAGGGCAACACCAGCGTCAACAATGCAAGTTCAAGGACGCTACATGTCGGCGGTGCGAGAAGAAGGGGCACCTGGCTCAAGTCTGTCGAGCACCCCAACCTTCCCGCCTAAAATTCAAACCAACCAATCAGAGTGCGGGATCGGCAAGGCGACCCGCGATTGGTCAAAACAAAAAGGGCGCGAAGTCAAATCGAACGACCGTGATAGTGGGTCGTGCAGGAACCCGCGTAGAGAAGAAAATCTTCACAAAACCGAAAATCGAAGGAGTGCCGTGCCGACTGGAAGTGGACACAGGGTCAGCGATCACAATCATGTCCTGGGACACTTTTGCGAAAGCTTTGCCGAAAATCGCCAAACGCAAACTGCAAACACAACGGCTAAAAGTTCAAGACTACCAAGGGAATCGCATCCCTGTTCGAGGGACAACCTCCGTCCGTGTCGAGTACGGACCACACAAGAAGACCCTGCCCATCACGATAGTCGAAGGGACCCTGCCAAGTTTGTTGGGACTAGACTGGTTCCGTGCGTTGGGAATGGGAGTGACTGGCATCTACAGAAATGACTTTAATCTAAAGGACAGACTCATGGACGAATTCGAAGATGTTTTCAAGGACTGCCTGGGCAAGTACAATGGGACCCCTATTTCTTTCAATTTAGACCCCCAGGTAGCCCCCATACGGTTAAAAGCAAGGAGGGTCCCTTTTGCCCTTAAACCCAAGATTGACAGAGAGATAGACAAACTCATCAGTCAGGGGATACTAGTGCCAGTCGATCACGCAAAGTGGGAGACGCCAATCGTCACCCCAGTGAAACCAGATGGGTCAGTTAGAATCTGCGCTGACTACAAGGCAACGTTAAACAAAGCCTTGCAAAAAAGCGCTTACCCGGTCCCCGTGGTGCAACATTTGCTGCACTCGCTGGGGCAAGGGCACGTTTTTGCCAAATTAGATTTGGCCCAAGCCTATCAACAACTGCCTGTAGACGCCAACACAGCCGAAGCCCAGACAATTGTGACTCACAGAGGTGCTTTCAAGTGTACCCGGTTACAGTTTGGGGTGAGTGTGGCACCTGGTCTATTTCAAAATTTAATGGAGCGACTTCTGCAAGGGCTCCCGGGGGTAGTCCCCTATTTTGATGATGTATTGGTATCAGCCGAAACCTTAGAAGAATTGGGGGAGCGTTTGAGAAAAGTTTTGGGCATTTTCCGGTCAGCCGGTCTAAAGGTTAAAGTGAACAAATGCCAAATAGGGGTAGAATCCGTAGAGTTCTTGGGCTACAGAATAGACAAGGAAGGAATCCACCCCACTGAGAGCAAGGTCAAGGCAATAAGAAAGGCTCCAGCGCCCAAAAACAAAACAGAGCTACAGGCATTCCTGGGTCTAGTGAACTTTTACGCGGTCTTTTTGAAAAATAAGGCAACCGTTGCCGAGCCGCTACATAAGTTACTGGGAAAGAATACTGTTTGGTCTTGGGGAAAAACGGAAGCTAGGGCTTTCGAAGCAGTAAAAAACCTACTCTCGAGCGATAGCTTACTGATCCAGTATCATAGCACAATGCCATTGGTATTAGTTTGCGATTCTTCCCCTTACGGGGTGGGTGCTGTGCTCAGCCACAGGCTTCCAAATGGCACAGAAGCCCCAATAGCCTTCTACTCCAGAACGATGTCCTCGACAGAGAGGAACTATAGTCAGTTGGATAAGGAAGCTCTAGCTATAGTATCAGGGGTAAAAAAGTTTCACGAATACGTTTTTGGTAGAGACTTTGAAATTGTTACAGACCACAGACCACTGTTAGGGTTACTGGCTGGCGACCGCCCAACGCCTGTGGCGCTTTCGCCCCGATTGACCCGATGGACTATCTTTTTAGCCGCCTACTCCTATAAACTGCGGCATCGGCCAGGAAAAGAGTTGGGGCATGCGGATGCGTTAAGCAGATGCCCACTGCCAGGGGCGATCGAGGACCCCACTCCGGGGACGCCCATACTGCTAATTGACTCTCTGGACTCTGGCCCAGTCACGTCTAAGGAGGTGGCTCGGGCGTCATACCGGGACATTATTTTGAGAACTGTACTTGGTTGGGTACAAAGAGGGTGGCCCGCTGCGC
Organism: Ahaetulla prasina; assembly: GCF_028640845.1. Taxonomy (NCBI): domain Eukaryota; kingdom Metazoa; phylum Chordata; class Lepidosauria; order Squamata; family Colubridae; genus Ahaetulla; species Ahaetulla prasina. The sequence goes on along the minus strand of NC_080540.1, from coordinate 287,640,455 downwards.
CGGGCGAGCGTTTTAAAGAGTTTGTAAAGAAACGTGGGGAACTTTCGGCTCAAGGGGGGTGCCTGCTATGGGGGGATCGAGTGGTGATCCCAGAGAAATTGAGGAAAAGGGTGTTGGATCTCCTCCACGAGGGTCACCCAGGGATCGTGAGGATGAAGGGTCTAGCGAGAAGCTATGTGTGGTGGCCTTTAATGGACTCGGAAATTGCTGAAAGGGTAGGGAAATGCCAGGCATGCCAGGAGTCCAGACCGCTACCCCCAACGGCCCCGGTTCGGGAATGGGAGAGACCCCAAGGGCCCTGGTCTAGAATCCACATTGACTTTGCCGGCCCCTTCCACGGCCAAACCTTCCTGGTAGTAGTCGATGCCTACTCCAAATGGCTGGAAATCATTCTCATGAGATCCATGACAGCCGAGGCCGTGATCTCAGTCCTACAGCACCTATTTGTAACCCATGGGTTGCCCGACACGTTAGTATCCGATAACGGCCCGCAATTCACGGCAACCCAGTTTGAGGAGTACTTGGCAGAAGAGGGCATCCGGCATGCCCTCTCGGCGCCTTTCCACCCTGCGACGAATGGCCTTGCAGAGCGTTTTGTCCGGAGCGCAAAAGAGGCATTGTCCAGACTCAAGCCAGGCGACTGGCAAACAAAAATCGATGTTTTCCTGGCCGTCCAACACAGAACCCCCTGTGCCACAACCGGCAGAAGCCCAGCAGAATTATTAATGGGCCGAAAGCTCAGGTGCCCACTAGACCGTTTAAATCCAAACTATACACCGGAGGGTTACAAGGGGGGACTTGAAAAAACAAGAGGAATGGACATAGGCGACCGAGTGTGGGCACACAACTATGGTGAAGGCCCGACCTGGGTAGCAGGAAAAATCCTAAACATAACAGGTCCAAAATCATACTTGGTGGAGATAAAGGACGGCCGGGTATGGAGGCGCCACATAGACCAAATAAGGAAACGCATAGCCGAACAATCCGAATTAGACGAAACAGGCCCTGACTATACAATGTTTGAATCCACAGCTGACTCAAACCCGGGGAAATCGCAGGACTTATCTGAGTTCCAGGAGGTCCAGCGACGCCAACAGGTTCCATTAGAAAACAGCAGGGACGACTCGGCAAATAATCCAGGGCCGGATGGCCTAGAGGAGGAGCTGAGAGGAGCAAACAGCCCCTCCGGTCAGCTCGACCCACTCCCAGGGAATGAATTGCGCAGGTCCGAAAGAGTCAGGAGACGCCCAGTCTATTTGCGTGATTACGTTGAAAAATAATATGTAAATATCATGTAAATATTGGTAAAGTGTTTTCTGGGAGGGAAGGAGTGTAATGTATCTTTAAATGTTTTGGCGGGAAACAAGCACGTTGCTGATTGGTTGAAGCCGCCGGCTAAACTGTATTTAAGGAGAGGTTTTTCCCCAGCCCGGTTGCTGGATTCATCATATATTAAAGAGCTGTTGTCACTACCCTGGTCTCCTGCCTCGTTACTGCCCAGACTTAACAGGCGTGACATTTGGTATCCCTTTTTCCAAACCCTATTCTGTCTCTCTTGCCTGTTTTTTGGGAGGAGGAGGCAGGGAAGAAGGTCTGTTGTAACTTGTGCAAGTCAAGGACTGCTTAGATCAGGGGTGTCCAAACTTGGCCCTTTGGAGAGTGGTGGACTTCAACTCCCAGAATTCCCCAGCCAGCATGAGCTATAAATTTAAGCAAGTTGCTAGTTGGAGAATTCTGGGAGTTGAAGTCCACCACTCTCCAAAGGGCCAAGTTTGGACACCCCTGGCTTAGATGGTGCAAATATTTTGGCAATGTTAGCAAAAGGGAGATCTTGCAAAACAGAGAAATGCCATAAAGTCCCATCCATAAAATATTCTCTACCAGTAAAGGAGAATATTTGTAACTCAGGGATGCAATGAGGGATCTCTGAGTTTGCTTAGTTTTCTTGCAGACATTTCATTTCATTACCTGAACTAGGTAACTGATGACTTTACCTAGTTTGGGTAACGAAAGGTCTGCAAGAAAACAACCAAGCTCAGAGATCCTCAAGGGCAGGGGTGGGCTGCTACGGGTTTGCCCGGGTTTGGGAGAACCCGTAGCTAACATTATGGCTGGTTCGGAAAACCTCCAAATCCCACCCTTGGCTGGCCCCTCCCAGCCAACCCCTCCCAGGAGTCTCCACGCGGCCCCTTTTGGATGCAAGGTAAGTGTAGGGCCCGCACAGAGGCTCAGGGAGGAGGAGAAACAGGCCTTCCGGAAGTTCCAGAAGGCCAGAAATGGGCCTGTTTCTGGCCTCCGGAGGGCCTCCAGAGTCTGGGGGAGGCAGTTTTTGCCCTCCCAGAGGCTCGAGGAAAGCCTTTGGAACCTGGGGAAGTCAAAAACAGGCCCCCCACTGTGATGCAGGAAGCCAACTAGGCCATGGCCACCCAGCAACCGGGCAGAGACCCCGTTGCTGAAATTTTTGAAGCCCACCCCTGACCAAGGGCCCCTCAAAAAGTTCTCGGTTGAACCAAATGCCAAAAATTGTTCGCAATAGGCCTTTATTTCAATTAACTGCTGGTAAACTGATGAGGATACATTATATTCACAAGCTGCCCATTTCATTTTTGTATTCCATAAAATATACCAGGCTTATTCACTGCAATGCAGAGAACGCACAGATTATGTACTCAACTTGTAAATGCAGAAATCTAAAAAAGATTTCCTCCCCTGTAATCCTCCATCTATGTTGGCCTTCAAGTTCCAGAATACTTAGCCAGAAAGATCAAATGTGTTTGTACACGTGAGATTTAAAAGTGTGCTGAAAGCAAGTCATTCCATCAAATATCATGACATGCTTAGCTTTACATAGCTAAGGTTCCATGTGGGAGAGAAAATAAATAAATAAAGGATTTGGATGACTTTACAAATATCCCCATGACTGAAGATCCTGGTTAAAGAGGTTTGGTGGTACAAATGGGTTTTGAGACAGGACTCAAACATAAGTCACAACTGTGTCTCTCAGGTCTGCCCAATCAAATTCCAAATGCTGAAAACTGATAACATGGTCTAGAACAGGAGTGTCAAACTCAAGGCCTGCGGGCCAGTTTCAGCTTGTGGGGTGCTTAGACCTGGCCTGCAGGGCCACCCTGGAGCCAGCAAAGGACCATCCTGCAGTACCCCTGACAGCAAAAATGGAGCTCACCCCTAGGGTCCATTTTCGGCTGTGATAGCCTCCTGCAGCCCTCTGCCAGTAAAAATGAAGCTTGGGGGGTGGGGTTGCATGCCCCGGACTCTATTTTTGATGGCAGTGGGTTACAGAAGGCCATCATGGCTGAAAACAGGGCTCAGGTTGGCCACGCACAGCCCCCTGAGCTTTGTTTTTGCTGGCAGAGGGCTAGCAAAACAAACTAAAAACAAAACAGAAGGAGAAATGTTTCCCTATTTGCATTTAAGCATGCAAAAGGAGAAAGGGAAAGAGGAAAGACAAAGAAAAAGAAGATGAGAAGAGAGCAAGGAATGAAAAATAAGGAAAGAGGGGAAGGAAGAAGAAAGAAGAATGAAGAGGGAGGGAAGGAAGGAAGGAAGGAAGGAAGGAAGGAAGGAAGGAAGGAAGGAAGGAAGGAAGGAGATTATAATGAGAATGAGCACTTGGGCATCACAGGTGCCCCTGATATGAGTGACGTCAAGCAGGCTATGCCCACCCTCGCCATGCCCACTCCAGCTATACCTATCCTGGCCATGCTCACCCCAGCCCCCTGAGGTCAAACATAACCCTGATGTGGCCCTCAATGAAGTAGAGTTTGATACCCCTGGTCTAGAATACTTGGCTTACAACCATTCATTTAGTGACCAATTGCACTGAAAAAGTGTCTTATGACCTTTTTCATACTTATAACAGTTGCAGCATCCCCATGGTCACACGAACAAAATGTGGACACTAGTCAAGGGGGTCATATGTATGATGGTTGCTGTGCTCAAGGTCATGTGATCTTCTTGTGACCCAGGCCCAAATAGGTAGTAGGAAACTCAGTCAGTGAAAAAACAAACTTTATTCGAACAGCTGAGAATTACTTCATTCCCAGCGTAGTTCAACTAAATTAAAGCAAATTTCTCCCAACACAAATTCCTCAGTCCTATCGCAAACCTTGGTCCAATTAGGCAAACTGCCAAAGGCCTTTCTTGGCAAACATTCAGAAGTCAAAAATAAATGCAAGACATAGATGAAGAAGAAGATGAAGCTACCAACATTGTTTTCCAGCAAAGCCCAAATGCCTTTGCTGGTCTTTTAAGCCTTATGGGAGGGGCCAATAATCTCTTGTCCCTACTCCCAAGTCGTCCTCTTTGCTTGAGCTGCTCTTGCCTTCTGGCAGTTCTTCTCATGCATGCATTGGAATAGGCTCCTCCTGTTCCTCTGCCTCACTACTATCAGTCTCTGGCGTCTCTGGAGTTTGTACCTCACTCCCCGGTGGCCCTGGCCCCACTTCAGCCTCATCACTGTCCAACTCGGTTGCCAGCTCCGCAGGCTACTGGCAGACCACAACAGATCCCCTTTTGCAACCTTCTGACAAGCCAAGTTAATGAGGGAAGCCAGATTTACTTATAACAACCGTATTACTAACTTAACAACTGCAGCGATTGACTTAACAAATGGGTCAAAAGTCACTTAACAACTCTTACTGGACAACGAAACTTTGGGTTCAATTGTGTTTGTAAGTTGAGAACTACCACTGTACCATGAAAGTTGGACTGTTTACTTCTTGAGCAACTTAACTGGCCAGATGTAAAAAGCAGAAGGCAAGCAACAAAACCAAGCACAAAGCCACAAGTCTCCAAAAACTCTAATCCAGAGATGGCTAACCTTTTCCGGACCAAGTGCCCAAACCATGCATGCGTGTGTGCGAATGAGTGTGTCCCCAAACCCCAAAAATGCAATATGTGTGCGGCTCCTGCACATGCGTCTGCCCCCACACATGCACATGCGCCCCCCCACATGCGCCCCGTCCCCCTGCGCATGCGTGCATGCTACCAATGACCAGCTGGCCAGTGGGAGGTGCAGGTGTATGCGTGGTGGAGTTGAACTGGGGCGACGGCTTGTGTTCCCACAGAGGGCGCTGCATGCCACTTGTGGCATGCGTGCCATAGGTTCACCATCACGGGTCTCATCTGACTTGTTGTGAGCCGTAACTTTGGAATTGTTTGCATAATTGGTGGCCATTTTATGTAGATGTCCCAAATTGTCTTCCTGTTGCCCTTCTTATATATACTTTCTCTGATTCTGCTCCTTTAATACATGGTATTTTGTGACACATCTGAAATAACAGCAGGCTCACACAAGGCATAAAACAGTCAAGACGAACCTGGTACCCTGCAGATATACGGAATTCCTTCCTAGTCAGAAACTCTAAGATATCATGTTTTGGCCTTTCGAACAGCCTAATCAATATATGCTGTAGAGTTTCAGCCCCATTTTTCAGTTCGTTCTAATACACTTCTGATACACCGTTTCCCCTAAAATAAGACATCCCCTGATAATAAGCCCAAACAGGCTTTTGAGCACATGCACTAAAATAAGCCCCCCCGAAAATAAGCCCTCCCTGAAAATATTTAAACGAATGTGCAGACGGTCCCCGCCATTTCCTCTGGTTTCTTCCAAGCACCCCAAAATAATAAGACCACCCTGAAAATAAGGCCAAGAGCTTATTTCAGGGTTCAAATTAATATAAGACAGGGTCTTATTTTCGGGGAAATGTGCTATTAATACCTATATTTTTACTAATTTGTACGTGTTTCTGTTTTACTGACAAACCATTTTTTAAAAATTCCAGCAAAGATCAATATTTGTTGCTGTATAAAATGTGCCTTCAGAAGCATAATTTTGTATGCAGTTTTCATTAATATATGCTGTCATATAATTATATTTTATATGCAGGTAAGATTCTGCTATGGACCAGTGATTTTTAAGTATCATTCCATAATATATGACATTGTATCCAGCTTTCTAAATTACAAATGATAAGGAATGCAGTTTACGAGCCATTCCTCAAATTATAGTTAATTTGAAAGTTCTTTCTTTCAAGATTTAGAAGGAAACACAATGATGGAAGAAAAATTTTAAATCAGTCTTACATTATGCTTTTGTTTGCTTCGCTGTTGGAGGAGCATATTTAATCATCTTTTAATTTTATTCTAATTTATTTGTTTCTAGTTTGATTCCACTTAAACAGTATTTTATTGAAAATAAGAAAGAGGCTATTTTAAAAAATTGTTAGTTAAAAAACAATGGAAATACTAAAACTTGGAGTATATAAGAGTATATAAGGCAAAGGAGAAACAATAGAAATCTCATAAGAAAAAAATTATCTATTGAATCAGCATTTTATAATTCTGCATTAGTGATAACACAACCATCAAATTCTATGTTTAGAAGGCAAAAAAGAAAGTTCTGTTTATTGACGCCTACCCATTTAACACGGTGGCTCAGTGGCTAAGACACTGAGTTTGTCGATCAAAAGGTTGGTATTTCAGCGGTTCAAATCCCTAGTGCTGCCGCGTAATAGGGTGAGCTCCCGTTACTTGTCCCAGCTTCTGCCAACCTAGCAGTTCGAAAGCATGTAAAAAATGCAAGTAGAAAAATAGGAACCACTTTTGGTGGGAAGGTAACAGCGTTCCGTGCGCCTTTGGCATTTAGTCATGCCGGCCACATGACCACGGAGACGTCTTCGGACAGCGCTGGCTCTTTGGCTGAGAAACAGAGATGAGCACCACCCCCTAGAGTGGGGAACGACTAGCACATACATGCGAGGGGAACCTTTACCTACTTGAATTTTCTGCTAACCCAGTAAAAAGGGATGTTTCAGCACAAATAATGTCTCTTCCCGTGGAAATATATAGCTCCTATCTCCATCAGAACTAACCATGAGCTTCTACAATTTTAAGCAGGACAATGCTTAAAATTGTCTCACAATAATGAGACATGGTTTGTTACTACTGAAAACCACTGCATGATGGTATTGGGGAATTTCAGAATTCAGTCTCATTAAAATGAAAAAGAAGAAAAGAACTACAGGCAATTGGCAGTGGAAAGTTGAAAGGTGAAACTAATTTTGCCTGCTTTCCTAGTTTCAGTTTAACCTTTTGGTTGATGGCATGACCTTTCTACCTGAATTCTATTCACTCTTGAAAAGTAAAGTTACAAGCATTCAAGTCTTGCCATTCGGATGGATAACATGGGATTTCCCAGAAAGGTATAAAATAATTGGATATGAAAAATAAAAGTATTGATTCTGCAAGACTACAAATCTGACTTTAAACACGTCTTTGTTCTTAAATTGTATTTGTTCCTTATAGAGATAGCTGCTGGGCAGAAACAAGAATGGAATTTAAGTTATGATGGATACTCATTTTGCTTCAATGACCGGAACAGGAAATGTATACAATCCCATTCTAGTCTCTTATATGGGAAGTCTTCAATTTACGACTGTAATTGAGCCTGGAATTATGCTTTTAAATCATGTAGGACATTAAGGAGGTCATCATGCAATTGCACCTGATTTTACAACCTAATTTGTGGTGTTTGTTAAGTGAATCATCACGATTGTTAAGGGAAGATGATGCCGTTAAACGAATCCATTGTTCGCAAAATGTAAATTGCAGTCATGTGACTGTTGGACACTGCAAACAACTATAAATGTGGGCCAATTGCCACACCCCCCCCCTCTGAATAACAGAGTTCGAAGGGACTGGGAGCTTGGAGGTCTTCTAGTCCAACCCCCTACTCAAGCAGGAAATTCTATACCATTTCAGACAAATGGTTGTCCAATCGCTCTTAAAAACCTCCAGTGTTGGAGTACCCACAGCTTCTGGAAGCAAGTCATTCCACTGATTAATTATTTTCACTGTCAGGAAATTTCTCTTTCGTTCTAGGTTAGTTCTCTCCTTCCTTAGTTTCCATCCATCGCTTCTTGTGCTGCCTCCAGGAGTTTCGGGGAATAAGATAAGCCTCTCTTCTTTTTGACAGCCCCTTAGATTTTTTTTAAATTTATTTATTTTATTTGCATTTATATCCCGCCCTTCTCCGAAGACTCAGGGCGGCTTACACTATGTTAGCAATAGTCTTCATTCTATTTGTATATTTATATACAAAGTCAACTTATTGCCCCCAACAATCTAGGTCCTCATTTTACCTACCTTATAAAGGATGGAAGGCTGAGTCAACCTTGGGCCTGGTGGGACTAGAACCTGTAGTAATTGCAGGCAGCTGCTGTTAATAACAGACTGCATTAGCAGCCTGAGCCACAGAGGCCCGTTGGAACACTACTATCGTATCACCTCTAGTCCTTCTTTTCATTAAACTAGACAGTCCCAATTCTTACAACCGTTCTTCATATAATTTAGACCGCAGTCCCCTAATCATCTTCGTTACTCTTCTCTGCACTTTTGCTAGAGTCATAAATGTGATCATGTGACTTCAGGAAAAAGATGGAACTTCACCAGAACTTTGAATCTAGGTTGTACATAGCCCTAGTCGCTTCTTAAAAACCTCTAGTGATGGAAGCACTCACAACTTAATATAATATAATATAACAACAGAGTTAGAAGGGACCTTGGAGGCGTTTTAGTCCAACCCCTTGCCCAGGCAGGAAACCCTACACCATCTCAGACAGATGGTTATCCAACATTTTCTTAAAAATTTCCAGTGTTGGAGCATTCACAACTTCTGCAGGCAAGTCGTTCCACTTATTAATTGTTCTAACTGTCAGGAAATTTCTCCTTAGTTCTAAGTTGCTTCTTTCCTTGATCAGTTTCCACCAACTGCTTCTTGTTCTACCCTCAGGTGCTTTGGAGAACAGCCCGACTCCTTCTTCTTTGTGGCAACCCCTGAGATATTGGAACACTGCTATCATGTCTCCCCTAGTCCTTCTTTTCATTAAACTAGACATACCCAGTTCCTGCAATCGTTCTTCATATGTTTTAGCCTCCAGTCCCCTAATAATCTTTGTTGCTCTTCTCTGCACTCTTTCTAGAGTCTCAGCATCTTTTTTACACCGTGGCGACCAAAACTGAATGCAGTATTCAAGTGTGGCCTTACCAAGGCATTATAAAGTGGCACTATCACTTCACATGATATTGATTCTATCCCTCTGTTTATGCAGCTCAGAACCGGAGGTCCTTCCAGAAGAACTGGTCCCTCCACTTTTTAATGGAAGCTCAGAGCCATTAATACACTGCTTATCTTTGTCTTAAGATCTTCCTGCTTCCAGATCAACCTTACTGAGATGGTATTACTATGTATATTTACTGTTTATGAGCCATGGTGGCACAGTGGTTAGAAAGCTACTTCTCCAGCTATTACAGGCTACTTCTGCCAGCTGCCGGCTGCCTGCAATTTGGCAGTTCGAATCTCACCAGGCTCAAAGTTGACTCAGCCTTCCATCCTTCCAAGATTGGTAAAATGAGGAGCCAGATTGTTGGAGGCAATGTGCTGACTCTGTACATCACCTAGAGAGGGCTGTAAAGCATTGTAAAGTGGTATATAAGTCTAAGTGCTATTGCTATTTAGACTTGGCATTGCTAACTGAATTTGGGGAAAAAAAGGTGAGAAGAAAGGCAAATAAAACAATGAGAATTGGCAGGACTATCAACTTGTAGCTGATGTGAAAAAAAAAAGATAATTCTCCTTTTGCTATAATAACTAATGAAACCGAGAAACAGCAGGACAGATAAAAGCAAGTAATTTGACACAGAGTGCACAGTTAACTCTGGAATTTGCATTCAGGGGCCTCTGTGGCATTAGCAGTCTGTTATTAACAGCAGCTGCTTGCAATTACTGCAGGTTCTAGTCCCACCAGGCCCAAGGTTGACTCAGCCTTCTATCCCTTTATAAGGTAGGTAAAATGAGGACCCAGATTGTTGGGGGCAATAAATTGACTTTGTATATAAATATACAAATAGGATGAAGACTATTGCTAACATAGTGTAAGCCGCCCTGAGTCTTCGGAGAAGGGCGGGATATAAATGCAAATAAAAAATAATTAAAAAAATAAAAAATAAAAACTGTGGACAGCAACAATGTGGGCAGATATAAAGGAATTGATGTATATACTGCATGGCATCAAGTCAATATTGGATCCTAGTGATCACACAGATAGGCTTTCTCAAAGGCTATCTGTCCCTAATCTGGTCCTTCAGGTCTTCCAACTGTGCATTCATGACCACTTTAATTGAGTCAATATTTCTGCTGGTTGTCTTCTTTTTACTTCCATCTTTCCTAGAACTATAGACTTATATGGAGACCTAGGTCTATGCATTATGTGTCTGAAATAGGGTAATTTGAGTCTGGTCATTTGTATCTTGAATAAGAACTCTAAGTTGATTTCTTTTCAAGGCTATCCATGGTATTTTCAAGAGACTTCTCCAACACCGAGGTTCAAAAGTGTTTGTAATCTTGCTATTCAGAATAACAGATTTGGAAAGGACCTTGGAGTCTTCTAGTCCAACTCTTTGCTCAAGCAGGAAACCCTACACCATTTCAGACAAATGAAATGTCATCTAGTTTCTTCTTAAAAATTTCCAGTTGTGGATCACCCAACTTCTGGAGTAAAGTCTAGAAAGAGTGCAGAAAAGAGCAAAAAAGATGATTAGGAGACTAGAGGCTAAAACATATGAAGAACGGTTGCTGGTATTGAGAATGAATGTCTAGTTTAATGAAAATAAGGATTAGGGGTGATAGCCGTGTTCCAATATCCCAGGGGCTGCCACAAAGAGGGAGTCAAGCTATTCTCCAAAGCACCTGAGGGCATGACAAGAAGCAATGGGTGGAAACTAATCAAGGAGAGAAGCAACTTCGAACTAAGGAGAAATTTCCTGTCAGTGAGAACAATTAATCAGTGGAACAACTTGTCTCTAGAAGTTGTGAATGTTCCAACACTGGAAGTTTTTAAGAAGAGATTGGATAACCATTTGTCTGAAATGGTATAGGGTTTCCTGCCTACGCAGGAAGTTGGACTAGAAGACCTCCAAAGTCCCTTCCAACTCTGTAATTCAATTCTATTCAAGTAGTTCCACTGATTAATTGTTCTCCCTGTCAGGATATTTCTCTTTAGTTCTAGGTTGGTCCCCTCCTTGATTAGTGTCCATTCATTGCTTCTTGTCTCGCCTTCAAGTGCTTTGGAAAATAGGCTGACCCCCTCTTCTTTGAGGAAGCCCCTCAGATATTGGAACACCACTATTGTTTCAACCCCAACCCCCTTCTTTTCATTAAACTAGACATAATCTATTCCTGCAACCATTCATCTGTTTTAGCCTCCAGTCCAACTTCTTCAAAGTTCAACTTTCACTGCCATTGACAAATTGCTAGAAAGAAAAACAATGCTATTTATGTAGAGAGAAAGTTACTCTTGTATAGATATTGGGAGAAACTAGAGAAATCCCAATTTATATCTTTTGTTAGCCATGGGCTCACTGGGTGGTTCTCAGAGGTGGGTTTCAGCAGGTTCTGACCAGTTCTGGAGAACTGGTAGTAAAAATGCTGACTGGCTCCACCCCCATCTATTCTCTGCTTCCCAACTCCCAGCTGATCGGGAGGAAATGGGGATTTTGCAGTAACTTTCCCCCAGGAGTGGGGTGGGAATGGAGATTTTACAGTATCCTGCCAAGCCCACCAAACCATGCCCACCAGGCCATGCCACACCCACAAAACTGGTAGTAAAAATTTTTGAAACCCACCACTGGTGGTTCTGAATAGCTTACTTACTATTTCTCTGTCCAAATTACCTCACAGGTTGTCCCTGTGAAAGCTTCCATGAGCTGTGAGAGGAACTGACATAAATGGAATAAATAAGCTTACAAAAGTGAAGGATGCTCAGATCTGCAGCATTAATATCACATTGGCAACTATGAGGAAGACAATGCTGGGTGAGCTAGTTGAGGTGCGTTAAAGTCAAGGCCTGCAGGCCAGATCCATACGCCACCCTCCCGAGCTACATTTTCACTGGCAGAGGGTTGCAATAGGTCAACCCAGCTGAAAATGGAGCTCGGGAACCCATTTTTGCTGACAGAGCTCTTGGGCCACAGGCACCCCTGACACAAGTGACATCAAGCTGGCCACACCCTCCTGCCCTGCCCCCGAGGTCAAACACAACCCTGATGTGGCCCTCAATGAAATCAAGTTTCATTGATCTAGTTAATATGGCAGAGTTGCTCTTTGGTCCCTGGATTTCACATTTAATTCATATTTTTATACATTTATCGCCACAGAGTTGTTTTGCTAAATGTCAGGGCAGTGATCAGGTGCCCAGGAAATTAGTTCTTTTGGATCCAGAGACAATGAACAAAGCAAATGTTCATTAAATAAATCTTAGGTTTTATTATTAATTCAAGCAAAAAGATTTAAAAGTATAATATAAAAAGCATACATATCAAGCAAGATGAAACATAAATCTCTTGCAAACTGCTAGGAGCTCCTTAATAATGACAGCAGAGCAGTGGTGAAATTCAGCGGGTTCTATGCGGCTTGGACTAACTAGTAACGCCAGAGGCAGGAGATTCTGCCCACCCATCCGGACATCATGACTTCCCGTTTTTGACCCTCTGCACATGCGTAGAAGGCTCTGCACTGGGGTGAAATGTAAAATTTGTTACTACCGGTTCTGTGGGTGTGGCTTTGTAGGGGAGGTAATGTGACTAGGTGGGTGTGGCCAACATTTTTTTAAACTTTTAAAAGCATTTTTTCTACAACCTTTAAGAGGTTGTAAAAAAAATGCTTTTAAAAGCCTGTGATGATCAGGCAACTCAGCTGGGATCGCCAGAGGAAAAAAAAGCTTTTAAAGGGTTCTGACAATCCCAGCTGAGTTGCCTGATCGCCAGAACCTTTTAAAAACATTTTTTCTACAACCTCTTTGGCTGAAGAGATTGTAAAGAAGGCTTTTAAAAGGTTCTGGCGATCAAGCAACTCAGCTGGGATCTCCAGAGGAGCCTTTTAAAAGCTTTTTTTTTACAAGCTCTTCGGCTGAAGAGGTTGTAGAAAAAAATGCCTTTAAAGGGTTCTGACGATCCCAGCTGAGCTGCCCGATCATCAGAGCTGTTTTTTTTTTTACTTTTAAAAGCATTTTTTTGGCTGAAGAAAAAATGCTTTTAAAAGTAAAAAAAAAACTTCTGATGATTGCGTGGCTCAGCTGGGGCGGAGGGGGGACAGGGATTTTTGCTACCGGTTCTCCGAACCACCTGCTGCCATCGCTACTGCATCGGGTGATCCAGTCCAAACCGGGAGCATTTCACCCCTGCTCTGCACATGTACAGAGATGGGGCACATGCTCACATTTGCGAACCGGTGGCAAAGGTAAATAAATTTCATCCCTGCAGCAGAGATACCCCAAGGATGGCCCATTTCAACAGTGCTAAGTTCTGTGCAGAAGCTACCAACTTAAAGGCCACTGTTAGGGTTTTTATTGAAACCATACACCATGGTCTTGGCCCAGGTTCTGTGGTCATTAGACTGCTAGACCTGACCTTGACCATATTATTTAAAAGTGTCTCAAAGGGGCTTTTTTTGAAAAAAGAACTGGACTTTGTTTTCCTTGATGACATTTTTCTTCTCATCCAAGAGGCTTTTTCACCTCTGAAGAAGAAGCTTCTTGGATGAGAAGCGAAACGTCTTCAAGGAAAAACAAAATCCAGTTGCCTTTTGAAAAAAGTACCTTTGGGACAACCATGAGCTAGATGACTGAGAATTTCTGTAGACATCACTTAAAAGTATGAGACTTAAAAGCATGAAGCTTTGCAGCTTCTCCTTTATTCAGCCTTTCTTTATTCCTGTATTCAACCGTCCCCCCCTTCTCCTTTATTCAGAAAGCCAGAGTGAAAAACAAACAGTTTAGCTCAGGATGAGCTCTAAAGTTTTCTTAATATGGAGGAGAAATCAAAATAGGTCACTAAACTCCTTGAAATAACAATGGTCTTCCATATTGCCAGTATAAGAGGAACCGCAAACAATGCATCATTAATTTCCAAGACCATTGTGCTGATCTATTTATCTAAACATTAGTTTGTTTGTACTTTCCCTTCTCTTGCCAAGACTGTTAGCTATGTGCTAAGAAAATGGGATTAAAGAAAATAAATCGAACAGGTTAAGTCTATTATGGGAAGCAGACGGTGAATTCGGTCATGCAAGCGAGCTCCATTGTCAACTTCTGCATGTCCCTCAGTCATCTGCAGATAAGAATTTTCCAAAAATGGTCATCAGTGTTTATACTTGTTCTATGCAATTGAAAACCTTCAAATAACAGGGATATTGATTGCAAAGGCAGAAACTGCAGACAATTTAGACAATCTTAGTGTAGAAATTTAGAAGAACAATCGACACTTAAGATGCAATTGCTTGAATTATCTCTTCTTTAACTGCAGTGCACAACCATCTGGGTAAAACAACAACTGGTGATGAATTTTTTTCTCTTTCATGAGAAATAGAACTATTAACCAAGTACAACTACTGGGCCAAAAGCTATCTTCTCAAGCTTTACTTTATTTTTCACACTTTAGCAGTTATTCTTTCAGCAAGATTTCACTGTATCATGATTAAAACAAACAAACTGTAAACTAAGGATACAAGAAGACCAATGACTCTATAGTGAAGGACCATTTATTTTACCCTTCCTGAGAATACAGTTAAATCCATTTCTAAGGACTATTTCACTTTCATCTAAGTGAAGTAGAGATTTTTATTGTGATATAACCATTTTTATACTCCAGATTTTTTTTTTCTGCTTGAAACAAAAGGCTGTGTTATTGCTATACAAAATCCACAAATAAATATAAATCCACAGTTAGGTATATTTTTTTATGGACTACCTAAAAACATTCTAAAATATGTCTGCCTCTTCTGCATTTGTCAAAAAAGTTAGAATCTTCCTTAAACATTTTTTGGGGGTGGTAATTATTCATATTTCATTTCACTTTTTTCTTCCTGCTTAGTAACTAACAGTGAAAAGAATATGTGCATATCACCTAACAATATTTGCAAAAAAGGTTTTGGGTTTTTTTTCTTTGGTTATGAGCATAGACATTTTCTATTTTTAGAACTAAAGCAGGCAAAGATATTTTGGATCTGATCTGATTGCACCCCATCCCCCCCCAAAAAAAGGTGCAAAGAAGAGTAACTAAGATGATTGAAGGCATGGAGACAAAAACATATGAACAGTGCAGAGGTGGCTTTCAGCAAGTTCTGACCAGTTCTGGAGAACCGGTAGCAGAAATTTTGAGTAGTTCAGAGAACCGGTAGTAAAAATTCTGACTGGCCCCGCCCACATCTATTCTCTGCCTCCCGAGTCCCAGCTGATTGGGAGGAAATGGGGATTTTGCAGTAACCTTCCCCTGCCACGCCCACCAAGCCACACCCACAGAACCGGTAGTAAAACATTTTGAAACCCACCACTGGAACAACAACATATTTACAAATTTCAGTAGATTGCTGAAGATTTTCTTAATGAAGACGATCCATTCTTTGGCTTTAGCTGTAAAGCGTCTCCCCCATCTCTTTCCCAGGTCTTCTGCTTACAAATCCATGGTACCTAGGGAGTAAAGCCAGATTTCTCAACAAAGAATAAATTACAGATTTTTTTGGGGGGAAAAAACACCTGCCAACACAAATGATGATTCTTAAGTGTGATGAAAGAAGCTACAATTGCTTCAGAAGATCAGGTGTTTCCAAAAGGGTTTGTAATGGAATGAATGCAACTTGTGTGCCTGTCTTCTTGAAGTTCCATAAACCATTGGAAATACACAGGCTTTATATCCCTGTAGGCGATCAAGGCTACTGAGCTCTGTTACAAGCAGTGCAAAATGCCAACTTCTGGAGCAGCGTCTTGACAGCAGTTGGCACCTTCCTTGCCTTTCAGCCTGGCATATGGAGTAGCTGGTCAGTTGGGAATCTCCAGCTGTTCCTTGGAAGACTTTTTGTTCTTGCTTCTCAGAGTTCTTGTAATCATGCCAGGCAGGATTAGGGATGAATCGAGAAATTTGGAAAGATCAGAATCTATCTGGCTTATTGAAAACAATCCAGAATGCCCATAGATAGGTACCAAAATTTACAGTTTTCAGAAAAGCTGCCAATTTGTTTTATGTTTTAATAGGGCTAGCCTGAATAAGTCATTTTAAATGGGGTTTTAGTTTTTTATACTGTTAGTTTTTAATATTTTGGCCACTATTTATATAAATTTTAGTCTGTTTTTAATTTTGTATTTATTGTACTTTTTAACTGGCTGTGAACTGCCCTGAGTCCTTCGGGAGAAGGGCGGTATACAAATGCAATTATAAATAAATAAATAAATAAATAAATATGCAGAAACAGACATTGATTAGACGGCACACACACAAATAAGTTTTTATTATAAAAATTGCAAACATTCCAGGAAAGCTGTTGATAAAAAATGCATCTGTTAAAAGTACAAAATAAAATTCTAACAAAATGAAATTCAGCGGGGGGAGTGGGGAGTAAGGTTCTATATTTAAGCAAGAAAAACCAAATATATAGCTATAGTATAGGTGGTACAGGGCTCAATAGTAGTAACTGTGGGAGGGATCTTGGAGTTGTGGTCATCACAATGTAAAAAAAGATGTTGAGACTGTGGAAAGAGTGTAGTAAAAAAGAAGATTAGGGGACTGGAGACTAAAATATATGAAGAATGGTTGCTGGAATTGAGTATGTCTAGTTTAATGAACAGAAGGACTAGGGGAGACATGATAGCAGTGTTCTAATATCTCAGGGGCTGCCTCAAAGAAGAGGGAGTCAAGCTATTCTCCAAAGCACCTGAGGATAGAACAAGAAGCAATGGATGGAAACTAATCAAGGAGAGAAGCAACTTAGAACTAAGGAGAAATTTCCTGACAGTTAGAACAATTGATCAGTGTAACAACTTGCCTCCGGAAGTTGTGGATGTTCCAACACTGAAAGTTTTTAAGAAGAGATTTGATATGAAAACTCCAAGGTCTTTAACAGGGTGGGGGTCATCTGTAAGGTAATGTCCATCAAGTATGTACTTAGTGTTTGGGTTTTTTTTCCAATATGTAAGACTGAGCATTTGCTGGTTGAGATTTGGAGTTGCTAAGTTTTAGACCAAGCGGTTAGATGATCAAGGTCTTTTTGAATGGTAGATGTATTGTCGGTGGTGTTAAATAGTTTGACATTTAACATTAAATAGTTTAATATCGTCAGCAAAGAGAACACAATTACTTGAGATATGGTCACAAAGATCATTTATGTATAGTATGAAGAGTGTTGGTCCAAGAACGCTGCCTTGAGGAACGCCACTCTTGACAGGAACAGGATTTGATAGAGCATTGCCAATTTTGACCACTTGTTGTCTGTTAGACAGAAAAGCAGATATCCATTTGTGAAGGGGTCCTGAAATGCCATAGGATTTTAGTTTTAGGAGAAGTTTATCATGTACTACTGAGTCAAAAGCTTTGCAGAAGTCTATGTAGATTGCATCTATTGTTTTGCCTTGATCAAGATTTGTAGTCCATATTTTTTTACAGTGGAGAAGTTGTAGGTTGCATGATAATTTTTTCCTGAAACCAAATTGTTTATTAGAGAGTAGGTTGTTTGTTTCTAAGTGTAAGGTGATTGATTGGTTGATGATTGATTCCATGACTTTGCAGGTGACGCAGCACAGAGAGATTGGTCTGTAATTTTCAACTAAGCTGGGGTTTCCTTTTTTGAAGATTGGGATGACTGTGGCTAGTGACCACAGTTTGGGAAGGGAACTGGTGGTGAAAGCTTTATCAAAGACATCTCAGCCAACAGAAGGAAAAGGGAAGCATCGCAGAAGAGATTTGGGATGCTTTGGATTTCTAGTTTTCTGGAAAGTCAAAGTAAAAGGAGGGAGATGAGTTTCAGATTTGTAAGTTTCTGTCACTGTAATCTTATAATAAAAGGGGTGTCAGCACTCATGGTTACCAAGAAGGTCTGAATGTCCTTCTTTAAAAGAAGGACACCGTACTTCATCCCACTGCCTTATCAAACTCAAGATTCCTTCTCCTTCTTGCTGTGCGCTAGACATCTCCTTCACCACTTCATCTCCCTGATGCCAACTCTAAATGTAGGTGCTACACTGGATCTGCAAACTTGGAAAGGCCACAAATGAAGGTGGAATATATGCATCCCTGGATAGTGTTGCAGGATCCAATCTGAGTTGGGGACTGGGACCATAGGTTTGTGTCTTCCAAGCTTTCATACTCGTGCTGAAGCCCATCTTCAGGGAACTTCTCTCTAGCAGAGCAGGGGTGAAATGCTCCCGGCGCAATCCAGTAGCGATGGGGATGGGTAGTTCGGAGAACCGGTAGCAAAAATCCCTGCCCCCCCCCGCCCACACCTTGCTGTTCCTCTTCTCTGTCCCTGAAGCTCTCGGTGGTGATATAGCTGCAAACAGCCTTAAATGACTGCAGCGGCACTTCAAAGGGCTGCACTGTCATGTCCCACTCCCCCTCCGACGGCCGGGTCTGGGAAGTCTGTATCAAGTGTGGCCACGAAGCCTCTGCAGCTTTGCCAAATTCCTGTCAGAGTTCTCAGGGCAGGCAGGAATCCAAGGTGTGACTTCAGCAAACCAGATGAGACTTTGCTTGACTCAAGGAATGCCAAAAAGCAGATCCTGTATATAGGCCATGGGGTGTGGCTCCATGACTCAGCACTTATCCAGGCCTGCCCCTCCCTTCCTTTTGCTGACGTCGCCTCTCCATTCTCTGGAAGCGGGGATCCGTCCACTGTGACTTTCCGTCCTCCTGATCTGCTGCTGGCAATTCTAGCACGTGGCTGGCTTCGTGCTCACATGCTGTAGGAGGGAGGTTTGTTTGCTCATTCTGTCTGGGCATGGTGCCAGGGCTGGAGGCTGGAGTCATGCCAGGCCGTTCCTCTTCATTATCAGACTCTGACTCAGATAGCAGGAGATGGGAGGGGCCCGGCTGAGGAGAGGAGGACGGGCAAGGCACAACACCGCACTATACTTTATAGTACTATACTTGATATTATTTTGATCAGCACTGTAGGCAGCTAGTAGACCAGTGCCTCTATTTTTAAAGAAGGTAGACTGGTGCGCTCCCAAGTTTTGTATACTTTATTATTTTTATTATTTATTATTATTGGCCATGTCACACCCACCAATTAAGCCCTCAGAACTGGTAGGGAAAGTTTTTAGATTTCACCCCTGTAACAGAGTGTGTGCTTTGGATGATTCTCTGTATAGTATTTATATGGTGCCTGTTGCATGTGGGTTTTAGATGTTGATTAACATTGGGTGTTGATGACTGGCTATTAAGTTGTTGGTTGTTGTTTGCTTGTGCTGCCGAGCCCTCGCCTTCTAAATACTTGATAAACTGGTGGTAAATCAGCATTCCTGTTGGCCCGTTTCCTAGGCTTCAATCACTTCCATGGCTGTTTTTGTGCCTGCTCATCCAACAATCTTTGTAGTAGCAAAATTGAATGAGAAAGGCAAAGCAACCTATTCCAGCAGCCTTTATTTTATTTGGCAAACAAAATCTCAGAGGAGCTGTTAACTTGATCTCTGGGAATCTTCCCTCTGATAATCAACAAGATCCATCAGATTCCTTGGGCAGACCAATCAAACAGTACTTCCCCACTGCAATTTTCCATGGTGATCAATCTGTGACAAAGGTCAAAGTTTAGTGCTTTCCTCTATCCACCTTCACATTCTATCACATCTGCCCTGAGACACAAAACAGATCTACTGTGTGATTTCTCATGTGTTGGACTCTCAAAAGTTCCATCTTTTCAAGTGTTGTTGATTTGACTGTATAGTGTTATGTAAAATTATTTTTATTGCTGTCTTGAAACGCTCTGGGATCCACTGGGAGGAAGACTATTTTGGTATCTGTAAATTGTAAACAGAATGAAATAGTCCTGTAATCTTGTTTAGGCAAAAAAAAATAATAAAGACTTATTTTTTTTTTGCATGAAGCTGCTGAAACCATTTGCATAGCTGGGGACAATTTAAGCAGATTTCTTTTATCCCCTTGGCTCTGCTTCTATGCAAAATAGTGGCTTAGCCCACACAGCACACAACACTTGCCAAAAAGTAGTTGGGTGGTTTGAGAATTCAGCATGAAATCTGGGAACTTGGTCATTGTCAAAACCTGAAATATACATCAGCCTTTAAGCCACAAAATGATGTTGCAATTTGGGCAAAACGTGCTACATGAACAAAGATTTACTTGAATTTAGAATATAGTGTGCTATTTAACACAGCTTTTGTCTAACTTAGTACAGTCAGTGGGTTTTATAAAATATCTCAATACTGTACAGAGACTGCTGTAGGAATCCAGCTGGAAAAATTTAGGGATCTTCTGGATTTTTACAGACCTGATACTATCTTTGAAGACTGGGAAGGGCTTAGATTTTACTACATTTTTTGCATCTATAATATTTCAAAATCTCAAAGTTCATATTTCTCAAGCTGATTTATTATTTCGATGAGAAAGATACTGAACAAAATAACAGAGTTGGAAGGGACCTTGGAGGTCTTCTAGTCCAACCCCCTACTTAGGAAGGAATCCCTACCCCACTTCAGACAAATGGTTATCCAATATCTTCTTAAAAACTTCCAGTATTGGAGCATTCACAACTTCTGGAGGCAAGTTGTTCCACTGATTAATTCTTCTCATCGTCAGGAACTTTACTATATTTCTTTGTAAAGTTGCATTTCAGAAAATTGTAAGAAACTTATTTTTCAATCAGTCGTTTAAGTGTTTCCTTTCCAGAGATAATTGAGTGTGAATAAATCAAATTTAATAAAGTAATGGTTTCAATTAGTACCTCATGAACATGCAAATTTAAAACAACAAAACACACTTCTTGTTTTGGATGCATTTTTAAACTGCCCTTCAAAATTTGTAGAGCGATTGAGGAAAAACAAAACATAAATGTTAACATCTTTTCAGTAGATATAAAAAGATATTTTATTCATTCATGGCATGATTCATTTGCTCAGAATGTTTTATCTACCTTTCAGTTTACACTTTTTAAGAGTTCATGATGTAAGTACAAATATAAACTTACAACAAATAGAATATTACATCAGGAGGAGCAAACAAAACAACCAATTTAAATCTACTTTGCAATTTTAAAAGAAACCAGTCTGTTGCCAAAATAGTGTCATTTGCTGTTCTCTTGACTGCTTTTGTTAGATTCGGGCAATAACGAGGCAGGAGACCAGATGAGTAACAACAGCTCTTTAGTTTATAGTGAACCCAGCAAGAACATGCGGCAAAAACCCCTCTTTATATACAGTTTAGGCTGAGGCTTCAACCAATCAGCAACGTGCTATTTCCCGCCCAAGTTTCCCTCCAAAACTTTTAAAGATACATTACACTCCTTCCCTCCCAGAATGCATTGTACCATATTTACATAAAAATTTACATCTTATTTGTCTAAGTAGTCACGCAGGTAGACAGGGCGTCTCCTAACCCTTTCGGACCTGCGCAATTCATTCTCTGGGAGTGAGTCGAGCTGGCCGGAGGGACTGTTAGTTCCTCCCAGCTCCTCCTCCAGGCCATCCGGCCCTGGATTATCTGCAGCTTCGTCCCTGCGATCGTCAGGAGGAACCGGTTGGTGTCGCTGGACTTCGTCGGACCCAGATAAGTCCCCCGTTTTTTCCGGGTTTGAGTCAGCTGTGGATTCAAACATGTGGTAGTCAGGGCCTGGCTGATCTGTTTCTGGTTTACTTGTTATCCGTTTCCTTATTTGGTCTATGTGGCGCTTCCAAAACCGGCCATCCTCTATTTCTACTAAATATGATTTGGGCCCGGTTATCTTAAGGATTGTCCCTTTAAGCCACGTTGGGCCCTCGCTGTAATTGTGTGCCCACACTGAGTCGCCTACTGTCATCTCCCTCGTCTTACTGAGTGCGCCCTTGTACCCGTCTGGTGTGTATGCTGGGTTTAGGCGGTCTAATGGGGACCTGAGCTTTCTGCCCATTAATAGTTCCGCTGGCTGCGGCCAGTTGTCACACAGGGGGTTCTGTGTTGGACGGCTAGGAAGGTGTCTATTTTTGTTTGCCAATCGCCTGGCCTTATCCTGGATAATGCTTCTTTCGCGCTCCGAATGAAACGTTCTGCAAGTCCGTTCGTCGCCGGGTGGAAAGGCGCCGAGAGGACATGTCTGATGCCCTCCTCCGCCAAGTACCCCTCAAACTGGGTTGCCGTGAATTGCGGGCCGTTGTCGGAAACTAGGGTGTCGGGCAACCCATGGGTTACAAAGAGGTGCCTCAGGACTGAGATCACGGACTCGGCCGTCGTGGATCTCATGAGAATGATTTCTAGCCATTTGGAGTAGGCATCCACTACCACTAGAAAGGTTTGCCCGTGGAACGGGCCGGCAAAATCGATGTGAATCCTAGACCATGGCCCCTGGGGTTTCTCCCACTCTCGGATTGGGGCCGTAGGGGGTAGTGGCCTAGACTCCTGGCAGGCTTGGCATTTCCCTACCCTGTCGCTAATTTCCTTGTCCATCAAGGGCCACCACACGTAACTCCTCGCTAAGCCCTTCATCCTTACGATTCCCGGGTGGCCTTCATGCAGAAGTTCTAATACCTTTTTCCGTAATTTCTCCGGAACCACCACCCTATCCCCCCATAACAGACACCCCCCTTGAACCGATAGCTCCCCTCGTTTCTTAACAAATTCCTTGAAACTCTCGCCCGGCGCAGCGGGCCATCCCCTTTGTACCCAACCAATTACAGTCCTTAATGTAATGTCCTTGTAAGATGCCCTGGCCACTTCCTTGGATGTGACCGGACCCGAGTCCAAAGAGTCAATTAGCAGGATGGGTGCCCCCGGGGTAGGGTCTTCGACGGTTTCCGGTAACGGGCATCTGCTCAGGGCGTCCGCATGCCCTAACTCTTTCCCCGGCCGGTGAATCAATTTGTAAGAATAGGCCGCTAGGAAGATAGTCCATCTGGTCAGTCTGGGTGAGAGAGCCACGGGCGTTGGGCGGTCGCCTGCCAATAGGCCTAGTAGGGGTCTATGGTCCGTGACTATCTCGAAGTCACGACCGAATACATATTCGTGAAATTTCTTTACCCCGGAGACTATAGCCAATGCTTCCCTATCTAGCTGACTATAGTTCCTCTCGGCCGAAGACATTGTTCGGGAGTAGTACGCTATAGGGGCTTCTGTCCCATTTGGCAATCTGTGGCTGAGCACAGCCCCCACCCCGTAGGGAGATGCATCACAAACTAGCACTAAGGGCAGCGTGCCATTGTATTGAATGAGGAGGCTATCACTGGATAGGAGGTTTTTACCTCCTTCGAATGCCTTAGCTCCCGCCTTCCCCCATGACCACACAGCTGTCTTCGCTAGTAATTTGTGCAGCGGTTCGGCGATTGTTGCCTTGTTCTTTAAGAACACCGCATAGAAGTTTATCAGGCCCAAGAATGCCTGTAACTCCGTTTTGTTTTGGGGAGCGGGGGCCTTCCTGATGGCCCTTACCTTGCTCTCAGTGGGGTGGATCCCTTCCCTGTCTATCCGGTAGCCCAGGAATTCTACTGATCCTACCCCGATCTGGCATTTGTTCAGCTTAACCTTAAGCCCGGCAGACCGGAAAATGCCCAAAACTTTTCTCAGCCGTACCCCCAATTCCTCTAAATTGTCAGCAGATATCAAGACATCGTCGAAGTAGGGCACCACCCCGGGTAGTCCCTGCAATAGCCGCTCCATTAGGTTCTGGAATAACCCAGGAGCCACGCTAACCCCAAACTGTAGCCGGGTGCATTTAAAAGCACCCCGGTGCGTGACGATTGTTTGCGCTTCAGCTGTGCTGCTATCTACGGGTAACTGCTGATAGGCTTGGGCCAAATCTAGCTTGGCGAAAACCTGCCCTTGACCTAACGAGTGCAACAAGTGTTGCACCACTGGGACGGGGTATGCACTCTTCTGCAATGCTTTGTTAAGCGTTGCCTTGTAGTCCGCGCAAATCCGGACCGATCCGTCCGGTTTGACTGGGGTGACTATAGGTGTCTCCCATTTTGCATGGTCAACAGGCACTAGTATCCCCTGGCTTACTAGCTTGTCCAACTCCCGGTCGATCTTGGGCTTTAGGGCAAAGGGAACCCTCCTAGCTTTTAAACGGATAGGGGCAACTTGTGGGTCTAGGTTAAAGAAATAGGGTCCCCTCGTACTTGCCCAGGCAGTCTTTGAAAACGCCCTCGAACTCCTTCATTAGTTCATCTTTGAGGTCGACTGCATTCCTGAAGACCCCGGTCACTCCCATGCCCAAAGCTCGGAACCAATCCAGTCCTAGTAAACTTGGTAATGTTCCGTCAACTATGGTGATTGGCAGGGTTTTCCTGAACTGTCCATACTTGACTTGGACGGTCGTTACCCCTTGAACAGGGATCCGATTCCCCTGGTAGTCCTGCACCCGCAGCTTCTGGGCTTGCAGCTTGCGCTTCACGATGGCAGGCAAGTCTCTCACGAGGGTGTCCCAGGACATAATCGTGATCGATGAGCCGATGTCCACTTCCATTTGGCACGGCACCCCTTCAATGTATGTCCTGGTAAAAATCTTTTCCTCTAGTTTCATTACTGCGTGACCCACTCTCACGGCAGTCTGGTTTAGTTTCGCGCCCTTTTTGAATGGACCAATCCCGGGCCGCTTCGCTGCTCCCGCGCTCTGATTGGTCGGTTTGAATTTTTGGCGGGAAGGTTGGGGGGCTCGGCAGGCCTGCGCTATGTGGCCTTTCTTTTCGCACCGCCGGCAAACCGCGTCCTTAAACTTGCAGTGTTGTCGTTGGTGTTGGCCCCCGCAACTCGCGCATTCGCTCCGGTCCTCTCTCTCCGGCCTTCCGGTGTGGAAAACCTCGTCCTTTTCCTCACCCTCCGATTCGGCCTGGACTTCCTCATTGTGCACCGGGGTTGTTTTCGCTCCAACCCCTGGCGCGTTCGGCATTTGCAGGGTCTCCGCCGCTTTGGTGGACATCTCGTGAGCCCTGGCCTCGTCCAGGGCTATCGCCAGCGTCAGGTTGCTTCTCGACAGCAGCCGCCGTCGCAGTCGGATGTCCCTGACCCCACAAATGAGCTGGTCGAGCAATGCGTCTTCCAAATCCCTGTATTCACAATGGTTCGCGGCTTTTCTCAACGCCGCCATGTACACACTAATCGATTCACCCTCGCGCTGTACCCGCTGTCGCAACTCGAACCGCTGGACGAACTTTGAGGGTGTCGGTGCGTAGTGTGCTCGAAGTGCCGTTTGCAGAGTTTGCCACGGTACCGACTGTACCGGCGTTGGCTCTGAAAGCGATTCTGCGGTATCGAAAACCTCCGGACCGCAGTGGCTTAGGAAGTACGCTCGCTTCCTATTGTCCGAGACTCCTTGGAGTTCGTTCGCTTCGAGGAAACACTCGAAACGAGCCATGTACGACCCCCATTTCTCCTTGGCTGGGTCAAATGGCGCTGGCGGTGTGTAGCTGGACATCGCTGCTTTCCGCCCCTTACTGTCTGGGTTCGCTAATTCCTGGTTAATTCAGCTCTTTTGGGTGACCTCGCTGCCTCGAAATCCCACCTTCGTCGCCAGTGTTAGATTCGGGCAATAACGAGGCAGGAGACCAGATGAGTAACAACAGCTCTTTAGTTTATAGTGAACCCAGCAAGAGCATGCGGCAAAAACCCCTCTTTATATACAGTTTAGGCTGAGGCTTCAACCAATCAGCAACGTGCTATTTCCCGCCCAAGTTTCCCTCCAAAACTTTTAAAGATACATTACAGCTTTCTTTCTTTTTTTTGTATAATTTGTGCTGTAGCGCAGAGAAGTAATTTAATAATGGGGTGGATGAAGCAGAACACACTTATAGATTTTGGATCCCCAGAATAAGTATGAATTGCAGGTTTACAATTGTAACATCTGAAGCAAAACTGGCTGAGGAACTCTGGGAGTTGAAATCCATAAGTCTTAAAGTTGTCAAGGTTGGAGACCCCTGTCCTAGGACATCCTTTTTTCTTTTAATATGCTCATTTTTGAAGTCAACTAAAGTATCAAATGCTTCCTCTCTTATATTAAATCATATGGGGAATATGGGGAAAAATTTCAGCTGAAGAAATAGGACAGCAAATGAGGAATATTAGTCGCAGAATCTATATTGGGCCTTTTGATATGCTTAAAATTAAATAGCAATACTGGTGGATTGAATTTTGCTGTAGGTTATTGCATCTTGAACAAAAAAGTGAGGAAAAAGGCTATTAAACCTTTTTATTGTTGTTATTAAAAAATAGGGCATCTATGGTTGATGGAGAAAATTGTATTGAGGAGGCAGAAAAAATGCACTTGACAATGGATAAAGTAAAGATCTGAAGAGTGTTTCATAAAAAAAAGATTCAGCTCTCAGAATATTTCAGTGCTCTGCTTCTCCCATTAAGATAAAAATCTTTTAAATCTTTTAAAACCCTTGTTCATTAAAAACGATACATGAAAAATAACTGCTTGAGATTATGTTGAAGTTTAGCAGATTGTGGACGATTTAAACCACCACAGCAAAAGTCTGCTTCAAACTGAACTCAGACCTGATGATTTTCTGGAGACGCATTTCTTTGCAATATAACAATTTGGAAATGGTTTTCCAGTACTTTCTTCTGGGATTTTATTTATTTATTTTGCCAACTGTCCTGGCAGTTTCCCATTCGGATGCAAATCAATCAGACCATGCTTAGTTCTTTGAGTTCAAACACCATAAGAAAAGGTTGTTTGGGGAAAACAAATCCATGAGAGGAATCTAGCGTATATAATGCATTATGAATGTGGAAAATATAAATTCTCCCAGCAAATTTGGGCAGAGGGAGAATGACTCTTCCGTTGTTTTTCTACCTACATGAAAAAGTGTCTGTCTGTCTGTCTGTCTGTCTTTAACCTTGACTTCTGTGTACATGTCCAAGTAGTTTCCTTGGCAACCCTGTAGAAGTGGTCTGTCAGTCATGTCAGGGTTCCAAGTTACAGACACAAAGAAATCAAAACTCTGAGGCCTGGAGTTCAAAGTAACCTCAAAGTAAGAATTTATTAGGAATGCCATATTGGCACAGCTGGTGAAGGACCCAAGATTTCCCCCACCTGAATCAAACCTCAAAGTTCATGCCCCCAGGTCACACATCCATCATATGGTCCAATCAGGTCACAGTCCTCCTTCAGCTGTCTCTGGTCCATGCCTTCCAACCACCTGGTGGGGATGTCCTTGGCTCCATGAGAAAGAATGTTATTTTGGCTACAGTTTCCCCTCTGATATCTCATCTTCCCCCCTCATGTTCCCACAACTACAACCGGCCTTGCTGTGGCAGCCCTGAAGATTTACAAAATGGTTCAGGGCTGACAATTAGCTTCTTTCTTCTGGAACAGAACTCAACTTTCCTCTCTAGGGTTGAGAGAGTCATTGGGCCAAATTCAACCAGCCAGCTTCCATGCTAAGAGAAGATTAAGTATGGGTCTTCCAACTCCTAGTCCAGCACCTTAATCAGGGGTGGGCTTCAAAAAATTTAGCAAGGGATTCTCCTTCCGGTTGCTGGGTGTGTGTGGCTATGGTGGGTATGGCCTAGTCGGCCTCTTGCACCACGGTTGGGAGGGGGGCATTTTTGCCCTCCCCAGGCTCTGGAGGCTTTCCTCGAGCCTCCAGGAGGGTGAAAACAGCCTCCCCAGGCTCTGGAGGCTCTCTGGAGGCCAGAATGGAACAGTTTTGTTTCCAGCCTTCCCAGACTTCTGGTAGGCCAGCTTTCCGCCCACCCTGAACCTCTGTGCGCGTCCTGCACTTACCTGCATCCAAAACGGGCCGCATGGGGACTCCTGGGAGGGGCAGGGTAGGCGGGTCAGCCAGGATTGGGATTTGGGGGTTCTCTGAACTGTACAGAATCTTAGCTAGAGATTCTCCCGATCCCCTGCAGACCCCCAGCAGCCCACCCCGGACCTTAATCCCTCTACTGCTGACTTTCTGTGAAAGTTACATCATTTTAGGGGATGCAAGTCCTTTGCAGCTGGGCTGATCAATACATTTCCAGTCCATTATTAAGTGAATCATGGCAGTCATTAAGTTAGTAATACAGATGTTAAGTGAAACTGGTTTCCCCCATTGATTTTGCTTGTCAGAAAGTTGCAGAAGGTGATCGTATGACCCCACAACACTGCAACCATCATAAATGTGAGTCAGTTGTCAAGCATCCAAATGTGAATCACATGACCATGGGGATGCTGCGATGGTGAAAAATGGTCATAAGTAATTGTTGGAAGCAAAATCCTGGTCCAGTTCCAAGCTGAGAATAAAATGGAGGCTGCTTAAAATAAAGGAAGTCCATATCAGTCCTGGAGGCCATCTTTTTCTTTGGATCTTCAGGGCTGCTACACTCAGTGCTGTGGGAAACTGGGAGGGGGGATTGCATGGAGTTGTAGAGATATCTAGGCATAATAACATTCTTTTCTCTGGGAGTCAAGGACGTTCAGCTTGCACCTGGTGTTGTGTCTGCGCCCCCTGAGCCGGGCCCCCAGCCAGAAAGTGACTCAGAAAGTGAGGGGGAAGGGCCATCAGGACTTACCTCTGGAGCACCAGCTTCCCTGGCTCAGCTCCAGGAGCCAGAGGCAGGCCAGGTGGAGGAGATAACGAGGCCTCCGTCCCCTGACTTTTTCCCCCCCAGGCCATGCCTCCAGACCCGGCTGATGGCAATCAGGCCTGGCTGGACCCTAGGTTTCATAGGCAGGAGAGAAGGGAACAACAGAAGCAGGGGTGGGGCAGGCTTAGGAAGTGCTGAGTCATGGAGCCACACCCCACAGGATATAAAAAGCAGCAAGGGCTGCTATACCACTTCGTGACAAGCAAATCAACTGCTTAGAGGGAGAATTAGAGCTGAAGTCCTGTTTATTCCTGGTTTCCTGGCTGACTCATCGGCATCAAGAGAAATAACAGAGACACTTGGCAGACGCTCGCTAGTTTGCTGCCAGAGCTGATAGTTGCAGGCTAATTAAGTCATCGCTCGTGTCTCCCGGACTGCGGAGGGGGACCGATCACCTGGAGTGACATGACTGGGAGGCATCTCCAGTTGGGATGGTGTATTGATTGGACCATGTGATGGACATGTGGGTGCAGGGGAAGGGACTTGGACTTTCTTTTGGGTGGGGAAAACCTGGGAAAACTTTCGGATTTGGGTTTTCACAGATGTGCCAATATGACATCTCTAATAAAATGGAATTTTGAGGAACTTCTATCCTCAGAGTCTTCTTTCATTGGGGGTGTTACTTGGAACCCTGACAGTCCATTTATTGATGAGCAGAATCAACACCCACCCACACACACACAGCATGTCGTTTATTAATGAACAGAACCACATGCTGGTTCTGTTCATCAATAAACAGAATCCTTCTTTCCAATCAGCCTCCATTTTATTTCCAGCACCTTTCTCCAAGCTTGGAACTGGACCTGGATTTTTCTTCCAACGTCACTTATTTTCAATGCTGTGGTAACTTCGGACGGTCACTAAGTGAACTGTTGTAAGCCGGGGACGATCCGTACTCTATTTCTTCCTGCTTGGTATCTCTCTGATAACCCTGACATTCAGCTTTGATCATTTTTTTTTGCAGTGCCCTCCTAGATGTTACAGATCAAGTATCAACTGCTGTTTTCCCTCAGACAAGTGAAGAGTGTGAATCTTTGATCTTTGATTGACATGCCATGGTTATAATGGCATGTTCAAAATTCATATGTATGTCAAAGAAAGAAAAAAAAAAGGCTTCAGTGGGAGGGTGGAACAAAAAGGAACATCAAAGAATAGATTAGAGTTTGGGGAGACACGCTGGAACTAATAAAAGCAAGCAAGACGCTCGGGGCTGCAGAGAAAAGTGGAAATGTTATTATAATGTTGTCAGGGAATCTGACTTTTCATTAAAAGCATCCAGAAGCCAAAAAAAAAAAAAAACCCCAGCTCTGCTATAATCCCAGTGTCTGCCTGTGAAATAATTTTGACAAGATCCATAATCATCCTCAAATACTCTCTGTGTTGCGTGTCTTACCAAATCTTTGGCAAGCTATGACCCGAACAACTGCTTATCCTTTTCTTAGGAAGATAGAGAGCATTTTAACATACAGCCAGCGAGTTGGGTGTGTGTGTGTTTTAATGTGTATTACTTTCCATTAGTATCCAGAGGGAGCTCATGCCGTTATGTAACCATCCTTACTAATCTTCCTTGCAGCATTGTGGGAATGAACGTATCCCTAAAGTCTTTCTATTATTCTAGGTCAGTTTATTGGCCCGCTATCAGGGTGGGGCACGATGAGGTGGGGTGGGGCAATGTTGGAGAGATCTCATCCTTGTTTTAGTTTAATACTTTTTAGTGACCATTTGAACGTAGAACAGCACTGAAAAAAGAGACTTATAGCAACAGCGCCTCTGTGGCTCAGACTGATAAGACAGTCTGTTATTAACAGCAGCTGCTTGCAATTACTGCAGGTTCAAGCCCCACCAGGCCCAAGGTTGACTCAGCCTTCCATCCTTTATAAGGTAGGTAAAATGAGGACCCAGATTGTTGGGGACAATAAGTTGACTTTGTATATAATATACAAATGGATGAAGACTATTGCTTGACGTAGTGTAAGCCGCCCTGAGTCTTCGGAGAAGGGCGGGATATAAATGCAAATAATTAAAAAAAAGCACTTAGACTTATATACTGCTTCACGGTGCTTTACAACCCTCTCTAAGCTGTTTACAGAGTCAGCGTATTTTTCCCAACAATTTGGCTCCTCATTTTACCCACCTCTGAAGGACGGAAGGCTGAGTCAACCTTGAGCCTGGTGAGATTCAATCTGCCAAATTGCAGGCAGCCGGCAGTCAGCAGAAGTAGCCTGCAGTACTGTGGTCTAACCACTGTGCCACGTAATCATTGTAATCATTTCTCACACAACAGTTGCGGCCTCCCCGTGGTCATGTGATCAAAATTCAGATGCTTAGCAACGTATTCAGGTTTATGATGGGTTGCGGTCTTCCAGGGGTCATGTTCCAATCATCCTTTGGTGACTTTCTGACAAGCAAAGTTAATGGGGAAGCCAGATTCCCATAACAGCTGAGTTACTAACTTGATAATCGCAGTGATTCATTTAACAACTGTGGCGAGAAAGGTCGTAAAATAGTGCAAAACTCATATAACAGGTGTTTCACTTAGCAAGAGACATTCAGGGCTCACTTGTGGTTGTAAGTCAAGGACTACTTTATTTTTCAGAGTATAAGGTGCACCTTTCCCCCCCAAAAAAGAGGGTGAAAATCTGGATGCATCTTATACTCTGAATATAGCTCCGCCCAGCTTCTCAAAGGGAGGTTTCAGAGACTGAAAAAAGCTTCAGAAAAGAAGACCCCAAACAGAGCTTCAGAGGCTTTTTTTCCTGAAGCTGTTTCTAAGGCTTTCAGAGGCAGAAAAAAGGTTTTTCTGAAACAGAGTTTCAGAGGCAGAAAAAAAAGCAAAAAAAAAAAAGCAAAATAAAAGCTAGGCACATAGCTCACAACCAAGGAACCTGTTGCTAAAGTTCACCTCTGGAAACAGCTGATTGGGGATATTCCAGAAGGCCCATCCACCTGCAAATCAGCCTATTTCTTATTTAAATAAATTTTCCTCCCCAAAAACTAAGTTGTCTCTTATACTCTGGTGCGTCTTATATTCTGGTGCGTCTTACATTCCGAAAAATATGGTACTTGTATTTGCCTCCCCTACTTGTGACTATGGACAACACAAAGATCTGTGACATTTTTCTTCTTTTATGTATCATTGCCTTAATCTTGTCTGGATACATCTAATAAATGTCTAATGAAGAGAAAGACTAGGGGTGATGTGATATATCTCATAAATGTCTAATGAAAAGAAAGACTAGGGGTGATGTGATAGCAGTCTTCCAGGACTGGATGGATTCTTACAGAGAAGAAGGGGTAGACCTGTTCTCCAAAGGATCAGAAAGCAGGCAAGATCATTAAAGAAAGATCCTACCTGGAACTAAGGGGAAATTTCCTGAGATTCAGAACAATTGATCAGTGGGCCCGCTTACCTCTGGAAGTGGTTAGTGGGCGCTCCATAACTGGAGGTTTCAAGAACTGGACAGCCATTTCCAGAGTATCCAACAGGGGAGTTGGACAAGAAGACCTCCAAGATCCCTTCTAACCCAATTATTCCATGTTCTATGAGTGACTGAAATTAGTAACTTGCAGGGGTGAACTCTAATTTTTTTTGTTACCATTTCTGTGGGCGTGGTTTGGTGGGGCGTGGCTTTGGTGGGGGTTCGTGTGACTGGGGGATCAAACAACAGAAACTCACTAGCAATGTCCTGCTGGAGCAGGGGTGAACTAGATGACCTCCAGATCCCTTCCAGCCCTGGATTATCCTCTGAAGCTGCATCTAGTGCCAGATTTGTACTCCTTCCTTCCTCCCTCCCTCCCTCCCTCCCTCCCTTCCTTCCTTCCTTCCTTCCTTTCTCTCTCTCTCTCAAAAACGCACCCCCACACACCCCATTTTTCCTCCCAGCAGGCTTGCTAGGCAAACCAAAAAATGGGGTGGGGGGTGGAGGGAAAGTCCGTTTTCCCTCCCAGCAGGCTTCAGGGAAACTTCAGGGAAGCCTGCTGGGAGGAAAAACGGACTCCTCCTCCCCCGTTTTTTGGCTAGTACCCAGCTGAGCTGCACGATCATCAAAGGCTTTTTTTTTTTAACTTTTAAAGCATTTTTTCTTCCGTGGGAAAAAATGCTTTTAAAAGTAAAAAGAAAACACCTCTGATCATCGCACGGCTGAGCTGGGCATGGGCCCGGCCCAAGGTTGACTCAGCCTTCCATCCTTTATAAGGTAGGTAAAATGAGGACCCAGATTGTTGGGGGGGCAATAAGTTGACTTTGTTAAAAATATACAAATAGAATGAGACTATTGCCTTATACACTGTAAGCTGCCCTGAGTCTTCGGAGAAGGGCGGGGTATAAATGTAAAATAAATGTAAAAAAAAAAAAATGTAAAATGGGCTGGGGGGGAGGGACAGTGATTTTTGCTACCGGCTCTCCGAACCACCAACCGCCATTGTTACCAGATCGAGCGATCCGGTCTGAACCGGGAGCATTTCACCTCTGGTAATTTGTCTCAACAAAGTACATCGTCACTTTGCAACCTATTCAGAAGTAGTATTCAGCCGGTTCGAATCGATTCTCCCGAACTGTTTGCGGAAATCGCGGGCGGGTCCACCGACCCATCCTGGCTCTATGCCATCCTATTTAGGCACATTTTTGAGACCGGGCGCATGCGCAGAAGGTGCGCATGAGAGCAAAGTGCATGTGTGAAAACCTGGGCGTATGTGCAGAAGGCAGGCACGTGTGCAAACTGGGTGCATCAAGTGAGTGTGCGCACATGGGTTGAACTGGTAGTAACAGGGGCATGCATAAGAGCACCAACGTGCCTACTGTTCCTGTCCTAATGTTCCCTTTGATTGTATCCAATTTTATATAGTTATTACATAATTATGATTATATATATGCTTATATATCGTATAGTTATTTCATGCTTATGCTTATATATACTGTTGTGACAAATAAAATAAATAAAATAACATAATATAATCTGAAACCCACCGCTGAACCTATCCTTAGTTTCTGCCAGAGAAATTTGTGCAGGGGCCCACTACCTACATAGAAGACTCTTCATCGCATTGGCAGCATTGGCAGGTGCTAGAGAAGGCTAGGAGGTAGAGTGTAGGAAAGTTTTTTTTAAAAAAAATCTGATGGGAGAATGAGTAGATTCTTTTCCAGAATCTTTGTTGAAGCAAAACACCTCCTTGAAAATCTATACATCCCTACATGGTTATAGATTGATATCTTGGAAGAACATCAGGTTGACGTGTGATTTTCTATGTTTAATAAAAAAAAAATAAAGGCAGAACTTCATTAGCAGGCATCAGGCAAGTATATCTACTCATAGGTTGGAATTATACAATCACCTTCCTTTTAATAATGCATTAGAGTCCCTTTCTCTCATCCCTCTCTTAATATTCTGTTGACTTTCGCATCGGTTTTCCGGATGCAGTCGGGCTATGTAAAATAGAAAAATAAAATCAGGTATGTTTTTGTCTCTTTCTGTTTCCCTCGGTGATAAGGCGGCTAAAAATAAAATTATGCTGCAATGGTAGGAAGGTGAAAGTTTGATTTATTGATTAATTTGTCAAACTTGAATGGCAACCATCTCACCATAGGCAACTTTTAAGTCATTATCCAGTTAAAATTATAATCAATCCAAGTTCTAGTCCACTTTCAGCCCCAGAAACATATTCTGTAATTTATGGAGGGAGGGAAAATGGGAACAGGAAGCACTACCAATATCATTTTGAATTCCTGAGGGAAGGCGGGAGGTTTTTCTCTTTCCTTCCATCTTTCCCAGCAGTCCAGCCTTTTCCTCAGAGTTGGGTCTTCATATAGTGTATCTGAAGTAAGATAATTTGATCTTGGTCATGTGTGCCTTGAGTGGAAATTCTAGATTGATTTGTTGATGATCCAACTGTTTGTTTTCTTGGCTATCCAGTGTTGAATTTTCTCCAGCACTGTTCAGAAGAATCAATACTCTTTCTATCCTGCTTCTTCAAAGTCCCAATTGCACTTTCATAGAGTGTATAGAGAGAAGAGCAGCAAAGATGATTAGGGGACTGGAGGCTAAAACATATGAAGAACGGTTGCAGGAATTGGGTATGTCTAGTTTAATGAAAAGAAGGACTAGGGGTGACATGACAGCAGGGTTCCAATATCTCAGGGGCTGCCACAAAGAAGAGGGAGTCAAGCTATTCTCCAAAGCACCTGAGGGAAGGACAAGAAGCAATGAGTGGAAAGTAATCAGGGAGAGAAGGAGAAATTTCCTGACAGGGAGAACAATTAATCAGTGGAACAACTTGCCTCCAGAAGTTGGAAGAAAAACTTCCAACACTGGAAGTTTTTAAGAAGAGGTTGGATAACCATTTGTCTGAAGTGGTGTACGGTTTCCTGCCGAAGCAAAGAGTTGGACTAGAAGACCTCCAAGGTCCCTTCCAACTCTGTTATTCTATTCCGTATATAAGAGATGAACCAGCTGAGCGCAAGGGTTCTTTTTACCTTTTTCATCATCAGTTTGGAGTCCCTAAACCCTCAACAGAGACCTACATTCACCCCTCCCTGAAGTCCGTTGATTCTTATCTGGGGCCACTTGGCATTGATGGTTAGTAGATCAGATTCTTGTGTATAGGTAGCATGGAATAAACTCACAGTTTATTTACTCCATCTGACTCCTGATTTCTTGTGTCTGAAAGTGTCACGGAGAACAACATGGCTTGCACAATCTTTGTAGATATAGACACTTCATGGTATCTGAACAACTTCTCCAAGGGAAACAACATCTTGAGATACTTGAGAGAAGTAACCTAGAACTAAGAAGAAATTTCCTAACACTGAGAACAATTTATTGTGGTGGCACAATGGTTAGAATACAGCATTGCAGGCTAACTCTGCATTCTGCTGCCAGTGGTTCGATCCTGACTGGCTCATGGTGGACTTAACCTTCCATTCTTCTGAGATGGGTAAAAGGAGGACCTGGATTATCGGGGGCAATATGCTGACTCTTTAAATCGCTTAGAAAGGGCTGTAAAGCACTATGAAACCATGTATTAATCTAAGTGCTATTGTTAACCAGTGGAACAAATTGCCTTTGGAAATTGTGGGTGTCTCAGCATTGAAGGCTTTTAAGAAAAGACTGGACAGCCATCTATCAGAAATAGTAGAGGTCTCCTGAGAGAGCAGTGGATTGGATTAGACAACCTCAAACATCCTGTTGTGTCTTCGCCCTCCCCCCACAAACCTGTCCCCCCCCCAAACCTGGCCTCCTGGCAGAAAGTGACTCAGAGAGCGAGGGGGAAGAGCCGACAGGGCTTCCCTCTGCGGAGCCTCCTTCTCTGGCTCCGCTCCAAGTCCCAGAGGCAGGCCAGGTGGTGGAGATGATGAGGCCTCTGTCTCCTGCATCTCCTTCCTCTCAGGCCATGCCTCAAGACCCAGGTGGTGACAATCAGTCGTGGCTGAACCGCCGGTATCGCAGACAAGAGAGACGGCAACATCAAAAGAAAGGGTGGGGCAAGCCTAGAGAATGCTGAGTCACGGAGCCACACCCCACAGGATATAAAAGCAGGAGGGGCTGCCCTATAGTTCTTGTGACAAACAAGCAATTGATTGTTGAAAATGTTGGCTGTACTTTGGCTCCTGGACTCTGTTTTGTTTCCTTCTGAACTTTGGGATTGTTCCAGCTCGGACTGTAGTCGCTCTGATAGATAAGAGGACTTGGCAAGAATAAATTACTGGCACATCTAGTCAGTTTGCGTTTCTAATTGATTGTGGTTGGGGGGACAGAACACGTCCCTTCGAATTCTGTTACTGTTGCTAAGGTCTTCATGGCTACTGTTCTATCAAGTGCTGGTCTGTGATATATTTCTTGACTGCTTGTTCCTTTACTGTTGATGATTGAGCCTAAAAGGTAGAAACTATCCAATATTTCAATACCTTCACTACAGTGGTGGGATTCAAAAGTTTTTACTACTGGTTCTGTGGGCGTGGCTTTGTGGGCGTTGCAGGGGAAGGATACTGTAAAATCTCCATTTCCTCCTGATCAGCTGGGACTCGGGAGGCAGAGAATAGATGGGGGTGGGGCCAGTCAGAGATGGTATTTACAGGTTCTCCGAACTACTAAAAATTTCCACTACCAGTTCTCCAGAACTGGTCAGAACCTGCTGAATACCACCTCTGCTTCACTGTCATCTCTAAGGCTGGTTGTAATAAATAAATAAAATAAACTTGGACAATAAATAAAATAATAAAAACCAATAGAATTAATAAATAAAGCAAACAAATAGACCAAATAGACCAATACAAAAACATGAATTTGGGCTCCTCCTTCGCAGTAATGTCACTGGACAATCACTAGGAACGACGGCCCCAAAACTGCTTAAAATATCTAATAGGATTCCTAATACAAATGATTAAAAAGCTTCAATTAATAACTGCTAGGAGCAAAGTAAAGTAATAAATTCATATGTTTATCACGTAATTCAAAGCTGCTTGAAAAATCTGTTCCCTTCCTCCATCAATACATATCAATTCTACTTATGAGTTGTTCTTTGAAGGAAGTGTGAGTTTTTCCACCGCAGGATAAAGAATAAAGTGGCCCTCTTCATAGAAGATTATGAATGAATGAATGAATGAATGAATGAATGAATGAATGAATGAATGACCTATGCCTATTCCTCTATGTCACGGGTGTTAAATTTATTGCATCACTTTTTTTGCCTTCACAGAGCTCGGGTGTGTGTGGCCTGCGTGTGATGCATCTGGCTCGCAGGCCCCAATTTGACACCACTGCTTTAGATAGAGGTGTCCAAGCTTGGCAGCTTTAAGACTTGTGGACTTCAACACCCAGAATTCCCCAGCCAACATCTGGGAGTTAAAGTCCACATGTCTTAAATTTGCCAAAGTTGGACACCTCTATCTAGATCTTTTGGACCACTCTTCCATTCAACTTGCCAGTGTCTACTCTGATGGGCAGGGACTTGTCAACATCTATGGCAGATACTTTTCAAAGATTATCCACTGATCCTATTCCTTTTGATTGATCATCATAGGGCTTCAAGCTGGAACCTTCTATATCTAAAGCAGGTATGCTTAAGCCTGAATATAAGCTTATTTTGATATTCTTGAAGTCCCTCAGAACTTAGTTCTCTTATGAGGCCTGGAGTATCCAGGAAACTGGAGACTTGCATAGATGGATCCATTGCAAAGCTGGTTAGTCTTATTCTTTCTTTTATTTATTTATTTATTTATTTATTTATTAATCACATTTATATACCGCCCTATCTCCCGAGGGTCTCAGGGCGGTTCACAAGCAAGTAAAAGACATATAAATACACACTAAAACCACATTTAAAAAACTTATTCTACAAAGCCGAATTAAAAAGCAATATAAATAATAAAAACCCATTTAAAACCAATATAAATTTAAAAACTAATCCAGTCCACTCTTTGCCAAGAGTTTTCCATCTCTGTTTTTTAAAAAAATAATGGTTACTTTTTAAAGTGATTTTTATATCTTGTTTTAATATTTGTGTTTTATCTGATCATTGTATATCATCCCGGGTCATTTTTTGTGAGATGGATGGCCATTCAAATTTAATTAATAAAATAAATCATCACGTTTTTGGCCTTCCTCAAGCACCGCCATTTTGTTCTATGTGAGTTGGTCTGACTTCATTTTTGTCTCCTTAGGCACCTTAAAGCAGGGGTGAAATTCAGCAGGTTCTGACAGGTTCTGGAGAACCAGGTAGTGGAAATGTTGAGCAGTTCGGAAAACCGGCAAATACCACCTCTGGCTGGCCCCAGAATTTTTTATTTTATTTTATTTTTATTTACATTTATATCCCGCCCTTCTCCGAAGACTCAGGGCGGCTTACAGTGTATAAGGCAAGAATGGGGTGGGAATGGAGATTTTGCAATATCCTTCTCCCTGGAGTGGGGTGGGAATGGAGATTTTGCAGTATCCTTCCCCGAGGAGTGGGGAGGGAATGGGGATTTTGCAGTATCCTTCCCCTGCCACGCCCACCAAGCCACACCATGCCCACCAAGCCATGCCCACAGAACCGGTAGTAAAAACAATTGGATTTCACCGCTGCCTTAAAGTCTCTGTTCAACATGACCAGATTGATTAAGCAAAATGAGAAACCTCACTTGGAAGGTGAATCACAGTAGAAAAATATTTCCCCCCGTCTGGCAATAGAGAGAGCGAGAGGGTTTTCCTCGCTTTGTAGAATTCACTCGAATCTGAGTAACATTATGTAAAACTCCATTGGAATAAAAGTGAAAAAGCGCTTTAGGCAATGCTAATATATTGCTGCGACTATTTCATCTGGAGATTTTGCTGAAATCTTCCACTGGACTTCTTTTGACTTTTTTTTTCTTCTTCTTCTGACCTTTGCACTAAGACTCCAATATAAAAAGGATCTAACAATTACAAGAGCTGAGTTGGGTGTTTAGCCAGCCACATGGTATAATCAACCATGTGATAATATTATTTTGGACTTCACAGAAAGGATTCTCTTATTTAAATGTCCTTATAGCTTTCCCTAGGGACGCGGTGGCTCAGGGGCTAGGACGTTGAGGTTCTTGATTGAAAGGTCTGCAGCTCAGCGGTTCGAATCCCTAGTGCTGCCGTGTAACGGGGTGAGCTCTCGTTCCTTGTCCCAGCTTCTGCTAACCTAGCAGTTCGAAAGCACGTAAAAAATGCAAGTAGAAAAAATAAGGACCACCTTTGGTGGGAAGGTAACAGCCTTCCGTGCGCCTTTGGCGTTTAGTCATGCCGGCCACATGTCCACGGAGACGTCTTTGGACAGCACTGGCTCTTCGGATTTGAAATGGAGATGAGCCCCCTAGAGTCGGCAACGACTAGCACGTATGTGTGAGGGGAACCTTTACCTTTACCTTTACGTATAGCTTTTCCTACATATAAAAGTATACAATGCCCCCCCCACTTAATTCATACCATTCAATGGGAGGAAATAGCATTTTCAGATAGCACTATTCATCTTGATGAATTGTAGCTATCTTGTCTTGTCAAGGTGTGTGTGGGATTTTTTTGGGGGGGAGGCATCACTTCAGTTATTGGAAATTATCTATAGAGATTCTCAGTCATCCAGGTCATGGTTGTCCGAAAGGTGCTTTTTCAGGAGGCAACGGGACTTTCTTGTTGTTTCTTTGAAGACATTTCGGTTCTCATCCAAGAAGCTTCTTCAGCTCTGACTGGAGGGTGGGGAATGGAAGGATTTATACGCCTTGCTTTGATACGTTTAAAGCAGTGGTGGGTTTCAAATTTTTTTACTACTGGTTCTGTGGGTGTGGCTTGGTGGGCATGGCAGGGGAAGGATACTGCAAAATCCCCATTCCCTCCTGATCAGCTGGGACTCGGGAGGCAGAGAATAGATGGGGCGGGGCCATTCAGAGGTGTTATTTACCGGTTCTCTGAACT
This sequence comes from Ahaetulla prasina, assembly GCF_028640845.1. Classification (NCBI taxonomy): domain Eukaryota; kingdom Metazoa; phylum Chordata; class Lepidosauria; order Squamata; family Colubridae; genus Ahaetulla; species Ahaetulla prasina. The sequence goes on along the minus strand of NC_080540.1, from coordinate 287,600,427 downwards.
ACTCAAATCCTGGTACCAGTTCTCCAGAACTCATCAGAACCTGCTGAATACCACCTCTGGTTTAAAGCTATCTTTAAAGCTATTGTCTAGGACAGTAATGGTGAGTGTCGAAAAGGGCTTGTGCACATCTGGGCTGCAATCCGGAAGAGGAGCTGCCCAGGGCGCATGCATTCACCAAAAATGAACTTCCGGTTTCAGCTACTGAACTTCCGGTTTCAGCCAGCTACTCTTCCAGGTTTCTGGCATGCATGCGCACACAATGATCAGTTGGCTGGCGCGCATGCTCATGCAGGAAAATGGAAGATCAGCTCTTCTAGTTTCCAGTACTGCCGCATGCAAAAAGGCCAGCGGATCGTCGCGTGCGCATGTGCGCCAGAAACCCGGAAGAGGAACAGGCGATGCTGCACATGCCAGGCAACATGTCTCCGCGTGCCATTTCGAGCACGCGTGCCATAGGTTTGCCATCTCTGGTCTAGGATAATTCACAACTCTTGACAATTCACAGGATTAACCCAAATTATTGTTAAATCCTTAAAACATTCATAGCAGTATGAATCATCCGAGACAGGAAAAAAGGAAGGTTTCCAAGCATTTTTACAAGCTTTGTTTTCTTTTCCCCTGACAAGATTATCTGTGTATCACTTGAAAGAAAAACCTGAAAGCACACTGCTGTAACTATAGCGAATTTAATAACGTCTTGTCCCTTGTGCCTGCAAATTGGATTGATTTTATAGGTAGAATTAGGAAAAAGGATGTTCCTCAAAAGATCGTCTTAAGATGTGTGGGGGGGGAGGCTGCGTAAATAAAGATAGCTCTTGAAATAGTTTTTTCAAGGCTATTAAAGTTAATAATAGCATTTAAAACCAAACCTAGAAAGATGCCAGTGACCAAGGTACAGCAATGGGTGGAATAGCAGTATTCATTTCAACTCTCAATGGAGTGGAGAGACAGTGTTTTGCAATTTTATTTATTTATTTTATTTTATTTATTTATTTTGTCAAATACATATTAAATAATATCTATAAGCATGAACTGAATACATAAAATGAATACAACTAAAGGGAATATTAGGACAGGGATGGTATACACATTCATTCAATCATTCATTCATTCATTCACTCATTCATGTATTTATCCTATTTCCAACTGTCCATCTCCCTCAGAGAGGGGCTGAGGACAGCGTACAATAGAACCAATATAAACATTGTATAAAATTAACACTCAAATCAATTGAATTAATTTTAAAACGTCATTTTTAAAATAATAAAACTAGCATTATAGAATTTCAAAAAGTGAAAAATTCCAAGACAGGGGTAGCAGTTGTTAATATACAGTAGTGCCAAAATTGTGGAAACCTTTTGGGAAAAATGTATTTTCTAAAACTAGCTAATAACATCACATTTTTTGGAGAGTAGTACCATAAAATTATATATCAATGGAAAGATAATTTAATCAAGAATGTAATGCTATAGCTTTTATGAAGGATTTGCTATTAGAATATCAGTTACAGTATAAAGCAGAAAAGTGAAACATGTCGAAAAAATGAGATAAGCAAAAATTATCACCATAGAAAAAATGAGCTATACAAAAATTACCATGTGAGTTAATACTTAGTTGGGTAACCTTTAGCATGAATTACGGCCTTACAAGATCTTCCCATGGAGTGAACCAAATCTTTTAGTTCTGCAGCTGTTATAATGTGAAACCAAGATTGAATGATTGCTTCTATTAACTGGGTTTTATTGCTGGGTCGCTTCTGACTAACAAGTTTCTTTAGTCGGCTCCATAGATTTTCAATTGGGTTAAGGTCTGGGCTATTCCTAGGCCATTCCAGCAGTGGAATAGGATTATCTTGAAACTCCAAAAAAAGGTAGTGTTATTAGCCAATAAACCTCAAAAATACACTTTTCCCAATAGGTTTCCACAATTTTGGCCACTAATGTAGGTATGGAGCAGGGGTCTGTAAACTTGGCTCTTTAAAGACTTGTGGACTTCAACTCCCAGAAGTCTTAAAGAGCCAAGTTTGTATACCCCTGGTATGGGGGGTTCTTGTGGGGCCAGCCCCACAGTTGTATGGGCTTCTGTGTCCCCTTGTTTAGATCCAGATTGAGTCTAAGAAGCAAATTTTCAGAATAGTAATGTAGCTACTCAGTGATATAGGCAAGTGAGCTAACACCCATAATGGCATAATAAGGGAAATGCAATGTGTGTTGTATTCAGAAGAGGACATTTTTTCACAGTGGCATGGATTGCGGGGGGGTGTGGGGGGGGGAACCAGCTATGGATAAGTGCTAGTGTTCAGGAACAAAAAGTAAAATGGTTGCTAATTTCCAGGAAAGCACATATAGTTCTCGGCTTACGACCACAATTGAACCAAAAATTTCTATTGCTAAATGAAACATTTATTAAGTGAACTTTGCCCCATTTTATGCCCTTTTTGGCCACACTTTTTCAGTGAATCACTGCAGCTATGAAGTTAGTACCATGGTTTTAAGCGACTCTGGCTTCCCCACTTGTCAGAAGGTTGCAAAAGTTGATCACGTGACCTCGGGACATTGCAACCTTCCTAAATATGAGCCAGTTGCCAAGCATCTGCATTTTGACCATGTGACCAGGAGAAAACTGCAATGGTTGTTTGTGTGAAAAATGGTCATAAATCCCTTTTTTCTAATGAATAGAATAGAATAGAATAGAATAGAATAGAATAGAATAGAATAGAATAGAATAGAATAGAATAGAATTTTTATTGGCCAAGTGTGATTCGACACACAAGGAATTTGTCTTGGTGCAGATGCTCTCAGTGTACATAAAAGAAAAGATCAAGAATTCTAAGGTACAACACTTAATGGTAGTCATAGGGCAGGGGTGAAATATAAAATTTGTTACTACTGGTTCTGTGGCTGTGCCTTGGTAGGGGATAATGTGACTGGGCATGGCCAACTTTTTTTTTTCTTTTAAAAGCATTTTTTCTACAACCTCTTTGACCAAAGAGGCTGGAAAAAATGCTTTTAAAAAGTTCAGACGATCCCAACTGAGCCGAGCAATCATCAAAGGCTTTTTTTTTTTACTTTTAAAAGCATTTTTATGGCCAAAGAAAAAATGCTTTTAAAAGTTTTAAAAAAATCCTCTGATGATCGCGTGGCTCAGCTGGGCATGGGGAGGGCAGGGATTTTTGCTACCAGTTCTCCGAACCACCTGCCGCCATCGCTACCGGATCGAGCGATCTGGTCCAAACTGGGAGCATTTCACCCCTGTCATAGGGTACAATAACCAATCAGGAAACAATCAATATTAATATAGATTGTAAGGATGCAAGCATCAAAGTTACAGTCATACAGTCATGAGTGGAAGGAGATGGGTGATGGGACCAATGAGAAGATTAATAGTAGTGCAGACTTAGTAACTAGTGTGACAGTGTTGAGGAAATTATTTGCTTAGCAGAGTGATGGCGTTTGGGAAAAAACTGTTCTTGTGTCTAGTTGTTCTGGTGTGCAGTGCTCTATAGCGTAGTTTTGAGGGTAGGAGTTGAAACAGTTTATGTCCAGGATATGAGGGGTCTGTAAATATTTTCACAGCCCTCTTTTTGACTTGATGCCGTTCTAACTTGGAATTGTCACTAAATGAATTATTGTAAGTCAAGGACTATCTGTACATTATAATGGCAGCTGAAGCATTCTTGCCGAATATGAGCACAGCATGAATCTAAGTGATCAAGGATAGTGAACTATAACAGGTAGGATGTTTTGCCACAGGAAATACACTATAGGCCAAACATAGCATCTTCATGCGATCAGAGAAGAAGCAAAGATAAAGGAGAATATGTGTAGCTCTGAAATGGGACAACTTGCCATGGCCATCTTGCTGCAGGACAACTCATTGTGAGACGAGTAATATCAAAGAAATGTGGAATAGAATCATTAAAGAAAGGATGCAAAAGGAGGGACACAATGAAATGTGGATGGCAAAAATTAAAATATTTTAAATATTTACATCCAATTGTTAAATTGCCCTGCAGCGAATTGTCTTATGTGAGTTGGCCATGCGAGTTGGCCGTGGTGAGTTGTTCTACAGTGAGATGGCCATGGCAAGTTGACCACGGTGAGTTGGTCCCAATTTGACCCATTCTGGGGCAATACATATTCTCCTTTGTCTTTGCTTCTGCTCTGATAGTATGAAGATGCTGGGTTTTGCCTATTCTTATAACACTTTTTCACTTTTTGAAATTCTATAATGGTATTTTTATGATTTTAAAGCTTTCTAATCTTAAATTAATTCTGATTTGAATGTTAATTTTATACATTGGTTATATATTGGTTATATTATACATTGCCCAGAGCCCTTCTCTGAGGAAGATGGACAATTAAGAAATAGGATAAATACATGAATGAATGAATGAATGAATGAATGAATGAATGAATGAATGAATGAATGAATATGTTTATAGAATTGCAAAGCACTGTCTCTCCACTCCATTGAGAGATCACATATGAAATGTGTCAGAGTTTGTTGCAGAAATCACATCCAGAAAGCACACACAGGTAACTGATTCAGCAGAATTCATTAACTTCTCTTTATATACATAATAACACATGAAATAAATATACAATACCAATGGCAGATTCTCCAACATGGTAGTAGTTACAAGCAAAACACAGGCAGAGGAGAGAACAGTTTTAGTTTCAATTCAGCAGACAGACTAGACCAGACTTGCTAAGCCACGCCCAGGCTCCCTACTGCCTCCAGCAAATACTGTTTCAGTTTCCAAAAAGGCCCCTTTGGCTGGCCCAGTTGCTATGCCTAGTCATTGGCTGACCATGTACCATGTCTTCCCAGTCATGAACTCTCATACACATTGACAAAACGAATACTGATATTCCACCCATTGCTGTATATTGGTCGCTAGCATCTTTCTAGGTTTCGTTTTAAATGTTATTATTAACTTTAATAGCCTTCAACAGGCTATTGGCCAAATTGGGTTGGCCGTGGCAAGTTGGCCATGGAGAGTTGGCTGCGGCAAATTGTCATAGAGCCATATAGCTCAAGCCGTATAGCTTAAAAGGAAGGATCTTTGGTGCTCTCTGAGCTTGATTGTTTTCTTGCAGATGTTTCATTACCAAACTAGATAAGGTTCTTTCCTTCAAGAAACAAAGAAGAGGGAGTCTGTACCAGGAGTGCTATTCAGCAGGTTCTGACAGGTTCTAGAGAACCGGTAGCGGAAATTTTGAGCAGTTTGGAGAACTGGCAAAGGCCACCTCTAACTGGTCCCAATGGGGTAGGAGTGGAGATTTTGCAGAACCCTTCCCTTGCCATGCTCATCAAGCCACGCCCACCAAGCCACACCACGCCCACCAAGCCACGCCCAAGGAACCAGTAGTAAAAATATTTGGATTTCACCACTGGTCTGTATCTGTTTGAAAGAAAGGCAGTAAAATGTGAGCCTAGATGAGCAATTTCTTAAATAAAACACAGTTGGATATATAAAGAGGGAGACAGTGTATCCTTAACTCTTATACACACCTTCTTCATAGTAAGTTAAACGAAGTTGGATCACTGATGTTAGATTTGGATTCCAGCCTAAAAATACACACAGTAAGTCTCAGTAGTAACTCAGGCAGATGGGGAAGGAGAAAAGCTTAAGTATTGTAGTTTTCAAATGTCCATTGCCTGGAGCACTTTTAATGGCACCACTGCTTACAGAATACATAACCCACTGTTGTAAATTCTTGATCCATCAGCTGAACACGCTCAAGATATCTTTCTTAGCCTAAAGGGTATGAAACTTCAAGTATCGTGATTTTATAAGCAGAGACGGGGAAGAGTTTCCCAAGGGCCAAGGGTTTCCAACAGGCCAATGTGTAGCCGGGCTGGATTTGACAATCTGTGATATATTAGTGGAGAACTTTGCTGTTCCAGGCTATGCTCAACATTTGGAGAGGAACCGTGAAGACAAACTGCAGTCTGGATGAAACTGATCCCCAGATCTAAGTTTATGATATTTTGGAACAAGGAAGCTTAGTGGAAACATTCTGTGCACTCAAATGAGGGAGAGGATGGGGAGGGAGGGAGGAAGAAAAGGAAGGAAGCGAGGGAGGGAGAAAGGGAAGGAAGGAAGGAAGGAAGGAAGGAAGGAAGGAAGGAAGGAAGGAAAAGGAAGGAAGGAAGGAAGGAAGGAAAAGGAAGGGAGGGAGGGAGGAAAGAAAGAAGAGAAGGAGGAAAAAAGGAAGGAAGGAAAAGGAAGGGAGGGAGGAAGGAAAGAAAGAAGGGAAAGAGGAAAAAACAAAGGGAGGAAGTAAGGAAGGAAAAGGAAGGAGGGAGGGAGGGAGGAAGGAAAAGGAAGGGAGGAAGTAAGGAAGGAAAATGGAGGGAAGGAGGGAGGAAAGGAGGAAGGAAAAGGAAGGGAGAGAGGGAGAGAGGGAGGGAGGAAAGAAGGAAGGGAGGGAGGAAGGAAGGAAAACAGGGAGGGAGGGAGGGAGGAAGGAAGGAAGAAAAAGGAAGAGAGGGAGGGATGGAGGGAGGGAGGGAGGAAAGAAAGAAGGGAAGGAGGAAAGAAGGAAGGAAGGAAAAGGAAGGGAGGGAGGGAGGAAAGAAGGAAGGAAGGGAGGAAAGAAGGAAGGAAAAGGGAGGAAGGGAGGGAGGGAGGAAGGAAGGAATTTGCATTCAAAATACATGGTTATTGCCCTCCAAGCTGAAAATGCTATTTGCTCTAAGGCAAAAGATATGAGGGTGTGGGAAGGGGGAGAACTGCCGCTTTATCATATTCAAAAAAAGAATCCATTACAGAAATCACATTTTTTTTAAAAATGAAAACTCTTCGGCTGTATCATCAGGTGACCGGGAGCATGACATAGGCCGGTTATTTAATCTCTTATGTTTTCATGTCTTCTTAAGAAATTAACATAAGCCCCCACCAGCATAGAGGAGAATTTTAGGGGCATTTCCCCCCCCACCCCAATAAGCAATCCAATTTGCCAGTGTAATATGATATATATATTGATTTTAGATGCCTATTGTGAGATCTTGAAGACGTTAAACGGGGTTGCAAACCCTTCTCCTGATTGCAAAGCTGCTATTTAGATGATCCCCGGAATGATAAAAAGCCTGATCGAGGGATGCAATTTCTCCACCTGGCGAGGTGTGATATCTCAGTCACTCTTTTCAGGAGGAATAATTGCAAATCAGAGTGCAGATCTTCATGACTTTTCATGGGATATATCACCTGAATTCCTGGAAGCCCACTTCTTCTCAACAGAGCCAATCATTCAGAATGCAGCTGGAAGGGACCTTGGAGGTCTTCTAGTCCAACTTTTTCAGACAAGTGACTATCCATCTCTTCTTAAAAACCTCCAGGGATCAACATAGGACAGGAGTCAGCAACCTGTGGCTCCGGAGCCACATGCGGCTCTTTGGGCCCTCTGCTGTGGCTCCCTGTCAGGTGATCCCGCCACTGGCTGGCCCCGCCCCTCACCCTCCCCTCCCAGTAATTCCTCGCCTGGTCCGAGAAGGTAAGGGCGACGGTGGGGGATGGAAAAGTGGCCAGGCCAGAGACAGAGAGATACAGAGAGAGGGGCAGAGAGAGAGAGAGAGAGAGAGAGACATAGAGAAATACAGAGGGGGAGGAGAGGGAGGAGAGGGAGGGAGGAAAGAAGGAAGGAAGGGAGGAAAGAAGGAAGGAAAAGGGAGGGAGGGAGGGAGGAAGGAAGGAAGGAATTTGCATTCAAAATACATGGTTATTGCCCTCCAAGCTGAAAATGCTATTTGCTCTAAGGCAAAAGATATGAGGGTGTGGGAAGGGGGAGAACTGCCACTTTATCATATTCAAAACAAGAATCCATTACAGAAATCACATTTTTTAAAAAAATGAAAACTCTTCGGCTGTATCATCAGGTGACCGGGAGCATGACATAGGCCGGTTATTTAATCTCTTATGTTTTCATGTCTTCTTAAGAAATTAACATAAGCCCCCACCAGCATAGAGGAGAATTTTAGGGGCATTCCCCCCCCCCAATAAGCAATCCAATTTGCCAGTGTAATATGATATATACATTGATTTTAGATGCCTATTGTGAGATCTTGAAGACGTTAAATGGGGTTGCAAACCCTTCTCCTGATTGCAAAGCTGCTATTTAGATGATCCCCGGAATGATAAAAAGCCTGATCGAGGGATGCAATTTCTCCACCTGGCCAGGTGTGATATCTCAGTCACTCTTTTCAGGAGGAATAATTGCAAATCAGAGTGCAGATCTTCATGACCTTTCATGGGATATATCACCTGAACTCCTGGAAGCCCACTTCTTCTCAACAGAGCCAATCATTCAGAATGCAGCTGGAAGGAACCTTGGAGGTCTTCTAGTCCAACTTTTTCAGACAAGTGACTATCCATCTCTTCTTAAAAACCTCCAGGGATCAACATAGGACAGGAGTCAACCATTTATGACTGTAGGACTGTAACTTTGTTGCTTGTATCCTTATGATTTATATTGATATTGTTTCCTGATTGCTGGATATTGATATTGTTTCCTATGACTATCATTAAGTGTTGTACCTTAGAATTCTTGATGAACGTATCTTTTCTTTTATGTACACTGAGAGCATATGCACCAAGACAAATTCCTTGTGTGTTCAATAACACTTGGCCAATAAAAAAAAAATCTATTCTATTCTATTCTATTCTATTCTATTCTATTCTATTCTATTCTATTCTATTCTATTCTATTCACAACTTCTGGAGGCAAGCTGTTCCACTGGTCAATTGTTCTCATTGTCAGGAAATTTATCCTTAATTCCAGGTTGCTTCTTTCCTTGATTAGTTTCCATCCATTATTTCTTATCTTGCCTTCTGTTGCTTTAAAAAATAGGTTGACCCCCTCTTCTTTGTGGTAGCCCCTCAAATATCGGAAAACTGCTATGTCATCCTAAACTCTTCTTTTCGCTAGACTAACCATACCCAATTCCCGCAATCATTCATCATACGTTTTAGTCTCCAGGTCTTTAATCATCTTAGTTGTTCTTCTCTGTACCTTTTTTCCAAAGTCTCAACATCTTCTTTTACAATGTGGTGACCAAAACTGAGTGTTTTGTTGCCATGTGCTATATAGCAGAAGGGGGCACTGGTTTAATGCAAGAATAATCATATTTGACTGACTGGTTATGAATCTTATTTAAAATTTAATGCATTTTTTGACTTGGACTTCTGTGTAGGTCCTGACATGACATTGAAAAGCTAACTTTAGCTTCAACCGGAAAATGGTTGCAATGCTCTACCTTGGAAACAGGGAGAAGGAGGAGAAGAAGCTTTCTCCTACAGCATGAATCAGAACCAGACATGGGATAAATATCTGAATGTCAGAAGATGGCAACTTAATCTATGTTTCCCACCCCACCCCCATCCACTGTGATATCTGCTTCAGCACAATGCAGAGAAAGGCAGAGTTATGGGTTGAAGTACTGAAGACATCAATATTACAAGCCAGGATGACATGAAAATGACAACAGAGGTGCTGGGATGTCATTGCACATATGGTATAATTTGTCATGTTTGGCACAAGTACATAAAGCACATTTACCACTCCTGTGAGAAGGACAGGAGGTTAGATTGTGAGTGATGGTCAGCCCTTTAAGGTAGACTAGTTCAAGAAACAGATGCTGCAGGGATTACCTGAATTTTATGTAATTGTTGAAGAACAGAGCAACACAATTTTAAAAACTGGTCCATGGTTGTTGTTTGTGTTTCCTGTCTTGTCTTATACCAAATAATGTCAAAATGGAGTTACCTTGAGTTTCTTTCTGACACTTCCTTCGATTTCTGGTCTACGTAATCTCTTCTTCAAGCTTCTCTGTTATGACTCCTATCTTCCTCTCTTAACAGCTCTTTCATACTTCCCGTCAAGGTAATCTCTAAATTACTTTACAGTCACTGGGGGGATGGGGAAACAGGTAGGTGTGATGGTCAAGAAAGGAAGGAAGAGTGTTTCTGATTAACAACAAGATGGGTACAGTCAGGTGCATTATGGTGGCAAACCCAGATTTCAAGGGAATGCTTAGAGCTCTTAGGGCAGAAAGGATGGGTCCAGAGGTGGGTATTCGGACCAATTTGCCTGAACCAGTAGCGGAAATCGCTGGTGGGCCCCACCACCTGCCCACCCGCTCTGGCTCTATGCCATCTTATGTAGGCACCTTTCTGAGGCCGGGCACATGCGTGGAAGGCGCGCATGCCAGCAAAACGAATGTGCAGAAGGTCGGGCGCATGCATGGATGGGGCGCACATTTGCATGTGCACATTTGCAAACTGGTAGGGAAAGTGAATACTACCCCTGGATGAGTCATCCTTTCAAGGTAGACCAGGTAAGGCTTACACCTATAAGTACAAGCTCTAACTTTATTGTAAGATGACATTAGCAGAACCTTGCAAGTCCCCCCCCACTGCCTTGACTTTTGAATCCAAGAGGGAGAATTCCTTTTGAGATGTTTGCTAGGCCTCCATTTCTTCTGCAACTGTCGTGTCCCACTCCTCCTCTGACGGCCGGGTCTGGGAAGTCTGTATCAAGCGTGGCCACAAAGCCTCTGCAGCTTTGCCAAAGTTCTGTCAGAGTTCTCAGGGCAGGCAGGAGTCCAAGGTATGACTTCAGCAATCCAAATTAGACTTTGCCTGACTCAAAGAATGCCAGAAAGCAGATCCTTTATATAGGCCATGGGGTGTGGTTCCATGACTCAGCACTTATCCAGGCCTGCCCCTCCCTTCCTTTTGCTGACATCACCTCTCCAGTCTCCGGAAGTGTGGATCCATCCACCCTCCAGCTGCTGACAATTCCAGCTCGTGACTGGCTTCATGCTCCTCATGCTCACATGCTGTGGGGGAGGGGTTTATTTGCTCGGTCTGTCCGGGCATGATGCCAGGACTGGGGGCTGGAGGCATGCCAGGACATTCGTCTTGCTCAGTCTGTCTGGGCATGGTGCCAGGACTGGGGGCTGGAGGCATGCCAGGCCGTTAGTCTGCACTATCAGTCCCTGGCTGCGATAACAGGAGATGAGAGGGTCCCGGCTGCAGAGAGGGGGGCGGGCGAGGCACAACAGCAACCTCAGCCGCCACTTGTCTGACTAGTGCCTAGTCTGTGGCTCTTCCTCTCTTCAAGGTCATTCCCACACACCATTACGGGACAGCTTTGAGGCACAGATGGAAGAGCCGATATCAAAACAATGGTCACATAAGAGAAACCAAATTCCGGGGCAAGAATCTAATGTGAGTAAAAGTCTCAGCAGGGGCCCCTGTCTAGATTTCACAAAGATAAAGTACATTCAAACTTGCAGGTTTCTATTAGTTTAGCTCTACGATAAAAGTAATATTGTTAGCTACAGCTAGAATTGTGTTTGCACAACAATGGAAAAATGAAGACGAAAATGTTATTTAAAAAAATATTAGAATGTGCAGAAATGGATAGACTAACATTCAAAATTAAGGAGAAGGAAGAAACTGAATATTTTTTTTTAAATAGTGTATGTTGTATCAATGACTAACTAGCAAAAACAGAAATTAGAAACATAAAAGCATAAGGAAGGAAATGATTAACTACATTGAAGATTTACTAAAATGGCTAAGCAAATATTATTTTTATTATGTGATTATTATTAATGTTATGACTATCATCATCATCATCATCATTATCATTATTATTACTATTTCTCAAAAACAACTGTACCCCGACAACACACTGTTCATATAGACATTTATTTATTTATTTATTTATTTATTATATTTGTATACCGCCCATCTCCCGAAGGACTCAGGGCGGTTCACAGTCAAAAAACAACAGAAAACATATAATAGATAAAAAACAGCTAAAAGAATAGATAGTTAATTCAATTGATGCTCTAACTTTTAAATACAAATTTAAAACCTCATTTAAACCCCTTTTTTAAAAATCCCAATTTAAAATTACATTCAAGCTAGTCCTGCTCTTCGAAACAGCAACGTCTTCAGCTCGCGGTGGAAGGACTTGAGATCGGGGAGTTTACGAAGCCCCAGAGGGAGCTCGTTCCAGAGGGTAGGGGCCCCCACAGAGAAGGCCCTCCCCCTAGAGGTCGCCAGCCGACATTGTTTAGCTGACAGTATCCGGAGGAGGCCCTCTCTGTGAGAGCGCACTGGTCGGTGAGAGGCTAATGGTGGCAGTAGGCGGTCCCGTAAATATCCCGGCCCTAGGCCATGGAGCGTTTTAAAGGTGATGACAAGTACCTTGAAGGGAACCCGGAAGACCACTGGGAGCCAGTGCAGATTACGCAGGAGGGGTGTTACATGGGAGCCAAAAGGTGCTCCCTCTATCAATATTAAAAAAAAAAACTTGCAAGTTTCTATTAGTTTAGATTTATGATAAAAGCAATATTGACCTACATGGCATTGGTTCCTAATTTGTCTACCTTAAAGGGCTGACCTGCAATTCTAGAGCTTAAATATCCTGCCGTAGACTCTCGTGGTTGGCAGCAATGAAGCCATGATGAATGTTGGGGCTGAATGGGAGAGGCATTCAGAGGCAGACTGAGTTGTTTTGTGATGTTTCCTTTGGCAATTCACAAGCAAATGAAATGGACCGACTGGGCATCGTTTGCCAAATCACCAAATATAAAAGCCCAGTCATCCCATTTTCAGTTGTCAAGCCACAAAGCAGCTCATTCTGTCTCTGAAGATGCCAGCCACAGCTTCTAGCAAAGCACTGGAACAAAAGATCACAGGCATTTAGCCCCAAAGCTCATCACCGCTTCTACTGTAGAGTTAAAATTGCTTAACAAGGCTTAGTTAGAACTAACTTTATATCGGCTGGGATCAGGGGTGAAATACTCCTGGTTTGGACCGGATTGACTGATCCAGTAGTAATGGCGGCGGGTGGTTCGGAGATAGCAAAAATCCCTGCCCACCCCCATGCCCAGCTGAGCCGCGTGATCATCAGAATCTTTTTTTTTACTTTTAAAAGCAATTTTTCTTCGGCCAAAAAAATGCTTTTAAAAGTTTTTTTAAAAAGCCTCTGATGATCGTGCGGCTCAGCTGGGATTGTCAGAGGCTTTTAAAAGCATTTATTCTACAACCCCTTCAGCCAAAGAGGTTGTAGGAAAAAATGCTTTTAAAAGTAAAAAAAAAAAAAAGTTGGCCACGCCTACCCAGTGACATTACCACACCACCACCAAGCCACACCCACAGAACTGATAGTAACAAAAGTTACATTTCACTCCTGGCTGGGACTCTAAAGTCAATCCATCCCATCCAAGTGCAAACAGTGGGAGTGGGGGGGCAAGGCTACATACAGAGATTCAGAAGGCAGGGTCAATTACAATTTGCAATTCCCAGAAGGAGGTGCACTGAATGAGTGTGGTTATACCTGAACAAATATGCATTTCAGTTTTTTCAAACTTGGCAACTTTAAGACATGTGGACTTCAACACCCAGAATTCTGGCTGGGGAATTCTGGGAGTTGAAGTCCATGCATTGTCAGGTTGTCAAGTCTGAGAAACACGGCAATAACTGAACTTCATTCTAACTTGCTCAAAGTTGCTTTTGAGGCATTTTTGGTTTCCCGGAGGACAGGGAATTGAATTTCTAGCATTAATCTACTCTTCTATACTGTTTTGTTTAAGTCACTGTTGCCAAATAAACACTCTATAATCAGATCACACACAAAAGATCATTTTACTTCAAAAAATTAGAACTTACTAGAGTTTAGTAAATCTATCACTTTCCCCTGATATTAATATTAGTATTTTCTCTTGAACTGAAACATTCCATCAAACAATTTCAAGGTACAATTAATGAAAAATGGTTTTGGATGGCTAGGGATTTCTGTTGAGTGTTGAATTTGGAATTTGGCAATGTCTCCTCTTCATAAAGATTTCTTAGTGGCTGAGACAATTTCATCATTGTTCAGAATGTCAGTAAAGTAAAGGCCATTTAAGGCTCAAGGACATACTTTGCGAAGAGATTTGATTAAACCGTGGAGTATTACCATAGCAAAAAACAAAACAAAACCCAGAATGTGATTTGTTTAGAATAGAATAGAATAGAATAGAATAGAATAGAATAGAATAGAATAGAATAGAATAGAATAGAATTCTTTATTGACCAAGCGTGATTGGACACACAAGGAATTTGTCTTGGTGCATAGGCTCTCAGTGTGAATAGAATAGAATAGAATAGAATAGAATAGAATAGAATAGAATAGAATAGAATAGAATAGAATTCTTTATTGGCCAAGCGTGATTGGACACACAAGGAATTTGTCTTGGTGCATAGGCTCTCAGTGTAAATAGAATAGAATAGAATAGAATAGAATTTTTTATTGGCCAAGTGTGATTTGACACACAAGGAATTTGTCTTGGTGCATATGCTCTCAGTGTAAATAGAATAGAATAGAATAGAATAGAATAGAATAGAATAGAATAGAATAGAATAGAATAGAATAGAATTCTTTATTGGCCAAGCATGATTGGACACACAAGGAATTTGTCTTGATGCATAGGCTCTCAGTGTGAATAGAATAGAATAGAATAGAATAGAATAGAATAGAATAGAATAGAATAGAATAGAATAGAATTCTTTATTGACCAAGCGTGATTGGACACACAAGGAATTTGTCTTGGTGCATAGGCTCTCAGTGTAAATAGAATAGAATAGAATAGAATAGAATTTTTTATTGGCCAAGTGTGATTTGACACACAAGGAATTTGTCTTGGTGCATATGCTCTCAGTGTAAATAGAATAGAATAGAATAGAATAGAATAGAATAGAATAGAATAGAATAGAATAGAATAGAATAGAATTCTTTATTGGCCAAGCATGATTGGACACACAAGGAATTTGTCTTGATGCATAGGCTCTCAGTGTGAATAGAATAGAATAGAATAGAATAGAATAGAATAGAATAGAATAGAATAGAATAGAATAGAATTCTTTATTGACCAAGCGTGATTGGACACAAGAATTTGTCTTGGTGCATAGGCTCTCAGTGAATGAATAGAATAGAATAGAATAGAATAGAATAGAATAGAATAGAATAGAACAGAATAGAATAGAATTCTTTATTGACCAAGCGTGATTGGACACACAAGGAATTTGTCTTGGTGCATAGGCTCTCAGTGTAAATAGAATAGAATAGAATAGAATAGAATAGAATAGAATAGAATAGAATAGAATAGAATAGAATAGAATTCTTTATTGGCCAAGCGTGATTGGACACACAAGGAATTTGTCTTGGTGCATAGGCTCTCAGTGTGAATAGAATAGAATAGAATAGAATAGAATAGAATAGAATAGAATAGAATAGAATAGAATAGAATAGAATAGAATAGAATTCTTTATTGGCCAAGTGTGATTGGAAACACAAGGAATTTGTCTTGATGCATATGCTCTCAGTGTACATAAAAAAAAAGATATCTTCATCAAAAATTCTAAGGTATAACACTTAATGATAGTCATAGGGTACAAATAAGCAACCAGGAAACAATCAATATCAATATAAATCGTAAGGATTCAAGCAACAAAGTTACAGTCATACAGTCATAAGTAGAAGGAAATGGGTGATGGGAACGATGAGAAGATTAATAGTAGTTTGGTTTTTTGCATTAACATCATATGTGAATCTGAGAAATAATAGATTTATTTCTATACTATACAGCAATATAAATCAATCAGTTGTGCTTTAGCTTAATGGACCAATCATAGCTTCTTCTTTCAGAAATTCAGATCCTTGTTCCATAGGTCTGTTATTACCTACACATCTTTCTCAAAGGATACAAACTGCAATAGAAGAGAACATTTGTAACTCAGGGTTGAATTGTGGGGTCCTTTGTAATCTCTGAGCTTGTTTTTTTTTCCTTTGCAGAGTTTCATGACCCAATTAAGTAATGTCATCATGCACTGATGATGTTATCTAGTTGGATAATGAAATGTCTTCAAGAAAATCACAAAGCTCAGAGGGCACAAAGACCCCACAATTCAACCCTGAGTTACAAATGCTCTCTTTTATTGCAGTTTGTATTTTTTTGAGAAAGATATATGGGTAATAGCAGATCTATAGAATCATAGAACAGAATAATAGAGTTGGAAGGGACCTAAGAGGTCTTCCAGTCCAACCCCATGCTCAAGCAGGAAACTAAAGTATTGTCAGGGTTCCAAGTAACACCCCCAATGAAAGAAGACTCTGAGGCTAGAGGTTCCTCAAAGTTCCATTTTATTAGAGATGTCATATTGGCACATCTGGGAAAACCCAAATCTAAAAGCTTCCAGGTTTTCCCCACCCAAAAGAAAGTTCAAGTCCCAGCACCCCCATGTCCATCACATGGTCAGATCAATGCACCTTCCCAATTGGAGATGACTCCCAGTCACAACACTCCAGGTGCAGGGCAGGATGTCCTTGACTTTCAAAGAAAAGAATGTTATTATGGCTAGATATCTCTCCACTCTCATGCAATCCCCCCTCCCAGTTTCCCATAGCACTAAATAGGGCAGCCCTGAAGATCCAAAATAAAAGATGGCTTCCAGGACTGACAACTATGTCAGACAAATGGTTGTCCAGTCTCTTTTTGAAAGAGTGGTGGAGCACTCACAACTTCTGAAGGCAAGCTATTCCATTGGTTGATTGATCTCGCCCTTAGGAAATTTCTCTTTAGTTCTAGGTTGCTTGTCTCCTTGGTTAGTCTATTGTTTCTTGTCATGTGTTTTGGTGTTTTGGAAAATAGGTTGACTTCCTTGTCTTTGTAGACACCCCTCAAATATTGGAATACTGTGTTGTGACCCAGGCCCAAGTAGATAGTAGGAAACTCAGTCAGTGCAAAAACAAACAAACTTTATTATAACAGCTGAGAATCATCTCATTCTCAACGTAGTTCAAGTAAACTAAAGCAAATTCCTCCCAACACAATTCCTCAGTCCTATCACCAACCTTGGTCCAATTTGGCAAACTGCCAAAGGCCTTTCTTGGCCAAAGTTCAGAAGACACCAATACAAAACAAATGCAGCAAGACAAAGCTATCAGCGTTGTTTTCCAAATGCTGTTACTGGTCTTTTAAGCCTTATGGGAGGGGCCAATCATCTCTTGGCCCTACTCCCGAGACATCCTCTTCACTTGAGCTGCTCTTGCCTTCTGGCAGCTCTTCTCATGCGTGCATTAGGAACAGGCTCCTCCTGTTCCTCTGCCTCACTACTATCAGTCTCTGGAGGCTCTGGAGTCCGCACCTCACTCCCAGATGGCCCTGGTCCCACTTCTGCCTCTGATGCAGAGCCCTCATCCGGGCCTTCCCCAGCCTCCAGGACTGACCCATGGTCTTCCTCCACATCATCGCTGTCTGACTCCATTGCCAGCTCCACAGGCTGCTGGCGGACCACAACATACTGTTTTCATATCTCCCCTAGCTCTTCTTTTCTCTAGACTAGACATACCCAGTTCCTGCAACTGTTCTTCATATGTTTTAGCCTCCAGGCCCCTAATCATTCTTGTTTTCACGCTTTCCAGAGTCTCTCCTAGATGAATAGGAATCCAAAAGAAAAAAGTGTGCTTTTGCTATTACTTGTGAGTGATGCCTCCTATCTTTTTTGACTCTGTTATTCTAGAACAGAAGCTGCCACCATCTCCACCTGAAAGAGATATTGATATGAATATTGTTTGTCATTGCCATAAAAATGTGCCCATAAAAAAAAAAGAATCAACAGCAAGTAGTAAAAGACAATCAAATCTGGTTAAGACAGCATTGCAAAAACTGTCATGAACATTTGCCAACTGAAGCCTGGGAACATTCTTGCTTGATTTCCCAGTATGATGATTGATGATGTAGAGGTTAAAAACACAACACAATGCTAAATGATTTTTCACTGGTCTGTCCAAAAGCATTTAGGTAGCCCAGATGAATAGAGTAGGGGGGCTTTGCAAAGCTATGATAATATTCTAAGCATTGATTTGCTCTTACGTTTTTATGCTTTCCCCTTCTGAGTGATTTCCTTTTTACTAAGCATTGCTTTCAACAGTGATTAATACATATGACATTGACATTGTACATAACCACCTAGCATGGCTTTTGAAAGAGTACCCAGCACAGAAGCATATAAGGCTTAAATAAACATTTCAGTACAGAATAGTTGTAAATGATTTGGGAAACTGATTTCAGAAGATGATGGGTCTATTACAGCAATATGCAGCTTCACGCCGCACATCCAATCTGCTTTAATTGAATCAACATTCCGATTTGTTTGACAATTTGGATGAAATCCTCGTACAATCAAATCCTGCATGTACCAAAGGTATTTCTTAAAGTCAAACTTAGTTCCTGACTCCCAGATTTGATTTGGTGCACTGAACTGACTCAATTTGCTGAAGAGAGTCCCAAATTCAGATCAGAACAATGAAATGATCTGAATCAAATCCAGGAACTGAATTGAATCAATGTTTTGAATCCAACTGGAGCCACAACGCATACCTCTTGGATCACAAGTCATATATATATATAGGACTTGCTCCTAGAAACACGAAGCTGTAAACACCAGCATGAAGATGACGAATGAGACTTTATCGAAACATCGCCAAGACACGTCCAATTTTACGCGGGAGAAAACCCAAATAACCAAAGACATACATACATACATACATACATACATACATACATACATACATACATATATATATATATTTTCTGAGGTTTTCGCGGGCGTTTGTATGTAGGTCTTTGGTTATTCGGGTTTTCTCCCACGTAAAATTGGAAGTCTCTTGGCGACGTTTCGACGAAGTCTCATTCGTCATCTTCAGGCTTCAGCTTCGTGCTTCTGGGAGCAATGTGTGATTGCAGCTGTTTCTTCCTTTTTAACTGCTAGTGGGGGTTTGAACTGATTGGGTGGGAGCTTGGCTGTGATCTGATTGGATGGGGGGGGGGTTGTGCTCTGATTGGCTGGGGGGTGTCCTGTTTGGGTGGGGGCTTGGTTGTGCTCAGATTAATCTGAGTTGCAGGGGGATTTGAGCTGGTGAGTTGCATTGCTGTTGTTTGGCTTCGTGTTTGTGGTCGTGCTACATCTTCATAGTGGGTGTCAGTCTGCTGCATGTATGGATTGGAGGGGTTTGAAATGGCTAATGTTGCAGCTGCGGTCTGGCTTCTGGTCCTTGGTCGTGCTTCCTGATCAGTGTGGGTTTGGGTCTGCTTTCTGGGTGGATGTGTGGTGGTGACATCCTGTGTGGACCTCGTGAGTGTGGGTCTGGTGTCATTCCTCGTGTTAGGGACTCGTTTGTCAATAAGGGCGGGTTTCCAAATGGCTGGTAGGCAGGAGGTATCATCTCGTTTGTTCATGCTGTGTGGGCGTTTTTCTATCTCGATGGCTTCTCTGATTATTCTGTTGTTAAAGTGTTCAGTTTTGGCGATAGTTCTGGTCTTTTTAAAGTCAATATCATGTCCTGTGGCTTTAAGGTTTGGACCAGGGAAGAAGTTGGTTCCTCTTTTTTGACTGAGTTCTTGTGTTCTTCAATGCGTGCACTTATTCTTCTGTTGGTTTGTCCGATGTATGTGGTGGGGCAGGCGGTGCATGGGATTTCATATACTCCTTGATTTTCTAACTCAATTTTGTCTTTGGGGTTTCTTAGGATGGTGGATATTTTTCGGTTTGTGCAGAATGCTGTCTTGATGTTGTGTTTGTGGAGGATCTTGCTGATTCTGTCTGTGGTGCCTTTTATATATGAGAGGAGGGCTGTGCCGTTTTCTTGTTCTCTGTCTTGGATTTTAGTGTGGGGTTCTTTTTGGATTAGTTTGGTAATCTTATTTCTCTGGAATCCATTGGATGTTAGTACGTTAGTGAGAGTGTGTAGTTCGGTTTTTAGGTGTTGTTCGTCAGCTAAGCGTTTTGTTCTGGAGATGAGTGTCTTGGCTACGGAGTTGATCTGTGCTGGGTGGTGGTGTGAGAGTGCATGCAGATAGCGGTTTGTGTGTGTTTTCTTCTGGTAGATGGTGTGTCCTAGGGAGCCATTGGATTTCCTGTAGACTAAGACATCTAGGAAGGGAAGTTGGTTTTTATCTCTGTTTCCATGGTGAACTGTATTTTGGGGTGTAGGCTATTGAGGTGTGTGAGGAAGTTGTAAAGTTTTTCTTTCCCGTGTGGCCAGATTATGAAGGTGTCATCTACGTATCTGAGCCAGAGTTTGGGTTTGTGATCAGATTTTTCTAGTGCTTGGGTTTCAAAGTGTTCCATGTAGAGGTTGGCAATGACAGGTGAGAGGGGTGCAACTCAGACTAATCTGAGCACAACCAAGCCCCCACCCAAACAGGACACACCCCCAGCCAATCAGAGCACAAAAAAAGCCATCCAATCAGAGCACAGCCAAGCTCCCACCCAATCAGTTCAAACCCCCTCTAGCAGTTAAAAAGGAAGAAACAGCTGTAATCACACATTGCTCCCAGAAGCACGAAGCTGAAGCCTGAAGATGACTAATGAGACTTCGTCGAAACGTCGCTGGAGAATAGCCTAATGCTGGGAACGATTGAAGGCAAAAGAAGAATGGGATGAGAGAGAATGAGGTGGCTGGATAGATTCACTGACGCAGTAGGTGTGAGCTTAAATGGACTCCAGAGGATGGTAGAGGACAGGAAGGCCTGGAGGAACATTGTCCATGGGGTCGCGATGGGTCGGAAACAACTTCATAACTAACAACAAACAACAACAACCTCTTAATGTAAGAGATATACTTGTAAATAAGGACACCATTTGCAAACGAATAATAATGCTACTATTTTTTTTAAAAAAAAATCACCTGTATTGAGGAATGGGATAACTTATTTTTAATATTCTACTGCAAGATGCAGTGATAATCACCAGTTTGGTTAGGTTTTAATTATGGCAGAAAAAATTCATGGATATTGTTTATTAATACAGTTATTAGCCATGGCACTTAAGTAAAAACTCCATCTTCGGAGAGAGCAGACCTCTAATTGCCTGGGGCATAACTTAAGCATTAGATACGCCTGTCTTCATTAGGTATGGAAGGGCATCCAAATTCTTGGAAAAGAGACTCTGGCTTCAAGATGCCTCTGCATTAACTGGGAGATTCAATGTCAATGGTGCAAATGGTGAATTATGACTGATCATCACACTTACAACTGTTTCAGCATCCCATGGTCACACGATCAAAATTTGGATGGCAGGCAGCTGACTCTAGAAAGAGGGCAGAGAAAAGCAACAAAGATGATTAGGAGACTGGAGGCTAAAACATATAAAGAACGGTTGCTGGTATTGGGAGTGTCTAGTTTAATGAGAAGAAGGACTAGGGGTAACATGATAGCAGTTTTCCAATAATCCAGGGGCTGCCACAAAGAGGGTGTCAAGCTATTCTCCAAAGCATCTGAAGGTAGGATAAGAAGCAATGGAGGGAAACTAATCAAGGAGAGAAGCAACCTAGAATTAAGGAGAATTTTCCTGACAGTTAGAACAATTAACCAGTGGAACAACTTACTTTATTTTATTTTATTTATTTTATTTGTCACAACAGTATATATAAGCATAAGCATGAAATAACTATACAATATATAAGCATATATATAAGCATAAGTATGTAATAACTATATTAATTGGATATAATGAAAGGAAGCAGTAGGACAGGAACGGTAGGCACGCTTGTGCTCTTATGCACGCCCCTTACAGACCTCTTAGGAATGGGGTGAGGTCAATAGTAGACAGTTTTTGTTTAAAGCTTTGGGGATTTTGAGAAGAAATCACAGAGTCAGGTAGTGTATTCCAAGTATTAACAACTCTGTTTCTGAAGTCATATTTTCTGCAATCAAGATTGGAGTGGTTAACATTAAGTTTAAATCTATTGTGTGCTCGTGTATTGTTGTGATTGAAACTGAAGTAGTCTTCAACAGGAAGGACATTGTAACAGATGATTCTATGAGAAACTCAGGTCATGTTGAAGGTAGCAGAGTTCTAAATTTTCTAAACCCAGGATTTCAAGTCTGGTGGCATAAGGTATTTTGTTGTATTCAGAGGAGTGGAGAACTCTTCTTGTAAAATATTTCTGGACACGTTCAATTGTATTGATGTCTGAAATGTGGTATGGGTTCCAGACAGACGAGCTGTATTCAAGAATTGGTCTAGCAAATATTTTACAGTATATGCTCTGGTTAGTTGTGTAGCGTTTCTGGAGAAGAAGCTACGCAAGATTAGGTTTACAACTCTTAGAGCCTTTTTTGCGATATAGTTGCAGTGGGCTTTGGCACTTAGATCATTTGATATGAAAACTCCAAGGTCTTTAACAGGGTGGGGGTCATCTGTAAGGTAATGTCCATCGAGCTTGTATTTAGCGTTCAGATTCTTGCCTCCAGAAATTGTGAAAGTTCCAACATTGGAAGTTTTTAAGAAGAGATTGGATAACATATTTGTCTGGAATAATAGAGAGTTTCCTGCCTGAGCTGGGGGTTGGACTAGAAGACCTCCAAGGTACTTTCCAACTCTGTTATTCTATGTATGTATGAGAGCTGCAGCATCTCAGGGTCACATGATCACCATTTGTGACCTTCCCAGCTGGCTTCCAACAAACAAACTCCACTGGGGAAGCTGGATTCATATAATGGCTGTACAGTTCCCTTAACTGCAGTGATTTGGGTAACAGCTATGGCAAAAAGTGATTGTAAAAATGAGGCATGACTCACTTAGCAACCGCCTTGCTTAGCAACCGAAATTCTGGACCCAGTTACAGTCGTAAATCAAGGACTACCTGTACTGTAATTGTTTTCCTTCTTTTTTTCATGCTTTCTTTAATTAGTCAAAAGTTCCTCATCCATGCTAACTTGCTCCATGACAGTGAATATGCTTATAGGGAAGAGGTGAAGGCTCTGGATGGATTGGTGCAATAAAAGTAACTTGAATCTAAATTTTAATAAAAACAAAGGAGGCCGTTGTAGATTTTAGAAAGAGCCAACATGCTCATACTCCACTCAGAATCAAGGATGCAGCCATAGACGGGGTCAATAGTATTAAGTATATGGGGGTGCAGATAACTAACAATCTGAACTGGTCTCTGTACACATCATCCTTAGTGAAGCATGCAAACTAGCATCTGTGTTTCCTGCATCGGATGAGGACAGCACATCTTTCTTCTTCTGTCCTAGCCACTTTTTACACAATTTGCACAATTGAGAGAGTTTTAACAAACTGTATGTTTGGTTTGGTGGCAGCAGCTCAGGGGTGAAACTCAGCAGGTTCTGGAGAACCGGTAGCGGAAATTTTGGGTAATTCGGAGAACCGGCAAATACCACCTCTGTCTCGCCGCAGAGTGGGGTGGGAATGGGGATTTTGCAGTATCTTTCCCCTGGAGTGGGGTGGGAATGGGGATTTTGCAGTATCCTTCCCCTGCCATGCCCACCAAGCTACGCCCACAGAACCGGTATGGGAAAAAAATTTGAATTTCACCCCTGCAGCAGCACCTCCGATAGAAAGTCCATACAGAGAGTGGTAAGGACAGGCCGAGAAGATTATAGGAAGCTTGCTTCCTGTTATTCAGGATACTGCTTATAAGTGCTATGTGGTTAGAGCTCAAAGCATTGTTAGAAACCCCACACACCCACTTCACGGTCTGTTTCTGTTGCTCCCCTCTGGGAGGAGGTTTTTAAGTATTTCTAACAAGACTACCAGATTCTGTAACAGCTTTGTTCCCTACACCATCCGTCAAGTAAACTCGCCATATATGTACAATGTATTGTGTACATCTGAACTAGACTGTGTTATTTCTCTGTATCACATAGTATGTGTGGGTATATACATAATTATGTATGTATGTATGTATGTATTTACTATTTATTTATTTAGTCATTTTTATGTAATGTATGTTGGAGTGGTGACCCTTTGAGAGCTGTATGCAATGAAATTTCATTTTAATATATGCCGATTAATGTACATTCACAGTGACAATAAAGTTGTTATTCTATTCTATTCTATTCTATTCTATTCTATTCTATTCTATTCTATTCTATTCTATTCTATTCTATTCTATTCTATTCTATTCTATTGCTAGTCCTTTTGTTTTGTCACTGCTAGAACCAGAGGAAGGAACACAATTTGCTAATGGGTTAATTCCTCCACTGTGTATAACTGTAGACTTACAATTTTTTTTGCACTTTTTCACTCTACCCCCCCAAAAAACCTCTTTAATTTTCTAGATGTGGTGAAAATCTAAAAATATAGGAGTAGAGGTGCCTTTATACTGAAACTGTGTTATGCAGTTTGTTTTCCTTAATTTAGTTAAAAAAATAGTTGGGCTTTTTGAATTTGGAATATATACATTAGTTTTTGGAATCTCTTTGGCTCACCATAGATGCCACTATTTAATAATAGACAATTGCCAGATGTTTTCCAGCATACATGAGACCAGCCAAGTACTTCAATAGCATCCGGCTGCAAAAATAAAAAAATGAGATAGCCCAACTATGAATAGAAGATATTTATGCAAAACCCACTGGTCTCATAAAATATTAAATCTAAGAGGGACTGCGGGACATAAAGGACCTGACCAATCTGTATTTGCACTCCAGAGCAAGCTGTGGTTTTGAAAAAAAATAAATATATTGGTGAACTGAATTCATGCTAAGAAAAGTTCCTTTGTCCTTTAATTCTGCCTTTCCCAGATATCAAGATACTAATAAAACAATATACATGCATACGAGGTAGATTACTCAAGCATAACTTCTGCAAAATATCTCACACTATTTAATACGGTATTCATAGGGTCTATTCATCATATAACCCAGATTCACGTTCCTTTTGGTCAGGGACTTCTCTTGAGCCTCCGAGAGGATGAAAACAGCATCCCCCAGGCTCCAGAGGCCCTTCAGAGGCCTGTTTCCAGACTTCCAGACCTTCCAGGGGGGCCGTTTTTCACCCTCCCCAGGCTCTGGAGGCTTCAAAATGGCCTCCCCCAGGCTTCTGAGGCCCTCTGGAGGCCAGAAACAGGCCCATTTCCAGACTTCCGGAAGGCCCATTTTCACCCTCCCCAGGCTCTGTGCAGGTCCTGCACTTACCTGGCATCCAAAACGGGCTGTGTGGAGACTCCTGGGGAGCCTCCTGGGACAAAAAACAGGCCGTGGGGGACATGCCACAGCCACATGCACTCCACCCCCATGCATGAGTGCGCAACCACCACCCCCGCACATGTGCATGACACCCGCGCATGTGCATGACACCCGCATCTTTTTTTTTTGTCACAACAGTATACACAAACATCGTCATAAATAAAAACAAGGTATCATGAAAGAAAAATATGTATACATAAGTAAAAACATGCAACAGCTATGTTAATTTGGTATAATGAAGGGAACAATAGGACAGGAACGGTAGGCACTTTTGTGCTCTTATGCACGCCCCCATGCTGCATGAGCATATCCCACAAGAGCCCTGCCACCTGCACATTCTGAAAATCAGCTGGCTGGTGGGAGGTGAGCATACGCATGTGCAGTGAAGCTGAGCTGAGTGACGGCTCGTGTGCCCGCAGAAAAGGCTCTGCGTACCAGCTGTGGCACACATGCCATAGGTTCGCCATCATGGATCTAGAGTGTCTGCTGGGTTCGCCATGGTGTTCTTATCTCTTGCTCTTCGGTTCTAGCTTGGTTCTTTTTTTTTTCTTTCTATTTCCTATTGGATTGTTTTTGTATTGTCTGGGGTATTGTGAGTTGTGCAGAGATGTGGAATCAGACAGAATGAAATAAAAATAAATAAATGAAATGCAATAAAAGCTAAAATAAAATAAAATGTGTGATCTACTAAATAACAACAAAATCTGCTTTAAAAGTTTGGGATTGTTCTTTTTTTTACTTTAAATAAAATGATGTTTTTATTCATTTTTTTTTCTCCCACTAGAGAAGGAAAGCTGGGGAATCCATTAAATAATGGTAGGTAAGAATAGGCTAAGGTTGTTGTGAGGGAAACCACTATCAAAGTCCGGGGTAAGACAGAACAATCTTCCCTAGCTAGGGAATATTTCTACATCTGCTCTTCATCTTTCGGCTACCTGTCAACGTTCCGACTGATGAACCCCACTAAAACACACATGGTTGAGACGATTCAATCTCCAAATGCAAAACTTTATTGAGTACATTATTTTGGCACTGATGAGGGCAAAACCAGATCTACTCATTACCGTGCAAACCCACATAATTAAAGTATATGATTCTCCCTCCCCCCTATTATTGCAGGTCACATTGTCCAATTGTATTGTTATGAGGAAAAGTCTTTGGTTTTGGCAAAAACTTGTCCAAGTGTCCTTGGCTCTCACAGTTCATCTTCTTGATGTCTGGAGCCTTCATTCCATCTTATCCCTCCCTCCCGCCTGGTTTGTTGGCGAGCTGAGAAGCAATAATTGTTGCAACAGCAAAAGCACACTTCAAACTTGACACTACTATTCAAACACTGAAATAGCCATTCCTGTAGATATTAAGGATACGTTAAATTCATTTAAGGATCAGTGATCTATTAAGCATTAATTTCAAGCATAGAAAATCGCAGAACGTAGTTCTTAGTCCCCTGAATTCTTGGCTGAAGAAGTCTCCATGCCAACCTGAGATGTAAATAAAAATGCTGGCTATCTAACCCAATTCTGAGTTTTATCAGAACGTTAAATCATTAGCGAGGACACAATACGAAACCCGGAAAAATTCAACCTTGTCTTCCACTTCATTTTCAGAGGTCTCCACAAAAACCTTTGAAAAGCCTCAGTGGAACAGTTGGTTCTATGATTTGCTTGATGGCGTGGGGAATTTTGAGAAAATCCCTTCGGGCAATGCACCAGAAAACATGTGTTATTTAGGAAAAAAGTACACTACAATAATACATGGTTTTCCTGGAAGGAAGACATAGATTTGCTGATGGAACAAACAAGTAAGGGTGTTTAGAGGCTTTTGGTGCTTAAAACACTGGAAAAAAATTTTTTAAGGGACTGTTCAGCTGTGTGACCTCTTTAACTCTGCTGAGGTCAATGAAAGCCCATCAGACCGCTGAATAAATACTAGCGAGGGAAGTTTAAGCTCCTGGGGGCAAATGTATGAAGCAGAAAATGAGGTCTTAACAGCAGCTTTTAATGGGACTTGTCTAAGTAAATCCCGCCAGTGAGTGAAAATATTTCCCCGTTCTTTTCACTAAGTCCCACTTGCTTGCTTGTCCTACTTTCTGCTCATCTCTCCTTCCAAGTGTCCATTAACGTTTTGGAGATTCTTGCTACTCTTGCATTATCAGAGAAGTCAGTGGGATGAAATGAAAATATATCAGTTAATCAAAAGTGGCATTCTAGGCTGCTTTCCTTCCTTCCTTCCTTCCTTCCTTCCTTCCTTCCTTCCTTCCTTCCTTCCTTCCTTCCTTCCTTGCTTTTTGTCGTCTCCTTCTTCTTCTTCTTCTTCTTCTTCTTCTTCTTCTTCTTCTTCTTCTTCTTCTTCTTCTTCTTCTTCTTCTTCTTCTTCTTCTTCTTCTTCTCCTCCTCCTCCTCCTCCTCCTCCTCCTCCTCCTCCTCCTCCTCCTCCTCCTTCGCTGAAGGTAAAGAATACCGACCAGATGACTGCAAGGAATATAAATCCTTCCATCCTCCACCATGCAGTCAGAACTGACGAAGCTTCTTGGATGAGAAGCGAAATGTCTTGTTGTGTCTTGCCCGCTCTCACAGCAGCCGGGGCCTTCTTATCTGCTCCCGAACATGGAGGAATGTATGCCTCCCGGCCCCAGTCCTGGCTCCATGCCCAGACAAGCTG
Organism: Ahaetulla prasina; assembly: GCF_028640845.1. Lineage (NCBI taxonomy): Eukaryota > Metazoa > Chordata > Lepidosauria > Squamata > Colubridae > Ahaetulla > Ahaetulla prasina. The sequence continues at coordinate 287,572,704 of NC_080540.1, read as the reverse complement.
AAGAGGAGGGGGCACCTCCCGGTCCCAGCCCTGGCTCCATGCCCAAGCAGGCTGCAGAGGAGGGAGCATCCCCCGGCCCCAGCCCTGGCTCCATGCCCAGGCAAACGGAGCAGCTAGACCCCTCCCCCTCCTTCACAGCATGTGAGCCTGAGGAAAGTTTATTTCCAACAGCTGCTGATTGGAGTGACCCTCGCATCAGAAGACTGGATATGCGGAGGCAACAGAAGGAAGGAGGGCAGCCCTTAGTGAGTGCAGGGTCATGGAGCGACACCGCATGGCCTATATAAAGGATCTGCTTTCTGGCAGTCTCTGAGTCAGGCAAAGTCGAACTTATCTTGCTGAAGTCACTTTCTGGTCTCCTGCCTGCTCTGAGGACTTTGCTAGGACTTTGGGCAGAGCTGCAGAGGCAAGCCTGATTCGGATTTCCTTGACCCGGCCGTCAGCGGAGGAGTGGGACACGACATGTCTTCAAGGAAAACCAAAGTCCAGTTGTCTTTCGAAAAAGCATCTTTGGGATTTTCATGTCGTTGCCCCAAAAAGGTACAAGCTCATGAAGCCTTCGGGTTTTTTGCTGTTGTTTTTAGAATGGCAAAAATGCAACGCACAAAATGTCACAACACATAGAGAAAAGGGGCAGAGCTCACATCGCAATGCTGTGGCACCGCTTTCATTATTCTGACATGCTCCTTGGCCTGTCTTGTTGGAGGCTGCTACGTGGAGCTCAATTTGGAAGGAGATTTGACTTTTCTTTGGCTGCTTCCTACTGTTGTGCTCAACTTTCTTTTACCAGAGAAGGGAAATTGATGGCTGTTCAGATTTCGCTGAAGAGAATTCCCAGCAGTTTTGTTTTTTTTCAGCATGGCCAATGAGGAGGTGTGCTGGGAGTTGTCACTCATTAATAATTGGTGCCTGTTTCTACCCACACTGACTGGCAGCACTTTCTCAGCCAGGAAATTTCTATAGCTTTATGTGGAGATGCTTGAGGCTGGACCTGAAATGTTTTGCATAAAAACCATACTCTATTGCTATGATTCTTCTTCACTGTACCACAAGGGACTTTTCCCCTTCCCCTTTTCCTTCCATTTCCACTACCCCAGATTAGAGAAGCAATAGGTTTAATTCCTTTTCCAGCCCCACTTCCTTTCCCATTTTAAATCCCTGCATGTTAGAGGCAAGGATTCACTGAAAGTTGTGGCTTTATGTTGTGTCTCACCCACTTTCACCGCAGCCGGGGTCTTCTTATCTGCTTCCGAACGCTGAGGAATGTCCTAGTATGCCTCCCGGCCCCAGCCCTGGCTCCATGCCCAGACAGGCTGAAGAGGAAGAAATACCTCCAGCCCCCAGCTCTGGCTCCATGCCCAGGCAAACGGAGCAACTAGACCCCTCCCCCTCCTTCACAGCATGTGAGCCTGAGGAAAGTTTATTTCCAACAGCTGCTGATTGGAGTGACCCTCGCATCAGGATATGCGGAGGCAACAGAAGGAAGGGAGGGGCAGGCCTTAATGAGTGCTGAGTCATGGAGCCACACCCCATGGCCTATATAAAGGATCTGCTTTCTGGCAGTCTCTGAGTCAGGCAAAGTCGAACTTATCTTGCTGAAGTCACTTACTGGTCTCCTGCCTGCTCTGAGGACTTTGCTAGGACTTTGGGCAGAGCTGCAGAGGCAAGCCTGATTCGGATTTCCTTGACCCGGCCGTCAGCGGAGGAGTGGGACACGACATGTCTTCAAGGAAAACCAAAGTCCAGTTGTCTTTCGAAAAAGCATCTTTGGGATTTTCATGTCGTTGCCCCAAAAAGGTACAAGCTCATGAAGCCTTCGGGTTTTTTGCTGTTGTTTTCAGAATGGCAAAAATGCAACGCACAAAATGTCACAACACATAGAGAAAAGGGGCAGAGCTCACATCGCAATGCTGTGGCACCGCTTTCATTATTCTGACATGCTCCTTGGCCTGTCTTGTTGGAGGCCGCTACGTGGAGCTCAATTTGGAAGGAGATTTGACTTTTCTTTGGCTGCTTCCTACTGTTGTGCTCAACTTTCTTTTACCAGAGAAGGGAAATTGATGGCTGTTCAGATTTCGCTGAACAGAATTCCCAGCAGTTTTTTTTTTTTCAGCATGGCCAATGAGGAGGTGTGCTGGGAGTTGTCACTCATTAATAATTGGTGCCTGTTTCTACCCACACTGACTGGCAGCACTTTCTCAGCCAGGAAATTTCTATAGCTTTATGTGGAGATGCTTGAGGCTGGACCTGAAATGTTTTGCATAAAAACCATACTCTATTGCTATGATTCTTCTTCACTGTACCACAAGGGACTTTTCCCCTTTCCCCTTTCCCTTTTCCTTCCATTTCCACTACCCCAGATTAGAGAAGCAATAGGTTTAATTCCTTTTCCAGCCCCACTTCCTTTCCCATTTTAAATCCCTGCATGTTAGAGGCAAGGATTCACTGAAAGTTGTGGCTTTATGTTGTGTCTCACCCACTTTCACCGCAGCCGGGGTCTTCTTATCTGCTTCCGAACGCTGAGGAATGTCCTAGTATGCCTCCCGGCCCCAGCCCTGGCTCCATGCCCAGACAGGCTGAAGAGGAAGAAATACCTCCAGCCCCCAGCCCTGGCTCCATGCCCAGGCAAACGGAGCAACTAGACCCCTCCCCCTCCCCCACAGCATGTGAGCCTGAGGAAGGTCAATTACCAACAGCTGCAGACTGGAGTGACCCTCGCTTCAGAAGAATTGATAGGCGGCAGCGACAGAAGGAAGGGAGGGGCAGGCCTGGATAAGTGCTGAGTCATGGAGCCACACCCCATGGCCTATATAAAGGATCTGCTTTCTGGCATTCTCTGAGTCAGGCAAAGTCTAACATATCTTGCTGAAGTCACTTTCTGGTCTCCTGCCTGCCTTGAGAACTTTGCTAGGACTTTGGCAGAGCTGCAGAGGCACGCCTGATTCGGATTTCCCTGACCCGGTCGTCAGCGGAGGAGTGGGACACGACACTTTATATTTGTTGTTTATTAAAAGGAATTGTGGTTCATGGATAGACAAATATGTACAGTGGTAGAATAACTTTTCTGAATCTATCATTCCCTAATTTGGGATGTACCAGGGTTGAAATGCTACTGGTTCACACCGATTTGGGCAAACCAGTAGCGGAGGTGACAGGTGGTTTGGAGAAACGGTAACGGCAGCAGCGTCCACCTGCCCAGATGTTATTACTTCCTGGTTTTAACCAGGAAGTAAACTTTTTTTATCCTCTGCACATGCGCAGAAGGCTTTTGCATGCACAGAGGGTCCAAAATCACACGACATGCACACGCACTTCCGAACCAGTAGGGAAGGTAAGTAGATTTCACCCCTGGGGTGTACAAACATGTTAGCCTAATCTACTCAAACACAGGCAAGCTGATGTTTAAAATATCCGGAAGGTCCCAACTGATAGACTAATGAATCAGGTTTAAGTCTGAATAAAAGCAGGGATAAATAAGATTTTAGTAGTATTGCAGAGAGAGAGAAAAAGTGAATTTCACTCAACTGCTGGATTTCTTTTTTAGCTACACCCAAAGTTGCTTTTTCAAAAAGTAACTGGGCTTTGTTTTTCCTTGAAGAGGTTTTGTCTCTCATCCAAGAAGCTTCTTCAGTTCTGGCTGAACGGTGGAGGATGGAAGGATTTATATTCCTTGCAGTCGTCTGATCATGAGCACTTTGGTTGTTACAACACAGTCCTTTCAGCAGTTTTAAGAAGGTCCTACACCCATTTGCACTATTCAGGTGACCCTGAGGGCATGAATAAACCTTCAAGTGGCCTCAACGACTCTCACAAAAAGTGCTAATGACCAGATGACTGCAAGGAAAAATAAAATCCAATTGCCTTTTGAAAAAGCGCCTTTGGGCAGGGCTGGGCTTCAAATATTTTAGGAAGGGATTCTCTGCCTGCTTGTTGGGTGAGCATGGCCATGGTGGGCATAGCTTAGTCGACTCCTGCACCACGTGTGGGGGGGGTGCCCTCCCCAGACTCTAGAGGCTTTTCTTGAGCCTCTGGGAGGGCAAAAATGGCCTCCCCAAGCTCTGGAGGCCCCCTGGAGGCCAGAAACAGGCATGTTTCTGGCCTTCCCAAACTTCCAGTAGGCCCGTTTTTCGCCCTCCCCAAACCTCCGCGTGCGCCCTGTTCTTACCTGCATCCAAAACGGGCCATGTAGGGACTCCTGGGAGCGATGGGGTGGAGTGGGCAGGGCCAGCCAGGAGTGGGATATGGGGGTTCTCCAAACTGCATAGAATCTTAGTTAGAGGTTCTCCTGAACCCCTGCAAACCCCCAGCAGCCCTCCCCTGCCTTTGGGATAACCATGACCTGGATGACTGAGAATGCCCAGAGACATTTTTAGCTACACATTCTCCAGATCTTCTGCTCAGTTAAGCAAGGTGCAAGTCAGAAGCCCACAGAAGCTGAAAATATTTACTTTCTATGAGTTATTAATTTAGGAGCAATGATTTCCCAGAAAATATTTTTGCACTGTTTTCCAGTAGGCAATAATTCATAACAGAGGCATAACTTTGGCATTGCTAAAGCTCATTGGAATTAGCTTGATTATCCTTCTCCTTCTCCCACCCTTCCTTCTCCACCACAAACACCTGATAATAGGTATTGTTGGCACCTATCAGAGATTCTCAGTCCAGTAAACAGGGGGACCGAGAACCATGAACAAAGCAATTTCTAATATTCAAGCAGAACAGATGCCTAGATGTAAACCAGGCCTCTCCTGTGGCGGCCATGATGGAACATCAAAGAAGAAGAAAATGAAACAAACCATAACAGGTCAAAAAATCACAGCTGGCAAAATAGTGCATTCCTTTGAAAAGTCTTGATGAAATTACAAAGAGCCATTTCGCTGTGAAAAGTGGAGGTTTCAGTGTTTTAGCAGATTTAATAACATTTCTTAGGGAAAACAAACACAGGTGTGCCTCAACTTAACCACAGTTCACTTCATGATCCTTTGAAGTGACGATGGCGTTGGGAAAAGTGGCTTACGACCATTTTTCACACTTACGACCTTTGCAGCCTCCCCATGATCCTATGGTCCAAATTCAGATGCTTGGATAATAATAATAATAATAATAACAACAACAACAACAACAGACTTGGAAGGGACCTTGGAGGCCTTCTAGTTCAACCCCCTGCCCAGGCTGGAAATCCTACACCACTTAAGACAAATGGTTATCCAACATTTTCTTAAAAATTTCCAGTGTTGGAGCATTCACAACTTCTGCAGGCAAGTTGTTCCTCTGATTAATTGTCTTATCTGCCAGGAAATTTCTCCTTAGTTCTAGCTTGCTTCTCTCCTCGATTAGTTTCCACCCATCGCTTCTTGTTCTACCCTCAGGTGCTTTGGAGAATAGCTTGACTCCCTCTTCTTTGTGGCAACCCCTGAGAAATTGGAACCCTGCTATCATGTCACCCCTAGTCCTTCTTTTCATTAAACTAGGCATACCGAGTTCCTGCAACCGTTCTTCATATGTTTTAGCCTCCAGTCCCCTAATCATCTTTGTTGCTTTTCTCGTGTTTATCATGGTTGTAGTATGATCAGCTTTTGCGATCAACTTTTGTGACTTTCTGAGAAGTAAAGTCAATTGGCAAGCCACATGGTTCACTTAACAACCATGCTGCTAGCTTAGTAGCCGTAGTGATTCACTTAACCACTGTGCAAGAAAGGTCATAAAATAGTGCAAAACTCCCTCAACAACTGCCAATAACTCACTTAGCAATAGAAATTTTGGGTTAAATTGTGGTTGTAAGCCAAGGATTACCTAGAAACAAGGGTCAAGGCTCCGTGTTGTACACCATTTGTTCAGTGGCTATTCATTACACAAATGTTTATGTGACACCCAGTGGTGGTATTCAGCTGGTTATATCCGGCTCATGTGAACCGGTAGCAGTGGCTGCAGGAGGCTCCACCCACCCACCTGGACATCATCACATCCCGTTTTTGACACTCTGCACATGTGCAGAACGTCCTGCGTATGCGCAGAGGTGTCACACGTGCACTCACGTTTGCAAACCGGTAGTGAAGGGGACACCTGACTGGACTAGGCATTGGTCCCCTGAAGAATTCCCTCTTTTGCGTATTGGAGAAGAAAAGGAATGGGAAATCTACACTATCTTGTTGGGTTCCAAATACATTGCCTTTGTGTAGTCCAGAGTCGGCAACCTTAAATACTCAAAGAGCTGCAGAGGTCTTAACCGGAAGCCCCTTGTTGTGACCCAGGTTCCTGGACCCGGACTCCTGGACTCGGATGATTCAGAAAGTGAGGGAGAAGACCTGGCAAGCCCTGCTTCTCTTGGGCCCTCTCCCTCCCTGGCACCCACTCAAAGGGAGGAGGAGGGGCCGGCAAGGCCTGATTCTCCTGAGCCTTCTTCTGATTTGGCAACGCCCCAAGAACAGTTTTGGAGTGATGCAAGATTGCGCAGACGTGACCGGCGCGCGCAGCAGAAGCAGCGTTGGGATAAAGCCAAGTAATGATTGTCATGCAGTGACATCTGCAGAGACTATAAATAGGAGGCGGGACTTCCTGGTTTTTTGTCTTGGACAAAGCAATGAATTTGCGCGGGCAAACTGTATCAATGGAGGGAAGAATATATTCGTGAGTAATTCTGGCCTTATCTATAATTTCCTCGTTATCTCCAGAAACTTAGCAGGCCCGTGGGTAGACGTGGCCAGGACATTTATCTATGTAAATAAATTAGAAAAGGAGGCCTCTGACTGACTCTTTGCTGGGAGTATTGGGGGAGGGAAACAGAACACCCCTGTTCAATTTGGAGCTGAGCAGAAGTCCTGTTTCCCCATCATAGAGCCTCCTTCTAGCACAGCATCCTTTGTTGTTGATTTGTTGTGCTATGAGATTTGCTTAATGCTTTTGTCATCAATATACTTTTTCATTCAGGGATCATATATTGCGGTTGTTGTTGTTATTCTTTATTAAAATGTGCATGCCATTGCATCATTCCAACTACCAGCAGCTTACAACAAAAGTAAACAAAGTAAAACAGCTACCATTATAATGAAATATCCATAGTATGAAGGGAAAAAAAACACAGACACACACGATAAACATAGAAACAAAAATTACTGCCCATAACTGGAATAACCCTCAAACTCCCCATATAAGCAAAACTAACAACAATGATAGTAAAAAAGTAATAATAACGTTGGTGATCGATCACATTCCAAGACTCCCTGGAAGAGTTCAACCTTCATTAACTTCTGGATGGCTGTCACCAAAGAGGCAAGTTGAACTGTAGAGATTACAGACAAACAATAAATCACGCTGCTTTGATTCATGAACATAAAATGAATCCATCGCACCTTTTACCAAACATTGCACAGTGGCATAAAGTAATTCTAGTTAGTCCTTAGATCTGTATCTTCCCAGTTCTGAAATCAGCAATATTTTCCTTGGGGTAAATATTGTGTTAAAATTGGTTTTAAAAAGAGTTTCCTTTGAGCTTTAACTCAAAATTTTAATTTTTGCTTACTTTAGGCACACATCCATGTGGTTTTTTGGCATCAGTAAGAAAGCGATTTGAAAGTTTTCTTTTAGGATTGTTTTTTTGGTCTGTCCAGGGTAGCCTAATTCCCTGGGATGCCTTGATATTCTCTATATTCTCTTATAAATTGTTTCAACTTCTACCCTCAAAATGATGCTATAGGGCACTACACACCAGAAGAACTAGACACAAGGACAATTTTTCCCCAATGCCATCACTGCTAAACAACTAATTCCCACAACACTCTCAAACTATTTGCTAAGACTGTATTACTATTAGTCTTCTCTTCCTTCCTATTACCAATTTCTTCCCACTTATGACTATAACCAAGTTACTTGCATCTTTATGATTTATATTGTTTTATTTGTTTCCTAGTATGATTTGATTGCTTATTAGTATCCTACGACTATCACTGTGTTGTATCTTACGATTCTTGATGATTTTTTTTTCTTTTATGTACACTGAGGGCATATGCCGTGATAGCTCAGGCTGTTAGAAGCCTGTTATTAGAACACAGTAGCCTGCAATTACTGCAGGTTCAAGCCCGGCCCAAGGTTGACTCAGCCTTCCATCCTTTATCAGGTAGGTAAAATGAGGACCCAGATTGTTGGGGGGGCAATAAGTTGACTTTATAAATATACAAATAGAATGAGACTATTGCCTTATACACTGTAAGCCGCCCTGAGTCTTCGGAGAAGGCCGGGATATAAATGTAAATTTTAAAAAAAAATGCACCAAAGACAAATTCCTTGTGTGTCCAATCACACTTGGCCAACAAAGAATTCTATTCTATTCTATTCTATTCCATTCTATTCCATTCCATTCCATTCCATTCCATTCCATTCCATTCCATTCTATTCTATTCTATTCTATTCTATTCTATTCTATTCTATTCTATTCTATTCTATTCTATTCTATTCACACTGAGAGCCTATGCACCAAGACAAATTCCTTGTGTGTCCAATCACGTTTGGCCAACAAAGAATTCTATTCTATTCTATTCTATTCTATTCTATTCTATTCTATTCTATTCTATTCTATTCTATCCTATTCTATTCTATTCTATTCTATTCTATTCTATTCCATTTCATTCCATTCCATTCTTCAAGTGCTAACCAGTGGGCTGGGAATGCTTTTGAAAGTACTGTATTTGGAAGAATAACAGAATAATAGAGTTGTAAGGGAGCTTTGAGGTTTTCTAGTCTAACCCCCTGCTCAAGAAGAAAATCCTATAGCACTTCAGACAAATGGTTGACCAACATCTTCTTAAAAACTTCCAGTGTTGGAGCAGTCACAACCTCTGGAGGTAAGTTGCTCCACTGATTAATTGTTCTAACTGTCAGGAAAATTTTCCTTAATTTTATGTTGCTTCTCTCCTTGATTATTTTCCATATATTGTTTCTTGTCCTGCCTTCAGGTGCTTTGTAGAATAGGTCAGCCTCCTCTTCTCAGAGAAAGGAAGGAAGGAGAGAGAGAGGGAGGGAGGGAGGGAGGGAAGGAAGGAAGGAAGGAAGGAAGGAAGGAAGGAAGGAAGGAAGGAAGGAGAATGTGTTATCCAGGAACAAATAATTTTAAAGCTCTTGGCCTACCATAGATACATGAAACTAGTTGTTGACTTGATTACTTTATTAACCTAATTATTCAAGCAAATATTATTTAATGGATGCATTTCTGGGATCCATGTATTTGACAAAAGTAAATGTGGAACATCATATTGCGAATAAACAAATGGGATCTGCAAGAAAATATTGTCACCTGAACTTCAGTCCTGTTCAAGGCTCCCATCAATAAATCACAGTCCTTTTCCAAAATAGTCCATTCTTGTTCACATAGTCTTCCCCTTTTCTCTCTTTTTCGCTTCCCCTTCAATCATCAATTTTCTGTCTCCGTAGAACGTGCTCATCAACCCATTGAAGGACTTTTTTAGTTCCTCACCCATTTTTCTTTTGTTTTTCTCTAGGTAAGCTTTGTTTTTTCCTGAAATCTTTGGAGTCCCCATCCTCTGCCTGTTGGTACACTTACATTCATGTCTGGATTATGTAATTTTTGGGGAAGTGATAATGGATTGTCCATGTAAGGCTCCATTATGAAAACACTGACTTTTCCCATAATGTATAGAATAAATTAAGGATGTTCTATCTTTTGAAGAAGGGCTCATCAGCAGAAAGGCCATTTCCGTAAGTGGGTAATTTTAATATCAAAGTCATCTGAAAGGTTACCAACGGTCTGTAAGATGAAGGGAAGGGATTATAACACTAATGAGGCAGATCAGTTCCAATGAGAAAATAATAATCATCTTGTAATTAGGGCATCCTCTTTCCGTCTAAACATTGGCCATAAATAACTAAATCCTTCTCCATTATTTGGTTAAAGGGTATGTAATTGATTATCCCATAATATAGTTTTAGCGCTGAAATTGCAAAATTAATTTCCTTGCTAATGTACTGCACTCTTGATTTAGACAGTGCATCTTTTTGAATAAAATGTATACCCTTGAGCTTATTTGTGCAGCCACATTCGATAGATCATAAATTCCGCTGAATCTGGCAATGCAGGTTATGTGTCTGTCGGTGCAGAAAGCAGAATCAAATTAAGACGGTCCAGTTCCCATATCAACCCAGTAATCTAGGCAGGTCTTTGTTTTAACCTGGATGAAATAGGAATGAAATATTTTTATATGTTTGCAAAGAGGCCAGGTGTTGTTCTTCTAAAAAAAAAAAAGAAACTAAGAAATGAAGCTTTCTCTCTATTGTCCTTCTGACAAAACAGCACCCTAAGACTTTTCTATTCAACACACATTTAGAATTTCAACAAATTCCTCAGGGGTTTTAATTATTTTATATATGTTTAATTAGGACTCTTGTTCCAGTAATACAGCTCTTTGCAGACGAGTGCTCTTCTTTATTAAAGACACATTTCATTTTTCAGCCTTAACAATCAGTTTCTTAAATAGTCTATTACAGGGGTCTGCAAACTTGGCTCTTTTAAGACTTGTGGACTTCAACTCCCAGAATTGAGAAAGCTGGCTGAGGAACTCTGGGAGTTGAAGTCCACAAGTCTTAAAAGAGCCAAGTTTGCAGACCCCTGGTCTATTATAATAGGTTGACTTTTGTTTCTAGATTCAAGCCAGGATCCATATAAGATGATGCAAATCTAGTTGAATGTAGGACAGTGGTGGGATTCAACCAGTTCACACCACTTCGGGAGAACCGGTTGTTAACTTTCTGAGCACTTTGGCAAACTGGTTGGCAGAAGAAATCATTAGGGCAGAGAACCAGTTGTTAAATTACTTGTATCCCACCACTGATGTAGGACGTTGATTTAGATTACTGTGAATCAGAGGTGGGTTTCAGCAGGTTCTGACCAGTTCTGGAGAACCGGTAGCAGAAATTTTGAGTAGTTCAGAGAACTGATAAATACCATCTCTGACTGGCACCACCCCCAGGTATTCTCTGCCTCCTGAGTCCCAGCTAATTGGGAGAAAATTGGGATTTTGCAGTAACCTTCCTCTGCCACACCTACCAAGCCATGCCACGCCCACCAAGCCACACCCACAGAACCGGTAGTAAAAAAATTTGAAACCCACCACTGCTGTGAATCATCCTTTATGTCCCAGGACTCAAAATTATTGTCTAATGAAGACTAGTTTGAGAGATGCATAATGATGATTTGCTTAATTAGAGATGACAGGAAAATCAAAGAAAACTATGGAAATGAGAAAAACCCATGAAGCTATATATACTCCAGGTCAAAAGGTAGCCTGTTCCTCTATTAGCCTATCATATAAGGAGATGAATGGTGTTACACTAACTGGATTTATTTCATAATGGAACCAACATTTTGGGGAGGTGAATAATGATTAATATAAGCTATTGTTGATTTTATGCCTTGTGTGATTTATTTAGCTATGTTTTATTAAACAAAATACATTCGCAGGGCCAATGAATTGTTGCTATTATGGTTGGTGCAGCGTGCAGATCCAGCCAATGGTAGCAATTAGTCATGCTTTCTTTCAATAGAAGAGAATAGCTCAGGGCTGAACTGTGGAGAGGAAGGAAGGAAGGAAGGAAGGAAGGAAGGAAGGAAGGAAGGAAGGAAGGAAGGAAGGAAGGAAGGGTTATGTAGTCCAAGATGCTTTCTGAGCTTGGTTGTTTGCTTGCAGATGTTTCATTGCCCAACTAGATAATCATGAGGTTACCTAATTGGATAATGAAACATCTGCAAGCAAACAACCAAGCTCAGAGAGTATCTTGGACTACATAGCCTTTCTTTCTTTCTTTCTTTCTTTCTTTCTTTCTTTCTTTCTTTCTTTCTTTCTTTCTTTCTTTCTTTCCTTCCTTCCTTCCTTCCTTCCTTCCTTCCTTCCTTCCTTCCTTCCTAATAAGAAGTCTTATGCAGAACTGTAATCATTTTTTTTAACATACAGGTACTGATACCCTGGGAATTCTCTCCTAAAGTTGGAGCAATTTTGTGAAATTGCCCATATCCAGTGGTGGGATTCAGCCAGTTTGCACCTATTCGGGAGAACCGGTTGTTAACTTTCTAAGCAATTCAGAGAACCGGGTGTTGGAAGAAATCTTATTTTGTTTTTTTCCCACTTTACAGGGCTAATCCTGTAAGGAAGGCAGGAAGGAAACATTCTGGTGTTGTTTCTAGCTTAATCTTAATTGCCCTGCTTACAGAAACTGCCTTTCTGGTTAACCCTTATTACATTGTAACAGCTAAGGTGAAGCACCATCAACGTGAGTGATGTTCAGTTGGCCACGGCCACACGGTCACATGACCTCCATGCCACACCTACCCAGCTGGTCATTAGGGCAGAGAACTGGTTGTTAAATTATTTGAATCCCACCACTGCCCATATCCCATCATTATAATATCACCGTTACTGTCTTTTTCATCGATTGTAATAATTGATTTAGAATCATAAAAACCAATATATCCCAATCAGCTACTCCACCATCTAATTAAGACAGAATCTTGAAATTACCTTGAAGGGAACAACATTAGTTTTGTCAAGTAGCACCAAAAACAAAGGAACTGGCAGGACAGTTTAGAAATATCTCCAGGAACCTGATGCCAATTTGTTAACTTGCTTATAAAATGATGTAGGGATCTTCATAAATTCAATTCCAGTGTGACTCTCATCAAACATTTACCCATCTATGTAACTGTGGTAGTTGGTGGCCCTATTATATAGAAGGTTGGTGATTTGTTGGAATTTTCTTGGAGGGACTCCAAAGAAATGAATGAAAAAAAAAATCCTCAGCTTGGCCAAAGCTGAAGGAATTTATGCAGTCTTTAATGGCAAGTAGAAGGAAGCTATTTCATTTCCATCCAGTTTCTGGATGCACAGCACATGAAAGACAAACAATCGCTCATGTTTTAAAGATGTTGATAATACTCACTTTTGGAAACTTCTGTGGTTGAAATGCCAGCTACTTTATCGACTCCTTACTTCCTGTCTGTGAAGTAGATGAAATAATGTTGTGTCTGATTGGCTGGCATCCAGGTTCTATTGATTGGCTGTTGTCCACCAGCATTCAGTGAAGAAGGGCTGATAAAATATATACTCTTCATGTTCTGTATTAAGATGGGGCCCTGATGCTTCAATATAATTGATAAAGGGCCATTGTTAATTCCACTCATCCCAGTCAGAAAGTCCATGAGGGGAGGTAAAAATAATTCAAGATGGAGCCCATCACTGCACTGTCACAGTTCAACCCAGTGGTGGGATTCAAATAATTTAACAACCGGTTCTCTGCCCTAATGATTTCTTCCAACAAACAGTTTGCCAAACTGTTCAGAAAGTTAACAACCGGTTCTCCCGAAGTGGTGCGAACTGGCTGAATCCCACCACTGGTTCAACCCCTTTTTAGTGTGTTGTGGCTACCATCTCAAGTTTTGAATACTCCTCCATATAGGCTGCTTGCAGTCTCTTATTGGTCTCCAGTCTCTAAATATTATCCGTTCGGCATTCAAACAATGATAGAATGCTATCTATTTATAAAATATATTGTCCACCCAGCTTGTCACAGGGTAAGTTCTGGATGGCTTGCAATCATAATGTTCAAAGCATTTCTATCGAGTTACCATATTCGTAAACATTCATTTATTTCTTTACAACATTTAAACTGGACTCCTGGCAGTTTACAATTATCTGAAATATAAAATTCAGAAAAAAAGTCATTTAAAATTAATAAATACATAACAGTAATATGATCCCTGGGGTCCATATTATAGCAATGATACCAGAAAGTCATTAATACCCTTTCAAAGCTCAGTGGAAATGCTCAGTTTATTATTTTATTATTTTATTTATTTATTTGTCACAACAGTATATATAAGCATAAGCACGAAATAACTGTACTATATATAAGCATATATATAAGCATAAGTGTATAATAACTATATTAATTGGATATAATGAAAGGAAACAATAGGACAGAAACGGTAGGCATGCTTGTGCTCTTATGCATGCCCCTTACAGACCTCTTTTTGTGGCTCCAGCCCCCGAACCTGGCCCCATGCCCGAAAGTGCCTTGGAGCCGGGCCTGTTGCCAGAAAGTGACTTGGACAGTGAGGGGGAAGGGCCGTCAGGACTTACCTCAGGAGCACCGGCCTCCCTGGCTCAGCTCCAGGAGCCAGAAACAGGCCAGGTGGAAGAACTAATGAGGCCTCCATCCCCTGACTCTTCCCCCCACCCAGGCCATGCCTGCAAACCCAGCTGACAGCAATCAGGCGTGGTTGAATCCTAGGTTTTATAGGCAGGAGAGGAGGGAACAACAGAAGCAGGGGAGGGGCAGGCCTAGGAAGTGCTGAGTCATGGAGCCACACCCCACAGGATATAAAAGGCAGCAAGAGCTGGTGTGTCTCTTTGTATCAGGCAAATCCACTGATTGACTAGAGCTGAAGGTTGTGACTCACCAGCATCTTGGCAGCTAACGAGGGCTCTTGGCAGACACTGGCTCTTTTGCTGCCAGAGCTGATAAGAGCCAGCTAATTAAGACATCGTTCAGATGGAGGCGAGGGAGACAGAACACCTCTTAGGAATGGGGTGAGGTCAATAGTAGACAGTTTTTGGTTAAAGCTTTGGGGATTTTGGGAAGAGATCTCATGATCCTTCCTACTTTTTGGGTTTTAAGCAGGAGGTGTCAGAAAAATTACGACAGGGATAACTGGCTTGTGGCAGCCAAGCGTTCATAGCGACGTCGCTTTTTGATCCTTCGATGTCGGCTCTTCCTATCATTGTGAAGCAGAATTCGCCAAGCATTGGATTGTTCACCCAATTTATTTATTTCATCAAGCATGCATTTTATGACAGATACAAGTGTAAACTAATAGGGAACGTGAGCTGGGTTTAGACCGTCATGAGACAGGAAGTTCCGACTGAATTCCTAAATGACTTCAGGGAAGGTTTAATTCAGAAGCCTGGTAGTGAGCAGTTCCAAAAGTTTGGAATGTAAACTGTAAATATTATGTTTTTACTCCTCTACTTCTTTGGTTTCAGATGGAAAAGAGATGCTTGGCATCTCAGCCTGGGATTAATGCAAAAAGAAAATAATTGGTTCTATCTAAAGGAGGCAGTCCAGCAACTATCCAGTTGCAAAACCATAAAGGGCTTTGAATGTAGAGCTAAATTTATTTATGTATTTTTATTTATTTATTTATTTATTTATTTATTTATTTATTTATTTATTTATTTATTTATTTATTTGTTTATTTATTTCATCAAGCATGCATTTTATGACAGATACAAGTGTAAACATAATTATAAATACATGTAAAGGATATGAATAAAAGAAAACATTAGGACAGGGATGGTAGGCACACTGGTGCACTTACACAGACCCCTTAGGAATGGGGTGAGGTCTACAGTAGACCATCTAAGGTTAAAGTTTTGGGGATCTGGGGAAGAAACCACAGAGTCAGGTAGTACACTGACCACTCTGTTACTGAAATTGTATTTTCTGCAGTCTAGTTTGGATCGGTTTACCATGAGTTTGTATCTATTGTGTGCTCTTGTATTGTTTTGGTTGAAGCTGAAGTATTCATTGGCTGGTAGGACATTGTAGCAGATGATTTTATGTACTATGCTTAGGTCAGACATAAGACGGTTTGCACTCAGCAGCTTACTGGAAGCCATTGCACTGCCTGCAATATTGCCACTGTATGTTCAACAGATGGGTTGTTTCACTCCATATGTCCGGGTTCCAAGTAACTGCGTGGGTGATAGAGGGAGCACCTTTTGGCTCCCATGTGACACTCCTCCTGCGTAATCTGCACTGGCTCCCAGTGGTCTTCCGGGTTCACTTCAAGGTACTTGTTATCACCTTTAAAACGCTCCATGGCCTAGGACCGGGATATTTACGGGACCGCCTACTGCCACCATTAGCCTCTCACCGACCAGTGCGCTCTCACAGAGAAGGCCTCCTCCGGATACCGTCAGCTAAACAATGTCGGCTGGCGACCTCTAGGGGGAGGGCCTTCTCTGTGGGGGCCCCTACCCTCTGGAACGAGCTTCCTCTGGGGCTTCGTCAACTCCCCGATCTCAAGTCCTTCCGCCGCGAGCTGAAGACGCTGCTGTTTCGAAGAGCAGGACTAGCTTGAACGTAGTTTTAAACTTGGGATTTTAAAAAAAAGGGTTTAAATGAGGTTTTAAATTTGTATTTAAAAGTTAGAGCATCAATTGAATTTAACTGTCTATTCTTTTAGCTTTTTATGTATTATATGTTTTTCTGTTGTTTTTGACTGTGAACCACCCTGAGTCCTTCGGGAGATGGGCGGTATACAAATATAATAAATAAATAAATAAATAAATAAATAACACCCCTAACAAAAGAAGACTCA
This sequence comes from Ahaetulla prasina, assembly GCF_028640845.1. Lineage (NCBI taxonomy): Eukaryota > Metazoa > Chordata > Lepidosauria > Squamata > Colubridae > Ahaetulla > Ahaetulla prasina. Next base: position 287,556,323 of record NC_080540.1, on the reverse strand, counting down.
GAGGCTTGAAGTTCCTCAAAGTTCCATTTTATTAGGGATGTCATATTGGCACATCTGGGAAAACCCGAATCTGAAAGCTTCCAGGTTTTTCCCACCCAAAGGAAAGTTCAAGTCCCTGCCCAGCTCCCACATGTCCATCACGTGGTCCAATCAAAGCACCATCCCAACTGGAGATGCCTCCCAGTTCCAGCCATCCAGGTGCAGGGCAAGATGTCCTTGACTCTCTGAGAAAGGAATGTTATTATGAATATATATCACCCATGCTCCATACAATCCCCCTTCCCAGTTTCCCACATTAGTAAATGTAGCAGGTCTGAAGACCCAATGCAAAAGATGGCTTCCAGGCCTGACACCATGTGCAATCCATTGTAGTTGTTAATCTGAGATGTGAAAAATGTGTGGATAATCATTGTCAGAGTCCCATGCTCTGGGACGGATTGCAACTGGTGCACAAGACAAAAATTGAGAAAAGCTTCCCCCTAGCTCAGAGCTTTGCTGGCTGAGGAACTCTGGGAGTTGAAGTCCACAAGTCTTAAATGAGTTTGCAGACCCCTGTCCTAGCTGAATCTTCTACCCACACATTTAGCAGCAGCCACAAGTCAAGGAGGACCTCAAGTCATGGATTTGGTCCTCTAAGGTGAATGCTAGTTTGTCCCTCTTATAACTATTGAGGCTGACAAATTGTCCAGTTGGAAAATCGCCTGGACAAAGAGCCCTTTTGCAAAAACTAAGCCTTGGTTTCCCGTTTAAACTCTAACAGCCTCCAAATACCAGGTCAAGACATAGATGGCATTCCCAGACTGGAAACAACAAGGTAGCCTGAAGAGGTGACATAGAAAAACCTTGTGGCACTCCAACTATCTAGACCAGGGCTTTCAAACTCACAGCCTGTGGGCCTGATGCATCACACACTGGCCATGCCTTAAACTGGTTTAGCGAAGGGGGAGAAATGTCCTGATACGTCACATGATGACACTGTGATGAAACAACTTTGACACCGCTGATCGGGACAATTTTTCACTCTCACTTACTAGTACTACCAATCCAGGAAGTGGCAAAACCACAACAGAACAGTGCCCCTCATTGCTTAACCATGCAGGCAAGCCATCAAGACTCATTGTCAATGAGTATGAAAAGTGATGATAAGTATTGAAGGACCAGGAAGGAGGTACTTTGCCATCCAGACCCTGATGAAGATCATCTACCAATGTCAGTTCTTCAAGGCATAGGTTGGAGTGAACCATTTAGATCAGAGTTCTCCAACCTTTCTGGCCTTATGGAGCAGCTGGAGGGGAGGAGAGGGGATGGTTCAGAGGTGGAATTCAGCCGGTTTAGACAAATTCAGGTGAACCGGTAGCGCCAACTACCCGTTGCCTGCCTCTCCACCCCCGCTGTATCCTGTCCTTTATTTCCTGTTTTGTAGCTCATCTCAATCGCGTGGCACAGCTGATTTCCCCCCTCGCTGTTCTACTTACCGGGGCTGACCTGGAAGGTAAGCAGCTGAGCTTTTAAATGCTCCATTTTCAGCACAAGCATCTTGGCCACACGTGCACGCGCAAAGTGTGTGCTCACCGAACCGGTTGTTAAACAGGCAGCAATCCACCACTGGGATGGTTCCATGTGAGTGGCCAGCAAACACACGTGAACAGCTCCATTTGGGTGAGCAGCATGCGTGTGGACCTGCCCTTCACACAGATGGAGCTCATGCAAGTGGGGATGTCTGTTGCACATGCACATGCTCGCCCATTTCTGCGGCCCTGTTGCAAACACCTCACGGTCCACTACACTAGTGGGCTATGACCCAGAGGTTGTGGACCCCTAATTTAGACAAGGAAGCCAAGAATTCTGAGCATTTTTGATAAGTATAGGTGAAAATGAGAAAGCCATAATCAAAAAATGTTAGTAATTGTTGTGTTTCAGAGACAACCCTCATATAAAGAAACAACGTTTAACTTTCTGCATTTCTCTTTTTTTCCCCCTTCCTATCCTACATAATCCACTACTTGGCCTTTTCAGCAGACTGGCCTTTTCCCATTTGTTCTTTATTATTTGCTAATAGGTTGCTTTTCGCTGATTGTATGTAATGAAAGTCTCATAACCATGGCAACCAATCCAGCCTGAATTCTGATGGGAGAGCCTTGAAGTAATCAACTTTTTAGGTTATTCCATAATAGCTGCCCCACTATTTTCCCATAAGTCTTCCTAAGGAGAGAAAAATGACCAGGTGATTATGACAATGATCTAAATTGTATAGATCCAGGAAGGAACTCTTTACAAGGGAACACCACTTGTAAACCACTTGTATACCAGGGAACACCTGCTATAGGTTCTCTTGCCTGAGCAGGGGATGGGAGTAGAACAATGGTCCTCAACCTTTCTGATTTTGCAGATTGGCAGTGGTGGCAGCAGCAGCAGTGGGGAAAGAGTGGATGGTTCCACACGAGCAGCGGGGGTCCACCACTAACACAAATGGAGCTTGGCGCACAACGACAAGCATGCACCACTCATGCAAATGGAGCTTGGCGCACAAGGGCAATCATGCACCACTCACACAAATGGAGCTTTGCACACAAGGGCAATCATGCATCACTCACGCAAATGGAGCTTGGTGCACAAGGGCAATCATGCATCACTCGTGCAAATGGAGCTTCGCGCACAAGGGCAAGCATGCACCACTCACACAAATGGAGCTTCACGCATAAGGCCAAGCATGCACCACTCATGCAAATGGAGCTTCGCACACAAGGGCAAGCATGCACCATTCACGCAAATGGAACTTGGCGCACAAGGGCAATCATGCACCACTCACACAAATGGAGCTTTGCGCACAAGGGCAAGCATGCACCACTCATACAAATGGAGCTTCGCACACAAGGCCAAGCATGCACCACTCACGCAAATGGAGCTTGGTGCACAAGGGCAATCATGCATCACTCGTGCAAATGGAGCTTCGCACACAAGGGCAAGCATGCATCACTCACACAAATGGAGCTTGGCGCACAATGGCAAGCAAGCACCACTCGTGCAAATGGAGCTTCGTGCACAAGGGCAGGCATGCACCACTCACGCAAATGGAGCTGCAGGCACAAGCATACTCGCTTGCCACTTGCACGGCCCGGTACCGTGCCATGGCCCAGGAGTTGGAGGGGGCCCAGGCTAGAAGACGTCCAAGGTCCCTTCTAATTTCGCTTTCTGTTCTGTACTGTTGAGCATTTTATTGATTTTATTTGAAATTATACAGTGGACATTTACATCTTAGTTTCTATTGCACATGTTTTAATTGGAGTTTTGAAATGCACCAGGAATCTGTTTAGATTTGGCAGCCTATAAATCTAATAAATAAAGTCCCAGATGACTTTTGAAGCATAACTATGTTGTGTGAACCTACCCGACGTGCTTTGGACTTGAGGTTTAACTGCTGTCTCAGGGTAGCAGGGTGGAAGGGCAAACTAACAGCAAGTGTAAAACACAATCTTCTTCTTCTTCTTCCTAGCATATTCTCACAAGTGCAGGGTTTGCTTTTTGGATCATTGAATGTTACTTTGCATGGTCAGCTGCATCTCCAGGGCGCAGGCCCGCAGCTTGCATATCTTTGTTGATGGTGTCTTGCCATCTCTATTTTGGGTGCCCTCAAAGGCACTAGCCAATGACTTCTAGTCTTAGCAATGGTGGACATTCCTGCTCTCAGGACATGTCCATACCAGCGGAGTCGACCTTCTCTCATCTTCTCTTTAATTGGTGCCAGACCAAAATGTTGTCAAATGTTGTCATTTGTGATATGGTCAAGAAGGGAGATACCAGATATCCATTTGCATTTCCATGGCATGGAGATAGCTTTTATTCTGTTATTGCCGCCCACCATTCAATGCTGTACAGTCAGTGGTGGGATTCAACCGGTGAAGCAACCGGTTCACTGAGTGTACGCAATGCATTTGAAAACAGCTTTAAAACCTACCTTCTATTGCAGCCCCGGTAAGTAAAAGAGCCCCGTGCGCTCTCACAGAGAGGGACTCCTCAGGGTGCTGTCGGCCAGGCAGTGCTGACTGGCGACACCCAGGGGAAGGGCCTTTTCTGTGGGGGCTCCCACCCTCTGGAACGAGCTTCCCCCAGGACTTCGCCAACTTCCTGATCTTCGAACCTTCCGCCGCGAGCTTAAGACACATATATTTATCTGTGCAGGATTGGACTAGAATTTTTAAATTTTTAAATGTTTAAATTTTAAATCTGGTTTTAAATGGGGTTTTATTATTTATAACTCTATTTTAAATATTCGGCCTATGTAATAAGTTTTTTAAATTAATGTTTTACTCTGTATATATATATGTTTTTATATGGCTGTAAACCGCCCTGAGTCCCTAGGGAGATAGGGCGGTATAAAAGTGTGAATAATAAAATAATAAATAATAAATAATAAAACAGCTGAGGGGCGGCAATCCGCTCTGCTGTGCCTATCAGCTGGGCTTCAAACAAAGGAAATATAGGTCAGCATAGCGCAGGGGTGGGCGAGCTCAGATGATTGTCAGAGCAAACTGGTTCGCTCTCACCTGATCGTCGAAGATATCAATTCGCCTGAACCTGTCCGAACCGGCTGAATCCCACCCCTGCATACAGTGCAACCGGGTGGATGGTTCAGTGGTGGGTTTCAAATTTTTTTACTACCGGTTCTGTGGGTGTGGCCTGGTGGGTGTGGCATGGCCTGGTGGGCGTGGCTTGGTGGGCATGGCAGAGGGAGAATACTGTAAAATCTCCATTCCCTCCCCAATCCAGGGTAAGGTTATTGCAAAATCCCCATTTCCTCCCAATCATCTGGGACTCGGAAGACAGAGACTAGATGGGGTCGGGGCCAGTCAGAATTTTTACTACTCTCTGAACTACTCAAAATTTCCGCTGCTGGTTCTCCAGAACCTGCTGAAACCCACCTCTGGGATGGTTGTCTTGTAAATCTTAGATTTAAGACGGGTTAGCATTCGCCAGTTACATAACACACTGGTGAGTTCTCGCCAATGCCTCCAGGCTGCATTCACCCTTGCTCACACCTAACCATTGATGTTGCCACTGCCATTGGAGGGAATGTTATTGCATGAAACGCATATCCATGCAAAGTTATTGCTCCATGAACAAAATAAAACACGTCAAAGTTTGTCAGCTGCAGCAGCAGACAGAATTATGACCCATCTGACTTCCAGTTACACCTCAGTGATTTCTGCAAACATCAAAAAGAAATCTTAAGGTGCTGCAGCCGTGGCAGGAGTGTTTTAAACAAACCATCAAGGAGATAAAGGTCTTAGGGAATATTGCCAAAGATTGACCAGATTAAGAACCCCTTTGATCTTCCTATCTTGGAACTGATTGTCTTTAGAAGCCGAAGTTAAATTTTACACCAGTAGACCTTTACACCAGTAGATTTTACACCGGTAAATTTTACACCAGTAAATTTTACACCAGTAGACCTTTACGCCTGCCAACAAAAGTGTGTATAGTCAAAGCTATGGTTTTCTCAGTTGCAATGTATGGCTGTGAAGGTTGGACCATAAGAAAGGCTGATTGCCAAAGAATTGAGGCCTTTGAACTCTGGTGCTGGAGAAGACTCCTGCGAGTCCCTTGGACTGCAAGGCGAACAAACAAGTCAGTTCTAGAGGAGATCAACCCTGACTGCTCTTTAGAAGGCCAGATCCTGAAGATGAAACTCAAATACTTTGGCCACCTAATGAGAAAGAAGGACTCACTGGAGAAGAGCCTAATGCTGGGAAAGATTGAGGGCAAAAGAAGAAGGGGACAACAGAGAACGAGGTGGCTGGATGGAGTAACTGAAGTAGTAGGCATGAGTTTAAATGGACTCCAGAGGATGGTAGAGGACAGGAAGGCCTGGAGGAATGTTGTCCATGGGGTCGCAATGGGTCGGACACAACTTCGCAACTAACAACAACAAAAGATAGTCCATAGCACTAATGCTTTGAATTTAGAGGTATTATGATTGCAGAAAGCGCTGCTAACCCAGATTTTAATATCTACAAGAAACTATTTTCAATCTGCAATCTGAAACAAGTAAATAACCTTATTATGGAGTATGGCATTTTGTGACTACAGACACATTGCTATAATTTTCTAAGAAAATGATAGTTGTTGTTTTTTTACTTCCCAGTCTGGCCTGCAGCCCTGAGATTTCTAGGTAGTCTCCACAATCCAAGTACCATGCAAGTAATTTTCAGTAATCCAAGTATTAATCAAATCTTCCCTGGCTGTGTTTTTTTTTTTTTTTTTTGAGATAAGTTTAAATGGCTAGGGGCTGCCATTTGCTGAAGTGTAGGAATAAATAGAAGCTGCAATTAAACATCATTGTAGTTCAATATCCTTAAATAGAATTATTCTTTCAGATTTCCAGCCACCCAGAATAACAGAGTTGGAAGGGACCACGGCGGTCTTCTACTCCAGCCCCCTGTTCAGGCAGGAAACCCTGTACCATTTCAGACAAATAGTTGTCCAATGTCTTCCTAAAATCCTCTAGTGTTGGAGCATCCACAATCTCTGGAGGCAAGTAGTTCCATTGATTAATTGTTCTCACTGTCAGGAAATTTCTCCTTCATTCTTGAGGGGTTCTCTCCTTGGTTAGTTTCCAGCCATCCATTCTTGTCCAACCTTCAGGTGCTTTGGAGTATAGGATGACCTATATTTGATGGGTGTGGCATGGCTTGGTGGGCGTGGCAGGGGAAGGTTACTGCAAAATCTCCATTTCCTCCGGATCAGCGGGGACTTGGGAGGCAGAGAATGCAGTAGATGGGGGTGGGGCCAGTCAGAGGTGGTATTTATCAATTCCCCAAACTACTCAAAATTTTTGCTACCAGTTCTCCAGACCTGGTCAGAACCTGCTGAATAACACCTCTGTTATTCACCTGCTGAATAACACCTCTTCTTTGTGGCAGCCCCTTAGATATTGGAACACTGCTGTCATGTCACCCCTAGCCCTTCCTTTCATTAAACTAAACATACCCAATTCTTGGCAAGACATCTTGCCAGAGTAAAGTATTTATCTCTTCTATTATTAAATATACCCTGAGAGCTGCTAGGGAAGGTCCATCTTCACCCTTTTCTGGGATACCAAATATTCCAAGCTATTCTGATTCTTTGCTGTCTGGGAAAGTGCCCTCCTCAAGCAATTCTGGACTACATTCCACCACAGTTATCTTCCATTAGAGTCTTTTAAGAGACTATTTGCACATTTAAAATCTTCGGAATCTCAAAGCAGCCTCGTATCTTGTTAGCAAGCTATACAATATTAAAGAAAGATATTTGGCAGCAGCCCCTTTGGATTTTTTATGTAACCTAATTTATTCATGGGGTGGCCTTATATCCAAATTCAGATCATTTATTTACTTTATTTATCCACTGAGGCATATATGCTGCTCCATGCAAAGGCTCCTCTGAGTATTTTACAACTCCAAGGTATGGTATTAAGATTAGAAACGTGCGACAACATTATTTGATAGATAGGAAAGTTATAGATCTCACATATGCAGATCATAACCCTATAATTGTAAGATTAAACAGAAGAACAGAGGATCAAACAGTAAATTCCTTTACCGATACAAGGGAAACTCAAATTGAAGTTCCAACAGGGATTTAAAAGGTTCTTCCAAATCAGTTGGCTCTTTATTTACTGCATGGACTCCAGTAAAGCATTTATGGAAGATCTGTTTATTGCACTGGAATGCAATAGAAAGGAAGCTATGCAAAAGCAGACTGGTGAATAAATTGAAGCAATTAGAATCAAGCATAGCCCTGATTTGGATTTAGGACAAAAGATTTGTTGTGGCTCCAGTCCCCGAACCTGGCCCCATGCCCGAAAGTGCCTTGGAGCCGGGCCTGCTGCCAGAAAGTGCCTTGGAGCCGGGCCTGCTGCCAGAAAGTGATTTGGACAGTGAGGGGGAAGGGCCATCAGGACTTATCTTGGAAGCACCGGCCTCCCTGGATCAGCTCCAGGAGCCAGAAGCAGGCCAAGCGAAAGGGATAATGAGGCCTCCTTCTCCTGACTCTTCCCCCCCCCCAGGCCACGCCTGCAGACCCAGCTGACAGCAATCAGGCTTGGCTCAATCCCAGGTTTTGTAGACAAGAGAGAAGAGAACAACAGAAGCAGGGGAGGGGCAGGCCTAGGAAGTGCTGAGTCATGGAACCACACCCCACAGGATATAAAAGGCAGCAAGAGTTGGTGTGTCTCTTTGTATCAGGCAAATCCATGGATTGACTAGAGCTGAAGGTTGTGATTCACCAGCGTCTTGGCAGCTATCAAGGGCTCTTGGCAGACGCTGATTCTTTTGCTGCCAGAGCTGATAAGAGCCAGCTAATTAAGCCATTGTTCGGACGGAGGCAAGGAGGATACAACAAGATTTAAAAGATTCAGGGCCAAGCAACCCTGCAGAATTCAAATTCAGGTTCCACATGGAGTCGCACTTCTGGATTATTGCAACTGAGGAAGCTTCACTGGAACACAATATGCCTGCGGAAAAAAAAGTGCTTTCTGCTTAGATACTGATCTCCAGAAGCTCCAAAGAACTCCAACTAAAAGTATGGATAACAAACTGAATTGCCCTTATCCCCCATAATCGTCCAAAGATCAAACGGTTTGTAATTAATTAGACACACTGGAAGACCTATAAGAAATGACCCTTTGTCAAACGGAGAGCAAAATTTGATGGTAGAGTTCTTGGCGCTCTCTAAGGTTGGTGATTTTGTTTCAGCATCCAACTAGGTGACATCACCATTGCTAGTGAGTGTGAGGTCTATTCCCTGTGTTTATACAGTGATTTGGTGGGGGGGTTTCACATTGGTACATCCTTGATTCTTTCTACTTGCCACCTGGGAAAGCCAAGGGAAATCATCAAAACCATAAAAAAAGTGAAAGTTAGAATATTTTGGACATGAGATGCAACGGCTAGAAAAATATGGCATCCTTCATTTAATGAAGTCTGTGGCTCAGACTGCTAATGCAGTCTGTTATTAACAGCAGCTGCTTGCAATTACTGCAGGTTCTAGTCCCACCAGGCCTAAGGTTGACTCAGCCTTCCATCCTTTATAAGGTAGGTAAAATGAGGACCCAGATTGTTGGGGGCAATAAGTTGACTTTGTATATAAATATACAAATAGGATGAAGACTATTGCTAACATAGTGTAAGCCGCCCTGAGTCTTCGGAGAAGGGCGGGATATAAATGCAAATAAAAAAATAATAAAATAAAATAAAATAAAAATCCTCCAAGGAAAGATTGAAGGCAAACAAGGTCCAGGCAGAAGGAGAACATCAGGGCTTCAAAATCTAAGGGACTGGCTTGGACAAAACTCAGCTGCTGTTGATAAAAATAGGACCACCAAAATGATCGCCAAGGTCCAATGATGGATATGGCACAGGAAGAAGAAGACTTCCTTGATTAGCTTTATTGTTTTCTGCTTGTTTGTCTTGCTTATCTGGTTGTTTTGGTGGACAAGTTGTGTTCTGGTCTGTGTTTCCTTCTTAGATTTTTATTCTCTCTTTTGAAGGGTATGTAAATGTGCTTTACATGTACCTATCCGAACTAGACAGTGTTGTTTTTCTGTGTCATATAATATATGTGGGTATATGCAAATTTTGTATTTATTTTGTCATGTTTATGTAGTATATATTGGAGATGGTGACCCTTAGATGAAATAAAATTTCAATTTAATGTATGCCAATTAGTCTACATTCCAAGTGACAATCAAATTATTCTTCTCTTCTCTTCTCTTCTCTTCTCTTCTCTTCTCTTCTCTTCTCTTCTCTTCTCCTCTCCTCTCCTCTCCTCTCCTCTCCTCTTCGCCTAGCCTAGCCTAGCCTAGCCTAGCCTAGCCTAGCCTAGCCTAGCCAAGCCTAGCCTAGCCTAGCCTATTCTCCATGTGCTTAATGATGCTTTGTCTGAATGCCAAGTTTCAGGAATTCCCTAGCATTGTTTTGATTTAGCTTGATCTCAGATGCTCACAGTTTTCCAGTTGAAATTATGATTGAGTCGCTCCATGTGTTTTACAAGATGTTTCATTATGTCTTCTGCTAATTGGAGTCCATGGATGTGCTTTGCTAATCTTACGCTTGTCTGTCCTATATAGTTGCTGTATACATCAAAAGTTGTAGATGACGCCTATTTTTTCTTCTTGGGTTGCTGGTTTTTTTTAGTTGTTTATTTAAGGTGTTTTAGAGAACTTTAGTTGGTTTATGCACTATGGTGATGCTACGTGCTTGTAATAGTCTGAGATGTTTCTAATGTGTGGCATTGTTATTCTTTTCACAGCTTGTGTTGGTTGAACGATCAGGTACTTTATCAAGTTTATTATTTTACTTTAGTATTGCGGTATTTGTTGGACTTGATTTGTAAATTGTTGGTGAAATAGGACTCAGAAATTGAATACATTAAAGGCTGTTTGATTAAACAGATGCAGAATTTAGATACAATAATTGATTGGTTCCTGATTGCTTATTTGTACCCTATGACCATCATTAAGTGTTGTACCTTAGGATTTTTGATGATCTTTTCTTTTATGTACACTGAGAGCATATGCACCAAGACAAATTCTTTGTGTATCCAATCACACTTGGCCAATAAAAAATGCTATTCTATTCTATTCTATTCTATTCTATTCTATTCTATTCTATTCTATTCTATTCTATTCTATATGTAAAACCAGGAATTTCAATGGAAGAAGAAGAATAAATTCATAATGGAGATAAGTTTGCATCAGGACTCAAAACAAGGGCAAAGCTATATCAGAGCACTTTAACCTTTTAGAACATTGTGTTACTGATTGCAAAGTACACATTTGGTGCAAAAAAAATAAAAATAAAATGCTATCTGCATAACTGAGCAAGAGTTTGCTGACCACAAAAGGTTTCATGCGATTTCAGAAGCTAGCAAATGCAACTGTTTCCTTTTAACCATTACAATGATTAATTGATAAAGTACTTGTAATCACTCACTTCTCTCGTGTAATTGCACAATCACCATGTCTTTCTCTTTTCTTCCCTACCCTACCTCATCCTAATTTAAATCCTACATCAGTTTACCCACTCGTTGCATCTATTACAATGAGTTGTAGCTCATGAAAATGTACAGTAATGGCCAAAATTGTGGAAACCTTTTGGGGAAAATGTATTTTTGAAGTTTGATGGCTAATAACATCACTTTTTTGGGGAGGGGGAAGTTTCAAGATAATCCTATTCCACTGCTGGAATGGCCTGGGAATAGCCCAGACCAAACCCAATTGAAAAACTATGGAGCCGACTAAAGAAACTTGTTAGTCAGAAGCGACCCAGCAACAAAACCCAATTAATAGAAGCAATCCTTCAATCTTGGTTTCACATTATAACAGCTACAGAACTAAAAGACTTGGTTCATTCCATGGGAAGATGTTGTAAGGCCATGATTTTTTATTATTTATTTATTTGTCACAACATTATATATAAGCATAAGCATGAAATAACTATACAATATATAAGCATATATATAACCATGAGTATGTAATAACTATATGAAATTGTATACAATCAAAGAGAACATTAGGACAGGAACGGTAGGCATGCTGGTGCTCTTATGCACGCCCCTTACAGACCTCTTAGGAATTGGGTGAGGTCAATAGTAGATAGTTTTTGGTTAAAGCTTTGTGGATTTTGGGAAGAGACCATTTTAGCAATTTTAACTTTTAGCATTTAGATATTTTAGCAATTGACTTTAGCAATTCATGCTAAAGGTTACCCAACTAAGTATTAACTGACATGGTGATAATTTTTGTATAGCTCGTTTTTTCTATGGTAATAATTTTTTGTATATCTCGTTTTTTCTATGTGTTTCACTTTTCTTCTTTATACTGTAATAGCAAATCCTTCATAAAAGTTATTGCATTACATTCTTGATTAAATTATCTTTCCATTGATATCTAATTTTATGGTACTACTCAGGGGTGGGTTCTACTTACCTTTAGTACCGGTTCGCAACGGGAGCGCACTCTCGCACCCGCTTCACTCATGCATGCACGCTTCTGCGCATGTGCAGATCACCAAATGTGACATTAGGGCGGGTGGGCGGAGCCTCCTGCCATTTTTACAACCGGTTCTCAAGAACCAGACAGAACCGGGAGCAACCCACCAGTGGTACTACTCCAAAAAAAAGTGGTGTTATTAGCTAGTTTTAGAAAATACACTTTTTCCAAAAGGTTTCCACAATTTTGACCACTATTATATGCCTTTAATAAAATGTGATAGGCTGAAAAGGTGCCACCAGCCTCCTACTGGAAGATTGAGAAATACTATTGTATCAGTCAGAATACAGGTAGACCTTGACTTACGACCAGAATTGATCCCCAATTTTTTTGTTGCTAAGCGAGGCATTTGTTAAGGGAGTTTTGCCCCATTTTCCGACTTTTCTTGCCCCCTTTGTTTTATTTTATTTATTTATTTATTTTTATTTATTTATTTTAGTCGATTTTTATACCGCCCTTCTCCCGAAGGACTCAGGGCGGTGTACAGCCATTAAAAATACACAAAATACACATTAAAAACAAGATGAAAACAAGACATATTATAGGGTGGCTGAAAATTTAAAACAATTAACAAACCTTAAAATATAAATAACCCCAATTAAAATTTAATATAACTTTTAAGCCAGTCCCGCTTGAATAAATAGGTGCGTTTTCAGCTCACGGCGAAAAGTCCGAAGATGTTAAGTGAATCACTGCAGTTCTTAAATTAGTAACTCAGTTGTTAAGTGAATCTGGCTTCCCCATTGACTTTGATTGTCAGAAGGTCGCAAAAGGGGATCACATGACCCTGGGACACTGCAACGGTCATAAATGTGAGTCAGTTCCCACATGTCTCAATTTTGGTCACTTGACCATTGGGGATGCTACAATGGTTGTAAGTGTGAAAAATGGTCATAAGTCACTTTTTTCAGTGCAGCTGTAACTTCGAAAGGTCACTGAATTAACTGATGTAAGTCGAGGACTACCTGTACTCCCAGGTGCAGACTACAGGTAGTCCTCGAGTTATGACCACAATTGAGCCCAAATTTATGTTGCTAAGCAAGACATTTGCCAAGTGAGTTTTGTCCCATTTTATGACCTTTCTGTCAACTCTCAAAATGACTATAACTCAGAGTTTGCTTTACATTTGAACGTGCCAATGTGATGTACTCAATAAAAAGGATCTTTGAGAAAGCAACTGCTCAGTCTTTTTTTAGAATAGAATAGAATAGAATTTGCAGATGACACCAAGCTGGCAGGAATAGCCAACACTCCAGAAGATAGGCTCAAGTTACAGAAAGGTCTTGACAGACTTGAACATTGGGCGCTATCTAACAAAATGAAATTCAACAGTGAAAAAAGTAAGGTTCTACATTTAGGCCAAAAAACCAAAATGCACAGGTACCGTATATGTGGTACCCTGCTCAATAGTAGTACCTGTGAGAGGGATCTTGGAGTCCTAGTGGATAACCATCTAGATATGAGCCAGCAGTGTGCAGCAGCTGTTAAAAAAGCCAACACAGTTCTGGGCTGCATAAACAGAGGGATAGAATCAAGATCACGTGAAGTGCTAGTACCACTTTATAATGCCTTGGTAAGGCCACACTTGGAATATTGCATCCAGTTTTGGTCGCCACGATGTAAAAAAGATGTTGAGACTCTAGAAAGAGTGCAGAGAAGAGCAACAAAGATGATTAGGGGACTGGAGGATAAAACATATGAAGAACGGTTGCAGGAACTGGGTATGTCTAGTTTAACAAAAAGAAGGACTAGGGGAGACATGATAGCAGTGTCCCAATATCTCAGGGGCTGCCACAGAGAAGTGGGAGTTGGGCTGTTCTCCAGAGCACCTGAGGGTAGAACAAGAAGCAATGGGTGGAAACTGATCAAGGAAAGAAGCAACTTAGAACTAAGGAGAAATTTCCTGACAGTTAGAACAATTAATAAGTGGAACGACTTGCCTTCAGAAGTTGTGAATGCTCCAACACTGGAAATTTTTAAGAAAATGTTGGATAACCATCTGACTGAGATGGTGTAGGGTTTCCTGCTGGGCAGGGGGTTGGACTAGAAGGCCTCCAAGGTCCCTTCCAACTCTGATGTTATGTTATGTTAGAATAGAATAGAATAGAATAGAATAGAATAGAATAGAATAGAATAGAATAGAATAGAATAGAATAGAATAGAATTCTTTATTGGCCAAGTGTGATTGGACACACAAAAAATTTGTCTTTGGTGCATATGCTCTCAATGTACATAAGGAGAATAAAATACATTCATCAAGAATAAAAAGATACAACACTTAGTGATAGTCAAGGTTACTAATAAGCTATCAAATTGTACTAGAAAACAAATAAAAACAATGTAAATTGAAAGATACAAGCAACATGGTTATAATAATAAGTGGGAAGAGAGAGATACTAGTAAGGAAAAGAATAATAATAGTAATAATAGAGTCTTAATAAATTATTTGACAGTGTTGAGGGATTTAGTTGTTAAGCAGAGTGATGGCATTTGGGGAAAAACTGTTCTTGTGTCTAGTTGTTCTGGTGTGTAGTGCTCTATAGCATTATTTTGAGGGTACAAGTTGAAACAATTTATGTCCAGGATGTGAGGGGTCTGTAGATATTTTCACAGCCCTCTTTTTGACTTGGGCAGTATATAGATCCCCAATGGAAGGCAGGTTGGTAGCAACTGTTTTTTCTGCAGTTCTAATTATCTGTAGAAGTCTATGTCTGTCTTGCTTGGTTGCAGAGCCAAACCAGACAGTCATGGAGGTGCAGATGACAGACTCAATAATTCCTCTATAGAACTGGATCAGCATCTCTTTGGGCAGTTTGAGCTTTCTGAGTTGGCGCAGAAAGAACATTCTTTGTTGAGCTTTTTTTATGACATTTTTGATGTTAGGTGTCCATTTTAGGTCATGAGATACGGTAGAACCTAGAAACTTGAAGGACTCTACTGTTGATACTGTGTTGTCTAGTATTGTAAGAGATGGTAGTATAGGAGGCTGTCTTCTTAAATCCACCACCATTTCTACGGTTTTGAGTGTATTTAATTCCAGATTGTTCTGGTTACACCACAAGGCTAGTCATTCAACCTCCCATCTGTATGCAGATTCATCGTTGTCTTGAATGAGACCAATCACTGTTGTATCATCTGCAAATCAGTATTTTAACAGAGGGGTCTTCTGAGATGCAGTCATTGGTGTATAGAGAGAAGAGTACTGGAGAGAGCACCCAACCCTGGAGGGCTCCTGTGCTAATTGTGCAGGTACCCGATGTGACTTTGCCTAGCTTCACCTGCTGCTTCCTGTCTGTTAGGAAGCTTATGATCCATTTACAAGTGTGGTCAAGTACAGTTAGCTGATTTAGATTAGTTAGAAGAATATCCGGAATGATGCTATTGAATGCTGAGTTGAAGTCTACAAAGAGTAGACTTCAAAAAGTAGACTGCAAAAAGTCTACAAATTAGTCTTGAACTACCGTAGTTTTCAAAGTATAAGACACACCTTTTTCTCCCAAAACTGAGAATGAAAATCTGGGTGCGCCTTATACTCCGAATGTAGCCCCGCCCAGCTTCTCAAACGGAGGTTTCAGAGGCTGAGAAAAGCATCAGAAAAGAAGCTTCAGAAAAGAAACCCCCAAACAGAGCTTCAGAGACTTTTTTTCTGAAGCTGTTTCGGAGGCTTTCAGAGGCATAAAAAAGTTTTTTCTGAAATAAAGTTTCAAAAGTTTCAGAGGCAGAAAAAAAAAGCAAGGCACAGAGCTCACAACCAAGGAACCTGTTGCTAAAATTCACCTCTGGAAACAGCTGATTGGGGGTATTCCGGGAGGCTGATCCACCTGCCAATCAGCTTTTTTTCTTATTTTCCTCCTCCAAAAACTAAAGTGTGTCTTATACTCCGAAAAATACGGTAATTGGGAGCATTATTCGGAACCATGACACTTTATTCATGACCTTCCTTGTTGTTAAGTGAATCACGGCAGATCTTCAGTTAGTTACATAGTTGTTATGTGTGTCCTGGCTTCCTCGTTGACTTTGCTTGGTGGATGATCGCAAAAGGGGATCACAAGACCTCAGGACATTGCAACCATCATAATTATGACTCATAATTATGAGTCAGTTGCCAAACATCTGAATTTTGATCACGTGATCAGATGCTGCCATGGTCGTAAGTGTGAAAAGTGGTCATAAGTCACTTTTTTTCAGTGCCGTTGCAACATAGAATGGTCACTAAATGAGTTGTTGTAAGCAAGGACTACCTGTATTTATGTCAACAGATGGGATGCACAAAGAAAATTTAACAGGGTAGCTGCACCAGACGCACCAGCATCTGACTTACATTTCCCAGCATACAACTTGGCAAATGTAAGTCAGTATGTCAGAAACAGATGAATTATATTAAAGACCCTTATATTAAAGGGTCTCTGAGTTGCTATGGAAAGTGACATTGTAAAACCAACATGGCGAATCATACATACATATATATATATATATATGTATGTATGTATGTATGTATGTATGTATGTATGTATGTATGTAGGTCTTTGGTTGTTTGGGTTTTCTCCCATGTAAAATTGGAAGTGTCTTGGCGACGTTTCGACGAAGTCTCATTCGTCATCTTCAGGCTTCAGCTTCGTGCTTCTGGGAGCAATGAAGCTGAAGCCTGAAGATGACGAATGAGACTTCGTCGAAACGTCGCCAAGACACTTCCAATTTTACACGGGAGAAAACCTGAACAACCAAAGACCTACATACAAACACCCGTGAAAACCTCAGAAAACAAATATATATGTATGTGTATGTATGTATGTATGTATGTATGTATGTATGTATGTATGTATGTATTCCCAGGCATTTCCAAGAGTGAAAGATCAAAGTGGCTTTGAAAGCAAGTTGTCATAAAGTTGAACATTGACTAATGTCCAACTATGCAGACTTCCAATGTCAAGCAAGAAAAAACAAGGGAAAGTATCAACCAACATTTTCAGGAAAGAGAGGAATAGGAAAAAAAAAAATGGGAGAGCTTTTTAAGAACATGAGAAACCCTGGGAAAAATTACTGCTTAGGCAGGATTATTCTAAAGTAAACCCAGAAAAGTCTTTTTTTTTTAAAAAAAATTCTTCCTAGAATTTTCTCGCAAGAAAATACTTTTTAAAAAAAAATCAACAAATATTGATCCACTCGTCATGATTAAGTTGATTAACCAGCTTGTCAACTGAATGGGATGTCATATGCTGAGAGAGACTGATCCAATCTTGGCTTTCTTGCCCAGGATAGGACTAGAACTCTCAGTCTCCTGGTTTCTAGCCTGGTGTCTTTACCACTAGACCTAACTTGTTCTCTTAAACCCCCCAAAAGGTTTTGATTAATGCAAATGAATTAAAGGAAGGTGGAACGAGCACACTAAATTCCTTCATGAATTAAATTGTAGAATGTAAGAAATATTTGTAATGGGAGAAATCAATCCTACGCAAATGTAACGTCCAGCATATGATAGACCATCTGTCAAATAGTGAAGAATGAGACCCAGATGCCACTGAACTGTTTAAAGAACCGATTAAGTCCTTAAAGCTATAATTTTATGTTTTATTCTAATATAACGTAAGTTCTATAATTGTCAGCAATTATACAGCGGGACTAAACAAAAAGGGTTGGAAAAGAAAGGAGACGTTATAGTATATAAATGTAAGTGACCCATGAGTGAATGTTGTTGGGTCATGCTAACAAAGTTTTGCTTTAAAACCTTAAAAAGAATAGAGCCATGCAGGGGGAAGAGATCAATTGATATTAATTAAGAAGACAAAAATAATGTCTTCATACTTAATGAACCTCCAACTCCTGTAGTGGCAGAAAAGTAAATAGTTTTGTTTACTTTAGGGCTGAAAATAAGTACAGATAGTGTGATGGGGTAGTAAGAAATAGGTGAGTCTAGAGAGGAAGGCAATGGGAGACTTAGACAAGATCATGAAAGAGAAGAATGTTTCAATAACAACAAAGATCTGATTTTTTATAGAAAGGAGTGTGTGTAGTATGTGTGTGTGTGTGTGTGTGTTTGTGTGCGTTCATTCTGTCACTCTTAATGTTCATCTTTCTATAAAAATTCAGATCTTTCTTGTTATTGAAACATTCTTCTCTTTCGTGAACTTGTCTAAGTATGTATTTGTTGTTGTTAGTTGTGAAGTCGTGTCTGATCCGTTGCGACTCCATGGACAATGTTCCTCCAGGCCTTCCTGTCCTCTACCATCCTCTGTAGTCCATTTAAGCTCATGTCTACTGCTTCGT
This sequence comes from Ahaetulla prasina, assembly GCF_028640845.1. Lineage (NCBI taxonomy): Eukaryota > Metazoa > Chordata > Lepidosauria > Squamata > Colubridae > Ahaetulla > Ahaetulla prasina. The sequence goes on along the minus strand of NC_080540.1, from coordinate 287,538,031 downwards.
TGACTCCATCCAGCCACCTCATTCTCTGCTGTCCCCTTCTTCTTTTGCCCTCAATCGTTCCCAGCATTAGGCTCTTCTCCAGTGAGTCTTTCCTTGTCATTAGATGGCCAAAGTATTTGAGTTTCATCTTCAGGATCTGGCCTTCTAAAGAGCAGTCAGAGTTGATCTCCTTTAGGACTGACCAGTTTGATCGCCTTGCAGTCCAAGAGACTCGCAGGAGACTTCTCCAGCACCAGAGTTCAAAGGCCTCAATTCTTTGGTGCTCAGCCTTCCTTATGGTCCAACCTTCACAACCATACATTGTTACATTGTTAAATATGTATATCTAAGTATAACTTGTTTGTGTGTGTGTGTGTGTGTGTGTGTGTTCATTCTGTCACTCTTTCTTAATGTTCACCTTTCTATAAAAATTCAGATCTTTGTTGTTATTGAAACATTCTTCTCTTTCCTGACCTTGTCTAAGTATGTATATCAGGGGTGAAATCTACTTATCTTCCTTACCGGTTCGGAAGTGCAACCACCTTCTGCGCATGCACAGAAAGTAAAAAACACATTAAAACCAGGAAGTAATAACACCCAGGCAGGTGGGCGGGGCTTTGCCCCGCCATCGCTACCAGATTGCCAAACCAGCGGCCACAATCGCTACTGGATCGCGTGATCCGGTCCGAACTGGGAGCATTTTACCCCTGATGTATATCTAAGTATAACTTGTTTATACGTGTGTATGTGTGTGTGTTTGTGTTTATTCTGTCACTCTGTCTTAATGTTCACCTTTCTATAACCATACAAGTCTTTGTTGCTATTGAAACATTCTTCTCTTTTGTGAACTTGTCTTTATGTATATCTAAGTATAACTTGTGTGTGTGTGTGTATATGTGTACACACATTTAAATTATGAATTTGGAAATTAATATTGAAAATACCATGAATTGAAGGAAGAACCAATCAATCAGACTGAGTACATCTAAAGATTGCTACCATGAGTGATGACCAGCAAGTAAAAGCTCATATTACTTCAGACATGTGTGGGAGGAATTGATGGATCTGAAACAAGAGAGGATCAACAGACAGTATCAAATTACTGGCATGTCCATGAAAAGAGCATTAATTGTGGCTGAAGTGAGGTGGAGCTGATGGACCAGTTTCACCAGGTCAATAAAGTTGAGTCTGACTTCATGATAAGCAGCTTTAATAAAGAAAGAAAATCCATACTTGCTATAAAACTTGTTTCTAGCAAAGTGTCCATCCATATCAGGGGTGAAATCCAGCAGGTTCTAACAGGTTCTGGAGAACCGGTAGCAGAAATTTTGAGTAGTTCGGAGAGCTGGCAAATACCACCTCTGGCTGGCCCCAGAGTAGGGTGGGAATGGAAATTTTGCAATATCCTTCCCCCAGGAGGGGAGGGAATGGAGATTTTGCAGTATCCTTCTCCTGGAGTGGGACGGGAATGGAGATTTTGCAATATCCTTTCTCTGCCATGCCCACCAAGCCACGCCCACAGAACCGGTAGGGAAAAATTTTGGATCTCATCCCTCGTCCGTATCTTGTGGTATTTCGTGGTATCTGTTTACTAAAAGGTCAATACCTAAGACCAAAAGGTGTTTTTTTAAAAATTTCAGGCTTAAAGCAGCTTCTTTAAAGGAGACAGGAATATACCCCACACTCAAAGAGATGTTGGCAAGCCTTCATTAAAAAGTGGGGGGATGAGTTGCAGCAGGCTAGTTCAATAAACAAGTGGCAACAGTCATCATTCTACATCCTGTCTACCACCTTGATTGAGATCTTACACCAGCTGAAAAGAATCCATAGGAACCCGAGGAGTGGTTTCCAAGGCTACCACCCATATGACCTGGAAGTACGCTGGAGTCCAAATTGAGGTGAATTTGATTGACTTTACCTGCGAGAAAGATGAAAATTGCTCATAGCAAACCTCTGCCTAGATCCCGTTCCTCAACGTTTTGATTAATTTTGTCCCAATGTTGAGGTATTATTAAGACACTCTTCCTATCTCCCCGTGACTTAAATCCTGTTATTTTATGTCGTGCACTCCAAAACCATAAAGAATAGATTATGGTCTTCTGAATGATATATTTTTCTTTCTTCCTTTCTTTCTTTTTCAATATTTGAAGAGTGCAACCTGTACAGCATTAGGCTAACCCTTTCTATTGCTTCACTCTCTCAATTCCTTCCTTCAATAAGGCTATATAAGCACTTGATGTTTAAGCAGTTCCACTTCTAGGCTCCTGCTGGCTTGATTCTAAGCTGTTTGCAAGCCATTCAATCGGAGCTGAAGCCTACCAGTCCTCCCATTGGACAATTCCCATGGCCATATGTCCCTTCCTCATTATTCTCTCCCAGGGAAACAATTATTTTACTATATTTATATTTGCAATTATTTGACAAATATTTTACTAGAAGAGTTCTTCACTCCTCCGAAAACAACAAAATACCTTATACCAACAGACTTGAAATCCTGGGATTAGAAAATTTACAACTCCGTCGACTTCGACATGACCTGTGTTTAACACACAAAATCGTCTATTGCAATATCCTTCCTATAAAAGACTACTTCAGCTTCAATCGCAATATTACAAGAGCAAAAAATAGATTCAAGCTAAATGTCAACCGCTTCAAACTTGATTGCAGAAAATATGACTTCCTTAACAGAGTTGTTAATGCTTGGAACTCATTACCTGACTCCATAGTCTCTACTCAAAATCCCAAAATCTTCAACCAAAAACTGTCTACTGTTGACCTCACCCCATTTCTAAGGGGGCTATAAGGGGCGCGCATAAGAGCACTAAAGTGCCTACCGTTCCTGTCCTATTGTTCCCTTCATCATATCAAATTGATTTAGTTGATGCATATTTTTATACATATTAGTATATTTTCTTCAAAATATGTTGTTTTATCTATGACAATTGTTTGTGTATACTGTTGTGACAAAAATAAAAATAAAAAATAAATTGTCAATTACTTTCTTCGCGTAGAGCAGGGGGTGTCAAACTCGATTTCATTGAGGGCTGTGTTTGACCTCGGGGGGGCAGGTGGGCATGGCCAGTTTGACATCACTCGTGTCAGGGGGCCTGTGGGGGACTGAGCACTCTGCCAGCAAAAATGGAGCTGGTCCTTTGCTGTTTCCAGGGTGGCCCTGTGGGCCAGGTCTAAGCACTCCACAGGCCAGATCCCCTGGTGTAGGGGAATCTTATGATTTATATTGATATATTGATCATCAATTGTGTTGTAAATGTTGTACCTTGATGAACGTATCTTTTCTTTTATGTACACTGAGAGCATATGCACCAAGACAAATTCCTTGTGTGTCCAATCACACTTGGCCAATAAAAAATTCTATTCTATTCTATCTTCCTGGACATATATAGTTTTGTGTGTGTGTTTGTGTTTATTCTGTCACTCTGTCTTAATGTTCATCTTTCTATAAAAATTCAGATCTTTCTTGTTATTGAAACATTCTTCTTTTGCCCTCAATCGTTCCCAGCATTAGGCTCTTCTCCAGTGAGTCTTTCCTTGTCATTAGATGGCCAAAGTATTTGAGTTTCATCTTCAGGATCTGGCCTTCTAAAGAGCAGTCAGAGTTGATCTCCTTTAGGACTGACCAGTTTGATCGCCTTGCAGTCCAAGAGACTCGCAGGAGACTTCTCCAGCACCAGAGTTCAAAGGCCTCAATTCTTTGGTGCTCAGCCTTCCTTATGGTCCAACCTTCACAACCATACATTGCTACATTGTTAAATATGTATATCTAAGTATAACTTGTTTGTGTGTGTGTGTGTGTGTGTGTGTGTTCATTCTGTCACTCTTTCTTAATGTTCACCTTTCTATAAAAATTCAGATCTTTGTTGCTATTGAAACATTCTTCTCTTTTGTGAACTTGTCTTTATGTATATCTAAGTATAACTTGTGTGTGTGTGTGTATGTGTACACACATTTAAATTATGAATTTGGAAATTAATATTGAAAATACCATGAATTGAAGGAAGAACCAATCAATCAGACTGAGTACATCTAAAGAATGCTACCATGAGTGATGACCAGTAAGTAAAAGCTCATATTACTTCAGACATGTGTGGGAAGAATTGATGGATCTGAAACAAGGGAGGATCAACAGACAGTATCAAATTACTGGATGTCCATGAAAAGAGCATTAATTGTGGCTGAAGTGAGATGGAGATGATGGACCAGTTTCACCAGGTCAATAGAAGTTGGGTCTGACTTCATGACAAGCAGCTTTAATAAAGAAAGAAAATCCATACTTGCTATAAAACTTGTCCTTTGCTGTTTCCAGGGTGGCCCTGTGGGCCAGGTCTAAGCACTCCACAGGCCAGATCCCCTGGTGTAGGGGAATCTTCCTGGACATATATAGTTTTGTGTGTGTACATATTACTGTGTATAAGTTACAAAATTACATTGAATATAGGTAGTCCTCAACTTAAAGCAGGTTATTTAGTGACTGTTCAAAGTAGCAACGCCACAGAAAAGCATGACTTATGACCATTTTTCACATTCATGAATTTTGCAGCTTACCCATAATCATGTAATCAAAATTGAGACGCTTGGCAACTGGTTATTTTGTGACCCTTCAAAGTAATAATGCCTTAAAAATGACTTATGGCCATTTTTCACACTTACAACCATTGCAGCATCACCATGGTCGTATGGGGTCGAATTCAGCCATTTGGCAGCTGACTCATATTTATGACGGTTGCAGTGTCCTGGGGTCATATGATAACCTTTGGTGACCTTCTGACACTCCAAGTCAATGGAGATGCTAGATTCACTTAAAACAACCGTGTTACTAACTTAACAATTGCAGTGATTCATTTAACAACAGTAGCAAGAAAGGTGTTATGTCCTCCTCGCATCCGTCCGAACGATGGCTTAATTAGCCGGCTCTTATCAGCTCTGGCAGCAAAAGAGCCAGCGTCTGCCAAGAACCCTCATTAGCTGCCAAGACGCTGGTGAGTCACAACAAAAGGTCATAAAAAGGTCAAAACTCATTTAATAACTGTCTCACTTAGCAACTTAAATTTTGGGTTTGATTGTGGTCTTAAGTCAAGGACCACCTTTAAACGGAAAAGATTAAGACAGATATTTATCTTTGAGACTGATTTATATTTTCAAATATATTGTATATATGCCTTTGTATTACCTGAAGCAAATATATGTGTTGTGAATAGAACAGAATAGAATAGAATAGAATTCTTTATTGGCCAAGTCTGATTGGACACACAAGGAATCTATCTTGGTGCATATGCTCTCAGAGTACATAAAAGAAAAGATACGTTCATCGAGAATTCTAAGGTACAACACTTAATGATAGTCATAGGGTACAAATAAGCAATCAGGAACCATATCAATATAAATAGGGGCCGGTTTAGCTCAGGCTGGTAAGGCCTGTTATTAAGAACACAAAGCCTGCAATTACTGCAGGTTCGAGCCCGGCCCAAGGTTGACTCAGCCTTCCATCCTTTATAAGGTAGGTAAAATGAGGACCCAGATTGTTGGGCGGGCAATAAGTTGACTTTGTAAAAATATACAAATAGAATGAGACTATTGCCTTATACACTGTAAGCCGCCCTGAGTCTTCGGAGAAGGGCGGGGTATAAATGTAAACAAACAAAAAAAAAATCGTAAAGTTACAAGCAACAAAGTTACAGTCATACAGTCATGAGTGGAAGGAGATGGGTGATGGGAACGATGAGAAGATTAATAGTGATGCAGATTTAGTGAATAGTTTGACAGTGTTGAGGGAATTATTTGTTTAGCAGAGTGATGGTGTTCAGGAAGAAACTGTTCTTGTGTCTAGTTGTTCTGGTGTGCAGTGCTCTACAGCCTCATTTTGAGGGTAGGCGTTGAAACAGTTTATGTCCAGAATGTGAGGGGTCTGTAGGTATTTCCACAGCCCTCTTTTTGACTCGTGAAGTATACAGGTCCTCAATGGAAGGCAGGTGGGTAGTAATTGTTTTTTCTGCAGTTCTAATTATCCTTTGAGGTCTATGCCTTCTTGTTGGGTTGCAGAACCAAAGCAGACAGTTATAAGTGGTGCAGATGACAGACTCAATAATTCCTCTGTAGAACTGGATCAGCAGCTCCTTGGACAGTTTGAAATTCTTTGTTGTTCTTTTTTGATGACGTTTTTGATGTTGGGTGTCTATTTTAGGTCTTGAGATATGGTAGAACCTAGAAATTTGAAGGTCTCTACTGTTGATACTGTATTGTCTAGTATTGTAAGAGGTGGTAGTATGGGAGGTTTTCTCCAAAGTCCACCACCATTTCTATGGTTTTGAGTGTGTTCAGTTCCAGATTGTTCCGGTCACATCACAAGGCTAGTTGTTCAACCTCCCGTCTGTATAAATCACCCTGCTCTGGCAGGAGAAGCATTCAAGAATTTCACTACCTGAATTGGAGTTGCCTGTTGGGAGAGGCGGATTTTAATTTCCATTTTTTCAGACTTATTACTGGTCTTTTCTTTTAGTTTACATCACTTGATGGAAAAAAACAACAATAAACATACAAAATTCAGCTCCTTTCTGGCCTTAAGTTAAAAGCTCTTATTTAATCCCACTGGAATGCTGGCAAGCATTATGTTACGGGACAAATTCAATAGGTACACTTTAATATAAGAAAGATATTGCAAATATTCTGAGAAGCTCACAGGAAAAGCTCAGATTATAAAATATTTTATCCATAGCATTTTAATCTCAATAAAAACTTGATTTCTTATTATCTCTTGGAACCTGGCAGAAAATCCTGTTTCATCTGTTTTTTTTATCCACATACTTAAGCAGGCACCCAGCAAATGGCCACATTCTAACAGACTTAATGTGTAGTTGTTTATCCACTCTTTGCTAGTTAGTTGTTGATACATCCCTGTCCTGTTATCATATCCCCTTTAAACAGGTGGATGTTGTCTAATTCTCTTCAAGGGTCTAATAGCTTAAATACAGCTGCTCCTTGTTAGAATAAGTTGAAATTGAGCTTAAAGTGTGTAAACATCTTAAAAAGAAACTTACTTATGAAGCTATCCAAGTAGAAAAACAACTTTGTTTTGCTTACAACATAAATATTCAGCCAGAAAATCAAATTGGATTTCTAGTGGTCATGCTGAGTGATATCAGCAAATAAACCCTCAGCCAAAAAAACAAAACAAAAACATTTACAAAACTAAAGGTTTTTCTTGTAAATCATCACTTTGGTTTGAGTTATTCAAAGGTACATTCGATAAAGTTACAAGCAACAAAGTTACAGTCATACAGTCATGAGTGGAAGGAGATGGGTGATGGAACGATGAGAAGATTAATAGTGATGCAGATTTAGTGAATAGTTTGACAGTGTTGAGGGAATTATTTGTTTAGCAGAGTGATGGTGTTCAGGAAGAAACTGTTCTTGTGTCTAGTTGTTCTGGTGTGCAGTGCTCTACAGCCTCATTTTGAGGGTAGGCGTTGAAACAGTTTATGTCCAGAATGTGAGGGGTCTGTAGGTATTTCCACAGCCCTCTTTTTGACTCGTGAAGTATACAGGTCCTCAATGGAAGGCAGGTGGGTAGTAATTGTTTTTTCTGCAGTTCTAATTATCCTTTGAGGTCTATGCCTTCTTGTTGGGTTGCAGAACCAAAGCAGACAGTTATAAGTGGTGCAGATGACAGACTCAATAATTCCTCTGTAGAACTGGATCAGCAGCTCCTTGGACAGTTTGAAATTCTTTGTTGTTCTTTTTTGATGACGTTTTTGATGTTGGGTGTCTATTTTAGGTCTTGAGATATGGTAGAACCTAGAAATTTGAAGGTCTCTACTGTTGATACTGTATTGTCTAGTATTGTAAGAGGTGGTAGTATGGGAGGTTTTCTCCTAAAGTCCACCACCATTTCTATGGTTTTGAGTGTGTTCAGTTCCAGATTGTTCCGGTCACATCACAAGGCTAGTTGTTCAACCTCCCGTCTGTATAAATCACCCTGCTCTGGCAGGAGAAGCATTCAAGAATTTCACTACCTGAATTGGAGTTGCCTGTTGGGAGAGGCGGATTTTAATTTCCATTTTTTCAGACTTATTACTGGTCTTTTCTTTTTAGTTTACATCACTTGATGGAAAAAAAACAACAATAAACATACAAAATTCAGCTCCTTTCTGGCCTTAAGTTAAAAGCTCTTATTTAATCCCACTGGAATGCTGGCAAGCATTATGTTACGGGACAAATTCCAATAGGTACACTTTAATATAAGAAAGATATTGCAAATATTCTGAGAAGCTCACAGGAAAAGCTCAGATTATAAAATAATTCTGATAACGCCCAATAAATGTATCTGTTGGGTAAACTCAACCTCTTGGAATATTATATTCTGGGCCAACTTAGTTCTAATGTAGCATTTCTTTTTTAACAGTGAGTTTGAATTGCATTAAGAATGTTTCTAATCAGCTTATTCAATATTCATTTGTCATTTGGATAATTTGGTTTTACAGGTAGTTCTCAAGTTATGACTGTTCCTTTAATGATCATTCAAAGTTACGATGGAGCTGAAAAAAGGTGATTTATGACCGATGCTTGCCATTTGGACCACTGTAGCATCCCTGTGGTCATTTGATCAAAATTCAGTTGCTTGGCAACCAGCATTTATGACAGTTTCAGTGTCCCAGAGTCATATGATTGCTATTTGAGATCTTCTCAGCTAGTTTCCATTAAGCAAAGATAATGGGGGAAATAGGATTCACTTAACAACCGTGGTATTATTTAGGTAAAGGTAAAGGTTCCCCTCGCACATTCATGCTAGTCATTGCCGACTCTAGGAGGCAGTGTGCTCATCTCCGTTTCAAAGCCGAAGAGCCAGTGCTGTCCGAAGATGGTCATGTGGCTGGCATGACTAAACACCAAAGGCGCACGGAACGCTGTTACCTTCCCACCAAAGATGGTCCCTATTTTTTCTACTTGCATTTTTACATGCTTTCGAAACTGCTAGGTTGGCAGAAGTTGGGACAAGTAACGGGAGCTCACCCCGTTACACGGCAGCTCTAGGGATTCGAACCGTTGAGCTGCCAACCTTTCGATCTACAAACTCAACGTCCTAGCCCCTGAGCCACCGTGTCCCTTGTGGGATTATTTAAACTCCAGCAAAAAGCGGGTTGGATTTGAGACTTCAAATATACTTCTCAATTTTAAAAAGGTAAAGGTTCCCCTCACACATATGTGCTAGTCATTCCTGACTCTAGGGGGCAGTGCTCATCTCCGTTTCAAAGCTGAAGAGCCAGTGCTGTCCGAAGACGTCTCTCTGGTCATGTGGTCGGCATGGCTAAATGCCAAAGGTGCACGGAACGCTGTTACCTTCTCACCAAAGGTGGTCCCTATTTTTCTACTTGCATTTTTTACGTGCTTTCGAATTGCTAGGTTGGCAGAAGCTGGGACACATAACAGGAGCTCACCCCATTACGCGGCACTAGGGATTCGAACCGCCAAGCTGCCGACTTTTCTGATCGACAAGCTCAGCATCTTAGCCTCTGAGCCACCCTGTCCCTTTTTCCCTACTTTAGGATTTGTTAATTAACAGAGTCTAAAGGAACAGAATTACCAGTACATTCCTGCAAGAAATCCCTGCAACGAGATAAGACATTTTTCATTCAAGAAAGCTATATAGCTTTCTTGCAAACTTAATTTGTACTTTATAGATAGATTTTTAATCTTGGAAGCTCGGAGTCCTTAGAGGTTCTCAGTCATCCAGGTCATGGTTATTCCAAAGGTGCTTTTTTTCTGGAGGCAACTGGACTTCTTGATAAATATTTTTTGAAGACGTTTCACTTCTCATCCAAGAAGCTTCTTCAGCTCTGACAGGACAGTGGAGAATGGAAAGATTTATATTCCTTGCAGACAGCTGGTCATTTGCATCCTTTTTGAGGGTGGTTGAAGCAGTTGGAGGTTTGTCTGTGTTTTCCAGGGTCACCTGAGTAGTGCTGCTGGTTCCTGTAGTCTGCATTTTTTTCCCCCTCTGGAAATCCATTCCTACTCCCACACCATTCCAAGGAGGTTCGTCCCAAATTGTATAGCTAGAAGTCTTAGTAAAACTTGATAGCTCAGAGTTTCCTTCAGTTTTAATTTGCATGCGGAATTTCATTCCATCAAAAAGAAAAAAAAAACATTCAAGTCCATTTTTTCTGTTTTCCAGGGTTAGATAATAGAAGAACAGAGTCCTTCTCCCCCCCCACCAATTCAATGTCTAATACAGTAGGTAACGAAGAGGATAGAGAACCCCACTTAGTGACATAGTCGGTCTATAAAACAGGTCAGATGATTCTTATGGAGAATTATAAAATATTTTATCCATAGCATTTTAATCTCAATAAAAACTTGATTTCTTATTATCTCTTGGAAGCTGGCAGAAAATCCTGTTTTATCTGTTTTTTTTAATCCACATACTTAAGCAGGCACCCAGCAAATGGCCACATTCTAACAGACTTAATGTGTAGTTGTTTATCCACTCTTTGCTAGGTAGTTGTTGATACATCCCTGTCCTGTTATCATATCCCCTTTAAACAGGTGGATGTTGTCTAATTCTCTTCAAGGGTCTAATAACTTAAATACAGCTGCTCCTTGTTAGAACAAGTTGAAATTGAGCTTAAAGTGTGTAAACATCTTAAAAAGAAACTTACTTATGAAGCTATCCAAGTAGAAAAACAACTTTGTTTTGCTTACAACATAAATATTCAGCCAGAAAATCAAATTGGATTTCCAGTGGTCATGCTGAGTGATATCAGCAAATAAACCCTCAGCCAAAAAAACAAAACAAAAACATTTATAAAACTAAAGGTTTTTCTTGTAAATCATCACTTTGGTTTGAGTTATTCAAAAGGTACATTGGATAAAGTTACAAGGCAAGGTAATATTCCTTGTCAAACTTAAAGAAAATAAAAAATGGATTTAAAACATAAAATAAAATGTACTCTCAGTATCAGCTACTAAATTTCTACAACAGATATGGAAAGAAACAACAGCAACCAAAGCTATTGCAGTCCTAGGTTGCATCAACAGAGGGATTCAAAATCATGTGAAGTGATAGTACCACTTTATACTGCACTGGTGAGACCACACATGGAATACTCCATCCAGTTCTGGTAGCCACAATCCAGAAATGATATCTAGAAAGAGTGCAGAAAAGAGCAACAAAGATGATTAGGGGACTGGAGTTTACATCATGAATGATTGAGGGAAATAGGTATGTCCAGTTTAACAAGAGAAAGACTAGGACAGTGATAGGGAATGCCAAAAAGGTCATGCGGAAATGTTGGGCATGCGCTTGTCGGGGCTACACTCCAGAAAAGCCGAACTTACAGGTTCTAGCGCACATGCGTGCCTTATGATCAGCTGTTGGCTCACATGCAGAGGCTGGTTTTCAGCACTCCCTCACGCGTGAAAAGATCACGCTCCGGAAAAGGCTAACTTCCAGGTTCTGGCATGAATGCGTACCCGACAATAAGTTGGCTGGCGCAAATGCGCATATTGGTTTTCGGCATTGGCAGATGCACAGACAGGTGATCCGAGGTGCCCGGCCGAAGTTTCCCACGCCTCTTCAGTGAGTGCTCCTCTAGAGACGAGAGCTTGCAGATGACCGATCTGGCTTCTGCAATAGAGAGCAAAATCCGGCTGCTCCCCAGACCACTCGCCTTTTACAGCTCCGAGTCCCAAGCGGCAGGAGACGAGGGCTGCTTTGCACCACTGGCTGGGCAAATATACCAAAGCGTAAGGCTGATGCTGCGCAAGTGCAAGTGGTGCTTCGCTCCCACAGCTTCCAGCCATCGCAATCGCTGCTTCGGTCCGCTTGCGCCGTAGCTCCTCCACCAGGGTGCACCGGCAAAAATACAAAGATTTCTCCATGAACCATCAACATTTTCTCACAAACCACCAGTGGTCTGCGGACCACCAGTTGGTGACCGCTGCTATAGACCAAGGGTATAAAACCCACGGCCCGCAGACTGGATGCATCACACACTGGCCACACCCACACCTGGTTTAGCAAAGGGGGAAAAAAGTAGTGATATGTCACGTGACGCCGCCGTGATGACGCAAGTTTGACACCCCTGCTATAGACACTATTTCATATATTAAATGTAGCTCCTGATTCATGGAGTGCAGGCAATAGAATGTTGACTTGCAAGGTTGTCTCTAGGTTAGTGTGATCACTCTTGGGGGTCAAAGTGGGCATTTGACCTATGACCAAAGTGTGCCAGAACCAATCAATCTTTCTGACTATTATCAGAAAATGCTTTGTGTAGGATGGATAGGATGAAATGTACTAATCTAGCCCGAATATTCTTTATCCTACTAAACAGCATTCTGTGAGAGGCAGAAATGCTTGTGGTGTTTCTTTTGAAAATGTTCAATGACACGCTAATTTTTTTTTGTAATGCTAACGGCTTATCAAATGAACTCTCAACATCTGTACAGGTTGTCAGAGAATTGCTTTAAATATGGATTTCCTCAGAACAGTGCACAGCATATGTTTCCATAATTACACCAACGTATGGTTTTGCATATTTTACAGCATGTTCCAGTTATTCTAGATTGATCTTGTTAATATGGTGAAATCCAGCCTGGCCTCTCCACATTACTAGTTGAGAAGGTCCCCACTGGTAAACAAGATGTCGGACTGAACAGGTTGAGGTTCAGTCTGACCAAAGTCTTCAACTGTAAAGCTAGCAAGTTTGCAAAACTAAACTCACTTGGGATAAATACTCTGGAATCTGAGACCACAAATATCTGTTGCCAGGCTCAAGGAACCAGAAATGATACCATGAGCTTATTAAAGTTTCTTTAGTATTGTTGCATGCTTGTTTACAAGAATCTGGCCAAACTGACTGCATTCATGTCAAGTGTGGGGAAATTAGGAGATTCAGGCAGTTCAAAGGAGTATAAAGATTTAATCAGCACCGAAGGCCATCTTTTTCTTGGGATCTTCAGGGCTGCCACACTTAGTGCTGTGGGACCAGTGGTGGGATTCAATCAGTTCGCACCTATTCGGGAGAACCGGATGTTAAATTTCTAAGCAGTTTGAAGAACCAGTTGTTGGAAGAAATCTTATTTTGTTTTTTTTCCACTTTATAGGGCTAATCCTGTAAGGAAGGCAGGAAGGAAACATTCTGGTGTTGTTTCTAGCCTAATCTTTATTGCCCTGCTTAGGAGAAACTGCCTCTCTGGTTAACCCTTATTACATTGTAACAGCTAAGGTGAAGCATCCATCGACTGAGTGACATTGAGTTGGCCATGCCCACATAGTCACATGACCACTGAGCCTCGCCTACTCATCTGGTCATTAGGGCAGAGAACCGGTTGTTAAATTATTTGAATCCCACCACTGTGTGGGACAATAGGAGAACAACGGCATTTCCGTCTACCATTGTCACTAGTTCTAATAACAACTTTGATGATTCCAAGTTTACCCATGGCACTAATACAATGTTTATTTGGTTTTGATGTGATAGGATCCCAACCAATGGACTTGTAAAACCAATGGCTTGGTCTAGTGGACCTTTCGTGTTTCTTAAGAGGTCCCTAAGGGGGCGTGCATAAGCGCACCAACATGCCTACCGTTACTGTTCTGCTGTTCCTAATTATATGTAATCATTCTATGTGTTTATGGCTATGTTTTGCCAATTTATATCCTTTTTTTGTGCCAATTTTTTTCATGTGTCCATGTCTATTCTGTTACTTGTTTTCTTGTACTTGTTGACGAATAAAATAAAATAAAATAAATAAAATAGTGTGTGAAACCAGCACATTATAACTTATTCAATAGATCATGGTAAAATAAGCCGTGTTTTAGCACTCTAGTTGAACTTTATTTCCAAAGCTGACTCCTCTGATAGCTTGCTAAAGCATTTTAGAGTAAATTAGCCAACCTGCTTGGACAGTATAGAAGTTGATTACACAAACAAAGAAACAACCTTTGAACCAGATCTTCCTTCACAGATCATGGTGATATTGCTGTCTTTTAAAACCTTTGGACCATATGTCTCACGGAACATTAACTGAGCCCAGCTGTCAAAGCACGCAGCAATAACTAGATGACCTTGTCTCATCAGGAAAAAGCTGAAGAGGCTCAGATCTGATTAGCACCTGGAGGGTAGAGCTTCAGAAAATCTTAAGACTTGTAAGTTAGCGTGGGAAGTTAAATAGAATCCTGGAAGAAAATAACCGTCCACATCCACATTGCTACCAAAAAAAAAACCCTTACCCAAAGTCATTAACTTGAGAAAGTCTTTATTTTATATAAGCCTAGCAGGTATCACTATGGGACGTGGTGGCTCAGTGGCTAAGATGCTGAGCTTGTCGATCGAAAGGTTGGCAGTTCAGCGGTTCGAATCCCTAGTGCTGCATAACAGGGTGAGCTCCCATTACTTGTCCCAGCTTCTGCCAACCTAGCAGTTCGAAAGCACATAAAAAATGCAAGTAGAAAAATAGGGATCACCTTGGTGGGAAGATAACAGTGTTCCTTGCGCCTTTGGCATTTAGTTATGCCAGCCACGTGACCACGGAGACGTCTTCGGACAGCGCTGGCTCTTTGGCTTTGAAACAGAGATGAGCACTGCCCCCTAGAGTCTGGAACGACTAGCATATATGTGCGAGGGGAACTTTACCTTTACCTTTAGCAGGTATCACTAGTTAATAAATGGTATGCGATTGTCCCATTTTCCCTCTCTGAAAAAAATGTCATGGTCATCCAATTTTTCTCAACCGCTTTGGAGATGCTGAAAGTTCTTTCCTAAACTTCCAGAAAAGTTGATTTGAATTATTTTGGATCACTTAAAAATTCCTGGTTCAGTTATTTCATCTGAACCAAGATCAAACTTTAACTATTAATGGTTTTAGGCAAAATCCAGTAATGATTTTATTTGGTGGTTCCATTTAAAGAACTGTTGAGGTTTCAGGAGAATGAGTTTAAAGATCCTTCCTTCCTCCCTCCCTTCCTTCCTTCCTTCCTTCCTTCCTTCCTTCCTTCCTTCCTTCCTTCCTTCCTTCCCACTAATAAACAACTTTTTAATACAGATAGTCTTTGATTTATGTCCATAACTGGGACCAGAATTTCCACTGCTATGCAAGGCAATTGGTAAACAATTTGCACTCCAATTTTACATCCTTTTTTCCATGGTTGTTAAACAAACCATTGCAGCTGTTAAGTGAATTGTATAGTTGTTAAGCAAATCTGGTTTTCCCCCCATTGACTTAGCTTGTCAGAAGCTGGCTGTGAAGGTCACAAATTCAATCACATGACTCCAAAAAGCTGCAACCTTCATAAATACACGCTGGTTTCCTAATGAATGCCCGAATGTTGATCATGTGACCATGGGACTGTTGCAATAGTTATAAGTGAGCTGACTAGCTGTAAGATAACTTTTTTTCTGTGCTTTTGTAACTTCCAACAGTCATTGAATAAATGGTTGTAAGTTGAAGACTAACTGTAGTCCAAACTACTTCTTGTTGCAACGGGATGAGCAGCAAGTCAGTTTGAAACCACTGGGGAATGTGTATTTTATTTATTTATTTATTTATTTATTTATTAATCAAATTTTTATACCGCCCTTCTCCCAAAGGACTCAGGGCGGCTAAAACACCAAACAAAATAAATACAGGATAAAATACAATTTAAAAAACTAATTCAATTTGGCCCATATTAAAAATTAAAAGTAAAACCCAATCAATTAAAACCAATAAAAACTATAACCCTATGCCAGACCTGCGCGGATGAACAAGTATGTTTTCAGCTCGCGGCGGAAGGTTCGAAGGTCCGGGAGTTGGCGAAGTCCTGGGGGAAGTTCATTCCAGAGGGTGGGGGCCCCCACAGAGAAGGCCCTACATCTGGGGGCCGCCAGCCGACATTGTCTGGCGGATGGCACCCTAAGGAGTCCCTCTCTGTGGGAGCGCACGGGTCGGTGAGAGGCAATCGGTGGCAGTAGGCGGTCTGGTAAGTAACCCGGCCCTAAGCCATGAGGCGCTTTAAAGATAGTAATCAGCACCTTGAAGTGCACCCAGAAGACCACAGGTAGCCAGTGCAGACTGCGCAGAAGTGGTGTCACATGGGAGCCACGAGGGGCTCCCTCTATCACCCGCGCAGCTGCATTCTGAACCAACTGGAGCCTCCGGGTGCTCTTCAAGGGGAGCCCCATGTAGAGAGCATTGCAGTAATCCAAGCGAGAGGTAACCAGAGCGTGAGTGACTGTGCATAAGGCATCCCGGTCAAGGAAGGGGCGCAACTGGCGGATCAGGGAAACCTGATAAAAAGCTCTCCTGGATACGGTCGTCACATGATCTTCAAAAGACAACCGTCCATCCAGGAGAACACCCAAGTTGCGCATCCTTTCCATCGGGGCCAATGACTCGCCCCCAACAGCCAGCCGCAATTGCAGCTGACTGTACCGGGGTGCCGGCATCCACAGCCACTCTGTCTTGGAGGGATTGAGCTTGAGCCTGTTTCTCCCCATCCAGACCCATACGGCTTCCAGACACCGGGACAGTACATCGACAGCTTCGTTGGGGTGGCCCGGGGTGGAAAAGTACAGCTGTGTGTCATCAGCGTACAGTTGGTACCTCACCCCAAAACCACTGATGATCTCACCCAGCGGCTTCATATAGATGTTGAACAGGAGAGGCGAGAGAATTGACCCCTGCGGCACCCCACACATGAGGCAGATAACAGCACATAACAGCAGCTGCCTGCAATTACTGCAGGTTCTAGTCCCACCAGGCCCAAGGTTGACAGCCTTCCATCCTTTATAAGGTAGATAAAATGAGGACCCAGATTGTTGGGGGCAGTAAGTTGACTTTGTATATAAATATACAAATAGAATGAAGACTATTGCTAACATAGTGTAAGCCGCCCTGAGTCTTCGGAGAAGGGCGGGATATAAATGCAAATTAAAAAAAAAACATTTATCCTCCGTTCTGCAAGATGAAGAATGTGATGTTAAACAAGCTGCACATCCGCTGAATTCTTCAAACAAAGATGATTCCCCCCCCCCCCGTACTTGGTCTAAGATAACATTTTTAGCTTTAATTATAAAAAGTCTTTCTTAAATGTACATAATTAGCAGCAATGTTCTTCTTATCGCTAGGTGTGGGTGTGCGTATAAAATCTTAGTTATATAAGTTGACTCGAAACTTTGCAGCACCCTTATTATTTCCAGTTCTTTTCTTCTTCTTTTTTTTTTAAAATGAACTTCGTAACAACTGAAAGCAAACCATTTACGGAATCACTTGTATAAATTAATCCTAGTGGCAAAATTACTCATCCCACCTTTTGAAAGCCCACATTTTTTCTATCGCTACCGTAATATAGATGTCTGGGATTCCGAACTTCTACTTCTAAAAAATTCCAATCAGGGGTGGGCTTCAAAAATTTGAGGAAGGGGTTCTCTACCCGATTGCTCGGTGGGCGTGGCCATGGTGGGCGTGGCCTAGTTGGCCTCCTGCAACACAGTGGGGGGCATTTTTGTCCTCCCTGGGCTCTGGAGGCAATCGGTGGCAGTAGGCGGTCTGGTAAGTAACCCGGCCCTAAGCCATGGGGCGCTTTAAAGATAGTAATCAGCACCTTGAAGTGCACCCAGAAGACCACAGGTAGCCAGTGCAGACTGCGCAGAAGTGGTGTCACATGGTAGCCACGAGGGGCTCCCTCTATCACCCACGCAGCTGCATTCTGAACCAACTGGAGCCTCCGGGTGCTCTTCAAGGGGAGCCCCATGTAGAGAGCATTGCAGTAATCCAAGCGAGAGGTAACCAGAGCGTGAGTGACTGTGCATAAGGCATCCCGGTCAAGGAAGGGGCGCAACTGGCGGATCAGGGAAACCTGATAAAAAGCTCTCCTGGATACGGTCATCACATGATCTTCAAAAGACAACCGTCCATCCAGGAGAACACCCAAGTTGCGCATCCTTTCCATCGGGGCCAATGACTCGCCCCCAACAGCCAGCCGCAATTGCAGCTGACTGTACCGGGGTGCCGGCATCCACAGCCACTCCGTCTTGGAGGGATTGAGCTTGAGCCTGTTTCTCCCCATCCAGACCCATACGGCTTCCAGACACCGGGACAGTACATCGACAGCTTCGTTGGGGTGGCCCGGGGTGGAAAAGTACAGCTGTGTGTCATCAGCGTACAGTTGGTACCTCACCCCAAAACCACTGATGATCTCACCCAGCGGCTTCATATAGATGTTGAACAGGAGAGGCGAGAGAATTGACCCCTGCGGCACCCCACACATGAGGCAGATAACAGCACATAACAGCAGCTGCCTGCAATTACTGCAGGTTCTAGTCCCACCAGGCCCAAGGTTGACAGCCTTCCATCCTTTATAAGGTAGATAAAATGAGGACCCAGATTGTTGGGGGCAGTAAGTTGACTTTGTATATAAATATACAAATAGAATGAAGACTATTGCTAACATAGTGTAAGCCGCCCTGAGTCTTCGGAGAAGGGCGGGATATAAATGCAAATTAAAAAAAAAACATTTATCCTCCGTTCTGCAAGATGAAGAATGTGATGTTAAACAAGCTGCACATCCGCTGAATTCTTCAAACAAAGATGATTCCCCCCCCCCCCGTACTTGGTCTAAGATAACATTTTTAGCTTTAATTATAAAAAGTCTTTCTTAAATGTACATAATTAGCAGCAATGTTCTTCTTATCGCTAGGTGTGGGTGTGCGTATAAAATCTTAGTTATATAAGTTGACTCGAAACTTTGCAGCACCCTTATTATTTCCAGTTCTTTTCTTCTTCTTTTTTTTTTTTAAATGAACTTCGTAACAACTGAAAGCAAACCATTTACGGAATCACTTGTATAAATTAATCCTAGTGGCAAAATTACTCATCCCACCTTTTGAAAGCCCACATTTTTTCTATCGCTACCGTAATATAGATGTCTGGGATTCCGAACTTCTACTTCTAAAAAATTCCAATCAGGGGTGGGCTTCAAAAATTTGAGGAAGGGGTTCTCTACCCGATTGCTCGGTGGGCGTGGCCATGGTGGGCGTGGCCTAGTTGGCCTCCTGCAACACAGTGGGGGGCATTTTTGTCCTCCCTGGGCTCTGGAGGCTTTCTTTGAGCCTCCAGTAGGGCGAAAACAGCCTCCCCAGGCTCTGGAGGCCCTCTGGAGGCCCATTTCTGGCCTTCCTAAACTTCCAATAGGCCTGTTTTTCACCCTTCCCGAGCCTCCACATGCACCCTGCACTTGTTGTTGTTAGTTGCGAAGTTTATTAATTTTATTTTTATTAAGTTTATTAATAACTGTATTAATAAACAATATCCATGATTTTTTTTTCTGCCATAATTAAAACCTAACCAAACTGGTGATTATCACTGCATCTTGCAGTAGAATATTAGAAATAAGTTATCCCATTCCTCAATACAGGCGATTTAAAAAAAAAAATGGTAGCATTATTATTCGTTTGCAAATGGTGTCCTTATTTACAAGTATATCTCTTACATTAAGAGGTTGTTGTTGTTTGTTGTTAGTTATGAAGTCGTGTCTGACCCCATGGACAATGTTCCTCCAGGCCTTCCTGTCCTCTACCGTTCTCTGGAGTCCATTTAAGCTCACGCCGACTGCTTCAGTGACTCCATCCAGTCACCTCATTCTCTGTCGTCCCATTCTTCTTTTGCCCTCAATCGTTCCCAGCATTAGGCTCTTCTCCAGTGAGCCCTTCCTTCTCATTAGGTGGCCAAAGTATTTGAGTTTCTTCTTCAGGATCTGGCCTTCTAAAGAGCAGTCAGGGTTGATCTCCTCTAGGACTGAATTGTTTGTTTGCCTTGCAGCACCCTGCACTTACCTGCATCCAAAATAGGCTGCATGGGGACTCCTGGGAGGGGAAGGGTGGGGTGGGTGGGTCCAGCCAGGAGTGGGATTTGGGGGTTCCTTGAACTTCACAGAATCTTAGGTAGAGGTTCTCCCAAACCCCTGCAAACCCACAGCAGCCCACCCCTGATTCCAATATGTAATATGCCTCAATGTATTGGCTCTGAACTGAATCCATTTTTCCTGCAGAGAAGTCTTATTTTCTTCTGCATCCTCAGTGGGATGCATCCATTGTTTAGTGCGGCAAAGAAATTATCTATTTATGACAATAGAAATGCCGCTGTGAAATTTCAGAATTTCATTCCACCCAGCAAACCGAGCAAGCAAGCTAGCTTTTCTTTCAGGAGTCTACTTTCTAACCCATCTTTTAGCATGCGAGTGCATCTTATCTTTTTAATTTTAAGCATTACTCAATTACTAAGGTAGGAGAAGAAATAAATGGATGGAAGCTTATCAACGAGAGAGGGCCAACCTTAGAATTAAGGAGAAACTTTCTGTCAGTGAGAACTATTAATTGGAGGAACAGCTTGCCTTCAGGAGTTGTGGGTGCTCCATTACCAGAGGTTTTTAAGAAGAAACTAGATAGCCATTTGTCAGGAATAGTACTAGTAGTTCTCAACTTACGACCACAATTGAGCCCCGAATTTATGGTGTTAAGTGAGACGTTTGTTAAGTGAGTTTTGCCTAATTTTACAAGTTTCCTTGCTGAAATTTTAAGTGAATCACTGCTGTTGTTAAATTAGTAACACAGGGTGCTAAGTGAATCTGGCTTCCTTGCTGACTTTGTCAGAAGGTTGCAAAAGGCGATCCCATGACCCTGGGACACTGCATGTTGTGTCTTGCCCGCCCTCAGAGCAGCCGGGGCCTTCTTATCTGCTCCCGAACACGGAGGAATGTATGCCTCCCGGCCCCAGCCCTGACTCCATGCCCAGGCAAACGGAGCAGCTAGACCCCTCCCCCTCCTCCACAGCATGTGAGCCTGAGGAGGGTTTATTACCAACAGCGGATTGGAGTGACCCTTGCATCAGAAGACTGGATAGGCGGAGGCAACAGAAGGAAGGGAGGGGCAGGCCTTAATGAGTGCTGAGTCATGGAGCCACACCCCATGGCCTATATAAAGGATCTGCTTTCTGGCAGTCTCTGAGTCAGGCAAAGTCGAACTTATCTTGCTGAAGTCACTTACTGGTCTCCTGCCTGCTCTGAGGACTTTGCTAGGACTTTGGGCAGAGCTGCAGAGGCAAGCCTGATTCGGATTTCCCTGACCCGGCCGTCAGCGGAGGAGTGGGACACGACACTGCAACCATCAGTTGTCAAGCATCCAAATGTAAAAAAATCACATGACCATGGGCATTATGCAATGAGTAGTGCGGTGGCCTAGAGGTGGAGCTCTCGCCTCACAATCAGGAGGCTGTGAGTTCGATCCTAGGTAGAGGCAGATATTTCTCTCTCTCTGGGCCCACTGAGAATATCGCTGCTGAATAAAACTCCGCATCGGCGACAGGAAAGGCATCCGGCCAGTAAACAGTCAGCTCCATTCGGTTGCCCAGACTCCACCCTACAAGGGATTATGGGGTCGTTAAAAGAGGATGATGGGGATGGGGATGGGGATGCTGCAATGGTCAAAGGTCCTAAGTCACTTTTTTCAGTGCTGTTGTAACTTTGAATCAGGGATGAAATCCAGCAGGTTCTGACAAATTCTGGAGAACCGGTAGCGGAAAATTTGAGTAGTTCGGAGAACCGGCAAATGCCACCTCTGACTGACCCCAGAATGGAGATTTTGCAATATCCTTCCCCCAGGAGTGGGGAGGGAATGGGGGTTTTGCAGTATCCTTTCCCTGGAGTGGGGTGGGAATAGAGATTTTGCAGTATCCTTCCCCTGCCATGCCCACCAAGCCACACCCCACAGGTAGTAAAAAAAAATGTGGATGTCATCACTGCTTTGAACGGTTACTAAGTTGTAAGTCAAGGTTCACCTGTTTAAAGTCTCCTTCTTGAGCAGGGAATTGGACTAGAATAGGGGTCTCCAACCTTGGTCCCTTTAAGACTTGTGGACTTCAACTCCCAGAGTCCCTCAGCCAGCAAAGCTGGCTGAGGAACTCTGGGAGTTGAAGTCCACAAGTCTTAAAGGGACCAAGGTTGGAGACCCCTGGACTAGAAGACCTCTGACGCCTCTTCCAACACTGTTATTCTCTATTATTTCTATCGGTATCATCTCCTCTCTTCCCAGTGGTGGGGCAATTGGAGGTCTCCACCTGTTTTCCTTCCCTTTGGTAGTAATCAGAAGCAACCAGAGGCCGATAGTTCCTTTCCATTTACCACCCTTTAGATGCTGTGCACATTGAAGGGAGGAAGAGGGACGGATGGGAAACAGGCTTTTCATTTCTCTGTTAAATAACCTTGCAGTCTCTAATTCGAAACAAACAAAGCATCTCAAAGCATTTCTCCTTGGAGGATTGTGCTGAGTGTTACTAAATTGCTGAATATTTAATAGTCATACACATTCTCCAGACCCCAAGGTCTGTCCCCCCAATGATAAGCTCTTTTTTTATTAAATGAACTTTAATTACTTAATAATTAGACTGTCTGTAGGGAGAAGATAGGGATCTTGATAGGCTTCCAACCAGGCTGTAGGGCAAATCAAGCTTCCCGTAGCATTTTTCTTTTTTGATTAGAAATGAAAAGCAGGTGTGCTAAGTCTTTGCCGAGGCCGTGGTTAGGAGGCAATTTTCCCTGAGGGGATGAAGATTTGATGAGAAGTTGAGTTGCGAAAGACATTGTTCTGTGATGATTGTGCAAATTAACATGAACGGAAGGCTGAAAAAAAAAATGCTCACGACAACCTAACACGCTTGGAGGAAGAGATGAAGCTGACAAAGAGGAGGCGGCCACAAGAGTTCATTGTGTATTTCCAGCTCAACACAGAAAAGGAGCATTTACAATGCTTCCTTATAAAAAGCCACCTTGAGTTCCAGTTACAGTGAGAGAAAATAGAATAGAAAATAGAATAACAGAGTTGGAAGGGACCTTGGAGGTCTTCTAGTCCAACCCACTGCTTAGGCAGGAAACCCTATAGCACTTCAGACAAATGGTTATCCAACATCTTAAAAGCTTCCAGTGTTGGAGCATTTACAACTTCTGGAGGCAAGTTGTTCCACTGATTCATTGTTTTAACTGTCAGGAAATTTATCCTTAGTTCTAAATTGCTTCTCTCCTTGATTAGTTTTCACCCATTGCTTCTTTATTTATTTATTTATTTATTTATTTATTTATTTATTTATTTATTTATTTATTTATTTGTTTGTTTGTTTGTTTGTTTATTTATTTATTTATTTATTTATTTATTTATTTAATTTTGTCATAACAATATACACAAGCATAGCACAAAATATTATATAATATATAAACATATATATGAGGAGAAACAAGGTAGTATAAGCATATATATATATATAGGGGAAGAAACAATAGGACAGGACTGGTAGGCATGTTTGTGCTCTTATGCACACCCCTTAGAGTCCTCTTAGGAATGTGGTGAGGTCAACAGTGGATAGATTTTGAATAAAGCTTTTGGGGTTATGAGAAGAGACCACAGAATCAGGTAATGCATTCCAAGCATAGATAATTATGTTACAGAAATTGTGTTTTCTGCAATCTAAACTGGAGCGGTTGACATTAAGTTTAAATCTGTTAGTAGCTCTTGTGTTATTGTAGTTGAAACTGAAGTAGTCATTGGCAGGAAGGACATTACAACGGATGATTCTATGAGCTAAACCCAGGTCCTGTCGAAGGTGACGAAGTTCCAAGTTTTCTAGACCCAGGATATCAAGGTTCTTGTTCTACCCTCAGGTACTTTGGAGAATAGCTTGACTCCCTCTTCTTTGTGGCAGCCCCTGAGATATTGGAACACTGCTACCATGTCTCCCCTAGTCCTTCTTTTCATTAAACTAGACCCAGTTCCTGCAACCGTTCTTCATATGTTTTAGCCTCCAGTCCCCTAGTTATCTTTGTTGCTCTTCTCTGTACTCTTTCTAGAGTCTCCACATCTTTTTTACATCACGGCGACCAAAACTGAATGCAGTATTCCAAGTATGACCTTACCAAGGCACTATAAAGTGGTATAAACACTTCATGTGATCTTGATTCTACCTCCGTTTATGCAGCCTATAATTGTAGAGAACTTTAAACCTGTATCATGTCTCTCCAGAAGTAGAGACAAACAACCATAGAGAGATGTCATTAGGCTGCTCATTACAGGTAATCCTTGACTTACGACCACAACTGGGACAGGATTTTCCATTGCTAAGCAAGGCAGTTGTTAAATGAGATGTGCCCAATCTTATGACCATTTTTTGCCATGATTGTTCAATGAATCACTGCAGATGTTATGAGAATCCAGCTTCCTCAGTTGACTTTGTTTGTTGAAAGTTGGTTGGGAAGGTTGCAAATGGACCAGACCCCGGAATGCTGTGGTTGTCATAAATATAGGGGGTGCTGTTGCCAAGCACCTGAATTTGGATTGTGTGACTGAGGGGATGTTGTGATAGTTGTTAAGTGTGAGGAATGGCCATTAAGTCTTTTTTTTCCCCAGTACAATTGTAATTTCAAACAGTTGCTTAAATGAATGGTAGCAAGTCAGAAAGTACTTGTAGCTATTGTTACTCTTCTCTTATTGGCCTCCAAAGCCTGTTCTTTATAGGTGGGGTTGGCAGTTTCCCTGCAATCTAATGCTCCTCAAAGACAGGTAATACTAGTAAATGCCATCTCCTAAACATTGTTAATAATAGTGCTCCTTTCATTATTAGAGGAAGGCCTGGCCTTGCAAAATACAAATTATCTATCTATCTATCTATCTATCTATCTATCTATCTATCTATCTATCTATCTATCTATCTATCTATCTATCTATCATCTATCTATCTATCTATCTATCTATCTATCTATCTCATAGTCATTATCTATCTATCTATCTATCTATCTATCTATCTATCTATCTATCTACCTATCTATCTATCTATCTATCCATCCATCCATCCATCCATCTGTCTAATTCATCTATTATGTATTATCTGTTTGTTTGTTTGTCTCTCTCTCCCTCTATCTTCCATCTCTCTCTCTCTATCATCTATCCATTTATCCATCCATCCATCCATCCATCCATCTAATTCATCTATTATGTATTATCCGTTTGTTTGTCTATCTCTCTATCTTCCATCTCTCTCTCTCTCTATCTTTCTCTCTCTCTCTCTCTCTCTATCTTCCATCTGCTATCTATCTATCTATCTATCTATCTATCTATCTATCTATCTATCTATCTATCTATCTATCTTCCATCTGTCATCTATCTATCCATCCATCCATCCATCCATCCATCCATCCATCCATCCATCCAATTCATCTATTATCTGTTTGTCTATCTCTCTATCTTCCATCTGACTGACTGTCTATCTATCTGTCTGTCTATCTATCTATCTATCTATCTATCTATCTATCTATCTATCTATCTATCTATCTATCTATCTATCTATCTATCATCTATCTCATTCGTCTATTATCTGTTTGTTTGTTTGTTTGTCTATCTATCTTCCATCTGTTACCCACCATCCACCTGTCTATCTCTAGCTAGCTAGCTATCCTCTATCTATCTATTATGGAAAAGTCTCCCCCCCACCTCCCCAGAGAAAGCTCTGAGAGATCCAGATTGATTGAAAATTCTGAAAGGCTGTCTCTTATTTAAGCAAACTGCTGTAATTTCTGGTACTAATGCATAAATCAGAACACAAATTCTAGATGGCATCCTTCAATTGTTTTTGCAATGCAGTTCTCAGATTATATTCTTTATTAAAAACACATTTTGAAAACAATTAGGCCCCTAAATAATTTTTGAGGCTTTTTTTCCTTTCTTTTTATAAAATACAAGAGAGATTCACAGTTGATCTTGTCAGGAGGAATTTCTTGTCTGTAGAAAAGGTTAGAAAACCATTAGAAAAGGTTGTCATATCAAGTTCAGGGCAAGTTCTGCTTCACTGAAGATCTTTAAACAGAAGCTGGGTCATCTTCTGTCAGAGATGCTATATATGTTGTCCTTGACTTATGACCACAAGTGAGCTCAAGCAAGGAAGCAAGGAAGTTGTTAAGTGAGTTGTGTCTCATTTTACAACAATTTTAGCCAGGGTTGCTAAGCAAATCACTGCAGTTGTTAAGGGAATCATGCAGTCGTTGAGCCAGTCTGAATTCCCCCCACTGACTTTGCTTGTTGGATGCCAGCTGGGAAGGTTTCAAATGGTGATCAGTTGATCCCGGGATGGTGTAGCCATCCTAAATACAAGCCAGTTGCCGAGCACGTAAATTTTGTTCAATTTTGATCAACATCATGGGGATGTTTCAACGGCCATAAGTGTGGAAAAATGATCATAAGTTACTTTTTCCAGTGTTATTATAACTTCAAATGGTTAATAATGGTCAGCTTTTATCCGTGGGCTGTCAGACTCCTGAATGCAACATAACATCATAAGCATGTAGTATGATAGATTTGCAGAGCTGGCGCAACATGTTCATATTAGTGCAATATATCATAATGCAATGTTACGCACATATATGTATAGAGGATTGCATGTTGTAGTATGATTTATTGGATTAGGGATTTTTCTTTCTTTCACTGTGAGCTATTGATATGTATTTATGTTGTGGGGGTACATGTAGGGCAGTGGTAAAATCCAATTTTTTTTTACTACTGGTTCTGTGGGCATGGCTTGGTGGGTGTGGTGTGGCTTGGTAGGTCTGGCAGGGGAAGGATATTGCAAAATCCCCATTCCCTCCTCACTCCTGGGGGAAGGATATTGCAAAATCCCCATTCCCTCCCCACTCCTGGGGGAAGGTTACTGCAAATTCCCCATTCTCTCCCCACTCATGGGGGAGGGATACTGCAAAATTCCCATTCCCTCCCCACTCCTGGGGGAAAGATATTGCAAAATATCCAGCCAGAGGTGGTATTTTCTGGTTCTCCGAACTACTCAAAATTTCCACTGCTGGTTCTCCAGAACCTGTTAGAACCTGCTTGATTTCACCCCTGATGTAAGGAGGCTTAACCAATCTCATTGTACACGTTTTGTGCTATGACAATAAAGGTTGAATTGAATTGTAAAGAAATGGTTGTAGTGGATCCTGAAATAGAAGACAGTTGGACAAGATATCTTCTAAGGTCCAGCTTTATGATTCTATATGGTTCTATGAGCCGTGGTGGCACAGTGGTTAGAATGCAGTATTGCAGGATAACTCTGCTCACATTGCCAGGAGTTCAATTCCTTCAATCCTGACTGGTTTAAGGTTGACCCATCCTTCCATCTCTCAAAGGTCCGAGCTCTGGATCTAACCCACAGTCAGGTTGCCACTTGCTTTGAGTTTCCAATGGTTTATTAAGCCGGATTCTCGGTACACAGTGAGTTCCCAAAAATATAGGATTAAAGTTGGTGCTGGGAGCCTCCTCACAGAGTCTTTTGAATGCTGGAGCCACACCCTTCTGCCTCTGGAGCAGCCGGCAGGCCCAATCAGCTGATTGTCAGATCGCCCACAGAGTCAATCCACAGGCCATTTGACTGGCTTGCAGGCAATCATGATCCAGTCCGAATGCAAGACAGCTGACAATCAGCTGTTCATCGGCATCACATGGCTTGCCACCACTTCGATGTTTGACAGCCAGTCTTCCCATCACCCACCTCCTGTGCTGGGATCCCTCCCCCAGGTATGGCAAACCACGGGCCGGGGTTTGACACCATCCTTCCGAGGTCGGTAAATTGAGGGCCCAGATAGTTGGAGGCCGGCCATATGCTGACTCTGTAAGCCGCTTAGTGCTGTAAAGCATTGTGAAGCGGTATATAAGTCTAAGTGCTTATTGCTGTTGCTATGACAAGACAGCTGTGTAACTGAGGATATACAGAATTGAAGTGGAACAGATTTAGAATATCAGGAAGCCTAGCAGCCATGTAGGAAGTTATTCCATGTTATCAATAGATGAGGAGAATATTCAATGTCAAAGCAATTTTGAAATTCAGATAATACCAGATACCTCCTGTCACGAAAAAAAAAGGCAGAAATCCTTCCTTTCTGATTCCAATTCATCTTTGCTGCTATGTTATACGGTATTCTGCTGCCGATACCAGAAATCTAAAAGTAGTTTTAAACAGCTTCCTGAGGTCATTTAGAGAACTGTGTCGCCGTATGTATTTTTTAATTTAAACAAGCTTAAAAGGGACATTTTAATCTTTTCTTCTTTTCGAGAACATGCTGGATGGTTTGACATCCTGACACCGTGCCAAAAATTGAGTGTGAAAACCAGGAAGAGTTTGTGTTTTTATTTTCCCTGGTGACTAGAAGGAATGAAAGAGAACTAGCTAACAAGTCTTTTGCTCTGCAGTGTAAAATGAAAAAAAGTAAAATAAAATAAAATCAATCTGCTACCATGGGAACTTTTAACCATAGAAACAAGAAAGGGGATTTCCTGTAATTATTGGCAGCCAAGATGGCTATTTTAGGAAAAGAAGGTGAAGATGATGAGTATCCTCATCAAATGCAAAGTTTTTGTGGCCATCAGGCAAGTCAGGTAGTCCTTGACTTACAACAGTTTAATAATAATAATAATAACACACACACACACACACACACACACACACACACACACACACACACACACACACACACACACACATAATAATAATATTATTATTATATTTCTCTACCGCCCTTCTCCCGAAGGACTCAGGGGGGTTTACAGCCAACTAAAACAACAGTAAATAAATACAATATACAATTAAGAACAATTTTAAAAAACCTATTCAATTTGGCCCAATTAGTTAAAATATACAATAAAACCCTAAAAAACCCATTAAAATTAGTAATAAATATCTATTTTATGCCAGTCCTGCACGAGAGAATAAATACGTCTTCAGCTCGCAGCGAAAGGTCCGGAGGTCAGGAAGCTGTCGAAGTCCTGGGGGAAGCTCATTCCAGAGGGTCAGTGCTGCCACAGAGAAGGCTCTCCCCCTGGGGGCCGCCAGCCGACATTGTTTGGCCGACGGCACCCTGAGGAGGCCCTCCCTATGAGAGCGCACAGGTCGGTGGGAGGTAATCGGTAGCAGCAGGCGGTCCCGTAGGTATCCCAGTCCTAAGCCATGGAGCGCTTTAAAGGTGGTAACCAACACCTTGAAGTGCACCCGGAAGACCACAGGCAGCCAGTGCAGCCTGCGCAGGAGAGATGTTATATGGGAGCCACGAGTGGCTCCCTCTATCATTCGCGCAGCTGCATTCTGAACCAACTGGAGCCTCCGGGTGCTCTTCAAAGGGAGCCCCATGTAGAGAGTACATGACAGTAGTCCAGGCGAGAAGTGACGAGGGCATGGGTGACCGTGCATAAGGAATCCCGGTCTAGAAAGGGGCGCAACTGGAAACCTTTAGTTTGTTTAGTGACCATTCAAAATTACAACAGCATTGCAAAACGTGACTGATGACCGTTTTTCATAGTTTTGATCTAGTGATTAAAATTCAGATGCTTGACAACTGGTTCATATTTGTGACCCAAGATCATGCAATCACCTTTTGCGACTCTCTGACAAGCAAAGTCAGCGGGGGGAAGCCAGATTCACTTAACAAACCAGATGACTCACTTAGCGTATCAAGTGCAGGGATTTACTTAACAACTGTAGGAAGAAAGATTGTGAAATGGGCTCAGCTCAACAAATGTCTCACTTAACAACATGAATTGAGATTGTAAGTCAAGGACCACCTGTTGTACATGATACTTGAGGTAAGGCCAGAGTTGAACCCAAAATTTCTGTTGCTAAGTGAGACGTTTGTTTAGTGAGTTTTGCTTCATTATACAATCTTTCTTCCCACAATGAATCACTGCTTGTAAATTTCTAAGACGGTTGTTAAGTCAATCTGGCTTCCTCATTGACTGTACTTGTCAGAAGGTTGCAGAAGGGATCACTGTGTCCCTGGGACACTGCAACCGTCATAAATATGAATCAGTCAGCCAAGAGTTTGAATATTGATTATGTGGGCATGGGGATGCTACAATGGCTGTAAGTGTGAAAAACATAAGTCACTTTTTTCAGCACTGTTGTAAGTTCAGTCACTAAATGAATTGTTGTAAGTCAAGGACTATCTGTATTTTTGCTATACCAGAAGTAGAAAAATCTAGGTTCCAAACATTACCTAACATTGGAAGATGGGCTGAGTTCACTGCAGCTACCAACACAGCTAATGCAATCTTGGGCTTCATCGACAGAGATACAGTACTAGTACTTTCTATCTGTAAGTGGTAAAGGTAAAGGTTCCCCTCGCACATACGTGCTAGTCATTCCCAACTCTAGGGGGCGGTGCTCATCTCCGTTTCAAAGCCGAAGAGCCAGCGCTGTCCGAAGACATCTCTGTGGTCATGTGGCCGGCATGACTAAATGCAAAAGGTGCACAGAACGCTGTTATCTTCCCACCAAAGGTGGTCCCTGTTTTTCTACTGGCATTTTTTACGTGCTTTCAAACTGCTAGGTTGGCAGAAGCTGGGACAAGTAATGGGAACTCACCCCGTTACACAGCAGCACTAGGGATTCGAACCGCTGAACTGCCGACCTTTGGATCGACAAGCTCAGCGTCCTAGCCCCTGAGCCACCGCGTCCCTCTTACCTGTAAGTAGTAGTAAGTTACTACTCAACTTACAAGCACAATTGAGCCCAAAATTTCTACTGGCTAAGCAAGACAGTTATTAAATGAATTTTCCCTCACTTTATGACCTTTCTTGCCACAGTTGTTAAGTGAGTCACTGCAGTTAGTAATACGATTGTCAAGTGAATGGCTTCCCTATTGACTTTGCTTGTAAAAAGTTCACAAAAGGGGATCGTATGACCCCAGGACACTGCAGCCAACATAAAATGCATGCCAGTTGCCAAGCAATTTTTGATCACACGACTGGGGGGATGCTCCAACAGTTGAATGAAAAATGGTCATAAATCCAGAGATATTCCTGCTGGGAATATTCAACATGAAAAAGAGTAAAGAAATAGGATACCTAATTCTACATATAATAACAGCTGCCAGAATAGTGTACGCACAGAAGTGGAAAAACGAG
Organism: Ahaetulla prasina; assembly: GCF_028640845.1. Classification (NCBI taxonomy): domain Eukaryota; kingdom Metazoa; phylum Chordata; class Lepidosauria; order Squamata; family Colubridae; genus Ahaetulla; species Ahaetulla prasina. The sequence goes on along the minus strand of NC_080540.1, from coordinate 287,507,081 downwards.
AATATACCAACGGAGGAGGAAGTGATAAAAAAAACTTGGACTGTGCTGAGATGGATAAACTAACAAAAGAGTTAAAAGAAAAAGAAGAGTCGGAATATTACATAGTATGGAACAAATTGTATAATTGGCTAGAGACTAGAAATACTAGATGATGAAAAATGGTGAAATGCTTATATATACATGTATATAAAATGGCAATGTATGAAAGAAAATGAATAGTTAGAAGGGTAGATAGGATAGAAGATAAAAAGAAACAAGAGAGAACGGGACAAAAAAGAAAAGTATAATTAAATGAAACGAGAGGGGGAATAAGGATGTAAATATGAGAAGAATAAGGAAACGAAGCTGATGTAAAGAAGGAATATAAGTTTTTTGTCAATGTATGTTATGTATTGTTCATTTTTGTTAAAAAGAAAAATGGTCATAAATCAATTTTTTCAGTGCCATTATAACTTCAAATGGTCACTAATGAATAGCTGTAAGTTGAAGACTACCTGTGTAGTAAACACACTACCACTTCTATTGTAACCAGTACTGATCACCACACTAAAACAACGAAGCTGAGAAAATGGATACCGTCTAGTGACAAATGATAAAAATGGTGAGGGACTTCAAGGCTAAATTTTATGAAGAATGGGTAAAGGAACTGGGTATGCTTAACTCAAAGAAGAGAAGGCTGAGGAGAACCTGATAACAATCACAATAGCACTTAGACTTATATACCACTTCACAGTGCTTTACAGCTCTCTCTAAGTGGTTTACAGAGTCAACCTATTGCCCCCAACAATCTAGGTCCTCATTTTACCCACCTCAGGAGGGAAGGCTGAGTCAGCCTTGAGCCTGGTGAGATTCAAACTGCCAAATTGCAGTCAGCTGGCGGTCAGCAGAAGTAGCCTGCAGTACTGCATTCTAACCACTGTGCCACCTCAGCTCTTAATAGTATTCCAGTAGTGTTCCCATGTTATGGGGAAGGAGGAATGGATTTTTGTTCTCTATAATTCCTGTAGATAGGACCAGAAATAATAAATTGAAACTTTAGAGGAGATCCAAGTTTGAAGTAACAAAAAAATTTCTGATCATGAAGTCTATTCAGTGATAAAACAGTTTTCCTCCTGGAATCATAGGCATTTCCTCACTGGAAAATTTCAAATAATGGTTGGACAACAATTTTGATGCAGATTCCTGTCCTGGACTAGGAGTCCTGCCTCAATTACTGACTCACACAAAGTTGGTACAGTATATCAGTTTACTTAAAGTCAAGAGATAACAGCTTGCAAACCGGAGTCTCAGATAGTTGCCTGAACGATATGCTGTCAAATAGGAACGTTCAAAAGAATAATCCAAATACAGTCCAAATTTCCAAGAACTGAGCCAGAGTTGTCAGCTAATTCGACGTTTCTAACATAAACAGGATTCACATCATGCAAGAGCCACAAATCAGAGATTGTTTCCAGTAAAGAGAACATGGATCAGAGCTGCTTATTAAATCAGGCTGCAGCCAGCTGTTATCAATCAAGAGATTTCCTCTTTTGCTTGGCAAGAAGCCTAATAGAACAATGTTGCTCTTTACTCATCCAGGTGTGGGGGCCAAACGTCATCAAAATTAGCTGACTGTTCCAGCTGTGTCTATGTTTAATCAGCCTCAAGTGATTCTTGTCTTTATGTCTCCTAAGATGCAGAGGTTCTGCTGGAGCCTCTTCTTCGATGCCTGTCTTGTCTGAGTCCATGGCCATGACAGTTAGACTAGACCAGGGGTGAAATCCAGCAGGTTCTGACAGGTTCTGGAGAACCGGTAGTGGAAATTTTGAGTAGTTTAGAAAACCAGCAAATACCACCTCTGGCTGGCCCCAGAGTGGGGTGGAAATGGAGATTTTGCAATATCCTTCCCCTGCCATGCCCACCAAGCCACACTGCACCCATCAAGCCATGCCCACAGAAGTGGTAGTAAAAATAATTGGATTTCCACCACTGGACTAGATTAACTATATAGTTGATTGGATAGTGTTATCAGAATTGAGGAGTTCTAAGGAGAAAAAAGGACAATGAAGAGGATGGAGATAAGGGTCTGAAAATGAACCTTTTTGATGGTGGCCCCCACAACATAGAAGAAACTTTTAGATGCCTGTCCGTTCAGCCTTTCAATTTTTCACAAAGTTTTAAGACCATTTTATTCTGGATAGCATTTGTGCCTTAATAGTAATAGTGCTACTTTTTCCAAATGTTTTTGACAGACTTTTCAGTCAGTAATTTTCATTCATAGGACACAGAATAATAGAGTTGGAAGGTACTTTGGAGGTCTTCTAGTCCAATCCTCTGCTCAAGCAGAAGACCCTACACCCGTGTTGGCGAACCTATGGAATGCGATTGAAGCAGCACACAGAACCATCCCACACGGGATGCGTAGCTGGTCTTCATGTGCTGGAGTAAACCCAGAAGAGCAGTGTTCCAGACAGCAGCACCGGCACCCAAACTTCCGGGTTTCTGTCAGGTGCATGCACGAGAGCCAACTGTTTGTCGGCTGTGCTTCTGCACCGGAAACCAGAAGTTCAGCTGCCGGTGTGCGCATGCGTGATGGAACACTGCTCTTCCGGGTTTCAGTACTTCCATGAGTGTGAAGGCCAGTGAGGCTACGTGGTCCAGGCAGGATTGTTTTGTGTGCCATTTCCGGCATGCAGATCAGTACACGGTGACGTAAAAGGTTAGCTTTCTGTCGTGTCCCACTCCTCCGCTGATGGCTGGGTCAGGGAAATCCGAATCAGGCGTGCCTCTGCAGCTCTGCCAAAGTCCTAGCAAAGTCCTCAGGGCAGGCAGGAGACCAGAAAGTGACTTCAGCAAGATATGTTTAGACTTTGCCTGACTCAGAGAATGCCAGAAAGCAGATCCTTTATATAGGCCATGGGGTGTGGCTCCATGACTCAGCACTTATCCAGGCCTGCCCCTCCCTTCCTTCTGTTGCCTCCGCCTATCAAGTCTTCTGATGCGAGGGTCACTCCAGTCTGCAGCTGTTGGCAATTGACCTCCCTCAGGCTCACATGCTGTGGAGGAGGGGGAGGGGTCTAGTTGCTCCATTTGCCTGGGCATGGAGCCAGAACTGGGGGCTGGAGGTATTTCCTCCTCTTCAGCCTGTCTGGGCATGGAGCCAGGGCTGGGGCCGGGAGGCATACTAGGACATTCCTCCGTGTTCGGAAGCAGATAAGAAGGCCCCGGCTGTGGTGAGATCGGATGAGACCCAACACTTTCACTGCCCTACACCATTTCAGACAAATGGTTGTCCAGACTCTTTTTGCAAGCCTCCAGTGATGGAGCACCCACAACTTCTGAAGGCAAGCGTTTCCATTGGTTGGCTGTTCTCATGGTTAGGAAATGTCTCCTAAGATGCAGAGGTTCTGCTGGAGCCTCTTCTTCGATGCCTGTCCTGTCTGAGTCCATGGCCATGACAGACTAGACCAGGGGTGAAATCCAGCAGGTTCTGACAGGTTCTGGAGAACCGGTAGCGGAAATTTTGAGTAGTTTAGAAAACCAGCAAATACCACCTCTGGCTGGCCCCAGAGCAGGGTGGAAATGGAGATTTTGCAATATCCTTCCCCTGCCATGCCCACCAAGCCATGCCCACCAAGCCACACCGCACCCATCAAGCCACGCCCACAGAAGTGGTAGTAAAAAAAATTGGATTTCCACCACTGGACTAGATTAACTATATAGTTGATTGGATAGTGTTATCAGAATTGAGTTCTATGGAGAAAAAAGGACAATGAAGAGGATGGAGATAAGGGTCTGAAAATGAACCTTTTTGATGGTGGCCCCCACAACATAGAAGAAACTTTTAGATGCCTGTCCCTTCAGCCTTTCAGCTTTTCACAAAGTTTTTAAGACCATTTTATTCTGGATAGCATTTGTGCCTTAATAGTAATAGTGCTACTTTTTTCAAATGTTTTTGACAGACTTTTCAGTCAGTAATTTTCATTCATAGGACACAGAATAATAGAGTTGGAAGGTACTTTGGAGGTCTTCTAGTCCAATCCTCTGCTCAAGCAGAAGACCCTACACCCGTGTTGGCGAACCTATGGAATGCGTACTGGAAGCAGCACACAGAACCATCCCACACGGGATGCGTAGCTGGTCTTCATGTGCGCGGGAGTGTCTAAACCCAGAAGAGCAGTGTTCCGTTGTGCATGCTTGCACCGGCACCCAAACTTCCGGGTTTCTGTCAGGTGCATGCACGAGAGCCAACTGTTTGTCGGCTGTGCTTCTGCACCGGAAACCAGAAGTTCAGCTGCCGGTGTGCGCATGCGTGATGGAACACTGCTCTTCCGGGTTTCAGTACTTCCATGAGTGTGAAGGCCAGTGAGGCTACGTGGTCCAGGCAGGATTGTTTTGTGTGCCATTTCCGGCATGCAGATCAGTACACGGTGACGTAAAAGGTTAGCTTTCTGTCGTGTCCCACTCCTCCGCTGATGGCTGGGTCAGGGAAATCCGAATCAGGCGTGCCTCTGCAGCTCTGCCAAAGTCCTAGCAAAGTCCTCAGGGCAGGCAGGAGACCAGTAAGTGACTTCAGCAAGATAAGTTTGACTTTGCCTGACTCAGAGACTGCCAGAAAGTAGATCCTTTATATAGGCCATGGGGTGTGGCTCCATGACTCAGCACTCATTAAGGCCTGCCCCTCCCTTCCTTCTGTTGCCTCCGCCTATCCAGTCTTCTGATGCGAGGGTCACACCAATCAGCTGTTGGTAATAAACCCTCCTCAGGCTCACCTGCTGTGGAGGAGGGGGAGGGGTCTAGCTGCTCCGTTTGCCTGGGCATGGAGTCAGGGCTGGGGCAGGGAGATTCTCCTTCTGCAGTTTGTGTGGGCATGGAGCCAGGACTGGGACCGGGAGGCATACATTCCTCAGTGTGCGGAGCAGGTAAGAAGGCCCGGCTGCTCTGAGGGCGGCAAGACACAACACTATCCTCACCGCAGGGCCCTTCCCCGGGCTGACGATCGGGATGCGGTCGGGCCGGGTTCTGCTCGTGGAAGGCCCGCACCAGGTCCGGGGCGTGACGCCGGAGGCATTGACCCAGGTGAACTCGGTCCCGTACCGCCACGCCACCAGGTATTGGAAGCGCCTTCAGCCAGCGGGAGTCGCGATGCTGTGCACTGTACCTCCGCCCGCCCTCGCCGACAGCGACGGGTGGCGCTGGGCGCCGAGGGAGACGGCGGGCCTCAGGGACCAGCAAGGACCGATGGAAGACGGGATGGATCCGCATGGAACGCGGCAGGGTCAATCGGTAGGCCACCGGATTGATGACCGCCGACGGGAACGGACCGGCGAACCGTGGTCCAGTTTCTTCGCCGCCGGTCGGACGGGAGATGCTTGTGGAGAGCCACACGCGTCTCCGACCACCAGTGGGGTGTTGCCCGGGAACGATCGGCGACCCGCTTGTAGTCCTCCTTCGCCCGATTCAGCTGCCGACGCACCATCTGCTGGACCGCTGCAACTCGGAGAGAAAGGACTGTGTCTCGGGAACCGGGAGTCCGGGGCGCCAGAGGAAGAGCCGCGGATGGTACCCCAAGTTGGCCAGGAACGGGTGGTCTGGGTGGAGGTGTGTTGGGAGTTGTTGAATGCGAACTCCGCCAGGGACAGGTAATCGCCCAGTTGTCCTGCTGTTGGTTCACGAAGCACCGGAGGTACTGTTCCAGGACGCCAATGATCTTCTCCGCCCGCCCCGCCGGTCTCCGGATGGTGCGCCGACGACAGGCACACCTGCACCCAATGCGCCATCAGGCTCTTCCAAAGCGGGCCGTGAACTGCACCCCACGGTCCGACACCACCCTGTCCGCAGGCCGTGGAGGCGGAAGACGTGCTGCAAGAAGAGACGGGCTGTCTTGGTGGCGGTGGGCAGCCCGCGGCACGGGATGAAGTGTGCCATCTTGGTGAGCATGTCCACCACCACCAGCACCGTGGTGAACCCCAAGGACGGCGGCAGGTCCGTCAGGAAGTCCATGGAAATCGCCCCAGGGTCTGTCAGGAGTCGGCAAGGGCTGGAGGAGACCGAGGGCCCCGTGGCGGCCTTGGCTTGCCGGCCCGGCACGCAGGACGCCACATAGGCATGGACATCATGCCGCACCCGGGGCCACCAGAAGGTCCGCGTTACCAGGTTGAGAGTCTTGAAAAACCCGAAATGGCCCGCGGCAGGGTTGTCGTGGCACTGGGTCAGGACGAGGGACCGGAGCGCCCTGTGGCACATACAACCGCCCCGAACTTGAGTACGCTCCTTCCAATGTCCACGGAGACGTGGGGCCCGCCTCCGCTCGCCGCTGCTGAGACCAGGCGTCTTGGCGCTGCGCCTCGCACCCGGGCCCGTAAGTCCACCGGTTCCCGGCGGCGGCGCCAAGGCTTCCGCCGCAGTACAGTCCGTGGAGGAAGAGGGTCTTGGGCGCCAGGTACTCCGCTTACGGGACAGGGCGCCGCCCTCGCCAGGCCACTGGGGATATAGGTGACGCGAAGTTGAACCGGCAAAGAACAGCGACCACCGGATCTGCCGCTGGTTCAACTTCCGAGCCGTGGTGAGATGTTCGAGGTTCCGATGGTCCGCTCGACCTCCACCTGATGCCGGGCCCTCCAGGTGGTGCCGCCACGCCGAACGCGCCTTGATAGCCAGCAACCTTTTCCCAGATGGTATAGTTGCGCCGGAAGGGTTGAGCTCGCAGTAGTACGCGCAGGAAAAAGAGTGCCGCCATCCGCCGGGCCTGTAGCAGCACCGCCCGAGGGCGACGCTGGAGGCGCCCGTCTCACCACAAAAGGCCGGTGCGGGTCGGGATGTCGCAGGATGGGCTCCGTGACGAAAGCCTTCCTGAGAGCCGTGAAGGCTTCCTCCCGCGGGGACCCCACCGAACGGGACCTTCTTCTGAAGGAGCTGGGTGAGCGGAGCCGCCAGCGTGGCGAAGCCCGGATGAAGGTCCGATAGTAATGGGCCCAGCAGCCGCTGGACATCCTTCACCCGACGCGGGCTTCCCAGCTGCTCAGGGCCTCCACCTGCGCTGGTCCATGGCGATCCTCGGTGAGAGGATGTGCCCGAGGAACTCAATGGACGACCGGAGGAAAACACTTCTCCAGCTTGGCGAGCTGGTGCTCGCAGGCGCTGCAGGACCAGGCGGAGGTGCTGGAGGTGACTTTCCTGGACCGAGTAGACCAGGATGTCGCCCAGGTAGATCACCACGAACCGATCCAACATGTCCCGGAACACATCGCTCATAAAATGTTGGAAGACGGCGGGGCGTTGGTCAGCCCGAACGGCATGACCGTGTACTCGTAGTGTCCGTACCGGTGCCGAACGCCGCCTTCCACTCGCCCCTTCACGCATCCGCACCAGGTTGTAGGCCCCGGAGGTCGAGCTTGGTAAAGATGGAGGCCTCCCGCAGCCGTCCATCAGCCCGGATGAGCGGCAGGGGTAGCGATTCCGCACCGTGATGGCGCTCAGCCGGCGGTAGTCGCAACACAGGCGCAAATCCCCGCCTTCTTTTTACGAAGAGGACCGGGGCCGACAGAGGGACTTGAAGGCCGGATGAACCTCGGGCCAGATTTTTGTCCAGAAAGTCCCTGAGGGCGCCAACTCGGCTCGGACATGGAATACAGGCGCCCGTGGCAGCGGGCGCCGGGTTGCAGGTCCACGGGCAGTCGAGGGCCGCGCGGGGTAAGCGGTCCGCCTCCTTTCGCTGAAGACGCCAGCGAAGTCCTGCAGCTCAGGGGCACGGCGACGGCCGGGTGAAGACGCCCTGGCCGGGCGAGGTGTGGCGGATGTGGTCGACACACTGCAGGCTGGGAAACGAGATGGCGCCCGCGACCAGGCCACCTGAGGGTCGCGTCCGCAGCCAGGCCAGTCCGAGGATCACTGGGAAGTGGAGGTCCGCCGTCACGTAGAAGCGAATCGCCTCCTCGTGGTCCCCGGCGGCGAGGCGCAAGGGCTGCGTGGCGGTTAATGGGTCCGCCACCAGCTCCCTCCCGCCGATGGTCTCGACGCCATCGGAGGGTCTACCGGAACCAAGGGACACCAAAATGGTCCACGAAGGCCCGGTCCATAAAGTTCGTGGTGGCCCCTGAATCCACCAGCGCGTGTGCGGGATCCTTCCGCCGGTCACCCACCCACACCCGGTGTCCAAAATCAGGTGCCGAGGGGCCCCGTGGCGGCCTTGGCTTGCCGGCACGGCACGCAGGACGCCACATAGGCATGGACATCATGCCGCACCTGGGCCACCAGAAGGTCCGCTACCAGGTTGAGAGTCTTGAAAACCCGAAATGGCCCGCTGCAGGGTTGTCGTGGCACTGGGTCAGGACGAGGACGGAGCGCCCGTGGCACATACAACCGCCCGGAACTTGAGTACGCCTTCCAATGTCCACGGAGACGTGGGGCCCGCCCGCCGCCGCTGCTGAGACCAGGCGTCTTGGCGCTGCGCCTCGCACCCGGGCCCGTAAGTCCACCGGTTCCCGGGCGGCGCCAAGGCTTCCGCCGCAGTACAGTCCGTGGAGGAAGAGGGTCTTGGGCGCCAGGTACTCCGCTTACGGGACAGGGCATCCGCCTCCGTTGTGGCCACTGGGGATATAGGTGACGCGAAGTTGAACCGGCAAAGAACAGCGACCACCGGATCTGCCGCTGGTTCAACTTCCGAGCCGTGGTGAGATGTTCGAGGTTCCGATGGTCCGCTCGACCTCCACCTGATGCCGGGCCCTCCAGGTGGTGCCGCCACGCCGAACGCGCCTTGATAGCCAGCAACCTTTTCCCAGATGGTATAGTTGCGCCGGAAGGGTTGAGCTTCCGCGAGTAGTACGCGCAGGGAAAAAGAGTGCCGCCATCCGCCGGGGCCTGTAGCAGCACCGCTCCGAGGGCGACGTTGGAGGCGTGCCTCTCCCCCAACGAAGGCCGGTTCGGGTCGGGATGTCGCAGGATGGGCTCCGTGACGAAAGCCTTCCTGAGAGCCGTGAAGGCTTCCTCCCGCGGGGACCCCACCGAACGGGACCTTCTTCTGAAGGAGCTGGGTGAGCGGAGCCGCCAGCGTGGCGAAGCCCGGATGAAGGTCCGATAGTACTGGCGGCCCAGCAGCCGCTGGACATCCTTCACCCGACGCGGGCTTCCCAGCTGCTCAGGGCCTCCACCTTGCGCTGGTCCATGGCGATCCTCGGGTGAGAGGATGTGCCCGAGGAACTCAATGGACGACCGGAGGAAAACACTTCTCCAGCTTGGCGAGCTGGTGCTCGCAGGCGCTGCAGGACCAGGCGGAGGTGCTGGAGGTGACTTTCCTGGACCGAGTAGACCAGGATGTCGCCCAGGTAGATCACCACGAACCGATCCAACATGTCCCGGAACACATCGCTCATAAAATGTTGGAAGACGGCGGGCGTTGGTCAGCCCGAACGGCATGACCGTGTACTCGTAGTGTCCGTACGGGTGCCGAACGCCGCCTTCCACTCGCCCCTTCACGCATCCGCACCAGGTTGTAGGCCCCGGAGGTCGAGCTTGGTAAAGATGGAGGCCTCCAGCCGGTCCATCAGCCCGGATGAGCGGCAGGGGTAGCGATTCCGCACCGTGATGGCGCTTCAGCCGGCGGTAGTCGCAACACAGGCGCAAATCCCCGCCTTCTTTTTACGAAGAGGACCGGGCCGACAGAGGGACTTGAAGGCCGGATGAACCTCGGGCCAGATTTTTGTCCAGAAAGTCCCTGAGGGCGCCAACTCGGCTCGGACATGGAATACAGGCGCCCGTGGCAGCGGGCGCCGGGTTGCAGGTCCACGGGCAGTCGAGGGCCGTGCGGGTAAGCGGTCCGCCCTTTCGCTGAAGACGCCAGCGAAGTCCTGCAGCTCCGGGGCACGGCGACGGCCGGGTGAAGACGCCCTGGCCGGGCGCAGGTGTGGCGGATGTGGTCGACACACTGCAGGCTGGGAAACGAGATGGCGCCCGCGACCAGGCCACCTGAGGGTCGTGCGTCCGCAGCCAGGCCAGTCCGAGGATCACTGGGAAGTGGAGGTCCGCCGTCACGTAGCGAATCGCCTCCTCGTGGTCCCCGATGGCGGCAGGCGCAAGGGCTGCGTGGCGGTTAATGGGTCCGCCACCAGCTCCTCCCGCCGATGGTCTCGACGCCATCGGAGGGTCTACCGGAACCAAGGGGACACCAAAATGGTCCACGAAGGCCCGGTCCATAAAGTTCGTTGGCCTGAATCCACCAGCGCGTGTGCCGATCCTTCCGCCGGTCACCCACCCACACCCGGTGTCCAAAATCAGGTGCCGAGGGGCCCGGGTCCACGCCGCCATGTCTGGCGGGTTATCCGTGCCCGCCTAGGGTTTCCCTGGCCGGGCCTGCCCTGCTTCCGACTGGCCAGGCCGGGATTCGGGACGGGCGATGTTCCGCCGCCTGGGGCATGCGGCGGCGAAATGGCCGGGCTCCCCACAGTACAAGCACAGCCCCTTGGCGCCCGCCCGCCTCCTGGGCCGCCAGGCGAGGCCTGGCCGCCTTAACTCCATGGGCTCGGCGCGCGCCACGGCGCGGGGTGGCCCGGGACGGGTCGGCACGGGTCGAGGGAGGGCGACGGTCTTGACGGTTGCGGGCGGCGACAGGACGGGCGTTGCTGGAGACGGGTGTCGAGGCGCAGGCAGAGGGGCACCAGGTCAACGAGGGTCCGCGGCGCCCACCCGAGCCAGCTCGCCCTGGAGCTCTTCCGAAGGCCCTCTTGAACGTCCGCCAGTGCCGTGTCGCTCCAGTCCGAATCATGGCACAGCAACCGGAATTCGCGATGTACTCCCGGAGGGGCGGGCCCTTGTTGGATCTCTCCGAGGCGCCAGGCAGCCGCCTGGGCCCGCACAGGGTCTTCATACATCAGGCGAGTTGCCCCAGAACCCCTGGTAGTCCGCCAGCAAGGGGCTGTCCCTGAGCACCAAGGGCGTGGCCCACCGCGCAGCCTGGCCAGACAACAGGTTCATCACGGGCCACCCTGGCCCGGTCATCTGGAAAGTCCCCGCCGCATTGCCATGTAGGTCTGGCACTGGGCCATGAAGGCCGGGAACATCTCCATCCGCCCTGAGAACTTCTCCGCACCGTACCGGGCTGTGGCGCTGAGGAGGAGGAGGAGGAGGAGGTTGGACTGCTGGGGCATTCCCAGCAGCCAGTTGAGCAGTCAGCTGGGCGACTTGCTGTTGCAGTTGCTGGTTGTCTGTTTGTAGCTGCTGCACAATCAGCGCCAGCTGTTGCTGATCCATCTTGTAGATGTGTGAGGAGTCAGGCAAGATGTCGTGTCCCACCTCCGCTGACGGCTGGGTCCGGGAAATCAATCAGGCTTGCCTCTGCAGCTCTGCCAAAGTCCTAGCAAAGTCCTCAGAGCAGGCAGGAGACCAGTAAGTGACTTCAGCAAGATAAGTTTGACTTTGCCTGACTCAGAGACTGCCAGAAAGTAGATCCTTTATATAGGCCATGGGGTGTGGCCCATGACTCAGCACTCATTAAGGCCTGCCCTCCTTCCTCTGTAGCCTCCGCCTCCAATCTTCTGATGCGAGGGTCACACCAATCAGCTGTTGGAGTAAACCTCCTCAGGCTCACCTGCTGTGGAGGAGGGGGAGGGGTCTAGCTGCTCCGTTTGCCTGGGCATGGAGTCAGGGCTGGGGCAGGGAGATTCTCCTTCTGCAGTTTGTGTGGGCATGGAGCCAGGACTGGGACCGGGAGGCATACATTCCTTAGTGTGCGGGAGCAGGTAAGAAGGCCCCGGCTGCTCTGAGGGCGGGCAAGACACAACAAGCAGTGTTCCGTTGCGCATGCTTGCACCGGCACCCAAACTTCCGGGTTTCTGTCGGGTGCATGCACGAGAGCCAACTGTTTGTCGGCTGTGCTTCTGCACCGGAAACCAGAAGTTCAGCTGCCGGTGTGCGCATGCGTGATGGAACACTGCTCTTCCGGGTTTCAGTACTTCCATGAGTGTGAAGGCCAGTGAGGCTACGTGGTCCAGGCAAGATTGTTTTGTGTGCCATTTCCGGCATGCAGGTCAGTACACGGTGACGTAAAAGGTTAGCTTTCTGTCCCACTCCTCCGCTGACGGCTGGGTCAGGGAAATCCGAATCAGGCATGCCTCTGCAGCTCTGCCAAAGTCCTAGCAAAGTCCTCAGGGCAGGCAGGAGACCAGAAAGTGACTTCAGCAAGATATGTTTAGACTTTGCCTGACTCAGAGAATGCCAGAAAGCAGATCCTTTATATAGGCCATGGGGTGTGGCTCCATGACTCAGCACTTATCCAGGCCTGCCCCTCCCTTCCTTCTGTTGCCTCCGCCTATCAAGTCTTCTGACGCGAGGGTCACTCCAGTCTGCAGCTGTTGGCAATTTACCTCCCTCAGGCTCACATGCTGTGGAGGAGGGGGAGGGGTCTAGTTGCTCCGTTTGCCTGGGCATGGAGCCAGAACTGGGGGCTGGAGGTATTTCCTCCTCTTCAGCCTGTCTGGGCATGGAGCCAGGGCTGGGGCCGGGAGGCATACTAGGACATTCCTCCGTGTTCGGAAGCAGATAAGAAGGCCCCAGCTGTGGTGAGATCGGACGAGACCCAACACTTTCACTGCCCTACACCATTTCAGACAAATGGTTGTCCAGACTCTTTTTGCAAGCCACCAGTGATGGAGCACCCACAACTTCTGAAGGCAAGCGTTTCCATTGGTTGGCTGTTCTCATGGTTAGGAAATGTCTCCTAAGTTGCTTCTCTCCTTGGTTAGTTTCCCTCCGTTGTTTCTTGTCTTTCCTTTTTGGTGCTTTGGAAAATAGGTTGAGCCACACATCTCTGTGGCAGCCCCTCAAATATTTCTTTTCTTTTTTGGTTTGGGGTGGGAAGATGCAAGAGAGGTAGAATTTAGTATAAGGTTCGTTTGATTGTGTAAACTGCCTATCGTCTTTGACAAAGGACTATGAACATTTTTGTACAAGACGATAATGAGATCCTTTCTTGACTGATGGATTATGTGCCATCTAATTGAGGTTAGTTCTTAGTGAACACATAAATAGATTATCTTCAGTAGAATTACTCACCACTTTGGTTTTTCAGATTTTTCAATGGTGCACTCATCACTGCTATGATTGAGTCCAGATAATTTTCTTAGATGTATTCAAATTTCATCACAGACTTTTTTTGGTATGCTCCATTGTGTACTTTATTGTATTTCTATACCCCTAGCAGATGGTAATTCTGGGTGTTTTTTTTTCTTCAGCACTTCCAGCAAATAATCTCTGCTGTCAAATAATGTTTATCATTATGAAATTTCTTCTAATCTTTACCCCATATCTGTTGTCCTTACCAATACAATCCTTTGACTAGACTGACATATTGCATTAGATTATTATTTGTTAAAGCGTGATTTTGAATATAATGAAATTGGCAGGTTTCACATAATCTGACAGATAAAACCTGGAGAAAAAATATATATGAGAGTTTGGTATATTACATCATCCAAAAATACTGCTTCTTTTCCCCACCCGGAGCAATTTCTGATGCATTTATGCAAGTATTCCTGTAATTTATTCTAAAATGGCTATTAAGTAATTCCTTAATCCAAACTTTTCCCAATTAAATCAAGCTTTTTTTTTTCCTGGAGGATTTGACTTCTTATATTTTAATAGAATAGAATAGAATTTTTTATTGGCCAAGTGTGATTGGACACACTAGGAATTTGTATTGGTGCATATGCTCTCAGTGTACATAAAAGAAAAGATGCCATCATCAAGGTCTTACAACACTTAACGATAATCATAGGGTACAAATTTAACACTTAATGATACAACACGTAACAATAGTCATAGGGTACAAATAAGGAATCAGGAAACAATATCAATATAAATCATAAGGATACAAGCAACAAAGTTACAATCATAAGTGGAAGGAGATGGGTGATGGGAACGATGAGAAGATTAATAGTAGTGCAGATTTAGTAAATAGTTTGACAGGGTTGAGGGAATTATTTGTTTAGCAGAGTGATGGCCTTCGGGAAAGAACTGTTCTTGTGTCTATTTGTTCTGGTGTGCAGTGCTCTATAGCATCGTTTTGAGGCTAGGAGTTAAAACGGTTTATGTCCAGGATGTGAGGGGTCTGTAAATATTTTCACAGCCCTCTTTTTGACTCGTGCAGTATAAAGATCCTCAATGGAAAGCAGGTTGGTAGCCATTGTTTTTTCTGCAGTTCTAGTTATCCTCTGAAGTCTGTGTCTGTCTTGTTGGGTTGCAGAACCAAACCAGACAGTTATAGAAGTGCAGATGACAGACTCAATAATAATAATAATAATATGAAGAACATTTATCAGAATCATCTTGGATAATTTGTATTGCTGTGGTCTGATTTTTTCCCCTGATTATTATGATGATGATTTGTCACACAGTCAGTCAGATGTTCAGATCGGATGTTGCATTTCTGTGTGCTTATTGAGCTTTTCCCAAGGATTTGTGATGGGCAGATGTTGATGTTTTATGGTGTTAGAGGTATCGTTGCAGGAGGTAAACTATTCTGAGTAAGCCTCAGACTGCAATTGACTGATGGTGAATTTGTCAATGCCAGTGATGTTCAAGTGGTGCTCCAGTTGTTTTGGGATGATTATTTTATTTATTAAATTTGCTTGCTTCCTATATTGTTGCAAGACAACTTTCGGCAGCTTACAACCTCAAAATAAAACCACACACACACACACACACACACACTTAGGAAATCACAATAAGGTCATAATGAAAGTATAGATTGTAACTAAAAGTAAGGAAGGAAAGAAGCAGAATATATGTGTGGGGAGCTGGGATCTCCTATTAATCGATTCACCACCTCTAGTTCGATAGTCACTCAATGTTGAGAAAATATATCACACAAAATAAATGATCTGGTTTTAATCTAGGACTTTAAATTGTTTTTAGCTGAATTATATCTTGAGGAATGGCATTATCACAAAATCTCATTGCTTGAAAGGCTGAATATTACTATACTAATATGTGAAAATCATGTCCGCTTGGAAGTTTCAGGTATGAAAAATCAGGATCATACCCATTAAATTCCAGTTAAACTGATTTATTGCTCATGATTGTATAGAAGAATTTAGTCAACTCTTGGTCAGCACTAAATTGGTGCTGGATAGGAGTTAACGGAATTCAAGATAGGCTGGACCTGGATTGTTTGTGGCAACATAATGATTCCAGGCTAATTTCTCTCTTTACTCTCTCCCACTGATTGTGTCTTTTCTTCTTCTACCAGAAGGCAATTAACTAAATTTGCCAAAGCAACAAATAGAAAAATATTGTTTTATAATATTTTTTTATCAAGTTGTAAGCTCTCCAAAACTACCGTATTTTTCAGAGTATAAGACGCACAGGAGTATAAGACACCCCTTAGGTTTTGGGGAGGAAAATAAGAAAAAAGCTGATTGGCAGGTGGATTGGCCTCCCGGAATACCCCCAATCAGCTGTTCCCAGAGGTGAATTTTAGCAAGAGCTTCCTTGATTGTGAGCTCTGTGCCTTGCTTTTTTTTTTTTTTGCTTTTTTTTTCTGCCTCTGAAAGCCTCTGAAACAGCTTCAGAAAAAAAGTCTCTGAAGCTCTGTCTGGGAGCTTCTTTTCTGAAGCTCCGTTTGGGGCTTTTTTCCTATGCTTCGTTTAGGGCTTTTGTTTTAAAGCTCCGTTTGGGGCTTTTTTTCTAAGCTCCGTTTGGGGCTTTTTTCAGCCTCTGAAACCTCCGTTTAGAAGCTGGACGGGGCTACATTCAGAGTATAAGATGCACCTGGATTTTCACTCTCTTTTTTGAGTGGAAAAGGTGCATCTTATCCTCCGAAAAATATGGTATGTCATGGGTGAAATGGGTGGCATATAAATTTAATAAATAGATAAGATGTGCATTTGTGTATATATGTGCATCTTTTAGATTTATAGTCTTCCTTAATTTCAATTATCTTTTCCTTTCTGCAGGTCCACTGAGGTTTCTGTCCCAGACAGATTCCGTTACAGCATTTGCAGGTGACACGATTTTATTAAAGTGCGAAGTGGTTGGTGAACCTATGCCTACCGTCCACTGGCAGAGGAACCAAGAAGACCTACTTCTGAATCCTGGTGACTCTCGAGTAGCCATTTTGCCTTCTGGATCTTTACAAATCAGTCGGATTCAAGTAGGGGACAGTGGGATCTATAGATGCCTTGCCAAAAATCCCGCTAGTTCAAGAACTGGAAATGAAGCAGAAGTCCGAGTTTTATCAGGTAAGGTTATGCGTTAGTCATAATTCTTTCCCTGTTTTGTGGAAAAATTCAGGACAATTCTGCTCTGTCCCCTGAATGGCAGCTCTTCAGGCACTTGAAGAAAGGGTTCATGCAGTCTTCTCTTCCCAAGGTTAAGCATACCTACTAACTCCAGCCATTCCTCATAAGATTTTCTTTCCTTATCATCTTGCTTGCTCATTTGTCCATAACAACAGGATAATGGAGTTGGAATGGACTGTGAAGGTCTTGCAGTCCAACCCCCAGTTCAAGCAGGAGGCCCTATACCAGGGGTGTCGAACTCAAGGCCTGTGGGCTGGATCCGGCCCACAGGGTGCTTAGATTTGGCCTGTGGGGCCAACCTGGAAATAGTGAAGGACTGGCCTGCAGTGCCTCTGCCAGCAAAAACGAAGCTCACGACGGCCATGTGCGGCCCTTCCAAGCTCTGTTTTTGCTGGCAAAGGGTTGCAGGAGGCTGTTTTGCTAGCAGACTGCTTGGGCCCCCACAGGCACCCTTGACAGAAGTGGTATCAAGCTGGCCATGCCCACCCTAGCCATGCCCCTCACGCCCCCCCCCCCAGGTCAAACAGAAACCTGAAGAGGCCATCAATCAAATCGAATTTGACACCCCTTCCCTATATTAGACAAGTGGCTATTCCACCTCTTCTTAAAAGCCTCCAGTGATGGAGCACCCACAACTTCTGAAGGCAAACCATTCCATTGATCGATTGTTCTCGCTATTAAGAAGTTTCTCCTTACTTCCAGATTGCTTCTCTCCTTGATTAGTTTCCATAAGTTGTTTCTTGTCCTGCCTTCAGGTGGTTTGGAGAATAGGTTGACCTCCCCCCCCCCTTCTTTGTGGCAGATCCTCAAATATTGGAATACTGCTATCATGTCACCTCTAGTCCTTCTTCTCACTAAACTAGATATGCCTCCAGACACGCAGGCATTTATCAATGCCTAAAATGCAGTGCCTGGAACTGGATCAGTCTTCTCGACCTTCTAGAGCAGTGATGGTGAACCTTTTCGGCACCGAGTGCTGAAAAGGGAGCACTTCACGCGTGCACGCTCATCAGGGCCACAACCAGGAGGAGGAGCTGCCCAGGGGGCATGCGCATGCCAGATAAGGGACTTCCAGTTTCTGGCGCACGCATGCATGCCGACCAGCAAGTCTTCTGGTTACTACCATGCATGCACACGCCGATCAGCTGATCACATGCCGATCAGCTGAAAATGGAAGACTGGTTTCCAACACTGCCACACGCACAAAGGCCAGCTGATCATATTGTGCTTCATGTGCGCCAGAAACCCGGAAGAGGAACGGGCGATGCCGCACGTGCCTGGCAACATGGCTCCGGGTGCCATTTCAGGCACACATGCTATAGGTTTGCCATCACGGTTCTAGAGCAATTTTTCGTAATCTTGGCAACTTTAAGAAGTGTAGACTTCAAGCTGCCAGACTCCACACATCTGAACGTTGCCAAATTTGAAAAACACTGCTCAGTGTAAACAGTTTTCTAAACTATTGTTATGAAGTGTTATGAACTTGAGGGCTGAGTGAATTAACATCTGCTTTTAAATAGATGCACGCAGAGCCTCAATCCCTTTTGTGGCTAAATTTCTAAGTGAAATACCAAATTCATGTCCTTCACATTTAAAAAGCAGCAATTTATTTTTTGTATTTTATATTACAATCATTGTCAACAGATACGTTTATTTTGTGACAAAAATCAGGAGTTTGGTAGCACCCTTTCTGACTAACACGTTTTATTTAAAGGCACAAGCTTTTGTCAGCTACTGTGGTCTCCTCAGGTCAACCATGCACCAATAGAAACCATGATTTTTTTTCTAGAAAAAAGAATCACAATCTGGCTTTATTTTTTAATTTTTTTAAAAAAAGATGATCTTTTCAGTGCCAATCTTTTGACTTGTCGCATGATGTTATGCATTGACCCTGGATGAATATATATGGAATTAATTGCAGTTATATTTCAGGCTGTATCCATTGGTGAATGGGGTGATGCAAAAATATTAAGTATTTTCTAGTAAAGTAATGTAAAAATTGCATTAACATATGCAAAAATTGACTCAAGGCGGAAATAGATTGATTCATTTATCTCCAGCAAGGGATGCTTTGAGCTGCTTCACATTCCTGTTAAGAACCAACTGCATAAAGAACACCACAATCTATCTGGTGCAGATAAGTGTGGAACGTATTATTTCTCCATGTACAAGATAATGTGCAATTACAAAGTGTTTAGATATACATTATGCAGCGTGTTATTGCTGGATGTCCCATGTGCAGTGGCTTAATTCTGTGTTGAAAAAAAATGTTCTCGTTAAGACAGCTGCTTTTTTAAACTTGTCTTTGCTTGGCAGTTCTTTCATTTTATTTATGAACAGTTAGTGGTGGTTTTACTTCTGCTTTAACTATCACTGAGTTTCATTGTTTGTTTCTGCATTTTATAAATCCCTTTCTTTTGGGAGTGCAACTTCAGGAGCAATAATGCCCTACATAAACAGACTTCTGAAATTACTGTAGATAACAATCCATATATGGTACATATCAGGGGTGAAATGCTCCCGGTTCTGAACTTCGGAGAACCGGTAGCAAAAATCCTTGTCCCCGCCTCCCATGCCCAGCTGGGCCGCACAATCATCAGTGGCTTTTTTTTTTACTTTTAAAAGCATTTTTTCTTCGGCTGAAAAAAGGCTTTTAAAAGTTAAAAAAAAGCTCTGATGATTGCCCGGCTCAGCTGGGATCGTCAGAGCCTTTAAAAACCATTTTTTTCTACAACCTCTTTGGCCAAAGAGGTTGTAAAAAATGCTTTTAAAAGGCTCTGAGGATCCCAGCTGAGTTGCCTGATCGTAAGAGGCTTTTTTTTCTTTTAAAAGCATTTTTTTTGCCTTTAAAAGAAAAAAAAAGCCTCTGACGATCAGGCAACTCAGCTGGGATCCTCAGAGCCTTTTAAAAGCATTTTTAAAAGCCGAAGAGGTTGTAGAAAAAATACTTTTAAAAGTAAAAAAAAAAGTTGGCCATGCCCACCCAGTTACATTACCCACCACCACCACCAAGCCACACCCACAGAACCGGTAGTAACAAATTTTACATTTCACCACTGGTCCATATTGAACTCTACAACAAAAACACACACTTTTTTTTTTAGGGTACCAAGCTTATAATTATATGGAACTATACAACGTGTGTGTGTGTGTGTGTGTGTGTGTGTGTGTGAGTGAGTGTGTGTGTGTTTGAATTACTTGAAAGTTGATACAGAAAATAAATGATTGGTGGAATAAGTGGTCGTTGTGAGGAAAGGTTGGTTAGAAGACACTTAGGAAAGTAGGACATCCCTTTACCGGAAGAGGTTCTTTATCAGTTAGTTCATTATTGAGTTCTCTGACTGGATGTCTCCAGATTGTGGTGGATCCTTTGATCTGGACTGAGCTTGGGACCATCTGCATGAAGAGTCTGAGTGTAGTTCCCGAACTCTCTCTCTCTCTCTCTTTCTCTTAGTAGACCACAGCCATGGAAGTTTTTGCTTCAGATTGTGAGTTACCTGAATGAATGTCTATGGAGATTCTCAGTCATCCAGGTCATGGTTGTCTCAATGATGAATTGATGAAACTTCTTCGATGAGAAGTGAATCATCTTCTTCTTCAAAAGAAAAGAAAACATAGTCCAGTTTTGTTTTGAAAAAAGCACCTTTGTGTTCTTACCTAGGCTTCCTGAGACAGTAAAAAAGCACACAATTATGCCCCCAAAACCCTCTTTTTATTTCAATGGCTGTGAATTCTGTTCATTCCCAGCCCGTGATGAGTCACAAATAGTTTGTAAAGAGTCCGACAGAAGTCTGCCACAGTCCTTCGGGATAAGGCTAATAAGCACCCAGCTTTATCTCCCTTGACGCTGCCAAAGATCTAATTGGCAGTTAGCTTTGCAAGGCCACATGGAGCACAGAGTCAAAATGGACCTTCAGAATTTAAACTGACCAGCATGAACAAAGTTGCTTCCTGAGCCTTTGCTCCTCCTTTATGTCTTATGGGAGGCACCAATCATCTCCAAGCCTTACTCCTAAGTCGCCCCTTTTGTCTTAACTGTTCTTCTGGCAGCTCTGCACATGCACACACTGGGAACAGGCTCCCCTTGTTCCTTTGCCTCGCTGACATCAGACTCTGGAGGCTCTGGAGTCAGCAGATAACTCCCAGATGGCCCTGGCCCCATCTCTGCCCCCAATGCAGAGCCCTCATCCAAGCCTTCCCCAGACTCCAGGACTGGCCCATGTTCCTCCCCAGCCTCCTCACTGTCCGACTCTGCTGCCAGCTCTACAGGCAGCCGGCGGACCACAACACTTTGAGAGATTACCTGCATTTTACTCACCGTCTATAACTCCATCCTACCCACCTTTGTAACAATGTGCTGAATTGTTCTAGAGCAAGAAAACAACAATACAGATGTGCCCTCAACCTCCATGAGTTGACAAGTTTGTCATGAAGATGAACGGTCTGTAAGCTGAAAACATCATTGCATACTAAACATTCTGTAAAACTTATTAGTTGCAGTTGCAGTATTTGAAGTTGAAATGATCACTGTGTACTTTCTAGAGATCCAAGAAAAAGAGAACCAAACAAGAATATCAGCAAATAGCCCAAGCCTGTAAAGATGAAGTGAGGAAAGCTAAGGCTCACAATGAACAAAGGCTAGCGACAAAAGTAAAAAATAACAAAAAAAGCTTCTTCCAACATGTTAAAAACAAGAAAAAAGTCAAGGAAACAATTGGCCCATTGCTGGGAGAAAGTGGCAAGAAGGTGACAAGCAACAGGGAGAAAGCAGATCTACTTAACTCATTTTTTGCATCTGTCTTTACACAAAAGGAAAAAACAATCCAACCTATCAAAAACAGCACCACAAAAAACAGATTAGGAACACAAGTTAAAATAGGGAAGAAAATGGTAAGTGAACACCTGTCTACCCTAGACGAGTTCAAATCACCAGGACCGGATGGATTACACCCCAAGGTTCTGAAGGAACTGGCAGACGTGATCTCAGAACCACTGAACTATATCTTTCAAAGATCCTGGAGCACAGGGGAACTGCCAGAGGACTGGAAAAGAGCTGATGTAGTTCCCATCTTCAAAAAAGAAAAAAAACGCAGATCCAGGAAACTACAGACCTATCAGCCTAACCTCAATACCAGGAAAGATTCTGGAAAAGATAATCAACGAATCACTGAACACCTAGAAGCAAACAAAGTAATAACCAAAAGCCAACATGGGTTTGTCAAAAACAGATCATGCCAGACTAATCTTATTGCATTCTTTGACAAAGTGACAATATTAGTGGACCAGAGGAATGCTGTCGATATAATTTACTTGGACTTCAGTAAAGCATTTGATAAAGTAGACCATAACCTGCTACTAGATAAAGTGGAAAAATGTGGGTTAGACAGCACCACCACCAGATGGATTCATAACTGGCTGACCAACCGCACTCAACGTGTAGTCCTCAACGGAACTACATCCACATGGAGGGAAGTATGCACTGGAGTACCCCAAGGCTCTGTTTTAGGCCCAGTACTCTTCAACATCTTCATCAATGACTTGGACGAGGGGATAGATGGGGAACTCATCAAATTTGCAGATGACACCAAGCTGGCATGAATAGCCAACGCTCCAGAAGATAGGCTCAAGATACAGAAATATCTTGAAAGACTTGAACATTGGACACTATCTAACAAAATGAAATTCAACAGTGACAAAAGTAAGGTTCTACATTTAGGCCAAAAAACAAAATGCACAGGTACCATATATGTGGTACCTTGCTCAATAGTAGTAACTGTGAGAGGGATCTTGGAGTCCTAGTGGACAACCATTTAGATATGAGCCAGCAGTGTGCAGCAGCTGCTAAAGAAGCCAACACAGTTCTGGGCTGCATAAACAGAGGGATCGAATCAAGATCATGTGAAGTGTTAATACCACTTTATAATGCTTTGGTAAGGCCACACTTGGAATATTGCATTCAGTTTTGGTCGCCACAATGTAAAAAAGACGTTGAGACTCTAGAAAGAGTGCAGAGAAGAGCAACAAAGATGATTAGGGGACTGGAGACTAAAACATATGAAGAACGATTGCAGGAACTGGGTATGTCTAGTTCAATAAAAAGAAGGACTAGGGGAGACATGATAGCAGTGTTCCAATATCTCAGGGGTTGCAACAAAGAAGAGGGAGTCGGGCTGTTCTCCAAAGTATCTAAGGGTAGAACAAAAAGCAATGGGTGGAAACTGATCAAGGAAAGAAGCAACTTAGAACTAAGGAGAAATTTCCTGACAGTTAGAACAATTAATAAGTGGAACGACTTGCCTGCAGAAGTTGTAAATGCTCCAACACTGGAAATTTTTAAGAAAATGTTGGATAACCATCTGTCTGAGATGGTGTAGGGTTTCCTGCCTGGGCAGGGGGTTGGACTAGAAGGCCTCCAAGGTCCCTTCCAACTCTGTTGTTGTTGTTGTTGTTGTTGTTGTTGTTGTTGTTGTTGTTATTATTATTAAAGACAAACATTCAGAGCTGAGTTCCAGACTGAGCAGACCTGAGTTATGAGTCCAAAAGGGTCTATCTATTAGCAACACAAAATATTGTGACACACACTCCTTGTTTACAAGTTGGAGGGCACAAAGGAAACATTTAGCTTTTGTGAGGCTTTCCAAAGATCAGTTTTTTAAAAAAATTAAGAACTAAGACAAAGGAGAATTGTGATTTATATGTAGTCCTCAATCATGAATATGTTACACATTGCATGATTCAGTGAGCAAGGAACTTTGGATATAAAAGCAATGCTTGAACAATGGGAGAATATGTGGACGAAAGGTTTAATATTGACATTAAATAACAATTTAACAGAAAAAGTTTATAAGATGATTTATTGCTGGTATTTAACACCAGACAAGCTGTCAAGAATGTATAAAGGTATTTCAAATGAACGTTGGAAATGCGAAAGTAAAGAAGGGACTTTTTGTCACTTTTGGTGGACATGCGACAAAGCAAAGAAATATTGGAGTAGGATTCACATCTTAATACAGAAGGTTCTCAAAGTGAATATAAAGATAAATCCAGAAATTTTTTCCTTTGGGTTTAATAGAAAAAGACTTAGGGGGAAAAACTGGAACTTTGATGTTATATATGCTGATGGCAGTAAGAATATTCTATGCACAAAAACGGAAGGACACTTTGATTCCCACAATGGACGAATGGCTGCAAAGTTGATGGAGTTAGCAGAGATGGCTAAACCAAGCGTTGGCAACCTTAAACACTCAAAGAGCCATTTGGACCCGTTTTCCAAAGAAAACACCGGGAGCCACAAAACCCTTCCCGTGCCTGACTATTTCCTGAGCGGCCACAAAACTAGCAGATGTAGTTGACTTAAATGTTCTGTTTTCTTTTAAAACTTTTCTTTTTTTGGATTTAGCTATGGTTGGCCTACTGGGAGTCGAAAAGCTCAATAAATCGCGTGCCAGCACGTGTCACTCATTGGCGGTTGTGACTCATATTTTGAGTGACAGGGGGCCGCAGCAGTGGGATGAAAGAGCCACATGCGGCTCCAGAGCTACGGGTTGCTTACCCCTGGGCTAAACTGACTGCTTGGATTAAAGGAAAAAAAACACAATTTGTTGTGCCTCGCTCGTTCCCCCTCCCCCGCCGCAGCCGGGCCCCTCTCATCTCCTGCTATCTCAGCCAGAGACTGATAGTACAGAAGAATGTCCTGACATACCTCCAGCCCCCAGCCCTGGCACCATGCCCAGACAAACCGAGCAAACAAACCTCCCTCCGATAGCATGTGCGCCTGAAGCCAGCCACGAGCTGGGATTACCGGCAGCTGGGGACGAAACGATGCAATGGATAGATCCACGCTTCCGGAGAATGGAGAATCAGCAAAAGGAAGGGAGGGGCAGGCCTGGATAAGTGCTGAGTCATGGAGCCACACCCCATGGCCTATATAAAGGATCTGCTTTCTGGCATTCTTTGAGTCAGGCAAAGTCTAACTTGGATTGCTGAAGTCACATTCTGGTCTCCTGCCTGCCCTGAGAACTCTGACAGAACTTTGGCAAAGCTGCAGAGGCTTTGCAGCCACGCTTGATACGGACTTCCCCGACCCGGCCGTCGGAGGAGGAGTGGGACAGGACACAATTAGTTTTGTTTCTCCTTGGCAGCCGCTTCTGGACTTCAGGCTTGAGGTGGAAAAAATATATAAAAACTTTGATTTTGGATGTTTACCAATTATATAGATTTGTTGTTAGAGAAATGGCTAGTTTATACTATTACGTAAAAGTAAAAAAGTTGAGGTTTGATGTTATTATCTTATTCCATTGCACCAAAGGAAGTCGGAAATCAGTGCCTTTTCTTTCCTTTTCCCCTCTTTTTTACACATTTCTCTTCCCTTTCCCCTCAGAAACAGATGACAATAAGCTTTGTACATATTGTAGGAAGTTAGCACCCACCCCTCTCCTAGGAAAATGAGATATTTTGGGAAATATTAAAAAGGCAGAATATTTCCCCTAAAAGGAAGGTAGGTACTCAGCGCCCCCCACCTCCCAGTCAATGGGCCATTAAGGCCTGGACCAGTGTATTCAAAAGATCTACCTCGTTCAGGCAGAGCCAAAGTAGGAATTGCCCAAAGCCCCTTCATTACATCATCACCCAGCAAGATTCAACCAAACACAACAACCTAAAACCTATGACCTCTGACAGCAACCAATCAGGATACTTTTCCTGTGCCCCCGGAAGTTCAGAGCCAGAAAGGGTATAAAACCCAGGGACTCTCAGCATCTCTTCCCCTTGTTGCCCAGGACCTCAAAACCATGTGGTCCTGTCCACCGTTAAACCTTCTTTCCAAGCAACTTCCATGAACCCAGTGTTTTTTTCTCCACTTGGAACTGAACTCAGATGGACATTTCTTCCAACAATATAAACAAATAGATGGAAACCTTATGATTGTTCATGTTTAATTGTTCACTTTTTCATAACCTTGCATTCAGTAACTATTTAAATTCAGCTTGTAATCCAGAAAGGCAAAATGTTCCTTCCTTCCTTCCTTCCTTCCTTCCTTCCTTCCTTCCTTCCTTCCTTCCTTCCTTCCTTCCTTCCTTCCTTCCTTCCTTCCTTCCTTCCTTGTATTAGATTCCTAATACAATTTCAAGGCAATCAATGGTAGAAAAATGAAGAAAATCTTGTTAATCTATTTATTGTTTAACATTCAAGAGCCAATTAGCTTTTTAGATGATTCAGTACTATGCATAAATTGAATGCGTCTCTGTGTGAAGTTAGAATAAGATGACTATAATGCAGCATTAAAAGAAACTGGTACTCTGTCATTAAAATAAAACAAGACACAACAGGCTTTGCTTTAAAAAGCCTGATGGTTGTTAAGCAACAGCTACATTAAAAAAAAAAAATAGAACGTCACACCTCCTTAAGCACTTAAACTAACCCAACCCCAGTCAGTTCAGGAAGACTGCATTCTCATTCAGGAGAATTGCTTTAGTGTGTTCAAACATAAAAGAATAATCAATTAGAAGAAATCAATTCTGTGGGTTTTGCTTTCAGTGTAGTAGCTTTGCAGGCTCAACATCCTTTTGCATCCATATGATGCACCCCATCTGCGCCCACTTCTCCCTCGAACACATATGCAATTCATACAGTGTTCATCATTTTATTATAGAGTAAAACTAATAATGTGGACCATATGAAAGGCTGAGCACCAAAGAATTGAGGCCTTTGAACTGTGGTGCTGGAAAAGACTCCTGCGAGTCCCTTGGACTGCAAGGTGATCAAACTGGTCAGTCCTAGAGATCAACCATGACTGCTCTTTAGAAGGCCAGATCCTGAAGATGAAACTCAAATAATTTGGCCAGCTAATGAGAAGGAAGGACTCACTGGAGAAGAGCCTGATGCTGGGAAAGATTGAGGGCAAAAGAAGAAGGGGATGACAAAGAACGAGGTGGCTGGATGGAGTCACTGAAGCAGTAGGTGTGAGCTTAGATGGACTCCAGAGGATGGTAGAGGACAGGAAGGCCTGGAGGAACTTTGTCCATGGGGTCACGATGGGTCGGACACAACTTCGCAACTAACAACAACAAAAAAAAAACCTAATAATGATGGAATGAATAATGAATCCAAACCACCAAGAATATTTCAGAAAGACCAGTTTTGGTCACTAAAAATAGACATTGAGAGTTTAAAACAGAGGGCAGAAAAGAGCAACAAAGATGATTAAGGGAGTGAAGGCTAAAACAAATGATGAACTGTTTAAAAACTGAGTATATCTAATCTAACGAAGAGAAGGACTAGGAGTCCCATGATAGCAATCTTCCAATATTTTAGGGGCTGTTACAGAGAAGAGTTGACTTATTCACCAAAACACTTGAGGCAGAATAAGAAGGTAACGGAAACGGAATTGGAAGGGACCTTGGAGGTCATCTAGTCCAACCCCCTGCTTATGCAGGAGACCTGTACTAGGGTTTCGAACCGCCGAACTGCCGACCTTTCTGATCGACAAGCTCAGTGTTTTTGGAATGGATGGAAGGTCCATTCTTAGGATGGAAGGATGGAAGGATGGAAGAGAAATCCAATCTAGAACAAAGGAGAAATTTCCTGACAGTGAGAACAATTAATCAGCGGATTAGTTGTGGGTGCTCCATTGCTGGAAGTTTTCAAGAAGAGACTGGACAGTCATTTGTCTGAAATGGTGTAGAGCAGTCTTCAGTCCAAACCACCCTTAGTCCATACATCAGCGGGGGGTTTCGGATTATGTTACTACCATTTCGCCGCATGCATGCACGCTTGCTCCCTTCGTTCATGTGTGCGCCTGGTTCACATGCGCACCTGCCTTCCGCACGAGTCCCGACTTCCACGCATGCACTTTGCTCACACAGGTGCCTTCCGTGCATGCAACTGGCCCCCAAAATGTGCCTAAATAGGATAGCATAGAGCTGGGCGGGTGGGTGAACCAACCCGTGATTTCCGCTATCACTTTGGGCGAACCGGTCCAAACTGGCTGAATACCACCTCTGCCACACATGTGGCGATGAGCGCGCAAGTGCACGAGTGGTATAAAGTATCTTGCTTGAGCAGGGGGTTGGATTAGAATAGGGGTCAGCAACCTTGGCAACTTTAAACCTGGAGGACGTTAACTCCCAGAAAGCAAAGCTGGCTGGGGATTTCTGGGAGTTGAAGTCCTCCAGGCTTAAAGTTGCCAAGGTTGGAGACCCCTGGATTAGAAGACCTCCAAGGTCCTTCCAACTTTGCTCTTCTGTTATTCTGTTAATTCAAATTTTGATGGTTAGTTCATTTTTCCTATAAGTGAGAAAGTTTCAGAGATGCAGTGGTTAAACCAGATTATTTTTTTAAAAAATAATTCAACTGACATTTTTAAAGAGATTATTGTGGGAGGGAGGTAATAAATGCCCTATTTTCCCCCTCTTTCTGATTACTGGAGATAATTTAAACAAGCTTAATATCCAGCACTCCAACTTTAGTTCTATTACAATGAATTCATGTTTGCAGTTTTTCGTTTCACAGGAGGTCAGTGACTGGCTTCACTTACAGCTTTCTATGAAGACTGTAATTTTAGATTGTCCTTTGGCTGTGCTTGATCAAAATTTGGATTTGAAAAAAGATAGTTGATAACCTCTTGCTGTCTCTCCATGGGAACCCAGTAGGCAAGTTAATCATCAGAAAATATGTCTCATTAGAATTAACCCAAGAGAAGTAAGAAAAATCTTTCTGCATGTGAAAAGAATAATAACAGACATTTGTGATTCAGAAGAACTTGGAATCACTTACACTGTTAAGTATTTTAGGGTTACATGATGCAGGATTAATTTGTCCACCAATATTTAATTTTAAAGTCTAAGAGAAACAAAAAAAACCCCATACAAATAGAATAGAATAGAATAACAGAGTTGGAAGGGACCTTGGAGGTCTTCTAGTCCAACCCCCTGCTTAGGCAGGAAACTCTACACCAGTTCAAACAAATGATTATCTAATCTCTTCTTAAAAATTTCCAGTGTTGGACCATTCACAACTTCTGGAGGCAAGTTGTTCCACTGATTAATTGTTCTGTCAGGAAATTTCTCCTTAGTTCTAGGTTGCTTCTCTCCTTGATTAGTTTTCATCCATTGCTTCTTGTCCTGCCTTCAGGTGCTTTGGAGAATAGTGGCAACCCCTGAGATATTGGAAGACTGCTTCATGTCTCCCCTAGTCCTTCTTTTCATAAGACTAGACATTGTTAAGCTACTGAAGTTCGCAGATGACACAACAGTGATTGGTCTCATTCGAGACAATGACAAATCCGCATATAGACGAGAGGTCGAACGACTAGCCTTGTGGTGCAACCAAAACAATCTGGAACTGAACACACTCAAAACCGTAGAAATGGTGGTAGACTTTAGGAAAAACCCTTCCATACTTCCACCTCTCACAATACTTGACAACACAGTATCAACAGTAGAAACCTTCAAATTTCTGGGTTCTATCATATCGCAAGATCTCAAATGGACAGCTAACATCAAAAACATCATCAAAAAAGAACAACAAAGAATTTCAAACTGCCCAAGGAGCTGCTGATCCAGTTCTACAGAGGAATTATTGAGTCTGTCATCTGCACCACTTATAACTGTCTGCTTTGGTTCTGCAACCCAACAAGAAAAACACAGACTTCAGAGGATAATTAGAACTGCAGAAAAAATAATTGCTACCAACTTGCCTTCCATTGAGGACCTGTATACTGCACGAATCAAGAAGAGGGCCGTGAAAATATTTGCAGATCCCTCGCATCCTGGACATAAACTGTTTCAACTCCTACCCTCAAAACGACGCTATAGAGCACTGCACACCAGAACAACTAGACACAAGAACAGTTTTTCCCCGAAGGCCATCACTCTGCTAAACAAATAATTCCCTCAACACTGTCAGACTATTTACTGAATCTGCACTACTATTAATCGTTTCATAGTTCCCATCACCAATCTCTTTCCACTTATGACTGTATGACTATAACTTGTTGCTGGCAATCCTTATGATTTATATTGATATATTGATCATCAATTGTGTTGTAAATGTTGTACCTTGATGAACGTATCTTTTCTTTTATGTACACTGAGAGCATATGCACCAAGACAAATTCCTTGTGTGTCCAATCACACTTGGCCAATAAAATTCTATATCCAGTCCAAGAAAGTAGTACTATTTAACATCTAGTATAAGCCATATTCCAGTTACAATGATCTATTTAATGACTTTTAAAGTGACTTGAGTGGTCAAAATGAAAAAAAAAATTGACTTATGACTGGTCCTTGCCCTTACAACTGTTACAACATTTCTTGGGCATGTCAGGCTGGGCAACTGACATGAATTTACAATGGTTACAGCCTCCCATGGTCTCATGGTTGCCATTTGGGATCTTCCCATCCGGCTTCTGACAAGGAAAGTCGATTCACTGAATGACTGCATGATTCATTTGACAACTGCTTTACTTAGCGATGGAAATCCAAGTCACAATTCTGGTCATAAGTTAAGAACCGCCTGGAGCAAATCATAGAATCCAGATGATGTCAGCATACATTCAAGATGCGGTCAAGTGGAGATGAATTAGATCGGCAGTGTCAAACTCAAGGCCCGCAGGCCAAATCTGGCCCATGGGATGCTTAGATCTGGCCCGCAGGTCCACTCTGGAAACAGCAAATGACTGTTTCCAACCACGATAACCCTCCTGAGCTCCATTTTTACTGGCAGAGGGCTACAGGAGGATCCCACAGCCCTGCCCAGGCTACCATAGATGTCCCCAACACGAGTGATGTTGAGCTGGCCACAACCCTGATGCAGCCCTCAGTGAAATTGAGTTTGACACCCCTGAATTAGACAAAGAACAATGGTTTGCTCTCCAAGTTTGTTTCAGTTTAGTTTCTGAATGTTTTGTTACCAGACTAGGTAGCATCATCATTTCATCATCATCAGAATTTTCTTGTCCTATTCCTCTTTAGCTTATAAATGTCTTGTGTGCCAGTGTGGTCGGTTGGTCGTGTGATTGGTTGTCCATTTGGAGCTATATTTAAATTCTGAGCAGCTGATTGGTTCTCTTGTTGATTGGTCCTTCGAACAGTTTGCTTTCTTACATATTCATATACTGGATCTAGATCAATGTGCTTGTTCATTGCTCCTTTGGTAGAATACCGGGCTTCAATAAATTGACATGTTGGCACGGCCAATGATTTTTGTTCCTTCCCAATCGAACTGGTGTTGTTTATTATCAATGTGGTTTGAGATCAGGGATTTTTTGCAAAGAACAGTGGTGTAACAGATTTTTCAGATACAAGTAGTCCTAGACCAGGGGTGTCAAACTCAAGGCCCGTGATCCAGCCCAAGGGGTCCTTATATATGGCCCGTGGGGCTGCACTGGAAACAGTGAAGGAATGGCCCACAGTGCCTCTGACAGTGAAAATGGAGCTTGAGAGGGCTGTGCACGCCCCAGCTCTGTTTTCCACTGGCAGAATACTGCAGGAGGCTGGCACAGCCAAAAACGGCACGGGTGACGCAGTGGTGGGTTTCAAATTTTTTTACTACCGGTTCTGTGGGTGTGGCTTGGTGGGTGTGGCAGGGGAAAGATACTGTAAAATCTCCATTCCCACCCTATTCCAGGAGAAGGATACTGTAAAATGTCCATTCCCTTCCCAATCCATAGGAAGGTTATTGCAAAATCCCCATTTCCTCCCAATCAGCTGGGACTTGGGAGGCAGAGAATAGATGGGGGTGGGGCCAGTCAGAATTTTTACTACCGGTTCTCCGAACGACTCAAAATTTCTGCTACCGGTTCTCCAGAACTGGTCAGAACCTGCTGAAACCCACCTCTGGAGTGACATCGAGCTGGCCACGCCCACCCTGCCCCTCTGAGGTCACACACAACCCTGATGCAGCCCTCAATGAAATCGAGTTTGACACCCCTGTCCTAAACTTATAGCCATTTATTTAAAAACTAGCAAGTAGCACTTAGGATCATCGCAGTGTCCCTATTGTCAAATTGGTCACAACTCAGCATCTTGAGACGTGGCAAGTATTTCTGAGGGTTGCAGCATCCGGTGTGTGTGTGTGTGTGTGTGTGTGTGTCAAATGATCTATATCTGCGATCTTTCTGGGAGGCTTCCCACAAGCCACGCCAGTGAGGAAGTCTGATTTGCTTAATGACCACAGGAGTCACTTAACAAATGTGGCCAAAAGGTTATAAAATCAGGCATGATTCACTCAATGACTGCATCACATAGCAATGGAAGACACAATTCGAATTTTGGTTGTGAGTTGAGAACAACCTGTATACTATCTGTTGCCCTTCATCACTTTCATCATAAAAAATGTTTGTAACATGAATTATACTCCTTTTAGGGCCAGATGGACTTGAATTAGAGAGAAAAAGAGAGGCCAGGGCTCCTTTATGCTATATTAGCCTATATTGATTATCCATCTTTATCTCAGAGTGTCTTAATGTGACAAAGGGCATCTTGCACAGATGGCAGAAGCAAGCAAGATCCCTTGGTCTCTAACTGGATAAACTCAGTATGTAAAAACTGCCTTCAAAACAGCAAGGGGTAAAAAATATTGCGATAATGTAGGTTTCCATCAGTGGTGGGTTGCTACCGGTTCACCCCGGATTGGACGAACTGGTAGCGGCAGCAGCGGGAAGCTCCGCCCACCTGCTCAGATGCTTCTGCGCATGCGCCCATGAGTGAACTGGTAGCGACGGGTTTTGAAACCTACTACTGTTTTCCATCTATTTGTTTATATGTAATAATGTGTATTAGAGGTACTTCTGCCAGTTACATAACAGAATCACAGAATAACAGAGTTGGAAGGGATCTTGGAGGTCTTCTAGTCCAGCCCCCTCCTCAGGCAGGAGACCCTCTACCATTTCAGACAAATGGTTGTCCAATCTCTTCTTTAAAAACCCCAGTGTTGGAGCATCCACAATTTCTGGAGGCTTCCCACAAGCCACGCCAGTGAGGAAGTCTGATTTGCTTAATGACCACAGGAGTCACTTAACAAATGTGGCCAAAAGGTTATAAAATCAGGCATGATTCACCCAATGACTGCATCGCATAGCAATGGAAGACCCGATTCGAATTTTGGTTGTGAGTTTAGGACAGCCTGTATACTATCTGTTGCCCTCCATCACTTTCATCATAAGAATGATGAGAGTATAACATGAATTATACTCCTTTCTAGGGCCAGATGGACTTGAATTAGAGAGAAAAAGAGAAGCCAGGGCTCCTTTATGCTATATTAGCCTATATTGATTATCCATCTTTATCTCAGAGTGTCTTAATGTGACAAAGGGCATCTTGCACAGATGGCAGAAGCAAGCAAGATCCCTTGGTCTCTAACTGGATAAACTCAGTATGTAAAAACTGCCTTCAAAACAGCAAGGGGTAAAAAATATTGCGATAATGTAGGTTTCCATCAGTGGTGGGTTGCTACCGGTTCACCCCGGATTGGGAGAACCGGTAGCGGCAGCAGCGGGAAGCTCCGCCCACCTGCTCAGATGCTTCTGCGCATGCGCCCACGAGTGAACTGGTAGCGACGGGTTTTGAATTCTACTACTGATTTCCATCTATTTGTTTATATGTAATAATGTGTATTAGAGGTACTTCTGCCAGTTACATAACAGAATCACAGAATAACAGAGTTGGAAGGGATCTTGGAGGTCTTCTAGTCCAGCCCCCTCCTCAGGCAGGAGACCCTCTACCATTTCAGACAAATGGTTGTCCAATCTCTTCTTTAAAAACCCCAGTGTTGGAGCATCCACAATTTCTGGAGGCAAGTCTATCCACCGGTTAATTGTTCTCACTGTCAGGAAATTTCTCCTTAACAGATTTAACAGAGTTGGAAGGGACCTTGTAGGTCATCTAGTCCAACTCCCACCACCCAAGCAGGAGACCCTACACCATTTCTGACAAATGGCAGTTCAATATCTTCTTGAAAGCCTACAGTGATGAAGCTCCCACAGCTGTCAAGCTGTTCCATTGGTTGATTGTTCTCACTGACAGAACATTTCTCCTTAGTTCTAGGTTGGTTCATAAAAAACATATACATTGTAAGGAGATAGATTAAATAATTACATTATTTTGGAAAAGTAAGAGAACTGTTCTGGATCAACTTTTGTTGAGTGTTCCCATAGTGTACAATTAGATGTCAGTGGGAAGCCAAGACATCATCCTACTGCTAATGTTTCCTAGCAACTGGCATTCATCGTGACACGGAATTGATAAACACTTCTTTCTAACTAGTTATGATTATAGATTTATATGAAAGTATTTAAGGGATGTTCCTAACCTTTGGGGGTACTTCTTTCCCTTTGCTGTAAATTAACAAGATGTTCTCCCCCCACCCCACCCAAGGAATGCTTTTCAGATTTCCCTAATTTTAGTTTAACTGACTTTGTTTTTATTTTTATTTTTATTTTACTTTAACTGGCAGTGTCAGATTTACTAGGCTGGCTGAATTACCCCCTGAAATTGGTTTGAATGCAAGTATGACTATAAATAACAAGCCAAAAGGTGAATAGAAATGAGCACGGACATGGACATGCATTCTTTATCAGTGCGTCACTGTGGCATGGAATTATTCAAACAAAGTTAAAAGAATAATAGAGTAATAAGAGACAAAATGAATAGCTGTCACAAAAAAGTGCTGATTCCTCTGTTCCCCTGTTGAGTGTGTTGGCTTGTGGCCCGGTGTGGTTTTTAGTCTGCTCCTTATTAAATAAATTTGCACTTCTGCGATCAATCTGGGATTAGTAGGATAGCTTTTTCTTTGCTTAAGAAACAAGGGAGTACAGACCGGAGTCACAGCAAGAAGCTTAAGTAGAACCAGCTAATGTGTTTTGCATGCGCGTGAAGTTGGGGATGGATCATGCAGTCAATCAGAATAGAGCTGGAAAGAACCTTGGAGGTCCTCTCGTCAAACCTCCTGCTCAAGCGGGAGACCCTATACCAGGGCTGTCAAACTCGCAGCGCACGGGCCAGATGCGTCATGTGCTGGCCGCGCCCACGACCCATTTAGCGACTGGCAAAAAGAGTCACAACATGTCATGCTGTGATGTTGCAAGTCTGACACCCCTGCCCTATACCACTTCAGACAAGTGGCTGGCCAGTCTCCTCTTAAAAGCCTCCAGTGATGAAGCACCCACAACTTCTGGAGGCAAAGCTGTTCCATTGGTTAATTGTCCTCACTGTTAGGAGCTTTCTCCGTAATTCCAGGTTGCTTCTCTCCTTGATTAGCTTCCATCCATTGCTTCCAGTGGTGGGTTTCAATTTTTTTTTACCACCGGTTCTGTGGGTGTGGCTTGGTGGGTGTGGCAGGGGAAGGAGGCCTCTGTGGCTCAGACTGCTAATGCAGTCTGTTATTAACAGCAGCTGCTTGCAATTACTGCAGGTTCTAGTCCCACCAGGCCCAAGGTTGACTCAGCCTTCCATCCTTTATAAGGTAGGTAAAATGAGGACCCAGATTGTTGGGGGCAATAAGTTGACTTTGTATATAAATATACAAATAGGATGAAGACTATTGCTAACATAGTGTAAGCCGCCCTGAGTCTTCGGAGAAGGGCGGGATATAAATGCAAATAAAATAAATAAATAAATAAAAAGGATACTACAAAATCTCCATTTCCTCCCCAATCCAGGGGAAGGTTACTGCAAAATCCCCAATTCCTCCCAATCAGCTGGGACTCAGGAGGCAGAGAATGGATGGGGGCGGGGTCAGTCAGAGGTGGGATTTACCGATTCTCTGAACTACTCAAAATTTCCACTACTGGTTCTCCAGAACCTGCTGAAATGCCTTCTGGTGCTTTGGAAATAAATTGATATTCCTACAATAGGTTTTAGTTCATACTTTTCCTCCCTAAATTCTGCTTCTTTATCCCCAGGTGTATTTTCTGATTTTAGCTAATCTAAGAATTTGTGGCTCAGATGTTTTGCATGCAATTTACCAACTAGGATTAAGAGTCCAATAGAATGATAGTTAGCTGGATTGCTTTTTGTACTTCACTTGCTATCTCTTAACCTTTGGGATTTGGGGCCTGTTCAATTTACATGCGTGAATTAAGGTGTATGGTTGTCACTATTCCCCATTCACCGCTTTCTTTTTATTAGTTCAGATAGTACTGGCAGTCCTCCACATAGGAACACAACTGGGACCAGAAAATTTGTCATTATGCAATGCATAAATTTTGACCTTGATGAAGGTATCTTTTCTTTTACGTACACTGAGAGCATATGCACCAAGACAAATTCCTTCTGTGTCCTATCACACTTGGCCAATAAAAAATTCTATTCTATTCTATTCTATTCTATTCTATTCTATTCTATTCTATTCTATTCTATTCTATGCATCACATGACCGCATCTGTCCCAAAGGTTTTTTTTCAAGAAACAACTGAACTTTCTGG
The DNA here is from genome assembly GCF_028640845.1 of Ahaetulla prasina. NCBI lineage: Eukaryota > Metazoa > Chordata > Lepidosauria > Squamata > Colubridae > Ahaetulla > Ahaetulla prasina. The sequence goes on along the minus strand of NC_080540.1, from coordinate 287,471,393 downwards.
TTTTTTTTCTTTGAAGACATTTTGCTTCTCATCCAAGAAGCTTCTTCAGCTCTGACTAGACGGTGGGGAATTGGAAGGATTTACATTCCTTGCAGACAGCTGGTCATTTGAATTCTTTTAGCGAATTGTTAAGGCCATGTGGAGTTTTATCTCAGTCCTCAGGGTCACCTGAGGGATGCAAATGGGCGTGGAGCTTTTGGGGAACTGCTGAATGGACTGTGTTGTAGACTGGAGGTAGATGACGTCGTATCCCTCTCCCTCTGTTGGGAGACGGCTGTTCAATTTTGACATAGATGGCCTCTTTGACCTCTATTTCAAAGAAAAAAACAGAAAAGTCCAGTTGCCTCTTGAAAAAGCACCTTTGGGAAAATCATGACCTGAGAATAGACATGACTGCACCAGATTTTACCGCCTTTTTTTTTTTGGTTACCAAGTTTGTTAAGTGAATCACTGTGGTTGTTAAGTAAGAAATCACATGACCAAGTCTGCCAGCTTCCTATTTGACATAATGGGTAATCCATTACTACCTGTAGCAAGGTCTGGCTAGACACAAGAACAGTTTTTCCCTAAATGCCATCACTCTGCTAAACAAATAATTCCCTCAACACTGTCAAACTAGTTACTAAGTCTGCATTACTATTAATCTTCTCCTTATTTCCATCACCCATCTCCTTCCACTTATGACTGTATGACTGTAACTTTATTGCTTGTATCCTTACGATTTATAATGATATTGTTTCCCGATTGCTTATTTGTACCCTATGACTATCATTAAGTGTTGTATGATTCTTGATGAACGTATCTTTTCTTTTATGTACACTGAGAGCATATGCACCAAGACAAATTCCTTGTGTGTCCAATTACACTTGGCCAATAAAGAATTCTATTCTATTCTAATTGGTTGGAAGACAGCTGGAAAGGTCATGAATGGCAATCGCGTGACACCAGGACACTGCAACCATCATCAATGTGAACTGGTTGCCACCCCCCTTGGGTTACATCATGTGACTGCATGGACACTCTGACAGTTGTATGTGTGAGAACCGGGCATAAGTCACTTCTTTCAGGGCCATTGTAACTTCAAATAGCAATAGCAATAGCACTTAGACCTATATACCTCTTTACAGTACTTTACAACCCTCTCTAAGTGGTTTACAGAGTCAGCCTATTGCCCCCAACAATTTGGGTCCTCATTTTACCCAACTGGCAGTTGGGTAAAACTGGAAGGAGAGGAAGACTGAGTCAGCCTTGAGCCTGGTGGGATTCGAACTGCCGAATTTGCAGGCAGCCTGCAGTCAGCAGAAGTAGCCTGCAGTACTGCACTCTAACCACTGCGCCACCATGGCTCAAATGGTATTAAACGAGTGGCAAGGATAACCTGTACTGTGTCACTGCTTTTCTTCATTCAATCTATCAATCTCACAATCTCAGATATAAGTGCCATTCAACCTGGCAAAGGATCTGCGTCAGAAAGAGGCTGACAAGTATTTTCCGCAAGCCAAGCTCTGCATGATTTTCCTACCTTGATTGGTAGGTAGAAAGTTGATGATCTCTTCACACGTTATTTAATTACTAAAAAGCTGCACAGAACCTACCAAGCCACTTGGTATTATCTGTGCACTTCTTTGGATATAAGCCTCCTAAGACAAAGGTGTCCAAATTTGGCAACTTTAAGACTTGTGGACTTCAACTCCCAGAAATCCTCAGCCAGCTGGCTGAGGAATTCTGGGAGTTGAAGTTCACAAGACTTAAAGTTGCCAAGTTTGGACACCCCTGTCCTAAGCCGTCTGTTTCAGGCTTAAAAAGCATTGTTCCTCAAAAATGAAAAATTCACACCAGGTTAATTTTCTTCTCCTGGAAAAGAAAAGTTTTTTTCTAAAAAAAAATATCAAAATTATGGAATTAGCACACATTTTGTCATAGTATTAGCTAAACATGCAGAAAGAAATTGATCAGCTTTACCAAGAACTCTGAATGGCTTGTAGTTTTATTTTTATTTTTATTTATTTATGTATTTGTCACAACATTATATATAAGTATAAGCATGAAATAACTATACGATATATAAACATATATATAATCATAAGTATGCAATAACTATATGAAATTGGATACAATCAAATGATTGTATTGTATCCAAAGAACTTGGATACAATAGTTGGGGCAATTAGTAGTAGTATAAGTAGTATTTTATCTGTTCACTCTTTCTTGTGCTTGTTTCTCTTGTTTCCCTTTCTTCCGTTGCCCTAATTTAACTGCGATCCCTTTTCTGGTTTCATTTCAACCAACAAATGACATCTAAAGAGTTCACACAATATGGATTCAATGGGGTGAATTGCATTAATGCAAATAAATAACATAATAAACTGATCTCGCCACTAGTCAAAACATTCCTATATTTCGTTATACATTTGATGAAAATATGAGCTGCTGGAGATCACGGTAAGCATGTTATTATCCCCTTTCCTCCTGATTGCTTTAGACTTTTGCTTATCACATCTTCTGACAGTGCAAAGTCAGGCCACAATTTCCATCTTGTCAGAGAGAGAGAGAGAGAGAGAGAGAGAGAGAGAGAGAGAAGAAGAAGAAGAAGAAGAAGAAGAAGAAGAAGAAGAAGAAGAAGAAGAAGAAGAAGAAGAAGAAGAAGAAGAAGAAGAAGAAGAAGAAGAAGAAGAAGAGGAGGAGGAGGAGGAGGTAAAATCACATCCCACAAAGGTTCCCTGCACTGTGGTAAGACGCCTTAACAGATTCTCTTTATTGAGAGATGAGTATCACTTTAATGAGAGATTTATCCATCCGGGTTCCAGAAGCTTCTCTTTGACTGAGGGGATTAATAATGCCACACCCAAGGCCTCAAAGGCAAAACAACTGAGGTGGTGCGGTGAAGTTGATAAGACCTAGCATCGTGTTTTTTTTCCCCCTGCCTCTTTTCCCCTTAAAGATCCTTATCAGCTTTAATCCCTTTCCAATTCTTCGCAAATCAACCTGCAATTGCTAATCAACCATCTTTGAAACTGCAGAAACAAATCACAAGGTCACCCTCAGGCCCTGCTGTCACCAGAGATGAAGGGTGAAAACCCAGGGTCATCACCTCATCGTGAACAGCTCAACCGTATTTGGCATCATGTGTTTGATGATGTCACCAGGGAATAGCATGCCTCTTGCCCTCAGTTTCTTTCTTGTAGATCAGGGGTGTCGAATTCATGGAGGGCCGTACCAGGGTTGGATTTGATCTCGGGGGGGGGCAGGGGGGGCATGGCCAGCTCGATGTCACTCACGTTGGGGGCATCTATGGTGCAGTGATGGGTTTCAAACTACTGGTTCTGTGGGTGTGGCTTGGTGGGCGGGGCATGGCTTGGTGGGCGGGGCTTGGTGGGCATGCCAGGGGAAGGATACTGTAAAATCTCCATTCCCCCCCCACTTCAGGGAAAGGACACTGCAAAATCCCCATTTCCTCCTGATCAGCTGGGACTTTGGAGGCAGAGAATAGATGGGGGTGAGGCCAGTCAGAAATTTTACTACCGGTTCTCCGAACTATTCAAAAATTCCGCTACCGTTCTCCAGAACTGGTCAGAACCTGCTGAAACTCACCTCTGCTATGGTGCTCTGCCAACAAAAACAGGCTTCCAAGCTCCGTTTTTGGCTGCAAACGCAGTGGTGAAATGTAAAATTTGTTACTACCGGTTCTGTGGGTGTGGCTTGTTGGGGGTGGGTGGGTAATGTGACTGGGTGGGCATGGTTAACTTTTTTTTTTTACTTTTAAAAACATTTTTTCTACAACCACTTTGGCCGAAGAGGTTGTAAAAAAATGCTTTTAAAAGCCTCTGATGGGGGGCGTGGCCATGACCGTGGTGGGGTAAGGACCTTTCCTTCACTTCACAGGGCTTAATAATGAAGATTTATGAGGATTAATGCTGTTTGGAATGCACCGTTATGGATGAAAGTTAATAAATCATGAAGTGGAAGTGTTAATAGCCCAGCAGACTGAATTTAAAACTGGTAGGTCATCTGAAACTGCTTGAATTAAGGAGTTTTTACTGCGTGGGATGACCGAACTGGCAGATACAATGAGTTTGGAATAAACTGCTGTCTTTTGCTTTCCTTATTATAATTATCGTGTTCTGTGTTAAATGCTGAGGCTAAGGAATATCAAAGACTGAATTTGCTAATGAGAAGAATTTTAATTGAAGAGATCGATCTTTTGTGCTGGACTGACTGGCTGACTGGCTGAAGAAGCTTTTATTAGGTGGATAATTTTTTTTTAATTATTTTTCTTTTGAGAGGAAATTAATAGCTTGTTTATATTACAGAAAACAAAAAAAGGACTTTGTTTTGAAGTTCAAGCTGGTTTGTTTGTTTTTTTCTCTGCCGACGTGGAGAAAAAATGGCGCTGATTAAGCTGTGAGGTAATTGTGTTTCTTTGTGGAGTGAATATGACTCATAAGTTACTGATAAGCTACTAACGAGTGCAAATAAGCCGTTTCGCTTCAATTAAAGATTGTCGTCCTTGATCTTCATCAAGACCCTCTGTAAAATTGGTTTGACTGCTGTCCTTTGATCTTCACTAAGACTCTTTGAAAAATTGGAATCCCAGTTTGAGAAATTTTTGGTTTTTTTTTCAAAATGACTCAACAACTTTCAGAAACGCAGCAAATTGCTGCAGCTTTAAATAAAATTGGGGAAAAATAGCAGCACTATCAGGCGTATAGATAATTTGACATTTAAACTGACATCCGAAGTGCAAAATTTAAAGCAAGATATGAATGATAACTTTGCTAAACAAAAAGAGGAAATGACAATGATTAAAGATGAAATGGAGCAGCTGCATGTGCATGAGGCAAAAGTAGATCGGCAAATTGGCAAAATATTTTATAAAAATGAGCAGCAAGATAAGAGAATTTGTCTTTTGGAAGAAGAGATGAGGAAATATAATTTTGTTATCAGAGGAATCTCGGAAGAAAGGGAAGATAAATTGAAACAGCGGGTTTTGAAATGGATTAATGATTTGGATACGCAACTTACGTTCACAATAGCAGACCTGGCAAGCGTTTTTAGAATTGGATATAGAAGGCAAAATGGTTCTAACAGGAATGTGCTTGTCAGGTTCGCAAATCTTGGTGATAAGTTGGAAGTTATGGCCAAGTTAAGAGAGTTGGGAGATGCTTTGAAGTTTGAAGGGAAGACTATTCAAGTCTTCCCGGATATATCAAGAGAAGAAAGGGCATGGAGATTTTTTTTAAAACCAATTACAAAAGTTTTGAGAGATAATGGAATTAAATACAATTGAGGCCACCACAACAATTGAAATTTTTTATAAAGGAAGGATGCGTACAATCACCCCAGATATAGATGCATTATTATATTTACGGAGCTTGGACTGATTGAGATGGAGGATTTAATGGAGATAAAAGATCAAATGCTTCAGATGGGTGGAACATACGTGGAAACATCAATCTCAGAAGAAGAAAGGGGCTATTGGGGCAAGACTCTAAAGGGTTAAAGAGGAAAGAAATATCACCTGTGTTGGTTGAACAGAAGAAGAGTCGTGAGGATACAGTAGGAGAAGAAGCAGATAAGAGTCTTGGAAAATATGAAGCTGAATGCGGGTCATCGCTATCTTTTTTTTTGAGTGATGAATTTAAATAGACAGCGCGAAGAAGTGCCCGGGCATTGGCACGTCCCCTCTCCCCCATTCTCTTTATAGAGGCGAAACCGATGAGGATGTGGGGGAAGAAGATTGTTTGTATTTTATTGTTTGTTTTGTTTTTTGTTTTTTTTCTGTTTTCTTATTGTTGTTTATATGGTAGTTTAATGTCGGGTGGTGGGGGGCACAGAAAGGAAGATGCGGGGATAGGATTAAAAAATTTATATTTTAAATGGGAGTTATAAAAATAATGTCATGGAATGTGAAGGGTACAGGGAATCAGATTAAAAGAAGAAGATTGGAGCTTAAGATTAAAAGGGATTTACCAGACATTTTATTTTTACAAGAAACCCATCAGAAATCTGAAGATTCAAATAGAATGTATATAAAAGGTATGCAAATATATGAAAAAGCATTTGGAACTTCAAAAGCTAGAGGAGTTGCAACACTGATATCAGATAGGGTGTACTTTGAAAAACATAAGGTAATTTTGGATGAAGATGGAAGATATGTAATAATTGTTGGAAATCTTAATGAGGAAAAAGTGACACTTGTTAATTTATATTTACGAATGGAAAACAAAGAGAATTTCTTGAAAAAATAACAAAAATTTTGGAGAATGAAAGTGTAGGGAAAGTAATTGTGGCTGGGGATTTTAATTTAATCAGAGATAAAATAGACAGTACTAATCCCACCCGCTGTGGAGGAGCAAATAAAATGGGGATTTTAAATATGTGGATGCTTCGAAACGGCGTGGTTGATGTGTGGAGAGAGGTTAAAGGAATTGAGAGAGTATACACTTTTTTTTCTAAGATATATAATACATATTCTAGAATTGATTATATTTTTCTTTCTAAAGATTTGTTGAATAATGTGGATAAGGTAGATGTGGGAATTTTTAAAGATTCTGATCATGCAGAAGTTATGGTGGACTTAGATTTTAATTTTGAGAAAAAAAGAAGCTATTGGAGATATGACGAGAAATTGTATAAAAATGAAAAGGATAAAAAATGGATACTTAAAAAATTGGAGGAAAGTTGGAGATTAAATGATAACGGGGAGGTTAAATTTGAAATTGTTTGGGATGCGATGAAAGCGGTGTTTAGAGGGGAGAGTATTAAATTATCAAGTAGGAAATATAAAAATTATAAAAATTAAAATGGAAAGAGATAAAAATAAGATTAAAGAATTGGAAAATCAATTTTGCTTACTAAAGAAAAAAATTCTTCAGGAGCTTAATATGTTAAGAAATAAAATGATAGAAGAAGATACAGAGTTAGTAAAAGAAATTTGAGATTTTAAATAGGAATTTTTGAATTTAGTAATAGAAATTCTAAATTATTGGCAAAGATGGCGAAAGATAAAAGAGAGAAGAGAGAAATTGGAGTTTTGATAGATGATAGAGGTATAAGATGTTATAAAAAATTAGAGAAATGTGAAGTGATTAGAAACTTTTTTCAGAATTTATATTCAAAGAAACCAATTAATCGGGGAAAATTGCAAAGCTATTTAGAAAAGTATGTGGTGAAAATTGATCAAACATATAAGGAATTGATGGAAGAAGATATAACACAAGATGAGATTAATGGAATAATACAAAATTAAAATTAGGAAAGCTCCAGGTGAGGATGGATTACCTGTTGAGTTTTATAAAGAATTTAAAGAATTAATAATACCAAGACTGCAAAAATTATTCAATGGAATATTACATGGTGGGAAGTACCTTCATCATGGAATAGAACGGTGATATCCTAATTCCTAAACCAGATAAAGATTTAGAAAGGATTGAGTCCTATCGGCCCATTTCTTTAATTAATCAGGATGCAAAGATATTTACTGCTATTATAAGTAATAGATTAAATAGATTTATAGATAGATATATAAGTTATAATCAAGTAGGCTTTGTGAAGGGTAGATACATGAGTGATATTGTTAGAAGAGTATTAAATATTATAGATGTAGCTGAATATAATGGTGATAAAATTGGTATAGTATCATTGGATATTTTTAAAGCTTTTGATTCTGTACAATGGGAAACAATTAAAGTAATTGTGGAGGCTTTAGGCTTTGGTAATAAGTTTATACATGTTATTTCAAAATTGTACCAAAAGAGCAGTGCAAGAGTGAAGGTGAATGGAATATTAACTGAAGAGATAAAATTAGAAGCTGGTACGAGACAAGGATGTCCCCTGTCCCCAACATTATTTTTATTGGCTATGGAAATATTGACAAAAATGATAGAAAAAGATGAAGAATTAGAAGGATATAAGGGGTATAAGATAAATTTGTATGCGGATGATACTTTAATTATTTTGAAAAATGTAGAGAAAGATTTGAAAAAGATATATAAGCATTTGATAGAATTTGAAGAAATGACAGGATTGAAAGTAAATTGGTCAAAGTCAGAATTATTGATGGATAGTAATGGTAATGAGTCTGAGAATATGCAAGAGCAATTTGGGATAAGGATTAAAAACACATTGAAATATTTGGGTATAGTGCTTTCACTTAAGGTTAAAGAATTGAAAAAACTTAATTATGATGTGGTGATTAACGAAATTGAGAAGAAGATAGATAAATATAAAATTTTAAAGTTGTCTTGGTTTGGTAGAATTGCAATGTGTAAGATGATGTTGCTGCCCAAGTTCAACTTTTTATTCGAGATGCTACCACTAAATCTGACAGAGAAAGATATTGAAGGATATCAGAAAAAACTGGATAAATTTTGCAATGGTGGCAAAAGACCCAGATTAGTGAAGAAAATGTGGTATCAAAATCAAAAGGAAGGGGGATTAGGAATCCCCAAATTATTTAATTATTACTGTGCGTATGGTATCCGGATAGTGGTAAAAATACTTAAAGGTGAAGATAATTATTGGAGAGATTTAGAGTTAAGGGATATAGAAATTTGGATCAAGGTGGTTTTTAGATAAAGCAAATTTAAAATGTGTAAGTAGAAGTTATTGGTTAAAGGGATTAAGTAAAATGTGGAACAAATTTGTTAAAATTTTAATTCCGGATATAATCTTTTTGGGGGAGACAACTGGAATTTGGCCGATTAAAAATAATATAAAACGTAATGAAGTGATTAAAGAGGAAAATATAGAAATTATTAAAGATTGGATAAAAGTTATGGGAAATGAAAGGAGGAATAAAGAAATTATTGAAAAATTAGGGTTAAGTTGGTTTGAAAAATACAGATAGAAAAATGGACAAAAAAACTAAAGGAAAATTATTCGATAAATAGATGTGAAACTGAATTTGAATATTTAGTATCTCGGATTATGAAAGATGAAATTGGGCTAAAGGGACTCGTTAGTAGGGTTTATAAGATTATAAATTCTGATGAAAAATTACAAAGAGTGATGAGGACAAATTGGGAAAAAGATCTTAATATTGAAATACCAGAATCAGATTGGAATGTGAATTGGAAGAGTAGAATTATGAGAACTTTATCTATAAGGATTAAAGAGCACAATTATAAAGTTGTTTGGAAATGGTATTTGACTCCAGTAAGATTGTCACAAATGGATAAAAACTAGTAAAAATGTTGGAGATGTGAGATGGAATTGGGGACTTATGAACATATGTGGTATAATTGTGATAAGGTTAAAAGTTTTGGCAACAATTGGAGAAAATGATATTTGAAATGATGGGGAAAGTAATAACATTGAGAGTGGAAACTATATTATTGTTGGTAATTAAGGAAATAGAATTAACAAAATATGAAAAAGAATTGATTAGAATTATGATTATAATAGGTAGAATTATAATAGCTAGATATTGGAAACTAGATGTGATTTTTAGAATAGAAGAGTGGAATTCTGAAATGTGGAAATTAGCTTTAAATGATAAAATGACATGTGATATTAAAATTAGAAGTGGTGTGTATAAAGAAGATATTTTCTGGAAGACTTGGAAACCATTTGTGGACTTTGCGCTTGGAACATTGGACGCTTCAGTACCTGTACCTCGAGAACGCGGATTTTGGCAATCATGAGGATATATCCGAAGACCCAAATCTTCCTTTTATGTATAGCACAAGGGTGTAATAATGTATTTTCTTTTTGTTTGTTTGTTGCAAAAAAAATAATAAAAAAAAAAAATAAATAAAAAATAAAAGCCTCTGATGATCCCAGCTGAGTTGCCTGATCATCAGAGGCTTTTCTTTTCTTTTAAAAGCATTTTTTTTGCCTTTAAAAGAAACAAAAAGCCTCTGATGATCAGGAACTCAGCTGGGATCGCCAGAGCCTTTTAAAAGCATTTTTTTACAACCTCTTCAGCCGAAGAGGTTGTAGAAAAAAATCTTTTAAAGGGCTCTGATGATTCCAGCTAAGCTGCATGACCATCAGACACTTTTTTTTACTTTTAAAAGCATTTTTTCGGCCAAAGAAAAAATGCTTTTAAAAGTTAAAAAAAAGAAAACCTCTGATGATCGCGTGGCTCAGCTGGGCATGGTCAGGGGGGCAGGGATTTTTGCTACCGGTTCTCCGAACCACCCACCGCCATTGCTACCAGATTGGGCGATCTGGTCCGAACCGGGAGCATTTCACCCCTGTGCAATGGCCTCCTGCAATCCTCTGCAAGCAAAAACTGAGCTCTGGTTTCACTGGCAGAGCCACCACGGGCTTGTCCTTCACTGTCTTCAGGGCAGCCCCACAAGCCAGATCTAAGCACCCCATGGGCCAGATCTAGCCCCCAGGCCTTGAGTTTGACACCCCTGTTGTAGATGCTGCGGCCTTTTCAATTATTAATTTGGATTAGGGTTGGAGGTTCATTCTGCGAGCTTATGGGTTGGTTTCCAACTGTTTTGTTAATGGGCTAGGTAACATCTTCAGTGGAATTTAGGGGATGTCAATGTTGGGGTTCTTCTGCTTATAAGTGCTTTGTGTGGTCAACGGGTCTTGTGATGGGGAGGTCACATTGGGTGAGGGTCACGTCAGGTGAGGGTTTTGTGATGAGTCAGCTGTTGTCGTGTCCCACTCCTCCGCTGACGGCCGGGTCAGGGAAATCCGAATCAGGCTTGCCTCTGCAGCTCTGCCCAAAGTCCTAGCAAAGTCCTCAGAGCAGGCAGGAGACCAGTAAGTGACTTCAGCAAGATAAGTTCGACTTTGCCTGACTCAGAGACTGCCAGAAAGCAGATCCTTTATATAGGCCATGGGGTGTGGCTCCATGACTCAGCACTCATTAAGGCCTGCCCCTCCCTTCCTTCTGTTGCCTCCGCCTATCCAATCTTCTGATGCGAGGGTCACTCCAATTCCGTTTGCCTGGGCATGGAGCCAGGGCTGGGGCCGGGGGATGCTCCCTCCTCTGCAGCTTTTCTGGGCATGGAGCCAGGGCTGGGACCGGGAGGCATACATTCCTCCGTGTTCGGGAGCAGATAAGCAGACCCCGGCTGCGGTGAGAGCGGACAAGACACAACAGCTGTGGGTCACATCAAGTGAGAGTGTTGTGATGGGTCTTGTGATGGGGAGGTCGCATCAAGGTGAGGGTCATTGAGAGGGGAAGTGCTGGTTGGGGGCGTTGCATGGGTTGGTTGAGGATTGGTGCCACCGCTGGTTGGCTGAGGAGATAATTTGGATACTTGTGATGAGGCTGTAGGTCAGAATGCTGCAGATGGTGTCTTGGAGATGAGAACAACAAAATTTGAACTGTGGTCTTTTGGATCCTCAGTTCAGCCTCATGTAGAAGAATCCTGTTGTGCCTCGCCCGCCCTCCTCTCCTCAGCTGGGCCCCTCCCATCTCCTGCTATCTGAGCCAGAGACTGATAGTGAAGAGGAATGGCCTGGCATACCTCCAGCCCCCAGCCCTGGCACCATGCCCGGACAGAATGAGCAAACAAACCTCCCTCCTACAGAGTGTAAGCATGAAGCCAGCCATGTGCTAGAATTGCCGGCAGCAGAGCAGGAGGATGGAAAGACACAGTGGACGGATCCCCGCTTCCGGAGAATGGAGAGGCGACGTCAGCAAAAGGAAGGGAGGGGCAGGCCTGGATAAGTGCTGAGTCATGGAGCCACATCCCATGGCCTATATAAAGGATCTGCTTTTTGGCATTCCTTGAGTTAAGCAAAGTCTCATCTGGTTGCTGAAGTCACACCTTGGATTCCTGCCTGCCCTGAGAACTCTGACAGGAATTTGGCAAAGCTGCAGAGGCTTTGTGGCCACGCTTGATACAGACTTCCCAAACCTGGCCGTCGGAGGAGGAGTGGGACATGACAAATCCTAACTCAACAAGTCCAAATTGGATGGTTTTGCAGACTGCTGCAACAACACTTTAGCATATAAGCTTGCAAACTACAAGACAGGTATTTACAGGTAGTTCTTGACTTACAACAGTTAATTTAGTGGCCCTTGAAAGTTACAATGGCACTGAAAAAAAGGACTTATGACAGTTTTTCACACTTAACCACTGTTGCAGTATCCCCATAGTCTCATGATCAAAATTCAGATGCTTGGCTAACTGATCCATATTTATGACAGTCGCAGTGTCCCAGGGTCCTGTGATCAACTTTTGCAACCTTCTGACAAGCAAAGTCAATGAGGAAGCCAGATTCACTTAACAACCATGTGACTAAATTGACAACTGCAGTGATTCACTTAACAACTGTGGCAGGAGTGAAATCCAGCAGGTTCTGGAGAACCGGTAGCGGAAATTCTGAGTAGTTCAGAGAACTGGCAAATACCACCTCTGGCTGGCCCCAGAGTAGGGTGGGAATGGGGATTTTGCAGTATCCTTCTCCTGGAGTGGGGTGGGAATGGAGATTTTGCAGTATCCTTCCCCTGCCACGCCCACCAAGCCATGCCTACCAAGCCACACCACACCCACCAAGCCACGCCCATAGAACCGGTAGTAAAAAAAAAATTGGATTTCTCCACTGAACTGTGGCAAGAAAGGTCATACAATTGGGGAAAAAATGCACTGAACGGCTACCTTACTTAGCAACAGAAACATCGGGCTCAATTGCAGTCGTAATTCAAGGACTACCTGCATTTATTTGTTAAATTTATTTACTACCCATCTCACTGTCCAAAGTGACTTGCAGTGTAGTAAAGAATAGAAATATAAAAAAGAAAATTATAAATACGAACAGAATTAAAATTACAAGGATTAAATACAGGTTAAAAAACAGAGACTTGATTGTAGTGGAGGCGGTGCCTCCTCTGTCACTGCACCAATGAGCTCCAGCTTCTTCATTGGGGACCTACCCCAACAACCAAAAGATCCAGCTTTTAAGGCTCTTCCTGAAGGCCACATGGTTGGGGGGTGAATCTCACCTCTGGAAGCAAGATGTTCCAAAGGGGAGAGGCCGTGGCAGAAAAGGCTTTTCTCCTAGACCCCATCAGCCAAAGTATCTTGCTGATGGGGTCCTTGGTATGCCCCTTCTGCTAGTACGAATGGGGTAGGCCAGACCCATGGGAGCAAAACAGTTCCTCAGATAAAATATATGAAGAATGGTTGCAGGAACTGGGCACGGTTAGTCTAGTGAAGAGAAGAACCAGGTAGACATGATAGCAGGGTTCTAATATTTGAGGGGCTGTCACAGAGAGGAAGGGGGTCAAGCTATTTTCCAAGACACCTGAAGGCCAGAAAAGGAATAATGGATGGAAACTGAACGAGGAAAGATTAAACCTGGAAATCAGGAGAAATTTTTTGACAGTGAGAGCAATCAACCCATGGAACAGAAGTTGCCTTCAGAAGTTGTGAGAGCTTCATCACTGGAAGTTTTCAAGAAGAGACTGGACTGCCATTCATTAGAAATGGTGTAGGGTCTCCTGCTTGGGCGGCGGCGGGGGGGTTTGGACTAGATGACCTACAATTTCCCTTCCAACTCTGTTAATCTGTAATCTGTATATAGATGTTTACAATTTTCTCACCCTTCCTTCCTACTGTTTTGAAGATTTTGCATCATAAAATTTGGCCTCCCTCAGCCAAGCGGCCTCTACATTTTTTTTTGAACAAATCCCTGCATCCCATGTGCCTGATATTCAGGAGTGGAAGGAGTTGTACCCCAAAACATAGGAAAGGTTGGGAGAGAATGCCCTGAGCTTTTTACATGACCGGGTCACGTAAACTACACCTTTCTTGCCTGCCGTAAAAATCATGAGGCAAGGCAATCCACTAATCATAGTAGCCAAGTCTCAAATTCATTTTCAACTCACTCCTATGTTAGATTACGAGATGTCCTCTGTGCGCTTGTGTTTCTGCATATGTGCAGCGAAGCAAGTCACCTCTCATTTATTACAATCCAAGCCCCATATGTAGAAATGTGTAGTTTAATATCTGTCTCAATTATAGCTTGAATTATATCATAGGATATCAGAAAGTAATCAGTGTTTGATTATGTTCCATATGTTTGTCAAGAAAACATATAGCCATTAGCTGGGGGGATTAAGCTGCTGTAGTCGAGCTACTGATATGCCGTGCTTAGAAACTGGGATGAGATGCATTGGATTTGTATCTGGAAGAATTTTCAGAAGACACTTTATAAAACTCACCTCCAAGAACAGGCAAGATTTACAGGTCTGACCGGCAGCGTTGTATCTAGAAGTCATCTGTTCTGATCTTAGCAGAAGCCTTTAACTCTTATCTTCCAGGAAGGTCAAGATTCTGGTAAGGTGAGGACAGTTCCTTACTTTCATATTCCTCCAGCCTCTTAACCGCACAAATAACTTTTCCTATTTCTCACTTATTGAGTGAGTGAAGAGGTGCTCTTGTCAACCTAAATCGGGAAATGACAACCCTCGTCTTTCAGTGGACTACAGAGCAGCAAAACAAGAAATTGTAGTAGTCAGTCAAGCCATTTGGCTGCAGAGCTCGGTGACAAAAACAAGATCCAAATGGAGTTTCTTTTATGTCAAGAATCAGGGTTTTGAACACAGAATCTTGAAAACTCAGATGGGAACTGCAGAATCTTCCTTTGTTAGTGAATTCATTCAGGGATAATCTCTTTGAAGCTTGGCTGTCTCTTGTCTCCCATCCTGTTTGTATGAAGGATCAAGAGTCCTTATATTTGAGAAGCATGGTTTTATTATTATTATTATTATTATTGCCATGAATTAGGGTTTGGAGCACAGAATTTTGGAAATTTAGATAGGAACCCCCAAATCCTCCTTGGTTAGTGAACTCATTAAGGAAGAATCTCTTCAAAGTGTTGGAAGAAGTATCCTTAAGGGTTCAGTTCCAAGTGGGGGAAAAAGACACTGGAAACAGGGTGGCTGCTTGGAAATATGGTTTTAATGGTGGACAGGATCACATCCCTTGAAAATTTTGGGTGAAGAAGAAAAAAAGGGAAGAGATGCTGAGAGTGCCTGAGTTTTATGCCCTCTCTGGAAATTTTGAATTTGAGCTTGTATTCCGATTGGCTGTCAGACTCCCATGGGGCCATGCAGGGGCAGCTCTGTAGACTGCCCTGAGTTGGTTGACTCTTGCTGGGTGATGATGTAATGAAAGGGCTTTGGGATTCCTATTATGGCTCTACCAGAAGGACGTAGATCTTTGTTATGTAGAATAGACTGGCTCAGGCCTTAATGCCCCATTGACAAAGGTGTGTGTGGGGGGCTGAGTTTCTGCCTCCCTTTTAGGGGAAATATTCTGCCCTTTTAATATTTCCTAAAATATCTTATTTTCCTAGGAGAGGGGTGGGTGCTAACTTCCTACAGAAGCTTGGCTATCTCTTTTCCCCATCCTGTTTATACGAAGGGTCAAGGGTCCTTATCCTTGAGAAGCGTGGACTTTTTTTGATTGCCAAGAATTAGGGTTTGGAGCACAGAATCTTGCAAATTTAGTTAGAAACCCCCAAATCCTCCTTTGTTAGTGAATTCATTAAGGAAGCATCTCTTTGAAGCTTGGGTATCTCCTTTCCGCATCCTCTTGATGCGAAGGGTTAAGAGTACTTTTCCTTGAGAAGACAGCAAAGTCTCTCTTAGGTGTTGATTGTGTGGGAGAAGTACCACTTGCTTTCCCCTGTCAGCCTCCACACAATTTATCTTCAGAAACAAACAAAAAGGTACTGCAGTTGTGTAGAGTATACACACACAAACACTGGAACTCGGAAGGTTGATTGAACCTTCTTTTTCTTTTTCATACTCCAGCAACAAAACACTGGAGAAACAAGGGATGGAGAGGGAAAAGTTGACTAGATAAGAAGATTGGGAGCAGAAGGTGATGGCAGAGGTTAACTAAACAACAAAACGACAAGAAGTTTTAAGGAGGGTATTTATAGGTGTGTGTGGGTGTGGGTGTGTGCATGAGACAGGTTAGTTTTATTTTGGAAATAAATGCTATTTACCAGCCAAAGGAACATAAGTAAGGAAGGGCTGCTGCTTTAGTTCTGATTATACGATGCCTTTTAAAAATGTCACTGGATTTACTCAGTTCCTGCTTGTTTTACTTGTACTCTGTGCCTTTTATATATTGTAATCTTGGGTGAGGGATTTGCTTATAGAACCAAGAGCAAAGGTTCCGAAGATCCTTTTTCCAAATGCCAGTGTTAAATCTTTACACTAATTCCTCTTACTTCTTTCGGTATCAGAATACATATCCTGTACATTTGCATTTTTGAAAAACATCCTAAACCTGGTAGCGGCTTTTTCCCTGCATTTTTTTCAGTTTTACCCAGTTCATTTTGTATGTATGTATCAGGGGTGGGTTCTACTTATCTTTACTACCAGTTCGCAGCGCATGCGCAGAAGCTTCCTGATGACGTTGGGGTCGGTGGGCAGAGCCTATCCCCGGTTTGGCTACCAGTTCACAAGAACCGGTTTGAACAGAGGTGCAACCCACCACTGGTATGTATGTATGTATGTATGTATGTATGTTTGTAATGTATGTAATGTATGTATGCCTCCCAGTGGTGGGATTAAAATAATTTAACAACCGGTTCTCTGCCCTAATGACTAGCTGGGTAGGTATGGCCCAGTGGTCATGTGACTGGGTAGGCTTGGCCAACTCAACCTCACTCATGTTGATGGGTTCTTTGCCTTAGCTGTTACAATGTAATAAGGGTTAATTAGAGAGGCAGTTTCTGTAAGCAGGGCAATAAAGATTAGGCTAGAAACAACACCAGAATGTTTCCTTCCTGCCTTCCTTACAGGATTAGCCCTGTAAAGTAGGAAAAAACTGTAATGTATTACTGTAAGTTTTGGCGGGAGTTTTAGGCGGGAAATATCTCGCTTCTGATTGGATGCAGCCTCAGGCTGAAGTGTATATAAGGAGAGGTTTTTCTCCAGAGTTTTGCTGGGTCACACTATATTAAAGAGCTGTTGTCACTAACCTGGTCTCCTGCCTCGTCAATACCCAAACTTAACATTGGCGACGAGGATGGGATATTGAGGCAGAGCACCAGAACAGAGCTGAACTCACTACGAGAATCAAACCCAGCAAGGTGACGGCGAATGCAGCGATGACCGGCTACACGCCACCCACTCCGTTTGACCCTGCCCAGGAGACATGGGGAATATATATGACCCGTTTCGAAAGTTTCCTGGAGGCAAACGAGCTACAGGGAGTCTCCGACAACCGCAAACGGGCTTACTTCATAAGCCACTGTGGGTCCGCAGTCATCGCCGTCGCAGAAGCCCTAGGGGAGCCAACACCGCTACACTCCGTGTCGTGGCAGACCCTTCAGACCCTCCTGAAGAATCACTACGCACCAGCCCGTCCAAATACGCTCGACGGTACGAGTTTGGGGCGCAGGCAACAAGAAGGCGAGTCTATCAGCGACTACATGGCAGCCCTGAGACAAGCCTCCAAGCATTGCAGTACCGCGATCTGGACGAAGAGCTGCTGGAACAACTTATACGGGGGTCAGAGACATCCGTTTGAGGAGACGGTTGCTAGCCAAGAGCAACCTGACATTGGCAAACGCCTGGACGAAGCCAGAGCCCATGAGATGTCCAACCATGCAGCAGACACCTTACAAAGCGACTCACGCCGATGGCGGGCGCAAAGCGAGCACAGTCCACCACGAAGAAACCTATCGTGAGTCAACCAGCGAAGAGGAGGAAGAAGTCCACTACACCGGAAAATCGACAAGGAAGACCGGAGGAATGCGGAAGTTGCGGGGAGAGACATCAGCGCCAAAGATGCAAGTTCAGGGACGCCATTTGCCGGCGGTGTGAGAGGAAGGGGCACCTGGCTCAAGTCTGCCGAGCACCCCAACCTTCCCGCCGAAAATTCAAATCGGCCAATCAGAGCGGCTCTGAGTCAGAGATGCAAACCCCACATTCCCGCCGAAATTTCAAACCGGCAAATCAGAGCGCAGGATCGGCAAGGCGACCCGCGATTGGCCGAGAAAGGAAGGGCGCGAAAGCAAACAGAATGACAGTCACCATAGACCACGCAGCTACCCGCATAGAAGAAAACATCTTCACAAACCCGACAATTGAAGGCGTACCGTGCCGACTGGAAGTAGACACAGGATCAGCTATCACAATCATGTCCTGGGACACTTTTGTGAAAGCCTTGCCGCACATCGCAAAGCGCAAGCTACAGAAACAACGGCTCCGGGTGCAGGATTACCAGGGCAACGCATCCCTGTTCGAGGACAACGACCGTCGAGGTCAAGTACGGACATAAGAAAAGACCCTGCCCATCACGTTAGTCGAGGAACCTTGCCAAGCTTGCTGGGGCTAGACTGGTTCCGGGCGTTGGGAATGGGGTGACTGGCCACCGGCGGATGCAACCTGCAAAACGCCCTAATGGAGGAATTCGCAGACGATTCGAGGACCGTTTAGGCAAGTACAAGGGACCCCTATCTCCTTCAATTTAGACCCCAAATAGCTCCCATTAGGTTAAAGGCAAGGAGGGTTCCTTTGCACTCAAACCTAAATCGACAAAGAGTTAGATAAATTAGTCAGCCAGGGATACTAGTGCCAGTTGACCATGCCAAATGGGAGCGCCAATCGTCACCCCTATAAAGCCAGACGGGTCCATAAGAATTTGCGCTGATTACAAGGCTACCTTGAACAAAGCATTGCAAAAGCGCCTACCCAGTTCCAGTAGTGCAACACTTATTGCACTCACTAGGACAGGGACAAGTTTTCGCCAAATTAGACTTGGCACAAGCGTACCAACAGCTACCCGTAGATGCTAGCACAGCTGAAGCCCAGACCATTGTAACGCACCGGGTGCCTTTAAATGCACCGGTTACAGTTTGGGGTGAGTGTGGCCCGGGCTATTCCAAAATTTGATGGAGCGACTCCTACAAGGCTACCAGGAGTCGTGCCCTATTTCGATGATGTGTTGGTATCGGGGAAAATTTGGAAGAACTGGGGAAGCGATTAAGGAAAGTTTTGGCCATTTTAGGTCGGCAGGATTAAAGTTAAAGCAAAAAAATGCCAGATAGGGGTCGAATCTGTTGAATTTTTGGGCTATAGAATAGACAAAATGGATTCACCCCACTGAGAGCAAAGTCAAGCGATAAAGAGAGCCCCAGCACCCAAAAACAAGACAGAACTCAGGCTTTCCTGGGTCTGGTAAACTTTTACGCCGTGTTTTTAAAAGACAAGGCAACCGTTGCTGAACCGCTGCATAAATTGCTTGGAAAAACACTGTTTGGTCTTGGGGAAGTCAGAGAATAGGGCATTTGAGGCAGTAAAAGTTTGCTATCAAGCGATAGCCTGTTAATACAATACAACAACAGACTGCCGTTAGTATTGGTTTGTGATGCGTCCCCTATGGAGTAGGAGCTGTACTTAGCCACAGACTCCCAAACGGCACTGAAGCCCCTATAGCGTTCTATTCACGAACGATGTCCCGGCTGAAAGGAATTACAGCCAGCTAGATAGGAGGCTCTCGCAATAGTGTCAGGGGTGAAAAATTTCACGAATCGTTTTTGGGCGAGACTTTGAAATTGTCACTGATCACAGACCGCTATTGGGGTTACTGGCTGGCGACCGCCCAACGCCAGTAGCACTCTCACCTAGACTGACCAGATGGACTATTTTCTGGCCGCCTACTCCTACAAACTGCAGCATCGGCCTGGAAAGGAGCTGGGGCATGCGGACGCATTGAGCAGATGCCCATTGCCAGGGAAATCGAGGACCCCACCCGGGCACCCCGTTCTACTAATTGACTCTTTGGACTCTGGGCCAGTCACATCGCAGGAAGTGGCTCGGGCCTCCTACCGGGACGTTGTTTTAAGAACTGTAATCAGTTGGGTTCAAAGGGATGGCCCGCTGCTGCGCGAGCGTTTAAAGTTTGTAAAGAAAAAGGGAATTGTCTGTGCAAGGGGTGCCTGCTCTGGGGGATAGGGTGGTAGTTCCAGAGAAGCTGAGAAAAAGTCCTGGAACTCCTGCATGAGGGTCACCCAGGAATTGTGAGGATGAAGGGTTTGGCTAGGAGCTATGTCTGGTGGCCCCTAATGGACAGGGAAATCAGTGACAGGGTTGGCCGATGCCAAGTATGTCAGGAATCCAGACCACTACCACCCACGGCCCCAGTTTTGGAGTGGGAGAAACCCCAAGGCCCTTGGTCCCGCATACACATTGATTTTGCCGGCCCCTTCCACGGCCAAACATTTCTAATTGTGGTGGATGCATTCTCCAAATGGCTGGAGATCATCCTAATGAAATCCACAACCGCTGGAGCTGTCATCTCAGCACTAAAACACCTTTTCGCCACGCACGGGCTACCGGACACCCTCGTGTCCGATAACGGCCCACAGTTCACCGCAGCATTATTTGAAGGGTACCTGGCTGAAGAGGGCATCCGACATGCCCTCTCAGCGCCGTTCCACCCTGCGTCGAGCGGCCTTGCTGAACGCTTTGTTCGGAGTGCAAAGAAGCGCTATCACGGCGGCCCGGCGATTGGCAGGCACAAATCGACGATTCCTAACTGTCCAACACAGGACCCCTGTGGCCACCGCCGCAGCCCAGCCGAGCTATTAATGGGGCGGAAGCTACGGTGCCCGCTAGACCGGCTACACCAACTACACGCAGACGGGTTCAAAACAAAACCAGATAGAATCCGAGAGTTAAACATAGGAGACTCAGTGTGGGCACATAATTACAGCGACGGCCCTAACTGGAAGAGGGGGATAGTCATAGACAAAACGGGCCCCAAATCTTATCTAGTGGAACTAGACGATGGCAGAATCTGGAGGCGCCACATAGATCAATTAAGAAACAGATTGAGCGATAAGGCAGAATTAGGCGAGACCAGCCCTGACTATGATATAATTAACCCCACAGCTGACTGGAGCCGAGAACAAACAGAAAGCGTAAGCCAAGAACCAAACAGAGACTTATCTGAGTCAGGCGAGGTCCAGCGACACCCTCCGGTCCCTCTAGAGGACAGCAGATCCGAGCCGGTAAATAATCCAGGGCCGGTTGGCCGGGAGGAGGAGCTCAGAGGAACGAAAAGTCCCTCCGGCAAGCTCGACTCAACTCCTGAAAGTGAACTGCGCAGGTCCGGGAGAGTCAGGAGACGCCCCACGTACCTGCAGGACTACGTAGAAAAGTAATATGCAAATATCGGCAAAGTGCCTTCTGGGAGGGAAGGAGTGTAATGTATTACTGTAAGTTTTGGCGGGAGTTTTAGGCGGGAAATATCTCGCTTCTGATTGGATGCAGCCTCAGGCTGAAGTGTATATAAGGAGAGGTTTTTCCCCAGAGCTTTTGCTGGGTCACACTATATTAAAGAGCTGTTGTCACTAACCTGGTCTCCTGCCTCGTCAATACCCAAACTTAACAAAAACAAAATAAGATTTCTTCCAGCAACCGGTTCTCCGAACTGCTTAGAAAGTTAACAATCGGTTCTCCCGAATAGGTGCAAACTGGCTGAATCCCACCACTGATGCCTCCCCTTTTTAATGTGTGTTGTCCATGCAAGTAAGTAAAAAGAAGGCAGGGCTTTAAGTCAGCCGTCATGACAGCCATCTTGAGTGATTTTGGCCACCCTTTCAAATGTTTTTTGATCGCTTCCTGTACAGATAAGAGATGATTAATCTGCCTTTTTTCAGTCAAATCTAAATGAGGCATTCTATCTCACTGGGTTCAAAAAAAGGACCTGAGATAGTGTAGGAATCTGAACAAGAAGGTTTTATGTTGTTTTAACAAGCTAATTTAATTTTCACAGTCCAGTATATCTTGGTGAGATCAAAAAGAGATTGCACAACCATTTGTCTGGAATGATATAGGATCTTCTGCATGAGCAGGGGGTTAGATTAGAAGACCTTCAAGATCCCTTCCAACTCTGTTTTTCCTGTAAGCATTGACAAATACAACCTCCCTTGTTAAATGTAATTCTATGAAATCTTCAGTTCCTATAACACAACACAGTAGAAAATTATGGCTTTCTAATTGTTCCTATTCAAATTGTAAACTGAAGCAATCAAATTCATGTTTTTAAACTTATATAAAACTTAACCCTTAATTCAATTAAAATAATTTTGAGTTGATCGTTTACTGTTCTCTATCTTTCTCCCCATCCCAGTTTCTTCAATTGTAACTGCATTTCATTTAGGCAATTCAGAATGTAAGAAGTGGAAAAAGTTGTAATGATAATTACGAGACATTTTGTGGTAATTGTGCTGGGGAAAATCAATTATACTTCTAGGAGGGAGAACAGTTATTTTATTGAGAAATGGCCATGATAATTGCATAGAAAACGATTATTGCTTACTTCCGAATGCTAAAAAAAGAAGAAGATACTCTTCTAGGGTTCAGTGGATCTAGGAACAAGAGCGGTATTAACAATGAAGGAGACGGACATGGTGGCTCAGGGGCTAAGACACTGAGATTGTCGATTGAAAGGTCAGCAGTTCAGTGGTTCGAATCCGTAGTGCTGCCATGTAAGCACATTCGAAAGCACATAAAAAATGCAAGTAGAAAAATAGAGACCACCTTCGGTGGGAAGGTAACAGCGTTCCGTGAGCCTTTGGTGTTGAGTCATGCTGGCCACATGACCACGGAGATGTCTTCAGACAGTGCTGGCTCTTCAGTTTTTAAACGGAGATGAGCACCGCACCCTAGAGTCAGGAACGGCTAGCACATATGTGCAAGGGGAACCTTTACCTTTAACAATGAAGGAAACAGACGTCAATAATGTTTCTGCAGGATTTTGAGATGTTAAGATGGCAAGGAAAACGCATCTCCTATGTTTGTAATGTTTGTACCAGGAAAATGAAGATGTGAGCTTCGAGGTGAATTGCGTCCTGAAAGTGAAAGTATTCATTTGCCAAGATAACATAGCCTAATCAGAGATGGTATTCAACCGGTAGTGGAGATACAGCCTGAACATCCAGCTGACACACTTATAATAATAAATAATAATAATAATATTTAGTTAATAATATTAAATAATATTAATCCTAAAAGATAAGATACTATATAAGTATAGATTTAGAGAAGGCAGTAAAGATGATCAGAAAATTAGAAATTGACCCCAATACAGGTACAATCACAATCAATCCCAAAAAAATTTGTCACAGTTAAGGGAATCATTGCAATTGCTAAGTTAGGAACACATTTCTTAAATGAATCTAGCTTTCCCCATTAATTTTGCTTGTCAGAAGTTGGTAAAAAGTGATCACGTGACCCTGGGTCACTGCAACTGTCATAAATACATTCAGGCCTGGAAGCCATCTTTTCACAGGCGTCATTGTCAGGCCTGGAAGCCATCTTTTGCACAGGCCTCAGACCTGCCACGTTTATTACTGTGGGAAACTGGGAGTGGGGATTGTATGGAGCCAGGGTGATATATATAGTCATAATAACATTCCTTCCTCAGAAAATCAAGGACAAATTGCCCTGCACCTGGAAGGATGGACTTGGGAGGCATCTCCAGTTGGGACGCTATTTGATTGGACTATGTGATGGACATGTGGGTGCTGGGCAGGGACTTGAATTTTTATTTGGGTGGGGAAAACCTGGAAACTTTCAGATTTGGGTTTCTCCAGATGTGCCAGTATGACATCTCTAATAAAATGTAGCTTTGAGGGACTTCAAGCCTCAGAGTTTTATTTTGTTTTATTTTGTTGGGGGTGTTACTTGGAACCCTGACATATCTGACATATCCGTTGCTGAGGATCCAAATTTTGATCAGGTGACCCTGGGAGTGAAACACAGTCATAAGAAGCTTTTTTCCCAGTGTCGTTATAACTTTGAAAAGTCACTAAACAAATGGTTGGAAGTTGAGGACTACCTGTAAGGAACTGGGATCATTTAGATTTGTGTGTGGGGGCGGGGGGGAATAATAATTTGAACATACTTGTTCAAATATCAGAGGAACTGTCATTCGGGGATGTTTAAGAGCCTTTTTCTTCCAGGGCAGGGGAAAAAAATGATTAAGTTATATATAAGCAGATTCCAAATGAAAGTTTGGATCCCCCGATGATAATATCCGCTTCATAATGGAACCAATTACCCAGAGAGGTGGTGGGATCCTCTTCATTGACTGGGTTGAAATGCAGCAAAGATAACAAGAAGCGAGGTTTTGAACTCATTGATCTCCACGAAATTATAACTATTACTCTGTGATTGAGATTCATGGGGAAAAAGCAAGTTATTTGCAGAGGAAGAAAGAGACCTATTTTGCAATTGAGGCCTATTAATGTATCTCGGAATGATTTTATTTAAAGGATGCATTTCATCCAAAAAAAAAAAAAAATCTCACTCACTATTTTTTTTCCCCTCCGGTACTGGAGTAATCATGAGAAAGCTTACAATGAAAGCTGGGCTGCCTTGTTATCTAGAATCGCTATTTGAAATATTTTATTTTCTCCCTCTATTAGGTAATATACAGCTCTTCACATAGTGAAGGAGGATACTGTTAGCTCTCAAACTATGAATATGCCTCCCACCCCTGTGCTTAACCAAAGAAATGTACTTGATACAGCCACCAAGATTTCTATACTTATTTGTTATTCTCCTTTCTCTTTGTTTGTATTTTAATGTCTGATGCTATAATCTAATAAAATATTATTTTAAAAAGGATAAGGATAGGCATTTCTGTTGTTCTAGCTTGAATAACATTATCTGCCATTTTTCTCTTATACATTTCCTCTCCTCAGATGACACAATAGATTCCCACTGTGATTATTTAAACACTGTTCCCCATTGTTACTAAGAGAAATAAAGTGGTTGTTATAGAATAACCATTCTTTCTTTCTTTCTTTCTTTCTTTCTTTCTTTCTTTCTTTCTTTCTTTCTTTCTTTCTTTCTTTCTCTCTCTCTCTCTCTCTCTCTTTTTCTTTCTTTCTCTTTCCTTCCTCCCTCCCTCCCTCCCTCCCTCCCTCCCTTCCTTCCTTCCTTCCTTTCTTTTTTGTAGATCCTGGATTGCACAGGCAACAATTTTTTCTTCAGAGACCATCCAATGTGGTGGTTGTAGAAGGGAAAGACGCCATTTTGGAGTGCTGTGTTTCAGGCTATCCAGCCCCAGCATTTACGTGGCTGCGAGGAGATGAACCAATCTCATTCAGGTATGTAGAGGATTTAAAACCCATGGAAGGGCTGGCTGTATAAGTTTGATTGATAAATAAATACTGGTAGTCCTAGACTTACAGCCATTTGTTTAGTGACCATTCAAAGTTACCTGAAAAAGGGGAGATATGACCCACTTCCAGTACCTACAACATGGTCATCCTTTATGGCCATTTGCACTATTTCACAGTCACATGACCACATTTTATGACATTTCTTATTTTATTCATATCCAGCCTTTATTCGTTCTACAAGTAACTCAAGTTGGCAAACGTGCCCCACACTTCTTCCTCCTCCTATTTTCCACACAACAACAACCCTGTGAGGTGAATTGGGATGAGAGGATGTGATTGGTCCAAAGTCATCCCGCTGGTTTTCATGGCTAAAGCAGGACTTGAACTCATAGACTTGAACTCATAGACTCCTGCTTTATAGCCTAGTGCCTTAATCACTAGACCATTTCCCCCCAAAACCAGCACTCATTTCTGGTAGCAAACAATTAATTTGCTTTAAGGCCGGGGTCTCCAACCTTGGCAACTTTAAGCCTGGAAGACTTCAACTCCCAGAATTTCTGGCTGGGGAAATTCTGGAAGTTAAAGTCCTCCAGGCTTAAAATTGCCAAGCTGGAGACTCCTGCTTTAAGGCCCCCGCATTCACTTAACTTCCACAAAAAAAGATCATAAAATCCAGTCGGCCATATTACCATTCCCGACCAATGACTGTTGTCACAACAATAGTGGGCAGGGTCCATTACAGTTGTAACTTGAAGACTACCTGTAAGAGTTCAAAGAATTTTGTCTGGTGGGATCTAGCAGAAGTGTCTTTTTGCCATGACCTTCAATCTTTGGAGCATTTTTCACCTAAGGGAAAGAGCCGAGAGCTTTTTTGTTTGTTTGTTTGTTTCTTTGAGTTCTCACACATCTCAAAATTGCTCAGGTTATTAAAAACTGATCTGTGACCTCTTCCTTCTTGTTGTTTGAACTCCCAAATCTGCAAGAGTAACAAAATTTGAGACATGGCACAGGGAGAATTAGACCTGTATATAACATCCCAAGGGTTCATAATCCTCACCAACCTTCCCTGAGCTGACATAAAATTTTAGAACACTGAAATAGAAGCGTACATCACATTTTTCTGTACATCACTTGCAATATTTGCCTTCCAATCTTTGCAATAATCCCAACAGGAAGAAGGGACAGGAAGAACCAAAGCTGTAGTGTTTGTTGGATGCAGTCAGTTTTGTGGATTTGCCCCATCCCTTTTCTATGTGGATCCTGATGTTGCATTTGCATATGGAAAGGGAAGAGCTTGCAATGCCTGGTGCCGTGAGAATTTAATGAAAAGAAGGACCAGGGGTGACATGATAGCAGTGTTCCAATATCTCAGGGGCAGCCACAAAGAAGAGGGAGTCAATCTATTTTTCCAAAGCACCTGAAGGCAGGAGAAGAAGTTATTGATGGAAACTAATCAAGGAGAGAGCCAACCTAGATTTAAGGAGACAGAACAATTAATCAATGGAACAGTTTGCCTCCAGAAGTTGTGAATGGTTCAACACTGGAAGTTTTTAAGAAGAAATTGTCTGAAATAGGATTGAGCAGGAGGCTGGACTAGAAGACCCCCAAAGTCCCTTCCGACTCTGTTATTCTGTTTTGTCATTCGAGCAAAACCTCAAACTCCTGTCCATAGGTAGAAGCATTTAAAGCAATATTTCCCAACCTTGATGATTTCCAGGTATTTGGACTTCAGCTCCCAGAATTTTCATTTACTAGCCATGCTGGCTGTGGAATTCTGGGATTTGAAGTCCACACACATGGGAATGCCCAAGGTTTGAAAACATTGTTTTAAAGTGTCACCTGTAAAGCTCTCTGTGGCATAAAGCCAGGTTATATGTGGGACATCTTTTCTCTCAGGACATCTACAGTACTTGAACTATCAGTCAGGTAGGTTGGAATGCTCCTAAGCCTTTCCTTTTAACATTGGCACCTTATGGTAGCTAGGAAGCCTGTCTGTGCCTTATGGAACATTCTTCATCCTGAAGTTTGGAGCCCACCACATGCCTAGCCTTTTTTAAAGACCTGCTTTCTCACACACACATACACACCCCAAGTGCTGGGATACGATGAGGTGCCTACACAATGAAGCCTTAATTTAGTGCCAGTTTTTTTTTAAAAATGCATTTGGTTTTAATAGTTTTTTTTAAAAATAATTTTTATTTCCATTTTCCAACATCATATTTATGTACAAACTATTATCCATCATTAACCATTAATTTTATCTATTATTATAAAATATTGTTATTATAATAGGTTTTAATAGTTTTTAAATGGTTTTCTGTCATTTTAATTTTAAATTGGGAGTTTCCCAGTTTGTGATAAGATGGCGGGGGGAGGGGGGGCTACATTCATGTTTTAAATAAATACACAAAATTTCTCCATTCTTTCATCCTTGCCATACTTCACTGAGAAGCTAGAAATCTTGGTGTTTCCTAGAACAGGGGTCTCCAACCTTGAAGTCCAACCTGGTGGACTTCAACTCCCAGAATCCTGTTGAGAATCCTCTCAATTCTGGGAGTTGAAGTCCACCAGGCTTAAAGTTGCCAAGATTGGAGATAATAATAATAATAATAATAATAATAATAATAATAATAATAACAACAACAACAACAACAACAACAACAACAACAACAACAACAACAACAGAGTTGGAAGGGACTTTGGAGATCTTCTAGTCCAACCCTCTGCCCAGGCAGGAAACCCTACACCATTTCAGACAAATGGTTATCCAACATTTTCTTAAAAATTTCCAGTGTTGGAGCATTTAAAACTTCTGCAGGCAAATCGTTCCAATGATTAATTGTTTCTAACTGTCAGGAAATTTCTCCTTAGTTCTAAGTTGCTTTTCTCCTTGATTAGTTTCCACCCGTTGCTTCTTGTTCTACCCTCAGGTGCTTTGGAGAATAGCTTGACTCCCTGAGTCAAACTATAAAAGAATGGAATTGCCATGTTTCAGATCTTTGAGCAAAAGAAAAGTTGTGATAGAAATCTAAAATAAATCAACCCATAGAGAAAATGACCCGTGTATATTGTCTTACTTGAAACAGTGATATTATGTCAATCTTTCAGGGCCAAAAAATATTCACTCTTGGCTGGCAGTAACTTATTGATTTCTAATGCAACGGATGATGACTCCGGAATTTATACCTGTGTGGTCACATACAGAGATGAGAACAGTAGTGCATCAGCTGAGTTATCAGTATTGGGTAAGTAGAAAGAACTATTTTTGCCTCTTATATCACATTCTTCGTTGCTGAGTACTGATCCTGGTTAGGAAGGCCATCAGATGACCTTATAATTTTCAATTCTTTTGAAAGGACGGTTTGGGTTTTGCAGATTTTCTGCGGCGGAATTATTTTACAGAGCGAATGCTTATTTATTAGCACTGTGAAAAGGAACCGTGTGAGTACGTAAGTCATTTGAGAAAATAAAAAAAACACCACCGTTGACTATCTTGTTGTGTCTATAGAAGAGAGGTTATGAATTCACAGGGAACAATTATCATTCTTTCTTTAGTGTTTCTCTCCCAGCACTATAGTCCTCCTGGAACTGAACAGCAGCCTTGGGACTTTGTTCCCATTGCTAGTAGATTGTGGGGAAGAACAATAGAGATGCTTGTTTTGAAGTCTGACAGCTTAGACAGCTTCTTGGAGAAGGCAAAGGGCGATAGTAGAGTTTTCACTTTCTTTCCTCTGTTGTTGAATGTCATTGGTTCACGTACGTCACCATACTGATGCAGATTGAACTCTTCAATGTTTTAATGTTGATGATGCTGGGCTCCTTGATGCTCTCTTAGCTTAGTTGTTTTCTTGCAGGAGTTTCATTACTCATTCATTATCCACTGTATATGTTATCTATATATGTAACCAGTGGTGGGATTCAGCTGGTTTAGGCAGGTTCAGGCGAACTGGTAGTTAAAAGGCTAGCTGGCACTGCCATCTCCACCCCGGGTGTCACAATGCACCCCATTTTGGCTCCCAGATAAGTGCATGGAGGTATCCTAGGCCCAAAATGGGGCGTGCGCTTCCCCCCCATGGCCCGTTTTCGCTCCCAGAAGGCTGCAGAGAGGCCTACTAGGCTCAAAAGAGGGCATGGGGGGAGCAATGCATTGACCCCGCGGGCCGTTTTTGCTCCCAGGGGGGTGCGGGAGGCCAAGTGCTGCCTGTCACACTTCCTGGCCACACCCACCAGGGCCACACCCACCCAGCCGGTCATTAGGGCGGAGAACCAGTTGTTAAATTATTTGAATCCCACCACTATATGTAACATATGTACTGGTCAGGATCGAACTCCAGGCAGCAGGCAGAGTCATCCTGAAATACTGTGTTCTAACTACAGCACCACCATGGCTCTAGTTGATCTGTTCCTAACCTGAATTTTCAGGTCCCCCAATGGTGCACTCATTGCTACTGTAATATAGGCTATCCACTTGCTGCTGGCCATTTTCTTCTATTTCTTTCCACCTTTCCCAACTTTAGCTCCTTTTTCCAGAGAACTAGATCTTCCCATAACATGTCCAAGGTAGGATAATTTGAGCCTCCGTTGAGAACTCTGGGCTGATTTGTTTGATGGGCCATTAGTTTGTTTATTTTGGCAAATATTAAAATTCAGGAAACCATATATAACCACACGGCATCCATTCACCAAGAAACAAAAACACACGAATAATAACACAACTCATGTACCCACCTGACCAAATTCCCAGGGGAAAAGCCAGGTCTTCAATGCCTTGCGAAAGGCTAATAGGGTTGTTAGTTAAAACTTAGTTTTCGGTACAGTAGTTTTTAACAGGGGTGAAATGCTTCCAGTTCGGAATGGATCGGCTGATCCGGTAGCAATGGCAGCGGGTGCTTTTAAAAGTAAAAAAAAAGATTGTGCGCCACAGCTAATCACCCCCCCCCCAGCGCACATCTCTACTTACCCCATGCCTCCTTTTCGCATGCACTGAGCACACACATCTCGCATTTGGTGCAGCTAACAAACCGGTAGTAAACCAGTTCATATTTCACCACTAGTTTTCACTAAGTTTACTAGGTCAAAACTTAGTTTATGTGCCAGAGCAAATAGTCTTCGCCTCCATTATTTTTTTCTCTGCAAAGAATTAATTCATGACATCTGACAAATAGTTTAGTCCTGTTCTTCCCTCTTCCAAGTGCTGTTTAGCTTGTTTTTAAGGCTGATTGCTATATCTAAAGGAAACATTTATTTATTTATTTATTTATTTATTTATTTATTTATTTATTTTGTCACAACATCATACAAAAAGATTATATAGTATATAAACATATATATGAGTAAATGTTAGGAGGTATAAGCATATATATATATAGGAAGAAGAAAATAAAACAATAAGACAGGAACGGTAGGCACGTTTGTGCGCTTATGCACGCCCCTTATGGTCCTCTTAGGAATGGGGTGAGGTCCATAGTTGAAAGTTTTTGTTTAAAGCTTTTAGGATTATGGGAAGAGACCACAGAGTCAGGTAAAGTATTCCAAGCACTGATGATTCTGTTACAGAAGTCATATTTTCTGCAATCTAGATTAAAGCGGTTAACATTAAGTTTAAATCTATTGGTTGCCCTTGTATTATTGCAATTAAAGCTGAAGTAGTCTTTGACAGGAAGGACATTACAATAGATGATTCTGTGAGTTAAACTTAGGTCTTGTCTTGTCGAAGGCGACGGAGTTCCAAGTTTTCTAAGCCTAGGATTTCAAGTCTGGTGGGATAAGGTATTTTGTTGTTTTCAGAGGAATGGAGAACTCTTCTTGTAAAATATTTCTGGACACGTTCAATTGTATTGATGTCAGAGATGTGGTGAGGGTTCCAAACAGGCGAGCTGTATTCTAGAATTGGTCTAGCAAATGTTTTATATGCTCTGGTTTGTAGTGTGGTGTTTTTGGAAAAGAAGCTACGCAAAATTAGGTTTACAACTCTTAGAGCTTTTTTTGCAGATTATTCTCCACCTGAGTCTTGACAGATTTGGTATTGCTAATTGGGAGAACACCTACAAATGAGCTTGTTAGTGCCTTGTTTTGAAGTCTGACAGCTTAGACAGCTTCTTGGAGAAGGCAAAGGACGATAGTAGAGTTTCACTTTCTTTCCTCTGTTGTTGAACGTCATTGGTTCACGTATGTCACCATACTGATGCAGATTGAACTCTTCAATGTTTTAATGTTGATGATGCTGGGCTCCTTGATGCTCTCTTAGCTTAGTTGTTTTCTTGGAGGAGTTTCATTACTCATTCATTATCCACTGTCTATGTTACCTGTATATGTAACCAGTGGTGGGATTCAGCTGGTTTAGGCAGGTTCAGGCGAACTGGTAGTTAAAAAGCTAGCTGGCACTGCCATCTCCACCCCGGGTGTCACAATGCACCCCATTTTGGCTCCCAGGTAAGTGCATGGAGGTATCCTAGGCCCAAAATGGGGCGTGCGCTTCCCCCCCACGGCCCGTTTTCGCTCCCAGAAGGCTGCAGGGAGGCCTACTAGGCCCAAAAGAGGGCATGGGGGGAGCAATGCATTGACCCCGCGGGCTGTTTTTGCTCCCAGGGGGGTGCAGGAGGCCAAGTGCTGCCTGTCACACTTCCTGGCCACACCCACCAGGGCCACACCCACCCAGCCGGTCATTAGGGCGGAGAACCGGTTGTTAAATTATTTGAATCCCACCACTATATGTAACATATGTACTGATCAGGATCGATCTCCAGGCAGCAGGCAGAGTCATCCTGAAATACTGTGTTCTAACTACAGCACCACCATGGCTCTAGTTGATCTGTTCCTAACCTGAACTTTCAGGTCCCCCAATGGTGCACTCATCGCTACTGTAATATAGGCCATCCACTTGCTGCTGGCCATTTTCTTCTTCTATTTCTTTCCACCTTTCCCAACTTTAGCTCCTTTTTCCAGAGAACTAGATCTTCCCATAACATGTCCAAGATAGGATAATTTGAGCCTCCGTTGAGAACTCTGGGCTGATTTGTTTGATGGGCCATTAGTTTGTTTATTTTGGCAAATATTAAAATTCAGGAAACCATATATAACCACACGGCATCCATTCACCAAGAAACAAAAACACACGAATAATAACACAACTCATGTACCCACCTGACCAAATTCCCAGGGGAAAAGCCAGGTCTTCAATGCGTTGAGAAAGGATAACAGGGTTGTTAGTTAAAACTTAGTTTTCAGTACAGTAGTTTTTAACAGGGGTGAAATGCTTCCAGTTCGGAATGGATCGGCTGATCCGGTAGCAATGGCAGCGGGTGCTTTTAAAAGTAAAAAAAAAAAAAAGATTGTGTGCTGCAGCTGATCACCCCCCTCCCCCCCAGCGCACATCTCTACTTACCCCATGCCTCCTTTTGGCATGCACTGAGCACACGCACCTCGCATTTGGTGCAGCTAACGAACCGGTAGTAAACCAGTTCAGATTTCACCACTGGTTTTCACTAAGTTTACTAGGTCAAAACTTAGTTTATGTGCCAGAGAGCAATGAATCACAAATAGTCTTCGCCTCCATTATTTTTTTCTCTGCAAAGAATTAATTCATGACATCTGACAAATAGTTTAGTCCTGTTCTTCCCTCTTCCAAGTGCTGTTTAGCTTGTTTTTAAGGCTGATTGCTATAGCGAAAGGAAACATTTGAAGATTATTCTCCACCTGAGTCTTGACAGATTTGGTATTGCTAATTGGGAGAACACCTACAAATGAGCTTGCTAGTGCCTTGCTTTGAAAGCAATCTTTGCTCTTCTTTAACTATTTCTTGGCTTGTTAGCACTCACTCAAGGAAAGAAATCAGAAGAGAAATCAAAATAAATAAGCAAACACACAATCACAAGGGGCTAATTGCATTTATTTTGTTTTCTACTGCACTGCTGATAATTTTGTTAGTTTTCAGCTTTGCTTTTTTTTCTCTCTCTCTCTCCATTTAACATCTGCCTGCTTCCTGGAAGTTATGTCTCCTCTCTTTTCCGCCTTTATTAGTGCATTTACTTGATGTTCTAAATATTCAACGTGGAAAGTGCTTCCAGATTTTACAGGCTGTTTGGAAATTCCTTGGCTGATGTCTCATCAGTTTGTTGCCTTCTGTATAATAGGAAGCCTGCTACTTTTCTGCATATATTTTTGCTGTAAATACGCATTATTTTGTTGCTGAAAATTTTAAAAACCACAACTATGCATTGCATTCCAAAATCTCATTTTCATTTTTTTACTACCGGTTCTGTGAGCACGGCTTGGTGGTGATGGGGTTAATATGACTGGGTGAGCGTGGCCAACTTTTTTTTTTCTTTTAAAAGCATTTTTTTCTACAACCTCTTCAGCCAAAGAGCTTGTAGAAAAAAAAATGCTTTGAAAGGATTGTGACAATCCCAGGTGAGTCTCGCGATCATCAGAGGTTTTTTTTTTTACTTTTAAAAGCATTTTTTCACCCGAAGAAAAAATGCTTTTAAAAGTAAAAAAAAAAAAACCTCTGATGATCGCGAGACTCAGCTGGGCATGTGGGGGGAGGGGGGAAGTGGGGGGAGGGATTTTTGCTACTGGTTCTCCGAACCACCCGCCGCCATTGCTACCATATTGGGCAATCCGGTCTGAACCAAGAGCATTTCACCCCTGATGTACACTCAAAAACAGGGGTGTCCAACTCGATTTCATTGAGGGCCACAACAAGGTTTTGTGTGACCTTGAGGGATTGGGGTGGGTGTGGCCAAGGTGGATGTGGCCAGCTTGATGACACTTGTGTCTGGGGCACCTGTGGTGGCCCAAGTGCTCTGCCAGTGAAAACAGGCTCCCGAGCCCTGTTTTTGGCCACGACAGCCTCCTGCAGCCCTCTGCCAATGAAAAAGGCCAAAAACCGAGCCTGGGAGCCTCAGCTCCATTTTTGCTGGCAGAGGCAACAAGGGCCAGTCCTTCATCGTTTCCAGGGCAGCCCAGAGTTGAAATCCAGAAGGTTCTGACAGATTCTGGAGAACCGGTAGCGGAAATTTTGAGCAGTTTAGAAAATCAGTACCGGAAATTTTGAGTAGTTTGGCGAACTGGCTAATACCACCTCTGTCTGGCCTGAGAGTAGAGTGGGAATGGGGATTTTGTAGTATCCTTCCCCCAGAGTGGGGTGGGAATGGGGATTTTGCAGTACCCTTCCCCTGCCGCGCCCATCAAGCCATGCCCACCAAGTTACACCACGCTCACCAAGCCACACCCACAGAACCGGTAGTAAAAAAATTTGGATTTTACCACTGGGGCAGCTGCACAGGCCAGAACTAAGCATCCCATGGGTCGGATCCAGCCTGTGGACCTTGAGTTTGACACCCCTGTTCTAAAACTTCATTTTGCACAGGGATTTCTCCCAAGTTAACCTGTCTATCTAGGTTTCTTGCTTTTAGCCGTGGGAAATAGTATCATAGGTTGCTCCTTTTTAACTTCAAGCCCAAGAAGAGGCTCTATTTATAACTTGATTACTGCATGGCACTTTTGATGCTTGTGGTTATCACACAAAAATAATAGTATTTGACCAAAAAAAAAAGTTGAATGTTGTTCTGTGGATCACCTGCTGAGCAGTGAAGTTATAGTGCTTCACCCCTGTTTTCTTCCTATTACAAAACATTTTCTTTTCCTTGAGACAATTTGTGAGATGGTATGTGTGCTGTTTGACATCCACGCATGGGGAAAATGTCTCAGTTCTTGGATCAAAGGTCTGAGTTTACTACTATGTCAGTTTTCTTGAACCCCTGAATTATGTGAAGGTTTATTAAGAGTTCGAGGTGACAGCTCACCATTTTTCATTACCGTATATACTCGAGTATAAGCCGAGTTTTTCAGCACGTTTTTTGTGCTGAAAAGCGCCCCCTCGGCTTATACTCGAGCCAAGCCGTTCAGCCCTTCCTCTTGCAGCGAGTCCTTTCTACCGCAGGCAGCTAGCTCTCGTTAGTGCGCGCATGCGTCTTATTCCTATGTGGACACCGCGCACCCCTCACGCACAATTACCCAGCGTTGGTTATAATTGTTGACAGCGTTGACAGAGGCACGAGGAGGCGAGGCAAGGCAAGGGACCCGACCGAAGAGTTATAATTGTTGACAAATACACACGCGGGGGCGAAGAGTGAAAACCCTCCCGGTTTCAAGCGAAGGAAGGGCGCCTGGCTACACCGCCCCTTCAAAGAAATAGCTGGCATTCCTCATGGTGACGGTAGCGCAGACACACACACACACACACACACACACACACACACACGCTCGCCCTCCTAAATTCATTTCCCCCACCCCACCCCACCCCTTTTTTCTTGGCTGCTTCTTCTTTTTCTCCCTCCCCCCCCCCGGCGCCGCAGGCCGTCTAGGGCTCTCCTTACCCAGCCCCGGCAAGGGCGGTCAGCTGCCAAATCGCACGTTTCCTCTCCTCCCACTGAGGAGGTTTCAAGCTCTGGATTTAAATACAACCGAAAGGGGACGCTGGGGCTACAAACAAGACAGGGGAGGGGAGGGGAGGGGGGAAGGGGAAAGGGACGGAGGGAGGGAGGGGAGGTCGAGGGGAAGCGCAAGAAACTTGTCAGGTAAAACTCAACAGGCAAGGGCGGAAAAAAAACAGGGAACTGGGAAAACGCCCCCAACTAGGGAGAAAAGGGGAAGGTGGTGTTTTTTTTTTAAAAAAAAAAACAAAAGTCCCGAAACCCAGCGACGGAACCTTTTTCAAAACCGGCTGCCGAGCCGAGAAGTGACGGACGGACGGACGGCCGACTCGCGAGGCCAGAAGGTAGCCCAGCCGCCCCTCGTCAGGCTTTTCTCAGTTACTGCGGCCCCGCTCTCCCTCCCTTCCGTAGCGGTTTAGCAGGGCTGCTTTGGAAGAGCCTTAAACGAGCCCGTCCTCAGCCACCCCTCCCCTTCCCCTTCCTTCGAGCCTCCAGCTCCAGCAGCAGTCTATCCCGGTGACGCCTCCCGTTTGCCTTCCTGGAGCCTAGCGGCCCCTCCCTCCCTCCGTGGCGGTTCAGCAGGGCTGCTTTGGAAGAGCCTTAAGCGAGCCCGTCCTCAGCCACCCTCCCTTCCCTTCCTTCGAGCCTCCAGCTCCAGCAGCAGTCTATCCCGGTAAGAACCGCCGTCTACCTTCCCGGAGACTGGCGGCCCGATCTCCTCCTTCTCTAGCGGGCAGGTGTCTAGGGCTAAAGAACCTTGAGCTCCACCACCCCTCTCCCTTCCCTTCCTTCGAGCCTCCAGCTCCAGCAGCAGTCTATCCCGGTGGATCCCAGCAGTCTATCGGTGTGACGCCTCCCGTTTGCCTTCCGGAGCCCTGCGGCCCGCTCTCCCTCCCTCCGTAGCGGCTCAGCTGGGCTGCGAGCCCGTCCTCAGTCGCCCCGCCCGGCCCTTTTGCTGGCCTCGCCTGGGCAGGGCTGGGCAGAGCCGTGACATCACCTCCGCCCACCCGTTGCCGTCCGCCGCCGCCGCCGCCGCCGCCGCCGCTGCTCGCCTCCGTCCTCCCCTCCGCCTCCTCCAGCAGCCAGCAGCGTGGCCGGGGCGCTCGGCGCGGCAGGGCCGGGCTGGCGACGGCCTCTCCTGGCGGCAGCAACGGCGGCGGCAGCAGCATCAACAGCACCAGCAGCACCAGCGGCTCCCGCAGCAGCCCCCGCAGCCGCCTCCTTCCCGGGCGCCACCTGCATGAGCCACCGCAAAGGCGACAAGCCGCCCATCAGCATCCAGGAGCACATGGCCATCGACGCCTGCCCAGGTCCCATCCGCCCCATCAAGCAGATCTCCGACTACTTCGCGTTTCCCCAGCGGCCTCCCGCCGCCGCTTTGCTCAGCCGGAGCCTCCTCTCTCTCTCTCTCTCTCACACACACACACACACACAGAGAGACTTCTAAAGTGGGTTTAATGATATTAGAGACCCTTATTGCCCTGCCAAAAAAAAAAGAGCCACCCCAACGCCTATGAAAATTAACCTTCTTCCAAGAGACACTGTGCAGGGTATTTTCACTGTTGGTGTGCATACAGGCTTAGATTTGTGCTGGGTTCTTAGTACTTAGAGCACTGACCTTCAGAGGCACCCTGGTCCCTTGGAAGCTAAAGGAGGACTCATTTTCATGCTTGCAGTGTTCAATTTGGGAAGGGCATCCAAAGAAGTGGTAGATCCTTGTGCGTCCAATCACACTTGGCCAATAAAAATTCTATTCTATTCTATTCTATTCTATTCTATTCTATTCTATTCTATTCTATTCTATTCTATTCTATTCACTCACTCATTCATTCATTCATTCCTTGTGTGTCCAATCACACTTGGCCAATAAAAATTCTATTCTATTCTATTCTATTCTATTCTATTCTATTCTATTCTATTCTATTCTATTCACTCACTCATTCATTCATTCATTCATTCCTTGTGTGTCCAATCACACTTGGCCAATAAAAATTCTATTCTATTCTATTCTATTCTATTCTATTCTATTCTATTCTATTCTATTCTATTCTATTCATTTTATTTTGTCAAATACATATTAAATAATTATATAAATATAAGCATGAATTGAATACATAAAAGGAATACAACTAAAGGGAACATTAGGACAGGGACGGTAGGCACGCTGGTGCTCTTATGCACGCCCCTTACAGACCTCTTAGGAATGGGGTGAGGTCAATACTAGATAGTCTTTGGTTAAGGCTTTGGGGATTTTGGGAAGAGACCACAGAGTCAGGTAGCACATTCCAGGCATTAACAACTCTGTTACTGAAGTCACATTTTCTGCAATCTAGATTGGAGAGGTTCACTTTTAAGTTTGAATCTATTGTGTTCTCGTGTATTGTTGTGGTTGAAGCTGAAGTAGTCATTGATAGGAAGTACATTGTAGCAGATAATTTTATGAGCTATGCTCAGGTCATACCAAAGGCGGCGTAGTTCTAAATTTTCTAAAGCTGGGAATCCTCCTTCCCCCTTTTGCACTTTTATTGTTTTTCGTTCAAATAAATATTCATGTTATTTTACTTGGCTCTATCTTTATTTTTTACATTGACCAGTAGCTGCCTCATTTCCCACCCTCGGCTTATACTCGAGTCAATAGTTTTTCCCAGTTTTTGTGGTAAAATTAGGTACCTCGGCTTATATTCGGGTCGGCTTATACTCGAGTATATACGGTAATTAAAAAAAAAGAAAAGTAATTTTAAATTTTAAAATTCTCTTACCACATTTAAAGAACCACATGAATAATACTTATCAAATGATGATCTGGTTATTGATGCAATGCATCTTTTACACCCACTTTAAAAAAAAAACACCAAAAATGTTTTGATTGGCAAATGGTTTGGATTACAGGAGATTTGATGTATGTCTACCAAATATCTTTGCATTAATGTTAATCAAAACAAACTTTCATCTTAGCAGTTTACAATGCACTGACATTTGAAAACTGTGGTTAGGGACCCTACTGTGCATAATATTTTGCTTTTATGATTCTAAAGTAAACTGTTTGCTTAGTGTCATTCTCAGACCTTTTTTTGGAAGAATGTGTGCTCAATTTAGAACTGGTTTAGTGTCGTGTCCCACTCCTCCGCTGACGGCCGGGTCAGGGAAATCCGAATCAGGCTTGCCTCTGCAGCTCTGCCCAAAGTCCTAGCAAAGTCCTCAGAGCAGGCAGGAGACCAGAAAGTGACTTCAGCAAGATAAGTTCGACTTTGCCTGACTCAGAGACTGCCAGAAAGCAGATCCTTTATATAGGCCATGGGGTGTGGCTCCATGATTCAGCACTCATTAAGGCCTGCCCCTCCCTTCCTTCTGTTGCCTCCGCCTATCCAATCTTCTGATGCGAGGGTCACTCCAATCAGCTGTTGGTAATAAACCCTCCTCAGGCTCACATGCTGTGGAGGAGGGGGAGGGGTCTAGCTGCTCCGTTTGCCTGGGCATGGAGTCAGGGCTGGGGCCGGGAGGTGCTCCTTCTTCTGCAGTTTGTCTGGGCATGGAGCCAGGACTGGGGCCGGGAGGCATACATTCCTCCGTGTTCGGGAGCAGATAAGAAGGCCCCGGCTGCTCTGAGGGCGGGCAAGACACAACATTTAGACTGGAAAGGCCTTTTTGTCCATAAGTGACCTTCTCCAATCACGTTGATTAGAATAACAAAATAACAGAGTTGGAAGGGACTTTGGAGGTCCTTTAGTCCAGACCCTTGCTCTATCAGCAAACTCTGAATCAGGAAATCATTTCAGACAAATGACTATCTGATCCCTTCTTAAAAACCTCCAGTAATGGAGCACCACATTTTCTGAAGGCAAGTCATTCCACTGATTAATTGTTCTATCAGGAAATTCCTCCTTATTTCCAGGTTGGTTCTCTCATTGATTAGTTTCCATCAGGGGTGGTATTCACTTAGCTTCCCTACCGGTTCACAATTCTGTGCACACATGCCATCTTCCGCGCATGCGCAGAGCCTCAAAAATGTGGGAAAATGGGACGTCATGACATCAGTGCGGGTGGCCAGGGCATCCCGCAGTCGCCCCTACCGGTTTGCCAGAATCACAGCTTCGATTCGGCTGAAGAGGCTGTAGAAAAAATGCTTTTAAAGGGTTCTAATGATCCTAGCTGAGCCGCACAATCATCAGAGGCTTTTTTTATTTTTAAAAGCATTTTTTCAGCCGAAAAACAACCTCTGATGATTGCGCGGCTCAGCTGGGATGGGGTGTGGTCAGGGATTTTTGCTACTGGTTCTCCGAACCACCCGCCGCCATCGCGGGTGGTCCGAACTGGGAGCATTTCACCCCTGAATGAAAGTGCTATAACTCAGGGACAGTCACTGTTCAGTCTTCCCGCGAACACTTCTGAGCCTTTAGGAGAGCAGTGGGCAAAAATTATCTTTCTCCATCTCTTCACCACACCTCCCTGATTAGAATGTTGATCGCCTGGAGAGGGCTATAATCTAAAGGTTAGATGGCACCAAATCTGACGGCGGGTTAATTGAGTGACATTCAAGGGCAAGAAGTCTGAGAAACCATGAAATTTATGCCGCCGAATAATCAGCCTCTCACCATTAAGAAACAGAAAGGGATGCAGTCTGCAAATATCTGTAAGCATAACTGATTGGTTTTCATGGACATTCTGTCAGCTGCTGGGTTTTATTTCAACAAGTCAAAACTCCTGGAGCCCATCGCTTGTAAGAGAGACAAGTTTTTAAACACCAGCACTTGACTTTTCCTACAAAAAAGGGTTCAGCAGCAAATTGAAATCCAAAAAATTTTCTGAAAGGAGGTCTCCAAATCTATGCATTTTTGTTCAACTTTCACATATTGCATTCTTGATGCATTTCCTGCCCCCACCCCATGTATGAATGAATACCCCCCCCCCAATGTATGAATGAACATTTGGCACATAGGTCAGAAAGATGTACATTTGAATAAAGTGACCAGATTTCAGCGATGGCAAAGCGGGACACCATTGACCGGGGGAGGAGGGGGGACTGTGCATGCTCACTGAGTCTCGCCACCTGGCTGAAGGAGGAGGAGTGGCTGCTGCTTCTCAGCTCTTCCAGGCAGGCTCGGCTCCCCTCGGCTCTCCTCTCGGCTCTTCCAGGCAGTGGGCGATCTCGCACCCCCTTCTCCGCCACTCCCCCTTCTCTGCCTCCTCCTCCTCCTCTTGCGTTGCCGCCTCCCAATTTCAGAATGGGAGTGGAAAAAAAAATCGGGACTTTTTTGAAATGCCAT
Source organism: Ahaetulla prasina (assembly GCF_028640845.1). Taxonomy (NCBI): domain Eukaryota; kingdom Metazoa; phylum Chordata; class Lepidosauria; order Squamata; family Colubridae; genus Ahaetulla; species Ahaetulla prasina. Next base: position 287,430,613 of record NC_080540.1, on the reverse strand, counting down.
GGGACGCGGGACAAATTATTAAAAAGCGGGACTGTCCCGACATCTGGTCACTATACATTTGAAGCAGTGGTGAAATCCAAATTTTTGGTACTACTGGATTTTGGTACTACCACTGGCGTGGCTTGGTGGGCATGGCAGGGGAAGGATAATGCAACATCTCCATCCCCTCCCCACTCCTGGGGGAAGGATATTGCAAAATCTCCATTCCCACCCCACTCTGGGGCCAGCCAGAGGTGGCATTTGTCGATTCTCCAAACTACTCAAAATTTCCACTACCGGTTCTCCAGAACCTGTCAGAAGCTGCTGGATTTCACCCCTGATTTCAAGTATGCAAAAGGCAGAACTGTAAGAACCATACTGCAAAATTTGGAAAAGTTCTCGACTTATCCAAAAGAGGTGTTTAACAATCTGAATCTTAGAGGGTTCATATTAGAGGACTTGGTTAAGCTTGTGGACAAAGCAAAATTCTTCAGCAACCCTACGTAAAAGGCTAATTTTGTAAATGTTCTCTCAGAAATATATATGGATTGACTATTTAAGTCAACCATTTAAATATGAGTCAGCAATATGCTGCGACCATTCAAAAAGCCAATGCAAACCTAGGCTGCATCAACAGAAGGATATGTTGTGGTCTGTCAGCAGCCTACGGAGCTGGCAACGGAGTCGGACAGTGATAAGGTCCATCGGAAAGTGAGGTGTGGACTCTAGAGCCCCCAGAGACTGAGAGTAGTGAGGCAGAGGAAAAGGAGGAGCCTGTTCCTAATACATGTATGAGAAGAGCTGCCAGAAGGCAAGAGCAGCTTAAGCAGAGAAGACAACTCGGGAGTAGGGCCAAGAGATGATTGGCTCCTCCCATAAGGCTTAAAACAGACCAGCACCAGCATTTGAGCTTTGCTGGAAAACAGCGTTGTAGCTGTGTCTTCTGCTTCATGTACATCTTTGTTTTTGTGGCTTCTGGATGTTTGCCAGGAAGGGCCTTTGGCAGTTTGCCTAATTGGACTAAGGTTTGTGAGATAACTGAGGAATTTGTGTTGGGAGGCATTTGTTTTACTTTGAGTTGAACAACGCTGGGAAAGAAGTAATTTCCAGCTGTTCGAATAAAGTTTGTTTTTCCACAAGTTTATTACTACCTCCTTGGGCTTGGGTCACAGCAGGATAGAATCAAGATCACGTGAAGCATTAGTACCATTCTATAATGCCTTAGTAAGACCACACTTGGAATACTGCATTCAGTTTTCATCACCATGATATAAAAAAGATGTTGATACTCTGGAAAGGGTACAAAGAAGAGCAATTAAGATGATTAGGGGGCTGGAGGCTAAAACATATGAAGAACGGTTGCAGGAATTGGATATGTCTAGTTTAGTGAAAAGGACTAGGGTGGTAAGAATGTAAAACAAGAAACATGGTTTGAAACTAACCAAGGAGAGAACCAACCTAGAACTTCCTAACAGTGAGAACAATCAACCAGTGGAACAGCTTGCCTTCAGAAGTTGTGGTTGCTCCATCAGTAGAGGCTTGTAAGAAGAGACTAGGCAGCCATTTGTCTGAAATAGTATAGGGTCTTGAGCAGGGGGTTGGACTAGAATACCTGCAAGGTCCTTTCCAACTCTGGTAATGGTGATGATGATGATGATGACGACAACTTGTATTACTTATTTCTCATGATTTATATTGTTTACTTAGTATCTTTGTATGATTTATGTTGATTTTTCCATTAGTACCCTATGGGCTATCCCTAAGTGTTGTATCGTATGATTTATGATGAAGGTATTTTTACGATGACTATGATCACGATTTATCACTTATTACTTGTATGTACACTGAGAGTTTACGCATCGGAGACAATTTCCTTTTATGTCCAATCACACTTGGCCAAAAAAGAATATTCTATTCTGTTCTGTTCTGTTCTGTTCTGTTTTGACTCTACTCTACTCTACTCTACTCTACTCTACTCTACTCTACTCTACTCTACTCTACTCTACTCTACTCTACTCTACTCTACTCTACTCTCTATTCCTATGCCTATGCCATGCCACCAAGAATTAATATTCAGAGAGAAATTTCTTTGCATCCAGAATTGGAAACATGAAAAAAAAAAAAAAACCTCTTCAGTTGCGATGCTCCAGTTATAAAATCTCCTCTCCCCCCTTCAAAAATAAATGAACACTTTAGATTGGAATTGATGCTAGTTTTTATTTGTGTAAAAGGACATATTCATCCACCCAAGTTTTTAGTTTGCAGGAAGCATAGGCCAATCTCAATTCATTTTCTGGTTTTAGTGGATCGTACGGTCTGAACTTCAGCGGCTCTGTTTATAATATTTCATCTTTGATTGTATTTGCTATGGGACAGATGATATATAAATAAAGAACTCTTCCACTGTTGATAGCCAAGTTCGTCCATGCAGCTGTTTCAAAAGAACAATAAGCCTCTCTCCTGTTCTTTGATTTCTTCAATAATTGCACTCGTTCGGTTTAAAATACAGTCATTACGGAATGAAAATAGTGGTTAAGTTTGCCTACTCAGGTCACCTGTTCTTTTCAGCAAAAGGGAAAGAATGAGTTCTGGACAAATAAAAACAGAAAAACACATTATTTGTTATACGACAATGGGAAAAAAAATCACAGCTGCCAGTTCTTTAACTGGCGTTGGCCTTCATAGGCATCGAGTCCTTCCCAAGAATTCTAGGATGTTGTAAAGTATCGGAGTAGCATAACTGTCTTTTGTGATTGACAGGTGGAATTTTTTTATTATTATTCTCATTGCAGAGCTACAATAGCGACAGTCCCAAGCTGTCAGACAAATCTTTTTGAGTTCTCAGATTGATTATCTGACATCAGGAACAGGGAGGAATTAAAACCTTAATCCGCCAACTAGAAATTTTTTGATTTCTCTCCTATAATTGGTTTATCTGGATCTCAAAGTGATACCTTTCTTCCATATCTCTACCAGCCATACTGATTGTCACTTAGCAAGACTACCATTCCTCCCTCCCCACATCCCTCCCTCCTTTCTCTTTCCTTCCTTCCTTCCCTCCTTCCTTCCTTCCTTCCTTCCTTCCTTCTTTCTTTCTTTCTTTCTTCATTTATTTATTTATTTCTTCCATTCAAGTTGACTTCACATTTTGAGCCCAGAGATGGATTGTTATAATTATGCTTTGATGAACTATCAGGTGAAGTAAAACCAGCTCCAAGAGGTTTGTGCATAATGTTTGCTGAATCCCATGCCTTTGCAAAAGTTTCTGGATCTTTTCTTGGTTCCATTTATTTATGTATTAATAAAATAATATTGATTGATATGAATACGGGGAGGTATGCTGGATACATTTTATCCATTCATTCATTCATTTACTTAGTAAGTTATCATTCTGTTTAAAATATGGGATTAAAAAAATCAAGAAGTAGTTTAAAATAAAATGCAATGAAAACAATTACTTTTTTTAAAAAAAATGTACATATATTTATATCCTATATTTCCATTTCAAATGGCAAAGTTGTCTTGACCAAAATATATGTGTATATCTATAGAGTTTATATCCAGAAAAACAGTATTACACACAAAGAGAAAGACAGAGTGAGAATAAAACTTCAAATATAGACCAATAAAAATGAAAAAAAGAAAGGAAAAATGAGCATTGTTAATCTCAACTTACTCAGCTCAATGACTCTCTTTAATTCTGGCTCCCTTAATAATTGAAGTTTTTGAACAATCTGCTAAAATAACTGCAGAATTTGGGGGGAACTGTTTTCTAGACCAGGGGTCCCCAACCCCTATTCCATGGACTGGCACCGGGCCATGGCATGCCAGCAATTGGGCCGCGGAAACAAGAGAAGCCCCATCCACAGGATGCAGGCACCACACAAAAATATGTCCCCTCCAGTCACCGGAAAAATCTTTTTCCACGGAACCAGTCCCTAATGGCCAAAAGGTTGGAGGCCACTGTTCTAGACCAGGAGTCTCCTACCTTGGCAACTTTAAGACTTGTGGACTTCAACTCCCAGAATTCCTCAGCCAAATTTTGCTGGCTGAGGAACTCTGGGAGTTGAAGTCCACAAGTCTTAAAGTTGCCATGGTAGGAGACCCCCTGATCTAGACTATTTCAAAATGACATCTTTAGATGCCAGTCTGTCATTTAATCTTGAAATATTTTTTTCCCCTTTTGGCCTTCCTAATTCACCTCTGGCAATTGAACAAAAAAATCTCAGAAGAAGACAGTCTTGTCAGTCCCACAAGGATAAACCAGATTTTTAGAAGCCTCATTAATTTGGTTCGGGTGAGGACTTCTTTTACTGTATAGTTTCTGTAACAAAATCTTGCAAATCTGAATGTGCTTTCCACCCAAACAAGAAATCTTAAGTTGTTGTTGTTGTTGTTGTTGTTGTTGTTGTTGTTGTTATTATTATTATTATTATTATTATTATTATTATTTACTTTATTCATTAAACATGAAACTCAGTCAAGTGAACATTCAGAAATGCATCACAAATACCATTGACTGGTGATAATGGTTGATACAGGTTGCTGCCAGTGTCCTAGGTATCAACTAAGTACCTTCTTAAGATATTCAATGTTCCAGGTAGCGCAGTTTTTTGCAGTTCCACTGGTGTTATTGCAGGAAGCTGCAATTTGTTGATGTATCTTATAAAATTCTTGGACATGGTACCAAGTGCCCCGATGACAATGGGCATCACTGTTACATTTTCCATCCATACCCATGTAGTTCCGATGGCCAGGTCGCGATATTTCATGATTTTCTCCAGTTCTTTTTCTTCGACTCTGGCATCTCTTGGTACTGCAATGTCAATAAATTGTACATTTCAGTTTTTGACAACTGTGATATCTGGTGTGTTGTATTCCAAGTGACGATCTGTCTGTATTCGAAAGACCTATTCTTTTATTCATTAAGCATGAAACTCAGTCAACTGGACATTTAAAAATGTGTCACAAATACCATTGACTGATGCTAATGGCTGATAAGGGTTGCTGCCAGCATCCTAGGTCAACCAAGTATCTTCTTAAAATATACAATGTTATGAGTAGCACAGTTTTTTACAGTTGTTGTTGTTGTTTACATTTATACCCCGCCCTTCTCCGAAGACTCAGGGCGGCTTACAGTGTATAAGGCAATAGTCTCATTCTATTTGTATATTTTTACAAAGTCAACTTATTGCCCCCCCAACAATCTGGGTCCTCATTTTACCTTCCTTATAAAGGATGGAAGGCTGAGTCAACCTTGGGCCGGGCTCGAACCTGCAGTAATTGCAGGCTACTGTGTTCTTAATAACAGGCTTTTACCAGCGTGAGCTAAACCGGCCCTTTACAGTTCCGCTGTAAAAAAATGCAATTTGTAGGAAGCTGCAATTTCTTGATGTGTTTTGTAAAATTATCGGACATGATACCATGCCCTAATGACGATGGCTATCAGTTACATGTTTCATCCATAAACATGTTGTTGTTATTATCTCTTTTATTCATTAAACATGAAACTCAATTAACTGAACATTGAAAAAGGCATCAAAAATACCATTGACTGGTGCTAATGATTAATATGGGTTGCTGCCAGCATTGTTGTTGTTGTTGTTATTGTTGTTGTTGGTGGTGGTGGTGTTATCTTTTATTCATTAAAAATGAAACTCAGTCAACTAAACATTTAAATATATCACAAATATCATTGACTGGCTCTGATGGTTAATACAGATTGCTGCCAGCATCCTAGGTATAGAATAGAATAGAATAGAATAGAATTTTTTATTGGCCAAGTGTGATTGGACACACAAGGAATTTGTCTTGGTGCATATGCTCTCAGTGTACATAAAAGAAAAGATATGTTCATCAAGTACAACATTTACAACACAATTGATGATCAATATATCAATATAAATCATAAGGATTGCCAGCAACAAGTTATAGACATACAGTCATAAGTGGAAAGAGATTGGTGATGGGAACTATGAAACGATTAATAGTAGTGCAGATTCAGTAAATAGTCTGACAGTGTTGATGGAATTATTTGTTTAGCAGAGTGATGGCCTTCGGGGAAAAACTGTTCTTGTGTCTAGTTGTTCTGGTGTGCAGTGCTCTATAGCGTCGTTTTGAGGGTAGGAGTTGAAACAGTTTATGTCCAGGATGCGAGGGATCTGCAAATATTTTCACGGCCCTCTTCTTGATTCGTGCAGTATACAGGTCCTCAATGGAAGGCAAGTTCAACCAAGTATCTTCTTAAAATATATGTTGTTCTGAATAGCACAGAATTTTGTGCTTTTGCAGCTCCACTGGTGCTACAGCAGAAAGCTGCAACTTCTTATTTAATATTATTATTATTAATATATTATTATCATCATCGTCGTCGTCATCATCATCATCATCTGGGAACATTCTGAGATGTGTTTGAAGTTCATTCTGAATTTTCATCGCACATTTGCGCACACACAGAAATACACATCACTGAATGGATGCAAATGACAGAAATGATTGCTAGCATTTTCAAAATTGTCTTCATGCTAAAACTCAGCACCAGTCTTCTTTTGATTAAAGTAACCAAGGTGAGAAAGGTATTTTAAATTTTTTCCCCTTAAAAAAAAGTACTATAGACACACACAAAGCGGATGGGGGCAGGAATGGAAATTCCAAACTACTCAAATATCATTTTTTTTTCTATTTATTTCAGAATAGTCAAATGTAACATATATAGAACAATCGTGGATGTCTCCTTTGAATTTATTTTTACTCTTTCCATCTGGACAATTAATTATAATTGTAATATATTGTAAATGCTATTCTGTGTTAATTAAATTCCTGCGTCAGAAAAAAAAAAAGATCTATACTGCAAAGGTCATGAGCTTTAGGCAGATGGCACCCAGATTTGCAATTGCAGATAATGTCAAATAGGGGTTGGCATTTTCTGCAATTAGAATGGAGTTTTACATCTTTATCTGACCGCATAGTTTTCCAGGATGATATGTTTGCAACCTGGTACTTAGCGCCATGTAATTTAGACCTTCTACCATGCTGCTCCGTGCCCTCTTTCCTTCCTTTCCCAGCATTATAACTTCTCCAGAGAACTAGGACTTCTCATAGTGTGTCCAAAATACGATAATTTGAGCCTAGTAATTTGTGTCGTCTGAATTGATTTGTTCTACAATTTGTATTTTAGCAACTAAATTTAGTCTGGAGGCTAAATTGTGTGATGAGTGGTTAAGGGAGCGATATATGTCTAGCCGATCGAAGAGAAGGATTAGGGATGACATGATAGCTGTCTTCCAGTTCTTGAGGGGCTGCCACAGAGAAGAGTGGATTGGCTTAGTCTCCAAATCACCAAAGAGCAGGACAAGTAGTGATGGACAGAAATGTATTAAAGAGAGATCCAAGCTAGAATTAAGGAGAAATTTCCTGACAGTGAAAACAAATTAACAATATTACATTTGTGTCCTATTTAGGTGCTTCTAGGTTGAAAGGATTAGCTAATTATGTCACTTTTGTCTAGGGGATGCCTGAGGGGGCTCCTTTCATATCCCTGTTATTTTCCTACCAAAGTGGTACCTATTTATCTGCTTGCATTTGCTTAAAACTGCTAGGCAGGCAGGAGCTAGAGCAAATTGATAGGAACTCATTCTGCCTCATGGATTGTTTTCAGGTTTCAAACCACCAAGCTTTTGACCTCACAATGGTCTATTGACTCAACATCCTAACCACATGAGCCAGTGGTAGTAATTAAGTGGCCTCTTAATTACAATTAATCAATGGAATAGCTTGCCTGCTGGAATTGTGGGTATTCCATCACCAGAATTTTTCAAGAGGAGACTGAACAATTATTTGACCAGGATGGTATAAGGTCCCCTGCTTTGAGCAGGAAATTGGACTAGGTGATCTCTGAGGCCCCTTCTAGCTATATGGTTCTATGTTCTATTATTATTTGTTCATTTCTTTGCCTATCAAAGATATCCTCATGTGTCTTCTCCAACATCAAAGTTCAAAACTATCAATATTCATTCTAGCATGCTTCTTCAAAGTCCAACCTTCTCCTCCATAAAAGGAAAGAAGGAAAACCAATTGTCAACATACTAGTGTTGGAAGAAATATCCATCTGGTTCAGTTCCAATCTGGGAGACACTGGAAACATGGAGGCTGATTGGAAAGATGGTTTATTGATGAAGCAGAACCATATGAGTGTGTGGTTCCAGGTAGCTGACAAAATCGAGTTGAGAGTGGGTGGCTTTTACACCTTCTTCTTCTTCTTTTTTTGCATTTATATTCCGCCCTTCTCCGAAGACTCAGGGCGGCTTACACTATGTCAAGCAATAGTCTTCATCCATTTGCATATTATATACAAAGTTAACTTATTGCCCCCAACACTCTGGGTCCTCATTTTACCTACCTTATAAAGGATGGAAGTCTGAATCAACCTTGGGCCTGGTGGGAATTGAACCTGCAGTAATTGCAAACAGCTGCTGTTAATAACAGACTGCATTAGTCTGTTGAGCCACCAGAGCCCTTTTGGGCTTTGTATTTGAACTTCCTGTTCCTGTACAAGAAGATGTCCTTTGTGGCTTGGTGGGCATGGCTTGCCAGGGGAAGGATGCAAAATCTCCATTCCCACCCCACTCCTAAGGAAAGTATATTGCAAAATCTCCATTCCCACCACACTCCAGAGGAAGGATACTGCAAAATCCCCATTCCCTTCCCACTCCTGGGAAGGATATTGCAAAATCTCCAATCCCACCACACTCTGGGGCCAGCCAGAGGTGGTATTTGCTGGTTTCCTAAACTACTACTGTTGCGAAGGTTGTAGAGAGTGCCGTGGCGCGACAGCTACCCCAATACCTGGATGAAGACGTCTATCTAGACCCGTTCCAGTCCGGCTTCCGACCCGGATACAGCACGGAGACAGCTTTGGTCGCATTGGTGGATGATCTCTGGAGGGCTCGGGACAGGGGTTATTCCTCTGCCCTGGTCCTATTAGACCTCTCAGCGCTCGATACCATCGACCATGGTATCTTGCTGCGCCGGTTGGGGGATTGGGAGTGGAGGCACCGTATATCGGTGGTTCTCCTCCTATCTCTCCGACCGGTCGCAGACGGTGTTGACAGGGGGCAGAGGTCGACCGCGAGGGGCCTCACTTGTGGGGTCCCTCAGGGTCGATTCTCTCGCCTTCTGTTCAACATCTACATGAAGCCGCTGGGTGAGATCATCAGTGGTTTCGGGTGAGATACCAGCAGTACGCTGATGACACCCAGCTGTACTTTTCCACCCCGGACCACCCCAATGAAGTTGTTGAAGTGCTGTCCCGGTGCTTGGAAGCCGACGGGTCTGGATGGGGAGAAACAGGCTCAAGCTTAATCCTCCAAGACGGAGTGGCTGTGGATGCCGGCACCCGATTCAGTCAGCTGCAGCCGCGGCTGGCTGTTGGAGGCGAGTTATTGGCCCCAAAGGATAGGGTGCGAACTTAGGTGTCCTCCTGGACGATCGGCTGTCATTTGAAGATCATTTGACGGCCGTCTCCAGGGGCCTTCCACCAGGTCCGCCTGGTCCGGCAGTTGCGCCTTCCTTGATCGGGATGCCTTATGCACGGTCACTCATGCGCTCGTTACCTCTCGCTGGATTACTGTAATGCTCTCTACATGGGGCTCCCCTTGAAGTGCGCTCGGAGGCTTCAGTTAGTCCAGAATGCAGCTGCAGCGGGTTATAGAGGAGCTACGTAGCTCCCATGTAACACCGATCCTGCGCAGGCTGCACTGGCTGCCTGTGGCTTTCGAGTGCACTTTAAGGTGTTGGTTATGACCTTTAAAGCGCTCCATGGCTTAGGACCTGGGTACTTACGGGACCGCCTGCTGCTACCACACGCCTCCCACCGACCCGTACGCTCCCATAGAGAGGGACTTCTCAGGGTGCCGTCCGCCAAACAATGCCGGCTGGTGGCCCCCAGGGGAAGGGCCTTCTCTGTGGGGGCGCCCACACTCTGGAATGAGCTTCCCCCGGGTCTACGTCAAATACCTGACCTTCGGACATTTCGTCGCGAACTAAAAACACATCTCTTTATCCGCGCGGGGCTGGCTTAAATTAGTTTTAAGGGGAAATTTTATTAATTTTAAATGGGGTTTTTAGTATGGAAATTTTTAATCTCAGGCTAATTTAAATAAGTTTTTTAAATGGTATTTTAATCTGTATATTGTATTGTTTTATTTTTGCCTGTACACTGCCCTGAGTCCTTCGGGAGAAGGGCGGTATAAAAATTAAATAAAATAAAATAAATAAATAATAAATAAATACTCAAAATTTTTGCTACCGGTTCTTTGAACTGCTCAAAATTTCCACTACCGGTTCTCCATAACCCGTCAGAACCTGCTGGATTTTGTCTTTGTTCAGACTTTGCTGCAGGCAGTTTCAAAATATCCTGTCTTGAATGGATGACCAAATCTGCATTTCTAAAAGGTGTCTTCTCAGTTTCTGTTTGGGGGCAGGGAGATTGGGGCTGCTTCCTGCTTCTAAAAAAACATGTTTCTCCATTTCTCATTCTGGGGAAATTTAATATTCTGCCCTTTTAATATTTCTCAAAATATTTCATTCTTCTTGGGGGGGGGAGTGACTTTCTACACTGGTTTATACACTACTTCATAGCAACTAAATATATTTTCCAAGCCTTTATTCTTGCCTTGCCACATGATGGTCTATGGCCGTGATGGTGAACCTATAGCACACATGCCACAGGTGGCACGCGGAGCCAATCTGTGGGCACGCAAACATTGCCCTAGCTCAGCTCCAGCATGCATGTACATGCTGGTCAGCTGATTTTCGGGCCTTCCGGACCCACCGGAAGTCGGGAAACGAGCTGTTTCCAGCCTCCAGGGGGTAGGGAAGTCCATTTTCGCCCTTCCCAGGCTCCTAGAAAGCCCCTGGAGCCTGGGGAGAGCAAAAAATGGGCCTTCTGGTCCCACCGGAAGTCGGAAAATAGGCCACTTATGGCCTCCAGGGGGTGGCGGTGGGGAAGGCTGTTTTTGCCCTCCCCAGGCTCCTAGAAAGCCTCTGGAGCCTGGGGAGGGTGAACAACAAGCCTACTGGGCCCACTGGATCATCACATGCCAAAAGTGGGGCTCGCACCGGGGAGGGCGCACATGCATTGGGGGGGGTGCATTGAATTATGGGTGCGGGCACACACACGTGTATGACCCCCATTCCCCCCATTTTTGGCACGTGATGGCCAAAAGGTTAGCCATCACTGGTCTATGGCATATTTCCTGAATGCTGATCCATTTACTGTTGATACTTCCTGCTAAAGAGCAAAAGCTATCCACCACCTTAGTATCTCCATTATCAATTCTAAAGTTGGTTAGGTAATAATTGCCATTTATCTGGCCTTCTTTACATGTAATCGTATTCCTATTTTTTTCACTCTGCTCCTTGACTTTCATTAATTATTAAAGCTTGCAGATCATTTGCATTTTCCGCTATCAGAGTCATGTCATCAGCACGGCTCACATTATTGAAGCTTATTCCTCTACTCTAAAAACATATTTATCTTCCAATTCAGGCCTCCCTCAATAAATGTTCAGGATACAGAGAGTACAATGCAAGACTTTATTCTTGGCAGATGGAGGTGGGAGGGGTCGAAATAGGAGAGCTCTGGTGAATAAGACAGAGCGGCACTATTTCATTCTGAGTTTCTTTGCAATCTTTTCCAGCGTTTACTCAATTGTTCCACTTTCAGACCTCCCCTCTTCCTTTATGGTGAGGGCTTCAGTTCTGCAAATTGTTGGAAGATTTTTTTTAAAATGAAAACTGCCAGCTTGTGCTTCTTCAAAGCCACTGTTTCTCCTCTGGTTCATCCAAGCGTTCAGTTGAAGTGCGCCAGTCCCTGAATGCTTCAAAGTTGAAACTGATGCTGCAAATATAACCAAAACACTTTCCTTCCTGCTTGGTTTTTTTATTTTTATTTATAAAATTTATTGGCTGCCCATCTTATCATAAGATAACTCTGGGTGATATCAAAATAAATGTTTGTTTGTTTGTTTGTTTGTTTGTTTGTTTGTTTGTTTGTTTATTTATTTATTTATTTATTTATTTATTTATTTATTATTTATTTATTTATTTATTTATAATTGCATTTGTATACCACCCTTCTCCCGAAGGACTCAGGGCGGTCCACAGCCAATTAAAAAATACAATAAATACAAGTTAAAAACAGACTAAAATTTATATAAATAGTGGCCAAAAATATTAAAAACTAAGTAATACAAAAAACTAAAACCCCATTTAAAATTACTTATTCAGGCTAGCCCAGCTCGATTGAATAAAAGAGTCTTCAGCTCACGGCGGAAGGTCCGAAGGTCAGGGAGTTGGCGAAGCCCCGGAGGCAGCTCATTCCAGAGGGCAGGAGCTCCCACAGAGAAGGCCCTACCCCTGGGGGTCGCCAGTCAAAATTGTTTCCCCAACAGCACCCCAAGGAGGCCCTCCCTGTGGGAGCACACAGGTTGGTGGGAGGCTGTTTGTGGCAGTAGGCGGTCCCGTAGATAGCCCGGTCCTAAGCCATGGAGTGCTTTAAAGATGGTAACCAACACCTTGAATTGTACCCAAAAGACCACCGGAAGCCAGTGCAGTTCGGAGAATATTTGTCTCTTAAGTCAGGGGCAGGGGTGAAATGCTACCAGTTCAGATGAACCGGTGGTAAAAAAATGCTACCGGTTTGGGTGAACCGGTATTCCCAACAATCAGCTGGATGACAATCAGCTGTGATGCACTATTTATATTAGCTAGAATTGTCAGATTTCCTGCTTTCTAGCTAATCTAAATTGAGTGGCACAGAGAATTCCCCCTTCCCCTTGCTATTCTACTTACCTTTCAGATTCGGAAGGCTTCAAAATGTTCCTTTTTTAACTCTGCACAGGCGCGCTCAGGCGAAGTGCGCACTTGGTAGCAGACTCACAGAACCAGTAGCAGACTTCAGGGGATTTCACAGCTGGTCAGGGGTCCCCAAGATTCAGGCCATGGTCCACTACCGGGCCTTGTGACTTTTGGAACCAGGCCATGGAAGTGGCAGGTGAGTGTGTGTGGGTGTGTGCATCTCGATTCGCGCTAGCAGCGGGTGAGCGTCTGCACGTGAGCTCCATTTGCAAAAGTGAGAGGCACATATGCCAACCACTCACAGAAATGGAGCTGTGCATGCTTGCCCACTGTGCACGGAAAACCATTCCCTCTCCTCTCCCACACCAGCCTGCAAAGCCGAAAAGATTGGGGAATTCTGTCTTAAGTTGCCCAACAACATTAGTAGTATGGTCCACCAACCTTTTTTCAGAAACTTTAATTACAGAGAAGTTGTTTTTTTTTTAAATACACATTCCTGCTCCAGGTTGTCCAAAGCACAAAGAATTTGGAAAAAACAACAAGCGTATCTCTCCAGTAGTCATTAAGATAAAAAGCATGTTTCCCATTATTACACTGGGTTTCTTAAATCTTTCTTTATTTTCACCAAACTGGTAGGTTTTTAAATGCACAGTGAGAGAGGTGGTATTCAGCCAGTTCGGACCGGTTCACCCGAACCGGTAGCGGAAATCATGGGTGGCCCCATCCTGACTCTATGCCATCCTATTTAGGCACGTTTTTGAGGCCAGGAGCATGCGCTGAAGGCACACTCACATTTGCGAACTGGTAGGGACGCTGTAGCTCAGAGGCTAGGATGTTGAGCTTGTCAATCGAAAGGTTGGCAGCTCAGCGGTTCGAATCCCTAGTGCTGCCGTGTAACGGGGTGAGCTCCCGTTACTTGTCCCAGCTTCTGCCAACCTAGCAGTTTCAAAAGCATGTAAAAAAATGCAAGTAGAAAAAATAGGGACCACCTTTGGTGGGAAGGTAACAGCGTTCCGTGCGCCTTTGGCGTTGAGTCATGCCGGCCACATGACCACGGAGACATCTTCAGACAGCGCTGGCTCTTCGGCTTTGAAACGGAGATGAGCATGGCCCCCTAGAGTCAGCAACGACTAGCAGGTATGTGCGAGGGGAACCTTTACCTTTACCTTTTTAGGGAAAGTAAATGAATACCACCCCTGCACAGTGAGTATGTTTGCAGTTGAGTCAAGGAGGCAAAATCTCCATTCCCACCCCACTCCTGAGGAAAGTATATTGCAAAATCTCCATTCCCACCACACTCCAGGGGAAGGATACTGCAAAATCCCCATTCCCTTCCCACTCCTGGGGGAAGGATATTGCAAAATCTCCATTCCCACCACACTCCTGAGGAAAGTATATTGCAAAATCTCCATTCCCACCACACTCCAGGGAAGGATACTGCAAAATCCCATTCCTTCCCACTCCTGGGGAAGGATATTGCAAAATCTCCATTCCACCACACTCCAGGGAAGGATACTGCAAAATCCCATTCCTTCCCACTCCTGGGGAAGGATATTGCAAAATCTCCATTCCCACCCCACTCCTGAGGAAAGTATATTGCAAAATCTCCATTCCCACCACACTCCAGGGGAAGGATACTGCAAAATCCCCATTCCCTTCCCACTCCTGGGGGAAGGATATTGCAAAATCTCCATTCCCACCACACTCTGGGGCCAGCCAGAGGTGGTATTTGCTGGTTTCCTAAACTACTCAAAATTTCTGCTACCGGTTCTCCGAACTGCTCAAAATTTCCGCTACCGGTTCTCCATAACCTGTCAGAACCTGCTGGATTCTGCCTTTGTTCAGATTTTGCTGCAGGGAGTTTCAAAATATCCTGTCTTGAATGGATGACCAAATCTGCATTTCTAAAAGGTGTCTTCTCAGTTTCTGTTTGGGGGCAGGGAGATTGGGGCTGCTTCCCGCCTCTAAAAAAACATGTTTCTCCATTTCTCATTCTGGGGGAAATTTAATATTCTGCCCTTTTAATATTTCTCAAAATATTTCATTCTTCTTGGGGGGGAGTGACTTTCTACACTGGTTAATATACTACTTCATAGCAACTAAATATATTTTCCAAGCTTTTATTCTTGCCTTGCCACATGATGGTCTATGGCCGTGATGGTGAACCTATAGCACACATGCCACAGGTGGCACGCGGAGCCAATCTGTGGGCATGCAAACATTGCCCTAGCTCAGCTCCAGCATGCATGCACATGCTGGTCAGCTGATTCTCGGGCCTTCCAGACCCACCGGAAGTTGGGAGACAAGCTGTTTCCAGCCTCTGGGGGGTAGGGAAGTCCGTTTTTGCCCTTTCCAGGCTCCTAGAAAGCCCCTGGAGCCTGGGGAGAGCAAAAAATGGGCCTTCGGTCCCACTGGAAGTCGGCAAATAGGCCATTTATGGCCTCCAGGGGGTGGTGGTGGGGAAGGTTGTTTTTGCCCTCCCCTGGCTCCTAGAAAGCCTCTGGAGCCTGGGGAGGGTGAACAACAAGCCTATTGGCCCACTGGGTCATCACATGCCAAAAGTGGGGCCAGATTGTTGGGGGGCAATAAGTTGACTTTGTAAAAAATATATATATACAAATAGAATGAGACGTGATACATTGTAGCGCCTGGTCTATGGCATATTTCCTGAATGCTGATCCATTTACTGTAAACCAAAAAAAAGCTATCCACCACCTTAGTATCTCCATTATCAATTCTAAAGTTGGTTAGGTAATAATTGCCATTTATCTGGCCTTCTTTACATGTAATCGTATTCCTATTTTTTTCACTCTGCTCCTTGACTTTCATTAGTTATTAAAGCTTGCAGATCATTTGCATTTTCCGCTATCAGAGTCATGTCATCAGCACGGCTCACATTATTGAAGCTTATTCCTCTACTCTAAAAACATATTTATCTTCCAATTCAGGCCTCCCTCAATAAATGTTCAGGATACAGAGAGTACAATGCAAGACTTTATTCTTGGCAGATGGAGGTGGGAGGGGTCGAAATAGGAGAGCTCTAGTGAATAAGACAGAGCGGCACTATTTCATTCTGAGTTTCTTTGCAATCTTTTCCAGCGTTTACTCAATTGTTCCACTTTCAGACCTCCCCTCTTCCTTTATGGTGAGGGCTTCAGTTCTGCAAATTGTTGGAAGATTTTTTTTTTAAATGAAAACTGCCAGCTTGTGCTTCTTCAAAGCCACTGTTTCTCCTCTGGTTCATCCAAGCGCTCAGTTGAAGTGCGTCCCTGAATGCTTCGAAGTTGAAACTGATGCTGCAAATGCAACCAAAACACTTTCCTCTCCTGCTTGTTTTTTTTATTTTTATTTATAAAATTTATTGGCTGCCCATCTTATCATAAGATAACTCTGGGTGATATCAAAATAAATGTTTATTTATTTATTTATTTATTTATTTATTTATTTATTTATTTATAATTGCATTTGTATACCACCCTTCTCCCGAAGGACTCAGGGCGGTCCACAGCCAATTAAAAAATACAATAAATACAAGTTAAAAACAGACTAAAATTTATATAAATAGTGGCCAAAAATATTAAAAACTAAGTAATACAAAAAACTAAAACCCCATTTAAAATTACTTATTCAGGCTAGCCCAGCTCGATGGAATAAAACAGTCTTCAGCTCACGGCGGAAGGTCCGAAGGTCGGGGAGTTGGCGAAGCCCCGAAGGCAGCTCATTCCAGAGGGCAGGAGCTCCCACAGAGAAGGCCCTACTCCTGGGGGTCGCCAGTCAACATTGTTTCCCCAACAGCACCCCAAGGAGGCCCTCCCTGTGGGAGCGCACAGATCGGTGGGAGGCTGTTTGTGGCAGTAGGCGGTCCCGTAGATAGCCCGGTCCTAAGCCATGGAGTGCTTTAAAGATGGTAACCAACACCTTGAATTGCACCCAAAAGACCACCGGAAGCCAGTGCAGTTCGGAGAATATTTGTCTCTTAAGTCAGGGGCAGGGGTGAAATGCTACCAGTTCAGATGAACCGGTAGTAAAAAAATGCTACCGGTTTCGGTGAACCGGTATTCCCGACAATCAGCTGGATGACAATCAGCTGTGATGCGCTATTTATATTAGCTAGAATTGTCAGATTTCCTGCTTTCTAGCTAATCTAAATTGAGTGGCACAGAGAATTCCCCCTTCCCCTTGCTGTTCTACTTACCTTTCAGATTCGGAAGGCTTCAAAATGTTCCTTTTTTAACTCTGCGCAGGCGCGCTCAGGCGAAGTGCGCACTTGGTAGCAGACTCACAGAACCAGTAGCAGACTTCAGGGGATTTCACCGCTGGTCAGGGGTCCCCAAGATTCAGGCCATGGTCCACTACCGGGCCTTGTGACTTTTGGAACCAGGCCATGGAAGTGGCAGGTGAGTGTGTGTGGGTGTGTGCATCTCGATTCGCGCTAGCAGTGGGTAAGCGTCTGCACGCGAGCTCCATTTGCACAAGGGAGAGGCACATATGCCAACCACTCACAGAAATGGAGCTGTGCGTGCTTGCCCACTGTGCACAGAGAACCATTCCCTCTCCTCTCCCACACCAGCCTGCAAAGCCGAAAAGATTGGGGAATTCTGTCTTAAGTTGCCCAACAACATTAGCAGTATGGTCCACCAACCTTTTTTCAGAAACTTTAATTACAGAGAAGTTGTTTTTTTTTTAAATACACATTCCTGCTCCAGGTTGTCCAAAGCACAAAGAATTTGGAAAAAACAACAAGCGTATCTCTCCAGTAGTCATTAAGATAAAAAGCATGTTTCCCATTATTACACTGGGTTTCTTAAATCTTTCTTTATTTTCACCAAACTGATAGGTTTTTAAATGCACAGTGAGAGAGGTGGTATTCAGCCAGTTCGGACCGGTTCACCCGAACCGGTAGCGGAAATCATGGGTGGCCCCATCCTGACTCTATGCCATCCTATTTAGGCACGTTTTTGAGGCCAGGAGCATGCACTGAAGGCACACTCACATTTGCGAACTGGTAGGGACGCTGTAGCTCAGAGGCTAGGATGTTGAGCTTGTCAATCGAAAGGTTGGCAGCTCAGCGGTTCGAATCCCTAGTGCTGCCGTGTAACGGGGTGAGCTCCCGTTACTTGTCCCAGCTTCTGCCAACCTAGCAGTTTCGAAAGCATGTAAAAAAATGCAAGTAGAAAAAATAGGGACCACCTTTGGTGGGAAGGTAACAGCGTTCCGTGCGCCTTTGGCGTTGAGTCATGCCGGCCACATGACCACGGAGACATCTTCAGACAGCGCTGGCTCTTCGACTTTGAAACGGAGATGAGCATGGCCCCCTAGAGTCAGCAACGACTAGCAGGTATGTGCGAGGGGAACCTTTACCTTTACCTTTTTAGGGAAAGTAAATGAATACCACCCCTGCACAGTGAGTATGTTTGCAGTTGAGTCAAGGAGGAAATTAGTAGGTTTACTGATCAAATAGATGATCAGTAAAGTTCAGGTTCACAATCTTAGTGAGAAGTATTTTCCCCAGTGGCTACTTCTGGCATTATCCAGTTCAATGAGGAAAGGCATCTGATCACTTTAGCAGTGTCTGGATGATGCTGTGAAGACTTGTTAGGAGGCAAGGAAAGTGCCAGAGAAGGCAGTTGTAAGGATGTAGAAAGTGGTGGAGGGTCCAACTCACACAACAGTGATTCTGGGAAGTGTACAGTGTTAAAAGTCCACAGTTTAAAACCCACAACTTAAACCCCACCTCATCTTGGGGAGGTGACAACAGAATCAGACAAACCACTTGAGTGGCTCTGAACTGCGTCCCCAAGCCCATTAATAAGACCATGTCTTCAAGTTCTTAATGGAAAAGCAACAAGATGGGAGCGCAATCTTATCCCTGGGGAAACGATGTTCTGAAGGGAGGGAGCCACTACAAAGAAGGCCTTTTTTCCCCTATGTCCCATCAGATGTAATTCCTTGATTGTTGAGATCTGCAACATGCTCTGCCTTCTTACTCTTGTGGGCCAGGTAGATGTAACAAGGGAGAGGTGGTCTATCAAAAATGAAGCTATCTAGTTGGGCAATGAATTGCCTACAGGCAAGCAACCAAGCTCAGAGCACCAAGAACTCTACTGTTCAACCCTGAGTTACATATACTTCTAGTACACCCAATACATCCATTGGATATAGCAATGTATGGGTACTCAATCAGACCATTGATTCTTCTGGCCAGTTATTGCCCATAGCAGCGATTAAGTGCAAAATATCCATGGAGGCCAAGGTGCTTACACGACCTGTAGATGGCAACCCCCCAAAATGAAATAAATTTAATAGGAAAATATCCAAATTTTATATGAGCAGTGCTGAAGTCTTGTAAGACTTTGAGTGAGAATGTGAACCTTATAAAATTGTGAACGCTCATGGGGATTCAGATAAAATTATTTTTAGTTTATGATGCCAAATTTGTGTGACTGGACCTCAGCTTGGAGTACTCTAATGCAGGGGTCTCCAACCTTGACAACTTTAAGACTTGTGGACTTCAACTCCCAGAGTTCCTCAGCCAGCTTTGCTGGCTGAGGTATTCTGGGAGTTGAAGTCCAGAAGTCTTAAAGTTGCCGAAGTTGGAGACCCCTGCTCTAATGGACACTATAACAACTTACCTAATGTTTTTCAAAATCTCATGAACTTTGCTTGCCCAGAAAAGTTGAGAAGAAGTAAACCATAACAGAATAACAGAGTTGGAATTCAACATTTCACATGCAAAGCATTACCAAGGGGATAGTTTTGCCCTTTTTAAAGGTGGATACACCAATTTCTCCATATTGAGTATTGCTGTTGTACATTCATGATCATTATCCAAAGTAGAAAGTATTACGAAAAATTGATTTTTCCCTTGAATTTTATCCACAATATCATGGTTTGTTTTTTAGCATGATTAAGCCATACTTGGGGGGAAAAAACCCTTCGATTTCCAATTGTTCATTCAGCCCCATAATTTTTTCCACTTTCAATAATCTATTACAAGTATTTGGAAACGCGTTACTGCATTCAGAAAATAGTATTTAGCACTTATTTAGCAATAGATTTTATCATCTTAGGAATCAAATGTTATAGGTAGGTATTGCACCTGTAACCTATGTATTTATTAAATTTATATTCTATTTTCCACTGCAAATAAGGAACATGTCCTCTAATAACATGACATGATGAAATATACAACCATCACTAAAATTTAGAAGTAATTAAATGCAAAGTCTCCTTTGAGACAAGCTCAATTGTTGCTAACTTGATAATATATATATATATTAATCCAGTTTTAGGGAAGAGTATAGAATGTGGAATCAACAAAATACAAATGGGGCTGAACTTGGAGCATTTGTGGATACTTAAGGATTCTAGGCTAAATCCTCACTTGACTCCACCACTAAGCTCTGACAAAAGTGAACTTTTGTGACATCACCCCAACTTTTTTTACTTCTGCTCAGAGGACATTGTTCACCTCTGCCTTGCTGGGCAAGCCTGCATTACTAACTTTCATGAAATCTAAGCACCTTTGCTTGGGGTGGGTACCTTTCTAGAGGATAAAGAGAATGGCCTTGAAGGACAGAAGGAAGAACCTGAACCAAGGCAACAGTCAAATAAGAGAGTCCTGAACCAGGGCCAAGAAAGCAAATTGCCACAAAAGACTCTCTATACTTCACACAAAGATTAAGGAACAGAGGGGAAAATACATTCAGACATGCAAGCTTTTTGGTATAGGGTCTCCTGCTTAAACAAGGGATTGGATTAGAAGACCTCTAAGTTCTTTCCAACCCTGTTATTCTGTTTTCTAATAAAACTAGTATAGGAGCATGGTGGCTTATGTGGCTAGGATACTGGGTTGGAGGTTCTGCATTTGAGACCCAAATGCTGCGGTGGGGTGAGCTCCCATCTTTTACTTCAGGGAATGTGAAAGGATCCCCAACTGGATATTGTTGTGACGGAGGCCCAAGTAGTGATTACCAAACATAATTCAAGCCTGAACAAACTTATTTTATTAAAACAGCTGAGAATTAATCCATTCTCAGCTTAGTCCAAAACAAATTCTTTATAAACAGTCCTGTGGCATTGTCACCAACCTTTGTTGTCTTTGGCAACCTGCCAAAGGCTTTTCTTGGCAAAACCCTCACAAAGTTCAAGAGACGGTGACAAGAAGCAATGGAATCAATGTTGCTTTTCCACAAAGAAGCCAACAGCTCATTGCTGCTCTTTTAAGCCTTATGGGATGGCCAATCATCTTCTGGCCTTACTCCAGAGTCTTCCTTATTGCTTCAGCTGCTCTTGCCTTCTGGCAGCTCTTCTCATGCGTGCACTAGGAACAGGCTCCTCCTGTTCCTCTGCCTCTCTGTTGTCTGCCTCTGGAGGCTCCAG
Organism: Ahaetulla prasina; assembly: GCF_028640845.1. Taxonomy (NCBI): domain Eukaryota; kingdom Metazoa; phylum Chordata; class Lepidosauria; order Squamata; family Colubridae; genus Ahaetulla; species Ahaetulla prasina. Next base: position 287,409,394 of record NC_080540.1, on the reverse strand, counting down.
AGTCCACGCATTGCTCCCAGATGGCCCTGGCCCCATCTCTGCCTCTGACGCAGAGCCCTCGTCTGGGCCTTCCCCTGACTCTAGGATTGGCCCATTATCCTCTCTAGCCTCCTCACTGTCCAACTCTGCTGTTAGGTCCGCAGGCTGCTGGCAGACCACAACAGATATTTCCTAGGCAACGGTGATGTCACCAGCTGATCCTTTCACCCCAGAAGTGCCTTGGTGCTTCTGACAGGAGTGTGATGTGATCACAGTAGTGCTGGCCTAGATGGCATTGGTTTTTTTTTAGGCTTGCAGAGCTGATTAGTAATAAATGTATTTAATATGATTTTCAATTTTTTCTTGTATTTTTACACAGAGAGAGAAGGACTAGCAAATCATAGGTGTATTACTTTGCAGTAATAATTGTATTCTGTTTATTGTATATATTTTCAAGGTCAAAATGCAAGGCATTGAATGAAGTAACTTCATCATTTTTATTTTCTCTTTTCTCAAATAAATGAGCAAATAAGAACATTTTCGTGAAAACCCAGGCACTATGCCAGTTATACCTAATGGTCTTGTTGCTGGGGTACTTCAGAACTTTGACAGAGCCTTTGAGACTCCTCAATGAATTCCTGTTCCTGAAAAAAAAAATACTGTATTTTCAGACTATAAGATGCACCAGTGTATAAGACGCATGAAGATTTTGAAGAGGTAACTAAGAAAAAAAAGTTTTTGCCCTCCCTGGACCTCAGGAGCACTCTGCAGGCCTCCCAAACCCTTTGTGTGCCCCATTTTTTGCCCTTTTTTGTGAAAAACAAGGCACACAGAGGGTTTGGGAGGCCTGCAGAGAGCTCCTGGGGGCTGGGGGAGGGCAAAAATGCTAATTTTTGTGAAAATCGGGCAAAAAACAGACCTGTTTTTCACAAAAATGGGACGTACGGGGCAGGCTTTGGGAGGCCAAAAATGGCTGTATTCGGTGTATAAGATGCACCAACATTTCCACCCTCTTTTAGGGGAGGAGAAAATTGTGTTTTATAATCTGAAAAATATGGTACCTCATTGATGCTGGATGCAGAAAATGAGAAGATTCTTATGAAAGAATAAAAAGTAATTATAATTGCCTGGCATCTGTTTCCCAGGTAGAACATTTATGAAAGTAACATTGCTCATTTTTTAGTGTGTGATATTTCCAGAAATAAATTTGACCCACACCTGCGCTAAACTGCAGTTCCATTCACTCCTTCCATGAAAAGAAAACTAGGCATAAGGGAAACGTATTGTACGCCAATTTCATTATGCCATACCTGCTTTTTCTAAGCAGAATTACCTCTTTTTTTTAAAAAAAAAAACAACCCCTATTGTCATGACTTATTTTGTAGGGAAAAAAACATTACAGGCCAGGGAATCCTGTTCTCTGAAAAAGGGCAGTCAAAAAACAGATTTTTCATTTCAGAGAGAGCAGTCAGTGATAATAACAATGAAATTGGTTCTAGATTGGAAATGCAAGTTTGAAATATCCAGAAAGGGGAGAAAGAACACCACAGATAAACATCTATGGCCACAAGATGAATATTCATCTCACAGCGTCCTGGCCGAAAGCCCAACTGAACAGTTAACTTTCTGTAGTCTTCTAAATGGGTCAGAGCCATTTGGATCTCATAGATGGTGGACAAGGGCATGCTATTCCACAGGTCACGCACATTAAGAGAAGCAGCAGCATCAGAACCATAGGGCTGAAAGGGACCTCAGAGGCCTTCTAGTCTAACCCACTGCTCAAGCTAGGAGTCCTTTTTCCGCCCCGGACAAATGTTTGTCCAATCTTTACCTCCAGTAATGTAGAACTCACAAGTCCAGGAGGCAATTAATGTTTCATTAATGAATTGCTCTCACTGTTGGGAATTTCCTCCTTAGTTGCAGGTTGAATCTTTCTTTAATGAGCTTCCATCCATTGCTGCTTGTCCTGTTCTCAGATGCCTTAGTTTTTCTTTCCTGTGACAACCTTTCAAGTACCAAAAGACAGCTATCATGTCCCCCCTAATGCTTCTCTTCAACAGGCTAGACATACTTAGTTCATCACATGCTGTAGTCTCCAGGCCCCTGATAATCTTGGTTGCTTTTCTCTGCACTCTTGCCAGGACTTCTTCATCTTTTTTTTTTTCTATCATGGCAACCAGAACTGGACACAGTAATCCAGGTGTGGCCTTATTAGCGCAGTACAAAGCGGTACTATAGAATAGAATAGAATAGAATAGAATAGAATAGAATAGAATAGAATAGAATAGAATAGAATAGATTTTTTTATTGGCAAATTATATTTCAAATATCTGGCCCTATGCCATGAAGGGCTTTATAAGTGACAACCAGCACCTTGTATTTCTTCAGGAAGTGTACTGTTAACCAGTGACTTTTATATCAATATACTAAAACATTTATTTATTTATTTATTTTTAAAACAGAAGGAACACTTTAAAAAATATCTTCTTCAGCTACCATATTATAAACACAGGAACAAGAGCAATGAAAATTAAATACTGATTCTGTCACTCCATGGTTATAAGGCTGAAGGGAAGGGGTGAGCCCCCTCAGGAGTGGCTGTCCAGAAGTTGCCGAAACTGAAGTTTTCTGGAGAAATGTTGGGATGTGACTATTGTCCTTTAGTTAATTTTTTTTTTTTTGCATTTATATCCCGCCCTTCTCCGAAGACTCAGGGCGGCTTACACTATGTCAAGCAACAGTCTTCATTCTATTTGTATATTTATATACAAAGTCAACTTATTGCCCCCCAACAATCTGGGTCCTCATTTTACCTACCTTATAAAGGACGGAAGGCTGAGTCAACCTCGGGCCTGGTGGGACTGGAACCTGCAATATTGCAAGCAGTTGATGTTAATAATAGGCTGCATTAGCCTGTTGCGCCACCAGAGGCCTTTCTTTTAAACAGTAATTTGCATGGCTATGTATCAGTATAATTTGAGACCCCACACATCCACTTCACAGATGTTGTTTCTGTTGCTCCCCTCTGGAAGGAGGTTTCAAAGTATTTCTAGCAGGACTTTGAGATCCTGTAACAGGTTGTTTTTTTTCCCCCTTGGCATCCATCTGGTAAACTTGCAAACTTTGTTTCTCTTGTCATGTACATGTATACATCCGAAATAGACTGTGTTGTTTCTCTGTGTCATATAATACATGTGGGTACATGCATAATTTTATATAAATTTATGTATTTATTTGTCAAGTTTATTTAGTGTATTTTGGAGGTGGTGACCCTTTGAGAGCTGTATGCAACAACATTTCATTTTAATGTATGACAATTAGTGTACAGTCAAAATGCCAATAATGAAGTTATTCTAAGTCTAAGTTCTAAGTCTAAGTTGTTGAATATTTTCAGAAAATATTTCTTCATCATTTTGAACCCTAATCCCTTGCAGTGTGGAGTCTGGGCAACTGAATGGAGCTAGCAGAGTGATTTAATGGCTGGATACCTTTCCTGTCTCTATTGAGGAGTTTGTCCAGCAGATATACTCTCAGTGTGCCCAGAGAGAGAAATATCTGCCTCTACCTAGGATTGAATTCACAGTCTCCTGATTGTGTGGTGAGAGTTCCACTTCTAGACCAGAGCACCACTCCGTTTTCAGAAAATATTTGCTGGGATGTAAATATTACTTTTGTTGTCACTAACTCGTATCCAACTCTTCATGACCCCTTGGATCATAGCATGCCAGCCCCCCCCCCCCCAATAACTCATCCTCTACTGTCTCCTAGAAAGTTCATTGCATTGAAGACACTATCTAATTATCTCATCTTCCTCTGTTCCCTTCTCTTTTTGCTTTCAATGTAGATATTATATATATATTTCATGATATTTATATTGTACGTGATATTGTAAGTGGCCATGCATCTGCTAGGAATTAGGAGTCCCTGCAGATTTTACTCCACTAGTCTTTGCCAACTGTAGGGAGCGGTGCACGTCTCCATTTCAAGGCCATTGAGCAAGTGCTGTCTGAAGTTATTTCTGTGCTCAGCATGACGTCAGGGAGTGCTGTTACCTTTCCACAGAAGTGGTACCTATTTATCTACTTGCATTTGCATGCTTTTGACCTGCTAGGTTGGCAGGAAATAATGATGCCTACAGCCTCACATTAAACTGCCCGCCCAAAGAAACTGCTCAAATAAAATGTGATTATTCTCTTCTACAAGTGTTCCGCCTCTAGTTCATTAAGGTAGTGAAAAATAAGTGCACAGTAAAGTCTAATTCATCTACAGGTATGGTTTAATTGAATAAATTGAAATGAAACATTGCCCATAAACCACACGCTGAGCATAACTAATATTTTTATAAAGGAAGAACAAGCTGCATGGCTTGTTCTTGACTACAAACTGAAAAATAGATTGATGTTGTCCTTTTTTTTTAAAAAAGCATAGACACACAAAAAACTATCTTGTTTTAATTGCTTGAATCTATGCCAGGGACTAAAACAGAACAGTAAGGGAAAAGAAATACATTCTCCACTCCTAATAGCTGCATGGATATGTTCATCTAATTTTCTTAGCAGCAATGCAGAAATGTCTTAGGGTAGTCCAACAATGAGCATTCTGGGGTCCCCCATCTTAGCATTAACCAAGCTGAACTCTGTTTAGCTTCCGAACCCAGGACAGACCAATTCTCGAATATAGCTCATCTGCCTGGAATCCACACTGTATAATAGACATTAAAACAAGTGAGAGAGTCCAGAGGTATTTCACGAGTAGGGTACTCCACTCCTCAGCTTGCAGTAGAATACCTTATGCCACCAGGCTTGAAATTTTGGACCTGGACAACCTAGAACTATGCCACCTATGGTCTGACCTAAGCTTAGTACACAAAATTGTCTGCTACAACCTGTCAATGACTACTTCAGCTTTAACCGCAATAATACACAGGCAAACAATAGATAAAAACTCATAGTAAACTTCTCCAAACTCGATTGCAGAAAATACATCTTCAGCAACAGAGTGGTCAATGCCTGAAATCCACTACTTGACTCTGTTGTTTCATCCTCAAACCCCCCAAACTTTAACCTTAAATTGTCTATTGTGGACCTCACCCTATTCCTAAGAGGTCTGTAAGGGGGCGTGCATAAGCGCACCAGCATGCCTACCGTCCAGTGGTGGGTTGCTCCCAATTCTCCCAGTTCAAGAGAGCTGGTAGCGGAGATGGTGAAGTGACAATGCACCGGTTCGCTCCGACCATCATCTGGGCCCTCCCGCCCGCCCCTGCGCTATATTTATCTTTATTCCTCTGTTTTTAGCCCAGCTAAATGGCACGGCAGAGCAGATTCCAATGCCTCAGCTGTTCAGCCTTTGAATGCATGTGCGTGAAGTGAACCAGTGATAACACCAGTTAGAACCCACCACTGCTACCATCGCTGTCCTATTGTCCCCATTTATTCATACTCATTTATTATGCTTATATTTATACCTGTTCATACTTATATGTTTATATATTATGTTCATACTTATACTTCTTTTCTCATACACGCTTGACTCATCATGAAATCTCCAGAACTGTAAAGCCTACAAACTTGAAATTTGGCATATATATTCCTCTTGGCTTCTAGGTGCTTGCTAAGAAAGGATTTTTTGAAATGGCCATCAGATCATTAGTATTTCATATCAGTGGTGGGATTCAAATTTTTTTACTACTGGTTCTTTGGGCATGGCTTGATGGGCGTATCATGGCTTGGTGGGCGTGTCATGGCTTGGTGGCCATGGCTTGATAAGCATGGCAGGGGAAGGATACTGTAAAATCTCCATTTCGATCCCACTCCAGGGGAAGGATACTGTAAAATATCCATTCTGATCCCACTCCAGGGGAAGGATACTGTAAAATATCCATTCTGATCCCACTCCGAGGGAAGGATACTGTAAAATCTCCATTCCGATCCCACTCCAGGGGAAGGATACTGTAAAATCCCCATTTCCTCTCAATCAGCTGGGACTTGGGAGGCAGAGAATAGATGGGGCTGGGGCTAGTCAGAGGTGGTATTTTCTGGTTCTCCAAACTACTCAAAATTTCCTGTTCTCCAGAACTGGTCAGAACCTGCTGAAACCCACCTCTGTTTCATATACAGTATATTCATATACAGTATATTAACATGCTCTGATGCTAAGGAGTTAGATGTTTGTTCTGTCCTCCCCCGCCTCCGTCCAAACGATGGCTTAATTAGCTGGCACTATCAGCTCTGGCAGCAAAAGAGTGAGCATCTGCCAAGTGGCTCTGTTATCTCCCTCAAGGCCAATGAGTCAAACAGTAATTCAGCTCTTAGTTCAGCAGTTAATTTGCCTGCTATGAAGAGACATAGCAGCTCTCGCTGACTTTATATCCTGTGGGGTGGGGCTCCATGACTCCGCACTTCCTAGGCCTGCCCCACCCCTGCTTCTGTTGTTCCCGCCTCTCCTGCCTATGAAATCTAGGGTCCAGCCAGGTCTGATTGTCATCAGCTGGGTCTGGAGGTGTGGCGGGGGGGGGAAGTGTCAGGGGATGGAGGCCTCATTATCTCTTCCACCTGGCCTGCCTCTGGCTCCTGGAGCTGAGCCAGGGAAGCCGGTGCTCCTGAGGTAAGTCCTGATGGCCTTCCCCCTCACTTTCCAAATCAATTTCTGCAGGAGGCCCGGCTCGCGGGGCGCACACACAACACTGTTCTATTCTCCTTCTGCACCTGAAAAGTTCCAACTGCCACTTGCCTCACATTCCGTTACCTCAGGTCAAACTAGTAGACGTTCCACTCCTTCACTCAGGGGCGGTCTGGGGCTCCTTACAGTGCTAAACATCGCTACCTCACCAAAATGTCTACGCCTTCCACCTATAGAACTGCTTCCAGACTCAAGGTGGCGGGAGAGATATTCCCTTATGTGTTTCAATCACCAACTGTTATGTCCTGCACCAGCAGTGGCGGCCCCTAGTGGTGGAGATGGTTTCTTGTTCTGTTCTGATTGGCTCCCACTTTGACAGCCGAGTATAAAAGGGCTGTCAAAGCAGGCGCGCTGTTCTTGTGTTGTTGCTGGTCTCTGTGAGTTAAAAATAAACATCTGTGAACATCTGTGAACATCTGTGGAGCCTCAATTATTACGGAACCCACAGAATATAATACCAACCACCACTGAGCCAACGGATTGTGAACTGAATTTCTCCTGCATAGAGTTCCAGGCCCAACTCACTTCTTACACTGTCCTCCTCAGTTCAGACGAATCTGTTCCTTCTACTGTAACACCAATTAAAGGGTTAAGACTGTCTTTCTGTTGCCCGGAAGTAGAACAGATGCTTCCAAATGACATTTTTGGAGGTAGAGAGGTGAAAGAGGGAAATTTTATGCCAACAGTCAAATACAGGGGCAGGTCTACCACAGAATAGGGAGTATCATGGCAGGGCCTCAGTAGCAGACTTCATTTCTCCAGGTATACCTAGTTGGTGATGATGACAATGAGAGTCTATCAAGACCATGGGGTTGCTACAATGGTCGTAAGTGTGAAAAATGGTCATGAGTAGCAAAGCACGGTTATCCAGCTAGTATTAAATAAATTGCAGAAGAAACCACAATGCCTTGCAGTGTTTTAGGACACCAGAAATGGTAACAACCGCCTCATTTTTGCATCTCCTCTCAAATCTTTACAGCATTATGAAAGCATCCGGGCATGGATAAGTCAAGAGGATAATAGAAAATAAACCAGTTGGTTTGATTTTTTTGCTTGTTCTAAACCAGGTCAGTAGCAAATACTAAAGGCAAGACCAAGCAACATTCTACAAACCTATTGAAAAGGCAGTAGTGAGCCAGATCAGAAAACAAAGCTGCAGAGGCAATGCCAAGATATAATTTCAAGATCAAGAATCAAGGCAGGGGTGATTCAGTGGTACGTTGCTTTGCTTCCTGCTTAGAATCCTTGTTTGTATTCTTTAAACATAAAAAGAGCTTGAAGAAACTTGAAAATAGGATTTGCATAACATCCACATTCTCATTAGAAACTATTGGCTAGGGCAAGCTTCAGATACATTTGGACCTTAAATTCAAAGCTATGACTTTGCAGAACTGGGAGCCATCTTAATGATGTCAAAAGGACACAAATGTTCAGGTCTAAAGAATGAAGGAAGTGTTCTCTGGTGTCCCATAGATTTTCATTCTCTGTTCTATCAAAATACCTTGGGAGAAGGTCTCTATTTCCATGCAGAACAGCAGGGATGAATGTAAGCCATATGTCTGCTGTAATAAGGAATACTTGGCAGTATCTAAACCCAATTTCTTTGGCTTCAGTGTAATAAGAAGAAAGCTTGTCCCAAAGGTGCTTTTTCAAGAGGCTACTGGACTTTCTTGTGATTCGTTTTGTTCTTTCACTGAGAAGTTGGAGCTGTGCTTTCTGCAGGATGACACTGTACTGTTAAACACAGGTGTAGGCTGTTGGGGGATGAGTCTGTGTTGTCTGCATGTCAAACTGAAGGGCAGATGGCTCCTGTAATCTGCCATTTTTTTTCCTGGCGATCCATTCATTCTCCTGCACCATTCGAAGGGTGTTCATCCCAAAGTATATACCATATTTTTCAGAGTATAAGACACACCTTTTTGCCCCAAAAAAGAGGGTGAAAATCTGGATGTGTCTTATACTCCAAATGTAGCCCTGCCCAGCTTCTCAAAGGGAGGTTTCAGAGGCTGAAAAAAGCATCAGAAATGAAGCTTCAGAAAAGAAGCCTCCAAACAACTTCAGAAAAGAACCTCCCAAACAGAGCTTCAGAGGCTTTTTTTCTGAAACTCTGTTTCGGAGGCTTTCAGAGGCAGGAAAAAGTTTTTTCTGAAATGGAGTTTCAGAGGCTGAAAAAAAAAAAGCAAAAAGCAAGGCACAGAGCTCACAGCCAAGGAACCTGTTGCTAAAATTCACCTCTGGGAACAGCTGATTAGGGGTATTCCGGGAGGCCAATCCACCTGCCAATCAGCTTTTTTTTTTTTGTTTACATTTATACCCCGCCCTTCTCCGAAGACTCAGGGCGGCTTACAGTGTATAAGGCAATAGTCTCATTCTATTTGTATATTTTTACAAAGTCAACTTATTGCCCCCCCAACAATCTGGGTCCTCATTTTACCTACCTTATAAAGGATGGAAGGCTGAGTCAACCTTGGGCCGGGCTTGAACCTGCAGTAATTGCAGGCTTTGTATTCCGGGAGGCCAATCCACCTGCCAATCAGCTTTTTTCTTATTTTCCTCCCCAAAAACGAAGGTGCATGTTATACTCAAAAAAAAAAAAAATGGTAGTTAAATGTCTATGGAGTCAGTTTACTTTTACAATTATAATGGTGGACAAGGACAAAGAAGGGTCAAATTCAGATTTTTCTTGATCCATGAAATCTTACTGGGTGACTTTAGTTCTTTAGACTTTAGTTTAGCATTCTCTGTCTCTGCCTCAGCACAACCTACCTCATGAAGTTGTTATTGCTAAAGACAGAATTTCACCTTGAGCTATGGGAAGAAAAGCATATTTATCAAATCAGCTCGAATAATCCAGTCTCTTTGGATGATTCCAGTTTGAGGAAGTCATGTGTGGCCTTTTCTGGAAGGCTTTTGATAATGATCAACTGCTATGTAGCTATTCAGGAGCCCCAAGCACTATTTCCCCCATGTATAGCCCAAATGATTGCTCAGATAATTAGGACAGGGACAGTAAGAAATAAGAAATGGGTCAGCAGCTAGGATTTTGGACCCAGCAATGTACCCTTTGTTCAGATTTAAATCTTATTAAAGTTGAATAAATTTTAAAATTACCATTTTAATAAAAATATTTAATTCAGATTGTCATGACAATGATACATCAGAGGACAATAATTTTTGAACCAGGATACTGGGAGGGAGGGGGGAAGGGAAGAAGAAAGGAAGGATGGATAGTGGGTTTCAATTTAGTTTGTTGCCGGTTTGCTTCTGTGTGTGTGTGTGTGTGTGTGTGTGTGTGTGTGTGCGTGTGCAATGCTTCTGCACATGCATAGACGTGTCCAGGTGGGTAGGTGGAGCCTCCCACCGCCTCTACCGGTTTGCCCAATCTGGGGCAAACCGGTAGCAAACCACCAGTGGAAGGAAGGAAGGATTTATGATGCTCTCTGCCAGCTACCAACTCAATGGGGAAGCCGGCAGGAAGTGGGAGGTCATTCTCACTCCCATTGTTGTTGTTTTTCTTCCGTGCATAATCATTCTTTTTTCTATTTAGCTATGACAATTTCTCTGAAACAGTGACCCAGTATCTAGTAATCATCTAAAAATCCATGAGATCAATTCCTGGTAGAGTGTTTTAACGCCATAGAATAAGAGCTAGCTGTGCATCTCTGATGATTCCTAATAAGGATGTCATGTTCTGACCCCTGGTTGGTCAGTGTAGGTGGGGAAATTTACAGGGCACAAAGCATGAAGTTACGGCAATCAGCCAAGAAGGAAGTGTCACCTATGTGCTTAACCTCTGGTGCTGAAAAGGAGAGCCTCCATCAGACCCTTAAATCTAGATCAGGGGTCTCCAACCTTGGCCACAAGTCCAAAAGTCTTAAAGTTGCCAAGGTTGGACTCTACCCACTAATTCCACTGGTGGGTTTTTCTTTTTTCTTTCTGTACAAATCCGCAAACTTCTAATGCCTTTCTCCTCTCCTCTCTTTCTTTCATCATTATCTTACTTATTGTGAACTCATTTTGTCATAAGTAACATCTGTAAAAAAAATTGACAGAAAAGAAAAAGGATCCCTCTTTGGACAAACTGACAAACTCTATTTGTATGTTTGGGTTCATTCATTTTAAAGGACTCTTGTTTCATATGACCTTATTTTATACAAATTATGCCAAATGGGGATTGTGTCTAGGGATGGGCAGCTAGGGGTTTGCAGGGATTCAGGAGAACGTCTACCTAAGATTCTGTGCAGTTTGGAGAACCCCCCAAATCCCACTCCTGGCTGGCCCCGCCCCGCCCACCAGCTCCTCCTGGGAGTCCCCACGCAGCCTGTTTTGGATGCAGGTAAGTGCAGGGCACACATGGAGGCTCAGGGAGGGCAAAAAATGGGCCTACCAGAAGTTCGGGAACGCCAGAAACAGGCCCGTTTCTGACCTCCAGAGAGTGTCCAGAGCCTGGGGAGGCTATTTTTACCCTTCCGGAGGCTTGAGGGAAGCCTCCAGAGCCCAGGGAGGGCAAAATTGCCCCTCCCACCATAGTGCAGGAGGTCGACTAGGCCACGGCCACCATGGTCGTGCCCACTCAGCAACTGGGGAAGAGAACCCCTTGCTAAAATTTTTGAAGCCCACCCCTGATTCTGTCATTGATAGCTTGTAGCTTAGAGTCCCTGCCTAAAAATCCATAACTCTGATGGGAGGTTGAACAACTAGCCTCGTAGTGTGATGGGAGCAATCTGGAACTGAACACACTCAAAATCGTACAAATGGTGGTAGGCTTTAGGAGAAACCCTCCATAATTCCATCTCTTACAATACTAGACAACACAGTATCAACAGTAGAGACCTTCAAATTTCTACCATATCTCATGACCTAAAATGGACACCCAACATCAAAAATGTCATCAAAAAAGTGCAACAAAGAATGTTCTTTCTGCACCAACTCAGAAAGCTCAAACTGCCCAAAGAGCTGCTGATATAGTTCTACAGAGGAATGATTGAGTCTGTCATCTGCACCTCTATAACTGTCTGGTTTGGTTCTGCAACCCAACAAGAAAGACACAGACTTCAGAGGATAATTAGAACTGCAGAAAAAACAATTGCTACTAACCTGCCTTCCATTGAGGACCTGTATATTGCACGAGTCAAAAAGACGACTGTGAAAATATTTACAGATCCCTCACATCCTGGACATAAACTGTTTCAACTCCTACCCTCAAAAACGACACTACAGAGCACTGCACACCAGCACAAATAGACACAAGAACAGTTTCTTCCCGAACGCCATCACCCTGCTAAACAAATAATTCCCTCAACACTATCAAACTATTACTAAAACCACACTACTATTAATCTTCTCATCGTTCCCATCACTCATCTCCTCCCACTTATGACTGTATGACTATAACCTTGTTGCTTGTATCCTTACGATTTATACTGATATTGATTGTTTCCTGATTGCTTATTTGTACCCTGTGACTATCATTAAGTGTTGTACCTTATGATTCTTGATGAACGTATCTTTTCTTTTGTTTACACTGAGAGCATATGCACCAAGGCAAATTCCTTGTGTGTCCAACCACACTTGGCCAATAAAAAATTCTATTCTATTCTATTCTAACTCAATACCCAGTACGGTAAATCCGCCGTTGCTTTTAATTTCTGGGCTTCTTGGATTTGGGAGGCTGTTTTGGAAGTCACAGAAAGTCAGGCTGCAGATATTGTCAGTTTCCTATCCTTAAAATATTTCTTTTCAGCCTTTAAACCAGCATGCTGGAAAAAGCTATGGCATGTTTTTATAACCTCTTCTGGAGGTATAAAATATAAGACTTTCCTGAAGTCATAAATTTTCAACTTCACCAACCAATCAAGCTGGCTAAGGACAGGGAAGAATTTTGAGCCTGGAGTGATGGTGCTGTTGCAAAGGTCCCAGAGCTATTCAGGCAGGCTCAGTCTATGCCCCAATAAATTTCAACTCAGTGTAGTGTCAGTAGCTCATTTGACAGTTACATTCTCCTCTTTCCCAAACTTAGAGGGGACTCCATTGCAAAGCATAACTGAGAAAAAACTGTAGTTGATAAATTACCAACTCTTCATTTTGAAGGTTACTTTGCAAATATGAAATCTGACATTTACCAAAAGAATAAATTTTCTTTATTTTCTTTATTTTATTTTTATTGCCTTAATACCTCCTCCTCTTTTCATAATGTTTCTGTAGTTATGATTAATCGTGGTTGGCTTGACACTATTATATATTTACTACTCAGAATCTGTAGTTTTAACCTACCGATTTCCCTCCTTCTTTCCTTTCTTTCTTTCTTTTTTTCAATTTTATAAGTTTGGATATTGATTAAAAAGTGAGAGAAAGAGGCAATCCAGCACTTAAAATTAACAGAGATAGAAAGATTCCCTAAGGTAAGATTCACATTTTGTTTTCAAATGTGCCTAAATTTATTCTACCGATTGAGGAGTGCCGAAAATTTCTGTTGATGCTGTTCCTTCTGTATCCTCCTCTTCCTGTTCTGAAAAAGACAAGCATCAATTTCTAATTTCCCTGCTAGAGTTTATTTATTTTACTAGATTATTATCCTGTCTTTATTACTTTATAAGTAACTCAAAGTGACAAATATACCTTATAAAGAGCCACGGTGACATAGTGGTTAGAATACAGTACTGCAGGCTATTTCTGCTGACTGACTGCAATTTGGCAGTTCGATTCTCACCAGGCTCAAGGTTGACTCAGCCTTCCATCCTCCCAAGGTGGGTAAAATGAGGACCCAGATTGTGTGTATGTGGGAAGGCAATATGCTGACTCTGTAAACCGCTTAGAGAGGGCTGTAAAGCACTGTGAAGTGGTATATACCGTATTTTTCAGAGTATAAGACACACCTTAGTTTTTGGGGAGGAAAATAAGAAATAAGGTGATTAGCAGGTGGATTGCCCTCCCGGAATACAGCTGTTCCCAGAGGTGAATTTTAACAACAGGTTCCTTGGTTGTGAGGTCTGTGCCTTGCTTTTTTTGGCTTATTTTTCCGCCTCTGAAACTATGTTTCAGAAAAAACATTTTTCTGCCTCTGAAAGCCTCCAAAACAGAACTTCAGGAAAAAAAGCCTCTGAAACTCTGTTTGGGAGCTTCTTTTCTGAAGCTCTATTTGGGGCTTTTTTTCTGAAGCTCCGTTTCTGATGCTTTTTTCAGCCTCTGAAACCTCCATTTGAGAAGCTGGGTGGGGCTACATTCGGAGTATAAGACGCACCCAGATTTTCACCCTCTTTTTTTTGGGGGGAAAAGGTGCATCTTATACTCCGAAAGATATGGTAAGTCCAAGTGCTGTTGCTACTGCTAATACTCCTCCTGTTTTCTCCTCAACAGCAATCCTGTGAGATGGGTTGGATTGAGAGAATGTGTTTGACTGATTATCATATCTAAGGCAAGACTGGAATTCACAGTCTCCTTCTAGGTCTTAACCTCTATAGCAAATTGGCTCTGTTAGCTTAATACTGGGAAAGCAGAGAAACTGAAGATCATTGTGCAATGGAACATACTCAGTGCAAAATAAAATTCACACGCTTCGTCTCTTTTGGAATCACAGTGTTTTTCAGAACCATCACTTCACTTTCAGGAGCACCCCATACATTTTTCTTCTCTTTCATTTTTCCAAATGCGTTTTCCTCCTTTTTCTCCAGGAGTGAAAATGATTGACATAAAATATGCCTGTAACTTCAACACAGCGCTAGATCTAAGTACTACTGGAAAAATAACTCTCAGAAGTGGCAAGTTTTCAGTTTTTGAAAACAGCGAGATAAATGAGGCAGCTGGACCAGGTTGAGAAACCAGTTTGGAAAGATTTGTCATTTGTTATTATTATTGGCTGCTCTTCTTTAGAGCATCATGCCTGGAACAACAACAACAACAACAACAACAAACAACAAAAAGACCTTGTTTTGGCAAACTCTTCCTGACTTGAAGGGGATGTCAACTTCTTAACAAGGGAAGCTGCAGCTGCCATTATAAATTTTCTAGGCTCATTTTCCACAGCTAATTATACTGCTCTGCTAGTTGAGCTGATTATCCTCAACGTTCTTTGTGTCCTACGGGATGCATTTTCTGCGGCTCAATCAGCTGGTTTTTTTTCCCCTCCCCTGTCCAGGAGTGCAGTGAGTCAACATGAACGTGTCACATGCATCTTTTTCAGTCTGCAGGGCTGTCAAACTCAAGTCGTCATGAGTTGTTGTGTGACGTATCGTGACTTTTCCCCCTTTGCTAAACTGGCCAGTGTGTGATGCATCAGACCCATGGGTCACAAGTTTGACACTCCTGGTCTATTGTAACATTTGATCTAGGTTACTGAATTTTTTTTAAAAAAAATAGATCTAGAAACATTGATCAACAGAAGGCACTTGTGGATTTTGCATACTGATGATCTCCTGAATTTGATAAACTGTGATAACTCCCCCAGATGCTTCCCTAGATACCTATCAAGATGTCAGCTTAGAGAAGGATGAACCAGGTCTGGACACATCTGGAGGGGAGTTGGTCAATGGTTCCAAGCAGCTATCTGATGGGGGATTGGCTGAAGCACAGTTGCAGTAGACAGCCCTGAGGCTTCAAGTGGGAAAAGCATGCAGCTCAGGGGTGAAATGCTCCTGGTTCGAACCGGATCATGCGATTCGGTAGCGATCGGGGTGGGTAGTTCAGAGAATCGGTAGCAAAAGTCCCTGCCCCAGCCATTCCTCAGTGTTCCTCTTCTCTGTCCCTGAAGCTCTCAGTGGTGATATAGCTGCAAACGGCCTTAAATGACTGCTGTGGTGCTTCAAAGGGCTGCACGACAGCTGATCAGCACTGTAGGCAGCTAGTAGACCAGTGCCTCTATTTTTAAAGACAGTAGACTGGTACCTCCCCAAAAAAGGCAATTAGTAGACCGGTGCCTCTATTTTTAAAGAAGGTAGACCTGTGCGCTCCCAAGTTTTGTATACTTTATTATTTTTATTATTTATTATTATTGGCCATGCCCATTCAATCACCTGACCACCAAGCCATGCCCACCAATTAAGCCACGCCCACAGAACTGGTAGGGAAAAAATTTAGATTTCATCCCTGATGCAGCTGTATCTGTTCAGTGAAGAGGAAGAGGAACTGCCTTCTGCATCTAATCCAAGAACACTTAGGGCAGAGAAAAGGCATGAACAGTAAAGGTCAGCCCTATTACATGTGAGGAGGCAGCCTCATCTTCTTGATGAGCTGCACCAGAAATTGGTAATTTAACACAGCAGACAGATGTGCATATGCCGTACCAAAATCAGGACATGAAGATGCCTTGGTTTGGGGGGTGGAGCCTCCCACCGCCAGCACTACCGGTTCTCCAAACTACCTACCGCCAGTGCTACCAGCTCCCACGAGCCGGATAGAGCCGGCAGCATTTCACTCCTGGTTCATTTCCTAGCTGTGTGTTTCCTGGTCATTGCGATTCCTGCCTTGCTTTGGATTGACAACATGTTTTGACTTGGATCATGCCTTGAAAACTTTGGACTCTTCTTGCTTCATGAAATCTCTTGTGGATTTAATCTTGCCTGGTGAGTTTATCTTGATTTGAAGACTTTCAAATACCTTGAGGACCCATTGGTCATTGCTATGCGAACTAAGATTGGTCTACCTTTGGCTGGACTTAATTGAGACAGTTCTCAGTTTTTGGTGAAGGGAATTGCTGGGGAATATTAATAAACCCACTAAACCACTGTTATGTATGTGAGCCCATGGTTGGGTTTTCATGAGAAGATGCTAACAGTCTATGACTTATCTTAATAGATGTGCTCTTAAGTCTTCATTCAGACTCAGAATTCGATCCCATCATCACATTAACTCTTATTTATTTTATTTCATTTCATTTAGATAGCCACCCATCTCACTTACGTGATTCTGGGAAGATCACAAATTAGAACATTAAAGACACGTTTGTATAAATGAATTCAAATAATTGAATTATTACTTTGAAGACACTCTCCTTGGGCTATTTAATACAGTCCAAGAAATTAATGTAGTTAAGCATTAGAGCCCTTGTTTTATATGATGGTTCAGTGCTAGGCATTGTCAAGGAGAACTGAATTATGGAGTTGAATTGGATGACAGAATGAAGAAAATCTACTGTGCTAATCTCCCAAGCAAATAACACAATAAGTCTGAACTTGGGATGTCTTTGCTTATACTAAAACAAAGGCATCCAGAACAGTGGTGAAATCCAATTTTTTTTTACTACCGGTTCTGTGGGCGTGGCTTGGTGGGCATGGCGTGGCTTGGGGGCGTGGCTTGGGGGAGGTGGTGTGGCTTGGTTGGTGTGGCTTGGTGGGCGTGGCAAGGGAAGGATATTGCAAAATCTGGGACCAGCCAGAGGTGGTATTTGCTGGTTCTCTGAACTACTCAAAATTTCCGCTACTGGTTCTCCAGAACCTGTCAGAACCCGCTGGATTTCACCCCGATCCAGAATTACTAGACCAAGCTTGAATGCAATACCGCCACCATTCCATGGAAAATGTCTATGGAGATTCTCCATCATCCAGTTCATGGCTGTCCCAAAGATGCTTTTACCGAAAGGCAACTGGACTTCCTTTCTTTTTTCTTCTTTGAAAATGTTTTGCTTTTCACCCTAGAAGCTTCTTCAGTTCATCCCATGGGAAAATACATGGTTTAATCAGTGCTTGGCATAGACAGGAAGACTTAAAAAAACAAAAAACGATTGGACTCCTGGGAAATTTGCTGCTGATTAGCATCAAACACAGAATGATCCAGAATAAGAAAATTCCATTGCTTCAGCAGGAAGACTAGACACAATCTTTAGCTCAAACCAGAAAGAAAGCCTTATGCCCCAGATGTTCTAAACTTTTCATTATAAGTTATTTTGATTTAATCAAGGAAATTGCATGTAATTTAGTTAGGGATTTAGGGAAAACCCATCATGCTACAATTCAGTGAATGTCTCGTTGGAAGCATCATTATTTATCACACATGCGAGAGCTGATTCCATCTGTCTAAAGTTGCATGCAATGCCATCCTAACAGATGACATCAACAATATGAGACATGCAGCTGAGTGACTCATTTAGATGAGCACTCTAATCATAATATGGTTGGTTTCCATTTAGGGAGAAAAGGGACACATCTCATTAGCAAGGACCTTGTGTCCAATACAAGTCAGTATACTTATTTGTAAAAAGCTCCAGTGCTTTATTTAAGGGATTTTCCCTTCTGATTGATTAGTTCACTTACTCTGTTCCACCAGTGGAGAATTATTAAGTGAACCCAGAAAATCAGCAGAGTCAGCAAACTGGAACAGTAGCTTGATTAAAAATGGATGGTTAAGCTACTGAGGGCTCTTAGCGATAAGAGAATGAGTTGGAAAGTGATGGCTTGTCTAACATCAATAGCTGGAAAGGAAATAGGGTATTCTTTTTTAATGCAACGGATCATTCATATTATGGCTTAGGGCCTGGGTACTTACAGGACCGCCTACTGTTACCTCATGCCTCCCACTCACCAGTACGCTCAGACAGAGAGGGACTTCTCAGGGTGCCATCCGCCAAGCGGCTGGCGGCCCCCAGGGGAAGATCCTTCTCTGTGGGGGCTCCTACCCTCTGGAACGAACTTCCCCCTGGTTTGCGCCAAGTGCCTGATCTTTGGACCTTTCGCCGCGAGCTGAAAACGTATTTATTTACTCGCGCGGGGCTGGCTTAAATTTTAAATTTTAAAATTTTAAATTTCTAGATGAATTTTAAGGGGTTTTTAGATTTTAAATGTTTTAAATTTCGGCCAATTATTTAATAAGTTTTTTAATTTTGTTTTAATTGTATATTGCTTGTGTTCTTATCTTTGGCTGTAAACCGCCCTGAGTCCTTCGGGAGAAGGGCGGTATAAAAATCTAATAAATAATAATAATAATAAAAATAATTATACGGGAAAAGTCAAAAGTTCCTGTTGACTTTCTATATTTTTTAGGGTGTATTATCAGAGGCTAAAACATATGATGAATGGTTGCAGAAACTGGGCATGGCTAGTCTAGTGAAGAGAAGGACCAGGGGAGACATGATAGCAGTGTTCCAGTATTTGAGGGGCTGCCACAGAGAAGAAGGGGGTCAAGCTATTTTACAAAACACCTGAAGGCCAGACAAGGAATAATTGGATGGAAACTGAACAAGGGCAGATTCAACCTGGAAATAACAGTGAGAACAATCAAGAAGTTGCCTTCAGAAGTTGTGGGAGCTTCCTCACTGGAAGCTTTCAAGAAGAAACTGGACTGCCATCTGTCAGAAATGGTGTAGGGTCTCCTGCTTGGGCGGGAGGTTGGACTAGATGACCAACAAGGTCCTTTCCAACTCTTTTAATCTGTTAAAAATATGTTAAAGAGCCTGCAGTATACAGGGCCCAAAATTTCTGTTGCTAAATGAGACATTTGTGAAGTGAATTTTATCCCATTTTACAATTTTTCTTTCCACATTGATTAAGCGAATCTCTGCCACTGTTAGATTAGTAACACAGTTGTTAAGTGAATTTAGCTTCCCCATCGTCTTTGCTCATCAGAAGGTCACAAATGGTGGTCACATGACCCCGACACACTGCAACCGTCATAAATCCAAGCCAGTTGCCAAGCATCCAAATTTTGATCATGTGACTATGGGGATGCTGTAACAGTCATAAGTGTGAAAAATTGTCATAAATCACTTTTTCGGTGCCACTGTAAGTTTGAATGGTCACTAAATAAAACTATTGTAAGTCGGGGACTATTTGTACTGGATTGATTTTGCTAGCAATTGCATGTGAAAATAGTACTTGTGACTTTTGACAAGCAAAGTCAATGGGGAAACCAGATTCAATTCACAACCGTGTTACTAACAATGACAATGATTCACTTAACAGCTGCGACAAGAAAGGCCGTAAAGTGAGGCAAAACTCACTTAATAACTGTCTCGCTTAGTGACATAAATTTTTGGCCTCGATTGCAATCGTAAATCGAGGACTACCTGTATTAACGTCTCTGAACATAGATTATTTTGCGCCTGTCACAAATCAGTTCATAACATTTTGAAATGTAAAACAAAAGAAGGGGAAAGGGTTCCATTGGAAAAAAAGATGGAGAGGGGGGCAGGGCAGGGCAGGGGTGAAATGCAACTGGTTCACACCAGTTCGGGAGAACCGGTAGTGACGGCGGCGGGTAGTTTGGAGAACCGGTAGCGGCATCAGTGCAAGGCTCCACCCACTTGCCCGGATGTCATTACTTCCTGGTTTTAATCAGGCAGTAATCTGTTTTTTACCATCTGCGCATGTGCAGAAGACTTTGTGCATGTGTGGAGGGTCCAAAATTGCATGTGACGGACACACGCATGCACTTCTGAACCAGTAGGGAAGGTAAGTAGATTTCACCCTGGGGCAGGGGTAATATATTTCTTGAATTGCTCTCATTGTGAAATGATTTCTCAGAAAAGCTTCGGGCTTCAAAGAGAAAATTAAAGTTCATCACTATAGCCAGCCCTTAACCTTTAACTATAATAATTGACTTTGGGTATCATACAAGTGATTATATCATTATGATTGTTTGTGTACCTAATAACGGAACTGGAAAATAGGACTTCAGGTATTCAAAGGATCAAATTAAAACAGTTAATTTTGTACAGGTGTTTTTTCTACATTTTTATAATTGAGGCTGTGAAGAAGTCTTCTTCAAATATTTCTTTTAAAATACTACTTACGTTGAATTGCACCCTTAATTAATTCATTTATTTGATATGTTTCAAGTGATGTTTCTCATTCATAGAGTAACTCATCAGCACTGGTAAAAAGTGTTTTCTTTAATGCAAATAGGAACAGGGTTCCAATCTGGCTGGCATAATCTATGTTCAAAAATGTTCCAAATCTATTATCACACACCCCCCAGGTGATGTATGGGGCAGAGAAATTTGATGGATAATATCTCTGAATTTCTGCATAGGAAGGAGAAATCTATCAACGACAGGTAGTTCTTGATTTACAATTAAAACTGGGACCAGAATTTTTGTGACTGAGAAAGGCAAGAGTAAATTGTGTCAGATTGTATGACTTTTTTCCCCAGGTTGTTAAGTGAATTACTGCAGTTGTTAAGTGAATCACATGGTCATTAAGTGAATCTGGCTTCTCTCCTTGAATTTGCTGGTTGCCAAATGCTCAAATTTTGATCACATGGCCATGGGGATGATGCTAAAGTTGTTAAAGTGTGGAAACAGGTCATAAGCAGAGGTGAGTTTCAACAGGTTCTGACCAGTTCTGGAGAACCGGTAGTGGAAATTCTGAGTAGTTCGGAGAACTGGTAATAAAAATTCTGACTGGTCCCACACCCATCTATTCTCTGCCTCCCAAGGCCCAGCTGATTGGGAGGAAATGGGGATTTTGCAGTAACCTTCCCCTGGATTGGGGAGGGAATGGAGATTTTATAGTATATTCTTTCCCTGGAGTGGGGTGGAAATGGAGATTTTACAGTATCCTTCCCTTGCCACCCACCAAGCCACAACCACAGAACCAGTAGTAAAAAATTTGAAACCCACCACTGGTCATAAGTCTCTTTTTTCATTGTCAGTGTAATTTCGAATGGTTGCTGAAGAAATGGTTATAAGCAGCGGAGAAAATTGTCTAGCATGGCCTCATTTTTTTTCTGGTAAATATATGTGTCTTAGATATGTGTCTCTATATCTGTGTGTCATCTTTCTTATGAAAAGAAATGTGAAAAAGCTGACCTCAGCTATAAAAGTAAGAGCAACCAAGCTGGCTAAAATTCAAATGTTACCCAAACCATTTTAAACATTTTTATGTCTGCTTTCAGAACTTAAAAAGTGGGTGTGATTCCCCCCTCCAATTATTTGGCATGTTATCTCAGTCTTCACAGTTCTGATGAATTATACCTCACACCTAGGATGACTACTCTGATAGTATAACTGTGTCTAATCAAACTGTTGCTTAGGGTTCCACACTATTATTAAAGTCTGGTGGTAGTGCCTTGACTGAGTTGAGTAGGAGTCAGAAAACAGAAATTCTGTTTTCATGTTTCCCCAAATTCTTGTCTTGTAAAAGTTATACCTGCTGAGTAAATAGCATGAAACTGAGTCCCTGTGATGCTCTTGATGGAATCAAATATTTATAGCAAATGCAGAGGTGTATCTTAAATGGATACAACTTTGCAGCAAGGGTTAGCCCCCAACATTTTAGTGTTTGCAAATGCCTCTTATGATGCCTATGGAACATGATATCTCATAGACCAGATGATATTTTTAGCTTTATTATTGTCAGAAATATGAAGACTACAGCATAGTCTGAAAATGTATTACAGCTTTCCATTATTCACAATACATCCATGTCTGAATCTTAATAGAGAAAAAGTGATATCAAAAGGGACCAATTTTATCCCACCATCACCTGCATTAAGAAGCAAATGTTGAGAGAGCGTGGAAGGGGGAGAGAGAGAGATGGGGAAGAGAGAGAGGGGGCTGGAGGAAGGAAAGGAAAGGAAAGGAAAGGAAAGGAAAGGAAGCTTGCTGTTCATACAGATTGCTTCTGATCTAAATTAGGGACATATGTTTTAAGTAAACAAGGAGGAACTGTATTCTATAGTGATTAATGTGACCTAAAATTTGAACTTTGAGGAATTTAAAAAATATGAAATGTATACATGTGGGAGAAGGGCTCATGAGGTCATTAATTTATTAACTAAAATTATATAATGCTTTTAATTATTATTTTTCAATCCCAAAATAGCGCACACTAAAATCTTCTCCAAAAACGAATAAAATGCAACCAAATGGATTTAAACCAATATGAACCAGAGTGAAATAATTTCCATGAATAGTTGAATGACCAGGATCTGCACCTGGTAAAAACTATGTTGGCAATACAATCCTGCAAATTGAGAACAATACCAATTTTTAAATTGGACCTTCATTACCTGTAGACGTGCATGATTTTTTTTTCATTAAAAACGTATTTGTAGATTACTGGAATCGGGCAGGGAGAAATGCTTCTGTTCATCTGTTACTTGAGCTTCTGTACTGAAAATGAAGAAACGAAGGACGTCCTGAGTTATGTTAGGACCTCCCTAAACCAATGGTTGTTAGAAAGAATGTTCTTCGGGATGTTGAAAAAAAATCAGGATGAATTTTGTACTTAGCCTTTTTTAAAAAAAACAAAAAACAATACACACACATCCCAATTTGGTGAGCTGTAGAATTGCCCCCAAATTTATATTCCCTTCAAGACAGTGAGGATTTACAAGTTGCCCGAAGCTAGTTTTAAGAGTGTTGAGAAGTCTGCTTTATATTGTGAACACTCATCTGTTTGCTTGTTCCATCAAGCATTTCGCTGTTTCAAATCAAACAGCAAGAATCTAAAACTGCTGGTTATGTTTCATTTTCTGAGTCACAGGAGGCAAATATGACTTTTGCTCCAGGGGTGAGGCTAGTATTTCTTTTTGAAATTAATGATGGAAGTATTTCTAGAAGGTTCCATAGTTGACACTGATTCTTAGAAAGTAACAGAATAAGAGAGTTGGAAGGGACCTTGGAGGTCTTCTAGTCCAACCACCTACTCCAGCAGGAAACCCTATACAATTTTGGACAAATGGTTTTTTGTTTTTTTTTTGCATTTATATCCCGCCCTTCTCCGAAGACTCAGGGAGGCTTACACTATGTCAAGCAATAGTCTTCATCCATTTGCATATTATATACAAAGTCAACTTATTGCCCCCAACAATCTGGGTCCTCATTTTACCTACCTTATAAAGGATGGAAGGCTGAGTCAACCTTGGGCCTGGTGGGGCTTGAACCTGCAGTAATTGCAAGCAGCTGCTATTAATAACAGACTGTCTTACCAGTCTGAGCCACAGAGGCCCGTTGCCTAATCTCTCCTTAAAATCTTCCAGTGATGAAGCACCCGCAACGTTTGGAGACTGGAAATTTTTTCCTTAGTTCTAGGTTGCTTCTCTCCTTGATTAATTACCATCCATTGCTTCTTGTTCTGTCTTCAGGTGCTTTGGAGAAGTAGAGTTAAGCAAGTCATTAGCCTAAAAGGTCTGCAACTTTAAACACTCAAAGAGCCATTTGGACCCGTTTCCCACAGAAAAGAAAACAGCGGGAGCCACAAAATCCTTCCCATGCCTGACTATTTCTTGAGCAGCCACAAAGCTAACATATGTACTTGAATTAAACATTCTGTTTTCTTCTGAAACTTTTCTTTTCTTGGATTTATCCATGGTTGTCCTACCGGGGGTTGAAAAGCGCAATAAATCATGTGCCGGTGGCTGTCGCACATTGGCGGTTGTGACATATATTTTGAATGACAGGGAGCCACAGCAGAGGGGTGAAAGAACCACATGTGGCTCCAGAGTCGCAGGTTGCTGACCCCTGGCCTAGAATCATTACAGTATTGTGAACAATCTAATAATAATAATAATAACAACAACAATAACAACAACAACAACAGAGTTGGAAGGGACCTTGGAGGCCTTTTAGTCCAACCCCCTGCCCAGGCAGAAAGCCCTACACCATCTCAGACAGATGGTTACCCAACATCTTCTTAAAAATTTCCAATGTTGGAGCATTTACAACTTCTGCAGGCAAGTCGTTCCACTTATTAATTGTTGTAACTGTCAGGAAATTTCTTCTTAGTTCTAAGTTGCTTCTTTCCTTGATCAGTTTCCACCCATTGCTTCTTGTTCTACCCTCAAGTGCTTTGGAGAACAGCCCGACTCCCTCTTCTTTGTAGCAACCCCTGAGATATTGGAACACTGCTATCATGTCTCCCCTAGTCCTTCTTTTTATTAAACTAGACATACCCAGTTCCTGCAATCGTTCTTCATATGTTTTAGCCTCCAGTCCCCTAATCATCTTTGTTGCTCTTCTCTGCAGTCTTTCTAGAATCTCAGCATCTTTTTTACATCGTGGCGACCAAAACTGAATGCAATATTCCAAGTGTGGCCTCACCAAGGCATTATAGAGTGGTATTAACACTTCACATGATCTTGATTCTAGCCCTCTGTTTATGCAGCCCAGAACTGTGTTGGCTTTTTTAGCAGCTGCTAAAAAACATTTAGCCCCTCTACATTTAGCCCCTCTTGAATTCTGTTCTGACTCTTTTCTAGCACCAATTTAACACTGACTATTAGTTGACTAGATTCCTGTATTATTGCTTGAGCAATAATAGCTTATATACCCCCCCACAACGTTTTACAGCACTCTCTGGAAAGTTTACAATGAAGAAGCATTATTTGCATATTGCCCCCAACAATGTAGGTCCTCATTTTAACAACCTCAGAATGATGAAAGGCTGAGTCAACCTTTTTTATTTATTTATTTAATTTTGTCACAACAGTATACACAAACATTGTCATAGTAAAAAAAAAAGAAAAACATATCATGAAATATATATCTTGAGCCCCATCAGGCTCAAACTCTAGCCTGTGGGAAGAGTTTGCCTACAATACTGCATATTTAACTACTGTACCACCAAGGCTTTTAATTAATCATCTTAACTGCAACTTAATGCATCGTTCAGATTCTTTGTGCCTGGCAGTGCCTGGCCAAAAATCACCTTTCTGGCTTTTCTTAGTCTTTATAGAGTGGCATTAGTACCTCTAATGTGATCTTGATTGAATGCAATTTAGGATTGCATCGGCTTTTTTGGCTGCCACTGCACATTGCTGGCTTATATTTAATTGATTGTCTGCTAGAAAAACTGGCTTCTCCCGTATTTGTGACAAAGGAGCAGAGCTTTGTCACAAATATGGGAAGAGCCAGATTTTCTTGATGTTTTTTGGGGGATTGATTGTGTCTATTTTTAAAGGATGGTGTCAGTTGTAGTTTCAAGTACATAATATGGGATGGTTACTTTGTTTTTTGGCTTTCTTGCTTCAGAATAATAGATCTGAGATGTTTGGAAAGTTGTGGTTAGGCAGGGTCATTGAATCACAAAGAAGAAAGTCATCAAGCCACATAACAGCCTTGTAAATTGCTTTATTCTTCTTCTATCCCTAAATTACACTTAGGGATAATCCGATCTGTCTTGAGTTAGAGTGAATCCAATCAGTTTGTAGCCATGATTTATATATTAAGATAATATGGGATTCAGAGCAGTAGTCCATTTTTAAAAAGTAGTTAAACATGACTCATGAATCTATTGGGAATTAAATGTTACAGCAGAAGCTGCCTAGAAGTAGTCTAAAGGAAGGGAATAACAGAGTTGAAAGGGACCTTGGAGGTCTTCTAGTCTAACCCCTTTCTCAAGCAGGAGACTCTACACCAGGGGTCTCCAACCTTGTCAACTTTACGACTTGTGGACTTCAACTCCCAGAGTACCTCAGCCAGCTTTACTGGCCGAGGAACTCTGGGAGTTGAAGTCCACAAATCTTAAAGTTGACAAGGTTGGAGACCCCTGTTCTATACCATTCTAGACAAATGGCTGTCCAGTCTCTTCTTAAAACCTTCCAGTGATGGAAATGTTCTAGCTATTTCTCCGAAAATATTTAAAACAATATTTGCCAAGAAGAAGGGGGAAAAAATACAAAGCTGTTTCTGTGTTATATTAATTTGTTCTAAGCTACCTCAAAGATCATTTCAAGGAACCAAAGAATATTCTTTCCAATTTCTATTTTAATTAGGAACCAGTGGGAGTGGGGAATCTATTGGCTCATATTTTCAGGCAGTATTATAGGTTCTAAAATGGTTATACTTCAATATTCACACTTTTCTAAATTTCTGGTGTGGTTTGAAAATGAGGAGGCCTATCCGAAAAAGAGATGTGGGGGGGAGACTTTGAGCAAAACTGAAACTAGCAGAATTGCTTATCTCTTGAAGAAGGGGTGGGGTGCTAACATTCTACACTAATTTAAGAACGGCAGTGATTTTCTTAACAACTGTGGCAAGGCATTTCGTAAAAAAGGGGCAAGATTCGCTTAAGAACAGAAATTTTCTGCTCAATTGTGTTTGTAAGTCGAGAACTACCTGTACTTGATACAACCACTACCTCCCCGAAGACTTGACAGTTAATCCGATAAGTGTAAACTGTTCTGTCTCCTTCCCCACTTCAGACCCACGAGCTGGCCTTCAGCCAGTGGATTCACGGCTCTTATCAGTCCTGGCAGAGAAATCGCAGCTGCCTTCCAAAGTTCAAACAAATGACTCATGTAGCAAGACTTTCAGCTCTTTCTGAAATGGATCAGCTAAACTTTGCTTCCCGTGGAGTGAGAGCAGTCCCAAAGCTCCTTATATATCCTGTGGGGTATATATCCCCACCCTTCCTTTTGATGACGCCGCCTCTCTAATCTTCTGAAGCGCGGGTCAAGCCAAGATTGATTATTATTATCAGCTGGGTCTGAAGGCATAGCCTGGGGAAGGGAAGAATCAGGGGATGACGGCCTCACTACTGGTCTGGTTCTGGCTCCTGGAGCCGAGCCAAAGGAATCGGTGCTGCTGAGGTAAGCCTTACCGGCCCTTCCCCCTCACTTTTGGAGTCACTTTCGGGCATGGGGCCAGGTTCGGGGACTGGAGTCACAACAGTAAACTGTGAATGCCTCAAAACAACATTTGTAAAGTACTCCAATAAAAGTATCATTTTGTAAGGCAGAAAACATTTGCATACACTCATACATACACAGTCATCCAGAAAGGCCTTGCCTTAAGATAGGATTTGTGTTTGTAGTGTAATACACTAACTCTAGCAGGCTTTAAAAAGTATTTTACAGCACAAGGTGTTATCCCCAAAACTTGGCCCAGATTCAGTAAAGTAATGAAGCATATGTTTTTGTCTTGTACTTAAACATCTAATTAAGTGCTCTAATGAATTTGATTCTGTAATACTGAGAGTTTTTTCCAGTTTTATTGGAAGACTTGCAGTTTTGTTTTGTTTTACAGCTAAAACCATTTTTTCCAGGGTTTCTTTGAACGTTTAATTAAAAATCAGGTTACCCTCATCCCTTTTCAGTTATAATAATTCATACTTAATTTGCTTCCAATCTGTCTTTATTTTCATGTTTGCTTATTACTTGTGTTGCCTCCTTAGAATCATGTTAGCTCTTTTTTTGGCATGCGGGCCTAAATATAGTTGAATCTTGGCTTGCTCAGTTAAACTCGGTGTGCGAATTTCTGAAACCGGAATGCTGAGATAGTGATTTACACATTTGCAAACTCTGGGTTGCATCTAAAGCAGGGGTCTCCAATCTTGACAACTTTAAAACTTGTGGACTTCAACTCCCAGAATTCTGGGAGTTGAAGTCCACAAGTCTTAAAGTTGCCAAGGTTGGAGACCCCTGATCTAAAGCAGTGGTCACCAACTGGTGGTTCGTGGACCACTGGTGGTCCGTGAGCAAATTTTGATGGTCCCCAGAAAAATTATTTGCATTTTTTTATATTGCACTAAATCAGGGGTCCTCAAATTAAGGCCCCTGGGCTGGATACATGCAATGAACATTTGTATTGTTGCAAAGAGTCTCCCCTTTTGGGATCTTTTTGTGTGGGTCGGAGGGGGGCAGAAATTCTGACTTGGGGTCTCCTTCAGCCTCCTGGTGTGGGGCTTTGGGCGAAGGCTGGAGGGAAGCGCCACTGATGGCAAAGAGCCGGAGGGCCTTGTTCCAGTGGGATTGCCTCAGGTCCTGAAACTGGCTATCCATCTCAGCCCGCTGAGCCTCCAGGTGCCGGTACTTGGCCTTGCACTCTCATAGGTCTTCCCTCTGCTTGGAAAGCCTATGCTCGTAGTCCTCAGTGAGGTGCTTCTGCTGAGCTCCTCCTCAGTCAGATCAATTTTGAACTGAGCTGTTTTGCCAACTCATTTCCATGGTGGTTGCTTAGCTCCAACAACTGCTTTCCTTTGGGACCCTAAATAGCCCAGGCGGGCAGGCAAGGAGTGGCGAGTAGAGGCTGGCAAAGTGCTCCTCGACATGAGTGACATTGAGTTGGCCACGCTCACCCAGCCGGTCATTAGGCAGATCATATTAGTGGTCCACAGGATTTAAAATTATGAATTTAGTGGTCCCTGAGGTCCGAAAGTTTGGTGATCCCTGATCTAAAGCATGAGTATCTAACCATTTGGCTTTCCTGGGCTGCATTGAGTACAGATGCTCCTTCACTTACAACTACAACGTTTGAAGTTACAACAGCACTGAAAAAAGTGACTTATGACCATTTTTCACACATACGACCACTGCAGCATCCCCATGGTCACATGATCAAAATCTAGATGCTTGGCAACTGACTCATATTTATGACAGTTGCAGTGTCCCTGGGTCACGTGATCCCCTTTTGTGACCCTCTGGCGTGCAAAGTCAATGGGAAAGCCAGATTCACTTAACAGCCATATGATTAACTTACCAACTGCAGTCTTTCATTTAACAACTGTGGAAAAAAAGGTCATAAAATGGAGCAAAACTCACTTAACAAAGGTCTCACTTAGCAGTAGAAATTTTGGGCTCAATTGTGGTCGTAAGTCGAGGACTACCTACCTGTAAAGAGGAATTCTCTTGGGCCACATATAAATATATATTATACAATTTTATATTATAAAATTACATAATAATGTTAAAGCTTTGCAATCACGTCGGATTGCATTGTTAGCTGTCCAGGGCCACATGCAGCCATTGAACCATAGGTTAGACATGCCTGACCTAAAGAATCTAGCCTGTATTGCTATTTTTAGTCTCCTACTTAGAATACAAAATACAGAAAAACAGAGTTAGAAGGGACCTTTGAGGTCTTTTAGTTGAACACCCTGCTCAGGCAAGAAAAATTATACCATTTCAATCAAATGGTTGTCCAATCTCTTCTTAAAAACTTTCGGTATTGGAGCATTCACAACTTCTGGAGGCAATGTCGTTCCACTGATTAATTGTTCTAACAGGAAATTTCTCCTTAGTTCTAGGTTGCTTCTCTACTTGATGATGATGATGATGATGATGATGATGATGATGATGATGATGATTTATTAGATTTCTATACCGCCCTTCTCCCGAAGGACTCAGGGTGGTGTACAGCCAAAATAAAAACAAACAATACAGTATACGATTAAAACAAGAATTAAAAAAACTTATTACACAATTGGCCTAAGACTTTAAAACATTTAAAATTCTAAAAACCCATTAAAATTCATAATATAAAATTAAAAACCAACAAAATTTAAGCCAGCCCCGCGCGAATAAATAAATGTGTTTTCAATTCGCGGCGGAAGGTCCGAAGGTCAGGTATTTGGCGTAAACCTGGGGGAAGCTCGTTCCAGAGGGTGGGAGCCCCCACAGAGAAGGACCTTCCCCTGGGGGCCGCCAGCCGACATTGCTTGGCGGACGGCACCCTGAGAAGTCCCTCTCTGTGAGAGCGTACGGGTCGGTGGGAGGCATGTGGTAACAGCAGGCGGTCCCGTAAGTACCCAGGCCCTAAGCCATGGAGCGCTTTAAAGATAATGACCAGAACCTTAAAGTGCACCCAAAAGGCCACAGGTAGCCAGTGCAGTCTGCGCAGGAGTGGTGTTACATGGGAGCTACATGGAGCTCCCTCTATCACCCGCGCAGCTGCATTCTAGACTAACTGAAGCCTCCGGATGCACCTCAAGGGGAGCCCCATGTAGAGAGCATTACAATAATCCATTATTAGTTTCCATCTGTTGCTTCTTGTCCTGACTTCAGGTACTTTGGACAATAGCTTGAGTCCCTCTTCTTTGGGGCCACCCCTGAGATATCGGAACACTGCTATCATGTCTCCCCTAGTTTCATTAAACTAGATATCCCCAATTACAGCAACTGTTCTTCATATGTTTTAGCCCCAAGAACCCTTATCACCTTTGTTGCTCTTTTCACTTTTTCTAGAGTCTCATCATCTTTTCTATAATATGGTGACCAAAACTGGATGCAGTATTTCAAGTGTGGCTTTACCACAGCATTATAAAGTGGTATTAACATGTCACATGATCTTTTTTTAAAAAAATTATTTTGTCACAACAGTATACACAAACAATTGTCATAGATAAAACAACATGTATTGAAGAAAATATATAAGTAAAAATATGCATCAATAATATTAATTTGATATAATGAAGGGAACAATAGGACAGGAACAGTAGGCACTATTGTGCTCTTATGCACGCCCCTTATAGTCCTCTTAGGAATGGGGTGAGGTCAATAGTAGACAGTTTTTGGTTGAAGATTTTGGGATTTTGAGTAGAGACTATGGAGTCAGGTAATGAGTTCCAAGCGTTAACAACTCTGTTACAGAAGTCATATTTTCTGCAATCAAGTTTGAAGCGGTTGACGTTTAGCTTGAATCTATTTTTTGCTCTTGTAATATTGCGATTGAAGCTGAAGTAGTCTTTTATAGGAAGGATATTGCAATAGATGATTTTGTGGGTTAAACACAGGTCATATTTAAGAATATCATATTTTTTCCATTTAAGAATCTTGATTCTTAAATGGAAAATCCCTAGAATGAAAAGAAATAACAGCCATTCTGCTGCATAGATCAAGAGATAAGATATATATTATATTTATTTATTTGATTTCTATAACTGCTCCTCTCACCAAACAACTCTGAGGGGCTCACAATTTACATATACACACACACACACACACACACACACACACACACAATTAAAAATCCTGAAAACATTGAAAACAATAAAAACAGTAAAAAGAACCATTAAAATAATACAAAATTAAAACATATTTTGTTTTGATTTTGTCTAATTAAATGTCTAATTTTGTTTCAGTGAAATATTTTTACAAGAAATTGTGAGAGGAATATCTTCTTCTTTCACTTTTTTTGAGTACTACAGCCACTGAAGCGAATTACTCCTGAGACATACTCACACTGGTCACTCACTCATTTGTTACTTCATCTTGTTTTACCACACACATAAATCTTTCATTCCCTTGAGGTCAACTTCCACATTTTTCTTGACATGCTCAACTGTCACTTCCATATAAACAGAGTAGGCACAAATGTACTATTTTACAAAGCCATGTTTCCTACCAGACTAACTGTGACGTATCTATCACCATTTGCAAGCCTTCCAATTTCTCCCTCCCTTTTTCCATGTATGGAACAAAGCAGAACAGAATAACAGAATTGGAAGAGACCTTGGAGGTCCTCTAGTCCAACCCCCTGCTCAAGCAAGAGACCTATACCATTTCAGTCAAATGGCTCTACAGCAGCGGGGTCAAATTTACATTGTCATGGTGGCATCATGTGACATATTTGGACTTTTTCCTCCCTTACTAAACTGGGTGTGGGCCTGGCCATCACATGACACATCCGGCCCATGGGCTGGGAGTTTGATACCCCTGCTCTACAGTCTCTTCTTCAAAGCCTCCAGTAATGGAGCGCCCATAACTTCTGAAGGCAAGCCATTCCATTGGTTATTTATTTTCACTGTTAGGAATTTTTTCCTTCGTTCCAGGTTGCTTCTCTCCTTGATTAGTTTCCGTGCATTGTTTCTTGTCCTGCCTTCAGGTGCTTTGGGAAACAGGTTGACTCCCTCTTCTTTGTGGCAGCCCTTTAGATATTGGAAGACTGCTATCATGTCTCCCCTCGTCCTTCTTTTCACTAGACTAGACCTTCCCAATTTCTGCAACCGTTCTTCTTATGTTTTAGCATGCTTTACATGTGTAGAGTAGCTTCTGTCCAAATAGGGATGTGTAGTTCTTTGGCTCCAAGGAATACAAGGTGTTTCAGAGAGGAACTGAATGTGCTGTACAACCTAGCACTTTCTTGAAAACGTCTTGCATTTTCTTGACATGACAGCTCTATCTGTCTCCTCCATTCGAACAAGCACAAGCAAAGTCACAGCTTTGTTAATACGATGTCTACAGGTGCAGCGACTGCAACTGCTGATTCCTCAAAAATCTTTTTTGATTCTGATCCAAAAAGTTGCATATTGTTACTAACAAGACGTGCACATTCATTTACTTGCCTGCATAATGTATGCATTACTCATAGCTATTCACTCTGTTTCCTTGTCAGACACGATGACCTTGGTCTTCGATACATTAATTTTCATATCTGTACTCTTCGCTGTGCTATACAAGCTGTCTAACATTTGCTGCAAGTCATCCAGGCTCTAAGGCAATCACCCATAATTTGTATTCAGAGCCCTCCCCCACTTGCACAAACTCATGGGTTCCCAACCAACATACCCCTTAAGTCACCATAAGCATTCCTTACAGATTTATCTATGCATTCATTAAACAATCACGCAAATATCAGACATACTTTTCTTACTCCACACTTAGCGCTAAATCCAGGGGTGGGATTCAGCCAGTTCGGACCAGTTTGGGCAAACCGGTAGTTATGCCCAGCAGCATGACCCACCCACCTGCCCCAGCGCTATCCTGTCTTAAAGAATTGCTGTATTTTTGACGCAACATGCATGCGCGAGCGAAGCTATCCTGTCCTATACAATCGCCCTGTTTTTGATGCAGCGTGCATGTGTGCAACACACACGCACAAGTAAGCTATCCCATCCTAAATAATCACCATGTTTTTGATGCAGCGCGTATGTGCGTGTACGCATGCTCACATTGTCGATTCTGGCCGAACCGGTTGTTAAATTATGCGAAGCCCACCTCTGGCTAAACCATTCACTGACCATTCAAGTTATGCTCATGCATTCTGTTTTCTATTATTTAGCATTCTTTTTTATTGAAAGAGTTTTAAAAAACAAAAACATTTTCCCCCTTTTTCCCCCCTCTCCCCCCAAAAAAAACCCCCTTCCCCCCTCCCCCCCCCCCCGGCTTCCCGGGTCAATCACAAGGTATTGTTATACATAAACCAAACATAGAATAAAATTTTCCTTCCAATCCAAATAACCACATCCAAAGCTTTTCATCTCCCAACCCCTCCCATTACATAAAATAACTTTCTAATTATTCAAAGGCAATCTGATATTTCTTAATCTGATATCTGTTTTGTAGATAATCAATCCATTTTTCCATTCAATTAAATATCTTTCCTGCGTATTGTCTTTTAAAAACGCTGAGATTTTAGCCATCTCAGCCAAATTAATGACTTTCAGTATCCATTCTTCTATTGTAGGTACCTCTTCTTTCTTCCAGTATTGTCCAATCAACAGTCTTGCTGCTGTTATTAAATTCAAAATCAATTTAGTCTCAATCCCTGTACAATCCATTATAATTCCCAAAAGGAAAAATTGTGGCAGGAACTTTATCTTCTTCTTCAGTACATTTTGAATAATCCACCAAATTCTTATCCAAAAGACCTTAATTTTCTTGCAAGTCCACCAAATATGAAAATATGTAGCGTCATCACAATCACACCTCCATTATTATTTAGCATTCTTACTGTACTCAGAAACCAATCTTCAGCTTCATATTCACACAAAGCTTTCCATTATCCGTAAAAGTACGATGAAGTAAAATTTCCGCTACCGGTTCTTCAGAACTTGTCAGAACCTGCTGGATTTCACCCCTGAGGTAGTCTGAATTATGACTGTAAGTCATGCTGGTTGTTAAATGTAACCACACCCGACTTTATTACCTTTCGTTAAGTGAATCGTTGTCATCATTAAGCAAATACAGTGGTTGTTAAGTGAATCCATGGTCTACAATGGATTTCTGGCAGATAGATCTGGAAAGCAGAAGTGCATGAGGTTTTCTGGCAAAGAAATTAGTAAACCACAGTTAGGTGAAATGCCTGTAGAGATTCTCAGTCATCCAGGTCATGGTTGCTCCAAAGGTGCTTTTTTTTCAGGAGGCAACTGGACTTTCTTATTTTTTTGTTTTGTTTTGTTTTTTTCTTTTGAGGACATTTTGCTTCTCATCCAAGAAGCCTCTTCAGCTCTGACAGGACGTAAAGGATAAGAAGACGCTTTTTCAAGAGGCAACTGGACTTTCTTGTTTTTCTTTTTCTTCGAAGATGTTTCACTTCTCATCCAGGAAGCTTCTTCATTTCTGACTGGATTGGTGGGGAATGGAAGAAAAAGAATGCAGATGACCAGCTGTCTGCAAGGAGTATAAATCCTTCCATTCCCCACCGTCCTGTCAGAACTGAAGAAGCTTCTTGGATGAGAAGCGAAATGTCTTCAAAGAAAAAAAAACAAGAAAAAAACAAGTAAGTCCAGTTGCCTCCTGAAAAAGCACCTTTGGAACAATCACAGTCATGTGATCACTAAAGACTGCAAGTGGCCATTTGCAGCCTTTGGTGGTCACATGACTGCAATTTCCTAATTATTATTATTATTTTTAACCAGAAAATATGGGCTGGTTTCTGAGCACTCCAAATCTGATCACGTAACCATGGGGAGAGCTCAGCCTTTGGAAGGTTGAATCTGGGTCATAAGTAGCCCTGAGGAAGTCTGCTGTAACCTTGAATGATTGCTCAGTGACCGGGCATAGGTTGAGGACTACCTGTGTTGTACATCATACGTATCTTTGTTTCACCTTCGTGCGTTTGCAACAATCATTCTTCTACCTGATTTTTGTTTGTCTCAGGCATGCCCTCTTTTACTTCATCATCCCATCATGCATTATTTTCTATACTTTGCATTAGCGCATTACGTTTTTTCTAAAATGTCATATCCAGGAATGAGAGTTGCATTCCTTCTAAATACATTTCATCAGTCATCTACATTTTTTTTTTTAAAAAGTGTAAAATTAGCATTTAAATCCATACCATTGAATGTATTTTCTCCCAGTTTTTTTTCCTTGTCTGAATGCTTTTTGCACCCCACCTCCAAAAGCTCACATTTCTAAATATCTTTCAGAACCATCCAATGCAATTATTTAAACTGAAAAGCGCAATACAAAAATCTGGCAGAGGATCCAATTCCAATCCACCTGTTGGCTGGATTTTGTCAGATTGTATAAAAAGTCACAATTTGCATGAAGCTCTCTTAACTTTCAAATGCGCTTGTGGGGAAATATACAAGCTGTGTGGAGCTACCTCGCTGTAGCTTCACTGTGTAGCACATGAACTGGCATTGCAAATATATATATATTTTCGAACACTCTGAAAGAAAGATTTTCTTGCAGCATCTTTAGTTGGTTTTATTAAAAGCAGTTTAAATTCCTGTGCCTGCAGCCTTTTGGAATTATAGAGATGGGCTTCCGAAATTTACATTTTAATTGAGGCAGAAGGCAGAATAAGGCAAGAACAGCATTCACACATTACAAGGCAGAATAAATAAGATATGTATCAGCCAGAGGAAAAGAAGTGGTTTGTCATTTTTTTTTATTCACTGTTTCCCTCTTGTGTTTTACTTTTGAATACAGAAATGTGATGCGTTCGTCTATCTGGTTGGTTTTCATCAATTTGCTGCAGCTAAGAGACATCTGTGTTTTTGAGAAGGTTGTCTTGTTAAAATCTGGAGAACAACTTGGCACAGCAGTTAGACTATATTTAATTGTCATCCTCATGAAGATGCAGCTGGAGATTTTTTTTTAAAAAGCCCACCATGAAAACTAGCATTTAGTTTCCAGCTTCACAGTATTCTTCAAGAAAAATCTAGACTTGTAAAATAAGCATTCTTTTCATTTTACACCTTGGTTCTCCATAACTTTTTGATGCTCCCTAATTTGCTTGTTTTGACATTGTACTCTGCCGCTGCAGCTAAATTACCAGTTATAAGCAGCTGTTTCCAGTTAGCCTGTTCATGGCTTTGGTCTCATATCATTTTATGGATAGTCCTTTATCTGCTACAGTTAATGGACAGACCAGGGGCATCCAACCTTGGCAACTTTAAGGCTTATGAACTTCAACTCAGTCATCTCGTGGCAAAATGGGTGGCAAACATATTTCATAAGTCAATCAATAATAAATAAGTAAACTCTCAGAATTCCCCAGTCAGCCATTCTGGCTGGGAAATTCTGAGAGATGAAGACCTCAAGTCTTAAGGATGTCAAGTTTGGACACCCCTAGTATAGATCTGTATTGATACGAAATACAGAGAATGAAATATGACATTGAGTTTCATGGAAGTATAAGTAAACGGTAGTCAAATATTTCAAGTTTGAAGTATTTGCCCCTTGAAATTATAAGAGATGACCAGGCTAAGCCCGAGAGAGGGGGTCAAACATGTCATAAATCACAAGCCCTGCATACCCACAAGAGATCTAAGAATAGAATAGAATAGAATAGAATTTTTTTTTTATTGGCCAAATGTGATTGGACACACAAGGAATTTGTCTTGGTGCATATGCTCTCAGTGTACATAAAAGAAAAGATACGTTCATCAAGGTACAACATTTACAACACAATTGATGATCAATATATCAATATAAATCATAAGGATTGCCAGCAACAAGTTATAGTCATACAGTCATAAGTGGAAAGAGATTGGCGATGGGAACTAAGAAACGATTAATAGTAGTGCAGATTCAGTAAATAGTCTGACAGTGTTGATGGAAGTCCAGCCCATCTTGAATGCCTTTCTTATCTCCCACTCATTTCTCTTGACTGATAGTTGGTCAGATTCTTGTAGAGAGTTTAAGCTTGCAACAAATCTGTATACTTATTTGAACTGCCTGAGTCCCCTGATTTCCCCAGCAATTGACATAAACATTTATTTCTGACCTTACTGGAATGATTTTGATGACAGAAGAGATTGTTCCAGTGTTATTGAAATCGAACTGAACCTGGAATGAATTGTTCCATACACAAATCAGACCTCTTTGGATCTAGGCATACTTCTAGTGAAGTTGGAACAGATTGTTCTAGCCCAGGGGTAATCAAGCTTTTTATACCTACTGCCCACTTTTATATCTCTGTTAGTAGTA
The DNA here is from genome assembly GCF_028640845.1 of Ahaetulla prasina. NCBI lineage: Eukaryota > Metazoa > Chordata > Lepidosauria > Squamata > Colubridae > Ahaetulla > Ahaetulla prasina. The sequence goes on along the minus strand of NC_080540.1, from coordinate 287,371,990 downwards.
ACATTTTCTAACTGTCCACCGGTTCCACAATAATAAGCTGTGTATCGTTGTCTGCGCATGCCTCTTGCGCATTGTGGAGTGGGTTTTGGGGGAGGGCGCCGGCTACCAGCTCTGCTTGTCTGTTACAGCTGGATGGTGTAGGGGGAGATGCGCAAGCTATTCTTTTGTTTGCGGTCGCACTATAGTGCCATTTAGTTTCACTTACGTAACGTGAACTAAACGTATGCATGGGCGATACAAATAGTATATTTTCAGAAATTTAAATTGTCACGGGGAATTTTATGAAAACCTAAGAAAATGTTTTTAAATAACGCTATGAATTTTTTTTAAAAAGTCAATTAAATTAAAAAAAAAGGAAAGTGCTTCAGTATCGGACAAAACCCCTACTGCCCACCATGAAAGCTGGAACGCCCACTAGTAGGCGGTAGGGACCAGGTTGACTACCACTGTTGTAGCCTTAGTATGATTGTTTCATAGTTAGAAAATTCTGATCCAGAAATGTTTTGCACATCACTCCATATATCTTTAATAATCAGATAGTTGCATGGTAAATATACATTTATGTTTGAGAAATCAGCCAAAATTACTTACCAGCTAATAGTTACAAATTCAACTCAGTATTTAATTGAAGATGCCCAGAAATCTCTATTTGATGGACTAAAACCAAGGCATTTTAATTTAATAGTGCTAATATTGGATGCTCTAATTTAACTAATTTTCAGAATACTAAATTCCATGACTTAATGATCTGTAAAGAGCAATGTGCTTTTTCTGGGTTGACAGACTGGGTTTTTATATATAATATAATATAATTATAATCTAATCTAATAATATCCAAATAAAAGCTATAGCATAAAATCTATGAATACCAAAATGATAACAGAATAATGGAGTTGGAAGGGAACCTGGAGATTTTCTAGTTCAACTCCCTGCTCAAGCAGGAGACCTTATACCATTTCAGATAGGTGGCTATCCAATCTCTTCTTTAAAATCTCCAGTGATGAAGCACCTACAATTTATGAAGGCAAAGCTGTTCCACTGACTAATTGTCCTCACTGTTAGGAAGTTTCTCCTTAAGTCCAGGTTGCTTCTCTCCTTGATTAGTTTCCATCCATTGTTTCTTGTCTTGCCTTCTGGTGCTTTGGAAAGTAAATTGATATTCCTACAATAGATTTTACTTCATATTTCCCCTTCCTAAATTCTGCCGCTTTATCCCAGGTATATTTTCTGATTTTAGTTAATCTAGGAATTTGTGGCTCAGATGTTTTGCATGCAGTTTACCAACTAGGATTAAGAGTCCAATAGAATGATAGTTAGCCGGATTGTTTTTTGTACCTCACTTGCTATATCTTAAGGTAAAGATAAAGGTTCCCCTCGCACATACGTGCTAGTCATTCCCGACTCTAGGGGACGGTGCTCATATCCATTTCAAAGCCAAAGAGCCAGCGCTGTCTGAAGACATTTCTGTGGTCATGTGGCCAGCATGACTCAATGCCAAAGGTGCATGGAACGCTGTTACCTTCCCACCAAAGGTGGTCCCTATTTTTTCTATTGCACTTTTTATGTGCTTTCGAACTGCTAGGTTGGCAGAAGCTGGGACAAGTAACAGGAGCTCACTCTGTTATACGGCAGCACTAGGGATTTGAACCACTGAACTGCTGACCTTTCGATCGACAAGCTCAGTGTCCTAGCCCCTGAGCCACCGCATCTCTGTTTTTAAATTTAAATTTTACATTTTAATTTTAATAATTGGGATTATGGGCCTGTTCAATTTACATGCGTGAATTAAGGTGTATGGGTGTCACTATTCCCCATTCACAGCTTTCTTTTTATTAGTTCAGATAGTACTGGCAGTCCTCAACCTAGGAACACAATTGGGACCAGAAAATTTGTCATTAAGCAATGCATCACATGACTGCACCTGTCCGAAAGGTGCTTTTTCAAGAGGCAACCGAACTTTCTGGGTTTTTTTCTTTGAAGACATTTTGCTTCTCATTAAGAAGCTTGATTATTCTCACTATTAGTGTCGTGTCCCACTCCTCCTCTGACGGCCGGGTTTGGGAAGTCTGTATCAAGCGTGGCCACGAAGACTCTGCAGCTTTGCCAAATTCCTGTCAGAGTTCTCAGGGCAGGCAGGAATCCAAGGTGAGACTTCAGCAACCAGATGAGACTTTGCTTGACTCAAGGAATGCCAAAAAGCAGATCCTTTATATAGGCCATGGGGTGTGGCTCCATGACTCAGCACTTATCCAGGCCTTCCCCTCCCTTCCTTTTGCAGACGTCGCCTCTCCATTCTCCGGAAGTGGGGATCTGTCCACTGTGTCTTTTCATCCTCCTGCTCTGTTGCCGACATTTCTAGCACGTGGCTGGCTTCGTGCTCACATGCTGTAGGAGGGAGGTTTGTTTGCTCATTCTGTCCGGGCATGGTGCCAGGGCTGGGGGCTGGAGGCATGCCAGGCCATTCTTCTTCACTATCAGTCTCTGGCTCAGATAGCAGGAGATGGGAGGGGCCCGGCTGAGGAGAGGAGGGTGGGCGAGGCACAACAATTAGGAAGTTTCTCCTTAGTTCCAGACTGTTTCTCTCCTTGATTAGTTTCCATAAATTGCGTCTTGTCCTGCCTTCTCGTGCTTTGGAAAATAGGTTGACTCCTCTTTGTGGCAGCCCCTCGTATATTGAAAAACTGCTATCATGTCACCCTCTAGTCCAGGGGTGGGTTCCACTTACCTTTGCTACTGGTTCACAATGGGAGCATGCGCTTGCTTGTACTTCTGCACATGTGCAGATCATCCATGATGACGTCGTGGCAGGTGGGCGGAGCCTCCTGCTGGCTTTACTACCAGTTCTATAGAACCGGACCAAACTGGGAGCAGCCCACCACTGCTCTAGTCCTTCTTTTCATTAAACTAGACATACCCAGTTCCTGCAACTGTTCTTCATATGTTTTAGCTTCCAGCCCAGGGGTGGCATTCACTTACCTTCGCTACCGGTTCACAAATGTGAGCGCACACGCATGCGCAAAGCCTTCCCGGCATGCACAGAGGGTCAAAAACGGGAAGTGATGACGTCCGGGCAGGTGGGCAGAGTTTCCCACAGATGCTGCTACCGGTTTGCCTGAAGTGGATAGAACTGGGTGAATACCACCACTGTTCCAGACCCCTAATCATCTTTGTTGCTCTTTTCCCTGTAGTACAATTGTGTCCTGCAATTGTCTTTATTGATATTATAGATTAAACCAACAATTGCAGTTCTGCAGTGGTAACCCATCTTTATTTGTTTAGGAAGTAAAAGTTCAGAAAACCCTGTCTGCTTAAATATATTGATTTCTCTCTCTCTCTCTCTCACATACACATCCAAACACACAAAGACATTAAAAAGGGTAGGCTAAAATATGTTGCAAGCTATTTCAGTGTTTTCAGCTTGCTTCTAACGTGCACCAAAGTAATGCCAAAAGTAATTAAGAGTGGAAGACTAAGAGAGAAAAAATGAAGAAAGTGAAAGAAGGAAAGAGAAGTTGAAGGAACATTTTGATTTTACCCCCGGTATAGATAATAACTGGACTGGAACTGAAGCAGGAGGTCCAGTCATTTTATTGCTAGCAGTCATTCCAATCATAATATGTGCAAAAAAAAAAATCCTCCTACCAATTTATTTATATTCCATGCAAACCCATTTTCAGCTATTGTGTCTTCTCAGAAGTTTGTGAAATGTCATTGTCCCTCACTTCACAGACTCTTAATTTCTCACCTGCCCCAACGACAAACTTTGCTGGGGGGTTTGTGAGCAGAAGGTGGCCGAGAGTGGTACTAAGGAGCGGTAATATCCTGAACAGATTGGAGAAGAAGAGATTGTCCATCTCCAGTCCAAAGTATGAAGCTATTTTTGGCAGAGGCATCAAGCTTGTGAAGAAAAGGAGATGTTTTGGTTGCCAGTGAAATTGGCAATGGTTTTCAGCCATTCTCTTCGATTATAAGATGTGCCTGGGCCTGAAGGAACACCTATTAAATTGTTATTGCCCAGTGAGAGATAAATGAAGAGAATTCAGTTTGGCAAATGCAGGAACAATTGACACGCTCGTTGTCCTTACAGCTTCTTTCAAAATTCCGAGAATTTATCTGGCTGTTTGTGTGAGAGAGAAAAAAGTGCTTAATTTAACAAAAGAAGAAAACCAGAGGTGGGTTTCAGCAGGTCCTGAGCAGTTCTGGAGAACCGGTAGTGGAAATTTTGAATAGTTCTGAGAACCGGTAAATACCACCTCTGACTGGCCCTGCCACAATCTATTCTCTGCCTCCCGAGTCCCAGCTGATCGGGAGGAAATGGGGATTTGCAGTAACCTTCCCCTGGATTGGGAAGGGAATGGAGATTTTACAGTATCCTTCCTCTGCAACGCTCACCAAGCCACGCCCACCAAGCCATGCCACATCCACCAAACCACACCCACAAAACTGGTAATAAAAAAATTTGAAACCCACCAACTAAAGAAAACACTCTTGATCAAATCTCCATTGGCATCCTTTACCTTTATAAAGAAGACCAAAATGTCAGAAACACAGTCTTGAGCCACACATTTGTCTGCAAGGGGTTACTGATAGTAAAACGGAATTATTTTCTTTTCTTTTTTTTATCTATCCTGAAATTCTGACTTTTTGTCCTCTCCTGACCTCAGCAATCTTCAGTTTATGGCAACCGGTCTTTGATTTATGACCGCAATTACAGCCCGGATTTATGTTGCTAAGTAAAGCAGCTGTTAAGTGAATTGCAACCAATTTTATGACTTGTCTTTTTTTATATATATTTATCATGGTTGTTAAGTGAAATACTGCAGTTATGGAGTGAAAAAAATGTGTTTATTTAGCAAATCTGGCTTCGCCCTTTGGCTTTGCTCATCAAAAGCTGGCAGGAAAGGTCACAAATGGTGATCACTCAATCCTGTGATGTTACAACTATCATAAATACATGCTCATTGCTAAATGCTCAATTTTTGATCATGCGACCAGAGGAATCTGGGATGTTCGTAAGTTTAAGGCACTTTTTTTTTTTTTTAGTGTTGCTGTAACTTCAAATGGTTGCTGAACAAAGTGTTGTGAGTTGAGTAAATGGATGGAAACTAATCAAGGAGAGAGGCAACCTGGAATTAAGGAGAAACTTCCTAACAGTGAGGACAATTAAACGCTGGAACAGCTTGCCATCAGAAGTTGTGGGTGTTTCATCACTGGAGGTTTTTAAGTAGAGACTGGACAGTCACTTGTCTGAAATGGTATAGGGCAGGGGTCACCAACCTTTCGGACCTCAGGGATCACTAAATTCATAATTTTAAATCCTGTGGACCACTAATATGATCTGCCTAATGACCGGCTGGGTGAGCGTGGCAAGATGGTCATTTGACTGGGTGGGCGTGGCCAACTCAATGTCACTCATGTCGAGGGGCACTTTGCCAGCCTCTACTCGCCACTCCTCGCCTGCCCGCCTGGGCTATTTAGGGTCCCAACAGGAAGCAGTTGTTGGAGCTAAGCCGCCACCATGAAAAAGAGTTGGCAAAACAGCTTAGTTCAAATTGGATCTGACCGAGAAGGAGGCTCAGCAGAAGCACCTCACTGAGGACTACGAGCATAGGCTTTCCAAGCAGAGGGAAGACCTGTGAGAGTGCAAGGCCAGGTACCAGCGCCTGGAAGCTCAGCGGGCTGAGATGGTCAGCCAGTTTCAGGCTATGGTGCAGTCCCACTGGAACAAGGCCCTCCGGCTCTTCGCCACCAGCGGTGCTCTTCTCCAGCCTCTGCCCAAAGCCCCGCATCAGGAGGCTGAAGCAGACCCCAAGTCAGAATTTCTTCCCCCCTCCAACCCACACAAAAAGGGGGAGACTCTTTGCAGCAATACAAATGTTCATTGCAGGTATCCGGCCCAGGGGCCTTAGTTTGAGGACCCCTGATTTAGTGCAATATAAAAAAATGCAAATAATTTTTTCTGGGGACCATCAAAATTTGCTTACGGACCACCAATGGTCCACAGACCGCCAGTTGGTGACCACTGGTATAGGGTCTCCTGCTTGAGCCAGGGGGTTGGACTAGAAGACCGCCAACAGGTCCCTTCCAACTCTATTCAGATTGACTGATTGAGGACTACCAGTGTAGGCAACACAGAGTGATGCCTTGCTAATGTTGGAATAAGTAAGAGAGAAGCACAGTCCAAAGCATGGCTAAGAGAACTGGGTATTAACATAATCTACCCTTGAAACTAGTATGAAACTAGTATTAATTAGCCACCACTGAATTCTCAGGTGTTCTCATCCAAGTACTAACTGTATCTGATCCTGCTTAACTTTTAAGGCCAGCCAAAATCAATCAGAAGCTGCCACCTGCTGAATTTCAATAAACTGAAATATTTCAAAAGCATTTGCAGTAACTGCCTGTACTAAAAAGTGATTTTCTTTATTGCTGTATGAGTTTTTGGGAGGGAAATGGAAGAGACAGCACTATTTTCAAGAAAAATCTTGGACCCTCTGAGTACTTTAGCTTGCGCCAAACCAGCTGTATCTAGTTTGTCACAGCATTTGCTGATAAAGAATTAGGGAAGCACTGTTTCTGTACACTGTTTTAGGGGATGTTGTATAAATCCCTGGTAATCCTGTACATTCTTTCCATTTGAAAGTATTTTCATAAAGAAATGATAATTTCTGCTCTCTGATATTTTTTGCCTGGAAAAAGTGATTACTGATCTGGTAGCCGAGGGGCTGTTTGCAAATGTCTTTTTTTTCACAGAACAATCATTTGGAGAAAATTCTCATGCACCTAGTAGAAATACCCAGGTGAAAAGTGGAGATTGAATAGCAGAATTCAAATAGGAAAGAGGTGAAGGAATTTCTGCTCTTCTTACTCTTTCTTTCACAGTGCTAACTCAAATCGCTTTGGCAAAAGTCAAAAGAAAAAAAGAAAAGCAATAAATTTCACATGGCATTATCCCTGATCTGCGTTTGCTTTCTATACAGCCTTAAAAGGACAGACATGTTTGTGAATAAAGAGCCAATACCATCCATTGGTCCAGATGCTGGATTGTGCAGCACTAACCAGTTAATTTTTCCTTCTTTGTTCATTTTCACTTTTTATGCCCCAAACTAGAAATTATCCAGTGCAATATCTTAACATGACAAATTCATCTTAGCAAGCTTCGCAAAGGTTGCGTTATAATTTCAAATAAGTACTCTTTAATGTAGTATATAATTGATGTTAAAATAATCCTTCACGTATCCTCATTCATTATATTTACTAGGAAATGAACAATTATGGTAGGGTGTCAGCCTTCTCAAGTAACCTGGACAAGAAACATGACCAGATAAGCCAATACTATTTTATTGTAAGGTCTACACGAACAGAATCTTGCAAGTCTGAAAGTACAAATCCACCACCTTTGCAGGCTAAGAACTTGTAAGTGGGGGTCACTTCTGGGTCTCTTTCTCTACTCATTATGCAACTGTGGGCTATGTCTTCTCTTATCTGGCCATTTCTTGGACAATACCTGTTCCCTCAAAGGCTCATCTCTCGAGATCATCCCCATGCACCATTACAGGTAGTCCTTGACTTACAATCTAGGGAACTAGCTATGACATCCAAGCTCCCTCGCAACTCTCTTAATTTTGCATTTTGTATTCTGCTACAATACAAAATTCCTTGCTTCATGTCTGTAGAGATTCTCAGTCATCCAGGTCATGGCTGTCCCAAAGTGGCTTTCTTTTTCAAGAGACAACTGGACTTTCTTGTTTTGTTTTGTTTTTTTGTTTTTTTTGAAGACATTTCGCTTCTCACCCAAGAAGCTTCTTCAGCTCTGACAGGATAGTGGGGAATGGAAGGATTTATATTCCTTGCAGACAGCTGGAAATTTGCATCCTTTTAGAGGGTCCTTGAAGCACTTGGAGGTTTATCTGTGTCCTCAGGGTCACCTGAATGATCTCCTAGTTCCTGTAGTCTGCAATTTTTCCTCTGGAAATCCATTCCTACTCCCACACCATTCCAAGGGTGTTCACCCCAAATTATATATCCCAAAAATTGCAGACTACCCTCTGAAAGGATGCAGATGACCAGCTGTCTGCGAGGAATATGGATGAGAAGTGAAACGTCTTCAAAAGAAAAAACAAGAAAGTCCAGTTGCCTCCTGAAAAAAAGCATCTTTGAGACAACCATGAGCTGGATGACTGAGAATCTCTACAGACCTTTAGCTATACAATTCGGGATAAACACACTTTGAATGGTGTGGGGGTAGGAATGGATTGCCAGAAGAAGAAAAATTGCAGACTACGGGAACCAGAAGGACCACTCAATTGACCCTGAGGATACTGATAAACCTCCAAGTGCTTCAAGGACCCTCTAAGTGGATGCAAATGACCAGCTGTCTGCAAGGAATATAAATCCTTCCATTCCCCACTATCCTGTCAGAACTGAAGAAACTTCTTGGGTGAGAAGCAAAACGTCTTCAAAATAAACAACAAGAAAGTCCAGTTGCCTCCTGAAAAAAAAAAAGCATCTTTGGAACACCTTGCTTCATGTGTTTCGGTGCAAATAAATTCCACTGTTAGAGTCTCGCTAAGTGGTTCAACCCACATAAGTTAAAGACATTTTTGAATTACATCATCTGATATTTTAGATGGTCTTATGATTTCACAGACTAGTAGATTTCACTCTTAAGTCTACCCTGTTTGACCAAAAACACTTCGTACAAGTCGAGTTGATTCACATATCGTACTAAGATATGGTTTGTTGCAACCATCCTTCACTGCCCAAGCCATAATGGTTTGATTCACTCAAATCATTAAGCTACAAATCATGGTTTATGAAATTCAATCATTTCATAAAGCAATCTAGTATGGTATTTCCAGATAACACAAAAAATATATATTAGCTCCTGCACTTTGAGGATATTAGTCCTTTAAGAAATGTAATATCGAACACTTCACAAAGTTTATAAGGAACTTTTAAAATTTCAAAACAGCTAACATAGTTAATGTACAATGGTCAAAGTTTTCCTTTGTTTTGTTCCAACCTAATTAAAATAGAAAGAGAAATTAAAGCACTTTTTGAAAAAAAAATATACTTGGCAATATAACTTTTTAAAATAACAGAAAACATTAAATTGAGACCGAATGAAGTAGATAACTATAAAGATTAATTGCTCATATTAAGTGGTTTCCTATTGGTTTTATAATATCTGGTTTTCAATGTTCTCTATATATGCAGTCAGACAGAAATGGTAGTAACAGACTGGTATGCAAGCAGTAAAAAAAAATGATTAATTAAATATTCCATATTGAGAAAAATAATTAAAGATTTAACTATATAACTAATAACTATATTTTCTATAGATGGGAGACAGGACAAAAACAATTTTAAAAAACAACATAGGCTGAGATGTCTCACCAGGCTCAAGGTTGACTCAGCCTTCCATCCTTCTGAAGTTGGTAAAATGAAGACCCAGATTGCGGGGGGCAATAGGCTGACTCTGTAAGCCATTTAGAGGGGGCTGTAAAGCAGTATATATATATATATATATATAGAGTCTTATGTTCAGCCTGAGAAACCTTGGCGGCGTTGCTCATCATCTTCAGGCTTCAGCTTGAGCAATGTGATTGCAGCTGTTTCTTCCTTTTAACTGCTAGTTTAACTAGCAGTTAAAAGGAAGAAACAGCTGCAATCACACTGCTCCCAGAAGCACGAAGCTGAAGCCTGAAGATGACGAATGAGACTTCGTCAAACGCCGCCAAGACACTTCCAATTTTACGCGGGAGAAACCCGAATAACCAAAGACCTACATACAAACACGCTGAAACCTCAGAAAACATATATATATATATATATATATATATATATATATATATATATATATATATATATATATATATATATATATATATATATATATATATTTATTTACATTTATATCCCGCCCTTCTCCGAAGACTCAGGGCGGCTTACAGTGTATAAGGCAATAGTCTCATTCTATTTGTATATTTACAAAGTCAACTTATTGCCCCCCCAACAATCTGGGTCCTCATTTTACCTACGTTATAAAGGATGGAAGGCTGAGTCAACCTTGGGCCGGGCTTGAACCTGCAGTAATTGCAGGCTGCTGTGTTCTAATAACAGGCTTCTTTACAGCCTGAGCTACCATGGCCCTAATAAGTCTAAGTGCTATTGCTATTGCTATACGACTCAGGACTGTAGACTGAGCAACTAGGACTTCGGGGGGGGGGGAAGAAAATTCCTAAAATGGGGCAAATCTCACTAAACAAATGTCTCACTTAGCAACATTTTTTTTGGCTCAATTGCGGTCGTAAGTTGAGGATTACCTTTAATTAAAAGCTATTGATTTTCCTGATTGCCACCAAAAACTACCCCCCACTGTTTTACCTAGGTAATTGTAATTAGAATTTAGGTTGTGGTTGGTTGGTTATTTGATCTCCTTCATAAAATCTAGTGGTGCTGTGAATAATTGGCTAGAATTAATGCCACCATATTGTAGAGAGGGCTTGAGGCTGGGCAGCTGGTGTTTTTTTAGGCACTCACTCAGTTATGAGTAATAACTGAGATAAAGTAGCTAGCTCTCTGGTGCCATGTTCTGTCTGAATACATCAAACCAGCAGTATATTTGTATGCAGGGAATAGGAGCTGCCAGCAGCAGATAGACAGGCAAGCTCTTAATTTTCTGTTGGATTGTTATCGTTTTTTCTTTGATACCCTGAATCTTCCCTGCTTTTGTATTTGGTTAATTGCCTTCTACATTGTTGATTTTGTAAGCCACTGAGAATATGACAACGGAAGAGCAAATGATCACTTAAATACGCACAGTGCAGTAACTTTCCGCAAACTGGGCACAATAGGGGCTTTTTAGATGGGAAGCATGACTAAATGAGTTGATTCTACTTCATTATAAGTCTACGTTATCAGAACCTTGCAAATATGAAGGTAGAAACCTTTAACCATCTGATCAATTAGTGTTGGTCAGGGGTGTCAAACTCAAGGCCAGATGCGGCCCATAGGGTGCTTAGACCTGGCCCATGAGGCTGCCCTGGAAACAGCAAAGGGCCGGCCTGCAGTTCCTCTGCCAATGAAAACAGAACTCAGGAGTCCGTTTTCTCTGGCAGAGTGCTCAGGCCACCATAAGCGCCCCCAACAGGAGTGACATCAATCCGGCCATGCCCACACTGGCCCCCCAAAGTCAAACACCACCCTGATGCAGCCCTCAATGAAATCAAGTTTGACACCCCTGGTGTAGGTCCTTCCTAAGTTTCTTTTCTCTGACCATTAAGCCCTCAGGAGCTCCTCCTTTCCTTGTCTCCTTGTTTCCTAGGCAGCATCTCTTTCCTTTGCCCCCCCCCCAAGCCATCCATACCTTCCATTACAGGATGTGAAACAGGGATTTCTGTGGGTTGGTGTTTGTTTGTTTTTTATTGGTGAGTAGATAGACAAAAATCTATTGCAATGTCCTTCCTGTTGAAGACTACTTCAGCTTCAATCACAACAATAGAATAGAATAGAATTTATTGGCCAAGTGTGATTGGACACACAAGGAATTTGTCTTGGTGCATATGCTCTCAGTGTACATAAAAGAAAAGATACGTTCATCAAGGTACAACATTTACAACACTATTGATGGTCAATATATCAATATAAATCATAAGGATTGCCAGCAACAAGTTATAGTCATACAGTCATAAGTGGAAAGAGATTGGTGATGGGAACTATGAAACGATTAATAGTAGTGCAGATTCAGTAAATAGTCTGACAGTGTTGAGGGAATTATTTGTTTAGCAGAGTGATGGCCTTCGGGAAAAAATTGTTCTTGTGTCTAGTTGTTCTGGTGTGCAGTGCTCTATAGCGTCGTTTTGAGGGTAGGAGTTGAAACAGTTTATGTCCAGGATGCGAGGGATCTGCAAATATTTTCACGGCCCTCTTCTTGATTTGTGCAGTATACAGGTCCTCAATGGAAGGCAGGTTGGTAGCAATTATTTTTTCTGCAGTTCTAATTATCCTCTGAAGTCTGTGTTTTTCTTGTTGGGTTGCAGAACCGAACCAGACAGTTATAGAGGTGCAAATGACAGACTCAATAATTCCTCTGTAGAATTGGATCAGCAGCTCCTTGGGCAGTTTGAGCTTACTGAGTTGGCGCAGAAAGAACATTCTTTGTTGTCCTTTTTTAATGATGTTAGCTGTCCATTTGAGATCTTGCGATATGATAGAACCCAGAAATTTGAAGGTTTCTACTGTTGATACTGTGTTGTCAAGTATTGTGAGAGGTGGAAGTATGGAAGGGTTTCTCCTAAAGTCTACCACCATTTCTACGGTTTTGAGTGTGTTCAGTTCCAGATTGTTTTGGTTGCACCACAAGGCTAGTCGTTCGACCTCTCGTCTATATGCGGATTCGTCATTGTCTCGAATGAGACCAATCACTGTTGTGTCATCTGCGAACTTCAGTAGCTTAACAAATGGATCATTGGAGATGCAGTCATTGGTATACAAAGAGAAGAGAAGTGGGGAGAGCACATAGCCTTGGGGCCCCCTGTGCTAATTGTACTGGTATTTGATGTGATCTTGCTTAGCTTCACCTGCTGCTTCCTGTTTGTTAGGAAGCTTGTGATCCACTTACAAGTCTGTTCCGGTACCTGTAGCTGGTTTAGCTTAGTTAGAAGAATGTCTGGAATGATGGTATTGAATGCTGAACTAAAGTCTACAAAAAGGACCCTTGCATAGGTCTTTGGAGACTCAAGATGTTGTAGGATGTAGTGCAGAGCCATATTAACAGCATCATCTGTTGATCTATTTGCTCGGTATGCAAATTGCAAGGGGTCTAAGAGCGGATTCGTGATGGTTTTCAGGTAGGAAAGCACTAGCCTTTCAAAGGTTTTCATGACTACAGATGTTAGAGCAACTGGTCTGTAGTCATTCAGTTCCTTGATGGTGGGCTTCTTCGGCACTGGGATGATGGTAGAGCATTTGAAGCAAGAAGGAACATAACACATCTCTAGTGATTTATTGAAAATATGGAGGCCAATTGGTCAGCACAGACTTTTAAGCAAGAAGGAGTTATCTTGTCTGGGCCTGGAGCTTTTCCTGGCTTTTGTCTGTGAAATAGGTCCTGCACTTCCTTTTCTGTGATCACTAGGGGTTGTGAACCCAATGAAATGGGGTCAGTTGTAGGAGGCTTGGCTGTTGTTGTTGTGTCTGAGATGGGGGTTGTGGAGATAGGTGGCTGTAGTTTCCTTTCAAACCTGCAGTAAAACTCAATACAAGAGCAAACAATAGATTTAAACTTAATGTTAACCGCTCCAATCTTGATTGCAGAAAATATGACTTCTGTAACAGAGTTGTTAACGCTTGGAACCCACTACCTGAATCTGTGGTCTCTTCTCAAAATCCCCAAAGCTTTAACCAAAAACTGTCTACTATTGACCTCACTCCATTCCTATGAGGTCTGTAAGGGGCGTGCATAAGAGCACAAACGTGCCTACCGTTCCTGTCCTATTGTTTCCTTTCGTTATATCCAATTAATATAGTTATTACATACTTATGCTTATATATATGCTTATATATTATATAGTTATTTTCATGCTTATGCTTATATATACTGTTGTGACAAAATAAATAAATAAATAAAATAAAATAATATTGTTTGTTCACAAAGAACAGGATAGGAAAAGGTCTAGGAATGAATGCTTACAAGAATGGTATGGACCTAAAATAGCTTGATCTGAATTATTCCAAGTTAAAACAGCTCTGAAGTTCCCAGTAACATCAAGGACAGCTCTATCAATGGATTGGAGAATACATACAATATACAATTTTTATTCATTTTTTGCAATAATGGTGAATATCTGTAGCTCGGGTGTAGGATGAGGGTGAAGGTTCCTTCTCTGAACTTGTGGGTTGGTTTTCTGAATGTTTCATTACCAGGCTAGGCAACATCTTCAGAGGAGTTTAGGAGATCTGCTGAAGGTGTTACCCAGCCTCAGTGGTGGGATTCAAATAATTTAACAACTGGGTCTCTGCCTTAATGACTAGGTGGGTGGGTGTGGCCATGGTGGGTGTGGTCAGGGGATGACAGGCAGCACTCGGCCTCCTGCACCTCCCTAGGAGGAAAAAGAGGCTGCGGGGGTAATGCGCCATTCCCCCGCACCCCATTTTAGGCCTTGGAGGCCTCCCTGAAGCCTCCTGGGAGCAAAAACGGGCTGCGGGGGAGGTGCACTGCACACACACACACACACACACACACACACACACACACACGTGCCCTGTTTTGGGCCTAGGGGGCCTCCCTGCACTTACCTGGGAGCCAAAATGGGGTGCATGGGGACTCCTGGAAGGGGCGGGGCGGGAAAGGGCGGAGCCAGCCAGCAATTTAACTACCGGTTCACCCGAACCGGCAGAATCCCACCACTGCCCAGCCTGGTAACAGAACGTTTGAAAACCAACCCACAAGTTCAGAGAATGAACCTCCACCTTCATTTTATTCATCATCCCAGCCATTTCCTCCAAAATAAATCTGGATGGGAATAAACGTCGATTGCTTCCTGGTACAGATTATCCCTTGACTTACAACTACAATCGAGCCCAAAATTTCTGTTGCTAAACGAGACATTTGTTAAGGGAGTTTCATCCTATTTTACAACCTTCCCGGCCACGGTTATTAAGCGAATCACTGCAGTTGTTAATTTAGTAACACAGCTGTTAAGCGAATCTGGCTTCCCCATTGACTTTGCTCGTCAGAAAGTCACAAAAGGTGATCACATGATCCTGGGACACTGGAATCGTCATAAATATGAGTCAGTTGCCAAACGTCTGAATTCTGATCACATGACTCGGGGGATGCTGCCACAGTTGCGAGTGTGAAAAACATTCATAAATCCCTTTTTTCCCCCTGCCTTTGCAATGTCGGATGGTCACTAAACAAACTGTTGTAAGTTGAATACTACCTATATATTCTTTTTTTAAAAAAAGAATAAGCCTTTTAAGTTGATGGGGGTTTTCTCCCCTTCATTTTCCTTTTAAAATTTTTATTAGTAGCAACTGGAGAAGTCATGTGTCCTGGGGCAGGGGTCTCCATCCTTAGCAACTTTAAACCAGAAGGACTTCAACTCCCAGAATTCCTCAGCCAGCAAAGCTGGCTGGGGAATTCTGGGAGTTGAAGTCCTTCAGGCTTAAAGTTGCCAAGTTTGGAGACCCCTGTCCTGGGGTATTGTGTGCTCAACTGTGCATGTGTATGGCGGGCGGGCGGGGGGAGGTAATTCCCCAAATTACTGCTGGTTAAGGGTGAATTCTGAGATAAACTGTTTGCTTACTGTTGTTGATTGAATAACTACTTTTTGCTGAGTAAGCAAAGACTGTAGGGGGATTATAATGCAGTCAGGCAGTAGGGAGTGAACTCCGTTTACTGAGGGGGAAAAAACAGAAGTCTAATTAGGCAGGTTGGCATAGCAATTTAAAGAAACATCCTTAAAATATTCCCTCTAAATCGAAGGTTCATACTTGAGAGCATGAGAAAGGAACAAGAAGAAATAAAAGAGTTTCTGCCAATGGCTTTAAGCAGCAAAAGTGCTGATGAACAGGAGTCTATAATTATATTCTGAAAGGCTTTGTTTATCTTCCTACCCCAATTAACCTGACATGCATTTCCAGCAAATGAAAGTTCATAACAATCCTTGAAGAAAGTAGCCAAGATTGCAGTGGTACATGTTGACATTTTAGCTACTTAAGAAAGGATGAGGAATTTATCAGTTCCAAGAAAGAAGCTCTATAATAAGAATCTTGATAGAATCAAGATCACGTGAAGTGTTATAATGCATCACTTTATAATGCTTTGGTAAGGCCACACGTGGAAAACTGCATCCAGTTTTGGTCGCCACGATGTAAAAAAGATGTTGAGAGTCTAGAAAGAGTGCAGAGAAGGGCAATAAAGATGATTAGGGGACTGGAGGCTAAAACATATGAATGAGTTGCTGGAACTGGGTATGTCTACTTTGATGAAAAGAAGGACTAGGGGAGACATAGTAGCAGTCTTCCAATACCTCAGGGGCTGCCACGACGAAGAGGGAGTCAAGCTATTCTTCAAACCACCTGAGGGCAGGACAAGAAGCAATGGATGAAAACTAATCAAGGAGAGAAGCAACCTAGAACTAAGGAGAAATTTCCTGACAGTTAGATCAATGAATCAGTGGAACAACTTGCCTCCAGAAGTTGTGACTGCTCCAACACTGAAAGCTTTTAAGAAGAGATTGGATAACCATTTGCCTGAAGTTTTATTTATTTATTTATTTATTTTGTCACAACATCATACAAAAAGATTATATAGTATATACACATATAAACATATATAGGAAGAAGAAAAGAAGAACAATAGGACAGGAACGGTAGGCACGTTTGTGCGCTTATGCACGCCCCTTATGGTCCTCTTAGGAATGGGGTGAGTTGTGTAGAGTTGTGTAGGGTTTCCTGGCTAAGCAGGAGGTTGGACTAGAAGACCTCCAAGATCCCTTCCAACCGCTAACAGAAATTGACAGTGAAAGTAGCTTTCACAAACGAGATAGTCCCCCAAAAAGTGTTAGGACCCACACAACTGGGCAAGATCAAGCAAGCAATTACTGTATACAGTTTTCATTCAGTGAGGTATATTTAATATTACTCTGGGTAAAAAGAGAATCTTGCAAAGTACAAGAGGGGTGTTCGGTGCCCATTTATAGTGAATTCATTAAGGTGGAATCTCTTTCAATGCTCTGAAATGCTCCTTCCCCAGTTTCTTTCATCTGAGCTGAGATACTCTTTACACGAGAAGCTGCCAACAGATTTAACTTTTATCTTTTGATTTTTACATCTGTTCCCCCCCCCTTACATTACTTTGTCAGCCTCTTCATAATCTCTCACACAGAGAAGCCAAAATAGATGAAAATTGCAACCAGAAGCAAAAGACATGGAAGACCTGCTGAAGACAATTTTTTTTTCTGAATGAACTAAGAAATTGTTCGAGGCCAGTATTTTAGGCTCTGGCAAACAAAACAGTTTCTGAGTGTTTAGAGTGTCACTGCAGGACAAGAAATAGAATGGTGGGTTCTTTATGAGAAAAGTCACAGAAATTGGTGATTCACTGCTATGCAAAACTGAAATAAAATTGATGCCAGCCAGATTCTTAGGCTTGTGAAGTGCGCTCTTTGCCAAGAGCAAGGAGCAAGAACACAACAAAATACTTATAGAATTCACTGACAAGAAGCCTTCCTGCAGTGAATATTATATAAAATAACTTTAGTTGCATCACCATGTACTGTGAAAATGCCAGGAAAGAATTCAAGTCCTGGATGCAAAGAGAGTCTTGTTATTTATCCATAGAGAAGAAAAAGAAAGGAGAATAGTGAATGGAAGGGAAATGCTATACAGGTGTTGATAGATCTGTTTTTGAGGGTCAAGGAATAAGTTATCTGCCTCATTTGTTTCTGAACCATGGCAAACTTATAGCAAGTGAACTTCATCTCCCAGAATTCCCTAGCCCTCAAGATGAAGTTATGAAATACCCAGGAATTGGGCATGGCTAGTCTAGAGAAAAGAAGGACTAGGGATGACGCGATAGCATTGTTGTGGTCCACCAGCTATGCAGCTGGCAACAGAGTCAGACAGTGATGAAGCTGAGGAAGAACATGGGCCAGTCCTGGAGGCTGGGGAAAGCCTGGATGAGGGAGGCAGAGATGGGGCCAGGGCCATTTGGGAGTGAGGTGCAGACTCCAGAGCCTCCAGAGGCTAGAGGAACAGGAGGAGCCTGTTCCTAATGCACACATGAGAAGAGCTGCCAGAAGGCAAGAGCAGCTAAAGCAAAGAGGACAACTCACGAGTAGGGCCAAGAGATGATTGGCCCCTCCCATAAGGCTTAAAAGACCAGCAACAGTGTTTGGGCTTTTTGTCGGAAAACAACGTTGATAGAATTGCTCTTTGTCTTGCTGCATTTATTTCTTGTCGCCGTCTTCTGCTTTTGAATTTTTGCCAAGAAAAGCCTTTGGCAGTTTGCCTAATTAGACCAAGGTTGGTGATAAGACTGAAGAGTTGTGTTATGAAGAATTTGTTTTGATTTAATTTGGACTACACTGAGAATGAATTAATTCTCAGCTGTTCTAATAAAGTCTGTTGGTTTTTGAACTGATTGCATCTACTACTACCTACTTGGGCCTGGGTCACAACAAGCATTATTCCATTATTTGAGGGGCTGCCACAAAGTAGAGGGGGGTCAACTTATTTTCCAAAGCACCAGAAGGCAAGATAAGAAGCAACAGATGGAAACTAATCAAGGAGAGAAGCAACCTGGAATTAAGGAGAAACTTCTTAACAGTGAGGACAATTAACCAGTGGAACAGCTCTGCCTTCAGAAGTTGTAGGTCAGGGGTGTCAAACTGGTGGCCTGTGGACTGGTCCAGATGGGTTATGCACAGGCCACACCCACCCCAGCTCTGTGAAAGAAAAAATGTCATGAAAAATCACATGATGGCAACCTGACGCTGCAAATTTGACACCCCTGTTGTAGGTGTTTCTGTTGTGACACAGGCCCAAGTAGGTAGTAATAAACTTAGTCCGTGGAAAAAACAAACTTTATTCAAACAGCTGGGATTTACTTCATTCCCAGTGTCATTCAACTCAAAGTAAAACAAATGCCTCCCAAACACAAATTCTTCAGTTATCTCACAAACCTTGGTCCAATCAGGCAAACTGCCAACGGCCCTTTCTGGTAAACATCCAGAAGCCACAAAAACAAAGACGTATATGAAGCAGAAGACGAAGCAGAAGATGCAGCTACAACGTTGTTTTCCGGCAAAACTCAAACACCGGTGCTGGTCTGTTTTAAGCCTTATGGGAGGGGCCAATACATCTCTTGGCCCTACTCCCGAGTTGTCCTCTCTGCTTGAGCTGCTCTTGCCTTGTGGCAGCTCTTCTCATGCATGAATTAGGGACAGGCTCCTCCTGTTCCTCTGCCTAACTACTATCAGTCTTTGGAGGCTCTAGAGTCCGCACCTCACTTCCTGATGGCCCTGGCCTCACCTTAACCTCATCACTGTCCGACTCCGTTGCCAGCTCTGTAGGCTGCTGACGGACCACAACAGTTTCATCACTGGAGGTTTTTAAGAAAAGACTAGACAGCAATTTGTCTGAAATGGTACAGGATCTTCTGCTTAAGAAGGGATTAGAAGACCTCCAAGGTCCTTTCCAGCTTTATTCTGATTGATTGATTGATTGATTGATTGATTGATTGATTGATTGATCTCTGGGAGTTATAGTTTACACATCTTAAAGTAGCCAAGGTTGATCTAATAACAGAATAACAGAATTGGAAGGGACCATGGAGGACTTCTAGTTCAACTCCTCAAATAGGAAATCCTATAACATGTCAGACAAATGGTTGTCCAATATCTTCTTAAAAACCTCCAGTGTTGGAGCACCCACAACTTCGGGAGGCAAGCTGTTCCCCTGATCATTTGTTCTAACTTTCAGGAAATTACTCCTTAGTTCTACAATCTAGACAATGAAATGCTAGTGTAAGATTCATTCTTCTTCTTAAGGACTGTTAGAAAATATGATTACCTCCTAACCTGATTTGGGACCACAGGTGGGCTTTAAACTTTTTTTGGGAGATGTTTGTGTGTGGAAATGAAAAACCTGAAGTAAGGACATATAAGTAGGGGTAGAAAAGGGGAGTGTTGCTTCTTACACTAGTAAAAAAAACACCGGAATATTAGGACAGGGACGGTAGGCACGCAGGTGTGCTTATACACGCCCCTTATAGACCTCTTAGGGATGGGGTGAGGTCAACAGTAGACAGTTTAAGCTTAATGTTTGGGGGGGTTGGGGAAGAAACTATAGAGTCAGGTAGTGCATTCCAGGCATTAACCACTCTGTTATTGAAGTCATATTTTCTGCAATCAGGTTTGGAGTGGTTTACCTTGAGTTTGTAGCTATTATTTGCTCGTGTATTGTTGCGGTTGAAGCTGAAGTAGTCATTGACAGGTAGGACACTGTGGTAGATAATTTTATGTACTATGGTTAGGTCAGACTGAAGTCTGTGTAGTTCTAAGTTGTCTAAGCCCAAAATTTGGAGTCTGGTGGCGTAAGGTATTTTATTGCAAGCAGAGGAGTGAAGGACTCTTCTTGTGAAATATCTCGGACTCTCTCAATTGTATTTATGTCCGATATGCAGTGTGGGTTCCAGACAGATGAGCTGTATTCAAGAATTGGTCTAGCAAATGTTTTGTATGCTCTAGTTAGTAGTACAATATTACCAGAGAAGAAACGACTCAATTGTTAACATTAGGTTAACAACTCTTAGTGCCTTTTTGGCAATGTTTTTACAGTGGGCTCTGACACTTAGATCTTTAGAAATGAGTACTCCAAGGTCCTTGGCAGAGCGAGGGTCATCTATAAGGTCATGTCCATCTAATTTGTATTTTATGTTTTGATTTTTTTTGCCAGTGTGCAAGACAGAGCATTTGTTTGTTGAGATTTGAAGTTGCCAGTTGTTAGACCAATCTGACACATAGTCAAGGTCTTTTTGAAGGGTAGTTGCATTGTCTGTAGTGTGGAATAGTTTAACACTAGTTGATGAAAAACCATTCTGTCTCATAAAGTTCATGGTTTTCATTGTCTCATGGACTAATGCTCAGAGTATGGAAAACAAATTAGAAGAATTTAAATGATTTGAATAGAAAAACACATTTCATTTAGAATGGTCACTTGGCAGAGCATTGCCCACAACTACAATATAGCAACTATTTTATTCAAAGCAACAAATCAATTGAAATCGAGGAGGAGAAACTCTCTATCTTAAATATCCCTGATCAGATAGCCATGCCAGTGACCTTGGCAACGCTACAAAGAACATCTGGATTAAAATAATCCTGGAGGAACAAATAAATCCATTGCTGTGGTAGTTGTGAGATGTTGACTGCCAGACCAAGGAGAAGATGTGGATAATGCTTTCCATAAGCAAATTGGAGATATTTCAAAAAGGCCTGGAGGTATAGTGATGGCAAATCTTAATTATCCCAACATCTGTTGAGAGACAAACTCTGCCAAGCACGATCCTCTCACAAAATTCCTTGACTTGTCTGTCTGACAGCTTTTTCCTTCTGAGGATGGAGAAAGTCACAAGAGAATTGGTTACTCTTGACTTCATACTAATCAATTTGAAAGACATAAATGAGGAAGTAGCACTAGCAGAAAAAGTGCTTGTGGAAAAGTGACCATATATTGCTAGACTTCTTGATGTTGTAAAAAAGTAAAACAGAGTAAAGTCAAACATTTATTCTGGACTTCAAAAAAACAGATTTTAATAACCTTGGACCATTGGTAAATAAAATCCCACTAAAGAAGAAGCTAATGGAGAAAGAAGCTTAAGAAACCATCTCTATCTATTAAAACTCTTCATTTATCTATTAGCAGCCTATTACATAAATGACCTTTGTGATCATATTATAAGTAACTGCATTCTCTTCACCGATGATGTAAAACTATTTACAACCAACAACAATGCTTCTACCCTTCAAAAAAACCATGACTTTGTGTTGGAATGGTCAAAAAATTGGCAACTCCAAATCTCAACCAACAAATTCTGTTTTACACATTGGCAAAAGGAATCAGAACACAAAATGCAAGCTGAGTGGACATGACCTTGTAGATGACCCTCACTCTGTCAAGGACCTTGGAGTACTCATATCAAATGATCTAAGTGCCAAAGCCCACTGTAACAACATCACCAAAAAGGCATTAAGGGTTGTAAACCTAATCTTGCTTAGCTTCTTCTTCGGTAGTATTACACTACTAACCAGAGCATACAAAACATTTGCCAGACCAATTCTCGAATACAGCTCATCTGTCTGGAACCTGCACTACATATCAGACATTAATACGATTGAACTTGTCCAGAAATATTTCATTAGAAGAGTCCTCCACTCCTCCACTCTCAACAAAATACCTTATGCCAGCAGACTTGAAATTTTGGGCTTAGAAAATTTAGAACTATGCCACTTCGGTATGACTTAAGCATAGCTCATAAAATCATCTGCTACAATGTCCTCCTACCTGTCAATGACTACTTCTGCTTCAACCACAACAATATACAAGCACACAATAGATAGAAACTTAAAGTGAACCGCTCCAAACTCAATTGCAGAAAATATGACTTCAGCAACAGAGCAGTTAATGCCTGGAATGCACTACCTGACTCTGTTGTTTCTTCCCCAAAGCCCCAAAACTTTAACCTTAGACTGTCTACTGTTGACCTCATCCCACACCTAAGAGGTCTGTAAGGGGCATAAGAGCACCAGCGTGCCTACCATTCCTGTCCTAATATTCCCTTTAATTGTATTCATTTTATGTATTCATAAAATATATATATTATCTAATACGTACTCAACAAATAAATAAAATAAAAAGCAGGGAATTCTTAGGAAAGGAGAGAATAGAAGCATTTTGTAGAAGTACTGTGCAAGAATTTACAGTAGTGTCCAAAATTGTGGAAACCTTTTGGGAAAAGTGTATTTTTGAGGTTTGATGATTAATAATGTCACTTTTTTTTTTGAGTTTCAAGATAATCATATTCCACTGCTGGAATGGCCTGGGAATAGCCCAGACCTTGACCCTATTGAAAGTCTATGGAGCCAACTAATGAAACATGTTAGAAGCGACCCAGCAATAAAACCCAGTTGATAGAAGCAATCATTCCATCTTGGGTTCACATTATAACAGCTGCAGAACTAAAAGACTTGGTTCACTCCGTGGGAAAACATTGTAAGGCCATAATTCATGTTGAAGATTACCCAACTAAGTATTAACTGACATGGTGATTATTTTTATATATCTAGTTTTTTCTACGTGTTTCACTTTTCTTCTTTATACTGTAACTGCTATTCTAATAGCAAATCCTTCATAAAACTTATTGCATTACCTTCTTGATTAAATTGCCTTTCCACTGATATATATATATATATGGTACTACTCCCCAAAAAAAGTGGTGTTTAACTAATTTTAGAAAATACACTTTTCCCAAAAGGTTTCCACAATTTTGGCCACTACTGTATACAAATTCCAATCGGAATGAGTGAGGAAAAATGAGGAAAGCGGAAGAATTTCATGTGGCTATAGGAAAGGGAAAGGGAAAAAGAGAAAGAGGCGGTCAGCCCAGAAATGAATAAACCATAAATGATATCAGGAAAGTGAAATCTAAGAATGAACTGTGAGTAGTATGAGAATCTCCTTAGGTATGTTCATAATCAAAGGAAAAGAAAAGAATAAGCTTCCTAGTTGTTCAGTGAAGATGGCAAAATGTAAGTAACAAAGAAAAATAGAGCTCTGTGGCTTCTATTTTGGTTCAATCTTCTTCAACTTCAACAAAATGTCCCTTAGGACATTAGGGCATTGTGGTGAACAGGGGGAAAAAAAAGTCAGGGATAATGCTTGAGACTGATTGAAACAACCTTTCTGAATGCTTCTTTAATCCTTTGTATTTAAAATTCCAGGACCACATCAATTATATCTTGAGTAGGAAAAGGAACGTTTGATGGAATATCTCATCGTTCCCATCCCCCATCTCCTCCCACTTATGACTGTATGATTGTAACTTTGTTGCTTGTATCCTTATGATTTATATTGATATTGTTTCCTGGTTGCTTATTTGTACCCTGTGACTATCATTGACGAATATATCTTTTCTTTTATGTACACAGAGAGCATATGCACCAAGACAAATTCCTTGTGTGTCCAATCACACTTGGCCAATAAAAAATTCTATTCTATTCTATTCTATTCTATTCTATTCTATTCTATTCTATTCTATTCTATTCTATTCTATTCTATTCTATTCTATTCCATTCCATTCCATTCCATCCCATTCCATTATATTCTTTGAAAAAAATTGGGAACTGCTAGCAAGGTGGAGGAGTGTGAAGGGAGACAATTCTTATTCCTATCTATCATTTCTCCCAAGGGACAATCACGGTTTGGAGGAGAACCACAAAGGAAGAGGTGTTTTTTTGGTGGTTTTTTTTGGGGTGGGGGGCTGGATTGATTTTTATTTATTTATTTATTTATTGTTTATATTTATATACCGCCCTATCTCCCAAAGGACTCAGGGCGGTTTACAGGCATTTAAAAGCAATAAATACAATCTAAAAACAATTAAAAAACTTATTCAAAAGCCTAATAATTAAAAATATAAAAAATTAAAACCCAAGTTAAAACCCACAAACTAAAATCTAACTCAGTCCTGCGCAGTTAAATAGGTATGTTTTAAGCTCATGCGGAAGGTCGAAGGTCCGGAAGCTGACGAAGTCCTGGGGGCAGTTCATTCCAGAGGGTGGGAGCCCCCACAGAGAAGGCCCTTCCCCTGGGCGTCGCCAGACGACATTGCCTCGCTGACGGCACCCTGAGGAGTCCCTCTCTGTGAGAGCGCACGGGTCGGTGAGAGGTATTCGGTCGCAGCAGGCGGTCCCAGAGATAACCCGCCCTATGCCATGGAGCGCTTTAAAGGTGGTCACCAAAACCTTGAAGCGCACCCGAAGGCCACAGGTAGCCAGTGCAGTCTGCGCAGGATGGTGTTATACGGGAGCCACGAGGGCTCCTCTATCACCCGCAGCCGCATTCTGACTAACTGCAGCCTCCGGATGCCCTTCAAGGGGAGCCCCATGTAGAGAGCATTGCAGTAATCCAGGCGAGACGTCACGAGTGCGTGGGTGACTGTGCACAGGGCATCTCGTCCAGAAAGGCGCAACTGGCGCACCAGGCGAACCTGGTAAACGCTTCCTGGAGACGGCCGTCAAATGATCTTCCAAAGACAGCCGCTCATCCAGGAGGACGCCTAAGTTGCGCACCTCTCCATCGGGGCCAATGACTCGCCACCGATGGTCAGCCGCGGATTTAGCTGACTGTACCGGGATGCCGCATCCACAGCCACTCTGTCTTGGAGGGATTGAGCTTGAGCCTGTTTCTCCCCATCCAGACCCGACGGCCTCCAGACACCGGGACAGCACTTCGATAGCTTCGCTGGGGTGGTCCGCGTGGAAAGGTACAGCTGGGTGTCATCCGCATACAGCTGATACCTCACGCCGAAACCACTGATGATCTCACCCAGCGGCTTCATGTAGATAAAGAACAGAAGGCGAGGATCGACCCCGCGGCACCCCACAAGTGAGGCGCCTCGGGCCGACCTCTGCCCCTGTCAACACCGACTGCGACCGGTCGGAGAGATAGGAGGAGAACCACCGATAAACGGTGCCTCCCACTCCCAATCCCTCCAGCCGGGCGCAGCAGGATACCATGGTCGATGGTATCGAAAGCCGCTGAGAGGTCTAATAGGACCAGGGCAGAGGAACAACCCTCATCCCTGGCCCTCCAGAGATCATCCACCAACGCGACCAAAGCCGCTCTGTGTTGTAACCGGGCCGGAAACCGACTGGAACGGGTCTAGATAGACGGTTTCATCCAGGTGCAGGGAAACTGATATGCCACCATATTTCTACAACCTTCGCCGCGAAGGTTGAGACCGGACGATAATTACCTAAAACAGCCGGGTCCAGGAAGGCTTAAGGAGGGGTCTCACCACCGCCTCTTTCAAGGCGGCCGGAAAGACACCCTCCACCAAAGAAGCGATCGTAATCGCCTGGAGCCAGCCTCGTGTCACCTCCTGAGTGGCCAGCACCAGCCAGGAGGGGCACGGGTCCAGTAAACACGTGGTGGCATTCAATCTACCCAGCAACCTGTCCATGTCCTCGGGAGCCACAGGGTCAAACTCATCCCAGACAATGTCCCAGACAATGTCACCAAGACCACCCTCAGACGCCTCACCTGAGTCACCGCAATCTTGGTCCAACCCGTCCCGAAGCTGAACGATTTTATCGTATAGATAACCGTTAAACTCCTCAGCACGTCCCTGCAGCGGGTCATCCCGCTCCCCCTGGTGAAGAAGGGAACGAGTCACCCGGAACAGGGCGGCTGGGCGGTTATCTGCCGACGCAATGAGGGAGGAGGTGTAGCAATGCCTCGCTTCCCTCAATGCCACTAGGTAAGTCCTTGTATAGGACTTCACTAGTGTCCGATCAGCCTCTGAACGGCTAGACCTCCAGGAACTCTCTAAGATTGGGGGGGAAAGATTGATGTCAGAACACAAAAAAATCCAGCATGCTGTATGTGTTTTATTTATAGGCAATTCAAAGCTGTTAGAGACTGGCTTCCTTCCTTTCATGCTTCTGATGTTATGGAGAAGATGGTAGTCTCTTCTAAGGAAGGTCTTCTCATGGATCGTATTTAAATATTGGTCATATTCAGGGGTTGGCTTCAAAATTTTTAGCAAGGGGTTCTCTGCCCATTTGCTGCGTGGGCATGGCCATGGTGGGCGTGGCCTAGTTGGCCTCCTGCACCATGGTGGGGGACATTTTTTTCCCTCCCCGGGCTGTGAAGGCTTTCCTCAAGGCTCCAGGAGGGCGAAAACGGCCACCCCAGGCTCCAGAGGCCCGTTTCTAGCCTTTCCAAACTTCCGGTAGGCCTGTTTTTCGCCTTCCACAAGCTTCCACATGTGCTCTGCATTTACCTGCATCCAAAACGGGCTGCGTGGGGCAGAAGTGGGTTTCAGCAGGTTCTGACCATTTCTGGAAGAACCGGTAGCGGAAATTTTGAGTAGGTTGGAGAACCGGTAGTAAAAATTTTTGATGGCCCTGCCCCCATCTATTCTCTGCCTCCCAAGTCCCAGCTGATTGGGAGGAAATGGGGATTTTGCAATAATCTTCCCCTGGAGTGGGGAGGGAGTAGAGATTTTACAGTATCCTTCCCCTGCCATGTCCACCAAGCCACATCCACCAAGCTACACGCACAGAACCAGTAGTAAAAAATTTTGAAACCCACCACTGGTGTGGGGACTCCTGGGAGAGGCAGGGTGGTGTAAGTGGAGCCAGCCAGGAGTGGATTTGGGGGTTCTCCAAACTACACAGAATCTTAGCTAGAGGTTCTCCCGAACCCCTGCGAACCCACAGCAGCCTATCCCTGGTCATATTATCAGGATGAAAATATTCAATAGCATCACTTTTAAAATGTTAAAGGAGAAGGACCCAGAGAAAAGAGAACCGGTCAGTTTGACATTGACACACAAGAAGATTTTAGAGCACATCAAAGAGAGATTATTCTGTAAGCTCTTTGGAAGCTTGGATTTGTAAGAACGGAATCTTACCTGACTAAATTTACTGCCTTTTTGATGTGTTACTTCCTTAAGAGATTGTGAGAGTGCTTCAGACAAAATATATATTTCTGGACTTCAGCAATGTATTTAGTAATATACAGTAGCTCATGGCATACTGATTAGCAAAGTAATTTACAGATATAAGATGAAAAAAACTGACTTGATGGCAGAGATATTGGAAATGCAGTTAATTGTAAATTGAACATAAGCAGGATATCAATAAGGGAGGACCTGCATATACTTCTGTGGGAGACTGTTTCATAAAGTGGGGGCTGCCATACAGAAGAAGCTCACAATAACTGTCTTCTGGATAAACATTTGTCAGTTTCCTGGAAATGGAGGCAGGCTCTAGTGAAGTGAAAGATGACCCAAAGTCCTTCATATAACAGGCCAGCATGCAAAATGATAGATTTGGCATTCCTATCGCTAATATTATTTAGAAAGTTGGAAGACCCAGCACCTGAATGTAGCTGAAGACTGTTGTGGTCCACCAGCAGCTGGCAGCTGCAGACCTGGCAGCAGAGTCAGACAGTGAGGAGGCTGGGGAGGACAATGGGCCAGTCCTGGAGTCAGGGAAGTCCTGAATGAGGGCTCTGCATCAGAGGCAGAGATGGGGCCAGGGCCATCTGGGAGTGATGCGTGGACTCCGGAACCTCCAGAGGCAGACAGCAGAGAGGCAGAGGAACAGGAAGAGCCTGTTCCTAGTGTATGCATGAGAAAAGCTGCCAAAAGACAAGAGCAGCTGAAGCAAAAAGGGCCTCTGTGGCTCAGACTGGTAAGACAGTCTGTTATTAACAGCAGCTGCCTGCAATTACTGCAGGTTCAAGCCCCACCAGGCCCAAGGTTGGGCCTTCCATCCTTTATAAGGTAGGTAAAATGAGGACCCAGATTGTTGGGGGCAATAAGTTGACTTTGTATATAATATACAAATGGATGAAGACTATTGCTTGACATCGTGTAAGCCGCCCTGAGTCTTTGGAGAAAGGCGGGATATAAATGCAAAAAAAAAAAAAAAAAGGACAACTCAGGAGTAAGGTCAGAAGATGATTGGCCACTCCCATAAGGCTTAAAAGAGCAGCAACAATCTATTGGGTTCTTTGTGGAAAAGCAATGTTGATTCCATTGCTTCTTGTCAGAGTCTCTTGAACTTTGTGGGGGTTTTGCCAAAAAAAGCATTTGGCAGGTTGTCAAAGACAACGAAGGTTGGTGATAAGGCTGCAGGACTGTTTATGAAGAATTTGTTTTGGACTAAGCTGGGAATGGATTAATTCTCAGCTGTTTTAATAAAATAAATCTGTTCAGGCCTGTATTGTGTTTGGTAATCACTACTTGGGCCTCGGTCACAACAAAGACTGTGCTTTGTTAAATTAAGATATGTCTAATCGCACAGTTGGATTAGCAGCCCAACTCATAGATGACCACCCCTTCTTTCTACTCTTCTTTCTTCATTGCAAGCGGGAAAAGTGTTGTGTTGTGTTTTCCCTACAAGGGAGAAATGCCCATTTTCTTAGAATGAAATGAAAATATGATGTGAGTGATCTAAATGGATTTAGGTCTTGGTATACTTTGTTTCCTTGTTTCCTTTCTTCTCTGTTTTGGAGCCATCTACAAAAAATAAATAACACAGTTTTCCCAACCTATTTCATAGAAATCCTTTCCTCCCTTTGCCCTGAATTTGCTACAGCAACTGTTGAAGCAGCTACTCACATAGGCTTTGTTGATGGAGGAGAAGTACTACGCCCAGCTGAGCATGACATAGAATAATCCAGACAAAGTTCAGTTTTTTATTTGCTGGCGCTCAGTGGACAGAATCTTGCCAGATTAAAGCTTTACTACTTTCACTGTAATAGATATAACTGGGAAATTCTAGGGCGTTCCTATTTTTAGTCTCTTCCTCTGTTTTCTGTCCATCTCTGAGTTGGGCTACCTCTTGCCTGATTGCCCTTATGGAATGTGTACCCTCCTTCCTAGGAAATTGTTGCTTCATTGTATTCTATCAAACTATCTGGCCCAGGGGTGAAATCTAATTTTTTTTGCCACCGGTTCTGTGGGTGTGGCTTTGTGGGCGTGGCTTGGTGGTCATGTGACTAGGTGGGAGTGGCCAACAGGACATCAATCCTGTCTGTCTGTCTGTCTGTCTGTCTGTCTGTCTGTCTTTCTTTCTTTCTTTCTTTCTTCTCTCTCTCTCTCTCTCTCTCTCTCTCTCTCACACACACACACACACACACACACACACACACACACACACACCTGATCTGAGCAGCAGCTGCTGTGGGAGAAGGAACAAAGTGCTCTGGGAGGGCAGGCGGCCCAGCCTGGAAGAAGTGTGTCATGGGGTGGATGCAGACAGTAGGATCCGAGGCAGAGGGGAAGGCAAGCAGGTGTGGGGGACCGCTGGGAAGGCAGTGTGGAAGACAGGCAAGCATGGCAGGGCTTCAAGGAAGGGAGTAAGCTGCTAGCTCCTTCCCCGCAGCCCTGCCATGCTTGCCTGCCTTCCTTATGGGCTTCTGCTCACCTGCCTTTGCAAGCTTGCCACTGGGACGCCAGGAAGGCAGCATGAAAGCATGGCAGGACTGCAGGCTGTGGACCGGTTTGGTGGCATGGCCACCCAAGCCATTGCTCCCAGTTCGGCGAACCAGCCCCAATCTCCGCTATCTATTCGCCCGATCCGGTCCAATCCGGTAGCATTTCCCCCCTGATCTGTCCCTCTATAGACACCATCCCTCACAAAAAAAACCACCCAGTTCTGTTGTATTTTTATCTCCCATTACAAAATCTTATGGCCATCATTTTGAAAACCATAGCAGTTTGGCCTTTTCAAACAGTAGCTGGGGATGGGATCAGTGGATTCCACGCTCTTCAATGTAGTCTATTTTCCACATGACATTCAAGGGTTCCTATTAAAAAATTTTTTTGGGGGGTGGGGCAATATATGCAGTAAAGGATTTTTACCACAACCTCTTCGGCCGAAAAAGGTTGCAAAACAATGCTTTTAAAAGCCTGTGATGATCAGGAAACTCAGCTGGGATCGCCAGAGGGAAAAAAAGCTTTTAAAGGATTCTGAGGATCCCAGCTGAATTGCCTGATTGCCAGAACCTTTTAAAAGCATTTTTTACAACCTCTTCAGCTGAAGAGCTTGTAGAAAACATGCTTTTAATGGGTTTTGATGATCCCAGCTGAGGTGCACGATCATCTGTGGTTTGTTTTTTTTTACTTTTAAAAGCATTTTTTCTTTGGCCGAAAAAATGTTTTTAAAAGTAAAAAAAAATACTCTGATGATCGCACGGCTCAGCTGGGCTTGGGCTGGGGGGGGCAGGGATTTTTGCTATTGGTTCTCTGAACCACCCACCGCCATCGCTACCGGATCAGGCGATCCGGTCTGAACTGGGAGCATTTCACCCCTGGTACATATCCTTATTACAGCACGGTTGTCCAAAATTTGAAGAGTGCTTTATTTCAACAAAGATGTCACTTAATTACCCTATCAAAGCAATGTCTAAAATAGACATACAGATGAGAATGAAGCAACCACCACATTTCACTTTGTGAAACTTCTAACACATCAGTTTGGAATGGCCACATCTCAACACTTTGTGTAGACCTGGAATTTGTTTCCTCCTTTAGATGACCATCTTTTCAAGGCAATTCATGGAATATAATGTGGCATATTGATTAATTCTCCTGAAAAGGTCATCAGTATTGCTGAGGTAAGGTGTTAACAATATACCAATGACACCTGTTTGGTCACTCTTTATCATCCAATCGTAAATTAGTTATTGATGCCCTTGAAAGTTCCCTGACTTTAATCATAAAGATGAATGCAAATACTTTTTGCTTTTGGATGCAAAATTATTCAGTTATTGCTTCTTGAATAACTCCATAACCTGGAATGCACCCAAATATTAAAAATACAGTCTTTTGGGAAAACGGCATTTGCATAAAAATGTGCCTAGTAAGACATCCATAGAGGATACATGATAAACTAAATGTCTCCAAAGGAGCGGAGATGGCTTTGCATTGAGATCGGCCAGAAGGTGTTTTCCAGCTGGCAAAGTCTCTTTGGAAAAAGGAGAGATCACCAGATTCCCCATATGTACATTGGACAGCTGCTTCTCATGACTAGACAACAGGAACAGAGGTTTTTGTGGTTGATTTGTGAGTTGAGCTGTTGGCAGTCTAGGGATTCTATCTAACCTCAGAGTCATAACATAGCCTTTATACAGGTTCACCTTGTCTCACTTCTCAATCATTTTTAATCATTGCCTTTTAACTGCTTTTTAGGAACATTAGGAACCTTTGTAACAGCAAGATTTTAGAGCACTAGATGAATCATCTTTAACCCTTATCAAAAGGAGATTTAAATACAGAGTCCCTTTGGACAGCAAGATAAGGAGCATACAAATTTAATAAATATAATACATGCATACATATTTAACCCTTAACCACAGACGTACTATTCTGGCTACGCTAGTACAGACATGAGGTCATAATGACCGCTCTAGCTGCTGGCCACAGTCCAGGTAATTGCACTACAATATTGTGGCTAGTGGTTCTGGATCTATTGCTTCCAAAAAATGCAGACCACCATTTGAATTTGTTCTTGCCATATAAATTATTGCACGACATAGATTGTACCTGGTTATCAATTTCATCAGGAGCTTCATCATTGCTAATGTCAAAATTGGCAACGGCGATGGGTTCCCCCTCGTCCATTACCAAATTTTCTTGCAATCTGATTCCATTTAACTCAGATCACTCTCTGCTTCTCCATAGCATGTTAGAACAGTTTCTTTGAAGTTTGGGTTACCAAATCACACTCTTTTTGGCGGAAAACACGGCCCCGACATTATAAAAAATATACACGTTAACAAAGATCTGCAGTCAAAATGACCGCAATTCAAATTCAAACACTGCTACAAAAAAACATCAGATAACATATGTAAGCGCCATGCTGCATACACTCTTACTGGCGGGAAAACAAAAGCTATTTGCAACCAGAAAGGTCCATTTCTAAAAATAGGGGTGTTTCAAACATTTTGGAAAACTGTTGCGGTGACGATGAAGGCAGGTCTGTCGTTATGGTTTAAAGACATTTTTTAAATAATTATTGAAAAGCTAATAAGAATGTTGATTTTTTTTGGAAAGTTACAGAAGGGTTAACGATTCAGATGGAGTTGAAGTAAAATTTTGAAATAATTCTAAGTATCCTTCCCATGGGAAAACGTTTTATACAGCATAATAGGAATAGACTTTGAAGTTTGGATACTAGAGAGAACCATAATGAGTCCCAAAAATTACAATTAAGGAGAGGAATATTTAATTTTGATTTACTAATATAGACTGGAGCAAAATATTTTTACATTGGATGTACTGAAGTATATTTATGAACAATGGACCTAGACGATATTTAAAATGTATACCATTGTAATTAGACTATGGAAAAAAGGAACACCTTTTACTGCATAGGACTGAAACCAATTTCAAAGGGGAACAAAAAATGACAGACTACAAAAATATTGAAAAAGATGCTACACTAGATATATAACTGAATTCAGCTGACCTCATCATAATAAAAATGATATACAAATAGCAAACCAAAACAGTGATCTGGTTAAATCTCCTATATTTACCAAAAAAAAAAAAAAAAGTTCTGAAAAAGAGACAAAGGCACAAAGAAAAAAATAAATAAAATAAATAAAATTCAAGGATAGTATTTAAAGATCAAGATTGTTAAAAGTAAAAAAGAAAGAATATAAAGTTGGTTTATTTGATTAAGGTTGATTAATGTTCAGATGGATATGTTGTTATCTCTGGTAACCCTTAATGGAGTTTTATTAAATATACTAGTCACTGATTTCATCAAAGGTCTTCAAATATTTTTACTTAGATGACATAAAATTAATAAACGATGCAGAGGATCAAATGCTATAATGTTTGTTCCCCAAAGCGCAGTGCTTGGATATCATTTGGTACCCTTGTGCTATAAAAAGCTGCGGTGGCGCAGTGGTTAGAGTGCAGTACTGCAGGCTACTTCTGCTGATCACTGGCTGCCGGCAGTTTGGCAGTTCGAATCTCAGCAAGCTCAGGGTTGACTCAGCCTTCCATCCTTCTGAGGTCAGTAAAATGAGGATCCAGATTGTTGCGGGCAATAGGCTGAATCTGTAAACTACTTAAAGAGGGCTGTAAAGCACTGTGAACCAGTAAATAAGTCTAAGTGCTATTGCTATATTCAGAAGACAGACCTGTCATTCAGGTTCTGTCAGCTTTTCCAGGCAGACCAGACAGAAAACAACAACCAGATGAGCTAATTCTACATTATTGTAAGGCTACATTAACAGAACATTACAAGTCTGAAATTACAAACCTTCCATCACCGACTTTATAGCCTGGAAGGGTTTGTGTCCCTTCTAAGCTTTTTTCTCCACCTATATGTTAATATATATTGCTAGTCCATGAATGGAATGGAGTGGAAAATTCTTTATTGGCCAAGTGTGTTTGGACACACAAGGAATTTGTCTCCAGTGCACAAGCTCTCAGTGTAGGTACAAACAACAAAGTGATAAGTCATAGATCATAAATCATAAGATGCCAACAAAAAGTTATAAATCATAAAATACCAACAGGAGAAAGTAGTAGGAAAGATGAGACGATGAAAAAGGATAATAGCAATACAGCCCTAGTACATGGGTAAATATATTTAGGCATAAGAGAGTGCTGTGGGAGTTAGGTGTTGCAGAGTGCAAAGTGATGGCACGGGGTAAAAAAAAACTTATCTTTTTGTCTAGTTTATTTTTTTGGCATGCAGTGCCCTATAGCAGCATCCTGAGGGAAGAAGTTGAAATAGTTTATGTCCAGGATGTGAGGGGTCTGTAGATATTTTTTCAGTCCTATTTCTGGTTTGTGCCATATATAGGTCCTCAACGGAAGGCAAGTTAGTTGTTCTTTTGCCCTACACTATATAAATAAATAAATGGGGGACACGGTGACTCAGGGGCTAGGACGTTGAGCTTGTTGATCGAAAGGTCAGCAGCTCAGCGGTTCGAATCCCTAGTGCTGCCGTGTAATGGAGTGAGCTCCCGTTACTTGTCCCGGCTTCTGCCAACCTAGCAGTTTCGAAAGCACGTAAAAAATGCAAGTAGAAAAAATAGGGACCACCTTTGGTGGGAAGGTAACAGCGTTCTGTGTGCCTTTGGCATTGAATCGTGCCGGCCACATGACCACAGAGACGTCTTCGGACAGCGCTGGCTCTTCGGCTTTGAAACGGAGATGAGCACCGCCCCCTAGAGTCGGCAACGACTAGCACGTATGTGTGAGGGGAAACTTTACCTAAATAAATAAATAAATAAATAAATAAATAAATAAATAAATAAATAAATAAATAAATAATTCTCCACCCATTATGCAGCTTTGGGCTATCTGACTGCTTCCTAGGCAGCATCTCTTCCTCCCATTTCCCACAGTGGTTGCCACATATAGTTACAGTTTCCTGCTCTTTCCCCCCCTTTGCCTCCTGTTTGCTATAGATGGGAAGATAAATATAAATAGAAAGTAACATTTGCCTCAACCCCACTTAGTGCCTTAATGCTTGTAATGTTTGAGGGGATACGTTTCAGAAGAGCTGAGCATCACCTTGGAGACCGAGTTACGGATTTTCTATGAAGCAGCCAGATTCAATTTGGTGTTTAGTTTTCCTTTCAAATGGTCTTTTGTTCCCCTTCAAACTGAGGTGAAGTGCATTGACCAGACTTTGTGCTGTTAACATGTACTACCCGGCCTTCTTGGAACAGCAATTTGCGCACACCAAAGTTGCTCCAATCTTGTCAGCTCTGATGAGACAAGGACATAAGTTGCAGACATTGTCACTGCGTATCAGACAGATTCATCACTTCAGTCTTGGCCTGTCAAGGTCTCCGTAGGTTTTTGTAATGACTTAGTAAAAGCCCGTGAAAATAAATTCATTGTGTGCAAAGTTGTCGGCTGACTCTACTCTCAGAATCCCAGATTCATATTCTCCCTCCCTCCCTCCCTCTCTCTCTTCTCTCTCTCTCTCTCCCTCTCTCTCTCTCTCTCTAAATATATGTGTGTGTGTGTATATACGTGTGTATGTATATACACACGTATATAGTTTTGTTTTTGTTAAATCAATATTTATATAATTGCTTATTAGGAATGGGAAGAATATATTCACAACACCTTAAAGAATGAATTTTCTGTGCAATTCTAGGAAAAACTGCCCAGAATCACTTTGACACAAATTGGGTGGCAAATAAATTTCATAATAAAAAAATAAAAAGAAGCTGCAGACAGGTTCTTCATTTTGATTGGGAACAGCCTAGATTATGTATGTATGTATGTATGTATGTATGTATGTATGTATGTATGTACGTACATATGTATGTGTTTATCTGTCTCTCTGTTTTTCTTCATCACAGACATGTACATACACTTACACATCCACTTACAGCTGTTGCAGCATCCCCATGGTCACGTGATCAAAATTCAGATGCTTGGCATCTGACTCGTATTTATGACAGTCATAATGCTGGTAGAATCGGTAGAATCCCACCCCTGAGCTAGAGTTCTCAACTTACAACAGTTCAATTAGCAACAGTTTGAATGGCAGTGAAAAAAAGTGACTTACACTTACAACCATCACAGAAGCCCCTGGGTCATGCGATCCAAATTCAGACATCCATGTATTGATGAAATTTGCAATGTTATTGGGACGTGGGACCTCCATTTGCAACCTC
This sequence comes from Ahaetulla prasina, assembly GCF_028640845.1. NCBI lineage: Eukaryota > Metazoa > Chordata > Lepidosauria > Squamata > Colubridae > Ahaetulla > Ahaetulla prasina. Next base: position 287,336,020 of record NC_080540.1, on the reverse strand, counting down.
TGAAAACAAAGTCAACGGGGGATACCAGGTTCGCTTAACAGCTTCATGACTCACTTAACTGGAGTGATTCACTTAACAACTGGGGCAAACACAGTCATAAAACCGGAATTTTGCAATCCAGTGTTCGATGCACGTAAGTTGATTGCAGCAGTGATGTGATTAGATTAGTGATGTAATCATTAGCGATGATTAGATTTTTATCCTGCCATTTAAATCCTCACTTAACAACCATTTTGTTAAGCAATGGAAATTCTGGTCCCAATTCTGGTCATAAGTCAAAGGCTATCTGTAACATGCATAATGGCATCCTTCTCTGTGGGTTGTCCATCGTGGTTGCCCATGGTTGGTGTTTTGTCAAGATTAACCATAGAGGCAGGGGTGGTATTCACTTATCTTCCCTACCGTTTCATAAATGTGAGCGTGCATTTGGCCTTCCATGCATGTGCTTTGCTGGTGCGCACACCTTCCACGCATGCGCCTGGCCTGAAAAACATGCCTAAATGGGATAGCATAGAGCCGGGACAGGCAAACTCGTGATTTCCGCTACCGGTTCGGGCAAATCAGTCCGAACCGTGTGAATACCACCTCTGCATAGAGGTAATTTTGAGGATTTTGTACCACTCTGTTTCCTGCTTTGATACAGGTGAGTTCTTGGCAAAATAATTACAATGTACAAATCTATTAGGAGTGGAGCAGAATAAATGCTAGTAATAAATACAATCAAACAATATTGAATTACTGAGAATGGAAGGAATTCCACTGAGCCCTCATATATAGTCAAACTCATCTTGTTGTTGTTGTTTTTTACTAAGAAGTAAGCCAAATTGAATTAAATGGTAAACTGAACAAGAACTAACGGGCAATTCTGTCTCAATGTGTTTAATGCTTGGAGAGATGGAAGAAAACATGCAAAGCCACAAAAGCAACCGAGAGGAAACTTATGTTTTTAATTCTCTTTTTTGCCAGGGATAGTTGCATTTTCTGAAAATACGATGCTTTTAAAATGTACAAAAGGACATAAGGAAAAAGGATGCTGGAGACCCAAACTGTTCCTTATTACCCAGCTGTCTTTTATGCTTTATGATATGAAACAAAACATTTTGAGAATTGCTGTAAGGAAACCAAATAAGTAAAGTAAATCTGCAAAATATACATTCCCCAATAAATCTGGGGGGAGAGGAAATATGTAAATATGTTTTATTTCATAATTATAAAGAGATTTTCTTCTGAAACCTTACTACATCTAGATTTTAACTGTTCAGCGCACTCATGATCACCCACAAAATAAAGTATGCAATCTAGTTCCCGAGTGAACCGAGACACCCATTTTAAATAAAGTATTGTTTCTATAAGAAATTAAGAATTGTAGTCCAAAAGAAGCCCGGTTCAGACCTTATTTCAACAGCTTACAAGTGAGTTCTTGGCACAATAATGATAATGCCCACACAGTGCCCATATAATTCACATTGTTCATTCTCTCAGTTTGGTTTTATCTAAAAGAATATGAAAAAAATAATAATTCCAGAAGTGCTATGCACACAGTTCTGCCATATTTTTGTTCCTTTCCTTGCCACACTACCGCAGAGTCTCTAAGTCCATATCCACAGAAAATCAATTGTAGAGGAATCTGATTATGATTGGTCCAAATCAATTCACTGCAGGATGGAAGCATCTTCATTGAAGGAAAATCTCCCATGCTATATTAATTTAATACTGCTCCAGTATGAATTGACGTGGTGGCTCAGGGGCTAGGACGTTGAGCTTGTCGATTGAAAGGTTGGCAGCTCGGCGGTTCGAATCCCTAGTGCTGCCGTGTAACTGGGGTGAGATCCCGTTACTTGTTCCAGCTTCTGCCAACCTAGCAGTTAGAAAGCACATAAAAAATGCAAGTAGAAAAAATAGGGACCACCTTTGGTGGGAAGGTAACAGCATTCCGTGCACCTTTGGCATTGAGTCATGCCGGCCACATGACCACGGAGACATCTTCAGACAGCGCTGGCTCTTTGGCTTTGAAACGGAGATGAGCACTGCCCCCTAGAGTCGGCAATGACTAGCATGTATGTGCGAGGGGAACCTTTACCTTACCTTAGTGTGAATTGAATGATGAGTGGTGTTTTTTTTCAACTCCCAAGGTAAGAAACAATGGTTGGGAACTAATCAAGGAAACAAGAAATCTAGAATTAGGGAGAAATTTCCTGACAATTGGAACAATTAATCAGTGAAATGACTTGCCTCCAGAAGTTGTGAATGCTCCAGCACTGGATAGTTTAAAGAAGAGATTGGACAACCTCTTTGTGTGAAATAGTATAGGGTTTCTTGCCCGAGTATAGGGGGCTGAACTAGAAGACCTGCAAGGTCCCTTCCAACTCTTTTGTTCCGTTATTCTGTTACTGCCACCTAGCCAACAGTCATGCTTAAGGGAAGATCAGAACCAGGGGTGAAATCCAGCAGGTTCTGACAGGTTCTGGAGAACCGGTGGCAGAAATTTTGAGCAGTTTGGAGAACTGGTAGTGGAAATTTTGAGAAGTTCGTAAAACCAGCAAATACCACCTTTGGCTGGCCAAGCCACACCCACAGAACCAGTAGTAAAAAAAAAATGGGTTTCACCACTGATCAGAACCTATGTTCCTAATCCAGTACCTACAGCAATATCCCGTACTGGATCTTTTTATGACTACTCAAGCAGTGTTCCCATTTTTTCTTTAACTTTTCACTTTCTGCCCTTCCACCCATGTCCTTTTTTTCTGTAATTTTCTTTTTTCCTGGATTAAATCTTCCTTTATCTAACTCTGTTTCTCTTCTCCACAGGTACTAATTTTTCTTTGCTTGCTTTGTTTCCTATTTTATTAGTGATCCTTTATTTATTTATTTATTTATTTATTTTGTCACAACATCATACAAAAAGATTATATAGTATATACACATATAAACATATATAGGAAGAAGAAAAGAAAAACAATAGGACAGGAACGGTAGGCACGTTTGTGCGCTTATGCACGCCCCTTATGGTCCTCTTAGGAATGGGGTGAGGTCAATAGTAGAAAGTTTTTGGTTAAAGCTATTAGGATTATGGGAAGAGACCACAGAGTCAGGTAAAGTATTCCAAGCACTGATGATTCTGTTGCAGAAGTCATATTTTCTGCAATCTAGATTAAAGCGGTTTACATTAAGTTTAAATCTATTGGTTGCCCTTGTATTATTGCAATTAAAGCTGAAGTAGTCTTTGACAGGAAGGACATTACAATAGATGATTCTGTGAGTTAAACTTAGGTCTTGTCGAAGGCGACGGAGTTCCAAGTTTTCTAAGCCTAGGATTTCAAGTCTGGTGGGATAAGGTATTTTGTTGTTTTCAGAGGAATGGAGAACTCTTCTTGTAAAATATTTCTGGACACGTTCAATTGTATTGATGTCAGAGATGTGGTGAGGGTTCCAAACAGGTGAGCTGTATTCTAGAATTGGTCTAGCAAATGTTTTATATGCTCTGGTTAGTAGTGTGGTGTTTTTGGAAAAGAAGCTACGCAAAATTAGCTTTACAACTCTTAGAGCTTTTTTTGCTATGTAGTTGCAGTGGGCTTTGGCACTTAGATCATTTGACATGAAAACTCCAAGGTCTTTAACGGGATGGGGGTTGTCTGTAAGGTAATGTCCATCTAGTATGTACTTAGTTTTAGAGTTCTTTTTTCCTATATGTAAGACTGAGCATTTGCTGGTTGAAATTTGGAGCTGCCAATTTTTAGACCAAGCGGTTAGATGGTCAAGGTCGTTTTGAATGATAGAAGTGTTGTCTGTGGTGTTAAATAGTTTGACATCGTCAGCAAAGAGAACACAATTACTTGAGATATGGTCACAAAGATCATTAATGTATAGAATAAAGAGTGTTGGTCCAAGGACGCTGCCTTGAGGAACTCCACTCTTGACAGGAACAGGATTTGATAAAGCATTGCCAATTTTGACCACTTGTTGTCTGTTAGACAGAAAAGCAGATATCCATTTGTGGAGGGGTCCTGAGATGCCATAGGATGTTAGTTTAAGGAGAAGTTTATCGTGTACTACTGAGTCAAAAGCTTTGCAGAAGTCTATGTAGATTGCATCTATTGATTTGCCTTGATCTAGATTTGAAGTCCATATGTTTTTGCAGTGGAGAAGTTGTAAGTTACATGATAACTTTTTCCTGAAACCAAATTGTTTGTTCCTTCATTAGTATTTAGATGATTCATTAAAAGTTCTGCAATATTGCAGAAGCTGAACTGGGAGGCAGGCAGCAAATACAGACAATTCTGAGATAATGGAAATACTAGTAACTTTAAAAAAAATACTGGTAGAAATTCTTATTTGATTGAAACAGTGAGAGTCTCCATCTTAGTATCTAAGGACAAGAGCTTCCCGTAACATTGTCCTCCAATTAAGAATTGTTGATATATAAGTGGTTCTTGGAGGAACGGATATTTTGTTTAAGAAGATTCTTTCCTACTTAATGCAATCTATCAACAATCCATCTACAAAATTCCCGAACTCAGGATTCTTTCATTCTAAAACTTCTTTAAATCTCTGTTACTTTTTTTTTTTTTTTGCAACTGAAGTTGGACTGTGTGTGCATTAGAAGTCATTTATAATTCTGAGCTGAGTTTTCAATGTGCACTTTAGATTCTTATTAGCTTCAAGTACTTCTTTTTTTTTCAATTTTGTCTTTTAAAACATCCTTAGGCTTAAAAGTCTTTCATATCTGGTTAATGAAGTTTGATGTTCATATATTTGGTTAATGAATTTTGATGTTCCAGTAGACAGTTCTGGGACTCAGGGAGATTTTAGATGGTCCATTTATTTCCAAACTTAATCATGTGGTTTATTCTGCTTGAAAGGACTGGATGGATGCCTTATTGTAAGGTCAAAAGACAAGAAGCATCAGCCCAAGTGCTTAGGTCGTGGGTCATATTTCCTTTGAGCCCCAACAGCAGCTATTGAAAGGATTGAATTAGTAGTACATAGTGATGACACCATATGAGAGAGCTTGGCTCTTGGGAACTTACCATCATGTTAATGATCTTAGCTAGGTTTGGTTAGAGTCATATCATAAACATCTTTCATGTTCTTAAAAAAATAATAGTAATAATAGAAACAATAGCATAAAGAAAGAAAAATGTTTTAAACAAATACAGTAACAAATAGAAGAGTGCTTCAGTTAAGCTTCAGTTTAGTTTTGGTCACTACAAAATAAAAAAAGATGTTGAAAGTCTAGAAAGAGTGCAGAGAAGAGCAACAAAGATGATTAGGGGACTGGGGGGCTAAAACATATGATGAATGGTTGCAGGAACTCGGTATGTCTAGTTTAATGAAAAGAAGGACTAGGGGAGACATGATAGCAGTGTTCCAATATCTGAGGCTGCCACAAAGAAGAGGGGGTCAAGCTATTCTCCAAAGCACCTGAGGGCAGGAGAAGAAGCAATAGGTGGAAACTAATCAAGGAGAGAAGCAACTTAGAACTAAGGAGAAATTTCCTGACAGTTAGAACAATTAATCAGTGGAACATCTTGCCTCCAAACATTGTGAATGCTCCAACACTGGACATTTTTAAGAAGATGTTGGATAATCATTTGTCTGAAGTGGTATAATGTTTCCTGCTTAAGCAGGGGGTTGGACTAGAAGACCTCCAAGGTCCTTTCCAACTATTCTATTCTATTCTATTCTATTCTATTCTATTCTATTCTATTCTATTCTATTCTATTCTATTCTATTCTATTCTATTCTAAACTTGTTTTCTGGCAATTTTGCAGACATGTTAATTTAGTTGTTTTTTTAACAATGAGATTGAAGTAGGTTGCCTTTTTCATTTTCTGGAAAGATTGGTGGGGGTGTTTTTTTGTTTCCCCTTTTAATTTCCATCAGTTTCCTTCTGGTCTTCCATCAAAGTACTAGAATATAAAATCATAGGGTTGGAAGGTCTTCTAATCCAATCCCATGGTTAAGGCAAGAGACCCATACTGGTCAAATGGTTGTACAATTTTTTCTGAAAATCTCCAGTGATGGAGCATCCACAACTTCCGGAGGTAAGCTGTTTTACTGGTTAATGTTCTCACCGCCAGTAAATTTCTCCTCACTTTTAGGTTGGATCTCTCTTTAACAAGCTTCTACCCATTACTTCTTGTCCTGTCCCCCAGGTGCTCTGGAGAATAAGCCAACCCCCTCTTCTCTGTGACAGCCCCTCAAGTACTGGAAGACAGTTATCATGTCCCCTTTAGTCCTTCTCTTTGATAAGCTAGATATACTCCTTCAACCATTCATCATACATTTTAGCCTCCAGACTCTTTATCAATTTTGTTGTTCTTCTCTGCACACTTTCTAATGTCTCAGCATCTTTTTCTTTTTTCGGTATGTCGGTGATAATCAAGTCTAACCATGAGATACACCAAAGTTTGAACACGTGAGAAGCTGCAAGGCGATTTCAGTGCAGAAGACAGATTGGCTTACTGTGAGCCAAGAGTCTTACCATACCTTTGAGGCCATTTTCTGATATCAAGCTAATGAAATTGCTTGCCTTCCAGGTGTCATAACACCGGTGGCTGTTTTGAGAAGGAGGCTGCAACTAAACTTGTATTGAAACTAGTCCTTCTCACAGTTTATTCATTATAATGTAGGCGATTTGATGTTACTGTCACCAAAAGCATTTTTCAAGTACTCTGAGCCACTATGGAGTTGTGATGATGGGCTGATGCATAGAAAGTCGCCTTCTACTGAATCAACCCTTTCCTTATCTTTACTTCTGATTGCTTACCTAAGGAGAGTTTTTATTTAAAAAAAAAATGAAAAGGACTTGCCATGCTCTGATTTTTTCCCTGCTGTGCACAGGAATTTTGGATGTATCTTACTTTTAGATGAAATGATATAACAATAAATATAACAACAGAGTTGGAAGGGACCTTGGAGGCCTTCTGGTCCAACCCCTGCCCAGGCAGGAAACCCTACACCATCTCAGTCAGATGGTTATCCAACATTTTCTTAAAAATTTCCAGTGTTGGAGCATTCACAACTTCTGCAGGCAAGTCGTTCCACTGATTAATTGTTCTAACTGTCAGGAAATTTCTCCTTAGTTCTAAGTTGCTTCTTTCTTTGATCAGTTTCCACCCATTGCTTCTTGTTCTACCCTCAGGTGCTTTGGAGAACAGCCCAACTCCCTCTTCTTTGTGGCAACCCCTGAGATATTGGAACACTGCTATCATGTCTCCCCTAGTCCTTCTTTTTATTAAATTAGACATACCCAGTTCCTGCAACCGTTCTTCATATGTTTTAGCCTCCAGTCCCCTAATCATCTTTGTTGCTCTTCTCTGCACTCTTTCTAGAGTCTCAACATCTTTTTTACATCGTGGCGACCAAAACTGGATGCAATATTCCAAGTGTGGCCTTACCAAGGAATTATAAAGTGGTATTAACACTTCACGTGATCTTGATTCTATCCCTCTGTATATGCAGCCCAAAACTGTGTTGGCTTTTTTAGCAGCTAATATTTCTGATTGCTTACCTAAGGAGAGTTTTTATTTTTTTAAAAAAAAATTAATGAAAAGGACTTGCCATGCTCTGATTTTTTTCCTGCTGTGCACAGGAATTTTGGATGTATCTTACTTTTAGATGAAATGATATAACAATAAATATAACAACAGAGTTGGAAGGGACCTTGGAGGCCTTCTAGTCCAACCCCTGCCCAGGCAGGAAACCCTACACCATCTCAGTCAGATGGTTATCCAACATTTTCTTAAAAATTTCCAGTGTTGGAGCATTCACAACTTCTGCAGGCAAGTCGTTCCACTGATTAATTGTTCTAACTGTCAGGAAATTTCTCCTTAGTTCTAAGTTGCTTCTTTCTTTGATCAGTTTCCACCCATTGCTTCTTGTTCTACCCTCAGGTGCTTTGGAGAACAGCCCAACTCCCTCTTCTTTGTGGCAACCCCTGAGATATTGGAACACTGCTATCATGTCTCCCCTAGTCCTTCTTTTTATTAAATTAGACATACCCAGTTCCTGCAACCGTTCTTCATATGTTTTAGCCTCCAGTCCTCTAATCATCTTTGTTGCTTTTCTCTGCACTCTTTCTAGAGTCTCAACATCTTTTTTACATCGTGGCGACCAAAACTGGATACAATATTCCAAGTGTGGCCTTACCAAGGCATTATAAAGTGGTATTAACACTTCACGTGATCTTGATTCTATCCCTCTGTATATGCAGCCCAGAACTGTGTTGGCTTTTTTAGCAGCTAATATTTCTGATTGCTTACCTAAGGAGAGTTTTTATTTTTTTTAAAAAAAAAATTAATGAAAAGGACTTGCCATGCTCTGATTTTTTCCCTGCTGTGCACAGGAATTTTGGATGTATCTTACTTTTAGATGAAATGACTTGGGTTTGATTGTTAAACCTTAAGGGCCTTCTGTTGCATGCTTATGTTATAAATGGTCAGGAATCTGTGTGAAATTCAGGGACAATTTGGAAGTATAGAAGGAAGGAAGAAGAAAGCATTATTAAGATACGGAGCTTCTGAAAGTATTTAGCATAAGATCTTTAAAAGAAGGTCACAGGCCTTTGATGGCCTCATCTAAAGCTACAGTTAGGGAAGGAAGGAATATATTTCAAAAGTCAACCCAGCCTAGTTACCCCTTAGTAGTTAGCAACTAGCTCGCAGTTGCTAACAGAAAATCTAATGAAGAACCTCTTGATCCCTCAAAGAAAGTCAAAAGCATTCAGAATATTTTTCCATCTAACTAAGCCAAGCATGCTAACCACAGATGGGCTTCACATAATTTAACAATCCGGTTTACCCAGCACCAAAAATGTGAGTGTGCGTCTTGCATGCGTGCAGCTTAGAAAACCTTGCTAAATAGGACAGCATAGCGCTGGGGCTGGTGGGCGGGCGGGCCCACCCATCCACAGGTCGCTTTTACCGGTTTGCTCGAACTAGTCCGAACTGGCTGAATCCCACTACTGATGCTAACAAGCCCTTCTTCATATTCCTACCCCAACAAGTATTTTTCAGCTGATAAACTTGAGAACAGGACTGTTAAAAGCAGGGGCCTTCCTCAGGGTTGGGGCCAAGATATCAATATGGTAGGCACAACCACACAATCCGGGCCTTATTTCTTTTATTGTAACTGCATTGTTACAACTACCATCCTGACTTGTTTAATTCTTCATCCGGCTAAATAGCTGTTTATGGTCACACAAAACCTCAGGATATTCCCTTCAATAAAAAAAAAAGATCCTAATCTACTACTAACTGGAAATCTTTACAAAACAGAACTCAACATTCAATAGTCTTCCCTTTAATCTTACTTCTTTAAGAATATACTCAAGACAGACAGACCTCGACTTACGATCACAATTGAGCCCCAAATTTCTATTGCTAAGTCAGAAATTTGTTAAGTTGAGTTTTGCCCCATTTTACTACATTTTACTACTTTCCCTGCAACCTTTCCTAAGTCAATCATTGCAGTTGTTGTTATTACAACAAGGGCCACTGTGGCTCAGACTGGTAAGACAGTCTGTTATTAACAGCAGCTGCTTGCAATTACTGCAGGTTCAAGCCCCACCAGGCCCAAGGTTGACTCAGCCTTCCATCCTTTATAAGGTAGGTAAAATGAGGACCCAGATTGTTGAGGGCAATAAGTTGACTTTGTATATAATATACGAATGGATGAAGACTATTGCTTGACATAGTGTAAGCCGCCCTGAGTCTTCGGAGAAGGGCGGGATATACATGCAAATAAATACATAAATAATGTTGTTACATGGTTATTAAGTGAATCCAGCTTCCCTGTTGACTTTTCTTGTCAGAAGGCCAGGAGAGGGGGTCAGATGACCCTGGAACCAAGTGTCATAAATATGAACCAGTTGTCAAACATCCGAATGTAAATCATATTTTTTTTTTATTATTTGCATTTATATCCCGCCCTTCTCCGAAGACTCAGGGCGGCTTACACTATGTTAGCAATAGTCTTCATCCTATTTGTATATATACAAAGTCAACTTATTGCCCCCAACAATCTGGGTCCTCATTTTACCTACCTTATAAAGGATGGAAGGCTGAGTCAACCTTGGGCCTGGTGGGACTTGAACCTGCAGTAATTGCAAGCAGCTGCTGTTAATAACAGACTGTCTTACCAGTCTGAGCCACCAGAGGCCCTGTCAGAGTTTGCAGCAGACACAATCAGACACAGTTAAATGAACTTCAGCAGGATTCAAATTACATAAGAAACATCTTTATATACAATACTGTACAAGAGAATTCAGCAAACAATATCAGGAACACAGAAGCAATACTCATAGAAGCAAGTCATTACAGAGTAAAGAGATACAGAGGCAAATATATTGTAAATATATTTTATTTAATATATTATATTGAATATAATATGATTAATAATTAACTAATTTTTATAATTTAAATATAATATAATTTAATATATATTAAGGGCCGTGGTTTAATATATATTAAGGGCCGTGGTGGCTCAGGCTGTAAGATAGCCTGTTATTAAAACACAGTAGCCTGCAATTACTGCAGGCTCGAATCCCACCAGGCCCAAGGTTGACTCAGCCTTTCATCCTTTATAAGGTAGGTAAAATGAGGACCCAGATTGTTGGGGGGCCAATAAGTTGACTTTGTAAATATACAAATAGAATGAGACTATTGCCTTACACACTGTAAGCCGTCCTGAGTCTTCGGAGAAGGGCGGGATATAAATGTAAATAATATATATATATATATTATATATATATATATATATAATATATTGTACAGAGGTTCTCATTAGAAGCCAAACCAACTCAGATATATTTCAGCAAGTCTAAGCCATGCACAGACTTCAAATTGTCTCTTATGGCCCCATACAAACAAATACTATGTTTCAGTTTCCAAACAGCCCTCAATTTGCTCATCCAGTTGCCATGTCCTATTCTAGTTCATGAATATAACTCTGACACATATGACCATACGGAGGCCGCAACAGTTGTAAGTGTGAAAAATGATCATAAATCACTTTTTTCAGTACCATTGAATAGTCCACTAAATGAATTGCTGTAAGTCAAGCACTACCTGTAATTACCTGTTCACACTGAGAATCAATGGGCTTGCTTCCACAAAATAATGGTGTCCAGGTAGAGATTCAGGTATTGGCGCTCCTTCAGAGATGTCCTCACACTGGTTCTCACAGGATTTTTATTGAAATTGGATCATTTGACAAACACTTGTCTTTCAGTCATCCAGTCCAGTGACATTAGTGCAGAAATACTGCATTCAGTTTTGGTCGCCATGATGTAAAAAAGATGTGGAGACTCTAGAAAGAGTGCAGAGAAGAGCAACTAAGATGGTTAGGGGACTGGAAGATAAAACATATGAAGAATGGTTGCAGGAACTGGGTATGTCTAGTTTAATGAAAAGAAAGACTAGGGGAGACATGATAGCAGTCTTCCAGTATCACAGGGGCTGCCACAAAGAAGACGGAGTCAAGCTATTCTCCAAAGCAGGGATCTCCAACCTTGGTCCCTTTAAGACTTGTGGACTTCAACTCCCAGAGTCCCTCAGCCAGCAAAGCTGGCTGAGGAACTCTGGGAGTTGAAATCCTGTAAAGGATCAGGTTGAGACTGCTTCAAAGCACCTGAGGGCAGGACAAGAAGCAATGGGTGGAAACTAATCAAGGAGAGAAGCAACTTAGAATTAAGGAGAAATTTCCTGATTGTTAGAACAATTAATCAGTGGAACAACTTGCCTTCAGAAGTTGTGAATACTCCAACACTGGAAATTTTTAAGAAGATGTTGGATAACCATTTGTCTGAAGTGGGGTTTCCTGCTAAGCAGGGGGCTGGACTAGAACAGGGGTCTCCAACCTTGGCAACTTGAAGACTTGTGGACTACAACTTCCAGAATTCCTCAGCCAGCTTTGCTTTGCTGGCTGAGGAATTCTGGGAGTTGAAGTCCACAAGTCTTAAAGTTGTCAAGGTTGGAGATCCCTGGATTAGAAGACCTCCAAGGTCCCTTCCAACTCTGTTTATTCTATTCTATTCTATTCTATTCTATTCTAGTCTAGTCTAGTCTAGTCTAGTCTAGTCTAATCTAGTCAAATTATTTTGTACCAGAGTGAATATTGTGTAAGAACACATTTTGGAACATGTTTTCCTAATTTAGGATGGAATCCAACATATGAGAGGAGGGGTTATTTGTCTGCTAGATGGAGACAGATTACAATGGATATTTTCAGTTTCTTTCTGCATTTTACCAAGATGACTATCATCCTCTTGCTTACATTATACTGATTACAAAGTGTTAGTATTTGGTCTGAAGAAGTGTGGGCTACGCTCGCTCGGTTCTGCCTGAAGGCTGCAGGGCTGAAATATATCGCTAATTATGTGGTTGTTAGTCTCAGTGGGTGGGAGAGCAAAAAAAAATGTTAATCAGCTTGAGACTTTTTGCCATTAATTAAAGTAAGCTTTCTATGATTTAATATGATGTTGATGATTTATGCTACAACAGAGCCGATCTGCTCAGAGATTTAGCAGAATTTATTTCATCGCTGCCTGAGAACTGAACCTTCTGCATCTTGCTTTGAAGTGTGTTGCACTGGAATGGATTTGTTCTTAAGGAAATAGACATAAATATGTCTATTTATACATAACAATATGCATAAGAGCACCCCTCCTTTATTAATCTCATGTGTGTGTATGTGTGTGTTTGTGTGGTGTGTGTGTAGGGAAATACACAGAGCTGTATTTCTGCCTATCTGTTGTGCCTTGCTCGCCCCCCTCTCTGCAGCCAGGCCCCTCTCATCTTCTGTTATCTCAGCCAGAGACGGATAATGAAGACGAACGGCCTGGCATGCCTCCAGCCCCCAGTCCTGGCACCATGCCTGGACAGACCGAGCAAGACGAATGGCCTGGCATGCCTTCAGCCCCCAGTCCTGGCACCATGCCTGGACAAACTGAGCAAATAAACCCCTCCCCCACAGCATGTGAACATGAGGATCAGGAAGCCAGTCACGAGCTGGAATTGCCAGCAGCTGGAGGGTGGAGGGATCCACGCTTCCGGAGAATGGAGAGGCGACGTCAGCAAAAGGAAGGGAGGGGCAGGCCTGGATAAGTGCTGAGTCATGGAGCCACACCCCATGGCCTATATAAAGGATCTGCTTTCTGGCATTCTTTGAGTCAGGCAAAGTCTAATCTGGATTGCTGAAGTCACATCTTGGACTCCTGCCTGCCCTGAGAACTCTGACAGAATTTTGGCAAAGCTGCAGAAGCTTTGTGGCCACGCTTGATGCAGACTTCCCCGACCCGGCCGTCAGAGGAGGAGTGGGACATGACATTATCTCTCATAGAGATACATAAGCAAGAAGCAACCTAGAACTAAGGAGAAATTTCCTGACAATAAAAACAAGGCATCAGTGGAACAGCTTGTCTCCAGTAGTTTGTGGGTGCTCCAACACTGGAAGTTTTTTTAAGAAGAGATTGGACAACCATTTGTCTGAAGTGGTGCAGGGTTTCCTGCCCGAGCAGGGGGTTGGACTAGAAGACCTCCAAGGGTCCCTTCCAAATGTATTGTTAGTGTTATTTGACTTCTTTCCATGAGAATCTGCCTGCCAACTCGCATTCAGTTTGCAATCAACTAGTACTTAGAGATCATTTTCACAAATATAATTATACAGTGTGGTATATATTCCGCAGATTGTCCAGTACTATAAAAGTGTGGTTGTCCAAGCAGAAAGCCAGAAGACTCCAAAAGATCTTGGATTATTAATTTTTTAACGAGAGTGGAACATCCATTCTGTTCTCTTCCATTCCTTGCCACCACCACCATCACCCACTCTCTAGATCAAGGGTCTCCAACCTTGGTCCCTTTAAGACTTGCGGACTTCAACTCCCAGAGTCCCTCAGCCAGCAAAGCTGGCTGAGGAACTCTGGGAGTTGAAGTCCACAAGTTGTAAAGGGATCAAGGTTGGAGACCCCTGCTTCAAAGCACCTGAGGGCAGGACAAGAAGCAATGGGTGGAAACTAATCAAGGAGAGAAGCAACTTAGAATTAAGGAGAAATTTCCTGATTGTTAGAACAATTAATCAGTGGAACAACTTGCCTTCAGAAGTTGTGAATACTCCAACACTGGAAATTTTTAAGAAGATGTTGGATAACCATTTGTCTGAAGTGGGGTTTCCTGCTAAGCAGGGGGCTGGACTAGAACAGGGGTCTCCAACCTTGGCAACTTGAAGACTTGTGGACTTCAACTTCCAGAATTCCTCAGCCAGCTTTGCTTTGCTGGCTGAGGAATTCTGAGAGTTGAAGTCCACAAGTCTTAAAGTTGTCAGGGTTGAAGATCCCTGGATTAGAAGACCTCCAAGGTCCCTTCCAAATCTGTTTATTCTATTCTATTCTATTCTATTCTATTCTAGTCTAGTCTAGTCTAGTCTAGTCTAGTCTAATCTAGTCAAATTATTTTGTACCAGAGTGAATATTGTGTAAGAACACATTTTGGAACATGTTTTCCTAATTTAGGATGGAATCCAACATATGAGAGGAGGGGTTATTTGTCTGCTAGATGGAGACAGATTACAATGGATATTTTCAGTTTCTTTCTGCATTTTACCAAGATGACTATCATCCTCTTGCTTACATTATACTGATTACAAAGTGTTAGTATTTGGTCTGAAGAAGTGTGGGCTACGCTCGCTCAGTTCTGCCTGAAGGCTGCAGGGCTGAAATATATCGCTAATTATGTGGTTGTTAGTCTCAGTGGGTGGGAGAGCAAAAAAAAAATGTTAATCAGCTTGAGACTTTTTGCCATTAATTAAAGTAAGCTTTCTATGATTTAATATGATGTTGATGATTTATGCTACAACAAAGCCGATCTGCTCAGAGATTTAGCAGAATTTATTTCATCGCTGCCTGAGAACTGAACCTTCTGCATCTTGCTTTGAAGTGTGTTGCACTGGAATGGATTTGTTCTTAAGGAAATAGACATAAATATGTCTATTTATACATAACAATATGCATAAGAGCACCCATCCTTTATTAATCTCATGTGTGTGTATGTGTGTGTTTGTGTGGTGTGTGTGTAGGGAAATACACAGAGCTGTATTTCTGCCTATCTGTTGTGCCTTGCTCGCCCCCATCTCTGCAGCCAGGCCCCTCTCATCTTCTGTTATCTCAGCCAGAGACGGATAATGAAGACGAATGGCCTGGCATGCCTCCAGCCCCCAGTCCTGGCACCATGCCCGGAGAGACCGAGCAAAACGAATGGCCTGGCATGCCTTCAGCCCCAGTCCTGGCACCATGCCTGGACAAACTGAGCAAATAAACCCTCCCCACAGCATGTGAACATGAGGATCAGGAAGCCAGTCACGAGCTGGAATTGCCAGCAGCTGGAGGTGGAGGGATCCACGCTTCCGGAGAATGGAGAGCGGCGTCAGCAAAGGAAAGGAGGGCAGGCCTGGATAAGTGCTGAGTCATGGAGCCACACCCCATGGCCTATATAAAGGATCTGCTTTCTGGCATTCTTTGAGTCAGGCAAAGTCTAATCTGGATTGCTGAAGTCACATCTTGGACTCCTGCCTGCCCTGAGAACTCTGACAGAACTTTGGCAAAGCTGCAGAAGCTTTGTGGGCACGCTTGATGCAGACTTCCCAACCCGGCCGTCAGAGGAGTGGGACATGACATTATCTCTCATAGAGATACATAAGCAAGAAGCAACCTAGAACTAAGGAGAAATTTCCTGACAATAAAAACAAGGCATCAGTGGAACAGCTTGTCTCCAGTAGTTTGTGGGTGCTCCAACACTGGAAGTTTTTTTAAGAAGAGATTGGACAACCATTTGTCTGAAGTGGTGCAGGGTTTTCTGCCCGAGCAGGGGGTTGGACTAGAAGACCTCCAAGGGTCCCTTCCAAATGTATTGTTAGTGTTATTTGACTTCTTTCCATGAGAATCTGCCTGCCAACTCGCATTCAGTTTGCAATCAACTAGTACTTAGAGATCATTTTCACAAATATAATTATACAGTGTGGTATATATTCCGCAGATTGTCCAGTACTATAAAAGTGTGGTTGTCCAAGCAGAAAGCCAGAAGACTCCAAAAGATCTTGGATTATTAATTTTTTAACGAGAGTGGAACATCCATTCTGTTCTCTTCCATTCTTTGCCACCACCACCATCACCCACTCTCTAGATCAAGGGTCTCCAACCTTGGTCCCTTTAAGACTTGCGGACTTCAACTCCCAGAGTCCCTCAGCCAGCTTTGCTCTGGGAGTTGAAGTCCCCCTGTCTTTAAGGGACCAAGGTTGGAGACCACTGCTCTAGATCTAACTTTTTTCTAAGGATAAAGTACCCAGACCAGCATAGCATTTCTTGGATGAGTGCTCCAAGCAGTCAGGCCCTTCCTTCTTTCCTTCCTCCCTCCCTCCCTCCCTCCCTTCCTTCTCAAGATCTTCCTTCCATCCTTCTCAAGACCAACTTTCCTGCCTTTCTCCATTCTTCCCTCCCTTCCTTCCACCTAGAGACTCAGAACAAAATTAAGTTGATTCTAATTATATGCTATTTTGACTTCCCAGAGGTAAGAAGGAACACAAATGAAAATGGGAAGGGCATCAAGATGGGCTATCAAAGTTTGATTTTGAAGGGGAGAACAACAGAGAAACCTATATTTAATGCCCAGTCAGAGGTTTTTTCCCCTCCATCATCAACCACCAATAATAGCAGCAACATTTTATTTTCAGCGATAAGATAGATAAATTTGGTAGAAGAAAAATTCACGAGAGCAAGAAGAGCTACTGACATTTCGTTAGAAAGGATATTTAGAAAGAATATATGGTTTAGAAATTGGAATTACCTTAAGAAATCAATTTTATTAACTGATTGAGGTACACATTAATATAAATGCCCCATAAAGTTCTAAAATAAAATCTATTACTCTTTTTAATGAAGCATTGACCTGTAGAAGGATTTAAAATTTTGTGCCTTTCCATTCATTGCAAATCTCAATATCCATTTTTCACTAATATTACATGACATTTCAGGTCTGATGGAAAATTATTGCTACAGCCTTCACTTTCTATACTAATATGATCAATTTGTTTTTTAAGAGCTAAGCCATTTTTCGTTTTCAGTAGGTACTGCTGGTGGCTAGGTCATTGTCAGCCCAACATTTATTAGAGAAGGCAGCTAATGGACTAGTGGAATCATTAATTACTTGCCCCTACGAAGTAAGTTTGACATATCTGAAGTTGATGGAAAATGCCCTTGTTCTCCAGACTCTTAGGGATCTGGATGATAAAGACTCTGTGAAGCAGATTCAGGAGACTGGTGAGAAAAACAGAGTGAGGAAACATAGTTTGCAAAGATAAAACTAAAAGCGAGGCCTCCCAACGGAGATGGGAAGTAAAATACAATACAGGTAGTCCTTGACCTACCACCACAATGGAGCCCAAAATTTATGTTGCTAAGTGAGACATTTATTAAAATTTGGCTCATTTTATGACCTTTCCTGCCATAGTTGTTAAGTGAATCATTCCAAATCATATGATCCAAGGGTGTCAAACTCAAGACCCAGGGCCCGAATCCGGCCTGCGGGGTACTTAGATCTAGCCTGCGGGGCTGCCCAGGAAACAGAAAAGGACCAGCCTGCAGTGCCTCTGCCAGCAAAAATGGAGCTCAGGAGGAGCTGTGTACAGCCATTCTAAGCTCCGTTTTCACTGGCAGAGGGTTGCAGGAGGCTGTCGTAGCCGAAAATGAAGCTTGGGAGCCCGTTTTCTCTGGCAGAGTGCTTGGGCCTCCACAAATGCCCCTGACCCAAGTGATGTTGAGCTATCCATGCCCACCCCAGCCCCCCAAGGTCCAACACAACCCTGATGTGGGCCCTCAATGAATTCAAGTTTGACATCCCTGATATAATCCTTCATCTGGTTGAATGGCTGTTATGGTCACCCAGAACCTCAGGATGATCTCTTTAATAAAAATATCCTAATCTACTGCTAGCTAGAAATC
The DNA here is from genome assembly GCF_028640845.1 of Ahaetulla prasina. Classification (NCBI taxonomy): domain Eukaryota; kingdom Metazoa; phylum Chordata; class Lepidosauria; order Squamata; family Colubridae; genus Ahaetulla; species Ahaetulla prasina. The sequence continues at coordinate 287,318,031 of NC_080540.1, read as the reverse complement.
TTTACAAAATAGAACTCAGCATTCAATAGCCTTCCCTTTAATCTTACTTCTTGAAGAATATGCTCAAGACAGACAGTCTTGGATAACTGTTTGTCTGAAATGGTGTAGGGTTTCCTGTCTGGGCAGGGGGTTGTATTAGAAGGCCTCCAAGTTCCCTTCCAACTCTGTTGTTGTTGTTGTTGTTGTTGTTGTTGTTGTTGTTATGTAAAATCTTCTTCAGTTGAACTTTGGTTCTTGGGAAACATTCCTGTAGTATTCTTGAAAATAATACAAAAGAACTTTTAAGATCAGAAACTACCAGGTGGCCTCCCCTTCAAGTACCAACCAAGCATGATCCTGCTTAGCTTCTAAACCCAGACAAGATTGTCCCCATACATCTAAAATTGGTAGAAAGATGTAACTCTTATTTCAACAGACATAAAATATAAGGTTTGTATTATTGTTTGTATTATTTTTCCTGAATATATGTTTCCATGAAGAGTTATATTATAAATAGTTTAAATTTTAAAGCCTTCTTTAAAATTGCCCTAGGAGGTAGAATCTCAGCTTGGGACCTTGAGTAGATCAGTTGTTATCTACAGCAGAGAACGGGTATCTCATCCATAAATCAAGATATAGACATTTTTTTAATACCTTCAAGGGCCTTGTGGAACTGTTAGGTTTATGAATAAATGCAAGCACATTCATCTTTGAACATTCTGTCTGTGTGAAGTCTAAAATCATAGTACAAAGATGAAACAGTACATTTTGTTCAGATAAATAGCTAGATGGTAGACATTTGAATAATTCAGCATGATTGGGAAGCATATAATCTGCAGGAAAGCACTAAGATTCCACTTTAAAAACCCCTTGAAACCTCATGAAAAACCTCAATAAACATTTTATTTAGCAACTGCTTAAATTTATGTTCTCTGCGTTTCGGTACAGCCTCCTCTTTAGTCTTTTTGTTTTACTTGCCTGATTTGTGCTAAAGACTTTCCTAAAACAAAATATCTATTGTGCTTAGTCTTTATCTAAAATTGTTCTCCATGAAGTAATGATAGCATAATTGTTTTTGCCAAGAATGGTCCCAGTGATTCAGAAGTTTCACAATAGGGCCATGAATACGCTTTCAAAAGCAATTGTTGGTTGTATTTGTATCCCTCATCCTAAAACAGCCATTTGTCTCCGTGTTTGTAGGTATATGGACTTGTTTCACTCTGTCATTGCAATTAATTGGAATATGGATTTCTTAGACACGTCTAGTTTGGTGTTCATTTGATGAGCTTCTTCCTTTCTCCATCTGCATAACCATCCATACCAATGGAATAGGTTTCTGTGGCATGATACGTTAAATGTAAAAGTTAAGATGGTGGTTTTCCAGCTGATGTCACAGTGAGATCAGGTGCGGAGAGCAGGTCTCTATGTTCCCATGCCGAGTTCTCCCCGTTGGTGGGCTCCAAAAGGAGCCAAAGCCACAATGGAGGAGTGGTGAAGCAAAGAGCGATGCCCTGTGAGGTTTTGGAGAGTCGTAGCTCTCCTGTTTGAACTGGGGCTTACTTTCCCTCTCAGCCATGACAAGGAGAAGAGACAGCCTAAGATGTCTTGGGTACTAAGGACCAGTTCTGTGGAGGCAGATTTTTCCACGGACTGAAGGGGGTGTGGTTTCACATGCTGCCTGCATCCCATGGATAGGGCTTAATATGTTTGCGTGGCCAGTTTCTGGCATGCTCCAGACCAGTCCTGGTCCACAGACTGATCTAAGCCATTTTTTAACATGCATCAAGTAAAAAGGGCAAAGTTTTGATCACATGATAGCATCTGTCATCTTGACTTTTTTTTGACCCACTCTTAATGCCCCTGTGACTAGAGATAGAAGAGAAAATGGGAACATTCTGAACACCTAGATCCATATATTAATTTTAGATGTCTCAAATATCTAGAAATTAAAATGTATGCTAAGTTGCTTTTCTGAAGATCGTGGTTAGAAACTTCAATTCATGAAATGTGCAAATATGAACCCAAACAGGCATCCTAGGAAAATGTAGGAGAAAATGAATTTCCTGTGTAAAATTATTTGTCAATGGTATAGTCACGAAAATGGCTGCAATACTGAATGCATCCAGAGAAATGTTCAACTGCAGCTGTACCGGTATTTTTCTCTGAAAAAAATTTCTCTTTGAAAACATGAGTTGTTCTGTAAATGAATTTGAACAGTTTTTGTGACAAAGGCGGTGAAAAATGAAATCACACATGCTTTGATGCTTTCAAGTCTGATAAGTGAGATTCCTAAAAGAAAGGAAGATTATTTTTATTAATTAGTGAAAAGGCTATATCAAACTCAAAACAAAGCACCACATCAAAAACAGAAAAGTAGGAATAGGTGCAATTATTTCACCACTTGAAAATATGCTTATATAAATTAAACAATCTCAGTCTGTCCTAAAAAAAACAGTCGCCCATTTGGGCATCCCTAACCAAATTTGAAAGTGCAGTTCATTACATTTATTAAGAATGTAGATAATCTAATGTTAAGATCCCAGTGAACTGTTCTCACTAGAAATGGATCTAGATCATTGATTCTCAACCGGGAGAACTTTAAGATGCATGGACTTCAATTCCCAGAATTCCTCAGACAGAATTCCCAGCAATTCTGGGAGTTGAAGTCCATGCATCTTAAAGTTGCCAAGGTTGAGAAACACTGATTAAGATACTGGATCCTTGCTAATACAGCTAGTCCTCAACTTACAACCACATCTCAGCCCTAACTTTATGTTGTTAAGCTAGAAATTTGTTAAGCCTTGTTTTACGATTTTTCTCACCACATTTGTTAAGTGAATCACTGCAATTGTTAAATTAGTAATACGCTAGTTAAGTGAATCCGGTTTCTCCATTGACTTTGCTTGTCAGAATGTTGCAAAAGGTGATCACATGACCCTGGGACACTGCAAACGTCATAAATGTGAATCAGTTGTCAAGCATCCAAATGTAAATCATGTGACCATGGGGATGCCACAATGGTCATAAGTGTCAAAAATGGTCAAAAGTCACTTTTTCCATTGTTGCTGTAACCTCTAACAGTCACTAAACAAACTGTTGTAAGTTGAGGACTACTGGTACATATCAATGAAAATCAAATCTAGCATGCACTATATCTTCTATAGTTGATACATCCCATATGCTTTCTGGATATGATGTTTTATGGAGTTGCCAATATTTTACTACTATGTCTAAAACTTGTGTGCATTTTGGCTTCCAATATGAATGTCTTTAGATAATAGCAGATAATAGCAGCCTAATATTTATCTATTGTCTTTTTTTTTTCAAATGTAAAAAACAAAGTTGCTATAGAATGTGGAGGGATGGTTGGTGAGATCAATGGCTTTATGATTTTGAATATAATAATAATAAGAATTGGTTTTAATAAGATATAGGGGGAGAGGGGTAATCTGCAACTCCAAGATCCATGCAAGCACTAAACAATCTTGTAACAGAAACAAAACTCTTGCTGAAGACTTCCCTAATGTCACACTATTTGAGGAAGGAAACACATTAAAACTGTACTGCAAGACTACAGTAAATTTAACAGATTACTGTAATCTATTGTTTGGTTTGGCATTTTGGACCCTTGCATTAAATAAATTTTGCATAAATAAACTGTTGAGTCAGTGTAAATATGACTTTAATAAGACCCAATGTTTCAGAAGTACTGGAATAGATAGCACCACCAATAGGTGAGGATGATTTTTCTTCTATGTATCCTTTCATATGTCTATGGAGATGCTTAGTCATCCAGGTCATAATTGTCCCAAAGGTGCTTTTTTCAAGAGGCAACTGGAATTTCTTGTTTTTCTTTGAAGTCATTTCACTTCTCATCCAAGAAGGTATCTTTTCATACTTTTCTGACATCGAAGACAACATTAATGAAACAAATTTAATGTGAGCAATTGAGAAAACCCTTAACTCAGGGGTCAGCAACCTGCGGCTCTTTCATCCCTTTGCTGTGGCTTCCTGCTGCCAGTCAGTTCCACAATTGATAGGACTTTCAGTTAGGATAGGTAGAGGAAAAAGGATGGTGGGAGGAACCGGACTTCTGGTTGGCTCCAGAATTGAACAGGGGGTATCTGGTTTGGGCCTTTGAGTGTTTAAGGTTGCCGACCCCTGCCTTAACTATTCCAATTATTGCAGGCAATGTTATATGTTTCCTCCTTGATATCTTATTCTTTATGTACGTTGTTGGCCAAGGATCAGTCAACTATGATAGCTTTTCTATAGCAGAAATTGGTGGGGGATAAGCTGCTCAAAAGAGTTCGTATTTCATGATTTACCTGATATGAATTTTCATCCTTCCCTACTTGAATACCAGTAGTCTTCAACTTATAATCACAATTGGGACCAGAATTAACCACAAGTTGGTATGTTGTGTATGTTAAATATCTTATGACCATTTTTGCCATTTTGTTAAGTGAATCACTGCAGTTGTTAAGTGAATAACTGCAGTTGAATAACTGCAGTTGTTAAGTGAATCATGGGATTGTTCCCCCCTCCAAGTTTTTTTATTTTATTTTACATATACACATCAATGCTTGGACAATGTAGCATACATTTTGGTGCAAATAAGAATAAAAACATTAATCGCATTTGTTACGTCCTCAAACTTGTATAATTTTAATATTAATACATATATTTGTATTAAATTATAGTCCTTAATTATTTAATTATTCAATGTTTCAATATATTATTCTAATGCCAATCACAATATTGTTTACACGTATGATAATTCCATCATTCAATTTCTAATCTTTCCTTTAATTATTGCTTTTATCTGATTTTATAAAAATGTGTATATTAATAATCCCTCCTCTCTCTTATTTCTATCTCCATTCTAATTTTTAATCATGCCACCGTTATATTAAAAAAAATACATTTCCTTTTTACCCCCATCTCTTTTCCAGAATAATACTTTAATTCTTTTTCACTTTCATTTAAAAAAAAAAACAATAATAATATTAATCATATTCATTATACTCATCAAGCTAATATAGTTCTAACATTAATACACATAGTTATGTTAAGTTTTGCTTTTCCATTATTTAATTATTTGATGTTTCAGTATATTATTCCGATGCCAATCACAATATTATTTAAACATACATACTAATAACACCATTCAATCTCTAATTTTCCCCTCTTTGTTATTGCTTCTTCATGGCATTGTTAAGAAAATCTGGCTTCCACACACACACACACCCTTGACTTTGCTTGTTGGAGGTTGACTGGGAAGGTCACAAATGGTGATTACATGACCCTTGAACAGAGCAACCATTGTTAATACCATGCCAATAGAATAGATTAGAATAGAATTCTTTATTGGCCAAGTGTGATTGGACACACAAGGAATTTGTATTGGTGCATAGGCTCTCAGAGTACATAAAAGAAAAGATACCTTCATCAAGAATCATAAGGTACAACACTTAATGATAGTCATAGAGTAGAGTAGAGTAGAGTAGAGTAGAATAGAATAGAATAGAATAGAATAGAATAGAATAGAATAGAATAGAATAGAATAGAATAGAATAGAATAGAATAGAATAGAATAGAATAGAATTCTTTATTGGCCATGTGTAATTGGACACACAAGGAATTTGTCTTGGTGTATATGCTCTCAGTGTACATAAAAGAAAAGATACCTTCATCAAGAATCATGAGGTACAACACTTAATGATAGTCATAGAGTAGAGTAGAGTAGAGTAGAGTAGAGTAGAGTAGAGTAGAATAGAATAGAATAGAATAGAATAGAATAGAATAGAATAGAATAGAATAGAATAGAATAGAATTTTTTATTGGCCAAGTGTGATGGGACACACAAGGAATTTGTCTTGGTGCATATGCTCTCAGTGTACATAAAAAGATAAGATATGTTCATCAAGAATTCTAAGGTACAACACTTAATGATAGTCATAGGGTAGAATAGAATAGAATAGAATAGAATAGAATAGAATAGAATAGAATAGAATAGAATAGAATAGAATAGAATAGAATAGAATAGAATAGAATAGAATTCTTTATTGGCCATGTGTAATTGGACACACAAGGAATTTGTCTTGGTGTATATGCTCTCAGTGTACATAAAAGAAAAGATACCTTCATCAAGAATCATGAGGTACAACACTTAATGATAGTCATAGAGTAGAGTAGAGTAGAGTAGAGTAGAGTAGAGTAGAGTAGAATAGAATAGAATAGAATAGAATAGAATAGAATAGAATAGAATAGAATAGAATAGAATTCTTTATTGGCCAAGTGTGATTGGACACACAAGGAATTTGTCTTGGTGTATATGCTCTCAGTGTACATAAAAGAAAACATGCCTTCATCAAGAATCATAAGGTACAACACTTAATGATAGTCATAGAGTAGAGTAGAGTAGAGTAGAGTAGGGTAGAATAGAATAGAATAGAATAAAATAGAATAGAATAGAATTCTTTATTGGCCAAGTGTGATTGGACACACAAGGAATTTGTCTTGGTGTATATGCTCTCAGTGTACATAAAAGAAAAGATACCTTCATCAAGAATCATGAGGTACAACACTTAATGATAATCATAGAGTAGAATAGAATAGAATAGAATTCTTTATTGGCCAAGTGTGATTGGAATTTGTCTTGGTGTATATGCTCTCAGTGTACATAAAAGAAAAGATACCTTCATCAAGTTGGTACAGCACCAACAACACTTAATGATAGTCATAGGCTACAAATTTAACACTTAATGATATAAGTTGATTTTGATTACATAATATAACAACAACAACAACAACAACAACAACAACAACAGAGTTGGAAGGGTCCTTGGAGGTCTTGTAATCCAACCCCCTGCCCAGGCAGGAAACCCTACACCATGACAGAGTGGAAGTGCTGCACCAGTTGTAAGTGCAAGGACCGGTCTTAAGTCACATTTTTCAATGCCATTGTAATTTCAAACCGTCACTAAATGAATGGTTGGAAGTTGAGGATGACCTATTAATGTAGTGAAGGCACAGAGTGCTTTATTCATCCTCCCAGAAATGCTTTCAGAAATACTAGATAGCAATAAAGCACAGCAGAGACTGCTGAGGGGCTCCCTAGCTTACTCATTAAAATAGGTGCAATCAAAACCAACAGAATGGAGAACATCTCACACCGTTTTTAAATTAGAATTCTTTATTAGACACACAAGGAATTTGTCTCCGGTGTATAATCTCTCAGTGTACACACAACAATAGTGATAGATCATTATCATAGTCATTGTGAGTGTTGTGGTGGCCTAGCAGAACGGGTCGCCTCACATTCGGAAGGTTGAGAGCTCAATCCTAGGTAGTGGCAGATATTTCTCTCCCAGGGCGCAAAGAAAAAAAAATCTGCTGAGAACTCCACGTGACGTCAGGAAGGGCATCCGTCCAGTAAACGCTCAGCTCCATCCAGTCGCCCTGACTCTACCCCGAATGAGAGTCATAAAAGAGGAGTATTATCATAGTCATTGTAAAAATGCATTCATCATATAACATTAGATACAACACTTAGTGATTGTCATAGGATACTAAATAAGCAATCCACATAAATCATACTAGGATGCTAAGTAGACAATTTAAATTGTAAGATACAAGCATCAAAGTTATAGTCATAAGAAGATAAGGAGATAGGTAATAGGAAGGTTGAGAAGAAGAATAGTAATACAGTCTTATAGTCTGACAGTGTTGTGGGAATTAGCTGTTTAGCAGAGTGATGGCATGGGGGAAAAACTGTCCTCGTGTCTAGTTGTTCTGACTTGCAATGCCCTATAACGTATTTACTTCTCCTAACCTAATGTAGCAGATCTAAGTTTCAATGGCTCTATTCAACAATAATGCAGAGAGAAACCTGTTGGAACAAGCCAGTAAGAAGCCACTGCAGAAATACGAAAATGATAAGAAATAGAGGAGACCACTGCCTACTAACTCTTTTAGCACATATTCTGGGGAGAAAATGGGAATGAATCGGGTTTTATGACCACGACCCATTCCAAGAGTGTGACTTTCTTGTTGTTGTTTTTTTTCTTCAGGTCAGATGCCAAAGCTGCTGGAGCAAATATAAATGCACTGCAATGAGATTAGATTGTAACCAAATTGTCACATTTGAGACTTGGTTCAGAGCAGCTCAGAAAATAGTAATAATAATAGAATAGAATTTTAGAATAGAATTTTATTGGCCAAGTGTGATTGGACACACAAGGAATTTGTCTTGGTGCATATGCTCTCAGTGTACATAAAAGAAAAGATACGTTCATCAAGGTACAACATTTACAACACAATTGATGGTCAATATATCAATATAAATCATAAGGATTGCCAGCAACAAGTTATAGTCATACAGTCATAAGTGGAAAGAGATTGGTGATGGGAACTATGAAACGATTAATAGTAGTGCAGATTCAGTAAATAGTCTGACAGTGTTGAGGGAATTATTTGTTTAGCAGAGTGATGGCCTTTGGGAAAAAAACTGTTCTTGTGTCTAGTTGTTCTGGTGTGCAGTGCTCTATAGCGTCGTTTTGAGGGTAGGAGTTGAAACAGTTTATGTCCAGGATGCGAGGGATCTGCAAATATTTTCACGGCCCTCTTCTTGATTCGTGCAGTATACAGGTCCTCAATGGAAGGCAGGTTGGTAGCAATTATTTTTTCTGCAGTTCTAATTATCCTCTGAAGTCTGTGTTTTTCTTGTTGGGTTGCAGAACCGAACCAGACAGTTATAGAGGTGCAAATGACAGACTCAATAATTCCTCTGTAGAATTGGATCAGCAGCTCCTTGGGCAGTTTGAGCTTACTGAGTTGAAATGAAACTTTAACTGTCCTATCCCTAGGGTGCCATGCTTGCAATAAGAACAAATGTGTTCTCCATAAAACAGATGAGTTATCATTTTTCTTTGAAAACTTTTTAAACATACTAGAAAAATTATACAACCTGTGCTTGGATGGGGTGGGGGTGGCGGAGAGGAATGGTTCAGCTTGTATTATTGTGGATGGTTGCATAATAATATGCAGATGTTTAGACTGGATTTGGCATTGTTACCCACCTATCAATTCCTTCCCAAGGACCTGGAATAGGGAGATGCTCTTCTTTGATGGTGTTAAAGCAGAGGTGGTTCTGACCAGTTCTGGAGAACCAGTAGCGGAAATTTTGAGTAGTTCGGCGAACCGGTAGTAAAAATTCTGACTGGCCCCGCCCCCATCTATTCTCTGCTTCCCGAGTCCCAGCTGATTGGGAGGGAATGGAGATTTTACAGTATCCTTCCCCTGCAGTGGGGAAGGAATGGAGATTTTACAGTATCCTTCCCCTGCCATGCCCACCAAGTCACACCCACATAACCGGTAGTAAAAAATTTTGAAACCTACCACTGTGTTAAAGGTACTGTTGCAGGCTGTAAGCTATTCCAAGTAAAGCTGCCTTTTGCAATTGACTGATGGTGATTTTATTAATGCTGACGGTGTTCAAGTGATGCTCATGTTAAGTCATGTTCTTGGATAGTCAGCTGGTGGTTGGCTTGTTCGATTGCATCTATTTTAATGAAGAAGCTAGGGAACCCTCCTCCCAAGTCTGCTTTATTGTTGTCTCGTATTTGTGGAGGTGTTTCTGGGAGGAAGAATAAAGCACCAATGATACATTACAGGTAGACCTCAACTTATTGAGTCCTTCCCAAGAACCTAGATAGACAGATGTGGATGTTTGAAGATGTTAGAGGCATCATTGCACGATATACCATATCGGACTATAAGATGCACCAAGATTTTGAAGAGGAAAACAAGAAAAAAATAATTTTTGGCCTCCGCGCATCTGGTTTTTGCCCTCCCCGGCCCCCAGGAGCACTCTGCAGGCCTTCCAAATCTTCTGTGTATCCCATTTTTGTAAAAAATGGGCCCATTTTTGGCAAAAATGGGAAGTGAGGGGTTGGGTTTTGGGAGGCCAAAAATGGCTGTGTTCGGTGTATAAGATGCACCAACATTTCCATCCTCTTTTGGGGGGAAGTGTGTCTTATACTCCAAAAAGTACAGTAAATTCTTCTGGATTAAGCTGCCTTTTCCAATTGACTGATGAAGAATTTGTCAATGCTGATGATATTCAAGTGGTACTCCAGTTATTTGGGAATTGCACCCAAGGCACCTCTGATTAATTGCTTTCTTTTGCCACAGTCCTCAGATATCCTCCTTTTTGGCTCTGTAATAACCTATCATTATTTCTTTGTTTTAAATCTTTGTAGATTTGGGATGGGGAGGAAAAAACACCTTTTTTTCATAATCCTGCAGCTACGGGCCCTGGTTGTTCAGCTGATAGGCTTGAATATTATTACTATTGCATTCTCCCTACTGAATGGTCAACCTGAGCCTACTGTGCTTTGGATGGTATATTTAAAATAGAACACCTGACCAGTTAAATTGCTATTAATTAGGAATTAAAGTCCAATTAAATTTGTCAACTGTATTTTGTTTGATTACTTCTTTAAAAAAACAAAACCAAATAATTCTGGGGTGTATATGTGTATGGTTGGCACATCTCAGCTTTGTAAAAAGAGGAAGGAAGGAAGGAAGGAAGGAAGGAAGGAAGGAAGGAAGGAAGGAAGGAAGGAAGGAAGGAAGGAAGGAAGGAAGGAAGTGATTGGAAGTCAAGCATGGCCAATGCTATCTCTGAGTTTTAAGTTTCCAGGCAGATTGGAATTAATTTTCATTGGAAAACAAGACATTGGAAACAGGAATGGTGGTCTATGAGTAGTGTGAAATATTACTGAAAGGGTTAAAGATAGAGGTTCCCTTCGCACATGCTTGCTAGTCGTTCCCGACTCTAGGGGGTGGTGCTCATCTCCGTTTCTAAGCCGAAGAGCCAGCGCTGTCCGAAGATGTCTCTGTGGTCATGTGGCCAGCATGGCTAAATGCCAAAGGCGCACAGAGCACTGTTACCTTCCCACCAAAGACGATCCCTATGTTTCTACTTGCATTTTCTAACGTGCTTTCGAACTGCTAGGTTGGCAGAAGCTGGGACACGTAACGGGAGCTCACCCCATTACGCGGCAGCACTAGGGATTCGAACCGCTGAACTGCCGACCTTCTGATCGACAAGCTCAGCGTCTTAGCCCCTGAGCCACCACACCCCTTTATGAAAGAGTTAGGCTGCATTTAATTATTTCTGTTGGCTACCGCTGTACACTTTGAAAAGTATTTGTGAATAAATATATGTGTTGCCAAGATCTTCCTTCTTCCAGACTCGCTGTCTCTGAGTTGTTCTAACTCATACTGCTGGGGCTAGGACAATTTCTGTGCGAAGAATGTTCTCTACTGCTGCTCTATGGTTCCTCCCAAAGGAAATACTATTTATCCCATCATTAAAGAGAGGGAGAGAACTCTGTGGCTGAGAAAGGAAGAATCACTTTGGCCTTCTACTGTGGGAATCAAAACAAACCAACTGCAGAAATGAATTCTGTATGAACCTCACATAGCAGGTGTCTGTAACGAAAATAAATATGCAGCAAACTAACCTGAACTTTGAGTCTTCCAGGATTCAGAGAGCAATTAAAGACCTATACTAATCATATGTACATTGATTAGCTATTGCCACTCTTCTCCTTCCTGGCTAGAAAAACAGCTTAATTCAATACAAAAATGTTTATTATTTATGCCCTTAGAATGGTTACTCTATCTCTCCACCCAGCGCAGTTTCCCTAATTCCCAAAGACGGAATCAATTGCTGGCATCAAAACTAATCATTTCAGCACTGAAACACTAAAATATAGTGTAGGATTTCACACTAAATAATGCAGATCTCCCAGATTCCCCATTGATGCAAATCAAGAAACAGAATAATGGATAAAAGCAGAAGATAGAGACCGGAAAATCAGCACCGAGAGGCAACAGAGTCCTCCCAACACTCTTGGTATATTCAGTATTGATCTAGCAACTCTGCAGAAAGTATTTACAAAGCTTCTATATAGAGTTTGGCTGAAATCTATCCTAAATCAAGAAATCAGATATCAACATCAAATAAACTATGCCTCCCAAAACCAAGAAATACACATTGTGAAGTAAGTGTCTTTATTGTTCCACCCTTATAGACAGAACCTTGGCAAACTGAAGCAACCTATTATCTAAATCAGTGATTCTCAACCTATGGTCTGCAGATCCCTGGGAGGCCACAATGTCATCACAAGGAATTTGCAAAGGCTTGGAGAAACCATCATCATCTTTTAACAACCCCATAATCCCTCGTGGGGTGAAGTCTGGTCAACTGAATGGAGCTAGCGGAGAGTTTTAATGGCTGGATGCCCTTCCTGTTGCCAATGGGGAGTTTTGTTCAGCAGACATATTCTCATTGTGCCCAGAGAGAGAAATATCTGCCTCTACCTAGGATCGAACTCTTGCAGGCTTGAAGAAATGTTATGATTTAAATCTTGAGTTAAGTCTTGGTGGTCCGTGGCCATAGTCTGTGGCTACAAAAAGAAGTCGGTGGTGAAGAAAAAGTTGAGAACCGCTGATCTAAATCAATCAAATACTCTGCGAACTGCTAAGGAGGGACTGTCTTCATCCTCTTTCTCTCGCACAAACTCTCTGAACCAAGCTGCCTCTTACTTCTCTAGAATGGAACTTCTCTCTCTTGGGAACCTGGCCCACTACATTCCATCACAATATGCTTGCAGACTTGGGACCATTTCAGATTTCCATGCAACCTATGAGTCAGGGTTGAGAGCGCAATAGTCTTAGTACCGAACATATTTGGGTTACTTCGGACCAAGTGCTAATTAACAAGGTTGCCTTTACCACATAATCATTTCAACACTGTGCAATGCCTTGTTAGGTAAGAAAATTATTTCTGTTTATAAGCAAGTGGATCTGCACTTGGAAACATACAATCCATGAAAAAAGAAAGAAGAAAGAGGAGGAGGAGGAGGAGAAGGAGAAGGAGAAGAAGGAGAATATAAATTCACACAGCTAATTTAATTTCAGTAGTACTTTTAGGAAGCCCAAACTAACCCCTACATTTTAAGATACTGTAGATCATGTGCCTGTATATCTCCTTATGTCACTGTTTGTTTGTATCCCACTTTTATTATTTTTACAAATAAAAAGACAGTGGACATATCCAACAACATCTTCCTCCTCCTTATTTTGTCCCATAACAACCCTGGGAAATGGATGGGGCTGAGAGAGAGTGACTGGCCCAAAGAGACCCAGTTAGTTTTCATGCCTTCTGAAGTTGTTGATACTCCATCACTGGAGATTTTCCAGAAAACTTTGGACAGGCATAAATATCCCTGCATTGGACAGAAGGCTTGAGTACATGTCCTCCCAGATCTTTTCTACCCTATGATTTATGAGTTTACATATGGATGTCAGTTGTCATTAAAGTTAGAATTATGTATATATGAGGCATATTCCTCTGGATGATGGGTGTTGCTTGATTGATAAGATGAGCATAGTCAAATTTCAAGGTTAGAAAAAGAAGCTACGTTTTTGTTGAGTGCATATTTTTTTTATTTCAAATGCACTCATCAATAGCTTAGAAACCTGTTGATAATCAGCGCTCTGGTTTTAGGCCTTTGATTTCCCCAGATCTCAGTGCAAATCTTATGGGCTCTTTTATCTCAGCTGAAAACTGTTAACTTCTTCTTAATCAAGATTGTTTGTTAGGGGGCAAAAACAATTTAAATTTTATATGCATCGTAGATTGAACAACTTAATTCTACTATCTGCTTTGCTACTGAAAAGGAAGAGGGAGGGAGGGAAGGAAGGAAGGAAGGAAGGAAGGAAGGAAGGAAGGAAGGAAGGAAGGAAGGAAGGAAGGAAAGGAAAGGAAAGGAAAGGAAGGAAGGAAGGAAGGAAGGAAGGAAGGAAGGAAGGAAGGAAGGGAGGGAGGAGGAGGAGGAGGAGGGAGGGAGGAGGGAGGGAGGGAAGGAAGGAAGGAAGGAAGGAAGGAAGGAAGAAAGGAAGGAAGGAAGGAAGGAAGGAAGGAAGGATGAAAGGAAAGGAAGGAAGGAAGGAAGGAAAGAAGGAAGGAAGGAAGGAAGGAAGGAAGGAAGGAAGGAAGGAAGGAAGGAAGGAAGGAAGGAAGGAAGATAGGGAGGGAGGGAGGGAGGGAGGGAGGAAGAAAGGAAGGTCTTTTAGAGAAATTTTGTGCTACCTCACCCCATCAGCTACAAAGGGTTTTCCTGAAGGTTATTCCAGTCTGATAGAACAACTGTAATTCTAGATTGGAAATCCAGATATATGGCTTGTAATTTCACTCCAATATTCATACAAAATGAATACTATCCAAAGCATTTCCCTTCCAATCATTATGAAGAAGTATGGGAAGCTTGTATCATGTACATCACAGCAGCTGAGTTTTTCATGTAGAGTAGGGAAGCTGGAAGCCAGATGGCTAAATGGAATTGAACAATAGGAGCTCTACAAGAGTTCCATCATTTTGACCATGAAATACACTGTGCTAATGTGCAACGGAGATGAAGATAAATCAGTGCAGATTTATCAGATAGTAAGTGGGTATGACAGCATAGCATCACACGGAAATGCTACCAGTGGGGAGGGGTTCATATCATGTTTCTGGAGATGACCTTCCAGGTCTTTGGCAGCTGACTACATCCAAAAATAAAGTTCTCAAACCATTATTTTCACACAGTTTTGCTTAACAAGGGATGAGATTACATCCCTTCAGCAACTTTCTATTTTTACCCCGTTATTCTTCTAGTCCCGTAATGGCGAACCTATGGCAAGCGTGCCAGAGGTGGCATGCAGAGTCCTCTCTGTGGGCACCCACGCCATCACCAGCTACTCTTCTGGTTTCTGGCGCACACATGCACACCGGCCAGCTGGTCTTCACGCGTGCTGGAGTGTGGGAAACCTGAAGACCAATTGGCCAGTGTGCATGTGCTCGCCGGCCACCTGGTATTCCGCTTTCAGGTGCACATGGTCTTTGGGTTTCTGGCGCTCCAGCACATACAAAGACCAGCTGGTTAGTGGGTACGTGAATGCTGGAAACCCAAAGGTCAGGTGGTCTTTGGGTTTTCAGCGCTCCGGCACGTGTGCCCACATGCAGGCATGCATGTTCTGGTTTGGGCACTGAAAAAGTTCACCATCACTGTCCTAGTCCATTAGGGTTCATTTTCTGTTTTCCTTTCTAACAATCTTCCTGTGATCTGAGGAGGAATCGAACTATCTTTTGAAAACAGAGAAGCTTGCTGAAGATGAAATACTTTGGCCACCTAATGAGAAGGAAGGACTCCCTTGAGAAGAACCTAATGCTGGGAAAGATTGAGGGCAAAATAAGAAGGGGGCGACAGAGAACAAGGTGGCTGGATGGAGTCACTGAAGCAGCGGCGTGAGCTTAGATGGACTCCAAGAGGATGGTAGAGGTCAGGAAGGCCTGGAGGAACGTTGTCCAGGAGGTCATGATGGGCCAGACACAACTTCGCAACTAACAACAACAAAAATGTATATAGTTCTCTAAATAGTGTTCTTTATAATGACTGGACCAGCTATTGTATGCCCTATGTGCCACAGGAAAATATAATATGACTAGTCAAAACAGGACATATTTCTATCACCATCATGTTGGATCTGCGATCCCGCTGAAGCAGAAGACTCCCATCTCAAATAAGTGATCCAGAAGAATATTACACTTGAAATACTCAGCAAAACTTCTGAGATGAGAAATATTCGTAAGTGCCAGAGAGTGCTGCTTGAGGCAAATTATGTCAGCTCATCACCTTGACAAAGAGAATTGTGTCACCTCTACTCTATGAAACTCTTGGCTGAGGCTAAATCAAGATCTGTGCTCTTAAAGAGAAATAGAACTATTTAAATGACCCCTATTCATCTGAAACAATTCCAGATTTTAAATGGTCTTTTAGGAAGAACTATTGATACGTCCAATGAAAAGTGAGTTGTTTATGACTATATTAATCTTTTTTGGTAAGATTTTTCAAAAGCATTATATGTTTTGTGTGTGAAAGCAATTTCCCGCACTTTTGGGGTATTGCTATTTTAACAAAAGATGTATTTTAGTTTTTCCAGTACTGCCTAATAACAATTCTGATATTCGCCATAGGAATCAAATTTATTTGCTCTGTTACATCAATTTGTATGCTTTCAGAATAAATTGGGGAGGAGAAATTCATGAATTGAGAAGCATGATTTATTTTATGCTCAGGACAAAATTGTCTCCCTCAAAAGAGTCTCAATGGAACATTCTGAATAATCTCTCCCTGATATAACAAATCTTGAAATAATTTAACTGTTCCAGCATAGGAAACTGTGAAAATTGTCTTCAAAACTCTTGTTCCACCGTGTCGTGTCCCACTCCTCCGCTGATGGCCGGGTCAGGGAAATCCGAATCAGGCTTGCCTCTGCAGCTCTGCCCAAAGTCCTAGCAAAGTCCTCAGAGCAGGCAGGAGACCAGAAAGTGACTTCAGCAAGATAAGTTCGACTTTGCCTGACTCAGAGACTGCCAGAAAGCAGATCCTTTATATAGGCCATGGGGTGTGGCTCCATGACTCAGCACTCATTAAGGCCTGCCCCTCCCTTCCTTCTGTTGCCTCCGCCTATCCAGTCTTCTGATGCGAGGGTCACTCCAATCAGCAGCTGTTGGAAATAAACTTTCCTCAGGCTCACATGCTGTGGAGGAGGGGAGGGGTCTAGCTGCTCCGTTTGCCTGGGCATGGAGCCAGGGCTGGGGCCGGGAGGACATTCTTCAGCATTCGGAAGCAGATAAGCAGACCCCGGCTGCGGTGAGAGCGGGCAAGACACAACACACCGTTTTGTCCCCTAGGGCAGTGATGGATAACCTTTTTGCCATCGTGTGCCAAAAGCGAGGGAAGTGTAGGGAGGTCGCATGCACTTGTGTCCACACCCATAATTAGATGTGCCCCGCCTACTGCACTTGCATACGCGACCCCAACCCCGTGCTCCCCCCGTTTTTGGCACAGTGGGCCCGTTTTTTGCTCTCCCCAGGCTCCAGAGCCTTTCTAGGAGCCTGGGCCTCTCCGCCACCCGGAGGCCCTCTGGGGGCCAGAAATGACCCATTTCTCTACTTCTGGTGGGCCCAGAAGGCCTGAAAATCAGCTGGCTGGCACGCACATGTGCGTTGGAGCTGAGCCTACGTGCCCACTGATATGGTTCCGCGTGCTACCTGTGGCACGCGTGTCATAGGTTCGCCATCATGGCCCTAAGGCCACAAAAGTGAGCTTTCCCCTGTCAAAAATATAATTT
Organism: Ahaetulla prasina; assembly: GCF_028640845.1. Classification (NCBI taxonomy): domain Eukaryota; kingdom Metazoa; phylum Chordata; class Lepidosauria; order Squamata; family Colubridae; genus Ahaetulla; species Ahaetulla prasina. Next base: position 287,300,796 of record NC_080540.1, on the reverse strand, counting down.
AAAAAAAAGTATTTTTGAAAACCATAAAAAGTTCCTCATAGAAACACAAAACAACAGTGAGAAAACATGAATCTGTTATGAAAATCCCTATATCCTCATCTCAACAGATTTTTTTTTTAGAAGATGCTGCTTCCATTTCTGTTAATTTATTTGATGCTTTTAAAAATAATCCCTTGGTCAATATCTGTGCAGGTTAGGTGGCAGACGGCATAGACTATCATAGCATCTAATTGTGCATCTCTTTGGGCATGCGCCTTCAAGTCAGTTGACTCCTGGCAATTCCTGGAATGAGTCCCTAAAGAAAATTATATTAGCATAGAATTTTAGTTTTTGCCTTCTCTTCTGCTGCTTTTTCTGAATGCTGTCAGCCAATGGTCTCTCTCTCTCTTTAGAATGGGTGAAATGGAATGGTAGTGAAGGAGGCTGTCCAAGGCTGAAATAATAGGTTGTGCCTTCATCATCCTTTAATGACACCCAGTGGGGTCACCCACTCACTAAGGGTCACCTGGCTATGCCATTAGAAGTCTAGGGACCCTATCATATCTATCTAGCCAGCCAGCCAGCCAGCCAGCCATCTACCATGTTTCCCCAAAAACAAGACCGGGTCTTATATTAATTTTCGCTCCAAAAGACACATTAGGGCTTATTTTCTGGTTAGGTCTTATTTTTGGGGAAATACAGTACTAATGGCATCCATCTGGCTGACAATCGTAACGGGGGCTTATTTTGGGAGTAGAACTTATATTACAAGCATACTGAAAAAATCATGCTAGGACTTATTTTCCGGTTGGGTCTTAATTTTGGGGAAATAGGGTCTCTCTCTCTCTCTCTCTCTCTCTCTCTCTCTCTCTCTATCTATCTATCTATCTATCTATCTATCTATCTGTCATCTATCTGCTATATGCTGACTCTGTAAACCACTTACAGAGGGCTGTAAAAGCACCATGAAGAGGTATATGTCTAAGAGCACTGCACACCAGAACAACTAGACACAAGAACAGTTTTTTCCCGAAGGCCATCACTCTGCTAAACAAATAATTCCTTCAACACTGTCAAACTATTTTCTGAATCTGCACTACTATTAATCTTCTCATCGTTCCCATCACCAATCTCTTTCCACTTATGACTGTATGACTGTAACTTTGTTGCTGGCAATCCTTATGATTTATATTGATATATTGGTTTCCAATCACACTTGGCCAATAAAAATTCTATTCTATTCTATTCTATTCTATTCTATTCTATTCTATTCTATTCTATTCTATTCTATTCTGTTCTATTGCTATTATCTCTATCTATCTATCTATCTATCTATCTATCTATCTATCTATCTATCTATCTATCTATTCCCCCCCCCCAACCTGCCAGCCAGCCTACATGATATTAACTAAGATGATCAAAAGCCAATCCAATAAAGTGCTTCTTTGTTCTCTAAGCAGATAATCTGTCAGTTTTTTTCACCAAGGAGGTATACTCATTGTATTATTCTTTTGTAAATAAAAGATCAAACACTAATTGCTGTATTCTTCTATCATATGCATATTTTTTCTCTCAAATAGCAGTTCCAAAATATTTCTTATAAAAATGCTTATTACTTGGAACTTCAGTAAACCTTATAGTATTTATCTGCAACATTTATTAAGTTATCAGGACCAGCAGTATTGGACAAGGTCAAGACTGCAAAGGGCAAACTGATAAGGCCTTTGCACCAGCATGTAGGTTTTAGAGATTAACAAAACTGACAGCCTAGAACAATTTTGATTATACCTCCTAGAGGCCTTTTCCCAAAAAAACCCTTTTATCAATAATCAATAAATTCAAACTAATCCAGCAAATGCCTGGGAAAAGTGGAGTTCAAAAGAGCATTAATTTGGATACTACCATAATTGCAAATAGCACTCTCAAACACATACAATGATGGATGAGATTTGTTTCCTGAATCTCTGATTAAATTTTTCAGAGTTCAATAATCAGACAAGTATAGTGGAAAAGTATAAGGCTACCACCACAAAATTCCTTAGCTGTTGACTGACATTTTTATGTAGAGTAGAGTAGAGTAGAGTAGAGTAGAGTAGAATAGAATAGAATAGAATAGTCTTTATTGGCGAAATGTGATTGGACACACAAGGAATTTGTCTTCAGTGCATAAGCTCTTGCACATAAAGCTATAAGTGATAAATCATGATCCTAATCATCATCAAAATACATTCATCATAAAACATACAACACTTAGTGGTAGTTGCAGGATACTAAATAAACAATCAACATAAATTGTCCTAGGAAACTAAATAAAACAATATAAATCGTAAAATTAGAAGCAACAAAGTTATAGTCATAAGTAGAAAAGGAGATAGGTAATAGGAAAGATGAGAAGAATAATAGCAATACAGTCTTACTAAATAGTTTGACGGTATATATATATATATTGAGCATTAAGAATTTTGGTTCTTGCTTTCATTTCATCAGAAATATTTCAGCACTGGAAGAATTATAAGATCCTATATGTCAGGCACAAGGAGCCAGAACACCGAGGGTTGATCAGAGTAGTATGTTGATTGCTATTCACCTGTTTGCAAGAATCATAGACTAACTGTACTGACTACAAGGTGCTTTCCACTGCTTCCTCCCCTTCAGCAATTAGAGGTGGCCTAGAGGTGGAGCTCTTGCCTCACAATCAGGAGGTTGTGAGTTCGATCCTAGGTAGAGGATAAATGTAGGGTCTCCTGCTTGGGCAGGGAGTTTGTCTAGATGACCTGCAAGGTCCCTTCCAACTCTATTAATCTGTTCTCTGACAATTACAGGCTTGCCAGTTTCTTAACACTCCCTTCCCTCACTTCAGTGGCAGGTGATATCATATCTAAAGGTAGAAGTGATCAACCCTAGTTCATCCAAAGTTTAACTACCATCATAAATTGGATTATTGGAAGCTTCTGTCTATACAGGTAGCCCCCAACATACAACCCCAATTGAGCCCAAAATCTCTGTGGTTAAGTGAGACATTTGTTAAGTGAGTTTTGCCCCATTTTACAACATTTTGTGCCACAGTTGTTAAGTGAACCACTGCAGTTGTTAAGTCAGGAACACAGTTGTTAAGTGAATCTGGCTTCCCCATTGATTTTGCTTGTCAAAAGGTTGCAAAAGGGGATCATATGACCTTGGGGACACAGCAACGGGTGTAAGTACGAGTCAGTTGCCCAGCATCTGAATTTTGATTGCATGATCATGGGGATGCTACAAAAATCATAAGTATGAAAAACAGCCATAAGTCACTTTTTTTCAATGCCGTTGTAACTTTGAATGGTCACTAAATGAACGGCTGTAAGTTGAGGACTACTTATAGGTGGACAGAAGACAAGTCTTCTCGTAGAGATCTGGTAGATCTTCTTCTCGTTTAAGAGGGATACTCCAACTGTGGCTCTGGGTAAGTTGTGTTCTGTCCTCCTTCGCCTCCGTCCGAATGATGGCTTAATTAGCCGGCACTATCAGCTCTGGCAGCAAAATAGCGATCATCTGCCAAGTGTCTCTGTTATCTTCCTCGACGCCGATGGGTCACCCAGGAACAAACTTCAGCTCTTACTTACTCAGTTGATTTGCCTGCTACGAAGAGGCACATCAGCTCTCGCTGCCTTTATATCCTGTGGGGTGTGGCTCTATGACTCAGCACTTCCTAGGCCTGCCCCACCCCTGCTTCTGTTGTTCCCTCCTCTCCTGCCTACGAAACCTAGGGTCCAACCAAGCCTGATTGCCATCAGCTGGGTCGGAAGGCATGGTCTGGTGGGGGGGGAAGAGTCAGGGGACGGAGGCCTCATTATCTCTTCCACCTGGCCTGCCTCTGGCTCCTGGAACTGAGCCAGGGAAGCTGGTGCTCCCAAGGTAAGTCCTGACGGCCCTTCCCCCTCACTTTTCAAGTCACTTTCTGGCAGGAGGCCGGCTTGGGGGGCGCAGACACAACAGGTTGCGCTATCCTGTACATAAGTGGTTTGTAACTTCAGTCCCTCTTGGATTCATTGTTTCCAGATCACAATTATGATCTTTCCTAGATTGGAAGGTATTGCTTAGATCTTTCCTAGATTGGGAGGTATCTATGCCTTAATCACCTTTTGTTTAGACTACTGCAATGCAGGGGTAAAATGCTCCCGGATCGGACCGAATCACACAATCTGGTAGCATTCGTGGCCGGTAGTTCAGTGATCTGGTAGCGATGGTGGAGCAAAGCTCCGCCCACCCACCCTGGTGTCATTGCTTCCTGGCTTTAACCAGGAAGTAATGTGGTTTTTACCTTCTGCGCATGCACAGAAGGTTTTGCGCATGCACAGAAGGACTGTGCGCGGTGCGTACCCTTCCAAACCAGTAATGAAGGAAAGTAGATTTCACCCCTGCTGCAATATACTTTGTAGAGAGCTTCCCTTGAACACCACATGACATGTCCATGCGTGGTCCAGAATGAAACAGTCTGTGTACCTCTTCATGTAATATTTGAACAGCAAGAATTGCACTGATCAGCAATTTTCTTTCTGGTTGTTACCCCTAAAGCTCTACATGCTTAGGAACTGGATATACATACGACTTCCACCCTAGTTTATTCCTCCATCCCCAAAATGAATGAATATTTCCATGGCCCTGCCACATACTAGCCAATAGTTTACATGTGAAAAGGGAGTTATAGTTACTTTCTCGTTTCCTACTAAGTAACATTCAAAAGAACTTTTTTTTTTCTTATTGCTTGTAGAGAATAAATCGAAACCATTTCAAGGGATAGTCTGCATTTTTGATGTGTTTGGGACCATGGTAAACCACTCAACTATGAGCGAACAAGAGTCATGTTGGAACAGTAGTTAGAATGTAGTATTGCAGTATTGCAGGCTAATTCTGCCGACTGCAAGGAGTTCGATCCTGACCGGCTCAAGATTGACTCAGCCTTCCATCCTTCCTAGGTCAGTAATATAAGGACCCAGATTGTTGGGGGCAATACGCTGACTCTATAAACCTCTTAGAGAGGGCTGTAAAGCACTATGAAGCGGTATATAAGTCTAAGTGCTATTGCCATTGCTAAGAATCACCATTCCTTTTTTAGGTTCCTCTACGGTCACAAATCAGTGTCCTTAGAAGAATCAAATTGAAAATGTGGAAAGGAAAGGAGGAGAGGGAATCCAGTGCTGAAATTTGGATTTTGCTGCCAAAGAAAATCTGAAACTTCTTACAGTGCTTAGGATATTATCCCAAGAATCATAGGATTATGCACTTAATCAATAAAATCTCATTAGTTAATTGACTAAGAGATATTTCATTAACTCTAATTTAATATAATTAGAGAAGCACAGTAGTAATGTTTTATTAGAACTTTGAGAGAAAAAGAAGAGTCACGCTTTCCAAAGCTAAAAAGTAGCTTTATATTTAGTCATTTTATTTATCATTTTATTTCCTTTGGGGAGGTGCACAGATAGTCCTCACCTTAAGACCACAACTGAGCCCAAAATTTCCATTGCTAAATGAGACGGTTGTTAAGTGAACTGCGCCCCATTTTACAATCTTCTTTGTCGCAGTTGTTAAGCAAATCATTGCAGTTGTTAAGTGAATCACGTCATTGTTAAGTGAACTGGGCATCCCCATTGACTTTGCTTCCTGGAAGCCAGCCAGGAAGGTCACAAAGGACGATCACATAACTCCAGGACAGTGCAACTGTCATAAGTACATGCCAGTTGCCAAACGCCCAAATTTTGATCATGTGACCATGGGGATGCTGCATCGGTCATTGCTTTTTTCAGTGTCCCTGAAACTTCAAGTGGTTGCTAAATAAATAGAAGAATTACAGGTAGTCCTCGACTTACAACCATTCATTAAGTGACTGTTCAACATTACAATGGCACTAAAAAGAGGGACTAATGACCAGTTTTCACACTTAAGACTGTTGCAGAATCCCCACAATCACATGACCAAAATTCGGACGCTTGGCAACGGTTCTTATTTATTTATTTATTTATTTATTTATTTATTTATTTATTTATTTATTTATTTATTTATTTATTTAAATATTTCATATTTATTTGGGTCATATTTATGACCGTTGAAATGGTCCTGGGGTCACGGCATCCCCTTTTGTGACGTTTTGTTGAGCAAAGTCAATGGAGATGCCAAATTCGCTTAACAAATGTGTGTTCCTAACTTAATAGCTGCCATGATTCACTTAACAGATATAGCAAGAACAGTCGTAAAGTGGGGCAAAACTCCCTTAACAAGCGTCTCACTTAGCAACAGAAATTTTGGGCTCAATTGTGGTCCTAAGTCGAGGGCTACCTGTACCGGTATTTATTCTCTGGATTGAGTAGTTGTTCTTCATTCTTCAGCCATCTGAAATGACACAGGGTTTCCTGCCTGAGCAGGTGGGTTGTACTAGAAGAGTGATGGTTTATTTATTTATTTTTATTTTTATTTTATTTGCATTTATATCCCGCCCTTCTCCGAAGACTCAGGGCGGCTTACACTATGTCAAGCAATAGTCTTCATCCATTGGTATATTATAGACAAGTCAACTTATTGCCCCCAACAATCTGGGTCCTCATTTTACCTCCCTTATAAAGGATGGAAGGCTGAGTCAACCTTGGGCCTGGTGGGACTTGAACCTGCAGTAATTGCAGGCAGCTGCTGTTAATAACAGACTGTCTTACCAGTCTGAGCCACAGAGGCCCATATATGGTTAACCTTTTGGCCACTGAGTGCTGAAACTGGAGCATGCATGTGCGCCAGAGGTGGGATTCAGCAGGTTCTGACCATTTCTGGAGAACCGGTAGCAGAAATTTTGAGTAGTTTGGAGAACCGGTAGTAAAAATTCTGACTGGCCCCGTCCCCATCTACTCTCTGCCTCCCAAGTCCCAGCTGATCGGGAGGAAATGGGGATTTTGCAGTAACCTTCCCCTGGATTGGGGATGGAATGGCGATTTTACAGTATCCTTCCGCTGCCACACCCACCAAGCCACGCCCACAGAACCAGTAGTAAAAAAATTTGAAACCGTGGGTGGGGGAGGCTGTTTTTACCTTCCCCAGACTCCAAGAAAGTCTGGAGCCTCGGGAGGGCAAAAAAATGGGTCTACGAGGCCCACTGGTAACCTTTTTACCATTGTGTGCCAAAAGCAGTGGGAGCATGGGCGGGACGAAGAGGAGTCGCACGGACATGCATGGGAGGGTACGGGGTCATTAAATTATGGGTGTGGCACGCACACGCGTGACCCACTTTTGGGACACGGCAGCCAAAAGGTTAGCCATCACTGCAGTAGGGCATGATAGTCATAACATAACATAACATAACAACAGAGTTGGAAGGGACCTTGGAGGCCTTCTAGTCCAACCCCCTGCCTAGGCAGGAAACCCTACACCATCTCAGTCAGATGGTTATCCAACATTTTCTTAAAAATTTCCAGTGTTGGAGCATTCACAACTTCTGCAGGCAAGTCGTTCCACTTATTAATTGTTCTAACTGTCAGGAAATTTCTCCTTAGTTCTAAGTTGCTTCTTTCCTTGATCAGTTTCCACCCATTCCTTCTTGTTCTACTCTCGGGTACTTTGGAGAACAGCCCGTCTCCCTCTTCTTTGTGGCAACCCCTGAGATATTGGAACACTGCTATCATGTCTCCCCTAGTCCTTCTTTTTATTAAACTAGACATACCCAGTTCCTGCAACCGTTCTTCATATGTTTTAGCCTCCAGTCCTCTAATCATCTTTGTTGCTCTTCTCTGCACTCTTTCTAGAGTCTCAACATCTTTTTTACATCGTGGAGACCAAAACTGGATGCAATATTCCAAGTGTGGTGCAGAGCAGTTAGGAGAAAACTTGAGTCAATGTGATTGATAAGATTAATCTTACTGATTGGGTTAATTTATAGGTCTGCCAAAATGTTTAATGAGGGACGGATAAAACGAGATGTATCTCCTACACATGGAACATTTAAAGGCATAGCAATCTGTTGTTAAGTTTTTATTTAAACTAGACCATTGTCCCATTCCCCCCGCCTGCCCGCCCCAAAAAATTCCTTAATTTTGTGTGTTTAAGGTTAAACTGTTCCCAGGCATAGATTGTTAAGCTTTTTGGCTATCTTGAATTGTAGTTAACACTTTCACTATTTCAATAGAAGAGAACGCAGGTAGCTCGGGCTTGAACTGTGGAGTTTGTGATGTTCTCTGAACTTTGTTGCTTGGACGCAAATCTTTCATTACCCATCTAGATAACACCATCAGTGCATGGGTGGATCAGTGCACTGAAGATGTTACCTAGATAATGAAATGTCTGAAAGCAAACAACCAAGCTCAGAGAGCAACAAGGACTTCATTTTCACTATCCTGTTAGTGCCTTGTAACCTCAGGAGCCAGCACTGATTGCTTTTGGTAGAATTCACAATACTGCCATATGAAAGATGAGATAGAGAGAAAGATAGTGATAGCAATAGAGATGATGGAGACAGAGATACTGTATATTTAAAATCAAATCCCTCAAGTTTGCTCCTAACTGCTCTGCACCAGAAGCTTTGTTTCTTTTGGAGGTTTGTAAGATGTCCCAAAGAATATAAAATTGAGATGAGGATGGTGTCATAAAGCCACAACGCTACTTTCATCCAAGTCACAAGTTTGACCGCTTCTGTGGTCGTCGCTAAGAACATTGTTAACTTCATTCCAGTGGTGAAATCCAATTTTTTTTTACTACCAGTTCTGTGGGCGTAGCTTGGTGGGTGTGGTGTGGCTTAGTGGGCGTGGCTTGGTGGGCGTGGCAGGGAAGGAGACTGCAAAATCCCCATTCCCTCCCCACTCGGGGGGGGAGGGAAGGATATTGCAAAATCTCCATTCCCACGCCACTCTGGGGCCAGCCAGAGGTGATATTTGCCGGTTCTCTGCACTACTCAAAATTTCCGCTACCGGTTCTCCAGAACCTGTCAGAACCTGCACCAGTCCTTCACTTTTCTGCAATACATCATTTGCATCACACGGTAGGAATGACTTAGCAGCCCGATACTGAAATAGTAGTGGATTTAAATGGGGAATGTGTGAAAGCCACCCAAGTGTAGATTATCAATTTGGCAGATTGTATAATGTTGGAAGAAATATCCATCTGGTTCAGTTCCACGCTGGGAGAAAGTCACCGGAGACAAAATGGAGGATGGAGGCTGATTGGAAAGAGGGTCCATTTATGGATGAAGCAGAACCACATGTTTGTAGTTCTGGTGCAGCTGAGCACATGGAGTTGAGAGTGAGGGGTTTTTATACCTTCTCTTGGCTTCACTTGAGCTTCCTGTTCCTGTGCAAGGACATGTATTTTATTGGCTGTTGCCAGACTCCCATGGGGCCGTGTACAAATCCTAGGATTTTGTCTAAGCTAAGTTTGGTTGAAGTTTGAATTGCTGGGGTGAATGCAATTGAGATGATGCAATGAAGGGGCTTTGGACAATTCCTATTGTGGCTGAAGGCTAAGCCTACCTTTGTTGGAACTTGGGTTAAGGTATTTGCTTATGAATAGGGCTATCTATCTCTTTATCTCTTCAGTGCTGACAACTGCTGTGGGCTATTAAAGAAGGTGGGGGCTGCTTTCCAAGAGCATATTTCTCCATTTCTCATCCAGGGAAATATAATATTCTGCCTTTTTAATATTTCTCAAAATATTTCATTCTTCTAGGAGAGGGGTGGGTGCTAACTTTCTGCAATAATAATGTTTTGGTTTGCCTTTATGGATACCAGCAGCGGAAGTACGAAAGGCATGTGATATGATGTCACTGTGGCATCTTCTGGACAACTGTATTTGCATTTCAAGAATCTCCTATCTATTCTTGCTGGTGGACAAGCTAAAACTCCCAGCTTGTTGAAATATCAAAAGAGACAAAAATCTGAAATGCATAAATAATTCTCTGCTCTGAAACACTTTTTTTCCCCCTCCGAGGACAGATACGATATATTTCCAACATAATCAAAGGGGGAAAATATTTTGTCCCAATTTTGCACAGAAAGGTATAGTCCAGCCCACTTAAAGAAGGGGATGGTTAGAATGCTGGGTTTAAAAGCAAGAGCACCTAGGTCAAAATATCAAAAACAGTTGCTGAACCAGGACTGCCCCCCTGTCCAATTTATGAATCAGTGCCGCTGTGAGGACAATGCAGAATACACCAACTTGATATCCATAGGGGGAAAAGCAAGATACTAATGTTATATATACGAAACAAATAATTACTCTGCGATGTTGACCTTCAGGAATGTGCAGCGTATCATTATGTATTTCGGAGGCCATCTTCTAGTTCCATAATAACTCCAGTTATGCCAAATGGGGCTCTGAGTAAGAAAGTCAATTCTAATTTGGAGTTGCTTTATTTTGATTTGTTGTGTTTCCTTTGGGTGGAACATGTCTGGGTTGTTCAGGAAAAGTAAGAAGCCTCATTAAGATCTGTGAAATGCCTCAGGTGAAGGATGCAGAGATCCCCACTCCCCACCCCCATGAGCAGAAGGCCTCTGAAAGGAAATTCAAGGTGAATTTTGCTTGTTTTGAAAGAGAAGCCTAGAAGCATTTTGATCTGCTTCACAAATTTGCATAGGGGATTTTCACACTTTGGCAAGAGAAGGAAAAAAGAGAAAACTAAAGGAAGCTGGAGTTTCTATCTAGCAATGAAGAAGAACCATTTCTTATATTGTAGCATATGCCATCTTCCTTCAATATCATTATATACATACATACATACATACATACATACATACATACATACATACATACATGTATGTATGTATGTAGGTCTTTGGTTGTTCAGGTTTTCTCCCATGTAAAATTGGAAGTGTCTTGGCGACGTTTCGACGAAGTCTCATTCGTCATCTTCAGGCTTCAGCTTCGTGCTTCCCAGAAACACGAAGCTGAAGCCTGAAGATGACGAATGAGACTTCATCGAAACGTTGCCAAGACACTTCCAATTTTACACGGGAGAAAACCCAAACAACCAAAGACCTACATACAAATACCCGTGAAAACCTCAGAAAACATACATATATATATATCTTTGGTTATTCGGGTTTTCTCCCGCGTAAAATTGGAAGTGTCTGGGGGACCCGTTAAAATATCCCCCCCCCAAATGTAAGTATCTGGTAAGACCCAAAAATGCTTTTTCAAAAAGCAACTGGACTTTCTTTGTTTTTCCTTGAAGATGTTTCGCTTCTCGTCCAAGAAGCTTCTTCAGTTCTTCAGAGGAACTGATGTTCTTCAGGAAAATTGAAGCAGCTTCTCGGATGAGAAGTGAAATGTCTTCAAGGAAAAACAAAGAAAGTCCAGTTCCCTTTTGAAAGAGCACTTTTGGGATAACCATGACCTGGATGACTGAGAATCTCCATAGACATCTATCTGGTAAGACTTCATCCCAAAGTAGAGGAAAGACTGATTAAATATTTAAAATAAATAACAAAAAGCCAAATAAAAGTTTAGTTTATATAAAAAAAACTTAAATGAATTAAGAGGATTTGGACAAAACAGTATCTCTGTGGGAAAATAAATTGTTTGGTCTATTAGGAAAGAGATGATTGGTTGGAATTTCAGTATATATATATTCTCTTCTCACCCATATTGGTGCTATGTGTCTTGCTTCCCAGGAGTTTGAGAGTTCTGCGGAGTAACTTACCATATTTCCCCGAAAATAAGACTGGGTCTTATATTCATTTTTACACCAAAAGACACATTAGGGCTTATTTTCTGGTTAGGTCTTATTTTGGGGAAAATATGGTACTAAATGCACCCATCTGGCTGACAATCTTAACTGGGGCTTATTTTGGGGGTACGGCCTATATTACAAGCATCCTGAAAAAATCATGCTAGGACTTATTTTCCAGTTGGGTCTTATTTTGGGGGAAATATGGTACTAAATGTATCCATCTGGCTGACAATCTTAACTCAGGCTTAATTTGGAGGGAAGGCTTATATTATGAGCATCCTGAAAAAATCATGCGAGGACTTATTTTTCAGTTGGGTCTTATTTTGGGGAAAATATGGTACTAAATGCAGCCATCTGGCTGACAATCTTAACTGGCGCTTATTCTGGGGGGTAGGGCTTATATTACAAGCATCCTGAAAAATCATGCTAGGACCTGTTTTCTGGTTGGGTCTTATTTTCAGGAAAACAGGGTAGTTTTGTCTGCCACTGCACTTTTCTGGAGAGAAAGTACGTTTATATGTGTGTGTATATATTTGTAGGTATGTATATAAAAAACAATACATTTATAAAATACATAAGTTTATATACTGGTAGTCCCCTTCTTACAGCAGTTCATTTAATGACTAATGGAAGTTACAACAGCACTAAAAAAAGCAGCTTATAACCATTTTTCACACTTACAACCATTGCAGCATCCCCATGGTCACGTGACCAAAATTCAGGCGCTTGGCAACTGGTTCTTATTTATGACGGTTTCTGTATCCTGGGGTCATGTGATTCCCTTTTGAGACCTTCTGATAAGCAAAGTCAATGGGGAAGCCAGATTCCCTTAACAACCATATTACTGGCTTTTCAGCTGCAGTGATTCACTTAACAGCAGTCGCAAGAAAAGTAGTAAAATGGGCTAAAATTCACTTAACAAATATTTCAGTTAACAACATAAATTGCTAATTGTGCTCCATTGTGGTCGTAAGTTGACCAGGTCGTACCTGTACATACCGTGTTTCCCCAAAAATAAGACCCTGTCTTATATTTTTTTGAACCCTGAAATAAGTGGTTGGCCTTATTACCATGAGCACAAAAGCCCGATTGGGCTTATTATCAGGGGATGACTTATTTTGGGGAAAACAGGATATATACATATATAAATATATGCATAACCCGGGATGCTGCATCACAGCCATCTACTCAGGACATTACATCACCGAACCCAAGAGTCTACAACACCAAAGCTCAGGATGTTACACAACCAACCACCCAGGATGTTACAGCACAAGACTCAGGAGGTCACATTCCCAGAACTCAGGACGTTTCCACACAGCCCATTACCCAGGTCGTTACAACACAAAAGACTAATGGGCACACAACTAGGACCACTACCCACACAGGATACTACAAAACAGCCGACTAATCTGCAAACACCCACTCCACCTACCAATCAAAATGCAACCACACAGCCAACTAACCCGCTTACAGCAACAAAACCAACACTCCGCACCTCCCCACCAGTATTTATAGAGAGACGGCAGCTCCAACCACGCTTTGCTCGCACAAGCACAAAGCCAAAAGTACTAGCCTGAAGATGACGAGTGGGACCTCGTCGAAACATCGCCTAGATATTTTCAACATTACACGGGAAAAGACCCAAATACGCCAATACCTACAGATATATATATATATACATATATACATACATACATATATACATACATACATACATACATACATACCCTTCATCAGGCAAAGTGTCATGGCCTCTAGAAAAGTTGAAAAATGTGTTGTTTTTAATTTACTTCCTTTGCTTTGAATGATTGATACAATACCTGAATTTAAAGATGGAGCAGAACAACAAAATGTTTGTGAATCATTAATGCTACTGCTCCATAGGCTCTTCAAATAAATAAAAGCATTTTATTTATTTATTTATTTATTTATTTATTTATTTATTGTTCATACTTTTATACCGCCCTATCTCCCTAGGGACTCAGGGCGGTTTACAGCCATATAAAAACATATATATATACAGAGTAAAACATTAATTTAAAAAACTTATTACATAAGGCCGAATATTTAAAATAGAGATATAAATAATAAAACCCCATTAAAACCAGATTTAAAATTTAAACATTTAAAAATTCTAGTCCAGTCCTGCGCAGATAAATAGATGTGTCTTAAGCTCGCGGCGGAAGGTTCGAAGGTCAGGAAGTTGGCGAAGTCCTGGGGGAAGCTCGTTCCAGAGGGTGGGAGCCCCCACAGAAAAGGCCCTTCCCCTGGGTGTCGCCAGTCGGCACTGCCTGGCCGACGGCACCCTGAGGAGTCCCTCTCTGTGAGAGCGCACGGGTCAGTGAGAGGCAGCAGACGGTCCCATAAGTAGCCCGGCCCTATGCCATGGAGCGCTTTGAAGATCATTACCAAAACCTTGAAGCGCACCCGGAAGGCCACAGGCAGCCAGTGCAGTCTGCGCAGGAGAGGTGTTACGTGGGAGCCATGAGGGGCTCCCTCTATCACCCGCGCAGCCGCATTCTGAACTACCTGGAGTCTCCGGGTGCTCCTCAAGGGGAGCCCCATGTAGAGAGCATTGCAGTAATTTTCACTTGTTCACTGTTTATATTGGCTAATATTTGATATCTAGCTGTTTTTTTTAAAAAAAGTTTTTTATTTTTTTACAAACATATCAAATCAGTGCGTGAACATTATGCCCCCTGGGTGTCCAACCTTCTAATACAAATAAAACTAGTAAAATTAATCATAATTATTAGATTCAATCAACTTGTATATTTGTAATAATGATACACAATTATAGTAAATTGCAATCTGTCATTATTCAATTATTCCATGTTCTCTCTTAGTGTTACTTTTGTTTTATCATATAAAAGAGTATACACTAATATTCCCCCTTCTCTTGCTTCTATCACTAACTTTCAATCATACCACCTTTTACTGAAAAACATTTTCTTTCTATCCTACCTAACTTCTAATTATGTTCCCTAACTAAAAAAAAAGAAAAGAAAAGAAAAAGAGATAAAAGCAAAAACAAATCAACAAAATGTTTGTGAATCATTAATGCTACTGCTCCATAGGCTCCTCAAGTAAATAAAAGCATTTTCACTTGTTCGCTGTTTACATTAGCTAATATTTGATATCTGGCTGTTAAATGTCATGTAATTCCTTTCAAAATGTGTCTTGATATTGTCTTACTTCTCTTCATGGCTTACAACCTTTATCGAATTAGATTGTGGCGGTTAGAGACCTGACTTGCATATCCCCAACCCCAATAAAATATGCATTGTGTTCATCCAAACACTAAAATTCCAAAGGTCATTGAATACCAAAATGTACGGTAACATTTTGCCTGCTTACAAAATGACTTGGAGAGTATCAAAGGCATTAAAAAAAATATTGGTGCTGTGCTCTCAGATCTCCAATAGAGATTCTTCCAGATTCCACCGAATGGTTCTGTAATATTTATAGATGGAGGGACAATAGTAGATTGAATGGTGTAGCCTCTGAAAAATGCCAGCGGTGCAACTCACATAGAGTCATATGTATTGTAGTCGTATCTCTTTGATCCCCTATCACACACGCAAAAAAGTCAAAGCACAACGTTGGGCTAAAGTTTTCAGATATCTACAATTAAAATAGAATTCGAGAGGAAAGTCTCGGTTAATCTTGTTCCCTCTGCTCTCCCACCGAATTCTATATTAACAGTCCAAAATGTATATTAAGGATGACAATGAATGTCCTAAGAAGCTATTTTAGAGTTTAAGGCTAACTCCCATTATGTCTTGGCATCAAACGGACATCCATAATACGAGTCTCCGTGTTGTGTCTCGCTTGCTCCCCCTGCCGCAGCCGGGCCCCTCTTATTCTCCTGCCGGATGCTGATAGTTCGGAAGAATGTCCTGGCATGCCTCCAGCCCCCAGCCCTGGCACCATGCCCGGACAGGCCGAGCAAGACGAAGGGCCTGACGTGCCTTCAGCCCCCAATCCTGGCACCATGCCCAGGCAAATGGAGCAACTAAACCCCTCCCCCACAGCATGTGAGCCTGAAGAATGTGAAGCCAGTCATGAGCTCAGATTACCAGCAGCTGGAGGCTGGAGAGATCCTCGCTTCTGGAGAATTGAGAGGCGACGTCAGCAAAAAGAAGGGAGGGGCAGGCCTGGATAAGTGCTAAGTCATGGAGCCACATCCCATGGCCTATATAAAGGATCTGCTTTCTGGCATTCTCTGAGTCAGGCAAAGTCTAAGTTGGATTGCTGAAGTCACTTCCTGGTCTCCTGCCTGCCTTGAGAACTCTGATAGGACTTTGGCAGAGCTGCAGAGGCACGCTTGATACGGACTTCCCCGACCCGGCCGTCAGCGGAGGAGTGGGACACGACACTCCGATTCTTTCCAATCTTTCCCCCAGAGGTCTTCAGTAATTGAATGCACTTTTAAGAGTTATATCGGAGGCGACGATGGCGTTCCCACAGCATGTCTTGCGATATTTAGCCGTAGCAACGGTATACACTAATCTGCTGAATTTCTTCTGTCAAAACCAAATACTCCATATGGCATTCCTGACTCTAGATATTCCTAAAATCTGCAACAATTAATTGTAAACTATTTGTGATTTGTAATAACAGAAAGTAGCATACAAAGATAACTCATGTGTTTGCTGTGTACTACAAGTAGGTGATGTGTTGTGCCTAGCAGAGGTTCCCTAGCAAAATCCCTAGCAGAGGGATTCACTTACCCTCCCTACTGGTTCGCAAATGTTAGCACACAGTAGCATGCACAGTAGTCGCGCATTATGTCCAGGCAGGTGGGCGGAGCCTTCCGCAGTCGCCACTACCAGTTCGTGAAACCCGGAGAGAACCGGCTGAATCCCACCACTGGTGCCTAGTAAGATTTTTTAGGAAGTTGAAGAGAAATACAGTGGATAGCGATCAAAATTAAGAAGACAGTTGGAATCCTTGGAAGAGCCATGGAAAAAATGTTAGATAGGTCAGGATTGCAACCATTAGGTCATTAAGCATTGGGTCTGTCTGAATGAGATCTAATTAATTGATCAATAGGGCAGTGCAATGCTTCAGATTCAAAACTTAAGTGGATGTTTTGGCAGTTGTGTAACATTTATGCACAGCTGTTTAAACAGTTCTAAGTTCTCTCAGGATTATGCAGCTGCCGTACTTAAAGCACGAAGTGATTCTGAACGAATACATGTTTAAAGCAGGGGCTACTTTCATGTCCTCACACACTCTCTAAAATACATTGTTGTTTCAATTCAAAAAGGCCGCAGAGCCCTACTATCTTAAATGCAATTTGAAAGTTAAAAAAAAAAAAAAGTACGCAGGATCCAATCTGGGTTGGTCCAGAACCAGAGCTTTCGGACTCATGTTGGAGCCCATCCTCAAGGAATCGCTATCTACTGGAAGTTAGTAGAGAGAGGTTCCCTGAGGAACTTCTGGAAGAGGGAATCAGAATCAGAATAGAGCTAGGAGGGACCTTGGAGGTCTTCTAGTCCAGCCCCCTGCTCAAGCAGGAGACCCTAAACCAGGGGTCTGCAAATTTGGCTCTTTTAAGACTTGTGGACTTCAACTCCCAGAGTTCCTCAGCCAGCTTTGAAGTCAGGGAGCCAGGGAGTTGAAGTCCACAAGTCTTAAAAGAGCCAAGTTTGCAGACCCCTGTCCTCCTATACCATTTCAGACAAGTGGCTGTCCAGTCTCTTCTAAAAAACCTCCAGTGATGAAGCACTCACAATGTTTGAAGGCAAGCTATTCCACTGGTTAATTGTCCTCACTGTTAGGAAGTTTCTGCTCAATTCCAGGTTGCTTCTCTCCTTGATTAGTTTCCACCCATTGTTTCTTGTCCTGCCTTCTGGTGCTTTGGAAAATAAATTGACAACTTCCCCTTTTGGCAGCTCTCAAATACTGAAATACTGTTATCATGTCCCCCCAGTTCTTTTCTCTAGACTATCCTGCAACCCTTCTTTGTATGTTTTAATGTCCAGACCTTTAATCATCTTAGTTGCTTTTTGCACTTTTTCCAAAGAACAAAGAAGTTCCCTAATGATGCACTCTAGCACGAGTCCAAAACTAAACCTCTGGTCCCAGTGACCAACTCAGGCTGGATCTTGCTACATTATCCTGGGAAATGTATATTTGCCTTCATTCATTAAAAAAAAGTATGTTGGAATATCTATCCCTTGAGTGAGAAAAAATATATTTCCCATAAATCCTTTATTTATTTATTTATTTATTTATTTATTTAAATTTTTATACCGCCCTTCTCCCAAAGGACTCAGGGCGGTGTACAGCCAAGGTTAAAACAATTAAATATACAAAATTAAAATATCAATTAAAATACATATTCAATAATGGCCAAATTAAAACCGTCAAATTGACCCAGACTAAAATACCCCATATAAAATTACTAAAAATTAAAAAATTTGAAAATTTAAAAATCAAGCCAGTCCCGCTTGGATAAATAAATAAGTTTTCAATTCACGGCGAAAGGTCCGAAGGTCAGGTAGTTGGTGCAAACCGGGGGGAAGTTCGTTCCAAAGGGTAGGTGCTCCAACAGAGAAGGCCCTTCCCCTGGGGGCCACCAGCCGACATTGCTTGGCGGACGGCACCCTGAGAAGACCCTCTCTGTGAGAGCGTACGGGTCGGTGGGAGGCATAAGGTAACAGCAGGCGGTCCCGTAAGTACCCGGGCCCTAAGCCATGGAGCGCTTTAAAGGTGGTAACCAGAACCTTGAAGCGCACCCGAAAGACCACAGGTAGCCAGTGCAGACTGCGCAGGAGTGGTGTTACCCGGGAGCAACGTGGAGCTCCCTCAATCACCCGCGCAGCTGCATTCTGGACTAACTGGAGTCTCCGAGTGCACTTCAGGGGTAGCCCCATGTAGAGAGCATTGCAATAATCCAGACAAGAAGTGACGAGAGCATGAGTGACCGTGCATAAGGCATCCCGGTCCAGAAAGGGGCGCAACTTTGTGACTTATCAGAAAGCTATAGAATAGAATAGAATAGAATAGAAGAGAAGAGAAGAGAAGAGAAGAGAAGAGAAGAGAAGAGAAGAGAAGACTTTATTGTCACTTTGAATGTACAGTATACTAATTGGCATCAATAGTGGGTTTCAAAACCTGTCACTAGTGGTTTGCTCACGGACGTGCATGCACTCACACACATGTGTGATGCTTCTGCGCATGCACAGAAGCGTCTGGGCAAGTGGGCAGGTGGGTGGAGCCTCCTGCCGCCGCCTCTACTGGTTCACCTGATCTGGGATGAACTAGTAGCAACCCACCACTGATCGGCATACATTAAAATGAAATTATGTTTCATACAGCTCTCAAAGGGTCTCCATCTCTAATATAAACATAAATATGACTAACTGACTAACTAACTAACTAACTAAGTGAATAAATAAATAAATATGCATGTACCCACATTTATTATATGACACATATTGCAAGTTTACCAGATGGATAGCATGAATAACAAAGCTGATACAGAATCTGGTAGCCCTGCTAGAAATACTTCAAAATCTCCCACAGGGGAGCAACAGAAACAGTGGGTGTTTGGGATCTCCAACAAGGCTTTAAGCTCTAAGCAGAATAGCACTCAGAAGCCATATCCTGAATGACAAGAAGCAAGCTTCCTATAATCTTCTCAGCTGTCCTTTGTTGTTGTTAGTTGTGAAGTTGTGTCCGACCCATCGCGACCCTATGGAAGCAGTCCTTCCTGTCCTCTACCATCCTCTGGAGTCTATTTAAGCTCACGCCAACTGCTTCAATGACTCCATCCAGCCACCTCATTTTCTGTTGCCCCCTTCTTTTGCTCCCCAATCGTTCCCAGCATTAGGGTCTTCTCCAATGAGTCCTTCCTTCTCATTAGGTGGCCAAAGTATTTCAGTTTCATCTTCAGGACCTGGCCTTCTAAAGAGAAGTCAGGGTTGATCTCCTCTAGGACTGACCGGTTTGATCACCTTGCAGTCCAAGGAGGAGGACTTCTCCAGCACCATAGTTCAAAGGCCTCAATTCTTTGTCCTTACCACTCTCTGAATGGACTTTCTCTCTGAGGCACAGCTCTCTGAGGCACTGCTGCCACCAAACCAAACAGGGATGCTGTTTGTTAAAATGCTCTCAGTCATGCTCTATATAAAGTAGCCAGGATAGGAGAAAGATGTGCTATATGAATATTCCAGACTTCATTTTTATCATGTTTATCCCGACTGTGATACTGAAATTGTGCACTATATGCTATTTTATTTGAAATAAGACCATTTGTTGGGCTGTACTCTTTAGGACTGGGTAGATCAGTCAAGTCATCGGTATTCAATTCAGCGTATCTCATTCAGTTTGAACGAATACATTGAGACTTCAAATTTGCTTGATTTTATTCCAATTTCTGAATTCTTTTTTTTAAAGCATTTTTTTTTTGCATGCACAGAAACATCAAAACAATCTGAATTGATCTGGCGTCATTTCTTGATGATTCAAATGGGCTTTCTGATTAGTTTGGCAAAATCGATTCCATTTAGCAATTCCACTCCCTTGCTTCAAAACAATCTTTGAACTGAATGTTTGTACAGACTTAGGGCCCATTGTAAAACAAATGAACAAACAATGGGAAAAAAAGGAAATGTGAAAAAAAAAAGGAAACAGGAAGTTTTTTGAAAGAAAGAACCTCAAACATTTCTGCTTGAGTAGCTGACCTTATTATCTATAGTTCTTTAAGTTTGCATTTTTTTTAACTTCCCATAATCTGTAAAGCATGGGGGAAGATAAACAGTCTTGTGAAGGAAATGTCCTATTCTAGCTGTTTGCCTTGTAAAATCTCATCCTAAACTTTACTGAAAGAAGGAAAACAACTAAGTAAGGTTTTAGAACAGATTAACCTTTATTTCTTAAGACTGTGAGTTGAGAAGATTTTTTTAAAAAGATTAGATTTATTGTGGGATTTCAAATTTTCCCTTTACTTTGACTCAGTAACATCTGAATGTGCCAAATGGCCTGAACTTTACAGCCAAAAATGTTCCTTGGGTATTTATACAGTTTGTCGCCTAAAACAGGGGTCTCCAACCATGGCAACTTGAAGACTTGTGGACTTCAACTCCCAAAATTCCTCAGCCAGCAAAGCTGGCTGACGAATTCTAGGAGTTAGAGTCCACAAGTCTTCAAGTTGCCATGGTTGGAGACCCCTGCCCTAAAACAAGCCCCACTATTTAGAAAGTTTACTTTAGATCACACTGAAAACAACAGTTTTCACCTTGTATATTTTTTTAATTGTAGATAAAATGGGAACCCTTCTTTGATTTGACAGGCCATCTGAGGATTTTGAACTGAGCTAAATTTTCAGGCAAAACAAAGATCAGCTATTTTTAGCACTGAATATTAGAAATAAAAGCAAAGGGGGGTGATGGCAAAGTTTATTGGGAAATTAAGCAGACATTTACTATGAAATGAATGAATGTTTTAAGAATAAAAATGAAGGGATTATTTACAGTATTATCTAGTAAGGTCATGTGTCCTAAATTAACAAGATAGAAGTTATGTTGATGATGGTTATTGTTAAGTTTGGGCAATGACGAGGCAGGAGACCTTACAAGTGACAACAGCTCTTTAGTTTATTGTGACCCAGCAAAAGACCAACAGGCAAAACCCCTCTTTAAATACTATTTTGTCTGAGGCATCAGCCAATCAGCAACGTGCTTGTTCCCGCCCAAACTTCCCTCCTAAAGTTTAAATACATAACACTCTTCCCCTCCCAGAATGCATTGAGCCACTTTTTTGCATGGAATTTGCATGTTATTTTTCCACGTAGTCACGCAGGTAGACAGGGCGTCTCCTAACTCTTTCTGACCTGCGCAATTCATTCCCTGGGAGTGAGTCGAGCTGGTCGGAGGGATTGTTTGTTCCTCCCAGCTCCTCCTCTGGGCCCTCCGGCCCTGGATTACTTGCAGAGTTGTCCCTGCAGTCTTCAGGAGGAACTGGTTGGCGTCGCTGGACTTCTTCAAGTTCAGATAAGTCCTCCGATCGCCGCAGGTTTGAGTTAGCTGTTGGTTCAAATATTTGGTAGTCAGGGTCTGGTTGCGCGGTTTCTGATTTGTTTTGTACCCTTTTACGTAATTGATCTATGTGGCGCCTCCATACTCGGCCATCCCCCATGTCCACTATATATGATTTTGGACCTGTTACTCCAGTGATTGTTCCTTTAAGCCATGCTGGGCCTTCACTATAGTTATGTGTTCACACTAAATCACCTGTTGCCATTTCCCTGGTTTTTTCCTGGATGCCTTGGTACCTGTCAGGGGAGTATGTTGGGTTTAATCGATCTAAGGGACACCTGAGTTTCCTAACCATCAATAGTTCGGATGGGCTGCGCCCTGTGGCTACACAGGGGGTTCTGTGTTGTACCGCTAGAAAGGTATCGATTTTGGCTTGCCAATCACCGGGGGTGATTCTAGATAGCGCTTCCTTGGCACTGCGAACGAATCGTTCTGCAAATCCGTTCATCGCCGGGTGGAAAGGCGCCGAGAGGACATGTTGGATGCCCTCTTCTGCTAAGTACCCCTCGAATTGGGTAGCCGTGAATTGCGGGCCGTTGTCGGACACTAGGGTGTCTGGCAACCTATGTGTTACAAAAAGGTGCCGCAATGTTGTAATTACGGCTTCGGCTGTTGTGGATTTCATGAGCAATATTTCTAACCACTTTGAAAATGCGTCTACCACGATTAAAAAGGTTTGCCCATGGAATGGCCCGGCAAAGTCTATGTGGATCCTGGACCAAGGACCCTGGGGTTTCTCTTCTTATGGGGGCTGTTGGGGGTAGTGGCCTTGACTCTTGGCAGGCCTGGCATTTTCCTATCCTGTCGCTAATGTCTTTATCCATTTGTGGCCACCACACATAACTCCTCGCCAGGCTTTTCATCCTCACAATCCCCGGGTGCCCCACATGTAACAGTTCCAACACGTTTTCTCGCAGTTTTTCTGGAATAACCACTCTATCCCCCCATAACAGACAACCCCCTTGAACCGACAGTTCCGAGCGTTTTTTTGTAAAGTCTTTGAAATGATCTCCCGGTGCATCGGGCCATCCCCTCTGTACCCAACCGATTACAGTCCTTATAATAACGTCTCTGTATGATGCCCTAGTCACTTCCTTAGAAGTGACTGGGCCGGAGTCTAGAGAGTCAATTAATAGGATGGGCATCCCTGGGGTCGGGTCTTCGATCGTCTCTGGTAAGGGGCATCTACTCAATGCGTCTGCGTGTCCTAGGTCCTTCCCCGGACAGTGGGACAATTTGTACGAGTACGCCACCAGGAAGATAGTCCAACGGGTCATTCTGGGCGATAGTGCAACCGGAGTTGGACGGTCCCCCGCCAGGAGTCCCAATAGTGGTCTCTGGTCTGTTACTATTTCAAATTGTCGCCCAAATAGGTATTCGTGGAATTTTTTAACTCCCGAAACTATGGCCAGGGCCTCTCTGTCTAGCTGGCTGTAGTTTCTTTCTGCTGCTGACATCGTACGGGAGAAATATGCTATGGGGGCTTCCGCTCCGTTCGGTAGCCTATGGCTGAGGACAGCCCCTATCCCGTAGGGTGACGCATCACAGACCAGCACTAGTGGTAATGTCCCGTTGTATTGGATTAGCAGGCTATCACTGGACAAAAGGTTCTTAACGCCCTCGAATGCCCTAGCTCGACCTTGCCCCATGTCCAAACAGCCTTTTTTGCCAATAGCTTGTGCAGCGGCTCTGCTACTGTTGCCTTATTTTGCAAGAAAACCGTGTAGAAATTCACAAGCCCCAAAAATGCCTGTAACTCAGCCTTATTTTTGGGAGCCGGAGCTTTTTTATGGCTCGCACTTTGCTCTCCGTGGAGTGGATGCCTTCTCTGTCTATTTGGTACCCCAAGAATTCTACGGATTCAACTCCTATCTGGCATTTGTTAAGCTTGACCTTAAGTCCAGCAGACCTGAAATGCCCAAGACCTTCTGTAGTTTAGCCCCTAACTCATCTAGGTTCTCTGCTGAAACTAGTACGTCGTCAAAGTATGGCACGACCCCTGGTATTCCCTGTAACAGACATTCCATTAGATTTTGGAACAACCCTGGGGCTACGCTGACTCCAAACTGGAGTCGAGTGCATTTGAAAGCGCCTCGATGTGTTACAATCGTTTGCGCCTCAGCTGTGTCATTGTCTACGGGCAATTGTTGGTAGGCTTGGGCCAAATCGAGTTTGGCGAAGACCTGCCCTTGTCCCAATGAGTGTAACAGATGTTGCACTACGGGAACGGGGTATGCGCTCTTTTGCAACACTTTGTTAAGCGTTGCCTTGTAGTCAGCGCAAATCCAGACTGATCCGTCCGGTTTGACTGGGGTCACAATCGGTGTCTCCCATTTGGCATGGTCGACGGGGACTAGTATGCCCTGGTTTGTTAGTTTGTCTAACTCCCGGTCAATCTTGGGCTTAAGGGTGAAGGGGACCCGCCTAGCCTTTAGCCTAATGGAAGCCACCTGGGGATCTAAATTAAACGAAATAGGGGTCCTCATGTACTTGCCCAGGCCGTCCTGGAAGACGTCCTCGAACTCTTTCAGCAGTTCATCCTTTAGGTTGACTCCGTTTCTGTGAACCCCGGTCACTTCCATCCCTAGGGCTCTGAACCAGTCCAGGCCTAGCAAACTTGGAAGGTTTCCGTCTACGATGGTGATCGGTAGAGTTTTCTTAAAATTCCCATATCTCACTTTGATGGACGTGAGTCCTCGAACAGGGATCCGGTTTCCCTGGTAGTCTTGCACTCTCAGCTTTTGGGTTTGTAGCTGGCGTTTTGTGACATCTGGCAGGTTCCTTGTGACGGTCTCCCAGGACATAATCGTGATCGACGAGCTGGTTTCCACCTCCATCTTACACGGCACTCCTTCGATGTGCATCTGTGTGAATATCTTCTTTTCTAGTCGCATTGATGCGTGACCCACTCGTACAGTTGTTTGGTTCAATTTCGCGCCTCTTTTGGATGAGCCAATCCCTGGCCATTTCGTCGGTCCAGCGCTCTGCTGATTGGCCGGTTTGAATTTTGGGCGGGACAGTTGAGGGGCTCGACAGGCCTGTGCGATGTGCCCTTTCTTTTTGCACCGCCGGCAAATTGCGTCCTTGAATCTGCAATTTTGTCGTTTGTGTTGGCCTTCGCAGCTCACACACTCGTCCCGGTCGCCTCTCTCTGCCCTTCCGGTATGGAAGACCTCTTCTTCTTCCTCGTCCCCGGATTCGGCCTCGACGACCTCACTGTGGACTGGCATTGCTTTTGTGCCGGTGTTCAGTGTGTTCGGTTTCTGTAGGGTCTCCGCCGCTTTGGTGGACATCTCGTGTGCCCTTGCCTCGTCCAGGGCCAGGGCTAGGGTTAGGTTGCTTTCGGACAGCAACCTCCTCTGTAAACGAATGTCCCGGACCCCACAAATGAGTTGTTCCAATAGGGAGTCATCCAAATCCTGGTACTCACAGTGGTTCGCGGCTTTCCTTAATGCGGCCATGTACACGCTTATCAATTCGCCCTCTCGCTGAAATCTCTGTCTTAGCTCGAAACGCTGAACAAACTTCGACAGCACCGGTGCGTAGTGTGCTTTCAGTGTCATTTGCAGCATTTGCCATGGTACTGACTGTACCGGCGTTGGTTCTGACAGCAATTTGGCGGTATCGAAAACCTCCGGTCTGCAGTGACTCAGGAAGTAAGCACGATTGTCTGAGACTCCCTGTAGTTCGTTTGCTTTGAGGAAACACTCGAAACAAGCCATGTACGACCCCCATTTCTCCTTGGCAGGGTCAAATGGCGCTGGCGGTGTATAGCTGGACATGGCTATGTAACCGCTTCTGATACTGGCTGGGTTTTGCGAATCCGTACTCCTTCAGCTCTTTTCCTGGTCTCGCTGCCTCAGTATCCCACCTTCGTCGCCAATGTTAAGTTTGGGCAATGACGAGGCAGGAGACCATACAAGTGACAACAGCTCTTTAGTTTATTGTGACCCAGCAAAAGACCAACAGGCAAAACCCCTCTTTAAATACTATTTTGTCTGAGGCATCAGCCAATCAGCAACGTGCTTGTTCCCGCCCAAACTTCCCTCCTAAAGTTTAAATACATAACAGTTATGACCTGCAGTGACCATCATTTCAACTCCCTATGAACCCTTAGGGCAGGGGTGTCAAACTCAAGGCCCACGGGCCGGATCCAGTCCACGGGGTGCTTAGATCTGGCCTGCAGGGCCGTTCTGGAAACAGTGAAGGACTGCACACAGCTCTCCTGTTTTCACTGGCAGAATGTTGCAAGAGGTCGTTGTAGTCAAAAACGTAGCTTGGGAGCCCATTTTCTTTGGCAGAGCCCTCAGGCATGAGTGACATCAAGCTGGCCATGCCCACCCCGGCCATGCCCAACTGGCCCCCTGAGGTCAAACACAACCCTGATGCGGCCCTCAATGAAATTGAGTTTGACACCCCTGCCTTAGGGTATAATACATTATACCCTGCCTTAGGGTATAATACATCTTCTTTGTTCCGTCCATACAGATTAATTGACCAACCATAAGCATGTTAAAAATGTTGCAGATTTCCTGGACCCAGTCCGTCAAAAAGTTTCAGGTGGCAGGGACTAGAAGAACATTTTCTGTTATGGTTCTTGCTCTTTGGAGGTGAGGTGAGATCTGCCCTCATCATTTTGGCCTTTAGGAGGGGAGTTAAGACCTGGCTCAGCTGGATGGGTCTTGATGGGGGAGCTCTAAATTGGAAGTGTCTGGTGAAGTAATAAAGAAGATGCCACATCTGGATGATCCTAGCCTTCAAGTGATTTTCATTTATTGTTGCCAATACTTCAATATTTATTATTTTAATTTTAAACTACCCAAAGTCACTTTGCAGAATGGGTGACATGCATATTTAATATATAAATATAAAGTAAGAATGAATTTAAAATATCCATTTTTTTCTCATGTGAATTATAAAGGACTTTATGGATTCTCTAATCCAAGCCTTGATCAGTGCAGAATTATATAAATCCATAACTGATCCAATCCTATTTGAAAATCTCCAGAGAGCAAGGAGCAGAAGGGAATTCAACTCAACGAATTCTATATGCATTATTCTGTATAATGCTATATTATTTGGATAGGTTAGGAGCAGGCTACAAGACTTCCAACTGCATGTTAATAATAATGCTATGCAGAATATCCCTGAAGGGTTTTTAATACATCGGATTCTCATGCTAAAAGACATTATAAAAAGACAGCTGGGTTAGATTAGGACAGCCAGAAATCAAAATGAGTCTGATAATCCTTTTTGTGTCTAGGAAATTTTATTAAAAACATAGTCTTTCATGAACTATACCTCCCTTCATTAGAGCATAGAACAGCAACATATGTACGTCAGGGGTGAAATCCAGCAAGTTCTGACTGGTTCTGGAGAACCGGTAGCGGAAATTTTGAGTAGCTCGGAGAACTGGCAAATACACCTCTGGCTGGTCGCAGAATGGAGTGGGAATGGAGATTTTGCAGTATCCTTCCCCTGCCCACCAAGCCACACCACGCCCACAGAACCAGTAGTAAAAAAAATTGAACTTCACCACTGATGTACATCATGAAAGGAGTTGCAGAGTCCGTTATAATAAAATTGGTCAGTTTGAAATGGTGCTACCAGACTCCTACCGATTCAGAAATCTTCACGACATGCCTACTTACTTTGCAGAGATAAAACTTAGCAACAAAGATGATTCTGCCTGACTCTTTTGCTAAACCTATTCCTTTTTGTTAATTTTGTCTGTAGGATAGTAAGGCGACTGATAATGTAGTATTGGGGAAGAATAAAGGAAGGAAATATATATTGCAGTGTGCAGCAGCTGCTAAAAAAGCCAACACAGTTCTGGGCTGCATAAACAGAGGGATAAAATCAAGATCACGTGAAGTGTTAGTGCCACTTTATAATGCCTTGGTAAGGCCACACTTGGAATATTGCATCCAGTTTTGGTCGCCACGATGTAAAAAAGATGTTGAGACTCTAGAAAGAGTGCAGAGAAGAGCAACAAAGATGATTAGAGGACTGGAGGCTAAAACATATGAAGAACGGTTGCAGGAACTGGGTATGTCTAGTTTAATAAAAAGAAGGACTAGGGGAGACATGATAGCTGTGTTCCAATATCTCAGGGGTTTTGCCACAAAGAAGAGGGATTTGGGCTGTTCTCCAAAGCACCTGAGGGTAGAACAAGAAGCAATGGGTGGAAACTGATCAAGGAAAGAAGCAACTTAGAACTAAGGAGAAATTTCCTGACAGTTAGAACAATTAATAAGTGGAACAACTTGCCTGCAGAAGTTGTGAATGCTCCAACACTGGAAATTTTTAAGAAAATGTTAGATAACCATCTGACTGAGATGGTGTAGGGTTCCTGCCTAGGCAGGGGTTGGACTAGAAGGCCTCCAAGGTCCCTTCCAACTCTGTTGTTATGTTATGTTATGTTATGTTATGTTATGTTATGTTATGTTATGTTATGTTATGTTATGTTATGTTATGTTATGTTATGTTATGTTATGTTATGTTATGTTATGTTATATGGAGATTCTCGCTCAACCAGGTCATGGTTGTCCCAAAGGTGCTTTTTTCAGGAGGCAACCGGACTTTCTGGTTTTTCTTTGAAGACGTTTTGCTTCTCATCCAAGAAGCTTCTTCAGCTCTCTTCCAAACAGCTTCTTGGATGAGAAGTGAAATGTCCTCAAAGAAAAACCAGGAAGTCCAGTTGCCTCCTGAAAAAAGGACCTTTGGGAAATGAAGGAAATGAGAAGGAATACTATTATGAATTTTGCTGCCGGTTGTAATTTTAGAATCTGCATGTGGTAGGGTTTTCAAATCATTTAATTTTATTAATAAACTCCCCTATCGCTAGTCTTGTTCGGAGCCCTATGTTATCGCTAGCTGTAATAATGAATAATGGAACTAACCATATCACGAGGAATAACAGTACCGTACTAACTGGAGACATAGAACGAAAATGGATTGTCTAATAGAGACAAATAGAATATGAATGAAAAGGCAATGAGCCAGACTTCCATACAATTGTTACAAGGAAATCCATGCGGCCATTTCCTTCGGGTTCTTTGTCACTGTTCTTTGGCAGAAATGAAATTTCAGAGATCGATCGCCAACTAGCATAGTTGCATAGGATTAATGACTTTGACATTGTAGAAGCATTTGAAAATGTGATAAGTTCTAAGGGTCTGAAGGATAATAATAGAGAATCAGTGAACTCTGTCAATATTTTTGTAGCTGCTCCCTTTCTGAGTTAGGTTCCTGGCATCTGTTTTGAATACTGATTGGCCTCATTCTGGTAGGGATCTTACCTGAATTCAATCAGAATTATGGAGCCCTGAAATGTCATGGTTGCCGTCAGAAAAATATTGAAGGAAACACATCCCTGTGTGCTTAGGTTTTAAGGAGGCCACAAGGAAGATTCTTAATCAAAACCACAGCAATGAGCAATGATGTACTCCATCATGGTTCCCCCCCCCCTCAATTGTATGTTTTTGAAACCTAGGCTCCACCTGGCCTCTGAAGATGCCAAGAATAATTGCTGGCAAAAGCTTAAGAAACCTTTAGTTGTTAAATCCTGAAACTCAATACTGTCCAAAAAAGCAAAAAAAATAATAATCATTTGAATGTAGCAAATATATTTATTGCTGGAGCTCTGAATTTGATCAAAGTTCTGGGAATGTCATTTTTTAACTATCAGATCCTATAGCCTCAAAATATTAGATTTTAGATTTTAGACATTAGATTTTGCCTAGATTTGTGGTTTCATATGAGAATGTAGACTGTTGATTTTCCTCATGGCCTGATGTGTGTGTTTGTGTGTGTGTGTGTGTGTGTGTGTGTGTGTGTGTGTAGGTCTTTGGTTATTCGGGTTTTCTCCCGCGTAAAATTGGAAGTGTCTTGGCGACGTTTCGATGAAGTCTCATTCGTTATCTTGAGGCTGGTGTTTATAGCTTCGTGCTTCTAGGAGCAATGTGTGATTACAGCTGTTTCTTCCTTTTAACCGCTAGTGGGGGTTTAAACTGATTGGTTGGGAGCTTGGTTGTGTCCTGATTGGGTGGAGGTATGCTCTGATTGGATGGTGGGGTTGGTTGTGCTCTGTTTGGCTGGGGGTGTGTTCTGTTTGGGGGGGGGGCTCAGAACATAACCATGACCTACATACAAACAACCGCGAAAACCTCAGAAAACACACACACACACACACACACACACACACACACGTGTGTGTGTGTGTCTATATATATATATATATGTGTGTGTGTGTGTGTGTGTGTGTGTGTGTAGGTCTTTGGTTATTCGAGTTCTTTCCTGCGTAAAATTGGAAGTGTCTTGGCGACGTTTCGACGAAGTCTCATTCGTCATCTTCAGGCTTCAGCTTCGTGCTTCTGGGAGCAATGTGTGATTGCAGCTGTTTCTTCCTTTTTAACTGCTAGTGGGAGTTTTGAACTGATTGGGTGGGAGCTTGGCTGTGCTCTGATTGGATGGATTTTTTTTGTGCTCTGATTGGATGGGGGTGTGTCCTGTGTGTTCTGGGCCACCCAGAAAGCAGACCCAAACCCACACTGATCAGGAAGCATGACCAAGGACAAGAAGCCAGACCGCAGCTGCAACATTAGCCATTTCAAACCCCTCCAATCCATACATACAGCAGACAGACACCCACTATGAAGATGTAGCACGACCACAAACACGAAGCCAAACAACAGCAATGCAGCTCACCAGCTCAAATCCCCCTGCAACTCAGACTAATCTGAGCACAACCAAGCCCCCACCCAAACAGGACACACTCCCAGCCAATCAGAGCACAAAAAACCCCATCCAATCAGAGCACAGCCAAGCTCCCACCCAATCAGTTCAAAACCCCCACTAGCAGTTAAAAAGGAAGAAACAGCTGCAATCACACATTGCTCCCAGAAGCACGAAGCTGAAGCCTGAAGATGACGAATGAGACTTCGTCGAAACGTTGCCAAGACACTTCCAATTTTACGCGGGAGAAAACCCGAATAACCAAAGACCTACATACAAACACCCGCAAAAATCTCAGAAAACAAATATATATATATATCGCATATCGCATATCGCATATCGCATAAGCAGTAACTATTATTAATAATGTTTACTGGCTAGTTGCCACTGAGCCCTGGCAGAACCTCTACAGAAGTAATTTGGTATATGCCATAATGGATCTGAACATCTTAATCCTTTTGAGACACATTTTTACATATACTATGGAATTTGTATTAGTTATGAAGTTCCTCCAACCTCTGACACATAGCATAGGTAAAGATAAAGGTTCCCCTCGCACATATGTGCTAGTCGTTCCCGACTCTAGGGGGCAGTGCTCATCTCCCTTTCAAAGCTGAAGAGCCAGCACTGTCCGAAGATGTCTCCGTGGTCATGTAGCCAGCATAACTCAACGCCAAAGGCGCATGGAAGGCTGTTACCTTCCCACCAAAGGTGGTCGCTATTTTTCTACTTGCATTTTTTATGTGCTTTCGAACTGCTAGGTTGGCAGAAGCTGAGCCAAGTAATGGCAGCTCACCCCGTTACACGGAACTAGGGATTCGAACCGCTGAACTGCCGACCTTTCGATCAACAAGCTCAGCATCTTAGTCACTAAGCCACTGCATCCCATCGGACACATAGTATAGGATATCCTAAAGTTCTTTATCCTTCTTGAAAAACATGAAGTATCATTCTAAATTAAAGTATTTTCCCAACAAAAATTTGGGTTAGAAATGTTAAATTCACGCAGGCATTTAAGGGAAAATTTTTATAAAATGTTTTATAGATGGCATTTAGATCCTAAGAAATTATTGTGTATGTATCCAGATATGCAAGCAAAATGTTGGAGATGTAATTGTGATGATGCTATATATTTTCATATTTGGTGGACTTGTAAGGATATAAAGGCCTTTTGGATAAAAATTTGGTGGATTTTACAAAATGTTCTGAAGAAGAAGATAAAGTTCCTGCCGCAATTTTTTCTGTTGGGAATTATTACGGACTGTACAGTAATTGAGACTAAATTGATTTTAAATCTAATAACAGCAGCAAGATTACTAATAGGACAGTATTGGAAGAAAAAAGAGGTACCTACAATAGAAGAATGGATATTGAAAGCTGCCAGTTTGGCTGAGATGGCGAAAATATCAGCCTTTTTGAAAGACAATATGCAAGAAAGATATTTAAAGGAATGGAAAAAATGGATTGACTATATTCAAAGTAGATATCAGACTAAGAGTTATCAGACTGCTTTTGAATGATTATGATGTATTATTTTTGATTGTTTTTGGGGGAAGTTAGGAACTGATGAGAATTGTAGGAGTATAATTGAGTTGGGACGAAAATTTTTTAGCATATGTTTGTTTTATTTTTAACTATACCTTGTGCTCGTTGCAGGAAGTCGGGGGAGAGGGAGGAAGTTGTGAGGAGGGGAGGGGGGAAAAGGGGGGGAATTTTTGTAAAACTTTTTGAATAAAAAAAAAGTATTTTCCCAGCTAGCTGTGGTTCTTGAAGGAACAAAAGAGTTGCTTTTTTCTGGATATATATATATATATATATATATATTCTGAGATTTTTGCGGGTGTTTGTATGTAGGTCTTTGGTTATTCGGGTTTTCTCCCGCATAAAATTGGAAGTGTAACTGCTAGAGGTTCCCCCTCTAGCAGTTAAAAGGAAGAAACAGCTGCGATCACACATTGCTCCCAGAAGCACGAAGCTGAAGCCTGAAGATGATGAATGAGACTTCGTCGAAACATGGCAAGACACTTCCAATTTTACGCGGGAGAAAACCAGAAAACCAAAGACCTACATATATATATATATATATATATATATATATATATATATATATATATATATATATATATATATATATATATATAGGCAAGTTTCTTAAATTGTAAGGATGCATGATTGTTGTTTTCCAAAGAATAGCAACAAGACTGTAGCCATTTCTTTTAACTTTAAGAATGTTGAGAAGATAAATCTGCATTTACCAGCTTGTATCTATTGTTTCTAAACCTGGCAGTATATCCTTGAGTGTTTTGCAGTAAAAGAAAGAACACGTAGCTATATTTTAAAAATAAAGATGGGAGAAATTACTGATGAGAGGTAACATTTTTCCCACAAAGGCTGTGGAATAAAACTGAACATGCTGCATTGTGTAGTTTCAAGTGACAGCTACTTTATTCTTAAAAAAATGAGAATTGCTTTGCAGCAATAACGAACCCACTTCATATGAAATTATTTACCAAATCCTCCTTTGAATTTTCCCTAATGAGTTTGAACCAATCTGAATTAGCATGACCTCATGGCTATTACCCCAGTTTGTGGCATTCCTCTCTACATTGAGCCACTACATTCATTCAGATGGATTAAGGACCCCTTATTTTAGCTCCTTCTACCCTAAATTTTTAGACTTGGCAGTGGATTCATCTGGCTCCATCGCAAAAGGAAAAGTAGACCAGGAAGACAAAACAGGATCTTGAAAGAAAGCAATAACGAAGCACTTCCATACACTTTCTGAAAAACATGGATATAACCAGTGGTGGGATTCAGCCAGTTTGCACCACCGGGAGAACCGGTTGTTAACTTTGTGAGCAGTTTGGCAAACTGGTCGTTGGAAGGAATCATTAGGGCAGAGAACCGGTTGTTAAATTACTTGAATCCCACCACTGGATATAACAGGATAATAAAGGGACTTTGGAGGTCTTCTAGTCCAACTCTCTGTTCAGGCAGGAAAGCCTATACCATTTCAGACAAATCGTTGTGCAATCTTTTCTTTAAAACTTCCAGTGTTGGGGCATTCACAACTTCTGGAGGCAAGTGGTTCCACTGATTAATTGTTCTAACTGTCAGGAAATTTCCCCTTAGTTCTAAGTTGCTTCTCTCCTTGATTAGTTTCCACCCATTGCTTCTTGTCCTGCCTTCAGATGCTTTGGAAAATAGCTTGACTCCTCCTTCTTTGTGGCAGCCCCTGAGATATTGGAACACTGCTATCATGACTCCCCTAGTCCTTCTTTTCATTAAACTAGACATACCCAATTCCTGCAACCATTCTTTATATGTTTTACTCTCTGGTCCCCTTTATCCATGCCAACGCTCTGTTTGGCTTGAGGGAATTTTTATAACTTTTATTTCCCCTTGGATCATAAGCACTTTTTTTAAAAAAAGAAAGTCCCTTCATATATATATATGACCTTCATATAAAAAAGTCTCAACTTCAGTCACTTGGTAACTCCAGTTTGAAGAGATTGTAGACAAAAACTTGGCAAGTTAAGAAAGAAGGTTATATGACCCATGAGAATGGAAGTTGGTTTTTTGTTTTTTTTAACAAAAATAATAATTTCTAAACCTTTGAGGAAATAGCCTGTTCTGAAAGGTTGAATGCATTTTCTAGTTAATCTTATGTTATTTATTTGCTTTATTTCTTTCCAGAGATACAGTTATGTGGGCATCACAGAACAGACGTGTTCACACTTTCATTTTCACGTGGGCTTTTAATTTTCAATGAAAGAATGGCTTGTGGTTTCCAATTATTTTTCTCCTTTGTGTCTTTCCTTGTATAGCCATGTCTTCAAAGAAAATTCTAAGCCTCAAAGCAAAAAACAAGCAAGTTATTTCAAAGGATACCCCTCCTTAAAAAATAAAAAGTTTTGGAACACTCTCTGACTTATAAACAGACTGGATGGCAGTACATGTATTAATTTAATAGCAGTACTGAATGTACGTAGAGATGGAAAGTATATGCATTTGTAAATACGCATTGGAGAGGGTTTGAATGCAACACCTAATTATAAAATGGATATTTCTATAGGGAGAGGGTGTCAAAAAGTCACATTTATGTCACCACCATGAGATTGAAATTCTGCCCCCTTTTTAGAATAGAATAGAATAGAATAGAATTTTTATTGGCCAAGTGTGATTGGACACACAAGGAATTTGTCTTGGTGCATATGC
This sequence comes from Ahaetulla prasina, assembly GCF_028640845.1. Classification (NCBI taxonomy): domain Eukaryota; kingdom Metazoa; phylum Chordata; class Lepidosauria; order Squamata; family Colubridae; genus Ahaetulla; species Ahaetulla prasina. The sequence goes on along the minus strand of NC_080540.1, from coordinate 287,266,134 downwards.
TCTCAGTGTACATAAAAGAAAAGATACCTTCATCAAGATACAGCATTTACAACACAATTGATGGTCAGTATATCAATATAAATCATAAGGATTGCCAGCAACAAGTTATAGTCATACAGTCATAAATGGAAAGAGATTGGTGATGGGAACTATGGGAAGATTAATAGTAGTGCAGATTCAGTAAATAGTTTGACAGTGTTGATGGAATTATTTGTTTAGCAGAGTGATGGCCTTCGGGGAAAAAACTGTTCTTGTGTCTAGTTGTTCTGATGTGCAGTGCTCTATAGTGTTGTTTTGAGGGTAGGAGTTGAAACAGTTTATGTCCTGGATGTGAGGGATCTGTAAATATTTTCACGGCCCTCTTCTTGATTCGTGCAGTATACAGGTCCTCAATGGAAGGCAGGTTGGTAGCAATTATTTTTTCTGCAGTTCTAATTATCCTCTGAAGTCTGTGTTTTTCTTGTTGGGTTGCAGAACCGAACCAGACAGTTATAGAGGTGCAAATGACAGACTCAATAATTCCTCTGTAGAACTGAATCAGCAGCTCCTTGGGCAGTTTGAGCTTACTGAGTTGTCGCAGAAAGAACATTCTTTGTTGTCCTTTTTTGATGATGTTTTTGATGTTAGCTGTCCATTTTAGATCTTGCGATATGATAGAACCTAGAAATTTAAAGGTTTCTACTGTTGATACTGTGTTGTCTATGGGTGTCATATGTTTATGGGTGTCATATGACCCACACATACATTCATTCATTCATTCATTCATTCATTTCATCAAGCATGTATTTTATGACAGATACAAGTATAAACATAATTATAAATACATGAAAAGGATACAAATAAAAGAAAACATTAGGACAGGGATGGTAGGCACACTGGTGCGCTTATGCACGCCCCTTAAAGATCTCTTAGGAATGGGATGAGGTCTACAGTAGACAGTCTAAGGTTAAAGTTTTGGGGATTTGGGGAAGAAACAACGGAGTCAAGTAGTGCATTCCAGGCATTGACAACTCTGTTACTGAAGTTGTATTTTCTGCAGTCTAGTTTGGATCGGTTTACCATGAGTTTGTATCTATGGTGTGCTCTTATATTGTTTTGGTTGAAGCTGAAGTATTCATTGGCTGGTAGGACATTGTAGCAGATGATTTTATGTACTATGCTTAAGTCAGACTGAAGACGGCGAAGTTCTAAATTGTCTGAGCCCAAAATTTCAAACCTGGTGGCATAAGGTAATGTAAAATTACCTTATATAATATACCTTATAAAGTAATGTAAAAAAGGAAGCTGGGGCTTCAAATTACACATACACAAGTAATATTTTTATTCCCCTTCCTTCTTTTACTATTCTGATTTGCCCATTTGCTTTCTTTTTCTTTCCTCTTGGAGGCCATCAGAGGAGGTTTTCAAAAATAGTCTGGACAACAATTTGGCCAGAATGGCATAAGATCTCCTGCTTTGAACCAGTGTTGGACTAAAAGACCTCCAAGGTCTCTTCCAGTTCTACAATTCTATGTTCTTTAAGGATGCCTCTGACATGCGAATAGCTTCAAGCACAGGATCAGGAAGAAGCTGGTTAAACACATACCCAAACATGGCTAGTTCCTTGTTCCCTTGCCTTGAATTAGTCCTTCGATCAAAATGGCTTCCCTTTCTGCAAAGTAGATCAAACAACTATGGCACAATTTGCATTAATTTACTTATTATTATTTTTTACGTATTTCAATAAAAGCCCCAAAGAGTTACCTGTTAATGAGGACTTGTTGAATTTAGCAGTTGGCAAGTCTTTTAAAAACCTCAGTACTGAAATCGAAGCAGCACTCAGAGAGTTAGTGAAAACAGCAAGAAAATCAGTTGCTTTTCTCTCGACAATATTTATTTTCAATAGGGTGACTGTTCTCCTTCAGCTTTCTCAATTCAGTAGATTGGGTCAGCTATTTGCTGAGCTGTTATGCCTTTCCACACTCCCATAAATAAATAAATACTTGGCAGCCCTCCAAACACATCCCCATTTGGGTCACTTAAGTTTATAAACCAGTGGCTTCTTGCAAATGGGCTTAGCTCAGGACTTTCCAACATTTTTGTTTGCCTGGACAACATTGAGTGAAGAGGAATTATCGTGGGTTGCATATGAAATACATACATGGATAAATAGAAAAATCACATAATAATGTTAAAAGTTTGCGATCTTGAAGGACCAGCTGTCCAGGGCCTCATGCGGCCCATTTGCTGCAGGCTGGACATGTCTGGTTTATCTTATAGTATGAATCCAGGCACTGTTCTTTGTAAAGCATGAGTTACAAACCTGGAGTGTTATTCAAATATCCCTTCCTCTCCATGGTTATTCATAGCTTGTATTTTATCGTAATTTTCCTTATATATATACTTTATTGAACTTTTTTACATTAAAAGCATAGGAAAAAAGGAAAAAGAAAAGCTTATATCATTTATCAGCTATTTGTGGTATTTTTCATCTAACAATAATCCGTGCAATAATGACAAACATTAAATTATACATATTTGTGTTCTTATTTTATCTATTGATTATACTTAGTAACTAAATATTCCTATCTCCTTTCCATCCATCCATACCACCATTCCCATATACCATAAAATACTGATGTCTCTTTATCCTTCAGACTCAGAGTTAGTTTGTCCATTTCTGCACAATTCATAATCTTTTGTATAATAAGTCTCTCTGTGGGCACACATGGCTGTTTCCAACATTGAGCGAAGGCCATCCTAGCAGCAGTTAATATATGTAGTATTAAATATTTTATACTCTTCACGTATTTTTTTTAAAAAAATCTCCAATAAAAAAAGTTTGGGTTCTAGATCCAATTGTTCATTCGTGATTTCTTGTAGCCACTTTTTAATTTTTAACCAATATTTACGGGATTCGGGGCAGGACCACCACATATGGTAATATGTTCCCTCTTTATTTTTACATTTCCAGCATATGGGAGACATTTTGGGATACATTTTCGCTAGTCTCGAAGGGGGTAGGTGCCACCTGTAAAACATTTTATATGCATTTTCTTTGTATGCTGCTGATTTTGTTAGTTTATAATTTCTGTTCCATATTTTCTCCCAATCTGATAAATTTATATTGTGTCCAATATTTTGACCCCGTGCAATCATACATCCTTTCACTACTTCTTCTTCCAATTCTACTACTAGCAAGTATTTATAAATTTGGGTAATATTTTTTTTGTCTGGCCCTAGTAAAAATTTTTCTAATTGCTGTAATTTATCCTATCTTCAGTTACAAAATCGATACAAACAAGATGTAAAAGAATATGGAGTATATTTTATCGTAATTTTAATGTGATTTTATATATTTATGGTTTCAGCTTAACGTTGTAAGCCACCCAGAGTCCACTTGGGATGAGATGGGTGGCAAACAGATTTAACAGATTAACAGAGTTGGAAGGGGCCTAATAGGTCATCTAGTCCAACCCCCTGCTCAAGCAGGAGACCCCAAACCATTTCTGACAAATGGCAGAGAAATGGCTACCGGGTGGCCCACATGCAACAGTTCTAGTACCTTTTCCCGTAATTTTTCCGGAATAACCATCCTATCCCCCCATAACAGACACCCCCCTTGAACAGATAATTCTTCCCGTTTCTTCGCAAAGTCCCTGAAACGCTCACCCGGCACAGCGGGCCATCCCCTCAACACCCATCCAATCACAGTCCTTATGGTAATGTCCTTGTAAGACGCCCTTGCCACTTCCTTGGACGTGACAGGGCCAGCGTCCCAAGAGTCAATCAGTAGGACGGGTATCCCTGGGGCTGGATCTTCAATAGTCTCTGGTAACGGGCATCTGCTCAAAGCGTCCGCATGCCCCATCTCCTTTCCGGGCGGTGGACCAGGTTGTCCGAGTATCCCGCCAGGAAAATAGTCCATCGAGTTAGTCTGGGTGACAGTCCCACGGGCATGGGGCGGTCGCCCGCTAACAGGCCCAACAGGGGTCTGTGGTCCGTTACAATTTCAAAGTCTCGGCCGAATACATATTCGTGAAATTTTTCACCCTGAGACTATAGCCAAAGCCTCCCTATCCAGCTGGCTGTAGTTCCTTTCAGCCAAGACATTGTTCGGGAGTAATATGCTATAGGGGCTTCTGTTCCATTCGGTAACCTATGGCTGAGCACAGCCCCACCCGTAGGGGATGCATCGCAGACCAGGACTAATGGCAACGTGCGTTGTATTGGATGAGGAGGCTATCACTAGACAATAGGTTCTTTACCCTTCAAATGCCCTATTTTCCACTTTCCCCATGACCACGGCATTCTTAGCCAGTAGCTTATGCAGCGGTTCGGCTATTGTCGCCTTGTTCTTGAGAAACACCGCATAGAAGTTGACCAGACCCAAAAATGCCTGCAACTCCGTTTTATTTTTTGGGGCTGGGGCCTTTCTGATGGCCCTCACCCTGCTCTCTGTGGGGTGAATCCTTCCCTATCTATTCTGTAGCCCAGGAATTCTACGGATCCGACCCCGATTTGGCATTTGTTTAGCTTAACTTTAAGCCCGGCAGACCGGAAAATGCCCAAAACTTTCCTAAGTCGTACCCTTAGTTCCACTAGATTTTCGGCTGATACCAAAACATCGTCAAAATACGGTACCACCCCGGGTAGACCCTGTAATAGTCGCTCCATTAGATTCTGGAACAGCCCTGGGGCTACACTCACCCCGAATTGGAGCCGGGTGCATTTGAATGCGCCGCGGTGTGTGACAATGGTTTGCGCTTCGGCTGTGCTGCTATCTACTGGTAATTGCTGATAGGCTTGAGCCAAGTCTAGTTTGGCGAAAACTTGCCCTTGTTCCAATGAATGCAGTAAGTGTTGCACTACTGAGACGGGGTATGCACTCTTCTGCAATGCTTTGTTTAACGTTGCCTTGTAGTCAGCACAAATCCGGACTGACCCGTCCGGTTTGACTGGGGTGACTATGGGTGTTTCCCATTTTGCGTGATCAACGGGCACTAGTATTCCCTGGTTTACTAGTTTGTCCAGTTCCCGGTCAATCTTGGGCTTTAGGGCGAATGGAACCCTCCTAGCCTTCAACCTGATGGGGGCAACCTGGGGGTCTAAATTGAAGGAAATAGGGGTCCCCTCGTACTTGCCCAAGCCATCTTCAAAAACGTCCTCGAACTCCTTCAGCAGTTCACTCTTGAGGTCGATTTCACTACGGAACACCCCGGTCACTCCCATGCCCAAAGCCCGGAACCAGTCAAGTCCAAGCAAACTTGGTAAGGTTCCGTCGACTATGGTGATTGGCAGGGTTTTCTTGAACTGTCCATACTTGACTTGGACTGACGTTCCCCCTCGCACAGGAATTCGGTTTCCTTGGTAGTCTTGAACTCGTATATGCTGGGACTGTAACCTGCGCTTCGCGATGGCTGGCAAGTCCCTCTTGAGGGTGTCCCATGACATCATTGTGATAGATGAGCCGGTGTCCACCTCCATCTTGCAAGGTACCCTTCGACGTGTACCTTTGTAAAATCTTTTCTCTAGCAGCGTCGATGCTAGGGCTACTCTTGCTGAAGTCTGGTTTAACCGCCCTTTTGAATGGACCAATCCGGGCCGCTTTGCGGTTCCCGCGCCTGATTGGTCGGTTTGAATTTTGGCGGAAGGTTGGGGGCTCGACAGGCCTGCGCTATGTGACCCTTCTTTTCGCACCGCCGACACGTTGCGTCCTTGAATTTGCATTGTTGTCGTTGGTGTTGGCCCCCGCAGCTCATACATTCACTCCGGTCCTCTTTCCCCGGCTTCTGGGTGTGGAAAGCCTCTTCCTCTTCCTCACCTTCCGACTCGGCCTGGACTTCCTCGTTGTGGACCGGAGTTGCTTTTGCTCCAGCTCCTGGCGCTGTCGGCTTTTGCAAAGTTTCTGCCGCCTTGGTCGACATCTCATGAGCCCTAGCCTCGTCCAGCGCTAGGGCCAGGGTTAGGTTGCTCTTGGACAGCAGCCGGCGTTGTAATCGAATGTCTCTTACCCCGCAAATGAGTTGTTCGAGTAAGGAGTCCTCCAAATCTCGGTACTCACAGTGATTTGCGGCTTTTCTTAGCGCTGCCATGTACACGCTTATCGACTCGCCTTCTCGCTGTACCCTCTGCCTCAACTCGAACCGTTGCACGAACTTTGAGGGTACTGGGGCGTAATGCGCTCGAAGTGCCGTTTGCAGCGTCTGCCACGGTACCGACTGTACCGGCGTTGGCTCTGATAGCGACTCTGCGGTGTCGAAGACCTCTGGACCGCAATGGCTCAGGAAGTATGCCCGCTTCCTGTTGTCCGAAACTCCTTGTAGTTCGTTTGCTTCGAGGAAACACTCGAAACGAGCCATGTATGACCCCCATTTCTCCTTTGCTGGGTCGAATGGCGGTGGCGGCGTGTAGCTGGACATCGCTACTCTCCGTCCTTGAAACTGGCTGGGTTCGCGCCTTTTTTCCCGATCTCACTGCCTACATCCCACCTTCGTCGCCAGTGTTAGATTCGGGCAATAACGAGACAGGAGACCAGATGAGTGACAACAGCTCTTTAGTTTATAGTGAACCCAGCAAAGAACGTCCGGCAAAACCCCTCTTTATATACAGTTTTCTCCGGTGCATTAACCAATCAGGAACGTGCAAGTTCCCGCCTAAATTTCCCTCCAAAAACTCTTAAAGATACATTACAGTGTTCTTATTTTATCTATTGATTATACTTAGTAACTAAATATTCCTATCTCCTTTCCATCCATCCATATCACCGTTCCCATATATCATAAAATACTGATGTCTCTTTATCCTTCAGACTCAGAGTTAATTTGTCCATTTCTGCGCAATTCATAATCTTTTGTATAATAAGTCTCTCTGTGGGCACACATGGCTGTTTCCAACATTGAGCGAAGGCCATCCTAGCAACAGTTAATATATGTAGTATTAAATATTTTATACTCTTCACATATTTTTTTTTAAATCCCCAATAAAAAGAGTTCGGGTTCTAGATCCAATTGTTCATTCGTGATTTCTTGTAGCCACTTTTTAATTTTTAACCAATATTTACGGGATTCGGGGCAGGACCACCACATATGGTAATATGTTCCCTCTTTATTTTTACATTTCCAGCATATGGGAGACATTTTAGGATACATTTTCGCTAGTCTCGAAGGGGGTAGGTGCCACCTGTAAAACATTTTATATGCATTTTCTTTGTATGCTGCTGATTTTGTTAGTTTATAATTTCTGTTCCATATTTTCTCCCAATCTGATAAATTTATATTGTGTCCAATATTTTGACCCCGTGCAATCATACATCCTTTCACTACTTCTTCTTCCAATTCTACTACTAGCAAGTATTTATAAATTTGGGTAATATTTTTTTTGTCTGGCCCTAGTAAAAAATTTTTCTAATTGCTGTAGTTTATCCTATCTTCAGTTACAAAATCGATACAAACAAAATGTAAAAGAATATGGAGTATATTTTATCGTAATTTTAATGTGATTTTATATATTTATGGTTTCAGCTTAACGTTGTAAGCCACCCAGAATCCACTTGGGATGAGATGGGTGGCAAACAGATTTAACAGATTAACAGAGTTGGAAGGGGCCTAATAGGTCATCTAGTCCAACCCCCTGCTCAAGCAGGAGATCCCATACCATTTCTGACAAATGGCAGAGAAATGGCTTTTTCTTGAAAGTCTCAAGTGATGAAGCTCCCACAATTTCCGAAGGCAACTTCTGTTCCACTGGTTGATTGTTCTCACTGTCAGAAAGTTCCTCCTCATTTCTAGGTTGAATCTCTCCTTGGTCAGTTTCCATCCATTATTTCTTGTCTGGCCTTCAGGTGCTTTGGAAAACAGCTTGACCCCCTCCTCTCTGTGGCAGCCCCTCAGATATTGGAAGATGGCTATCATGTCTCCCCTGGTCCTTCTCTTCACTAGACTAAAATAAAATAAAATAATATAATATAATATAATATAATATAATATAATATAATATAATATAATATAATATAATATAATATAATATAATATAATATAATATAATATAATATAATATAATATAATATAATATAATATAATATAATATAATACGAAAACATTAGATAGATAGATAGATAGATAGATAGATAGATAGATAGATAGATAGATAGATAGATAGATAGATAGATAGATAGATAATAAATAATAGCCAACTGGTTTATTTACTAAGCCATGATAAATAAAACATGACTTGATGTATAGAACAGAACAGAATAGAATTTATTGGCCAAGTGTGATTGGACACACAAGGAATTTGTCTTGGTGCATATGCTCTCAGTGTACATAAAAGAAAAAATACGTTCATCAAGGTACAACATTTACAACACAAATGATGGTCAATATATCAATATAAATCATAAGGATTACCAGCAACAAAGTTATAGTCATACAGTCATAAATGGAAAGAGATTGGTGATGGGAACGATGAGAAGATTAATAGTAGTGCAGATTCAGTAAATAGTCTGACAGTGTTGAGGGAATTATTTGTTTAGCAGAGTGATGGCCTTCGGGAAAAAAACTGTTCTTGTGTCTAGTTGTTCTGGTGTGCAGTGCTCATATTGTCGTTTTGAGGGTAGGAGCTGAAACAGTTTATGTCCAGGATGTGAGGGATCTGCAAATATTTTCAGGGCCCTCTTCTTGATTCGTGCAGTATACAGGTCCTCAATGGAAGGCAGGTTGGTAGCAATTATTTTTCTGCAGTTCTAATTATCCTCTGAAGTCTGTATGAATGTATGAATTTAGTCATGATGTCACTGGCAACATGAGCACTTGAGAAAGATTCACATGTTCAGAGAAAGTCAACCGATAGAGGCAAAGGTGCTATATAGACAAAATTGTATCAAAGGTGCTTTTTCAAAAGGCAACTGACTATATTGCTTCCTTGAGAAAGACATTGCGCTTCTCATCCAAGAAGCTTCTTCAATTCTAAATGACTGAAGGGGATTAAAACTGAAGAAGCTTCTTGGATGAGAAGCGAAACATTTTCCTCAAGGTAAAAACCAGGGTTGGGTTTCAGCAGGTTCTGACCAGTTCTGGAGAACCAGTAGTAGAAATTCTGAGTAGTTCAGAGAACCGGTAGTAAAAAATTTGACTGGCCCCGCCCCCATCTATTCTCTGCCTCCCATTTCCCAGCTGATTGGGAGGAAATTGAGATTTTACAGTATCCTTCCCCTGTCACTCCCACCAAACCACGCCCACCAAGCCATGCCACGCCTACCAAGCCACACCCACAGAACCGGTAGTAAAAAAATTTGAAACCCACCACTGGTAAAAACATAGTCCAGTTACCTTTTGAAAAAGCACCTTCGACACAACCATGATCTGGATGACTGAGTATCTCCGTAGACATTCGGAAATTGTACTTCACAGCATAGGACAATGCTGACTCTGTGTTTGGGCTTAATGCCACAATCTTGGGAGATAAAGAAGAGAAACAGAGTAATTCATGGATTCTAGAGATGCAGGGCTGGCCCCGGAGAGAATCCTCTTGGCAGCCTTGCGGTTCTTCTAAAATAATAATGAAAAATAAGAGATGAACAAATGCATAGGACCATCAATAAGGTCTGAATATGGTTTATTTCAAACTGCCGCAGGGCTTATGCTATTGTGAACAACATATGAAAAAGAGCAATATGTTTCTAACCGGTGAAGTTGGGTTCCTTGCTTTACTAGTAATCAAATTAGAATTTGATGATTGCTTCACATTTGATCGAAATGGTACCATCTCATAAAAACAGGGAGGGTAGTAATATAATGGAGTGCCTATAACTGCAAGGCTTAGTCTGATTCCCTTTCATCTTTTTGCACTTAACTTTTAGAGCTGAGAACAAAGGTTATCTACTCCCTAGAGCAACAAATTGACAGGATAGGAAGAAAGTAGACTAGTTCAGCTGTGATCCTTCTTTTTAATATTTCCACATTTATTTTAATTTCAGCTTCTACCCCCAGAGATTTTTTTCTTCTTCTTCTTCTTCTCTATCTCAGAGCTGCATCATGCAAGTTATAAAATTCCAGCTGTACATTATGATTTCTATTCCTTCTTAGGTTTGCTGTTTGGGGTATCCTTTGGACAAAACCTTGATGAAAAATAAATCATGAACATTGATTGGGTTTAAACTTACTTGTTTTCATTCCCCTCCTAGATTTGTGATTCTTCTATCTACTTCTGAATCAAGAATTATAAGAGAGGTTGTCGGTAGTTAAAATTAAAATCCATGTGAAAATTCAAATAGAGTCTTTTCCTATATTTCCAATAGAAATATATATATATATTTCCAATACATACATACATACCATATTTATATTTACTATATAAGTTCAAGGTTGACTCAGCCTTCCATCCTTCCGAGGTGGGTAAAATGAGGACCCAGATTGCTGAGGGCAATATGTTGATGCTGTAAACTGCTTAGAGGGGGCTGTAAAGAACTGTGAAGCAGTAAATAAATCTAAATGCTATTGCTATATAAGAGCCATGATGGCACAGTGGTTAGAATATGGTTTTGCAGGCTGACTCTGCTCACTGCCAGGAGTTTGATCCTGACTAGCTCAGGGTTGAATTAGCCTTCCATCTTTCTGAGGTCGGTAATACGAGGACCCAGATTTTAGGAGCCAATATGCTGACTTTGTAAACCACTTAGAGACAGCTGTAAAGCACTATGAAGCGGTATATAAGTCTAAGTGCTTATCCCTTCTCATTCCTATGTGTCTGCCTCAAACTCGGGTCCTGTACTAAAGGCCTGGGAGTTTGAGTGTTCTGTGCAGGATCTTAACTATTCCTAGCACTGCACTGTTCTGGATAGAGAACTATATGGTCATTCCCGAGATCTGTTAGAGCCCCTCTCCTGGCTTAGGAGTCACAGCCCCAAGTGTTCCTTCCTACTACCATTGAGATCACCTTGGCTTTTTACATTCTACATTCTCTCTAGTTCATCCTTCAGGGCCTAATACTTCTCCAGCTTCTCTTACTCCTTCCCAATGTTACCGTCATTTGGTACTGTTACATCAATCACCACCAATGTCTTCTGATTCTTGCCTACTACCAGGTTACCTGGTTGATTAGTCAGTACTATCTGTCTGTCTGGATCTGGAAGTCTCACAGGATCTTAGCCCCTGTTATTTTCTATGAACTTCTATGGAATCTCTTATCTGAACTTGGGATGGTCTAGCCCAGGGGCCTCAAGCCTTGTCAACTTTAAGATTTGTGGACTTCAAGTTTTACTGGCTGGGGAATTCTGGGAGTTGAAGTCCTCAAGTCTGAAGGTTGCCAAGGTTGGAGATCTCTGGTCTAGCCCATACATGGTGCAAATATTCCTGCATACAATGCCAACTATTGTTCATGTTGTTCGTGCCTGGATTGTTGTATGTGTTGAGCTGTTTCTGAAGCCTCTTTGCATAGTCCAGACCTTGGGTCCTGTCTGGTGTGGGCTTCCTTGAAGACTACTTGGAAACTTCAGCTATTCTGGAAATAGTTAGCTCTAATGACAATCATAATTTCCTAATGGAGAAGTGCCCCAGTGCACTGCCTGTATATTGAGGTCAAGGTGGTTGTAATACCTAAAGCCAAGTGAGCATAACTCCCAGACAGACACCCCTTTTCCTTACTCACTCAAATTTTGATCATACATGCTGTCTTTACTTAAGCTTGCTTATTTGTACCCTATGACTATCATTAAGTGTTGTACCTTAGAATTCTTGATGAACATATCTTTTCTTTTATGTACCCTGAGAGCGTATGCACCAAGACAAATTCCTTGTGTGTCCAATCACACTTGGCCAATAAAAAAGTCTTCTATTCTATTCTATTCTATTCTATTCTATTCTATTCTATTCTATTCTATTCTGAGTTTAAAATTTGGATTAGAATGGCGCTTACCACATTAGATTTGGCATTTAGGAACAGCAGCCAGAGATCAAGGTCTCCAACAATGTACAAACTGAAGTTGGATTTTCAACCCCTTTCCTGTGATAACCCTCTTTTCCTCTTCTCTCTCTCTCTCTCTCTCTCTCTCTCTCTCTCCTTCCTTCCTTTCATCCTTCCCTCCCTCCCTCCCTCCCCATCACAGCACAATTTCCTAGTTCCAGTGCTCATCAGTTGACCAGACTATTTCCTAACTTCTCATTTCCCCAACTGTCTCTTCAAGAGCTAGGTGACAGTCGTGCTAGTCTTGGGAATAACCGCAATAAATCTCAATGCATTTGAAAAGAGCAAATGCTGTCTGCCTTCCCCTGGCTTTACCCTCTGCTGACTGAAAGAGGATGTCATTTCCAAAGAAGACATTTTGAGAAAACGGTGAAGTCACCTGGTCATGCACTTTCCACAACTAGCTCCTTTGCCAGTAATCTTACAATTGGCTGCTGAGGTACTTTTGTGGGCTCATTATAGGACATTCTTGGCATTGTTCATTGTAAGCTTGAATACTTGCATGTCTTTGATACAGAATTTCATTTCTTGGCATCTGAGCTCTTGTCACAAAGTAGAATGAGATACCAATATGGAGAAAAAGAGTTTTCAGAAAATAAAAAGAAAATGGTTTTTTTTGAAGTCACCCAGTAATGTTTCATTGTCAGTGGTATATTGGCAGAAGAAGGAAATTGAACACCGTTCTCTTTTGAAATAATTTATTACTATCTCCTTTGAACAGCTAGGAATTGATTACAAAAATTCTTTGATCTCCTATATTGCATTCCTCTTCAGGTTTGTAAAATCTAGTACCCTACAAATAAATTGGCTCTTATAATTCTACAGCTGTTGTATCATGTTGTTTGGGGAAGAATGGGAGTTGAACTCCCAGCACATCAACCAGGATACAAGCCTGGGAAGTTAACAGACTTAACAGTAACAGAATTGGAAGGGACTTTGGAGATCATCTAGGCCAACCCTCTGCTCACGCTAGGGGTACTAGGGATTCGAACCACCAAACTGCTGAGCTTTCTGATCGACAAGCTCAGTGTCTTAGCCACTGAGCCACCTAGTCAGGCTTAATATCAAGTTAATATCATTATTGGTTATTTTTATTCATCTTTTTGTATTATTCCTCTTTGAAAAATGACATTGCTTCGTTTAACTTTGATAACTGTTTAACATTATCAAAGATATACACAATTTTTTTCAAAGCTGTATGATAAAAGAAATGTTCCAAGCTCTTTTTCCTTTATTCTTTTTCCTTTACAATTTTGTAACAATTGATTCCAACAACATCCAGAGATATTTTGGAGAATTACTGCTACACTACCTTGTTCTGACATGCCTATTTTTAACTTGGTACAGGTAGTCCTCGACGTATGACCACAATTGAGCCTAACATTTCTGTTGCTAAATGAGACATGTGTTATTTTAAAGTTGTTAGCTTTGATATGGTTGTTTTAATATAGAATTGCTGAAGACCAAGGATGTATATTTTTAAATAGACATATGTTTCTTCCTTGGCTTACATATTTCATAAAAGTCCTTTGGGTTGATGGTTATTTACCTCATCCCAGTTTTGGGCGTGATGCTTTAATGGCCCTTTTATAACTAGTGGACTTCAACTCCCAGAATTCCTGAGCCAGCCATGCTCAGTCATAAAGGGGCCATTGTTCCCTACCTCTGCTATAACCACTACCCCAAACTGCCTCTTTAGATATCTATAAGGGTAAAATAAATATAACAATCTATAGGTCTGATAATTTTGCAACCCAAAGAACTCAGTATTAGTTATACATGCATATTCTATTAGATAATTCCTCCTTGTATTGATACAACTGTAAAAACCGTATTATTCAGACATTACGCATGGCTGCTTCAGAAACACAATTGCATTTTCCATGTCAAAAAACAAGCCGTGGATGCTATCCTGAAAATTAAAAATCTAATCTGGCTTTCTTGCAGCTATGAATATTCAAAATAATGAATATTGTTCCCTTGTTGAAAGCTGACGAACAGGACCGATTCCCTCCACCTCCCGTCTTTTTTGATGATAGAAAAACTCATTAGAAATGTGATGTTATTAGCAGTTTCTCTTGAATTGCAAATTTCTATCATACTATAACTAGTATTATGATAATGATGAAATTAAATTAAATTAGCATATCACATACTATACAGGAAAAGTGTTAATACATTATAGTAATACAAGACAACAGATAATTGCCAGCTTAATAAGAATTTGTCCTCTGAAAAGATCATTTGGCTTACATCTTCTTCCTGCAGGCTTGGAAAATTGTTGCTCATACTAGTTTATTTTGTAAAGCCAATCACAGGTTAAGTAAAAGACTATCTATCATAATACTTTGGAACTGGATGGTATATTTTTATTTATTTATTTACTTATTTATTTATATCTTGCCTTTATTATTTTTATAAATAACTCAAGGGGGTGAACATACCCAATATTCCTCCCTTCTCCTATTTTTTCCTACAACAACCCTGAAAGGTGGGTTGGGCCAAGAGAGAGCGACTGGTCCAAAGTCACCCAGCCAGCTTTCCTATCTAAGGTGGGACTAGAACTCACAGTCTCTTGCTGATTGGTCCAAAGTCACCCAATCAGCTTTAATGTCTAAAGTGGGACTAGAACTAATGTTCTCCTATTTGCCCAAAGTTACCCGGCCAGTTTTCATGCCTAAAGTGACATCGTAACTCATCTTCTCTTGGTGTTTGGCTCAAAGTTACCTAGCTAGCTTTTTTGTCTAAGGCAGGACTGGAACTCATAGCCTCCTGGTTATTAGGCCAATACCTTAACCATCCAATTTTGATCTACTGACTAGGTTTCGTCTGATAGCTGAGGATTTGTCACAGATAAATAATTGCATATCGGTTTTCTGATAACAGCTTTCCTTCCCGCCTTGACTTCTGATCTCTCTTTCTCTTTGTTCTTGCAGTTCCTCCGTGGTTTATCACTCACCCTTCAAATCTCTATGCCTATGAAAGTATGGACATCGAGTTTGAATGTGCTGTCTCCGGAAAACCAGCCCCTACAGTACAATGGATCAAGAACGGAGAAGTTGTCATTCCTAGTGATTATTTTCAGATAGTGGTAATTATCAGTGCTTGTTATATAACACCTTGTGAAACCAGTTCAACAGCATCAATCTCAATTGTAAAATGATTCCAGCAAATTTGTTTTTTTTTTAATGGTCATAGAGCAAGGTGAGCTTTCAAAGTTAGCACTTGGCTAATAATGTACACGGCGGCTTAGTGGCTAAGACGCCGAGTTTGTTGATCGAATGGTTGGCAGTTCAGCAGTTCGAATCCCTAGTGCCGCGTAACTGGGTGAGCTCCCATTACTTGTCCCAGCTTCTGCCAACCTAGCAGTTTGAAAGCATGTAGAAAATGCAAGTAGAAAAATAGGGACCACCTTTGGTGGGAAGGTAACAGCGTTCCGTGCGCCTTTGGCATTTAGTCATGCCGGACACATGACCACAGAGACGTCTTTGGACAGTGCTGGCTCTTCAGCTTTGAAATGGAGATGAGCATTGCCCCCTAGAGTCGGGAACGACTAGCACATATGTGCGAGGGGAACCTTTACCTTTTAATAATGTAATAAGATACATCAATTAAATGATTGTGTTGAAAGTAAGGATGGAGAGGAAAAAGATGAAAGCCATTTCTCCCATGACCTTCTGTAATTTCTGTTTCAAGTAGTTTTAATCATAAGAACGATGCCCAACAAGCCATCATTACAGGTATATATCTACATATGATAGGAACTGGAAATACCTCACAGAAGGCAGCTCCTTGAGAGTCAGGGAATACGTCTCAAACTAATCCTGCCAAGACTGCAGACATAACCCTTGTAACATCTTCCCTTTTTCATTAATGCAACTATCACATTTTAAACCCTTATAAAACCTTATTAACCTTATAAGCATTATATATATACATTAAAACAATATAAAACACTGTATTATTAAAACATTATAAACATTATAAAACATTGTGAAACATACAAAGGTCCGATGCAAGCAACTGTAGCATCTTCCCTTCATATTAACACAACTATCACATATTAAAACATTAGAAAACACAACTATTACATATTAAAACATTATGAAACATTATGAAACATACAAAATTCCAGTGCTAGCAAATGTAACACCTTCCCTTCATATTTACACAACTATCATATATTAAAACATAATAAAACATTGTGAAACTGTCAGCCTGCCCCAGATCAGTGTTTGAGAAAATAAAAACCCAACTCCATCATGTTGAAGAAATTGGTAATTTATATCAGACAAGTCTGGATGCCGCAAAAGCAAAGCTGGAACTGGAAGTAAATCAAAACCCCAGAGTCATATTCTCTCCTGAACCCTCCCCCTACTAGAGGTCAATTCAGTAATAGTCCAATGTCTTCTCCCTCCTCAGCCACGTGTAGTTTCACTTCCGATATTCTCCCTCTGTCAATCTTCTGGATGGAATGTGGAGTCAGCAGCTGCCGTTACATTCACGCGCCAAAACAATTCAAACATCTATTTTCAAAAAGGCTTTTCCCCTCTCCCACACATGCAATGTCAGCCGACGCTGGGAACAGTGAAAACCTCCCCCCTCCTCCATGAAGCAAATAAGACATTCAGTAGAGCAAACTTTTAACAAGGTAATAAAACAGTCAGATAATCTAGTAGGAGAAATACACTAAATTAAAGCGGAGGCTGACAGAAACATACAAAGTTCCGATGCAAACAATTGTAACAATTCCCCCCCACCCCTTTGCTCTTTTCTAATAACTGGGTTTTTTTTTAATTTCTATATAAGTGATTTTAATTAGTCATCATCTGTTGAGAGTGATGATATCATAACACTACGCAATAATTTAGCTAGATTTGTAGACCAAATCAGATCTATAAGAAGGTATACTTTGCAATGCAGGTTAAGTGGGTGATTTTGACCCAGTTAAGAACTTTTGTAGTACTCCTTGAAAAAATACCCTTCCAATTATACTCTTCCAATTCTGACATATGTTTAAACTAAGTAATAAAGCACCCATATCTTATTTGTACCAAGCCCTATTCAAAATGTGCTTTATTCAGTGACTTCTCCTCAACCATGGCCTGCTACACTCAGGGCCTCTGGTGGCTCAACAGACTAATGCAGTCTGTTATTAACACAGCTGCTTGCAATTACTGCAAGTTCAAGTCCCACCAGGCCCAAGGTTGACTCAGCCTTCCATCCTTTATAAAGGTAGGTAAAATGAGGACCCAGATTGTTGGGGGCAATAAAAGTTGACTTTGTATATAATATACAAATGGATGAGACTATTGTTTAACACAATGTAAGCCGCCCTGAGTCTTCGGAGAAGGGCGGGATATAAATTCAAATAAAAAAATAAAATAAAAAAAAAGTATCATTGACTTAATCTTGAACTCACGAGACAGTTTACAAAGTGATAGTCCTTAAATCAGTGTTTTTCAACCTCAACAATCTTAAGAGGTTTAACATCCAGAAATCCCCAGCCAGCATACCCAAATTTTTGGAGTTGAAGTCCATATATCTTATAGTCTGTAGAGATTCTCAGTTATCATGGTTGTCCCAAAGGTGCTTTTTCAGGAGGCAACTGAACTTTCTTGTTTTTTTCTTTTGAAGACATTTTGCTTCTCATCCAAAAAGCATCTTCAGCTCTGACAGGATAGTGGGGAATGGAAGGATTGTGGGGAATGGAAGATATAAATAAAATAAATGGATATAAATCCTTCCATTCCCCACTATCCTGACAGAGCTGAAGAAGTTTCGTGGATGAGAAGTGAAACGACTTCAAAAGAAAAAAACAAAGTCCAGTTGCCTCCTGAAAAAGCACCTTTGGGACCACATATCTTAAAGTTGTTGAGGTATGGATGGAAACTAATCAAGGAGAAAAGCCCTAAAATTAAGGAGAAATTTCCTAACAATAAGACACTGAAACGGCTTATCTCCAGAAATTGTGGGTGTGCCATCATTGGAGGTTTTTAAGAAGAGATTCGATAACCATATTTTTGAAATGGTATGGAGCAGAGGTGGGTTTCAGCAGGTTCTGACCGGTTCTGGAGAACCGGTAGCGGAAATTTTGAGTAGTTCAGAGAACCGGTAATAAAAATTCAGACTGGCCCCGCCCACATCTATTCTCTGCCTCCCGAGTCCCAGCTGATCGGGAGGGAATGGGGATTTTGCAGTATCCTTCCCCTGGAGTGGGGTGGGAATGGAGATTTTACAATATTCTTCCCCTGCCATGCCCACCAAACCATACCCACCAAGCCATGTCACACTCACCAAGCCACACCCACAGAACCGGTAGTAAAAAAATTTGAAACCCACCACTGGTATGGAGTCTTCTGCTTGTGCAGGGGATTCAACTAGAAACCTTCCAACTCTGTTATTCTGAGAAACACGGCCGTATATAAAGGAACCACAGAACCATCATGCCAAGCAGTCTCATTCTGATTTTGCTTCCTTCTTTAGTTATATGTTAAAAAAATGGGTGCCTTTTGTTACATGCACTTTTTAACAAGCCAAAAGTAACTTCTTCCCAATAAAAACTAGACATTTGAAGAAAATTTCCTGTCAGGAGAAAAAAAGAAAAATTGATTTCCCCATTTTCAGTCTCCCATAGGCCCAATAATTTCCAAATGGTGTAGTAGTATTTTTCATGTTTAAATCTGAAAAAAAGGCCAGAAGGGAGTCCTTGAGGCCAGGAGGTTTCAGAAAATCTCCACAAAACAGAGAAAAATTGCCAAAGAAGTTATGCAGCACTGCAGTATAAATCTGTAGCTTGACCTAAAAGGGAATACTGTAAGAGCATGATCACTATACAAAGATCTGAGAAAAAATGTCGGGTCTTGATGCATATTCAGAGAAAAATGGGCTTGAGATCAAACTGTGAAGAATATTTGCTGTTCAGAGTGAAACTGTTGGGTTCTTGGTGCTCTCTGAGCCTGGTGATTTTCTGGCTAGCACTGATGATGTTACCTAGTTGGGTAATGAAACATCTTCCCCCCCCCCAAAAAAAAATCAAGCTGAGAGATCACCAAGAACCCCACAGATCAAACTGTTTGATGTGTGGGGTCCTTGGTGCTCTCTGAGAATGGTTGTTTTTTTTGCAGACGTTTCATGACCCAACTAGGTAACATCATCAGTGACTGCAACTGTGCGACTGAAGAAAAGGCCCATCATTATATGAAAATTGAGACTTTATCAAACAGCATATACACACATTTCAGAAAGGAAGCACCTTGATACAGAACTTCTGTAATATTTTTAACAGAACTGCTAAATCAAAAGTTAATATTCTGTATCGTAAATGGATACCTGTGTGACAACTCTGCACTCACAAATGTGGCATGTTATTTTTTATTTCAGAAGACGTTTACTGGGGCTTAAAACACTATGACCACACAGTACTATTCCCCAGTTTTAACAGCTTAGTTGTAAGCGATGTAACACATCTCGTACATAAGGCCATTAGTCTGCTGATACAAGACCCTTCTGTCAATAAATGGACAATGATGATCTAAATCAAACACCTTTTATTTATAAATGGCTTGGAATCCTTTCTCCTTATTTTCAGAAAATATCTGTTCAAGTCCATGCAACCTTACCTATTACTGTTTATAAGAAAGACAATAATAATAATAATAATAATAATAATAATAATAATAATAATAATAATAATAATAATAATAATAATAATAATAATAAAGATAATGCAATTTTGCTTGCCTGGAATTTTATTTTGCAGTTCTAAGCAAAACTGCTTCTATTTTCTTTTGTGTTCTCACTCAGAAATCTAAGTTTTACAGCAGAGGGTGCCAACTTAGAATTTTGTAGCTGTCGAACAGACTGACCTTCAAATCATTTTTCTTACTCGGAAGAAATATTTGAAAAACAAGGAGAAAACAATGAACAATTCAAATGCACTTCATATGCAAGATAGTAGTGGAGATGTTTTTTAGTAACAATTTTAAGTGCTAGATAAGAAATGTGAGCTACATTCTGCTCTGCAACATTATTGTTCTTTTAACAGCATAGTCTTTGGCTTTATAGCAGCGTAAACAAATAAGAGTAGCACATTTGCTTAGAAAATATACATTTTATTAAAGTTCTAGGATAGTGATGAGGGGAGATACATATGAATAGATATCTATATATTTGTCTCATTCAATGTTTTCTCAATGAAGTTAACATTTAGGCTTTTTTAATAACTATTTTCTTCTATAATTAGGAATCTCACATGCTAAAAATGTTAAGACGTAATGTATTAGTAATTTTTAAATTTATTTATTTTTATTTATTTTGCTATTGTCTTCTTCTAGGTTCTTTTCTCTTTTACAAACATCCTGGGCTAAGCTATAGTTTAGAAATACCCCTTATGATAAAGCATAAAATTTAGAATAAAACAGCACTATAAAACAATGCCTGCTGTTTAAATAAAAAAAGGCAAATGCAGAAAACAAAAGATATAAATATCAACATTGTCAACTTTACCATTTTTCTCAGGTGCTTAGCAGGGTTCGGTATGAATCATCTTTATCTCCCTGAGGAGAATATTTGAGAGCCTTGCTCAAATCAACAATATTTCAGAAAATAAAGATATGTGACTGCTCACTTTTTCATCTAATTTTATTAAAGCTTTCAATTAAAAAGTAAAAATTAATACAAACTACATTTTTTTAAAAAATAGAGGGTGTAGAAAAGGAAAAACAGAGAAAAATACAAATTACTTCATCCTGACAAGTACAAACAATGCTTTGTCACTACTCTCTTAAAATACAACAGATGCATTCTGCTCGTGATAACTCATCTCTCAATTTTAAACAAAATTTTGAAAGTTATTCATTTCTAGTCATGTGACAGCTACCTCCGTATATTGGGAAGTTTGCTTAGGAGGAAATGAATTGTCCATCCCATTTCTGTAGTTTCTGGGAAATTCAAGTACGATATACAGTTGAGGTAATTAGGTTTGTCTAGCACAGTGATGGCGAACCTTTAAAGCACCGAGTGCTGAAAAGGTCATGCGGAAATATTGCACAAACATGCACATGCTCGCTGGGGCCACACTCCAGAAAAGTTGAATATCCAGGTTCTAGCATTCATGCATGCCTGAAGATCAGCTGGCCAACGCCCATGCGCAGGCTGGTTTTCGGCACTGCTGCACACGTGAAGGCATCGCGCTCTGGAAAAGCCAAACTTCCGGGTTCTGGCGTGCATGCACACCTGACAATCAGCTGGCCGGCGTCCATGCACACACCAGTTTTCAGCACTGCCATGTGCGGAAAGGATAGCTGATCATCGTGTGCACATGCATGCCAGAAATCCAGAAGACAAGCAGGCAAGGCTGCGCGTGCCGGGTGACATGGTTTCACATGCCACTTTGGGCATGCGTGCCATAGGTTCATCATCACGGGTCTAGCATATCAAAGAGAAGAATTGAGGGGACATGATAACCATCTTCCAATACTTGAGGAGAAATCACAGAGTAGAGGGGAAGAAGCAATGGGTGGAAGTTCATCAGAGGGAAATTCAACCTGCAACTAAGAAGAAATTTTCTGACAGAACAATTAATCAATGGACTAGCCCAGGGGTCTCCAACCTTGGCAACTTTAAGCCTGGCAGACTTTAAGCCTGGCGGACTTCAAGCCGCGGTGTGGCTCAGGCTGTAAGAAGCTTGTTATTAAAACACAGCTGCCTGCAATTACTGCAGGTTCTAGTCCCACCAGGTCCAAGGTTGACTCAGCCTTCCATCCTTTATAAGGTAGGTAAAATGAGGACCCAGATTGTTGGGGGGGGCAATAAGTTGACTTTGTAAATATACAAATAGAATGAGACTATTGCCTTACACACTGTAAGCCGCCCTGAGTCTTCGGAGAAGGGCGGGATATAAATGTAAATTTAAAAAAAACAACTCCCAGAATTCCGAAGCCAGCTTTGCTGGCTGGGGGGTTCTGGGAGTTGAAGTCCACCAGGCTTAAAGTTGCCAAGGTTGGAGACCCCTGGACTAGCCTGTCTCTTGGAGTGATGGGTTCTCCATCACTGGAGGTTTTCAAAAAATAGACTGGATAACCATTTGTCTGGGATGGTAGAGGTTCTCCTGCCTTGAGCTATCACTAATTGCAACCTTCCCAGCCAATTTCTGACAAGCAAACTCAATGTGGGAAAGCTGGATTCATTTAACAACTAAGTCACATGATAGTGAGATGGGTGGCCCATAAATTTGATAAAGAAATAGAAACAAACAAGCAAACAAATAAATAAATGTCTACTGGATTAATATAATAACTGCAGCGATTCACGCAAAAAGTTGTAAAATCAGATGTGATTCACTTAACCACCTTGCTTAGCAACCAAACTCCCAATTGTGGTTCTAAGTAGAGGATTATCTATACAGGTAATCCTTGACTTACAACAGTTCATTTAGTGACCGTTCGAACTTACAATGACACTGAAAAATGTGACTTATGACCAGAGGTGAAATCTACTTACCTTCCTTACCGGCTTGGGAGTGCATGTGTGTGCACCACTTTTGATTTAGCGTCACATGCGCATGCAGAAAGGTAAAAAACACATTACTTCCTGGTTAAAACCAGGAAGTATTCACATTCAGGTGGATGGGTGGAGTTTTGCTCCGCCATCGCTACTGGATCATTGAACTACCAGCCATGATTGCTACTGGATTGCGTGATCCGGTCCTATCCGGTAGCATTTCACTCCTGCTTATGACCATTTTTTCACATGACTGCTGCAGCATCCCCATGGCCATGTGATCAAAATTCAGACACTCGGCACGGGACTCATATTTGTGTCCGTTGCAGCGTCCCGGGGTCAAGTGATCTGCTTTTGTGACCTTCTGATAAGCAAAGTCAATGGGGAAGCCAGCTTCACTTTAACAACTGCATTATTAACTTAACAATGGCAGTGACTTCTCTTAACAACTGTGGCAAGAAAGGTCGTAAAATGGGACGAAACTCACTGGACAAATTACTCACTTAGCAACCTTAAATTTTGGGCTCAATTGTGGTCAGAAGTCGAGGACCACCTGTACGCAAAACAAGTTGTTCCCAATGTGATCCCTTCCTTGAATTCACAGCTCCAATATAACCCTTTGGTTTGTTTTCTCTCTCTTTAGGGAGGCAGTAATCTGCGGATTCTGGGCTTAGTAAAATCAGATGAAGGCTTCTACCAGTGTGTAGCCGAAAACGAAGCTGGGAATGCACAAACCAGTGCACAGCTACTCATCCCCGAACCCGGTAAGCTGCAAAGAATGTACAGAATTTCCCGTTTCAATTTGTATGATTAACAGAGCTTTGAAATATGCCACCTTCTCCGGTCTGTGGCAGCATCCTTACTCATATGCTGGTTGGTTGCAATGACAGTGGTGGGTAATCACTCACGATATGCGTCAGCGGTTTCTACTTCAGGAGAAAGCCATTAGAATTTCCCTTAGAGGGAAGTGAGAAACCTCTGAGTTCATCAGAGCTATGGAGTATGTTAGATAGATGCATAAAGTATCTCCCTTGGGCAGAAATCCCATCTGGGTGGATAGAAACACATCCATGTCTAAGTGGTGCTTTTACTTCTGCTGACTCCTGGGATGAACTTTTCAGGAGCTTTATATCCGCCTCAAACAACCAGACCCATACGCGGAGAGTTCAAGATAGCTATTTTTATTATAAAGGAGACCCTGCGGATTTTATTCTGCTAGCTTTACCTACCGTATTTTTCGGAGTACAAGACGCTCCAGACTACTTTTGCACCTACTTTTTTTGGTGAGGGAAAAAAAGAAATCTGCCTCTGCCTCTGCCTCCCAGCAACTTTGCCTCATTGCAGCAAACAGCAAACAGCCTGCTTTACTTTCATTTTCATTTTCAGCATAGCTTGATTAGCACAAGAAAAAAATATATGCTCCCAGCAATTTACCTCTTTGCAGCAAGCAGCAGAGACCCGCGCAAAACAGCTGAGAGTCAGGAGGGCGATCCAACAATCAACTTGTGCTAATTAGGCTGCGCTGGAGCCGAAATGGGCTGTTTCTTCTTGCTGCTTGCTGCAAGGAAGTAAATTGCTGGGAAGCAGAGGCCAGACGGTGGGGGGCCAGCGGGTGGGTGGGGCTACATTCCGTGTATAAGGCGCACCTAAATTTTCACCCCCTTTTAGGGGGGAAAAAGATGCGTCTTATACTGCAAAAAATACTGTATTTATCTACTTGCATTTGCATGCTTTTGAACTGGTAGGTTGGCAGAAGCTGAGGCAAGTCACGGGAGCTCACCCCATTATGTGGAGCTCAGGTCTCGAACCTGGACAGCCGGCTTTCCAGCCGACAAGCCCAGAGTCTTAACTACTGAGCCAATGGGCTGCCCCAACTATTTATTATGTTCTTTATTATAAAATATAGGATTCATCCCAGGACTGACAGCATTCTCTTGGGAACCAACAGATATAAGGTCCCGAAGTTTGGTCCTAGCCCTTTGGCAATTGTGCAGTGACTCCCTGCTAATTCTGCACTTGAGTCCTTTATTTATTTATTTATTACTGGTAGTGAAAGCTTTATCAAAGATTATGCTTAGGGGTTCTGCTATATTAGTGGAAAGTTTTTTTAAGAGGTATGCGCATAGTCCATCAGGTCCAATAGATAGCGATGGTTTCAAGTTATGAAGAGCTTTTTCAACGTTATCTTCTGTGAAATCTATATGGGTTAAGTCATCATACTCAATGTTGGTGCGTTTATGGAATGTCGGATATGTGTTATTGCTGTTAACAAAAACTGAGCCAAAGAAACTGTTGCATAGGTTAGCTTTAACTGTTTTGTCATTGTATTCTTTGTATTCATATTATTATTATTATTATTATTATTGTTGTTGTTGTTATTATTATTATTATTATTATTATTATTATTATTATTATTATTCATATCATTTGTATTCATCATTGTATCCTTCTCCTTGCCAGGTTGGGTGCTTCCCAACGCTTTATGAGAAGGGAAGAAGAAGAAGAAAAAAAACCAGGGAAAATTTTCTTTGTTTTTTAGTAGCCAGTGCATTTTGACAAACAAAAGTGAAAAAACAAAAATGTGCATCCAATCCAATCTATATCCAATTCATGTCAGTGTGACATTCCTCCAGATTTAATCTATCAAACAAATGCACTGTGATCTTTTTAAGCGAAAGTGGGGGGGGAAATTGCCCTAGATAAAGTATTTTAGTTTGTATACATTTTCCCCAATGTACACTTCCATGCAATTTATCCTTATATATTCATTTTATGTAATTATCCTTAATACATAATGTTGTTTACATGAGCATTCCCAATGCACGCTTTTTTCCCCCTGCACGCTGCCAAATGTACTTTTTTGCCTGCAGACATGTTTTTAATATGCAGCGTTGGAGTTTAAAAAGATTTCGAGACAACTGATATAGTATAAAGTACATGCCAGTTCATACCATAGCAGTTTCTCTCTCTCTCTCTCTCTCTTTTTTGACGGATTGCAGAATTGTTCTTGGAAACATAGAATAGATTTTTTTTTTTTACATCCCTGATGGAAGATAATGTCATTCATGGGCCTGCCTATCCCTGTTGCAAACTGTTTATTTCCATATGGGCAGCTATAATTAAAATACTTTGCATTGGAACAAAAACATCATCCGAGGATGCTCAAACAGAATGCCTTATCTGGTTATTTTAAGCTGCCTTGTATTGGACCATTGTTTCAGAATTGCTTTGGAAAAGAGGAGCAGGTGAACGATAAGAAAAGAAATAATAGGTATGCAGGATATCCTTGCACTATTCTTCAGTAACAACAATTATTGCATCTCAGAGTCCTGCAGTCAGTCAAGAAGAGAGCAACAGTGAATAGGGAGGAGATGAAAAAAGGTAGAAACCCACTAATTAAAACAGAAATAATAATAAAAAGGTACACAGTGGCTTAGTGGATAAGACGCTGAGCTTGTTGATCGAAAGGTTGGCAGTTCAGCGGGTCAAATCTCTAGTGCCGCGTAACTGGGTGAGCTCCCGTTACTTGTCCCAGCTTCTGCCAACCTAGCAGTTCGAAAGCACGTAAAAAATGCACGTAGAAAAACAGGGACCACCTTTGGCGTTCTGTGCGCCTTTGGCATTGAGTCATGCTGGCCACATGACCACGGAGATGTCTTTGGACAGCGCTGCCTCTTTGGCTTTGAAACAGAGATGAGCACCACCCCCTAGAGTCGGGAACAACTACCACATATGTGCGAGGGGAATCTTTACCTAGTAATAAAAAATATAATAGAGCTGGTCTTCAACTTAGAATCATTTATATAGCAACTGTTTATTATAATTCATTTGCTAATTTCCACACCTGTCCTAGAAAGAAACAGGTAATTCAATAGAAGAGAATGCGTATAGCTGAGGGTTGGACTACGGAGTCCTCAGTGCTTTCTCAGCTTGGTTGTTTGCTTGCAAACATTTCATTGCCCAACTAGGTAATGTCATCAGTGCTACAGTGGGATGCGGGGCTTCCTCCTTGTTGATATATAGTAGCTTGCCCTGCCAGATTGGTAGAGATTTGATTAGGGGTAATTGATTAGGATAAGGAACTAGCAAGGAGAAAATGACACTCTCATAATACTGGTAGGGCAAGCTACTGTTTATAAGCAGAGAGCAAGCCCTACATTCACTAAGAGTGATGATAGCAATAGCACTTAGATTTATATACAGCTCCATAGTGTTTTACATCAGGGGTCTCCAACCTTGGTCCCTTTAAGACTTGTGGACTTCAACTCCCAGAGTTCCTCAGCCAGCTTTGCTGGCTGAGGGACTCTGGGAGTTGAAGTCCACAAGACTTAAAGGGACCAAGGTTGGAGACCCCTGTTTTACAGCACTCTCTGAGTGGTTTACAAATGTCAGCATGTTGCCCCCACAACAACCTGGGTCCTCATTTTATTGACCTCGGAAGGATGGAAAGCTGAGTCAATCCTGAGCCGATCAGGATCGAACTCCAGGCTGTGAGCAGAGTTTAGCCTGCAATATTGCATTCTAACCACTGTGCCACCATAGCTCATGATATTACCTAGCTTTGTAATGAAACAGCTGCAAGCAGATGACCAAGCTTAGTTAACTGCTTGAAATTATAACTGTGAAAATTGAAAACAGTGACTTATGACTGGTCCTCATACTTACAACCACTGTAACATCCCCATGGTCACATAATCAAAACTCAGGTGCTTGGCAACCAACATGTATTTATGATGGTTGCAGTGTCCCAGGGTTGCGTGATCACTATTTGCAAACTTCCCAGCTTGCATCTGACAAGCAAAGTCAGTGGAGGAAGCTGAATTCACTGAGGACCAGAGGTGGGTTTCAGCAGGTTCTGACCAGTTCTGGAGAACCGATAGCGGAAATTTTGAGTAGTTCGGAGAACCGGTAGTAAAAATTCTGACTGGCCCTATCTATTCTCTGCCTCCCAAGTCCCAGCTGATTGGGAGGAAATGGGGATTTTGCAGTAACCTTCCCCTGGAATGGGGTGGGAATGAAGATCCTTCCTCTGCCACACCCATCAAGCCATGCCATGCCCACCAAGCCACGCCCACAGAACCGGTAGTAAAAATAATAATAATTTGAAACCCAATACTGTGATTCACTTAACAATTGCAGTGATTCCCTTAACAACCGCAGCAAAAATTATAATAAAATGAGGTGGGATTCACTTAACAGAAACCTTGCTTAGCAACAGAAATTCTGAGCCCAATTGCCGTCAAAATTTGAGGGCCACTTTTAATTGGGTTTTTTGCTTTTTTCTCCTCTTCATATTCACTGTTATTTTCTTCTGTTTGACATTCATGTCTAAGTAAACACACCCAATCCAAAGGTTTTTGACCAGTGATCCTGAAAATAGTCTGAATCATTTCATTTATAGTGTACACTTAACAAATGTATGTGATACGTGGATTACAAAGCATATTGAATACTCTTGTTGGAGATTCCTTTTCGAATGTTCTTCTGAGCCTGTAAGAATTCCAGCATAGGACAGGGTAGGGACACACATGTGTTTCTCTTTTTATGTCCATGTGCTCAGTCAATGTGCTTCCTTCACTTACCTTGAATTTAGCTACTTAATTAGTATTTGTGGCCATGGACACTATTGCAAAGATTTAACATGAACAAAATACATGGCAAAACCAGAGAGCAGTAGCCTCTGGAGGGGTGGTACATAGGTAACATGGACCAATGTCAGCAGCACACTGGTGTCCTGTTGCAAATCTTTCTGACTTGTATTATGACCATGATGGCGAACCTATGGCATGCATGCCAGAGGTGGCACACAGAGCCCTCTCTGCTGGCACGTGAGCCCCAGGTCAGATCTTCGTGGCGTTTCTTTTGTGAGCTTCTATTTTCCTGCAAACGACGAACTAGAAGCTCACGGAAGAAAAAGATCTTAGCTATTGCTGTGCTGCCGGTGTTGGGATGCCCTGCCTCCCATCAGCCAGCTGGTCGTTGGGTCTCTGCTACGCATGCGCGCATGCCTGCCCATGCACACCTTTTGTGCATGTCCATGCATATGCACATTCACGCATGTCTGTGCCTGTACAACTTTCAGTTTGGGCACTCGGTGTGTAACAGGTTCACCATTACTGTATTATGACATTCAACACAAGCTGTGCTGTTGCCAAATAGTGTGGAGAGAGGCTGGATGGTAGAGAGTTCTCTGCATTGGACTCTTGTGTATTAATAAAAATCAATGAAGGACGCCTAAATGTGATACTGAATTTATCGGTGCTGATCATCTTTATGCTCCCTCCTCTCATTCCATTGGGAGAGCATTCCATAGATAGTGCTTTGTTTCCCATCCCACTCCTTGGTGCTTCCAGGTTGAAAGGATTAGTTGGTGACATCACTGTTGCCCAGGGGACACCTGGTGTCCTTTCATGTCCCCATGAAGTTGCCCACCAAAGTGCTACCCGTCTATTTACTCACGGTTGCTCATTTTTGAACTGTTGGGCTGGCAGGAGCTGGAGTGGGTGATGGGAGCTCGCCCGGCTACGCAACAGCAACTGGGTCTCAAACACAAGCCTGACGATTGTCAGCCCAGAATGAGCCCTACTTTGTTTTATTGGCAACATGATTGTGAACTCACATGTTCACTACTGGCACTCAGCTTAGATTTACCGTATTTTTTGGACTATAAAACGCACTCTCCACCTCCCCCCCCCAAAAAAAAAGTGTGTGCGCATGTGCTCACATTTGCAAACTGGTAGGTAAAGTAAGTGAATACCACCCCTGGTTGTAAGGATATTTTATCCACCTATTTATTTGTTAATGACAAACTAGAATTTCCATGTTCAACTCATGGTATTTCACACCGATATCAGCCTTCCTCCTCTCCCTGCTACAATGCAATTTAATTCACCTCTGACAGCTGTTATTTGATTTTTGGTGTGTGTTGTTGTTGTTTTTTAAATGATTTGGCATTAGACTAAAATGAAAGCGAGCAGAAAGGAAGGCAAGTCCTAAAAGGTGACGGAGACCCATTGCAAATGGTCTCCATCCCTTTCCCGGCCCCTATCAGTGATGGATTGCTTTCCCTTGGCAATTTAATCAGATCTCCATACAATGCCACCCTGAGTCCTCCGAGAATTTGGAAACGGCAGCCTGCACAGATGGCAGGAGAGGCAGAGAGAAATACAAATGGATCACTGGGTTTGACCACAGCGGGAAGAACATTGTTTAAAATTTCATCAATAAATGGGCACCATTCCTTGCTCACACAGTGCAAATGCCGGCTCCACATCTGTCCTGTTCCTGCTTCTCCATGGGCCCCACGGACAAGGACTTTCCCCTGGCAATTAGGACAATTCGCTTTGTGCTGAGACCCAGACAATAACCTATTAAAGTAACCCATTTGCTCTTGGTGGATATTTATAAAAGCCTAATGAGTTTTCGATATAGTATTGTGAGAGGTGTCTAGCTCATCCTTCTTGCAGTCGTTACATCTGATGAAAGGCTAGGAGGAAGGTGTTAATGGAAGATGGATCTCTGTATGAAGAGGCACCATCAGGGATAATTCATCCCAAATGATTGAATGCTAAATGCTTTTCAAAGTAAGGCCAAAAGCCTCATTTTAAAAATGAGGTCAGGACTATGTTTTATGTTTGAGGACTATGGGAATATAGAAATAAATGTACACCATGTTCTGTGGGCTTCAGCTTTCTGGAAATCAATTATTATTATTGTTGTTGTTGTTGTTATTATTATTATTTTATTTACACAAAATGACAGTATACACAGCAAACAAAATAACTATGCTGGATTTCGTATTATTATTATTGTTGTTGTTGTTGTTGTTGTTGTTGTTGTTGTTGTTGTTGTTGTTAATCTTTAGTCATTAAACATGAAACTCAGTCAACTGAACATTTTAAAAGGCATCACAAATACCACTGACTGGTGCTGATGGTTGATACGGGTTGCTGCCAGCATCCTAGGTATCAACCCAGTACCTTCTTAAAATATATGATGTTCCAAGTAGCGCAGTTTTTTTGCGGTTCTGCTGGTGTTATTGCAGGAAGCTGCAATTTGTGATGTACCTTATAAAATTCTTGGACATGGTACCAAGTGCCCCGATGACAATGGGCATCACTGTTACATGTTTCATCCATAGCCCTGTAGTTTTGATGGCCAGTTCGCAATATTTCGTGATTTTTTCCAGTTCTTTTTCTTCAACTCTGGCATCTCCTGGTACAGCAATATCAATAAACTGTATGCTTTGGCCCTTGACAACTGTCATGTCTGGTGTGTTGTGTTCCAAATGATGATCCGTCTGTATTCAAAAGTCCCACAAGATCTTCACCTTATCATTTTCTATAACTTTTTCCACTTTGTGCTCCCATGACTTTTTGGCTACAGCTAAATCATGTTTTTTACATAACAGCCAGTGGATTAATTTAGCAACTCGATCATGTCTAGTTTTGTAATTGGTTTGTTCAATTTTGCTGCATTCACATATTAAATGTGAAGCAGTTTTGACTTTGTTGTTGCATAGTTGGCAGTTTGGATTGCCAGTGGATTTTTGTATCTTTGCTTTCATGGGATTAGTTTGTAGTGCTTGTTCTTGAGCAGTGAGTATTAAACCTTCTGTTTCTTTCTTGATGGTTCCCATCTTAAGCCATGGCCATTATTTATTTATTTATTTTTATTCCTATTATTATTATAGCAAATTTTACCCTTGAAAACCTACTGATCAATTCCAATTTTCAGAACATGGAAGTGTGTCTTCATAACATTCCCAGAGATCCAAGTGGTGGATTTTGCACTACATGAGTAGTTATCCATTCTCAGACCTCTTCACTTTTACTTAAAATACGCTACCTACTGTATACTGACTTATGGGTAATAACTTATGGTTCTGACGGTAAGAGTTGCCTTGTAGTGAGATGGGCAGCAAACAAATTGAATGAATGAATGAATGAATGAATGAATGAATGAATGAATGAATGAATGAATGAATCCACATCAGCTAAAGCTAACAGGTTCCCACAAAAGCAGGTACTAACACAACCTGAAACCATATGTTTGTTGCATTCCAGAGAATGGTAATCATATTAACTATTTGACTGATTCTGAATAATGTGAATAGTGAAATCACATGAATTACATTTTTTTTAAAAAATTGATTGATTTATTAATTAAATTTTTATGCCACCTATCTTGCTGTCATGCAACTCTGGGCAGCTTACAATTTGAGAAATCTGTATTGCAAAAGAATCATGGGACAATAATTATAGCATTAAAATTGTCAGTGAAATAGCTAAGATGGGGGGTGGGGTGAGGACATAAAATGGAGTGGAAGTGGGGTCTTCTATTTAATGCAGTAATCACCTCTGCAGAGGATGACATGCCCACGTCCAGATCTCAGACCAAGTGGCAAAAGGAGGTTTTTAGGCCCTTACAGAAAGTCAAAAGGGTAGGAGCTGTCCAAAATAAATAAATAAAAACAGATGTGAAGATCCGTTTAAACCGATTTATTGTTACCTAGCCTATGCACAGGTATCTTCTCAACTAACAGTTAGCACCTGTTTTGAATTAGATATGTGTCCATGGAATTCAAGGGGAGTTGGACTTAGTCTGCTTGTGGCTACATCCTCTTGTGGTCCGCCAGCAGCCTACGGAGCTGGCAACGGAGTCAGACAGCGATGAGGCTGAGGAAGAGCATGGGCCAGTCCTGGAGGTTGGGGAAGGCCCGGATGAGGGCTCTGTATCAGAGGCTGAGGTAGGACCAGGGCCATCTGGGAGTGAGGTGCGAACTCCAGAGGCTCCAGAGACTGACAGTAGTGAGGCAGAGGAACAGGCTCCTCCTGTTCCTAATGCACACATGAGAAGAGCTGCCAGAAGGCAAGAGCAGCTCAAGCAAAGAGGATGACTCAGGAGTAGGGCCAAGAGATGATTGCCCCCTCCCATAAGGCTTAAAAGACCAGCAACAGTGTTTGGGCTTTGCCGGAAAACAACATTGATAGCTTCATCTTCTTGCATTTATTTTGTATCGGTGTCTTCTGAACTTTTGCCAAGAAAGACCTTTGGCAGTTTGCCTAATTGGACCAAGATTGGTGATAGGATTGAGGAATTTGTGTTGGGAGGAATTTGGTTTAATTTAGTTGAACTATGCTAGAATGAAGTAATTCTCAGCTGTTTGAAAAAAGTTTGTTGTGTGTTGTATCCCCCTCCCCACTTCACAGAGTTGACGCAGAGAAACGCGTCCCACAGTCCTTTATATTTGAAACAGACCTGATTTTCTGTAGTGAAAGCAAGACTTGGCAGTTACAGTGCAATGGCCTGCCAAGTTCTGAGTTCTTTATCTCTTACAGAGACAGAAGCCCACGTGTCCAAGATCTATTGCCAAGAGCTCACAGAAAAACGCCTTTGCACAGTCCAGGCCTTTAACTCCCAAATGACCAATCTGCAGTTCGCACTTGGTAGCTTTTGTCCATCACAAGGGCCTGATGGCAACTCCACCCGCTTTTATCCCCTGTGGGGTGTGGCTCAGTGACTCAGCACTCTCTGGGCCTGCCACAACTCTTCCTCTGCTGCTCACGCCTCTCTTTCCGACGCTGCCTAGGATCAATCCAGGATTGATCCTCCTCGTCCTCTATCTGTGGGGGCTCTGACATGCCTTCTTTCTGGCCTTCCGCTGGCACTTGAGGCATTGCCAGGAAGGAGGGACCTGGAGCGGGAGGCCTTGTCGGCTCCTCTCCCTCACTCTCCGAGTCATCCTCCTCCATGAGGACAGGCTCGGGGGCCAGAGTCACAACAGTTTTTTTTTACACTGACTGAGTTTCTTACTGGGTCCCAACACATCCTGATTCTAAGCTGATCCCCTTTTCACTCTGTTGATTCTTCTCCTATATCAGCGGACCTTAGATATTTGATTTTATGCAAAATGATGCAAATATATAATGAGGTATATTATAATGACCTTTGTTTTCAGAAAGAAGCATGATGGAAGTTTTTCAATAAAGGGGAAATATAGAAAAACTTAGTGTCATGCTCATATATCATCTTTACAGATGTTGTTAACACTATACTATGGCAGCATATGATGGTACAATGTTTCAATCAATTTCAGGATGAAAACTCATCAATGAGGAGGAGGAGTATAATTTATTAACCTTGTATGATATCAGTTTCTCAAGGACTCTAGAAGGACCCGAGGAAGAAATCTCTGCCCCTCCCACTTTCCCTTTCCAACCCAGCCTTCCAAGGGGACCCGAGAGGAAGAAATCTCTGCCCCTCCCACTTTCCCTTTCCAACCCAGCCTTCCAAGGGGACCTTTGAGGGAGAAATCTCTGCCCCCTCCCCACTTTCCCTTTCCAAGGCAGCCTTCCAAGAGGACCTCTCGAAAAGAGCGAAAGCTTTCTCCTGGTCGTTTTACCACCACCATACCCTCCACGCCGGCCATCCTAGGCTGGGTTAGAAACAAGGAGGGGGAAGTTCAAGGACCACATCGATGGCACGAGCTCAGATTGCCGGCTGGGGATGATGGGCGCTGCAGTGCGATCTCGGGAGAGACTAGGGGGGAAGAAAGAATGACTGTTTCCCCACACCCTAGGATTGGGGAAAACATTGACCCCCCCCCCTTAGTTGCGGGAGAAGGGTTGCGCTTCAAAGCGGTCGCCTCCATCCATCAATCCATCCTTCCTTCCTTCCTTCCTTCCATCCTTTTTTTTTTCCCAGCGAGCGGCGCGGGGGGGTGGCACGGAAGCAAGACGTGTCACGGGGCATGTGAACTGGGTATGTCTAGTTTAGGGTGACATGATAGGAACATTCCAATATCTCAGGGCTGCCACAAAGAAGGGGGAATCAAACTATTCTCCAAAGCACCTGAGGGCAGGACAAGAAGCATGGGTGGAAACTAATCAAGGAGAGAAGCAACCTAGAACTAAGGAGAAATTTCCTGACAGTTAGAACAATTAACCAGTGGAACAACTTGCCTCCAGAAGTTGTGAATGCTCTAACACTGGAAGTTTTTAAGAAGATATTGGATAAGCATTTGAAGTGGTATAAGGTTTCCTGCGTAAGCAGGGGTTAGACTAGAAGACCTCCAAGGTCCCTTCCAACTCTATTATTCTGTTTTTTTGTTCTGTTTTCTTTCTAATCTATCTATCTATCTATCTATCTATCTATCTATCTATCTATCTATCTATCTATCTATCTATCTAATTAGCTAGCTAGCTAGCTATCATTATCTCGCTTCAAAAGACAAAACCTAAACACGAAGTTGTAGCTGAATAGCCCTACATAATTTAGCTTTTTCCAAGCTGGTGATTTCCAAAGGCTTTGAAATGCGACTTTCCTCATCCTCTGCCAGGATAAGCTGATGTGCTCAGAAGGCTGGGAATGGTGGCATTTCACATTTCTTGTGGGCAGAAGGTGGACCCTATGTTTCCTTGAAAACACCTCCCAATATTTATTAGAGTGACTTCTCTCCCAGAAGAAAGGTGCGAGCGCTGTTTAACAATCCGTCAGCTAAATCCTATCGAGTCAAAGGGCCAGTCAATGGGGCTAGGATGAATTCTGGGTCACCAGGGACCCTTTTTGTGCCCGTTCCCCAACCAGGGCGGCCAAGCAGCCGCTCTTTAGCGGCTCTGGAATGGATGTTGAGGTAACCCAAGAGGCAGCCTCTTTTCAACTCCCCGCCTTTTTTAAACGCGTCCTGCCGGGCGGCGACAGGGACGCGGACACCAAAAGCGGCGCCTGCTCTTCTCCGCTTTTATTTTATTTTAGTATTCAATCGGCAGCAGAGGCTCGAGCCTTCTGGGGCGCCGGAAAAGGAGCCGAGGAGCTGCAGCAACGTTGCAAGAGAGCAGAAAGAGGGGTGGGGAGAGAAGCAAAAAGAAGAAGAAGCAGCAAGCTTTCCAGCCGACTTCGTGTGGCGCGAGAATCCGATCCACCGCCTCCTTCCCCGGCCGACAGGGCTGAACTGCCGCTGCACCACCACTTCCCAAAACAGATTTCCAGACTTGGAAGCAGCCCGCCAAAAGGAGGAGGAGGAGGAGGAGGAGGAAGGCGAGCGCCGGCTGCTCCTGCTGCTGTTTCGCCTCCGCCCCTTCCAGCGCCTTGACGAGAGCGAGAGAGAGCAGAGAAGGAACCGCGCCGTCCGACCGGCTGTGTGTGTGTTTGTGGTGGGGTCTCGTCCCAGCCACCCACCCACTCGCTCCCTTTCCTCTTCGGAGCGTGGGCTGATCTTAGCCGCTGTCGGCGGGCCGCCGCCTCCTCCTCTTCCTCCACGCCGCTCCTCTTGCACGCCTCAACCCCCATCCCCCACCCTCTCCGCGCGTGAAGGTCACCTCCTCCCTCTTCCAGGCGGCGGCGGCGGCGGCTCCCGGCGGGGCGCCACAGCCCGCAGCTCCGCCTCCCACCTTCCTCCTTGCTAAAGGGCCAAAGTCGGCTCCGCCGCCCCGCCGCGGGGACCGAAGGTCGCAGTCAGCGAACGGTGAAAGCGACATGCCGAGCGCCACTCCGCTTTCACCGTTCGGCTGGACTGCGACCGCTTGGCTCGGCTCCGCAGTAACTCCCGCCAGGCTGTGCCGCGAAGAAACCATTTAAAAGCCCAACTTCTGAAGCACGGAGGGAGAAGAAAGAAAGCCCTGGCGGGGCTTTTAAATGGTTTCTTCGCGCACCGAGCTGCCGGTCGCAGTCCAGCCGAACGGTGAAAGCGAGCGGCGCCGCATGTCGCTTTCACCGCTCGCTGGACTGGGACCGCTTGGCTCGGGTCCGCAGTAACTCCGCCAGGCTGTGCCGAAGAAACCATTTAAAAGCCCAACTTGAAGCACGGAGGAGAAGAAAGAAAGCCCTGGCGGGGCTTTTAAATGGTTTCTTCGCGCACAGCCTGGCGGAGTTACTGCGGACCCGAGCAAGCGGTCCCAGTCCAGCCGAACGGTGAAAGCGAGCGGCGCCGGCATGTCGCTTTCACCGCTCGCTGACTGGGACCGGCTTGGCTCAGGTCCGCGCGGCGAACTGCTCAGCCTTGGGCAAATCCCGCCGGACGATCTCGCCGCCTCTTTGGCGTCTCCTGTGCGGGGTTCCCGAAGTACATCAAGACGTAGACTCGAGTATAAGCCGAGGGGGCGCTTTTCAGCACAAAAAACGTGCTGAAAAACTCGGCTTATACTCGAGTATATACGGTATGTGTCCATGGAATTCAAGGGGAATTGGACTTAGTCTGCTTGTGGCTACATCATCTTGTGGTCCGCCAGAAGCCTGCGGAGCTGGCAACGGAGTCAGACAGCGATGAGGCTGAGGAAGAGCATGGGCCAGTCCTGGAGGTTGGGGAAGGCCGGATGAGGGCTCTGTATCAGAGGCTGAGGTAGGACCAGGGCCATCTGGGAGTGAGGTGCGAACTCCAGAGTCTCCAGAGACTGACAGTAGTGAGGCAGAGGAACAGGCTCCTCCTGTTCCTAATGCACACATGAGAAGAGCTGCCAGAAGGCAAGAGCAGCTCAAGCAAAGAGGATGATTCGGGAGTAGGGCCAAGAGATGATTAAAAGACCAGCAACAGTGTTTGGGCTTTGCCGGAAAACAACATTGATAGCTTCGTTTTCTTGCATTTATTTTGTATCGGTGTCTTCTGAACTTTTGCCAAGAAAGACCTTTGGCAGTTTGCCTAATTGGACCAAGGTTGGTGATAGGACTGAGGAATTTGTGTTGGGAGGAATTTGGTTTAATTTAGTTGAACTATGCTGAGAATGAAGTAATTCTCAGCTGTTTGAAAAAAGTTTGTTTGTGTTGTGTTCCCCTCCCCACTTCACAGAGAAGACGCAGAGAAATGCGTCCCACAGTCCTTTATATTTGAAACAGACCTGATTTTCTGTAGTGAAAGCAAGACTTGGCAGTTACAGTGCAATGGCCTGCCAAGTTCTGAGTTCTTTATCTCTTAGGGAGACAGAAGCCCACATGTCCAAGATCCATTGCCAAGAGCTCACAGAAAAAAGCCTTTGCACAGTCCAGGCCTTTAACTCCCAAATGACCAATCTGCAGTTCGCACTTGGTAGCTTTTGTCCATCACAAGGGCCCGTTGGCAACTCCACCCGCTTTTATCCCCTGTGGTGTGTGTCTCAGTGACTCAGCACTCTCTGGGCCTGCCACAACTCTTCCTCTGCTGCGCACGCCTCTCTTTCCGACGCTGCCTAGGATCAATCCAGGATTGATCCTCCTCGTCCTCTATCTGTGGGGGCTCTGACATGCCTTCTTCCTGGCCTTCCACTGGCACTTGAGGCATTGCCAGGAAGGAGGGACCTGGAGAGGGAGGCCTTGTCGGCTCCTCTCCCTCACTCTCCGAGTCATCCTCCTCCATGAGGACAGGCTCGGGGGCCGGAGTCACAACAGTTTGTTTTTACACTGACT
Organism: Ahaetulla prasina; assembly: GCF_028640845.1. Taxonomy (NCBI): domain Eukaryota; kingdom Metazoa; phylum Chordata; class Lepidosauria; order Squamata; family Colubridae; genus Ahaetulla; species Ahaetulla prasina. The sequence goes on along the minus strand of NC_080540.1, from coordinate 287,228,316 downwards.
GAGTTTCTTACTGGGTCCCAACACATCCTGATTCTAAGCTGATCCCCTTTTCGCTCCTATATCAGCGGACCTTAGATATTTGATTTTATGCAAAATGATGCAAATATATAATTCACACCATTTGTTTGATGAAGTTACACACTGACCCCCGTTGTGGATCCTTGTTGCACCAGAATTTTTAATTCTTGGGGACAGAATATTTAAAAGCATAACAGAGTTGAGTTTCATCAACCTGCTGCTTTACATTTCAGAGAGATTCTATGAGCCATCAAAGCCATTTGGGAAACTGTCTTCAGCTTCAATGCTGGCCAGCAGATGGACACTAGGATGGCTGAGAAAATGTCATTTGCATTTCAATGCTGTTGTGGGGGGGGGGAAGAAAGGAAAGCAATAAAAACAGTGGTCATCCTGCTTGCCCCAATTTTGCTGGCATTTTTGGAAGGAGACATTTCCCATAATTCCGGAATAAGTTCCACATGTCCTTATTATAAAGGACAAAATTTCCAAGCCTATCTGCCAAGGCAAGAAGCGCTGGGACCACAATAAACTCTAGAGCCAACTTACTGTAGATCCAGTTCTAATTTGAAATAATATCCAGTGTTGAGCATGTGTCCTTGGAATCAGTTCTTGTTAATAGGATCCATCCATTCCATGGTGAGGTTCATTCAGTTCTAATATCTGTAACACGTTTTTGGCATTTCAGCTTTTCTTTTTAAAAGAAGATTATATTGCTAGTTTTCTTTTATTTGTATGTGATTTCAAAAGCCACTTTTCATTATTAAAAATTATCCCGGTGTGGAAGGAGAATATACAATAAAAATAAAGCAACACGAAATTCCATCAAATTAAAATATTACAAGAAGAAAGGGGAGGAAAAAAAAATGCAATGCATCCACAGAAATGCATGCAGACAGTAAATCTAATCAATTGCTCACTCAGAAGTAAATTGGCTCCCACCTTCCAGAGGTCTGGCTAATGAATGCAAAGCTGGTGAGATTTAGACAAAATGCACTTATGTTTAAACATTATTACAGTTTTATTGCAGTACTGTATATGGGATTAATATTTAATACACTCTTTAATATGCACACATGCACATGCATCTGTATCCACATTACGCTACCTGTGCTTTGATGTTTGCTTTGACTCTACCATCTGTAGCAGGGTCACCTTAAGCCTTGTCATTGCAAAATTGCCAATAATAGGCTTTTCATTCGCTCTTCTGTAATGTAATTCCCTGCCTCTTATTCTGTGGAAATCCACGAGAGGAATCTGTGTGGTGTTAGCAGTATCCTGAAACTGAGAACAGAGTCACCCTGCAGGTAACTAAATAGCAATAGCACTTAGACCTATATACCATTTTAAAGTGCTTTACAACCCTCTCTATATGGTTTACAGAGTCAGCCTGTTGCCCCCAACAATTTGCCTCCTCATTTTACTGACCTCAGAAGGATGGAAGGCTGAGTCAACTTTGAGCCTGATGAGATTTGAATTGCCAAATTGCAGGCAGTCGGCAGTCAGCAGAAATAGCCTGCAGTACTGCAATTTCACCACTGTGCCACCGTGGCTCAGATAAATGTAAATTCCTTTAGATGCTCCTTTCAATGTTTATATAAATATAAAGTTGAAGAGGGTGGACATCAAAAGGTCACTCATGTCCAGATGGAGGCTAATTAGGAATTGGACACCTTTTATTTATTACATCTCTGTAAGATACAACCTGGTTTCAATTTGTGCCAATGTGGAGCCATAGTAGGCAAGAATGGTGGGAGGGAGGAAGGGAGGGAGGAAGGAAAATGTGCTAGCCTTGTCTTTACGAGAGGTATGGTTTGTTTTTCAAGTGACGCTTTCATGGATGCATTAATTTGTTCCATGAAAAAAATTAAGGGAGAGAGAACGGCATGATTAGCTTTTCTTGCATCTAATACATACTCAATTGGATAAATGAATAAATATTCATTTCAGACCACCATTCTTCTTGCTAGCTTGCAAACATGACTCTGGCCATGTGAGAACATTATTAATCTTTAATAGCTGTAGATCTTGTTTGGGTTGGCTAATTTACAATAATAATAAAAAAACACCCTTGTATTACAAACAATAGGCTGTTAGATAGCTCCCACTCTTGGCTAGATTCAGTCATCCAGAGAATATATTATAGGGCATCCTGGAATCACTTGCAAAAATTAGTTGTTATGAATCATTGGCCAAACGCTTCCTACTTTTTGTAAGTGTTTCTCTCTCCATATGGGAGAGAATTATGGCAGATTAAACCTATCTATTGGTAGATTTTAAAGCAGAGTTAAGCAACTGGTAGCCCTCCATTCTTGCTACACTGATTATGTGTCAAGAACATATGGAAGAATTTGAACCAAGTGTTCTAAATTACACTCACATCGGTCCTCCAGGAGCTGGAACAAACATCAAAGTACATCAAACCCAACTCACCAAGGGGAAATGTCACCTGGGTAGTTACAACAAACTTGAAATACAATTTATGGGGTTGACATAAGAGTGCTATTATAATTTACAGTCAACAAGGGGACTGCTTCGGAAATCAAGACCATTTTAGAACAATTCAATGATTGCAGCATTGACTATTTGACTCTTTACTGAAACATTGGAAAACTAAAATCATAGGCATTTGTTGTGTGTGGGGGAGGGGAGGTCCAACCTTAGCAACTTTAAGACTTGTGCATTTCTGCTCCATAAGTTCCCCAGCCAGCCATGTTAACATGTTGGCTGAGGAATTCTAGAAGTTGAAATTCAAAAGTCTTAAAAGTTGCCAAGGATGAACACTTTTGCTTTAGAGTTTCATCTCCTCCTATTGAATGTACCTTAGATATTACAATCCCAACACATCATACATCTAAAACCAGGGGTGAAATCCAGCAGGTTCTGACAGGTTCTGGAGAACCGGTAGTGGAAATTTTGAGTAGTTCAGAGAACTGGCAAATACCACCTCTGGCTGGGAATGGAGATTTTGCAATATTCTTCCCCCAGGAGTGGGGAGGGAATGGGGATTTTGCAGTATCCTTCCCCAGGAGTGGGGAGGGAATGGGGATTTTGCAGTATCCTTCCCCAGGAGTGGGGAGGGAATGGGGATTTTGCAGTATCCTTCCCCAGAAGAATAGAATAGAATAGAATAGAATAGAATAGAATAGAATAGAATAGAATAGAATAGAATAGAATAGAATAGAATTTTATTGGCCAAGTGTGATTGGACACACAAGGAATTTGTCTTGGTGCATATGCTCTCAGTTTACATAAAAGAAAAGATACGTTCATCAAGGTACAACATTTACAACACAAATGATGGTCAATATATCAATATAAATCATAAGGATTGCCAGCAACAAAGTTACAGTCATACAGTCATAAGTGGAAAGAGACTGGTGATTGGAACAATGAGAAGATTAATAGTAGTGCAGATTTAGTAAATAGTTTGACAGTGTTGAGGGAATTATTTGTTTAGCAGAGTGATGGCCTTCGGGGAAAAACTGTTCTTGTGTCTAGTTGTTCTGGTGTGCAGTGCTCTGTAGCGTCGTTTTGAGGGTAGGAGTTGAAACAGTTTATGTCCTGGATGTGAGTGGGGTGGCAATGGAGATTTTGCAGAATCCTTCCCCTGCCATGCCCACCAAGCCACGCCCACAGAACCAGAAGTAAAAAATAAATAAATTTTACCATTGTCTAAAACCATACAAATGCTCACACACTTGAGATACGCAATTACTTTTTGTGTGTGTTTTAAGGCTATGTATCTTTCCTTTCACATTCGTCTATTAGTCTGTAGTCTCATAGTACATTGATAAATAAAGTCTCTGATTTTCACAGTTATAAGTCTGACCTCATCTCATCCTTTTTATCTTTCCTTTTATCATCTGTGTCCTTTTATTCAGCCTGCCATGTTTTAATGATGATGCTTTGTTCAAATAGGAAGTTTAAAGGTATTTTTTTCCCCCTTTGAACAGCTATATAATAATTTTAAGATATCCTATTTTGAAGAGCGGCAGCATTCATGCCAGTGTTTGATTTGATCACCACAATATAAAAAAGATTTTGAGGCTCTAGAAAGAGTGCAGAGAAGAGCGACAAAGAGGATTAAGGGACTAGAGCAGGGGTCTCCAACCTTGGTCACTTTAAAACTTGTGGACTTCAAGTTTGAAGTCTGGAAGTTGAAGTCCACAAGTCTTAAAGTGACCAAGGTTGGAGACCTCTGGACTAGAGAATAAAACATATGAAGAATGATTGCTGGTATTGGGAATGTCTAGTTTAATGAAAAGAAGTACTAGGGGTGACAGCAGGTTTTTCAATATCTCAAGGGTTGCCACAAGGAAGAGGGCATCATTCTATTCTCCAGAACACCTGAAGGCAAGGCAAGGAGCAATAGATAGAAATTAATCAAGGAGAGAAGCAACCTAGAACTAAGGAGAAATTTCCTGACAGTTAAAACAACCAATCAGTGGAACAACTTGCCTCCAGAAGTCTGAACCATTTGTCTGAAATGATTAGGGTTTCCTGCTTAAGCAGGGGAGGGGGTTGGACTAGAACAGGAGTCTCCAACCTTGGCCACTTTAAGACTTGTGGACTTCTACTCCCAGATTTCCTCAGCCAGCTGGGAACTGGCTGGCTGAGGAACTCTGGGAGTTGAAGTCCACAAGTCTTAAAGTGGCCAAGGTTGGAGACCCCTGGACTAGAAGATCTCCAAGGTCCCTTTCTAACTCTATTATTCTGTTGTTTTGCAATGTTGCAATTTGATGAAACATTTTGTTTTCCAACAAGGTTAAGAGAAATGAATCCTCTATTTCAGGAGTGTCAAACTGGTGGCCCATGGGCTGGATGTGCCAAACATAGGCCACACCCACCCAGGCTCCTCAAATGGGAAAAAACGTCGCAAAAGTCACGTGACAGCAACATAACGAGTTTGACACCCGTGCTCTATTCTATGCCATCCCATTCCTTTTCTGATGAAAACACCAATGTATGTGGGAGAGCAGGAGCCAAGCAGTGTCATGTGTTGGAGATTGAAGCATTCTGTTATGACCCAGGCCCAAGTAGGTAGTAATAAACTTAGTCAGTGGAAAATTAAACTTTATTCGAACAGCTGGGAATTACTTCATTCCCAGCGTCGTTCAACTCAAAGTAAAACAAATGCCTCCCAAACACAAATTCTTCGGTTATCTCACAAACCTTAGTCCAATTAGGCAAACTGCCAGAGGCCCTTCCTGGCCAATGTCCAGAAGCCACAAAAACAAAGACGTACACGAAGCAGAGGACACAGCTACAACGTTGTTTTCCGGCAAGCTGAAACACCGGTGCTGGTCTGTTTTAAGCCTTATGGGAGGGGCCAATCATCTCTTGGCCCTACTCCTGAGTTGTCCTCTCTGCTTGAGCTGCTCTTGCCTTCTGGCAGCTCTTCTTATGCATTAGGAACAGGCTCCTCCTGTTCCTCTGCCTCACTACTATCAGTCTCTGGAGGTTCTGGAGTCCGCACCTCACTTCCCGATGGCCCTGGCCTCCTCACCTCAGCCTCATCGCTGTCCGACTCCGTTGTCAGCTCCGTAGGCTACTGACGGACCACAACACATTCTAGCTATGCATCTGAACATTCCCATATCAGGAATCTGACATGAACAGGGATTAGTGAAGTTGGTTTTATAATTATAACGAAAAGGATATATATTTGCAGGAAATTCAGTATAGAGATAGGCAAAGCTTAGCACTTATAAAGAAGAATATTTGTAGTTTAGGGTTGAATGAGGGATCCTGGGTGCTCTCTGAGCTTTGTTGTTCTCCTGCAGATATTTCATTACCCAAACTAGATAGCATCATCACTGCTAGAGCACTGTCAGTCTAGCACTGATGATATTACCTAGTCTGGCTAATGAAACATCCGCAAGAAAACTACAAAGCTGTTAAAAAAGCCAACACAGTTCTGGGCTGCATAAACAGAGGGATAGAATCAAGATCACGTGAAGTGTTAGTACCACTTTATAATGCCTTGGTAAGGCCACACTTGGAATATTGCATCCAGTTTTGGTCGCCATGATGTAAAAAAGATGTTGAGACTCTAGAAAGAGTGCAGAGAAGAGCAACAAAGATGATTAGGGGACTGGAGGCTAAAACATATGAAGAACGGTTGCAGGAACTGGGTATGTCTAGTCTAATAAAAAGAAGGACTAGGGGAGACATGATAGCAGTGTTCCAATATCTCAGGGGTTGCCACAAAGAAGAGGGAGTTGGGCTGTTCTCCAAAGCACCTGAGGGTAGAACAAGAAGCAATGGGTGGAAACTGATCAAGGAAAGAAGCAACTTAGAACTAAGGAGAAATTTCCTGACAGTTAGAACAATTAATAAGTGGAACGACTTGCCTTCAGAAGTTGTGAATGCTCCAACACTGGAAATTTTTAAGAAAATGTTGGATAACCATCTGACTGAGATGGTGTAGGGTTTCCTGCCTGGGCAGGGGGTTGGACTAGAAGGCCTCCAAGGTCCCTTCCAACTCTGTTGTTATGTTATGTTATGTTACAAAGCTCAGAGAGCACCCAGGACCTCTTGCTTAGCATTTGATTAGGTACCTCCTACAAGGAAGGGTGCTTAAGACCATGAGCTCTGGGCATGTCTTTGGGGGAAAGAAGGAAGAAACGAATGATATCAGATTAGCAATTACAGGCAGTCCTCGACTTACAACCATTCATTTAGTGACCATTCAAAGTTACAACAGCACTGAAAAAGTGACTTCTGACTGATTTTCACAGTTACAACAATTGCAGCATCCCCATGTTCACATGATCAAGATTTGGACACATGGCAACTGGTTCGTATTTATGACGGTTGCATCAGTGGTGAAATCCAATTTTTTTTACTACCGGTTCTGTGGGTGTGGCTTGGTGGGTGTGGTGTGGCTTGGTGGGCGTGGCAGGGGAAGGATACTGCAAAATCTGCATTCCCACCCCACTCCTGGGGGAAGGATATTGCAAAATCTCCATTCCCACCCCACTCCTGGGACCAACCAGAGGTGGCATTTGCCGGTTCTCCGAACTACTCAACATTTCTGCTACCGTTTCTCCAGAACCTGTCAGAACCTGCTGGATTTCACCCCTCGGTTGCATGGTCCCAGGTTCATGTGATCACCTTTTGCAACCTTCTGACAAGCCAAGTCAGATTCACTGTACAACTGTGTTACTAATTTAACAACTGCAGTGATTCACTTAACAATTGTGGCATGAATTGTGGCATGAACTTGAATTGTGCATAAAATTGGGCAAAATTCATTTAACAACTGTCTTGCTTAGCCACAAAACATGAGCTGAATTGTGACCATAAGGTGAGGACTACAAGTACTGGACAGAGTGACACAAAAGAGCAACTGGCAAAGTGAGACAAAGTGAGGACAGAGACTAGATCCCTAAATCTCTTTGTATACCTCACACAGAACTGAAAAGTTAATAATGGACCTCCCTCAATCAGATTCCTTCTCTATTCCTCTCTTTCTCATCCTATAAACCAGACAAAAATAGTGGATTCTTTTCAGCATAAATGTATTGGGTGGTTCATATTAGGATAATATATGAACGGTGTGGTGGCTTAGTGATGAAGATGTTCATTCAGAAAGTTGAGAGTTCAATCCAAGGTAGCAGCAGATATTTCTCTCCTAGGGCACAAAGAAAAAAAATATCTGCTGTGAACTCTGTGTGGCATCAGGAAGGGCATCCAGCCAGTAAATGCTCAGCTCAGACTCTACCCTGAATTAAGAAATTACAGGATCATAAAAAGGGAGTCATATTAGGAAAATATTTCTTCAGGACTTTTAGTATACTCCAAATAAGATTCTTCCCTACCTCAAATCTGCTATTAAATTTGCAGATTAAAAATAATTGTAACTTTGCAGTTTGTAACAATGCAAAACTTTGCATCTTTTTCAAAGATGATCCCAAGTAAGGAAATATTTCTATATTCTTTCCATCTCCGTGCTGCTATGCCATTAAAAATTGTACTGACTACTTTTAACCTTCAAAAACTTATTGGGAGATCTAATCATGAACTCCCATGTCACATCTGTTTTATCATAAGAAGGAAAAAAAAGGAAAGTATCTTTTATGAAATCAGTTGGAAAAGGAAATTACTGAGCCCAATGAACAAGCAGAATTCAGAAGGGGCAGAGGCACTAGAGAATACCCTACATTCTTAACATCCAAAGGATAATGAAAAGGTTTAGGGAATTTCATTTCCATTTTAATTATTATAGAAAGGCTTTTGATTGTGTAGACCATAATACATTGTGGATAGTCCTTAAAAACATAGATGTACTTATCTGCTTCTTGAAGAATTGACACAATGCTTAAGAAGCCACAATTAGATCAAACATGAAACAGCTAAGCAGCTTTCATGAGAAAAAGGAATTATAATTTCCAGAAGAAACATCAATAGTCTCAGATACATACACCGATGATGCCACTTTGATGGCTCCCAGAGAGGATGATATAAGAATATTTTGTTGACAATAAAGACAATATAAAGATATATTTGCATATGAAGGTAGATAGGTAGGTCAAGGGATAGTACCAACATAATACAGATATGTGCAAAAGGTGAAGCAGAGCAAATGTCTATTGAGATTCCCAGTCATCCAGGTCATGGTTGTCCCAAAGGTGTTTTTTTTTTTCAAATGGCAACTGGACTTTCTTATCAGGATCGAACTCCAGGCTGTGAGCAGAGTTAGCCTGCAATACTGGATTCTAACCACTGTGCCACCATAGCTCATGATGTTACCTAGTTGTGAGCGTCTGCAAGCAGACAACCAAGCTCAGAAAGACCATCAAGAACCCGACTGCAACATATACCATAATTTAGAGTTGAAGAAAAAGACTTATATGAGAGAGACAGATGGGATAATCCTTCTAATTCAGGGGTGTCAAACTCAAAGCCCTGGGGCCGGATCCGGCCTAGGGGGTACTTAGATGGGGCTGCCTTGGAAACAGCAAGGGACCGGACCGCGGTGCCCCTGCCAGTGAAAATGGAGCTCGGGAGAGCCATGGGCAGCACTCCCAAACTCCATTTTCACTGGCAGAGGGTTGCAGGAGGCCATCACAGCCAAAAATGGGAGCCCATTTTTGGTGGCAGACCACTCAGGCCACCACAGGCGCCCCCGACAAGAGTGATGTTGAGCTGGCCATGCCCTCTGGCCACATCCACCTGCCCCCTCCCAAGGTCAAACACAATCCTAATGCGGCCCTCAATGAAATCGAGTTTGTCACCCCTGTTCTAATTCATGACAGCCATGTTATGAATGAGCAAGCAACAGCCCAGGTACATGTTTCTTGAGAATGCCATGACACAATTTCAACTTTTGGCAAAAGCCATATGCCCATCAGATTCAAAATTATGACTACCCCGTCTAAAGTCTTTTGAAGACAAGGCTCTTGGTTCATGTAACTATTTTTTGGAACAGACCTGGGTATTGTACAGTTCTCAGGCCACATCTGGCCCCTTGGCTGTCATTGTGTCGCCCACATGAGGTCAACTGGAAGTTAGAAAATAAAATATAAATAGGTGTGCTGCAAAGTACAGGAGAAAAAACTGAGTGCGCTCCTTTAGATCAGCGGTTCTCAACCTGTGATGATTTGCCAGGGGTCGCCTAAGACCATTGGAAATATGGGAAGTATACTTGTGAGTCGAAGAATCGCGCTCCAATGGTTGATTCCACAAGCCAGCTGCAGGCTCTTCAAATTGCTAGCCAAAGTCAGGCGCGATGAATTAAAAAAGAGAGAAATCTTTGCTCTGATGTCTCCCTCTCAAGCCAGCTGCAATCACTCCCAATCGCTAGCCTAATCTGGCTTCAGGCGCGATAAACTTAATAGGGGAGGAGTCTCCACTTTAATGCCTCCGTCCTCAAGGCAATCGCAAGCAGTTCAGATTGCTAGCCAATACGGCTTCAGGCGCGATAAATTCAAAATGAAAATAATTTTATAGTTGGGGTCGCCACATTGTGGGGAATTGTATTAAAGGGGTCGTAGCACTATAAAGGTTGAGAACCACTGCTTTAGACACTTGGTGAGAGAATGAGCTTTCCTGCTGCTGGGACAGAAGAGCAAGGTGGGGCAAAGCTCCACGCTTCCTCCTCCCTCAACATGTGGGCTCTGGTGGCAGAATTAGGTTCTACCTATGCCAACAAAAGTGCATATAGTCAAGTTTTCCCAGTTGCAATGTCTGCAGTGGTGAAATCCAAATTTTTTTACTACCAGTTCTGTGGGCGTGGCTTAGTGAGCATGGTGTGGCTTGGTGGGCGTGGCAGGGAAGGATACTGCAAAATCTCTATTTCCACCCCACTCTGGGACCAGCCAGAGGTGGTATTTACCGGTTCTATGAACTGCTCAAAATTTCCCTACCGGTTCTCCAGAACCTGTCAGAACCTGCTGGATTTCACCCCTGAATGTATGGCTGTGAAAGTTGGACCATAAGAAAGGCTGAGCGCCAAAGAACTGAGATGTCGTGTCCCACTCCTCCGCTGACGGCCGGGTCAGGGAAATCCGAATCAGGCTTGCCTCTGCAGCTCTGCCCAAAGTCCTAGCAAAGTCCTCAGAGCAGGCAGGAGACCAGTAAGTGACTTCAGCAAGATATGTTTAGACTTTGCCTGACTCAGAGACTGCCAGAAAGCAGATCCTTTATATAGGCCATGGGGTGTGGCTCCATGACTCAGCACTCATTAAGGCCTGCCCCTCCCTTCCTTCTGTTGCCTCCACCTATCCAATCTTCTGATGCGAGGGTCACTCCAATCAGCTGTTGGAAGTAAACTTTCCTCAGGCTCACATGCTGTGGAGGAGGGGGAGGGGTCTAGCTGCTCCGTTTGCCTGGGCATGGAGCCAGGGCTGGGGCCAGGGGGTGCTCCCTCCTCTGCAGCTTGTCTGGGCATGGAGCCAGGACTGGGGCCGGGAGGCATACATTCCTCCATGTTTGGGAGCAGATAAGCAGACCCCGGCTGCGGTGAGAGCGGACAAGACACAACATGAGGCCTTTGAACTATGGTGCTGGAGAAGACTCCTGCGAGTCCTTTGGACTGCAAGTCGATCAAACCAGTCAGTCCTAGAGGAAATCAATGCTGACTGCTCTTTAGAAGGCCAGATCCTGAAAATGAAACTGAAATACTTTGGCCACCTAATGAGAAGGAAAGTCTCTCTGGAGAAGAGCCTAATGCTGGGAAAGATTGAGGGCAAAAGAAAAAGGGGATGACAGAGAGCGAGGTGTCTGGATGGAGTCACTGTTGCAGTCGGCGTGAGCTTAAATGGACTCCAGAGGATGGTAGAAGACAGGAAGGCCTGGAGGAGCGTTGTCCATGGGGTCGCGATGGGTTGGACATGACTTCGCAACAAACAACAACAATTGGTTCAGCCTTCCACAATAGCTCCAGTTTCTCCTGTGGCTCTTTGGGAAAACGAATTGCCCACCCCTGCTTTGGAACAATTCTAATTCCTGAATAATTCTTTCTCTACAATGCAATTCTTCATAGCATTTTATCTTTTTTTTAAAAAAGGAAGAAATATTTTTGGTTTTGTTCTACATGTATTATGTTGTGAATTATTCGATTAAACTTACCTTCGTCGCTACACCTGCTTGAGTTTGACTCAATTGCAGGGTAATTTGTCATCCCTGTGCCCATACTTTTTCCCTGGCGCAACTGCAGGAAAGATAGGGATAGGAATTAGTTATTTTGTTTCCTAGAAAACAATCAAAAGTCCCTAGGATTAGAGGGCTAGCGGTCTTCTGCTGAAATATAAAGAATAATGACAGAGTTTTCTGTAACACTCCAGGATCTTTTTAAAATTTCCTTTATGAGTGGATTTGCAGCACTAAAGTACTTGAATAATAGCAGCAAAGTAATGCACCATTTAGTTCCATATTAGTGAGTTGCAGGTAATTAAGTACAAAGATTAACACTGTAATACATAGTGTATGTTTATCTACACATCTATCTATCTATCTGTCTGTCTGTCTATCTTCCATCTATCATCTATGTATAATTTGAGTTGCTGAATGTGTTTATGCTGAAAAGTGTGCTTGATTTTGATCTGTTAAATACAATGTCCAGTACTGACAGTATGTGTGACCTTCTTTACGCCAGACGTCCACACTATGAATGGGAAAACCATTGGTTAGTTGAGCTAGCTGTGAATCATAACTTGCACTGTGAACACAGTAGGCAATTCTGTTTTGAATCTGCATTGTGAACTTTTTGGCGGAGGCCAGCATTTCATTTTGCATTAGGTTTGGCCTTATTATACAGGTATTTGCATCTTTGGTTGAAATTTCAACAAGAGAATATTCAATCTATGGAGAAACTAGCTGCACTGAGTGGATTAGATTCATACGCCTTCTAAAAACCTGGGAAAGGTTTTGCAAATGCAGTGGGAAGAGTTTAATACCGTAAGCTCATCTGATAGTGCCTAAGTATATGTACATTTATGTGTGAGAGGGAGAGAAGGAGGGAGGGAGGGAGGGAGGGAGGGAGGGAGGGAGGAAGGAAGGAAGGAAGGAAGGAAGGAAGGAAGGATTTGAAAAAATAAACAGTTTTTATGTCTTCTCTTCTGGAGTTGCACCTAATTATACAATGATTAGAAATTTGCAGGAAGAAGAAGAAAGCTTCCGTAAAAGTTGTTGGGTATACAGAATACTATAAAAAGCTAAATTGTTCCTGTTTAACATCACATGCCTTGAACACTTATTTATCTATCCTTTTTTTTCATATTTGAACATTGCTATTCCCAAAAGCATTTTGCATATAATCAATAACTCCTTCAAAAAAACCCGCAGAGCTAAGGAAAAGGGGTGAATGACATGGCTATGAGTTTGGGATTATTCACTTGACATTAAGGATTTTTCTACTGCCGCTTCCACTTTATGCCACCAGTGGGCACTGGGTCTTTTGTGAACTGGGTTGACAGATGAAAAAAAGAATGGACATTCCAATGAGATCTCTGAGTGAAAGGCTCAAATGCTACTGACGTATTAAATGCATATGTTCTCTGACAGATGTCCTTAGTGTTTGCTAAAGTCGATCACCAGATGTAAACTGTCTCAGTTAAACCCACTCAGCATGTGATACCTGGATATCTTCCAATTTGAATTATAAAGATGTTTGCATTTTGGAATGAAGAATATGAAGTGCAAGTTATAATACTCATGTGATGTTTGGTACTAATACAGAATCAAATACTTTAGAATAGAATAGAATAGAATTTTTATTGGCCAAGTGTGATTGGACACACAAAGAATTTGTCTTGGTGCATATGCTCTCAGTGTACATAAAAGAAAAGATACATTCATCAAGGTACAACATTTACAACACAATTGATGGTCAATATATCAATATAAATCATAAGGATTGCCAGCAACAAGTTATAGTCATACAGTCATAAATGGAAAAAGATTGGTGATGGGAACTATGAGAAGATTAATAGTAGTTCAGATTCGTAAATAGTTTGACAGTGTTGAGGGAATTATTTGTTTAGCAGAGTGATGGCCTTCGGGAAAAAAACTGTTCTTGTGTCTAGTTGTTCTGGTGTGCAGTGCTCTATAGCGTCGTTTTGAGGGTAGGAGTTGAAACAGTTTATGTCCAGGATGCGAGGGGTCTGTAAATATTTTCTTGATTCGTGCAGTATACAGGTCCTCAATGGAAGGCAGGTTGGTAGCAATTATTTTTTCTGCAGTTCTAATTATCCTCTGAAGTCTGTGTTTTTCTTGTTGGGTTACAGAACCGAACCAGACAGTTATAGAGGTGCAGTTATAGAGTTATAGAGTTATAGATAAAAAAATCACCTTGAATGCTACCTTCGTCCAAAATGTAGGCTATTGTTTGGATGCATGACTTAAATATATGAAGCCGCTTGTTCACTAACTCCAGTCCCAAAAATGGGAGTGGGGGAGAGTTTATGGTCAGGTTGATTTCAGTGGTGGGATTATTATTATTTTTACTACCAGTTCTATGGGCGTGGCTTGGTGAGTGTGTTGTGGCGTGGTGGGCGTGGCTTGGTGGGCATGGCAGGGGAATGATACTGTAAAATCTCCATTCCGTCCCCAATCCAGGGGAAGGTTACTGCAAAATCCCCATTTCTTCCCAATCAGCTGGGACTCGGGAGGCAGAGAATAGATGGAGGCGGGACCAGTCAGAGGTGGCATTTACCGGTTCTCCGAACTACTCAAAATTTCTGCTACCGGTTCTCCAGAACTGGTCAGAACCTGTGAATACCACCTCTGGTTGATTTCCTAACTTCCTAACAGTGAGGACAATTAACCACTGGAACAGCTTGCCTTTAGAAATGTGCTTCATCACTGGAGGTTTTTAAGAAGAGACTGGACAGTAACTTGTCTGAAATGGTATAGGGTCTCCTGCTTGAGCAGGGGGTTGGACTAGAAGACCTCCAAGCTCCCTTCCAGCTCTATTCTGATTGATTGATTGATTGATTGATGTGTATAGATTAGCAATGTAGATCTGAATATTGGAGTAACTTTAAATGTTGAACTGAAAAGACTTTTGGGGAAAAATCTATCATATCAGGTTGCACTACTAAAATCCTAAAGATATTGAAAAGGAAGTAAACTTCAGGACAGACGTTTCTCCTCCTCTTCCTCCTCCTCCTCCTCCTGATTCTTCTTCCCCTTCTCCCTCCTCCTCCTCCTGCAAGACAGTCCCTTTTATACAAACAAACCTAATAAAAATGAACAACTCACCCTTCAAAGAAAAAAGAAAAGAACAACACTACAAAAAAACCAAAGAAAGACAAAAAGGCTATAATTACAAATATGTTCCCACTTCACCTGATTTTTTATAGATCTTTGGGGGAAAAAAAGTAAACCAAGCTTTCAGTAATCACCAAGCCTGTCCAAGAATTATTGTTCCAGAGGGAAAGAGAATGTAACATTTTCTGATTGACAGAATATATTGTATAATTTCCTCAAAACCTGCTAGATCAAAGATCTGTAAAATCCAAGCTTTTAAATCTGGAGTTAAAAGTATTTTTCCATCTCCTACGATTATTCTTTTTGCTATTCCTAGAGCATAAAAAACATCGGAACGTGTTAAATCCCAGTAGCAGGCATACAATTCAATACAATATGCTTGTTGTTTTAAAAAAACGTTTTACCAATAATTCTATCAATATATTTCATAACATTGCTCCAAAAGGAATACAGAAAACATGACCACAATGTACTGTGTGAGTTAAACTGCCCTCAGAATACTTCTTAAATAAACATTATTAGGCTTGATCTATATAAAAAGAAGTTCCTCTTTGTATTCTCACTGAGAATGTTACATAATAGAGAGACTTACGTTGCTTTCTAATGATTCTCTTGTTCAACAACAAAGGTATTATTTAAATAAAATATTTGACATTCTTACTTTCAATGAGTTGAATCAAAGAGCAGGTGGCATTCCCATTCTGCTGTAAATATGCCTCCATATGTTCTATAAAATCTTATTTGTTAATCTTTCCTTCTTTTTCTGTATTAGTTGATTTTTTTTTTCTGGTGCCTTGAAATCAATGTTGGCTTTTGATGATTGCCTGGTTTAGACCAGGCAAGGGTTTTTTTTGGCAGCATTTGATAGAAATGCTTTGCCCTTGTCTTCTTCTTCTTAGGGACTGGTCCAAAGTCATTCAGCTGGCTTCATGCCTAAGGTGGGACTAGAACTCACAGTCTCCTGGTTTATAACTGACTTCCTTGGTGCCTTAACCACTACTCCAAACTGGGTCTCTGCTGGTTAATTTACATGATTTGCTACTGGTTTATTTATTGATCACGGGAAAGGATAACCAATTTTGACATCAATATTTCCTCTTGTCTATACCCAAAATATCCTTCTTGCAGGACATGTTTCCATTTTCTCTTCCCTACTGTCCATGAATCCTTATGTGTTTGTCATCACTTTTAAATTGAGGCTTTAAAATTGGGAAGAAGTCATTCGACCCATTTGTCAGCTTTCTCAGATAGACCAGACAAGAAACTCAACTGGATCAGCTAATTCTACTTTATGGTAAAGCTACATTAACAGACTCTTGAAAGTCTGAAAGTACAAATCTCCCAAGATCTTTGTTTTTTTTAGCCTGATAAGCTAGGGAGGTTACTTTCTGAGTTTCTTTCTTTGCCTGTTATGAAATCAAGGACTATGCACTCTCTTATCAGATTGTTGAAATGTCTTTAAATATTAGTATATCTCTTATCTGATTGTTTTCCAGGCAGCATCTCATCATCATTTCCCAAGGTCATTCCTCTGTCTGTCATCTGTCTGTCTGTCTGCCTGCCTGCCTGCCTGTCATCTCCCTCCCTCCCTCCCTCTCAGCTCTCTCTCATCTTCCTTCCTTCCTTCCTTCCTTCCTTCCTTCCTTCCTATCTATCTATCTATCTATCTATCTATCTATCTATCTATCTATCTATCTATCTATCTATTCAAATTTGTATACCGCCCTATCTCCCGAAGGACTCAGGGCGGTTCACAGGCATATAAAACATTTATATACAATTAAAATAACTATTAAAAAACTTATTCTAATGCCAAATATTAAAAATATAAATATAAATCTTAAAACCAAATTTAAACCCCTGTGAATTTAAAAATCTATAAATATAAAATCTAAATTTAAAATCTATCTATCTATCTATCTAATTTATTGGCATCCATCTTGCCTTTCAGGCAACTCTGGCTTATGTGTATACCATATATCATTTGATTTCACTGCTTCCTATCCAAAAATATTGTCCTCTACTGTTTTGCTATCATTCATTCATTCATTCAGAAAATTTATGTGACTGCAAAACTCAGTTGCTTCTCTTTTACTGACAAGTGTGGGTTTACTGGCAAACTCAAAATGGGTGGTAACTAATTTGATGAAATAAATAGCAATAGCGCTTAGATTTATATGCGGCTTCATAGTCAGCATATTGTCCCCAATAATCTGGATCTTCATTTTACTGATCTTGGAGGGATGGAAAGCTGAATCAACTTTGAGTCAGATTAAGATTGAACTCCAGGCCGGGGACAGAAAATTAACTATAAAGTGGCATCTGGGTTTTTTGTGTTTTGTTTTGTTTTTTGTATCTGTATATAGGTGCAAAATGTGTAACTTTAAAAATAGATGCATCTCAATGTTAAAAGGTTAAAAAATACAGCCAAGAATCTCCATAGCATCAACAGGATTCACTGTTTTTAACCTGAAAATCCAGCATCATCACTTTGATTTACAATAGCAGAGTGAGCAGAAAAGGTTATGTGAGAACTTGGGTGCCATCAGTCAAACAATGCCGACTGGCGGCCCCCTGGGGGAGGGCCTTCTCTGTGGGGGCTCCAGCCCTATGGAATGAGTTGCCTCCGGGGTTGCGTCAACTCCCCGACCTCCGGTCCTTTAAACGCGAGCTCAAGACTTTCTTATTCCCCTGTGCGGGGCTAGCATGAGGAAATTTTAAGTGGGGTTTTAGGATTGTTTTACTTTAGTTTTAATTTTAAATTGGCCATTTTATAATCAGATTTTTAATATGCTTTTTAATTTGTCTATGTGCTCGTTGTTTTTACTTGGCTGTGCACTGCCCTGAGTCCTTCAGGAGAAGGGCAGTATAAAAATCTAATAAATAAATAAATAAATAAATAAATAAATGAAAAGGGTCTGTGTGAGGAATGGGAATTCTGTTTAAATCCTTGAAACGGTTCTTTCTTTCCTAACTCTCTGTATTATAGATGGATACTGTTTATAAGGAAAGATAATAATGCAATTTTAAATTTTCAGTAAAGAATTGGTTGCCTGTTTTTTTTTAAAGCATTTTATTTAATCTAAAAATTTTCATATTGTGAATTTTTGATATATATATTTTTCCCGCTTATGGCTATATCCATGTTGCTTGTATCTTTACAACTTATATTGTTTTTATTGCTTCCTAGTATGATTTGATTGCTTATTAGTATCCTATGACTATCACAAAGTGTTGTATCTTACGATTCTTGAAGAATATATTTTATTTTTTCTTTATGTACACTGAGAGCATATGCACCAAAGACAAATTCTTTGTGTGTCCAATCACACTTGGACAATAAAGATTTCTATTCTTCTATTCTATTCTATTCTATTCTATTCTATTCTATTCTATTCTATTCTATTCTATTCTATTCTATTCTATTCTATTCGTTAATTTGGTGGAGTTGCATTATGAATATCTCTAAGATCAGAGTTTCTGTATTTTGATTAGTATCTGTTTCTTTTAGGATTCTTGCCTCAATAGTTTTCAGTTTCAGATTTTAACTAATCTGATTTCTCATTCACCTTTTTTTTATTTATAATTGTTCTTTAGGGATCCCTGCTTTGGCCTGAATTTTTTGGGGTGAGTGGGAAAATGAATAGGAAGGGTTTGGGCTGAATAGTTTCAAAGAAATAAGGTATTGGAAATGTATTTGCAAAAATTCTCAAAGTTAATAGTTGAATATTTGAGTTGTATACAGTTCTGCTTATGAGAAAAAAAGAAGGGAAAATATATTTGCTTCTCTCACGTATGTGATGTCATACACCAAGCCATCATTTCTTTTAAGAGAGAAAGCTTTCTTTAGAACAAGGCAATAGGCATAGAGTTAAGGAAGCCCAGGAAATATTTTGTCAATAGAGCCCCAAGGATTGCATTTATCGATCTCATTAGTGTTTAAAGATGTAGTAATGAAGGACTGTCAATTTTGCTACCTTTCCTTTTGAACATGTGGGCTTCATTCTCCTCTAGGCTCTTTTAAGGGCTGATTATTTCCTCCCCTCTACTCTTATAAAAGATTACAAAGCTACAAAAGAAGAAGCAAGGTTAGGGTTGGCTTTCTGCCACAGAGAAATGAAATCCATTTAATTTACCCTGACTATCCTTGTTATAGGGTTAAATATAGACTAAATAGTTTAATATGGATTTATGCAATGTGCTGACTCTTGTGTGTGAAGAGGAAACCCAGTTGAGTCTAGGAACTGATAGTCTCTTAATGAGATCAAAAGAGCACTCTTGTACTGTGACATTTGGCATTGTGTGCGTGTGTGCGGGGTTTTTTTTTTTCCATACTATTATTAGAACTGTTTGTGTATTTTTGGAGCTGTGTGGCCTAGCCAACTTTTCACTCTAATTTATATAGAGCATTTTGCCAGAGACAGTATTCCCCAAAAAAAAAAAGTAAAGTTTTCCAATCAAGTGTAAAATGCTTATAAATTTATATTAAGAAAACATTTTGTTTCCTTTATGCCTTGTAATAAGCGATCTCTAAGACACAAAAGCTATGCAGAAAAGCTTTCCTTCTTATCTTCAGTGGGTGGGGGGAAATAAATAAAGAATGGCATTGTGGGTAAAAATGCAAATACTGCTGTCTAGCTCTGAATGACAGGATAAAATAGGCTTTGCATCCTTTCCCCAGCTCCCCTCTGTTCGGGAATAATAGATATCACAGACCTGGTTTCAACATTAATTATTTAGCTGGAATGATCTGTTGATCATTTATGGAATGGGATTCCTCCTAAACTCTGGGCTGCACGAATCCCGGAGAAATGGATTCTCTTTGTACCCAGGCATTTTCTGAACCAGGTTACTTGGCCTCTGTTAGCTGCATTTGTAATTGATGTCTAACTTGGAATGGCAATGTCAGCCTCTCATTTTAAGGTTTCGACCAAAGCATTGGGTAGCTGCATTTGTAATTATAATAGACTTTATTCTTATTTATATTCAGAAGCCGTTCCTTCCACTGAAACGGAAAGGTGGATGGATGGAAGGCAGCGTAGGTTTCACAGAGCGGTGAAAACCTCTCGGAATATGCTGGTTTTCTTCTCCAGAGGACTAGACTTTCAAAGAGAAGATTTATGGCAGCATTAGAATTGTTTTTGCTGGTTTAGTTCAGGCATTTAAATAAACCAGTCATGGTTGGTATCCTTTGGGGCTATTTAGGAAGAGAGCAGAACAGCCCACATTGTCCATTTGGGTGTGTGAAACAGCAGATTTGGAGTTTTATGAATGAATAAAAAAATCTTTCACCGTTATCAGCATCCCTAGGTATAACATTTCAGTCCCATCTGATTTTCAGTGGAAGGAAAAAAAAATATGGTTGGGTATTTTATGCCTCATAGGCTGGTCCTGCATGTATTCCATCTTCACCAGGGCTGGGAGGGGTGAGCGGATAAGGGACTCTTCATATCAAGCAGGAACTTATCCTGAATCAGCCCTGATACTCAGGATCTCTTTCTCTGCTTGTGTTCTTGGAAAGGCAGATGAACTACAGGAACTGGAATTAGTCAGATGACTGGGGCATTTCATAGCAAACCTTATAGCTGAGTGTCTTGAACCATTGCAGTGAAATACGAAATGAGATGGAACATTACACCAAATATTATGATCCATCCATCCAACCAACCATCCATTAAATTTTACGATGCACACTGAGGTCCTGAAAGGCAGAGACGAGATGCAAAGAGACTACAATTTAAACAAAAATCAACCTCTTCTTTTTCTCTAGTTTGGGTATATCTAGTCTAATGAAAAGAAGGACTAAGGGAGACATGATAGCCATGTTCCAATATTTCCAGGGGCTCCTACAAAGGAGAGGGGAGGGGGAACTATTTTCCAAAGCACCAAAAGGCAAGACGAGAAGCAATGGATGGAAACTAACCAAGGAGAGGAGCAATCTAGAACTAAGGAGAAATTTCCTAATGGTGAGAGCAATCAACCAATGGAACAACTGGCCTTCAGAAGTTGTGGGTGATCCATCACTGGAGGCTTTTCAAAATGAAACTGGACAATTATTTATCTGACATGGTATATGGCTGTGATGGCGAACCTATAGCAGGTGTGCCAGAGGTGGCACACAGAGCCCTCTCTGCTGGCACGTGCGCCATTGCCTCAGGTCAGATCTCCGTGGTGTTTCTTTCGTGAACTTCTGTTTCCCTGCAACAATGAAATAGAAGCTCACAAAAGAAAAAATATCTTACCTCTTGCCCCGCTGCCAGTGTTGGGATGTCCTACCTCCCACCAGCCAGCTGGTCTTTGGGTCTCTGCTGCGCATGCACGCATGTCTGCACATGCACTCATGTCCATGCATATGCATGTTCATGCATGTCCATGAATGTGTGCATTTGCGCACGCACTTGCACCTTTCAGTCTGGACATGCATGCGCATGCAGTTTGGGCACTCGGTGTCTAAAAGGTTTCCATCACTGGTATAGGGTCTCCAACTCAAGCAAGGGGTTGGACTAGAAGACCTCGAAGGTCCTTTCCAACTCTATTATTCTGTCCTATGTCTTAACTGCTCCCTCCAATCTGATTTATTCAGCTAATTCTGGTGCCAATATGCCTGCGGATACCTCTTTATCATCTCCAGTCTTCTGTCTCACTTGATATTATATTGAATGCAATATTTATTTGAGAGAGGGGGGGGGAGCATTTTATAAAGAAAAATTGCCACCCTGGCACCTCTTTTAGTCCCTAAAATGTCTCTGAGATGTGATTCTCAACATGTCCATTGGACTTGAAAAAAGGGCAAACAAGAGTAGCAAGAAAAGATTGGCAGGTACTGGTCTGGAAAATTGGTACTTTCTAAATAATTGATAGATGGGTAAAACCTCTAAGTAGACATTTTGTAAGAGCACTTACAATGTGTGCTCAAAATTCAAAGGTGCCCTCCTACCAAAAAGTTTGGAGTACTTTATGGAGTCATCTTATCAGGATAGGAACTAAGTGGTGCTTATGCTGGTGTAGACTTTCCTGGCCAGTATCTATTGAGCACTGTTGAGCTTCATGGATTAGTGATCTTGGTCTATACGGGCAATTCTAGCCAAAATCACTGGGAGGCACGAAGCATGTAAATTTAATAAATTATGATGTTTGGTCATACAGTCAGCCAGATGTTTAGACTGAAAAATTGGCATTTTGATCCACCTATTGAGTCCTTCCCAAGGATGTGGGATAGGCAGATGTTGTTCTTTTACATGATATAGAATAGAATAGAATAGAATAGAATAGAATAGAATAGAATAGAATAGAATAGAATAGAATAGAATAGAATAGAATAGAATATATTTGTTTTCTGAGGTTTTCGCGGGTGTTTGTATGTAGGTCTTTGGTTATTCAGGTTTTCTTCCTTTTGAGGAAGGAAGAAACAGCTGCGATCACACATTGCTCCTAGAAGCACAAAGCTGAAGCCTGAAGATGATGAATGAGACTTTGTCGCCAAGACACTTCTAATTTTACACGGGAGAAAACCCAAATAACCAAAGACCTACATATATATCTACACACAAACACACACACACACACACACACAGACACACACACACACACACACACACACACATATATATATATATATGGATCCAGGTCCCCCTCCCCACAGAAATGGCAGGATCACAATAGGGATCTGACACGTAGTCGACCAGATGTTTAGACTGGAATTGGCATTATATCCCCAATTGAGCTTTTCTCAAGGATCTGGGGTAAGCAGATTGGTTTGACGGTGTTAAAGGTATTGTTCACAAAATCTTGCCAGTCCTTTTGCCATGCCTAACCCCAAAAATAATGGCTCATCTCTTCCGTGTGAGCAATACACATTTAAAAGTGGGTGGGACTTCTATCACCTGGTTTGAGTAGCCATTTTGACATTGCTGATTCCCTCTATTCCTTCATAGATGCTCCTATGATCTTAATGCTTTCCCCCAGATTTGTTAGTCAGTGTTACTTGGATAAGAGAAGGAGCAAAGCCATCAGCCCCTACACTGAAATTTTATCACAGTACAATTATGGCTGAGGTTTCTTCCAACAAATTGTGGCCGAGCAGTGCAACGGATGGCAAATGAAGTGACTAATATTTACCTAGAGATGAGTGCAGAAAAATGTTTGAAAAAAATATGATTAGAAATGGTGGTTTTATGGTACTTCTGAACTATGGCTACATCACTGAGATCAGTTGTTAGGCAATAGCACTTAGACTTATTTATTTTATTTGTTTATTTATTTATTTTGTTAAATACATATTAAATAATATATATATAAGTATAAGCATGAATTGAATACATAAAATGAATACAACTAAAGGGAACATTAGGACAGGAGTGGTAGGCATGCTGGTGCTCTTATATACCATTCCATAGTGCTTTACAGCCCTCTCTAAGTGGTTTACACAGTGAGGATATTACCCCCAACAATCTGGGTCCTCATTTTACTGACCTCGGAAGGATGGAAGGCTGAGTCAAGCGCAAGCCTGTCAGGATCGAACTCCAGACTGCAGGCAGTGTTTGCCTGCAATACTGCATTCTAACCACTGTGCCACTGTGTTATATAACTGGGTTTCAATGCTAAATATGAGAACGCCTCTGTATACAGAATGCTGTAGTATGACTAGGTAATTCAAGGCATTTCATTTTTAATAGAATAGAATAGAATAGAATAGAATAGAATAGAATAGAATAGAATAGAATAGAATAGAATAGAATTTTTATTGGCCAAGTGTGACTGGACAAACAAGGAATTTGTCTTGGTGCATATGCTCTCAGTGTACATAAAAGAAAAGATACGTTCATCAAGGTACAACATTTACAACACAAATGATGGTCAATATATCAATATAAATCATAAGGATTGCCAGCAACAAAGTTACAGTCATACAGTCATAAGTGGAAAGAGATTGGTGATGGGAATGATGAGAAGATTAATAGTAGTGCAGATTCAGTAAATAGTTTGACAGTGTTGAGGGAATTATTTGTTTAGCAGAGTGATGGCCTTCGGGAAAAAACTGTTCTTGTGTCTAGTTGTTCTGGTGTGCAATGCTCTATAGCATCATTTTGTGGGTAGGAGTTGAAACAGTTTATGTCCTGGATGTGAGGGATCTGTAAATATTTTCACGGCCCTCTTCTTGGTTCATGCAGTATACAGGTCCTCAATAGAAGGCAGGTTGGTAGCAATTATTTTTTCTGCCGTTCTAATTATCCTCTGAAGTTTGTGTTTTTCTTGTTGGTTTGCAGAACCGAACCAGACAGTTATAGAGGTGCAAATGACAGACTCAATAATTCCTCTGTAGAACTGAATCAGCAGCTCCTTGGGCAGTTTGAGCTTACTGAGTTGGCGCAGAAAGAACATTCTTTGTTGTCCCTTTTTAATGATTTTTAATGATCCTGACTTTTCTTCCTGTGTCTCTGCACTATGTTCTTGAAACTGTCAGGTGCAACAAAAAAAATCAGGACCATCGGTTAGATTGCAGCATAGAAGATTTATTCAACCCTAATCCTATTAACTAAAGTTTAACAGTAAATTGGCACCAGATAAGGGTCAATGGAATTCAAAGAGAACTGAACTTGGACCGCTTGTGGCCACATAAGCACTCTAAGCTGATGATGCATTTAACTCTACCCCCAGCTTTTCTCCTACAGAAATAGTCTCACTCACAAATGTTGCTTACTGTTTCATCATGGGTCTCCTCATATTCCCACCTCACACATATGCTTACTGTCTTCCTAAAGCATGCACTCTTTGGCCTGAAGCTTTGTTGTCTCAAGTGCCCTTAAGAATGCTGTGCAAATTGATGCAAAGGGTGGGATAAACCAATGTCTTCAGCTAACAAGAGGCATTGAGAGTCTTGAGATGTATGGAAGCCTTGACCTGGAGGATCATGTCTTACTCTGCCATTGCAATTATTGTATAACCTTAAGCGAAGGCATTAGCAACAAATATTGCTGGTAAATTAGTTTCTTATTTTGTTTTCTGCTGCTTCAGAATTCAAAATCCAACAAGATGGCATATAAGGGGGGAAATGGTGCTCTCCTTTCAAGTTGCGCTAAGACTCTGGTCCAACCAAGTGCAAGTCTACCAAACCATTAGCCATGGAGACTAGTATTTTGTTTAAGAGAGACGGGGGTGGAGAGGGAGAGAGACGGAGGGAGAGAGAGATGGAGAGGGAGGGAGGAAGGGAGGGAGGGAGAGAAAGAGAGACAGAGAGGGAGGGAGAGAGAGGAAGGAAGAGAGAAAGAGAAAGGGAGGGAGGGAGGGAGACAGAAAGGGAGGGAGGGAGAAAGAGAAAGAGAGTGAGGGAGGGAGAGAGAGGAGGAGAGGAGAGAGAGAGAGGCAGAGAGAAAGAGGAGGGAGGAGAGCGAGAGGAGGAGGGAGGAGGAGGAGGAGGAGAGAAAGAGAAAGAGAGGAGGAGAGAGAGAGAAAGAGGGAGGAGAGGAGAGGAGAAAGAGGGAGGAGAGAGACAGAGAGGGAGGAGAGACGGAGGGAGAGAGAAAGAAAGAGAAGGAGGGAGGAGAGGGAGGAGAGGATGGAGAGAGAGAGAGAGAAAGTGGGAGGAGGAGAGAGAGAAGGAGGAGAGGGAGGAGAGAGAGGGAGAGAGAAAGAGAAAGGGAGGGAGGGAGAGAGAGGGGAGAGGGATGGAGAGAGAGAGAGAAAGAGTGGAAGGGAGAGAGATGGAGAAGGAGGGAGAGGGAGAGAGGGGGAGAGAGAAAGAGAAAGGGAGAGAGGGAGAGAGAGAGGGATATAAAGAGAGGGAGGGAGGGAGAGAGAGGGGAGAAAGAACATTATCTTGGTGAAGAATATGGAAGCATCTAAGTGGTTTAGAGAAAGTATATTACTTTCTTTAACAGGATATTATCTCCATATCTCTTCTTCATAAGAGATTGTCCTTGACTTACAACCACAATCGTAGTACCTGTGAGAGGGATCTTGGAGTCCTAGTGGATAACCATCTAGATATGAGCCAGCAGTGTGCAGCAGCTGTTAAAAAAGCCAACACAGTTCTGGGCTGCATAAACAGAGGGATAGAATCAAGATCACGTGAAGTGCTAGTACCACTTTATAATGCCTTGGTAAGGCCACACTTGGAATATTGCATCCAGTTTTGGTCGCCACGATGTAAAAAAGATGTTGAGACTCTAGAAAGAGTGCAGAGAAGAGCAACAAAGATGATTAGGGGACTGGAGGATAAAACATATGAAGAACGGTTGCAGGAACTGGGTATGTCTAGTTTAACAAAAAGAAGGACTAGGGGAGACATGATAGCAGTGTTCCAATATCTCAGGGGCTGCCACAGAGAAGTGGGAGTTGGGCTGTTCTCCAGAGCACCTGAGGGTAGAACAAGAAGCAATGGGTGGAAACTGATCAAGGAAAGAAGCAACTTAGAACTAAGGAGAAATTTCCTGACAGTTAGAACAATTAATAAGTGGAACGACTTGCCTTCAGAAGTTGTGAATGCTCCAACACTGGAAATTTTTAAGAAAATGTTGGATAACCATCTGACTGAGATGGTGTAGGGTTTCCTGCCTGGGCAGGGGGTTGGACTAGAAGGCCTCCAAGGTCCCTTCCAACTCTGATGTTATGTTATGTTACAATCGAACCAAAATTTTTGTTGCTAAGGAATGTATTTGTAAAATAAAAATTGCTCCCTTTTACAACCTGTTTTGCCACACTGCAGTTGTTAAATTAGCAACACAGTTGTTAAAGTCTCCCATTGTGTGATCTTCTTTGTTTACAAACCATTGATTATTTAGTGAAACATCATGTTTATTCGGATAAAGAAGTACCGTAAGACCAGCCATAATAGGAAACCCGTTTTGTAGGTGTTCTCCCAATATCCTGCTTGTCATTGGCTTAGACCAGGGGTGTCAAACCTGCATCGTCACAGGGGCGTCATGTGATGTATCAGGACTTTTCCTCCCTTTGCTAAACCAGGAAGGGGCGGAGCCAGCACATGACGCATCTGGCCCGCGAGCCGCGAGTTGGACACCCCTGGCCTAGACCAATTTTAATATCCTTGTTCATTTTTTAAGCTCTCTTAATAGTTTCCTTTAGTGTTGGATTAACTATTCTCACCAAGTTCCCCTACATTCTGTTACACTGACAGGGTTGTTGTCAGTAGGAATGACAGCCACTTTAGTCTTTGATTCACCAGTACAAATCTGATGTAATTTCATTAAGTGAAACAGATTTGTTCCAGATTTAAATTAATGTAATTCCCTACAAAGCAGAGATAGATAAAAATTGAGACAGCTGCTCACTTATTGATGCAGAACCAGGCATTAAATAAGAAAAAAAAATGTGTTTATTTTCTTCCCTCTTGCTCATTAAAAACATATCACCTACACTACAATAGCAGAAGCCCGAGTTCAATCAGGTTTCTTCCTTTGTTCCTTTCTTGTAGAGACCTACTAATTTTTCTTAGGGCCTATCCCGATTTCCTGTTTGCTAGAGTGGGCACCAACCAATGTTTTGAGGAGGGAAGTAGAAAGTCTGTCTTTTTCTCATCTTCCTTGCATCTTAAATGTAACTTTCTGGCATGGTTTTCTGCTGAATTTTAAATAAGTCCTTTCATCATGTGTCACCTTGTATGTATTTTTTTTTAATTTGCATTTATATCCCGCCCTTCTCTGAAGACTCAGGGCGGCTTACACTATGTTAACAATAGTCTTCATTCTATTTGTATATTTATATACAAAGTCAACTTATTGCCCCCAACAATCTGGGTCCTCATTTTACCTACCTTATAAAGAATGGAAGGCTGAGTCAACCTTGGGCCTGGTGGGACTAGAACTTGCAGTAATTGCAGGCAGCTGCTGTTAATAACAGACTGCATTAGCAGTTTGAGCCACAGAGGCCCCATTGTCCATTTCATCTGGTGCTTTTTAATTCATTGGCTACCTCACAGAGGAAAAATCACCCTTTAATGGAGCCACTTGCACTGCTATCTTTTTCACCTTCCGTTTACCTTGACTCCTAACTTAAAGCTTTCTGAATGCGTTTTAAGCAGGGGTGGGATTCAGCCAGTTCTGGCTGGTTCGGGAGAACCGGATGCTAATTTTACATCTGGTTCGCTAAACCAGTAGTTGCAAGGACCGGCTGGCCCCGCCCACCCCTCCCTTCCCCTTCCAGGAGTCTCCATGCAGTCCATTTTGGATGCCAGGTAAGTGCAGCACCCACATGGAAGCTCTGGGAAGGCAAAAAACAGGCCTCCTGGAAGTTCTGGGAGTCCGAAAACAGGCCTGTTTCCAGCCTCCAGAAGCCCTCCGGAGCCTGGGAGAGGCTGTTTTGCCCTCCCGGAGGCTTGAAGAAAGGCTTCCAGGAAGTTCTGAAAGTACAAAAATGGGCTTAGGCTTTCCAATCAGAGGGAAGACCTGCAGGAGTGCAAAGCCAGGTACCTGTGCCTGGAGGCTTAGCGGGCTGAGATGGTCAGCCAGTTCCAGGCCATGAGGCAGTCCCACTGGAATGAGGTCCTCTGGCTGTTTGCCACCAGCGGCGCTTCCCTCCAGCCTTTGTCCAAAGCCCTGCACCAGGAGGCTGAGGCAGATCCCAAGGTAGAATTTCTGCCCCCCTCTGCCCCATGCAAAAAGACCCCAAAGGGAGAGACTCTCTCCAGCAACAAAAACGTTCATTGCATGAATCTGGCCCAGGGGCCATAGTTTTAGGACCCCTGATTTAGTGCAATATAAAAAATGCAAATAATTTTTCTATGGACCACCAATTTTTTTTGTGGACCACCAGTTGGTGACTGTGGCTGTAGTCCATTTGTCATCAGATGTCCAGGAACTCAAATGTCTAGGACAGTCCTTGTTGACCCAGGTGATGACTAATCCAGCAGAGCAGCAGTCCCCAACCTTTTTGGCACCAGGGAATGGTTTCATAGAAGACAATTTTTCCATGGACCATGGGGGGGATGGTTTTGGTTTCGCTCGCTCACCCGTTGCTCATCTCCAGCTGTGCACCCTGGTTCATAACAGGCCCGGGGGTTGGGGACCCGTGGAGTAGAGTCTTTTGTAAATGATGTCCCATCATATCTTTTTTATGAAAGAAATACTTTTCACCTGGGTCCTCTGATGAGACCTGTTCAGTATGGTTGAACTTCTGGCATAATTCTCATTTTCCTCAGGGCACAACCATATCAAGGTACTGCCTCACTGGCAGGGGTAAAATACTCCTGGTTCGGACTGGATCAGCCGATCCAGTAGTGATGGTGCAGGTGGATCGGAGAACCGGTAGCAAAAATCGCTGTCCCTATGCCCATGCCCACCCAATCGCTCGCTTGCTGCTTATTTTAAAAAATGCTTTTAAAAGGTAAAAAAAAGGCTCTGATGATCACAGCTGATCTGTGCGATTGTTAGAGCCTTTTTTTAAATTTTAAAAGCATTTTTTGCAACCTATTCGGTCAAATAGGTTGTTAAAAATGCTTTTAAAAGGTAAAAAAGGCTCTGACAATCACAGCTGAGCTGCCTGATCATCAGAGCCTTTTTTTTACTTTTAAAAGCATTTTTTACAACCTAGTTGTAAAAAAATGCTTTTAAAAGTAAAAAAAAAAGATCGTGCAGCACGCACGCGCAGCCAGCGAACCAGTAGTAAATTGTTTCAGATTTCACCACTGCTCACTGGGTGTTTTATCTTTACTTATTTTATTTATTGTATATGCCATCCAACTCATTGTCCCAAACAACTCCAAAATGAATAATATAGTGGTGATGGGCCAAGCTGTTTAGTATTTATCCTAGATGTAATTCTTGATCTTTGCTTTGCTGATTTGCAGGATATGGGTGTCAAACTCCAGGTCATGGGTGTCAAACTCATTCCATGGCCAGGGTGGATGTGACCAGCTTGACATCACTCGTGTTAGGGGCGTCCATACTGGCCCAAGCACTTTGCCAGCAAAACCAGGCTCCTGAGCTCCATTTTCAGCTGCAACAGCTTCCTGCAACTCTCTGTCAGTGAAAACGGAGCTCAGGATAGCCACCAGCGGCCCTTCCAAGCTCTATTTTTGCTGGCAGAGGCACCACAGCCCGATCCTTCAATGTTTCCAGAGTGGCCCCGTGGGCCAGATCTAAGCACCCCATGGGACAGATATGTGCTCCAGGCCTTGATTTTGACACTCGTGTTCTAGACTAACAAGAGAGAGGAACTGTTAGAAGATATAGAAATACTACTTTTGGTTGTATGCAGTGGTGGGATTCAGCCAGTTCGCACCACTTCGGGAGAACCGGTTGTTAACTTTCTGAGCAGTTTGGCAAACTGGTTGTTGGAAGAAATCATTAGGGCAGAGAACCGGTTGTTAAATTATTTGAATCCCACCACTGGTTGTATTGATCATGAAATAATAACCCGATGTAAATCATTTAAACAAAATATTTTGATGCCTAGTATTCCTCTTACTTCTACTATACAGGAATATACAAAGTTCCGTAGAAGTGAATTATTTGTACTGTTCTCTACAAAATAAGTAACTAATACTTTCAGAGGCAACCTCTTTCAACAAAGCTTTAAAGTAAACTTTATAGAAAGTTTCCTTTCTTTGTCTTAAAATTGCATTCAAAGCAACTAAGATTAAAAAGAGAAAGGAAATAAGATCAAATGCGCTGAAGATACAATGAAAAGATACAAGAAAATGCAGGGAAGCAAAGGCAAATATAACCTCAAGAGTTGAAATTCATAAAAAGATGCAATATCCCTATCATACCCACAGTTGGGTCTTAGAAAGAGCAGAACATAGGACAGTGTAGTAAGAAACTTTGGACTGGAGAATTTGAAGGTTGAAGAAAATTGGAAAAAAGGAAATACACCAATAGAAGAAGAACTGTTAAAGAAAATCTTTGATTGTACCGAGATGGACAAATTAACAAAATAAATTAAAGAAAAGGAAGATACAGAATATCATGTAATATGGGATAATTCGTACAAGTGGCTGGAGACTAGAAAAAATGAATAGTGATGAAAGGGGAGAAACAATAAGTGCAAGATGTATGTAAGATAATGAATAAAATGTACAAATTTAATATTGTAAGTGGTAGGAATTGTAGAGTAATAAGGGATAATAGGACAAAAAGGATATAAATAGTATAAAGGGGACTGGGAGAAAATGTAAATATTAGGAGATCGTGCTACAAAAGAGTTGTAAAAAGGGAATGTAGGTTGTGTGTTTTGTGTTTGTTGTGTTGTGTTATAAATAAAAAACTTATTAAAAAAAAAGAAGAACAACTGTGGACTAATTTAAAGAAACATACATCACCAGTAGAGTTAAGCGTTTGGAAGCCTAGCCTATTAAAGATGATTGAAACCTCATCTAGCTAAAGCCATCTTCCGATCTTGGAAAATACTAAAACAACTTTAATGGACACCTCCGAAGAGATCAAGTTAGCATTCCAAGTCCTTTGGGAAGAGATTATTGGGAAAAACCCCTCCCCCCCAAAAAAAAGCTTCTTTAAAGAGAAGGAAAGAGGAATCAAAATGAGGAAGAGGAGGAGGAAGAGAAAAGAAACATCTGGAAATTGAGCTCTACTGTCTATACTCCCTTGTCCAAATGCTGTCCAATCTTGCTGAAATTCTTTTTTTTCCAATTCCCTTGTCCAATCTGCTGAAATTCTTTGAGCAAATGAAAGCTCTCGCCACCTTCCAAGGACATCTGTTCCATTGTCAAATCACTCTTATCATTAGGAACCTTCTCCTAATATTTATCTGAATTTTGCTTCCCTGTAATTTCCACCCATCGGTTCCTTTACCTCATTCTCCCAGATCACCTCCTTCCCATTGGCTGAATATGAAAGCAAGAAGGCATCATTTCCATGTGCCCATCCCAACGCAATGGGAATCCGTTGAATATTCAAAGATTTACATCTTGAGTTCCTATATAATTATTGACACCTTCTCACCATTGAGAGTCTACTCTGGTACAGCTGCCGTGGAACATGTGTACATTATTGTTGCCAGCGCAGGCTGATTGGCATTCATGCATGAGTGTCTTTTTATTTTCTCCTTGGCTGCTGAGAGTAGCTTGGAAACTAAAGAGCTTCATCTATTAGGCGTGACAGATTTGTATTTAGCGGTAAATGGCTGACCTTGCTTAGACTCCCTCATCCATTCCTATCACAACCACCCCTCCCTCTTCAGATGAAAGATTCTGCTTAACTCCAGCTTCCTGTCTGTTGCCTTGGAAACATGGACAAAGCAACTTGGCTAAGAGAATATTTAATAAGGGGATATCTCTGTTTTAAGGATGGAGGGTGTGTGCCCATGCGCGCAGGTGCTTTAGAGTAGCCATAGGTTTGAGCAGTTTCAATCAATCAATGAATCAGATTAGAGCTGGAAGGGATCTTGGAGGTCTTCTAGTCCAACTGCCTGCTCAAGCAGGAGATCCTATACCAGGGGTGTCAAACTCGCGGTGCAGCGGTGAAATCCACTTACCTTCACTACTGGTTCAGGAATGGGAGCACGCGTGCCTCTTCTGCGCATGTGCAGAGGGTAAAAAACGAGACGTAATGATGTCCTGGCGGGTGGGCAGAGTCTCCCGCCGCTGGTGCTACCGGTTCACCCGAGCCGGATAGATCCGGCTGGATTTCACTACTGTCGCAGTGTCACGTTGCTGTCATGTGACATATCGCAACATTTTCCCCCTTTGCAGAACTGGGGTGAGAGTGCCTTGAGCGTGACGCATCCAGCCCGCGGGCCACCAGTTTGATATTTATTTATTTATTTGTTTGTTTATTAGATTTATATACCGCCCTTCTCCCGAAGGACTCAGGGTGGTTTACAGCCAAAGTAAAACACAATTACACAAAAATTAAAACACTTTTAAAAATCTGATTCACTTAAAGGCCGAAACAAAACTTTAAAACTATAATAAAACCATAATGACCCCTAATTAAAATTACCAGCCTTGTGCGGGAAAACAAAAAAGTCTTCAGCTCGCAACAGAAGGTCTGGAGGTCAGGGAGTTGTCGTATCCCTGGAGGCAGCTCATGATACTCCTGCTCTATACCATTTAAGACAAGTGGCTGTCCAGTCTCTTCTTAAAAACCTCCAGTGTAGGAGCACCTACTGTACAACTTCTGAACGCAAGTTGTTCCATTGGTTAATTGTTCTCAGTGTTAGGAAGTTACTCCTTAATTTTAGGTTTGCTTTTCCCCTTGATTAGTTCCCATTCATTGTTTCTTGTCCTGACTCTGGTGCTTTGGAAAATAAGCTGATCCCCTCCTCTTTATGACAACCTCTCAAATACTGGAATACAACTATGATGTCCCCCAAGTCCTTCTTTTTTCTAGACTAGAAGGAAGACTTTTCCATCAAAAGGAAAGTGCCCCAGACAAAGGTAGACATGGTGAGCATGGTCCCTGGGAAATAGTCTCTCACATGAATGTGGTAGTTATGATTCAAAATATACTTAAGTGTTTATAGTAACCCACTTCATTTCAGTCGGACTTGTAAACAATGCATAGAGCCCAAAGTTAACATTACACCATAATTGTACTGTCAAAGTTTCCAGTGAAGTGAGATTAAGGTTTAGCTTCCAGAAGGTTTAGGTATATGTAAAAGACTTTCTTGGCTAATAAAGCTGATGTTTTCATTCCCCCCCCCCTCTGCTATTGGGAAATATGTGTATGCTAGTTAACTGGAAAGTTTGGGCTCGTGGAAAGCTCTTAGTATCATTCATTGTGAATGTTGAAGGTTTTTCTCTCCGTCTCTGGAGATTCTCAGTCATCGAGGTCATGGTTGTCCCAAAAGTGCTTTTTTCAAGAGGCAAGTGGTCTTTCTGGTTTTTCTTTGAAGACATTTCGCTTCTCATCCAAGAAGCTTCTTCAGCTCTGGCTGGATGGTGGGAATTTCCCCACTGCCACCACCATCCAGTCAGAGCTGAAGAAGCTTCTTGGATGAGAAGCGAAACGTCTTCAAAGAAAAACCAGAAAGACCACTTGCCTCTTGAAAATAGCACCTTTGGATTCCTTTAGAGTTGAAAAAAAAACCAAGGGCAGTCTTCCTTAAGAGACCAAGCTGCTATCTTAAATGTATCTGCTCTGGGCCTTTGAGTGATGTGACTCCAACCATAGCTGTTTACCAAGCTATTGCAGGAATCTTAACTTCTAAGCAGGAGATGCAGCTTCTATGCCTCAGAGGTTGTCCACTCCTTTACTGATGCGTAAGATAGCAATAAAAGATCACCATACCACATCCTAGGAAGCTGCTGAGGACCAGTAGAGCAGTGCTATATATTCTGCTGAACTGGAAATTAGTTGCCATTTTAAATTCCCGTAGTAATTTTTGTCTTAACTTTAGCCTAAGGCCAAGAATTTTTAGATTTTTTTTAAAAAAAAACCTCTGTAAAACCATTCCAAATCATCATCATCATCATCATCATCATCATCCTGTGGAACTTTCAAATATAGATGGATTGTTATTTAGAAAACAACACGCCAGATATCACAATCATCAAAAACCGAAGCGTACAATTTATTGATCTCGCTGTACCAGGAGATGCCAGAGTCGAAGAAAAAGAACTAGAAAAAAATCACGAAATATTGTGACCTGGCCATTGAAACTACCTGATTATGAATGAAACATGTGACACTGATACCCATTGCCATCGGGGCACTTGGCACCGTGTTCAAGAATTTTACTCAGTACATCAAGAAATTGCAGCTTCCTGCAATAACACCAGCAGAACTGCAAAAAACTGTGCTACTTAGAACATCGTATATTTCAAGAAAATACTTGGTCGATACCAGTGGTGGGATTCAAAATTTTTTACTACCGGTTACTACCGGGAATGGAGATTTTACAGCATCTTTCCCCTGGAGTGGGGAGGGAATGGAGGGAATCTGGCTGTTAATCGCCCTGAGTCCTTCGGGAGAAGGGCGGTATAAAAATTAAATTATTATTATTATTATTATTATTATTATTATTATTATTATTATTATTATTATTATTATTATTATTATTATTATTATTATTATTATTATTATTATTATTATACAGTATCCTTCCCCTGGAGTGGGGAGGAAATTGGGATTAAAATTGGATTAAAACCATCAAGTTTTATTCAGAAAAGAAATGGAAATATGGTGGTATTTTACTGCATTTTTTTCGGCTTTAGAAGTATGGATTGTTTATTTTTTTTTAGCTATGGGAGACAAAAATGAAATACTCTTGGAAGAAAAATCTTGCTCAGTTTCATCACCCAGGATGGCATTTTATAGAGAAAATCCAAATCATTATAACCTTGACAGTATATTAGGAACAGACACAAGGGTATAAACATCCACCTCTCTTAAGTAATTTCTTCAGTGGATTAGTGATGCTTGAGCTATTGCTAGTATCAGATATGCATGGATATTTGTTCCAGTAATTCTGAGAAATTATAGGCAACGTGAACCAAAACGTGTCCCTGAACCCCACAAACAATTTTAAAGAGACAAGGGTAGGCAGGAAAAAAAAGGTGGGAAATGCATCCTTTTTCTTTTGTTCTGCATTGTTTTTATTCAGAAGTGCATTTGAGGGACAGTTCTCTCAAAGCAGAAAATAGGAGTGTTTGTGAAGAATCTATTTTGCTACAGAATAAAAATAAAATGGAAAACTGCAACCAAGCAGACAACGATAGGCCCAACGTCCAGCAAATTTCATGTTGATGTAACACAAAACGTCACTTTCTGGGCTGGGCTACAAAAATTTTAACAAGGGGTTCTCTGCCTGGTTCCTGGGAGGGCGTGGCCATGGGAGGAGTGGCCTTGTCAGCCTCCTGCACCATGGCAGGGGGCATTTTTGCCCATTCCAGGCTCCGGAGGCTTTCCTTGAGCCTCCGGGAGGGCGAAAACTGCCTTCCCAGGCTCCAGAGGCCCTTTGGAGGCTGGAAATGGGTCCATTTCTGGCCTTCCTGAACTTCCAGTAGGCTGTTTTTCAGCCTCCCCAAGCCTCCATGTGGACCCTGAATTTACCTGCATCCAAAACGGGCCACATGGGGACTCCTGGGAGGGGCGGGGTGGGCAGGGCCAGC
The DNA here is from genome assembly GCF_028640845.1 of Ahaetulla prasina. Taxonomy (NCBI): domain Eukaryota; kingdom Metazoa; phylum Chordata; class Lepidosauria; order Squamata; family Colubridae; genus Ahaetulla; species Ahaetulla prasina. Next base: position 287,192,558 of record NC_080540.1, on the reverse strand, counting down.
CAGGAGTGGGATTGGGGGTTCTCCGAATTGCACAGAATCTTAGCTAGAGGTTCTCCCGAACCCCTGCAGACCCCCAGCAGCCCGCCCCTGGGGGTACTGCAAACAAATGAACCAAGTTTTAAAACATAGTTCTCTGATATGTATCTGAAACCTTCCCAATTTTACGAAAAGTCTTCAATCTGGTGTCTTCCAGAGCCATTAGCTGAAACAATCTCCTTTAAAAAAAAATGATGCAAAGGAACCTGATTAAAACTGAGCTAGAAATCCATTGGAAAGTGGGCTTTCAAGGCCTACAGGAAACCCATAGGTGTTAGGTAAAATGTGCTCAAAACAGGATTTCCTGCTGTTTTTATATATTGTCTAAGATCAGGGGTCTGGAAACTTGGCTCTTTTAAGACTTGTGGACTTCCACTCCCAGAGCAAAGCTGGCTGAGGAACTCTGGGAGAGGAAGTCCACAATTATTAAAAGAGTCAAGTTTGCAGACCCCTGTCTAAGGTCAATCTCTATGGAGATTCTCGGTCATCCAGGTCATGGTTGTCCCAAAGGTGCTTTTTTTCCAAGAGACAACTGGACTTTCTGGTTTTTCTTCGTAGCTGTTTTGCTTCTCATCCAAGAAGTTTCTTCAGCTCTGACTGGATGGTGGGGAACAGAAAGATTTTTATTTCTTGCAGACAGCTGGTCATTTGCATTCTTTAAGATAGATCTTGGCTAAAATCAACCATACTATTAAATCATGTTGTTTTGTTTTGGGCTTTGATTCGGTGTGTTGTAGAAATCTAGCCATTGGAGTTAGTAAATTATAATTTCTCTCTCTCTCTCTCCCTCCCTCCCTCCCTCCCTCTCTCTCTCTCTCTCTCTCACACACACACACACACACACAATTAGATGTGTGGCAGGAAGTGTGTCTAGGATCACGACAGTTGCACAAGAGTATTAGTGGAGTCTTTGGTACTCACTGGTTTTGTTGCAGATGGGTCACTTCCAAACTAGGTAACATTATGAGTACTAGGCTAGGTGCTAAGATATGTAATATTTTTATTTTTGGCTTCTAAAACATTTTGTAAGTATTTTCTTTGTAGGCGGCCAACAACGTCATCTTATAATTTGTTCCCCATAATTTCCCCCAATCCTCTAATTCAATATTATACCCAAAAAATTTTGTCCAAATTATCATCATTTCCTTCACCGTTTTGGTACATTATTAAAGTAGACTGTGGAGAACCAACCAATGTCTGGGAAGACCATATGCAAATGAAGAGTTGCTTACCTCTGCTTTATTATGCAGTATAAGGATAAGCAATTATTTGTTCAGTAAAAAGTGGTGAACCGTTCCATGGTTTAGCCTGATTTAAATGCAAAGAATTCCCATATGAGGCACAGAATAGTTTCTCTATCTCCCCCCTCCCTTTTTTTTTCCTGCAGAGTTTGAAGAAGTTTTTTTTTAATGGAACTATATAGTTGGAGACCGTAATGCAGATGTAGATTTATGCACCAAATATATGCAGAGTCATCCTAAAACATCAGTTTCCATTCTTGTAATAGTTTAATTACAAATAACGTGTGTAAAATACTGTTCCCCAAATCCAGTGGTGGGATTCAGCTGGTTCTCTCCGGATCAGATGAACCAGTAGCTGCGACTGCGGGAGCTCCGCCCACCCGCCCGGACATAATGCGCGAGCACTGCGTATGCACAGAAGGCCGAGCGCATGCGCATACGAGGTGCGTGCACTCACATTTGCGAACTGGTAGGGAAAGTAAGTGAATCCCATTGCTGCCTGAATCCCAATCATAATATCTATGATAAGTACAATATTTTACAGAATATTTTACAGAAAATATATATAACATACATACATACATACATACATATACATATACATATACATTTGTAGGTTTTCACGGGTATATATATGTAGGTTTTGGTATGTTTGGGTTTTTCCCCGTGTAAGGTTGAAAGTATTTAGGCAGCATTTCGATGAGGTCTCACTCATCATCTTCAGGCTGGAATTTTTGGCTTTGTTCTTATGTGAGCTAATGTATGTATGTATATATAAAAGGAAGCCTGAAGATGACGAATGAGACTTCGTCGAAACGTCGCCAAGACACTTCCAATTTTACACGGGAGAAAACCCGAACAACCAAAGACCTATATATATATATATATATATATACACACATTTATATATGTATGTATATATATATATATATATATAGGTCTTGGTTGTTCGGGTTTTCTCCCGTAAAATTGGAAGTGTCTTACGATGTTTCGACGAAGTCTCATTCGTCATCTTCAGGCTTCAGCTTCGTGCTTCTGGGAGCAATGTGTGATCGCAGCTGTTTCTTCCTTTTAACTGCTAGTGGGGGTTTGAACTGATTGGGTGGGAGCTTGGCTGTGTTCTGATTGGATGGGGTTTTTTCTGTGCTCTGATTGGCTGGGGGTGTGTCCTGTGTTGGTGGGGGCTTGGTTGTGCTCAGTCTAATCTGTGCTGCAGGGGGATTTGAGCTGGTGAGCTGCACTGCTGCTGTTTGGCTTCGTGTTCGTGGTCGTGCTACATCTTCGTAGTGGGTGTCAGTCTGCTGCATGTATGGATTGGAGGGGTTTGAAGTGGCTAATTCTCCCGCGTAAAATTGGAAGTGTCTTGGCGATGTTTCGACGAAGTCTCATTCGTCATCTTAAGGCTTCAGCTTCGTGCTTCTGGGAGCAATGTGGGATTGCAGCTGTTTCTTCCTTTTTAACTGCTTTTTAACTTCATCGAAACGTCGCCAAGACACTTCCAATTTTACGGGGGAGAAAACCCGAATAACCAAAGACCTACATACAAACACCTGCGAAAACCTCAGAAAGCACACACACACACACACACACACACACACACACACACACACACATATATATGTATGTATGTAGGTCTTTGGTTACGAAGACCCACGAAAATCTCAGACAACAAATATATATATATATATATATATATACTTTCTCCAGAACAAAATGCTTAGCTGATGAACAACACCTAAAAACCGAACTACACATTCTCACTAATGTACTAACATCCAATGGATTCCAAAGAAATAAGATTACGAAGCTAATCCCAAAAGAACCCTGCACTAAAATCCAAGACAGAGAACAAGAAAACGGCACAGCCCTCCTCCCATATATAAAAGGCACCACAGACAGAATCAGCAAGATCCTCCACAAACACATCAAGACAGCTTTCTGCAAAAACTGAAAAATATCCACCATTCTAAGAAACTCCAAAGACAAAATTGAGTTAGAAAATCAAGGAGTATATGAAATCCCATGCACCGCCTGCACCGCCACATACATCGGACAAACCAACAGAAGAATAAATGCATGCATTGAAGAACACAAGAACTCAGTCAAAAAAGAGGAACCAACTTCTTCCCTGGTCCAACACCTTAAAGTCACAGGACATGATATTGACTTTAAAAAGACCAGAACTATTGCCAAAACTGAACACTTTAACACCAGAATAATCAGAGAAGCCATTGAGATAGAAAAACACCCACACAGCATGAACAAACGAAATGATACCTCCCGACTACCAGCCATTTGGAACCCTGCCCTTATTGACAAACGAGTCCCTAACACGAAGAATGACACCAGACCCACACTCACGAGGTCCACACAGGATGTCACCATTGCACATCCACCCAGAAAGCAGACCCAAACCCACACTGATCATGAAGCATGACCAAGGACCAGAAGCAGCTGCAACATTAACCATTTCAAACCCCTCCAATCCATACATGCAGCAGACTGAAACCCACTATGAAGATGTAGCACGACCACAAAGCCAAACAACAGCAATGCAGCTCACCAGCTCAAATCCCCCTGCAACACAGACTAAACTGAGCACAACCAAGCCCCCACCCAAACAGGACACACCCCCAGCCAATCAGAGCACAAAAAAACCCCCATCCAATCAGAGCAAAGCCAAGCTCCCACCCAATCAGTTCAAACCCCCACTAGCAGTTAAAAGGAAGAAACAGCTGCGATCACACATTGCTCCCAGAAGTACAAAGCTGAAGCCGGAAGATGACGAATGAGGCTTCGTCGAAACGTCGCCAAGACACTTCCAATTTTACGCGGGAGAAAACCCGAATCACCAAAGACCTACATACAAACACCCGCGAAAACCTCAGAAAACAAATATATATATAAAATCAGGTAAAGCTTCCCCTCGTACATACGTGCTAGTCGTTCCCGACTCTAGGGGGCAGTGCTCATCTCCGTTTCAAAGCTGAAGAGCCAACACTGTCCGAAGACGTCTCCGTGGTCATGTGGCCGGCATGACTCAACGCCAAAGGCGCACGGAATGCTGTTCCCTTCTCACCAAAGGTGGTCCCTGTTTTTTCAACTTGCATTTTTTATGTGCTTTCGAACTGCTAGGTTGGTAAAAGCTGGGACAAGTAATGGGAGCTCACCCCGTTACGCGGCACTAGGGATTCGAACCGCTGAACTGCCGACCTTTCAATCGACAAGCTCAGCGTCTTACCCACCAAGCCAATATACATACATACATACATGCATGCATGCATGCATGCATACATACATACATACATACATACATACATACATACATACATGTATATATATATATATATATAGCTTTAGTGTAATTTGGACATGATGTGTGTGCATGTTTGTGTGTATTTGCCATGTCCAAAGCTTTTTCTATTTCCTGAGATTTTAGTCATAACATTAATTACACTAAAGCCGATTATTTCTGATCTGCCTCCCTAATGCATCGTCTGTTTTGTTCACAGCATTTAGGTTCATTCTGTTGTTTCTATAAGAAAGAGGGATAAATGTACTCTGAATGTGTGTGTGTGTGTCTGTGTGTGTGTGTGCATACCAATTGTAGATATACTGAAATAAGACTAATATTGTTTTCAGTTATCATCAGTTAGAGAAACGTTCCTCAGTTCCACACATCTCATTGGACAGATAAGAAATTCATTACTTTTTTTTTTTAATCCATTGTAACATTCTTTTTGTGCTGGTCATTTTTACATGCATTTCTGATTCCACACGTCTGCTGTTTGAATGTTCTGCATGGTGTACTCTTAAGTTCTGCCTGAGGCAGTTTGTCTTTCTGCCACTTTATATATATATATTTATAAATATATATATATATAAACATTCTCATGACTCGAGAGAAGAAAAAACAGCCCGTAAGGCAAAAAACAGCACGTTGTATTGCACATTGATCTGCTTTGCATTCAGTAACTTTTGTTCTTCTGTTTCACTTAGCTGAAATAGATGTTTCCAGACTTGCTGGGTTTCCCCCCCCCACCCCTTGATAAAAGCATATTGCGGTTTGTTTCAAAAGAGTTGAACTATTTTTCCTATGAAAAGGGAGGTTATTCAGTAAGATTATATTCTCAAAACTAACTCCTTCCTCCCTCCCTCCTTCCCTCCCTCCCTCCCTCCCTCCCTTCCGTTATGTCTTCAGGAGGTGGGGGATGTTTTTACCAACTCAATGATAATAGGTCCCTGCTCCTTGTCCACAAAGCAGGCTGTGAATTAAAAGGAAAAAGTCTCTGTAGAGTCCAGCTTCATTCCTTCTGTCAAATGTAGACATTCTGTGAACAACTGTTCGTATTACATGTTGCTTTCTTGGCAACAATAAAAAATAAAATAAAATGCTGTTAAAGTGATTAAAATCGAGCTAAGTGTGTAAAAATATTTACTGCCAATCCTTCATAAATCCATTTTTGAGATTTGCTGCCATACCCCTCCTATTCTCAGCTATGCCTTTTTACTTATTTATCTGTCTGGGACTGATTCAGAAAACCTAAACAGGTTTGGATCTGGTTAGTATTTGGAGAGGAGACCAGCAGGAATTCATAGCAGAATTTGAGGCTAATCTGAGAAGTAAAAAAGAAAACAGATTAATTAATCCGAAAAGAAAGAAGGGGTAAACCCTTTCCATAGTAAATCAATACAATGCACAGGTCCCTTAATTCAGCAAGTAATTCTACTTGAAGAAAACTACCTACTTATAAACTACTTTAACTGCACTTTCCAAATAAAGAAAACTTTGAAATACTGTATTTTACAAAATAAAATTTGACAGTACAAATTTTGGAGGCACCTGTGGGTATACTCTACTCTGTACAAACTAGGTATTCAGGATAAGGTTGATACCCTGAAATTCTAAACAGGGCTTATCCTGCGTTTGACTTTGGAAGCTGATGGCCTAAGATGAAAAATATTAATAACAATTATATTTCCTCCTTCTCCTCTCCTCTTGCACTTCCCGGACAGGTGATATAGCAGTATTGTTTCTGTTGCATCCAGTGGGAAAATTATCTTTTCAAAAGCAGGCAGTAGAGACTAGAAATAACATTCTTATTTGGGGCTGAAGTGCTGGGTTATTTACATGCAGGTCAGTTTCAGCCCACCCGATCTCTTCTCTCCAGAATAACGTGAGCCTTCAAATCATTCTGACTAGACAATACAATACCATACAGATTCCTGCAGGCCTCTCAATTTGATTACATTTATGGTTGGATTCCCAAAATTTATTTTGGATGGGGGAAAGAAAGAAGGGTGGTGGTTAAGGAACACACATCAATTATCTGAGACCAAACGGAATATACACAGAGCAATTTTCATATAACTCGTGATGAAAAAAAAATGCATAACCAAATGCAATTATTTCTTTTGTGCGAAGGCAAATAAAGTGGGTTTCAAATACCCAATGGTGAAGTAAAATTGTAACCAAATGCAATTACCACCTTGAACTTGAAAAGATCTGAGCTAGCGTGATTATAAAATCCCAGGGCAAAAAAATTAATGAAGAAATAATGAAAGACTCTGTTGGAAACATACTCCGTCAGCCCCAATTTTCATGTATGTCACTGCTCTTGATTTCATTTTCCTAAAATCTGAACAAGAAACAATACCATACCAGATAATGTGGCTGGGGGATGTGAATATATGTCATGAAGATACTGAAAAAATATATATTTTCTTTGTAGGTTTTGAAAGAGACTGGCTCTGGGGGCTGTCAAAAATCAACATCCAAAATCTTTAAATATAGTACACAGCATCTACTATGCTTTGGAAACTTCCTACCCAATGTAGATAAGAATTTCTCAACCTCAGAAACAACAGTAGGACAGGGATGGTAGGCACTTTGGTGCGTTTATGCACGCCCCTTACAGACCTCTTAAGAATGGGGTGAGGTCAACAGTAGACAGTCCAAGGGTAAAATTTTGGGGGTTTGGGGAAGTAACCACAGAGTCAGGTGTGCATTCCAGACATTGACCACCCTGTTGATGAAGTCATATTTTCTGCAATCGAGTTTGGAGCGGTTCACTTTAAGTTTGCATCTATTGTGTCCTCGTGTGTTATTGCGGTTGAAGCTGAAGTAGTCATTGACAGATAGGATGTTGTCCACATGTCTTATGGTTCCTGAGATTGAGAGAGAGTGATCTAGATCCCCTGGTCCATGGACCAGCACTGCCGACAAACAATGCTGACTGGCGACCCCCAGGGGGAGGGCCTTTTCTGTGGGGGCTCCTGCTCTTTGGAATGAGCTCCCTCCAGAGTTACGTCAACTCCCTGACTTCCGGACCTTTAAACGCGAACTTAAAACCTTTTTGTTCCACCGTGCAGGTCTGGCCTAACACAATTTTTAAATGTGGGGATTTTTATGTGGGTTTTACGACAGTTTTAACTATTGTGACCAAATTTTAGAATCAGTTTTTTAACATGTTTTAATCTTTGTTTATGTTGTTTTATCCTGGCTGTAAACCGCCCTGAGTCCTTCCGGAGAAGGGTGGTAAATAAATAAATAAATAAATAAATAAATAAATAAATAAATAAATAAATAAATAAATAAATAAATAAATAAATAAATAAATAAATAAATAAATAAATAAATAAATAAATAAATAAAGCCAGAAACTGGGCCGTGCAAACAAGCGAAGGATGCATTCTGTGGGATGCAGGCACTACGTGAAACCATTCCCCCTCCAGTCTTTGGAAAAAAAACTTTCTCCATGGAACTGGTCCCTGGTGCCCAAAAGCTTGGAGGCCACTGAGCTAGATAGTGGTAGCTTTTGAATTTTAATTTCCACAGGAAAATGTGGAATTTGAGGTAAAGTTTGGAGATTCTACTATGGAAGATTTTACTATGTCACAACCAGCAGTGGGTTTCACATTATGTTAGTTCGCCCCACGCACATGGGCACTTTGTACACGGGCGCATTTGGTTCGTGTGTGCATCTGCCTTCCATGCATGCACCCGGCCTTCTGCGCATGCGCTTTGCTCATGCATGCACCTTCCGTGTATGCAGCCGGGCTCAAAAACATGCCTAAACAGAATGGCATAGAGCCGGAGCAGTGATTTCCACTACCGGTTTGGGCGAACCGGTCTGAACTGACTGAATTCCACCTCTGGTCATAACATGTTGGAGACTGAAAATTTATTAGCTTGTAGGGACCCAGTATTTTTATTTTGTGTTTTGCTCTACTGGGAAGAAGCTGGCCATGAGGCTATTCTTGAAATGAAGGCTGAGTTGTCTTAGCTGGCTAATTCTTGTGTTTTTTAAAGATATCAACATATTAGCATTTAAGGGTTAAATAGAAGAAAGAAGGAATTTCAGAGCATTCTAATAACTTTCTAAGATGACCAAGTGAAGCCATAAGTACACAGCATATGGGAGAATTGTCTGGATGTGACTTTGTTCAAGTTCACTTGGAATTTAGACGTTTTAAATGGTGTGGTAGAAATAGAGCTGACACATATGTCTCTTGCTGTATATATAATAAAACCTTTTAAGTCAAACAAAATCTAATTCAACTTACCCAGTCAAGTTCGAAGCATTGATTTAGATTGAGACAACAATGCAAATCAGTTCAGAAAATCCATTCAGTCATTCATTAAGCCACTATAATTTATCTTTCAAAGCAGGTCAACTTGATTTGGATTTTTGTGCAGGAATGTGAAAACTGCCAAATCACCTGATTCAGTAGACGTGATAGAATCTCCATTCAATCAAATCTCCAGATCACACCTGTTATGTCTTAGCCAGTGATGGGATTCAAAAAATTTTACTACCAGTTCTGTGGGCGTGGCTTGGTGGGCGTGGCATGGCTTAGCAGGTGTAGCTTGGTGGGCGTGGCAGGGGAAGGATACTGTAAAAACTCCATTCCCACTCTACTCCAGAGGAAGGTTACTGCAAAATCCTCATTCCCTCCCGATCAGCTGGGACTCGGGAGGCAGAGAATAGATGGGGGCAGGGCCAATCAGAGGTTGTATTTACCGGTTCTCTGAACTACTCAAAATTTCTGCTACTGGTTCTCCAGAACTGGTCAGAACCTGCTGAATACCACTTCTGGTCTTAGAGTACAGAGATTACCAGATCAATGGGTTAGTTTAGTTCTACTTAGTTCTGCTTTTGCAGATCAATTTCCAGGCAAAGTTTTAGGACCAATAGAAGAGAATATTTGTAGCTCAGGATTGAACTGTGGGGGCCTTGGTGCTCTCTGAGCTTGGTTATTTGCTTGCAGACATCTCATTACCCAACTAGGTAACCATCATCATATTTTATAAATCTGGCAGCATTTTTTCCAACTAACAATTTTTATTAAAAAGCAAAAGCTATATCCTGCAGCTCCCAAAAGCTTATTATGATTAATAAAAAGGTGGTAGCAGATTTCTTTTAAGTTTGTCCTAAGTTTGTCTCCCTCTACAATGTCCAGCAAATTTTTGGATCTTTGATTAAATAACTGTAAACAAAATTCCCAGGTGGGACCTAAATGAATGAGAAATTCACACGTTTTCTATATTGTACTAGGTACTTCAGGATTTTATTATTTTTTAATGTTTAAAATATCAAAAACTCCAGCCATTTTTAATATTAGATAGTATTTCTTCTTCTTCAGAATTCCCTGCATTGGCATGAAACTATATTAATATCTTGAAATTCTGCAGTCTTGAAGTTCTGGTTTTCTTTTTTGGTTTATTTGGGGCGGGGGATTGGCAGGGAGTATATACTGGAATAGCTCAAGGGTGAAATCCAGCAGGTTCTGCCAGGTTCTGGAGAACCAGTAGCAACAATTTTGAGTAGTTCGGAGAACTGGCAAACACCACCTCTGGCTGGTCCCAGAGTGGGGTGGGAATGGAGATTTTGCAGTATCCTTCCCCTGGAGTGGGGTTGGGATGGAGATTTTGCAGTATCCTTCCCCTGTCATGCCTACCAAGCCACACCACACCCACCAAGCCATAGAACTGGTAGTAAAAAAAAATGAATTTCACCACTGGAATAGCTCCTGCACATGTAAATTGACATCTCCTTCCATTTCTCCTCTTTGTGTTCATCCTGTGTACTCACACAGCAAACTGGGAATTTTAACATCCTTGCATTTATGTCTAGTTATCTGTAAAGTTCATTTGTCTGCCTGATTGCGATGCGAGATTGTCCCTTGTCTCTATTGGTATGGTTTAGGGGCAAGACCAAATGAAGCACTAATAGAAGAGAATGAAAGTATTATTAAATAGTAGGACTGCATTTTTCATGTTAGATTTAATTTTTGAAAATCTACTTATTAAATATAGGAAATACAAAATAATAAGAGTTGAAAGGGACCTTAGAGGTTTTCTAGTCCAACCTCCTATACTATTTCAGACAAGTGGTTGTCCAATCTCTTCTCCAATAATGAAACACTTACAAGCTGTTAGGAAGTTTCTCCTTAGTTGTAAGTTATTTCTCTCCTTGATTAGTTTCCATTCATTGTTTCTTGTCTTGCCTTCTGGTGCTTTGGAAAATACTATAGGTTTACCCCATCTTCTTTGTGGCAAATCCTCAAATATTGGAATGCTGCTGCCATGTCACCCCTTGGCCTTCATTTCTCTACCCAGTTCCTACAACTGTTCCTTGTATGTTTTAGTCTCCAGGCCTTTAATCATCTTAGTTGCTCTTCTAGGCACTCTATCCAGAATCTCAAACATCTCTTTTTATAAAGTGGAGACCAAAAATGGATGTTGCATTCCAGGTGTGGTCTTACTAAGGTTTTATAAAGCGGTACTAATACTTCATGCAATCTTGATTCTTGTTGTGGTCCGTCAGCAGCCTACGGAGCTGGCAACAGAGTCAGACAGCGATGAGGCTGAGGTGAGACCAGGGGCATCGGGAAGCAAGGTGCAGATTCCAGAGCCTCCAGAGACTGATAGTAGTGAGGCAGAGGAACAGGAGGAGCCTGTTCCTAATGCATGCGTGAGAAGAGCTGCCAGAAGGCAAGAGCAGCTCAAGCAGAGAGGATAACTCGGGAGTAGGGCTAAAAGATTATTGGCCCCTCTCATAAGGCTTAAAACAGCAACGGCGTTTGGGCTTTGCCGGAAAACAATGTTGGTAGCTGTATCTTCTGCTTTGTCTATGTCTTGCATTTATTGTTGCGACTTCTGAACGTTTGCCAAGAAAGGCCTTTGGCAGTTTGCCTAATTGGACTAAGGTTTGCGATAGGACTGAGGAATTTGTGTTGGGAGGAATTTTCTTTGATTTAGTTGAACTATGTTGGGAATGAAGTAATTCCCGGCTGTCCGAATAAAGTTTGTTTGTTTTTTCACAGACTGAGTTTATTACTACCTACTTGGGTCTGGGTCACAACAGTTCTGTTCCTCTGTTCATACAACCAAGGATTACTGTTATGTATTCATGTATGTACCTTTAAATATTTGAGCGGGAAATCAGCACGTTGCTGATTGGACAAAGCCTCCAGCAGAACTGTATAAAAGGAAAGGTTTTTCCCCCAGCCTGTTGCTGGCTTCACCCTATATTAAAGAGCTGTTGTCACTACCTTGGTCTCCAGCCTCGTTACTTCCCGAACTTAACATTGGCGACGAAGGTGGGATTCCGAGGCTAAGGAGAACCAGAACCGAGCTGAAGCACGATAGACCCGAACCCAGCAAACCCAGGGCAGAAAAGCGGAGATGGCCAGTTACACCGCCCGCACTGCTTGACCCGGCTAAAGAGAAATGGGGAACGATATGACCCGCTTCGAAAGCTTTAGAAGCCAACGAACTGCAAGGAGTTCCAGATAACCGAAAAAGGGCTTATTTCTAAGCCACTGCGGTCCGGAGGTCATTGATATCGCGAAGCCCTGGCAGAGCCATCGCCGTGCAGTCGGTGTCGGCCAACTCTACAGAATTTACTAAAGAACCACTGCACCAACGCCGCCCAAATACGCGGCGGTTTGAATTGGAGAGCGAAGGCAGATGGAGGGCGAATCCATCGGTGACTACATGGTCACAAGAAAAGCGCCCAAGGACTGCGGATACCGCGACTAGACGAGGTGCTCTCGAGCAACTCATCCGAGGGGTCAAAGACATCCGCTTGCGGCGACGGCTGCTAGCAAAGAGCAACCTAATCGCTGGCCAACGCTCTGGACGAAGCCAGAGCACATGAAATGTCCTCCCAAGCGGCAGAGACACTGCAGAAGCCGGTCCCACCAAAGCCGAGCGCGAAGGCAACTCCGGTGCACCAGGAGGAGGTTCAGACCGAATCCGACGGTGAAGATGAGGAAGGGGTCTGCCGCACCGAGAAACGCGACAAAGGGGACCGAGACGAATGCGGAAGCTGCGGGGGTCAACACCAGCGCCAACGCTGCAAGTTTAAGGACGCGACATGTCGGCGGTGTGGGAAGAAAGGGCACCTAGCTCAAGTTTGTCGAGCAGCCCAACCTTCCCGCCGAAAATTCAAATCAGCCAATCAGAGCGCGGAATCGGCAAGGCGACCCGCGATTGGCTCAAACAAAAAGGCGCGGATTCCAACCAAACAACTGTGGTCATAGGCGCGCCGACCCAAGTGGAGAAGAAGATCTTCACCAAACCAAAATAGAGGGAGTACGGTGCCGGCTTGAAGTAGACACGGATCAGCGATCACCATCATGTCCTGGGACACTTTGGCAAAGTCGCTGCCGTCCGTCAAGCGCCACCTGCAAGCACAACGGCCACGAGTCCACGACTACCAAGGTAATCGCATCCCTGTTCGAGGACCACCTCCGTCCAAGTCGAGTACGGTCCACACAAGAAGACCCTGCCCATCACGATCGCCGAGGGACCCTGCGCAGTCTGTTGGGACTAGACTGGTTTCGTGCCCTGGGCATGGGAGTGACTGGCATCTACAGAAGTGACTGTAACCTGAAAGACATTCTCTTTAACGAGTTTGAAGATGTCTTCAAGGACTGCCTGGGCAAGTACAAGGGGACCCCTATTTCCTTCAACTTAGACCCCCAGGTAGGCCCCAATAGACTTAAGGCGAGGAGAGTCCTTTGCCCTAAAACCAAAATCGATAAGGAGCTGAATAAGCTCATTAATCAGGGGATTTTGGTGCCAGTCGATCACGCAAAGTGGGAGACGCCAATCGTCACCCCCATAAAACCGGACGGGTCAATTAGAATCTGCGCTGACTACAAGGCGACGCTTAACAAAGCCTTACAGAAAAGCGCTTACCCGCTTCCGTGGTGCAACACTTATTGCACTCTTGGGGCAAGGGCAAGTCTTTGCAAAGTTAGACTTGGCCCAAGCCTACCAACAACTGCCCGTAGACGCCCGCACAGCCGAAGCCCAAACGATTGTAACGCACAGGGGGGCCTTCAAGTGCACCCGATTGCAATTTGGGGTGAGTGTGGCACCAGGGCTGTTCCAAAACCTAATGGAACGACTACTGCAGGGCTCCCAGGGTAGTTCCCTACTGATGATGTCCTAATTTCAGGGAAAACATAGAGGAATTGGGGAGCGTTAAGAAAGGTCCTGGGCATATTCCGGACAGCCGGATTAAAAGTCAAGGCAAACAAATGCCAGATAGGGGTCGAATCCGTTGATTTCTTGGGCTACCGGATAGACAAGAAAGGAATTCACCCTACTGAGAGCAAGGTCAAGGCAATTAGGAAGGCCCCAGCACCCAAAAACAAAGCAGAGCTGCAGGCATTCCTGGGGTTGGTGAATTTTTACGCGGTCTTTTTAAAGAACAAAGCAACCATGGAACCGCTGCATAGGCTTTTAGGGAAAAATACTGTCTGGTCTTGGGGGAAGTCGGAAAATAGGGCTTTTGAAGCAGTAAAGAACCTGCTCTCAAGTGATAGCCTGCTCATCCAATATCACAACTCATTACCCCTAGTGCTGGTTTGCGATGCCTTCCCTTATGGGGTGGGGGCTGTACTCAGCCATAGACTTCCAAACGGCACAGAAGCCCCTATAGCTTTTTACTCTAGAACGATGTCCTCCCCAGAGAGAAACTACAGCCAATTAGATAAAGAAGCACTAGCCATTGTGTCAGGGGTTAAAAAATTCCACGAATATGTTTTTGGGCGGGATTTTGAAATCGTGACTGACCACAGACCGCTACTAGGAATACTGGCTGGCGATCACCAACGCCTGTGGCACTTTCGCCACGCTTGACCCGATGGACTATATTCTTAGCCGCTTATTCATACAAGCTGCAGCATCGACCAGGAAAAGAAGTGGGCATGCAGACGCGTTAAGCCGATGCCCACTACCAGGGCGATCAAGACCCCACTCCGGGACGCCCATCCTACTTATTGACTCTTGACTCTGGCCCAGTCACATCTAAGGAAGTGGCTCGGCATCATACCGACATTGTGTTAAGGACTGTACCGGTTGGGTACAAAGAGGTGGCCGCTGCGCCGGGCGAAACGGTTCAAAGAATTTGTTAAAAACGAGATGAGCTCTCGGCTCAAGGGGTGCCTGTTATGGGGTGATCGTGTAATAATTCCTGATAAGTTAAGGGAAAGGTATTGGACCTCCTCCACGAGGGTCACCCAGGGATCGTAAGGATGAAGGGGTTGGCTAGAAGCTATGTGTGGTGGCCACTCATGGACGCAGAGATTGCTGAGAGGGTAGGGAAATGCCAGGCTTGCCAAGAGTCCAGACCTCTACCCCAACGGCCCCAGTCAGGAATGGGAAAAGCCCCAAGGGCCCTGGTCAAGAATCCACATTGATTTTGCTGGCCCTTTCCACGGCCAAACGTTCCTAGTGGTTGTTGATGCATTCTCTAAATGGTTGGAGATCATACTCATGAAATCCACTACGGCCGAGCAGTAATCGCAGCCCCGCGCCACCTATTCGCAACTCACGGGTTGCCGGACACTCTGGTGTCCGACAATGGGCCCCACCACGGCAGCCCAGTTTGAAGAATACCTGGCAGAGGAGGCATCCGACATGCCCTCTCTGCGCCTTTCCACCCTGCATCGAATGGTTTTGCAGAGCGCTCCGTCCGAGCGCTAAGGAGGCATTGTCCAGGCTCAAGCCAGGTGACTGGCAAACAAAGATAGATTTCTTCCTGGGCATTCAGCACAGAACCCCAAGCACGGCTACAGGCAGAAGCCCAGCCGAATTGTTGATGGGACGGAAACTCCGTGCCCACTTGACCGCTTGAATCCCCATTACACACCAGAGGGTTACAAGGGGAACTAGAAAAACAAGGGAAATGAGCATAGGCGACTGGGTGTGGGCCCGAAACTATGGGGACGGCCCTAGTTGGCTCGCAGGACAAATAATAAAGATAACCGGCCCAAAATCGTACTTGGTAGAACTACCAGACAACCGAGTGTGGAGGCGCCACATAGATCAGATAAGGAAACGAATAACTGATCAAACCGAACCAAATGAAACAGATCATGACCAATACCCATTTGAATTCACAGCTGACAATGACCCGGGGGAGGCGCAAGACTTAGCTGAGGTCCCAGAGTTCCAGCGACGCCATCAGGTTCCCGAGGGAAACAGCAGGGAAAGTTACAAAAGTAATCCAAGGCCGGATGGCCAAGAAAAAGAGGCTGCCAATAATCCAGGGCCCGTTGGCCCAGAGAAAGAGCTGGGAGGAGAAAACAGCCCCTCCGACCAGCTCAAAACACCACCCAGAACTGAACCGCGCAGGTCAGAAAGAACTAGGAGACGCCCAGGTTATTTGCGTGACTACGTCGAAAAATAACATGTAAATAAATATGTAAATAGAGACAAAGTGTTTTCTGGGAGGGGAGGAGTGTTATGTATTCATGTATGTACCTTTAAATATTTGAGCGGGAAATCAGCACGTTGCTGATTGGACAAAGCCTCCAGCAGAACTGTATAAAAGGAGAGGTTTTTCCCCCAGCCTGTTGCTGGGTTCACCCTATATTAAAGAGCTGTTGTCACTACCTTGGTCTCCAGCCTCGTTACTTCCCGAACTTAACAATTACATTAGTTTTTTTGGCTGAAAGGGAAAATGGTAGGCTGAGCAAATTCATGGAACCTAGGTGCCTGATGGGAAACAGGATGAGTCAAAAGCTTATGGCTTAAAAGCTTTGTTGTTGTTGTTAGTTGCGAAGTCGTTTCCGACCCATCGTGACCCCATGGACAATGTTCCTCCAGGCCTTCCTGTCCTCTACCATCCTCTGGAGTCCATTTAAACTCATGCCTACTGCTTCAGTGACTCCATCCAGCCACCTCGTTCTCTGTCGTCCCATTCTTCTTTTGCCCTCAATCTTTCCCAGCATTAGGCTCTTCTCCAGTAAGTCCTTCTTTCTCATTAGGTGGCCAAAGTATTTGAGTTTCATCTTCAGGATCTGGCTTTCTAAAGAGCAGCCAAGGTTGATCTCCTCTAGGACTGACTGGTTTGATCGCTTTGCAGTCCAAGGGACTCACAGGAGTCTTCTCCAGCACCAGAGTTCAAAGGCCTCGATTCTTTGGCGCTCAGCCTTTCTTATGGTCCAACCTTCACAGCCATACATTGCAACTGGGAAAACCATAGCTTTGACTATACACACTTTTGTTGGCAGGGTGATGTCTCTGCTTTTTAGTACGCTGTCTAGATTTGCCATAACTTTCCTCCCCAGGAGCAAGCGTCTTTTAATTTCTTGGCTGCAGTCCCCATCTGCGGTGATCTTGATTTTGGCTTAAAAGCTAAATTTATCCAAACCCAAAAATCTTTAAGAAGAAATAACATACTAGGACTAAATCCATGCTAAAAAAAAAGAGTTGAACTATGACAAAGGTGTGTCTTGTGTCACAGTTTAAACATGAGCTATTGGTCAGGTAGGATATTAATTATAACCATTAGCAGTAATTAACAGAACTGATAAATGCAAAGATCTCACTCTACATGACACTATGAATTATAACTACATAAGCTGGATCTGGGTCACATGTTGGCTGAAAGGTGGGCAACTAGTTTGTGTGTCTGTCATGCACACACAATTTAATTATGTACGGGTTCATTTAACATACTGGTGTTATTTTTCTTGACTCCTTGTGATTTACAGTAACCACAATGTGAAAGGGGAATAAATAAAACTGTAATATAACACAGTCAATGATATCCCTCAGCCTCCCTCAAAATAACCATTACAAAATAAGGCTAACCTGCTCTCAAGGTAGCAACCTTTCTATTACTACAATAATGCTTGTGAAGTCTGTCCCCTTCACCTCTCCATAAGGGAGACCACCCAGCGGGCTTTGTCATACACTGTATAGGTCCATTTTAGAGAGAAAAAGATGCCCCTGTGGATATATAACAACTTACCAAACTACCATATTTTTTGGACTATAAAATGCACCGGAGTGTAAGACGCACCTTAGTTTAGGGGAGGAAAATCAGAAAAAAGATGATTGGCAGGTGGCCATCTGGAATACCCCCAATCAGCTGTTCGCAGAGGTGAACTTTAGCAACAGGTTTGTTGGTTGTGAGCTCTGTGCCTTGCTTTTTTTCCCAGCCTCTGAAACCTCCCTTTAAGAGGCTTTTTTTCAGCTTCTGAAACCTGCGCTTCAGAGGCTGGGCGGGGCTACATTCGGTGTGTAAGACACACCCAAATTTTCACCCTCTTTTTTTGGGATGGGGGGGGTGGGAAAGGTGCATCCTATACTCCCAAAAATATGGTATGTTTGGTTTTAGAACAGAAATCTCCAAACTTGGCAACCTTAAGACTTGTGGGCTTCAATTCTCAGAATTTATCAGCCAGTCATGCTGGCTGGAGAATTCTGGGCATTGAAGTCCACAAGTCTTGAAGTTATCATGTGTGGAGCCCCCCTGCTTTATAGAATAAAACCAGCACTTTGCATAATGCCTGGAAGCTCCTTGGTAAACACTGCAGTGGGTAGAGCACAGTTGTTAAACAGTAGTGATAATGGTCATTCAGTAGAACAGTGCATTATGGGCCAGTGAGAGCTTCCAGTTTTTGAAAGCACTCCCTAGTACCATTGGGTGCAAATAAGAATATAAGTTACATCTACCTGTAGGAATTTAGCACCCACCCCCCTCCTAGAAGAATGAAATATTTTAGAAAATATTTAAAAAGGCAGAATATATTTCCCTGGATGAGCAATGGAGAAACATGTTTTAAAGACAAAGCAGCTCCCTGCCACTTCCTGCCACGCCCCACCTTTGTCAATGGGCCATCATCTGCATCATAATAGAACCCATCTAGCAACTAAAACTCACCACATGGCACCTGGGAAGATTACATCAGCCAGCAAGACCCCCACCCCCTGGGAGTCTGACAGCCAATCAGGGTACTCTTCTTGTGCCCCAGAAAGTTCAAAGCTCAGAAAAAGCATAAAGCCAGGGAGCACACAGGATCTCATCCTTTTTCTGTTCAGGAACTCAAGCCATGTGATCCTGACCACCATTAAACCATCTTTCCAAGCAGCCTCCATGTTTCCAGTGTCTTTGTCCCCACTTGGAACTGAACCCAGATGGATATTTCTTCCAACATACCTATCCTACCAGGTCATATAGAGGGAGCATGCTGCTAGTCCCTTTCCTTAAATGTTGTCATCTGATGGGAGCTGGGAAGCATGCCTTTTCCATGGCATACCTTCCCTATGGAAGTCTCTACCCCCTGGTAGTGTGGCAGGTCTCTGCTCTCTTAGTCTTCCATAAGACTTTGAAGACCTGACTTTTCTCTCAAGAGTTGGTAGGAAATTAGATAATCGCACATTAGAACTGATTTGGTGCCAGGCTTTTGTTGTTTTTAATATTTCAATTATTCAGTTTTACAGTTTCAATATTATATTGAATATGTTTTATATTGGGGTGAGGTTTTTTTGTTAAATATTTTTATATTATATGTTTCTTTTTTAAAAAGTTTTGAATGGGAACTGTCCAGAAATGGTTGAAAGATAAGTGGCTATATAAATGTTATAAATAAATAACTGTTGCCATGGTGTTCCACTCCAGGTTAGCCTATATAATAACATGATAGGCCAAAGCTTGACAGAGGTTCCCTAGATATGGTCTCCACTTGCTCCCATCTAGTAAATTTGAGTCCAAGAGGACCCTAAAGTAGGGGTGTCCAAACTTTGCAATTTTAAGACTTGTGGACTTCAACTCCCAGAATTCCTAAGCCAACAAAGCTGGCTGAGGAAATCTGGGAATTGAAGTCCACAAGTCTTAAAGGGACCAAGGTTGGAGACTCCTGTCCCAAGTCATAGACCTGTAACTGCATGACTGTAATTTTGTTGCTTATATTCTTGCCATTTATATTAATATTGATTGTTTCCTAGTATGATTTGACTGCTTATTGTACCGTATGACTGTCACTGGGTGTTGTGCCTTGTGATTCTTGATGAGTGTATTGTGTCTTTTTCTATAACTGAGAGCATATGCACCAAAGACAAATTCTTTGTGTGTCCAGTCACAATTGGCCAATAAAGAATTCTATTCTATTCTATTCTATTCTATTCTATTCTATTCTATTCTATTCTATTCTATTCTATTCTATTCTATTCTATTCTATTCTATTTCTTCAGGAGCTGTGATCGTCCATATGGAGTTACAGCCAGGCTGACAGAGATCAATTCTTTGTTGGTCATTTCAATCTGGGTTCAACCAAGGTTGTCAAACTTGATTTCATTGAGCACCACATCTGAGTTGTCTTTGACCTCGGGGGACTGGGGTGGACATGGCTGGGGTGGGCGTGGCCAGCTTGATGTCACTCATGTCGGAGCACCTATGGTGGCCCAAGCACCCTACCAATGAAAATGGGCTTCTGAGCTCCGTTTTCGGCTGCAATGGCCTCCTGCAACCCTCTGTCAGTGAAAATGGAGCTTAGATGGGCCACAGGAAGCCCTCCCAAGTTCTGTTTTCATTGCCAGAGACACCATGGGCTGGTCTTTTGCTGTTTCTAGGGCAACCTTGCAGGCCAGATCTAAGTGACCCCGTGAGCCTGATCTGGCCCCCGGGGTTTGAATTTGACACCAAACATACACCATGAGATGATTTCTACATCCCATCTTGTAGTAGATCAAAAGTAGATTTGGTCTCAGCATTAACTCTTATATTAGATGATCACAAGGTGTTTGCCATTCCTATGAGTTGCTCTGTTAATCAAAAGGGTCATGTAACCCAGCTTTTCTATGGATGCATGAATGAACATGCTTGGAAAATAATTGTCTCCTGCAGTATGATTTCAAATGAGGAAAATTACAATAAACCAAAGACATCTTTACTTAGTGTTGTTCTAATTCTCATTCTTTGCATCTGTTTTTTTTTTTTTTTAGTCATCTTACTGTTTACAAGGGATGGAATGTAAAACACACAATACTAATTATCGCATAATGATTATGAATAATGAATCTTGGGAACTTTGAACACAGCAAAGATGCATTTTGATGTCAAGTTTCATCCCTCAATTATTTAAAACTTGATAATTATGTGCATGTTTTTAAGTCTGCCTCCATCAGTGATTAAGACCTCAGCTATAAAGAATATTTTGACGTGCTATATTAAAGAGTCTATTTAAGAATGAAAAGCTAGCCTTCTAAAAATATATATTTTGTTCATGAATCTCATAAAATCAAATCTAATTGATCAGAGGATTTGACAGAACAAAGCTAAAAAAAAAATCTTCTTTTCTTAAAAATTCCAGTAAAAGGGGATTAGAAATTCAAGATTTGTTTAATGTTCTGTGAACTTTGAATGTAATTTAGTTCTTCTACAATGGAAGATTTTAAGTCTGATTCAGGACAAGTTGCTCAATTTATGGGAAAAAAACTTTTCAAATAAATGTGATAGCTTGTAACAGCTTGCAAGTATTAAGTGTATACTTATCACTTATAACAAGTCAAAAACAGCACACGTACATTGTTATGGTGTACTTGTGTGCAAGTATCACAATATTTGTTATTAATTCCCATCAGAATTGCACAATGTTGGGGTTCTTTGGACCTTGGTTTTTTAAATGACATTTAAAATGTCTGTGGTACAAGAAGCGAAACTAATTTTAGTTTGCATTTAAATGAAAATAATTAAATGCATTTTAGCAAGTTCCTTATCGTATTAAAAGCTCCCATTTTAGGGCCATCTTTAGACGCTCTTGATGGTAGCATAAAGAAAGGTCCCCTGCCTTATCTCAAATAATCTGTTAGACTCAAAAGGATCGAGACCTTACCTTAAGTATCAGCACAGAAGATTTATTCAAACCTATACATAAGAATCTAGCCAACTAAAAGTGTAGTACCAAATTGCCACCAGATAAGGGTCAATGGAATTTTGAGGAATTGGACTTGGATCATTTGTGGCAATGTAATGACTCCAAGCTGATGATGTGATTAACTTTACCCCACTAGCTCTGCCTGCTTTTCCCCTACATCAGGGGTGTCAAACTCGGCTCATCACAGCAGTGTCACGTGACGTACCAGGACTCCCCCCCCTTTTCTAAACCAGGTGGGGACGGGGCCAGCACATGAGACATCCGGCCTGCGGGCCACAAGTTTGACACCCCTGCCATACATCATCAGTTAACAGATTAACAGAGTTGGAAGGGACCTTATAGATCATCTAGTCCAACCTCCCTGTTCAAGCAAGAGACCCTACAACATTTCTGACAAATGGCAGTCCAATCTTTTCTTGAAAGTCTCAAGTGATGAAGCTCCCACAATTTCCGAAGGCAACCTCTGTTCCATTGGTTGATTGCTCTCAATGTCAGAAAGTTCCTCCTCATTTCTAGATTGAATCTTTCCTTGATCAATTTCCATCTATTATTTCTTGTCTGGCCTTCAGATGCTTTGGAAAATAGCTTGACTCCTTCCTGTCTGAGGTAGCCCCTCAAATATTGGAACACTGCTTATCATGTCTGCCCTGGTCTTTCTCTTCACAAGACTAGCCATGCCCAGTTCCTGTAACCATTCTTCATATGTTTTAGCCTGCAGTCCCCTAATTATCTTGTTGCTCTTCTCTGCACTCTTTCTAGAGTCTCAACATCTTTTTTATAGTGTGGTGACCAAAACTAGATGCAGTACTCTAGATATGGTCTTATTAGGGTTTTATAGAGTGGTATTAGTACCTCACTTGATTGCATCATTCTGTTAATACAATTTAGGATTGCATTGGCATTTTTGGCTGCCGCTGCACACTGCTGGCTCATATTTAGCTGGTTGTCCACTAAGACTCACAAGATCCCTCTCACAGTCACTGCTATTAAGCCTGGTTTCACCCAGTCTACATGTGCACTTTTAGTTTTTCTTACCTAAGTATAAGACTTGACTTTTACACCATTCTCTTCTTCCAGCTTTCCCCAAAATCCTTGAATTCAGAGAGGATGGCAGACATGTTAGTTAATTCATTTAATATTTACTTACTTATTTCTGTGCTATTCTAATCCATGAAGCTATTGATTTTCTGATTACATTTAAATTGATGTATCGTTAAGCTGATATATCTACTGTTGTGTACTTCCAGAAGTTGTTGAGATAGAGGTGTGTGTTGAAATTTAATGAATGAAATAAATACATTCCAGATGCCTAGGTTTAGAGATACTAATGCCAGGTTGGAAAAAAAATCCAGATGATGACTGGATGGCAGCAGATAATTATAGTTTTCTACAGATAGGATTTTTGAATTTTTGCAACCTCTACATCTCGGCAAACATAAGGAAAGGGAAGGGAAGAGAAGAAGAAGGAAGGAAAGAAGGAAAAATTGAAGGAAGGTCTATATATGATAGCAGTGATAGCAGTGTTCCAATATCTCAGGGGCTGCCACAAAGAAGAGGGAGTCAAACTATTCTCCAAAGCACCTGAAGGTAGAACAAGAAGCAATGGGTGGAAACTAATCAAGGAGAGAAGCAACTTAGAACTAAGGAGAAATTTCCTGACAGTTAGAACAATCAATAAGTGGAACAACTTGCCTGCAGAAGTTGTGAATACACCAACACTGGAAATTTTTAAGAAAATGTTGGATAGCCATTTGTCTGA
Organism: Ahaetulla prasina; assembly: GCF_028640845.1. Lineage (NCBI taxonomy): Eukaryota > Metazoa > Chordata > Lepidosauria > Squamata > Colubridae > Ahaetulla > Ahaetulla prasina. The sequence continues at coordinate 287,169,335 of NC_080540.1, read as the reverse complement.
AATGGTGTAGGGTTTCCTGTCTCGGCAGGGGGTTGGACTAGAAGACCCCCAAGATCCTTTCCAACTCTGTTATTATTTTATGTTATATAGTAATTGTAGAAAATAAAGGTAGCAGGGCTAATGCATAGTCTTTTTTGATTTTCTGAGCTAAAGCAAAACGAATTAGACCAGTTTGTATTATGTACGTTATAATGATGATTAAATTTGACAACTGTTTTTTTTTTTACCAGTCTGGACTACTCATACAACAAAAACATATTTATGATAATAACTTGCAAAAAAACAAAAAAACAAAAAACACCACACCATGGCATGATTTCAACAGTCTATATTGTATACGGGCTATTTTTCAGTCTTAAATTCTCTACTGGGATTTATATCAAATTAAAATCAAAATTGATTCCTGGCAGCAGCAGATGACTTTCGTTAGAAGAATACAATAGTTTATCATTGTGTTTGCCTAAGATATACCTATATGTTCCTTGCTCTAAAAACTGATTTTTTCCCCCCTATGATTTATACATTGAAGCAATATCCAATCTATCCTAGAAGTATAAAATGTGAGCTGCAAAAATCCGGACAGCCAAAAGGAAGCAGCAAAGAGATAAAGAAAAGTCTAACTGCTTCTATCTTATGCTCATCTGAAATTTTGTAGAACAATTATGATAGCATCAAACTTTTATACACACACACTGAAGTTTGGAGTTCGTAGTATGATTCCTAAAGATAGTGGAAGATAGTGGAAGATAAGTGGAACGATTTGCCTGTGAATGCTCCAACACTGGAAATTTTTAAGAAAATGTTGGATAGCCATCTGACTGAGATGGTGTAGGGTTTCCTGCCTGGGCAGGGGGTTGGACTAGAAGGCCTCCAAGGTCCCTTCCAACTCTGTTGTTATATTATATTATAAATTTACGTCTAACATTTGAGGCAGATGAAACTTTCAGCATTGCTGCCTGGGCTTGTTCCCATTTCTTTGGGAGGCAAGTCCACACACAGAGTAGAAAAGGATACATAAAATTAAGGGCCTTTCCTTTGGAATTTTTGGTCCCCTCGAAATCCAAGGACATCTGGGTAAAATTAACAGATCAAAGATCTTCAAAAAAGGGAAGATTTGCCAGGAAAATGGTAGAAAAACTGTGTGCTGCTAGACACTACTTGCCACCTGGTAATGCATGACATAGAAAGAGACTATGCAAGAGGCTAAAGTTGTCCTGAAATTTAGGAAATTTGGCATACCTAGAATGGAATAATTCAGACTCTACTCTATTCAGTTTCTGCATGGCTAGACAGCTGCACTGAGGTTCATGCCTTGTATTAGTATTCCACATCTTCTGATGTGGAAATGGGAACAGTTTTGGTGATCGATTCCTTTTTTGTTCCCTGGGATGTTTACCTGCATGAGGTACAGAAAGAATATTAAAATGATCTATATAGCTGCAAAAGTACAGAAATAAAACATGATTTAAGAGTCCACACATCTTAAGGTTGCTGAGGTTGAGAAACACAGCTATGGAAAGATCCGTGCTTCTTTTAAGTCACCACATTCTATATTTTAGACATTATAGAATTAGTTATACTGTTTTAACGCTGAATACTAGGCCAAAGTTGTTTATGTAGGTCTCTGAAACTCCTAGTATCCATACTAGAAAATAGCTGTTCATCAGCATCGGGAATATTATAGCCATCCCCAGCCTGTTGATGTCCCCAATTTGGGTCTAAACCTGGTATGGAAACCAATGATGGATGCCAGACGCGAGGTGCAGGTTTTCTGATTGCTTTTTATTTGAGTACTCCAAGGAAACGGGCTCCTGGCCAAAATGCCAAGCACCAAAAACAAAGGATTAAGAAAGCTTTATATATTTTCACTAAAGGAGAGAAGGTGGGATAATAAGAAATACCATCTAATAAACATTTTAGTAATAATTCTACAATTTGTTCTATTGATCTCTAGCTGTCCCTATTCCTAAGCCTTGGCTAATGAATGCCCCAGGAGTTATCTAATACACATTTAATTGGCTGCAGGCCATCTGTATTCCTAACTTTTATATGAGGCCTGCAAGTTGTCTAACTCAGGGGTCTCCAACCTTGGTAACTTTAAGCCTGGAGGACTTCAATTCCCAGAATGCCCCAGCCAGCTTTGCTGCCTGGGGCATTCTGGGAGTTGAAGTTCACCAGGCTTAAAGTTGCCAAGGTTGGAGACCCCTGGTCTAATTGTTGTTACTTTTATCAGCTTTCTAACTACCCAGAATTGTTACAAGATTTACACATGCATATTTCCTGTAGATAAACGTTTTTTTGCCAGACATACTCCGCAATTACAGGCTTCCTGATTTACTTTCAAGTGTGTATCATGATCTGGGTTTATTTTAGCATACAGTCCATCACTGTGTTAGATCTCATCTAAGGACCACAATTCTGCTTGTAAAATAGCATTTTCATTCTCTTCTTTCCTTTTAAAAGTCTGTAGAGATTCTCAGTCATCCAAGTCATGGTTGTCCCAAAGGTGCTTTTTCAGGAGGTAACTGGATTTGCCTTTTTTTTCTTCTTTCTTTCTTTTGAAGACGTTTCACTTCTCATCCAAGAAGCTTCTTCAGCTTTGACAGGACAGTGGGGAACGGAAGGATTGATACTGACCTGTCAAAGCTGAAGAAGCTTCTTGGATGAGAAGCAAAACATCTTCAAAAGAAAAAAAACGAAAAAACAAAGTCCAGTTGCCTCCTGAAAAAACACCTTTGGTTTCCTTTTAAAACTTCTACTCTCTTCTCAGAATTAAAGAATTCTCCAAAATGGCACCCAAGGTGACAAATAGACTTCATGCAGATGCCTTTGCCTCTCTCAGGACTGTTTATGGGGTCAATTTGAGTAAAACAGAGGTGGCAGATAATCCATCCATTGCCTGCCAGAAGTTTCCATAAATTTCAGGCAGCAAGGCAGGATATTACACAGTTAGTTTAGGTATCTAGATCAGGGGTCTTCAACCTTGGCAACTTGAAGACTTGTGGACTTCAACTTTGCCGGCTGAGGAATTTTGGGAGTTGAAGTTCACAAGTTTTCAAGTTGCCAAGGTTGGAGACCTTTGCTCTATGGTACATTTTACAGATAGTCCTTGATTTACAATCAAGCAAATCAAAGCTCGCTGAGGAATTCTGGGAGTTGAAGTCCATAAGTCTTCAAGTTGCCAAAGTTGGAGACCCCTGATCTAGATGATCACAGGATGCCTCTCCATGTTGAAGGATCTTTGGGTGATTGGTACCAGTTTTCCTGCTTGCCAGTTTTTTCCTAGACCCAGTTCAAAATGTTGAGTATCCTCTTATATAATTAGCATTGGAATGGCTAAATACCTGGGTTTCTTTTCTTTGCATAATGGATTGTATCCATCATCACTAATTAGCAGATGATCTCTAATATATCCAGATATATCCAGGCAAATTCATTTCAGTATACTAATCTTTATTTGGACTGGTACAAAATTTTCTTATTCTTCCATCCCACAAAAAGTATATCTAGATAGTTATTTGTTGTGCCCTTCTATGCTTTTAACTGTTAAGGGTTTTGTTTTTTTTTGGTCACAACAGTATATACAATCATCAACATAAACAATAACCCATCATGAGAGAAAAAAGTATATATAAGCAAAAGTATAAGTAAAAGTATGCATATAATACTATAATGAAGGGAACAATAGGACAGGAATGGTAGGCACTTTTGTGCTCTTATGCACAAAATTCATTTGGTTTACTTTTAAACTTACAGTGTTATCTACTTAGGATTCTGCATTAAGTAAAAAAATAATTACTAAGAAGATGAATACAATGTTGAGAAAAGGAGTGGATTTTAAGACATTTGTTACAGTTGTGAATTCCCTTAGTATTGCCATAAAATAATGTTTTTATTTTATTTATTTATTTGTCGAGTACGTATTAGATAATATATATAAGTATAAGCATAAATTGAATACATAAAATGAATACAATTAAAGGGAACATTAGAACACAGATGGTAGGCACGTTAGTGCTCTTATGCCCCTTACAGACCTCTTAGGAATGGGGTGAGGTCAACAGTAGCCAGTCTAAGGTTAAAATTTGGGGGGTTTTGGGATGAAACCACAGAGTCAGGTAGTGCATTCCAGGCATCGACTACTCTGTTGCTGAAGTCATATTTTCTGCAATTGAGTTTGGAGCGGTTTATCTTAAGTTTGTATCTATTGTGTGTTCGTGTGTTGTTGTGGTTAAAGCTGAAGTAATCATGTACAGGTAGGATATTGTAGCAGATAATTTTATGAGCTTTGGTCATACTGAAGGTGGCACTTCTAAGTTTTCTAAGCCCAGAATTTCAAGTCTGGTGGAATAAGGTATTTTGTTGTGAGCGGAGGAGTCGAAGACTCTTCTTGTGAAATATTTCTGGACATGTTCAATTGTATTAATGTCCGATATGCAGTGCGGGTTCCAGACAGATGAGCTGTATTTGAGAATTGGTCTAGCAAATGTTTTGGTTAGTAGTGTAATATTACCAGAAAAGAAGCTACGCAAGATTAGATTTACAACCCTTAATGCCTTTTTGGCGATGTTGTTACAATGGGCTTTGGAACTTAGATCATTTGATAGTCCTTCGGGAGAAGGGCGGTATAAAAATCAAATAAATAAATAAATAAAATATGAGTACTCCAAGGTCCTTGACAGAGGGAGGGTCATCTACAAGATCATGTCCATTCAGCTTGCATTTTGTGTTCTGATTCCTTTTGCCAATGTGTAAGGCAGCATTTGTTGGTTGAGATTTGGAGTTGCCAATTTTTGACCATTCCAACACAAAGTCAAGGTCTTTTTGAAGGATAGCAGCATTGTTGGTGGTGTTAGTTTTACATTCCTTGAATGTGGACATGCGTGAATGTGAAGACCTTTCTTTTCTTTTTCTGTTTATCTAATCTACCAGTACTTTTGTTATTGTGTAAATAAAAATGAAACAAACTCCATGAATCTTCCTTACATCTTAAGTTTCCCTACAGACATAAAAGAATGTGTTTCACTCATAGATCTCCTGTTTGCTCTTATAGCCTAAATTAAAAAACATCTCTACCTTGCAAAAATTACACTAAAGAATAAAATCTAATGAATTTAAATGGACAGATCAAGCATACATTTGTATTGTAACTAAATCAAAGGCCTGGGCTGCTTTAGAAGAACCTTTATGTGTTTATTTGAATTTCTTAGCTGCCCATTTCCAAAACAACGTGCATATTTATTTAAGAAAATTGATACGGCTGCCCAACTCAGTCTCTGTGACTCCTGGGAGCTTATATGAGCAAATCTCATATAAAATGCAACATAAACTGATACAGCCCCCTCCTCCCCAACCCCCGAGACAACAGTCAGTCAAATAAGCCCCTTGATGGGCTCCATCCCGCTCTGAGTTCCCCAGGCCTGTTAGCAAAACTAAATCTTCAGGGGCTTGTGAAGTATTCTTCACTACTTGCTACTCATAAGAATGTATCTGGAGTACTATGCAGTTTGGTTGTCACATTTCCAGAAGTGTATTGATAGGGTTGCGAGGAAAGCAATGAAGATGATACACGGACTTGAAAATGTGCGTTATAAGGATAGGCTAAAGGAGGAGTCACCAGCCTTTTGGACCTCAGGGACCACTGCATTCATAATTTTAAATCCCCCAGACCACTAATATGATCTGTCTAATGACCGGGTGGGTGTGACTAGGTGGTCATGTGACTGGGTGGGCATGGCCAACTCGATGTCACTCACATTGAGGGGCACCTCGTCAGCCTCTACTTGCCCCTCCCCTCCCAACAACTCCTCGCCTGCCCACCCGGGCTTCTTAGGGCCCCAGCAGGAAGCAGTTGTTGAAGATAAGCAGCCACTAGGAAAAAGAGCTGGCAAAACATCTGGCTCAGTTCAAATTGGATCTGACCTAGGAGGAGGCTCAGCACCTCACTGAGGACTATGAGCATAGGCTTTCCAAGCAGAGAGAAGACCTGTAGGAGTGCAAGGCCAGGTACTGGCACCTGGAGGCTCAGCGGGCTGGGATGGTCAGCCAGTTCCAAGCCATGAGGCAGTCCCACTGGAATGAGGTCCTCTGGCTCTTTGCCACCAGTGGCGCTTCCCTCCAGCCTTCGTCCAAAGCCCCGCACCAGGAGGCTGAAGCAGACCCCAAGTCACAATTTCTGCCCCACTCCAACCCACACAAAAAAATTACTGAAGGGGGAGACTCTCTGCAGCAACAGAAATGTTCATTGTACATATCTGGCCCAGGGGCTGTAGTTTGAGGACCCTTCATTTAGTGCAATATAAAAAATGCAAATAACTTTTCTGCAGACCACCAACATTTTCTCGCGAATCACCAGTGATCTACTGGTGATCTGCGAGTTCGTGACCGCTGGTAAAGGACTTCAGGAAGTTCAATCTGGAAAGAGGAAGACAGGGTCATTCTTGACATAAAGACTTGCATGTTTCCAGTTTCAGAAATGTTCGAATCATCCCCTATACAACACGTTGCTATTTTATTTTATTTTTAAAAAAGGATAACTGAAAGAATAATTAAAAATGCACAGGGTATAACTAATGAAACACAGACAGGTGTTTAAAGCATTAAAATATTACCATAATATCTACAAAGGCCTAGGAGAATTAAAATAGTTTTTGCCAGATGGTGACAGGATAGTAAAGTGTGTGTGTGTGGGGAGGTGTAGCCATACCTGGGGAGGACATCACAAGTTCAGACAGCCACTACACTTTAATGTGAGAGGACAGTTGCAATGAGGTTTTTCAAAATGGACCTAAACTATCAAGGTAAAGGTAAAGGTTCCCCTCGCACATACGTGCTAGTCGTTCCCAACTCTAGGGGGCGGTGCTCATCTCTGTTTCAAAGCCGAAGAGCCAGCGCTGTCCGAAGACGTCTCCGTGGTCATGTGGCTGGCATGACTAAATGCCAAAGGCTCACGGAACGCTGTTACCTTCCTACCAAAAGTGGTCCCTATTTTTCTACTTGCATTTTTTACGTGCTTTTTGAACTGCTAGGTTGGCAGAAGCTGGGACAAGTAACGGGAGCTCACCCCGTTATGTGGCACTAGGGATTCGAACCGCTGAACTGCTGACCTTTTGATCGACAAGCTCAGCATCTTAGCCACTGAGCCACCATGTCCCTTGAAGCTAAACTATATTTATTTATTTATTTATTTATTTATTTATTTTGTCACAACAATATATGTAGGTATCATACAAAAAGATTATATAGTAAATAAACACATATATGAGTAAATATAAGGAGGTTTAAGCATATATATAGGAAGAAGAAAAGAAAAACAATAGGACAGGAACGGTAGGCATGTTTGTGCGCTTATGCACGCCCCTTATGGTCCTCTTAGGAATGGGGTGAGGTCAATAGTAGAAAGTTTTTGGATAAAATTTTTAGGATTATGGGAAGAGACCACAGAGTCAGGTAAAGTATTCCAAGCACTGATGATTCTGTTACAGAAGTCATATTTTCTGCAATCTAGATTAAAGCGGTTGACATTAAGTTTAAATCTATTAGTTGCTCTAGTATTATTGCAATTAATAATAATTAATTATTTATTAATTAAATATTAATAAATAATATTTAAATAATGTTTATATGTAGATCTTTGGTTATTCGGGTTTTCTCCCGCGTAAAATTGGAAGTGTCTTGGCGACGTTTCGACGAAGTCTCATTCGTCATCTTCAGGCTTCAGCTTCGTGCTTCTGGGAGCAATGTGTGATTGCAGCTGTTTCTTCCTTTTTAACTGCTAGTGGGGGTTTGAACTGATTGGGTGGGAGCTTGGCTGTGATCTGATTGGATGGGGGGGGTTTGTGTTCTGATTGGCTGGGGGGGTGTCCTGTTTGGGTGGGGGCTTGGTTGTGCTCAGATTAATATATATATGCTTATACCTCCTTATATTTACTCATATATATGTTTATATACTATATAATCTTTTTGTATGATGCCTACATATATTGTTGTGACAAAATAAAAAAAAAAATAAAGTTTGGGTAATGAAAGCTCTGCATGAAAATAACCAAGCTCAGAGCACTGAGGACTCCTTAATTCTAGTCAGTACTCTTTCTCCCCCTCCCCCCCCCCTTTTTTTTTTTGCATGAAATGTTTCTGTGTCATCTTCAAGGACAAGAAGAAAACTTCTTGACTATTTGTTTAGTGATAAAGACTTGTCATCGTTTCATCTTAAACAGAAATATTTTAACCTGCCCTCTTTGGAGACTGGCTGCTGAAAAGACATATTCCTGTCACTACGCTAAGAATCTTTTTTTTTTTAATTTCTTTTTGTCACAACAGTATACACAAACAATTGTCATAGATAAAACAACATATCTTGAAGAAAATATATATATATATAAGTAAAAATATGCATCAACTATATTAATTGGATATAATGAAGGGAACAATAGGACAGGAACGTCAGGCACTTTTGTGCTCTTATGCACGCCCCTTAAATCTGTCCCATTTCTCCGCCCACCTTTCAGATAACGTGCATTATGGATGTTGCACTGTATCCTGATCACTGATCCTATACATTCCATCAGTGTGTGGCCAAGAAAGAAGTCTATGTACTCACCCCAGAGATGGTTTATTTAAGATTATGAGTAGTCTGTCTACTCTTTTCTGATGATCACCTGGTTAGATTTGGGGTGATATTGAATAAAAGTCAACACAAAGTTTAATTCCTCACTAGGAGACTTAGAAAGGCACCATGACACGTAAATATCACAATGAATAATGAAGGTGCGAGCAACACAACCCAAGAACTTTAGAAACCATAAAATGTCTTCAAAAGTTGTTGTAAGTAAGGGCTTTGGTTCATTTTGTTCATTGATTTGCCGTTTCTGTTTCACAGCCACAGCAGGCAAGGCTGCAACAGTGAAATACATTAGTATGGTTGAAGGTATTGGATCTGTAAGAACCCTTCATAATAAATCTTCACAGGACTCTCTATATAAACAAATATGGCCCATGAGCACAAGGAATGTAAAGACGTGTTCTCCCAACAAATATTCTGACAGTTTTCTTGCTCACCAGCCTAGTCAATGTCTCCTGGGTAATGTTCTCTCCTCTTTGAAACTGAATTGATTCCAGAATAAGGGAGCAAATGTCAATCTGAAGGACCTTTAATCCAGCTGGTTGTTTTAATGTAGAATTCTCAACAGCCGTTCTTGCCCATATTGCTTTATAAGTTGGAGCTAGCCTGGTTGAAATGCTTCTACTATAGGATATACATTCCACAGGACAAAATCATGCAAGATTGAGAGACATATGTAGTCCATAGGAGATAATCCTCTGATATTTTTTCCTCCCACTTAATGGCAATCAGCTCTGAGTTTGACTGGAAGACTTAATCCTTCCTATATAGGATTTTTTAAAATCCACATCATATGAGTTTCCCCAATAACTTATATTTAGCATGAATACTATGGATACTAGTATTATTTCCCCCGGGGAGTTGAACAATAAAATGATCACGGAGAGAAAGAAACATTAAGTATTGAGATTTCTTTCTTTTTCAGTTCACTTGCTGTCCTGCTCCAAATTTCAATTACACACTCAAACACGGTTGCTATGGAGATTAGTAGTTTACTCAGGTTTGAGGAGATACCGACAGAAAAGAAAAGGACTGTAAACCAAAACAGACCCTCTGAAACAGGAAACTTGCTTGAGTGATTTTGCTTTCAAGAGGAGGATGTAGAAGAATAGTCAAAATCCAATCCAAAATTCAGAGAGCCAGGTCAGAGTTGTCAGCCAGTCTAAACATCAGAGTTTCATGAGTAGAATCCACAAGAAATACTTGAGCTAGAGATCAAGTAATTGTTCCCAATGAACGGACATGAGTCAAGACTGCCTCTTAAATCAGGCTGCAGCTTGCTGTCTTTAATCAAGATGTTTACTCCCTTGCTCTGCTTCCCATTGTATTCACTGGGTAAGGGGGCTTGGATACTTGACATAATCATCAAACTGTTCAGGTGGTTGCAGAGGTTTGATCAGCCTCTGGCGGCTTTGCATCTCCTGTCATCTGCACCTCTATAAGTGTCTGTTTTGGTTCTTCAACCCAACAAGACAGGCACCGACTTCAAAGGATAATTAGAACTGCAAAAAAACACCAAAAACCAATTACTACCAATCTGCCTTCCATTGAGGACCTGTATACTGCACGAGTCAAAAAGAGGGCTGTGAAAATATTTCCACACTCGCATCCTGGACATAAACTGTTTCAACTCCTACCCTCAAATGACGCTATAAAGCACTGCACACCAGAACAACTAGACACAAGAACAGTTTCTTTCCAAACGCCATCACTCTTCTAAACAAATAATTCCCTCAACACTGTCAAACTATTTACTAAACCTGCACTACTATTAATCTTCTCATCGTTCCCATCACCCATCTCCTCCCACTTATGACTGTATGACTATAACTTTGTTGCTGGTATCCTTACAATTTATATTGATATTGATTGGTTCCTGATTGCTTATTTGTACCCTATGACTATCATTAAGTGTTGTACCTTAGAATTCTTGATGAGCGTATCTTTTCTTTTCTTCTGAGAGCATATGCACCAAAGACAAATTCTTTGTGTATCCAATCACACTTGACAAATAAAAAAAATGATTCTATTCTATTCTGAGACTGACCTTCCATAGGTTCATCTGGTGCAGCTTTATCAGAACAGCATTTGAGTCCTGGGACATGACACTTACAGTATATTTCTTCTCTTGATATTTTTTCCTCTTTTTTTCTACTTGGTGTTAATTATTCACACATGTTCATTATGAATCTCTCCTCATCTGCTTTCATTTGAACTCTCTGTTGAATTTATTGCATGTGCTATAACTACTTGGGATGCTAAAACAGGCCATCCTCAACTTACGACCACAATTGAGCTCAAAGTGTCTGTTGGTTAAGTGAAACATTTGTTAAGTGAGTTTGGCCTCATTTTACGATTTTTCTTGCAACAATTGTTAAGTGAATCACTGCGGCTGATTAGTCTGTTAAGTGAAGCTGGCTTCTCCATTGACTTTGTTTGTGAGAAGGTTGTAAAAGATGATCACATGACCTTGGGACACAGAAGCGGTCATAAATATGAACCGGTTGCCAAGCATCTGAATTTTGATCCCATGATGATGGGGATGCTGCAAACATTGTAACTGTGAAAAATGTCCATAAATCACATTTCTTTAGTGCTGTTGTAGCTTTGAATGATCATTAAATGAACTGTTGTAAGTCAAGGACTACCTGTACTTTTATTTGGGAGCAGATATAAATAAGTTAAGGGATGCGGTGGCTCAGAGGCTAGGACGTTGAGCTTGTCGATTGAAAGGTCGGCAATTCAGCAGTTCGAATCCCTAGTGCTGCCGTGTAACGGGGTGAGCTCCCGTTACTTGTCCCAGCTTCTGCCAACCTAGCAGTTTCAAAAGCATGTAAAAATGCAAGTAGAAAAAATAGGGACCACCTCTGGTGGGAAGGTAACAGCGTTCCGTGCACCTTTGACGTTGAGTCATGCTGGCCACATGACCACGGAGACATCTTCGGACAGCACTGGCTCTTCGGCTTTGAAATGGAGATGAGCACCGCCCTCTAGAGTCGGCAACGACTAGCACGTATGTGCGAGAGGAACCTTTACCTTTACCTTTATAAATAAGTTTGCATCCCTCTGGATACATCAGTGATTTTTCATAGGTCTCCAAAAATAGATACATAGGAAACTACTCGGAATGATACAAACCCATTGCTCTAAGCCAGCTTTCCTGACCTTCTTCTCATAAATCCAGACTAATTTCATTTTAGACAAGAAACAATGCATACATCCTCAGTTAACCACCATAACTGCAACCAGGAGCTTTGTAGCTAAGTGACATGATTGTAAAACGACAACAACAAAACCCACATGATCACAGAGACTTAAAAGGTTTCCTAAGGGAACATTTGTGGGTGCCTGATTTTTTTTTGAATCCTTAAGCACTTGCTCCTTCAACAACCTTCATGGTTTTATTGACTAATTGCTTGTGGCTCATGTCACCTCAACTATGAAACAAATGCAGCATGGCCTCCACAGGTCTCGATTGAGACGGATGGTGGCAGTAACAGGACTCCTTCAAGATTCAGGTCCTGATCACTGTTATTTTTGCCAATTGATTTTCCAGCGTATGGTGTGTCAGTTAATTACTGAGCCCCGCTCAATGCCCAAATGAAAGCACCCATTATGGCTGTATTTCCAATTGATTTTTCCTCGCAAACATGAACAGCAATTTGCCTGTCCAGTGAAGGAGAGCAATGAAATAATATATATTTTTCAAAGCAATCTTGATGAAAATTCCCCAATGGCTGCCTGAAAGAATGAGGATGTGAGCTTCTTTTGAAACGCAGCTTTGAAACTTCAGCTCCAGGTAGAAGCACAATGGAATTTTATTCAGAATGAAACAGAAATCACATCTTGAAGCTTTTCCCATTGAAGTGGATGGGGTGGGAGGGGAATCCAAGAAACCTATATAAAAATGGATTTGCTTTGGTAAGATAAAGTTTTAATACTTCATGGGATCCTCAACAAGGTAAGTTGTAGCTGTGCCTTGTTTGAACTGAAATTAGAAGGAATTTAAAGATTTCTCCTCATGCAAGAGAAGCATTTTGATATGTCTAGCGAACTCTCTCTGAAAGATTCAACTAGGCCTTTTAGACATCATCATGTTTCTTGTCGAGTTCTTTTAGTATCATCCTTTTAACATCTGATGGGGATACAGTATGGGGATAATTCTGATTGTGGCTGATAGATGCCAATCTGCTATAGGGATATTTATATTTGGTGTTTCTAAAATGTGTTTTTTTATTATTAACTTATATATGTATGTGAAGTGAAAGTTTCAGCGTTCTTAAAGGACTGAGATAGAAGATGAGATAAACCTGTGTTTAACTCATAGAATCATCTATTCCAATGTCCTTCCTGTTAAAGACTACTTCAGCTTCAATCACAACAATAGAATAGAATAGAATAGAATTTTTATTGGCCAAGTGTGATTGGACACACAAGGAATTTGTCCTGGTGCATATGCTCTCAGTGTACATAAAAGAAAAGATACGTTCATCAAGGTACAACATTTACAACACAATTGATGGTCAGTATATCAATATAAATCATAAGGATTGCCAGCAACAAGTTACAGTCATACAGTCATAAGTGGAAAGAGATTAGTGATGGGAACTATGAGAAGATTAATAGTAGTGCAGATTCAGTAAATAGTTTGACAGTGTTGATGGAATTATTTGATTAGCAGAGTGATGGCCTTCGGGGAAAAACTGTTCTAATAGATTTAAACTTAATATTAACCGCTTCAATCTTGATTGCAGAAAATATGACTTCTGTAACAGAGTTATTAATACTTGGAACACACTAACTGACTCTGTGGTCTCTTCTCAAAATCCCCAAAGCTTTAACCAAAAACTGTCTACTATTGACCTCACCCCATTACAGTCATACAGTCATAAGTGGAAAGAGATTAGTGATGGGAACTATGAGCACAAACGTGTCTACCGTTCCTGTCCTATTGTTTCCTTTCATTATATCCAATTAATATAGTTATTACATACTTATGCTTATATATATGCTTATATATTATATAGTTATTTTCATGCTTATGCTTATATATACTGTTATGACAAAATAAATAAATAAATAAAAATAAATAAAATAAAATATCTGGCTGACATTATTAGGGCTCAGAAGCTAAGCAAAGATGGGTCTGGTTTATACATGGTTGAATGACTATGATGGAATTCCAATCTTGTAGAATAGATTTTATTTTGTTTGAGTGGCATTTCTGTCCATGAGTTTAATGAGCTTGAGTCTCTATTGTGTTTGCGCTGGGTCATTCACGGTTGGCTGTGGCCCTAATCTCTTCTCCATTCTGTGTTGTTCATCCATCTTGAGGGGTGTTTTTCTCACTCATGGGGCAAATGAGGCTAGAGTCATTAACACTAGTTGCTGTGGAGTAGATAGTTAACTTCTTCTGCCAGCTTGTTTGTACGTAGTCGGTAAGGTCTGTTGTTGTTGTTAGTTGCGAAGTTGTGTCTGACCCATCGCGACCCCATGGACAATGTTCCTCCAGGCCTTCCTATCCTCTACCATCCTCTGGAGTCCATTTAAGCTCACGCCCACTGCTTCAGTGACTCCATCCAGCCACCTCATTCTCTGTCGTCCCCTTCTTCTTTTGCCCTCAACCTTTCCCAGCATTAGGCTCTTCTCCAGTGAGTCTTTCCTTCTCATTAGGTGGCGGAAGTATTTGAGTTTCATCTTCAGGATCTGGCCTTCTAAAGAGCAGTCATGGTTGATCTCCTCTAGAACTGACTTCTTTGTTTGCCTTGCAGTCCAAGGGAATCGCAGGAGTCTTTTCCAGCACCAGAGTTCAAAGGCCTCAATTCTTTGGCACTCAGCCTTCCTTATGGTCCAACTTTCACAGCCATACATTGCAACTGGGAAAACCATAGCCTTGACTATACACACTTTTGTTGGCAGGGTGATGTCTCTGCTTTTTAGTATGCTGTCTAGATTTGCCATAGCTTTCCTCCTCAGGAGCAAGCGTCTTTTAATTTCTTGGCTGCAGTCCCACCATCTATTACCATCTGTAATAGCTGAAAGCCAGAGACATGGTGGAAACAAGGACTTGGTTTGCCTCCTGATCTTGAAAAAGAAAATAGCCAGCAAGAAGATGGTAGCAGGTCACTTCCATTTTGTTGTGAAAAAAAAGTCCTGTATGGATGAGTCTGTCAGGTGACTCCAAATCCAGTCAGGTCAAATTAGCAGCTATCTGTGTTCTTTGTCCTAACAGTGGAAATTAAAAAAAGAGGATGGAGTGATTCTCTACCAAATAGTAAAGGTAGTTTATGTATTATTATTGTCAAAACATAATTTTCTCCTCATGAAAATTTAACGATAGTGTGGCATTGAGGAAGCATCCTTGTTTATAAATCTCTAGATATAACAAGTTATCAAATTTTCTCTGTGCTGGCAATCCAGACTTTACAATTATGCTATCAGTCTTTTCTTTTTGATTTTGTTTTATCTTTAGTTGGATGAGCAATTTAGAAATGAGCAATTGCTGATATAAATATATTTAAATCCCAGAAATCTACTGAATTCTTTGGAAAATGGAAAGTTAAGAAAAGATTAGGATGAGTCAGAAGTTAAATTCCACTAAGTTTTCTTCCAACTTTTAATATGTCCTGCCAGCTACACATGTATAAAATGTGGGAAACATTCATTTAATAGAAAAATCAATGCCATGAATGATGCTGAAATGCACTTATTTTGAGCAATAATGGAAGCCGTCCTCTATAAAATAGAATAGATTTTTTTATTGGCCAAGTGTGATGGGACACACAAGGAATTTATCTTGGTGCATATACTCTCAATGTACATAAAAGAAAATACATTTTCATCAAAAATTCTAAGGTACAACACTTAATAATAGTCATAGGGTACAAATAAGCAATCAGGAAACAATCAATACCAATATAAATTGTAAGGATACAAACAACAAAGTTACAGTCATACAGTCATAAGTGGAAAAAGATGGGTGATGGAAACAATGAGATATGGGAACAATAGTAGTGCAGATTTAGTAAATAGTTTGACAGTGTTGAGGTAATTATTTGTTTAGCAGAGTGATGGTAATGAATATAATGAATATATATGAAGGTCATGTCCTAAGATCTGATATACAGTTTGACAACAAGACATATTAGTAAGAGAGGAAAATATTGTCCCAAATTTACCAGGTGAATTTCTATGGCTGGAGATGGACTTGAATTTAAACCTGGGGCTACCCAATCTTCGCCCAACACTTTAACCATAACACCACATCATTTCTACTACAACGTACCTAGTGAAACAGTGGCGCAAGATCAAGTTAAGATAAAACTGACTCACATATCAGAGATAGCCACCTTGCCAAATAGCCATTTTGCCTTCGTTTACTGAATGCCTTTATATCTTGTTAACTTTATCTTGGACAAGATAGTTTAACATATGGTTAAAGGGTTGCTTGGGACTAAAATAGTCCCTTTCCTGATCTAATGCTAGCTGGGTCTTCATCTTTATGTGATGAACTCAAACCTGGCCTTGAAACTAGTCAAACATCCTTAATGAACCCAACTATTTATTATTTTTATTTATTTATTTACATTTATATCCCGCCTTTCTCCGAAGACTCAGGGCGGCTTACAGTGTATAAGGCAATAGTCTCATTCTATTTGTATATTTACAAAGTCAACTTATTGCCCCCCCCCAACAATCTGGGTCCTCATTTTACCTACCTTATAAAGGATGGAAGGCTGAGTCAACCTTGGGCCGGGCTTGAACCTGCAGTAATTGCAGGCTGCTGTGTTCTAATAACAGGCTCCTTACAGCCTGAGCTATTACGGCCCTTCTATCATTTCTATCATTTCTGTGTTTTCCAAAGTCTTCAGAGTTTTGGTATAGAAAAATAAAAATGCATTTTTGTTAGTACAATGGTACATTTTTATTATTAGAAATAATCTTAAATACTCATGAGTTATTCCTTTTTTTTAAATAAATGTAAAAGCAATTTAATAAGACATATTTGACCATCAGCTGGCATGGTCTGCTTTTGTTTGCACGCAGTATTAGATTTATAAGATGGCTCACTTTTTTGTGTAATACTAATATTTTTAGCTCTATGCTTCTTCACATCACTGTATAAGAACATTAAGGAAAACAAATCTTCTGATGTTATTTAGAAAAAACAGCAGAAATGTTTTTTTTTATTATTTGGCAGCATATCATTATATCCCAAACTCCAAAAAAATAACAAAAAAAATCATCACGTTTTCTACCTAAAGTAGAAATGAGCAGGAAATGAGACAGCAGTTGATGCATTCCCACTATTTATGATTACTTAATGAGTTTTTATTACTTTAATTAATCATTGCTGGAGTTATTCCTTTTCATTTGCCTACATAATGGATTTTGAGCAGAAGCGACACATGCAGGCGAATAAGCTTTCTGCTGAAACTTCACAGTTGTACCGGTGGATTTTCCATGTTTGCAAACATTAAAGGAAAGAGACTTTCAACAGAGTTTTGGCTTTGCAATAGCGGACCTTACTCTGTTGCATGCAAATTATGATTTCCTGGATAGTGTTGCCCAAAGTTTATGTTAAATCTGTACTGTACTGTACTGTAAAGAACCACAGTGGCGCAGTGGTTAGAAATGCAGTACTGCAGGCTACTTCTGCTGATCACTGGCTGCCAGCAGTTTGGCAGATCGAATCTCACCAGGCTCAAGGTTAACTCAGCCTTCCATCCTTTCTAGGTGGGTAAAATGAGGATCCAGATTGTTGGGGGCAAGATACTGACTCTGTAAACTACTTAGAGAGGGCTGGGTGAAGTGGTATATAAGTCTAAGTGCTATTGCTATTTTCAGTGGGAAAATGTGGCTCTTGATTCCAGAGCTCGTATTGAGATTGAATGTAATTTTCCTTTGGTATGCCATTCTTTCTCCCTGCACAAATGTTGCTCTCTGTAGTGGGAGGATCAAAGATATACTTGTCAATCTATAATAAGTGCTGCTTAGTGTTCAAGAAGATCCAAGTTTAAATTTAATAAATATATACATACATTCATATATACTTCCATCTTCTGTTATTCCCAATATATGCCCGTAGAAGGAATCAACAGATTTAGCTGAACATTATCTTCATAAATTGTGAGAAAAGCCAGTGTCATTCAATCACTCCCTATCAAATGCTACAGTACCCTTACAACGTGTTTGTGTTATATGTATGCACTTCTTAGAAGCGATAGGTCTTGCCCTTCATTCATTTATCTTGTTATACTTTCTGTGACATGCCAGCTCCACTTAATCGTTAATAACAGGTTTTACAAGAAGGCGTGATGCCCCTGTTATGACCTGATGAACAATCATTTTCTTCTGTTTGCATCTGTTTATCCACTTGCCTTTGAATGTTCTGCCCTTGTGCTGGCAGATCGTATTATATCAAGAGATTTAATGAAAATCAGAGTGGTCTGTCTTTTTGACAATGTGTGCATGTTATTTGTTTTTCTGTATTGGAAAAAAATAAATGCAATTATGATTATAGTACCTCATTATCTTCAGGTTCTTCCAAAATATTTGTGGAAGATCATTATTTTATGTATCTAATCCTGGGGCAGGCATGATCCATTGTGTTCATTGGTTGAATCGCAAGGTTCAGTCTCCCAAAATGTATAAGCCCATTTATATTTATATTTACAGATATACACATACAGATATTTAAATGGAAAGATCCATAGGAGGCTATGGAAGCAGAGATGCTTAAATAAGGAAATGACTCTACTGCAGAAGGGTGATAAAATAAATTGATAAGTCACTTTGCCAGTGAAAGTTATGAAATTTCCTACAGTGGTAATCAGCTGGGTGATGTTATTGGTTGCAAATGAGGCTGTTGAAAAGGCTATTTCAGTTTATTTTTGTAGTTATACCTATTGAATGCTGAACTGATCTACTAGTTATCTCTCTTCCTTGATAAATCAGAGAACGGAATGAGAAGGTGTATTGTTCTGATTTTACACTGCATTTGGAGTGAAATTCAAGATTGAGACAGCATTATTCAAAAGTACTTTAAAAAAAAATATCTTCAGAACCGTAAGCACAGTTCAGCAGAAGAACCAGTTCCCAGATTTTAGACTCCTCTCTGCTAGGTAGGTGTATTGAAGAGAAGCTGGATAGTCACATGTCAGATAATTCTTGCACTGAGTAGGAGCTGGATCTGATGCCATCAGTGGCGGAATGGAGTGGAATCGGAATGAAATGGAGCAGAAAATATGGAATAGAATAGAATAGAATAGAATAGAATAGAATAGAATAGAATAGAATAGAATAGAATAGAATAGAATAGGAATGAAACGGAACAGAAAATATGGAATGGAATGGAATAGAATAGAATAGAATAGAATAGAATAGAATAGAATAGAATAGAATAGAATAGAATAGAATAGAATAGAATAGAATAGAATAGATGGAAGGGACCTTGGAGGTCTTCTAGTCCAACCCCCTGCTCAGGCAGGAAACCTTATAACATTTCAGACAAATGATTGTCCTGTCTCTTGTGTCTCTGATTTCTCCGATTGTTCTCAAATAAAGCCAAAAGAAATGGGAGGGTTATACAGTTGTATAACTCCACCTCCTAAGTGCATATTCTTGCTGATCCCATTGCCAGATAGATTAAGTCATGCTGCATCGGAAACCAGGAATATGCCAGCCTCTTGGATTCAAAAGTTAGCACTCTAATTTAATTGATCTTTGGATTCCATTCAAAAATGAAGTCACTTTGATTTATACTCCTTCTGAACTTGCAGGCTAATGGCAAAGCCTTTAGGCAAGTCACTATCATGTCTTACAAGAGAGACATTGAGGATAAATGAGTTGAAAACTGTGAATTGCTTTGCACATTGAAAATGCCCATGGAGATAATTAACAGTAATGGATCTGACTCGTAGATTCTTTCCTGAGTCAGTCAGTGTGTGCAAGGCCTAATATTGAGGAAGCATCACTTGTTTGAAGGCCTGTATCAACCAATTTGAAAGATAGCTCCTTGGACAAATATCTTGCCCAGGAATAAAATGTTTGAGTATGCTTTAAAAAACCCCGAGTGATTTAATAAGTAAGCTGCAAAAATATACAAATAGATACAGTTGCAGAAGATTTGCTTTTCTGCACATATTTTTGGGGTGAAGCCAACCATTTGCAAAATAGATATATACATGTGGATTTTTCCATACTACCAGCAAATGTTTTATCAAGAGTACTGCCATTTACATAACAAAGAAATAAATAAAAAGCGGAGGCAAAAGTTGCTATGAAATGACAGCTGAATGCAACATTGATGCCAGGAAATGTAAATTCAGTTTGCTTTCAAAAAGTGTCCTTTAAATCTATGGAGATTCTCAGTCATCCTGGTCATGGTTGTCCCAGAGGTGCTTTTTCAAGAGGCAACTGGACTTTGTTTTTTTCTTTCAAGATGTTAACTGAAGAAGGTTCTTGGATGAGAAGCAAAACGTCTTCAAGGAAAAACAAAGAAAATCCAACTGCCTCTTGAAAAAGCACCTTTGGATTGTAGAGTAGAGTAAAGTAGAATAGAATAGAATAGAATAGAATAGAATAGAATAGAATAGAATAGAATAGAATAGAATAGAATAGAATAGATGGAAGGGACCTTGGAGGTCTTCTAGTCCAATCCCCTGCTCAGGCAGGAAACCCTATAACATTTCAGACAAATGGTTGTCCTGTCTCTTGTGTCTCTGATTTCTCCGATTGTTCTCAAATAAAGCCAAAAGAAATGGGAGGGTTATACAGTTGTATAACTCCACCTCCTAAGTGCATATTCTTGCTGATCCCATTGCCAGATAGATTAAGTCATGCTGCATCGGAAACCAGGAATATGCCAGCCTCTTGGATTCAAAAGTTAGCACTCTAATTTAATTGATCTTTGGATTCCATTCAAAAATGAAGTCACTTTGATTTATACTCCTTCTGAACTTGCAGGCTAATGGCAAAGCCTTTAGGCAAGTCACTATCATGTCTTACAAGAGAGACATTGAGGATAAATGAGTTGAAAACTGTGAATTGCTTTGCACATTGAAAATGCCCATGGAGATAATTAACAGTAATGGATCTGACTAGATTCTTTCCTGAGTCAGTCAGTGTGCAAGGCCTAATATTGAGGAAGCATCACTTGTTTGAAGGCCTGTATCAACCAATTTGAAAGATAGCTCCTTGGACAAATATCTTGCCCAGGAATAAAATGTTTGAGTATGCTTTAAAAAACCCCGAGTGATTTAATAAGTAAGCTGCAAAAATATACAAATAGATACAGTTGCAGAAGATTTGCTTTTCTGCACATATTTTTGGGGTGAAGCCAACCATTTGCAAAATAGATATATACATGTGGATTTTTCCATACTACCAGCAAATGTTTTATCAAGAGTACTGCCATTTACATAACAAAGAAATAAATAAAAAGCGGAGGCAAAAGTTGCTATGAAATGACAGCTGAATGCAACACTGATGCCAGGAAATGTAAATTCAGTTTGCTTTCAAAAAGTGTCCTTTAAATCTATGGAGATTCTCAGTCATCCTGGTCATGGTTGTCCCAGAGGTGCTTTTTCAAGAGGCAACTGGACTTTGTTTTTTTCTTTCAAGATGTTAACTGAAGAAGGTTCTTGGATGAGAAGCAAAACGTCTTCAAGGAAAAACAAAGAAAATCCAACTGCCTCTTGAAAAAGCACCTTTGGATTGTAGAGTAGAGTAAAGTAGAATAGAATAGAATAGAATAGAATAGAATAGAATAGAATAGAATAGAATAGAATAGAATAGAATAGAATAGTTGGAAGGGACCTTGGAGGTCTTCTAGTCCAACCCCCTGCTTAAGCAGGAAAACCTACATCATTTCAGACAAATGACTATCTAACATCTTCTTAAAAACATCCAGTGTTGGAGCATCCACAACCTCTGGAGGCAAGTTGTTCCACTGATTAATTGTTCTAACTGTCAGGAAATTTCTCCTTAGTTCTAAGTTGCTTCTCTCCTTGATTAGTTTCCACCCATTGCTTCTTGTCCTGCCCAAGGGCTGGCTGAGGAACTCTGGGAGTTGAAGTCCACAAGTCTTAAAGTTGCCAAGGTTGGGGACCCCTGCTTTGGAGAATAGCTTGACTCCCTCTTTAAATCTTTTTACTTTTTTTGGTTCTATAGTCCTTTTAGTTGCTTACTTGGCAATAAAGGTCACAGGAACCAGTCACATGGTTCACAATTTACCAAACCAAAATTAGCTGCATTATGCTTAATTGCAATGTGGTTTCCAGCCATTGGTTTGTATGTGTATGTTTGCTTACAACTGATTGGCACTGATTTCGGTATAATAACAAGTCTGTACAGGTGACAGTTTATTGCCTTCTTGTGGTTACTAACAGTAGTAGTTATTTAGTTGACTTGTAAAGGTGGAAGGAGCCCTTAAACAATCATCTCCAACTTATTGCAATTATTTTCTGGGGTTTGTTGACCTTATTGTAGTCGCTGCTGATTCGCATCCAGCTGGTAATCAACTACTTATTACCAAGCCAAGTAGCACCAATCGTATATATTTCTACATTTGATTTTTGTTTCCTTAATGGAAAGCTTTGCACAGATTTCTATTACTTTTTGTCTGTTATTCTCAGCCAGTTCCCTTAATCTGTCAACCAGGCTCTGGATTTTCTAAGTTTTCTGATACGTGTTCTCTTCGCATCCCCATTTGAATCAGTGATAAAAATGTTGTACCCTGTTCTGAATTCTATGTTATCCTATTTGATACCATCCTTCAGTTTGATGAAGAATGATTCTTGAGGACTCTGAGTGCAATTTCCATGCCAGTTAGCCAGCGCACACTTAACCAGCTTGCTAGCCTGAATGCCATGTGGCATTTTGTCAAATGCTTTGCTGAAATCAAGTTATATTATTTCTACAACATGACCACAATCTGTTCAAGGCATATACCTTAACAAAAGAGATCAGATTAGCCTGGCAAGATTTTGTCTTGACATTTTGGGGCAATCATCACATTATTTTCCAAGTACTTACAGATCAATCTCTATCTAATTTGTTCAAGAAGCTTGTGATTCCATCATCTCACTGATTATTCCGTTGCAGTTCAGCTGAATTTGCTTTCATCCCTTTGGCAGATAGGAATAATATTTGCTGTCTTCCAGTTGTTTAGCACTTTTCTTTAGCATTTCTAAAAGATAACATGTGAGTTCTATTAGACAGATGGAAACTCCATCACTGCCCCAGGATATAACCCATCTGACACTGGGAATTTAAAGTTATTTAAAGAATTTAAAGTTGAGTAAGTATTCCCTGCCCATGTTTATCACTCTCACTTTTCAGCTTCTTCATAATTTGCCTTCATTCTTCCCAAAGAATATAATGCTGTCTCTTCAGCTCTAGACTACTTGAATAGGTTGATTAATGACTTACTCCTTTAACCATCTCTTATACATATGATGGTGTTGTTTTGACTGTTGTTCTTCTCAAATCTTAATTAAGATTTTGTGAACTCAGACTGAATATTTGAGCTGTCTTTCTTCTTTCTTTGTTTACATTGTTTACAGCTGTGCTTTTATAGTACTACTACCTTTTCTAGGAATTTTTTTTTTACCTATTTGTAATCTTTTTCTTATTATCTACTAATAATTCTCCAATGCTTATTAAATCCCATCTTTTTGAAGTCCAACATATACTTTTGACTACACTCAGGGACACAGTGGCTCAGTGGCTAAGATGCTGAGCTTGTCAATCAAAAGGTCGGCAGTTTAGCGGTTCAAATCCCTAGTGCCATGTAATGGGGTGAGCTCCCCTTACTTGTCCCAGCTTCTGCCAACCCAGCAGTTTGAAAGCACGTAAAAAATGCAAGTAGAAAAATAGGGACACCTTTGGTGGGAAGGTAACAGTGTTCTGTGCGCCTTTGGCATTTAATCATGCCGGCCACATGACCACAGAGACGTCTTCAGACAGCGCTGGCTCTTCAGCTTTGAAACGGAGATGAGCACCGCCCCCTAGAGTTGGGAACGACTAGCACATATGTGCGAGGGGAACCTTTACCTTTACCAGCCATAGGTTCCCTTAAACTCGTGAACTCCAGCTTTACGTATTCTTTTAGTCATGTTCCTATTACATCCACTCCATTCACAATGTTTTCCTCCGTTGATTAGGGTTAGGATTCCTCAATGTCTTTCTGCCATTCCCTAGAACAGGGCTGTCAAACTCGCGAGCCACGGGCCAGATGCATCACACGCTGCCCACACCCATGCCCGGTTTAGCGGAGGGAAGTCATGATACGTCACATGACGCCACCGTGACACCACAAGTTTGACACCCCTGCCCTAGAAGAATGCTGCCAGCAGTCATGTATTTTGCAGAAGAACCAAATTTGTCAGAGTTTGTACTGCAACAGATGTAGGGATAATTAAAATTCACCCTCATTATGGGGATTCCCTACCTGTCTGAAAGAGCTATGGTTTGTTTTTGAATCACAGCAACCATACCTTCTCTTTGGTGGAAGGCAATAGCAAACAGCATGAAAGTATTGTTTTATTTATTTATTTATTTATTTATTTATTTGATCATATTTATATACCGCCCTATCTCCCGAAGGACTATTGATCCTTCTACACTCTATGGTATAATTCATTCACTTGGGAAAAATAATTGTGCTTATGTGAATATTTTCAACACACAATGTGACATTTCCTCTCTTTCAAATGCTTCTTGTCACTTTGAATAAGTTACACTTTTCAATTGCTATGTTTGGATCTTATCTTGCAGTGGAATTTGTGGGTGGGTGTTTGTGGGTGAGTGGGTGGATGGGCAGACACCTTCAAGTCATTTTGTTGTTGTTGTTGTTTTTACTCCTGGTGACTGCTTCATTCTGTTATTATATAATTCTAGTTTTCATGTAGAGTCAGTTTCCTGACCTAGTCTACCACAGAGGTCTGACAGGAAATGCTTGTTTACAAGTGACTATGGTTTCTTGGAACCAAATACTGTGTTCTAACCTAGGCTTCTTTAGAAAGTATCCAGCACAAACTTAGTCCCGGCAAACCTCTTTAATTCATACGGCTGTGAATTATTGTCATTCCCAGTTCGAGAGGCTTATCAAACAGTCCTTCAAGGGAGTGTTTACAAACACTCACCTTATCTCCCTTGGAATGCTGACAAGGCCAAACTTAGCACAGAGTCAAACAGAACTTTTTCACAGCTTTTACCGACCAGATGAACTAATTGCTTCCTGCAAACGTTCACATTCTGTTCACTCTTCTTTTATATCTTATGGGAGGGGCCAATCATCTCCAAGCCTTACTCCCAAGTCGACCCTGTTTTCTTAATTGTTCTTGTTGTCTGGCAGCTCTGTGCATGCGCACGTTAGGAACAGGCTCTCTCTGTTCTTCTGTCTCTCTGCTGTCAGACTCCGGAAGCTGCACATAACTATCAGATGACCTTGGCCCTTTCTCTGCCTCTGATACAGAACCCTTGTCCAAGCTTTACCCAGCCCCCAGGACTGGCCCAAGTTCCTCCCCAACCTCCTCACTGTCCAACTCTGCTGTCAGCTCTGCTGGCCACTGGCTACTGTTCCTCTGTAATATCATTATTTCCCTTTCCACTCCTTTACATTAAATGGATAACTGGAACCATCACCTCAACAGACAGATTTGTAAGTTCCCTTCATAAACATTATATCCGAAGCCCATAGTAATATGATTGGGGCTGTTATTGGAAGTATTATTTGATTCCACAAGGATAAACAGGAAGACATTGTCAAACCTGAAACTTACTTACTTACTTACTTACTTACTTACTTATTTATTTATTTATTTATTTATTTATTTATTTATTTATTTATTTATTTATTTATTTATTTATTTATTTATAATTTAATTTCTATACCGCCCTTCTCCCGAAGGACTCAGGGCGGTTTACAGCCATATTAAAAACAGAGAATATACAAAATATAAATAACAAATTTAAAACGAAATATTTAATAGGCCTAATTAACTAAAATGGTCATAGACCGACATAAAACCATTTAAAATTTAAAATTATAATTAAAATGCACTTAGGCTAGTCCCGCATGTTTAAATAGTAAAGTCTTCAATTCCCGCTTGAAGGTTCAGAGGTCGGGGAGTTGGCATAACCCCGGAGGTAACTCGTTCCAAAGGGCCGGTGCTGCCACAGAGAAGGCTCTCCCCCTGGGGGCCGCCAACCGACATTGTTTGGATGGCGGCACCCTGAGCAGGCCCACTCTGTGGGAGCGCACAGGTCATTGGGAGGCTGACCTGACTGAAGCCATTTTGAGGCTTCAGTGTTGTCACACTGGAGCTGAGGGGTAAGGAGGGGGGGAATAGAGATAGCTGGGCTTTTATAGCCAAAACCAAGGACATTCCCACAGGTGGCCAGAGAGAGGAGGAGTAAAGTTACCAGGCAACCAGATGACACCTTGATTGGATCATGTGACTGGTTGTTTGGGAAAGGGGGAAAACTTTTACTTTTAATTAGGTGAAAACCATGGGAACATTCAGAGTCAGTTTTCACCAGGCCTTTCCAATATGATATGTCCAATAAACCAGTTCTTTGAGGAACTTGCTTGCCTCAAAGTCCTGTTTGTTGATGGTCTATTACTTGGAACCCTGACAGACATAACAGTGGATTTTGTTTTATCATAACATTAATCCATGTTCCCATAACACAACACTCTTCACAAACTGATGGAACCAACTGGGCTACCCTGGGTGCTCTCTGAGCTTGGTTGTTTTCTTGCCGACATTTCAATATCCAAACTAGGTAACATCATCAGTGCTAGCTGGCACATGTTATTTCTGTTTTCATGGAGATGAATCGCCAAGTTCCACAATTCTTCTCTTTGTCATCTTGAAGGCTACTACAAATACATGCCATTTGTTTTCAGGCAGGAGCATAAACATTCATTTTATTAGGAATTCTAGATGGCCTACACAGGTTCCTCTTTCTCTAAACAACCATAGGTCTCCCCAGCAATAGTCTAATAACAATAGTTGGATTGACAGGGTCATCAAAAATCACCCTATGAGCTTCCATGGCTGGAGGTGGACTTGAACCTTGGTTGCAGGTAATTCCGGTCACTTCATCGTTATTTCATTTCTTAATGAAAGCTCCATTGATGGGGGGAAATGTCAATATGTTATTATTTTCTCAGGCAAGGAAGTTAGCCAAGTATAAGCTCTAGATTTGTGATAAGCTCCCATGTGACATCACTCCTGCGCAGACTGCACTGGCTACCTGTGGCCTTCGGGTGCGCTTCAAGGTTTTGGTTACCATCTTTAAAGCGCTCCATGGCATAGGGCCGGGTTATTTACGGGACCGCCTACTGCCACCGATTGCCTCCCACTGACCCGTACGCTCTCGCAGAGAGGGACTCCTTAGGGTGCCGTCTGCCAGGCAGTGCCGACTGGCGACACCCAGGGGAAGGGCCTTCTCTGTGGGGGCCCCCACCCTCTGGAACGAGCTTCCCCCAGGACTTCGCCAACTTCCTGACCTTCGAACCTTCCGCCGCAAGCTTAAGACACATCTATTTATCTGTGCAGGGCTGGCCTAGGGTTTTAGTTTTAAATTTAGTTTTTAAATGGGGTTTTGTATTATTTTAACGATAGTTTTAAATCTGGCCTAATTTAATAAGTTTTTTAAATGTTGTTTTAACTTGTATTTATTCTTATGTTTTATTAGGCTGTAAACCGCCCTGAGTCCTTTGGGAGATAGGGCGGTATAAAAATTTGAATAATAAATAAATAAATAAAATAAAAGATTTAGAGGAAAATCTCACCAACTATGTTAACTGCTAAACTCTTGTCAGTCCTTCCTGTCGACGTCTTCAGGCTGCTCATTCCTTGAAAATCCTTTTTGTTAGGTTATATTGAGGAAAAAAGCTACACAAAGCATATTTGCTGAATTATTAAAAATGGATTGTATACTGAAATCAAAGACAGTGCCAGTTAGGTCAGCTAGCTGTCCTGACAAAGGGCACTTCAGAGGAACTTTGAAGTATGAGTGAGTTCTCCCAACTAGAGGGGTTAACATCTTGTTGACCAGCAACAAAAAAAAAAGAAAGGTGACTCAGCCTGTACTTACCTATGGCAGCAATTTCTATTGAAGTATTGGTCTTTCTTTGTTAGGGTTTGTCTTGCTTTCAGCTTCTGTAAATGGATTTGTTTTGACAATATTTACAAATACAAGATGAAGATTAAAAAAACAAAACTTAGGACAAATCAGGAGTAATAGACAATCCTTTTTAATATAAACAGAAAGAAAAATATAGGGGCTAGGAATTAAAATCAGCCTTCAGTCCAACTTCACTCCTGGGTTCTACATGAATATGTTCATATCGTAGGTAATAGCGAAAAGTGGATAGCAATGAGCGGGGCAAGCGGGCAGATGGGGTGAGTGGCGGGTGGGCGAGCGAGGTGCGCAATGAGCAGACAGGCGGGGATGGGGTCAACCAGATGTGGTATTTGCCAGTTCTCCAAACTACTCAAAATTTCCGCTACTGGTTTGCCCGAACTGGTCCGAACCAGCTGAATACCATTTCTGATGATGATGTTTCTTAGGTAGGTCATGAAATGTCTGCCAGCAAAGAGCCAAGCTCAGAGAGCATCAAGAACTTCCCCATTTTTGTTTTATCAGAGGAAGAAACTCAGTGACTCTTCTGGATTTGCATTGTAATTTATACTTAGATTTTTATTTATTTTTTTACTTTTTGATGGTGCTCAGAGAAAAAGAATTCAGAACTCATGGTCTAATTCTCCAATCTCTGTGATGCACAGATTGAGAAAATTTTAATCTTCTCACAAGAAAAGATTGGATTATAAAAATGAGAGAGCTCACGGAGATGGCAAAGCCAAATAATTTGGATATGGGGAAAATGATAAACACTTTTTTAAAAAAGGATAGAAGATTTAGATGGATTGAAAAAAAAGAAAAAAATAGCTGAAAGGAAAAAGTGACCTGATGATTTATGTTTAAATATTAAAAAAAGTTAAGGAGGAAGAATAAGATGGCAGTTACTTGATGAAAAAATGGCTGGAATTCAAAATTCTGTGTTTTATCCTCTTTACTTTTTCTTGGTTCCTATCTTTTTTCTTGTTCTTATTTTTAAAACTTTTCTTTTTTTAAAATAATTTTATTGTATTGTGAAATTCTAATGAATTTGAAATTCCACAATAAAATGAATTCTGATGTGAATTCTAATTGAATATTTAATAAAAATAAGGCAACCTATCAATCTCACCTTTCATCATTTAAAAAGGTAAAGGTTCCCCTCACATATACGTGCTAGTTGTTGCCGACTCTAGGGGGTGGTGCTCATCTCTGTTTCAAAGCCGAAGAGCCAGTGCTGTCCGAAGACGTCTCCATGGTCATGACTCAACACCAAAGGCGGTGGAAACACTGTTACCTTCCCACCAAAGACGGTCCCTATTTTTCTACTTGCATTTTTTACCTGCTTTCGAACTGCTAGGTTGGCAGAAGCTGGGACAAGAAACGGGAGCTCACCCTGTTATGCGGTGCTAGGGATTTAAACCGCTGAACTGCCGACCTTTTGATCGACAAGCTCAGCGTCTTACCCACTAAGCCACTGCATCCCCTAGCCACCGCTCCACCATCATTTACATACCTATAATCAAAAAAGGAAAGCTTTATGCTCTCCCACAAAGACTGAATTGCTAAAAATGGAGGCAAGCAGCTATCCAAATAACATCCATTTTAAAGATATATAATCTTACCTATGACTTCTATCCCCCAAGATGAGCAGAATAAAATGTCTCTTGCTTCCTTTCCTTCCACTGTGGCTGGAAGTAAGAAACATTTGGTAGAACCTCAACCACCATAAAGGGGCCGGTTTAGCTCACGCTGGTAAAAGCCTGTTATTAAGAACACAGTAGCCTGCAATTACTGCAGGTTCGAGCCCGGCCCAAGGTTGACTCAGCCTTCCATCCTTTATAAGGTAGGTAAAATGAGGACCCAGATTGTTGGGGGGGCAATAAGTTGACTTTGTAAAAATATACAAATAGAATGAGACTATTGCCTTATACACTGTAAGCCGCCCTGAGTCTTCGGAGAAGGGCGGGGTATAAATGTAAACAAAAAAAACAAACAAAAAAAAAACAAACTTTAGTACAACCATAGAGGCTGTGGTAGGATTCAGCCAGTTTGAGAGAACTGGTTGTTAAATTGCTGGCTGGCACCGCCCCACCCTGCCCCTTCCAGGAGTCCCCACATGCCCCTTTTTGTCTCCCAGGTAAGTGCAGGGAGGCCTACTAGGCCCAAAAAAAGGCACAGCCCATTTTTGCTCCTAGGAGGCTGCAGGGAGGTCGACTAGGCCCAAAACGGGATGTGAGGAGGGTGGCACGGCCCCCCTCCGAGGCCTGTTTTTGTTCCCAGGAGGCTGCAGGGAGGACTACTAGGCCCAAAACGGGGCATGGGGAGGGTGCGGCGAAGCCCCTCCAAAGCCCGGTTTTGCTCCCAGGGGGGTGCAGGAGGCTGAGTGCTGCCTATCACACCCCCTGGCCACGCCCACCATGGCCACGCCCACCCAGCCAGTCATTAGGGCAGAGAACCGGTTGTGAAATTATTTGAATCCCACCACTGCTTATTGGCTTATTCATATGGATTCTTTCATCTTCACTCCTATAAAGCCATGGTGTCTATTTCCCCAAAGGCAGAAAGAGAAGGAAAACTAGAAGATGGGCCTTGTCTGTTGTAGCACCTTCTTCATAGAATATCCTCCACTCAGAAATAACCTTGGCCTTTCATTAGGCTTTAAAAATTTGGCTATGTACACCTGGGATTAACAATGTGTTAAGAGCCCCATTTTTTTTGGCTTTACTTTTTGTATGTTTTTATTGTTTTACTGTTTGTAACTATTAAAACTGTTTTATAGTTTTAGAATTCTAAGTTATTCGGAGTTATTTGGCTGAGATGAGCAGCTATAATAAATTAAATAAATAATCTTCTATGGAGATCCTCACTCATCCAGGTCATGGTTGTCCCAAAGGTGCTTTTTCAAGAGGCAACTGGATTTTCTGGATTTTCTTTTGAAGACATTTTGCTTCTCATCCAAGAAGCTTCTTTGGCTCTGGCTGGATGGTTTCTATAAATAAATAAACAAATACATAAAATATAAATTTTATATTTATATAAATATATATAAATATATATATATTATATATATATAAATATAAATGTCCAAGGGGACATTTCTACTTTTCAAATTAGCACCAACTGTCATAGCCAAAGGATTCTCAAAGGCTGCAGTTTATTTGCTTTTAAATATTTACTGTTTTTCCCCCCCATTTCTGATCACTTATACTGTTTGGGAGCCCCTCAGCCTACAAAGATCCACATGATTGTAATAAATGCATTCTACATTACAAACTTCAGTCTTACAACTGTGACTGTTTTCTCAAATATTGCCCCCTCTTCGATTGCTTACTTGTGAAAATCAATTTATTTCACAACACTTTGGGAAGTTTTTCATTTTAACTCCTTGTTTTCCTTTACAATGTTGTTCTTTTTTATTTTTATTGATTACCTTATTTTTCGGAGTATAAGACGCACATTTTTTCTCCAAAAAAGAGGGTGAAAATCTGGGTGCGTCTTATACTCCGAATGTAACCCCCTCCAGCTTCTCAAACGGAGGTTTCAGAGGCTGAAAAAAGCATCAGAAATGAAGCTTCAGAAAAGACGCCCCCAAACAGAGCTTCAGAGGCTTTTTTTCTGAAGCTGTTTCAAAGGCATAAAAAACAACAACAGTTTTTTCTAAAACAGAGTTTCAGAAGTTTCAGAGGCAAAAAAAAGAAAAAGCCCCCCCAAAAAAGCAAGGCACAGAGCTCACAACCAAGGAACCTGTTCCTAAAATTCACCTCTGGGAACAGCTGATTGGGGGTATTCCAGGAGGCCAATTCACCTGCCAATCAGCTTATTTTTTATTTTCCTCCCCAAAAACTAAGGTGTGTCTTATATTCCAAAAATTATGGTATGTTGCTTCTGTGGCATTATGTTACTATAGCCCAAACTATTTGTAATATGCTTTCATCTTCAGGCATTTTGCATGTCATTAGTTGTGAAACTGGGGAGACATAAGAATGGCTAAGACATTCTGTGTTGTATCCTAATCTTTGAACTCTTAAGAATAGAACTGTCATTGTTTTTAAGCTGGGACATTTGTATGATGAGGGCAGTCCTTGACTTACAAACATTCGTTTAGCAACCATTCAATGTTACAATGGCACTGAAAAAAAAAGTAAATTACAACCAGTCCTTGTACTTACAGCATCCCCATGGTCATGCGACTAAAAATCAGTGCTTGGCAACCCACATGTATTTACAAGGATTGCCATGTTCAGCGGTCGTATGATTGACCTTTCCCAGCCAGCTTCCAACAAGCAGTCAATGGAAGAAGCCAATGGATTTGTTGACAACTGAGTGATTCACTTAATGGCAAAAGAGGCCATAAAACTGGGCAAAATAACCTCACTTAACAATCACCTTGCTTAGCAAAGGAAATGTTGGTCCAAGTTATGGTTGTAAGTTGAGGACTACCTGTATTTACCTGCAAATATAGTATCTTGCCAAAATCCAATCTGCTTAAGTACACTTACAGAAATGTTGGGTTATGACATTTAATATCCCATTTCTTTCTTAAAAGAAACTGTGCTTTAATTATCCCAAATGTAAAATTGGCTAATAATTTTATGAGCAACAACAAAGGTAACACAAGAGTCGGTAATCTTATGAATGCTTAAAGGGTTACCGTATCTGCACTGTGGAATCTAGAAATCTACTAAACAAGGCAACCCAACGTACAGATTTGTACTTCTTGGTTGTCATCTAATATTCCGTTTTTTGCAGCTCAGCTATGGTAGCCCTGCTATAAAGAATTTTTAATCAGAAAAGTGAGTTGGAAAAAAGAGGAGGATATTTATACAAAGGCTAATCTATAGGTTTGTAAAAAGAATATGAATTGTTGATGCATTTAAAGGAGAAGTTTTATGGCTAGTTTTTTTTATCTCTTTCTCTCTCTTTCCCTGTGTTTATCCTAGCCACAGTTGATTTATCTAGCCCTGTGTTTTCTGAAATGTTAGTTGTACCTATGACAGTGCTTCCCTCCCACCCTGCAAGCCCTACACCATCTGTTTGCCTGATAAATTCCTCTCCTTCCCCTTCTTTAGCTATCCCAAGTTCCAGGATCCTTCCCTCTGCTCCCCGAGACGTGGTCCCTGTCTTGGTCTCCAGCCGATTTGTCCGTCTCAGCTGGCGTCCACCTGCAGAAGCCAAAGGGAACATTCAGACCTATGCAGTCTATTTTTCCAGAGACAGCATCAAGAGGTAGGTCTGGATCATGTTGGATATCTCTAAAGACACAGGTGGGCTTCTTCTTCATTGAGGAAGTTCAAATTCTGAGATCTGCATGAATCATATAATCTGATTTACCTAGTGATTGATGCAAGAGATAGAAGACAGCTAGCTAGCTAGATAGATGGATAGAGGCAGTCAGTCAGGCAGAAAGAGAAGAGGGAGGGAGGAGGGAGGGAGGGAGAGATGATTAGAGAGAGAGAGAGAGAGAGAGACAGACAGACAGAAAGACAGACAGACAGACAGAGGGATGACAGAGATGATGATGATATAGATAGATAAATGATGATAGATGATAGATAGATAGATAGATAGATAGATAGATAGATAGATAGATAGATAGATAGATAGATGATAGATAGATAGATGATAGACAGACAGACAGACAGACAGACAGACAGATATTGAATGTTTATGTATGTGTATGTTCTGTTTCAACTGCTCTAGAAAAAATTCTCCTTCTCTGCTTTATTTTCAATCATACCTTACATTTAGTTAGCATATGATCATTGGGTGTACTTGTGTACGTGAAATGAACGAGGAACAAAATATAAAACATGAAATAAGAATGCTAAATTATGGGAGATGGTGGAATTAGGCACAAAAAACATCCAGTGGTACAGAAAAGATAAAAGATCTTTAACAAATACTTAAAAGATGTAAAAATAGGTGCTACACAAACTTGAGGGGAGAGAATATTTCAGAAGGTACGCCCCATTCTGGTAAACCCAGAGTGAAGTCCAGTTGGTGCTCTGTGATTCTTGAAGACTTGCAGTAAGACTTCCCCAAACAATGAGTAATCGACAGGTTGGCAAAGGTGAAGCTGCCCTAAGTTCAGGGCCTTCTATGTCATAATCAACACCTTGAAGTTCGGAAGATTAATTACCTTTTCTTGAGCCAAATGCAAAATGTGGATATATTCATAAGGTGTATACAGTTTTTCAGGGGAGAAAAGTCTAGTTGTGTGGTAGGTTGCTTTGAAATAGCAGAAAGGGCAAGAGGTGAATGGAATTGGTACTTACTCACCTTAGATAAGGTTATCAACGCTGCAAATCAGTGGTGGAATTCAGCCAGTTTGGACAGATTCAGGCGAACCAGTAGCGGCGATCGCCCGGCGGTATGCCATCCTATTTAGGCACGTTTTGGAGGCCAGGCACATGTGCGGAAGGCGAGCGTTCTTGGCGAACCAGTGGTAAAAATATGAGAAATCCACCTCTGCTGCAAATGATCTAAACATTACAATATTAGCATCAGATGCCATACTACTTAACAAGTAGTTAAGAAAGTTTCCTGGTTTTGAAACTTCTTCATAAGGCAAATAGGTTAAAAGTCCACTAAGAGATAATTGGTTATGGGATGAATCTCCATCCACAACCAAGCAGAGAAATCCTATTTGTAAAGACAAGCTAACTCAGAGAGGTCAGTTTGTCCCAACCAATTGTTGAGATGAAGTCAAGTGTCTCATCATAATAGAACATCCTACAGAATGATGGTGCTTCACGCAACTTTACCAATGGAGTGTTTTTTTTTCAATAATTCACCAGTTATAATTACCTGCCCTGTATCATGAGTCTCTAACTTTGGAATCTATACCTGTCAAATCCATCAGTGAGGTGGGTTCCCATCAGACCAAAGGCTATATTGTGAAGAATTAGAGATCCATCAGTGTTAGGATGGCAGGCAGGTAAAAACAAGGAAAGTGTCAACTTCAACTCAGTTGTAATTGAATTCATGGCCATGTGAAATGCTACTGAAGTATTTTCGCATTGCTTCCAGGCAAATACAAACCAAGTTCAACCTTGCTTTGCTTTAGAATAGTCAGATATTATGTCAATTATTTTACAAAGTATTTAAAAAAAAAATCTAAAGAAACCAAACATTTTTCAACTGTTTAAATCATAGGTGTCCAAGTTTAGGAACTTTAAAACCTGTAGACTTCAACTCCCAGAATTCCCTAGTGCTGTCTGGGGGATTCTAGGAGTTGAAGTCCACCAGTCTTAAGTTTCCCAAGCTTGAACCCCCTGGTTTAAATAGTCTAATATAGATACATTTTAAACTGTTTCAACTCCTACCCTCTAAATGACGCTACAGAGCACTGCACACCAGAACAACTAGACACAAGAACAGTTTTTTCCCGAAGGCCATCACTCTGCTAAACAAATAATTCCCTCAACACTGTCAAACTATTTACTAAATTTGCACTATTAATCTTCTCATCGTTCCCATCACCTATCTCCTTCCACTTATGACTGTATGACTGTAACTTTGTTGCGGGTATCCTTATGATTTATACTGATATTGATTGTTTCCTGATTGCTTATTTGTACCCTATGACTATCATTAAGTGTTGTAAGTGCTGTATCTTTTCTTTTATGTACACTGAGAGCATATGCACCAAGACAAATTCCTTGTGTGTCCAATCACACTTGGCCAATAAAAATTATATTCTATATATTTTAAAATTGATATGATTGTGGAGAGGAGAGGTTACAATAAACGGTTTACTATGCAAACATTTGCATGAAATAATCAATATAAAACACAGTATCTTTCCTTAGTAGAATCTATTTATATAAGGAGTATCATCATCCATTTAGCTAGAGGATATAAGCACTCAACATTGGGCTTAAAATGCCACATTTAATTAAAAAATAAAACTTTGAAAAAACGATTTAAGATTTTGTATGGTGGTGATGACAGCCTCAGGTCTTGTGAACTTTCAGGCTTTCAGCATGAACAAACTAAACACAGTTTCCTTTAAGTGCCTGGGTAGAATACTGAGTCATTTATTTTTTCTACATTTTTTTTTTAACCAAAGATCTATTTTTCTCCTTATAATAATAGCAGATCTGACATTAACCTGAGGCATGCAGAGAAATTGTCAGACAAATTACTGTAACTCCTGAGAACTGAATGATTCTCGGTATTGCAGAATAACAGTGATTTTGCTTCAGAATTGACAGTTTCCCCATGATTGGCATGGCATCGTTCTGTGACATGACTCCAGCCCTTATACATGCCTGGATTGCTGAAGTCCTATGACATCTCCCTAAAAGCTTATGCTTACGGTATACGGTTTCCTGCTTGAGCTGGGGGTTGGGTTAGAAGACCTCCAAGGTCCCTTCCAACTCTTATTGTTCTATTTTCTTGGAAAGATGCAATGGAGCTTTTGATGACTTGAGCTTTTGATGTCTTGAGACTAACTGCAACACAGTTAACTTTTCACGATTACTTTCCTGAAGCATTCCCCTAACATGGACGTCCTTCCATCCCCAAAACTTAAGTCTGTTTCAGAGATAAAGTAACGTTTTCCCCTTTGAATTAGTTATGGATGCCACATGATGGCCTTCACTAGCATTCAGTTATGTAGTCGGATGAGCCTGTGGAGATGTCCTTGATTTATGACCACAATTGAGGCCAAATTTTTTGTTGCTAAGCAAAACAAGTAAGTTAAGTGAGTTTTGCCCCGTTTACATTTATTTTCCGCACCTCACTCCCCAATGGCCCTGGCCTCACCTCAGCCTCATCGTTGTCCATTGCCAGCTCCGCAGGCTGCTGGCGGGACCACAACAATTCTTCGTAACTGTTACAAAACTCCTTTATTGGTTAAAAATAAATAAATAAGATAATCTGGAATAACCCTGATTTACTTTAACTATTTAGTGGCTCATTTCCTCAATCTGAAAAGAGAGATGTAAAAATAATCTCTTCATCTAATATGTTGAACTATTGTGATGGAATACAGGCAGGAAGGGAATAACCAGGAGGAAGGGGATTCATTTCAGAGGAGTAAGAGGCAACTCAGTTTAGATATTATATGGGTGAAAAAAAGGGTGAAGGAAACTTCTCCATAATAGATCACAGAATATATTGTGGATGCAGATATGAGCTGTGTGGTGGCCTAGTGGTGAAGATGCTCGCCTGCCATTCAGAAGGTTAAGAGTTCAATCCTAGGTAGCGGCAGCTGAAAAAAAAAATATGCTGCAAACTCCATGTGGTGTCAGGAAGGGCATCTGGCCAGGAAACTCTCAGCTTTATCCGGTTGCCCTGACTTTATTCTGAATTAAGGGATTACAGCAGGGGTGGGTTCTACTTACCTTTACTACCGGTTCGCAGCGGGATCGCGTATGCATGCGCAGAAGCTTCCTGATGATGTCAGGATCGGTGGGCGGAGCCTTCCCCTGGTTTTACTACCAGTTTGCAAGAACCTGTCCGAACCGGGGGCAACCCACCACTGGATTAAAGGATCATAAAAAAGAAATTTTATTGTAAATGCAGATACTAGAGTCCTCAGTCTGGCAAGATTGTCTCTATAGGTATATTTTTAAAAAAAACAGCTTTGGGCCTATATATCAGATTTTGTTTGCATACCACATTTTATTTCTAGGCTATAAGGGGCTGAAGAGGCCAAATGATTCTAATAGCTTTTAAATTCATTTGTAAAAAGTAGCTTGAGGAAGTAGGAAAGAAAAATAATGCCACTCATGAGCCCGTTTTTCTTTTAACTGAGTATTGAACAACCAGAAATACTACCAAGATTCTTTTACCTTGAAGCAACTAATTAGATATTTAATAGATTATAGCAGCAGTTGTCAGCTACCTACTAAATGTGCAAAAATGATGCAATTACATTTTATCACTCTGAAACATTTACAAATGTTGTTCTACCTTTCTGAAGAGTTCCATGTTTTTGAATCATTATTGAGCAATTTTCTCATTTTCTCCATGACTTCTCAGCATGTCCTTGCTGCCAACACATTTTAAAATAATATTTTACCATTACTGTATTTTATTAACTTTATGAAGCATTTTGTATTTTTGTTTAATCACCTGATTTTTTAAAAGTCCCAAAGACTGAAAATGCAATTTACTGTTTCTGATTGACTGAGGAGCCATTGTACATATCTGCTCATTTTTTTAATTCATATCCTGCCTTTAATGTTTTTTATAAACAACTGAAGGCAACAAACATACCTGATACTCCTTCCTCCTCCTATATTCCCTGCAACAACAACCCTGTGAGGCGAGTTGGATTGAGAGACAGTAACTGGACCAAGGTCACTCACTCAGTTTTCATGCCCAAAGTGGACTAGATTTCACAGTCTCTTGGTGATTGGCCCAAAGTGATCTAGCAGGAGGCAGCTAAGGCAGGATTAGAACTCACAGTCTCTTTGTGATTGGCCCAAAGCCATTCATCTGGCTTTCATGTCTAAGGCTGAACTAGAACTCAGAGTCTTCTGGTTTCTAGGCCAGCACATTCACTGCTGGCTCTTATACTTCATTGAAGACTTACGATAGCAATAGCATTTAGACTTATATCCCACTTCACAGTGCTTTTACAGCCCTCTCTAAGCAGTTTAGAGTCAGCATATGGCCCCCAACAATCTGGGTCCTCATTTTACTCACCTTGGGAAGGATGAAAGGCTGAGTCAACCTTGAGCCAGTGAAAATCAAACTGCTGGCAGGTGGCAGAGTTAGCCTGTAATACTGCATTCTAACCACTGCACCACTACAGCTGTTATACCATATTCCATGGGTTATCTTCCCCCCCCCCCAAGTCATGAGTCACAGATAGTGAGGAATGCAGGATGACAAAGAAAAGAAATGTATGTGACTATAGTTATTCTATCTGCCAGTCACTTTTCAACATCCTTTAAGTCTGCATTAAGTTCTTTTTAGGACAGTGATTGCAGTTAACCGTTAAATACTGGGACCACACTTTGAAAAGTAGTTGGGATACACCCATGGTCAGGACAAACGATTCACGTTTAATTTAATTTAATTTTAATATCCTTCAAATCAAATTAATTCAGAGTAATCAATACAATTACACTCCAGATATTTACTTATAAGGCCATTGCAAGGTAGTTTAATTGACCTTGATTTATTTATTTATTAATTTATTATTTACATTTTTATACCGCCCTTCTCCAAGGACTCAGGGCGGTGTACAGCATAGATAAAACATAAGTACCAAAACATTTAAAATACAATATTCATTAAAAAACTAATTCGATAGGCTGAATATTAAAATAAGTGTATAAAATTTTAAATAAATTAAACCCCTTAAAAACCCCACTAACAGACCCACAATTACAATTTATCATTAGGCCAGCCCTGCTTGGTGAAAGAAAAAAGTTTTGAGCTCGCGCTTAAAGGTCCGAAGATCAGAGAGAAGACGTAGCCCCACGGGTAATTCATTCCACAGGGCCGGAGCCCCCACAGAGAACGCTCTCCCCCTGGGGGCTGCCAGCCAACATTGTTTGGCCGATGGCACCCTAAGGAGGCCCCCTCTGTGAGCGCGCACTGGTCGATGAGAGGCTACTGGCGGCAGCAGGTGGTCCCGTAAATATCCTGGTCCCATGCCATGGAGCGCTTTAAAGGTGATGACCAAAACCTTGAATCGCACCCGGAAGACCACCGGCAACCAATGCAGCCTGCGCAGGAGAGGTGTTACATGGGAGCTATGCGACACTCCCTCTATCCCCCGCGCGGCTGCATTCTGTACCAGTTGGAGCCTCCTGGTGCTCTTCAAGCCCCATGTAGAGAGCATTGCAGTAATCCAGGCGGGAAGTAACGAGGGCATGAGTGACTGTGTATAAAAAGTCCCGGTCAAGGAAAGGGCACAACTGGCGAATCAGGCGAACCTGATAAAAAGCTCCCCTGGTGATGACCATCAAATGGTCTTCTAAAGACAACCGTGCATCCAGGAGAATGCCTAAGTTGTGCACTGATTCCCTGGGGGCCAATGATTCGCCCCCCACAGTCAGCGATGGAATTAGCTGACTGTGCTGGGACGCTGGTATCCACAGCCACTCCATCTTGGATGGGTTGAGTCGAAGTCTGTTCGTCCCCATCCAGACCCGAACGGCCTCAAGGCACCGGGTCATGACATCAACGGCTTCATTGGGGTGGTTCGGGGTGGAAATGTACAGCTGAGTGTCATCAGCGTACAGTTGACAACTCATCCCGAAACCACGGATGATCTCCCCCAGCGGCTTCATGTAGATGTTGAACAGGAGAGGCGAGAGGATCGACCCCTGTGGCACCCCACAAGTGAGTTGCCTAGCGGTCGACCTCTGCCCCCCTGTCAACACTGTCTGTGAACGGTCGGAGAGGTAGGAGGAGAACCACCGAAAAACGGTGCCCCCCATTCCCATTCCCAGACCCTCCAACCGTCGCAGCAAGATACCATGGTCAATGGTATCAAAAGCCACTGACAGATCTAACAGGACAAGAACAGAGGAACAACCTCTGTCCCGTGCCCTCCAGAGATCATCAACCAACACAACCAAAGCCGTTTCCGTGCTATACCCAGGCCTGAAGCCGAACTGGCATGGGTCTAGATAGACAGTTTCCTCCAGGAAGCTGCCATGCCACCACACTCTCAACAACCTTTGCCACAAAGCGAAGGTTGGAGACGGGACGGTAATTAGCCAAAACAGCCAGGTCCAGGGAAGGCTTCTTAAGGAGGGGCCTCACAACTGCCTCTTTCAAGGTGGCTGGGAAGACTCCCTCCACCAGAGAAGCACTAATAATTCCCTGGATCCAGCCTCGTGTAACCTCCTGAGTGGCCAGCACCAGCCAGGAGGGACACGGGTCAAATAAACATGTGGTAGCATGTTTATTCCATCCTTGTCTAAAAATTCAGAAGACTCCCTCCCTACGTGGCTATGAGAATGAAACAAAAGAACAAAAGTTTCAGCGATGGGAGTGAATAGCATAAAACATTCACTTGCTTTGCACAACATTAACTCCAAGTCAACATCTTCGGTGAATAAATATGAACTGCTGTGGCTGGAATCAAATGGGATCAGATGCTGCAATTGACATTCGGAGTTAAGCATTGTTAACCTGCTTTCCACGGGCTCCGTTATCAACATTCTTTATGGCTGAACCATTGTATTTTGCAGTCCTTGTAGAAAGTCTCTATATTTCCAGTAAGCACCTAAGATGAGAATAATGAGAACGAAGCGAAGCATGCCTTAACTTTAGGGGTGGGGGAATGGATTAAGCTGGGTCCACTGCATTTATTTCAGATCTGATGTCAATGAAAACAGAGCCTATCGCAAGAATTATGGACAGAATTACTGCTGTAAACCTTGTTTGTATCTATGTTTGCTTTGAAAAATTCTCACCCAGAGACAAATTTAATGGTCTGTGATTGTTTGAGCTCTTAACCCATTACTCAGTATTTCTTTGGGCAAATTTGAAATTATTTAATTTTTGCCATGCTTCATTTCTTATTTAATTTTGTTTATATAATAATAGCCTGAAGAGTGGTTATGAAATAAATATTGGAAGTCGGGAGTGAAATGTTATCATTTCTCCTTTCCAGATAATGGATTAGTTAGTTTGGGGCCATTAATTGGTGATCTATGGCATAACATGGATTCCATGGGATATGAAACTAACTTGTTTGTTTGGGTTTTTTCAAACAAACAAAACAAGTTGTTAGAAAAATAAATACTATTACTTTTCTGACAAATAGAGACTCACCTAAAGTACAATAAAATAATATCTGTCAAGTACGGGAAAATCAGGAAGTCCAGGCAGTTCAAAAGAATATAAAGGTTTATTGCAAGCTAGAATCTGAACTACTAACAGTAAAAACAAATAGGTGGCAGATAAGAGTCAGTGGAATTCAAAATGGGCTGGATTCAGATCTCTTATGAGCTCAAAAAGACTTGAGACTGATGATCCACTTGATCCCTTCCTCGGGCAGGGGATCATCTCCCTGATCATCTCCTAAAAGATCAAATGCAATGAAATACTAAATGAATATTAAATTACTTTTTAAAAATATTTCAAATATTCCAAGGAAGGGGCATCCACACATTTTTTAATGCTTTCTCATTATCTTAATTTTCCAAATGGAAAATATTTTTCCAAAGCTGTGATTTGCAAAATAGGAACTTCAAAGATTTTGTTAAGGGAAACTAGCCAAGACAGAAAAATTGTGTTTATATCATGGACAAGAAAATAGACAAGTAAGCATGTTAAGTGGCCTGAACTAATTTCCTGGAGACAGATTTTGAAATTAATCTGAGTGCTTAATTTACATACATTTTCATGAGGACTGCAGGTTATCCTCCTAGCTTGCAAAATTTTCTCAAAGAGCCAATAATTGTCCAGGGTTGAAATGAGCAGAGGCGCTATATAATGGTTTGAAATCAGCTGAGTTTTTGATTGGTACAGGCATAATGAGATGGGTTCTTCAGGTTATAATTTGGAGTTAAAAGATAGAAATAGGGTTAGGCTGTCACACATTGGGGCAATCTTCAGCTGCCTTTTTAAATAACAGAATTGAAAGGGACCTCGGAGGTCTTCTAGTCAAACCCGTTGCTCAATCAAGAGACTTTATACCATTTCAAGCAAATGGTTGTCCAATCGCTTCTTAAAAACCTCCAGTGATGGAGCACCCATAACTTCTGATTAATTGTCGATTAATTGTCAACAATGTTGACTGGCGACCCCCAGGAGGAGGGGGCCTTCTCTGTGGGGGCACCTGCCCCCTGGAATGAGCTGCCTCCAGGGATACGACAACTCCCTGACCTCCGGACCTTCCATTGCGAGCTGAAGACTTTCTTGTTTTCCTGCGCAGGGCTGGCTTAAAGTAATTTTAATTAGGGGTTATTATGGTTTTATTATAGTTTTAGAGTTTTGTTTCGGCCTTTAATTGAATCAGATTTTTAAAAGTGTTTTAATTTTTGTGCAATTGTGTTTTATTTTGGCTGTGAACCGCCCTGAGTCCTTCGGGAGAAGGCCGGTATATAAATCAAATAAATAAATAAATAAATAAATAAATAAATAAATAAATAAATAAATAAATAAATAAATAAATAAATAAATAAATAAATAAATAAATAGTTCTAATGAAGGAAACTTCTCCTTGTTTCTAGATTGGTTCTTTCTTTGATTAGATTCCCATCTATTGTTTCTTGTTCTGCTTTCAGGTGCAATTGAGTATTCCCAGCTTGGATCTGAGCACAGCTCAGCTCTGACTGCAAGAATTAATTTATTTGGAAGTTCCCAAGTGACATTCCATGTAACATGGTGCTTTGTTGTTCCCTGTCCTTCACAGGCTTTTTTTGGACAGTCAAGATCCATCCATCCATCCATCCATCCATCCATCCATCCATCCATCCTATTCGTCTATAGCCACCCATCTCACAAAATGTGACACTGGATAGCATAGATCCTACATTGAGGTCAGATCTAGAGCGAGTACAGAACTAGAAGCAGTGAGACATGGATTGTTCCTCAACTTGGGTGCTAGGTTCTAGTCCTTCAAAGTCTCAGGTCGCATTTTGCTTTGCCTAATGACATATATTACCCATCTGATTTCTTCAACCTGCTCTTAAATCCTAAATCATTGACCTGGGGACAAGTCCACAGTTTGAAGGTGGGTAGATGGACCTCTTACAGCTTCACAAATTCGACACAACTTCACTCAGTTCCTGAACAGTCCATTTATTCAACCCAGAGCTGTTAATGAATGTTGTCTGAGAAATGGTTTCAG
The DNA here is from genome assembly GCF_028640845.1 of Ahaetulla prasina. Lineage (NCBI taxonomy): Eukaryota > Metazoa > Chordata > Lepidosauria > Squamata > Colubridae > Ahaetulla > Ahaetulla prasina. The sequence goes on along the minus strand of NC_080540.1, from coordinate 287,125,800 downwards.
GTTGTTAAGTGTTGTGTTTATTTTTCCTTTACTAATAAGCTTCAACAAGCCTAACCAGGTTTCTGATTTCCCCTCCTTAGTTCCCCAATCCCTTTGGATGGGTTAGTATCGTAATGGCGAACCTATGGCATGTGTGTCCAAAGTGGCATGTGGAGCCATGTCGCCTGGCACGCATGGCATCGCCTGTTCCTCTTCCGGATTTCTGGCGCACATGCACATGCACCAATCAGCTGGCCTTTGTGTGTGTGGCAGTGCCAGAAAAGGGAAGAGCTAGTCTTCCATTTTCCAGCATGAACATACACACCAGCCAGCTGATTGGCACATGTGCATGCATGGCAGTAACCGGAAGATTTGCTTGACGGTGTGCATGTCCCCTGGGCAGCTCCTCTTCCTGGTCCTCTTCCTTAGTCACGAGGTGCTCCCCTTTCAGCACTTGGTGCCGCAAGCATGCACGCTGTTTCTTTTTGGCACTCAGTGCTGAAAAGGTTCGCCATCACTGGGCTAGTATAACCCTGCATTAGGGGTGAAATCCAGCAGGTTCAGACAGGTTCTAGAGAACCAGTAGCGGAAATTTTGAGCAGTTTGAAGAACCGGTATTGGAAATTTTGGGTAGTTCAGAGAACCAGCAAATACCACCTCTGGCTGGCCCCAGGGTGGGGTGGGAATGGGGATTTTGCAGTATCCTTCCCCTGCCACGCCCACCAAGCCACGCCCACCAAGCCACACCATGCCCCAAGCCACTCCCACAGAACCGGTAGTAAAAAAAATTGGATTTCACCACTGCCCTGCATACAAATCTGCTGTGGTATTCTAACCTCATCCTATATGGATTTGTGTTATTAGTGCTCAGTACAGCTAGAGGCCTAAGAATTCCTGTCTGGAGAGATTTCTACCAAGTTAAAATTGGTGAGATGTTTATTATTTGACTGTTACCACACCCCATAAAGTTGTGTTGATTGATATTTTTAACGATCAATTTCTAAACAGTACACAATGTACTTGTACTTCTTGTACTTTTGGAAAAGAAGCGTAGCTTCTTTTCCAAAAACACCATACTACTAACCAGAGCATATAAAACATTTGCTAGACCAATTCTAGGATACAGCTCGCCTGTTTGGAACCCTCACCACATCTCTGACATCAATACAATTGAACGTGTCCAGAAATATTTTACAAGAAGAGTTCTCCATTCCTCTGAAAACAATAAAATACCTTATCCCACCAGACTTGAAATCCTCGGCTTAGAAAACTTGGAACTCCGTCGCCTTCGACAAGACCTAAGCTTAACTCACAGAATCATCTATTGTAATGTCCTTCCTGTCAAAGACTACTTCAGCTTTAATTGCAATAATACTAGAGCAACTAATAGATTTAAACTTAATGTCAACCGCTTTAATCTAGATTGCAGAAAATATGACTTCTGTAAGAGAATCATCAGTGCTTGGAATACTCTACCTGACTCTGTGGTCTCTTCCCATAATCCTAAAAGTTTTATCCAAAAACTTTCTACTATTGACCTCACCCCATTCCTAAGAGGACCATAAGGGGCGTGCATAAGCGCACAAACGTGCCTACCATTCCTGTCCTATTGTTTTTTTTTCTTCTTCCTATATATATATATCCTTAAAGCTCCTTATATTTACTCATATAAGTGTTTATATACTATATAATCTTTTTGTATGATACCTACATATATTGTTGTGACAAAATAAATAAATAAAACAATATTCATACCAATTTACTGCGACAATGAGTACCGCGTGTCATAAATAGTAAATTTGGACAGATGTCATGTAGGAGTTGGGGGGGAGGGAATTTTTCTTTCTGTAACTATTCAAGATGCTCCTTGTGTTTTGTTTTGTTTTTCACTTCAGTGGTTCTTTTTTTATTGAAAGAGTTTTAAAAAACAAAAACATTTTCCCCCTTTTTCCCCCCTCCCTCCCCAAAAAAAAAACCAACCCTTCCCCTCCTCCCCGGCTTCCCGGGTCAATCACAAGGTATTGTTATACATAAACCAAACATAGAATAAAATTTTCCCTTCCAATCCAAATAACCACATCCAAAGCTTTTCATCTCCCAACCCCCTCCCCATTACATAAAATAACTTTCTAATTATTCAAAGGCAATCTGATATTTCTTAATCTGATATCTGTTTTGTAGATAATCAATCCATTTTTTCCATTCAATTAAATATCTTTCCTGCGTATTGTCTTTTAAAAAAGCTGAAATTTTAGCCATCTCAGCCAAATTAATAACTTTCAGTATCCATTCTTCTATTGTAGGTATCTTCTTCTTCCAGTATTGTCCAATCAACAGTCTTGCTGCTGTTATTAAATTCAGAATCAATTTAGTCTCAATCCCTGTACAATCCGTTATAATTCCCAAAAGGAAAAATTGTGGCAGGAACTTTATCTTCTTCTTCAGTACATTTTGAATAATCCACCAAATTCTTATCCAAAAGACCTTAATTTTCTTGCAAGTCCACCAAATATGAAAATATGTAGCATCATCACAATCACACCTCCAACATTTCGCTTGGATATTAGGATACATACATGATAATTTTTGGGATCTATGCCATCTATAAAACATCTTATAAAAATTTTCCTTAAATTCTGTGCTTGTGTAAACTTAACATTTCTAACCCAAATTTTCTCCCATGTTTCCAACATTATTGGTTCCTGAATATTCTGTGCCCATTTTATCATACAATCCTTTACCAAATCCTTTTCCGAATCTATTTCAAGCAACACATTATACAATCTCTTTATATGCTCCTGGGTCTGATTTCTAATTTGCTTTATTAAATTTTCCTCCCTTTGCATTATACCAATTTTTTGATCTTCTTTCCATCTAGCACTTATTTGCCCATATTGAAACCAAGTATAATTCCTCCCTTCTTCATTTAATACCTGTAATGATTTTAATTGCAATCTACCTCCTTCAGCATACAAAAGTTCTCTATAAGTAATCATTTCCTGTTTCTGTTCTATATTTATATTCTCTATTGCATGTCTAGGGCTGTTCTTTTTTGTTTTTGTTTTAGTACTAGCCGGTGCTTTAATCTCCTGTTCCCATCCGTTTTTTTTTTTCTAGTTTATGCTTGTCAGTGTTTTTGTTTTATCGCTTTAGATTTTGCTTTTCTGCTATGCGATAAGATATTGATGATTCGCTGTTAGATACTGCACTGAGAACCTAATAAAAAGAGGTATATAAAATGATAATGACCGTAGCAAGACAGGAAGTCCTTCTCCTTCTGTTTAGCCTAGACAGTTCATCACAGCCATTCCTCAATTTTCTCTCCCTTATGATTTTATGAAACCTCCTGGAACGTTAGTTTGGAATTCTTTCTTTTTTTTTTTTCATCTTGACATTTATGTTTTCTTGCATTGCTCTTTTTTTTTTGGTTAGGGAGCGAGCGCTGAATACCTCCCAGTCTGGGTTGCTCCAGCTTACAGTGGGGAATCTGAAACCTGAAGAGACCTATACCTTCCGAGTAGTGGCCTACAATGAATGGGGACCGGGAGAAAGTTCACAGCCTATCAAGGTGGCAACACAACCTGAGTGTAAGTACATTAATTGGGTTCTAATTGGGTTTTGATGTTCTTGCAAGTTATTTTTACTATGCTTATGTATGGTTGTAAAGTGATATGATGTATGGTATGGTATGGTATGGTATGGTATGGTATGGTATGCTATGCTATGCTATGCTGTGCTGTGCTGTGCTGTGCTGTGCTATGCTATGCTATGCTATGCTATTATGCTATGCTATGCTATACTAAATATGCTATACTATGCTATGGATAAAGTGGGAGATGTTACATCCAGGGGCATCTGTGTGGTAGAGAGACAATAACAGAGCAACACATTTGAAAGGGACCTCAGAAGTCTTCTAGTCCAACCTCCTGCTCAAGCAGGAGCACCTATACCACTGACCTTTTAGACACCGTGCCCAAACTGCATGCGTGCATGAATGTGCACATGTGCAGGCATGCACAGGCATGCGCAGATGTGTGCAGATGTTTGCAGACATGCACAGACATGTGCATGCATGTACATGCGCGGACATACACACATGCGCAGCAGAGACCTGAAGATCAGCTGGCCGGCGGGAGGCAGGGCATCCCAACACCAGCAGCATGGCAAGAGGTAAGATCTTTTTCTTTCGCAAGCTTCTGTTTCATCGTTTGCAGGGAAACAGAAGCTCACAAAAGAAACGCCACGGAGATCTGACCTGGGGCGACGGCACACATGCCAGAAGAGTAGGCTCTGTGTGCCACCTCTGGCACACATGCCATAGGTTCTCCATCATAGCCCTATATCATTTCAGACAAGGGACTGTCCAGTTTTAAAAACCTCCAGTGATGAAGCACCCTCAACTTCTGGAGGCAACTCGTTCCACTGGTTGGTTGTTCTCGCTGTTAGGAAGTTTCCACTTAATTCCAGGTTGCTTCTCTCCTTGTTTAGTTTCCACCCATTTCTTCTTGTCCTGCCCTCAGGTGCTTTGGAGAATAGTTTGTGGCAGCCCCTGAGATATTGGAACAGTGCTATCATGTCTCCCCTAGTCCTTCTTTTTCATTGAACTAGACATACCCAATTCCTGCAACCGTTCTTCATATGTTTTAGCCTCCAGCTCCCTAATCATCTTTGTTGCTCTTTTCTGCACTTTTTCCAGAGTATCTACATCTTTTTTATAACACAGTGACCAAAATTGGATGCAGTATTCTAAGTGTACTAAGGCTTTATAAAGCATTAGTAGTATTTACTAAAAGTACATGTGAAATTTTTCCTAATACTGCATGTGTCTTGCTTCCATCCCCCTGTTAAGTGAAAACTAGGATTGTATTGGCTACTTGGCTGGAGGGATAGTTAAGATAAGTCAAGACAACAGCTACAACGATGGAATGGAAACCTGTCCTCATTTTATCTGTGGTTGGACTGTTGTCCATTTTGATTTTTTGATTTTTTTAAAACTGCTGCTCCTTCCCCTGGATGATTAGATCGTGTACTTTCCTTCTTTGTCAAATCCCTTTACCCCCAAGTTGTAGATAAATCCTCTATGGGGAATTTTATCTTTGGTACACCACACCCACACATGCATTGGAGTGGAAGCAAAATATGTATTTTTCTAGCCCATAACATGCATATATTCCCTGTGCCACAGGTACAGTATGCACCTGTGATCTTACTATGGTATTGCTATTTATCCTCAGGGGAGAATCTTCCATCTACTCAAGGATGTTACCATTTTGAAGGCATCCAGTCTTCCATTCTTAGTACAGGTAGTCCTATACTTACAACAGTTCGTTTAGTGACCATTTAAAGTTACGACAGCACTCAAAAAAGTGACTTATGCCTGTCTCTCATACTTACGACACTTTGAAGCATCCCCATGATCATGTGATCAAAATTCAGATGATTGGCAAATGGTTCATATTTATGACTGTTTTTGTTTCCCAAGGTCATCTGATTACCTTTTGTGACCTAGTGACAAGCAAAGTCAATGGGGAAGCCAGATTCACGTAACAACCAGGTTACTAGCAATAACAATAGCACTTAGACTTACCCTGTTTTCCCCAAAATAAGACATTCCCTGATAATAAGCCCAATCGGGCTTTTGAGCGCATGACAGTAAGGACGAGCGCTTATTTCAGGGTTCCAAAAAATATAAGACAGGGTCTTATCTTCGGCGAAACATGGTATATACCACTTTACTGTGCTTTACAGCCCTCTCTAAGTGGTTTACAGAGTCAGCCTAATGCTGCCAACAATCTAGCTCTTCATTTTACCCACCTCAGAAGGATGGAAGGCTGAGTCAACCTTGAGCCTGGTGAGATTTGAACTGCCAAATTGCAGAAGTAGCCTGCTGTACTGCACTCTAACCACTTTGCCACCATGGCTCATGATACTAACTTATCAACTACACTGATTCCCTTAACAACTGTGGCAAGAAAGATCGTAAAACTGAGCAAAACTCGGTGTTGTGGCTCCAGCCCTACCCCACTGCCAGAAAGTGACTCAGAGAGTGAGGGGAAGGGCCGTCAGGGCTCCCTTCTGCAGGGCCAGCCTCTCTGGCTCAGCTCCAGGAGCCAGAGGCAGGCCAGGTGGAGGAGGTGACGAGGCCTCTGTGTCCTGTATCTTCCCCCGCCCAGGAAACGCTTCCAGACCCAGCTGTGGACAATCAGCCCTGGTTAGATCCCAGGTTTCGTAGACAAGAGAGGCGGGAACAAAAGAAACAGGGGTAGGGCAGGCCTAGAAATTGCTGAGTCACGGAGCCACACCACACAGGGTATAAAAGCAGGAGGGGCTGCTATACTACTTCGTGACGAACAAATCAACTGACTGGAGAACACTTGAGCTGAACTATCTGACTGAGCATTTGGCCTGAATTGCTGTTTGCTCCTGACTTCCTGGTTGCTCCGGTAACGAGCTCTGTGACACTGGCATCAAGGAGATAAGAAAACTTTGGCAGACAAACGCTGGTTTGCTGCCAGACCTGATAGTTGCCGTGGACTAAATTGCTGGCTAATTGAGTCAGTTTGCGTGCCTCCCGGACTGAGGTGGGGGACAGAACACTTGGTTAACAAATGTCTCACTTAACAACAGAAATGTTGGGCTCAATTGTGGTCATAAATCGAGGACTACCTGTAGTGGATGATTTCTCTCTTTCTGGCAGAGGACCTGACTAGGAATAGAAATACCAATAGCACTTAGACTTATATACCGCTTCATAGTGCTTTTACAGCCCTCTCTAAGCGGTTTACAGAATCAACCTATTGCCCCCAACAATCTGGGTCCTCATTTTACCCACCTCGAAACGATGGAAGGCTGAGTCAACCTTGAGCCTGGTGAGATTTGAACTGCCGAACTGCAGCTAGCAGTCAGCTGGAGCAGCCTGCAGTGCTGCACTCTAACCACTGCGCCACCTCGGCTCTTAGAGACTTCTACACACATGCCACAATGACAGACGCTGTGATAGCCTTTTTAATAACAGCGTATGATTTTCTATGGCATATCAATATTGCTTAATGCAAGCTTAATAGGGAGAATTATACCTCAGAGTAATTTAACTGAATTGCAGTTTAGTAGTTCATACAGCTGACAGTCTGTAAAACATTTCCATGTTTGTCATTGCTGTGTCCTATTAGAATGATACTCACGGTTTCAGCCTTTCCTAATAAACAATTTTTTCTTAAGGGCAAAACACACCTTGCTATTTGAAATGCTGTTATGTGTGTGCATACGTATGCCTTTAAGTCAATTTTTGACTCCAGGGGACTGCCTGGGCTAGTCCTCGCAGGTGTTTTGGCAAACATTTTTGAACGTGGTTTGCTTTGCCTTTGTCTCCTTTTTAGGGCTGGGAGAAAGTGGCTGGCCCCAAGTCACCTAGCCAGCCAGCTTCATGCCTAAAACAGGACTAGAACTCACAGCCTCCTAGTTTCTAGCCTGATGCCTCAACCACTAAGCCAAACTGGTAGCACCAGAAAAAAAGTGCAGGTAGAACTCAACTTACAACCACAGTTGGAATCAGAATGGTCACTCTTAAACAAAGCAATTATTAGGTGAACGGTATCTGATTTTACAACCTTTTGTTCCCCTAAGCGAATCCCTGCAGTTGTAAAGTGAATCACGAAGTTGTTAAGCAAATCCAGCTCCCCCCCCCCCCATTGACTTTGCTTGTCGAAAGCTTTCTGGGAAGGTCACAAATGCAGTCACATGGTAAATAAGGGCCAGTTGCCCAATGCCTGAGTTTTGATTACATGACTATGGTTCAAACAATTGTAGACTGGTCATAAGCCATTTTCTTCACTGTCATCGTAACTTTGGATGGTTGCTGAGCAGATGATTATAAGTCAAGGACTTCCTGTATTCCTCCCCCCCATATACTTTTTATATGCTTATCTGCCCCTTCCTAGATGTTTATGTATGGTGTCAGCATTCCAAGTGTTACACCCATAGAACTTAGAACTCAGAGGAAGGCAAATTCCTCAGAGAACAGTTTTACTGGGTATATCATATTGGCACAACTGGTGAAAGTTGACTCTAACAGTTGACTCCATGGCTTTCATCTAATTAAAGGTAAACATTTTCCCCCTCCCCCCCCAAGTCACTGGTCACACTGACCAATCCAAGAGCTGGATGGTTGCTTGGTTACTTCACTTCTCCTCTGGTCAGCCACCTGTGTGAATGTCCTTGGGTTCCCACAGGAAAGTTGTTGTGTCTCCTCCGATCTCACCACAGCCGGGGCCTTCTTATCTGCTTCCGAACACAGAGGAATGTCCTTGTATGCCTTCCGGCCCCAGCCCTGGCTCCATGCCCAGACAGGCTGAAGAGGAGGAAGTATCTCCAGCCCCCAGCTCTGGCTCCATGCCCAGGCAAACGGAGCAACTAGACCCCTCCCCCTCCTCCACAGCATGTGAGCCTGAGGGAGGTCAATTGCCAACAGCTGCAGACTGGAGTGACCCTCGTGTCAGAAGACTTGATAGACGGAGGCAACAGAAGGAAGGGAGGGGCAGGCCTGGATAAGTGTTGAGTCATGGAGCCACACCCCATGGCCTATATAAAGGATCTGTTTTCTGGCATTCTCTGAGTCAGGCAAAGTCTAAACATACTTGCTGAAGTCACTTTCTGGTCTCCTGCCTGCCCTGAGGACTTTGCTAGGACTTTGGCAGAGCTGCAGAGGCACGCCTGATTCGGATTTCCCTGACCCGGCCGTCAGCGGAGGAGTGGGACACGACAGTTGTATTGTTTTGGCTACAAACCCCATCTAACTATTTTCCCCCTCCCTCTAGTGCAGTGATGGCAAACCTATGGCATGCATGCTGGAAGTGGCCCACAGAGCCATCTCTCCAGGCACGCCAGCCATCACCCGTTGCTCTTCTGGGTTCAACACATTAGAGCCGTGTTGGGAAATCTTTTCAAACGGAGGGGGGTTGGAATGGAGATTTTGCAGTATCCTTCCCCTGGAGTGGGGTGGGAATGGAGATTTTGTAGTATCCTTCCCCTAGATTGGGGTGGGAGTGGGGATTTTGCAGTATCCTTCCCCTGGAGTAGAGTGGAATGGAGATTTTGCAGTATCCTTCCCCTGCCACGGCCACCAAGCCGCGCCCACAAAACCGGCAGTAAAAAAAACTTGGATTTCACCACTGCGTTAGGGAAACAAAAGTTACTGTACTATAAAATATTTGACAAGTAGCTTCCCACAGAAAGGGCCCCCTTTTAAAACTCAAATGTGGAGTGGCAGATGTTGTTACTCTATTTTACTTTCTTCAAACACCAATCATTTAAGAAATTGACAGCGGTAGCAGTTTGAACAGAACACCTGAGGGAGAAGCAAACTCTTGGAGTTTGGAGTCAATGGTGTGGCATTTGGAATGGTGCACGTGGCCTTCGGGGCTTAATGACTGCTTTTGTAAATCTTCTGTTCCTCTCCTCCTGACAGCGCATGGTCCTTGAATAAGACCTTTATTTGACAGATTTCATTATATATTTTTTTTATATATGCTCAGCTTGTATGCAATTTGGAGTCACGAGCTACATCACAACACTTGAATGACTTCATGGCCCAAAATATATTTTTGTTTGAAAGGTAGTTGTTCTGCACAGATGTTTAACGGGAGAATCCAGATTTGATTTATTCAACATGCAAACAAATTTAACATTTTGTTCCTTTTGATACGCAGGAGAAAAAAGACCATCATTGTACTTAACCCTAAGGCTAGTTCTATCATGGTGGTTTATTATTCTAAAATAATAATAATAATAAATAAATAAAATAAAAATTATATCACTGTGGTTTATTATACTAAAAGGATTGCTCTTCTCTTCTTTAGTCCAGGTCTTTTGGAATTAGGCAGTATTGCATTACACTGTTATGGACTATCATTCATTCATTCATTCATTCATTCATTCATTCATTCATTCATTCAATTTCTATAGCCGTGCTCTTCAACCAATTGATTCTGGGTGGCTTATAGTTCTAAAATTATGAAAAAATTAAAACAAACATTAAAACAATATTGCAAAATATCTTCCATGGATGGTGAGACAGATGAGATGCCAAGAATAATTCCAGATTTTTTAGAAAGCAAGAGGTTTGCAGAGAAGTGAAAGATCTAGATGGGACCTTGGAGGTCTTCTAGTCCAAACTCCTACTCAAGCATTTCAAACAAGTGGCTGTCCAGCCTCTTCTTAAAAACCTCCAGTGATGAAGCATCCAAAACTTCTGAAGGCAAACTGTTCCACTGGTTAATTGCTCCCACTATTAGGAAATGTCTCCTTAATTCCAGGTTGCTTCTCTCTTTGATTAGTTTCCATCCTCTGTTTCTTGTCCTGCCCTTTGGTGCTTTGAAAAATAAGTTGACTTCTCTTCTTTGTGGCAGCCCCTCAAATCCTGGAATACTGCTATCATGTCACCCCTCGTTCTTCTTTTCTCTAGACTAACCAAACCCAGTTTCTGCAACCGTTCTTCATATGTTTTAGTCTCCAGGCCTTTAATCATCGTAGTTGCTCTTCTCTGCACTTTTTCCAAAGTCTCAACATCTTTTTTTTGTAACATGGTGACCAAATCTGGATGCAGAATTCCAGGTGGGGTCTTACTAAGGTTTTATAAACTGGTGCTGATACTTTCACATGATTTTGATTCTGTGCCTCTGTTTATACAACCAAGGATTGTATTGACTTCTTTGGCTTCTGTGTTGGATGAAGCAATTTATAGCCCAACTCCCTATTAAATGGATCCTATGGAAAGAAACCATAGGAACCAGTGATGTCATTAGTAATAACGTTGACACAGAAATGTGAGTGGACCTAATAACAAGCACTCTTATTCAAGTTATAGAATGAACATATATACCTGTGACTCATTTCTGATCTGGACTGTGAGTACCCAATACATGCTCACGTCTCCTCGTTTCTTAAGGTCCTAAAAGACATAAAACAGAGAGGCTGTTTCAATAGAAGTAAAGCATCTGTTTTTGTTTTTTTGTTTTTTGTTTTTGCTGATAATTGAATAGCAATAGCACTTAGACTTATATATCACTTTACAGTGTTTACAGTCCTCTCTAAGCAGTTTACAGAGTCAGCCTATTGCCCCCAACAATCTGGCTCCTCATTTTACCCACCTCAGAAGGATGGAAGGCTAAGTCAACCTTGAGCCTGGTGAGCTTCGAACTGCCAAATTGCAGACAGCCGGCAGTCAACAGAAGCAGCCTGCAGTACTGCACGCTCACCACTGCGCCACCACGGCTCATTGAACACCCTAGCAAAAAATATGTCCATAAGGTGGCTCATTCTCTCTGTCTCCATAGTATCCTGGAGAAGCATTCTTTACCATAGGTTTTCTTTGGCCTTCATCACAGGGACAAAAACAACTGCAGTGAAAGTATGTAGAAAGTCATCGACTTACAATCACAATTGGACCCAACATTTCTGGTACGAAGTGTGGCAGTTGTTAAGTGAATTTTGTCCCACTTGACAGCCTGTCTTGCCCCAATTGTTAAGTGAATCATGGCAGTTGTTAAGTTAGTAACATGGTTGTTAAATGAATCTGGCTTCCCCCATTGATTTTGCTTGTCAAGAACACTGCAAAAGGCGATTAGATGACTCTGGAACATTGCAATCAGCATAAATACTGGTTAGTTGCCAAGCATCTGAATTTTGATCGTGTCACCACGGGGATGCTGCAAAGGTCGTAAGTGTGAGAAATGATCCTAAATCATTGTTTTCAATGCTACTGTAACTTCTAACAGTCACTAAACGAAGCATTGTAAATTGAGGACTATCTGTATAGCGAGCATTCTCTTTTTGGAGAGTTGAGAAGTGAATTGCTCGAGAGGCTTAGATAACCACAGACAAACCATGGATAGTAAATGCAGGGAGGAAAAAAAATGATAATCTTCTCCTGTTTTCTTTGTTTCTGGGACAAATTTGGCCAATTCTTCATTTTTGCAGAGTATAATATGTAGCCAGGATTTCGGGAATAAAAAGACGGGCATGGAAAGAGACTTATTTTTCTCTTGGAAGGACTTCAGCCTATGGTGCATGCAATTCCATCACAGAAATTGTTAACTAAATAGAGGCCTTCATTTTAGAGGATCAAATAAATAAATGAAATGGTGAAGTAAAGCTGACAGTCTTTTAATTCACTCTTTGAATTTGTAGGGTTTTTTTGGTTAGATTTATCAGTGCCCTGTGCATGACTAAAGTAAATAAACCCATCATCCCATGATAGACAAATGCCAATGAGATAATTCTGTCACCTGCATATTGTCAGAATGTACTTGCCAGTCAGCTAGGATTAAATTCTGCAGCTAATCACACCATCCTATTTTGTGAGAGCAGCTTTAAATGAGGACAAAATCCTGCATCCTGGATAACTCTATTAGATCAATACCGTCAACTTGCTTTCAGCCTTAGACTTCAATATGTAAGACAAGGAAATGAACATAACTTTTAATACAAAGTAGAGCTGCTGGTCATCTGAGTCAAGTTTTAAAATCAATAATTCCTTCCAGATTTATCACAAAGAAATTATGTATGGGAAAGAGCCGCAGTGAATATTAGAAAGACAAGTTATGAAGAGCAACGTGTTTCCAGCGTGTAAATTAAGGTGCCTTTGTAAGGGAGTAGCATAGAGCATTAAAAACTCCTGTAATATATTGTGCAAGAAACTCTGTGTGAACTATCTCATTTTGTTTTGACTTTCTCTCACTTGAAGCCTTACAAATATGTTGGGATGGCAACTCCTATTAGAACAGGTCAATAACTCATAGGGTGCCCTGCAGAGAATCATGGGAGCTATACCTCAGTGTATATGGAGGACATCAAGTTAAAAAAAAAAAAGTTCCATTTTAGGCATTATGGTAGATCTGGTTCACCTGTTCTATGATATCATGAGAAATTCTTTTTTTTTTATTTGCATTTATATCCCGCCCTTCTCTGAAGACTCAGGGCGGCTTACACTATGTTAGCAATAGTCTTCATCCTATTTGTATATTTATATACAAAGTCAACTTATTGCCCCCAACAATCTGGGTCCTCATTTTACCTACCTTATAAAGGATGGAAGGCTGAGTCAACCTTGGGCCTGGTGGGACTAGAACCTGCAATAATTGCAGGCAGCTGTGTTAATAACAGACTGTCTTACCAGTCTGAGCCACAGAGGCCCTTTGACCTCAGATACTTCAATGTCCATCTGCATTGGATATTTAAAACTCAAAGGGTACAAACACTGTCCCCAGGGAATAATCTCTCCTTCCATAAAGAGCATATGGTTGTCCATTTAATGCATCCAAAGATAAAGTCATAACCAATGGAACAAGAGAGTAGCCAGTGTCAAGAACCCAGCCAGGATTGATGGGTATTCTACAAAGCAAGAATCACAGATAAACCAGAAGCTTGAAGAGCAACTGTGGAGCACAAAGGACAAATCAAGAGAGAACCAAAGGACAAAGGATAGAACTCAGATGCTCAGGCAAGTCTCCACTCCCAACTGCAAGTTTCTTCTGCTGGCTTTCTTTCTAGAAGAATCTGAGGGTCGTTATGGGTGACTAAAAAGAGTCCAAGGTAGAACATTCTTCACCAAAATGGCCCTCAGCTTCAGTTCAGTAGTTCATTATGCAAGGCAGCTCCACATACTGTAGGTTCCAGTGGCACTTAAGGTAGAAGCCTTAGAAAATGTCCTACATATAGTATAGGGATTCTGTATTTGCTTTCATACTTAATGTATTGTTGTTGTTTAGTTGCTAACTTGTGTCCAACTCTTTGCAACCCCATGGACCACAGGCCCCCCTGTCCTCCACTGTCTCCTGATATCTGCCCAAATCCATGTTCATCGCGTTGATGACACTGTCTAGCCATCTCATCCTCTGCCATCCTCTTCTCCTTTTGCCTTCAGTCTTTCCCAACATCAGGGTATTTTCCAATGTGGCAAGAGATGTCATAAAATGGGGCAAAACTCACTTAAGAACTGTCTTGCTTACCAATGGAAATTTTGGGTTCAACTGTGGTCATAAATCAAGGACTACCTGTATCTATTATGAGAACTTGAAGGATTGTCTTGATAGCAATGGATAGATCTGACACTTGGACTTTTTCTAAAGCAGTTAATTTTGATTTGTTTCAAAGGCATCTCTGTAGATGGAAAACACTACGCTATATTATCTCATTGAGAGATTTAGCTTCTAGATTTTCCCTTTTTTTCAGGGGGAAAAAAAAAGACCAAGGCCCAATTTTTTCCCCAGTATGAAATATTTCACTCTTCAGAATAGCTAAAAGCCCACGACCAATTTGTCCTCTTCATCTTTAGCTACAGTGAGGGAAATTGTGATTAAATGGTTCTTTGAATAGCCCGATAGTATATTTCGTTCACTTTTGGGCCTGATACAATCTGAAAGGATTTGACAATTATTACAAAGTAAAACAGATCTAATCTTTCCCTTTGTGAGGGAACACAAATAATTTTAGATGCATTTGTGATTATTTTGGAAACTGCTGTCTGAAATCTACTACAGAAAGCTATTTGTCTTCTTCCAGCTTTCTCTCCACCAGCCTAAATCTTCCAGGGAGGTAATGAACTTTTTATCTGTTGAATTCCAGGACTGAAATTGGCATAATCATTGCTGAGGTTTCAGTTAGTAACTAAACGTTTCTGATGTTCCAGAAAGATACGACCGCACCATTTTATTTTTTTGTTACAATAATGGCATTATTGATCGTTTTTGTCTGGATAGGAATGAACTCAAAGGGTTTAAGGGTGTGATCTTTCATCGCGTCTTCTCCATCAGAAATGGTTATCAAGAAAAGTCATTTTAGGAAAGCATGTGTAAGACTGCCATGATAAATTTCCTCATTTCGTTTTTTTTTTCTTTCCCCTGACTCTTTCAGACCTTTTCAGAAAGCGGGCAGCTCTCAATTTCATTTCATTCGAATTCATTTTGGGTGTCTACCTAGGAAAAATGAGGAGTAACTTAAATAAATGCATTCCATTTGCTTAAAATACTTCATATTAAGTGGGTGTATACACACACACACACACACACACACACACACACACACACACACACACATTTAGATCTTGTTTCTGTGAAGAATGGTCTCTTCCCACATTAACTTTTAATTTTGCTTTAGGCTGATTTCTTTATGGCTACCATAATAATCGGGTCATATTTGCAAGAAGGCTAGAATTTCATTGGCATTTCTGTGAATTCATGTGGAAATATGTTAGAAGGTATTCTTTTCAGCATATAATAAGACGACTACAAAAAATGCAAAAGAAGAACACACACACACCCCAACTACCAGTCTTTTAAGAGGATTTGTAATACCTCTCAAACTAATTGCAATCGTATAGTACATACTGTTGGAGGATTATCATAAATTACTCACCATTTGTGGGAAGCTTATAATCATCTTTATAAGTCCACAACTTCAGAGCTCAGAGAACTCTCAGCCCAATAAGAGTGATGATTGTACAGATTTTTTCATCTGTCTCCAAAACCTAGTCAGCATCCATCTTTCTTCTACCATCACTTATCATAACCCCACTCATTCTTTTTCCTTTTCTCTTTGGAGGAAGTTTCATAATGCAGGGATCCCCAATCCCTGAGCCGCGGACTGGTACCAGTCTATGACTAAGTCATAGGAAGTGGACCACGCAAGTGTGCAAAGTTTCATGTACACATGCCCAGGATCTAGGTAGCACATGAAACCATTCCCACCCCTCCATATCCATGGAAAATTGTTTTCTATGGAAGCAGTCCCTGGTACCCAAAAGGTTGGGGACCACTGTCATAATGGATGTACTATTATGGATTGTCTATGGAGATTCTCAGTCATCCGGATCATGGATGTCCCAAAGATGCTTTTTCAAGAGGCAGCTGGACTTCTGGTTTTTCTTCAATGACGTTTTGCTTATCATCCAAGAAGCTTCTTCCACTCTGACTGGATGGTGGGGAATGGAAGGATTTATATTTCTTGCAGACAGCTGGTCATTTGCATTCTTTTAGCGAGTTGTGAAGGCCACCTGGAGGTTATATCTGTGTCATCAGAGTCACCTGAGTGTTGCAAATGGGTGTGGAGCCTTCTTGGAACTGCTGAATGGACTGTGTTGTAGACTGGAGATAGATGATGCTGTATCCTCCCCCACCCTTGAGATAGAGCTGTTCAATTTTGACGTAGATGGCCTCTTTGACCCCTCTTTCAATCCAGTGGTCCTTTCTGTCTAAAATGTGGACTTTGGGTGTTTTATCCTTGGGGTGGACAAACTTCTGCCTTAGTGTATTCTTGGGTTTGAAGTGTGCATATCAGGGGTGAAATGCTCCTGGTTCGGACCAGATCACATGATCCGGTAGTGATGGGGGCGGGTAGTTTAGAGAACTGGTAGCAAATATCCCTGGCCTCCCCACTGCCCACGCCTCGCTGTTCCTCTTCTCTGTCCCTGAACCTCTTGGTGGTAATATAGCTGCAAATGAACTTAAATGACTGCCGGGGCGCTTCAAAGGGCTGCACTACAGCTGATCAGTGCTGTAGATGGCTAGTGCCTCTATTTTTAAAGAAAGTAGACTGGTGCCTCCCAGAAAAAGGCAATTGGTAGACCGGTGCCTCTATTTCTGAAGAAAGTAAACCGGTGCGCTCTCAAGTTTTGTATACTTTATTATTTTTATTATTTATCATTATTGGCCATGCCCATTCAGTCACCTGACCACAAGCCACACCCACAGAACCAGTAAGGAAAATTTTTAGATTTCACCCCTGGTGCATGTATGTTGTATTGGCTGAAGATCCTCCTGAGCTTTTTCAGAAAGGAAAAAAACTAGAAAGTCCAGTTGCCTCTTGAAAAAGCACCTTTGAGACATTAAGCGTTGGTTGTTGGTTTACACCGGTGGTGGGTTGCTCCTGGTTCTGTCCGGTTCTTTAGAACTGGTAGTAAAAGTGGTGAGAGGCTTCGCCCACCCACCCGGACATCATAATTGACTATCTGCACATGCGCAGAAGCACAAGTGCAAGAAAAGCAAAGCAACCACACACGTACTCCCATTGCAAACCGGTAAGTAAAACCCACCCCTGGTTTACACCAAATGTAAATCAATAAAATCCTGGACTTAATCTAGTCCAACCTGTAGGAATTACTGATGAACATTTTAAAGACTAATGAAACATAGAATCACTTCTCGGTGAAATGCAGATTTCAACCTTTATGGATCAACAGCGGTAAAAGTGTATATGTGCTGAGATTTTTTTTTTTTTTTTGACAAATAGCTGTCATGTCTTCCAAAATTGTTCAGAGCAGGATAGCAGGGATTTCATTATGCTAATAATTACATTGCCTCCAAGCTTTCTGAAGCTGCGTCACCCCACAGAGCCCAGAAGCAAATTTTCTAGAAATGTAATTAAAGCTGTTAACTGCAGTAAGACAAGAGAAGACGAAGAAGAGAAATCACAGACAATCAAATCACACTCCTGTTTATTGATAGGCAAAGGGCTTCACAAACAGCTTGCGCTGGATTTTTTTTTTCCCTCTGCAGAAAATTAGGAGGCGTAAAGCAAAGTGAACTGTATTTTATTTATTTATTTATTATTATTTATTTATTATTTAGATTGTTATACCGCCCTTCTCCCGAAGGACTCAGGGCGGTGTACAGCCAGATTAAAACAGAACAATATACAGATTAAAACCATAGTTAAAATAACATATTCTAAGAATGGCCGAAAATTAAAACCGTCAAATTTGACCCATCAATAAAATACACCAGTTAAAAATTATTAAAATTTAAAAATTTAGAATATTAAAATTAAGCCAGTCCCGCTTGAATAAACAAGTACGTTTTCAATGTATGTATTCTTAAGGCTATAAATAGAAAGACTGCTGGTTCTCATTATTAGGGCCACATAAGTAGGTAAGATAAAGAGGAAGGAATTGTAAGACTTCATCAGTCTACAAAGCAGGAAAGAGGAATTCTTGGAAAATAACTTGTCTCAGATCTTAAAGAAACCCTTCAAATCAGTACAACGTTGATGGGCCCCATCATTTTCCTTGTCAGGCCATCTTGAAACTTGGTGAGATATTTTAAGGAGAATTTAAGGAAAACGGCAAACAGAGTCTAGGGCGGAGTCAAGGAAGTCATCTGTCTAGATTCCTTACGTTCCCACAAACGGTCTAAGTCAGTGGTGAAATCCATTTTTTTTTTTACTACTGGTTCTGTGGGTGTGGCTTGGCGGGCGTGGCAGGGGAAGGATACTGCAAAATCCCCATTCCCTCCCCACTCCTGGGGGAAGGATATTGCAAAATCTCCACTCCCATCCCACTCTGGGGCCAGCCAGAGGTGGCATTTGCAGGTTCTCTGAATTACTCAAAAATTCTGCTATTGTTCCTCCAGAACCTGTCAGAACCTGATGGATTTCATCCCTGGTCTAAGTCCAATCCCTCTTGAATTCTGTTGACTCTTATCTAGTTGACTCCTATCTTAGTGCTGACTGTTATTTGTACAGATCCTTGTGTATAGTCAAGAGCAATAAATAATCTTAACTGGGATTCGATGTGTGGCTTCGATTTTTTGCACCTGACATGGAAGCCCCATTCAGGAATATCCTACAGCAGAAAGGACCATCATCCCCTGCTCTCCTCTCTCTTCCCCCCTTTCCCATTTTCCAATTCCTCTCCATAGAACCGTACAGTAAATCCTGGGAATACAGATGATGGAGCACATGTAGGCAAAATCTTGCAGTCAGCAGCATAATGGATGGTTGGTATACATACCCTGCTCCTGCTCCTGCATTGGAAATTTCATAATAAGCTGGAAAACACAAAAATTGCACAAAAATGCATTGTTTTAGGGTGATTTCTTGCAGAAATATGCAAACTTATACAGAACAATTTCCAGAGTAAGAAAAACATACAGAAAATATCTGTGCAGACTTTTTTTAAAGAAAAACAACAACACTACAAACTAATATAAACATAGCTGAAATAAATTTAAGATGGCACTGATTGGTTCATCCCTCCCTACTGTCTTTGATTAATTTAGAGATTTAACTCTGTCCATCAATCATTTATTTAAGATTGTTTTACAGTATAGAACACCATATCATACCATCCTTGCAGATGTATATTTGAACATGTGCTTGACTTAACACTTTGGGACAAGTCACTAATTTGTATAGGATTTAATAGTCTATATCTGTCAATGAGAACCAGACATGCAGCTATTGTACAGTTTACTTGTAATAAAAATTCAAATTGTACAAACTGGCTGTCATTACATACACTGCATGTGCCTTTATTTATTTTCCTTTTTGGGGAAAAAAATAAATTCCATCCTTCAAAACTGAATTATTCCAAGACAAACTAATGATACTGTAAAATGATACTGTAAAATTGCAGAAATCGATAAATGCAAAGCAACAGCCCAACTAGTTAAGATGGTTTCATGCAGCACAATTTAGTATGTTAATAGATCAATATACTAAAAGGCTTGAGAGGAAGAAAAGGAAAAAAAAAATATTTGCACAGCACTACAAAGACAATAAATATATTTTCCAGTAGAGTAATGGGATTGTAGAACTAGGACACTAAATGAAATAATAATCCAGCTACTGTATGTAGAAGACAATTGTTCTGTTGGTAAGAAAATTCTCGTGTCTGTTTCATTTTTCTATAATTGAAGAGAACTTAAGGGAAATGAAAAGAGAAAAAAAAAAGCCTTAGGCATTAACGTTCAGTAAACTGAGACTTAATGGCAGGAAGACATGAGTTTATTGAAAATGTTTCCATAGAAAGAATGCAAATAGAAAGTTTGGGAGATGAAACAGAAAAATAAATAAATAATACGAAGTACTTTTTAAACTCCATTGTTTTTTGTTTTTTGTTTTTAAGGTGACATATGATGTTAGCTTCCTATTAATTTCTACTTCTGCATTTAAAAGCTTGAAGTGAATTTCTATTTTAGATTTTCTATTTCTGCATTTAAAAGCAGTGAACTACAGCTTATTTGCTGTAAATGAAATGGGCCTTTGAAACTAATAGCTGGATATTAAGATGTGACTTCTTTGGTTCTTCTTCTTTGTCCACCTAGTTTATGATTTATTTTCTCTCATCCTCAAAGGGATGGATAAAAGCCAAACATTAATGGAGATTAATAGGTCCTCACACTGGAATAACATTAAACATATTCCTTTTACCAAATCCCCCACAAAGAGCCCTTAAAAGCTCCTGCAATTAGAATTATAGGATCAAAATGCTGAATACAGAAAAGAAGAGTTGGAAGGGATCTTGGAGGTCTTCTAATCCAACCCTTCCCAAGAAGACCCTATACCAGGGATGGTTAACCTTTTTGGTGCTGAGTGCCCAAAATGAGTGTGTGCATGAATGCACACGCGCATGCCCAAACCCCCAAAATGATACACACACCTGCGCATGTGCCCTGCGCCCCGTTTTGGCCCTGGAAAGCCTCCTGACCAACCTTCATCCCTCACGCATGTGCTCCACCCTGCTGCGCATGTGCGGCAAAAACCCAAAGACCAGCTGGCCGGCGGGAGGTGCGCACACATGCGCGGTGGAGCTGGGCTGGGGTGATGGCTGGCGTGCCCACAGAGTGGGCTCTGTGTGCTACCTATGGCATGCATGCCATATGTTCCCATCACGGCCCTATCCCATTCCAGGCAAGTGACTGTCCAAGCTCTTCTTAAAAAGCTCCAGTGTTGGAATACTTACAACTTCCGAGGGCAAGCCATTTCAATGATTGTTATCAGTGGTGGGTTTCACTTACCTTTGCTACCTCTTCTCTCGCAGAGCGTATTTGATGTGCAGAGCATATCTGATGAGGTCCGGGCGGGCAGGCAGAGCCTCCCGCTGCCGCTGCTACCTGTTCGCTGGAGCAAACCAGTAGCAACCTCCCACTGATTGTTATCACTGTCAGGAAATTTCTTCTCACTTCTAGGTTGGATCTCTTCTTGGTAACTTTACATCCATTACTACTGGTTTTGCCCTCAAATGCTTTGGAGAATAGATTGTCCTCCTCTTCTTTGTGACAGCCTCTCAAATAAAGTAAGGCTACTATCATATCACCCTTAGTCCTTCTCTTTGTTAGATTAGACATTCCCAGTTCGTGCAACCATTTAACATATGTTTTGACCTATGCTCTTTTCTGCATTCTTTCTAGAGTTTGAACATCTTTTTTTATATATGGTGACCAGAACTGAAAGCAATATTCCAAGTGTGGACTCACTCAAAGCAGTACTAATGCTTCATGTGGTCTTGATACTATTCCTCAGTTGATGCAGCCTAGGACTGCATTGGCTTTTTTGGCACCTGAAACACACTGCTTGCTCATACTTAAGTGGTTGTCCACTAGGACTATATCACAGGCATCCAAGTCTAATTATGATAATGACAAAATGGGTGTCACAAATCACAATGCAATTGTGCCATTTCTTTGTCCTTTTATAACCCCATCACAGGGTTATACCAAAGTAAGGAAGGGGTAGATTTTGACACTCACTACACCTGATGGATGCCTACTGGAGCTGTGATGGTACAGTGGTTAGAGTGCAGTACTGCAGGCTACTTCTGCAGATTCTCACTGGCTCAAGGTTGACTCGGCCTTCCATCCTTCCGAGGTCGGTAAAATGAGGACCCAGATTGTTGGGGTCAAGATGTGACTCTGTAAACCATTTAGAGAGGGCTGTAAAGCACTGTGAGGCGGTATATAAGTCTAAGTGCTATTGCTATTGCTATTAGGCCAACAAATTCAAACCCCTAACATTCCCTATTCCTCCAATCCCTCTTTATTATGACTTAACTTCTTACATTATCATTCATTGTCACTGATATTCATTATATTGGTCATCATTATTGCCAAATGCATTGTTAGAATGCCATTTTGAAACAGGCATCTACTAAAGAAATTGCTCCATTCTATCACAATCTGTCTTTTAATTTAAGATTAATATTTTATTTTTCTCTTTGGCATATTAATGTTATCAGGTTTGATTTCTCTGAAGTTCATCTGCTGTAATCCTGTTCTGATGTGGAAGTATCACTTCTGATCCTTTCCTACTTCCAAGAAGTAGCCTGCATTTATTTGCAGGCTGCTTATCTGAGTTCCATAATCCGAAAATTCAGCTAAAAGTTCACAAAATTCATGAAGATGATTACAGTCTAGTCAAGCTGTAAACTGAATATTGAGTAGTGTTCAGTATCACTATGCATAGATATGGACAGTGGGGAAAAGGTAATTTAGACCACACAGAGATTTGCATATAATACTTGTAAGCAACTTCTTAAAGAAGTTGTATCTTTAAGTTCTCACATCAGCAGCTGCAGGAATTCAGACAATCTGAGTTTAATTTTTCTCTCAAATGAGACAGTAGTTTGTCTGCTACCATCAACTACAGCTGATTTATGAAAAGTCCTTGGCGCTCTCTGAGCTTGCTTGCTTTCTTGCAGATGTTTGATTACCAAACTAGACAGGGGTGAGATTCAAAAATTTTAGCAACCGCTTGCTGGGTGGGCGTGGCCATGGTGGGCAGGGCCTAATCAGCCTCCTGCACCATGGCCGGGGGCAGAGGGCGTTTCACCCTCCCCAAGCTCCAGAGGCTTTCCTTG
Source organism: Ahaetulla prasina (assembly GCF_028640845.1). Taxonomy (NCBI): domain Eukaryota; kingdom Metazoa; phylum Chordata; class Lepidosauria; order Squamata; family Colubridae; genus Ahaetulla; species Ahaetulla prasina. The sequence continues at coordinate 287,103,197 of NC_080540.1, read as the reverse complement.
AGCCTCTGAGAGGGTGAAAACAGCCTCCCCCAGGCTCTGGAGGCCAAAAATGGGACCGTTTTTGGACTTCCAGAACTTCTGGGAGGCCCGTTTTTCACCATCCCAGAGCCTCCACGTGGACCCTGCACTTACTTGGCATCCAAAACAGGCCATGTGGAGACTCCTGGGTGGAGCGGGGCAGGGTGGGTGGAGCCATCCAGTCCTTGTCACTACCGGTTCAGCGAACCAGATGAAAAATTAGCATCTGGTTCACCTGAACCGGTCCAAACCAGCTGAATCCCACCTCTGGAACTAGGCTTGATTTTAAATTCTAAATTTTAAATTTTTAATTGTGGGTTTTAAATTCTGTAATTTTTATGGGGTATAAGGTTATTTTAAATTTTTTGGCTAAATTTTGAATCAGTTTTTTAAGGGTTGTTTTAATTAAGGTGTATGTTTTTGTTTGTATTTTATTTGCCTGTTCACCGCCCTGAGTCCTTCGGGAGAAGGGCGGTATACAAATTAAATTATTATTATTATTAGGTAACATCATCAGTGCTAATGATGTTACCTAGTTTGGGTCATGAGGCATCTGCAAGAAAACAAACAAGCACAGACAGCACCAAGGACCCCTCATGTCAGCCCTGAGCTACAAATATTCTCCTTTATTATTACAGCTCAGTTACGATTCATATTCTAAGTTTTGCCCCTTTAGATTCAAATGATCAATGGCAAAGCTTCAGATGTAAAAAGTGCGCCTTGGGTCCTCCTTGCAACTGAGGTGAATTTATCTCAAATGAAGACTTGTCGATGGCTGCTGATTTTCAATCATTGGTCAAACTTAACTTTCCTCCAGCGGACCTAGTTTCTTTCGTAATCTTTGCTAAGTTTAATTTAGCTGGGAAGGAAACTCCATTAATTAAACTGCTGAGTTATAGGTTCTCTCCAGAAGTGTTTTGTTTTGCTTTTTTTTTTTTTTTTGCTACCTTTATGTGCTGCAATCAAATCAAAGTGCTTCTTAAGGAGGATGTTCTGGATGCTGAATGACAACATGAGTTAAATCTAGTCTCTAATAATGTTAGGTTCTAGAGAACTGAGTTTGCAGCCAGTAAAACATAGAATAGAATAGAATAGAATAGAATAGAATAAAATAGAATAGAATAGAATAGAACAGAACAGAACAGAACAGAACAGAACAGAACAGAACAGAACAGAACAGAACAGAACAGAATAGAATAGAATAGAATAGAATTCTTTATTGGCCAAGTGTGATTGGATATACAAGGAATTTGTCTTGGTGCATATGCTCTCAGTGTACATAAAAGAAAAGATCATCAAGAATTATAAAGTACAACACTTAACGTTAGTCATAGGGTACAAATAAGCAATTAGGAAACAATATCAATATAAATCGTAAGGATCAATATAAACCGTAATCATCTTGGACCTGCCTAACCATTTTAGAAGTTTCTCTCAGCTCTTCAGCTACACAGGCAATTAATTATCATAGGAAAAACATACGTACCTTTGTGGCATGGGGCAGAAAACAAGTATATTCCACAAATTTTGTAAAGATGTATGCAATATCCCAAAGGTACTTTTTCAAGAGGCAATTAGAATTTCTTGTTTTTTTTTCCTTTGAAGACATTTTGCTTCTCATACAAGAAGCTTCTTCAGCTCTGACTTTTCTTTCTAAAAAAAACCCCCCAAGAATATCCAGTTGGCTCTTGAAAAAGCATCTTTGGAACAACCATGACTTAGATGACTGAGAGTCTCCATAGACATTTAGCTATGCACTTTGGGATGAACATCCTCAAATGGTGCAGGAATATGAACGGATTGCCAGAAAAATTGCAGGCTACAGGAACCCTTTCAGCAGTTCCAAACAGCCTCCACAACGCCCATTTGCAGTACTCAAGTGACGCTGATGATCCAGGCAAACCTCCAAGTGGAGTCAACGACTCTCTAAAAGAATGCAACTGACCAGCTGTCTGCAAGGAATATAAATCCTTCCATTCCCCACCATCTAGTCAGAGCTGAAGAAGCTTTTTGGATGAAAAGTGGTGTAAGGTTTCCTTCCTAAGCAGGGGGCTGGACTAGAAGACCTCCAAGGTCCCTTTCAGCTCTGTTATTCTATTCTATTCTCTGATCTGGCTGATTGAGAATCTCCATAGATCTATGCAGTACATTTATTCTGCCTCTTTTAACAAACTTTCCAGGCTACCCAGCAGTGGTGGGTTTCAAAAATTTTTACTACCGGTTCTGTGGGTATGTCTAGGTGGGCATGACATGGCTTCGTGGGTGTGGCAGAAGAAAGATACTGTAAAATCTCCACTCCCACCCCACTCCAGGGGAAAGATATTGTAAAATCTCCATTCCGTCCCCAATCCAGGGGAAGGTTACTACAAAATCCCCATTTCCTCCAGATCAGCTGGGACTCGGGAGGCAGAGAATAGATGGTGGCGGGGCCAGTCAGAATTTTTACTACCGGTTCTCCGAACTACTCAAAATTTCCACTACCGGTTCTCCAGAACTGGTCAGAACCTGCTGAAACCCATCTCTGCTACCCAGATGAATTCCTTCTTTCCTGATCTGTTACAGAATCTACTTCTGCGTGTTACACGACAGAAATTTGCCCAATGGGTCTTACCGCAGTGTTTCTCAACCTCATCATCTTTAAAGTGTATGGACTTCATCTCCCAGAATTCCCCTGCTGCACATCTTAAAGCTGCTGAAAAATGGTCTGCAGAGAGTGTATCCACAGATAATGAGGAGATCCCAAATATCAGCAGGCAGTCTGTCTCCCCAGTTGTACTCGATAAAGTTCTGGTGCTTTTATTTGGTGATCTCATTTATTATTTATCATATTGTTTGCATGTTTTTCCCCTGGTCAGCTTTCTAAGCTGTGAGCTTTTGATGATCATCATAATAATAAATCATTATTTCATTTCTAGTCCTTTCAAAGTGTAGAGAACAGGTCTTTGAATGATATTACTCCAGATGGGTTAAAAAGTGCTATTGCAACCTTACGTTCCCCCTTCTTACAGCGATCTGATGCTAGTAATTTCAATTTTTCCTTACAGGATTCAGGCTGAGGTCCCCAAACATCTTCACAGAATTTGTTCTGAACCTTTTTCAACAACTTCTGAATCCTTCTTCATGAAAGTTTTCAAGTCATTATTGCAAATATAATGGTCCCGAGACTGAACCTTGTAGCACCTACAGTATTTGATGCCTCTTTCCAATATGATCAGGGACAAGCACTCTTAAAGTTTTCAAGCCACTGGTAGACCCATCTTGCAGCCTCAGCCTATATTTAATTAGGTTTCTCATCAGAAAGCCCTGCAGTACTTTGGCAAACACTATTCTGAAAGTCAAGATTCATGATGTGCTATAATATCCCTTGTCAGTCTGCTCCTAATAAGACTAAATACTCCCAGTAACTTCAATCGCTCTTCACAAAGTTTAATTTGTCGTCTCCTGATAATCCTCATTACCTTACTCTGAACATATTCCAATTTGCCTAAATCCTTGTTAAAGCCTTCTGTGTAGAATAGAATCGCATTTATATCAGATTGATTGCTCTGAATCACTTGGGCCCTCCTTCCCTGCCCCTGGAAGATGGGAGCAGCATTAGCCTTCTCCAAGCAGTATTCTGTTGTCCAGGATTTCACAATAAAACTTGAAGTCATCATAGATGCTATTGGAATTGATATGGCCATAATACTATCCTATATTAGTGGCCAAAATTGTGGAAACCTTTTGGGAAAACACCACTTTTTTTTCCAGTTTCAAGATAATCATATTCCACTGCTGGAATGGAATAGCCCAGACCATAACCCAATTGGAAATCTCTGGAGCCAACTAAAGAAACTTGTTAGTCAGAAGCGACCCAGCAATAAAACCCAGTTAATAGAAGTAATCATTCGATCTTGTTTCACATTATAACAGACTGCAGAACTGAAAGACTTGGTTCACTCCATGGGAAGATGTTGTAAGGCTGTAATTCATGCTAAAGGTTACCCAACTAAGTATTAACTGACATGGTAATAATTTTTGTATATCTCGTTTCACTTTTCTTCTTTATAACTGCTATTCTAATAGCAAATCCTTCATAAATGTTATTGCATTACATTCTTGATTAAATTATCTTTCCATTGATAATATAATTTGATGGTACTACTCATAATAGTACCACTACTATTGTACTACTCATAGTAGTGGTGTTGTGGTAACACCACAAAAAAGTTTTAGAAAATACACTTTTCCCAAAAGGTTTCCACAATTTTGGCCACTACTGTAATTTTGTATTTGAACTCCCATTTTATGACCCTGTAATCCCTCAATCTGGAATAGAGTTGGGGGTGACAGAATGGACCTGAGAATTTACTGGCCAGATGCCCTTCCTAATGCCATGGGGAGTTTGCAGCAGATATTTTTTCTTTGCATCCTAGGAGAGAAATATCTGTGTAGGATTGAACTCTCAACCTTCTGAACAGGAGGCTAGCATCTTCACCATTATGCCACCACACCGCTCAACTTTATATCTGAACATCTGAACTATTCCTGTTTATTTTTTTCCCCCCAATACAGTGCAAGTTCCTGGACCAGTAGAAAGCCTCCAGGCTGTCTCTGTCTCACCTACCTCAATTCTTATCACATGGGAACCACCTGCCTATGCAAATGGCCCAGTGCAAGGGTACAAATTGTACTATACAGAAGGACCAACTGGGAAAGAACAGGTGAGGAAATGAAGGCATTTATAGCAGTTAAAATGACAAAAAAAATGGAACGAATAAATCCCAGAAAGGTGGAAAGTTTTCTAAATTTGTGTGATTTAACATCTTCATCCCTCCCCCCCAGCCCCCCAGCCCCCCCCCCCAAGAGGGAAATGTGATTCTTTGATGTAAGCTATGCATTATCAAAATGTGGGCACTCAGTGACATCGGAGAAATCTGGCAGAAGAGAGCGTCACAACATTAGGCAGTAATTCTTGCTTTTTCTGTGTTTCATTATTCAGACAGGAAGAAGTAGATTTCTTAGCAGGAATGTGTCTCTAGTTACTTTGCCAGAGATGGAGATTTTCTGGCTTTTATTGGGCCATTTTTCCCAGTTGAATATAAATTCCATTCTACATTTTGTAGGAGAAAAATGGTATTTGGTCCATCATACATTACAGGGGAAAAAAATTTAGCAACATAAAATTATAATTTCCCTTACTTAGGACACATTCCTACCACTGCTGTTTCTTAAGCTGCAGTCTTTAGAATTTGGATGTATGTGAGACACCTGACCTCTGACATATAGAAAATATTATATGTGCAATAGCATTTTACCTGTTTTTGTGTATCCTTTAATACATTAAATTGTCAATCCCCTGTTCCTACTTACAGATTTTACAGACATCTTTTTTCCTTAGACAATTGTATTTGGGTATATACAGTGGTGGGATTCAGCCAGTTCGCACCGCTTCGGGAGAACCGGTTGTTAACTTTCTGAGCAGTTTGGCAAACTGGTTGTTGGAAGAAATCATTAGGGCAGAGAACCGGTTGTTAAATTACTTGAATCCCATCACTGGGTATATACTATTGTTTCTAATTTGCATAATGTATATTGATGCACTTCTCTCCAGTTGCAAACCACACTGTGTGTAGTTGGAATTGTGCATACATTACAGGTTCTCCTTTATATCCAATAGGCCTAAAACAGGTGTTGGGTTTTAAGTAAATGTAACTTTAATATATTTTAATTGTATCTCAGCCATTTCTTGCAGGAGTATCACACAATCCCAAATTCTATATATCACAATCTGAGAAACAGTAGTTGTAGGAATAGATCCTAGAAAATGATTTTTAAAAACTAAAGTTATGTTATGAGGGATCAATTTTTTGGAAATTTAGGAATGAATAACTCCATAATGCTTCCATAGTCAATTCTTATCACATGGGAACCACCTGCCTATGCAAATGGCCCAGTGCAAGGGTACAAATTGTACTATACAGAAGGACCAACTGGGAAAGAACAGGTGAGGAAATGAAGGCATTTATAGCAGTTAAAATGACAAAAAATGGAACGAATAAATCCCAGAAAGGTGGAAAGTTTTCTAATTTGTGTGATTTAACATCTTCATCCCTCCCCAGCCCCCAGCCCCCAGCCCCAAGAGGGAAATGTGATTCTTTGATGTAAGCTATGCATTATCAAAATGTGGGCACTCAGTGACATCGGAGAAATCTGGCAGAAGAGAGCGTCACAACATTAGGCAGTAATTCTTGCTTTTTCTGTGTTTCATTATTCAGACAGGAAGAAGTAGATTTCTTAGCAGGAATGTGTCTCTAGTTACTTTGCCAGAGATGGAGATTTTCTGGCTTTTATTGGGCCATTTTTCCCAGTTGAATATAAATTCCATTCTACATTTTGTAGGAGAAAAATGGTATTTGGTCCATCATACATTACAGAAAAAAAATCTTTAGCAACATAAAAATATAATTTCCCTTACTTAGGACACATTCCTACCACTGCTGTTTCTTAAGCTGCAGTCTTTAGAATTTGGATGTATGTGAGACACCTGACCTCTGACATATAGAAAATATTATATGTGCAATAGCATTTTACCTGTTTTTGTGTATCCTTTAATACATTAAATTGTCAATCCCCTGTTCCTACTTACAGATGTTACAGACATCTTTTTTCCTTAGACAATTGTATTTGGGTATATACAGTGGTGGGATTCAGCCAGTTTGCACCGCTTCGGGAGAACCGGTTGTTAACTTTCTGAGCAGTTTGGCAAACTGGTTGTTGGAAGAAATCATTAGGGCAGAGAAGCGGTTGTTAAATTACTTGAATCCCATCACTGGGTATATACTATTGTTTCTAATTTGCATAATGTATATTGATGCACTTCTCTTCAGTTGCAAACCACACTGTGTGGAGTTGGAATTGTGCATACATTACCGGTTCTCCTTTATATCCAATAGGCCTAAAACAGGTGTTGGGTTTTAAGTAAATGTAATTTTAATATATTTTAATTGTATCTCAGCCATTTCTTGCAGGAGTATCACACAATCCCAAATTCTATATATCACAATCTGAGAAACAGTAGTTGTAGGAATAGATCCTAGAAAATGATTTTTAAAAACTAAAGTTATGTTATGAGGGATCAATTTTTTGGAAATTTAGGAATGAATAACTCCATAATGCTTCGATAGTCAATTCTTATATAGTGAAATGAAATATAATTAATTGCATACATACATACATATATACATATATACATACATATATATATATACATATATATATATATATATATATATATATGTTTTCTGAGGTTTTCACGGGTGTTTGTATATAGGTCTTTGGTTGTTCGGGTTTTCTCCCGTGTAAAATTGGAAGTGTCTTGGCGACGTTTTGACGAAGTCTCATTCGTCATCTTCAGGCTTCAGCTTGTGCTTCTGGACGAGAGCTGAAGCCTGAAGATGACGAATGAGTTTATCGCCAAGATAGAAAACTGACAATAAATCTCAGAATGTGTGTGTGTGTGTGTGTGTGTGTGTGTGTGTGTGTGTGTGTGATCTATCTATCTATCTATCTATCTATCTATCTATCTATCTATCTATCTATCTATCTATCTATCTATCTATCTATCTATCTATCTATCTATCTATCTATCTATCTATCTATCTATCTATCTATCTATCTATCTATCTATCTATCTATCTATCTATCTATCTATCTATCTATCTATCTATCTATCTATCTATCTATCTATCTATCTATCTATCTATCTATCTATCTATCTATCTATCTATCTATCTATCTATCTATCTATCTATCTATCTATCTATCTATCTATCTATCTATCTATCTATCTATCTATCTATCTATCTATCTATCTATCTATCTATCTATCTATCTATCTATCTAGCTATCTAGCTATCTCTCTATCATCTATCTATCTATCTATCTATCTATCTATCTATCTATCTATCTATCTATCTATCTATCTATCTATCTATCTATCTATCTCTGTATCATCTATCTAGCTATCTAGCTATCTCTCTATCATCTATCTATCTATCTCTGTATCTATCTCTGTATCTATCTATCTATCTATCTATCTATCTATCTATCTATCTATCTATTGTATCTATCTATCTATCTATCTATCTATCTATCTATCTATCTATCTATCTATCTATCTATCTATCTATCTATCTATCTATCTATCTATCTATCTATCTAGCCGGCTATCTATCTATCTATCTATCTATCTATCTATCTATCTATCTATCTATCTATCTATCTATCTATCTATCTATCTATCTATCTATCTATCTATCTATCTATCTATCTATCTATCTATCTCTCTATCTATCTATCTATCTATCTATCTATCTATCTATCTATCTATCTATCTATCTATCTATCTATCTATCTATCTGTCTATCTATCATCAGTTGATCCATTAAAAAAATTCACTACCTGACAAGAATCCCAGAATATATGTTAACAATATATAGCGGGATAAGGAAAAGTACAATAGAAACAAAGTTATTGTTACCTTCCCAAGGTTATGTAGCTCCATTATTTTTCAATATCCTGTTCTCTCACATATACATTCACACATGCTGTTGAATGACCCTCCAGATTATAGTTTACTTTACTCAACTGGAAATTAAAGGATTGGCAGAGAGTAGAAAATCTTAAATTTGCTTGTGGAAAACAAAACACACAATACCAAGGTAAGGGAATGGCATCTCCATGCAAGAAAAGGTCCAGGTTGTTGTATGCATCAATTTCATAGCTGCAGTCTTTTAATGTAGGTTGAGCTGAGAAGGAGTGACTGGCTCCAAGTCATCCATCTTTGAAGAAGAATAGAACCTGGTTGTTTTTGCTCCTAAGGCCAGTAGCATAAAACTACTCTGCATTGACTATTTTACTTGATGTCTAGTTAAATTCTAGGATTTCAGCGTCTCTGGAGATTCTCAGTCATCCAGGTCAAGATTGTCCCAAGAGTGCTTTGTTTCAAGATGCAACTGGACTTTCTTGTTTTTTATTTGAAGACATTTCAAATTAACCCATCTAAGAAGTTTCTTCAGCTTGAATTTCAGCCTTAATATAAAAAGAATACTGATTTGGTATATATTATGAGTTTCCAGTCATTTCATATAGTAGCCTATTTCTTCTTCTCTGAAAATATTTTGCTACACAGTATAGAGATACATGACTGAATTATTTTTTCAAACATTAATTTCAAACTTCAATAAGGAATTAGTCAACAAACTGAAGATCAAATAAACAGAAATTATAGTCGCACTACAAGTTCTAGGAAACTATAAAACCAGACTTTGTAAATTAACTCAATCAAGAAAAATATTACCTGAGCAAATTGCATATGATAGTTGTACATATTTTGACGCAATCAATTTCTGATTTCCCCTAAACTCTTACTGTCGATTTCCATATTAATTTTGCCCTAAACGGTTCTTGCAAGTTTTGTAATTTCTCCCATTAGAGAATTCCTGCAGAAGGTGGACGGATTTAATCAAGTAACTAAAGATTACTAGCCAGCATGTTATAAACGAATACTTTTTTTTTAAAAAATCACATTGTAATCAATGCTGACATTGTTGCCCAGTGATGTGCTTATTTGAGAATAAATAAATTTAAAAGTCTTTGTTCGTAAGTTCACAATATATAACTTATTAGAGCATTGGTCAGCCATAAAGTAATGATTTCGACTCTTTAAGTGCTTAAAGAGCCAGTCTCATTAAAATATTTTACAATGCAGAAACTACGTTGAAATTTGGAGAATTTTATTTGAGATATTAGAAGATATTGCATAGGGAGAAACAAAACGTTATCAGATCTCATGAAAGAACCCCTAAACTTCAAAGTTTTAACTTTGCTTTCTCTGTTTTGGTGGTCAAGGCATGTGTAGGATAATGTAAAGCGGATGTTGGGAAAAAAAAGGTAACAAGGCCAAATTTAGAAACCAAAAGTCATGGATGCAGTTGTCATGTTAGTTTCCTTAAAACAAACAAACAAAAAAATATTTTTATTTCTTGGGGTTCTAGCTCAATGCTAAAAGTTCTTGGTTTGTAAGTTGAATGTTCAATTACCGAGAATGAATTTTTAGGAAGAAAAGCAAACTTGCTAAAACCCTGTAAAGCTTCTCTCTTTTAATATTCAGCAATACTACATGGACCTCTCTGACTTTATGAGCCAAACCAGATACAATTCATTACTTGTAACTTGGAAGCTGTTCCATTATCCCTGGATTTTACTTTCTAATCAATGGACGTCTGTTAATGCTAGTGCTTAGTTTCTTATAGCTCTTAGATCAAGGTAGTAATCTTATTGGCAAGCAAATTGGTTAAAGTAACTAATTAAATTGGTTATCAGATCTTCAGCCAGAGTTAATCTATTTGCAGACAATGAAATGTTATGATTTGAGGACCCTCTGGATTTGCTTCTGGGTTCCACAAGAGACCCTCACATGGGTGGGTGATAATTCCTCAATGATTCATTCATCAGTTTGGACTTCCTTTCCCAGAGAGTAATATCTCGATATTTTCTCTAACATCTTTTACAAGAGCTAGTGGGGATTTGAACTGATTGGGTGGGAGCTTGGCTGTGCTCTGATTGGATGGGGGGGGTTTGTGCTCTGATTGGCTGGGGGTGTGTCCTGTGTTGGTGGGGGCTTGGTTGTGCTCAGTCTAGTCTGTGCTGCAGGGGGATTTGAGCTGGTGAGCTGCATAGCTGTTGTTTGGCTTTGTGGTCGTGCTACATCTTCATAGTGGGTGTCAGTCTGCTGCATGTATGGATTGGAGGGGTTTGAAATGGCTAATGTTGCAGCTGCGGTCTGGCTTCTGGTCCTTGGTCGTGCTTCATGATCAGTGTGGGTTTGGGTCTGCTTTCTGGGTGGATGTGCGGTGGTGACATCCTGTGTGGACCTCGTGAGTGTGGGTCTGGTGTCATTCCTCGTGTTAGGGACTCGTTTGTCAATAAGGGCGGGTTTCCAAATGGCTGGTAGGCGGGAGGTGTCATCTCGTTTGTTCATGCTGTGTGGGCGTTTTTCTATCTCAATGGCTTCTCTGATTATTCTGTTGTTAAAGTGTTCAGTTTTGGCGATAGTTCTGGTCTTTTTAAAGTCAATATCGTGTCCTGTGACTTTAAAGTGTTGGACCAGGGAAGAAGTTAGTTCCTCTTTTTGAATGAGTTCTTGTGTTCTTCAATCGTGCACTTATTCTTCTGTTGGTTTGTCCAATGTATGTGGTGGGGCAGGCGGTGCATGGGATTTCATATACTCCTTGATTTTCTAACTCAATTTTGTCTTTGGGGTTTCTTAGGATGGTGGATATTTTTCTGTTTGTGCAGAATGCTGTCTTGATGTTATGTTTGTGGAGGATCTTGCTGATTCTGTCTGTGGTGCCTTTTATATATGGGAGGAGGGCTGTGCCGTTTTCTTGTTCTCTGTCTTGGATTTTAGTGGGGGGTTCTTTTTGGATTAGCTTGGTAATCTTATTTGTTTGGAATCCATTGGATGTTAGTACGTTAGTGAGAGTGTCTAGTTCGGGTTTTAGGTGTTGTTCATCAGCTAAGCATTTTGTTCTGGAGATGAGTGTCTTGGCTACGGAGTTGATCTGTGCTGGGTGGTGGTGTGAGAGTGCATGCAGATAGCGGTTTGTGTGTGTATTCTTCTGGTAGATGGTGTGTCCTAGGAGCCATTGGGTTTCTGTAGACTAAGACATCTAGGAAGGAAGTTGGTTATTAACTTCTGTTTCCATGGTGAACTGTATTTTGGGGTGTAGGCTATTGAGGTGTGTGAGGAAGTTGTCAAGTTTTTCTTTCCCGTGTGGCCAGATTATGAAGGTGTCGTCTACATATCTGAGCCAGAGTTTGGGTTTGTGATCAGATTTTTCTAGTGCTTGGGTTTCAAAGTGTTCCATGTAGAGTTGGCAATGACAGGTGAGAGGGTGATCCCATGGGTGCTCCTTCTATTTGTTTGTATTTTGTCCATTATAGATGAAGTATGTGTTGGATAGGCAGTGGTTGGTCAGATCTAGGATGTGCTTGGGGGGGTTATATTTGTTTTGGATAGCTGTCAAGGCTTCTTTGATTGGCACTTGGGTGAAGAGGGATATGACATCAAAGCTCACGAGTAGGTCGCTGGGCTGTAAGTTTTGTTTCTTTATGATCTCTATGAACTGGAATGAGTTTTTTACGTGTGAGGTGATGGATTCTGCATAGGGCTGTAGTTGTTTGGCGAGAAATTTGGCTAGGTTTTGTAGAGGTGAGCCTATGGAGCTGACTATGGGTCTGAGTGGGGTTCCTTCTTTGGGGAGGCCATAGAGCTTAGGGCATCTGGATGATTTCTCTCTGGGAATGATTCTTTGTTGGATTTCTTCGCTCATGGGGGAGGCTTCTATTTTGGATCTAGTGGGATTTTCTAGGTAGGTGGTGGGGTCTGTGTTTAGGGGCTTGTATGCAGGGTCTTGGAGTAGGTTGGTTAATTTGGTTTGGTAGTCAGATGTGTTCATAACCACCGTGGCGTTGCCCTTGTCTGCTGGTAGGATTATTATGCTGGTATCTTTTTTCAGGTTAAGTAGTGCTGTCTGTTCCTCTTTGGGTAAGTTGCTTTTGGGTGGCTTGCTGGTGCAGAGGATGTTGGAGATCTCGAGTCTGATTTTGTTAGCGTCATCGGGGTTGATTTTGGTCAGGCTGGTTTCAACTCCGCATATAATGCTTTCAGTGGGGATGTATTTGGGAGTGACTGCAAAGTTGAATCCTTTGGAAAGGACATCGGTTTCAGCTTTGGTGAGGATCCTATCTGAGATGTTATGCACTGTTTGTTTCATGTGTTGCTGTGAGGGTGGAGGGGTTTGTTTCTGGCGTTCTTGTAGTCTTCGGAGTTTGTTGGTGTGCGTGTCTGTCTTGAGGGTGGTCTGTGTTTCGGCTCTCCAGACGGCAAGTTGTTTGGATTTGTCCCAAAGTGCAGGGTGCATCTTGTTGCTGAGTTTGAGGTGAAGTGTGAGGAGATCTTTGTTGATTTGATCTAGGAGGAATCTTTTTGTGTGAAGTTCATTTCTGATTAAGGCCAATTCTGTTCTTTTAGGATCGTTTGGTGGCTGCAGAGTTGGAGTGGAATTTCAATTGGAAGCATTTGGGGATTAAATTTTGATCATGGCAGTTTCAGAGGAATGCGAGGTCACATAAAATGGAAGCTCTTTGGACTTCTAGTTTTCATAGGTCCTGGTCAGATGGTGGATTTCCTCCCGTAGAGGTGCAATATTTGTTTTCTGAGGTTTTCACGGGTGTTTGTATATAGGTCTTTGGTTGTTGGGTTTTCTCCGTGTAAAATTGGAAGTGTCTTGGCGATGTTTGACGAAGTCTCATTCGTCATCTTCAGGCTTCAGCTCGTGCTTCTGGGAGCAATGTGTGATCGCAGCTGTTTCTTCCTTTTAACTGCTAGTGGGGATTTGAACTGATTGGGTGGGAGCTTGGCTGTGCTCTGATTGGATGGGGGGGGGTTTGTGCTCTGATTGGATGGGGGTGTGTCCTGTGTTGGTGGGGGCTTGTTTGTGCTCAGTTTAGTCTGTGTTGCAGGGGGATTTGAGCTGGTGAGCTGCATAGCTGTTGTTTGGCTTTGTGGTCATGCTACATCTTCATAGTGGGTGTCAGAACCATAGTGGGTGCTTCTGGGAGCACGAAACTGAAGCCTGAAGATGACGAATGAGACTTCGTCGAAACGTCGCCAAGACACTTCCAATTTTACGCGGGAGAAAACCCGAATAACCAAAGACCTACATACAAATACCCGCGAAAACCTCAGAAAACATGTGTGTGTGTGTGTATGTGTGTGTGTGTGTGTATAATATTTATTTTATCTATCTATCTATCTATCTATCTATCTATCTATCTATCTATCTATCTATCTATCTCTATTTACTGTATCTATCTATCACAATGTTCTAATCTAGTATTTTCATGCTGTCATATTTTTATGGATTTTTTGTTTATTCTTTTCTGCATCCAGACTGTAGAAGTTAATGGTGTATCGTACAAGCTGGAAGGTCTGAAAATATTCACAGAATACACTCTCCGCTTTCTGGCTTACAATCATTATGGCCCAGGAATATCAACTGAAGGCCTGACAGTTAGAACTCTTTCAGATGGTAAGTTAGAGCTACGAAACATTAGGATGTACAATTAATCAGACCTGATTAATGTAATTTGAAACAAGTGTCAGCTTGGTTTGGAAACCCAGTGGCATTTGACGAAATATCTGGACTTATACTCTTCTGAATCAATGACTTGTTGATATGGTTCAGAGAATGAATTTGGTTTCCTAATTCACTCAGACTACCTTCCAATTAGATCTTCAAACTAGATTCTCATGGTCATAAATACTGCTATTTAGTTCTCCTCTTTCTTCATTATATATTCAGGTGTTGGCAACTTTTGCACATCATAAAACACTTGGTAGTTTATCCTCCTGAAAGGACATTGAATGGTAGATTGGATCATCCACTTATTCCCTGGTTATATTTTGAAAATTGTTGTTGAATATATGCCAAACAGAAAAAGAAAGAGAAAGCAAAAGACATATGGAATTAGGGATTTTGCTGGATAAGTTTTGGATATCCTATATAACATGAGAATATTAATGAATGAAATCAGTGTCTGTCTGTCTGTCTGTCTGTTATCTATCTATCTATCTATCTATCTATCTATCTATCTATCTATCTATCTATCTATCTATCTATCTATCATCTATCTATCTGTCTATCTATCATCAGTTGATCCATTAAAAAAAAATTCACTACCTGACAAGAATCCCAGAATATATGTTAATGAATGTATAGCGGGATAAGGAAGAGAGTACAATAGAAACAAAGTTTATGTTACCTTCCCAAGGTTATGTAGCTCCATTATTTTCAATATCCTGTTCTCTCACATATACATTCACACATGCTGTTGAATGACCCTCCAGATTATGGTTTACTTTACTCAACTGGAAATTAAAGGATTGGTAATAGAGAGTAGAAAATCTTAAATTTGCTTGTGGAAAACAAAACACACAATACCAAGGTAAGGGAATGGCATCTCCATGCAAGAAAAGGTCCAGGTTGTTGTATGCATCAATTTCATAGCTGCAGTCTTTTAATGTAGGTTGAGCTGAGAAGGAGTGACTGGCTCCAAGTCATCCATCTTTGAAGAAGAATAGAACCTGGTTGTTTTTGCTCCTAAGGCCAGTAGCATAAAACTACTCTGCATTGACTATTTTACTTGATGTCTAGTTAAATTCTAGGATTTCAGCGTCTCTGGAGATTCTCAGTCATCCAGGTCAAGAGTGTCCCAAGAGTGCTTTGTTTCAAGATGCAACTGGACTTTCTTGTTTTTTATTTGAAGACATTTCAAATTAACCCATCTAAGAAGTTTCTTCAGCTTGAATTTCAGCCTTAATATAAAAAGAATACTGATTTGGTATATATTATGAGTTTCCAGTCATTTCATATAGTAGGCTATTTCTTCTTCTCTGAAAATATTTTGCTACACAGTATAGAGATACATGACTGAATTATTTTTTCAAACATTAATTTCAAACTTCAATAAGGAATTAGTCAACAAACTGAAGATCAAATAAACAGAAATTATAGTCGCACTACAAGTTCTAGGAAACTATAAAACCAGACTTTGTAAATTAACTCAATCAAGAAAAATATTACCTGAGCAAATTGCATATGATAGTTGTACATATTTTGACGCACTCAATTTCTGATTTCCCCTAAACTCTTACTGTCAATTTCCATATTAATTTTGCCCTAAACGGTTCTTGCAAGTTTTGTAATTTCTCCCATTAGAGAATTCCTGCAGAAGGTGGACGGATTTAATCAAGTAACTAAAGATTACTAGCCAGCATGTTATAACGTAACTACTTTTTTTTAAAAAAAAATCACATTGTAATCAATGCTGCACATTGTTGCCCAGTGATGTGCTTATTTGAGAATAAATAAATTTAAAAGTCTTTGTTCGTAAGTTCACAATATATAACTTATTAGAGCATTGGTCAGCCATAAAGTAATGATTTCGACTCTTTAAGTGCTTAAAGAGCCAGTCTCATTAAAATATTTTTACAATGCAGAAACTACGTGAAATTTGGAGAATTTTATTTGAGATATTAGAAGATATTGCATAGGGAGAAACAAAACGTTATCAGATCTCATGAAAGAACCCCTGGGAAACTTCAAAAGTTTTAACTTTGCTTTCCTCTCTGTTTTGGTGGTCAAGGCATTGTGTAGGATAATGTAAAGCGGATGTTGGGAAAAAAAGGTAACAAGGCCAAATTTAGAAACCAAAAGTCATGGATGCAGTTGTCATGTTAGTTTCCTTAAAACAAAACAAAACAAAAAAATATTTTTATTTCTTGGGGTTCTAGCTCAATGCTAAAAGTTCTTGGTTTGTAAGTTGAATGTTCAATTACCGAGAATGAATTTTTAGGAAGAAAAGCAAACTTGCTAAAACCCTGTAAAGCTTCTCTCTTTTTAATATTCAGCAATACTACATGGACCTCTCTGACTTTTTTATGAGCCAAACCAGATACAATTCATTACTTGTAACTTGGAAGCTGTTCCATTATCCCCTGGATTTTACTTTCTAATCAATGGACGTCTGTTAATGCCTAGTGCTTAGTTTCTTATAGCTCTTAGATCAAGGTAGTAATCTTATTGGCAAGCAAATTGGTTAAAGTAACTAATTTAAATTGGTTATCAGATCTTCAGCCAGAGTTAATCTGTTGCAGACAATGAAATGTTATGATTTGAGGGACCCTCTGGATTTGCTTCTGGGTTCCACAAGAGACCCTCACATGGGTGGGTGATAATTCCTCAATGATTCATTCATCAGTTTGGACTTCCTTTCCCAGAGAGTAATATCTCGATAAACCCCCTTTCTCTAACATCTTTTACAAGAGCTAATGGATGAAACAAATCAAGTAGAGAAGCAACCTAGAACTAAGGAGAATTCCTGACAATTGTTAGAACAATTGATCAGTGGAATGACTTGTCTCCACAACACTCATTTGCAGTACTCAAGTGACGCTGATGACCTAGGCAAACCTCAAGTGGAGACAGAGACTGTCTAAAAGAATGAAAATGACCAGCTGTCTACAAGGAATATAAATCCTTCCATTCCCTACCATCCAGTCAGAGCCGAAGAAGCTTTTTGGATGAGAAGTGAAACATCTTCAAAGAAACACAAGAATATCAGTTGCCTCTTGAAAAACCACTTTATGTCTAGTTTAATGAAAAGAAGGAATAGGGGAGACATGATAACAGTGTTCCAATATCTCAGGGGCTGCCACAAAGAAGAGGGAGTCAAGCTATTCTCCAAAGCACCCGAGGGCAGGAGAAGATGCAATGGGTGGAAACTAATCGAGGAGAAAACCAATCTAGAACTAAGGAGAAATTTCATGACAGGTAGAACAATTAATCAGTGGAATAATTTGCCTCCAGAAGTTGTGAATGCTCCAACACTGGAGGTTTTTAAGAAGAGTGTTATGTTCGGGAAGTAATGAGGCTGGAGACCAGGGTAGTGACAACAGCTCTTTAATATAGGGTGAACCCAGCGACAGGCTGGGCGAAAACCCTCTCCTTTTATACAGTTCTGTTGGAGGTTTTGACCAATCAGCAACGTGCTGATTTCCCGCTCAAATATTTAAAGGTACAACTCTAATACATAACACTCCTCCCCTCCCAGAAAACACTTTGCCTCTATTTACATAAATATTTACATGTTATTTTTCGACGTAGTCACGCAAATAACCTGGGCGTCTCCTAGTCCTATCTGACCTGCGCGGTTCAGTTCTGGGTGGTGTTTTGAGCTGGTCGGAGGGGCTGTTTTCTCCTCCTAGCACTTTCTCTGGGCCAACGGGCTCCGGATTATTGGCCGACTCTTTTTCTTGGCCATCGGGCCTTGGATTACTTTTTTCAATTTCCCTGCCGCTTCCCTCGGGAACCTGATGGCGTCGCTGGAACTCTGGGATCTCAGCTAAGTCTTGCGCCTCCCCCGGGTCATTGTTGGCTGTGGAATCAAATTGGTATTGATCATGATATGTTTCGTTTGGTTCAGTTTGGTCGGTTATTCGTTTCCTTAACTGATCTATGTGGCGCCTCCACACTCTGTTGTCGGGTAGCTCTACCACGTATGATTTTGGGCCAGTTACTTTAATTATTTGTCCTGTGAGCCAACTAGGGCCGTCCCCATAGTTTCGAGCCCACACCGGGTCGCCTATGCTCATTTGCCTGGTCTTTTCTAGTTTTCCTTGTAACCCTCTGGTGTGTAATGGGGATTCAAAGCGGTCCAGTGGGCACGGAGTTTCCGTCCCATTAGCAATTCGGCTGGGCTTTCGGTGGCGTGCTTGGGGTTCTGTGCTGGATGGCTAGGAAAAGTCTATTTTGTTTGCCAGTCCCTGGCTTTAGCCTGGACAATGCCTCCTTAGCGCGCCGGACGGAACGCTCTGCAAGCCCATTCGACGCGGGGTGAAAAGGCGCAGAGAGGGCATGTCGGATGCCTTCCTCTGCCAGGTATCCTCCAAACTGGGCTGCCGTGAATTGAAGCCCATTGTCGGACACCAAAGTGTCCGGCAATCCGTGAGTTGCGAATAGGTGGCGCAGGGTTGCGATTACTGCTTGGCCGTAGTGGATTTCATGAGTATGACCTCCAACCATTTAGAAAATGCATCCACAACTATTAGGAATGTTTGGCGTGAAAGGGCCAGCAAAATCAATGTGGATTCTTGACCAGGGCCCTTGGGGCTTTTCCCATTCTCTGACTGGGGCGTTGGGGTAGAGGTCTGGACTCTTGGCAAGCCTGGCATTTCCCTACCCTCTCAGCAATCTCTGCGTCCATGGTGGCCACCATACATAGCTTCTGGCTAACCCCTTCATCCTTGATCCCTGGGTGACCCTCGTGGAGGAGGTCCAATACCTTTCCTTAACTTTTCAGGAATTATTACACGATCACCCCATAACAGGCACCCCCTTGAGCTAGAGCTCATCTCGTTTTTAACAAATTCTTTGAACCTTTACTTGGCGCAGTGACACCTCTCTGTACCCAACAGTACAGTCCTTAACACAATGTCGGTATGATGCGAGCCACTTCCTTAGATGTGACTGGGCCAGAGTCCAATAGTCAATAAGTAGGATGGGTGTCCCTGGAGTGGGGTCTTGGTCGCCCCAGGTAGTGGGCATCGGCTAAGCGTCTGCATGCCCACTTCTTTCCTGGTCGATGCTGCAGCTTATGCGAATAAGCGGCTAAGAATATAGTCCATCGGGTTAATCGCGGCGAAAGTGCCACAGGCGTTGGTGATGCCAGCCAGTATTCCTAGTAGCGGTCTGTGGTCAGTCACGATTTCAAAATTCGCCCAAATACATACTCGTGGAATTTTTGACCCCTGACACAATGGCTAGTGCTTCTTTGTCTAACTGGCTGTAGTTCCTCTCTGGGAGGACATCGTTCTGAGTAGAAGCTATAGGGGCTTCTGTGCGTTTGAAGTCTATGGCTGAGTACAGCCCCACCCCATAAGGAGGCGCCGCAAACCAACACTAGGGGTAATGAGTCGTGATATTGGATGAGCAGGCTATCACTTGAGAGCAGGTTCTTTACTGCTTCAAAAGCCCTATTTTCTGACTTTCCCAAGACCAAACAGTATTTTTCCTAAGAGCCTATGCAGCGGTTCCATAGCAGTTGCTTTGTTCTTTAAAAAGACCGCGTAAAATTAACCAATCCTAGGAATGCCTGCAGCTCTGCTTTGTTTTTGGGCGCTGGAGCCTTTCTAATTGCCTTAACCTTGCTCTCAGTAGGGTGAATTCTTCTTGTCTATCCGTAGCCCAAGAGTCGGATTCGACCCGATCTGGCATTTGTTTGTCTTGACTTTTAATCCGGCTGTCCGGAAAATGCTCAAGACCTTTCTTAACCGCTCCCCAGTTCCTCCATGTTTTCCCTGAAATTAGGACATCATCAAGTAAGGAACTACCCTGGGAGCCCTGCAGTAGTCGTTCCATCAGGTTTTGGAACAGCCCTGGTGCCACACTGACCCCAAATTGCAATCGGGTGCACTTGAAGGCCCCCTGTGCGTCTGTCGTTTGGGCTTCGGCTGTGCGGGCGTCTACTGGCAGTTGTTGGTAGGCTTGGGCCAAGTCTAACTTTGCAAAGACTTGCCCTTGCCCCAAAGAGTGCAATAAGTGTTGCACCACGGAACCGGGTACGCTTTTCTGTAAGGCTTTGTTAAGCGTCGCCTTGTAGTCAGCGCAAATTCTAATTGACCCGTCCGGTTTTATGGGGTGACGATTGGCGCCTCCCACTTGCGTGATCGACTGGCACCAAGATCCCTGATTAATGAGCTTATCCAGCTCCTTATCAATTTTTGGTTTTAGGGCAAAGGACTCTCCTCGCCTTAAGCCTAATGGGGGCTACCTGGGGTCTAAGTTGAAGGAAATAGGGGTCCCTTGTACTTGCCCAGGCAGTCCTTGAAGACATCTTCGAACTCGTTAAAGAGAATGTCTTTCAGGTTACAGTCACTTCGGTAGATGCCAGTCACTCCCATGCCCAGGGCACGAAACCAGTCTAGTCCCAACAGACTGGGCAGAGTTCCTTCGACGATCGTGGTGGGCAGGGGCTTTTTATGTGGACCATACTCGACTCGGACGGAGGTGGTCCTCGAACAGGGATGCGATTTCCCTGGTAGTCGTGCACTCGTAGCCGTTGTGCTTGCAGGTGGCGTTTCGCGACGGACGGCAGCGACCTCGCCAGAGTGTCCCAGGACATGATGGTGATCGCTGATCCCGTGTCTACTTCAAGCCTGCACCGTACTCCCTCTATCTTGGGCTTTGTGAAGATCTTCTTTCCCACTTTGGTTGAGGCGCGCCTATAATGACAGTCGTTTGGTTAGACTTCGCGCCTTTCTTGTTTGAACCAATCGCGGGCCGCCTTTCCGGTTCCGCGTTCTGATTGGCCGATTTGAATTTTCGGCGGGAAGGTTGGGCCGCCTGCAGACCTGAGCTAAGTGCCTTTCTTCCCACACCGCCGCATGTTGCGTCTTTAAACCTGCAGCGTTGGCGCTGGTGCTGCCCTCCGCAGCTTCCGTGACTCGCCACGGTCCTCAATGTCGCGTTTCTCGGTCCGGCAGACCCTTCCTCATCCTCGCCTCACCGCCGGATTCGGACTGAATCTCCTCCTGGTGTACTGGCGTTGGCTGCGCCGCCTTGGATTGAAGAGGCTTTGCAGGGTCTCTGCTGCTTTAGTAGACATTTCGTGTGCTCTGGCTTCGTCCAGAGCGTTGGCTAGTGTCAGGTTGCTCTTGGCTAGCAGCCGTCGCGTGAGAGAATTCCTGCAGAAGGTGGACGGATTTAATCAAGTAACTAAAGATTACTAGCCAGCATGTTATAACGTAACTACTTTTTTTTTAAAAAAAATCACATTGTAATCAATGCTGCACATTGTTGCCCAGTGATGTGCTTATTTGAGAATAAATAAATTTAAAAGTCTTTGTTCGTAAGTTCACAATATATAACTTATTAGAGCATTGGTCAGCCATAAAGTAATGATTTCGACTCTTTAAGTGCTTAAAGAGCCAGTCTCATTAAAATATTTTTACAATGCAGAAACTACGTGAAATTTGGAGAATTTTATTTGAGATATTAGAAGATATTGCATAGGGAGAAACAAAACGTTATCAGATCTCATGAAAGAACCCCTGGGAAACTTCAAAAGTTTTAACTTTGCTTTCCTCTCTGTTTTGGTGGTCAAGGCATTGTGTAGGATAATGTAAAGCGGATGTTGGGAAAAAAAGGTAACAAGGCCAAATTTAGAAACCAAAAGTCATGGATGCAGTTGTCATGTTAGTTTCCTTAAAACAAAACAAAACAAAAATATTTTTATTTCTTGGGGTTCTAGCTCAATGCTAAAAGTTCTTGGTTTGTAAGTTGAATGTTCAATTACCGAGAATGAATTTTTAGGAAGAAAAGCAAACTTGCTAAAACCCTGTAAAGCTTCTCTCTTTTTAATATTCAGCAATACTACATGGACCTCTCTGACTTTTTTATGAGCCAAACCAGATACAATTCATTACTTGTAACTTGGAAGCTGTTCCATTATCCCCTGGATTTTACTTTCTAATCAATGGATGTCTGTTAATGCCTAGTGCTTAGTTTCTTATAGCTCTTAGATCAAGGTAGTAATCTTATTGGCAAGCAAATTGGTTAAAGTAACTAATTTAAATTGGTTATCAGATCTTTAGCCAGAGTTAATCTGTTGCAGACAATGAAATGTTATGATTTGAGGGACCCTCTGGATTTGCTTCTGGGTTCCACAAGAGACCCTCACATGGGTGGGTGATAATTCCTCAATGATTCATTCATCAGTTTGGACTTCCTTTCCCAGAGAGTAATATCTCGATAAACCCCCTTTTCTCTAACATCTTTTACAAGAGCTAATGGATGGAAACAAATCAAGTAGAGAAGCAACCTAGAACTAAGGAGAAATTTCCTGACAATTGTTAGAACAATTGATCAGTGGAATGACTTGTCTCCACAACACTCATTTGCAGTACTCAAGTGACGCTGATGACCTAGGCAAACCTCCAAGTGGAGACAGAGACTGTCTAAAAGAATGAAAATGACCAGCTGTCTACAAGGAATATAAATCCTTCCATTCCCTACCATCCAGTCAGAGCCGAAGAAGCTTTTTGGATGAGAAGTGAAACATCTTCAAAGAAACACAAGAATGTCAGTTGCCTCTTGAAAAACCACTTTATGTCTAGTTTAATGAAAAGAAGGAATAGGGGAGACATGATAACAGTGTTCCAATATCTCAGGGGCTGCCACAAAGAAGAGGGAGTCAAGCTATTCTCCAAAGCACCCGAGGGCAGGAGAAGATGCAATGGGTGGAAACTAATCGAGGAGAAAACCAATCTAGAACTAAGGAGAAATTTCATGACAGGTAGAACAATTAATCAGTGGAATAATTTGCCTCCAGAAGTTGTGAATGCTCCAACACTGGAGGTTTTTAAGAAGAGATTGGACAACCATTTGTCTGAAGTGGTCTAGGGTTTCCTGCTTGAGCAGGGGGTTGGACTAGAAGACCTCCAAGGTCCTGTTTTATTCTGTTTTAATATTAATGCTCAGCATTTCCACTACAATATAATGCTTTACCTAATTTTTGTCTCTGGTTTTTTTAAAAAAAGGTTCCTTTACATTGAATTGGGTATTTTACTCAAGAGTATAATGCCACAATTTTGCATATTTTTCTACCGTTTTTATTCAATTTCCTAAAAGAGATTTGCTTTTGAATTTTTTTCCAAAGCAAAAAGGGATTTTGGTGATATTCAGATGAATAAATTTTAATTTTCTTGTATTTATTTATTGAAACATATTGCAAAGGTATGTGTGATAGTTGTGTTTTTAATTGTACAATTGTCTCTTCAACATTCAATCACTTCACTTGTTTTTCAAGGTT
This sequence comes from Ahaetulla prasina, assembly GCF_028640845.1. NCBI lineage: Eukaryota > Metazoa > Chordata > Lepidosauria > Squamata > Colubridae > Ahaetulla > Ahaetulla prasina. Next base: position 287,079,701 of record NC_080540.1, on the reverse strand, counting down.
TCCATGAAATTCTGAGCAGCTAATTAGCCCAAGTAAATACCTTTTCCCTCTGGTTAAATTTTGAAAATTGTCCTCCCATTTTAATTACTTAATTTTTTTTTATCGCTTAAGCAGTACCTTTATTGTATGACACCTTGACAGCTGTTTGAATACAATAATTGATATAAGTCAGAAACGAATGAATGGGCCTATTTTCATACTGAATTAAAAGGAATTTTACAGAGTATATCCTACAGTAAAGCAATCACTAAAGGTATTAGAATCAAAGCAGAACCACCATTGCCCCAGAAAGCAAAAGAAATAAACTATTGTAAAACATCTATTGGAAAGGTGAATTTTTCATTTTCCAATTTCCTTACCTTGAGCCAAATTGTGTAAGGTATGGGGAACCAAGAACAACACTTACAACTTAGATGAGGGAATAGAAGGGGAACTCATCAAATTTGCAGACGACAGTAAGCTGGCGGGAATAGCCAACACTCCAGAAAACAAGCTCAGGATCCAAAAAGATTTTAACATTTTGAACAATCAAACAATATGAAATTTAAAGTGGAGAAAAGCAAGGTTTTACACCTAAGCAGGAAAAAACAAAGGTACAAATACAGATTAGGTGAAACCTGGCTCAAAAATAGTAACTGTGAGAGGGACCTTGGAGTCCTGGTGGACGATCACTTAAACATGAATCAGCAGTGTGCAGCAGAAGTAAAAAAAGCTAATGCAATCCTTGGTTGTATAAACAAGCATAATCACATCTGGAACACTGTTTTGGTCACCTCAATTACAAAAATGATGTTGAGACTTGGGGAAAAACGTGCAAAGATTAAAGGCCTGGAGGCAAAAACATATGAAGAACAGTTGCAGGGATTGGGTATGGCCGGTCTAGAGAAAAGAAGGACTAGGGGTAGCATGATAGCAGTTTTTCAGTATTTGAGAGGCTGCCATAAAGAAAATGGGGGTCAACTTACTTTCCAAAGCACCAGAAGGCAAGAAAAGAAACAATGGATGAAAACTAATCAAGGAGAGAAACAATCTAGAATTAAGGAGAAATTTCCCAACAATGAGGACAACTAACCAGTGGAACAGCTTGTCTTCAGAAGTTGTGGGTACTTCATCACTGGAGATTTTTAAGAAGATACTGGACAGCTAGTTATCTGACAAGGTATAGGGTCTCCTTCTTGAACAGTGGGTTGGACCAGAAGAACTCCAAGATCCCTTCCAGTTCTATTCTGATTGATTGAACACAATAAATTGCTCAACAGAATCTTGCCAGACTAAAACATGCTCTGTATAACTATCAGATAAACATTGTGAAGATTTTGGCAGAATCCTTCCTAGGTCTCTTTCTATGTACTTATTGTTGATTTGGCTCTTCACTCTTCCCTCCTGCAACTTAGTGCCAAATTCCATCACATCTTGGTTCCAATGATAGGAACAATATATGCCTGTCAATGTGGTCCTATCTTAGTTTCTCTGCTTCTGACATCAGATCGCATAAGCAATACTGTGGCTATGACAAATATGCACTACAAAACGTCATATGACTTCTAGACAGCAGCCCAGAGATTGAGATATCAGACTATTTATTGTCCAGGTGTGATAACATCATAGAGCACTAATCAGTTAATATCCCTTCCTGTACCCCACCTAGTTGACCATTTGCGAAAAAGACATCTGAGATTTCAATACTTCCTTCAATTTGTTCCAGGTATCAAATGGGTGTATTTAAGATGCAAATATACTGACCAGCTTTTGCAAAGAGAGTTGGGTGGTGGAGAAATTTGACAAAACAGATCTGTGTCTTAGCTTAAGGTCTAACAATAAAGCCCTTCTCAGTTTATATTTGAACAATATTATTGAGGATCATAGCAGGCAATATGCTCCAAGGTAGAAGCTCCCAGTGGGACTGCATGGACTCTGGGTCCTTCTTCACTGTGTGGGATGATCAATGCCCATGATGGGAAGAAGTCATTAGAAAGCAAAAATAGCTTTACTTCTTCTTAGTGAAAACTTGACAAACAGAATTATATGTGCTCTAAGTCTAAGAAATACTTGATTCCATGAAATAAAATACTTTCCCCTACAACTGGCATTCAGTGGCTTTGACATTTTGCTCATCTGTTTGGAGGTTTCATGCATAATGAACAATCATAAGAGCCAATGATCAATCAAGAGGATAGTAAGATCAGGAGAACATAGGATGGTACCTTTTTCCAAGCCAGGCCATTAGCTCACATAATGATAACATGCTGGTGTTGTGGCTCGCCAGTGGCCAGCAGAGCTGGCAGCAGATTCGAACAGTGAGGAGGTTGGGGAGGAATGTGGGCCAGTCCTGGAGTCTGGGGAAGGCTTGGATGATGGCTCTGAGTCAGAGGCAGAGAGGGGGCCAAGGCCATTTGGTAGTTCTTTGCTGCCTCTGGAGTCTGACATCAGCAAGGCAGAAGAATAACAGGAGCTGTTCCCAGTGTGTGCGTGCGCAGAGTTTCCAGGAGACAGGAACAATTAAGAAAATAGGGTCAACTTGGGAGTAAGGCTTGCAGATGATTGGCCCTTCCCATAAAAGACATAAAAGAGAAGTGAACGGGATGTGAGCTTTTGCAGGAAGCAATTAGTTCATTTGGCCGATTCAAGATTTGAAAGTTCTGCTTGTGGCTCTGTGCCAAGTTTGGCCTTGCCCTGTGTGTGGAAATTAGCTCTTCAGCAGCCTTCCACGTGAGATAGGTGGGAGTTGATAACCTTACTCTGAAAGACTGTAAATGAAAGTAATTTACAGCCATAGGAATTAAAGAGGTTTGCCGGGACTAAGTTTGTGCTGTTTAATTTTTAAGGAAACCTAGGTCAGAACAGGAGGAGGAATAATCAGAGTTTTTGCTCTCATCCACTTATTTTTCTAATCAAATGGAGTCTATCAAAACTAGGTTATGGAAGATGTGGAGGTTCCTCAAGAACAGGGGCATTTTAGGACTGGGTGAAGCCCTCAGGTTTTTGTAGTCCCCAGAACATCCTTTGATCATAATTCTGAGCGCTACGGTAATAGTGTGGTTTTTCTGCTGTTGATGAGACAGATAATATGAAAAAGTTTACTCAAGTCCTAAAATGAGCTTCAGAGGAAGATCTTAAAAGTCTTCTCTCAAGCCAAGGAATACAAAAACAAACATTCCACCTCTGACCTTGCTCAATGTGAACCTTAAGTTCCTCTAAGTCTTAAGTGCACAGAAATTGTCCATTTTTTTACCTTAGAGCAAGACAGAAATGGCTCTTCAATTTCAGCAGGTCAGAAATGATGTTGACCGATATGGACAGAGGATCAAATTCTTTCTAGACTTGCTTATTCCGTGGAGTTATATACTTTGGTGATTTGTAAAAAGCTGGTGCTTGGCATCTCTTTCCTGCAAGAATCTCCATGCAGACTGCTAATCTGATTTTCAGCAGAGGTATAAATTTCCAAAACACTAATTAACAGCAATCAAAACTTCAGACGAAATAATCGAAACAAAGAAATCAGGAAGCATCAGCAAAAGAGAAACCATGAAACAGTCAGAGGTGGTGAAAATAACAATCACCTATAAACAACAATAGTACCATTAAAACATCAATTAAAAAGTTTGGTATATTAAATTGTTTGGATCTGGCACCTAAAGACTGTCATGGTAGGTATCTGCTGGGCAGTCCACAAGCTGCCTATAAGCACTGGGACCAAATGAAGATTACTGCCAACATTGACAAAGGGTTGACCATTTGGTCAAGGCATCCCTCTTCCCCACAGACACGCAAAGATATAGTACACAATGACAAGAAGAAGCCTAATTCAATGTAAGAGGTGGTCTACTGGGATGAGTCCCATTAACCTGTAGGACAGTGGTTCTCAACCTTTATAGTGCCGCAACCCCTTTAATACAATTCCCCATGATGTGGCGATCCCAACAGTAAAATTATTTTGTTTTAGGCAGCAATCTCAGTGCGCCTCAGCAGCCGCAGAAGGGGAAAACAAGTGGCAAACTGTTTTTTTGAATTTATCATGCCTGAAGCCGTATTGGCTAGCGATCTGAACTGCTTGTGATTGCCTTGAGGACGGAGGCATTAAAGTGGAGACTCCTCCCCTATTAAGTTTATCGCGCCTGAAGCCAGATTAGGCTAGTGATTGGGAGTGATTGCAGCTGGCTTGAGAGGGAGATATCAGAGCAAAGATTTCTCTCTTTTTTAATTCATCGCGCCTGAAGCTGAATTCACAATTCTTCGACTCGCAAGTATACTTCTCATATTTCCGATGGTCTTAGGCGACCCTTGGCAAATCGTCATTCGACCCCCAACGGGGTCGCGACCAGTGGTGGGATTCAAATAATTTAACAACCAGTTCTCTGCCCTAATGATTTCTTCCAACAACCAGTTCACCAAACTGCTCAGAAAGTTAACAACCGGTTCTCCTGAAGTGGTGCGAACTGGCTGAATCCCACCACTGGTTGCGACCCACAGGTTGAGAACCGCTGATGTAGGACGTCTATCATAGCACCACTTTGGAGCACTGCTATGTCAGAACTGCAGAGCCATTGTGGAAGACCTACAATAGTTGACTTAGATAGAAGTTCAAGGGTAGAGATCAGATCTTTTTTTTTTAAAGGGATCTGGGGCTCTTGGTGATTGCCCTGCATTGTCCACTCTAGAGGGAAGAACTAATCTCCATTAACAAAATCCCTGTATCTCCAACCTAATTTTCAAAGCCAAAACTACTCAAGTACCTTTTAGTAGGAGAGTAGCTATGAGGCCCAGGCATCCCAAAAGACTTTTCTGCCTTTCAAAAGGCAATTTGACTTTTTTTCTTGAAAACCTTTTGCTTCCCATCCAAGAAGCTTCTTCCGTTCTGACTGAATGGTGGAGAATGATTGAATTCAATCAGAATGGAAGAAGCTTCCTGGATTGTGAAGCAAAAGGTTTTCAAGAAAAAAAATAAGGCAGTCCAGTTGCTTTTTTTAAAAAAACAAACAAACACCTTTGGGACAACCATGACTTGGATGAGTGAGAATCTTCATAGACATATGAACTCCAGAGCTTCAATAAGCAAAGAATCTTCTATTTATTTATCATTTAATTAAATTTATATGCCACCCATGTCGCTATCAAGTAACTCTAGAAGAAAAAAAAGCAGTATAGAAAAAAAAAAGGCAGCACAGTACAGGGTTCTACTAACATTGCTGGGCCAACTTACACCTCTTTCTTTTACAGAAAATTGAGTTTACAGAAAGCTAAATTTTTGAATAAAGTGGCTAAAGATTATTGGAAATGGGAGGAAATTGTGCAGATGTGTTTAGTTTTCACCTCAGCGGGGAAGTTTTGAGATGCCAGCTGGAAATGTTCTCCCAATTGCTTTCTCGTTATTAAAGTGAGGAAATGTGATATAGATGGAACTTTGGGAAGGGGAGGGGAAAGAGTTATCGTTTATCTTGTGTAACTCTAATTACAGCTTTTCCACTTTCATCCATTTTTCTCCCCCATCCCTTTGCATTTCAGTGCCAAGTGCTTCTCCTCAGAATATCTCTTTGGAAGTGGTGAACTCAAAGGTAAGCCAACACACTGTCTTCTTACCTGAGATCACTATGGATGTGTGTCTGTTCATTTATGGGCTCCATGGGTCGTTGTCCTGAACTATCACTCTGGCATAGTTTTCTCTGATGTTGGAGTCTACCTCTAGAGGCAGAAGAATGTAGGAGGCAGCTCCCAAGAGCCCATAGAGGGTTGAAGGCATTAAGATAGGAGAAGCTGCTCAGATAAATAACACAGGGTCCCATTTTCATACTCTTCAATTTGTATTATATGTGTATAAAATATATAAGAACCATGGTGGCGCAGTGGTTAGAATGCAGTATTGCAAACTAACTCTGCCCACTGCCAGGAGTTCAATCCTGACCAGCTCAAGGTTGACTCAGCCTTCCATCCTTCAAGACAATCCAGAGGATCCAGACAATACGCTGACTCTGTAAACTGCTTAGAAAGGGCTGTAAAGCACTGTGAAGCGGTATATAAGTCTAAGTGCTATTGCTGTTTAACCTTTTTTGTGTTACATGGAAGCATGTACATATCCACCTCATTACCTTTATGATAAAGCTTTTCTGCTTTGTTTGCATTTAGGGTTAACCAGCTACCAAAATTCTAGGTTAAGACAGCTGTGAATAATTTGTGTTTCCTTTCTTTTGAAAAATGGATGTACAAAATGTCCCCTTTGTAATTTGTTTCTTATAATCAGGACATTGTGGGTTGTGCATATACTGGGCTTTCAACATTCCCAGTGGTAACATAAATTATCTGAATTCTAAACTTTGATGGTGAGAGTGCCCTTAAACTCTAAGTTGGTCTCTAGACAAATTAGGGTCTACCAGCATCATGTTTCAGCTTTTCATGGATGTGGTTTCATTTAGAGGCAATTTCATTTCTTCCTTTTGCAGGCAATGTTTAGGAAAAAGAATAGCCCCTTTTCAGGTTGAGAGAACTAGGTTTCCTACTATTCAGCACATCTTAAAAGGGCTACATTTAGAGTATCCAGATTATTCTGTGATAGCCAAAGTGTGTAGTAGAAAATTATTTTTTTCCAGGACTGATAAAAATGACTTTCATTACTGAATTTCCTACTTCCTTTCAATAAATTAATGATTTCATTGGGTGAGGCTTATAGTATTCCCTGCCTGGAATTCTTTTTGGAATTTCCCACTCTAAAGACCCTAGTTCTTATTTCTGAACAGAAATTGCTAGGTATGAGGGGGGGGGGAAATGAAAATGTAATTTTCTGTCCAAAGCCTGTCGTTGATCTAGAACAGTACCAATAGAAGAGAATGTTTGTAGCTCAGGATTGACTCTAGAACAGTGTTATCCAAACTTGGCAACCTTAAAATGTATGAACCTCAACTCCCAGAATTCCCTTGGCTGGCATGCTGGCTGGGGAATTCTGGGAGTTGAAGTTCACACATGTTGAGGTAGCCAAATCTGGGGGAAAAAACCCTGATGTATAGGGTTGGGGAGTAACCAGTGGTGGAATTCAGCCAGTTCGGGCCGGTTCAGACGAATTGGTTGTTAAATCAATGGCTGGCCTCTCCCAGCCCCGCCCCTTCCAGGAGTCCCCATGTGCCCGATTTTGGCTCCCAAGTAAGTGCAGGGAGGCCTACTAGGCCCAAAATGGGGCTGGGGGGGTGCGCTCCCTGCAGCCCGTTTTTGCTCCCAGTGGGGTGCAGGAGGCCAAGTCATGTCATGCATGTCATGCATGTCATACCCCCTGGCCACACCCACCCAGCCGGTCATTAGGGCAGAGAACTGGTTGTTAAATTATTTGAATCCCACCACTGGAAGCAACAATTCCTTCTCCCCCTCTTGGCAACCTGGTTTTTGTTCCTATTGGATCCATAAAATTGGCTCCTTAAAATCAGAGGATCTCATTTTGTGCGTCTGTGCACATGTGTTTTATAGACATACATTTTTAATGTAGTTAAATGTGCACTGCTATTCTTTTTTGTTGAGTATCCACTCCCCTATCTCATTAGCTGTGCCAGCAAACATGTCGCCATTCTCTAGAAAGGTAAGTTTGTACAAGAAAGGTGGCTGGGGGACCATTTCCCTCTTTTTCGCATTGTATAAGTCAAGGTGCCCTGAGTATTGGAGAGCCATGCTTAATTAAGAAAACTACTCTGCTTTGTTAGAATTTGAGCAGATGTGGTTAGTTATTAATTGTGGGTAAACAAGACTATATGCAAGGTATTTGCTGACTCCAAGAAAGAGAGGACGGCTGCTTCTGATGCTTTTAATGAGGTATTGCTCTTGTGGCATACTTGATGGTGCAATCTGGATTTTGTAAGTTAATGCCAGCTTTCCGCCATAGATACTAACAGTTCCTTGTCCCCACAAAGCAGCTCATTTGTGTGCTGGATGCCAAGATCGGAGTCATCAGAGGCAAGAGACTGAAAGAGCAAGGAACGAAATGGCTTATTCCTTTAAACAAGTCTTGACAGTGATGAATTGCCCTCTGTAATCTGGGACTGTTGAAGATAGACCCATCAAGGAGCAAATGATGGCCTCATTTCACAGTTCAGATGGTACAGTAGGTGGACTGTCCCTAGGTCTCAAAAACACAGAAGCAAACAAATCTCTGGGCGACAGGCTGGACAATGAACCCATTTAGAACTTGCCTAGAGTTACGGACAGTGAGATATTTGTCTTAGGCTGACAGTTTGGGGTATCTACAGAGGGTAGCAAATGCTTTGGCTTGGAGGCATCACAGGTGGTCTACCAAGAAAAAGAATTTTTAAATTATATGTCCTCATTGCATTTTAAATGATGAATGGAATATGTAGATCAGGCGTAAACTGTGGGGGTCCTTGGTGTTGTATGAGCTTGGTTGTGTTCTTGCAGACATCCCATTACCCAACTAGGTAACATCATCAGTGTTAGTAGGGAATGGTGCTTGCTCTTGTTGTTTATATTAGTAGTTTGTCATATCAGTGTTGGTAGGAGTGGTCTTGGTGGTTCTTTGCTTGGAATGTCTGCAAGAAAATTGTGCAGATGGTGACACTATACCTCTTGTTTATCTTGAAATGATACTTGTACCCAGTGGTGCAATTCAACCGGTTCTATCCGGCTCGGGAGAACCGGTAGCACCGGTGGCAGGAAGCTCCGCCCACCTGCCCAGATGTCATCATGTTCCTTTTTTGACCCTCTGTGCACGCGCAGAAGGCTCTGCGCATGCATGGAGGTGCGTGCGAGCACTCACATTCGCGAACTGGTAATGAAGGTAAGTGAATTTCACCCCTGCTTATACCTCTAGTTCAGTTGTCTCCACTGTTGTGGTTACCAACATGAAATCCATGATCACCTTCAGTTGCCTTCTTGGTAACTGCCCATTTTTTGTTTCTTCTGATTTTAAGAGTTCGGATACGTTAAATTCAGAAAAAAACAAAACAAAACAAAACACCAAGCCCTATCACTGGTATTGCTTTCATTTCTTAGCTGTATTTAGTCCCCAGATATATCCTATCTGTATTCTTAGGAAAACAAACAATGGAGGCAGCCAGTATTTAATTCGGTGCAGACAGGTAGACTTAACTGCCCAAAGGGGGAAAAAAATTAATGTAAGCCAGGCTAATAAAGAGCAAATTGAGTCACTAAAAAGTAGGGTGAGAAATGAACTCATCTGTTTGTCTTTGGGCAAATGACTCAGTGCAGCCATTTTGTGAAAGCTCTCCATTGGGCTATCAAAATTCTAATTTTTTTTCCTTGTCATTCCTCAAGACTGTAGACTACAGTAATTATTTTGGCTGCTTTTCCCCCCCAGATTTTCTGACACTGTTCCCTGAAGTTTTTTTTTTTTTTAAAGAAAACAGATGATGGAATCAAACTCGGTATGGTTTTTAGTCAGTGAGGTTGTGACTCAGCCTCTTCTTACTTAAATATGAATTCAGATAACACAGGTTATGTATTGACTTACGACCTCAATTGGGACCAGAATTTCTGTTGCTAAGCAAGGTGGTTGTTCAATGAGTCATGCCTGATTTTACAACCCCTTTTGCCATTATTTGCATGTAGCATTGAGGCTAGATGCCAAGTTCGTACCTACTCTTTTTTTTTTTTTTGGTTTTCTTCATTTGAGGGTTTTCCTCAATTAATTGTGCAATCCTTACATTTAAAAGTTGTTTAACGAATCACTGCAATTGTTAAATGCAACATGGTTGTTAAGTGAGTGGTGTGGTGGCTTAGAGGCAGAGCTCTCACTTCACAATCAGGAGGCTGTGAGTTCGATCCTAGGCAGAGGCAGATACTTTCTCTCTCTGGGCACGATGAGAATTTATCTGAAAAACAAAATGCACAGGTACAGTATAGGTGGTACCTCACTCAATAGTAGTAACTGTGAGAGGGATCTTGGATTCCTAGTGGACAATCACTTAAATATGAGCCAGCAGTGTGCTTCAGCTGCCAAAAAAGCCAAAACGGTTCTAGACTGCAATAACAAAGGGCTAGAATCAAGATCATGTGAAGTGTGAATTTATAATGACTTGGTAAGGCCACACTTATTGCATCCAGTTTTGGTCAACACAATATAAAAAATATGTTGAGACTCTTGAAAGAGTGCAGAGAAGAGCAAAAAAGATGATTACAGAACTGGAGGCTAAAACATATAAAGAACAGTTGCTGTAACTGGGTATGTCTAGTTTGATGAAAAGAAGAACTAGAATAGAATAGAATAGAATAGAATAGAATAGAATAGAATAGAATAGAATAGAATAGAATAGAATAGAATTTTATTGGCCAAGTGTGATTGGACACACAAGGAATTTGTCTTGGTGCATATGCTCTCAGTGTACATAAAAGAAAAGATACGTTCATCAAGGTACAACATTTACAACACAAATGATGGTCAATAGATCAATATAAATCTTAAGGATTGAAAAGAAGAACTAGGTGTGACATGATAGCAGTGTTCCAATATCTCAGGGGCTGCCACAAAGAAGAGGCAGTCATGCTATTCTCCAAAACACCTGAGGGTTAGGACAGGAAGCAATGGGTGGAAACTAATCAAGGAGAGAAGCAACCTAGAACTAAGGAGAAATTTCATGACAGGTAGAACAATTAATCAATGGTAAAACTTGCCTCTAGAAATTGTGAATGCTCTAACACTAGAAATTTTTAAGAAGAGATTGGATAACCATGTGTCTGACATGGTATAGGGCATCATGCCTAAGCAGAGGGTTGGACTAGAAGACCTCTAAGATCCATTCCAACTCTGTTATTCTATATTCTATATTCTCTCTACAAGAATCTGGCCAACTAACAGTCAAGGGAAATGAGTGAGAGATAAGAAAGGCATTCAAAGTGGGCTGGGCTTAGAACTCTTGTGGGCCTGGAGTGACTCATGACTTACAACACATATGACTCCTCCCTCGGGCTCATTCTGGTCATCTCATACAATATCTTGTTGCAAAGACACAGTCTGGGTGAACTCCTATCGATGTGGGTGCTCTTTATCTTGAGTTATTCTGGTTCATTTAGATCAGTACAATATTCTACACTACGTGAGAACAATCTAAACGGAGTCATTCTTAGCCATACTAGTTAATGCCAATATTTGTCACTAAATTACAATCCTATGATGGCTCTGAAGTACAATCCTAGGGTGGAAAGAAAGGGCATTTAAAGTAGAGTTAGTATGAAATTATGAATTTATAGAATGTTCTTAATAGTCTTTCAAACCGGCCAGGAATAGAGCAGAGTTTCTCAACCTTATCAACTTGTTCTATAAATGCCAATTCCCAGAATTCTTCAGCCAACAACCTGTCCAGATTAAGAAACATTGATGTAGGGGCACCAATTTACTTGACCTCATTTATCAGTTGAATAAAGTAAAATTATCTTAGTAGTTCTTTTGGAAAGGAAGAATCCTTACTGCTTGTGAAGATTCATGTTAAAGAAAAAAAATAGCCATCTTCTTTTGGGACTTTTGGGACTTGGTTTTAGCACATTGTCTGGCAACTAGATGTTATTTGGTTGAGGTGGCAGCTAAATATTTTCAAATGGCATTTGGCCATGTGAATTGTTGCCATGAAGGAATAAACATTTGTGGGAAATTACTATTCAAAATTTGAAAAAGTACCTCAAAATTGAAATTGTATCAACTAAGATCCAGTACCCATCTTTGGGTTTGTAACACAATATCATATATATATGTATGAAAACCTTAGGTGTCTCTTCATACCAGGTAAAATCCATTCCCCGTTTCAAAATTCAGTGAATAAAATCTAATCTAAAAACTAGGGGTGAAATTCAAAAATTTTCCCTACCAGTTCTGTGGGTGTGGCTTGGTGGACATGGAAAGGGAAGGATATTGTAAAATCTCCATTCCCACCCTACTCTGGGGCCAGCCAGAGGTAGTATTTGCCGGTTCTCCGAACTACTCAAAATTTCCGCTACTGGTTCTCCAGAACCTGTTAGAACTGGCTGGATTTTGCCCCTGATCAAAACCTTCCAAATAAAGTTTTGATCCTTTGACAGAGTTAAGGAAATACTCACCCAGCTTGCTCGCATTAATATCAAAGTTTTTCTTATTTAGCTTCTAAATGGAGTAGGTAGGTCCCTTGGCAGTACAGAAGTGTTGTGATCCTATACTATTTTCAATCTAATGAGACGATTGCATTGGTTTTAAGGCATAAATTCTCTAAGGCTGAATTGCCCATTAAAGAGACTCCTAACAAATTTGTGAGCCTCTCTCATTGAACTGGTGTAAGATTTGTTAATGAAGCAAGGCCACAGTCCGATGAACTGAACATGAATGCACAACCCAGTTCTTAATGGAGAGGTATAGGATTGTGGTACCCATAGTGGGTTATTTTGCTATAGAAATAGCAATCATGTGATGTCCAGTATATACTAATGACTTACAAATTATCAATATAAGAACAATTTTGCATTTACTAAGGATAGACAATAGCAAAGAATATTTTTTATGATGGAAGTATAATGCTTAATGTTACTTTAAAATCTTCTCCCCGCCCCCTTCCTCCTTCCCTTCCCTTCCCCTCCCTTTCCCACTCCCCTGCTTCCATCCTGGAGAAATGAGGTTGCAGGAAAAAAAGCAAGCAAACTTGATAATATGATAGAATAGAATAGAATAGAATAGAATAGAATAGAATAGAATAGAATAGAATAGAATAGAATAGAATTTTTTATTGGCCAAGTGTGATTGGATACGCAAGGAATTTGTCTTGGTGCATGTGCTCTCAATGTACATAAAAGAAAAGATACCTTCATCAAGAATCATAAAATACAACACTTAATGATAGTCATAGGGTACAAATAAGCAATCAGGAAACAATCAATATCAATATAAATCGTAAGGATACAAACAACAAAGTTACAGTCATAAGTGAAAGGAGATGGGTGATGGGAACGATGAGAAGTTTAATAGTAGTGCAGATTTAATAATAGTTTGACAGTGTTGAGGGAATTATTTGTTTAGCAGAGTGATGGCATTTGGGAAAAAACTCTTCTTGTGTCTAGTTGTTCTGGTGTGCAGTGCTCTGTAGCATCGTTTTGAGGGTAGGAGTTGAACCAGTTTATGTCCAGGATGCGAGGGGTCTGTAAATATTTTCACAGCCCTCTTTTTGACTCATGCAGCTCAATGGAAGGCAGGTTGGTAGCAACTGTTTTTTCTGCCATTCTAATTATCCTCTGAAGTCTGTGTCTGCCTTGTTGGGTTGCAGAACCAAACAGTTATAGAGGTGCAGATGACAGACTCAATCATTCCTCTGTAGAACTGGATCAGCAGCTCCTTTCTATTCTAGAAGGAGGAACTCATAGCATACTGTGTGTGTGTGTGTGTGTGTGTGTGTGTGTGTGTGTGTGTGTGTGTGTGATAGTACATAGAAGCTATGTAATTATATTCAAATATATGATTATCACACACATGCATAATTAAGCCTACAAATCTCGGCTGGTATCAAAGCCATGCGATAAAGTAAAGTTGACATTGAGGCAAGTTTGACATACACAGCCACAACTATGTTGCTTTCTTGGCATGATTTGGAAGCAATTTGTCATGGCCTTCTGAGGGGTTCCCCACACCTCAGCTTCCTGCTTTAGCCATGGAAGTCACAGCCAGGTCCTAACAAGAGCTGATATTGTCTAGCTTTCCAGATCAGACAAAGTTACTTAGTTGTGTTATCAGTGAAACACATATATAAGAAGACATAGGGTGAGCAAAATAGCCACCTATTTTCTTGACCCGTAGACTAAGCAATCAGGGCAGGGATGTCCTCCAGGTATAGTTAAGATGGCAACCATGCTGATGCACTTTAAACTTGCAAATCCACAAAATCATGTTTTTATGTGAGAAAACTTTGTCATTGGAAATATTGCATCAGACATATTTGTCATGAATGAAGGCAAATATACATTTCCTAGGATCATGTTAATTAAAAGACGCTTGCTCCTGGGAAGGAAAGCTATGGCAAAGTTAGACAGCATATTAAAAAGCAGAGACATCACCCTGACAACAAATGTGTCTGTAGTCAAGGCTATGGTTTCCCAGTTGCAATGTATGGCTGTGAAAGTTGGACCATAAGGAAGGCTGAGTGCCAAAGAATCGAGGCCTTTGAACTCTGGTGCTGGAGAAGACTCCTGCAAGTCCCTTGGACTGCAAAGCAATCAAACCAGTCAGTCCTAGAGGAGATCAACCTTGGCTGCTCTTTAGATGCAGATGAAGATGAAACTGGAATACTTTGGCCACCTAATGAGAAAGAAGCATTCACTGGAGAAGAGCCTAATGCTGGGAACGATTGAGGGCAAAAGAAGAATGGGAGAGCAGAGAAGGAGGTGTCTGGATGGAGTCACAGAAGCAATCGGTGTGAGCTTAAATGTTCCCCGAGGGATGGTAGAAGACAGGAAGGCCTGGAGGAACGTTGTCCATGTGGTTGCGATGGATCGACTTCGCAACTAACAACAAGGATCATGTTACATTCTGGTAGACAGACGTTCCCTGAGGATGGGCTTCAGCAAGAGTCTGAAAGCTCGGAAGACTAAACTTCTGGTCTCAGTGACTGACCTAGATTAGATCCTGCAGACATATTTGTCTTCGTTGTTTACTCAGTTTAATCAAGACAATTCTATTTTTCCTTTGATTGGGTATGTTTTATAGTACCCTAAAATAATCCAACCAGACTGATAGTTAATATTAATATGTTACCTTCTTCCTGCCTCAATGAAAGATGCCAATTTAGGGTCTATGGATGAGATTTGTGCTAATGCATCACCATAGCAACAGGACTGTGAGACTAGCACCTGAGAACAGGTGTGATTCACCACAGGTGAGCAAGTAAGTATTTGCAGGCATGTTAGAAATAATTCAGAGGTTTTGGAAAGTCAATAATTCTGGCACTGATACAACTCAGAAGCTCTTTTTTTAAAAAATCCGTTTCCCTTTTTTTCCTGTTTCTTCCCCAGGAAAGCAGTAGTTTCCAAAGAATTTGAGAAGCAGAGATAGACTCAGTAGATGAAAATAGAGAAAACAGCATCTTCTAATTGAACTGACTGCCAGTTTCCATCTTGGAAATTGGAATCCCTGACCAAGATAAAAGAAATTCCTCTGTCGGTGTAATTAACCCCCATTGTGTTGATATAGCTACTACTGGAGAAACACCCCTTCCCCACTGCTAATAATAAACCCACTTGAATCCGGACATATCAAAGCAAACTTTCAGTACAATGGCTGAATAATATATATGTCTTGCCAGAGGAAAAGAAAAAAAAAAGAGTGAGAGAAAGAGAAAGACAATGTCAACAAGCATGAGAATTTGGCAATGTCTTTCTATTGTTGATAGCCTTTTCTGCTGAAGTGATTATTTTGTGATGAAAACAATTGTGTTGATTCAGAAACATGATGATTTTGTGTTACCAGTGGCTTGTATTATCTCGTTCCAAGCATTACCAAGTTCTATGCAAGATACAATTTGGCATTTATCTAGTGTACTGTATGACTGAATCTGCATTTCTACTGATTCACCATCCTGTTATTTAATGGGAGGAACACGGCAGGGTATTTTAAGTATGAACTTCCTTGTTCAATGGTCATTATTATTTGATTTAGCTGTTTTGCAGGAACAACGTTCCTGATATTTCTGTTTTCACTGCGTACAGACAATGTATAGTCTGCTTCTAATTTCTTTGCATCCCGAAGCACACTACAAAATATAGTTATTTTATATTTTTGGCAGAAAGGAGATGTAGTGTAAAGCAACAATCTCCAATCTGGCGCCCCAAAGGCATGTTAACAAACAGTGATATACCCGTATTTTCTGGAGTATAAGACGCACCGGAGGATAAGGCGCACCTTAGTTTTTGGGGACGAAAATAAGGGGAAAAAGTTATGCCTACCAGGTATTCATCTGGCTAGCGTCCTTAGTCTGGTCAGCTTCAGCACATTAGTTTGCTGGTTTTGAGTGAGTGTGTGTGCGTACACACCAGGTTGGGGATAAAAAACAGCTTCTAAAGCACAGCTGATCGTCTATGAGAAAAGCAGGTAAAGCACAGAAGATTCCTGTTATGTATTCTTGTATGTACCTTTAAATATTTGGGCGGGAAATCAGCACGTTGCTGATTGGACGCAGCCGCCAGTAGAACTGTATAAAAGGAGAGGTTTTTCCCCCAGCCTGTTGCTGGGTTCACCCTATATTAAAGAGCTGTTGTCACTACCCTGGTCTCCAGCCTCGTTACTTCCAGAACTTAACACTGGCGACGAAGGTGGGATCTCGAGGCTAAGGAGAACCAGAACCGAGCTGAAGCACGATAGACCCGAACCCAGCAAACACAGGGCAGAAAAGCGGAGATGGCCAGTTACACTCCGCCCGCACCGTTTGACCCGGCTAAAGAGAAATGGGGAACGTATATGACCCGTTTCGAAAGCTTTCTAGAAGCCAACGAACTGCAAGGAGTTCCAGATAACCGCAAAAGGGCTTATTTCTTAAGCCACTGTGGTCCTGAGGTCATTGATATCGCGGAAGCCCTGGCAGAGCCAACGCCGTTACAATCGGTGTCGTGGCCAACTCTACAGACTTTACTAAAAAACCACTTCGCACCAACGCCGTCCAAATACGTGCGGCGGTTTGAATTCGGAGGCGAAGGCAGATGGAGGCGAATCCATCGGTGACTACATGGCCGCCTAAGGAAAGCGTCCAAGGACTGTGGATACGCGACCTGGGCGAGGTGCTCCTCGAGCAACTCATCCGAGGGGTCAGAGACATCCGTTTGCGGCGGCTGCTAGCAAAGAGCAACCTAACGCTGGCCAACGCTCTGGGCGAAGCCAGAGCACATGAAATGTCCACCCAAGCGGCGGAGACACTGCAAAGCCTGTCCCACCAAAGGCGGCGAAGCCAACTCCAGTGCACCAGGAGGAGGTTCAGACCGAATCCGACGGTGAAGATGAGGAAGGGTCTGCCGAACCGAGAAACGCGACAAAGGGGACCGAGACGAATCACGGAAGCTGCGGTGGTCAACACCAGCGCCAACGCTGCAAGTTTAAGGACGCGACATGTCGGTGATGGGAAGAAAGGGCACCTAGCTCAAGTTTGTCGAGCGCCCAACCTTCCGCCGAAAATTCAAATCGGCCAATCAGGCGCGGAATCGGCAAGGCGACCCGCGATTGGCTCAAACAAAAAGGCGCGGATTCAAACCAAACGACTGTGGTCATAGGCGCGCCTCGACCAGTGGAGAAGAAGATCTTCACCAAACCAAAAATAGAGGGAGTACGGTGCCGGCTCGAAGTAGACACGGGATCAGCGATCACCATCATGTCCTGGGACACTTTGGCGAAGTCACTGCCGTCAGTCGCGAAGCGCCACCTGCAAGCACAACGGCTACGAGTCCACGACTACCAAGGGAATCGCATCCCTGTTCGAGGAACCACCTCCGTCCGAGTCGATCACGGACCACACAAGAAGACCCTGCCCAACCCGATCGTCGAAGGGACCCTGCCCAGTCTGTTGGGACTAGACTGGTTTCGTGCCCTGGGCATGGGAGTGACTGGCATCTACAGAAGTGACTGTAACCTGAAAGACATTCTCTTTAACGAGTTCGAAGATGTCTTCAAGGACTGCCTGGGCAAGTACAAGGGGACCCCTATTTCCTTCAACTTAGACCCCCAGGTAGCTCCCATTAGGCTTAAGGCGAGGAGAGTCCCTTTTGCCCTAAAACCAAAAATTGACAAGGAGCTAGATAAGCTCATAAATCAGGGAATCTTGGTGCCAGTCGATCACGCAAAGTGGGAGGCATCGTCACCCAATAAAACCAGACGGGTCAATTAGAATTTGCGCTGACTACAAGGCGACGCAACAAAGCCTTACAGAAAAGCGCTTACCGGTTCCGTGGTGCAACACTTGCTGCACTCTTTGGGGCGAGGGCAAGTCTTTGCAAAGTTAGACTTGGCCCAAGCCTACCAACAACTGCCGTAGCGCCCGCACAGCCGAAGCCCAAGCGATTGTAACTCACAGGGGGCCTTCAAGTGCACCGATTGCAATTTGGGGTGAGTGTGGCACCAGGGCTGTTCCAAAACCTAATGGAACGACTTCTGCAAGGGCTCCCAGGGTAGTTCCCTACTTGATGATGTCCTGATTTCAGGGAAACGTAGAGGAATTGGGGAGCGTTTGAGAAAGGTTCTGGGCATTTTCGGACAGCCGGATTAAAAGTCAAGGTAAACAAATGCCAGATAGGGGTCGAATCTGTCAATTCTTGGGCTACGGATAGACAAGAAAGGAATTCACCCCACTGAGAGCAAGGTCAAGGCAATTAGAAGGCTCCAGCGCCCAAAAACAAAGCAGAGCTACAGGCATTCCTGGGGCTAGTGAATTTTACGCGGTCTTTTAAAAACAAAGCGACGTTGCTGAACCGCTGCATAGGCTTTTAGGAAAAATACTGTTTGGTCTTGGGAAAGTCGGAAAATAGGGCTTTGAAGCAGTAAAAACCTGCTCTCAAGTGACAGCCTGCTCATCCAATATCATAACTCATTGCCCCTAGTGCTGGTTTGCGATGCCTCCCTTACGGGGTGGGGCTGTACTCAGCCATAGACTTCCAAACGGCACAGAAGCCCCTATAGCTTTTACTCTAGAACGATGTCCTCCCCAGAGTGGAACTACAGCCAATTAGATAAAGAAGCACTAGCCATTGTGTCAGGGGTGAAAAATTCCACGAATATGTTTTGGGCGGATTTTGAAATCGTGACTGACCACAGACCGCTACTAGGGATACTGGCTGGCGACCGCCCAACGCCTGTGGCACTTTCGCCACGCTTGACCCGATGGATTATTTTCTTAGCCGCTATTCTTACAAGCTGCAGCATCGACCAGGAAAAGAAGTGGGGCATGCAGGCCGCGTTAAGCAGATGCCCACTACCAGGGGCCATCGAAGACCCCACGGGGCGCCCATCCTGCTTATTGACTCTTTGGACTCTGGCCCAGTCACATCTAAGGAAGTGGCTCGGGCATCATACCGACATTATGTTAAGGACTGTACTCGGTTGGGTACAAGAGGGTGGCCGCTGCGCGAGCAGTTTAAGGAATTTGTTAAAAACGGGATGAGCTCTCGGCTCAAGGGGTGCCTGTTATGGGGTGATCGTGTGGTAATCCCGATAAACTAAGGGAAAGGTACTGGACCTCCTCCACGAGGTCACCCAGGGATCGTCAGGATGAAGGGGCTAGCGAGAAGCTATGTGTGGTGGCCACTCATGGACTCAGAGATTGCTGAGAGGGTGGGAAATGCCAGGCTTGCCAAGAGTCCAGACCCCTACCCCAACAGCCCCAGTCAGGGAATGGGAAAACCCCAAGGGCCCTGGTCAAGAATCCACATTGATTTTGCTGGCCCTTTCCATGGCCAAACTTTCCTAGTGGTTGTCGACGCATTCTCTAAATGGTTGGAGATCATACTCATGAAATCCACTACGGCCGAGGCAGTAATCGCAGCCCTGCGCCACTTATTCGCAACCCACGGGTTGCCTGACACTCTGGTGTCCGACAATGGGCCGCAATTCACGGCAGCCCAGTTCGAAGAATACTTGGCAGAGGAGGGCATCCGACATGCCCTCTCTGCGCCTTTCCACCCTGCGTCGAATGGCCTTGCAGAGCGTTCCGTCCCGGGCGCTAAGGAGGCATTGTCCAGGCTCAAGCCAGGTGACTGGCAAACAAAGATAGACTTCTTTCTGGCCGTTCAGCACAGAACCCCAAGCACTGCTACAGGCAGAAGCCCAGCCGAATTATTGATGGGACGGAAACTCCGGTGCCCACTTGACCGTTTGAGTCCCCATTACACACCAGAGGGTTACAAGGGGGAAATAGACAAAACAAGGGAATTGGGCATAGGCGACCGAGTGTGGGCCCGCAACTACGGGGACGGCCCAAGTTGGCTCGCAGGGCAAATAATAAAAGCAACCGGCCCAAAGTCATACTTGGTCGAATTACAAGACAACCGAGTATGGAGGCGCCACATAGATCAGATAAGGAGACGAATAACTGAACAAACTAAGCCACAGGAAACAAATTATGACCCCTCCTTATTTGAACCCACAGCTGACCATGACCCGGGGGAGGCGCAAGACTTAGCTGAGGTCCCGGAGGTCCAGCGACGCCATCAGGTTCCGAGGAAACGACAGGAAAATTACAAAAGTAATCCAGGGCGGATGGCCAAGAAAAAGAATCTGCAATAATCCAGGGCCCGATGGCCTAGAGAAAGAGCTGGGAGGAGAAAACAGACCCTCCGAACAGCTCAAAACACCACCAGGACTGAACATAGGTCTGAAAGAACTAGGAGACGCCCAGGTTATTTGCGTGACTACGTCGAAAAATAACATGTAAATAAAATGCAAATAGAGGCAAAGTGTTTTCTGGGAGGGGAGGAGTGTTATGTATTCTTGTATGTACCTTTAAATATTTGGGCGGGAAATCAGCACGTTGCTGATTGGACGCAGCCGCCAGTAGAACTGTATAAAAGGAGAGGTTTTTCCCCCAGCCTGTTGCTGGGTTCACCCTATATTAAAGAGCTGTTGTCACTACCCTGGTCTCCAGCCTCGTTACTTCCAGAACTTAACAATTCCTTCACTCGCTAGTGCCTTGTTTGTCGACGCATCAAGCATTTGGTGGGCTTCTCATGAAGGAAATGAGACAAACACGCAGTTTTTCTCAAGATGAGAGAGCATCGAACAAAATTCTAGCCTCTCCTTTTATTAGGATTCTTATCAGAAGGCGTCTACATCAAAGGCAGGCTTGCATGCATAAATCACATAGCAACAAAGGCACATTCTAAAACATCAAGAAACTCGTGTAGCAAAATTACAGTAACAAACATAAATTCATCTTGTACCATCCCAACCCTACATACTAATAAATCTCATATAATTGTGTGTAGGAGCAACTTCTTTTGAAGCTCTGTGAAGTGAGCCTTATCAGAGAAGGAATGTTCTGTGGCTATCACAAAAGTGTTGATACATTTACAGGCAAACATCTTTGCAACCTTGGCATCAAACAGATTTCTGCTTACATGATAAAAATTAGCCAGACTTACTTATGCTGATCTTTTTTGCACATAAGCAATTTCTCAAAAATTGCTCATGCTTATATTTGCACATAAGTAATTTCATAAACAATTTCATAAAGGAGTTCATATGGCTTTATATTGCAACACTTGTTAGGGTTGAAAAAAAGTTTTGAAAAAGCTGCATTTGGTGTATAAGACGCATCCAAATTTTCAGCCTCTTTTAGGGGGAAAAAAGTGTGTCTTATACTCCCAAAAATGTGGTAAGCAAAAGGAAGGGGAGCAATAGAAACTAAATAGAATTTAATTTTAATAAACACTATCTTGTTTGACTTAATACTTCAAACATTTCTCATTTTATTGGACGTATTTTTTCCTTTCAACAGATATTTTAGCAATGTCTCATTAAAAATGATTTTTATGAAAAAATAATAACACAATCAAAAAGCTGCACAAAACTGAACATAGGTAAAGTAACATTACCTTAATCACATATCCCAATCTCAGCATTGTGTGACTGTATGCACTGGGTGTTTAGTATGTTATTTTAGTGGTTCAATAATTATTGTAGATCATAAGTATTTAAAATGACTTTTTGGACATTATTCTTGGTCCATCTAGCTGTGGGAAGAAATAATCCATCTAGTTCAATTCCAAGCTTGGCTTTACTGTTGGTTGGTTGGTTGGTTAATTATCTTGGGTGCTGTTATATTTATTATGGTTTTTTTTTTTATGTTTTACTGTTTTTAATTGTTTTAATTGTTCTATAATTTTAGAATTGTAAGCCACCCAGAGTTATTTGGTTGAGTTGACTATCGAAATTGAATGAATGAATACATAAATACAAATCTTACGGAAACTTCCATTTGTCAGCTAAAATATTTATGAATATATAATTAATGTCAAAGAAGACAAGGATTGATAACCCATAGGTAAGTTGTCCTATTAAGGAAACCTGCTTGCAACCCATTTTAAGTTAGTTTGTAAAAGTTTGATTCCTTATTTAAATGTTAACAAAATGATGGACTCTCCAAATCCTATCCTAAGACAAATCCTTGACTTAGGACCACAATCGAGCCTAAAATTTCTGTTGCTAAGTGAGACAATTGTTAAGTGAGTTTTGTTCCATTTTATGGCTTTTGTTGCCACAGTTGTTAAGTGAATCACTGTAGTTCTTAAGCTACTATCATGGTTGCTAAGTGAATCTTGCTTCCCCATTGACTTTGCTTGTGAGGAGGTTGCAAAAGGTGATCACTTAACCCCGGGACACTGCAATCGTCATAAATATGAGTCAGTTGCCAAGTGTCCAAAATTTGGTCAAGTGACCATGGGGATGGTGCAATAGTCATAACTGTGAGAAATAGTCGTAAGTCACTTTTTTCAATGCCTATTGAAATTACTGTTTTTCAAATAGTCACTAAATGATCTGTTGTAAGTTGAGGGCTACCTGTACCATACATTGAGAGAGAAGAAAAGAATTAGTAGAGAAAAATCAAACAAATTTCTAAATCAGGAACAAGTTTGATGGTAGTAGCAAAAGCATTAGAAATTTTAAATGTAGCTGTAGACTAAAGGGAATATACTTTAGTTTTGAAGAAGAAGAAGAAAAAGAAAAGAAAAGAAGGAGGGAGGGAGGGAGGGAGGGAGGGAGGGAAGGAAGGAAGGAAGGAAGGAAGGAAGGAAGGAAGGAAGGAAGAAAGAAAGAAAGAAAGAAAGAAAGAAAGAAAGAAAGAAAGAAAGAAGAGAAAAGTACTCCACAAGAGACCTCTGTATCCACTTTCCTTTAATCAGTTTTCTAACTGTTCAGTAGTCTTCTATGCATCATGAAAAAGCTAGTACTTCTCTATGGTTTATGTCAGTGTTTCTCAACCTCAGCAATTTTAAAATGTGTGGACTTCAACTCTCAGAATTTTCTGGGGAATCCTGGGAGTTGAAGTCCACACGTTTTAAAGTTGCAGAGGTTAAGAAACACTGTTTTATGTAATACAATATAGCCCTCGGTTGCTTTGCTTTGCCAGATTTCTTCACTCCTATTCTTAAAGTGAAAATCCGAGTGGATCTTGTTCCATTTGCACGGACTTTATCCAGATCGGATTTACTGATCAAGGATTTAATCCACAGTCTTCCCAGTTCTAATCCAAACCACTGTGATGGTATCGAAGTACTTAGATATGTGTTATGCAGGAAAGAAGTTCTAACGCTGTGTTCAAATAGCTATGCATGATCTACAACACTGATTCTTAAGCTGAGAGTAATTTGGGCATGTCCTGCAACAATTTGTAGTGAGTTGAGGATCCAGTTCTGCAGACATTTCTGCAAACCAATAGAATTTATTTGGGGTTTGTGTGTGTGTGTGTGTGTGTGTGTGTGTGTGTGTGTGTGTGTATGTGTGTGATGGGGAAATAAGTGAGATTAGAATAATAGACTTGGAAAGAGGGCAGTTGATTCAAACAATTTAAGAAGCATTGCTGCAGAGCAATTTTAGAATTCCAAAAAAACAGCTGCCCTGGTTTTCTTCATGTTGCATGAATAGGTCAAAGCTGAAGAATAAGATGGCCATATTTAATTAAAATGACACAGTTGTATTCGAGATAGGCAGTAAAGAACTTCCGTAATCATTGTTCATCTGGTTGAGCATCCTACATCCTAGCAGTTCAGTTCCAGGTCATGAAGAGTGATCCATCTAAGATATTATCAGAAATGTGTGCTTGGGGACATACAAATGAACTTCTTTGTTTACCTGATAGCTATTTGCTTCCTGCTACCAACGCAAACAAATCATGGGAGATGTTTGTTGTGCGGGGAAAACAAACAAAGTTAATTTCCAGCCTTTGTTGTGTCTGCACACACACACCCCGAGCCGGGCCCCCTGCCAGAAAGTGTCTCAGAAAGTGAGGGGGGAGGGCCATCAGGACTTACCTCTGGAGCACCAGCTTCCCTGGCTCAGCTCCAGGAGCCAGAGGCAGGTCAGGTGGAGGAGATAAAGAGGCCTCCGTCCCCTGACTCTTTCCCGCCCCCAGGCCACGCCTCCAGTCCCGGCTGATGGCAATCAGGCCTTGCTGGACCCTAGGTTTCGTAGGCAGAAGAGGCGGGAACAACAGAAGCAGGGGTGGGGCCAGCCTAGGAAGTGCTGAGTCACGGAGCCACACTCCACAGGATATAAAAGCAGCAAGGGCTGCTATACCACTTCGTGGTGAGCAAAACAACTGCTTAGAGGGAGAGAATTAGAGCTGAAGTCCTGTTTGTTCCTGGTTTCCTGGCTGACTCATCGGCATCAAGAGAGATAACAGAGACACTTGGCATACGCTTGCTAGTTTGCTGCCAGAGCTGATAGTTGCCAGCTAATTAACTCATCACTCGTGTCTCCCGGACTGCGGAAGGGGACAGATCAGCCTTTGTGATTTCCTGCTGAATTTTTAATTATTGTTGCCTATCAACAGTGCTTGTTGCCATCGTCCTTTCCTGCCACTGTTTGTTTGTTTGTTTGTTTAATTATTGCACTGTAGAGGCTGAGCAAATATGGAGAGGAGAAAATGTGGCATTTGTTGTAACTGTAGCATACCTAGAGAGCCTAGTTATTTATCTTATTTAGCCTCGATTTTGTCATCTCCATCACATTTTGATGACATTTTGTCATCACAAGGATGCTGTGGCTCAGTGGCTAAGACGCTGAGCTTGTCGATCGAAAGGTTGGCAGTTCAGCAGTTCGAATCCCGCTGTAACCCCATGTAACAGGGTGAGCTCCCGTTACTTGTCCCAGCTTCTGCCAACCTAGTAGTTCGAAAACACATAAAAAATGCAAGTAGAAAAATAGGGACCACTTTTGGTGGGAAGGTAACAGCGTTCCGTGCACCTTTGGCGTTGAGTCATGCCGGCCACATGACCACAGAGACGTCTTCGGACAGCAGTGGCTCTTCAGCTTTGAAACGGAGTTGAGCACCGCCCCCTAGAGTCAGGAACGACTAGCACATATGTGCGAGGGGAACCTTTACCTTTACCTTTGTCATCTCCAGTTCCTCCAAAATTTAAACTTTGCCGTTTCTGAATGTGAAATGACAGGTGACCATAACCAGAACTTACAAACTTCCCAATATAAATGGAGTTCAGGATTATAAAATATTTCTTTGAATGTAAAATGGTCTAATATGTCAAGGAGGTTCTGAGCCAGCCCAGATACAGCAAGGTACGGAGTTTGCTATCCCCTCTTCATAAACCAGTGGAGATTCAAGAAACTTTTCTATAAAATCAGAATGTGGTTTGCAAATGTTGCAAATGAAAACTTGTGCATTGAATCAGCGGTTTCCGACCTTACTGGGTCCACAAACTGGCAACGGCTGTGGTGGGAAGGATGGTTTTGCGCATTTATGCGCCACTTCGGGAAATAGAGTTTTGTGCGAAGACTATTCCACCATTTATGCTGATCTATAGGAGCATAAACCTATATGGTGAAGGCAGACTAATTCCACCATTGAATAGGTTTATGCTAATCTATAACCATAATAAAAATTTTGATTTTTCTCTCACTTGGTCAGGAAACCCTTCCTTGTTTCAACTTTGGGTTTATTTCCACAAAAAAGCCACTCAACAGTTCTTGTCCTATCCTTGGGTACTACAGAGAATAAATCACACCATGGCAGCTGTTCCAGTATTAGATACCTGCTACTGTGTTCCCGTTTAGCCTTGTTTCTTGAGGTTAAATATATCATATTCTTTTTACCATTGTCACTACTGCTTATTTCTCCCTTAATATTCACCCATACCATTTTGGCAGGATTTTCACTCTTGGTATCACCGATTTCCATAGTGGCATAATAGCTCTCTATGTCTAATGGGATACACACACTTCTGTGGGATCTTTTCAGTGATGAGATTCAAGTAATTTAACAACCAGTTCTCTGCCCTAATGATTTCTTCCAACACCCAGCTTGCCAGACTGCTCAAAAAGCTAACAGCCGGTTCTCCCAAAGGGGTGCAAACTGGCTGAATCCCACCACTAGATCTGTTTCTTTTCTGAAAATGATGTCCTTCTATCCTGTTTCCCCGAAAATAAAACTCAGCTGGAAAATAAGCCCTGGCATTATTTTTCAGGATACTCGTAAGATAAGCCCTACACCAAAAATAAGACCCAGTTAAGATTGTCAGCCAGATGGACGCATTTAGTACCATATTTCCCTGAAAATAAGACCTAACTGGAAAATAAGACCTACTGTGTCTTTTGGAGCAAAAATTAATATAAGACCCGGTCTTATTTTCAGGGAAACACAATAGTACTAATTTCCAATCATGATGTCCTGAATTGCATCCCAATATGTTTCAGTAATTCCACTAAGGTTATATTTGCTCCCCTTTAGGTGGCTTCAAATTCTCCCTGTTCTTCATTTTGCACATTGATGTACAGAATAATATATCAATAAATGGTGCTATTTTAAGTAGCCTTAAAGATTAGAAGAACTTTGCTTTCCATGCAGAAAGTCTCAAGGTTAGCCATTGGCATAGAGACTGGAAATGTCTCTTGGCAAGATTGTACTGAAAACCAGCTTGGCGTGGTGGTTAAACACATTGGCCTAGAAACTGGAAGACCATGACTTCTTGTCTTACCGTAGGCATGAATTCAGTTGGGGGACTTGGGGCCAGTCATTCTTTTAGCACTAGGAAGAAACCAATACTAAACTACTTTTTAAAAAATTCCAAGAAAACTCCATGGACTTATCCATGCAAGACTGACTTGAAAAGTGCACAAAGTTGCCTGTAGTAAGATGGGCAGCCAATAAGATTTGACAAAATAAAGTAAATAAATAAATACACAGTTGGAATACACATATATTTGATGAACATTGGCTTATTTTGACTTATTAAAGGCTAGTTTGGAGGACCTGTATATATATTAAAGGCTAGTTTGGAGGACCTGTATATATATATATATATATTTGTCTATTTATTTACATATTATATATTTATTCCATTTTCCAGTCAGGAAGAAAAGCTGGTCTTCATTTTGTTTCCACAGCAACAGCTCTGTGGGTTAAATAGCTGAGTCAGATTGACTAGCCTCAAGTCCCACAAGGAGCTTTAATGGCTGAGAATGGACTTAAATTCACATTCATTCATTCATTCAATTAGCCAGCCATTCATTCATTCATTCATTCATTCATTCATTCATTTTCTATAGCCACCCAACCTAGCCAAGAGACTCTGAGCAGTTTGCAATTCTAAAATTATAAAAACATTAAAACATCCACAAAATAAATCTTTGGTTCTAAACCAGAAAGTAAATTGGTGGCCCAGTGGTTAGAATGCACTACTGCAGGCTAACTCACTGCTTACTCCAGGAGCTCAATTCTCAGTGGCTCAAGATTGACTCAGCCTTCCATCTTTCCGAAATCGGTAAAACGAGGACCCAGATTGTTGGGGACAATAAGCCCACTCTGTAAACTGCTTAGAGAGGGCTGTAAAGCAGTTTATAAGTCTAAAGTGCTATTGCTAATGCGATCCCAAAGGTGCTTTTTTCAAGAGGCAACTGGACTTGGTGGTTTTTCTTTGAAGACGTTTAGCTTCTCATCCAAGAAGCTTCTTCGTTGCTATACCAAGCTGTGTCAGGTATACCTCCGTTCAGAACCCAAGAAAGAAAACCCCCGACTCCATAGGTTTAGAGCAAGGTACTTTTACTGAGTAGAACTGAATGCACAAAAGGAAAGCAAGATCTGAATAGTAGGAGTGGCGTACACAAGCATATCCCTCATAAATCCCTCCTCCCTCCAAAGGTCAAACAATCTAGTCCAATTCATTTCTTCTTAGGCTTCACGTGGCAGTTCTTCTTCCGGTGACCTCTGCTTGTCTGGTATGCAGAGTTCGTTAGTGTCAGCCCGCCTCTTGGAGTTTGAATTCCTCCTCCCCCTCTTTGTATGGCGGCCGAAGCAAACACTAAAATAGCAATAAAACATTTAACTAAGCAATAAACAGTAATAAAACAATTAAACACTTAACTAAGTAAATAAAACAATCAAGATAGCATGCGGAGGCTGACAAGCTGGCTGTCTCTTATGAGCAAAAAATTTCATAATAATAATAATAATAATATAATAATAATCCATGTATCTTTTCTTGGAGACTCAAAGGTTCTTTGAACAAACAAGCTTGGAAAGAGTCAGTTTCAAAAAGGCACATTAAGTGTCTTAAAATGTTCATGGGAAGTAGCACTGGCTTCCATCTTCTGCTATTCATAGCCCATTTAGAGTCCATCTATAAAGCGCAAGAGCTTTATTACTAAGATATATAGACTTTGCCCATCAGACTTACTTCTTAGTGTGTGTTTTTATTTTTATTTTTATGAAGAAGTTTCGGTTTTTGTCTCTCTGCCCTTATTTTCTCTGCATTATTTCATTATGCCTGTTGTTTAGAGATCCTAATATGATAGATGTTGCTCTCAGTATCCCTTTTCTGTACCTGACATAAGTACATTATCTGAGCAATTTCATATCTCCTGTTACTGTAAAACAGCCCCTTAGAGCTTTCTTTGAATTACAGCCATTACATAAACAGGGAACAGGGGAATCTCATTAGTAACAGGATGTCGCATTGCTAACAGACAGAGCAATTTTTCCTACTGAAAAAAACCTGGCTAGGTCAAAATAGCTTTTTCTCTAGGTCTTGAATGCATGTTATATCAAGTTGAGGGATATCAAATATTGATTCACTGGTTATTTGCAAGGAACAATTACTTCCTCCATAACTGCAAGCTACAGATTAAAATGTCCCATCATGAATTCTCCTGCAAATGAATTTAAATGTTTTACCCCAGTGGATCCCTGATGGGATGAGAGCAAGCAAGAACAAAAGGAGTTTTCTAACTATTCCAAGAAGTTGGAATCCATGTTTCTTCCTTTTAACTGCTAGTGGGGTTTGAACTGATTGGGTGGGAGCTTGGCTGTCCTCTGATTGGATGGGGTTTTCTGTGCTCTGATTGGCTGGGGTGTGTCCTGTGTTGGTGGGGCCCCACCAGCACAGGACACACCCCAGCCAATCAGAGCACAGAAAACCCCAGCCAATCAGAGCACAGCCAAGCTCCCACCCAATCAGTTCAAACCCCACTAGCAGTTAAAAGGAAGAAACAGCTGCATCACACATTGCTCCCAGAAACACATTGCTCCCAGAAGCACGGTTGAAGCCTGAAGATGACGAATGAGACTTCGAAACGTCGCCAAGACACTTCAATTTTACGGAGAAAACCCAACAACCAAAGACCTATATACAAACACCCGTGAAAACCTCAGAAAACATATATATATATATATATATATATATATATATATATATATATATATATATATATATATATATATATATATATATATATATATATATATATATATATATATATTTGTCTATTTATTTACATATTATATATTTATTCCATTTTCCAGTCAGGAAGAAAAGCTGGTCTTCATTTTGTTTCCACAGCAACAGCTCTGTGGGTTAAATAGCTGAGTCAGATTGACTAGCCTCAAGTCCCACAAGGAGCTTTAATGGCTGAGAATGGACTTAAATTCACATTCATTCATTCATTCATTCAATTAGCCAGCCATTCATTCATTCATTCATTCATTCATTCATTCATTCATTCATTCATTCATTCATTCATTTTCTATAGCCACCCAACCCAGCCAAGAGACTCTGAGCAGTTTGCAATTCTAAAATTCTAAAAACATTAAAACATCCACAAAATAAATCTTTGGTTCTAAACCAGAAAGTAAATTGGTGGCCCAGTGGTTAGAATGCACTACTGCAGGCTAACTCACTGCTTACTCCAGGAGCTCAATTCTCAGTGGCTCAAGATTGACTCAGCCTTCCATCTTTCCGAAATCGGTAAAACGAGGACCCAGATTGTTGGGGACAATAAGCCCACTCTGTAAACTGCTTAGAGAGGGCTGTAAAGCAGTTTATAAGTCTAAAGTGCTATTGCTAATGCGATCCCAAAGGTGCTTTTTTCAAGAGGCAACTGGACTTGGTGGTTTTTCTTTGAAGACGTTTAGCTTCTCATCCAAGAAGCTTCTTCGTTGCTATACCAAGCTGTGTCAGGTATACCTCCGTTCAGAACCCAAGAAAGAAAACCCCCGACTCCATAGGTTTAGAGCAAGGTACTTTTACTGAGTAGAACTGAATGCACAAAAGGAAAGCAAGATCTGAATAGTAGGAGTGGCGTACACAAGCATATCCCTCATAAATCCCTCCTCCCTCCAAAGGTCAAACAATCTAGTCCAATTCATTTCTTCTTAGGCTTCACGTGGCAGTTCTTCTTCCAGTGACCTCTGCTTGTCTGGTATGCAGAGTTCGTTAGTGTCAGCCCGCCTCTTGGAGTTTGAATTCCTCCTCCCCCTCTTTGTATGGCGGCCGAAGCAAACTTATTTCCTAATACTTAACACTAAAATAGCAATAAAACATTTAACTTAGCAATAAACAGTAATAAAACAATTAAACACTTAACTAAGTAAATAAAACAATCAAGATAGCATGCGGAGGCTGACAAGCTGGCTGTCTCCTATGAGCAAAAAATTTAATAATAATAATAATAATATAATAATAATCCATGTATCTTTTCTTGGAGACTCAAAGGTTCTTTGAACAAACAAGCTTGGAAAGAGTCAGTTTCAAAAAGGCACATTAAGTGTCTTAAAATGTTCATGGGAAGTAGCACTGGCTTCCATCTTCTGCTATTCATAGCCCATTTAGAGCCCATCTATAAAGCGCAAGAGCTTTATTACTAAGATATATAGACTTTGCCCATCAGACTTACTTCTTAGTGTGTGTTTTTATTTTTATTTTTATGAAGAAGTTTCGGTTTTTGTCTCTCTGCCCTTATTTTCTCTGCATTATTTCATTATGCCTGTTGTTTAGAGATCCTAATATGATAGATGTTGCTCTCAGTATCCCTTTTCTGTACCTGACATAAGTACATTATCTGAGCAATTTCATATCTCCTGTTACTGTAAAACAGCCCCTTAGAGCTTTCTTTGAATTACAGCCATTACATAAACAGGGAACAGGGGAATCTCATTAGTAACAGGATGTCGCATTGCTAACAGACAGAGCAATTTTTCCTACTGAAAAAAACCTGGCTAGGTCAAAATAGCTTTTTCTCTAGGTCTTGAATGCATGTTATATCAAGTTGAGGGATATCAAATATTGATTCACTGGTTATTTGCAAGGAACAATTACTTCCTCCATAACTGCAAGCTACAGATTAAAATGTCCCATCATGAATTCTCCTGCAAATGAATTTAAATGTTTTACCCCAGTGGATCCCTGATGGGATGAGAGCAAGCAAGAACAAAAGGAGTTTTCTAACTATTCCAAGAAGTTGGAATCCAAGAACAATTGCAAGAAGGTGCAAGGACAAAGACTGTTTTCTCCATAGATCTCAGAACTTCTGTAAGATCACTGACCTTTTTAAGGATAAATTTTTAGAAAGTATAATCCCATATATTCCAATTGTGCTTTGGCATATATATTTAAAAAATAAAATAAAACAGCAGTACAAATATTAAACCTATGCATTATTGTTGAATGCTCTGAAAAGCAAGATGTTAACTGAACAATTTCTCTTGGTCCATTAACCTCTCTTTTCAGCATCTCTTTGATATCTCTACTAGTAGCTCTTGGACCAAAGGGGGGTGGGGGAGTTTGTGATCCTCCAGATATTGTTGAAATAGAGCATTCAGCATTGCAGCATGGCTCTCTATGGGCCGTGCTGTCTTGATGTGCTGGGAAATGTAGCTCAAGAGATCTGGAGGACTTCTGGCTCTCCATCTCTGTATTAAGAATATAGAATGGTGAAATGATGTCTCATTAGCTGTAAGTAGTAACCATCCTCAACTAGTCTCTCAGAGGTGCATGATTGGACAAGCAGCTGCAGAATCAACCCATTGGATATGAAAACAGGAGGTTCTGGAAGTTGTAGTTCATCTAAAGCAGCGGTTCTCAACCTGTGGGTCGTGACCCCGTTGGGGGTCGAATGACAATTTGCCAGGGGTCGCCTAAGACCATCGGAAATGTGGGAAGTATACTTGCGAGTCGAAGAATCGCGCTCCAATGGTTGACTCCACAAGCCAGCTGCCGGCTCTTCAAATTGCTAGCCGAATTCGGCTTCAGGTGCGATAAACTTAAATAGGGGAGGAGTCTCTGCTTTAATGCCTCTGTCCTCAAGGAAATCACAAGCAGTTCAGATCGCTAGCCAATACGGCTTCAGGAGCGATAAATTCAAAATGAAAATAATTGTACGGTTGCGGTCACCACATCGTGGGGAATTGTATTAAAGGGGTCGCAGCACTATAAAGGTTGAGAACCACTGATCTAGAGGATACCAAGTTTTGTCCCAAAGGTACTTTTTCAGAAAGCAACTGGACTTTCTGGTTTTTCTTTGAGGATGTTTCTCTTCTCATCCAAGAAGCTTCTTCAGCTCTGGATTTTCTTTGCTTTTCCTTGAAGACATGTTGCTTCTCATCCAAGAAGCTTCTTCACTTCTGACTGAAGAAAGCTTCTTGGGTAAGAAACAAAATGTCTTCAAGGAAAAACAAAGAAGTCCAGTTGCCTTTTGAAAAAAGCACCTTTGGGACAACCATGACCTGGATGACTGAGAATCTCCATAGACAAGTCATAGAAAGTATAGTAGTCTAAGTAAATCTTCCTATAAGTTGACACCAGGATGGGAGTTACAATTCCGTAAAAGGCTCTCCCCCTCCGACAACTGGGTCTGGGAAGTCTGTATCAAGCGTGGCCATGAAGCCTCTGCAGCTTTGCCAGATTCCTTTCAGATTTCTCAGGGCAGGCAGGAATCCAAGTTGTAACTTCAGCAAACCAGATGAGTCTTTGCTTGACTCAAAGTTGCTTGACTCAAGCTGATCCTTTATATAGGCTGTGGGGTGTGGCTCCATGACTCAGCACTTATCCAGGCCTCTCAGATGTCACCTCTCAGATCTCCAGAAGCGGGGATCCGTCCATTGTGGATTCCCTTCCTCTGAATCTGCTGCCAGTAATTCTAGCATGTGGCTGGCTCCCTGCTCACACGCTGTAGGAGTGAGGTTTGTTTGTTCATTCCCGACATTCTGTCCGGGCATGGTGCCAGGGCTGGGGGCTGGAGGCATGCCAGGCCGTTCCTCTTCATTATCAGACTCTGAATCTGATAGCAGGCCCGGGAGGAGGCGGGAGGGGCCCGGCTGAGGAGAGGAGGAGGACGAGGCACAACAAAGGCAATTTTGGACAGAGTCCCTCTGGTGAATGTAAAAATGTGTAATAATGAGCAGAGGCAAATGCTTTCTGAACTTGTGTCATTGAACACTGCTTTCAACATTTCCCCTCCTAATCACCCAGGGCAAAAGATGATTACCCAGGGGCTGGTACTTTTTTATTTTTATTTTTTAATGAAAGCAGAAAGTTAATTTTATCCTTATTCGCTGGTAGCTTTAAATGAGGTGCTAGGGATTGGGTTTGCAATAGATGTGCCCTAGAAGAGTTCCTTCTTCTTAAACATAAATAACAATGTGCTGTTCCTTAATAATGGAGAAGAGAGATGCATGATGCACTTGCAAATTACTAAAGCTTGGCTTTATAGCAGGGAAGAGCTCACTTCTGGCTGGAGGCCACACCTGGCCTTTGAGTTATATGCTGAGCCTGCATTTCTGGAGAAAGCCAGCTTGGTGCAGTGATTAAGGAGTTGGATCAATTCCAGGGAGACCCATCCTTTAATTTACCCTTAGCCACAGAAACTCACTGTGTGACTTTGGTCCAGCCACTTTATCTCTCATCTCCAACCTTTCTCACAAGGTTGTTATGGGAGAGGAATAGGAGGAGAGAGCATTGGGTATGCTACCTTGAAACTGCTCTAGGAAAGGCAGACTATAAATCTAACCAATAGAAAGAAAGAAATTCGTGAAAATGAATGGAGCTAAACTTTTTTTAACTTCTTAAAAAAAAGCTTTCCACTAATTTAGCAGAACCCCTAAGCATAATCTTTGAAAAAGTTTTCACGATCAGCTCCCTTCCCAAACTTTGGTCACTAGCCACGGTCATCCCTGTCTTCAAAAAAGGAGACCTCAGCCTAATTGAAAATTACAGACCAATCTCTTTATGCTGCGTCACCTGCAAAGTAATGGAATCAATCATCAACCAATCCATTACCCTCCACCTAGAAACAACCAACCTACTCTCTAATAAACAATTTGGTTTCAGAAAAAAATTACCCTGTAATTTACAACTTCTACACTGCAAAAACATATGGACTACAAATCTTGATCAGGGCAAAGCAATAGATGCAATTTACATAAACTTCTGTAAAGCTTTTGACTCTGTGGTACATGACAAACTTCTTCTAAAACTAAAATCCTATGGCATATCCGGACCCCACCACAATTGGATAACAGCGTTCCTATCAAACAGACAACAAGTGGTCAAAATAGGCAGTGCCCTATCAAATCCTGTTCCTGTCAATAGCAACGTTCCCCAAGGTAGCGTTCTTGGACCAACACTCTTCATATTATACATTAATGATCTCTGTGACCATATTATAAGCAATTGTGTTCTGTTTGCTGATGATGTTAAACTATTTAACACTACCAACAATACAGCTACCCTTCAAAAAGACCTTGACTTTGTGTCGGAATGGTCAAAAACTTGGCAACTCCAAATCTCAACCAACAAATGCTCTGTCTTACACATTGGGAAAAAAGAATCTGAACACTAAATACAAGCTCAATGGACACTACCTTATAGATGACCCCCACCCCGCTAAAGACCTTGGAGTTTTCATATCAAATGATCTAAATGCCAAAGCCCACTGCAACTACATCACAAAAAAGGCTTTAAGAGTTGTAAACTTAATTGGCCTATAACTTCTGAAGAAATTATAATGGCAATTAAACAATTAAAAATGGGGAAAACTCCCAGTACGGATGGGCTTACAGCAAATTATTATAGGAACGTACAGGATGAGATGCTAGGTCCACTTAAGGAATTATTTAATCAGATACAAATAGGAGGGGGAATACCCCCATCATGGAGAACTTCTTTTATTTCATTGATACCAAAAGAGGAACAGGATTGTTCTAAACCTGGGAATTATAGGCCGATTTCACTCTTGAATAATGATTTTAAGATTTTTGCTAAAATAATAGCAAGTAGATTAATGTTAGTTTTACAACGAAGAATTCACACTGATCAATCTGGATTTATAAAAGGTAGACAGATGAGAAATAATGTTAGGCAGATTGTAAATTTATTGGAATATTTAGAAAAGAAAAATTTTATTCCAGCAGCATTTATTTTTTTGGATGCAGAGAAAGCTTTTGATCGTTTGTATTGGGATTTTTTATTTAAATTAGTAGATAAAATGCAATTTGGTAATGGTTTTGTGAGAATAATTAGAGCGATCTATAGATAGCAAACAGCCCAGATAATAATTAATGGTAATTTAACAGA
The DNA here is from genome assembly GCF_028640845.1 of Ahaetulla prasina. Classification (NCBI taxonomy): domain Eukaryota; kingdom Metazoa; phylum Chordata; class Lepidosauria; order Squamata; family Colubridae; genus Ahaetulla; species Ahaetulla prasina. The sequence goes on along the minus strand of NC_080540.1, from coordinate 287,044,205 downwards.
AGTCTTTAAAAGCAGAGATAGACAGAGTCCAAAGGAAGACCAAACACGAGTTACCTGGCATTCAAATTAAACTGCAGTGATCCCATGTAGACTAGATTCACAGTAAAATTTATTTCTTCTGTAACATTTCATGAGAGTTTTTGAAGGAATGGGAGCAGGGGTGAAATGCTCCCAGTTCAGACCGGATCGCCCGATCCTGTAGCGATGGTGGTGGCTGGTTCAGAGAACCGGTAGCAAAAATCCCTGCCCATCCCCCCAATCGCCTGCTTGCCCGCTTGCTGCTTCTTTTAAAAAAATGCTTTTAAAAGGTAAAAAAAAGAGGCTCTGACTATCACAGCTGAGTCACGCAATTGTCAGAGCCTTTTTAAAAAACTTTTAAAAGCATTTTTTTTTACAACCCATTCAGCCGAATAGGTTGTAAAAAATGTTTTTAAAAGATAAAAAAAAAGATTGCGCACCATAGCTGATCACACACACACACCCTGCCCACTGTTCTACTTACCCCTTGCCTCCTTTTGGTGTGCCCTGAGCACACGCATGTTGCATTTGGTGCGCGGTGCACACTGCACATGCATGCATGCGGCGTGCATGCGCAGCCAGTGAACCGGTAATTCAGATTTCACCACTGAATGGGAGGGACAGTCAAGGGTCAGATTGAATCACCGTGCTACAGTTCCAATGACCACTGTACTGAGCTCAACACCCTGCCTTCTGAGTTTTTGCCTGGCTTTGGGATCTTCTTCCAAAACTAAAGGTAAAGGTTTCCCCTGTCCAGTCCTGTCCAACTCTAGGGGGCAGTGCTAATTTATGTTTCCTAGCCCTGGATGGGACGAGGTGGCTCAGTGGCTAAGATGCTGCGCTTGTCGATTGAAAGGTCGGCAGTTGAGAGGTTCAAATCCCTAGTGCTGCATAATGGAATGAGTTCCTGTTACTTGTCCCAGCTTCTGCCAACCTAACAGTTCAAAAGCACGTAAAAAATGCAAGCAGAAAAATACTTTGGTGGGAAGGTAACAGCATTCCGTGTGTCTTTGGTATTTAGTCATGCCGACCACATGACCATGGAGATGTCTTCGGACAGTGCTGGCTCTTTGGCTTTGAAATGGAGATGAGCACCACCCCCTAGAGTCAGGAACAACTAGCACATATGTACGAGGGGAACCTTTACCTTTACCTTTAGCCATGGGTGCAAGAATTCTCCAAAGATTCTTCTGTGGTCATGTGGCCAACATGACTATGCACCAAGGTGCATGGAACACTGTTACCTTCCCACTGAAGATAAGATGATACCTATTTATCTACTTGTATTCACATGCTTTAAAACTGCTAGATGGGCAGGAGCTGGGGCAAATAATGGGAGTGCACCCCATTGCGCAGCATTTGGGTCTTGAACCTGTTCTGTCAGCTTTCCAGCTGATAAGCTCAGCATCTTTAACCACTGAGCCATTGCGTCCAAACGAAATGCCAAAACAAAATGCAAGAAATTGCAAGAGGGATATAAGGAGTTTCACAGAGTATAGAATTCTATTGTGGAATTTGCAGAACTCAAACTTTGGAGTAAGCTACACATTTAAATGGCTTCAAAAAGAGACAGAGAGGATTGCTGAAGGATTGGGCTATGAGCAGATTCTGGTTTTGGCTGAAATTTGTTATTTCATGAATCACAGGCTGCTGGCCTTGAATGCATTTTCTAGGGACTTAAACAAGAGGAATGCTGGCCTCCTATATGTGTTTGTGAGCTTCCTGGACGGAATTGATGCTGTTCTGAGTTCCTTATGGTCATTCCCTAACAGTTTCCTCCATATGCTTGTACGTGCCCCTAGATTCTCCATATGTCCAATTGTGGAAATGAATCTGGCTCTAAAATTATTTGGAATCCTGAAATAACCAACCAGCAGTTTTGCAAAATTTGCAGTTTTGCAGACCAGAATTTCTAAACCGTTACCTGAAAGTCCTACTTTTTGCAAGCACAGTCCACTTACATATTTAAAAGATTTATATTGCTAGCCATCTTAAGCAACAAGAAGGAAACCAATAAATAAAACAGTAAAAAGAGCAAACAACAAGCAAAAACCCAGTGCCTAAGTCATCCCCTTGGGAAGCCCTGCCACAGGCTCAGTTGTTGTCCTTCCATACTATCTGTCTGTCTGTCCGTCCATCCATCCATCCATCCATCCATCCATCCATCCATCCATCCATCCATCCATCTATCTATCTATCTATCTAATCCTATTCCAGCTTCTCAGTAAGTGGTCAGGTTTTAAGGTCTTCTGAAAGACTAGAAAGGTGTGTGTCTGTCCAATTGCCAATGGGAAGATGTCCCACAAGTAGAGTAGCCATGGAAAAGCCATGCTTCCAAAACATGATTTCAAGGAGGCGACCATGGAGGAGTTTAGGAGCATGTCCAACATAGCTGGAATATTTGCCCATCTAGTAGGGTGGACAGATATCCTTAAGGAAAGGTGTGTCCCACAAAAAAAACAAAACAAAAAAAAAACACATCCTGTGCCATGTAACACTTCAAAGGTGATAAACAGCACCTTGAATTGCACTGGGAACATGTGAAGCTCACACCCTAATGGTGTAACATGGATGAGCCTATGGGCACCCAATACCGTGCAGGCCACTGCATTCTGGATGAGTTGTAAATTCTGAGTGCTCTTCAAGGGCAGACCCATGTAAAACATATTGCAGCAATCCATTACATACCGACGACACTGCACCCCAAACTAATGGATGACCTTTCCTAGCAGTTTCACTTACTTGTTCAAAAGGAGAAGTGAAAGGCTCAAGCCCTGAGGCACTCCACATTGGAAGAGCCTAGGGCTTGATCTCTCCTATCAACATCAACTGGAACCAGCCATGGAAGAAGGAGGAGAACCAGTAATGCAGTGCTTTCCACTTCCAATCCCCCAAAGCCAGTCCAGAAGGATACCATGGATGATGGTATCAAAAGCCACTGAGAGGCAGGAAAAACCAAAATTCAGGAGGGCCAGCACCCTCATCCTTCACCCTAAGACAGCAATTCTCAACCTGTGGGTCGCGACCCCATTGGGGGTCAAATGATGATTTGCCAGGGGTCGCCTAAGACCATCGGAAATATGGGAAGTATACTTGCGAGTCGAAGAATTGAGCTCCAATGGTTGACTCCACAAGCCGGCTGCAGGCTCTTCAAATTGCTAGCCTAATCTGGCTTCAGGCGCGATAAACTTAATAGGGGAGGAGTCTCTGCTTTAATGCCTCTGTCCTCAAGGCAATCGCAAGCAGTTCAGATTGCTAGCCAATACGGCTTCAGGCGCGATAAATTCAAAACGAAAATAATTTTACAGTTGGGGTCACCACATCGTGGGGAATTGTATTAAAGGGGTCGCAGCACTATAAAGGTTGAGAACCACTGCCCTAAGATGACCCCAATAACATTTCAGTGTTGTGCCCCAGCCTGAATCCAGACTGAAAAGTGTCCAAATAATCCACTTCATCCAAGGCTGTGGAAAAATGTAGTCTGGATTCCCAGGAGGGTCCGAGTCCGAGTCCTGATACCCCTTTTATTTAATTTACAGTGAATTCCTCTCCAGCAAAGTCTTTCCTCTCCCACAGTCTTTCAAGATAGTTCAAAATTACTGACCTTTATCAGGCTTGGAAAGTGGCCAGGCCGATAGCTTTCAGACGCAGCAATACTTGGCAAGAATGCAGTAATAAACCAGGGGTGAAATCCAGCAGGTTCTGATAGGTGCTGGAGAACCGGTAGCGGAAATTTTGAGTAGTTTGGAGAACTGGCAAATGCCCTCTCTGGCTGGCCCTAGAGTGGGGTGGGAATGGAGATTTTGCAATATCCTTCCTGCAGGAGTGGGGAGGGAATGGGGATTTTGCAGTATCCTTCTTCTGAAGTGGGGTAGGAATGGAGCTTTTGCAGTATCCTTCCCCTGCCATGCCCACCAAGCCACGGCCACCAAGCCACACCACGCCCACTAAGCCACACCCACAGAACCAGTAGTAAAAAATTTGGATTTCACCATTGTAATGAACTAATTGTCTCCTGCAGACTACACTTCCCTTTCGCTCTTATTTTATTACCTCTGAGAGGGGCCATTCATCAGCCACCTGTGCCCTTACTCCCAAGTCAACCTTTGTTCTTTAGCAGTTCCCTTCATCTGGCAACTCTGCGCATGCGCACACTGGGAACGGGCTCCAACTGTTTCTCTGCCTCAGTGATGTCTGACTCCAAAGGCAGCTGATAACTGGCCTCCGGCCCTGGCCCCCTCTCTGCCTCCAATGCAGAGCCCTCATCAGAGCCTTCTCCAGACTCCAGGACTGGCCCATGTTCCTCCCCAACCTCCTCACTGTCCAAATCTGCTGCCAGATCTGCTGGCCACTGGCGGGCCACAACAGGAGCACATTCTAGAGGAGCAGGAAAGGTTGTGTGTGGGGAAAGAGAGTTAAGACAGCTCCTCTCTAGGAGTTCTCATAATACATGCTCAAGTAGTTTTCTTTAGTCTGGCAAGATTCTTGTCTATAGGTGAACAATAATGAAGAAACTGCTCTGAAGTAACTCATTGTGTCATTCTTGGTTCCTTTGGCCTGGCACAACTACCCACTCAACAACCTTCTCCCAAAAGAGAAGGAAATCTGTCAAACTTCATGCCAATGTTTGAGGGGAAAACCCTAATTTCTTCTAAAATTATACAGGGTCCATCAGGTGTCCATCAATCTGCCTGTTATGTCCTCCTCGCCTCCGTCTGAACATTGGCTTAATTAGCCGGCTCTTATCAGCTCTGGCAGCAAAAGAGCCAGCGTCTGCCAAGAGCCCTCGTTAGCTGCCAAGACGCTGGTGAGTCACAACCTTCAGCTCTAGTCAATCCGTGGATTTGCCTGATACAAAGAGACATACCAGTTCTTGCTGCCTTTTATATCCTGTGGGGTGTGGCTCCATGACTCAGCACTTCCTAGGCCTGCCCCTCCCCTGCTTCTGTTGTTCCCTTCTCTCCTGCCTACGAAACCTAGGATTCAGCCAAGCCTGATTGCTGTCAGCTGGGTTTGCAGGCGTAAACCGGAAGAGTCAGGGGAAGGAGGCCTCATTATCTCTTTAGCCTGGCCTGCTTCTGGCTCCTGGAGCTGATCCAGGGAAGCCGGTGCTTCCAAGGTAAGTCCTGACAGCCCTTCCCCCTCACTGTCCAAGTCACTTTCTGGCAGCAGACCCGGCTCCGAGTCACTTTCTGGCAGCAGGCCTGGCTCCAAGGCACTTTCGGGCATGGGGCCAGATTCGGGGGCGGGAGCCACAACACAGCCAAGTTTATGAAAATAACTTTGCAAAGAAAAAAAAAGTCTTTGGGTCAGTAAATTATTGTAATACAGTAAAATGAACACACATTTTATGATCCGTTGCCCAAACAGTACATCATGTTTCTGACTAAATAGCGATACATAAAGATAGCAATTTGTATTATTTATTTCCACCAATCACAAATATCACATTGATAAATTTGATTTATGGAGGAAAATTTGAGCAATGAAGTTTTATGCCTTCTTCCTTTAAAAAGTGTGGAAAGGCACTTCCGCTACTGGGCCTGATTAAAAATAATTGACAACCATTTTGTGACCTCTCGTGCTAAAGCCAAGTCATGGGCTGTGTTCTGAATTTAATTAAAAAGCTTACAGATGAACGAGCAACATGAAAGTTAGAATTTCAGCTCAGCAGAAACGTGGACACTAATTATATCAGTAGCCAATGACCTCTGAGTTTCTTAGATAGATTATCAGCCATTAAAATGGTTATAGAAATACATAAAACTGTGCAGTTATTATGAAAAAAAACCAAGTGTATTTTCTCTCTGTCTGTCTGTCTGTCTGTCTGTCTGTCTCTCTCTCTCTCTCTCAGACACAAACACACACACACACATTTTTCCCCCTCTTTCTCTCCTCGCTTTGTTTTCATTTCCCTTTTTTTTTTTGGTTAATCAAGACTAAACTAGGAAAGATACCTGTACCTATTTAAAACAGCATCTCAGATTTTCACATTTGTCGTGAATGGGATAATAAGAAAATGGCATAAATATTTCAAGGCTTTCTCAAATCAACTGTATGCACTCTCATAATAGCAAGAAACCATGCTGCTGATTGTCAGTGCTTATGGCAAAAAGAAGCTATGGTGGGTATAAAACAGGATTTGTGGCCTTGGGGTTTTAAGTTGCTCATCTACGGTTTCAAGGTGTACCCCTTATCATAATGCTGTCGAGACATTCCTTGTTTAATGAACGTTCTTTGGCAACCATCCAAAATTACAATGATGCTGGATCAGTGGTCCTCATAATTGACAGCCATTGCAGCATCTTGCAATTGCATGTGATCACAATGTGTGACTTTCCCTGCTGGCTTTTGACAGGCAGAGTCCATGGGGAAGCCATAGGTAAAGTCAATGGGGAAGCCACAGGAAGTCACCAGTCTGGTCACAAAGTTTGTATGTAAAGTCTTCGCATAATGACCTGCACAGCCTTCGCTTAATGATGGCAGTCAGGACTGCTGGAACGGCCATCACTAAGTATAGTCAAGTGATTTTTTTTTTATTTATGACCACGTTCCATTCTGCAGTGTTGTTGAATGAGGAACACCTGTAATCTGAATGGAAGTTGATAAGTCACAGATAGTTCTTGCTTAACAACCACAATTGGGACTGGAAACTCTGTCACTAAGTGACATAGTCATTAAGTGAGAATTGCATGACTACAAAGGATTTATGATCTCATGGCTGCCATGGGTCATTAAGCAAGTGACCCACAGTCATTACACAAGATATCACATGACTGCATTTTGCTGCTGGCTTATCTATTGGCTCTGCTTGTTAGAAGCCAGCTGGGAAGTGCTCATATCTCAACCATAAAGATGCTTCAGCAGTTGTAAGTGCAAGGACTTACTTTTTCAGCAGTGTTGTAATTCCAAATGGTTGTTAAACAGAGCAGCCATTAAGTGAGAACGATCTGTATGCGTCACAGCAGCATAACCCTTATTCTCTCTTACCAGCTATTTTGAGTAAAAAAAAGGTACTTTGCCACATATGACTGAATTTACCTGAATAGAATAGAATAGAATAGAATAGAATAGAATAGAATAGAATAGAATAGAATAACAGAGTTGGAAGGGACCTTGGAGATCTTCTAGTCCAACCCCCTGTTTAGGCAGGAAACCTTACACCACAACCAGACAAATGATTATCCAACCTCTTCTTAAAAACTTCCAGTGTTGCAGCATTCACAACTTCTGGAGGCAAGTTGTTCCACTGATTAATTGTTCTAACTGTCAGGAAATTTCTCCTTAGTTCTAAGTTGCTTTTCTCCTTGATTAGTTTCCACCTATTGCTTCTTGTCCTGCCCTCAGGTGCTTTGGAGAATAGCTTGACTCCCTCTTCTTTGTGGCAGCCCCTGAGATATTGGAACACTGCTATCATGTCTCCCCTAGTCAATTAGACTTCAGCTCCAGTTCCTTTTCCCTGAATTGTGTAAAAACATCTGACGGAATGGCTAATATAGGTACGCAGGAGAGTTACTGCTGACATTGTCCCACCCCCACTTCTTGGTTAAGTTCTTCCTCAAGTCAGTTTTAGATAGAGCTAGAAAACTAAGAACTGTGTGGAGCAGGGGTCTCCAACCTTGGTCCCTTTAAGACTTGTGGACTTCAACTCCCAGAGTTCCTCAGCCAACTTTGCTGGCTGAGGGACTCTGGGAGTTGAAGTCCACAAGTCTTAAAGGGACCAAGGTTGGAGACCCCTGGTGTGGAGGCCATTCAGATAGTTCAGACTGTTCTCAAGTTGCAAATTACTTCATTATACACCTCTGTTCTTTGCACACATTAAAGCTTTCTTTTGCAGGGCACAGACATTTCAAACATAAGATGCTAGGCGAAAATGCTCCCACATTCTCCTTTCTATTAAAAAAGCCTGGCCATTAATCAGAAATAACACTGCAGTCTCCTACAACAGTTCCATGGAAGTGCAAAATTGTTATGAGGATATAGCACAAATGAGAAAAAGTGTGCGCAAGAGAGCGACTATACATAGGTTGTTCAATTACGGTACCATTCTTGCTTCAGTGTCACATTCTATCTTATTTTTTATTTATTTTTGTCACAACATTATATACAAGCACATATAATGAAAGAAAAACAATAGGACAGGAACGGTAGGCACTTTTGTGCACTTATGCACGCACCTTATAGTCCTCTTAGGAATGGGGTGAGGTCTATGGTAGACAGTTTTTGGTTAAAACTTTTGGGAATTTGAGAAGAGACCACAGAGTCAGGTAGTGTGTTCCAAGTATTGACAACTCTGTTACTAAAGTCATATTTTCTGCAATCAAGATTGAAGCGGTTAACATTAAGTCTGAATCTATTGTTTGCTCTTGTGTTATTGCGATTGAAGCTGAAGTAGTCTTTAACAGGAAGGGCATTGCAATAGATGATGTTGTGTGTTAAACACAGGTCATGTCGGAGTCGGCGGAGTTCTAAATTTTCTAATCCCAGGATTTCAAGTGTGGTGGTATAAGGTATGTTGTTTATAGAGGAGCGGAGAACTCTTCTTGTAAAATATTTCTGGACTCGTTCAATTGTATTAATGTCAGAGTGTAGTGTAGTTTTTTTGGAAAAGATCACAATATTAATATAAATATTGTGATATTTTTGGAAAATATCACAATGCTGCAAATGAAGCTGTGGAATATTATTCCCCTTGTGAACATTTTTTTAAAGTGTTGTGGAGACATAGACTTTTGGGAGAGATAAGTAACCTTTTCAGAGCGGTAAACACATCTGGACTTTTAAGAAGTTGCTTGGAAGTTCTTAACAGGGACCTTATCCACAGGAATTTGCCTCTTTGTTATCTGGCTGTAATGATAGAAGAGAAGAGAATTTTTTATTGGCCAGGTGTGATTGGACACACAAGGAATTTGTCTTGATGCATCTACTCTCAGTGTACATAAAAGAAAAGATATGTTCATCAAAAATCATAAGGTACAACATTTAATGATAGTCATAGAGTACAAATAAGCAATCAGGAACCAATCAATATTAATATAAATCGTAAGAATACAAGCAACAAAGTTATAGTCATACAGTTATAGGTGGAAGGAGATGGGTGATAGGAATAATGAGAAGATTAATAGTAGTGGAGATTTAGTAAATAGTTTGACAGTGTTGAGGGAATTATTTGTTTAGCAGAGTGATGGCATTCGGGAAGAAACTGTTCTTGTGTCTAGTTGTTCTGGTGTGCAGTGCTCTGTAGCGTCGTTTTGAGGGTAGGAGTTGAAACAGTTTATATCCAGGATGTGAGGGGTCTGTAAATATTTTCACATGATGGATCTGGACCATCGTAAATCACTGCCGAAGTTGAAGTGTCTACCATCACTCAACCCTTTCTCCCTAGGAAACTCCTTAGTTTGTTTGTTTCTTTGTTTTTGCCCTGGGCAGACAGACTCTTTTTCAAAAAAAAACAACAACCAAAAACCACCCATCCCTTTTAATTTCAAATGCTTTGGTAGTTTAATTTGGCTCAGAAGTTTCTTCTATAAATAAAAGTGATGGTGGAGAAATTTTATTTCACATCTTGCTACCTTAATTTAAGGGCTGTTAGTTCAAAAAAAAAAATCTCTTAAAAATAATAAAAGAAAATGGGTAAAGATATCCATGTGTCTAGGGCAGGGGTGTCAAACTCAAGGCCCGGGGACTGGATCCGGTCTGTGGGGTGCTTAGATCTGTCCCGTGAGGCAGCCCTGGAAACAGCAAAGGACTGGCCCGTGGTGCCTCTGCCAATGAAAATGGACTCCTGAGCTCCGTTTTAGGCTGTGACAGCCTCCTGCAACCCTCTGCCAATGAAAACGTAGCTCTGTTTTTGCTGGCAGAAGGTTCAGGAGGCTGTTGCAGCCAAAAATGGAGCTTGGGAGCCTGTTTTCTCTGGCAGAGTGCTTCGGCCACCACAGGCGGCCCCGACATGAGTGACATCAAGCTGGCCACGCCCATCCGGGCCATGCACATACACACACACACCGAAGTCAAACACAATCCTGATGCTGCCTTCAATGAAATTGAGTTTGACACCCCTGGTCTAAGGTGATTCCTTATGAACACCCTTTCGACCTGATCCTTCAGGATAAGAGCTATAGATCAGGGGTGTCAAGTTGGCAGCCCACAGGCTAGATGTGTCACCTGCAGACCACACCTACCCCAGTTCCATGAAGGGAAAAATGTCATGATACATCACGTGATGGCAACATGATGCCGCGAGTTTGACACCCCTGGTCTAAGGTGATTCCTTATGAACACCCTTTCGACCTGATCCTTCAGGATAAGAGCTATAGATCAGGGGTGTCAAGTTGGCAGCCCACAGGCTAGATGTGTCACCTGCAGACCACACCTACCCCAGTTCCATGAAGGGAAAAATGTCATGATACATCACGTGATGGCAACGTGATGCCGCGAGTTTGACACCCCTGCTGTAGATGCTTCTCCACCCAATTCAGCAGGCGTCTCTGATCTGGGGGAGTTTGGTCTCTCAGATTGGATGATGGTTACATTTTTCTTAAGTCATTTGCACACAGGGATGATTGCAAGCAAGACCTGCAATAAAATATTATGATATGGATTCCTTATGTTCAGGATGCTTCATTACTTGCCCCTCCCATTTTTAGGGTTTTTTTTTTCCATATCAATTTCTATTGTTCTATTCTGAGGGAGAGAGGATTCTTCTCAACATTATCATTATTTTTTGATAAAAAATAAATAAAAGGCTGCTTTAAAGAGTTAATCTCATTAAAGCAGCTGTGTCCATTTGGAGGCTCTCAGCAAAATCTTTAAAGAAGTGCTGGGTTTTACAACTATGTAATCCAGAATGTTTCTTATGAATCATTTTCAAAACATACATAGCTTTTGATGAGGCATTTTGTCCTTCCTTCCTTCCTTCCTTCCTTCCTTCCTTCCTTCCTTCCTTCCTTCCTTCCTTCCTTCCTTCCTTCCTTCCTTCCTTTCCTCCCTCCCTCCCTCCCTCCTTATTTCCCTCCCTCTTTCCCTTCCCCTTTCTCCCACTTCTTTCTTTTTTCCTTCCTTCCTTCCCTCCCTCCTTCTTTCTCTTCCCCTTTCTCCCACTTCTTCCTTCCTTCCCTCCCTCTTTCCCTCCTCCCTCCCTCCCTCCCTCTTTCCTTCTCCTTTCTCCCACTTCTTCCTTCCTTCCTTCCTTCCTTCCTTCCTTCCTTCCTTCCTTCCTTCCTTCCCTCCCTCCCTCCCTTTTTCCCTCCCTCCCGCTTTCCCTTTCTCCTACTTCTTCCTTCCTTCCTGCCTTCCTTTCCTTTCCTTTCCTTTCCTTTCCTTTCCTTTCCTTTCCTTTCCTTTCAAAATCCACGTATACAAGGTTAACAATGTCACTTCCATCCACGTGACCATTGGCATTCTCAATACAAAACAAAACAAAAATGGCTGAAGCAGGATTTACCTTGGCAGAATCCACACGGATGTTCTTACAGCGGTCTTGCTCCTCTATGTGCTGGGTTATTTTTTTCTTGGTTACATTTTCTACCCAAGGTCTGGAACAGCCATTAAGCCAACTGGCCTATAATTTCCCAGATCTCCCCTGGATGTCTTTTGGAAAATTTGTGACTCGTTGACTACCTTCCAGTCATCTGCAACTGAGCTACTTACAACGGATGCCCAACAGGCAGTTAGGTACGTATTTGACACTCTAAACAATAAAGTGGTTTGTAGAATTTATCTAAAGTCAGAATTGACTTGACAGATAGTGATATGATTCAGACCCTATGGCGTTCTCCATAGTTGTTCAGTCTGATTCGTCAGAAATGAAAGATTGTTTCAAAGGAGATCTTCAGGGGGAAAGGTGCAGATATTATTATTATTATTATTATTACTTCTTTCACATTTCAGTAATATAATCTGGAAGATTGTATGTCCAGAGGAGGGAATATGTCTTCCTTTCTTTCTCATATCAAACTCATAGACAGCCACGGGAGATTAAAAAAATATATGCTCATTAGGAAGAGATTTGATGAGGATTTTAATATGATAAAAACTCATAATAAAATACAAGAAATCCTGGTTTAAGCTATTGCTGGATTATGAATTATTGTCCTCCTGGGCCATTCTGTTCTCAAAAAAGAAGAAGAAGCAGCCAATGTTTAGACTGTGATTTGGGTTTTGTTTTTTTCCCCTCCCTCATACAATGAATTTAAAAAAATGGTATTGCCGACTGAATATTTTAAAATTACCCAGGGTGCAAATACCTTAATATTGAAATATATCTTGAGTACAAAGATAAAAGAAGAAACTTTTGTTTTGTATTTTCTTTTTCCTTTCCTGAAGTCTGAATGAGACAGAATTATTTAAAAAAAAACCTTAAACAGTGATAGAAATTACATGCACACTAGATAAGGTTGATTATGACAAATTTCTTGCGAGTGAAAAGATAAGGAAAGAAAAAGGAAGTAGGAAGGAAGCAGAGAGCAATAAAACTTAAGGAATTGTGTAATGTAAAAGGGGCAGAATTGTTGTTATAAGCCCCAGATGGAATGGAAATGATTTAAGGAGGAAAAAATACCCCATGGTTGCTAGTTTGTCAAAGGCAGTGTTTCTCAGCTATGGCAACTTTAAGATCTTAGAAAACTCAGAACTAAGCCGCCTTCAGTACGACCTAAGTGTAGCTCATAAAATTATCTGCTACAATGACCTACCTGTCAATGTAGGACAGGTACCTGTTACTTCAGCTTCAACCACAACAATACACGAGTACACAATAGATACAAACTTAAAGTGAACCACTCCACTCGATTGCAGAAAATATGACTTTGGTAACAGAGTGGTCAATGCCTAGAATGCACTACCTGACTCTGTGGTTTCTTTCCCAACCCCCCAAAATTTTAACCTAAGACTGTCTACTGTTGACCTCACCCCATTCCTAAGAGGTCTGTAAGGGGTGTGCATAAGAGCACCAGCGTGCCTACCATCCCTGTCCTAATGTTTCCTCTATTTGTATCTATTTTATGTATTCAATTCATGCTTATACTTATATATATTACCTAATATGTTCTTGACAAATAAAAATAAATGAATGAATGAATGAATGAATGAATAAATAAATAAATAAATAAATAAATAAATAAATGTGTGGACTTTGACACCCAGGATTCCCCAGCCAGCAATTCTGAGAGTTGAAGTCCACATATCTGTTGCCAAGGCTTAGAAATGCTGATCAAAGGCAGTAGTACACCCTCGCCTTGCATTTCTATTGCTCTCACAGCCATAAGAATTACCAAAAACATTCACATGACCCTTTCCAAGGCTCTTTCCAGAATCTCAACATATTGTGATGACTAAAATTGGATGCAGTATTCCAAGGGTGGTCTTATCAAGGCATTATAAAGCTGTAATATCACTTCTCATATAAAACACGAAGAATGGTTGCTGGAACTGGGTATGTCTAGTCTGATGAAAAGAAGGACTAGGGGAGACATGATAGCAGTCTTCCAATATCTCAGGGGCTGCCACAAAGAAGAGGGAGTCAAGCTATTCTCCAAAGCACCTGAAGGCAGGACAAGAAGCAATGGGTGGAAACTAATCAAGGAGAGAAACAACCTAGAACTAAGGAGAAATTTCCTGGCAGTTAGAACAATTAATCAGAGGAACAACCTGCCTCCAGAAGTTGTGAATGCTCCAACACTGAAAGTTTTTAAGAAGATGTTGGATTACCATTTGTCTGAAGGGGTGTAGAGGGTTGGACTAGAAGACCTCCAAGGTCCTTTCCAACTTTGTTATTCTAGTTCTATTTCTCATGATCTTGATTCTATCTTTTTTTTAATTTTATTTATTTATTTATTTATTTGTCAAACACAACAGTATATATAAGTATAAGCATGAAATAATCATACGAATTGGATACAATCAAAGGGAACATTAGGACAGGAACGGTAGGCACACTGGTGCTCTTATGTACGCCCCTTACAGATCTCTTAGGAATGGGGTGAGATCAATAGTAGATAGTCTTTGGTTAAAGCTTTGAGGATTTTGGGAAGAAACCACAGAGTCAGGTAGTGCATTAACAACTCTGTTACTGAAGTCATATTTTCTACAGTCAAGATTGGAGTGGTTCACATTAAGTTTAAATCTATTGTGTGCTCGTGTATTGTTACGATTGAAGCTGAAGTAGTCTTCGACAGGAAGGACATTGTAGCAGATGATTTTATGAGTTATACTCAGGTCATGCCGAAGGCGGCAGAGTTCTAAATTTTCTTAACCCAGGATTTCAAGTCTGATGGCATAAGGTATTTTGTTGTGAACAGAGGAGTGGAGAACTCTTCTTGTAAAATATTTCTGGACACGCTCAATTGTATTAATGTCCAAAATGAGGTGTGGGTTCCAGACAGGCGAGCTGTATTCGAAAATTGGTCTAGCAAATGTTTTGTATGCTCTGGTTGTAGTGTAGTGTTTTTGGAAAAGAAGCTACGTAAGATTAAGTTTTCCTTCTGTTTACAGCTCAGTAAACATATTGGACTGTTGTAAAAGGAGGTGCTAGCAAAGCTAGGTGCTTGTTCATCTCCTGTGCTTCATATCTTGCACAGTGGGAAGAGGTGCTGAAGTCTGCCTGCCTGCCTGCCTGCCTGCCTGCCTGCCTGCCTGCCTATCTATCTATCTATCTATCTATCTATCTATCTATCTATCTATCTATCTATCTATCTATCTATCTATCTATCTATCTATCTATCATCTATTTATTATCTATCTATCTATCTATCTATCTATCTATCTATCTATCATCTATCTATCTATCTATCTACTATCTATCTATCTATCTATCTATCTATCTATCTATCATCTATCTATCTATCATCTATTTATTATCTATCTATCTATCTATCTATCTATCATCTATCTATCTATCTATCTACTATCTATCTATCTATCTATCTATCTATCTATCATCTATCTATCTATCATCTATTTATTATCTATCTATCTATCTATCTATCTATCTATCTATCTATCTATCTATCTATCTATCTATCTATCTATCTATCTATCTAGGCTGGATTATTGCAATGCTCTCTACATGGGGCTGCCCTTGAGGTGCACCCGGAGGCTGCAGTTAGTCCAGAATGCGGACTCTTGTAGTAATGTGAGCGCTCGTGGCTCCCACGTGACATCGCTGCTCCGTAGCTTGCACTGGCTTCCTGTGGTCTCGGTGCGCTTCAAGATTTTGGTAACTATCTTTAAAGCGCTCCATGGCTTAAGACCCGGTACTTACGAGACCGCCTGCTGTTACCCTTTGCCTCCCACCGACCCGTGCGTGCACAGAGAGGGTCTCCTCAGGGTGCCGTCCGCCAAACAATGTCGGCTGGCGGCCCCCAGGAGTAGGGCCTTCTCTGTGGGGGCAGTGACGCTCTGGAACGAACTTCCCCCCGGCCTGCGTCAAGTGCCTGATCTTCGGACCTTCCGTCGTGAGCTCAAAACATATTTATTCATTAAAGCGGGACTGGCATAATTAGGGATGTATTTTAATTGGGTTTTTTAATTTTTTAACTTCTTAATTTAAATTTTAATAATCAGCCTTTAAAATTTGCTCTTTTTAATTGTTGTTTTAAATTGTATACATTCTTGTTTTATTTTGGCTGTACACCGCCCTGAGTCCTTCGGGAGAAGGGCGGTATAAAAATTTAATAAATAAATAAATAAATAAATAAATATCTATCTATCTATCTGAGTTAGAAGACCTATGTATCACCTGCAAAGTTTCTTGAGTGGATTGTTTGTTGCTAAATTATTGAGCTTAAAAGACTATCATTATGACCATTGTCTATTTCCCACAGTGGTTCCCATTTACCGCATAAAGTTTCAGATGCACACCAATAGTCATGTATTGTTTTACCTCTTTTCGGAAGGACAGAGACTAGCCAACCAGTTTACAAAGCACAGGATGATTTTGGGCAACTAGAAATCAGACCATCTGTTTCAATGGCTGTGCTCACATGTTGGGAAACGATCAAAACCAATTTAAGGCTATGTGAAATCCCTAGAAAAAATCAGCCCATCCCAAAATCCTAGAGCTGTCTTTAAACTGTCCCTTTGAGGAAAAAATGATAGAGGCCATTTAAGGATAGGGAGTCTCATTTGTTTCCTTTGTAAATTAATTTTCATATCTCTTTAAATTCTTTGGAATTGTTTCTTAATAGATACTGCCAAATTTGCCAGTGGGCAAAATTGAATGGCAAATCCGCTCCCCAGTTTGTGGAAATTAGAAACCAAGAATTATGTTCCTGGAATCGGTGTAATTGTGCGTGCTCACATTTATCCATCTGTCCATTAACTGGAATACTAATTTTGGTTACTGGAAGTTCAACTCTGAGGAATTGCTACCTAATCTCAGATCCTAAAATCAAGAGGAGTGTTAAAGTCATACTACCCCCTGTACAATATAGCAAATGTTTTGTGAAAATCACTTCATTTAAATAACTGAATAATAGTAATTGCAGGAATTAAACCAGGAGAGGGAAACTGTAACAAAAACAGAGAGAAGCAATTGAGATCTTAGTGAGTGGGCAAGGAAAAACAATTTTCTTCCAGAAGGCTGTGAATGCTCCAACCCCTGAAGTTTTAAAGAAGAGATTTGAAAACCTGAAATAGGGTTTCCTGCCTGAGCAGGAAGTTGGACTAGAAGGTCCCTCCCAACCCTGTTATTCTATTAAAGTTGGAAAAATAAGAGATTCTAAGTGGATCAAGGGATTGTCCTTGATCAGACCAACATTCTGTCCACTCCAACTTTGTCTCCGTGATGCCAATAAAAGATTGAGATTTTGTGTTATTTCATTGCTCTTCATTGCTTGTTCTATATACAGCACAAATAGAGCCTCTGGTGGCTCAGACTGCTAAGACAGTCTGTTATTAACACAGCTATTAACACAGCTGCTTGCAATTACTGCAGGTTCAAATCCCACCAGGCCCAAGGTTGACTCAGCCTTCCATCCTTTATAAGGTAGGTAAAATGAGGACCCAGATTGTTGGGGGCAATAAGTTGACTTTGTATATAATATACAAATGGATGAAGACTATTGCTTGACATAGTGTAAGTTGCCCTGAGTCTTCGGAGAAGGGCGGGATATAAATGCAAATTAAAAAAAAAATTGGTTGTGAAACCAGTCTGGTTTCAGACCCGGATACAGCACCGAGACGGCTTTGGTCGCGTTGGTAGATGACCTCTGGAGAGCCCGGGACAGGGGTTGTTCCTCTGTCCTGGTTCTATTAGATCTCTCGGCGGCTTTTGATACCATCGACCATGAGTCCTTCGGGAGAAGGGCGGTATAAAAATTTAAATAATAAATAAAAATAAATGGTATCCTGCTGCGACGGTTGGAGGGATTGGGGGTGGGAGGCACCGTTTATCGGTGGTTCTCCTCCTATCTCTCTGACCGTTCGCAGACGGTGTTGGCAGGGGGGCAGAGGTCGACCCCAAGGCGCCTCACTTGTGGGGTGCCTCAGGGGTCTGTTCTCTCACCTCTCCTGTTCAACATCTATATGAAGCCGCTGGGTGAGGTTATCCGTGGTTTTGGGGTGGATTATCATCTGTACGCTGATGATACTCAGCTGTACATTTCCACCCCGAACCACCCCAACGAAGCCGTTGAGGTGATGGGCCGGTGTCTTGAGGCCATGCGGGTCTGGATGGGGAGGAACAGGCTCCGACTCAACCCTTCCAAGACAGAGTGGCTGTGGGTTCCGGCGTCCCGGTACAGTCAGCTTACACCATCGCTGATTGTGGGGGAGGAAGTCCTGACCCCTAGGGAGGGAGTGCACAACTTAGGCGTTCTCCTGGACGATCGGCTGTCCTTAGAGGATCATTTGACGGCTGTCGCCAGGGGAGCATTTTATCAGGTTCACCTGATTCGCCAGTTGCGCCCCTTCCTTGACCGGGACGCCTTACGCATGGTCACTCACGCCCTCGTCACTTCCCGCCTGGACTATTGCAATGCTCTCTACATGGGGCTCCCCTTGAAGAGCACCCGGAGGCTCCAGTTAGTCCAGAATGCGGCCGCCCGGGTGATAGAGGGAGCACTGCATTGCTCCCATATAACACCCATCCTGCGCGGTCTACACTGGCTACCGGTAGCCTTCTGGGTGCAATTCAAGGTTTTGGTTACCATCTTTAAAGCGCTCCATGGCTTAGTTCTGGGATACCTTCGAGACAGCCTTCTGCCACTGATTGCCTCCCCACGACCCGTGCGCTCCCACAGAGTGGGCCTCCTCAGGGTGCCGTCGACCAAACAATGTAGGTTGGCGACCCCCAGGGGGATGGCCTTCTCTGTGGCAGCACCAGCCCTGTGGAACGAGCTTCCTCCGGGATTACGACAACTCCCCGACCTCCGGACCTTCAGACGTGAACTGAAGACTTTATTATTTCAGCGCGCTGGA
The DNA here is from genome assembly GCF_028640845.1 of Ahaetulla prasina. Classification (NCBI taxonomy): domain Eukaryota; kingdom Metazoa; phylum Chordata; class Lepidosauria; order Squamata; family Colubridae; genus Ahaetulla; species Ahaetulla prasina. The sequence goes on along the minus strand of NC_080540.1, from coordinate 287,025,770 downwards.
CTAGCCTAAGAATAAAATGTTTTAACTAAATTTTAAGGGTTTTTTAATGGGTTTTTATCGTTTTTAGTGATTTGGCTATGATAATATTTAGTTTTAATTGGGTTTTTAATGCTTATTTATTATATTGTTTTTTAATATGCCTGTGAACCGCCCTGAGTCCTACAGGAGATGGTGCGGTATAAAAGTATGATAGATAAATAAATAAATAAATAAATAAATAAATAAATAAATAAATAAATAAATAAATAAATAAATAAATAAATAAATAAATAAATAAATAAATAAATAAATAAGAGACCTCCAACCTTCCAGAGCAAATTCTGGGGAAAGCAAGTTAATCAAACTCATTGTGTTTGTGCAAGCTATCATTAAGGGTTAAATTGCAACCTATGACCATCATTTGTGCTGTAAATGTTGTACCTTTGATGAAGGTATTTTTTCTTTCTTTTTCTTTTCTTTTATGTACACTGAGAGCATATGCACCAAAACAAATTCCTTGTGTGTCCAATCACACTTGGCCAATAAAATTCTATTCTATTCTATTTCTATTTTCCATTGGTGAACGGAAGCAGTAGAGTACTCTCCAGTGGTGGGTTTCAAATTTTTTACGACCGGTTCTGTGGGTGTGGCTTGGTGGGCGTGGCATGGGTTGGTGGGCATGGGTTGGTATGTGTGGTAGGGGAAGGATACTATAAAATCTCCATTCCTACCCCACTCCAGGGGAAGGATACTGGAAAAATCCCCATTTCCTCCCAATCAGCTGGGACTCGGGAAGTAGAGAATAGATGGGGGGACGGGGCCAGTCAGAATTTCTACTACCAGTTCTCTGAACTACTCAAAATTTCTGCTGCCGATTCTCCAGAACTGGTCAGAACCTACTGAAACCTACTTCTGGTACTCTCATATAGATGCAAAGAAAATAAAGAGAACAGAGATTCGTCCCCCAGATAATTAATAATTAAAGTTGTATTACAATCTATAGCCCAGTATTAAGATAAGAACAAAAAAAGTAAATATTACAGAAGACATGGCTGCAAGAATGAATAGTACATAACTGCAGCACATCGACCCTAAATAATTCTTGACTCATGAGATAGTCCTTCCTTCTAGCAACACGTTGCTTCCTCATTGTAATAGCCATTGTCAACCTTGGCTACTAACAGAGTAATCACTGGAAAATTATCTTCCAAGTATTACTGTCTTTGACATTAAATGGAGCAGATCTGCCTGGCTGTGCCATCACTATAGGCCAGGGGTGTTAAACTCAATTTCATTGAAGGCTGCCTCAGGGCTGTGATTGACCTCAGGGGGCCAGCTGGGCGTGGCTAACTGGGTGGATGTGGCTGACTGGGTTGGCGTAGCCAGCTTGACGCCACTCATTGGGCATGACTAACTGGATGGGCATGGCCAAGTGGGAGGGCATGGCCAGCTTGATGCCACTCCCCAAACTGCTGACATGTTTCCTCTTCACATTAGGTAGACCAGGCCAAAGCCATGCTGGCCCGATGTTTCCTCTTCGCGTTGGGTAGACTGGGCCGAAGCCGCATTGGATAGACCAGGGTGAAGCCGTATTGGATAGACCGGGCTGAAGCTGCATTGGGTAGACTGGGCCGAAGCCACATTGGATAGATCAGGGTGAAGCCGTATTGGATAGACCGGGGTGAAGCTACATTGGGTAGACTGGGCCAAAGCAACATGGTCTACATTTTCCAGGACGGCCCCGTGGGCTGGATCTGACTTCACTGCGGGCCAAATTCGGCCCACAGACCTTGAGTTTGACACCCCTGCTATAGGCCTAATCATTTGCTGGCAAAATGCAAATTTACAAATTGCAAAACAGAAAAACCTGTTCCAGAGATTTCTCTTCTCAAAACCAAAATCTCAAGGGCGGGAGCACCCCGTGGTATCTTCCCTGCAGAACTCGTGCAGGGTCTTCCCAAGTGAAACGCACACTGAGTCTTTTCAACTGAAAGCAGCTTGATCGTTTCTGAAAGCTTCCAAGATAAGCAGCTGGCCAAAATGCTGCTTCAAATCAAAAACGCTCAAACGGTTTGGTGAACATTTGAGCAAGTCTAAATAGAAAGATCCTGAAGGGGAAGTCTTGCCAAGTCTTTGCTTGGTTAGCGCAACTGCAGAATGTTATCCCATCTGATCAAGAAAGTCAGCTCCGTTTAATGAAGTCTTGGGGCTACTAATGTGCCTGAGTATTTGTGGCCATCTGCAGAAAGACAATAGTTCTGAGTTTGTCTCGGTTCGTCTATTCTCTCAAGTCAGAGATTTAGGCCGAGCAGTCATGTCCTTATCTTTTTACAATATGTCCTGGCTTGTTTCCAAGTAGAATGACTTCATGGGGAGCAGATTTCATACAGAACAGCTTGTATGAGTCTAACTTGGGGACTACTTAAATTTGAAGACAACTCCTTGATCTTAAAAAAAAATAGTTCAAAGAGAGAAAGAGAGAGAGAGAGAAGGAGAAGTGGAGGCGGAGGTGGAGATGGAAAGAGAAGGAGGCAGGGAGGGAGGGAGGAGGGAGAAAGGTCACCTGGAATATTTTACTAATTGTGGGAATATAGCCATTTTATTATAAAAGATCTGAAGAAGAATTTGAATCATTGATACTTTCTGAGTAACTTCAGAGAAGCCTTTAATGATGGAAGGAACTGATTAAGAACAAAATACACAACTTTGAGAAAACTTTAACCTCATTGTTCAAATTCGCTTTGTTACCGCTTACACAGAGTTCTGAAACTGAACACTTTATTTAGCATATCTGATAAGAAATTGCCTCCAAAATAAGAAGGAAATTCTTTCTCTGAGTAACTGAGCATTTTTGATAAATAAATAAAATAAATTATAATAGCAAATGCTTAAACCCTGGACAGAAACAAAATCCCCTCATTTATACATAAAATATCAGATTTTCTTCTTACCTAGTTTGGCAAATGTCCATCAGATTTCATTTAGTATCTTTTCAGTATCATAGAGATATAAAAGGAATAAGGAATGGAATATTTTCAAGTTTTAGAGTTGTGTCAGAGCAGTACCTCTTCCCAGCAGAAAAGTAAAAGTCTGAATAAAATTGTGTACAAGTGTTGTGGTAGAAATATCAGGGGAGATGGAGGCAATTGAGAACCAGAGCTACAGGCTGCGATGAAGGATTATGTAAAACTGGAGTTTTCACTAGAATGCAAAATGAATTCCATCTTCCTGTTACGGTCAACAGTTCTCAACAAAATGTTACCTCCATTTCCTATGTTGTCATTCCCCATGATCATTAAATGACAGCGCAAACTCCCACAATTATTTCAAATGAGCTCATTTAGTGTTGAAAGCAAATAATGGAAGTTTGTTTCTTGATCCCATGAGTAATTAATTCTGCACCGGTATGATTGACTGCACACAGTATTACTAGCATGTGCTGTTCTGACTGTCCCTAGGAAGTGAGAACGTCCTAAGGTGAAACATAATTATGACTATGTGGATTTTTTTTTTAAAAAAAATTGCATTCATATAGATGGGATGTACAAAGGAGTGGTGTGGTGGCCTAGAGGTGGAGCTCTCACCTCACAATCAGGAGGCTGTGAGTTCGAGGCAGATATTTCTCTCTCTGCACACAGTGAGAATATACCTGCTGCAAACTCCACATTGGTGACAGGAAGGGCATCTGGCCAGTAAGCCCTCAGCTCCATTCAGTTGCTCCGACTCCACCGCATTGCAAGGGTGAAGTCGGAGCAACTCGGCACTCTCTCTGAGCACAGTAAGAATATATCTGCTGAACTAAGCTCGGCTTTGGTGTCAGGAAGGGCATCCAGCTAGTAAACACTCTGCTAGCTCCATTCAGTTGCCCAGACTCCATCCCACAAGGGGTTATGGGGTCGTTAAACGATGATGATGATGATGATGATAGATGGGATGTACAAAATTTGACAGGTTGCTTTTCAAACCCAGTTGCAAACTGAACTGCTAACAGCTCAATATTTGCTTCATAGAATAAAATAAGCATTTTCTTTCTAATGTCCAAGAAGTGATATATTAAAGTCTTCTGTAAAAGGGGACAAAGATCTATTACATGGTAGTAGAATTTAATGGCCACTGATGAGCAATATGGACTTCCAGATGTTGCCATTTTAAATGTCGGTCAGTGAGCTATTTCTATGTAAGTCATCATCCCTGCCTTGGTATCATCATAAATATCAGCTGTCATCTTAGGCGTCGGACATATCATGATGGGCTTGCTGGTCACGTACCTGGCTCCTTGCTGCGTGACAGCTGCCCTGCCCGAGCTCCTGGAGGTGCTTGCCGGGGTGGCAGTGGAGACCCCCAGACTTTTAGTCATGGGGGACTTTAACTTGCCATCTGCCGGCTCGTCATCGACAGTGGCTCGGGAGTTCATGGCTTCCATGACGGCCTTGGACCTGACTCAAGTAGTGGATGGCCCCACTCACATCGGGGGTGGCACTCTGGATCTTATTTTTATCTCTGGTCAGTGGTTGAAGGATCTGGATTTGAGAGATGTAGTCATAGAACCTTTGTCATGGTCAGATCACTCTCTCCTTCGCCTGGACTTTCTGACCGCCACTCAACACCGCAGGGAGACGGAACCACAACGTTGGTTCCGTCCCAGGCGCCTGATGGACCCGGAGAGGTTCCGGACGGAGCTTGGGCCACTTCCTGAGGGTCTGGCTCACGGCACGGCAGAGGAACTAGCCGCAGCCTGGCAACGGGCTGCGGCTGGGGCTTTAGACCGTGTCGTGCCTCTGCGGCCTCTGACCCGGCGCAGATCCCAACCGGCTCCTTGGTTCTCCGAGGAGCTGAGGGGATGAACGCGGAGAAGACGCCTAGAGAGCTCCTGGAGGTCTAGCCGTTTAGAGGCTGATCGGACACTAGTTAGGTCCTATACTAGGACCTACCTGGTGGCACTGAGGGAAGCGAGGCGTTGCTACGCCTCCTCCCTCATTGCGTCGGCAGATAACCGCCCAGCCGCCCTGTTTCGGGTGACCCGTTCCCTCCTTCACCAGGGGGAGCGGGATGACCCGTGCAGATCCCAACCGGCTCCTTGGTTCTCCGAGGAGCTGAGGGGGATGAAACGCCGGAGAAGACGCCTAGAGAGCTCCTGGAGGTCTAGCCGTTTAGAGGCTGATCGGACACTAGTTAGGTCCTATACTAGGACCTACCTGGTGGCACTGAGGGAAGCGAGGCGTTGCTACGCCTCCTCCCTCATTGCGTCGGCAGATAACCGCCCAGCCGCCCTGTTTCGGGTGACCCGTTCCCTCCTTCACCAGGGGGAGCGGGATGACCCGTTGCAGGGACGTGCTGAGGAGTTTAACAGTTATCTATACGATAAAATCGTTCAGCTTCGAGACAGTCTAGACCAAAATTGCGACGATTCAGATGAGGCGTCAGAGGGTGGTCTTTGTGACATTTTCTGGGATGAGTTTGACCCTGTGGCTCCCGAGGACATGGACAGGTTGTTGGGTAGGCTGAATGCCACCACGTGTTTACTGGACCCGTGCCCCTCCTGGCTGGTGCTGGCCACTCAGGAGGTGACACGAGGCTGGCTCCAGGCGATTACGAGTGCCTCCTTGTTGGAGGAGTCTTCCGCCGCCTTGAAAGAGGCGGTGGTGAGGCCCTCCTCAAGAAGCCCTCCTGGACCCGGCTGTCTTAGGTAATTATCGTCCGGTCTCCAACCCGCGGTGAAGGTTGTAGAGAGTATGGTGGCATATCAGTTTCCCCTGCACCTGGATGAAACTGTCTATCTAGACCCGTTCCAGTCCGGTTTCCGGCCCGGCTACAGCACGGAGACGGCTTTGGTCGCGTTGGTGGATGATCTCTGGAGGGCCAGGGATAGGGGTTGTTCCTCTGTCCTGGTCCTATTAGACCTCTCAGCGGCTTTCGATACCATCGACCATGGTATCCTGCTGCGCCGGTTGAAGGGATTGGGAGTGGGAGGCACCGTTTATCGGTGGTTCTCCTCCTATCTCTCTGACCGGTCACAGACGGTGTTGACAGGGGGGCAGAGGTCGGCCCCGAGGCGCCTCACTTGTGGGGTGCCGCAGGGGTCGATTCTCTCGCCCCTTCTGTTCAACATCTATATGAAGCCGCTGGGTGAGATCATCAGTGGCTTCGGTGTGAGGTACCAGCTGTACGCTGATGACACCCAGCTGTACTTTTCCACACCGGGCCACCCCAATGAAGCTATCGAAGTACTGTCCCGGTGTTTGGAAGCCGTACGGGTCTGGATGGGGAGAAACAGGCTCAAGCTCAATCCTTCCAAGACAGAGTGGCTGTGGATGCCGGCATCCCGGTACAGTCAGCTGAGTCCTCGGCTGACTGTTGGGGGTGAGTCACTGGCCCCGATGGAGAGGGTGCGCAATCTGGGCGTTCTCCTGGATGAACGGCTGTCTTTTGAAGACCATTTGACGGCCGTCTCCAGGAGAGCTTTCCACCAGGTTCGCCTGGTGCGCCAGTTGCGCCCCTTTCTAGACCGGGATGCCTTATGCACGGTCACCACGCCTCGTGACGCCTCGCCTGGATTACTGCAATGCTCTCACATGGGGCTCCCTTGAGGGGCATCCGGAGGCTTCAGTTAGTCCAGAATGCGGCTGCGTGGGTGATAGAGGGAGCCCCTCGTGGCTCCCGTGTTACACCTATCCTGCGCAGACTGCACTGGCTACCTGTGGCCTTCCGGGTGCGCTTCAAGGTGTTGGTGACAATCTTTAAAGCGCTCCATGGCATAGGGCCGGGCTATTTACGGGACCGCCTACTGCTACCAAATACCTCTCACCGACCCGTGTGCTCTCACAGAGAGGGACTCCTCAGGGTGCCGTCAGCTAGGCAGTGCTGTCTGGCGACACCCAGGGGAAGGGCCTTCTCTGTGGGGGCTCCCACCTTCTGGAACGAACTCCCTCCAGGACTTCGTCAACTTCCGGACCTCCGAACCTTTCGTCGCGAGCTTAAAACACACTTATTCATCTGCGCGGGACTGGATTAGATTTTAAAGTTATGGGTTTTAAGGGGTTTTTATTATTTATACTATTTTTAAATTTGGGGCAATAGAATAAGTTTTTTAATTGTCGTTTTTAATCTGTATTTATATGTATTTTAACTGCCTGTGAACCGCCCTGAGCCCTTAGGGAGATAGGGCGGTATATAAATTTGAAAAAATAAATAATAAATAAATAAATAAATAAAATGTCATTGCACAAACTGCAAAATTAACGTCCCGTGCATAAATACTTTTTGGTGACAACACTTGCCTCCTCCCTCATGGCCAATAGCTGTCAGAGCCAGTTGGGAATGGCAATCGCTCCACCTCTGAATGATAATAATGAGAGCTGTACTCTCTCCTAAAAGGATTATAGGTAGTCCTCGACGTACGACCGCAACTGAGCCCAATTTTTCTGTTGCTAAGTGAGACAGTTGTTAAGTGAGTTTTTCCCCACTGACCTTTCCTGCCACAGTTCTAAACTTAATCACTGCAATTGTTAAATTAGTAATGCTTGTTAAAGGAATCTGGCTTTCCCATTACCTTTGCTTGTCAGAAGGTTGCAAAAGATGATCACCCTGGGACATTACAACTGTCATAAATACATGACGGTTGTCAAGTGTCTGAATTTTGGTCACGGGACCATGGGAATATTGCAATGGTCATGTGAAAACTGGCCATACGTTCTTTTTCCCCCCCCATGCCATTGTGACCTTGAACAGTCATTCAATGAATAGTTGTAAGTCGAGAATTAGTTATATAGAAAATTCTTCTAGATGTGATTCACAAAAGCAATTCAATATTCTTAGTTTGCAGATGTTATATTTCTTTAGAATAGAATAGAATGGAATGGAACGGAATGGAACGGAACGGAACATAACATGACTTGGAAGGGACCATGGAGGTCTTCTAGTCCAACCCTCTGCTTAGGCAGGAAACCCTATACCACTTCAGACAAATGGCTATCCTATCTCTTCTTAAAACTTACAGTGTTGGAGCATTCACAGCTTCTGGAAGCAAGTTGTTCCACTGATTAATTGTTCTAACTGTCAGGAAATTTCTCCTTATTCTAGGTTGCTTCTCTCCTTCATTAGTTTCCACCCATTGCTTCTTGTCCTACCCTCAGGTCCTTTGGAGAATAGCTTGACTTTGGAGAATAGCTCAAATATTTATACTGTATATTTGAGGGTGTTTTTTAAAGCCAGTTCACAATGTCACAACTGGCTTAAAGGTTTACAATACTTCATTCTCTACGAATGTTAGATTTCATGGTTATTCCTATAATGACACAGAATTAATTAAAGCAAGCCAAAAGATAGATTGTTAAATATATCTTAATCTGTAGAATATCCAAGTAAATGCTATCCACTAACACTATGGCTGTTGAACCAAATGAATGGTAGATTTGGTGATTCACACCTTTTTACCTTGCCTTGGATATGCTAATAAAACAATGAATCATGGATTGCTTTAAAATTAAATTACTGTATTATTATAATTTAAGTAATGTTGTGTTTCTGGGAGAACCCAGAAATATACTATTTGCATATCTAAGTTATAAATTAAACTTATGTTTAATACATAATCTGGAAGAATTTTGTGGAAAAGAGCAAGATATATTTATTGGAAAGCATGTTTGCTAGGAGATAAAAGATATTATTAGTAACTCATAGCCCATTCTAAAATTTACTTACATTCCACATTAACATTGCTATTCGTTGAAAAGCTAACATTTCAGGTATAGCATTATAACTCTCAAACTTAGAGAATGTATGAATCCCAAATGCAAAGAATTTCTTCCGCCAAAATTCCATTCTGTCATGAAATTGTTGTCATCCTCATATTTCCAACTCTCTATCACCACACACACACACACACAAAAACCACAGCTGTGAATTGTCTGTGGAAATTCTCAGTCATCCATGTCAGAGGTCTCCAACCTTGCCAACTTTAAGCCTGGAGGGCTTCAACTCAGAATTCAGCTAGGGAATTCTGGGAGCTGAAGTCCTCCAGGCTTAAAGTTGTCACGGTTGGAGACCCCTGGCCCAGGTCATAGTTATCTCAAAGGTGATTTTTCAAAAGGCAACTCGGCTGCCACAAAGAAGAGGGAGTCAAGCTGTTCTCCAAAGAACCTGAGGGCAGGACAAGAAGCAATGGGTGGAAACTAATCAAGGAGAGAAGCAACCTAGAACTTAGGAGAAATTTCCTGACAGTGAGAACAATGAATCAGTGGAACAATTTGCCTCCAGAAGTTATAAATGCTCCAACACTGGAAGTTTTAAAGAAGAGGTTGGATAACCATTTGTCTGAAGTGGTATAGGGCAGTGGTGTCAAACTCAAGGCCCAGGGGCTGGATCCTCCCTGCAGGGTACTTAGATCTGGCCCATAGGGCCACCCTGGAAACAGCGAAGGACTTGTCTGTGGTGCTTCTACCAGTAAAAACAGGCTCCTGAGCTCTGTTTTCGGCTGCCACGGTCTCCTGCAACCCTCTGCCTGAAAACAGGTCCCTGAGCTCTGTTCACTGGCAGAGGGTTGCAGGAGGCCGTGGCAGCAGAAAACGGAGCTTGGGAGCCCATTTTTGCTGGCAGAGTTCTTGGGCCACCACAGGTGTCCCCAACAGGAGTGACGTCAAGCTGGCCACTTCCATCTTGGCCTCCTGAGGTCAAACACAACCCTGATGCAGCCCTCAACGGAATCGAGTTTGACACCCCTGGTATAGGGTTTCCTGCCTGAGCAGAAGGTTGGACTAGAAGACCTCCAAGGTCCCTTCCAACTCTGTTATTCTATTCTGTTCTGTTCTGTTCTGTTCTGTTCCTCCCTTGAGGAAGAAGAAAATGCTTTGCTTCTCATGCAAGAAGCTTCTGGGCCTCAAGAATTTTCACTCAGAGAGAGTGCTAACAACCAGATGGCTGCAAAGAAAATTGATCCTTCCAATTCCTCCACCCCACATACATCAGAACTAATCCTTCTATCACCCCATCATCCTGCCAGAACCGATGAAGCCTCTTGGATGAGAAGCAAAATGTCTCCTCCAAAAGGAAAAACAAAACAAAACCCAGTCCAGTTGCCTTTTGAAAAAAAAAAAACATCTTTGAGACAGTTCTGAATTCTCGCACAGCACAAGACTACAAAGTGGTTTGACTGAGTGTGCTTTGTTAATTCAACATCAGAGCAACCTGGAGCGTGTATTTTCAATTTTGTGTGTGAATGCGAACATTTCATCCACGCCTTATATCCGTAATATGAAATTATGTGCCTCCGCTTCCATCTTAAGAGTTCCTCGGGGATACCTTTGCTTGTCAACCCCTCCTATTTTTCTAGCAATCCCTACATTTCTCACTCCTCGCCATCGGAAATCTCTTTTTCCATACAAGATTATCTTCCTCCCCACCCCTCCTCCTTTCTATGTTTGCAGCTCTGCCGAAATGAATTCAGCTCTGAGTTAAAACGTTAGCAAAGTAATGACTTCATATGAAAAGTGCGTGGAATCTAGGAAATCATTGTCACCACAAAATTGACAAACTGTGCAATTGAGAGAGCATGAGCTGGCATCTAATGGCTACATACACTGAAAACCAATCTTTATTTATTCAGTACTGGAACAGCAGCTTTAACGCGCAGCCGTTTATACTGTTTTCTTCATATCAGATTTTTATTTCGCTTCCAGTTTTAACTTATGGCTAGGCAGTTGCTTGTTACGGTAAACTGTAATTCATACGCGTTACGTTTTTCTCTCCTCTATACTTCATTCAAAACCCAAGGATTATCAGAGGTTTATCAATCATTTCCCTTGATTGTTTTATTTTCTCTGTTATTATAAATAAGGATGGATGGATTTCCCTTGTTCCGATGAACTGAATTCAGTCTGTTCGTTTTCTTGTTCCGTATTCTGCTGACTCTCCCCTTGGTTTATAACGTTTTATAAAATTTAAAGTTTGTAAAATATGGGGCATTCTGGCATGGTTTTTTGAGTTTACATAATTTTCTTCCTAGGATGTGCCAGCACAACACACCAAGTATATTGATAATATTTATTTATTTATTTATTTATTTATTTATTTATTTATTTATTTATTTATTTATTTAATTTATTTAATTTAATTTAATTTAATTTAATTTAATTTAATTTAATTTAATTTAATTTAATTATTTAATTTAATTTAATTTAATTTAATTTAATTTAATTTATTTATTTATTATATTTGTATACCGCCCTTCTCCCGAAGGACTCAGGGCGGTTCACAGCCAATAAAAGACAAAATACCTATAATACAAATTAAAAACTATATAAAAAACTGATTCGATTAATGGCCTAAATTTTTTTAAATACAATTAAAACCCCATTTAAAACCCCTAATTCAAAACCCTGGTTTAAAACTATGTTCAAGCTAGTCCTGCACGTCGAAACAACAGCGTCTTCAGCTCGCGGCGGAAGGTCCGGAGGTCGGGGAGTTGACGAAGCCCTGGAGGCAGCTCGTTCCAGAGGGCGGGAGCCCCCACAGAGAAGGCCATCCCCCTGGAGGTCACCAGCCAACATTGTTTGGCTGACAGTATCCGGAGGAGGCCCTCTCTGTGAGAGCGCACTGGTCGGTGTGAGGCTACTGGTGGCAGTAGGCGGTCCCGTAAGTACCCAAGTCCTAAGCCATGGAGCGCTTTAAAGGTGATAACAAGAACCTTGAATTGAACCCGGAAGACCACTGGGAGCCAGTGCAGACTGCGCAGGAGAGGTGTCACATGGGAACCACGAGGTGCTCCCTCTATCACCCGCGCAGCCGCATTCTGGACCAGTTGAAGCCTCCGGGTACCCTTCAAGGGGAGCCCCATGTAGAGAGCATTGCAGTAGTCCAGGCAAGACTATCAGATCATGTGACATAACGTCATTATTGGGTCAGAAAATATTTAACCATAAGCGTTGGTCAAATACAATGGTCTGTATAGCATGGCTGGCTTAGGAATTCTGGGAGTTGAAGTCCACAAATGGGACATCATTTCCCACCCCTGCCTACCATAATGATGTTATAATTCTGTAACCCTCTATGGCCGTGATGGCTAACCTATGGCACGTGTGCCACAGTTGGCACACAGAGCCCTCTCTGCGGGCACATGAGCTGTCACCCAGCTCAGCTCTACCGTGCATGCCAGTGGCAGGTTTCAATTTTTTTTACTACCGGTTCTCTGGGTATGGCTTGGTGGGCATGGCATGGTGGGCATGGCAGGGGAAGGATACTGTAAAATCTCCATTCCCTTCCCAATCCAGATGAAAGTTACTGCACAATCCCCATTTCCTCCCGATCAGCTGGGACTTGGGGGGCAGAGAATAGATGGTGGCGGGGCCAGTCAGAATTTTTACTACCGGTTCTCCGAACTACTCAAAATTTCCACTACCAGTTCTCCAGAACTGGTCAGAACCTGCTGAAACCCACCTCTGGTGCATATGTGTGTGTGCCTCCTGTCAGTCAGCTGATTTCTGGGATGCATGGGGGGCGGGGTGCATGCAGAAGATGTGTGTGCATGTGCGGGGGGATTGCGCATGTATGCATGGATCGGGGTTGCATTTGCATGCACGGGGGGGAGCTCGGGGTGTGTGGTGGGCCCCCTTCACGGCCTGCTTTTGGGCCCAGGAGGTTGCAAGAAGGGCTGCTATGCCAAAACTGGGGGGGGTCCACACATGCATGCATAGGGAGGCGCATTGCATTATGGGTGCTGTCATGCCTGAGTATTGTCGCGGGCGCACGCGTGCTTTCGGCACACAATGAGAAAAAGGACAGCCATCACTGCTTTATTGGCATCCTTCAGTCTCAAAAAACTATGGTATCATGCTCTGGAAACAGCATCTAGTGTGGCTAAAAAGGCCAATTCGAGAGTGGCCATCCCTTCCACACTGAGGGCAGGTACATTCTCTCCCCTGCTCAGCCCCCAGATTTCGCTGGTTCTGGGACTGCCTCTTTGCCTCAGCCTGCTGAACAAATGTCTCTTCGAATTGGAGAAGGCCATGCTGTGTCTTTTGCCTCCAAGCTGAACGATCGGAGGTCAAGGTTTTCCAGTTGTTAATGTCCATTCCCAGGGCCTCTTGTAGATATCCTTATATTGCAGCTGTGGTCTCCCTCTGAGGCACTTTTCTTGCACAAATTCTCCATACAGGAGATCTTTCGGAAACCGACCATCAGCCATTCTTAGGACCTGCCCAAGCCAGTGTAGACGTCGCTGTTTCAGTACTGTATACATGCTAGAAATTCCAGCATGTTTCAAGACTGCGCTATTTGGGGTTCACAAATGAATAAGGAAAGGTTCTTTCAATGGTAGTACCATCTTTTCTGTGAGAGGTACTGCTCAAATACAGTCACCCAACGTGTATTTTTTAAATCCATTATTTTTTGTGTTGGCTAAAATGAACTTTTTTTAAAAAAAAATAGTTTCTTTATTTGGCTAAGTCTTGATTTTCTCAACCCCTTTCATTCACTTTATCTTTACCACTTTCCTTTCCTGTTTCATGTTTCATAGCATATACTTTAATATCTTAACCTTTTGGTAAATGTCTTTGAGAACCAGTGGCAGGAAGAAATGAATATATATATATATAATATTAAAATGAACATCTGAAACAGCATTTTTGCACAGTAAAACGGTATCTACATATTTAGCTGCAATGTTGCCTGCACTTCTATCCAAGTTGTTTCTCTGGATGTTTTAAAATCTCCAATTAGTCACTAATAAATATTTATACATTTTTGGAAACAAAACTACTTCCTTAGGTAAATGTTTTTGCTAACTCCCTCTTGAAATACAGTCTTTTTTCTGCACTGCTGCATAGGCAGCTATTTTTCCATAAACTCATATATTTTTTTTACGGAGTTGCCTTTACAGGTAACTGCAAGCAGTAGGAACAACCCACAAATGCAACCTTAAATTTGTGTACTGTATGAAATTCCCAGATCTATGATATTTTCTTTTTCATTTATGACATTGCTAACCCAGTTTCATTTTGATACACTTTTTGGAGAATGGAGGAGTGTCACCTGAAAATTCATGTCAACATTCACATCAGGTTATTCACCATCTTGATCTGCTGCTATTTTTTAATTTCTTTATTTAGTGCATGGCATTTACAGAGGTCACACAATCACGGGTATGCAACACTAATAAAATGCATTATACGTACAAACACATATATAAGTTTAAGTAGAACATCAGAGGGATAGGGATATGGATACTGATACCAATATCTATTGATCCATCCATCCATCTATCCATCCAAATAAGTAAATAATATGTGGATATTACAATATATGAGATAAAATATTCAATTAAGGTAAAGCCATGATAAAATCACCATAATATGTCATCTAAGAGTCACAATAGGATAGATGTTATAATTTGATATCTAAAAAAGTTACTCATCTAATTGCTTCTGGTGTGGCAGTGATGAGATCATCCCAAGTGCCTTGAAATGTTCTAAGGACACATTCTCAAACTGTACATGCTATTGTTTGTCCTGGGGAATCACAGTCACTTTGTGGGTTCTCAGCCATTCCCAACTTAAAGAACATTGCCACTCTTCTAGCATGGTTTGTCCTGATTCTATTTAGGCGATTCCATTTTTTTTTTTACGGGGGAACTGATTCCTGGATATGCTGATGCGATGTATGTAGCGTGGAGGTGGATCCCCAAAAGAGAAGGACTCTGCAGTCCAGAGGAGTAAGAGGCAACTCAGCCCAGATATTATGTGTAAGAAAAGGAGGATGAAGACAGTCCCTCCCTAACTGTTCATTGTTGAATGTATTGTGAAAGCCGATAGCTAGATAGATAGAGTCCTCAGTCTGACAAGATTTCTATATCAGTCTATACCTCTGAAACACTAAAGAATTCCAATTCCCATGAGTCATTTCGATTTGGGGCATGACATCTGCTCAGATTAAAATCTGAAGAGCACCAAAATGCCCTTGAAAACAGCTTGAAGAATGTTGTCTCAAAGGTGCTTTTTTCTTTTTTCTTTTTTTTTATTGAAAAAGTTTTACAAAAAAATTTTTTTTCAACAATTATCCCCCCACCTCCCTCCGCCCTCTCCCCTCTCCCCTCCCCCGAGCAAAATACAGGGTATTACATCTAACAATCATAAGCTAAAATACAACAATAAACCATCACCCATTACTTCTCCTTTCCCCTTTGCAACCTTAACTCCCCTTTCCCATTTAAACAAATACACTAATACAGTACAATTCCTACAATCACTCATAAGCTATTTGATACTTTTTAGTCTGATATTTGTTTTGAATATAATCAATCCAACTTCTCCATTCCAATATATATCTTTCTTGTGAATAGTCTTTTAAATACGCTGAAATTTTTGCCATTTCTTAAAGTTCGATACTTTAAGTGTCCATTCTTCAATTGTAGGCAAATCCTCTTTCTTCCATTATTGCACAACCAAGAGGCAACTGGACCTTCTGGTTTTTCTTTGAAGATGTTTGGCTGAAGAAGCTTCTTGGATGAGAAGCAAAATGTCTTCAAAGAAAAACCAGAAAGTCCAGTTGCCTCTTGAAAAAAAACATCTTTGGGACAACCACGACCTGGATGACTGAGAATCTCCATAGATACTTGAAGAAGGTTGCTGCAGGAAGGCCATGGGTAGTTGAGCATGACCTCTTTCTGTTTTATTAGTGGTCCATCTCCAGAATTCCAGAGTTTCAGATCAGAAGTTGAAGTTGAGAAAAACATCATTGCTTTTTGGCAAAAATGTTGTAAAATGCAGCCACATGACTGTGGGACAATGCAAACAGCCATAAATGTAGGCCAATTGGGGACCGTCCATCATATGGTAATGTAACATTTACAACCATTGGATCTTTGGAACAAGGTAATACTGTATGTACCTTTGAAGGGGTCTATTGTAAATATGAACAGTCGCTAAGTGACTGGTCATAAGTTGAGGCTACCTGTATGTCTCTCTTGTAGATTTAAAAAACTTGTACATTTAGTCTCTAAGGTTTTCCCCCATTAATTAAGATGATTAATGGAGATAGAAAGCAACAGGCACCATCTATCGGGGATTCAATGGAATATGGGGAGCTAAGATGGATGATAAATAATGTTGATCGCAGCAGTGGTAGAAATAATAATTTTCAAACTCCATTTAGAAAGTTCAAATTTTTAAAACCTGTGTTCAAATTCAGCTTCTTTTGCACTATATTTGTAACAGAGAGTATTTTCCAACTGTCACATGAAAAGAGAGGTGTTTTCTTTCCTGTGTAACACAGATTAAAAAAAAAAAATACACACACATGTAAAATAAAACCCTGAAACCTGGCAGTAGTCGGTTGTTATTGTTTTTTATGGCAAGGTTGACGATTTTGAAGAATTCATTTATGGCCTCTGAAGGTCATAGAATTAAAAAAAAAAAGGTAACTTAATTAAACAGATGCCATCAGAGCAAAACTAGAAATCTGTGTTTAAATGACCCTGGTCATTAATTCTATAAAAATCAATGTAATGTGCTATCTTTACTGGTGACTTCTCGTCATACTGTTATACCTGTGTATGATAGCTGACTCTCATGACAATTACTAAATGTTTGGCAACTGAGAATTTAAGAAGACTAAAGAGAAAACTAGAGAGATCAAAGGCCAAACCATTAGTTAAGATTTTGTATTTTCACGGACAGCTGCAGCCAGGATGATTTAGATAATGCATAATATTGGGGAGGGAATCCTCAGGGTTTAAGAACTAATAGAGTTCAGTCAGAATCACTGAGTAAAAAGAATAATTTGGAGTAGGCAACCTATAGAGGAGTGCAATAAATAAAATATGATGACGATAAAATTTAAATCAAGAGGGAAAGCTCATGTTTGCATCTCTAAAACATTATTGCTGTTAGGAGACAATTGCTTTGTCTGGAAATAATATTAACCCACCGCTTCAGATCAAAGGCCATGCATTTATACACTCTATAAAGCAATCGCAGGAATTTTCAGCTAACCAAACTAGGAAACATGTATTAAATAATTAACATATTATTGACCCCTTTGAAATTCAAGAGCAGAGTTCTCCACCCTAGAGGAAAAAAACAAAACACTCTCCTCATAATATAAGGCACATGAAAATAATAAAATCAAAGGACTTTCCTAGATGCAATTCAAACATTGAGACAGACAGACGAGAAAGAGAGAGAGAGATGATAGACAGATAGAGATTCAGATCGTCAGATAGAGAGACAGACAGACAGATAGGCAGACAGGCAGACAGACAGACTGGCTTAAGGTGTATGACTCAAATTTGCCCAATTCCACAGCGCGAGACTTCTGTACCTATTAAGACATTTCAGTTGAAATTTTTGTTAAGCAGTGTTTCAACAGAGCAAATGAAACAGTCCTCGTGAGCCCTGCCATCATGATTTTTTTTTTTTTTGCAAATTAAGTACAAAGAAGAGGATAGATTGAAAAAGAAAAGAAATCAACACTTCTGACACCTAGGAGTTATCTTCACTTTACATGATTTGCTTCAAACTTTCAAGAACTCCCAAGGAACCATTTACTTCTAGGGAAACATAAGAGTAATCCCTTAGACCAGCAACAGCAAACAAGTGTCAGGGCTCATCTTCATGTCCTGCCACACACAAGGATGGCACTTGTGTGCCTTAAGTGCAGGTAAAAGGAACTAAGTGGATCAAGAAATACAAAAGTTACACTAATATCTAAAAAAAATAATGGAACAGACTCATTAAAGAAAGAATGATAAATGATAGAGGAGGGACAAAAATGTGAATGTGAAATGTGAAGGACAACAATGAAACCAATGACAAAGAAACAGTGGCAGATAACAGTACAGTTAGCTTAAATTAATTACCAGTAAGTTGTGGTGAATTGTCCCATAGTTAGTTGGCTGTAGAGAGTTGACCATGGCAAGTTGTCCTGCGGTGAGTTGGCTGTGGAGAGTTGGCTGCAGCGAGTTGTCCTAGATACAGTAATTTATATACATGTCCAGCAGTCTACCAGTTGATTTCTAGTCCCATGTCTACTTGCTCATGGTCCTGAAGTCTTTGGCACATGGAGATAAACTGTATTCTTCATGGGGTTACCATCAAGTTCAAGCAACTCTGGTGGTTCTATGAATACCCATTCAAGGAAACCATGGTCCGCTTTAGCAATAGCACTTAGACTTGTAAACTGCTTCACAGTGCTTTACAACCCTCTCTAACCAGTTTACAGAATGAGCATATATCTGGGTCTTCATTTTACTGACCTTGGAAGGATAGAAGACTGAGTCAATCTTGAGCTGCTCAGAATCGAACTCCTGGAGTGAGCAGTGAGTTAGCCCTGCAGTACTGCATTCTAACCACTGGGCCACCATGGCTCTTTACAACAGTGCTATCATAGAATAGAATAGAATAGAATTTTATTGGCCAAGTGTGATTGGACACACAAGGAATTTGTCTTGGTGCATATGCTCTCAGTGTACATAAAAGAAAAGAATACGTTCATCAAGAAAAGAAAAGATACGTTCATATATCTCATAGACTAAACGTTCAGATTTATGGTAATTAAACCAATGAGAACGTAAAGAATTTTCTGGGAGTGTGGTTTCTTTATTTTGACTAATGGGTTTTTTCCAAGTTATTTTGACATCTCATAGAAAAACCAATTGCTTAATGAAATATTAATAATTGCTATCCTGTTCCTATTAGTTCATTTTGGATTGCAGGTCTAGTATATTATTCCTGTTAAAAGTAGAATTCCTTTTACAGATTAAGTTCTCATCTGAATATTAATATGTCAATTACCTTAATATTTTGCCTTTTTGATAAATAAACTCTTAATTATTAGACTTGGTGTAAGTATTATATCAATAACTACAGCAGGTGTAATCAGTAATTAAAATGGTAGTCAATTAGAGGTGCCACTGCCTGCAGACCATTTAAAACACATAATGATGGTAACTTTAATTGAAAATTGAATTAATTTTCAATTTTGTTTTTTGAAAGAGGAAAGTACCCCATGAGGTTCCTTTAAAAACACACTTGGTCACCTTAGAGAGAGAACCTGATATAAATATAAATTTTCTTCCATCGTCATTGTTATGCTCTCTACATTCTTCTACAATGGCAAAGTAAAACCAATACGCTAGATCAGAACCGCACTGCAAATGTGAATTTTAATAGATTTATTTGCATGTTAATAGGCAGCCTTCCACATGCGGTTTCACTGTTCCGGGAACAGCTGCAATTGGTAAATGCCAAGCCCATTACAGAGGCAATATGACAAGCCTTAAACAACAAAAAGAATCATTCCCATGCAAAGGGTTGTGGTTAGGATTGGGGTCAATCTGCGACTCAGCCTTAAAAAGGTTAGCTAGTCCACGTTTTAGTTACCCTTTGGAGTAGCATACAATGAACACCTAATCATTAGCATGCAGTGTTGCATATACTAGCATATAGAAAATACCTAATAACAATAGCAATAGCATTTAGACTTATATACCACCTCACAGTGCTTTACAACACTTTTACAAACTTTGGAAGGATGGAAAGCTGAGTCGAACTTGAGCTGATCAGGATCGAACTCCTGGCAGTGGGCAGAGTTAGCCTGCAATACTGCATTCTAACCACTGAGCCACCATGACTCTTATTAATCTTCAGGCTGAATATGTAAATATATAAGGGTGTTGTGGTCTGCCAGCAGCCTGCAGAACTGGCAGCAGAGTCAGACAGCAATGAGGCTGAGGAAGAACATGGGCCAGTCCTAGAGGCTGGGGAAGGCCCGGATGAGGGCTCTGCGTCAGAGGCTGAGGTGGGGCCAGGGCCATCGGGGAGTGATGTGCAGATTCCACAGCCTCCAGAGGCTGACAGTAGTGAGGCAGAGGAACAGGAGGAGCCTGTTCTTAATGCACACATGAGAAGAGCTGCCAAAAGGCAAGAGCAGCGCAAGCAAAAAGGACAACTCGGGAGTAGGGACAAGAGATGACTGACCCCTCCCATAAGGCTTAAAAAACCAACAACGGCATTTGGGCTCTTTGCCAGAAAATGTTGATAGATTTGTCTTGTTCCATTTGTTTCGTATCGGTGTCTTCTGAATTTTTGCCAAGAAAGACCTTTGGCAGTTTGCCTAATTGGACCAAGGTTGGTGATAGGACTGAAGAATTGTGTTAGGAGGAATTTGCCTTAATTTAGTTGGACTACACTGAGAATGAGTTAATTCTTAGCTGTTCTAATAAAGTTTGTTTGTTTTTACACTGACTGAGTTTCCTATTACCTACTTGGGCCTAGGTCATAACAAAGGGTGAAGACAAAGCTATGTTTGAGAAGTAAAATTTATTTATTAATATCCCATTATTATTTTTTTATCAATAACTCAAGGTGACAAACATATCTTATACTCCTTCCTCCTCCTATTTCCCTCACAACAACAAACCTGTGGGCTGAGAGAAAGACAGCTACTGGCCCAATATCACCCAGCCGGCTTTCATGCCTAAGGCGGGCCTAAAACTCATAGTCTCCTGATGATTGGCTTAAAGTCACCCAATCAGCTTTCATGATTATGGCGGGAGTAGAACTCACAATCTCCCAGCCTGTTGCCTTAACCGCTAGACCAAACTGGCACTAAATTGTCTAAATGAGCTGTGGTGGTACAGTGGTGAGAGTGCAGTACTGCAGGCTACTTCTGCTGACTGTTGGCTGCCTGCAATTTGGCAGTTCGAATCTCACCCGACTCCAGGTTGACTCAGCCTTCCATCCTTCTGAAGTGGGTAAAATGAGGAGCCAGCTTGTTGGGGCCAATATGTTGACCAGTGGTGGGATTCAGCTGGTTTGGGCGAACCGGTAGTTAAATTGCTGGCTGGCTCCACCCCTTCCAGGAGTCTCCATTTCAGCTCCCAGGTAAGTGCAGGGAGGCTTCAAGGAAGCCTCCTAGACCCAAAACGGGGCATGGGGGTGTACTTCAGGGAGGCCTCGTAGGCCCAAAATGGGGTGGGGGAGAATGTGGCGTGCCCCCCCCCCCGTGACCCATTTTTGCTCCCAGGGGTGTGCAGGAGGCCAAGTGCTGCCTGCCACAATGGACACACACCCATCCGGTCATTAGAGCAGAGAACCGGTTGTTAAATTATTTGAATCCAATCACTGATGCTGACTCTGTAAACTGCTTAGATAGGGCTGTAAAGCACTGTAAAGCAGTATATAAGTCTAAGGGCTATTGCTATTGCTAAATATGGATTTTTTTTTGCTTCTTGGAGAAGGGGACTGAACAGAGCAGAGCAGAAGGGCTGACCTTGGAAGAAACCACTATCCCATTTCCCTGTCTCATTAGTAATCTAAGTAGGGTACAAAAAGATCAAGGTTGTTCCTCTGACATTCTCCCAAATGCATTAGAGTAGGGGGAGAATAATCCTGGAATTGGACTAGCAAAAAGTCACAACCTTTTCTGGCTTGAATATTATGAATCCAGTAGCATTTAGATGCGATGGCTCCCCTGTTATGAATTCTTCCTCTGAAGCCCCAGAGAACTGCTCTGCTGAATCTTTGATTTGAATCTTTAAAAAAAAAAAAAACTCCTGGCCTTAAGTCTGATTTATACATTTTTATCAGCTTATAGAATTGTTTAAATGAGTCTACATAACCATACATATTCATTTCTGCGAACATAATATATGCATTTTTCTCCCTTTGCAAGCAATTTTCCTTTGTAGTACATTTTTTGCTGATACTTCGCCTAATACAATCGTTTTTCACACACTTTGCCACTCTAAACATTTTTTCATCTTTTAAAAAAAAATATTAAGCTGCATTGCAAAGTTCAGAAAAGTGTGATACTTATATATTAGAGTGGTTTAAATTCACATGTAGATCAGGAAAAGTTTGGGAAATGGGAAGTGGAAAAGATTGCATTAATATCTATCAAGATCAGAATGGAGTTAAAATGGCCGAAATTCTGATCCTTCGTGGCTATGATTTCCTTCCTTCCTTCCTTCCTTCCTTCCTTCCTTCCTTCCTTCCTTCCCTCCCTCCCTCCCTCCCTCCCTCCCTCCCTCCCTTCCTTCCTCCTTCCTCCCTCCCTCCCTCCTCCCTCCCTCCCTCCCTCCTCTGTATAATGCCTTTATAATTAATGTAAAGTGAACAGATTTCAGCGATGGCAAAGCGGGACACCATTGACGGGGGCGGGGTTGCGCATGCACGCTGAGTCTTGCCACCTGCCTGAAGGAGGAGGAGCGGCTGCTGCTTCTCCGCTCTTCCAGGCAGGCTCCGCTCTCCTCGGGTCTCCTCTCAGCTCTTATAAGCTCCTCTAGGGTGAAATCAAGCGGCATCTCTCCTCCCTCTCGCGCCCCCTTCTCCACCACTCCCCCTTCTCTGCCTTCTCCTCTTGCGTTGCCGCCTCCCATTTTCAGAATGGGAGTGAAACAAAAAAAAAATCGGGACTTTTTGGAATTGCCGCATCCCGCGGGAACAAATTATTAAAAAGCGGGATTGTCCCGCCAAAAGCGGGACATCTGGTCACTATAAATTAATGTGACTTCAGAACAAGCAATAGAAAAGAAGGAAGGAGATATCCTTCCTTCCACATGAGGATAAAATAATGAAATATGTGTCTTATTCTTATTTTTCTTTCTTTTCTATTTTTCCTCCTTTTTTTCCTTTCTTTTATATATAAAAATGTACATTTGAGCAAAACAAAGAATTCCTTTGAAGCTCTACACAGTATTTATACCAAGGTATCTGGGCACTTTTACCAAGTAGTAATAGCATAGGACAGTGATGGTTAACTTTTTACCAGGTCCGCCTAGTCCGCCAGTTGCGCCCCTTCCTTGACCAGGGTGCCTTATGCACGGTCACTCACGCTCTTGTCACTTCTCGTTTGGATTATTGTAATGCTCTCTACATGGGGCTTCCCCTGAAGTGCACCCGGAGGCTTCAGTTAGTTCAGAATGCAGCTGCGCGGGTGATTGAGGGAGCCCCACGCTGCTCCCACGTAACACCGCTCCTGCACAGTCTGCACTGGCTTCCTGTGGTCTTTCGGGTGCGCTTTAAGGTTTTGGTTACCACCTTTAAAGCACTCCATGGCTTAGGGCCCGGGTACTTACGGGACCGCCTGCTGTTACCTTATGCCTCCCACCGACCTGTACGCTCACTCAAGAGAGGGTTTTCTCAGGATGCCGTCCGCCAAGCAATGCCGCCTGGCGGCCCCCAGGGGAAGGGCCTTCTCTGTGGGAGCTCCTACTCTTTGGAACAAACTTCCCCCTGGTTTGCGCCAATTACCCGACCTTCGGACCTTTCGCCGTGAGCTGAAAACGTATTTGTTTATTCAAGCGGGACTGGCTTAAATTTTTAATTCTAAACTATTTTAATCGGGGTTATTATTTATAAATTTTAAGGGTTTTAAATTTGACTGTTTTAATTTCGGCCATTTATTAATTATGCTTGTTTTAAGTTCTTGTTTTAATTGTATATTGTGTTGTTTTTTATGACTTGGCTGTGCACCGCCCTGAGTCCTTCGGGAGAAGGGCGGTATAAAAATCTAATAAAATAAATAAATAAAATAAAAAATAAAAAAAAATAAAAATAAACTGGAGCATGCGCACGAAAATCAGCTGGCTGGCGCGCATATGCACGACAGAACCCAAAAGAGAGCAGCTGGCCAGTGTGCATGGATGCCGGATCAGCTGTCTAGGGCGCATGCATGCAACAGAACCCGGAAGAGCAGCTGGCGACAGCGCATGTGCCCATAGAGAGGACTCTGCGTACCACCTCTGGCACGCGTGCCAAAGGTTCTCCATCAATAGGACTAGCCCACTTGATGTCCAGAACACTCACTTATTATGAAATTTGAGCCGGATGGGATCCTATTGGAAGCCCAGGTGATTCCCAGTAGAAAGCTATCACAAAACTCACGTCACGTTCCTGTTCAAAGATTACCTTGGTGAAGCAAGAATGTAGAAGAAAATAGATGAATCAAGTGCGCTGAAACTTAAAACGGATTTCAGGATGGATATCATTGAAGAATAAAATCATAAACTGCACCTTTTATGTAACTGATAATGCTACATTCCTGGCTCCTGAACTTGATTGCCACGAACTACCATTCAGTGCATAACTGGTGTGAAAGAGACCGGCAGTTTAGTATGTAATGCACATTAGAACAGATAAGGAATGCAATTTATAACTATAGCATCTAGGGGTGATCTGCCAATGCAAATGGGGGTTAAACATCAAAAGGAATTTCTACTGCAGTCAGATTATAAGCAAGATACTAAGTCTTAGAGGCAGTTCAGACATTCAAGTGATAGAAAATGAGGAGGAAATTTCTGAATGTATATTAGGTCAATGACTTCTCTTTCATTTTAGGGGTGGTCGCAGATACACATAGTAGAACATTAGCTTTCCCCTCCCCCCCTCAATATCTTTAATGTTGGGATAATTTGACAGTGCTGAAGTGTTATTTAACATAAAAGCCATTTATGGAAATCGTTGTGGAAGGTAAACACTGCAACATGAAAATGAGTTTGTGTGCTCTGGGTTTGATGTTGCCAGAAAGGCTTAATGTTTTAAAAGCTACCGGCAAATATAATTTTCTTTTTGTTGATTAAGAAAGTGGGGGGAGGGGGGCTGAAAACACAGAACATTTTTTTTCCCAAAAAAGAACCACAACAATTCTCAGCAAAGTGATTTCAAAATGTGAAATTGCCTTTAGCCAGGACAATTGCTGGCAATCCTAAGCCGTGCGAATAATTTAACTTTCAGCATCCACGTTGGGTTTCCAGCAGATGGGTTTTCTCGCTTCTGTGCCAGAAAAAGTCACCAATTGGCCGGGTACATGCCTCTCATCTTCTAATCAAATGAAATTTCTTTTAATTCAGGGGTCTTCAATCTTGGCAACTTTAAGACTTGTGGACTTCAACTCCCAGAATTCTGGGAGTTGAAGTCCACAAGTCTTAAAGTTGCCAAGGTTGGAGACCCCTGTTTTAATTCATTGGAGAAGGGGCTTCTAAGGTACACCTTTTGCCACTGCTGTAGGCTGGTCATGTTCATGAGCAATCAAGTGCATTGAGAAACATGTATGTGTATATGTGTTCGTGTGTGTGTGTATGTGTGAAAATGTGTATCTGAGAATGTGACAGATATAGGTGTCGAGATGAGATTCAGAGAGATTCAGATTCTCCTTCCTACTTGCCGGACTCTTCCTCTTAGAGGAATATTGCCATGCAGGAGCAGAGGTGGGATTCACTTACTTTCCCTACCAGTTTGCAAATGTGAGCACAGTTGCTCGCGCATTACATCTGGGTGGGTGGGTGGAGCCTCCCCAGTTGCCGCTACCAGTTTGCCCAAACCGGACAGAACCGGCTGAATTCCACCACTGTGAAGGAGTGTCAGTTTTATTGAGGGCTGTATCAGGGTTGTGTTTGACCTGGGAGGGTCAGTAGGGGAGGCATGGCCATGGTGGGTGTGACATGGAACTCATGTCGGGGGCACCTAGGCCAAGTGGTAAGGGAGGACTTGCCTGATACCCTCCCTCCCTCTCATTATAATCGCCTTCTTTTTCCTCCCCTCTTCATTCTCCTTTCTTCTTCCTTCCCCTCTTTCCTAATTTTTCCTTCCTTGCTCTCTTCCCATGTTTTCTTCTTTGTCTTCCCCGTTTCCCTTTCTCCTTTCCTGTCCCTTCTTGCATGCTTAAATGCAAAAGGGGAAACATTTCTCCACCAGCGAAAACGGAGCTTGGGGGAAGGGGGTTCACACGGCCACCCTGAGCTCCATTTTCGTGAGCAGAGGCATCACGGACCGGTCCTTCACTGTTTCCACCTTGTCCTTTGGACCAGTTCTAAGCCCTGTATGGGCCAAATTCAGCCCATGGGCCTTGAGTTTGACACCCCTGTTGTAATGAAATGTAGAAATTGCAGATGGAAACACAGCTTTCCAAGGGGGTAAAGAGGCAGTAGAACTTGGAATTTCTGGTAGGCAGGAAGAGAACAAGGATGCACACTCTCTCGCTATTCCCAGAGGATCTCTATACAGGTAGTCCTCAACTATGGTTATGGTGTTCCCAGTTGCCATGTATGGCTGTGAAAGTTGGACCATAAGAAAGGCTGAGCACCAAAGAATTGAGGCCTTTGAACTCTGGTGCTGGAGAAGAGTCCTGCGAGTCCCTTGGACTGCAAGGCAATCAAACCGGTCAGTCCTAGAGGAGATCAACCCTGACTGCTCTTTAGAAGGCCAGATCCTGAAGATGAAACTCAAAGCCTGAGCCGGGATAGCTCAGGCAGTATAGAAGCCTGTTATTAGAACACAGAGCCTGCAATTACCGCAGGTTCGAGCCCGGCCCAAGGTTGACTCAGCCTTCCACCCTTTATAAGGTAGGTAAAATGAGGACCCAGATTGTTGGGGGGGCAATAAGTTGACTTTGTAAAAAAATATACAAATAGAATGAGACTATTGCCTTATACATTGTAAGCCGCCCTGAGTCTTTGGAGAAGGGCGGGGTATAAATGTAAACAAAAAAAAAATATACTTTGGCCACCTAAGGAGAAGGAAGGACTCAATGGAGAAGAGCCAAATGCTGGGAACGATTGAGGACAAAAGAAGGGGATGACAGAGAATGAGGTGGCTGGATCTCCACTGGATCTCACTGAAGCAGTCGGCCTGAGATTAAATGGACTCCAGAGGATGGTAGAGGACAGGACCATTTTTCATACTTATGGCCATTGCACCATCCTCATGGTCATGTGATCAAAATTCTGACTCTTGGCAATTGGTTCATATTTATGACCATTGCTGTATCCCAAGATCATGTGATCATCTTTTGCAACATTCTGACAAGCAAAGTCAATGGGGAAACCAGATTCACTTAACAACTGGGTTACTAACTTATCAACTGCATGATAAGTTCACTTAACAATTGTTGCAAGAAAGGTTGCAAAATGGGGCAAAACTCACTTAACAAATGTCTCACTTAATAAGAGAAATTTTGGGCTCCATTGTGGTTGTAAGTTGAGGACTATCTTTAGTTATGCAAATAATTGTTTTAGTCTGACAAGATTCTGCTTTAGGTGAAGAACAATTTTAAAAACTACTCAGAAGTAACTCCACGTTTCTTTCTTAGTTCTTGGGGCCTGACAAATATATTGAGAAAAGCTAAGGTATATTCAGATCGATATCTACCTGAATCCATATCCAAGATTGATTCTATGAGTTATTTAATGTAAAACAGTTTTGTAAGAATCACTTGGATGATATCTAATTAGTGATTGCTAATTCAGGACACAGAAGGAAGGAGTCATCCAACTAAACTCACCTGTTTGCCAGAATTCTGCAGGTTAAATATGAACTTGGATAGCCCAGTGTTGTAGCTCATAGTGAGAAAATAAAAATTCATCCTTGAAAAGACACTGGCAACCCACTTCCACACTACTGCCAAAATTATAATGAGAGTCCCTGAAAGTTCAGTTTAACTCAACAAAATATTTTCCTTTAACGGGAAAAAATGGTATAGTTATGGATTTCTTAACACTGCTATTCTAGGAAGCATGTTGTGATATGTTAATATAGGACATCAAGATGTTCATTATGATTTCACAGATGTTAAATCCCACTGCCAATTAATCCTTCTGTTACTACTTAATGTGTATTAGCTGTTATGCATTGATGGGAAAACTTGACTCAGATTTTATAGAATTACATTTCCCACTATCCTTATTGTTGATCTTCCTGGCTGGGTGCTGATTGGACCACACCTGCAGCTGGAGTGTGCTGAAGAAGAATAAAAGAAAATAACATTTTCCTAATTCTCACAGGTTGTAGTGAATTTAGAGAATCTGATGCATCTGCCCTTTATATAAATTGGTTTTAAACACAATTGAAATAAACTAATGCATTCCTTAAAGTGAAACATAAAATTACAAGTCTCCAAATATATGAATTCTGTTAACAGTTTAGCCTCAGGCTGTGCTTGTGGAAAGAAGAACACATCGGTCAAGATAACAGGAACAAATAAAAAAATCATTCTTCTAAAAAATACCTACCTTCCAATAAATATTAATAATAACTTGCAAGAAATACCACTTGCCTTCAAGCAAGAACTGGTGGAGCCACAAAATAGACAAAGTAATAGAAAATGAAAACGCTTAAGTGCTCTGGGAATTTAGAATTCAAACAGACAATCATCTGCCACATAACATAGCCGACTTAACAAGTATTGATAAGGAAGACAAGGGAAAAACATCTGGATAATGACATTGCAGAACCTGGAGATAGCAGAATAGAAAAGAACTGGGGGGAAAATACAAAACATAAAACCTGCAAAGAGAAAAAGAATGAGTGTGGCGAAAGAAAGTAAAAATAGTACAAATGTTAATAGATGCTTTGGGTACAATCCCAAAATATCTGGAGTATCCCTTGAACACTTATCAACATTGACAAAATCCCCATCAGTCAATTACAAAAGGCAGCTTCACTTGGAACCGCTTACATCCTGCGCCAAAACTTTAACACCATCAAAGAACAACATCTGCCTATCACAGGCCTTTAGAAAGGACTTGATAGGTCGATAAAAATGACAAATCTACTCTAAGCATCTGGCTGACTGTGCAACCAACTATAATAATAAACTTCACCTAACACCTCCCCCCAAACTCTCTGAACTCTCTTATCCTAAATCTTATCCTCCTTTCCTCGGGTGGAAATCTTTTACAATCTTTTACACATATTATGATACTGTTAGCTCAGCTTCTCTTACTTTCCATGTTATTCTTCAGTGAACCATGTTAATATTCTTTAACCTCCACCATGTGTGCATAGTTGTTAGCATTGTTTTGCTTTCAACAAACCTTATCCATAAGTCACTTGGCACATAATGTCCGTATTTCGCTTATCATTAGAACTATTCTTAGTATGTGTATCTAACATGTTTAATGACCTCTGTGCTTTTAGGTCCTTGACCAGAGGTGGCATTCAGTCGGTTCGGACCAGTTTGGGCAAACCGGATGTTAATTTTACATCTGGTTTGGCAAACCGGTAGTTCCAACGACCAGCTGGCCCCGCCCCACCCTGCCCCTCCCCTCCTAGGAGTCCCCACGTGGCCCATTTTAGGTCCAAGATAAGTGCAGGGGCACGTGGAGCCCAAGTGTGTGTGTGGAAAATGGGCCTCCCAGAGGCCCATGGAGCACAAAAATGAGCCTATTTTCCAGCCTCCAGAGAGGCTCCGGAGCCCAGGGAGGTGGAAAACAGGCCTCCCATAGGCCCGTGGAGGGCAAAAATGAGCCTATTTCCAACCTCCAGAGAGCCTCCGAAGCCTGGGAAGGTTGAAAATGGGCCCTCCACAGCCTTTTTTTGCTTCCAGGAGGCTGCAGGGAGGCCTACTAGGCCCAGAATGGGGCGTAGGGGGCAGTGACACCCCCCCCCGCAGCCCATTTTTGCTCCTGGGGGTGTAGGAGGCTGAGTGCTGCCTGTCATACCCCCTGGCCATGCCGACCATGGCCACGCCCACCCAGCCAGTCATTAGGGCAGAGAACCAGTTGTTAACATATTTGAATCCCACCACTGTCCTTAACCTCAGCAAAAGCCCTCGGGTAATACATGTGCACTTACAGGCGAGCCTACCTCTTTCTTATAATGTACTCCTTGCATAAATGCCAGATTAACCTATGTATCACCATGTATAAGACATCTCAATTAAAAGTTAATATCAAATCACTGCTCCAGAAGAACTTAGTAGTAAAATTCATGATGTCAGGTGCAAGAAACCAAGAATGACATGGGGAGTTACTTCAAAGTAGATTCTTTATTGTTGCTTGCCTATAGACAGGTATCTTGCCAAACTAAAGTACAAATCTTCTTTAACTATTAGATATGTCCTGTGAAAGGTTAAGGAGAGTTTGCCTTGTCCCTCTTCCTGCATACCAAATATTCCAATTGATTTGCTTCATTGCTCCTTGGGAAAGACCCTCTCCCCCATCCCACCCCGCAACTCTGTGCTACTATTCACCACATCTATGACTACATACACCGATTAGGTGTATGCAAGTATATTAGAATTTTTAAAATGCCTATATGTGTAGCCTTTTTGGTCATTGTACATCATGTATACAACAAAATTGATTATTATTAGATTGTACTAGATTGTATTAGATACAA
Source organism: Ahaetulla prasina (assembly GCF_028640845.1). Lineage (NCBI taxonomy): Eukaryota > Metazoa > Chordata > Lepidosauria > Squamata > Colubridae > Ahaetulla > Ahaetulla prasina. Next base: position 286,995,687 of record NC_080540.1, on the reverse strand, counting down.
TCTAAATGTATTAGATTCCATAGATTTACAAATGTATAAATGTACATCTTCCTACAATGGCCTGTTTCCTCTTCTTTCCTTAAGTTTGTGGCTAGGTAAAGGATAACACATATACACATAACACATATAACTAAGCCTGAAACGTAGTGTGTTCTGTAAATCCGGCCACTTAAAATGATAAATCCTCCTTTGTGGTTCAGTTTGATGTATCAATCAGGACAGGAGGAAGAAGAAGATGACTGGAGTTCTAACAAGCATAAACATTTGTCTGGTTTCCTGCGAAGCGTTATCTGTAGTCTCCCCAGCCCTTTTTTGCAAACTGAGCAATCTGAACGAACGATGTGTATTGTATTCATGGTGATCTCTCAATAGTTGGTATCTGCAGAACATTCACAGCTGCTATAGCAGACATTTCTGAGGATAGATTTTCCTCTTTGAAGGCTCATTCCTGGTAGGGTGTCACTACATCATGTTCTGCTCATTTCTCCTCAGGATGCTCCATTTCCTGGCGAAATAAATCTTTTTCCAGTTATGCCAGCTGCACAAAGCTGCTCACTGGTCAAAACAATAAAAAGGGAACAAAAATCCATCAACTTCTCCATTAGGGAAAGAAAAAGTGAGCTCAACAAAGCTGAGGCAGTCCTTTTTTATTGACTGAAGGATTGGCTCATTTAAGTCTCCTTTCAAGATAATGAATGATCGAAATGGACCAGCTCTAAGAATGCCCTTAAGGTTGGTCCATCTTAAACACCTTTCCCTCTACAAAGAGAAATGCATTTTTTAAAAAAACAAAACAAAACAAAATTAAAAGTGTACAATAGCTAAACACAGAAATAGGCTGGAGAAATAGAGTAAAAAATATAGACACCACAAAGTTGATATTACTAGGGTGGGTTTTTTAATATATAAGACTAGCTGATAAGCCAGAATTACCCGACCATTTATTTATCCCAATCTTGTATTAGAAAAGAAGAGCAACTTCACCCTGAGCCCTGATTTTGGCAAGAATTAAATTAGTTAAAAATGTTTTCCCTGTGCACCCAGAAGCCTCAAGTAAAATGATACCACCTTGTTGTTTTGCTAGCTGATCCATAATCATTTGGTATGCTTTTTTTCTGATCTTGATTACGAAGTGGCTTCTTGGTCGCGATATAGGCACTAAGCTGTTCGATGTTATAGTTCTTTTCTCATATGTAATCTGTGTGAAGTACATCGTGTTGGTTTTGTAGAGGTGCAGGCAGGCCCAGTTGCAGTAATGTGTTGGATTTTCCCCCTTACCAGAGGGAGCCCCCTTGCAGAGTAGTGTGAAGCCATTACCATGGCAGCTCCACTGTGCTGCACAGTAGAAGCCATTTTAAGGCACAATAGGATGTATCTTAACAGAACAAACATCCCGAGGAGTGTTAGGGGTGTCTTACCCCCACAGTATTTCTTTCCAGAGAGTAAGTCATCTGTGTACCAAGTTTGGTTGAAATTGCTCAAGGCGTTCCAGAGTTATGCTAGAACATACACATACACACACACACACACACACAAAGCCATTTATATATATTAAATAATATATATTAAATATTATATATTAAATATATATTAAAGTCACAGGACACGATATTGACTTTAAAAAGACCAGAACTATCGCCAAAACTGAACACTTTAACAACAGAATAATCAGAGAAGCCATCGAGATAGAAAAACGCCCACACAGCATGAACAAACGAGATGATACCTCCCGCCTACCAGCCATTTGGAAACCTGCCCTTATTGACAAACGTGTCCCTAACACGAGGAATGACACCAGACCCACACTCACGAGGTCCACACAGGATGTCACCACCACACATCCACCCAGAAAGCAGACCCAAACCCACACTGATCAGGAAGCACGACCAAGGACCAGAAGCCAGACCGCAGCTGCAACATTAGCCACTTCAAACCCCTCCAATCCATACATGCAGCAGACTGACACCCACTACGAAGATGTAGCACGACCACGAACACGAAGCCAAACAGCAGCAGTGCAGCTCACCAGCTCAAATCCCCCTGCCGCACAGATTAGACTGAGCACAACCAAGCCCCGACCAACACACGACACACCCCAGCCAATCAGAGCACAGAAAAAAACCCCATCCAATCAGAGCACAGCCAAGCTCCCACCCAATCAGTTCAAACCCCCACTAGCAGTTAAAAGGAAGAAACAGCTGCGATCACACATTGCTCCCAGAAGCACGAAGCTGAAGCCTGAAGATGACGAATGAGACTTCGTCGAAACGTCGCCAAGACACTTCCAATTTTACACGGGAGAAAACCCGAACAACCAAAGACCTATATACAAACACCCGTGAAAACCTCAGAAAACATATATATATATATATATATATATAGAGAGAGAGAGAGAGAGAGAGAGAGAGAGAGAGAGAGAGGGATAGGGATAGGGATAGGGATAGGGATAGGGATAGAGATAGAGATAGAGATAGAGATAGAGATAGAGATAGAGATAGAGATAGAGATAGAGATAGAGATACGAGATAAGAGATAGAGATAGAGATAGAGATAGAGATAGAGATAGAGATAGAGATAGAGATAGAGATAGAGATAGAGATAGAGATAGAGATAGAGATACGAGATAGAGATAGATAGCCAGGAAAGCTGGATGAGGAACTCTGGGAGTTGAAGTCCACAAGCCTTAAAGTTACTAAGGTTGGAGACCCCTGATATAGATATAGATATAGATAAAGCAAAATTTGCAACAATTTTGCAGGATGGATTAGGACAGAGGTGGGGAACTATAGATAGCAGGATGGATTAAGACAGAGGTGGGGAACTATGACCCCTTTATGACTTGTGGACTTCCAGAATTCCTGGACATGGCTGGCTCAGGAATTCTGGGAGTTGAAGTCCATAAAGGGGCCATAGTTCCCCATACATGGATTAAACTATCCTGGAATCAAGCAAAAACTTATCTGGGTCCAGCTGTTGCCCCATGCTTCAGTCTCTCTTACTAATTCTTAATTTGGTTCCACCTGCAGAAAGTTGCCTGTTTTAGAAAAAAAATGTCCACTTCCAAATTCAGGTAATCCGCAACTTACAACAGTTCATCTAGTGATCGTTCAAAGTTACAACGGGTCCCCAAAAAGTGACTTATGACTGATTTTCACACTGATGACCACTGCAGCCTCCCCATGGTCACATGATCAAAATCCAGATGCTTGGCAACTGAGTCATATTTATGACTGTTGCAGTGTCCCGGGATCATATGATCACCTTTTCCAATCTTCTGACAAGTAAAATCAATGGGGAAGCCAAATCCACTTAACTAATTTAACAACTGGGATGATTCACTTAACAACTCTGGCAAGAAAGGCCTAGGGCCTGGGTACTTACGGGACCACCTGCTGTTACCACATGCCTCCCACCGACCCGTACGCTCTCACAGAGAGGGACTTCTCAGGGTGCCGTCCGCCAACCAATGTCGGCTGGCGGCCCCCAGGGGAAGGTCCTTCTCTGTGGGGGCTCCCACACTCTGGAGCAGAGCTTCCCGGGTTTCGCCAAATACCTGACCTTGGACCTTTAGCATGAACTGAAGACATATCTTTTCATTCGCAGGGCTGGCTTAAATTTTATTGATTTTAAATTTTCTACTACTAATTTTTAAATGGGGTTTTAGTTTTTATATATTTTAAAGTTTTAGGCCAATTATAATAAGTTTTTTAATTTGCATTTTAAATTGTATATTGTATTGTCTGTTTTTACTTTTGCCTGTACACCGCCCTGAGTCCTTGGGAGAAGGTATAAAAAATCAAATAAAATAATAATAATAAAATAATAATAAAATAATAAAATGAGGCAAAAGAAAGTAAAACTAGTACAAATGTTAATAGATGCTTTGGGTACAATCCCAAAGTATCTGGAGTATCCCTTAACATTGACAAAATCCCCATCAGTCAATTACAAAAGGCAGCTTCACTTGGAACCGCTTACATCCTGCGCCAAAACTTTAACACCATCAAAGAACAACATCTGCCTATCACAGGCCTTTAGAAAGGACCTGATAGGTGGATAAAAGTGACAAATCTACTCTAAGCATCTGGCTGACTGTGCAAGCAACTATAATAATAAACTTCTCCTAACACCTCCCCCCAAACTCTCCGAACTCTCTTATCCTAAATCTTATCCTCCTTTCCTCGGGTGGAAATCTTTTACAATCTTTTACACTTATTATGATGCTGTTAGTTCAACTTCTCTTACTTTCCAGGTTATTCTTCAGTGAACCATGTTAATATTCTTTAACCTCCACCATGTGTGCATAGTTGTTAGCATTGTTTTGCTTTCAACAAACCTTATCCATAAGTCACTTGGCACATAATGTCCGTATTTCGCTTATCATTTGAACTATTCTTAGTATGTGTATCTAACATGTTTAATGACCTCTGTGCTTTTAGGTCCTTGACCAGAGGTGGCATTCAGTCGGTTCGGACCAGTTTGGGCAAACCGGATGTTAATTTTACATCTGGTTTGGCAAACCGGTAGTTCCAACGACCAGCTGGCCCCGCCCCACCCTGCCCCTCCCCTCCTAGGAGTCCCCACGTGGCCCATTTTAGGTCCAAGATAAGTGCAGGGGCACGTGGAGCCCAAGTGTGTGTGTGGAAAATGGGCCTCCCAGAGGCCCATGGAGCACAAAAATGAGCCTATTTTCCAGCCTCCAGAGAGCCTCTGGAGCCCAGGGAGGTGGAAAACAGGCCTCCCATAGGCCCGTGGAGGGCAAAAATGAGCCTATTTCCAACCTCCAGAGAGCCTCCGGAGCCTGGGAAGGTTGAAAATGGGCCCTCCACAGCCTTTTTTTGCTTCCAGGAGGCTGCAGGGAGGCCTACTAGGCCCAAAACGGGGCGTAGGGGGCAGTGACCCTCCCGCAGCCCATTTTTGCTCCTGGGGGTGTAGGAAGCTGAGTGCTGCCTGTCATACCCCCTGGCCATGCCCACCATGGCCACGCCCACCCAGCCAGTCATTAGGGCAGAGAACCAGTTGTTAACATATTTGAATCCCACCACTGTCCTTGACCTCAGCAAAAGCCCTCGGTTAATACATGTGCACTTACAGGTGAGCCTACCTCTTTCTTATAATGTACTTCTTGCATAAATGCCAGATTAACCTATGTATCACCATGTATAAGACATCTCAATTAAAAGTGAATATCAAATCACTGCTCCAGAAGAACTTAGTAGTAAAATTCATGATGTCAGGTGCAAGGAACCAAGAATGACATGGGGAGTTACTTCAAAGTAGATTCTTTATTGTTGCTTGCCTATAGACAGGTATCTTGCCAAACTAAAGTACAAATCTGCTTTAACTATTAGATATGTCCTGTGAAAGGTTAAGGAGAGTTTGCCTTGTCCCTCTTCCTGCATACCAAATATTCCAACTGATTTGCTTCATTGCTCCTTGGGAAAGACCCTCTCCCCCATCCCACCCCACAACTCTGTGCTACTATTCACCACATCTAAGACTACATACACCGATTAGGTGTATGCAAGTATATTAGAATTTTTAAAATGCCTATATGTGTAGCCTTTTTGGTCATTGTACATCATGTATACAACAAAATTGATTATTATTAGATTGTACTAGATTGTATTAGATACAATCTAAATGTATTAGATTCCATAGATTTACAAATGTATAAATGTACATCTTCCTACAATGGTCTGTTTCCTCTTCTTTCCTTAAGTTTGTGGCTAGGTAAAGGATAACACATATACACATAACACATATAACTAATCCTGAAACGTTGTGTGTTCTGTAAATCCGGCCACTTAAAATGATAAATCCTCCTTTGTGGTTCAGTTTGATGTATCAATCAGGACAGGAGGAAGAAGAAGATGACTGGAGTTCTAACAAGCATAAACATTTGTCTGGTTTCCTGCGAAGCGTTATCTGTAGTCTCCCCAGCCCTTTTTTGCAAACTGAGCAATCTGAACGAACGATGTGTATTGTATTCATGGTGATCTCTCAATAGTTGGTATCTGCAGAACATTCACAGCTGCTCTAGCAGACATTTCTGAGGATAGATTTTCCTCTTTGAAGGCTCATTCCTGGTAGGGTGTCACTACATCATGTTCTGCTCATTTCTCCTCAGGATGCTCCATTTCCTGGCGAAATAAATCTCTTTCCAGTTATGCCAGCTGCACAAAGCTGCTCACTGGTCAAAACAATAAAAAGGGAACAAAAATCCATCAACTTCTCCATTAGGAAAAGAAAAAGTGAGCTCAACAAAGCTGAGGCAGTCCTTTTTTATTGACTGAAGGATTGGCTCATTTAAGTCTCCTTTCAAGATAATGAATGATCGAAATGGACCAGCTCTAAGAATGCCCTTAAGGTTGGTCCATCTTAAACACCTTTCCCTCTACAAAGAGAAATGCATTTTTTAAAAAAACAAAACAAAACAAAATTAAAAGTGTACAATAGCTAAACACAGAAATAGGCTGGAGAAATAGAGTAAAAAATATAGACACCACAAAGTTGATATTACTAGGGTGGGTTTTTTAATATATAAGACTAGCTGATAAGCCAGAATTACCCGGCCATTTATTTATCCCAATCTTGTATTAGAAAAGAAGAGCAACTTCACCCTGAGCCCTGATTTTGGCAAGAATTAAATTAGTTAAAAATGTTTTCCCTGTGCGCCCAGAAGCCTCAAGTAAAATGATACCACCTTGTTGTTTTGCTAGCTGATCCATAATCATTTGGTATACTTTTTTTCTGATCTTGATTACGAAGTGGCTTCTTGGTCGCGATATAGGCACTAAGCTGTTCGATGTTATAGTTCTTTTCTCATATGTAATCTGCGTGAAGTACATCGTGTTGGTTTTGTAGAGGTGCAGGCAGGCCCAGTTGCAGTAATGTGTTGGATTTTCCCCCTTACCAGAGGGAGCCCCCTCGTGGAGTAGTGTGAAGCCATTACCATGGCAGCTCCACTGTGCTGCACAGTAGAAGCCATTTTAAGGCACAATAGGGTATATCTTAACAGAACAAACATCCCGAGGAGTGTTAGGGGTGTCTTACCCCCGCAGTATTTCTTTCCAGAGAGTAAGTCATCTGTATACCAAGTTTGGTTGAAATTGCTCAAGGCATTCCAGAGTTATGCTAGAACATACACACACACACACACACACACACACATACAAAGCCATTTTTATATAGAGATATAGATAGAGAGATATAGATAGATAGATAGATAGATAGATAGATAGATAGATAGATAGATAGAGAGATAGAGATAGAGATAGAGATAGAGATAGAGATAGAGATAGAGATAGAGATAGAGATAGAGATAGAGATAGATAGCCAGGAAAGCTGGCTGAGGAACTCTGGAAGTTGAAGTCCACAAGCCTTAAAGTTACTAAGGTTGGAGACCCCTGATATAGATATAGATATAGATAAAGCAAAATTTTCAACAATTTTGCAGGATGGATTAAGACAGAGGTGGGGAACTATAGATAGCAGGATGGATTAAGACAGAGGTGGGGAACTATGACCCCTTTATGACTTGTGGACTTCGACTCCCAGAATTCCTGGACATGGCTGGCTCAGGAATTCTGGGAGTTGAAGTCCATAAAGGGGCCATAGTTCCCCATACATGGATTAAACTATCCTGGAATCAAGCAAAAGCCTATCTGGGTCCAGCTGTTGCCCCATGCTTCAGTCTCTCTTACTAATTCTTAATTTGGTTCCACCTGCAGAAAGCTGCCTGTTTTAGAACAAAAATGTCCACTTCCAAATTCAGGTAATCCGCAACTTACAACAGTTCATCTAGTGATCGTTCAAAGTTACAACGGGTCCCCTAAATTATGACTGATTTTCACACTGATGACCACTGCAGCCTCCCCATGGTCACATGATCAAAATCCAGATGCTTGGCAACTGAGTCATATGTCAGGGTTCCAGAAAAACCTCTTCTGCATAAAAAAAACTCAGAAGCCATTGTCTTTCAGAGTTCTTTACTAGCATGAGGAAACTGGCACACGATGAGTGAAATTCCAAAACTGAACTTCCAGATTCTTTTCCCAGTTATACAAACCCCAAGAGTCCCACCCCCCTGACCCCTTTGATGGTCACATGGTCCCACGTTCTCCCAGTTCATTTGAATATCTTCTCGCCACTCTTCCTGCAGATGTGAACACCATCCGACCTTGACCGCCTGAAGAATGTTACCATACCCCTCAGCCCCCCTTCTTCCCCTCAGGGGAAAAAAGTGGCAGCGTCTGGAACCCTAAAGTCTAGTATGGTTTCCAGGCCTGACATCATATTTATGACTGTTGCAGTGTCCCGGGATCATATGATCACCTTTTCCAATCTTCGGACAAGCAAAATCAATGGGGAAGCCAAATCCACTTAACTAACTTAACAACTGGGATGATTCACTTAACAACTCTGGCAAGAAAGACCGTAAAATGAGGCAAAGTTCACTTAACAAATGTCTCTATGGTATTAGCAACATAAATTTTGGGCTCTGGTAGTCTAAACTGAGGACTACCTGTCTGTGGACGGTAGTCCTTCTTGCCCCAATATCTACTACGATTACTAGATCCTGGCATTGATTGGTTGATTAATTGATTGAATAAGTGCTATCAAATTGACATTCGCTCTTAGCGATCATTTAGGTCAGGGGTGTGAAACTTGCAGCCCACGGACCAGATGTGCCACGTGCTGGCCACGCCCATGCTCAGTTTAGTGAAGGCGAAAAAAAGCCACGATACATCATGTGACGCAGCCATGACAGTGGGAGTTTGACACCCCTGATTTAGATCTTCTCCAGAATGTTTTCAGTCTGGCCCTTTTAAAATATTCCGACAACACATCCATTGCCAGTATACCCAAGCTACTGGCTGTCTCTCTTCCACTTTCTCTGAATTTTTCCCAGCACTTTTAAGTCTTTCCTTTGGGCCTCTCAATCGTTTTTTTCTTTTTCTTCCTATGCTGCAATTGACTGTTTTCTTGGATGTGTGTGGTCTTCTTATCCGTTTCAATATTTTATTAGTTTATCAAAATAGAAGTACAAAAAATACAAAAATACAAAGAAAAAATAATAGGTAAATAAGGGAGGGAAAAAGGGAAGGGAGGGTAGAAGGGAAAAAGAAAGAAGAAATGGTGACTTCCGACCTCTTTTGATCAGAGGTGGGATTCACTTCCCTTCGCTAGCGGTTTGCAAATGTGAGTGCGCACACCACCTTGCATATGTGCACGGCCTTCTGCACATGCACAGTAGTCGCACTTTATGTCTGGGTGGGTGGGCGGAGCTTCCTGCAGTCACCGGTTCGCCCGATCCGCAGAGAACTGGCTGAATCCCACCACTGTTTTTGATGCAGTAGAATAAGGTAATAGCATAAAACCCCAACCTTTTTTTCTTTTATATAATAATATATAATAGCCATTTCTATAGCAACAAACCTGTCTAATCAGCAAAACCCAAAATCAAAGTTTCAATTTTTTCCATCTCAAGCACAACAGTCCAAAAGTGGTTTCCAGGTAGAAACCAAACTAATTGTATGTTTGTGGTCTCCTTAAAGATCTTAAATTGTAAAAAAGGATCAGTGCTGTTTCTATCCTGATTCTTCATAGTCTAACTTTCACTTCCATAGAAAGTCACGAGGAAAACTGGTTCCTCTACTATTAATAAAAGGTAAAGGTTCCCCTCGCACATATGTGCTAGTCGTTCCCGACTCTAGCGGGCGGTGCTCATCTCCGTTTCAAAGCCGAAGAGCCAGCGCTGTCTGAAGACGTCTCTGTGGTCATGTGCCCGGCATGACTCAATGCCAAAGGCGCACGGAACGCTGTTACCTTCCCACCAAAGGTGGTCCCTATTTTTCTACTTGCATTTTTTACGTGCTTTCGAACTGCTAGGTTGGCAGACAAGTAATGGGAGCTCACTCTGTTATGTAGCACTAGGGATTCCAACCGCTGAACTGCCGACCTTTCGATCGACAAGCTCAGCGTCATAGCCACTGAGTCACCGCGTCCCTTCTACTATTAATAATCGATCCTAAAAGGAAGAAACTATCCATTAATGTCTTCATTGTCAATTTTATAACTAGTTGCTATCATAATTTGGTCTTATTTTTAATTGCAGTCCTATTTCCCCCCACACACTGTGGTTCTTGGCTTTCATCACCAAAGCTGGCAGAGAGCTGTATTTTCAGCTATCAGAATAATGTTATCAGCATAGCCCAGATTATTGATGTTTCTTTCTCCAGTTTTTAAACCACGATTATTTTCTTCCAATGCCGTTTCCCTCAATATGTATTCAGCATCAAGACTGAATAAATAAGGAGAGACTAATCAGTTTTGGAAGGTTTCATCCACATTGTAGATTCTTGTCCTGTCTATAGAATCAGAATCAGAATAGAAGTGACCTTGGAGGTCTATGAAGCAGATAAATGTGAAAATAATTATCTGTTTTTCATCAATTATTGCAGTGAGATATTCTGGTGAGAGAATTGGAGTACATGGGTAAATTATTATTATTATTTTATTGAAAAAGTTTTACAAGATTTCCCCCCCCATCCATCCCCTCCCTCCTCCCAACCCTAACCCTTCCCCTCCCTCCTCCCTCCTTCCCCCATCCCCTCCCCCCCCCACTTCCCAGCTCAAATACAGGGTATTGTATCTAACAATCATAACATAACATAACATAACATAACATAACATAACATAACATAACATAACATAACATAACATAACATAACATAACATAACATAACATAACATAACATAACATAACAACAGAGTTGGAAGGGACCTTAGAGGCCTTCTAGTCCAACCCCCTGCCCAGGCAGGAAACCCTACACCATCTCAGTCAGATGGTTATCCAACATTTTCTTAAAAATTTCCAGTGTTGGAGCATTCAAACTTCTGCAGGCAAGTCGTTCCACTTATTAATTGTTCTAACTGTCAGGAAATTTCTCCTTAGTTCTAAGTTGCTTCTTTCTTTGATCAGTTTCCACCCATTGCTTCTTGTTCTACCCTCAGGTGCTTTTAATATATCATAAACTAAAATATGCTAGTTAACATAAACTCCCATCCCTCTTCTTGAACCTCAACTCCCCTTTTTCATAAAAAAAAGAAAAAAAAGGAAAATATTAATACTAATACTATTTAGTATTAATATTTAGCTATTTAGTATTTTGTTATTTCAATCTCCATTATATATATATATCTTTCAAAAATAATCTTTCAAATATGCTGATAATTCTACCGTCTCATCTAAGTCCATTAAGTTTAAAGTCCAATCTTCTGTAATAAACAGTATCCCATCTTCCAATGCTGTAATATCAAAAATTATTCCTCAATATACCTTATAATCCATCATATTTGTATATCCATCATACATAATAATAAACATCATCTTTCCTTATATAAATTTAACATTTACCTCATATTCTTACCCATATTCCCCATACCATAAATTTCTAAACAATTTACATCCCATTTATCATACAATCCATAACTTCTTTCTACTTTTTATATTCAGAAATATCGCTTATAATTTACCCCATCCCATGAAAGGAAAGTCTTTTCATTTGAAAATAGTACATGGCTAAATTATATTGTGGACCCCGAAGTAAGTTACATCTCTCTTTCTGTTCATTGATCTGTCCAAACCTGCTCACTTCGATTGAACTCATAGCTGCTCATCTATTGCAGAACTGAGGCATATATTTCTACTACTACTACTAAATAAAATCTTCCTTTTCAACCTGTCGTATGTGATTACATTTAAATCCTGCACTGCTAGGATGCTTCTTAACCTCTAGAAATAGTATTGTTTTCAAAATATTTTATAGGTTTGCTCTTGGGTTTATAAAGTACATTTTAAAACTATGTCTTTGCATTTTCATTTTCATATAACCGCTACATGCCTAAAGCTTTCTTTCCAATCTTGGCTACAAAACTCACATTTAACAAACCTATTTCCAGAATGGATAAAAGCAGTCTGTTAATCCATATGGACATTTTATATCGTACAGCACAAAATGCATTTAAGATGGCATACAAAAGGATTTTGACATATACTTGCAGAAATTGAATTTCATCCCTGTATTATAACCCTCCTTGTATATCAATGTTTTAGATTTATCTTTGAATTAATAAACTCCCTTCTGCTGTAAATTTGGATATTTTGCAAAAGATTTGTCAACATCTGCTGCTTTTAATTGGCTGGATTTCCAGCTTTGTTTGAAAGGAACAGCTAGACCTTACATAGCTAATTCCGGGCAGTCATTGAGAAATGCTATTAAAATCTTGTTTAATTGGTGATCTTGATGTAAACACAGTTTATCTTGGTGCCAGAGAGTATTACTGTGATGCCCTTAAAAATAGGAGCTCCAGAAAAGGCAATTGTAGCTAGATTTTGGAACCAAACACCTAGTTTCTGCCGCTCATTCATAATTTCAGACTAATAATTTCTGCAGCAGCCTCAAAATTCAAGCATTCTAGAATCCATCCATGGTATATAGCTCATTACAGCAATCACATCTTCAAATATTTGAAACATAGTGGCCACTCCTTAAAACAACTGTGTCTTTTCTTAAAATTACAGCTTCAATATAATCCCAGAAAAAAATACCTGACATTTAAGGAGCTGCTACAGATGCTTAGATGGAGCCTCACACATTTCAAAACCCCCTTTTTAATTCTATGTCCAAAACACTGCGCAGCCACACTGCTCTGTATTCTTTTGTCACATATATTTTTTTAAAAATAGTTTCTAAGGAGATGGTCGTAGGCCAGACATGTGCCTATCTGCAGGTTTATTATTTTCCTCTAAAATTATATCTTTCTAAAGCAGAACAATCTTTTTCTTTGCGTAAATGTATTTAGCATTGTCGCAGTGAAAGCCAAGTGGTTTAATTTTCATCTGTAGGTGGATTTCCAAATGCAAAACTACACATGTTGGGAATATGTCTTTACCAGGGGTTTCCAACCTTGGCAACTTAAAACTGGCTGGGAGCTGAAGTCCACAAGTCTTAAAGTTGCCAAGATTGGAGACCCCTGGTCAATACAGTACATGTGCATTTTAAGGTTGGCAAAGAAGTTGTTTGTTCTAATCTAGGGATAAGCATTCTCTAGTCTTCCAGATGTTGGCAAAATCTGCATGGAGGAATATACAGATGCTCCCTGCTGTTCCATATCTGAAAAGTAGAACCAGCTCTCAATTAGAAAAGGCCAGGTTAGGGAAAAAGAGATATCAAGTCTGTGTTTCAGTACTGAATAATGTACATGACTCTCCTGAAGGGGAAGGATTAAAACATGAAGACCAAAGCCTAGAACTGTGATAGTGAACCTAAGGCACGCATGCCAGAAGTGGCACACAGAGCCTTCTTTGTGGACATGCGCGCCGTCATCAGCTGGTCTCGTGGTTTCCGGCACGCCAGCTGATTGTTGTGACCCAGGCCAAAGCAGGTAGTAGGAAACTTAGTCAAACAAACAAACTTTATTTAAACAGCTGAGAATTACTTCATTCTCAGTGTAGTTCAACTAAATTAAAGCAAATTCCTCCCAACACAAATTCCTCAGTCCTATCACCAACCTTGGTCCAATTAGGCAAATTGCCAAAGGCCTTTCCTGGCAAAATTTCAGAAGACACCGATACAAAATAAATGCAACAAGACGAAGCTATCAATGTTGTTTTCCAGCAAAGAGCCCAAATGCCGTTGCTGATCTTTTAAGCCTTATGGGAGGGGCCAATCAACTCTTGGCCCTACTCCCGAGTCATCCTCTTTGCTGGAGCTGCACTTGCCTTCTGGCAGCTCTTCTCATGCGTGCATTAGGAACAGGCTCTTCCTGTTCCTCTGCCTCACTACTGTCAGCCTCTGGAGGCTCTGGAGTCCGCACCTCTCTCCCCGATGGTCCTGGCCCCATCTCTGCCTCCGACGCAGAGCCCTCATTCGCGCCTTCCCCAGCCTTCAGGACGGGCCCATATTCTTCCTCAGCCTCATCGCTGTCCGACTCCATTGCCAGCTCTGCAGGCTGCTGGCGGACCACAACACTGATCTTTGTGCATGCCGAAGCCCCAGAAACCTGAAGACCTGCTGGCCAGTGCGCATGTGCACCGGCCAGCTGGTATTCAAGTTTCTGGAGCTCTGGCATGCACACACACACGTTCCAGTTTGGCACACGGTGCCGAAAAGGTGCACCATCTAGCACTACAAGGGGCAGGCAGAATTTACCAGGTCTCATCCAATTTAATGGGAAAGAATTTGCTTCTGAAATTTCAGTGAAATTGTTATGAATAGAGTATGACCTTCTTGCAGTTATTTAGTTACAAGGAAACTCATTGGTGAGAATGTGACTGGCTTGCCTTTCATTGGACAGTCCTTTCTCCAAAGGTCTGTAGCAGGGGTGTCAAACTCAATTTCATTGAGGGCTGCATCAGGGTTGTGTTTGATCTCAGGGGGCCAGAGTGGGCGTGGCTGGGGTGGGTGTGGCCAACTCGATGTCACTCATGTCGGGGGAGCCTGTGGTGGCCCGAGTGCTCTCCCAAGCTCCATTTTCACTGGTAGAGGGTTGCAGGAGGCAGTCAGAGCCAAAAATGGAGCTTGACAGTCCATTTTAACTGACAAGAGGCACCGTGGGCTGGTGATTCATTGTTTCCAGGGCATCCTCGTGGGCCAGATCTCAGCACCCCATGGGCCAAATCCAGCCCCCGGGCCTTTGAGTTTGACCCCCTTGGTCTATAGCAAGGATGGCAAATATGGCCCCATTTCTCCAAAACACCTGAGGGCAGCACAAGAAGCAGTGGATGGAAACTAATGAAGGAGAGAACTGACTTAAAACTAAGGAGATATTTCCCAACAGTTGGAACAATTCATCAGTGGGACCACATGCCTCCAGCTTTGACACTGGAGATTTTTAAAAACCGATTGGACAGCCATTTGTCTGAAATGGTATAGGGTCATGATGGCGAACCTATGGCACGCTTGCCACAGGTGGCATGTGGAGCCATATCTGTGGGCATGTGAGCGTTGCCGTAGCTCAGCTCCAGCACGCATGTGCATGCTGGCTAGCTGATTTTTGGGCCTTCTAGGCCCACTGGAAGTCGGGAAATGGGCTGTGTCCAGCCTCCAGAGGGCCTCCGGGGGGTGGGGAAGGCAGTTTTCACCCTCCCCAAGCTCCTAGAAAGCCTCTGGAGCCTGGAGGGGAGATGAAAAATGGGCCTTACAGTCTCATCAAAAGTTGAGAAATGGGCCATTTCTAGCCTCCGGGGGATGGGCAAGGCCATTTTTGCCCTCCCCAGGTTCCAAGAAAGCCTCTGGAGCCTGGGGAGGGGACAAAAAGTGGGCCTTCCAGTCCCATCCTCAAGTTGAGAAACAGTCCGTTTACGGTCTCTGGAGGGCCTCCGGGGTAGGGGGTAGGCCCTCCCCAGGCTCCAAGAAGCCCTTTGGAGCCTGGGGAGGGTGAAAAACGGGCCCACTGTGCCATCATGTGGCAAAAGTGGGGGGAGCAGGGGGGGGGTCATGCGCGCATGCATGGGGGAGCAGGGCGCATTGAATTATGGTGTGACCACACATGTGTGTGACAGCCCCCGCCCGGCACTCCCCCACCCCCACTTTTGACATGCAACAGAAAAATGGTTAGCCATCACTGGGATAGGGTTTCTTGCTTGAGCAGGGGATTGGACTAGAAAACTTCCAAAGTCCCTTCCAACTCTGTTATTCTATTATACTGTTATTCTCTTTTCATCTGGGCTCTCCCTGTGTACCCATCATGGAAGATATATGGACTGTCTGGCTTGAAAAGAAGACCTAGATCAACCTAAATAGAATTTAGTCACTCATACGGGCTAGAAGCAGGAGGAACATCCTCCCTCAGTCCTGCTTCATAGCACAGTTCTCTCTGTCATCTGTTGCTCATGCTGGTTTTTTATGATGGGTTTAGCACTTTTCTGGAATAGCACTAAACCCACAATCAGAAGGAACCTGATTATCAGCTCTGGGTTGACATGAGTGGTTTGTGTTCCGTGGAATCCATTTTGACAGGGCTCACTTCAAGTAAAAATGTTTTCACATACAGCACGATAATTGCAGTTGGCAAAGTAATTCTTTTGATTGTTTTATGCCGGCCTTTAAGGTTATCTTCATAGGTCTTTGCTTGCAAACAAAAATAATGCCTTTAGCTATTCCTTTCTTTTACTTTTGTTGATTTTCCCTCCTCTGTTGTTTTACTCAATTAAGACATTTTATGAGCCTCCCCTTTACATCCATGTTGCTCCCAGGAGTGATAATGCCACGGAAAATAAAAGAATTGAAATTTCCTACAGCAAAATAATAACTTCTATCTATTTTCTTTATATTATCTGCTACTTTATTGGCAGCGGCTGCTGTTCAGTTTGGAGCCACAGTATAGTCATTTATTTTAATGAATGAGTGGGCCCATTGAATGATTTCTTCTTTGATGTAAAGGGAAAAGCAGAAAGGAACATAGAACAGAGCTTCTTCCCAGGCCTCTCCTGCTAAAAGTAGTGTCTCCGAATGCTTTTACATATAAAATAAATTTATTTTATTTAAATTTATTTATTTAAATTTATTTTACATATAAAATAAATATGGCATAAATAAATAAATGCTGAACAAGAAAAGAACAAAACTTTACATATTACATCAGTGTAGCCGTTAGATCTTTAACTCATCTTCGTTTTGTTGTTAGTTGCGAAGTCGTGTCCAACCCATCGCGACCCCATGGACAACGTTCCTCCAGGCCTTCCTGTCCTCTACCATCCTCTGGAGTCCATTTAAGCTCACGCCTATTGCTTCAGTGACTCCATCCAGCCACCTTATTCTCTGTCGTCCCTTTCTTCTTTTGCCCTCAATCTTGCCCAGTATTAGGCCTTCTAAAGAGCAGTCAGGGTTGATCTCTTCTAGGACTGACTTCTTTGTTCGCCTTGCAGTCCAAGGTACTCTCAGGAGTCTTCTCCAGCACCATAGTTCAAAGGCCTCAATTCTTTGGCGCTCAGCCTTTCTTTTGGTCCAACTTTCACAGCCATACATTGCAATGGGGAAAACCATAGCCTTGACTATACGTCCTTTTGTTGGTAGGGTGATGTCTCTGCTTTTTAGTACGCTGTCAAGATTTGCCATAGCTTTCCTCTCCAGGAGCAAGCATCTTTTAATTTCTTGGCTACAGTCCCCATCTGCGGTGATCTTGGAGCCCAGGAAAATAAAATCTGTCCCTACCTCCATTTCTTCCCCATCTATCTGCCAGGAATGGAGAGGGCCGGATGCCATGATCTTAGTTTTCATAATGTTGAGTTTCAAGCCAACTTTTGCACTCTCCTCCTTCACCCGCATCAAGAGGCTTTTTATTTAATTTTCATTTAATGACCCCATAATCCCTTGCGGGATGGAGTCAGGGCAACTAAATGGAGCTAGCTGAGTGTTTTAATGGCCGGATGCCCTTCCTGTCACCAATGTGGAGTTTTTGTTCAGCAGATATATTCTCAGTATGCCCAGAGAGAGAAATATCTGCCTCTACCTAGGATCAAACTCACAGCCTCCTGATTGTCCGGCCAAAGCTCCACCTCTAGGCCACCGCACCACCCCACTAGCTGCTAGATTTTTAACTGACCTGGTAAAATATGTTTTCTGGACAAAACTGTTGGGTTGGGTGTGCAATCATTTCAATATAAGGGGCAGTAAGAGAGAATGGCTCAAAACCATTATGGTGTGTTCTGAAATCGTTTCCTACAGGAAAAATGATTGCTTGGCATATTGAAAAAAGATTGCCAGCATGCACGAAGGAATATTTTATGGACTCCTACTGCCCCCTGTACAATTCATGATCACAGGACATGGTGATAGTTAATACAGGTAGTTCTCAATGTCAAGGTTCCAGAAAAACCTCTTCTGCATAAAAAAAAACCTCAGAAGCCATTGTCTTTAAGAGTTCTTTACTAGCATGAGGAAACTGGCACACGATGAGTGAAATTCCAAAACTGAATTTCCGGATTCTTTTCCCCAGTTATACAAACCCCAAGAGTCCCACCCCCCTGACCCCTTTGATGGTCACATGGTCCCACGTTCTCCCAGTTCATTCGAATATCTTCTTGCCACTCTTCCTGCAGATGTGAACACCATCCGACCTTGACCGCTTGAAGAATGTTACCATACCCCTCAACCCCCCCTTCCTCCCCTCAGGGGAAAAATGTGGCAGCGTCTGGAACCCTAAAGTCTAATATGGTTTCCAGGCCTGACACTCAACCTACAATCACAATTGGGACCAGAATTTCTGTTGTTAAACAAGGTGGTTATTGAGTTCACACCCAATTCTATGAGTGTGTTTGCTGTGGTTGTTAAGTGAACTACTGCAGAATTGTGCAGTCATCAATACATGCTGATTGCCAAGTGTGCAAATTTTGATCATGTGACCATGGGGTCATAAGCGCTACGGTTATAAGTGTGGGTTCCAGTTGTAAATCACATTTTTCAGTGCCAGTGTGTAACTTCAAGCAATTGCTAAATGAATGTTATAAGTTGAGGACTATCTATTACTCAATTCACAAAAAAAATATGTCTCCAAGGATTATTGGTCTTTAAGATTCAGTGTGACCTCCAAGGTTTTTTTTTTTATTTGCATTTATTTGCATCTCCGAAGACTCAGGGCGGCTTACACTATGTCAAGCAATAGTCTTCATCCATTTGTATATTATATACAAAGTCAACTTATTGCCCCCCCCAACAATCTGGGTCCTCATTTTACCTACCTTACAAAGGATGGAAGGCTGACTCAACCTTGGGCCTGGTGGGGCTTGAACCTGCAGTAATTGCAAGCAGCTGCTGTTAATAACAGACTGTCTTACCAGTCTGAGCCACAGAGGCCCTTTGAGTTGAGAGCAGTATATGTTCAAATAACATTAGAAGTGAACAATGGGAGGACAAGATAATTTCTTCTTCTCTTTTTCTTTTTTTCCCGCTTTTAAGTCCTATAGGAACTTCTGATTGGTTCCTATATTGGTTCCAAGAAATAGATGAGAAATTAGAAGAAGCAGTGGAAGGGAAAAATCAAAATGAGACACAAGAAGCTAAAAATAAAGAAAAGAAAGGATTAATAAATAGGAATTAATTAGATAGAACAAAGAGAAGAGGAAAAAAAATTCCAAAAAAAAAAAGACAAAGATTTAGAGAAAAAAGAAAAGAAAAATCTCTTTATAAATAGAGGAAGTCTTGTTGATGGGTGTTCAAATAATACATCAGAAAGAGACAAAGGGCACTCAGAAGGGAATGTTCATTAGGCATAAAAATATCAAGAAGAGCTACAAGATTCCAAGAGAGAGAGATAAAAGGCTGACTAAAAAGTCAATAAATGATGGAATTTTGAAAAGGTTAAGAGATGATGGATAATGAAAAAATATATTAATAAAATGAGAAAATACAAATAGGGAAAATACAACTGATTATAACTAAAAATAAGCTAAGCTTAGTAGATGGAAATTTAGGATTAGGTAATTTAATTGTATTATTAACATTAATTGTGTGCTAAAGTATATTGTGAATTTAAAATATTAAGTATTAGAAATTGTGGAGATTTTGAGATATATTCCCGGGATTGATTAAATATTGTTAATATTTGGCTTTATTAGTAATCCTACACATTCGGAATATTGAAGTTATGGTGGAATAACGAGTAATTCTTAAAATATTAATTAGTAATTTAGTAGGGGATAACAAATCCATTGCTCAAAGAAATGTTATCTATGTTTAAATGAATTAATGGGGAAAATGATAAAGAATTATGAAGAGAGAATAGCATTGTTGAAGTTGGAAGATTAGGATTACATATATTTATTTGTATTATTATTGTTAGTGTTGTTTAAAAAAGATTTAAGTCAACACATTGTCCACAAAATATGTAATTATTATACTAATTTGTGTGTGTGTGTCTGTGGAAGGTAACGGTTCCCCTCGCACATATGTGCTAGTCGTTTCTGATTACAGGGGACGGTGCTCATCTCTGTTTCAAAGCCGAAAAGCCAGCGCTGTGGTCTTTGGCTGACATGACTAAATGCCAAAGCCGCACGGAACGCTGTTACCTTCTACCAAAGGTGGTCCCTATTTTTCTACTTGCATTTTTTACGTGCTTTCAAATTGCTAGGTTGGCAGAAGCTGGGACAAGTAACGGGAGCTCACCCCATTACACGGCACTGCAGACCTTTTGATCAACAAGCTCAGCATCTTAGCCACTGAGCCACTGCATCATTCATTCATATATATATAAAGACCTACATACAAACACCCGCGAAAACCTCAGAATGTATATATAAACCTCAGAATGTATATATATATATATATATATATATATATATATATATATATATATATATATATATATATATATTCATTCTGAGCTTTTCGCGGGTGTTTGTATGTAGGTCTTTGGTTATTCAGGTTTTCTCCTAGAAGCACGAAGCTGAAGCCTGAAGATGACGAATGAGACTTTGTCGAAACATCACCAAGACACTTCTAATTTTATGTGGGAGAAAACCCGAATAACCAAAGACCGACCGACCGACCGACCGACCTACCTACCTACCTACCTACCTACCTACCTACCTACCTACCTACCTACCTACATATATATATATATATATATATATATATATATATATATATATATATATGAGAGAGAGAGATGTTATCCAGTCTGAAATGGGTAACCTCTAGATGGCAGCAGAGAAAACAAAACCTCTAATTCCTTGCTGCCACCTAGTGATCATTTGGTAAGGATAGCTCAACCTTTACCTAATCAAGACAAGCAATTTATACACACTTATTAGCATGCAAGGAATTATTTCTAGATTTACCCCTTCAAATCAATGGGACATGAATTAGCAAGGCTTTTGAGTAGGTTGGCATGCTTGCATTCTTAGGGAATCAGAAAATTAATGCGGCAACATCTTTGCTTTCCAGAGCATCAAAGTGAGTTGGTTACCCCCGCCGTCCAGCATGCAAAATGGATTTATCACCGGCTATAAAATACGGCACAGAAAGACAGCTCGCAGGGGTGAGGTAGAAACATTGGAACCAAATAACCTCTGGTATCTGTTTACAGGTGAGTGTTTACATGACATTAGCCTTATAAAACAGTGGAGGAATGAAATACTAGGGGAATAAAATGTGCTTTTACTTCAAGCGAATGTTGGTTGCCTTGCATTCAGCTGACATTTATTGGACTGTACAACAGCAGCCTTCGTGCATTTTTACTTTGTTTCCTGTTTAATGGTTTTATCCAGTAGTGGGATTCAAATAATTTAACAACTGGTTCTCTGCCCTAATGATTTCTTCCAACAACCAGTTCACCAAACTGCTCAGAAAGTTAACAACCGGTTCTCCCGAAGTGGTGCGAACTGGCTGAATCCCACCACTGGTTTTATCATCTATTTGTAACTCCCTCTATTCCATGCCTTAATGAGTTTGCAATACAATCCCCCAGGCTGTCTTGCAGGTTTTATCTTAAATTAGGTTTTACGAATGACAGCTCCAAAGCAAAAACCAAGCCTGTCACCCTAGAACAAAACGTTGTGGTCATAATTTCTAAGCAAACAAAATGGCCGTTGTTTTGATAGGCGAATGAAGAGGAACTCTCCATAGGGTATTCGATTCCACCTGAAGTTTCCATGCTTACCTTTTTTGGCTTTGCTAAGAAAGGTTCTTTAAGGCGCGCATACTTGGAGGCAACTTTTAAGCCAAGATATACAGTACTTTCAGAGCTGTTCAGTCATAACATGTCCATTTCTGGTCAGAAATAACAACTTGTTTTCATTTCTCAGCTAGCCCAAGTAAATTCAGCGGCATGCTGAATCCCTTCCAGTAAGCATATAAAGATATGGAACTAACTGTTGATAGACTAGTTTGGTCTAGTGCTTAACGCACCGGGCTAGAACTCAAGAGACTGTGAGTGGTCCTGTCTTAGGCATGAAAGTCAACTGAGTGGGGTTGGGCCAATTACCAGGAGGCAGTGAGTTCTAGTTCCACGACAGGGACAAACCAAACTGAGTGACTGGCCAGTCTCTCTCTCTCTCTCTCTTTCTCAATCTCCATCCATCCCTCCATCCTTCCATCCCTCCTTCTTCTCTCTTTCCTTCCCTCCTCTCCCTCCATCCCTGTCTCCCTCCCCCTCCCTCTGTCCCTGTCTCCCTCCCTCCCTCCATCTCCCTCTGTCTCTCTCCCTCCATGCCTCCATTCCTCTGTCCGTCCTTCTCCTTGTCCTTCTCTCTCCCTCCCTCCCTGTTTCCCTCTCCCTCCGTCCCTCTCTCCCTCTCCCTCCCTCTGTTCGTCTCTCTGTCTCTCTCTCTCTCTCTCCCTTGATCCCTCCATCCCTCTGTCCCTCCTTCTCCTTCTTCTCCTTCTCCTTCTCCTTCTCTCTCTCTCTCCTTCCCTCCCTCTCTCTCCCTCCCTCCCCCTCCCTCTTTATCTCTCTCTCCCTCCCTCCCTCCTTCTCTCTCTCTCTCTCTCTCCCTCCTCCCTCTCCCTCCCTCTCTCTCAGTCTAACCCGTCTCACTGAATTGTTATTGTGGAGAAACTAGGAAAAGAAAAGAGGGTGTGTTCACCACTTTGATTTATTTATGAAAATAATAAAGGTGGGATAGATAAATAAATAAGCAAACAAGCAAACAAACAAATAAATCATGTAGATCGTGTAAATCAATTTCAAGAAAGGCTGTTCAACACTACAGGCTGAATGGAATATAACCAAATGCAAACCTCATTGTCGCAGTTTTGCTTCTATATTACAGAATTTTCCAAAGGAACTAGGAATCTTGCAGCTTTTAAAGAGATTATTTAAATATTCAAGCAGCAAGACTTCATGTTTCCTTAAGAGCATCTGCTAGTAAAAGCAGGTGTTTTTGCCCACTAATGAGGACAGCTGCAATACCCAAGTAATTCAGAATTGCAACAATGACTTTAAATCACTATTGTTGATTTTATAGTTACACATCCAGCATCAGCTAGAATTTTAAAGGTGGATTTGGCTCTTTTGAGTTTCAAACATCCTTCCCCAGGGGATCTCTGCAATTAAATGTGCCCGCTTATTGTTATGCTTCATGGATAGTATAAGATGCGTGAAATGATAAACATGTAATGTTGTTAAAGAGAAGAGAAATCTGGTACAAAATAACTTCATGGCACTCCTATGGTGGAATGCAACAATTGTCAGAACAAAATATTTGCTCCAGGATTCAAACTGGATTGAATGCCTCATTAAAATTCAAGATGGGAGCTTAGCTTACGGTACGTCTATTCAGATTCTCAGTCATCCAGGTCATAGTTGTCCCTAAGGTGTTTTTTTTTCAAAAGGCAACTGGACTTCATTTTTCCTAGAAGACGTTTCGCTTCTGTGAAACGCCTTCAAGGAAAAACAAAGTCCAGTGCCTTTTGAAAAAAACACCTTTGGGATCGCTTGTTGTATCTACCACAGTATCTGCTTTAGGTAAAGCAGATTACCTAAAGGGTTATAGAATAGAATAGAATAGAATAGAATAGAATAGAATAGAGTAGAGTAGAGTAGAGTAGAGTAGAGTAGAGTAGAGTAGAGTAGAATAGAATAGAATAGAATAGAATAGAATAGAATAGAATAGAATAGAATATTTATTATTTATTTATTATTTTGATTTATATACCGCCCTTCTCCCAAAGGACTCAGGGCGGTTTACAGCCGAGTAAAAACAAAAATACAAAAATTAAAACATTATTAAAAAACTGATTCAATTTGGCTAAGAATAATTAAAACTCTAATAAAACTCTAATAAAAGCCCCCATTAAAACTATTAGGCCAGCCCTGCACGATGAAACAGAAATGTCTTGAGCTTGCGTTGAAAGGTCCGGAGGTCAGGGAGTCGACGTATCCCTGGAGGTAGCTCGTTCCAGAGGGCAGGAGCCCCCACAGAGAATAGAATAGAATAGAATAGAATAGAATAGAATAGAATAGAATAGAATAGAATTTTTTATTGGCCAAGTGTGATTGGACACACAAGGAATTTGTCTTGGTGCATATGCTCTCAGTGTACATGAAAGAAAAGATACATTCGTCAAGAATTCTAAGGTACAACACTTAATGATGGTCATAGAGTACAAATAAGCAATAACTTTTTATAGGTAGGAATGGAAAAAGTGGTGCAGCAACAACTCGGTTTCCTGAACGTTTCCCTCATGACAAGAGTGCTGGCAGAGTTCCCAGGCAACCATTTTGTCTTTTACCTCCTTTCCCCTTGCTCAACACTGTTGTTTGATTGGCAGTTGTTGTTTGATTGGCAGCTGCATTGTCCTGGCAATGGGAGAGAGCCAAGAAGGTATGGGGAGAAAGGAGCACAGGTACATATCGCTTGTTCAGGCTCTCTGTTCTTCCACAGAAAGGAATAAGTGGGACTGAGCTCAGAGGAGGAGGACCAAGGGTTCAAGATAACAGCCTCTGTGAGAAACGTTAAAGGCCCTGGATGTGGATTAGCCACAGAAGAGATGGTTGAGTAGAGATACAATAGCAATACTGGCAGTCCTTGACTTACGACCAGTTCAGGGGTGGGTTTCAGCAGGTTCTGACCAGTTCTGGAGAACCGGCAGCAGAAATTTGGAGTAGTTCGGAGAACCGGTAGTAAAAATTCTGACTGGCCTCGCCCCCATCTATTCTCTGCCTCCCAAATCCCAGCTGATCGGGAGGGAATGGAGATTTTACAGTATCCTTCCCCTCCCAACCCACCAAGCCATGCCATGCCCACCAAGCCACACCCACAGAACCAGAGTAAAAGCTTTTGTAACCCATCACTGGACCAGTTGTTTCCCAACCATTCAGAGTTGATCAACTTCCCCAGGAAGTTATGACTCAGTTCTGCAGTTCCATCAGCCCTTCGCACCCCCACCCCCACACTCATGACTGCATTTTGAGTGCTTGGCAAATGGCCCGCATTTAGGTTTTCTCTGAAAAAGGAAGTTTACTTCTGGTTTTTTGTTTTTGTTTTTTTTCAAAACCGGCCCATAGCAAACGATGGGTTTGCTTTATAACCAAGGCATTTGCTTTACGACTGTGGCAGCTGCTTTACAATTGCCGTAATTGCTTTAGGAGTGCAACATTCAAATAATGACTGTTGCAAAAAAGTCAGGTTGGTTACCTTGGTGACCTGCTTTACAGGTGTCAGAAGTTATAATGGACAGACTCCTTCATAGTCATAAATCAAGGACTACCTATATCTGAAGAGTTGTCCCATTATATAGGGGATGGAATAATTCTCGGTTCCCCAGAGGCAGGACCAGAACCATAAGTTTATACAACTAGGGGAACAGACTGCAGCTGGGAAGCTGTTTCAGTCCTCCCTTATTTATCTACGTCAACTTGGGCCACTCTCTGTCTTTATGTCTTAGACTGCAAAGTTTAAAATTAAAAACAAAATCTACCAATCTGCCTACACTGGGCCAGTGAGACATCTTCGTGGTCATGTGGCCGGAATGATCAAATGCCGAAGGTGCATGGAACGCTGTTACCTTCCCACCAAAGGTGGTCCCTATTTTTCTACTTGCATCTGTTTACGTGCTTTCGAACTGCTAGGTTGGCAGAAGCTGGGACAAGTAACGGGAGCTCACCCTTTTACGTGGCACTAGGGATTCGAACCGCTGAACTGCCAACAAGCTCAGCATCTTAGCCACGGAGCCACTGCGTCCCCTTATACTGCTATGCTAGAAGTGGGTGTGTTAACGTGACTTGTAGAATGTCAGCAGCATTAACTGGATGTTTTCTGCTTGATTTCTGTTGCAAATAGGCCTTGACAAAGGAAGCCAATATAGTTTCCAGGTTGCAGCTATGACAGCCAATGGAACGGGACCTTCTTCAGAGTGGTATACGGCAGAAACTCCAGAGAGTGATCTTGATGGTAATTGTATTTATTTTCGCAGCTGTTATAACTGTTTTGTGCTCAGATAGTTGCCTTGCCTTTTGGGTAAAACTCCTGTGGAGGTTAGGATGATCCAATGTCCAAGCCACTGGAGTTGATGCCTGAATATTTTCTCCAGCAGAAGTGTTTTCATTGATCGCATGCTGCTAAATTTCTCTCTGTGTATGGACAAGTGAAGCAGAAATGAGAAAAAAAGACAGTTCTGTTCTCTTCCATTATTTTCACAAGGTGTTTCTAAGCATCTGTCTGATTTTAACTTCTGGACCAGCTGTTGCTACCATGTCTTTTGCCAAAATGTAACAATTGGATGGATGCTCAGAGCAACGGTAGTTTTCACCGTAGCCTTCAACTTCAATATTTTTTATGCTCTGGGTACCACAGGAGATAGCTAAAGAGGTGCTTTACTCTGTGGCAGGTCTAAAAATTTATCTGCTCAATCCAATCTATTGGAATTCATAAAGCCTGAAGGCAAAGCCTTCCAGATTCTGAAATATTTCAGCCACAAAGTCATAAGTCTAGGGCTTCATTAGAATACGTGTATGGATTCACTGGAGGAAACCAAGATCTCTTAGGTCTGGAAGAAAAGAAAAAAAGCTTTCCAGAATCTCATGACATCAGGAGACATCTCCCATGGTTTCTCCCAAAGCTTGTACAAATGTAGAAGCATCCAGTTTTGGTCAGCACACTATGAAAAAAGATGTTGAGACTCTAGAAAGAGTGCAGAGAAGAGCAACCAAAATGATTAGGGGATTGGAGGCTAAAACATACAATGAACGGTTGCAGGAACCGGGCATGGCTAATCTACCGAAGAGAAGGACCGGGGAGACATGATAGCAGTCTTCCAATATTTGAGGGGCTGCCACAGAGAGGAAAGGGTCAAGCTATTTTCCAAGGCACCTGAAGGCCAGACAAAGAATCATGGATGGAAACTGATCAAGGAGAAATTCAACCTAGAAATAAGGAGAAATTTTCTGACAGTGAGAACAATCAACCAATGGAACAGAAGTTGCCTTCAGAAGTTGTGGGAGCTTCGTCGCTGGAAGCTTTCAAGAAGAGACTGGACTGCCATCTGTCAGAAATGGTGCAGGGTCTCCTGCTTGGGTGGTAGGTTGGACTAGATGACCTATAAGGTCTCTTCCAACTCTGTTAATCTGTATCTGTGAGATGAACCCTAAAAAGTTATATTTTAGCCTTTTCTTGAAAGATTCAACCTTGCAAGCAGGGATGAAATGCTCCTGGTTCGGACCGGATCGCTTGATCCGGTAGCGATAGCGGCGGATGGTTCAGAGAACCGGTAGCAAAAATCCCTGCCTCTCTCCAATGCCCAGCTGAGCCACATGATCATCAGAGGTGTTTGTTTTTTTTTAAAGCATTTTTTCTTCCGCCAAAAAAATGCTTTTAAAAGTAAAAAAAAAAAGCCTTTGATGATCATGCAGCTCAGCCAGGTGCTAGCCAAAAAACAGGGGGGGGGAGTCCGTTTTTCCTCCCAGCAGGCTTCCCTGAAGCTTCCCTGAAGCCTGCTGGGAGGAAAAACGCCCCCCCCCGTTTTTTTGGTTTGGCTATCAGGGAAGCCTGCTGGGAGGAAAAACGGGGTGTGTGTGTGGGGGGTCGTTTTTGAGAGAGAGAGAGAGAGAGAGAGGAAGAAAAAGAAAGAAAGAAAGAAAGAAAGAAAGAAAGAAAGAAAGAAAGAAAGAAAGAGAAAGAAAGAAAGAAAGAAAGACAGACAGACAGACAGACAGAAAGAAAGAAAGAAAGGAGGCAGGGAAGGAAGGAAGGAAGGAAGGAAGGAAGGAAGGAAGGAAGGAAGGAAGGAAGGAAGGAAGGAAGGAAGGAAGGAAGGAAGGAAGGAAGGAAGGAAGGAAGGAAGGAGTACAAACCGGGCACTAGACACAGCTTCAGAGGATAATCCAGGGCTGGAAGAGACTTAGAGGTCACCTAGTCCAACCCTGCTCCAGCAGGACATTGCTGTCTTTTTATGTAACCAGCCACATGGTTACATAGCCATGCCCACCCAGTCACATGACCCCCCCCACCAAGCCACACCCACCAAGCCACGCCCACAGAACCGGTAGCAAAAAAAAAAATAGATTTCACCCCTGCTTGCAAACCCACTCTGATCCTTTCCCGAATGAAGCAGAGCTGTATTAGTGCTGTTGCTAAGGCTTGGGAAGCCATATGATTAGTTTTCCAATTATGCGCACCTCAGTTTAAAAAAACAGAACTCAGAGAACCTGGGACAGGTGCCAAGAAGGATAATGAAGTGGTCAGGGGACTAGAAACAAAGTCATAGGAGAAGAAATTGGATATATTTAACACTGAAGGGGGAAAGGATCAAGCAAAAGAAATATGGCAATACTTTTAAAGTATCTAAAGAGGGTTTTGGTTTTTTTTTCACAAATGAGGGCCAAGACTTGCCCTCTGTTTTCCCAAAGTGCAGGATCAAGAATAATGGTTTTAATTAAAGAAAAGTAGTGTAGATTTCAGTTGAATGCAGGAAAAAAAATAGTAATATTTTTGAATACGTTGGAACTTATTTTTGAATGCATTGGAACTGATTGAGTAGAGATCAGATCAGATAGATCCATTCTTCTGGAATGTTTTTAATTCAGACTCCTGCACCGGAGCAGGGGGTTATATCATACAGACCTGTTGCATAAGAAACATTATTATGCAAAGCACAGAAAAGGAATAGTGAAGCAAGAAAAAGAAATATCACTAAATCTAATTGGCATCAACAATTGGCAACTGGCCTTTCTATATTTTTTATTATTATTATAATAATAATAATAATAATAATAATAATAATAATAATAATAATAATAATAATAATAATAATAATAATAATAATAATAATAATGTCCTTCCAAGCCATTCTTCCTTCAGCTATGCCTCTATTTCTTTTCATGCTTTGCCTTTTGGTCTTCAAATATCTCACTTTTTTCCATTTTGAAGATCTCCTTAACTCCACCTGACTACAATTTCCTCATTTTGTTTCTCTTCCGAGCTTTAAGCCTTATTCCTTTGCTTTATAGGACCAAAGTATCTCGAGATAATTCTTTTGTACTGGTCTCTCGCTTTTGTGTTCAGTTCACATTTATTCTAGCCACGTTCAATCTTAATCCTGTCTTTTCTTCTTAAGCTCTATAGTAACCTGATCCTCTCCATGTGTTGGCATTTTAACCCCAAAGAATCCCCCAGTCATTCTGACCTCCAGTTTTGTCTCTATAAGGTAAAGGTAAAGGTTCCTCTTGCACATATGTGCTAGTCATTCCCGACTCTAGGGGACAGTACTCATCTCCATTTCAAAGCTGAAGAGCCAGCGCTGTCCTAAGATGTCTCCATGGTCATGTGCCCGGCATGACTCAATGCCAAAGGCGCACGGAACACTGTTACCTTCCCACCAAAGGTGATCCCTATTTTTTTTACTTGCATTTTTTACGTGCTTTCGAACTGCTAGGTTGGCAGAAGCAGGGACAACTAATGGGAGCTCAGCCCGTTACGTGGCACTAGGAATTTGAACCGCTGAACTGCTGACCTTTCGAACAACAAACTCCGCGCCTTAGCCACTGAGCCACTGCATCCCTATATTTGTCTCTATAGGAATGAGCAAATCAGTAGGAATTCTTGAGTGCCTGAATCCTAACAGCAACTGGAAATATGAGATGGGCAAATCTTTCCTGAAATTGACTGAAATTGACATGGCATTTGTTTTTTTGTCAGAGAACTATAGAGCCGGTTTGCTCAGTGGAAATATTAAAATTGGTGCGATCAGCTGAAGTCTTGAGAGCAGAGAATCCTCCTGAGTGCTTGGAAAGAATGTCTCAACTGAATGGATCACAAATCCATGACTGATAACCCAATATTTATTCATTTCAGGAGAACGGTTTCAAATCTAAGGAGACTCGTTTTCTGCGCTTTCATGATCTGCACGCCGTTTTGCGCATCTTTGTAATTTAACAGCCTACTGCGGATCAGCCAGAGACCTCCTATTAAATCTGGAACTGACTTTGGCCTATCCCAGTTTGAGGGGATTTCTTTAAGGCTCATCCCTGTAGAGGATTTTTTCTTTTCTTTTCTTCTTCCTATATATATGCTTATACCTCCTTATATTTACTCATATATGTGTTTATTTACTATATAAACTTTTTGTATGATACCTACATATATTGTTGTGACAAAATAAATAAATAAATAAATAAATAGAGGAACAGATCTGGTAAATTCTACCAAGCTAAGGAAGAGATTGGTTATGGCAGGTCCTGTTTCTCATTTTTGCTGTAACAGTTTTGTCACCACCGCTGCCTTCTTGACATTTGCACTAACGTGGGAAACAAATAGTATTTTTTAAAGAATTCCCTTAACTCCCTATAGATATGCCTTTTAATCAGTATGTTTTGCTAAAGCAGTTAGAAAACTAAACAATAAACTACCCAAGATTCCCTGGAAAACCAAACAGCTTTTGCAACTGTTGGAAAGATTTTAAATATCCATTTTGAAAGAAAATCCCAGGTTTCATTTTCTTTTTTTAAAAAAAAAAAGATTTTTGTCTGACCTCCTGAAATTTTCTACATCAGACCCTGCTTAGCTTTTGCAAAATTAGCCAAAGAATGCTCGTTGATACTGTATATCATTCCACAGTTTGAATTAAAGAAACAATCAAATTTTTACAGTGAAAAACAATTACTTTTATAGTATATATATTTTTTCTGCTATACTTACTCTGTGGAAGTGAGTATAGCAGGAAGAATAAGACTTCTCATCCCATGGATGGGGGGGAAGCATTTCCTATTGCATTTTGAGGGAGGAAAATCCTAATATATTTCATCAGTTCTTCCTTTATTCTGGAGAGAAAATAAAATCCAATCCACATATATGTGTAGCATTTGTCAGGGAGAAAAAAAAATACTTTTTTGTGTTAACTTTTTTTTTTAATCTAGGCTATCTGCAAACATCTCCTTAAAAACTAAGAAGAGTTTTACCTGGATAAAAACAAAGCAGGAATTCTACTAGGTAGACGTGGAATTTTCTCCTGTTTTTTCCTAGTCATTATCCAGCAAGGATCCAATTTGGGTCAGTCACCGGGACCAGAGGTTTTGTCTTCCAAATTTTTGGACTCATGCTGGAACCAATCCTCAGGGAACTGAGGAAAATATGACTTCAGTAACAGATTTGTTAATGCCTGGAATGCATTAACAGACTCTGTGGTCTCTTCTCAAAATCCCCAAAGCTTTAACCAAAAACTATCTACTATTGATCTCACCCCATTCCTAAGAGGTCTGTAAGGAGCATGCATAAGAGCACCAACGTGCCTACTGTTCCTGTCCTAATGTTCCCTTTGATTGTATCCAATTTCATATAGTTATTACATACTTATGATTATAGTTATGCTTATATAACATATAGTTATTTCATGCTTACGCTTATATATACTGTTGTGACAAATAAATAAATAAATAAAAATAAAACTTCAGGAAACACAAGTCCAAAAATTCGGAAGACAAAACCTCAGGTCTCAGTGATCGACCCAGATTGGATCCTGAGACATTATCCTGAGACACATATATTTGTCTTCATTCATAATGATCCAGCCAATTCATGCCCCCATGAAGTTGAAGTCATTTTATCCCTGAACACTTTCTGAAATCTTTCTGACTTTTTCCTTGCTAAAATACTATGTTCCCTTTGGTCAAGCTCCTTCCACTCTTAATGATTGCTTCCTTGGCTTTTCCTTTAACCAAATAGATCCCAACAGTCATGTCACTAATTTCTTCCTGTCTTCTAACTGATTACTCCAAACTAGAGTTATAGAGTAGAGAAAACTTAGAATAGTGTTTCTCAACCTCAACCACTTTAAGGAATGTGGACTTCAACTCCCAGAATGCCACAGAGAACATGCTGGCTGAGAAATTCTGGGAACTGAAGTCCACACAAGTTTTAAAGTTGCCAAGGTTGACAAACACTGTTCTAAAAGATGCTTCCATGAAAAATTCAGTTTCTTGCAGATTCAGTCTTCGGCATTACAGATCATGTTCTTAGTGCCAGTTATAGGCTGTGTACAAATGGATTAGCAATGCCGATGAATTCTCAGAAGTCCTTCTTAAGACCAGAAAATGGTGCAAACATTTACAAAATAAATTAGGCATAAAAAGGAATGTAGTGCTTTGCATAATACTATGTAGGCAGGTTTCAAAATCAGTTTTTGGAATGGCCTGGCTATGTAATTTTATTATTTTTACATTATTAGCACATCACATATTGAAACCAGTTTGATATTTAAGATCTATTTCTGGAATCATTTTTTTTCCTAGCTCTTCATCAAGTCATCAGTTATAATTATTAATGAACTATGTGATAGTTAACAACTTTCAACACCAAACTTTCTCTTTCATCAGCCTTTCCTCTCTCTTTCTCTCTCTTTGTTATTCTTACTTCTAACATTTATAAAAATAGTTACATTTATAAGAATCTTTCCTCAATACCCAAGTGAATACAGTAGCTTTTATAAAGCTGATTTAAAATGGCATTTAATAATTATTACAGAAATAAATAGCAAAGAATTTCAAATATTTTTATGCAATTGTAAAAAGCAAATTACATAAGCCCTGTGTTCTCAGGATATCCTGTCTTATAATGTGTGATATATTCCAATCTATTTCCAATTATGTAAGCATTTTTTTTAGCCAAGCATAGCTCAAAAAGAAATTCACCTGAAAATGGTGCTTTATTAAAATTTTGTTAACGCTGCTATATCTTAATTCTAATCTTCTTCAATTCTAATCAAACTTTGAGAGTGGGTTGAACTTTTTATTGGAAACTTGGCCAAAATTCATCACAAATCCCATAAAAATGTATTAAAGGCACAGAGAACGCAGACAAGGTCAGCAACACTGACAAATGTTAGTCTCATCATTTTTTAAAAAAAAGTTTGCTTTTTGTAATTTCAGTGTTTATGGTAGGAATCTTTCATAGACCTTTTTGTCTGAGTTTGCTTAAACATTTTGCGTTGATATTTCAATGATAAAAGAGAATATTTGCACAGGGTAAGCTGTTGTATATAAACAGAGAGCAAACCAGGGGTGAAATTCAGCTGGTTCTATCCGGTTCATGCGAACCAGTAGCAGCAGCTGTGGGAGGCTCTGCCCACCCATGCGGATGTCATGATGTTGCTTATTTGCAACAGTTTTAAGCCTCTGCACATGCGCAGAAGGCTTTGCGCATGTGCGGATGACAGCATGAGCACATTTGGAAACCGGCAGTGAAGGTAAGTGGATTTCACCCCTGGAGAAAACCCCACTCTCTTCTAGCACTGAAGATCTTAACCAGTTGGGTAATGAAACATCTGTAAGAACACAGGAGAACAAACACATCAGGACTAGATTCAGCAGTCCATCTGCATTTAAAAGACACGGGCACTCTTTTGAAGACAACAAAGTCCATATTTTGGACAGAGGGGACCACTGGTTTGAAAGACGGGTTAAAGAGGCCATCTATGTCAAAATTGAACAGCCCTTTCTCAACAGAAGGGGAGGGATACAACATCATCTATCTCCAACCTACAACATAGACCAGTGATGGTTAACCTTTTACATCACTGCGTGTCGCCTGTGTGCCAGAAATGGCACGCAAAGCCATCCTGCCTGGACCGTGCGGCCTCGCTGGCTGTCGCGCACATGGGAGTGCCAAAACCCAGAAAAGCAGTGTTCCATCACACATGCGTGAGCTGGCATCCAAACTTTTGGTTTCTGGCATGGACGTGCACCTGACAAACAGGTGGCCATCGTGCATGCGCGTGACATAAACCCCCGAAGTTTGGGTGCTGGCTCGCACATGTTAAACAGAACGCCGCTCTTCCAGGTTTTGCGATCCTGCACGCACAAAGGCCAGCTGAGCGGCACGCAGGTGTGTACATGAATGTGGAAGAGGAGCCAACGAGGCCGCACATCCCTCACAGGATGGTTCTGCATGCCACATCTGGCATGCATTCCATAGTTCTCCAACACGGACATAGACATTTCAACAGTTCCAAGAAAGCTCCACACCAATTTGCACCACTCAGGTAACCATGATGACACAGATAAACCTCCAGGTGACCTTAACGACCTGCTAAAAGAATGCAAATGTCCAGCTGTCTGCAAGGAGTGTAAATCCTTCCATTCCCCATCATCCAGTGAGAACTGAAGAAGCTTCTTGGATGAGAAATGAAACATCTTCAAAGAAAAACTAGAAAGTCCAGTTGCTTCTTGAAAATAGCACCTCTGGGACAACTATGACCTGGATGACTGAGAATCTCCATAAACATCTGCAAGAAAACATCCAAGTTCAGAGAGTACCAAAGATCTCACATGTTCTTTTACATGGAACTTCTTTGTGACTTTAATACAAGTGGGGCTCAGAGGTGTCCACAAATCAAGAGGGCATCTGTGATAATACAACTGAAGTTCTACCTGTCTTTTAGATGCACTGATACTTCTTGACCATACCCTGCAGATATAAGAACCTAAGCAGTACCCTGATGAATCAGACCCCTAGCCTATTTAATGCATCAGTCTAATCTCACACAAAATCAACTACATAAGGAAGTCCACTTGTCTCCCAACAGATGATGGTCTTCAGAGGCAGTCCCACTGCCATCAACTCTTCACAGTCATTGACCTCCATAACTTCCATGAATCAATCCAACCCTTTTTTCTGAAGTAGCCAGGCTGCTACCCCGATACTACATCTCATGTAGCTAATTCCTATATATCCATTTGTTGCAGGATCCAATCTGATTCAGTCACCAGGATCAAAGGTTTATTCTTCCAAGATTATAAGATTATATGAAAAGTAACTGTGTTCTGTTCGTTGATGATGTTAAATATTCAACACCACAGACAATGCAACTACCCTTCAAAAAGACCTTGACTATGTGGCAGATTGGTCTAATAAGTGACAACTTCAAATCTCAACAAACAAATGCTCTGTCTTGCACATTGGCAAAAAAAATCAAAACATAAAATACAAATTAGATGGACATGATCTTGTAGATGACCCTCACTCTGTCAAGGACCTTGGAGTACTCATTTCTAAAGATCTAAGTGCCAGAGCTCACTGTAACAACATTGCCAAAAAGGCACTAAGAGTTGTTAACCTAATCTTGTGTAGCTTCTTCTCTGGTAATATTGTACTACTAACTAGAGCATACAAAACATTTGCTAGACCAATTCTTGAATACAGGTCATCTGTCTGGAACCCGCACTGCATATCAGACATAAATACAATCGAGAGAGTCCAGAGACATTTCACAAGAAGAGTCCTCCACTCCTCTGCTCGCAATAAAATACCATATGCCACCGGGCTCCAAATTTTGGGCTTAGACAATTTAGAACTACTCAGACTTCAATCTGACCTAAGCATAGTACATAAAATTATCTACCACAATGTCCTACCTTTCAATGACTACTTCAGCTTCAACCACAACAATACACGAGCAAATAACAGATACAAACTCAAGGTAAACTGCTCCAAACTTGATTGCAGAAAATATGACTTCAGTAACAGAGTGGTTAATGCCTAGAATGCACTACCTGACTCTATAGTTTCTTCCCCAAACCCCCTTAAACTGTCTACTGTTGACCTCACCCCATTCCTAAGAGGTCTGTAAGGGGCGTGCATAAGTGCACCTGCGTGCCTACCGTCCCAGTCCTAACATTCCTTTTTACTTACTCTTTTCAGATATCCAAATTATGTTTATACTTTTACCTATTATCTCATATACGATTGACAAAATAAATAAATACAAATAAATAAATAAAGATTTCAGGCTTGTGCTGGAACCCATCATCAGGGAACTTCTCTCATTCCAGAATATGTGCACTGGGCTGTTCTATGTGAACCCAAAAACTTGGAAGAATAAACCTTTGGTCCTGGTGATCAACACAGATGGGATCCTGCAACATTATTCTGAGACATGTATATTTACCTTCATATCTGTATTTGTCTTCCCCAGTTCTACCTATTCAGTAAAGAAATGCTAACAACTTATCTCTTTCTGTTGTAAAGATACGAGCCAGTCTTTGCTTGCAAACTGGCAAGCAAAGAATTTCCTTTAATTTTGCAAGATTTTAAAGCACCCATTGTTACGAATGATGGCCATCAGGAATATCTTTTTTCATGGCATAACATTCATTCCAATGCTTTGTAAATGCATAGTCAGATATTTTTTTTAAAAAAAAAAGGCTGCTGTGAGTGAATCATAGGAGCTTAAACAATTAGGAGGTTGACCTGAATAAACATAGAAGCATAAAGGAAATTTTACAAGCACTTTGGTTATGGATAGCTGACTGGAATGGTTATGTTTATCTTTGACTATATAATAGTTATGCACTGTTAAAAATGTGCTTGTAGATCCTTTCCCTGCTTTCTCTCTTACATTTATTGATTTCTTCTTACCCCCTCATTATTGTCATCTCTCTCTTTTTTTCCCCCCTTAAATAATAATTGTGGTTTCATTATATTTCAATATTTCCATTTAGGGGGAATAAACGAGGAAGATTGCATTTAGCAAATGCTATGTTTTGTCCTGTGAGGTATTATAATTGAAAAAAAATATTCAGCTAGGTAGGATTATTCAGAAGCTAAGTGCAGTACTGAAGTAATTTGCAAGTTAAGTCCCCACCACAAAAAACCCAGAAGCGTTTTACCTAATATTGAAATCAATCAATTAATCAATCAATCAGAATTTTACATATTGCAGTGAACTTTCATTTTAACTAAAAAAAAGTAAGGTTCAAAGACAACTGGCACATCTGAATGGGAGAGAAAGGTTAAAAAAAATCAAGACAGCATCCATATAATCAAAACCCAGGAACTCTTTAATGTGTATTGTGCATATCACATATAATTACTGTAAAAAAGGACCAGAACTTTGATTTCATGTCCTACTATGGAGTTTTTAATGCTCTACAACAAAATCATTAATGTTAGCAATTAAAACAATTTAGCAAACTCATCTAGAGATCTTTTGGCAAGTGTTTTATCTAACCAATATAATGTCAATACACATAATGTTCATCAGAACACACTTGTTTTGTTTTTTTTTGCATCGTGGCCTTTGACAATAATAGAATAGCAGAGTTGGAAGGGACTTCGGAGGTCTTCTAGTCCAATCGCCTGCTCAAGCAGGAGACCCTATACCCATGATGGCAAACCTATGGCACGTGTGCCACAGGTGGCATGCCAAGCCATACCAGTGGGCACCCAAGCTCAGCTCTGGTGCACATGCTTGCATCACCCAACTGATTTTCAGGCTTTCTGGGCCCACCGGAAATCAGGAAACAGGCTGTTTCTGGCCGCCGGAGCAGGGGGAAGGCCCTTTTTTGCCCTCCCCAAGCTCCAGAGCCTTTCTAGGAGCCTGGATCGGGTGAAAACGGCCTTTCCCCACTCCCCCAGAGGCCCTCCAGAGGCCGGAAACAGCTCTGGAGCCTGGGGAGATCGAAAAACGGGCCTACCGGGCCGACCAGGCCATCACGTGCCAAAAGCAGGGTGAGCACAGGGGGTCACGTGTGCATGCATGGTGGGCGAGTTGCATAGAATTATGGGTGTGGGCACATGCGCGCGCGACTCCCCCGTACTCTCCCCACTTTTGGCACACAATGGCAAAAAAGTTAGCCATCACTGGCCTATACCATCTTTTTTTTTTAAATTTATTTACATTTATATCCCGCCCTTCTCCGAAGACTCAGGGCGGCTTACAATGTATAAGGCAATAGTCTCATTCTATTTGTATATTTACAAAGTCAACTTATTGCCCCCCCAACAATCTGGGTCCTCATTTTACCTACCTTATAAAGGATGGAAGGCTGAGTCAACCTCGGGCCGGGCTTGAACCTGCAGTAATTGCAGGCTACTGTGTTCTAATAACAGGCTTCTTACCAGCCTGAGCTATTACAGCCCTTTCTGAGACAAGTGACTGTCCAGTCTCTTCTTAAAAACCTCTGGTGATGGAGCATCCACAACTTCTGAAGGCAAGCTGCTCCATTGGTTAATTGTCCTCACTGCTAAGAAGCTTCTCCTTAATTCCAGGTAGCTTCTCTCCTTGAAAAATCTTCCTGTTGTTCAGATGCCTTTCTGTCAATGGTAACAATCCCTTCTTTCTTTTGACTCCCAGAATCGCAGGTGCCCGATCAGCCGAGCTCTCTTCACGTCAGGCCTTTGTCAACCAGCATTGTCATGAGTTGGACGCCACCACTGAATCCAAACATCATCGTACGTGGCTACATCATTGGCTACGGGGTCGGCAGCCCCTATGCCGAGACAGTGCGGGTAGACAGCAAACAACGGTACTATTCTATCGAACATCTGGGTAGGTGATTGTTTTCTTTCTGGTTGCTTAATAGAGAACCGTTTCAGCTAGTAACTACAACATCGTAACCCTACAGGGGAATTACAAGCCAGCTCCTGCCTGTTTGCAAGAAATTCACAGCAAAAGCATGTCTATGGAAAAATTGATTTTCGATTAACTGGAAACGCCACACACACAGTGTGGGAAGACAATGAAAGTCCTCTTAGATAATATATTTCTACAACAGTATACTCTGGCTTCATTACTCAATACTGTTGCACTATGAGTAGAACATGAGAAGCATTTTGGGGTAGTGATTAAGGCATCAGGCTCCAAAACCAGAAGACTATGAATTCTAGTCCAGGGGTCTCCAACCTTGGCAACTTTAAGACTTGTGGACTTCAGCTCCCAGAATTCCTCAACCAGCTTTGCTGGCTGAGGAATTCTGAGGGTTGAAGTCCACAAATCTTAAAGTTGCCAAGATTGGAGACCCCTGTTCTAGTTCCTCTTTAAGCATGAAGCCAACTCAGTGCCTCTCATCCCTGGGAAGAGAGCATCAATTCTGAAATCTTGCCAAGTAAACTGCAGGTTTACTACTACTTGAGGCAGTCCTCAGGAGTCAACGCTGACCTGAAGGCATTCAAACTCATCTCTAAAATTTAGATAGGCACAGAGTTCCTCCCAGCCTAAGGGGTTCATGGTACATTTGTCAGAGGCACCATTAGGATCAGATTATCAGGCAAAACTTAGGATTTCTTTAGCCTAGATAATGTCAGGGTTCCAAGTAATAGATCCATAGCAAGAAAAACTCCAAGGCAGGTAGATTCCTGAAAGAATAGCTTTATTGGAAATATCATATTGGCACATATCTGGTGAAAACTGACTCTGAAGTCTCCTGCGGTTTTCACCTGATTAAAAGTTGTTCTACTTTCTCAAAACGATCAGTCACATGGTCCAATCACGGTGCGGACTGGCAGCCGGGTAGCATCACTCCGCCTTCCTTCGACCAGGTGTGAGAATGACCTTGGTTCCCAAGAGAAGATATTTTGTTTTGGCTACAGAATCCCCTCTATCTCAAATCCCCCTCACCTCCCTATCCCTCAGCTCCAGGGTGGCAACCCTGAAGTGGTTCAAAATGGCTTCGGTCAGGCCAGCTTCAGGGTTGACAGATGTCTTCCGACAGACAGCAATTTATCCTTAATAGTCATCCCTTGTTGTGGAGGAGGTGTCTTGCCTATTCTGAAACTGAGTAGCAGAGAATTGTCGTCATTGATACTCATGTGATAATAATATGGAGATGTTCTTCCACTTTCAGCCATTACTCTGCTCTCATTTAAACTTAAGGAGAAATACTTAAGTTCTTAGCTGCAGCGTTGGCTTTATTCTGTTGTAACCTTTTCATATCTAATACTTACTCCATTGCTTTATTTTATAATGTTACTATTTTGTTATTTTATTCTGTGTTATGACATTCCTATGTTATGGCTTGTGATTACAATGGCTTGTTTACTTACTTACTTATATTGTGATGGTTGACAAACTGGCCAGTGTCCTAGGAAAAGATTTCCTGTTTCCAGTGATGAAATTCAAAATTTAATAATAATAATAATAATAATAATAATAATAATAATAATAATAATAATAATAATAATAATAATAATAATAATAATAATAATAATAATAATAATAATAATAATAATTTAATTTTTATACCGCCCTTTTCCCGAAGGACTCAGGGCGGTGAACAGGCAGATAAAATAATACAATATATTACAATAAAAATACTATTTAAAAAAACTTATTCAATATAGCCTAAATTTAAAATACAATACAAAATATAAAATTAAACCCCAATAAAATCCATGTTTAAAAACCCTATTTAAGCCAGTCCTGCTAGGAAGAATAGATATGTCTTCAGCTCGCGGCGAAAGGTCCGGAGGTCAGGAAGTTGTCGAAGTCCTGGAGGAAGCTCATTCCAGAGGGTA
Source organism: Ahaetulla prasina (assembly GCF_028640845.1). NCBI lineage: Eukaryota > Metazoa > Chordata > Lepidosauria > Squamata > Colubridae > Ahaetulla > Ahaetulla prasina. Next base: position 286,955,459 of record NC_080540.1, on the reverse strand, counting down.
GGTGCCCCCACCGAGAAGGCTCTCCCCCTGGGGGTTGCCAGCCTACACTGTTTGGCTGACGGCACCCTGAGAAGACCCTCTCTATGGGAGCGTACCAGTCGGTGGGAGGCATGTGGTAACAGAAGGCGGTCCCGAAGATATCCCGGTCCTATGCCATGGAGCGGTTTAAAGGTAGTAACCAGCACCTTGAAGTGCACTCGGAAAACCACTGGTAGCCAGTGCAGCCTGCGCAGATTTTCCCTACTTGTTATGTGGGTGTGGCTTGATAGGGGAGTCATGTGACTAGATGGGTGTGGCCTGTGGTAGTCACATCAGCTGTGACTACTGGTTCGGGCAAATAGTAAAAAATGCTTTTAAAAAGTAAAAAAAAAAAGGGTTCCGACGATCGTGCAGCATAGCTGATTGTGAGAGCTGATCACTAGAACCGGGTTTTGTTTTTTTTTACTTTTTGTAAGCATTTTTTTACTACCTATTCACCCGAACCGGTAGTATTCCTTGTGTGTCCAATCACACTTGGCCAATAAAAAATTCTATTCTATTCTATTCTAAAAAAAATGCTTTAAAAAGTTAAAAAAAAAAAAAAGATTCCGACGATCAGCTATGACATTCAGCCTTGCTGCACGATGGTCGGAACTCTGTTTTTACTTTTTAAAGCATTGCTTTACTACTGGTTCGGGCATTTCACCCTTGCCTGTTTCCTTTCTCTTCTGTGCAAATCCCTTTTCAGAGGATATCTGGGACCAAATAGTCCAGCCTTAAGAAATGTAAGACAGGAATGATATAAAGTGGGCTACAGATAAAACCTAATAAATAACAAACTTGCTTCTCTGAGGCAAGAATTCCATTCTGTGGGACTGGATTTGGAGGAAACCAAGAAGAATTATTTATAGGAAAGATTAAACACAAGTTTGGGAAACCCACTTTTTTTCATCTTCTCCCTCCCAGTGTTTAGATTTCTGCCACTCTTATAATGGCTTGCAGTTCAGAGGCAATGTCTTAGTCCTTTGTAGTTACAGCCTTCCAGTATTTTGGATTTAATTTTTAATCATTGGAACAGGCATTTCAGAACCTGGGACCATGTGAATCCCACATCTGTCGAATTCTAGTGTCACTTTCTAACATTGTCTCTGTCACTTTCTAGCATTGTACAGCTGCTGCTTCCGTTGCACTTGCGCAATCTTGGAAACAGACACAGTTGCTTTAATGAGTCCCAGAGAGGTCTGATGTACAAGCCATCTCTTCTGAATCAAATCCAAAGCATTGGCTAACCTCATTAATTAGCACCAAAGCAGCAGAGAGCCTGGGTTATGTGCTTTGCCCCCAATATTAGAGTCTAATCTAGAAAATGGCAAACTTAAGAGTCTCTGTAATTACTTAACTTGCCTGCTGCTTGTTAAATTTGTTGTCATCCCTAATGCCTTTAATAAAGCTGTTGAATTGTTCAGGAAAGTGTAAAACAGCCGATCAAATGAGGAGCCCATTGATCCGGCGATGGATTCCTAAACACAATCAGCATTTTATATTCTATGACTTTTGCAACATTAGCAGTTATTCAGAACACACCTTTGCCTCATCCCCAATTTTAAATGCTAATGAGCCCAGCACTATATTTCAGAACAAATTTACGCCATCGGTGCCCAGGTTCGAACACGATGGCAATCAAAATTGCATAGTTTTTTATGTGTCAAAATAGTGTCAGGAGGTGTTTCATTATCTAGTCTTCATTACATACTTTCTCTGACATTTTGCCTTGGCACCATGCAGAGAAAATGTTTCGTTCTATGGATGGAAAGGAAACTCTGCCAGGGAACAAAGATCAAATGTTGAGAGAAAGACTTCTTGATGTTTTTCTTCCATGTTCCTTTGTTGCATAACTTTTAAACCACTTCTTGGACATTAGAATACCCAAGATATACATATACATATACATATACCAAAGACCTATATATATATATATATATATATATATATATATATATATATATATATATATATATATATAAATATATATACACATACGTGTGTGTGTGTGTGTTTTCATAGGTTTTCACAGATATAGGTATATATATATATATATATATATATATATATATATATATATATATATATATATATATATATATATATATATATACGTAGGTCTTGGCATATTCGGGTCTTTTCCCATGTAAGGTTGAAGGAAAAGACCCTAATATGCCAAGACCTACATACCTATACCCGTGAAATCTACGAAAACATATATATATATATTCTGAGGTTTTTGCGGGTGTTTGTATGTATCTATTTTATTTTTATTTATTTATTTATTTATTTATTCTGTCACACAGTATATATAAGCATAAGCATGAAATAACTATACAATATATAAGCATATGTATAAGTATGAGTATGTAATAACTATATTAATTGGATATAATGAAAGGAAACAATAGGACAGGAATGGTAGGCACGTTTGTGCTCTTATGCACACCCCTTACAGACCTCTTAGGAATGGGGTGAGGTCAATAGTAGACAGTTTTTGGTTGAAGCTTTGGGGATTTTGGGAAGAGACCACAGAGTCAGGTAGTGTATTCCAAGCATTAACAACTCTGTTACTGAAGTCATATTTTCTGCAATCAAGATTGGAGCGGTTAACTTTAAGCTGAAGTAGTCTTTGAAAGGAAGGACATCTTTGGTTATTCGGGTTTTCTCCCACATAAAATTGGAAGTGTCTTGGCGACGTTTCAATGAAGTCTCATTCGTCATCTTCAGGCTTCAGCTTCGTGCTTCTAGGATCTCCTAGAAATATATTTCTGGACACGTTCAATTGTATTGATGTCAGAGATATGGTGAGGGTTCCAAACAGGTGAGCTGTATTCTAGAATTGGTCTAGTCAGGTAGTGTATTCCAAGCATTAACAACTCTGTTACTGAAGTCATATTTTCTGTAATCAAGATTGGAGCAGTTAACATTAAGCTTAAATCTATTCTGTGCTCGTGTATTGTTGTAATTGAAGCTGAAATAGTCTTTGACAGGAAGGACATTGTAATAGATGATTCCATGAGTTAAACTCAGATCATGTCAAAGGCGGCAGAATTCTAAATTTTCTAAACCCAGGATTTCAAGTCTGGTGGCATAAGGTATTTTGTTGTATTCAGAGGAGTGGAGAACTCTTCTTGTAAAATATTTCTGGACACATTCAGTTTTATTGATGTCAGAAATGTGGTATGGGTTCCAAACAGTCGAGCTGTATTCAAGAATTGGTCTAGCAAATATTTTATATGCTCTGCTTAGTAGTGTAGTGTTTTTGGGGAAGAAGCTACGCAAGATTAGGTTTACAACTCTTAAGGCCTTTTTTGCGATGTAGTTACAGTGGGCTTTGGCACTTAGATAATTTGATATGAAAACTCCAAGGTCTTTAACAGGATGGGGGTCATCAGTAAGGTAATGTCCATCAAGCTTGTACTTAGTGTTTAGGTTCTTTTTTCCAATATGTAAGGCTGAGCATTTGCTGGTTGAGATTTGGAGTTGCCAAGTTTTAGACCATTCAGATACAAAGTCAAGGACTTTTTGGAGGATAGCTGTATTGTTGGTGGTGTTAAATAGTTTGACATCGTCAGCAAAGAGAACACAATAACATGAGATAAGGTCACAGAGATCATTAATGTATAATATGAAGAGTCTTGGTCCAGAAAGCTGCCTTGGAGAATGCCACTTTTGACAGGAACAGGATTTGATAGAGCATTGCCAATTTTGACCACTCGGTGTCTGTTTGATAGGAAAGCTGTTATCCAATTGTGGAGGGGTCCTGAGATGCCGTAGGATTTTAGTTTTAGGAGAAGTTTATCATGTACTACTGAGTCGAAAGCTTTACAGAAGTCTGTGTAGATTGCATCTATTGCTTTGCCCTGATCAAGATTTGTGGTCCATATGATTTTGCAGTGAAGAAGTTGTAAATTACATGATAATTTTTTTCTGAAACAAATTGTTTATTAGAGAGTAGGTTGTTTGTTTCTAGGTGGAGGGTAATAGATTGGTTGATGATAGATTCCATTACATTGCAGGTGACTCAAAAATCTACTCAAAATTTCCGCTACCGGTTCTCCAGAACTGGTCAGAACCTGCTGAAACCCACCTCTGCTGAGATGCCAGCTGAAACGCAGTGGAGGCAAAAATAGACACCCTTCTTCATTCCCTTCAAAAGTAAAGACTAGCAAGTTAGCAAAGAAATGTAAACAAGCATAAGAACAGTACAGCAATCACATTTAGACTTCATAAAAATGAACAATTGTTGAGAATTCCTGCGCAGCATGAAATAATGCTATGTTTAGACACTTCTTGGCAATTCCCACTTAGCTTCTCCTGTCACTAAAGGGGTGAACTAATGTTCAGATGCTGCTTCTTGGTTTTATTTAGCAGAACATTCAAAACAGAATCTCGAGATTTTAACAGGCTAGAAATAGCTTTCAACCCTCTTATTAAACAGAAATAAGTTAGGACTCTCACTATGGCATCGCACTCTGACGTTCTTTTAGACTGCAACTCCTATGAGCCCTTGTCCATGACTATGTTGGCTCATTGATCAGATGTGAGTTTGTCTAACGTATCTGGAGGACATTAAGCTGGCATACCTCCAAGGTAAATGTATTTCTCAGAGAGGGAAAAGTAAGAACTGGTGACCAGAGTTGAACTGTACTTTGCAAACAGAACAGATTTTTGTCTTAGCATTAGTGACACCAATTACAGTTAATTAATTAAAGTTGTCTAGATCAGGGGTCTCCAACCTTGGCAACTCTAAGACTTGTGGACTTCAACTCCCAGTATTCCTCAACCAGCTTTGCTGGCTGAGGAACTCTGGGAGTTGAAGTCCACAAGTCTTAAAGTTGCCAAGGTTGGAGAATCCTGGTCTATATGGTTTTCAACCACAGGTCAAAGTTTTCCCCCCTCTGTTTGATATCCTTTTTTGTTTGTTTGTTTGAAGGCTCAATTCTTGTAGCTATTGCTGATGCTACAAACAAGAAATTTCCAACAACTCTGATACACAGCATGGTACATAAGCCCAAAGGGATTCACATCATTGGAGTGTCTGATTTTCACAACAGCTAGTCCTAAAGCTTGCCTTACTTCTGTGCGGGAAGACAAATAGAAGTTGATCCCCATAAGACTAAATTCCAACAGAAATCAATGAAGTTGTGAAAGAGGCACCACTAAATTTGTAACGGCAGTAAGAATTTCTCTCTGACAAAAAAAAAAAAAGGAAAAATTCTGCTCATACAGTTTGAAAATAGATCTGTTTCAACCAACAACACACTGAAACATAGAATCATATGTTTCTATGTTTCTAGAAACATAATCATATGTTTTTATGTTAATCATAGTCCAAAGGTCTGCACGTGGCTTGCATGCAGCTTAGACTCTGCCATCCCCTTGTCTTTTTGCCTTCAATCTTTCTCAGAATCAGGATCTTTTCCAATGCAGATACAAACTGGTTTGTGTTGTGACCCAGGCCCAAGTAGGTAGCAGTAGGTGCAATCAGTTCAAAAACAAACACTTTCTTAGAACAGCTGAGAATTAAATTCATTCTCAGCTTCGTCCAAACTAAATCAAAGCAAATTCTTCACAACACAATTCTTCAATCTTATGACCAGCCTTGGTCTAATTAGGCAAACTGCCAAAGGCTTTTCTTGGCAAAAGTTCAAAAGCAGAAGACGCTGACAAGAAATAAATGCAGCAAGACAAGGAGCAATTCTATCAAGGTTGTTTTCCGGCAAAGAGCCCAAACGCCATTGCTGGTCTTTTAAGACTTATGGGAGGAGCCAATCATCTCTTGTCCCTACTCCCAAGTCATCCTCTTTGCTTTAGCTGCTCTTGCCTTCTGGCAGCTCTTCTCATGCATGCATTAGGAGCAGGCTCTTCCTGTTCCTCTGCCTCACTACCGTCAGCTTCTGGAGGCTCCCAAGTTCATACATCACTCCCAGATAGCCCTGGTTCCACCTCTGCCTCCGATGCAGAGCCCTCATCTGGGCCTTCCCCAGCCTCCAGGACTGGCCCATGTTCTTCCTCAGCCTCATCACTTTCTGACTCCATTGCCAGCTCTGCAGGCTGCTGGCGGACCAAAACAGTTTGATCCAGATCCTGAAAAGATAAATAGGGCCTTAAATTTAGCATCTGTAGAGGCTGGTTTTTCAAGTTGTTGTTTGTAAATGCTTAGCTCCAGCTGGTCCACTTGGACTCTACCCCAAATTAAGGGATTACAGGGTTGTAAAAGAAAAGAAGGAGGTTTATCTTTCACTATGTTTTTTTCCCCCACTGCCCTCCATTGCTATTCAGTCCTGCTACATCTTTCAAAATTTTCTTTCCTGATCTCTAACTTTCATTTACTTGAAATGTCCATCAGCAGAATTCTGGTTTTTGTTGTTAGAACAGATTTCTAGACTAGCTGCTCATTCCACTGGCCCGTTAACATAAAATTAATATACAAGTGGGTGGAAAAATCATTTTAGAGATGAAATAGAGTGGGAAAAATCAATTGACTTTGAAGGTGGATGGGGAAAAGAATGTATCTGATTAATCTTAAAAAGGGATTTGGAGAAATTAATGAATGCAATAAATTAGATGCGTAAGTTAGATGGGGAGATCCATTGATTTTAATAATGGTTTGGGGAAAATCTCATTTCTGATAGATGGGCATTGGAATTAAATCATCTCAAAAACATTAAGAAGTGTATTTATTTCAAAGTGGATTCTAAAGTTTTAATGTGGCTACCATTCTAGAACAGGGGTCCCCAACCTTGGTAACTTTAAGCCTGGAGGACTTTAACTCCAAGAATACTTTGCTGGCTGGGGAATTCTGGGAGTTGAAGTCCACCAGACTTAAAGTTGCCAAGGTTGGGGACCCCTGCTCTAGAAGGATACTAAGCATATTTGGATCTAAGAGCTTAGAACCAGTTTGATGAAGATTAGAGCCAGTTTGGTGTAGTGGTTAAGGTGTTGGCCTAAAAACCAGGAGACTGTGAATTCTAGTCCTGCCTTAGATATGAAAGCTGTCTTGGATGGCTTTGGTCCAGCCACTTTCTCTCAGTTCAATTCACCTCACAGCAGAGGAGGTAGTCACCCGGTTCAGATTGGTTTGGCCAAACTGGTAATGGAAATAGCAGGTGGCGGGTGGCCCACCTCCTACCCCCACCCCCAACTCTATGCCATCCTATTTAGGCACATTTTGAGTCTGGGCGCATGTGCGGAAGGTGTGTGAGCAAAGTGCATGCATGGAAGGGCAGGCACATGCACAGAAGACATACGTGTGCGCAAATCGGGCACACGCATGCACAAAATACGCATGCACGCATGCACAAAGTGAGTGTGTGCATGCTTGGCGAACCGGTAGTAACATAATGTGAAATCCACCACTGCCTCACAGGATTGTTGTAGTGGGGAAAATAGAAGGAGGAAAGATGTTTTAAGTTACATGGTAGTAAAGGTTGGATAAAATAAGATAAAAATTTGTGAATATATTTAACATGTACTGACCAGGTCTTCTGTTATCAAAGCTGTTTTTAATTTCCCCAATCTTTCCCAATCTCCTGCAACAGGCAGCAATATATACTATACATTGGGGCTATAAAATGGATACAGATGCTTTGTTTTAACAAACTTTCAAGCTAAGTTTCCCTTGAAACTACTTCACAAAGCAGGGCAGTCCTGTTGTGGTCTGTCAACAGCCTATGGAGCTGGCAATGGAGTTGGACAACGATGAGGCAGAGGTGAGGCCAGGGCCATCAGGAAGTGAGGTGCAGACTCCAGAGACTCCAGAGACTGATAGTAGTGAGGCAGAGGAACAGGAGGAGCCTGTTCCTAATGCAGTCAGGAGAAGAGCTGCCAGAAAGCAAGAGCAGCTCAAACAGAGAGGACAACTCGGGAGTAGGGCCAAGAGATGATTGGCCCCTCCCATAAGGCTTAAAACAGACCAGCACTGGCGTTTCAGCTTTGCCAGAAAACAATGTTGTAGCTATATCTTCTGCTTCATGTATATCTTTGTTTTTGTGGCTTCTGGACATTTGCCAGGAAGGGCCTTTGGCAGTTTGCCTAATTGGACTAAGGTTTGTGAGATAACTGAGGAATTTGTGTTGGAAGTCATTTGTTTTACTTTGAGTTAAACGATGCTGGGAATGAAGTAATTCCCAGCTGTTTGAATAAAGTTTGTTTTTCCACGGACTAAGTTTATTACTACCTACTTTGGCCGGGGTCACAACAAGTCCTTCTGCTCCTAAGAGTAAAGCAAAGGAATCACGTTGCTTCACCTCACTCTACTTTGGAGTCCCTGTCATCTTTCTCTTCTTACACAAGAGAGGAAAGCTGAGAGGGACTTTTTCAGCGAACATTGCAACAGAGCTTCCGTGAGCACTGGAAGATTATCCACAGTGTGTTTGAAGAACCCTCCCAATTTCACCAGAAGTCCTGCAAAAAGGGGTGGCTTTGGCATTTCAGATCAGGAAAACATCTCAGTAGAAGAAGAACGTTGAAAAGACTTTATTCCCACTGCACTTTCCCTCAGAGAGCTCGAAACTATGCCCGTCTCTTTATACAGAGGCCTGCTTCACAAAAACCTAACCCAGTAACTTGTAATGTCTGCATTTCTGAGTAAAAAACAACTATCCACAGGGTATTTGCATTAGCATTTCTGGCAATGCAACAGCAAAATACGTCAGTTTTTATTTTCCAGTGCTTTGTAACTTTCTACCCTTCTCTGAAAACTCTGAGGTTCCCTCTGTATAACTGGTAGCACACAGGGCTGCGTCATAAATACATTTGGTATTCTGAGATCCTTTCGGATTATGTTGGACATTTTTGCAATCTATTCCTTTGGGTTTCTTTTTCTCCACCTAACACTCATTTCTGATCTGCATTTGGACAGTTTATTGCTTTATTTCCTAACATATAACACCACCATTTTTTCAGCCGGTTAGGACTGGTTTGCCTGAACCAGTAGCAGAGATTCGCTCTATGCCATCCTATTTAGGCACATTTTTGAGGCTGGGCACATGCACGGAAGGCACTCTCGCAGCGAACCACAAAGCGCATGCATGGAAGGCGTGCGTGCAAAGTGAGCATGCACAGGTGCGGCGAACCAGTGGTAACAAAATGTGAAACCCACCACTGCATTTTTTTTAAAGCTTGGTTGAATGTTACGCCTTATAATCATAGTCACTTGCAATGCATATCAGGATAATTAGAAGGTTTCACAATGTTAAAAGAGTTTGAGTTTCTTGAAAATCTGTCTACGTTTGTCTTCCAAATGCCTTAGCAGTTATCAGGAGCAGAGCTCGATCTTGTGGGGAAAAATAGAGAGTAGGTGTTGGCCAGGAAAAGCTAATGTCCAGAAGTTTCTTTAATGTTGAGATTTACTCTTGAATTCTTGAACTGTTTTAGTTAGTTACTTATTTAGTTAGTTAGTTAGTTAGTTAGTTAGGTAGGTAGGTAGGTAGGTAGGTAGGTAGGTAGATTTAGGGACCACCTGACTCTCTCAGTGGCTCATCTATTAAAACTATAACAAATGCAACATAAAATATACAAGATCAACAGCCATTAGATTAACATAATTAATTAGGTAATAAAACAAGAACTTATATTGAGAAAATTGAATGTATATTTTTAGGGTTCTAGCATCAAAATATTGGCTGAAGAGCAAGGAAAAAAATAAATAAATACATTTTATATAACGGATTGTACAGGGATTGAGACTAAATTGATTCTGAATTTAATAACAGCAGCAAGACTGTTGATTGGACAATACTGGAAGAAAGAAGAAATTCTACCTACAATAGAAGAATGGATACTGAAAGTTATTAATTTGGCTGAAATGGCTAAAATCTCAGCGTTTTTAAAAGACAATACGCAGGAAAGATATTTAATTGAATGGAAAAAATGGATTGATTATCTACAAAACAGATATCAGATTAAGAAATATCAGATTGCCTTCGAATAATTAGAAAGTTATTTTATGTAATGGGGAGGGGGTTGGGAGATGAAAAGCTTTGGATGTGGTTATTTGGATTGGAAGGGAAAATTTTATTCTATGTTTGGTTTATGTATAACAATACCTTGTGATTGACCCGGGAAGCCGGGGGGGGGGGAGGGGTTTTTTTTGGGAGGGAGGGGGGAAAAAGGGGGAAAATGTTTTTGTTTTTTAAAACTCTTTCAATAAAAAAAATAAATAAATACATTTTATATAACGTGAGAACATTTTACACAGACACCACCATTCCAAAGTTTCCTTTATTTCAAAATCTTGGCTCCCTCTGCTTGTATCCACTTCAACTTCACAAAAAATCATGCCTAACAGAAAAAGAGAACCTGAGATGGGGTGGAAAATACTTAACGGGAAGAGATTGAAGCTTCATCATTGCGCAGATGATGCAAATCACATAATTTGCATTGATCCCATGATATCCTGTGTGCGATGACATCATGTGGCTTCTGGGTGGGTATTTCTGGAACTGGGAGGATTATTGTTTCACAGGGTTCTAAGCCATCCGTTATTTCCAGCAGAATTTCTTTGAAACATGAGTTTCATAGAAGTGCATTGCAATCTTGTAGATTGGGTTGCATCTATTCTGTTTCTCCATGCATTAAAAAAAAAAAAAGAGGAAGGTGCTTCCATTGGTATCAATTCTGCTTTAATGACAAATCGTCCAAGAACACAAATGAGGTTAAAATTTAAATTAACCTGGATTAAGTCCTCCTGAGAGGCAAGATTATTTTTTGAAATCATCTCAGCCAGGGTGTCTGCATAAGATGGAAGGGAACCATTTTCCAAGCAGAATCTCGCTGTGTATCTAAACAGCAAGGGAAATTAACCGCTTTGGTGAACACTAGACTGATAGGAGGTTAATGCTGAGCTAATGCAGCATTAAAAAATGAAAACTGCTAATATGATTAAGAGTAACTTAATAGGATTAAAAGATTCTTCAAAATGGGATATGTTCTTAAGATGGGCTTTAGGTCTACTTTGCATTACTCTGGCTGGATGTTGCACCTGCTCCAACAAAGAAGACAAGCTTCAAGCAAAGCATCCAGGACTTAAATTGCAGTGTGCCTTTTGTTTTAAATGGTGTCATGAAATTTTACGGAAAGGGGAGAGGAAACCTTTGAAACGGGTTTCAAAGGAAACGAAACAACTTGTGGCTTCTTATATTCACCTTTGTTGAGAGTTGGCCAAGAGGCCAGGGGTGAAATCCAGCAGGTTCTGACAGGTTCTGGAGAACCAGCAGTGGAAATTTTGAGCAGTTCGGAGAACCGGCAAATACCACCTCTGGCTGGCCGCAGAGTGGGAGTGGGAATGGAGATTTTGCAATATCCTTCCCCCAGGGGTGGGCTGGGAATGGAGATTTTGCAGTATCCTTTCCCTGGAGTGGGGTGGGAATGGAGATTTTGCAATATCCTTTCCATGGAGTGGGGTGGGAATGGAGATTTTGCAATATCCTTCCCAGAGCTGGGTTTCAGCAGGTTCTGACCAGTTCTGGAGAACCAGTAGTGGAATTTTTGAGTAGTTCAGAGAACTGGTAGTAAAACTTCTGACTGGTCCCGCCCCCATCTATTCTCTGCCTCCCGAGTCCCAGCTGATCAGGAGGAAATGGGGATTTTGCAGTAACCTTCCCTTGGATTGGGGACAGAATGGAGATTTTGCAGTATCCTTCCCCTGCCACGCCCACCAAGCCATGCCCACAGAACCGGTAGTAAAAAAAAAATGTATTTCACCATTGCAAGAAGCATGTTTGAGAAGAAGCATCAACTACCTGACACCATAATAAGGAATCCATTGGAGTGGGGCAACTATGTTTTTGTTGTTCAGTCACTAAGTCGTGTCCGACTCTTTGAGACCCATGGACCATAGCATGCCAGGCTCCCCTGTCCTCCCGTGTCTCCCGGAGTTTGTCCAAATTCATGTTCTTTGCGTCGATGGCATTATTTCACCATCGCATCCTTTGCCACCCCATTCTCCTTTTGCCTTCGATTGGGCAACTATAGCAAATTATTCCAATTCCATCATATTATCATCTATCTATCTATCTCATCATCTATCTATCTATCTATCTATCTATCTATCTATCTATCTATCTATCATCTATTCATCCATCCATCCAACCATTCATCTATCCATCTATCCATCCATCCATCCATCCATCCATCCATCCATCCATCCATCCATCCATCCATCCTATCATCATCATTATCTCTCTAGCTATCTACCTATCTATGCACAATCTACATATCAGTATTATTTCCAAGTATTCCAGTACTATTTATCTAACAAAATTATATGGTGAGGGTACAAACATTATTTTTTTCCCCTACTTGGCATCTCATGATTCATCAAGGCTCATTTGCATTTCATAAAAGAAGATCCTGAAATGAGTTCTTTTTACCTGCGGATGTCATTCAGGAATGGGTAATGGGGATTAATGAGTAGGGTTGGGTGGGTAGGGTTTGAGTTTGTAGAAAAGAAGCTGTTGGCTTTTATGGACCCCCTTCTCTCTAATGACCCATAACAATGAAAACATTAATTGGACTTCTTTCACCAAAGGACAGGAGAAAGTGGTCAGTCATGTTGCTATAGAAACAACTCCCTTTACTTTCCCTCTTATGCACAATTGTGGGAAGGGACCTTGTGCAAATGTGTTCCTTGCAAATCATGTTCTTAGTCGAAAAGCTAATTGTGGAAAATTTTGTGAATAAATCTCTGAATCCATCTCCACGCATACCAAATGATTTCTGCTCAGCCAGTGAGGGTGCAGTGAGCGCCGGTACGATGAATAATTCTGGGGGAATGATCTGATCACCCTCAAGTGTTATGAATGAATAACTGCTCCAGTTATTCATCAGGCCATTTTTTTTTTTTAAAGTAGGCTTCTTTTTCTGGCAGTGAACATGCCATCCATCTCATTAGTAACATTAACCAAATGTATCAATGTAGGACATAAAAGTAATTACAAAATATGGGGGTAGAGAATCATTGAGCGGTATTGTAAAATAAGTAATATTGATTCATTTGGCATTTAAATAATAGGATTAATCATCCTCAGCATGTCCAGGATTATAAATTGAAATGAAATATGGAATTTCATATCAAGGATGTCAAGTCTCTCAAGCTTAAGTTTTTTTCCACTTTGAGACTGACCAAATATTTCAGGAAAAATCCATCCACAAGACTCATGGAGACATAACGTGTAAGGCAGTGGTGAAATCTGAACTGGTTTACTACTGGTTCTCCGGCTGTGCATGCCTGGAGTGCGCCAAACACGTTCTACATGCACGCATGCGCAGTGCGCACTATGCACCAAATGTGAGGTGTGTGCGTTTGCAGTGCATGCCAAAAGGAGGCATGGCATACGTAGAACAGCACATGGGGGGGTGGTGATCAGCTGTGGCACACGAACTTTTTTAAAAAAATTTTTACAGCATTTTTTTACAACCTATTCCTACCATTTGGGCGGGAAAAGCAAGTGAGCCGGAAAAAAGCGGCAAACGGGCAAGCGGGTGACTGGGCAATTGGGTGGGCATAACGGGGAGGCAGGGATTTTTGCTACCAGTTCTCCAAACCACCCACCGCCATCACTACCGGATTGGCCAAACCGGTCTGAACCGGGAGCATTTCACCCCTGATGTAAGGGTTGAAAGAGATCATGGAATTCATCTAGTGCAACCATCTCTCTATGTGTCTAAGGAAATTCCCAGTCATTGAAAAAACACCTTTGGGATATCTCTCCAGTGAAGAAACCCACTGTTATAGCAACTCCAACACATGGCTATCCAGCCCCTAAATAAAGTTAAGGAAAGCCGCCATACTAAGGCAGCTCTTCCATTCTTGGATAGCTGCGACTTGTAGGATTTTTTTCCTTGATGAACTAAAATGTACCTCCTTGTATTTTAAGCCTATTGTTTTTCATCCTGTCTTGTGGAACAAGAACGCTTTTGCCCTTAAGACATTTGAAAACAGCTATTGTGCTTCCCCATGGCCTTCCCTTTTCCAGATTAAACATACTCAGGGTCTCCAACTATTCCTCTTTTTCTTCACCCAAATTCTACATCATTTTTATTGCTGCCTCTTGTCTATGTTCTGCCTAAAATATGGTGCCCGGAGCTAAAATACAAAATCAGGTATGGTTTGACCAACCCCAAATAGAGCCAAATAACAAAATAACAGAATAAAAGTAGAATATCAGAATAGGAAGGGACCTTGGAGGTCTTCTGTTCCAACCCCTTGCTCAAGCAGGAGACTCTATACCATTTAAGAGAAATGGTTGGCCAATCTCTTCAAGTAATGAAGCACCCACAACTCCTGGAGGAGAGCTGTTCTACTGATTAATTGTTCTCATTGTCAGGAAATTTCTCCTTGATTCTAGGCTGGATCTCTCCTTGATTAATTTATTAGGTTGATAAGAACAGTGACTTCTTTTGATCTTGGATTTAGTTTGATTTCGTCCATCAATATACCCTGACCCAATATGCCCCCTCTACCTTATACTTATGCCTTTGATTTTTCACTCAGCTGTTCAAATCCATATTGCTCATTGTTCCAGCTTGTCAAGATCCTCCTGAATCTCAATGCTGTCCTCTAAGTTGTTTTCTATCTCTCCTATCATTGTGTCATTTGGAGATTTGGCAAATTGTATTTTCTATGATTAATTATCATATATATATATGTGGAGCACAGAACCTAAAATGGAGCCCTACAAAGCTTGCTACACTTTGACATGGGAACAATGGCATAACTTCTCCTGATGTAGTTGTTCAGACAGCTCTGTATCTACTTAATGATAGCATAATTCAGCCTAACTTTTCTCTGTTTGTGGCATTATTAGACTTCCTTCCTTCCTTCCTTCCTTCCTCCCTCCCTTCCTCCCTCCCTCCCTCCCTCCCTCAAAGCAGGTTATAGAAATGCTTTGATTGATCGGATACAGTGGTGAGTTGCTACTGGTTCACCCCGGTATGCGAGAACCGGTAGCCAAGGTAAGTGAAACCCACTCCCGATCAGATAGGACTAGAATTAATATAAAATTTGACAATGATTGGCTGCTCTACAAGGTCCTGGTGAGATACCAGTGTCTCCATGTGTATGTGTCTCCATGGACCCAACCTTAGTTCCCACTGGTTAAAAATTGTAGATTTTTTTTGAGGGGGGGGGGAATCAGAGGTGGTATTCAGCCAGTTCAGACCGGTTCGCCCGAACCATTAGTGGAAATCAAAGGTGGGCTGGCCTCCTGCCCCCCACCCCCAGCTCTATGCCATCCTATTTAGGCACATTTTTTAGGCCAGGCACATGCACAGTAGGTGCGTGATTTAGCTAAGCGCATGCACTGAAGACAGTGCATATGCGTGGATGGGACGCATATGCTCACATTTGCGAACCAGTAGGGAAAGTTAATGAATACCACCTCTGGGAAAGATGCCTTAAACTTAAGCTTCACAGAAGTCTTAGGGGAGAGAAAGATGCCTTAAGCTTCTCAGAGTTCTAGTAGGTCTGGGCAACGCAATGCAATTTGCTTCCATGAAGTAGTTTGGACTGCAGAAACGAGCCGATTTGCTTCACCAAAGGAAAAAGGGCCCCTACTTTCCTAATTGAAACAACTCAAGTCATCTTAGCCTCTTCAGGCCAATGCTGCAGGAGGGGATGACTTTCAGCTTTCAACCCAAACACTGACCAAATTGTTTCAGGATTGGAGTGGGGGGGGCTTCTTGAATTGCACGGCACCCCTTTTTTTCCAGTTTGAAATAGGTAGCACTCATCAAATCCTCTGGCCACAGTGAAGTCATAACTTGCCTTAAACTAAGCCACCTGAAATGAGTAATATGGAGTACTAAAGTTACATGGAGCCCCAGTTCCCTATTATCGTTCTTTCTAGTGTTCCTTTCTCTTTTACTTTGCTCTTGATACCGTGTTTTGCTCTGTCTCCTTTTTCCAAATAACATTGCAGACCGCTAGCAATAGGAGAAATTGCTCTTGCCAAGGATCTTAATTATGTTTTTACAAAAGTCTTTTAAAGGCCATACAAGCTGAAGCCAGGGGGCCAAAGTGTCCCTAAGATTTCACGCAGCACCTGCTGTATGTCTCAGGTTTCATTTTTGCCATTGGCAGTTTTGACAAAGAAAAACTCTACTTGAATTCTACAACTGCCGATCATTGTGACCAGGACTGGGCTAAGGGCTCCAGTGGTCCGATTTATACAAGGTCACTTTCCATTATTCATCACTCTTCCTTAATTGGAAATGGGCTGTTAAAATTTCATTCCTGGTATGAAAGCAAAATATTTAGCCCCCTCCATGAAGACTGGTTGTATAACACCAAAAAAATAAATAAATAAAAAAGCTGAATTATTAACTTGAAAGCCAGTCAGAGTTAAGATTTTTAACTCCCCATCAGCCTGAGGTCTGTTTTGAATCGATAGTTAGACAACTCTCAGTAAGTAGCATGGACAGGAAGAAAACTGGTGGCTAAGAAAATGAATACATTGATTAGGCTTCTAGCTTATGTCCAACCCAATAACACTAAGCTAATATATTTTTTCTTTATGGATCAGGGTCAGCATTATTTGGATAAAGAAAAAAGGAGGATTCGTTTACAAAGATTTGGCAATAATCCATAAATACTTTTTTCTTGGTCGTTCTCAGCTATTTTGCTTCAAGACTCTTCTATATTTCTAACATCCTTCCTTCCTTCCTTCCGTCCTCCCTCCCTCCCTCCCTCCCTCTCTTTCCCTTCCTTCCTTCCTTCCTTCCTTCCTTCCTTCCTTCCTTCCTTCCTTCCTTCCTTCCTTTCTTTCTTTCTTTCTTCTTTATAAAATAAGAATGGTAATTAAAGGCATTGGACTAAAACATGAGAATCATCATTGATTCTCATGTTGTAGTCCAACAACGCACAACAAAGAATGTTCTTCCTGCTTCAACTAAGAAAGTTCAGACTGCCCCAGGAGTTGTTGATACAGTTCTACAGAGAAATTATCGAGTTTGTCATCTCTACTTTGATAACTGTCTGGTTTGGTACAGTAATCAAACAGGATGGTGTAGACATCAATGGATACTTAAGACTGCAGAAAAAACAATTGCAACCAGTCTGCTTTCCATTGAGGACTTGTCTATTGCACAGATCAGAAGGAGGGCTGAGAAAATATCTACAGATCCTTCACATCTGTGAAGAAAACGAAAACTTTTTACTACTGGTTCTGTGGGCGTGGCTTGGCTTGGTGGCCATGGCTTGGTGTGTGTGGCTTGGTGGGCATGGCAGGGGAAGGATACTGCAAAATTCCCATTCCCTCCCCACTCCTGGGGGAAAGATATTGAAAAATCTCCATTCCCATCCCACTCTGGGGCCAGCCAGAGGTGGTATTTGCCGGTTTTCTGAACTACTCAAAATTTCCACTACCAGTTCTCCAAACTACTCAAAATTTCCGCTACCTGTTCTCCAGAACCTGTCAGAACCTGATGGATTTCACCCGTGCTTCACATCCTGGGCATAAATTGTTTCAACTCTTCCCCTCAGGATGCCACTATAGGGGATTGCATGCCAAACATCTGGGGCTGGGGCTGGGAAGTGGCTCACCAGGCTAATGCAGCCTGTTATTAACACACAGCTGCCTGCAGTTACAATTACTGCAGGCTCGAGTCCCACCAGGCCCAAGGTTGACTCAGCCTTCCATCCTTTATAAGGTAGGTAAAATGAGGACCCAGATTGTTGGGGGGGCAATAAGTTGACTTTGTATATAAATATACAAATAGGATGAGACTATTGCCTTACACAATGTAAGCCGCCCTGAGTCTTCGGAGAAGGGCGGGATATAAATTCAAAAAAAAAACAACCTTCTAAACACAGGGACAGTTTTTTCCCTCGTGTTCATCACTCCACTGAACCCCTAATCTTCACACTATTATTTTTAATGTCAAAGTATATTTACTCATGTTGCATAGTAGTAGTAATAGTAGTATCCTTTTCATCTTCTCTACTACTCCCTCTTATTGGTATCATAATTATTATTACTCTGTTGTTTTGCATGCCAAATTATTCTATTCTATTCTATTCTATTCTATTCTATTCTATTCTATTCTATATTGTGAGTTCTAGTCCTGCCTTAGGCCCAAAGCCAGCTGGGAAGCATTGAGCCAGTCTATCTCAGTCAGCCTTAGAAGGGATGCAATGGCAAAGCACTTTTGAAAATGTTGCCAACAAAATTCAGGATCTTATCCATATAGCTCCCAGAAGTCAAAACTTAACTTGAAGGAGATTATATATGTATGTATGCATGTACCAGTATGTATGTATGTATGTATGTATGTATGTATGTATGTATGTATGTATGTATATGTACTGTATATACTGTACACTGTGTGCACAGTAGTATATATTTGTGTGTGTGTGTGTGTGTGTGTGTGATACAACATTGCTAATATGTTACTTATATATTATTACCAAAGTTAAGTGCTTTAAAACATTCATTATACCACTTCAAGAAGTATTTTGTGTAATTATTTTGTTGAAATAGTAACTGAAGTGATTATTTATAGCTATGTTATACTTAAGTTGTTTTTTTTCTTTCTTGTCACATGATGAAACTTTATAAAATGTAGTTTTAAGAATGTCTATAGCAGCGAAGAGAAATGCTGAGCCCATTTGGTTGAGAATTGAAAAACTTGATTTCTAAATATAGATATGTATCTTTAATGACCTTTTTTCAGAAGGAGAATACATTTCTTCTGCATGTGGTGGTGAAATGCATAGCTCCTCTAATCAAGTCAAGCAAATCCACTTTATTTTACCAACTGAGCAGCTGAGAAACTCTCAGCGGTAACAAGATGGATTTCTTTTTAATGAATATTTTGAGTAGGTCTCCTATCACCAAGAAACTGGCAGGGGTGATTATTCAACAGCCAGGCCATAGCAATGAGCAACACTTTAAGATGTGTGCTGTTCCAGTGATGTATCCCATGTGTGAACGGCAAGCTGCATCTCAGAAAGTGGTCACGAGGTGGATGGGTTGAGTTGCTCATTGCTTTTCCCAGCCAAATGTACAGAATATATCTATTCACTCTCAGAGCAATAAATGTCCTCAGGGAATGGTCACCTTTATAGTTTGCTGCCAAATTATTCTATTCTATTCTATTCTATTCTATTCTATTCTATTCTATTCTATTCTATTCTATTCTATTCTATTCTATTCTATTCTATATTGTGAGTTCTAGTCCTGCCTTAGGCCCAAAGCCAGCTGGGAAGCATTGAGCCAGTCTATCTCAGTCAGCCTTAGAAGGGATGCAATGGCAAAGCACTTTTGAAAATGTTGCCAACAAAATTCAGGATCTTATCCATATAGCTCCCAGAAGTCAAAACTTAACTTGAAGGAGATTATATATGTATGTATGCATGTACCAGTATGTATGTATGTATGTATGTATGTATGTATGTATGTATGTATGTATATGTACTGTATATACTGTACACTGTGTGCACAGTAGTATATATTTGTGTGTGTGATACAACATTGCTAATATGTTACTTATATATTATTACCAAAGTTAAGTGCTTTAAAACATTCATTATACCACTTCAAGAAGTATTTTGTGTAATTATTTTGTTGAAATAGTAACTGAAGTGATTATTTATAGCTATGTTATACTTAAGTTGTTTTTTTTCTTTCTTGTCACATGATGAAACTTTATAAAATGTAGTTTTAAGAATGTCTATAGCAGCGAAGAGAAATGCTGAGCCCATTTGGTTGAGAATTGAAAAACTTGATTTCTAAATATAGATATGTATCTTTAATGACCTTTTTTCAGAAGGAGAATACATTTCTTCTGCATGTGGTGGTGAAATGCATAGCTCCTCTAATCAAGTCAAGCAAATCCACTTTATTTTACCAACTGAGCAGCTGAGAAACTCTCAGCGGTAACAAGATGGATTTCTTTTTAATGAATATTTTGAGTAGGTCTCCTATCACCAAGAAACTGGCAGGGGTGATTATTCAACAGCCAGGCCATAGCAATGAGCAACACTTTAAGATGTGTGCTGTTCCAGTGATGTATCCCATGTGTGAACGGCAAGCTGCATCTCAGAAAGTGGTCACGAGGTGGATGGGTTGAGTTGCTCATTGCTTTTCCCAGCCAAATGTACAGAATATATCTATTCACTCAGAGCAATAAAATGTCCTCAGGAATGGTCACCTTTATAGTTTGCTGCCAAATTATTCTATTCTATTCTATATTGTGAGTTCTAGTCCTGCCTTAGGCCCAAAGCCAGCTGGGAAGCATTGAGCCAGTCTATCTCAGTCAGCCTTAGAAGGGATGCAATGGCAAAGCACTTTTGAAAATGTTGCCAACAAAATTCAGGATCTTATCCATATAGCTCCCAGAAGTCAAAACTTAACTTGAAGGAGATTATATATGTATATATATATATATATATATATATATATATATATATATATATATATATATATATATATATATATATATATATATATCAAACACTTTTTGTCATTGTTGTTATTGTTGTTGTACTTGAAATGCCTCTTTTTTGAAACCAACTGCTTCTATAAAGGACAAATATTGGTCTTAATTTTAAAAGCATTGTTGATGGAGGGGCACATCTGTAGCTCAGGGTTGAAATGAGAGGTCCTTAGTACTCCCTGAGTTTGGTTGTTTTCTTGCAGAGGTTTCATTAGCCAGACTAGGTAACATCATCACTGCTAAACTAGTTCATTACCTAATCTGACAATAAAATGTCTGTAGGAAAATAACCAGGTTCAGAGAGCACTGAGGACCTCATCACTAAAAATACCTCTATATATTCTTGCCAGGATTCATAAGGAAGGGGTCAATGATAAAAAAAACAGAAAAGGGGGAAAATGAAATTAGAGAACTGTGTGATGACCTTTACAATTCTCTGGTGAAATCTTTAAAATTCTCACTGGGATTAGTTGAGGCTACTTTTCTCATGAAAGTTGTAACAGGTAGTTCTGAACTTAAATGCCTTATGATCTACCAAGTAAACTGCAATCGATAAGATATGGCCAGGAGTTGAATAAAATGGTCAGAAAAAAAATAGCTTCCTACTATTTCTGGTAGCCTAGCAGTTATTTATTGCTCCTCCAAATGAACCTGGGAAGAAATGAACGATTTTATTTCATCTTTTATTTTTTCCTTAATAGGACTGGGAATATGATTGAAAATTGGTTTTGAACATTGGATATGTACATGAGTGAGAAATCTATGGATCATTCTGAGCTTTTCTTAAGATTTCATTTTCTTCTGGCATGCAGTCATTTTTTTTTATTTATTTGCTGATTTATTTGCTGATTTATTTGCTGATTTATTTGCTGAATTATTTGCTGATTTATTTGCTGATTGATTGATTTGCTTATTTGCTTATTTCATTATATTTTAGATGCCCTCCAAAGCAATACGCAAAGAACAACGATGTAAAAAATAATACATACAGCATAATATCAGTAATCATAATCAGTGCATGGTGAAAAATGTACCCTAGTTTCTAATCTCTTAAAACAGTTTCATGCTTGGGAAGCTTCAAAGCTTCTCTATCCAAATTCCCAAAGCTGAGTCTTTTCTTAATTCACAGACCATAACATAAGTTGGCATAATCAAAGGCTCCTTGAAAAAGCCAAGATCCAGTTTGATCAATATCATACGTAAATACATTTGTATCGCTCATTTGAATGAATCAAAGAAAGTCATGTTAAGTATTCATATTTGATTTGATTTGGCAAGCAGGTTTATCTGCTTCACATTGTTAACTCTGATGATGTTACATTTGCTTCATTTACAGAACCAAGTTCCCATTATGTCATATCTCTGAAAGCATTTAACAATGCTGGGGAAGGAGTACCTCTTTATGAGAGTGCCACCACCAGATCACTGACAGGTGAGTTAGAAGGGGTTGCTATCTTTATTCACCCATCCTCTCTCTTATAGCAACACATACGGTTGGATAAAGTAAGTATATTTCTTTTAATGGTGATGTCATTCCATGGGCTGGGATGGAGGTACAAGTCTGGAAGATGAGTCTCAGAGACATTATAATTGACTCAAAAACTGCAAGTGAAGGAAGGAGTTTATCTCACTAGAACTATGGTGACAGCATTTTGAGACTCTAGAAAGGCTGTAGAGAAGACCAACAAAGATGATTAAGGTACTAAAGGCTAAAACATATGAGGAATGCTTGCAGGAAGTGGGTATGTCTAGTCTAGTGGGAAAAAAAATTCCAGTGTTGGAGCATTCATAATTTCTGCAGGCAAGTTGTTCCACTTATTAATTGTTCTATCAGGAAATTTCTCCTTGGTTCTAAATTGCTTCTCTCCTTGTTTAGTTTCGACCCATTGCTTCTTATTCTACCCTCAGGTGCTTTGGAGAATAGTTTGACTTCCTCTTCTTTGTGGCAACCCCTGAGATATTGGAACACTGATTATCATGTCTCCCCTGGTCCTTCTTTTAATTAAGCTAGCCGTGCCCAGTTCCTGCAACCGTTCTTCATATGTTTTAGCCTCCAGTCCCCTAATCATCTTTGTTGCTCTTCTCTGTACTCTTTCTAGAGTCTCAACATCTTTTTTACATCGTGGCGACCAAAACTGAATGCAATATTCCAAGTGTGGCTTTACCAAGGCATTATAAAGTGGCACTAACACTTCACGTGATCTTGATTCTATCCCTCTGTTTATGCAGCCCAGAACTGTGTTGGCTTTTTTAGCAACTGCTGCACACTGCTGGCTCATATCTAAATGGTTGTCCACTAAGACTCCAAGATCCCTCTCACAGTTACTACTATTGAGCAAGGTACCATATATACAGTACCTGTGAAGAAGGACTAGGGATGAAATGACAGCAGCGTTCCAATATTTGAGTGGCTGCCAAAAAGAATAGGGGGTCAATCTATCCTCCAAAACACCTGAGGGTAGGACAAGAAGCAATAGATGGAAATTAATCAAGCAGAGAACCAACCTAGGACTAAGGAGAAATTTTCTAACAGTGAGAACAATAAGCCAGTTCAATGACTTGCCTCCAGAATTGTGGCGTCTCCAGCACTGGAAGTTTTTAAGAAGAGAAGCATTTGACTGAAATAATATAGAGTTTCCTGCTTGAGCAGTGGGCTGAGCTAGAAGGCCTCCAAGATCTCTGTTATTCTGTTAACTGAGCTGTTGTGCCTGAGATGACTTTTTCACACATTCTCATCAGAAAACATTGAAAACCAAACACGGATATCACATGTATAAGGCACTAAGCCAGTGTTGCTTAACCTTAATTTATTGAATTAAGAAAAACCACAGTTGTCTGGGCTCACAGTTGTCTTTGGCTTAGTCAAAACTAAGCCAACCCACATCATCACTTAAAAATGATGTGTGAAATCTGGCTACTGTATATCATGTATCTTTGTGACAGGAAATCGTGCTGTCTAGTTTAAGTACCAGGTTCTGTTACATGCATACTCTACAATCTTTTGATGCTGAATTCAGTGATGCTGAAAAGAGTTTAAAATGTAAGATTCGGTATGTTGTTTACCCTTTCTTTTTCTCCTCTTCCAAAATTTCCTAAAGCTTTAGTAAATTACAGATAATTAACTATAAGAGCAGGGGTGAAATGCTCCCGGTTCTGACCGGATTTTGCGATCCGGTAGCGATTGTGGCCGGTGGTTCAGCAATCCGGTAGCAATCGCCGAATGACCGGTAACACTGCCCGGGTGTCGTTACTTCCTGTTTTAACCAGGAAGTAATGTGTTTTTTACCCTCTGCACATGCGCAGAAGGTTTTGCGCATGCACAGAAGGTCTGCACATGCATGTGATATGCGTGCACAAGCGAAGCGAGTGCGCGCACGGGGCATGTAGACTTCTGAGCCGGTAAGGAAGGTAAGTAGATTTCAACCTTGTATAGGAGGTCCTTGATTTATGACCACATTGGGACCAGAATTTATGTCGCTAAGAAAGGCGATTGTTAAGTGGGTCATGCTTGATTGTATGACCTTTTTTTTAGCCAAGATTGTTAATTGCAAATCACAGCAGTTGGTAAGTGAAACATGCAGTCACTAAGCAAATCCAGCTTTCCCCATTGACTTGTTGGAAGCTGGCTGGAAATAGCAAACATGTGTCCCTGTGTCACTGAAACCATTGCCAAAGAACCAAATTTTGACCACGTGTCCATGGGAATGCTGCGTGACTAGATAAATAATGATAAATGATAAATAATCATTTTAATAAATTTAAAAATTATTAAAAATTTAAAATTATTTAATAAATAATTTTAAGCCTGACTAGGTGGCTCAGTGGCTAAGACACCGAGCTTGTCGATCAGAAAGGTCGGCAGTTTGGCGGTTCGAATCCCTAGTACAGGCCTCCCGCGTGACCAGGGGGTTGGACTAGATGACCTCCAAGGTCCCTTCCAACTCTGTTACTATTAAAAAAAACCTGTTAAGCGTGAAGGCTGGTCATAAGTCACTTTCTTCAGTAGCATTGTAACTTCAAATGATTGCTAAATGAATGGTTGTATATGTATGTAGTTAGCCTGTACTTTCCATGGAACAGTCACGGGAATCCAGCCATCCCATCTCTTTTCTACTGTACCTCTTTCTCAAGGTAGAATGAAAATCCTATTATCTTTCCCTGAATCAAATTTTCCCATTGGTTGCCAGTGGGATACTCTTGAAGAAGTCAGATTTGGCAATTGGGCTTGAAGTTCATGAAAGAGTCCATGTACCACCCATTTCACCTTTGCCCCTTCTGTGCTACTGTAGAAAGAACTGAATACATCATATAAAGTTTCTTCCAAGCCTTTTTAAAAATATCTGGATCCATTATGCTTTTAAAAATGTTGTTGTTAGTTGCGAAGTCATATCCGACCAATCACGACCCATGAACAACGTTCCTCCAGGCCTTCCTGTCTTCTACCATCCTCTGGAGTCCATTTAACCTCACACCTACTGCTTCAGTGACTCCATCCAGCCACCTCATTCTCTGTCGTCTGCTTCTTCTTTTGCCCTCAATCATTCCCAGCATTAGGCTCTTCTCCAGCAAGTCCTTCCTTCTCATTAGATGGCCAAAATATTTGAGTTTCATTTTAAAAATGTAGAAACCTTCCATTTATGGTACACCAGAATAACAGAATAATAGCATTGGAAAAGGCCTTGGAGGCCTTCTAGTCCAACCTCTGCTCAAGCAGGAAACCCTGCACCACTTCAGACAAATGGTTGTCCAACATCTTCTTAAAAACTTCCAGTGTTGGAGCATTCACAATTTCTGGAGGCAAGTCGTTCCACTGATTAGTTGTTCTCACTGTCAGGAAATTTCTTCTTTGCTCCAAGTTGCTTCTCTCCTTGATTAGTTTTCATTCCATCTATGGCTTCTTGTTCTACCCTCAGGTGCTTTGGAGAATAGCTTGACTCCCTCTTCTTTGTGGCAACCCCTGAGATATTGGAACACTGCTATCATGTCTCCCCTAGTACTTCTTTTTATTAAACTAGACGAGTTCCTGCAACTGTTCTTCCTATGTTTTAGCCTCCAGTCCCCTAATCATCTTTGTTGCTTTTCTCTGCACTCTTTCTAGAGTCTCAACGTCTTTTTTACATCGTGGTGACCAAAACTGAACGCAATATTCCGAGTGTGGCCTTACCAAGGCATTATAAGAATAGGTTGACACCCTCTTCTTTGGGAGCAGCCAATGTACTCTCATCCCACACTTATTAGAAGAATAATGTGAGGAATCAATAATGTTTTCCCACTGTACAAATTCTCCTAATGAAAATATGGAGATTAATTAATAGTAATATCATATTGCAAGTTACCAGAATGGTATGGGAGTTCCTTGCTTCATCGCTCAGTACTCTCAGCTCTGCAAAAAATGGAATAATGACGGTTGAACCATTTACAAAACACTTTCCCACACCAGAATGTGAAATTACTACTTCTCGGTTTGAAAGCGCTGTGTCATTCACACATTCAGCCAATGAGCTCCCTCATTAGAGATGCTACGGCAATTACACAGAGTCCATCCATATGGAAGCAGCTCTAGTAATACGTGAATTAATTATCCTTCTGTTTGGAAATGAAAAACCTGACCTATCCACCCTGAATATGCAGCAGAGTCCATAATAGCCCCCTTTTTTTGATAAATTTGACTACCTGCTAAAATGAGTCAATTGTGCCTTTGTCAAGATTCAGCTGGAAAGACTACTGATGGAGCAAAATTAAATGATTATGCTGCAAAGAAACGTATTATATTTTCACTGGTGGCTTTAACTCCGCGCAGGCCTTATGATAATGGTCTCTGCTCCAGCCATTTTACATTTCAAATGACCAAATTTAGGCATAATTTGAGGAAGTGTAATGCCAGTATACCCCAAAAGGGAAAGAGGGGGAGAGGGAGGGAGCTTCTTAACATTTATTATTCTGCTAAACTGAAGTTAATTAGCTCTAGACAGCCAAAGCAGAGATATCAACCAGAGTAAGAAAGTGAGGTCTCATTCAGAGATGGGGCATCCGTGGTAATGCAAGATGCTACAGTTTCCAGCACCATTCACATCTCCTCTCCTGACTCATCTTTCATTCAAGCTCAATGCTTGCGTGTTCCCAGTGGTCCAAGTTTTGTAGAGTTAGAACAGGAACATTAAGATGCAATGATGAATAATGGAAAGTAGAATTCAGGAAGGAGCAATAATTCAGGGACAGAGAATAGAGGAGGACGTTGACTTACAACCATTCATTTAGCATTTACCATTTAGCGTCCCATCCCATTCATATCTAACAAATTATCAGAGTTGGGAGGGACCTTGTAGGTCATCTAGTCCAATCCTCCATCCAAGCAGGAGACTCTACATCATTTCTGAGAGATGGCAGTCAAGTCTCTTCTTGAAAGCCTCCAGTGATGAAGTACCCACAACTTCTGAAGGCAAGCTGTTCCATTGGTTGATTGTTTTCCCTGTCAGAAAATTCCTCCTTATTCTTGGTGGAATCTCTCTTGATCAGTTTCCATCCATTATTCCTTGCCTGGACTTCAGGTGCTTTGCAAAACAGGTTGAACCCTTCCCCTCTGTGGCAGCCCATTAAATATTGGAACACTGCTATCATGTCTCCCCTGGTCCTTCTCCTCACTAGACTAGCCATGCCCTGTTCCTGTAACCGTCCTTCATAAGTTTGAGCCTCCAATTCCCTAATCATTTCTGGGAGTGGTTACAAACGGGAGTACATTCAGCCTATGGTACGGTCAACCCCAGCTTAAAAACATTGGTAGCCTTACAAAAGCACCAAGGTCGAAAGCACCAAGGTACTTCCAGGTTGAAACAATTAGCCAGTGACATCACTGTTGCCCAGGGGACAGCCAGTCGGGTGCTCCTTTCACGTCCCCATTAATGTGCCCACTGAAGTGGTACCTATCTACCTATCTGAGGTTGCTCACTTTGAACTGCTAGGCTGGCAGGAGCTAGAGTGAATGACAGGAGTTCATCCCACCACACAGCAGCACTCAGGTCTCAAACACGGGCTTGCGGATTGTCAACCTAGCATCTTAACCGTGTGAGCCACCATGTTCCTTCCATCTGAAGTTATAATAGCACTGGGGGAAAAAAGTGACTTAGAACAGATCTTTGCACTTACAATTCGTTCCCATAGTCACATGATCAAAATTGGGGAACTTTGCAACCAGCATGTATTGACTGCAGTTGCTGCATCCTGGGTTCATGTGATCACCATTTACAACCTTTCCAGGCAATGTCTGACAAGCAAAGTCAATGGGGGGGTTGGATTTTCTTAACAACCGCATGATTCACTTAATAACTTTCCAACTTTGTCAAAAAAAAAAAAAAGTTGTGACGTCAGAGAGGATTCACTTAAAAACTACCTTGCTTAGCAACAGAAATTCTAGTCCCAATCATAGTCGTAAGTCAAAGGCTCCTTTTGTTTCTACCTGGAAACCGCTTCTGGACTTTGTGCTAGAGGTTGAAAAAAAAATAAAACTTTGGTTTTGGGCTTTACCAATTAGATAGATATGGCGTTATGGACATGACTAGTTTAAACTACTATGTAAAAGTAAAAAAGTTGATACTCTTACCCTACTCTACTGCACCAGAGAGGGATGCGGTGGCTCAGAGGCTAGGATGTTGAGCTTGTCGATCAAAAGGTCGGCAGCTCGGCGGTTCGAATCCCTAGTGCTGCCGTGTAACGGGGTGAGCTCCCATTACTTGTCCCAGCTTCTGCCAACCTAGCAGTTTCGAAAGCACGTAAAAATGCAGGTAGAAAAAATAGGGACCACCTTTGGTGGGAAGGTAACAGCGTTCTGTGCGCCTTTGGCATTGAGTCATGCCGGCCACATGACCACAGAGATGTCTTTGGATAGCGCTGGCTCTTTGGCTTTGAAACGGAGATGAGCACTGTCCCCCAGTCGGCAATGACTAGCACGTATGTGAGAGGGGAACCTTTACCTTTTACTGCACCAAAGGGTGTCAATGCATTTTCTTTCTTTTTTCACATTCTTTTCCACACTTTTCCCTTCCCCTTTCCCTTCCCTATTTCTCCTTCTTTTTGCTTTTGTATTTTTTTTGCTATGTTATATCATAAATTAATAAAATTGTTATTAAAAAGTAAATAGGAACCAGTTGCCAAGCAAAAACAAGAAAGAAAGAAATGTAGTCTCAATTATAGTCATAAGTCAAGGAGTCCCTATATGTGTTTCCTGCAGAAAGTCTCAGCTTCACAGCCTTCCATCAATATCTTGGAAATAGCCATGGCCGAGAATTATGAGTTGGAAGGGATACTGCAGAGCCAGAAAGATTAGTAGCCCAACTCACCAAAAGTGGTTTTATATTGTCATTTGGGCATCAGTGTTTTAAATCGTTTTCCATAAGTACAGGTTATTGTAAGATGGAAAAGTTTCACAGGAAGATAAATGTGACATTCTTGCGGTACATTAATGATAGGTTATAACTCTTGGATCTGCAATGTCAAGATGAGATCATGTAAAAAAGAAAAAGTATGAAGGAAGAGTTTCATAAATACTTTTAATAAAATGGTTCGGTGTACCAGGAATACTCAATATAGCTTGTCTCTTCCCCTCCACCCCAAAATCTTACTAGGTAACTTTAAGGAAAACACTCTTTCTCATTTTTCTTGGAATAATACTAACCTGTCTTAAGAGGTGTTATAAGTTATGTTAAGACAGTAGAAGAGAAGTTGCCTGAACAATGAACAACACGATTCATATTCTTAATATAGTACAGTATTACCTTTTTTCCCGCTGCTGCAAAATGTACCATCTAATCATTCTTGATTCCTGGTGCATAGCCCAACCTCTTTAAAACATTTGCGTAGGAAGAAGGTTAAGTCACGGAGAGCAAAAAAATATATATGAAAAAATAGAAAAGTTACAAACCACATTTGTTCACAAGAAATAAGTGAACCAAACTACAGCAGGCTCATAATTATTCTAGAATTTTGCGAAATATTTCCATTAAAAAAAAACATACACTCTTGAAAAACAACAAAGAAAGAAGAAAGAACATTTTATCTCAGTCTCCCAAATACTCTTCCTAATATGTTCCTGGATCTTCTTTTTCTTTTGAAGCCTTAACAAGGATACATTTATCCGAAATGGTGAGATTACTTTTCCCCTTTTTAAAAATGTTTTAAAATATGCTACCTCCCCAGCTGGGTGTCTAACAACTAGATGATTTTATGGAACTCAAAGAAAAAGCTCTTTAAATTATCAAACTAATTATCCTTAGGGATTCATGGACCAGATAACATGTTCTCTGGAACTTGCTTCTCCTTTGCACCTGCTGATTTAACAGAGAACTTGCCCCTTTAGAAAATAGCTTACGAAGAAAATCAGAGATACAGGTAGTCCTCAACTTACATTTAACAATGTAAGTCATTTAACCATTTAACAATGGTTCAAGGTTACAGTTTGATGATGTTGAAAAAAAGTTACTTACAACACATCCTTTTCACTTATGGCTATCACAGCAACCCAGTGCTCAGGTGATCATGATTCAGGAGCTTGGCAACTGGAATGTATATGTATGACCCAGATTGTCTAGACCAGGGGTCTGCAAACTTGGCTCTTTTAAGACTTGTGGACTTCAACTCCCAGAGTTCCTCAGCCAGCTTTCCTTTGCTGGCTGAGGAACTCTGGGAGCTGAAGTCCACAAGTCTTAAAAGAGCCAAGTTTGCAGACCTCTGGTCTAGATCAGGGGTGTCAAACTCAAGGCCTGGGGGGGCGGATCTGGCCCACGGGGTGCTTAGATCTGGCCCACAAGCCACCCTGGAAGGGAAGGACCTTGGGAGGGCTGTATATTCCGTTTTTGCTGGCAGAGGATTGCGGGAGGCCATTCCAGCTCAAAATGGAGCTTGGGAGCCAGTTTCCACTGGCAGAGCACTCAGGCCACCACAGGCACCCCAACACAACTGATATCAAGCTTGCCACGCCTCCTGGCTATCCCACCCCCTCCCGAGGTCAAACATAACCCTAATGCGGCCCTCAATGAAATTGAGTTTGACACCCCTGGTCTAGACAGATGTAAGCTGCAATAAAGTCCTTTGTTGCCATGCTATCCCCTGGCAAATGGCCTTACAATGGCCCATAAAGCTCTACCTCAAACTTTCCCGAAGGCAGCCACCCACAGTCAGCTCAACACAGTCCCACAAACTAGAGCTAATACTCACCAGAAGTTATTTCAGTAGAGGGTTTCAATTTCATTTGCTACTGGTTCGCTCATGGGCGCGCATACAAATGCGCAGAAACGTCCGGGGTGATCCAGGGTGAACCTGTAGCAACCCACCACTGGGCAATTCACAAAGCAAGGAGGAAGTCTGTAGTCCAGAAACAAGATGCAAGTCCACAAGTCAAGGTCTGTAAGCCATAAACAAGGTTCAAGGTCCACAAGGCAAGATCAAGAGTCTTCAAGCAAGGTTCAATATCCAGAGGCAGAAACATGGTCCAAAGCAGAGTTTTTCCAAGGCTGGGAAAATAATTGTTCCTGACGAAGACACCCTCCCCCCCGGCCTCTGATTAAATCAACTAAAGCCAGGTGTTCCTTATGAGGAGGGGCAGGATGGCCTCCTCGCCAGCAGCCTTGTAGACCTCCTCTGAACTTACCTCTGTTCCACTCTCCCTGCCCTCGGATCAAATGGGGGAGGTAGCTGTTCCTCATCAGAGGGAATCTGCTACTTCTCCTCCCACTGCCTGTCTGCAGCTGATCCTCTTTGTGTTTGTGAGGGCAGGTAGCTCCCCATCTGGTTAACCACCCCCCTCAATGCCAAAGTGATATGGAACAGCAGCATCCTCAGCCCCTGGACTATCCAAACATTCCAGAGGAGACATGCCATCCCCATTGGATGGCCCTAGTTCCAACTCTTCCTCCTCCAAACCGGGATCTGTTGGGCCATGACAGTATTTATGATGGTCGCAGTATCCACCCAGGGTCATTGATTGCCAGTTGCAACCTTCCTGAGAGCTTTCAACAAGCAAACTTTTGATGAAGGAAGTTGGATTCATTTAATGGCTGTTGATTCACTGAACTGCAGTGATTTGCTTAACAACCACACAACAACGTTCAGTGCCAGATCTTGACTGTCTGTAGAAGACACAACATTGAACCCAGGGAAGTTGTACAGAGCTGGTGGTCAGGATTACTTCTGCCTACCATGTGCCCAAAATGGGAATTCCAGGAGGGAAAGGAATTTAAATCCTTCTTGAAAATTGCACTGTTCCTATCTGTCTGAATTCAGGATAGGTGCAAAATGCTTCCCATTAGAATTTCAAATCATTAGATATGTCTTGAATAATATGCATTGTTACATTCATAAATGGAAAAGGCCTCCAATTTAAACCAATCAAAAGTATTGTAGTTCTGATGAAGGCCCACTTGAGGAGAAGGAACATGTCTTTTTCTTTCTCTCCCGCCTCTCTGTGTAAGATCTATTGATTGAAACATTTTCAATCCTGACTTTATAAGGCCAACTGAATTTGTCAAGCCACAAAGGCAAAAACAAGAAAATTGACTGATACACAGAAATAGTTGGGTTGTTTATCCCTCAAGCGCTTGGTCTACAAGATTTTGAACAAAGCTACTAAGCATCATCAACCATAAATCATTTTAGCAGCATCAAATCAGGGAAAATGGACCTTCATTCCAACCAGAGCTGCAACAAAATAGTCATTCTATGATTTGCATGGTGTCGTGTCCCCCTCCCACTCCAACGACTGGGTCTAGGAAGTCCGTATCAAGCGTGGCAATGAAGCCTCTGCAGCTTGTCAAATTCCTTTGAGGTTTATCAGGGCAGGCAGGAGTCCAAGTTGTGATTTCAGTGATAGCAGCAAACTAGATGAAACTTTGCTTGACTCAAGGTTGGAATGCCAAAAGCAGGTCCTTTATATAGGCTGTGGGGTGTGGCTCTATGACTCAACATTTATCCAGGCCTGCCCCTTCTGCTGGCATCGCCTCTCAGATCTCCGGAAGCGAGGATCACTCTGACTTCTCTTCAGCTGGATCTGCTGTCAGTAATTCCAGCACGTGGCTGGCTTCCTGCTCACACGCTGTAAGAGTGATGTTTATCGGGCTTATCTGTTCACTCCTGACCTCCTCTCCGGCATGGGGCCAGGGCCGGGGGCTGGAGGCATGACAGGCCATTCCTCTTCATTATCAGACTCGGAGTCTGATAACAGGCCCAGGTGGATACGGGAGGGGCCTGGCTGAGGAGAGGAGGGAGGACGAGGCACAACACATGGTCCTTCAAGGACCAAACATATTCACTGGACCAGAAGAACTGACAGGGACCAGCACTTTCGTCAAAGTGATGAAAGCGGCATCACATTGTTGCGATGAAAGCCCCCAATCCTTTTATATGTCCCTGCAACTTTGTGGCACACATATGAAAGGGATGGAGCTTGTATATCGTTCCTTTCACCCTTTGCCCCTTATTCATCCCATAAATGCCCTTGACCAAACTTTTTCATTTTAATTTTCTTGCATTTCCCCAAATATTCACATAACTATGATACTGCCTCAACATCCCATAGCATTACTATGCCATCTTTAAAACTTTGCTTTGCCCACATATCTCCTCCTTCTGCTCCCTTACCTTCTTTTCTTCCTTCCTTCCTTCCTTCCTTCCTTCCTTCTTTCTTTCTTTCTTTCTTTCCTTCCTTCCTTCCTTCCTTCTTTCCTCCCTCCCTCCCTTCCTCCATTTTATTTACTTTTATCATTTGGTGTGCTATACCAGACCACATGTTTTTCTTTAAAATTTCTGTTTATTAAATTTATATATGTATATCAATAAATTGTATTTAGATTTATAATACAAGTATCTGGAATCTAGCCTGCTCACACAGACAATCAGTTGAATTATCACATCCAATTTCTCATAATGGGGTATATTGTGTTTATCAGGCTTTCAAGTCAATGCCATGCCTTCCATATGTGCAGGGATTTTGAAACTTGTGTATAATTTTCAGGTTTCATTATAAATGTGTGTACATGCATTGTACGAGGCAAGGTAAATGTGGCAAATTCCATAGAACGGCAGGAGGGAAGAAAATTGTGTATTCAGTATGAATTTAAGTGTGCCTTTTAACCCAGTGAATTTGATCACCATAATGTGACAATTGTTTCTCCCTGATCGTTCAATTAATGGCTGTTTTTCTCTATTCTTCTCCCATCATTCTTATTCTCATACATTTAACGCATTGTGATGTGCATCTCACTGGTGGTTGTTTTGTCAATTTATTTGACTATTCCACATCTTTGTTTTTAATTTGTGGTATGCTCATTTTTGGTGGCTTTGTGACCCAGATCCCATTGACCCATTAGAAGTTGATTTTTATCCTTTGCTTGATGATTTCCCTACCTCAGTCCCAGATATCTCCACCCCCATGCTCCCACCAGTAGGTGTCCAGGCTGTTGCATTAACCCATGATGCTGTGAGGGTCAGCTGGGCAGACAACTCTGTTCCCAAGAACCAGAA
Source organism: Ahaetulla prasina (assembly GCF_028640845.1). Lineage (NCBI taxonomy): Eukaryota > Metazoa > Chordata > Lepidosauria > Squamata > Colubridae > Ahaetulla > Ahaetulla prasina. Next base: position 286,921,487 of record NC_080540.1, on the reverse strand, counting down.
AACCACAGAAGTTCGGTTTTACACAGTGCGATGGAGAACCAGCTACTCTACAAATGCTAAGTACAAGGTGAGAGCTTGGAAGCCATTATTTCCTCAACCTTTATCTGGATTTGTTTGAGATTGACGCTTCATGGCATACTCCACAATTCCAGAAGCAGAGAATACTGTAATCTAGACCACATGGTACTGTAATATTACAGGATCCATTGGAGCCATCAATAGTTTAGACAGGAAACCAGTAAGGGACTTGCATGATCAAGATATAAACAATAAAAATATGAGATCCGTGGTGCTTTCTAAGCTTGGTGGTTTTCTTGCAGATGTTTCAGGACCAAACTAGGTAACATCATCAGTTCTAGATTAGTTTCATTACCTAGTTTGGTCATGAAACGTCTGCAAGAAAGCCACCAAACTCAGAGACCACTAAGGACCCAACAGTTCAACCCTGAGCTACAAATATTCTCTTCTATCAGTATTGAAACACTGTTAACAATTTGTAAATGCATTGACTGTTGGGATGGATAAATCTGTCAAAATAAATTTTGCTCATTTTGCTCAAATTCTCTTATCTATCCTTTTTCCAAATTAGTGTGTAATTGTAAAATCATTTGAAAGTGGGAAAGTCACAAGCACATCCTTATTTAATAGAAATATTTTTATCCATACTTCCCATGATATACACATTTTTTTTTTGCCGTTCCTAGTTTAAACTTTTTTTCCCAAAACTTCATTTATTCAGGGTGCTGTAAACTGAATTGCAAATTCAGAAAAAAAAATGTGGATAGAAATCTATGCTTACTTTATTTTATTGCTTTAGAGTAAGACCAAAGAAATATACGTGTAGAAAAAACATAGTATATAAATAATTCCAGCTCCTGTATAATTTTGGGAAGTACAACCTGGCTGTAATGCAAGCCAAAGCATTGAGGAGCACTTTGCAGACTCATAGAGTCATAATTCTATGATCGGAAAGAGAAAATAGAAACAAAAAATGCAGCTGTCCTTGCACACTATGTATATTTTTGTCAATTTTCCTTTTCAGCTAATGCCAAGAGTGAGAAATGTGGCTGGCCACAGATGACTGATTTTATTCATTATTACAGCATTTTATATACTGTCTGTCAGTGGTTTAGAAGAAAACAAAATTTAGTTCAAAACAAAATGAAAACCTAAAACAGAAGGAAAAAAAGTCTACCTAAAACAAATCGGTATCTAGGGGTCTCTATTTTAATTTCCTCAATAACATCTCCATGGTGCCATGGTGGCACAGTGGCTAGAATGCAGTTTCGCAGGCTAACTCTGCCCACTGCTAGGAGTTCAATCCTGACAGGCTCAAGGTTGACTCAGTCTTCCATCCTTCAGAGGTTAATGAAATGAGGAGCCAGACTGTTGGGGGCAATATGCTGACTCTGTAATCTGTTTTGAGAGGACTATAAAGCCTGCAAAGTGGTATATAAGTCTACGTCCTATTGCTATTGTTATTGCTATAAATATATATAAAAGGTTGACTCAGTCTTCCATCCTTCTGAGGTTGATGAAACGAGGAGCCAGACTGTTGGGGGCAATATGCTGACTCTAATCTGTTTTGAGATGGCTATAAAGCCTGCGAAGTGATATATAAGTCTATGTGCTATTGCTATAAAGATGATTGAGGAAAATCGTTATTCTTGACATATGTGTAAAGGAAGAAGGGGTTTTTCACTTGCTCGTCTCCACCAAAAAGGGAACATTTTATGATATTAACCGAAGTAAGGTTTATCTGTGGGCAGTTGTCTTCTTGAAAATGTCCAAAGATCTTAATAGGAAACTAAGAAAAGGTAGAATTATTTATTCAATTTATATAGCCACCCAACTCATACATAGGTGACTCCAAAGAGCTTCTAACATTTTTTTTAAAAAAAACCCTCCACTATATAATAAAAACCCATAAGAACCACCATCAGGAAATTCAGTGGCTGGTTTGCACGCTTCACTAAGGATGATATGTGGAGAGACTAGTTCAGATTGTTAGTTATCTGCACCCCCAGATACTTAATATTATTGACTACTTCTAGGGCTGCATCCTTGATACCGAGATGAATATGACCATGCTGGCTCTTTCCAAAATCTACAATGATCTCCTTTGTTTTATTAACATTTACAACCAGATGGGGCCACCACCGAGAAGAGTCTTTTTTGTAGGTGTCTTTCAAAAGAATTTGCCTGACTTTGTCATCCATTAATATGATACATGCTAAAATATGAGGCTGAATGCCCTATATTTCAATCTATCCACATTGCCATCACATCCCTGTTTTGAGGAAGGATTGTCTCTGATTCCCCATTCCATATCTTGCATGAAGTCTTCACCATTTGCTCTCTCTTCCCTGTTGTGTTCTATACCAGGGGTCTCCAACCTTGACAACTTTAAGACTTGTGGACTTCAACTCCCAGAATTCCTCACCCAGCTTTGCTGGCTGAGGTATTCTGGGAGTTGAAGTCCACAAGTCTTAAAGTTGCCAAGGTTGGAGACCCCTGTCCTACACCACAAAGTTCAGCGAGTATGCTGGATTGGATTTCTGAATTCATCCATTTTCTGGTTTCCCATGGTTCCATTGAACTGACCCGATGATCTAAGTAATCTTCCCTACACCTGACATTAAAAAAAATGAAACAAATCCCAAGGTAGAAGCCAGTTAACTGCAGTATGAAGTATGGATGCATTTCAGAGGTGGGATTCAGCCACTTCTGTCCAGTTCGGAAGAACCAGTAGCGGCAATTGCGGGAGGCTCCGCCCACCCATCCATCCATAATGGGTGATCACTGCACATGCGTGGAAGGTTGTGCACATGCGCAGAGGCGCCGCATGTGAGCAAAGTGAGCGCACGCTTGCGCGCTCTCACATTCCCGGTAGGGAAAGTAAGTGAATCCCACTTCTGATGCATTTGCTGGTCTTAGTTGAACATGTGCTGCAAATCCCCCAAATAAATCACTAAGCTAAATTTTAATTATATATATGCATATGTATATGTGTGTATATATATATATATATATATATATATATATATATATATATATATATATATATATATATATATATATATAATATATATAGATATATATATATGTGTGTTTTCTGAGGTTTTCACGGGTGTTTGTATATAGGTCTTTGGTTGTTCGGGTTTTCTCCCGTGTACACCAGACCCACACTCACAAGGTCCACACAGGATGTCACCACCGCACATCCACCCAGAAAGCAGACCCAAACCCACACTGATCATGAAGCACGACCAAGGACCAGAAGCCAGACCGCAGCTGCAACATTAGCCATTTCAAACCCCTCCAATCCATTCATGCAGCAGACTGACACCCACTATGAAGATGTAGCACGACCACAAAGCCAAACAACAGCTATGCAGCTCACCAGCTCAAATCCCCCTGCAGCACAGACTAGACTGAGCACAACCAAGCCCCCACCAACACAGGACACACCCCCAGCCAATCAGAGCACAGAAAAACCCCCAGCCAATCAGAGCACAGCCAAGCTCCCACCCAATCAGTTCAAACCCCCACTAGCAGTTAAAAGGAAGAAACAGCTGCGATCACACATTGCTCCCAGAAGCACGAAGCTGAAGCCTGAAGATGACGAATGAGACTTCATCGAAACGTCGCCAAGACACTTCCAATCTTACACGGGAGAAAACCCGAACAACCAAAGACCTATATATATATATATATATATATATATATATATATACACACACACACACACATACATAAATATATATATATATATACATACATACACACACACACACACACACACACACACACACATACCGGAGTGAAATGTAAAATTTGTTACTACCGGTTCTTTGGGTGTGGGAAACAGGCTGTTTCCTGCCTCCAGAGGGTCTGGCTGGTGGTGGGGAAGGCTCGTTTTTCTCTCTCACCTGGCTCCAGAGCCTGTCTAGGAGTCTGGGGTGGGTGGAAAAGTACCTTTCTCACCCCTCCCCAGGCCCTCCAGAGGCCAGAAATGACTCTAGGAGTCTCTGGAGGCTGGGGACAGCAAAAAATGTCACTTCCTGTCCAACCGGAAGGTGGTAAACGGGCCGTTTCTGGCCTCCGGAGGGCCTCCAGGGAGATGGGGAAGGCCATTTTCCACCACCACTACCACCCCAAACTCCTAGAGAGGCTCTGGAGCCAGGTGAGAAAGAAAAACAGGCCTACCGGGCCATCGCATGTCAGGAGCAGGGGGGGGAGAGTCACGTGTGCATGCTCATGGGTGGGGTGCATAGAATTATGGGTGTGGGCACATGCGCGCACGCCCCCACTCCACCCCACCCCATCCTGGCATGTGATGGCAAAATGGTTAGCCATCATTGACTTATGAGAAGCCTTTAAGCAGGATATGGAGTCAATAGTCCTTTGGCTGTTTTTTTCCAGGAACTGTCACACTTTGAATCCTAACAGCATAGTAGCTATGGATACCATTGAAGTATTTCATTGGATAGGATAGATAATAAAAATGGTTGTGACTGGTATGGTTTTCAAATTTATCTGAAAATTCATGAGGAAAAAATGATGTTCTTTCAAAAAAATCTGAGATTTCAGTTTATTTTACATTATGATAATCCCTAATCATAAGGGATTTATCAATATCAATATCAAAAAGTATCATAAAAGATGACCGGTTCCCAAGTCTGACCTATGCTCACGTATGTTCTGTATGCCTTTAAAATTGAATGATCTCACATCCTAGCCTTGATGCTCCTTTACTTTATGCGCTTTTCTCTTATTCTATTATTGTCTGACATACTTTAAAATGAAACTTGTCATATTCAAATGGTTCTTTGATATGAGTTTAAATAAAAGGAAATAAGGGAAGATGTTGAATATGAATACTTTAAAATTGCCTTATCCATCAGTTCTGTACTATCATCAAAAAGAATAATGCAATTTTGACCACTTTGATTAACTTAAAACCACTCATACAAATGTCATGATGATGTGTACAATACCAATAGCACTTAGACTTATATACTGCTTCACAGTGCTTTTACGACCCTCTCCAGGCGGTTTAGAGAGTCAGCCTATTGCCCACAACAATCTGGGTCCTTATTTTACCCATCTCGGAAGGATGGAAAGCTGAGTCAACCTTGAGCTGGTCAGGATTGAACTCGTGGCTGTGGGTGAAATTAGCCTGCAATACTGCATTCTAACCAGCACATCACATAGCTCTGCATACACACAGACACACACACACACAAACAATGTCCAAAACAATGATTTATTTTCATTTACTTGATTAAATATGTATGAAGGTTGCTCAAACGGGTCTTCTTGAAAAGGGATTCTAGCAAAGATTTGAAAATGCCTTCATTTAAGACCAAAATGGCGGCTCCCTAGATGGCTGAGCTTGTTGATCTGAAAGGTCGGCAGTTCGAATCCCTAGTATAGGTCTCCTGCATGAGCAGGGGGTTGGACTATATGACTTCCAAGGTCCCTTCCAACTCTGTTACTGTTACTTCAAATCACATTTTACAGGATGTCAAAAAAATAATATGCCTGTTCTTTTTCATTGTTGTTCCTTTAAAGAACAGCAATACATTTTTTTACATATTATTGCATTGCTAAAAGTTATTTTTTTAAAAATCTAATCTACTCTCCCAAGTCTGACACACTTTCAGCCCTTCCAGGAAGCAACGTGGGAAAAGAAGAGTCTGGGATGAAGTAGAAGGGTTTTTCTGCTATGGAGCGCTGCTCATTTATTTTAAAAGAGACTTTAATTTACTTTCATATCCTTCTCTTGCCTTTCTTACCTGGATAGTCTCTATCCTGAAGAGAATTCAGAGTAAGGAGAGATGTCAGCCTGATATTTTATAGCAGTGGTAGTCAACCTGGCCCCTACCGCCCACTAGTGGGTGTTCCAGCTTTCATGGTGGGCAGGTGGGGTTTTGTCCGATACTGAAGCACTTTCCTTTTTTTAAATTTAATTGACTTTTTAAAAAATTTCATAGCATTATTTAAAAACATTTTCATTAGGTTTTCATAAAATTCCCCATGACAATTTAAATTTCTGAAAATATACTATTTGTCTTGCCCGCGCATAAGTTTAGTTCATGTTACGTAAGTGAAACTAAATGGCACTATAGTGCGACCGCAAACAAAAGAGCCTCATCCCAGAATACCTCGCGCATCTCCCCCCACACCACCCAGCTGTAACAGACAAACAGAGCTGGTAGCCGGCACCCCCCCCAAAACCCAATCCATGATGCGCAAGAGGCATAGCATTACTGTGGAACCGGTGGGCAGTTAGAAAAGTTACTACTAGCAGAGATACAAAAGTGGGCGGTAGGTATAAAAAGGTTGACTACCCCTGTTTTATAGTAACATGAAACAGAAGAATGTAAAACAGAAGTTGGTAGAAGAGGGCATTGTTCCTAAGAGTGGGAGGAAAGGAAGGAAGGAAGGAAGGGAGGAAGGAAGGGAGGGAAGGAGGGAGGGAGGGAGGGAAAGAGAGAGGGAGGGAGGGAAAGAAAGAGAGAGAGAGAGAGAAAGGAAGGAAGGAAGGAAGGAAGGAAGGAAGGAAGGAAAGAAAGAAAGAAAGAAAGAAAGAAAGAAAGAAAGAAAGAAAGAAAGAAAGAAAGAAAGAAAGAAAGAAAGAAAGGAAAAGAGGGTAGGAGGAAGGAAGGATGGAAGGAATTAACTTCCTTCTCCATTATAATTCATAATGACAATTTTGTTACATTTTGTAAGCCATCTAAGGCTGACAGACTCAGGGAAAAAAAATAATCACTAGGAATTCAACTGGTTCATTCATAACAAAGCCTTGAGTGTTACCCCTGGAGATGACAAAATTGTAGAAGCAGTAGCTCAATCAAGAAGAGGTTGTCCACCATGATTAATACTGATGCCTAATGGTTTCAGACACAAACCATTTTTGAGTTTGGATCAAGTACAATAAATCAAGAACCTCACAGGAATGGAAAGTTTTGAGGGAAATGAAAAATGTGGGAGAAATGGTCTCTTTAGTGGCCTCCAGTATGATTGATCTTTAAAGACACAGATTTTCTTTTCTTTTCTTTCTAGTCAGCAGATACAACAGCCTTGAGCCATACTGTGTCTGGTCTTAAGCCAAATACCATGTATGAGTTCTCTATCCTGAAGAGAATTCAGAGTAAGGAGAGATGTCAGCCTGATATTTTATAGCAGTGGTAGTCAATCTGGCCCCTACCGTCCACTAGTGGGTGTTCCAGCTTTCATGGCGGGCAGGTGGGGTTTTGTCCGATACTGAAGCACTTTCATTTTTTAAAATTTAATTGACTTTTAAAAAAAATTCATAGCATTATTTAAAAACATTTTCATTAGGTTTTCATAAAATTCCCCGTGACAATTTAAATTTCTGAAAATATACTATTTGTATCACCCGCGCATAGGTTTAGTTCATGTTACGTAAGTGAAACTAAATGGCGCTATAGTGCGACCGCAAACAAAAGAGCCTCATCCCAGAATAGCTCGCGCATCTCCCCCGACACCACCCAGCTGTAACAGACAAACAGAGCTGGTAGCCGGCACCCCCCCCCCCCAAACCCAATCCATGATGCGCAAGAGGCATACGCAGACGACTATACATGGCGCATTACTGTGGAACCGGTGGGCGGTTAAAAAAGTTTACTACTAACATAGATACAAAAGTGGGCGGTAGGTATAAAAAGGTTGACTACCCCTGTTTTATAGTAACATGAAACAGAAGAATGTAAAACAGAAGTCGGTAAAAGAGGGCATTGTTCCTAAGAGTGGGAGGAAAGGAAGGAAGGAAGGAAGGGAGGAAGGAAGGAAGGAAGGAGGAAGGAAGGAAGGAAAGAAAGAAAGAAAGGAAAAGAGGGTAGGAGGAAGGAAGGAAGGAAGGAAGGAAGGAAGGAAAGAAAGAAAGAAAGAAAGAAAGAAAGAAAGAAAGAAAGAAAGAAAGAAAGAAGAAAGAAAGAAAGAAAGAAAGAAAGAAAGGAAAAGAGGGTAGGAGGAAGGAAGGATGGAAGGAATTAACTTCCTTCTCCATTATAATTCATAATGACAATTTTGTTACATTTTGTAAGCCATCTAAGGCTGACAGACTCAGGGAAAAAAAATAATCACTAGGAATTCAACTGGTTCATTCATAACAAAGCCTTGAGTGTTACCCCTGGAGATGACAAAATTGTAGAAGCAGTAGCTCAATCAAGAAGAGGTTGTCCACCATGATTAATACTGATGCCTAATGGTTTCAGACACAAACCATTTTTGAGTTTGGATCAAGTACAATAAATCAAGAACCTCACAGGAATGGAAAGTTTTGAGGGAAATGAAAAATGTGGGAGAAATGGTCTCTTTAGTGGCCTCCAGTATGATTGAGCTTTAAAGACACAGATTTTCTTTTCTTTTCTTTCTAGTCAGCAGATACAACAGCCTTGAGCCATACTGTGTCTGGTCTTAAGCCAAATACCATGTATGAGTTCTCTGTCATGGTGACCAAAGGTCGGAGGTCAAGTACATGGAGCATGACAGCTCATGCTACGACATATGAAGCAGGTAGGTCTCTAGAAAAATTCGAATAAGGCTTTTTTCCCCCCAAATTTGATGCTTCGTTTAATTACATTAAAAACCATTTCCTTATACTGTCCACACAGATTGCAATATATCATAAATAGTGTTAAAAATGAATTATTTTAATTGAAACTTTTTTTTAGAATGCAGTGGACGATTCATTTAACATTTGTTTAATCTACTTATTTTGAGGCCAAGTTGATACACTCTGATGCATGGGATACTTGGATGACATAAATAAATAAAGATCCTTTTTTTAATTTTTTCACTACTGCTAAGTGGTGGTTGATATCTACCACAATTTAAAGCATGTAGAAATTATGGTGATAATAATTACAATTTTACTAATAATTGGTGATGCAGTTGAAGTCAGCATAGTATACTAATATTTATAACGAAAATTATGGGTCTGTTTTCAAACTCGTAAAGTCTCATTTTCTTCAGAGTTATATATTAGTCTTCATTTATAGAATAGAATAGAATAGAATAGAAAGGAAGTGTGAGGAAGGAAAAGGTGAAGCTCTCAGTGTACATAAAAGAAAAGATACATTCATCAAGGTACAACATTTGCAACACAATTGATGATCAATATCAAAATATCAAAATAATTTTTGATATATCAAAAATTGATATATTGATCATCAATTGTGTTGTAAATGTTGTACCTTGATGAACGTATCTTTTCTTTTATGTACACTGAGAGCATATGCACCAAGACAAATTCCTTGTGTGTCCAATCACACTTGGCCAATAAAATTCTATTCTATTCTATTCTAATATATCAATATAAATCATAAGGATTGCCAGCAACAAGTTATAGTCATACAGTCATAAGTGGAAAGAGATTGGTGATGGGAACTATGAAACGATTAATAGTAGTGCAGATTCAGTAAATAGTCTGACAGTGTTGAGGGAATTATTTGTTTAGCAGAGTGATGGCCTTCGGGAAAAACTGTTCTTGTGTCTAGTTGTTCTGGTGTGCAGTGCTCTATAGCGTCATTTTGAGGGTAGGAGTTGAAACAGTTTATGTCCAGGATGCGAGGGATCTGCAAATATTTTCACGGCCCTCTTCTTGATTCGTGCAGTATACAGGTCCTCAATGGAAGGCAAGTTGGTAGCAATTATTTTTTCTGCAGTTCTAATTATCCTCTGAAGTCTGTGTTTTTCTTGTTGGGTTGCAGAACCGAACCAGACAGTTATAGAGGTGCAAATGACAGACTCAATAATTCCTCTGTAGAATTGGATCAGCAGCTCCTTGGGCAGTTTGAGCTTACTGAGTTGGCGCAGAAAGAACATTCTTTGTTGTCCTTTTTAATGATGTTTTGATGTTAGCTGTCCATTTGAGATCTTGCATATGATAGAACCCAGAAATTTGAAGGTTTCTACTGTTGATACTGTGTTGTCAAGTATTGTGAGAGGTGGAAGTATGGAAGGGTTTTCCTAAAGTCTACCACCATTTCTACGGTTTTGAGTGTGTTCAGTTCCAGATTGTTTTGGTTGCACCACAAGGCTAGTCGTCTGACCTCTCGTCTATATGCGGATTCATCATTGTCTCAAATGAAACCGATCACTGTTGTGTCATCTGTGAACTTCAGTAGTTTTACAGATGGATCGTTGGAGATGCAGCCATTGGTATACAGAGAGAAGAGAACTGGGGAGAGCAAACAGCCTTGGGGGGCTCCTGTACTAATTGTACAGGTATCTGATGTGATTCTGCTTAGCTTCACCTGATGCTTCCTGTCTATTAGGAAGCTTGTGATCGCTTACAAGTCTGTTCAGGTACCTGGTTTAGCTTAGTTAGAAGAGTGTCTGGAATGATGGTACTGAGTGCTGAACTAAAGTCTACAAAGAGGACCCTTGCATAGATCTTTGGAGACTCAAGATGTTGTAGGATGTAGTGCAGAGCCATATTAACAGCATCATCTGTTGATCTATTTGCTTGGTATGCAAATTGCAAGGGGTCTAACAGCGGATCCGTGATGGTTTTCAGGTAGGAAAGCACTAGCTTTTCAAAGGTTTTCATGACTACAGATGTTAGAGCAACTGGTCTGTAGTCATTCAGTTCCTTGATGGTGGGCTTCTTCGGCACTGGGATGATAGTAGAGCGTTTGAAGCAAGAAGGAACATAGCACATCTCTAGCAATTTATTGAAGATACGGGTGAAGATGGGGGCTAATTGGTCAGCACAGACTTTTAAGCGAGAAGGAGTTATCTTGTCTGGGCCTGGAGCTTTTCCTGGCTTTTGTCTGTGAAATAGGTCCTGCACTTCCTTTTCTGTGATCACTAGGGGTTGTGAACCCGATGGGATGGGGTCAGTTGTAGGAGGCTTGGCTATTGTTGGTGTGTCTGAGATGGGGGTTGTGGAGATAGGTGGCTGTAGTTTCCTTTCAAACCTGCAGTAAAACACATTCAGGTCATCTGCCAGTTGTTGATTACCTTTAGCCTGGGAAGGAGGTTTGCCATAGCCGGTGATATTTTTAAGAGTTTTCCACATGTTTGCTGGTTCATTTGCTGAAAATTGATTCTTTAGCTTTTCAGAGTAGCTTCTTTTGCTGCTCTTATCTCCTTGTTAGTGCATTTCTGGCCTGATTGTATAGCATTTTATCACCTACTCTGTAGGCTTCCTCTTTGGAATGTCGTAGCTGCTTAAGTTTAGGTGTAAACCAAGGTTTGTTATTACTGTGTATTCGCAAGTTGCTTGTACGTACATAGGTCTTCACAGAAGCTGACATATGATGTTACAGTATCTGTGAGTTCATCCAGGTCTGCAGAGGTATCTTTAAAATATTCCAATCAGTGCAGTCAAAACATGCCTGTAGCTTTAATTCTGATTCCTCCGTCCAGGTTTTCACTGATTTAATTATTGGTTTTATGGCTTTAAGTCTTTGCCTGTAAGCAGGTACAAGGTGAATCATGCAATGATCAGAGTATCCTACAGCTGCACGTGGTAAAGACCGATAGGCATCTTTTAGTGTTGTGTAGCAGTGGTCTAGAGTATTCTTGCCTCTGGTGGGACAATTGACATGCTGAAAGTATTTTGGTAGTTCTTTCCTTAAGTTTGCCTTGTTTAGATCTCCCAAAACAATGGCCAGTGAATCAGGGTGTTTGGCTTCAGCCTCCATGATTTGGTCAGCTAGAGTTCGTAATGCCTTGTTTACACAGGCTTGTGGTGGGACATAAACAGCAATTAGAAGAAATGAGGAAAATTCACGAGGCGAATAGTAAGGTTTGCAGTTGATAATTAGAGTCTCTAAATTGTTGTCACAGAATTTGTAAATTATGTTAAAATCTTGACACCAGGTTGAATTAATATATAGGCATAAGCCTCCTCCTTTCTTTTTACCAGATGTTTCTGGAATCCTGTCTGATCGTTCAATTTGAAATCCTGGAATGTTCAGGCTGCTATTTTCAATTGATTCATTTAACCAGGTTTCAGAGAAGCATAGGACTGCTGAATTGCGAAAATCAGAATAGTATTTGTTTAAGAGGAGTATTTCATCCATCTTATTTGCAAGTGAGCGTATATTTGTTAGGAAAATTGAAGGCAGAGGAGTTTTAATGCGACTTCTTAATCTGTTTAAGATCCCAGATCGTTTACCTCGTTTCCGTCGTTTGGTTTTTTTAGTAATCCATGGCTCCGTGGGAATTGCCTCCTCCTGTGTTAGAATCTCCTCCGTGTTTGTAAAGACAGGCGGGGGTGAGATTAAAGAAAGCTGCTCCTTAAAGAAATGTTCCTTAAGTAGTTTCTGTCTGGGAGGTCTACAAGCTGATGTCCACCACACATGTTAAAATGGGTGGAGCTTCAAATGTGTGACCGTGATCCCCTCTTGACTTTTTCCATCCTCTGTGGACACTTTTGCTTTCATCCAGAACTTATCTAACAGTGAAGTTTCTCTATTTGCTAACATTAAGTGAAAGTATACTCTGCGAAGAGAACAAAAAAGGTGTTCTGTCTCCTTCCCCACTTCAGACCCACGAGCTGGCCTTCAGCCAGTGGATTCACGGCTCTTATCAGTCCTGGCAGAGAAATTGCAGCTGCCTGCCAAAGTTCAAACAGAGTAAGACTTTCAGCTCTCTTTGAAACGGTTCAGCTAAACTTTGCTTCCCGTGGAATGAGAGCTCCTTATATATCCTGTGGGGTGGGGCTCCTGCCCCACCCTTCCCTTTGATGACGCCGCCTCTCTAATCTTCTGAAGCGCGGGTCGATCCAAGCTTGATTATTATTATTATCAGCTGGGTCTGAAGGTGTAGCCTGGGGAAGGGAGGAATCAGGGGATGACGGCCTCATTACGTCCTCCGACTGGTCTGGTTCTGGCTCCTGGAGCCAGGCCAAAGGAATCGGTGCTCCCGAGGTAAGCCTTACCGGCTCTTCCCCCTCACTCTCTGAGTCACTTTCGGGCATGGGGCCAGGTTCGGGGGCTGGAGTCATAACAAAAGGCTACTACGTGGAGGAAAATTTTAACACTGCTAAAAAGAATAAAATATTTCCAAATGTATTATTAGTTTAAATTTAGCCCTCAGGGTGATTTGACCTAGCAGCTTCTTTTGTAGAATGCAAAATTTCTCTTTCTGTTTTATCAAGAGAGCCGCTTAAGACCAGGTTGTTGAAACGTGGGGTTCAGCTGAAGGCAACATTTCCTTTTGAAATGTATGAATTGATCAAATTCATATCTCTGTTGATAAAATTCATATATAAGTATATAAAATGTTGAGAGTTTTGTGCTACTCCATATATATATGGAGTATATATATATATATATATATATATATATATATATATATATATATATATATATATATATATATTTGTTTTCTGTGGTTTTCACGGGTGTTTGTATATAGGTCTTTGGTTGTTCGGGTTTTCTCCCGTGTAAAATTGGAAGTGTCTTGGCGACGTTTCGAAGTCTCATTCGTCATCTTCAGGCTTCAGCCGTGCTTCTGGGAGCAATGTGTGATCGCAGCTGTTTCTTCCTTTTAACTGCTAGTGGGGTTTGAACTGATTGGGTGGAGCTTGGCTGTGCTCTGATTGGATGGGGTTTTTTCTGTGCTCTGATTGGCTGGGGGTGTGTCCTGTGTTGGTGGGGGCTTGGTTGTGCTCAGTCTAATCTGTGCTGCAGGGGGATTTGAGCTGGTGAGCTGCACTGCTGTTGTTTGGCTTCGTGTTCGTGGTCGTGCTACATCTTCGTAGTGGGTGTCAGTCTGCTGCATGTATGGATTGGAGGGGTTTGAAATGGCTAATGTTGCAGCTGCGGTCTGGCTTCTGGTCCTTGGTCGTGCTTCCTGATCAGTGTGGGTTTGGGTCTGCTTTCTGGGTGGATGTGGTGGTGACATCCTGTGTGGACCTCGTGAGTGTGGGTCTGGTGTCATTCCTCGTGTTAGGGACACGTTTGTCAATAAGGGCAGGTTTCCAAATGGCTGGTAGGCGGGAGGTATCATCTCGTTTGTTCATGCTGTGTGGGCGTTTTTCTATCTCGATGGCTTCTCTGATTATTCTGTTGTTAAAGTGTTCAGTTTTGGCGATAGTTCTGGTCTTTTTAAAGTCAATATCGTGTCCTGTGACTTTAAAGTGTTGGACCAGGGAAGAAGTTGGTTCCTCTTTTTTGAATGAGTTCTTGTGTTCTTCAATGCGTGCACTTATTCTTCTGTTGGTTTGTCCAATGTATGTGGTGGGGCAGGCGGTGCATATCCCTCTTCACCCAAGTGCCAATCAAAGAAGCCTTGACAGCTATCCAAAACAAATATAACCCCCCCAAACACATACTAGATCTGACCAACCACTGCCTATCCAACACATACTTCATCTATAACGGACAAAAATACAAACAAATAGAAGGCGCACCCATGGGATCACCCCTCTCACCTGTCATTGCCAACCTCTACATGGAACACTTTGAAACCCAAGCACTAGAAAAATCTGATCACAAACCCAAACTCTGGCTCAGATCGTGAGCGACACCTTCATAATCTGGCCACACGGGAAAGAAAACTTGAAAACTTCCTCACACACCTCAATAGCCTACACCCCAAAATACAGTTCACCATGGAAACAGAAGTTAACAACCAACTTCCTTCCTAGATGTCTTAGTCTACAAGAAACCCAATGGCTCCTAGGACACACCATCTACCAGAAGAAAACACACACAAACCGCTATCTGCATGCACTCTCACACCACCACCCAGCACAGATCAACTCCGTAGCCAAGTTGATACACTCTGATGCATGGGATACTTGGATGACATAAATAAATAAAGATCCTTTTTTTAATTTTTTCACTACTGCTAAGTGGTGGTTGATATCTACCACAATTTAAAGCATGTAGAAATTATGGTGATAATAATTACAATTTTACTAATTGGTGATGCAGTTGAAGTCAGCATAGTATACTAATATTTATAACGAGAATTAAGGGTCTGTTTTCAAACTTGTAAAGACTCATTTTCTTCAGTGTTATATATTAGTCTTCATTTATCTATTATTGCATTGCAGAATAATCATTTTTAAAGTACATCCATAAAGTATTTGTTTTTCTTATGTAAGGTTCTCAAAGGCTTTAAATATGTGACAAAGTCTACAAGTATCCAGCAATATTTAATCTAATCATGTATATCAGGGGTCTCCAACCTTGGCAACTTTACGACTTGTGGACTTCAACTCCCAGAATTCCTCAGCCAGTGCATGCTGGCTGGGGAATTCTGGGAGTTGAAGTCCACAAGTCGTAAAGTTGCCAAGCTTGGAGACCCCTGATGTATATGTTTCAAACCACTATCATTTAAGCCGTTTCCAAATATCATATCACATTATGCTTTCTTTACCTTTAAAAAGATTTGAAATGTGTGCAAACATGGTGATTTTGAAGAAGAGAGCATGGAATCATTCTAAAAATGATAGCGATTGGCTATTCTTCAAAACTAACCCCAAATTTATTTCTATTCTTATACCCAAACTATTGCTCCTGTTATCGACTCTAAAGCTACAGATGTTTAATGATTCTTGAATTTACCATTCATGGAATATGTAGCAGATGGGATTATATTCATCATTTCTGTTTAGTAAATTCACCTAATTTATGGCTATCTCTTTGTCCCAAGTCCCCCTAAAACCTAGCAACCTGATGTCCTGAAATCTGCAAAGAAATGCTAGAGATGTTAACCCCTCAGTTGGATTTTTTTTGTTTTTTGTTAGTAGGACAACTTACTATGTTACAAAATGTTCTACAAAACTAATAATATTGAGGATGGGAAGACTGCCAAGAGTCACATTATCATGGTCACCGGATAGCAAGTAGTTTCTGTCTGGGAGGTCTACAAGCTGATGTCCACCACACATGTTAAAATGGGTGGAGCTTCAAATGTGTGACCGTGATCCCCTCTTGACTTTTTCCATCCTCTGTAGACACTTTTGCTTTCATCCAGAACTTATCTAACAGTGAAGTTTCTCTATTTGTTAACATTAAGTGGAAGTATACTCTGCGAAGAGAACAAAAAAGGTGTTCTGTCTCCTTCCCCACTTCAGACCCACGAGCTGGCCTTCAGCCAGTGGATTCATGGCTCTTATCAGGCCTGGCAGAGAAATCGAAGCTACCTGCCAAAGCTCAAACAGAGTAAGACTTTCAGCTCTCTTTGAAATGGTTCAGCTAAACTTTGCTTCCCGTGGAATGAGAGCAGTCCCAAAGCTCCTTATATATCCTGTGGGGTGGGGCTCCTGCCCCACCCTTCCCTTTGATGATGCTGCATCTCTAATCTTCTGAATCCAAGCTTGATTATTATTAATTATCAGCTGGGTCTGAAGGCGTAGCCTGAGGAAGGGAGGAATCAGGGGATGATGGCCTCATTACGTCCTCCGACTGGTCTGGTTCTGGCTCCTGGAGCCAGGCCAAAGGAATCGGTGCTCCCGAGGTAAGCCTTACCAGCCCTTCCCCCTCACTCTCGGAGTCACTTTCGGGCATGGGGCCAGGTTCGGGGGCTGGAGTCACAACAAAAGGCTGCTACATGGAGAAAAATTGTAACACTGCTAAAAAGAATAAAATATTTCCAAATATATTATTAGCTTAGGTTTAGCCCTCAGGGTGCTTTGACCTAGCAGCTTCTTTTGTAGAATGCAAAATTTCTCTTTCTGTTTTATCAAGAGAGCCGCTTAAGACCAGGTTGTTGAAACGTGTGGTTCAGCTGAAGGCAACATTTCCTTTTGAAATGTATGAATTGATCAAATTCATATCTCTGTTGATAAAGTTCATATATAAGTATATAAAATGTTGAGAGTTTTGCACTACTCCATATTTTTTTTTTTTGCAATGTAGTTCTCCTATGGGAAATAGGAATATGAATGCATAGTTGGGAGAAAATTATTTAGACAAATATCGTTTATAAAAAACAAGGAGAAGTGCTTGTAAAATGAATATGGGGGAAAAGCTTACAAGTTCACAAAAAAAGGTTGGTGCTGAAACTGGGTGGATCTTTATTTACAACATTTAATGACACCTTCCCACAAGGGGGAAGCCTGGGAAGCTTGCAGGGAAAGTCAGTGGGGATCACATGATTGTGGCCGAGTTTGAGAGCGGGGCAGTCGATTGGCATTTGCATTTTAGGTAAGGAAGTATATATGAAAGAATGACTTATAGGGTTACAGTCGATGGTGGGATTCAGCCGGTTTGGGTTGGTTCAGGCTGGTTTGGGCGAATCAGTAGTTAAATTGCTAGCAGGCCCCTCCCCTCCCTGTTCCTTCCGGGAGTCCCCATGCGCCCCATTTTGGCTCCCAGGTAAGTGCAGGGAGGCCTACTAGGCCCAAAACAGGATGCGGAGGGTGGAACGCCCCACCCCCCATGACCTGTTTTTGCTCCCAGGAGGCTGCAGGGAGGCCAAGGGCTGCCTGTCACACCCCCTGGCCACACCCACCATGGCCACGCCCACCCAGCCGGTCATTAGGGCAGAGAACCAGTTGTTAAATTATTTGAATCCCACCACTGGTTGCAGTTATCTACTCTAAATTAAACCATCCCTGGCAACAGGTTGAGAGTACTTTGAACTCCACGGCCAAACAGCTCCTGCTATTTTTCTAACATTCCATCTGAATCTGCATTTCTGCAATTTCCATCCATTATTCCGTGCCTTGTTTTCTGAGACGAGAAAGAAGTCTTGAGTTGCCTTTGCCTCATTATCTTTGTAAGCATTTGAAGAGTGCTATCAGTTGCTTCCTCAGCTGTCTTATTTTAAAAGTAGACCTTTCTGATTCCTTCACATCCCCATTGGGAGGAGCTAATTTCTCATCTCCTGGTCCTCCTCATTGCTTTGTTTTGTTACCGGGTCTACCTTGTCGGAATCCTTTCTAAAGGTGTCCAGATCTCAACACAAATACTCAAGGTGGGACTGAACAATGAAGGGCGGGAGCATTTTTGTGATCTGGGCACTTTGATTTGATTAATCCTCATGCTGCATATATATCTTTGTGCAGCCACTTCACACCACTGAGATATATTTAGTTTGCAATAAAGTACTGTTCCAAAATCTGTCACACAAGTACAACTCAGAGGTACTTTTATCCCTCAGTTAGTTGATTTCTCTTTCCAAAGTGAAGAATTGTACATTTTGCTTTACCATGTACCAGATTTACCATTGATCTCTCTCTGGCTCTGCTTTATTTGCATTGTTATCCTGATATGGCACTGTCTTTTCATTAAAATAAAATTAAAAACTTTTTTTTAAAAAATAATTTCTTTATTAGCAATAACAACAGAGGTGGGATTCAGCCTGTTCTGTCCGAATCGGGCCAAGCAGTAGTGGTGACCGTGGGAAACTCTGCCCACCCAGCCGGACGCAATGTGCAAGCGCAGAAAGCCAGGTGCATGCGCAGTGAAGGCGTGTGCAAGCAAAGCGCACTCTCTCACACATTTGCAATCCGGTAGGGAAGGTAAGCGAATCCCACCTCTGAATAACAGTAAGAATGTCTAGTGTGTACAACACTTCATGGTACGGTAGATTGTATCATTATTGTATTAATGTGTCATCTTCTGTGGGTTTTTTTCCCCCTCTTTTGGGCTTCTGTCTTTCTCTAAGCCCCGACCTCTGCTCCCAAGGATTTGACAGTCATTACCCGTGAAGGGAAGCCTCGAGCTGTAATTGTCAGCTGGCAACCTCCATTAGAAGCCAATGGGAAAATTACGGGTAAGTGTCTCTTGAACTCTGTATCTTCTCTCCTCAACAGGTGACACAGAAAAGTGTGGGATTTAAAAGGTCTGCGCCACAACCCCTTCCTGGGAATGACCATGGTAAACTCGCTAGGTGAAAAGGGAAGGGGGACTATAAGACGCACCAAAGTATAAGACCCACCAAGATTTTGAAGAGATAAACAAGAAAAAATAATTTTTGCACTCCCCAGCCCCCAGGAGCACTCTGCAGGCCTCCCAAACCCTCTGTGCATTTTTGTGAAAAACGGGAAACGCAGAGGGTTTGGGAGGCCTGCAGAGTGCTCGTGGGGGCTGGGAAGGGCAAAAATGCAATTTGTGGGGGGTTTGGGAGGCCAAAAACGGGCCCGTTTTTTCGCAAAAAACAGGGCGCACAGAGGGTTTGGCAAGCCTTCAGAGGTCTCCTGGGGGCTGGAGAAGGCAAAAATGGCCCTGTTTTTGGCCTCCCAACCCCCCTCCCATGTCACGTTTTTGCCCTCTTCAGCCCCCAGAAGCACTCTGCAGGCCTCCTAAACTCTCTGCACATCCCATTTTTGCAGAAAACGGGCCTGTTTTTGATGAAAACAGGACGTGCGGGGCAGGGTTTGAAGAGGCCAAAAATGACTATATTCAGTGTATAAGATGCACCAACATTTCCCCCTCTTTTAGGGGTAGGAGTATGTCTTATACTCCAGAAAGTACGGTAATCACCTAAGAACCTCAGCCTATTGTATTTTTAAAAGAGGGCCAGCTGTTTTGAAGAAAAGAGAAATATTTACTTCCCATCATAGAATTACCAGCAAAAACCAACAAACAAAAAATACTTCCAGTAGGATCTATACTGGAATTCATCTGGAATTGGAATTGTCCTACCTGAAACTAGGACAAAAAACAGGCACAAAATATTGTCTAATATTTCCCAAAGAAATTTTTTAAATGGGAGGAAAACAACAACTGAGGTTTGTAAATAGTTGTAGGGGGCAAAAGATCTACTACTACTGAAGTCCCTAGATAATAGTGGCAAATTACCTCTTGCCTATTTATTTATTTACAGGAGTTATATGGCTGCCTATTTCATTTGATAACTTTAGGGGACTTACAGCAATCTATAAAAAATCTTAGTTAAAACAAAAGTACCTATCCTGTCAGGCCCAGAGATGACCCAGTGAAATCCAACCGAGTTCAGTCTTTTATTTGCTTTCACCTAGTGGACAGAACAAGGGTGGCTCAGTGGCTAAGACGCTGAATTTGTCGGTCGAAAAATCGGCAGTTCAGCGGTTTGAATCCCAAGTGCCGTGTAATAGAGTGAACTCCCGTTACTTGTCCCAGCTTCTGCCAACCTAGCAGTTTGAAAGCACGTAAAAAATGCAAGCAGAAAAATAGGGATCACCTTTGGTGGGAAGGAAACAGCATTCCGCGCGCCTTTGGCATTTAGTCATGCCGGCCACAGACATCTTTGGACAGCGCTGGCTCTTCGGCTTTGAAATGGAGATGAGCATCACTCCCTAGAGCAGGGGTCTCCAACCTTGGCAACTTTAAGACTTGTGGACTTTAAGACTTAAAGCTTTGCTGGCTGAGGAACTCTGGGAATTGACGTCCACAAGTCTTAAAGCTGCCAAGGTTGGAGACCCCTGCCCTAGAGTCAGGAACGACTAGTACATATATTCGAGGGGAACCTTTACCTTTAATGGACAGAATCTTGCCAGACTAAAGCTATAACTGTCTACCTTAGTCGATAGAGCCTGAGAAATTTTAGGATGTGGCTAACCTAAACATCCTCATCTTCCCCATTTCCAGCTAAGGACAGTTTCTTCTTCTGGGCCATTCTCTGGGAAAACTCTGTGTTGCCAAACTCTCCCCCTCCTGCATGTGTAAATTCCATCACCCTTCTGCTACCTCCATCCCCAGTTGCTAGATCAAACATCCTTACAGATTAACCTCCATCCTAGTCCAATGTTTGGAGGAAGAGCCGATGTAGGAGATGACCAGGCTGAGCCTGAGGGAGGGGTCAAGTGCCTCATCAGTCTCTAAGCCTCTTCATGACACAAGAGATCTAAGCCCATCCCTCCTTGAATTCTGTTGACTCTTACCTACCTCCAATTTGCTTTGACCGATAGTAACATAATATAACATAACAACAGAGTTGGAAGGGACCTTGGAGGCCTTCTAGTCCAACCCCCTGCCCAGGCAGAAAACCCTACACCATCTCAGTCAGATGATTATCCAACATTTTCGTAAAAATTTCCAGTGTTGGAGCATTCAGATTCCTGTGTCAGCATGCAATAAATCCATATTCGGTTGAACTGCTTTGGCTCCTGATTTCCTGTGCTTGACAGCCAAATCTTCACAACCCTCCAGAAGGCTACGGGTAGAGATCCCACCAATCTCAGGTGGGAGGCTGTTCCAATTGATTTAATTTTTGGATTGATTAAGGGCTGTAATCTCCATAAATCTGCACATCCATTGCAACAGAGGTGCCTGTGTTGTTGTTGTATAATTCAGAAAAAATAGTTAAGGAAAAAAAAGCCACATCTTTCATATGAAATGTTAATTCTCAGCACTTTAATCCAGAATATTTAGCAGTATCCTTATTACTGTAGAACTGTGAGGGCAAACCTATGGCACGCAGCGCCCTCTCTGATGGTACGGGAGCCGTTGCCCCAGCTCAGCTCCACTGCACATGCGAGCACCTAACACCAGCCAGCTTGTCTTCGGGTCTCTGCTGTGCATGTGCAGGGGGTGGGGCGCGTTCTGGGGAGCCATGTATGCATGCATGGGAGCATGTGTGCATGCACAGGGGGTGGGCTGCATGCAGGGGATCACACGTGCATGCAGGGGGGCGGGCCGCATGCAGGAGGTTCATGCAGGGGGCACATGCAGGCATGGAGTGGAGCCCATGGAGGGGCCATGCATGCATGCTCATGCACACGTGGATACATTGTGCGCACATTACATTTTGTGGGTTCAGGTGTGCATGCTTTGGGAACTTGATCTGGAAAATGTTAGCCATTACTGACACAGAATATAAAGGTAAAGGTTCCCATCGCACATATGTGCTAGTCATTCCCGAATCTAAGGGACAGTGCTCATCTTTATTTCCAAGCCGAAGAGCCAGCGCTGTCCAAAGACGTCTCCGTGGTCATGGGGCCGGCATGACTCAACGCCAAAGGCACACAGAAAGCTGTTACTTTCCCACCAAAGGTGGTCCCTATTTTTCTACTTGCATTTTTTACGTGCTTTCGAACTGCTAGGTTGGCAGAAGCTGGGACAAGGAACGGGAGCTCACCTGTTACGCGACACTAGGGATTCGAACCGCTGCCAACCTTTTGATCGACAAGCTCACCATCCTATCCACTGAGCCACCACGTCCCTTGATATAGAATATACTCGACTCTAATTTTATACAGCTCTAAGTTTTCAGATGGTTTATACTTTTTCGGTGAACTCATTGATTCTCCTCACATTTACTTTAAGTCTAAAAGATCCCTCTGGTTTCTATTTTGATTCTGACCAATACTGTCCACGAATGTTGTGTGCATCTGATTTTTTTTTTAAGAAATGGACATTTCATAGTCTGCAATTTTATTTCATTAATGATAGGTTTCAAAAACTTATTTGATGTTTCAGCGCTCACCACTTTCTATACTGCTTACCATTTAGAGCTGATTCAAGTTCACTGTAGAACAAGTTTTCAACTTCTTGCAAAGCCATAATTAACAAGCACGGGGCTGTTACATATTTAGATCATCATATTCTTAAAAATAAACCGTAGGCAGCAGAATCTGGGGGTTAAATGCTTCCAAGTCTCATTTAAATAATTTCTTATTTAGCGTTAGCAATGAGTTGAGTCATCTTTCTTTGGGATCTACTGAGCCAGCAATATGTGGTGATCTATTCATAGTTAGATGGCCCTGCTTTTTAAGTTTTTGACAGATGGTGCAGAACACAGATAGAAGAAATAACAAGCTGATCATCGCACATGGCAGGTGGTTGCATTTGAGTTTGGATTCATGAGATTTCATTTACTTTAGTTACCTTCAGTCCAGTTCTCTGGTAGAGTCTGAGATGGATCCCAAAAGCTAAACCCAGCTTATTACATCAGCTAATCTTTTACAATAAAAGATTAGACAAACAGAATGCAAAGTAAAAGGCCTCTGCCCTCTAGTGAAATATTTATTTTATCCCATCCTTATTATTTTGATATCTAACATAACATACCCAATATTCCTTCATCCTATTTTCCTCAACAACTCTGTTGTTCCTCTGTTGAACTCTTAATACTTCCTCAGGTGAAGTATTAGTGCCACTTTATAATGCCTTGGTAAGGCCACACTTGGAATACTGCATTCAGTTTTGGTCGCCGCGATGTAAAAAAGATGCTGAGAACCTAGAAAGAGTGCAGAGAAGAGCAACAAAGATGATTAGGGGACTGGAGGCTAAAACATATGAAGAACGGTTGCAGGAACTGGGTATGTCTAGTTTAATAAAAAGAAGGACTAGGGGAGACATGATAGCAGTGTTCCAATATCTCAGGGGTTGCCACAAAGAAGAGGGAGTCGGGCTGTTCTCCAAAGCACCTGAGGGTAGAACAAGAAGCAATGGGTGGAAACTAATCAAGGAAAGAAGCAACTTAGAACTAAGGAGAAATTTACTGACAGTTAGAACAGTTAGAACAATTAATCAGTGGAACAACTTGCCTGCAGAAGTTGTAAATGCTCCAACAGAGGAAATTTTTAAGAAAATGTTGGATAACCATCTGTCTGAGATGATGTAGGGTTTCCTGCCTGGGCAGGGGATTGGACTAGAAGGCCTCCAAGGTCCCTTCCAACTCTGTTGTTATTATGTCTGAGGCAGAACTAGAACTCACAGTCTCCTGGTGATTGGCTCAAAGTCACCCAGATGGCTTTGAGGCTTATGGTCTTGTACTGGCTGGTCATTACGATGGTTCAGATCCAGCACAATAATAGCAAGCACCAGATTAACTTTCCTGTTTGCAGTTTACTCATGAGGGAACGCTCTCAAACTCAACCAGGTTTGTAGCCTGGTGCCTTAACCATTAAACCAAATTGGCTCTCTAGTTTTGACACCAGACGTTTCTTTAGGAAGAGAGCATTCAAGGTACCTCTGACATCTTAACTCAAGGCAGTTGAGCAGGAACTTGATCTGAAATGGAAATGGACATAACGGCATCAGTTCAAACAAGCACAATAGGCTTTAAAGTTCTTACATCAGTTGACGATGTAGCTTTTTCACTCTCTGGTCTCTAGCTATATTTTACTGAATTCAGAGCTGACCTTCAGCAGTCATGTAGAAACATACCATTGATATCCAATGAAGTTGACTTCCATTATGGAATCTCAGGGTTTGAAAAAGAAGCTCTTCAAATGACTTTCAGCCAGTAGTTCTCTCTCAACCCAACCGATTACACTAGATGACTACAGAAACGAGGCAGGGCCTCTATGTGTTTCATTTTTAAACCCCTAGAGGAAAGAGGGGTTGCAATAATAATAATGCTTGTTACGACATTCAGGAGAATTCTGTGGAACGCAGAGATGGCATCACCTTTTACCAAAGTAGCCATTTTTTTTTATTTCTTTTTGTCACAACAGTATACATAAACAATTGTCATAGATAAAGCAACATATCTTGAAGAAAATATATATATATAAGTAAAAAAAAAATGCATCAACTATATTAATTTGATATAATGAAGAGAACAATAGGACAGGAACGGTAGGCACGTTTGTGCTCTTACGCACGCCCCTTATAGTCCTCTTAGGAATGGGGTGAGGTCAAGAGTAGACAGTTTTTGGTTGATGATTTTGGGATTTTGAGTAGAGACTATGGAGTCAGGTAATGAGTTCCAAGCATTAACAACTCTGTTACAGAAGTCATGTTTTCTGCAATCAAGTTTGAAGCGGTTGACATTTAGCTTGAATCTATTTTTTGTTCTTGTAATATTGCGATTGAAGCTGTAGTAGTCTTTCACAGGAAGGACATTGCAATAGATGATTGTGTGTGTTAAACACAGGTCATGTCGAAGTCGACGGAGTTGTAAGTTTTCTAATCCAAGGATTTCAAGTCTGTTGGTATAAGGTATTTTGTTGTTTTCGGAGGAGTGAAGAACTCTTCTAGTAAAATATTTCTGGACTCATTCTATTGTATTTATGTCAGAGATGTGATATGGGTTCCAGATGGATGAGCTGTATTCAAAAATAGGTCTGGCAAATGTTTTGTATGCTCTAGTTAGTAGTGTAGAGTGTTTAGAAAAGAAGCTGCGTAAAATTAGGTTTACAACTCTTAGGGCCTTTTTTGCTATGTAGTTGCAGTGGGCTTTGGCATTAAGGTCATTTGATATGAGAACTCCAAGATCTTTGACAGGGTGGGGGTCGTCCGGTAGAAGTATTATTAGTGGTATTATATTTTGGGCAATATAGTATCTTGTTTTGCTGCCCTTGTTTTTGTTTTTACACGGAAGGAGGTTTTGCAAGAAATGCTAGTAATTAATTCCATGCAAACACAACAAGAGCTGAGGACAGCAAGTCCTTCATATTTTTTTTCTGGAAGTAAAAATGATATGCTGTAAAATAATATAGCCCCTCAAAGCAAAGTTCTATAGATAGTGTTAGACTCAGTAGCAATTAGGGACAGCTCATAATAAGCAAGTTGTTTGGCCAATAACTTAAAACACAATATAGATAATGACAGGGTGCCCAGATTGACACATCATAATATAATTTATTGGTGGACGTTTTAACTGGATAATAAAAAACTAAAGCACGGATCACCTCAAACCCCTTAATAGTGACTGACAAAGGACTGGATTTAATGAATGGTATACAATGACCGATAGTAGGGCGCAAAATATTGCTATTAAAAACTATGCCTAATTAAGATATCCATTAGGAGCTGGTCATGTTAATTTGCTATGAAAAATAGAATGAGGCTTTTAAAAAGAAAGGAGAAAAGAGCTAATAATGTAATTAAATGATCCCTGTAGACTATCCCTGTAATCCTATTTTATGAGAAATACTTTGCAACTTATAAAACTGTCCACGTTTATAATCACACAAATAAAAAAAAACAATGCAGTTATTTGTCCGTGAGAAATTTCCTTTAAAGACTTTTATTAATACAACCTCAAAAACTTGCTAGTTATAACTTCTAGACATATAGAAAGTTTGAACAATTCGTACAGTTGAAATGGTCAAGACCTTGGGAGACTGAACAAAGAGATGCTGCCAAGGAATCAGTCAGATAACAGGCAGCATAGACCACAATTCTTACAGTTGAAATGGTCAAACTCTTAATTCCTGTCTTATTAACGACTACAGTAATAGTTAGATGAAAGCCTTCCTGATCCATACAGTCCTGTACCTTTCCTAATTTATACCTAATTCGTTCTTCTTTTACTTTGGATCTTTTAGAGGTGTTACAGTTCACACTGTTGTTGATGAATTTTCAGGCCATGTATATAAGAACATCCATTTATTGCAATAACTTTATTAGTAATGATGTTCCTGTGGTTTGGCTTAATTGTGCATCAAGATTTCCCCACACATCAGACTGGTCAACCTTGATGGTATATGAAAAAGACCTTGGGAGACCGAACAAAGAGATGCTGCCAAGAAATCAGTCAGATAACAGGCAGCATAGACCACAACTTGATAGTGAGTGAGGCAAGAGGTTCAAAGAGACCCTCCCTAGTGTCGAACCTCAGCCCCTGATCCGGGGCTCGCCATGGCTGCGGGGGTGGGGGAAGAGACAAGCAAGGCAGTGGCAGATCCTCCTGCGATGACACTGCCCAGCCATGGCAGCAACCTACCGGACCCATGCCGGCCTGCTGGCTGATGCCGGCGGCCTTTGGCAATGGCCACAAGCCACCCGCCAGACAAGCTTGACTTGTGGGGCTGCGCCACACAGCTGAGCACTTGACAGCTTCTGGCAGCCTCTGCAGTGGCCAGGAGCCATCCACCGAACATCCCTTGAGGTTGTGGCGCTCTGCTGAGTAAGCGGCAGCTTCTGGAGGATTCCACAACAGCTGGGCCACCCCGACCGTGTGGGCTTCAGCAGCCGGACATACACTGCCCGCCACCAGATGGTGGCTACTGAACATGGCTTCTGGCTGGCCAGGGGGCGGGGCCCAAGGACTTCAAAAGGCGGTGGGAGGCGGATGCTCCCAGTGCTGACTTTACAAGGACTTTTCTTTTTCCTGCTCACTGTGTTCTGAGGCTCCGGCCTGGTTTGGGGGAAATTAAAGCAGAGTTTGCTGCATTTGCTTGATTGTCCTGACTCTTACTTGTCCCCTTACAATGTCCACCCTAGACCAGCTGAGGCCTAGACTATAAGGAAACAGGTGTGTGGGCTGCACTTTTAGACTTGCAAGATCCCTTGCAAGATAGAAATTGCAGCAAGGTGAGCTAATTCTACTTCATTGTAAAGTTTCATTGACAGAATCTTGCAAGTATGAAAGGACAGACCTCTCCCCCACCCCCTCTCCTTTACAGCCCAGGATACAGAGAGGGTATCTTCTGAGTCTGGCCTTACCCACTATCCAGTTGCAGGCTATGCTGTCTCTTATCTGATCCAGAAAGTCTGTAGAGATTCTCATTCATCCAGGTTATGGTTGTCCCAAAGGTGCTTTTTTTTCTCAAGAGGCAACTAGACCTTCTTGTTTTTTTTCTTTTGAAGACGTTTCACTTCTCATCCAAGAAGCTTCTTCAGCTCTGACAAAATAGTAAGGAATGGAAGTATTTATATTCCTTACAGAGACCTGGTCATTTGCATCCTTTCAGAGGGTCATTGAAGCACTTGGAGGTTTATCTGTGTCCACAGGGTCACCTGAGTAGTGCTCCTGGTTCCTGTGGTCTGCAGTTTTTCCTCTGGAAATCCATTCCTACTCCCACACCATTCAAAGTGTGCTCTTATTTGATCATTCCCTTGGCAGCATCTCTTTGCCCAGTCTCCCAAGGTCTTATCCACAAACCTGTCACGCTGGAGATCAAGACCCCGGACTCAGGGAATTCAGGGAAGCTGGTAGTGTTGTTAAAGTTAGATTCGGGTTAATGTCAGGGCTCCAAGTAAAACCCCTAAGGAAAGAAGTCTCCTAGGCTTGAGTTTCCTCAAAGTCCCATTTTATTAGAGATGTTGTATTGACCCATCTGGCACATCTGGGAAAACCTGAATCTGAAAGCTTCCAGGTTTTCCCCACCCAAAACAGAGGTGGGTTTCAGCAAGTTCTGATCAGTTCTGGAGAACCGGTAGCGGAAATTTTGAGTGGTTCAGAGAACCGGTAGTAAAAATTCTGACTGGCCCCCACTTGCATCTATTCTCTGTCTCCCGAGTCCCAGCTGATTGGGAGGAAATGGGGATTTTACAGTAACCTTTCCCTGGATTGGGGACGGAATGGAGATTTTACAGTATCCTTCCCCTGAAGTGGGGAGGGAATGGAGATTTTATAGTATCTTTCCCCTGGAGTGGGGAGGGAATGGAGATTTTACAGTATCTTTCCCCTGGAGTGGGGAGGGAATGGAGATTTTACAGTGTCCTTCCCCTGCCATGCTCAACAAGCCACACCACACCCACCAATCCACATCCACAGAACTGGTAGTAAAAATTTTTGAAACCCACCACTGACCCAAAAGAAAGTTAAAGTCCCTGCCTAACACCCACATGTCCACCACATGATCCAATCAGGCACCATCCAAAACTGGAGATGCTTCCCAGTCACCTCATTGCAGCTGCCAAGCACCGTGGCCTTGACTCTCTGAGAAAAGAATGTCATTTTGACTATATCTCACCCATACTCTATACAATCCCCCTCCCATTTTCCCACAGTAGAAAATATGGCAGGCCTGAAGGCCCGACCATAAAAGATGGCTTCCAAGTCTGACAATGCCATTATACCATTCACCTTTTCTTTTTTAAGATTCTTTTGAAGCCAGAAGAGCTATTAATTGCAGTACCCAATACTACCAATATCAGTTAAGGCTGATATTAGATAATGATTGTCATGCCATTATCATTCACACACAGGCTTATGGATTCAGGCTTACCTTAAATATAAGTGTATGCGAAATAAAAATGATACGCTGTACTTCAACAAGAAGTATTGTACAAAGTCTGACAAACTTATGCATGCTATTATTCTTTGAAATGTTTTCTGACTGAGGGTACAATTTTATATATGCTTGCTAAAAGGTAAGCAGAATGCCAGGCAACCCTTCCCTACTGACTCGCCACATCCAGCTGCCCAAATCTTCTCATTTCACAGCTGACTGGAACGGTTAGAAGCTGAAAACAAGGGAGCCATAAGATAAAATGTGGGAGTATTTCAGTTCCTTATGAATGGCTAAGTCCCTTGCAGGGTTTATCACAAAAAGGAGACATGTACACTCAAGCAACTTGGCAAGAGAATTACTTAGCAGGGAATTCGTATGTGTGTTTTGTATACAAAGGGAGGGTCCTTAGGTCTTCAGAAATACTGGCATCTGTGCATTGTTCCACATGAACAACCGATATCAAAGACAACGATTGCCCTGCTAATAGAATTTGGCCATCCATCTATCTTAACCTGACGGGCGGCAAATGAAATGGAAAAATACTTGTGGATGTGTTGGATTTTTTGGTGCTCTTAGAAGTTTTTATGCATAACACCAGACCTTCTCCTGACCTATTTAATTTGTTATGTTGTATATGATAAAGATATGGCAGTTTGAAAGCTATGGGTCGCATTATTTGTAGCTTTCAGCCCATTTTTACAACCCACATAATCCTAAATTCAAGTCATCAAAATTTGACAGCCAATCATATACGATAGAGTGGAATGGGAAGATAAAAGGAGAAAGAGAAGAGAAAATAAGGAGAGAGGAAAGAGAGAGGAAGGGAAGGGAAGGGAAGGGACAGGACAGGACAGGACAGGGAAGGAAAGGAAAGGAAAGGAAAGGAAAGGAAAGGAAAGGAAAGGAAAGGAAAGGAAAGGAAAGGAAAGGAAAGGAAGTAAATTGATGGGGAAGTTCAATTTGCAGCCCAAGAGCAGCATGTATAGAGTTGAGGAATTTCAGTGAATTAAACTTCAATAATATATCTTAAGCAGTTTGGTTTAGTGCCGTGACAGCAAACCTATGACACACCCAGCATGCCTGGTCTTGCCTGTTTGTCTTCTGGGTTTCTGGCACACATGAGCATGTGACAATCAGCTGTCCTTCACCCTTGCAGCAGTTCTGAAAACCAGTGTGTGCATGCGTGCCAATCAGCTGATTGTCAGGTGCACATGTGCGCCACAACCTGGAAGTTTGGAAGTTTCTGGAGCATGATCCATTCGCATGCACGGCAGTGACGAAAAACAGCCTGCGAATGTGCAGCAGCTAGCTGATCATCGGGAATGCATGCGTGCTAGAACCCGGAAGTTCAGCTTTTCCGGAGTGCGTCCCTGCCAATTG
This sequence comes from Ahaetulla prasina, assembly GCF_028640845.1. NCBI lineage: Eukaryota > Metazoa > Chordata > Lepidosauria > Squamata > Colubridae > Ahaetulla > Ahaetulla prasina. Next base: position 286,891,327 of record NC_080540.1, on the reverse strand, counting down.
TGCATGCATGTACACTTGGTGCCGAAAAGGTTCATCATCACTGGTTTAGTGGTTAAAGGTACTAGGCAAGAACCAGGGACACCACGAATTCTAATCCTGTTTTAGGCATAAAAGCATATGGTGACCTTAGACCAGTCCTACTCTCTGGTCCCTAGAATATAGGCAATGGCAAACCACTTAAAGAAACAACTGTTGCTAAGTCCATACTGTCAACTCACAAAGCATTTCTAGTTTGCTCTCGAGTTGCCACGGGCAGAAAGGGGAGAGAACTGACAGAGCAATTTAGCAGCCACATTCCACGCATACCTTCCTCCAAGGCTGAATCTCAGATTACCAGAGCCAGTTTGTGAGGCATGGTTTCTACAGCCTGTGAAAGTGCCTTGTTGGAGAATGTGATGTATGACACAGCCTTTGAGGAGGGGGGAAACATGGTCATAGTTGAGCCATAAATTACATGCAACAAAATTGGCTACACTTGGGAAGCTGCCAACACGTTGCTCCTGATAAACAACTGGATTTCTTTTGAAACTTGGCTCCAGGCTCATGGGTTAATTAGGGCATTCGTAGGAACCCTGACATATACAGTTGTCAGAAGTTAAATCTGACTCTGAGGCACCAACTCCAAAAAAATACCCTTTACGATACACTTGTAAAATAATACTAAGGGTAAGTCGATTTATAACACTGTTGAAATTGGAAAGGAAATTTCACATTATTGAGATTGGGTTAGATCTGTACTCTGTACAAGCATTGACATTTCTACTTTAATAAATTCAAAGATGTGTGTAAACAGAAAAGCATGGCATGTCCTTCTATATTTTACAGCTTACATTCTGTTCTACACCTTGGAAAAGAATTCCCCCATTGATGATTGGATCATGGAGACCATCAGTGGAGACCGACTTACGCATCAAATTATGGAGCTGAATCTGGATACAGTATATTACTTCAGAATACAAGCTCGAAATGCCAAAGGAGTGGGACCCCTCTCTGACCCTATTCTCTTCCGGACTCTTAAAGGTTTGGCCTTGCTCTTTATTTGTGCTGACATTATAGAAAAAGTTTAGGAGACAGTAAATATTACTCATGTTTCCGTGTTGACATCAGAAGGGCCCAAACCAGGCCTTGTAAGATCCTACTGGTAAAATTGTGAAATTTTAGTTTAGTTTAGTGTAGTTGATTATAACCAGATAAAACCAATTAATAATAGTATTATACATACAATATACAATACAATATATATATATACCACTTTTGTGTGTGTGTGTGTGTGTGGGTATGAATGAATACTTGAAGAAATATTTCACAAACAAGACTGGGAAAAATATGGAGTAAAAATCAATAGTGCCTATTTAAATCACTTAAAATTTAGAGATGGTATTATTTGTAGATGATATTATTGTTCTTGTCTCACAAGACCCAAAACCAAGATACATACATACATACATACATACATACATATTTGTTTTCGTAGGTTTTCACGGGTATAGGTATGTAAGTCTTGGCATATTCGGGTCTTTACCCATGTAAGGTTGAGAGAATCTTGGCAACATTTCGATGAGGTCTCATTCATCATCTTCAGGCTGGTGCTTTCAGCTTCGTGCTATATATATATCAATGGATCTCAATGGAAGATGACACAATAAAGAAAATTGAATGGTGTGCTAAATGTGGTTTGCTGGCATTTGGCAAGCTAAGCATAATTTTCAAGAACACCCTCCCCCTATTCCTGAAAAGTTTTCAATCAGTGCTACCTACTCTAACATATGCCGGTGAAAAATGGATGCTAAACTCACAATCAATACAAAAGCTACGAGTGGCGCAAAGAGGCATGGAAAGATACATGCTCAGCATCACAAGACAAGGTACAATGACCTGCACATGGATTCGAGAAACGTGTGAAGGCATATGATATCAAGAGAGTAAAAGAATTGCAATGGAAACGGGCTGGTCAGATAGCAAGAAGAATTGATGGCAGGTGGACCAAGGCAGTCATAGATCCCACTTGATAAAAAGCATCCACAAAAGAGACCTAAAACAAGATGGATCATTAGCATCAGCAAGTATTGTGTATATACACACAGAAACACAAACTATCAGTGGTATATATATATATATATATATATATATATATATATATATATATATATATAGGTCTTTGGTTGTTCGGGTTCTCTCACGTAAAATTGGAAGTGTCTTTCAAGTCTCATTCGTCATCTTCAGACTAGGTGTTTACAGCTTCGTGCTTCTAGGAGAAATTCCTTGGCAACATTTCTGTAAACACCTAGCCTGAAGATATGGGATTCGTAGCCAAGACACTTCCAATTTTACACGGAGAAAACCCGAACAACCAAAGACATATATATATATATAGATATATAGATATATAGATATAGATATATAGATATATAGATATATATAGATATATAGATATAGGTCTTTGGTTGTTCGGAACCCCCACTAGCAGTTAAAAGGAAGAAACAGCTGCGATCACACATTGCTCCCAGAAGCACGAAGCTGAAGCCTGAAGATGACGAATGAGACTTCGTCGAAACGTCGCCAAGACACTTCCAATCTTACACGGAGAAAACCCGAACAACCAAAGACCTATATACAAACACCGTGAAAACCTCAGAAAACAAATATATATATATATGTGTCTTGGCATATTCGGTCTTTACCCATGTAAGGTTGAGAGAATCTTGGCAACATTTCGATGAGGTCTCATTCATCATCTTCAGGCTTCAGCTTCGTGCTTCTGGGAGCAATGTGTGATTGCAGCTGTTTCTTCCTTTTAACTGCTAGTGGGGTTTGAACTGATTGGATATATATATATATATATATATATATATACTGATATATGTATAATATATTGTATAATATATTGACATTATTGCTCAGTCATGGCTTGGAAGAATGAAATGGTTGGGCGTGCATTAAAACCATAGAGGAATAAATGAATAGTGTTGTCCTAGCTATACTGTTGTTTCTGACCTAGGCTTAGCTCATTTGTTGTGATTCAATTTTTCAGGGAAGCGGAGATCTTTTTTTGTCTGAAATATTAAAAAATTAATATGTTCAGCTAAATTGTTTCACGATTCCACCAAAATTTAATAACATTACATTATACAAGAATTTTTTTGTTCTCTAAAAAAAACCCCAATATGTATTGTGTGCTGAATATAGATCTTTAGGGCAATATTTTATCTATAGATATTAATTTAAAACTGTATCCCATAGAGCCTAAAGATGGGAGACATGTCTTACCAGTAAAAAGGACTTGAACCATAGCTCATTCTTGTGGCATGTATATATAGTGAGGAGAAGTGGTTAAGACCAGTGGTGGATTTCAAATTTTTTTTTTACTACTGGTTCTGTGGGTATGGCCTGGTGGGCGTTGCATGGCTTGGTGGACGTGGCTTGGTGGGCGTGGTAGGGGGAGGATACTGTAAAATCTCCATTCCGTCCCCAATCCAGGGGAAGGTTACTGCAAAATCCCCATTTCCTCCCAATCAGCTGGGACTCGGAAGGCAGAGAATAGATGTCAGCAGGGCCAGTCAGAATTTTTACTACTGGCTCTCTGAGCTACTCAAAATTTCTGCTACCGGTTCTCCAGATCTGGTCAGAACCTGCTGAAACCCACCTCTGGTTAAGACACCAGGCTAGAAACCAGGAGATTGTTAATCCCATTTTAGACACAAAGCCAGTTGAGTGACCTTGGGCCAGCCACATCCTCTCAGCCCTAGGAAGTAAGCAGGGTAAACAACTTCTGAAATTTTGCTAAGAGATCTTCAGGGACTTGACAAGGTAGCCTTCAAGAATTGGACATGATTTAATGGAAGAAATCCCTCTCCCTGTCTCTTTGTCTCTGTCTCTCTCTCCCTCCCTCCCTCCCTCTCCCTTTCTCTCTCTCTAACATGATCCCTAAATGTTTCTAAGCATTAAAGAGTCTAAACCTCTAGATCTAAACTGTAGTAAAAGATCAGCAAACTCTACAAAATTCAGGTTCTGAACCATCAATTGCAACCTTTCTTCTTTCCCTAGCAGAGTTAAAGACAAGGAAAGACATCCTTTTAGCATGATTTTAGCTGAGTTAGAAAACTGTCCCAGCTGGGAGAGAGGTGGAAAATCAGAATAAAATATTCACGGGGAACAAAAGAGCTAGTTATGAAGTTGGATCCTTTTAGAGAGCTGACTGATGGGTTGATCTGAGAGTGGTAATATATTCTGAGTCTTATTGGGTTCTTGCTGTATTGTATTTTGCTGGATAGATGTGCATTCCTTCTCCTTCCTCTTTGTCTTTGGTTAATTCTTTGACTTTGTTTTACATAATAAAAAACATTTGTTTTCTTCTGCCATCAGTAACCTAAGCCCGCTAGGGAATTTATCCTCTCTGATAGCACAAATACTCTGCTAAATTACAGAAAGGGCAAGACAACCAAGAGTGTGATTTTTCACTCGCTTCCTTCTGTATAAAGATGCAGGGTGGACTTTTCTTCTTAAAGAGTGCATGGTGGTAACAGGCAGAACAAGTTCCCATGAAAGTGTGCGAAGTGGGTGAAACAATAGGACTGTCAGCAGGGATGGGCTTCAAAAATTTTAACAAGGGGTTCTCTGCCCGGTGGCTGGGTGGGCGTGGCCATGGTGGGGCCATGCCTAGTTGGCCTCCTGCAACACAGTGTGTGTGGGGGTGTTTTTGCCCTCCCCAGGCTCCAGAGTCTTTCCTCGAGCCTCCGGGAGGGTGAAAACGGCCTCCCCAGGCTCCAGAGGCCCTCTGGAGCCCAGAAATGGGCCTGTTTCTGGTCTTTCCAGACTTCTGGCAAGGCCCATTTTTTTGCCCTACCCAAGCCTCCGCGCGCACCCTGCACTTACCTGCATCCAAAATGGGCCTCATGGGGACTCCTGGGAGGGGAGGGGTGGGCGGGGCCAGTCAGGAGTGGGATTTGGGGGTTCTCCGAACTGCACAAAATCTTAGCTAGCGGTTCTCCTGAACCCCTGCGAACCCCCAGCAGCCCATCCCTGACTGTAAGACAGGGTTTAGGGATCCCTGCTTGAGAGACCTACCACATCCCCCTATATTCTCATGCAATTTACACTTGTATCACCAAATATCACATTTATTTTTTAATTTATTTATTTTTATTTTGCCACAACAATATATATAAGCATAAGCATGAAAGTAACTATATAATATATAAGCATATATATATATAAGCATAAGTATGTAATAACTATATTAGTTGGATATAATGAAAGGAAACAATAGGACAGGAACAGTAGGCACGTTTGTGCTCCTATTCACGCCCCTTACAGACCTCTTAGGAATGGGGTGAGGTCAATAGCAGACAGTTTTTGGTTAAAGCTTTGGGGATTTTGAGAAGAGACCACAGAATCAGGTAGTGTGTTCCAAGCATTAACAACTCTGTTACAGAAGTCATATTTTCTGCAATCAAGATTGAAGTGGTTAACATTAAGTTTAAATCTATTGTTTGCTCTTGTATTGTTGTGATTGAAACTGAAGTAGTCTTCAACAGGAAGGACATTGCAATAGATGATTCTGAGTTAAACACAGGTCCTGTCAAAGGCGGCGTAGTTCTAAGTTTTCTAAACCCAAGATTTCAAGTCTGGTGGCATAGGGTATTTTGTTGTATTCAGAGGAGTGGAGAACTCTTCTTGTAAAATATTTCTGGACACGTTCAATTGTATTGATGTCTGAAATGTGGTATGGGTTCCAGACAGGTAAGCTGTATTCAAGAATTGGTCTAGCAGGTGTTTTATAAGCTCTGGCAAACCATATGCGCCAATGTACAAATGATCACATGTAGAATCAGAGACACAGAGATACTGGTACCTCTTTGTAGCTTTAGTAGCATCATGTGTGGGATTTGCACCCTGATAAATGAAGCACATATGGCATTCAAAGAACCGTTAGAGGGGAGCAGTCTTTTGTTAAATTTAAATAACGATCTATTACTGACCTTCCTACTGAGGAACATCTTTGGAAGCTGACAGTTGGTGGTTGCTCTTTTTTTAGATCATCTTGTTTCCTTTCCTCCCCTTTTATAAAGCAGCTCGGATACTCTTTTATTTTCTTATAAAGGTGTGTTGTCGTTCCTGATCATTGTGGGGAAAATATTGCCTTTCAAGGAATTAGGGGGTAAAGCAACGATCAGCCCGACTGTTAAAACATGAACAGCCCTCCTATTCTTCCTACATGAAGTAGTAGGAAGGAGAGAAAAGGGAAGTTAAAGGAGGATCTGGGTCAGCCAGAACTGTAAAGAAAAGCCACTTCTCAATTTGGTTGGAAGATTTTACTCCCTTTATGAAAGAGGCAGAAAAATGCCTTCTTGCAAGGAGCAGGAAATTTATTCTCCAATACTTCTTAGCTAAATTTGCCCCCAGACTGGAACATCTAGCTAAACAGAGCCTGAAGGAAGCTTGATCATAATTGCCTCTGTTTTAAGAATCTATAATAATAATCATTTCCATGAGGTTATATAAAGCAGGGGTCTCCAACCTTGATCCCTTTAAGACTTGTGGACTTCAACTCCCAGAGTTCCTCAGCCAGCTTTGCTGGCTGAGGGACTCTGGGAGTTGAAGTCCACAAGTCTTAAAGGGACCAAGGTTGGAGACCTCTGATATAAAGGAGTCAGCTATGTTAGGGGGAGGGAGGGGGAATTGAATCTTTTAAAATTAAAGTTATTGTTTGTTTGTTTATATTTCATACTTCTTAACCAATTATTTCGCTCAGAGAGGGGCTTTGCATTAAAAACAATATTTTTTTAAAAAAATGTAAAACAACATTATAAAATTTCAAATGACGGAGAGTTGCGAGATGGGGAGATTGGCACTTGTTAATACAGTTTGGTGGGCAGATGGATGGGGGGGGGTGTCTCGTGGGGCCAAGCAAACCCATGACTTTGTGGGGCTTCCTTATCTCTGAGGGAAAGATGTTTAGGGACAGTGGCAGAACAGATCCTCTTCCTAAACCCCGTGTAAGGTCCAGCCTCTCCCCTTAATTCAAGAAAGTAAAGACTCTTCAAACTTGGTATTTCAAAAGAAACTTTTTATTGAAAAGGGGTGATAGCAGGACAGAATCAAAGCAGGCTCTGAGGTCCCTCAGGCCATACAACTAGAATAAAGGAAATTAGGAACCCTTCCCAACAGTCCGATGTGTCAGGTGTGAAGATGTTATTGTACAGGCTGCTCTGAGAAAGAGATAAGGGGACTTTCTTAGGGTCATCTTCCGGCGTTGCCGTCCATATGGCCCACCCTCCCCTTACGTTCCCCAAGAGGTGAGAAATTTCCAGGCAACTAAGGCGCCAGGAAATGGTTATTAATCAGTTGAAAGGTTATAGAAGAATGCAAGGCAGGAAATAGGATACAAGAACCAAATCTACCCTCCCTTCCTCTGAAGAATGGCAGATACACGGATTTGACACCCTGCTAGTTGAATTTCTTGACTGACATGGTCTGTAGCCCACCTCCCCTCTATACTCATAAATTCAGCCTAACTGTACTTAACCAATAGTATTCATTTCATATTCCTCATACTAAGGACTACAACTACAGAGGAATAACATCAGTTCGAAAAAGAAAAACAAGTGAGCTTTCCCCATTGCAAAGAAACAGAAAAAGTTGACCACAACAATGCAATTGTACTGTACTGTGTGTCAAAAGAAATATAGAGGGTATTGTTTTCACCCGGTTTCTTAACCTTGGCAACTTTAAGATGTGTGGACTTTAAGTCCCAGAATTCCTTAACCAGCATTGCTGGGGAAATGCAGGCTGGGAAATTCTGGGACATGAAGTCAACACATCTTAAGATCGCCAAGGTTGAGAAACAGTGGCTTCAAGTGTTTAAGGTCCTTTTCAGCCTATTTGCAGCACCAAGCAAATATCTCCTTGTCTAGCTGTATTCAGGCAGCCTGGGATCACTGCCCAAAATAATCCAAGGACTAACCTATTTTTTCATCCCCAAAGGGGGAATCATTATTGTTCTCCCCTATAGTACAGTTTCTTCAGTTTGAGGTTTGGGAATAGGACTTTCAATATAGCTTTAAGGGCTCCCATGTAGAAATGGCTTGTCCCAAACCAAATAAATATTCAAATGGTGCCTTTAATATCAGGAGACAACGTTGTTTCCTTCTTCCTGCCCTAAGAGCCTTTATTGGGCTTTACTTGTCTACCTAATTAAAACTTCAACAGATCATATCAAGCGCTTTCCTTGAATCAGGGGTGAAATCTGCTTACCTTCCCTACCAGTTCTTCTTCTTCTTCTTCTTCTTCATCATCATCATCATCATCATCATCATCATCATCATCATCATCATCATCATCATCATAATATTTTAATTTTTATACCACCCTTCTCCCGAAGGACTCAGGGCGGTTAACAGCCAGATAAAAATACAATACAATTTACGATAAAACCCATTTAAAAAACTTATTCAACCTTGGCCAAATTAAAACTATAAAGACATGATATAAAACCCCGTTTAAAATCCAATTTAAAAACCCATATTTATGCCAGAAGTGCACGCTTGGACCCTCTGCGCATGCGCAAAAGGTCAAAAACAGATTAAAACCAGGAAATAACAATGTCTAGGTGGGTGGGCAGAGTTTTGCACTGCCGCTGCAACCGGTTCTCCGAACCACGTGCCGTCACCACCACTACCGGTTCAGCCGAACCAATCCGATGGTAGCATTTCATCCCTGCCTTGAATTCGTTTTCAGCAACAAGATATGTGCCCTTAGCACACCAATGCCTCTCTGATTGTACTTGGCAAGAGACAGGATGCTGAGTCAGCTTGCTAGCCAAACTGATAGTTGAGTGGTGAGGAACAACAATATAAAGTCTGAAGCTGCATGAAGCTGCACTATTTTTTTTTTTAATCTGAGCTGCTCTGAGAGCAAATGAAATTGTGTTTTTTGTGAGATTAGAAATTATCCAAAGAATACCTTTGATGGTTGGATACCATCAAAGCCGACACTAGCCAGAGCATAGAAAAACTCAAAAGATGTAGTGCTAGATTAGAAGATGTGGGGAAACCTACCCCATAGAATTGTCAAGAGTTGGGTGTCAGAGTTCCAAGTAATGTGCAAACAGAACTCCAAGGCAAGTAGATTCCTTAAAGAACAGTTTTATGGAATATCTCATATTGGCACGGACTGGTGAAAACTGACTCTAAAGGTCCCTGCAGTTTTCATCTAATTAAAAGTAAAAGTTTTCCCCCCTTTCTCAACCAAATAGTCCCATGGCCAAATCAACGTGCTGTCCAATTGCTTGGAAACTTTACTCCTCTCTTCAGCCACCTGTGGGAATGTCCTTGATTCTCAGGGGAAACTATCTCTATTCCTCCCTATCCCTCATCACCAGTGTGGCAATGCTGAAGCCTCCAAGATGGCCTCACTCAGGCCAGCTTCAGAGTTGAGATTGGGCACGACCAGTGGTGGGTTTCAAAAATTTTTTTACTACTGGTTCTTTGAGTGTGGCTTGGTGGCGTGGCTTGGTGGGTGTGGCAGGGGAAGGATACTGTAAAATCTCCATTCCCACCCCACTCCAGGGGAAGGTTACTGCAAAATCCCCATTTCCTCCCGATCAGCTGGGAATTGGGAGGCAGAGAATAGATGGGGGCGGGGCCAGTCAGAATTTTTACTACCGATTCTCCGAACTACTCAAAATTTCTGCTACCGATTCTCCAGAACTGGTCAGAACCTGCTGAAACCCATCTCTGGGCATGACTGGATGGATAACATCAGCACATCATCTTCATCAGAAATGACCGTGCACACCCCCTTTGACAGAGTGTACAGTACAAATGTCCAGTTTCCAAGCCCGAAGCCATACTTTTCTCGGCATTGATTTTGCATGATCTTTCATGATCTTCCTGAATATCAAGACCAGCTGCTGCGGAATTAAATTATTATTATTATTATTATTATTATTATTATTATTATTATTATTATTATTATTATTATTATTATTATTATTATTATTATTATTATTAAAATTTTTATACCGCCCTTCTCCCGAAGGACTCAGGGCGGTTTACAGCCATAATAAGAAACAACAACAATATACACATAAAACCATAATTTAAAAAACTTATTATACAAATGGCCGAATTAAAACATTTAGAATAAAACCCCAAATTTTAAAATGTTAAAACATTAAAACTAATTAAAATCCTATTAAAATCCTATGCCAGTCCTGCGCGAACAAACAAATAGGTCTTCAGCTCTCGGCGGAAAGTCCGAAGGTCCGGCAATTGCCGAAGTCCAGGGGGAAGTTCGTTCCAAAGGGTGGGAGCCCCCACAGAGAAGTCCCTCCCCCTGGAGGCCGCCAGCCGACATTGCTTGGCGGATGGCACCCTAAGGAGTCCCTCTCTGTGCGAGCGTACAGGTCGGTGGGAGGCATTCGGTAACAGCAGGCGGTCCCGTAAATTGACTATCATAAACTGCCTCCCCACCCAAAAACAGTTTTAATGAATTAGCAGACCATTTAGAAGGAATGTGTTATTGAAGTTCGCATTGTTTTCTGTCCACTTAACAAATCCTCAACAGATTTTGGCAAGTTTGGATTCCCCTTTGTTAAAACCATCAACGGGGATCTAACACATCTGCAAAGAGAGAGAACAGGCTTTGATGGTTCTTCTTCTTCATCAAATCAACAAGTCAAAGAATTCCTCAAGTCAGAATTTTAGTGCATAAAGTAGGGGATATTCCTCAATTTACCATCACAGTTGAGCTCAACCTTTCTGTTGCTAAGCAAGGTAGCTATTAAGTGACTTTGCCCCATTTTATGATCTTTCTTGCCACAGTTGTTAAGTGAACCAGTGTAGTTGTTAAGTTAGTTACAAGGTTGTTAAGCGAATCTGGCTTCCCCCTCAATTTTGCTTGTCAGGAGGTCGCAAAAGGGGATCACATGACCCCGGGACACTGCAACCATCATAAATACATGCCAAATACATGCCAATTTGCAGATCACTCGCATCCTGGACATAAACTGTTTCAACTCCTACCCTCAAAACGACGCTACAGAGCACTGCACACCAGAACAACTAGACACAAGAACAGTTTTTTCCCGAAGGCCATCACTCTGCTAAACAAATAATTCCCTCAACACTGTCAGACTATTTACTGAATCTGCACTACTATTAATCTTCTCATAGTTCCCATCACCAATCTCTTTCCACTTATGACTGTATGACTATAACTTGTTGCTGGCAATCCTTATGATTTATATTGATATATTGACCATCAATTGTGTTGTAAATGTTGTACCTTGATGAAGGTATCTTTTCTTTTATGTACACTGAGAGCATATGCACCAAGACAAATTCCTTGTGTGTCCAATCACACTTGGCCAATAAAAAAAATTCTATTCTATTCTATTCTATTCTCAAGTGTCTGAATTTTGAACATGTGAGCATGCAGATGCTGCAAGGGTTGTAAGTGTGAAAAATGGTCATATTAAAGTCACTTTTTCCAGTGCTGTTGTAATTTCGGTCGCTAAACAAATGGTGGTAAGTGGAGAACCGCCTGCATAGTTTTTGTTTTATACGGATTAATATTTCAGATTCATAACCTGGGTAACAACAGTATTTACATAGTAATAGAGGAGTGGATGTTATACTCTGCTCTTTATTCCACTAGTTGTTAATATATCATTCTATATATTTGTTTTCACTCTGTTTTTGTTCTTTAAAATTTTGCTGGCCATTGATGGAGTGGAGTGGAGTGGAATGGAATGGAATGGAATGGAATGGAATGGAATAGAATAGAATAGAATAGAATAGAATAGAATAGAATAGAATAGAATAGAGCCACGTGATCTGCTGATGTAGTTGCTTTGGTAGTTGTACTTGCTTTGGCTTTCCCAAACCAGCTTGAGATTTCTTAGTTGGGTCCCATTCAAGTATTCAGTCTGTGCCTATCTGCGCACTTCAGCTAAGGGGCTAGCCATGCACATGAATGTGGCAACATATGGGAAAGAGGTAGCTGCTTTAATGAGATTTTTTTTAAAAAAAAAAAAAGATAGCTAGTCTACCCTCTCATTGGGTTCTGAAATCTCCTTTAAGGATTCGAGATTCCTGACTAGACAAGTCTTCATTTGTTTCCTTTCTGTTGTGATGAAACAAGATCTAAACGTTGCCCCTGTACCAATTTTACTTCTTCTGTGTGCAGAAGGGAAGGAAAAAAGTGTTGGACGCTTTTTAAAAAGGAAAGTGACACAGCATTAAAGTATAATAACTGCTGTGCAATGTGACACGGCGGAATAGACAGACCGGGTTATCTAATCAGCCCCGAGCAGTTAATGAATTCAGAATCATGCCCTTGGTGGAATTAATGTCAGATATCACAAAATTCTGTAGAGAAAAGAAATTTAGATCAGCCAGGAGATGCATTTAAAAAAGAAAAGGGGGGGGAGAATCCTCATTTCATTCTGTTTTCTAAAACTCTATGCAGAATATATTTAAAGCCTTGGTGTGAATATGTAATATTTTTCGACCCTAAAAGGACTGAGAGCAACCCATTAAAACTGATTTATTTTTCTCCCCAATATATCTGCTTCCCCATATATGGTGCAAAGAGCTTCTGATAGTTGGCTTACCTTCTGGATTATATAACAGTGGATTTTTCCCTTTTGGAATGCTAAAGAATATGTTTGATGTTGCATAAAAGGGAAAGGTAACAATTATTCTGTGTAGGCTCCCGCAGAGAGAGTTAAAGAGACATGGAGCCTAAAGCCTTTTATTTCACGTGGACAAAGGATGCATGAGAAAAAAACTAACTTGAGTTCTGCAGTATGCAAATATGCGCATTACAATGTTTGGAAGACTGAAATAATAACTTGCAAATTGTTGTGGTTGCCTACAGTACACGTAATCTAATGGGAAAAAAATATGCAATGCTACTTTTAAGTACCTTTTACAATTCGACAATTATTTTTTTCCAGTTAAATGTTTAGCACCCTCTTCTTTAAGTCACTGTTGATTTTTGTGACATACATTAATGTGAACCAAATAAAAATAAACACCCTTTTCGTGCCACCTTAGCTAATTCCAACCAAACTTCCAAGAAAACCCAGGTCTGTTGAGAAATGGGAATTACTTATTCCTTGAGCAGGTATATAAATTATTTTTACGTAACTGGTAACAGTGATGCAAAATTACACTTTGACGAAAGTTAGGTGTGCTTGGGTAACAATAGTCAAACAGAAGCCAGGCATTCTTGACATATTTACAAACTGACAAGAAATGTCACAACTTCCCAAGGCTGAATCGTGCAAAAAGCAAATCTTCAATTTCCAGCCTTCCATTTTGTTTTTAGCAGAAAGATATCATAGGGACTCATAGGGCCGATAGAGACTTTAGAGGTCTTCTAGTCCAACCCTCTGCTTGAGACAGGAGACCTTATTACATCCCAGACAAATCATTGTCCAATCTTTTCTTGAAAACCTCCAGCCATGGAACACCCACAGCTCTGGAAGACAATCTGTTCCATTGATTAATTGTTCTTACTTTCAGGAAAGTTATTTTGAGATTGGATCTCTCTTTAACAAGTATTCTGACCTAGGCTCCCTTAAAAAGCAGGAAGCAGGAATTGGTCCTGGCAAAACCTCTTTTATTTACACAACTGTGAATTACTTTTATTCACAGTCAGCAAGGTTTGTCCAAACAGTTTTTCAAAGGAATATTTATCAACACACCTTATCTCACTTGGCAAGCTGCCCCATAATTTGTTTCCAAATGCAGAGTAAGGCAAAACTTGGCACAGAGTCTCTTAGAATCATGAACAGAACTTTCCACTCGAAACTACAGAACAAATAAATTGTTTCCTGCAAAAGCTCCCTCCCCATTCGCTCCTCTTTTGTTTCTAATGGGAGGGGCTAATCAATTCCGAGGTGTGGCTTTACTCCCAAGTCGACCCTCCTTTCTGAGTTGTTCTTACCTTCTGGCAGTTTTGCACATGCGTACACTGGGAACAGGCTCCAGCTGTTCTTCTGCCTCACTGCTGTCTATATCACCCTCTCTCCCTCCAACACAGAGCCCTTGTCTGAGCTTTCCCCATCCCCCAGGACTGGCCCATGTTCCTTCCCAATCTCCTCACTGTCTGACTCTGCTGCCAGCTCCACTGGCCGCCGGCGGGCCACAACAACAAGCTTCCACCCATTGTTTCTTGTCTTGCCCTCTCTTCTCTGTGACAGCTCCTCAAGTACTAGAAGACAGCTATCTTGTCACACTTACTCCTTCTCTTCATTAGACTAGATATACCTAGTTTCCTTAACCATTCACCATATGGTTTAGCCTTCAGAACCCTAGTCAACTTAGTTTGTTTGTTTGTTTATTTATTTATTTATTTATTTATTTATTTATTTATTTATTTATTTATTTATTTATTTATTTATTTGATTTTTATACCGCCCTTCTCCCGAAGGACTCAGGGCAGTGTACAGGCAAAGATAAAACAGATAATATAATGAACAATTTAAAATGCAATTAAAAAACTTATTTTAAAATTGGCCTGAGAAGTAAAAAATATACAATAAACTAAAAACCCCATTTAAAATTAATTAATAAGAATTTAAAATTAATAAAATTCAATTTAAGCCAGCCCCGCGCGAATAAAAAGATATGTCTTCAGTTCGCGACGGAATGTCCGAAGGTCAGGTATTTGGCGTAAACCCGGGGGAAGTTCGTTCCAGAGTGTGGGAGCCCCCACAGAGAAGGACCTTCCCCTGGGGGCCGCCAGCCGACATTGCTTGGCGGACGGCACCCTGAGAAGTCCCTCTCTGTGAGAGCGTACGGGTCGGTGGGAGGCATGTGGTAACAGCAGGCGGTCCCGTAAGTACCCAGGCCCTAAGCCATGGAGTGCTTTAAAGGTAGTAACCAAAACCTTAAAGTGCACTCGAAAGGCCACAGGTAGCCAGTGCAGTCTGCGCAGGAGCGGTGTTATATGGGAGCTACGCGTAGCTCCCTCTATCACCTGCGCAGCTGCTCTTCTCTTTAGTTGCTCTTCTAGTTGTTCTTCTCTTCACACTTTCTAGGGCCTCAGCATCTTTTTTGCGTCCCTGTGACCAAATTGGACACAATATTCCAAGTGTGGAGTATTCCAAGTGCAAAATAACATTTCAGTATCCACATTTCTGTTGCAACATTTCCATGAGCAACTGAACATTGGAAAATGAGCAGCTCCATTCAAGAATGTAAACTAAAATTTATCAGTTGAAAAGAGTAGCCTATATTCATATCACGCCAGGAAGCGAATCCCTTGGTTTTTCAAATCACTTGTTACGAGACTGTGCTAGCTTTCACCTAGATCTAAAATTGGGAATTTGGGAAGAGTCAGACTGATGAGAATTATTCCCCTCTGCTCCAACTGTGGCATAATTTTATTCAAAACTGTCACTTCCAATTTTCACATTAATTTTAATTGCAGACTGGATTCTGTAAGGCAACTGAATATTAAAGGTCCTTATCAGGTACCTTTGCCAAGGGATGAATTTCAAACAATACACTTCCTCTGCCAATCCCTATTAAGACACTTCTTCATGTACATGGGATGAATACTATATGGATATCCTTTTGTATTCTTGGATATGTGTGAATCTTTCATTAAGTAGAATTGGAAGCAGGTGCCTATTCGGTTTCGTCCTTGGAATCCTACACATGTTCCTTTGAGGATAGGCAGGTAATCCTATTTTATCGAGTCTTCTTATTGCTTAAAGACTTCAGGTAAACGAGCCTGTTTTGGAGCATTTGTAAGGCCTACAGAGTGCTCCTGGGGGCTGGGGAAGGCAAAAACGTGATGCATGGGGGATTTGGAAGGCCAAAAACGGGCCCATTTTTCCCAAAAATGGGACATGCAGAAGGTTTGGGAGGCCTGCAGAGTGCTCCTGGGGGCCAGGGAGGGCAAAAATGTTTTTTTTTCTTGCTTACCTCTTTGAAATCTTGGTGCGTCTTATGTTCCAGTGCGTCTTATAGTCCGAAAAATAAGGTGTAAGGGTTACTTTAACATACAATACAATATAATGAAAATAGTTTTTTAAAAGAAGGAGAAATTAAAAAAAGGAAGGAGAAAGAACAGAGGGAAAAAAAGAAAAAAAAGATTTCTGACCGTTTCCAGCACCATAAAATACTAATTTACAACTTCTATTTCTTACATTACCTAGAATTATGATACTGGTACTATAACTACTCAATTATTAACTGTTCAAATGAAATTCTAATTTTTTTCCCCTATTTCGAGCATAACCACAAGAAGCAACATCACCACAGAAAGAAAGGCAAATAAATGATCTTTCTTTAAAAGAGTTTACATCGCTATCTTAACCAAATCCCAAAAGACTGTGCAGTCCTTAACTGAAAATGGGAGCAAGAAAAGATTCAGGATAGATTATGAAATCTCCCAGGGTATATTTATTAGGTTTTGTGGTGTTGGAGAAGACTCTCAAGAGTCCCTTCAAGCGTCAGGAGATCAAATCAATCAATCCTAAAGAAAATCAACCTGATATTTTTTTTGGGGGGGATGGGGAGACAGATATTGAAGCTGAAGCTCAAATACTTTGTCCACCTAAGGAGAAGAGAGGAGTTGTTGGAAAAGACCCTGATGCTGAGAAAGACTAATGGTGTTGTGTCTGCGCCCCCCGAGCCGGGCCTTGTGCCAGAAAGTGACTTGAAAAGTGAGGGGGAAGGGCCATCAGGACTTACCTCAGGAGCACCGGCTTCCTTGGCTCAACTCCAGGAGCCAGAGGCAGGCCAGGTGGAAAAGATAACGAGGCCTCCGTCCCCTGACTCTTCGCCCCACCCCCGGCCACACCTCCAGACCCAGCTGATGGCAATCAGGCCTGGCTGGACCCTAGGTTTCGTAGGCAGGAGAGACGGGAACAACAGAAGCAGGGGTGGGGCAGGCCTAGGAAGTGCTGAATCATGGAGCCACACCCCACAGGATATAAAGGCAGCAAGAGCTGCTGTGCCTTTTCGTAGCAGGCAAATTAACTGCTTAACTAAGAGCTGAAGTTTGTTCCTGGGTGACTCATCGGCGTTGAGGGAGATAACAGAGACACTTGGCAGACGTTCGCTATTTTGCTGCCAGAGCTGATAGTGTCAGGAATTAAGCCATTGCTCGGATGGAGGCAAAGGGGGACAGAACAAATGGCAAAAGGAGAAGAGGTCAGCAGAGAATTAGATGGTTAGATAGTATCATTGACACAGTGAATATGAATTTGGACAAGCTCTGGGAGACACTGAAGGACAGTGGGGCCTGGCGTATTGTGGTCCATGAACAATCAGACACGACTTAGCGGCTGAGCAACAGCAACAGTTATATAGCTTTAACCTTGCAAGATTCGGTCTACTTGGTATAAGCAAATAAAGTTTCAAACTTGAATGGATCGCGCTGTGTCATTTCTCAGACATCAGACTGCTATTTTCCATCCCATTATGTCAGGAATACTTTTATATTGCCTTGATGCAAATATGTTCCCTTTTATTACATCTAACAGTTGGACGGAGGAGGGATATTTTTGTAAAATAGGAAAACTAAAATCGAGATCTTTGCTCCTGCCCTGAGAATTTGAAAATGGAGAGTGTTGGATATATTGTCAGAGCATTGCAATTGATAGAGAGAGTATTCCTACATCTCGGCCAACTCTTCAGTTAGGCCAAATTTAAGAAAATCTGCCAAATGTGATTTTTTTAAAATCATACTTGGGATTCTGGCTGCCACTTCAACATAGAAAAAGAAATGGAACTGCAGTTACTTGTTATAAATGCCAAAGCAGAACTGAACGAAAAAACAAAAAACAAACCCCGCCAAAAGCAAAGAAGAAAAACCCAATTGTCCCTGCCTGACTACAATACATGTTTTTCTTTAATCGTGTGAAAACAGTTCCTAAATACTCAGATCTTGAAGGTTTTCCTCAGTAGAACTCAAAAAAAAAAAAATGCAATGCAAACAAATGGAGAAAATGTACCCAGAAACAAACTGGCAACCAATGTCGTTCGTGAAGCAGAGCATAACATGCTCTGTTCTAAGAGACACATAACTGCCAGTGCTGTTGCAATCTGTACCAGCTGAAGATAGTCCTATTCGGAAGTCTCTTTGACACAGTGTGAGGAATCACGAAGATGAGTTAACTTAGATCTAGGAAGGTCATGTGAAGTGTCCACTGATTTGGATAGGAAGAGAGTGAAGAGGAACAAGATTAGACAATTAGGGCCCAGTGATAGCCCTATTCAGAAGTCTCTTTGACACATGGCTGCCAAATAGAGATACTGTACAGCAGAGGTGTCAATCTCAATTTCACTGAGGGCCGCATCAGGGTTGTGTTTGACCTCGGGTGGCTGCGTGGGCATGGCCAGGGTAGGTGTGACCAGCTCACTGTCACTTGTGTCGGGGAGCCTGTGGTAGCCCGAGTACTTTGAGAGTGAAAACAGACCTTGGGAGGGCCAGACCTTGGGAGGGGAAGGTCCTTCTCTGTGGGGGCTCCCACACTTTGGAACGAACTTCCCCTGGGCTTACGCCAAATACCTGACCTTCGGACCTTCCGCTGCGAACTGAAGACACATCTTTTCATTCGCGCGGGGCTGGCTTAAATTTTAAATTTTAAATTTTAAATTACATAAATTTTATCGATTTTAAATTTTTTTACTAATTTTAAATGGGGTTTTGGTTTTTATAAATTTTTAAAGTTCTAGGCTAATTATAATAAGTTTTTTAACTTGCATTTTAAATTGTATACTGTAGTGTCTGTATTTTATTGTTGCCTGTACACCGCCCTGAGTCCTTCGGGAGAAGGGCGGTATAAAAATCAAATAAATAAATAAATAATAATAATAATAATAATAATAATAATAATAATAATAATAATAATAATAATAATAATAATAATAATAATAATAATAATAATGCACGACCTTCCCGAGGTCTGTTTTCTCACTGGCAGAGTTTCAGGAGGCTGTCGCAGCCGAAAATGGAGCGGGCCTTGAGTTTGACACTCCTGCTGTACAGCATTGTTAGGTCAGGTGCCTGGGAAACTTTTTTTTAAACTTCTGTCAAATATTTTGAAACAAGATGTCCATGGAGATTCTCAATCATTCAAATCATGGTTGTCCCAAAGGTGCTTTTCTTCAGAACTGAAGAAGCTTCTTTTAATGTATCCAAAGATTTTAGTTGTAAATTTCCCCTCTCATTATATAAAAGATCTTTATAAGTAATCATTTCTTGTTCCTATTCTATATTTATATTCTCTACTGCATGCTGAGGACTTGCCCATATAGGAATTTTATAATTTAACTTATAATAATATGTTTTCCAGACACGCAGAAGAGAAATTCTCAACGTATGATTCTTAAAATCTTTATCTACTTTCTTATCATACAATAAATATGCATGCCAACCATATAATAAATCATAACCTTCTATATTCAAAATCCTTTCCTCCGTCAAATTAAACCAATCACTTATTACCGAAAGAACAAATGCTTCATAATACAGTTTTAAATTAGGCATTTTTAATCCTCCTCTTTCCCGTGTATCTTGTATGAACTGAAGAAGCTTCTTGAATGAGAAGCGAAAAGTTTTCAAGGGGGGGGGGGAAACCAAGAAAGCTCTTTTGGAAAAGCACCTCTGGGTTTTGAAACAACAAGATAATGTTTAGAATTCCATGTGATTTTGAACTTGACTTGGGTTATTGTCTACAGTTTAATAAAGAGTTTGTGGCTGTACTTCAGGATGTAAAAATCTTAGGCATTTCACCTAATAATAATTATTATTAAAAGCCAGAGAGATCTCTTTTTGAAAGGGCTTAAAATGTTAACTACTTCAGTCAGAACTAGCTTTCAGAACTATCACACAGGAGGATTCACGTCTAATTATTCAAAGGAACAATCTCTCTTCCATCTCATTTTCACATTTAATTAAGCTTTCCAGATGATACCTCACATCTAAAAGGAAAACAATGTGGATTACTCCCCCATTCAGAAAAGCAACATCTAACTTCATTAGTAGTGAGTCACAGATGAGCCGAGTCACACTTGTGCTTCCAGCCCCTCAAAATGACTCTGAGAAACGCTAAAATCTCGCCTTTTCTGCCCACCAATCTGCCGAGGAAAAGTGTGAAGTGGCACCATCTTGAAGTAAAACTTGGTTAACAGAATTGTTGACTTGATGTGTCAATGTACATCCCAGAAAGTGTCAAAAATCTGACAATATTGTATTTGCTTTTCAGTGGAACATCCTGACAAAATGGCTAATGATCAAGGTAAGATGTTCTTTCTATATCTTCTTTCCTTTTGGAATCCATGCCCAATCCTTAGCTTTCTCTCCCTTGCGTTCACCTCTTCACCTGACTAGCACACCTGATGAGCAGGCACCGGCATGATAATTAATCTTGTTAATGAAGTTCTGCTCACAGGAGGCAACTGTTTTGATGGGAGAGATGTAAATTTCCTGGAGAGGAAATTGTTTTGTCTGTTCTGAAGGACCAATTAAAATGTCAGGCTCCTTTGTATGTTTTTCCCCCTGTCTCCCTGCTATGCTTTGAATAATTCACATTAAGTATAATTAAGCCCAGCATAATTTCCATAACATACATACTTTTGTGGATGATAGATTGAATTTCCGAAGCATCTTGGTAAGGTACAAGCCCGTATTCATACACTTACGATAGGGAAAGATAATAAATCACTTTCTCTCTCAATCTGGAGCCCTTACTCAATAAAACATGACAAACTTTAATCAACTTTTTGAGACATTGTATTGGTCACTTTTCTTACGCTTTTTTTTTTTTAAAAAAAGGACATTTGTTCTTTTTTATTATTATTTCTTCCACTTGATAGTTTTTCACTTTAGGTTCATGTTACAAGAACACAGAAATGTGAGTTGGTAACATTTTGGTTCCCGCTTGCTAAACTGAAAAAAACCCTAGGAGGCTGTTTTTTTTTTTTTTAAAGATTCTGAAAATTGACTTTTCTTGCCATTTGATCCCACTGATTTAGCTGCAGAAAATATCACATCATATTGAAGTTCATAGCTTAGTTTCGTGTGTGCTAAAGAATCCAGTCTAGAGAAATGGTGTTTATTGAATTCATTCTCATAATATGCAAATTGGGTCTTAGAATAATCCATTGTCTACCTAGTTATATTCTAAAAATTAAAATGTTCTTCCAAAAGCTGCAAGGACATCAAAAATCACATTACAATGAGAAAATGTTGCGTTGTGGCATCGGATGAATTTATCTATGAGTAAAAAGGTGGCTCAGTGGCTAAGATGCTGAGCTTGTTGATCGAAAAGTCGCAGTTCAGCGGTTCGAATCCCTAGTGCTGCGTAGTGGGGTGAGTTCCCATTACTTGTCTCAGCTTCTGCCAACCTAGCAGTTCGAAAGCACGTAAAAAATACAAACAGTAAAATAGGGACCACCTTTGGTGGGAAGGTAACAGTGTTCTGTGCGCCTTCGGCATTTATTCATGTCAGCCACGTGACCAGGGAGACGTCTTCGGACAGCGCTGGCTCTTCAGCTTTGAAATGGAGATGAGTACCGCCTCCTAGAGTCAGGAACAACTAGCACGTATGTGCGAGAAGAACCTTTACCTTTACCTTTAAAACCTGTAGCATGCCCAGAGAGAAACAGACTGGATCTTTCTGCTAAGAAATGACTTTTATATTCTGACTCAAGGATCTAGCCTTTCTCTCTAGATTACACAGTACAGCGCCAATGCAGTGATGCTAATATTTGCTTTGGACCTAAGAATCTAAGATTCCAACAAATGTAATTTTGAAGTTGGCACTCAATGGCCCATAGAGAGCCCATAAATCAGCTGACAGAACAACAGTGTGTATAAAATCTTGACAAATGTTATATCCATGCACATATGATCAGCAATCCCAGAGGTGACAATAAAGCTTTTGACTGATGTGGCAGGGCAGGACTAGATGAGCTCACTTCTCTGTTACACCTTGTCTGTCTTTCAGAATCTTCTCTAGAAGTTTTTAATTTTATGGCTAAATGTTTCCTTGGAGTCAGGAATATATATATATTCAGTCCCAATATAAAGCCAAATTTGAAGCGAAGAGTCATGACACCTTCAAATATTACTTTTCGAAAAAGAAATCTACAGAATAGACCAAATGAACCCATGCAAACTTTTTTTTGCTAGAGTTTGCAACTCCATTTCCAGAATTACACAAGTAATTATATAAGACAGAGAATTTACCACTCTCTCAATATAGACCGATTCAAAATAATCCGAGCTATTTAAAAAATAAAATCCAAAAACATATGTTTTTTTAAAAAAAAACACAATCTGTGTTTGGAGATCATTTTTCCAACCCAAAGTTCTTTAGGGACAGAATAACTTTCCCCAAAGCAACAAGATCTTCAAAAGAAGTAAGACAGTAAGACAGAAAAAGGAGATTGGAGATCTTCCACTTTTCCCTTTTCTCACAACATTTTAATTGATTGCGTGCCATTCAATCATCTTTGAGTCTTAGTGACCACATAAATAGATTTTCTATATGATGATCTGCCCCCAAACCTGATCCTTCATGTCTTCCAATGGTGTAGTATCACTGGTTGCATTGATTTCATCCACCCTGTTTCTGGTTGTCCTCTTCATCTCTTTCTTTCCATTTTTCCTGGCATCAGAGCCTTCTCCAAAGAGTTAGATCTTTGCATAGTATACTCAGATATATTTGAGCCTCATTATTTGGGTCGTGAGTGAGAATTCTGGGTGGGCTTCTCATAATTGGAATGCTAATAAAAGGGAGAAAGAAGGGGGAAATTCCAGAATAATGAAGAGAGAGAGGGAAGGAAGGAAGGAAGGAAGAAAGGAGGGAGGGAGACAGAGGGGGGGGGGGAAGCTATGTTCCCCAACTCAGATTTTAATCCTGGCCTAAAACTAATTAAGAAATCTAATCAGGCTAGAATTAAATCCACTTGCATCTTTGGTTAAAGAATTTCACAGTAGACTCCAACAAACACTATTGTTTTAGTGTAGTGTCGGCAAACCTATGACATGCATGCTGGAAGCGGCACGCAAAACCATCCTGCGAAGAATGCACGGCCTCACTGGCTCCCATTCTGCATTCCTATGATCACACGCGCGCTGGTCAGCTGGCCATCGGGTGCGCGGGAACAGAGGAACCCGGAAGAGCGGTGTTCTGGCACACATGCACAGGTCAGCGCTTGACCTTCTAGACTGATGTTGCGTGCATGCGCGATGGCCAGTTGTTCGTCAGCGCGCTTCCATGCCAGTATCCGGGTGTTCGGGTGCTGGCTCTCGCATGTGCGATGCACCACTGCTTTTCCGTGTATCGGTGCTCCCATGCACGCGAAGGCCAGCGGGGCTGTGCATACCTTGCAAGATGGTTTCGTGTGCCACTTCCGACATGCAGGTCGGCACATGGGCACGTCAAAGGTTCGCCATCACGGTTTTAGTGTATCACTTTTTAAGGCTGTTTTTTTAAAAAAATAACAAAGACTTTTTTAAAGTAAAAACAAAAAAACACCATTAATTTATAATCCACACTTTCCACTATACAGTATATACATACTGTGTATACACAACACATACCGACACAGAGAGAGATGTATAAACAAGGACTTAGGTTGGGCTTCTATCTCTCCTGTCAATCTGTGTTTGCTAAATACTCATGATTTTAAAAAAGTCACCAATGTTAGTACCAGTTATAAATAGAATACCAATTTACTGTATTTGCTCTGACTACACATGTTAGAACACAAAATAGGTACCGTTTCCCTTCCATCATGGTAGCAATTTTGAATAAATATAAAACAGATCAAAGGCAAAGATTTTCTATTATTTGGGTGACAGTACAGCTAATTCTCCTGCCCACGTGCTACCACCACAAAAAACTGAAATTTGAAAAGCAACATGATAGAAGAGCAAGAGAAAGTGTTTGAAAGCTAGAGATGCATTTATCGTGCACTTACTTTTGTTGCATAAAACTGTTGCTTTGGTAAGTGGTGTTCACTGCCAGATTGGTTTCAATTTAACATTTAAAGAGATGTAGATAGCTTAGCTTTCGGAAGGGAAAGTGTACATTGTAAAATAACAGAGCATTTTGCAAGAAGTGTGTGTGTGGTGCTTTTTCTGAATTTGATACAATTTCGACTGAGAAAATGAAATACTTCAGATAAAAGGTGATTGATTTTTAAAAACAGTTTAAAAAGCATGTTGTAACTTGCCTCAAAGATATTATTCTATTGCAGTGTTTTTCAAACTTGGCAACTTTAAGAGGTGTGGATCTTCACTCCCAGTTGACCAGATAGTTCTGAGAGTTGAAGCGCATACATGCTAAAGTTATCGGTTTTGAAAAAACACTATCCCAGTCAATGGTTGTGTGCTTTGGTGGTGGTGTTTGTGAAACAGGGCAACGTCTTCCTCCCCCATGCTCTGTAGACAGATCCATGATCCATTGGCTAGACCCTTTGGGCTAGATTAATATCATAAAGTCAACTAGTGCCTTTAGATTCCCACAAGTGTTGAGACTGTAGAACAGGGGTCAGCAACCTGTGACTCTGGAGCCACATGTGGCTCTTTCACCCCTCTGCTGCGGCCCCCTGTCACTCAAAATATGTGTTACGAATGTGCAACAAACGCTGGCACATGATTTATTGAGTTTTTTAACCCCCGGTAGGCCAACCATGGATAAATCCAAGAAAAGTAAAGTTTCAGAAAAAAACAGAAAGTTTAATTCAACTACATATGCTAGTTTTGTGGCTGCTCGGTTTTCAGGCACAGGGAGGATTTTGTGGCTCCCAATATTTTCTTTTCTATGGGAAATGGGTCCAAATGGCTCTTTGAGTGTTTAAGGTTGCAAACCTCTGCTGTAGAAAGAGTGCAGATAAGAGCAACAAAGATGATTAGGGGACTGGAGGCTAAAACATAAAAAGAACAATTGCTGGAATTGGGAATGTCTAGTCTTGTGAAAAGAAGGACTAGGGATGACATGATAGCACGTTCCAACATCTCAGGGGTTGCCACAAAGAAGAGGGCAAAGAAAATATAGAAGAACTCTATAGCACTGTTTCTGTGCTATGGTGTTTCTGTGTGAGTGTAACAGTGTGTTGATTGTATCTGAGCCTTTTTATGTATGGAAACACTGTATATTCTTTTCATAGCTTGTATTGTTTGAATGATCAAATGCTTTTTGATAAAGTTTGCATTTTGTTGGAAGCTGTTATATAGACAGTCTAAATATGAATATTCTGAGTCAGAATATGATCTGAATATGGTAGTAGCCTAGTCAGGGCTAGTAGAATAGCCTAGTAGAATAGTCAGGGCTACTACCAGTAGCCTAGAGGTGAAGACCCTTGCCTCCCACTCATAAAGATTAGGCAGCAACAGATGTTTCTCTATCAGGATGCAAAAAGAAAATATCTGCTGCGAACTCTGCCTAGGTGTCAGGAAGGGGATCTGGCCAGTAAATTCTCAGCTCCACTCAGTCACCTCAACCCCACCCTAAAGCAAAGGATTACAGGGCCATAAAAAAATGATAGTAGGCCTGATTCAGATATTAGTCTATAAAAAGTAATACAAATGTCCTTTTCTTCTGTCTCAATGCCATCCTTGCAAGGTAGTTCAGACAAGAAGCAAGCCTATGGGGGTACTTAGCTTTACCTTTATTGTATGGTTACATTAAAAGAGACATAGCCTCAGCCTCATTTCTTCTGCAGCCTCAACTGCCACCTGTCTGACTGTTGTTTAGTCTGTGGCTCTTCCGTTCCCCAAGGTCCTCCCCACTTACCATTACATCCGGTCACAATATCTTTTCCATTTCCATCTTCTATGATAGAAAGCTAAGGAATTAACCACTTACAGGACAATTTTCTGGAAATGTTTCCTGTCTTTTGGCTACTTTTTTTTTGTAAAGAAACAAAAGTGTATGTCGTTTCATTTTGATGGATATGTAGGGAAAATACCCAAAGCCCAAACAATTGTGTCCCTTCTAAGCTGATGTCAGGGTTCCAAGGAACACCCCCAACAAAAGAAAACTCTGAGGCTTGAGTTTCCTCAAAGTTCCATTTTATTAGAGATGTCATATTGGCACATCTGGGAAAACCTGAATCTGAAACTTTCCAGGTTTTCCACACCCAAAGGAAAGTTCAAGTCCCTGCCCAGCACCCATATGTCCATCACATGGCCCAATCAAAGCACCATCGCAACTGGAGATGCCTCCCAGTTTCATCCATCCAGGGGCAGGGCAAAATGTCCTTGACTTTCTGAGAAATAAATGTTACTATGACTATATATCACCCATGCTCCATACAATCCCCTCTCCCAGTTTCCCACAGTAGGAAATGTGTCAGGCCTGAAGATCCAGTGAAAAAGGTGGCTTCCAGCAGTGGTGAAATCCAATTTTTTTTACTACCAGTTCTGTAGGTGTGGCTTAGTGGGCGTGGTGTGGCTTGGTGAGCATGGCAGGGGAAGGATACTGCAAAATCTCCATTCCCACCCCACTCCAGGGGAAAGATACTGCAAAATCCCCATTCCCTCCCCACTCCAGGGGAAGGATACTGCAAAATCTCCATTCCCATCCCACTCTGAGGCCAGCCAGAGGTGGTATTTGCCACTTCTCCAAACTATGCAAAATCTCTGCTACCGGTTCTCCAGAACCTGCTGGATTTCACCCCTGGCTTCCAGGCCTGGATGATCCTAATAGCTCCCCCCCACCCCGGTTTCATGTCATTTAAGCAGAACTTTGGACAAAACTCCCAGTCCATTTTGCAAAATCTTATTTGAAAAATAAACATGGAGACAAAATCAGAGAGGGAGAATTTTTTTGGGGGGGTGGGAGGGAAACTCTGCAGAAACAAGAATATCTTCAAAAGGATTGGTGTCAGTATCAAAATGAAATTGATAGCTGGGTGTTTCTTTTTTTTAAAAAAAATATCTTAGAAGGACTGCCCCCCCTCCATACACACAAAGTTTTATAATCCCCATCACAAGAACCTCACTTGACACACTATTGATGATGATTCCAGGGCACAGGTGCCTATCTGGCAAATTCGGGCTGCGTAAAATCCACCAGCACTTTGAATGCAGCTGCCAAGCCTCCTCTCAAAGTTTCATCAAACAGTTATTAGGAGCATCCCTCCATCGTAACCTCTAAACAAAGGACTTCGTTCCAATTGCTCAATTATTTCTGAACAAGAATTGGCATTGGTGCGTCTGACATGGCACTTGTTGACGGCATTGAATCTCATTAATAAAGTCTCTGTTGATTTATTTATTTATTTATTTTGTCACAGCAATATATGTAACTATCATACAGAAAGGTTTTATAGTATATAAAGGTATAGAAGAAAAGAAAAACAATAGGACAGGAACGGTAGGCACGTTTGTGCGCTTATGCACGCCCCTTATGGTCCTCTTAGGAATGGGGTGAGGTCAATAGTAGAAAGTTTTTGGTTAAAGCTTTTAGGATTATGAGAAGAGACCACAGAGTCAGGTAAAGTATTCCAAGCACTGATGATTCTGTTACAGAAGTCATATTTTCTGCAATCTAGATTAAAGCGGTTGACATTAAGTTTAAATCTATTGGTTGCTCTTGTATTATTGCAATTAAAGCTGAAGTAGTCTTTGACAGGAAGGACATTACAATAGATGATTCTATGAGTTAAACTTAGGTCTTGTCGAAGGCACGATTGTCTGAGCGAACAGAGGAACAGAAGCTGAACATTTTTTCCCGCCCTCCCTCTAGTTATTATTATTATTTTAGTTCCATTTGCTCTTGTAACAAAACAGGACAATTCATCCTTTGTCTTCCTTGGACTATAGCAAACACATTGCCGCTTGGTTACACGAAGCACAGAACTGTCGCTGCTCCACATTGCTTGGCTGCAAACCAGAAAATGTCTATTCTGTCTTGTCACAATGCTTCCACTCAGCTGGTGGTGGCATCTTCTGCAAATTACTTCTATTTTCTAATTCCGGCATTCGCCCAGATGCTTTTGCTCTATGCTGGAGGCCTCTTTGCCACCGGGAAAAAACAAACAAAATAAAAGCAGACCAGAACAAACAAAGCAAAACTTTCGTTCCTGATGTTTTCTTCCTCTGTATGTACGTGTGTGTGTCTGTGTGTAGAGGAAGACTGTCAAACGGAAGACAGCGTAGGACAATGCAGAGGGATTCAGATGGATTTCAAAGCTGTTTTTAAAGAAAGCAGCACATTTTCTTCTGATTTGGGGATATCTACAGTAAGCACAGAGATGGAAGAGAGGAAGTAAGAAAGGATTTTTTTTTCCCCAAAAAAGGCTTATTTGTCTCCTCATCCAAAAAGTTGCCACCACCCTCGGCCCACTCCTGATTTTTATACAAATGGATGAAAAGGTAATATGTTCAGAGCTTAGGAATTTGAAAGAGTCCCTGCAGTTGGAATACACAGCAGGCTCTGGAGATAATAGAATATAATTGGACATCATTCTTATTGTTTTGGTTTGGTTTTAAAAAACAGAACCTGAAAAAGCCAGAAGATTCGGGAGTTTAGCAGCTATTAGCATTATGTAGTCTTTGGTGGGAAAAGAGTAAACATTTATCATGATTAGTATTTTTAGAATTAATCATCATAATACCTGTCCCTTTTCATTAACATGGCCAGAAGTACAAGTACAATTCATTATTACAGTCTTAGACCAGAACAAACAAAAGCACTCAGTTTATATACACTTAAGAATTCTAGTATGAAATAATAAATAACAACTAAAATCTATAATAAAATCCAGTGTCAATTATACATGGTCTGACTATATGATAGCTTTCAATCCAGTGGTGGGTTTCAAAAATTTTCACTACCAGTTCTGTGGGCGTGGCTTCGTGGGCGTGGCAGGGGAAGGATACTGTAAAATCTCCATTCCCTCCCCACTCCAGAGGAAAGTTAGTGCAAAATCCCCATTTCCTCCCGATCAGCTGGGACTCGGGAGGCAGAGAATAGATGGGGGCGGGGCCAGTCAGAATTTTTACTACCGGTTCTCCGAACTACTCAAAATTTCTGCTACCGGTTCTCCAGAACCGGTCAGAACCTGCTGAAACCCACCTCTGCTGCAATCCCTAAACTGTGTGGGCTCAATGCTAAAAGGGAAATGACTAAGCAGTACAAAGGGTTAGCCACAATTGTTATATACATCGCTATGGTGGAAAAGATACGTATTTGCAATGAAACCCCAGTGCTGCTGCGCAGAATCTGGCTACCTGTGCTGTAGTTACGGACTGCTCATCCTTAAGCAGCCACTGAAGATAGGTAGTGTTGGAACAGCCAGGATTGGCAGAATATGTTTTTTCCTAATCTCCATATAAAAGGAACCTCTAAGGCAGGGGTCTCCAACCTTGGCAACTTTAAGCCTGGCGGACTTCAACTCCCAGAATTCCCCAGCCAGTTTTGCTGGGGAATTCTGGGAGTTGAAGTCCACCAGACTTAAAGTTGCAAAGGTTGGAGACCCCGGCTCTAAGGAACATGTGACCCACAGTCTCCACCTCTCCTGAGTCACAGGGACAGGGTCTTTCCATGAATGGTATCCTTTTATACTTGCCATACAGAACGACCGATGGAAGTGCACGGCGCCATGCAAGTGCAAATGCTTTCTGGTGGTTTGCTGATTCCAACTGACTAAAATAGCTGGCAGGAGCAACAACACATCTAATGGCACCTGGAGCCAGAAACAGCGGAACTTTCGCTAAGTCTGCCTGCCGCTCGCTTGTGTCTAGTTGTTCTGGTGTGCAGTGCTCTGTAGCATCTTTTTGAGGGTAGGAGTTGAAACAGTTTATGTCCAGGATGTGAGGGGTCTGTAAATATTTTCACAGCTCTCTTTTTGACTCGTGCAGTATACAGGTCCTCAATGGACCTGTATATATCAGATTGGTAGCCATTGTTTTTTCTGCAGTTCTAATGATCCTCTGAAGTCTGTGTCTGTCTTGTTGGGTTGCAGAACCAAACCAGACAGTGATAGAGGTGCAGATGACAGACTCAATAATTCCTCTGTAGAAGTCCTGTAGAACTAGTCCTCTAAGAAAAATCAGATCATGGATTGACAGTAACAGTCAAGTTGCACTATACATTTATTTATATATAAATTGAATTATTGAATTTATTAATTATTCAGTTATTTCCAATCCATTTTTTAACCTAGTGAGATTGTTCTGGATTTTATTTCTCTCTACATTATGTTTGCAAAATCCCCACAATCTACTTGGAAATTTTCCCCTTTAAAGAAAAAGAGAAAAATGAGGTTTATCTGTCAAGTCTTCTGTTGACAAATTCATGCTGACTTGATAATTTCCTTTTTTTAAAAGTCCTTACAGTCAGGTCACTTCTTCTAATAATTATAGGTAGTCTAAAAAGAATGAAAAGAAAACACGTATTCAATCATTTTTTTCTCTGTGTGTTTTTTTTAAATAGAAGTTAAATGCAAGTTAAATGCAAGTTAAAACGAACCGTTTATTCCTTGCGATTTCTGATTTGGAAACTAAAGAGGCAATTTCATCCCTGCTGAATTGAAAGCAAAAAATTATGGTCAGTCAAAGTAATCTAGAAATGGGATTGTATTTGCCCGATGTCTCAGGGCAATAGATTGTTTGTACATAAAATAGTTTTGAAGCTTTGCAAGGGAATAGAGCAGGGGTAGTCAACCTTTTTATACCTACCGCCCACTTTCGTATCTCTGTTAGTAGTAAAATTTTCTAACCGCCCACCGGTTCCACAGTAATGCGCCATATATCGTCGTCTGCGCATGCCTCTTGTGCATCGTGGGTTGGGGTTGGGAGGGTGACTACCAGCTCTGCTTGTCTGTTACAGCTGGGTGATGTGGGGGGAGATGCGCAAACAATTCTGGGACGAGGCTCTTCTGTTTGCGGTCGCACTATAGCGCCATTTAGTTTGAGTTACGTAACGTGAACTAAACTTATGCACGGATGATACAAATAGTATATTTGCAGAAATTTAAATTGTCACGGGGAATTGTATGAAAACCTAGTGAAAATGTTTTTAAATAATTCTATGAATTTTTTTTTAAAAGTCAATTAAATTTTAAAAAAAGGAAAGTGCTTCAGTATCGGACAAAACTCCTACTGCCCACCATGAAGTTTGGAACGCCCACTAGTGGGCGGTAGGGACCAGGTTGACTACCACTGGAATAGAGGTACTAAGTGAAATATTATTTTAGTCTGCATGCACAAAACAAAAAGAAAATAAAGGGTGAGAGACACATTGGGCTCGTGACTATGAAAAATGGCCTGTTTGCTCTCCAGTCCTAATGATTATGACTCAATATTGTGCAACTTTACTGAGGATCAAATGCCAACGACTCTGCAATTAACTTGACTGAGAAGTTGATTATGCTGAAAGCTCCTCTGATGATAACGACTTTGCATTCCTAATTGTGCCTTTCATGCCAAAGCACTTCATACGTTGACAGGAAAAAAAGCATTTAAAGAAAAATAATTTCAGGTATACCGAAGCTGGAAGCACTTCATCTAATGAAAAATAAATAAATAAATCAACTCCTCAATTTAACTTCGTCTTTCTCAAGTGCATGACAGGTTCTCCAAGAAGTTATTAAGCAATTGCTGGATTTGCTTCATGAATTTTCAGGATAATGTGGGCATGGGACAGGATTGCCCCCTGGCCTTTTATTGTGAGACTTCCATAGTTTCGTATAATCATTTAGGATCCGGCATCTGTTGTGGAAAATGTATCATGGCTTCACTCTTTTATCTGGCTTTCTAGCCCCAATTATTGCAGCAAGCATGAATGAACCCCACTGTGCTAGAAATGGTAGGGAAGATAATGTGGAAGTTAAAGAAGTAATTTGGAAACCTTTTTGGTGTGTTTGTTTGATTCTTTTACTAAGGAAAAAAAAATGACTATTATGAAATACTTTGAATAAGCTGGCAAAAAGTGAAAGGAGGGGAGAAGATGACCCTGCAGTGAAAAGCCGACTGATAGCATAAAGCAGGCTGGTGCTTTTCCTAGAGGGTATGAAAAGGGTCATTTTAGGAGCATGATAAAGAATAAATGTTTATATTAGCTAGTTTTAACATCAGAAAGGGAGGGCAGAGAAATAACCCCCGTTGGAAATGCAGAGATTTGAAGCACCAGAAGAGTCTCCATAGTAAGTTCACCCACCCTCTTCTAAAGTAGCATTACTAGTGTAAAAGTTCTATAATGTTTTATATTACTGTATCTTTGTAATGCTTTGCATCATCCTGAAATCTTAATTTTGTAGGCTTCCTAGCTCTTTAGCACTTCTCTCTGGCCAGGAGCCCAGTGATCACTGTAGGTTTTTTTTTGTGTGTGTGTTTTTTTTGCATGCCAACAAACTATGTTTTGCTGCAATATCACCAAATGCTTTGGTTTCTTGGGATGGGATGGGATGGGATGGAATGGAGTGGAATGGAATGGAATAGACTAGACTAGACTAGACTAGACTAGACTAGACTAGACTAGACTAGACTAGACTAGACTAGACTAGAAATAGCCATAGCAATAGCAGTTAGACTTATACACCACTTTGCGATGCTTTACAGCCCTCTCTAAGCGGTTTACATAGTCATCCTATTGCCCCTAACAATATGGGTCCTCATGTTACTCACCTCAGAAGAATGGAAGGCTGAGTCAACCTTTGAGCCTGGTGAGATTTGAACTGCCAAACTGAAGGCAGCCGGCAGGCAGCAGAAGTGGCCTGCACTACTGCACTCTAACCAGTGTGCCACCATGGCATAGAATAGTTTTTTATTGGCCAAGTTTGATTGGGCACCCAAGGAATTTGTGTGCGATGCACAAGTTCTCAGTGTACATACAAACACCAAAGTAATATCATCATAAATTACCAGTAGGAGAAGTAGTAGGAAAGGTGAGAGAAGGATAATAGTAATCCAGCCCTACTACTCAAGAGATAAGCAAAGGCATTTTTATGCTGGAAGTAAAGCATAAGATGACAAGACTAAAAGTTGGCTCTTTTTCAGTACCATCTAAGTGATGAAATAACCCATCAAAAGTGTGGATATCTTTAATCACACTCATTATATATATATATTTGCTAAACCATTGAAATTAACAAGCCTGTTTGGGTGCACTGCCGTGTCTGATGTTATTATGGTTATTCAGAAATAGATGAGAAAGACTGTTTAGCATGATGGCGAAAGCTTTTCAAATTCTGCAATTATAAGAAATCAAGTCATTTTGTATCATTTTATCACACTTGAAATATTCATTCATTTATGTCTCCATCCATCTATCAACAAGGCAGGGGTGAAATGCAGTAGCGATGGCAGCGGGTGATTCAGAGAACCGGTAGCAAAAGTTCCTGCTCCCCCCTCCCGCCCATGCCCACCCAACCTCCTGGTCGCCCACTTCCCCACTTGCCTTTTAAAAAAATGCTTTCAAAAGGTTAAAAAAAGAGGCTCTGATGATCACGTGGCTTAGCTGTGATCGTCAGAGCCTTTTTTTACTTTTAAAAGCATTTTTTACAACCTCTTCAGCTGAAGAGGTTGTAAAAAAATGCTTTAAAAGGTTAAAAAAAGGCCTTGATAATCCCAGCTGAGCCGCATGATCGTCAGAGCCTTTTTTTTACTTTTAAAAGCATTTTTTTCAACTTATTCGGCTGAAGAGGTTGTAAAAAAATGCTTTTAAAAGGCTCTGACAATCCCAGCTAAGCCGCCTGATCCTCAGAGCCTCTTTTTTTTTTACTTTTAAAGCATTTTTTTACAACCTATTCGGCTGAATAGGTTGTAAAAAAATGCTTTTAAAAGTAAAAAAAAGAGATCATGCGCCATAGCTGATCACTCCCCCCCATGCGCTGTTCTACTGTCCTCCTTTTGGCGTGTACTGCACACACGTGATGCGTGGTGATGCATGATGCACAGTGCCATGCTCAGCCAGTGAACTGGTAGTAAACCAATTCAGATTTCACCACTGCTACAAGGGCTAATATATTGCTCCAATCAAGAAGAACTCTTGAATATCTTGTATCTCCCCTTTGCTAAGAAGGTTTTAAGAAAACAACAGTGCCACCAAATATCCATTAGCAATTACAGCTGAAAGGAACTTTTCAGTCATCAATGCTGGTTGTAATTCAAGCGCAGGAGACTTTTAAAGTTCTACACAACCCACTTCCATGTGTGCCAAAAGCTAAGCATCTACATGCTATGGGAAAGAGGCTGGCCCTTGATAGAATAATACAGTTACCTGGATAGAAAAGAAATGTTATGAGAGAACTTGATCCACTGCAAAAAGAGGTTGGTGTTGGTCATGGGAAGTATGCCCAGCTCTTCTATCAGATCTGTCGTCTTTTGAGAGCAAAATTTCTGATTGGAACCACATTCTTCACCTATTTTGTCACTTTCAACTAGCAATCTTGGATAGTAAAGGAAGGCTGGAGTCAAAGCCCTCCGAGATTTTACTTTAGAAAGTCTGCTTTCACGTCGACCTACAAATATTGCCTTCTCTAACAATATTGACTGGCTTAAACATCCCACTGACACCCTTTCAAGCTCTGGACTCAGCTGGCTATTCAGTTCTGATGTTTGTTTGTTTTTTCCCCTCAGGTCGTCATGGAGATGGAGCCTATTGGCCCGTTGACACTAATTTGATTGACAGGAGCAGCCTCAATGGTAAATATGACTAAAGCCAAATTCTTCCCTTTTCGATTGCCATTGGTTAATTCTGTCTGATCTGTCTGAGCTCTCTATTTTTCTACCTTTTCTTCTCTCCCATTTCATCTCACTGCCCCTTAGATGAGGCCAAAGTTTCAACTTTGGGAAGACCTCAAGTAAACTGACACAGGAGTTCTTGTTAAATGTTAAGAGTATGGGTTGACGCACTTCATGGCTGAAATGGGCATGAAGACGATTTTAACAGGTTCAGAGCTTAACTGCGGGATGGGCAATGGCTCAGTGGTAAAAGACACTGAGCTTGTCTGCTGGAAAGCTGACAGCCTGAGTTCAAGACCCGAGTACCACATACCCTAGCAGTTATGCAAATGTTAGTAGATTAATACACACACTTTGGTGGGAGTCTTTGGAACAGAGGTCTCCAACCTTGGCCAATTTAAGCCTGGAGGACTTCAACTCCCAGAATGCAAAGCTGGTTGGGACATTCTGGGAGTTGAAGTCCTCCAGGCTTAAAGTGGCCAAGGTTGAGACCCTGCTGGAACATAGTCATGCTGGCCACATTACCATGGAAAATGTCTTTGGACAATGCTAGCTCCTTGACCAAGAAATGCACCATGATCTAGAGCTGAGTCTCAACCTTGGTCCCTTTAAGACTTGTGGACTTCAACTCCCAGAATGCTTTGCTGGCTGAGGGACTCTGGGAGTTGAAGTCCACAAGTCTTAAAGGGACCAAGGTTGGAGACCCCTGATCTAGAGTGAGACATGCTGTAACAGGAAAACCTTTACCTTCAGAACTTAATTACAGCATATTCACTTTATTTATTGGGTGTTCTGTTTCCCTTCCCCCAATACTCCCAGCAAAGAGTCAGTCAGAGGCCTCTTTTCTGATTTATTTACATATATATAAATGTCCTGGCTACGTCTACCCACGGGCCTGCCAAGTTTCTGGAGATAACAAGGAAATTACAGATAAGGCCAGAATTACTCACGAATATATTCTTCCCTCCGTTGATACAGATTGCCCGCGCAAATTCATTACTTTGTCCAAGACAAAAAACCAGGAAGTCCCGCCTCCTATTTATAGTCTCTGCAGATGTCACTGCATGACAATTATGACTTGGCTTTGTCCCAACTCTTCCGCTGCTGCGCACGCCGGTCACATCTTCGGAATCTTGCATCACTCCAAAACTGTTCTTGGGGCGTTGCCAAATCAGAAGGAGGCTCCAGGGAATCAGGCTTTGCCGGCCCCTCCTCCCTTTGAGTGGGTGCCAGGGAGGGAAAGGGCTCACGAGAAGCAGGGCTGGCCAGGTCTTCTCCCTCACTTTCTGAATCATCCGAGTCCAGGAGTCCGGATCCAGGAACTTGGGTCACAACATTGGGGTTATTTATATTTTAAGATTTAAGTCTGCTTTCACGTCGACCTACAAATATTGCCTTCTCTAACAATATTGACTGGCTTAAACATCCCACTGACACCCTTTCAAGCTCTGGACTCAGCTGGCTATTCAGTTCTGATGTTTGTTTGTTTTTTCCCCTCAGGTCGTCATGGAGATGGAGCCTATTGGCCCGTTGACACTAATTTGATTGACAGGAGCAGCCTCAATGGTAAATATGACTAAAGCCAAATTCTTCCCTTTTCGATTGCCATTGGTTAATTCTGTCTGATCTGTCTGAGCTCTCTATTTTTCTACCTTTTCTTCTCTCCCATTTCATCTCACTGCCCCTTAGATGAGGCCAAAGTTTCAACTTTGGGAAGACCTCAAGTAAACTGACACAGGAGTTCTTGTTAAATGTTAAGAGTATGGGTTGACGCACTTCATGGCTGAAATGGGCATGAAGACGATTTTAACAGGTTCAGAGCTTAACTGCGGGATGGGCAATGGCTCAGTGGTAAAAGACACTGAGCTTGTCTGCTGGAAAGCTGACAGCCTGAGTTCAAGACCCGAGTACCACATACCCTAGCAGTTATGCAAATGTTAGTAGATTAATACACACACTTTGGTGGGAGTCTTTGGAACAGAGGTCTCCAACCTTGGCCAATTTAAGCCTGGAGGACTTCAACTCCCAGAATGCTTTGCTGGCTGAGGGACTCTGGGAGTTGAAGTCCTCCAGGCTTAAAGTGGCCAAGGTTGGAGACCCCTGCTTTGGAACATAGTCATGCTGGCCACATTACCATGGAAAATGTCTTTGGACAATGCTAGCTCCCTTGACCAAGAAATGCACCATGATCTAGAGCTGGAGTCTCCAACCTTGGTCCCTTTAAGACTTGTGGACTTCAACTCCCAGAGTTCCTCAGCCAGCTTTGCTGGCTGAGGGACTCTGGGAGTTGAAGTCCACAAGTCTTAAAGGGACCAAGGTTGGAGACCCCTGATCTAGAGTGAGACATGCTGTAACAGGAAAACCTTTACCTTCAGAGCTTAATTACAGCATATTCACTTTATTTATTGGGTGTTCTGTTTCCCTTCCCCCAATACTCCCAGCAAAGAGTCAGTCAGAGGCCTCTTTTCTGATTTATTTACATATATATAAATGTCCTGGCTACGTCTACCCACGGGCCTGCCAAGTTTCTGGAGATAACAAGGAAATTACAGATAAGGCCAGAATTACTCACGAATATATTCTTCCCTCCGTTGATACAGATTGCCCGCGCAAATTCATTACTTTGTCCAAGACAAAAAACCAGGAAGTCCCGCCTCCTATTTATAGTCTCTGCAGATGTCACTGCATGACAATTATGACTTGGCTTTGTCCCAACTCTTCCGCTGCTGCGCACGCCGGTCACATCTTCGGAATCTTGCATCACTCCAAAACTGTTCTTGGGGCGTTGCCAAATCAGAAGGAGGCTCCAGGGAATCAGGCTTTGCCGGCCCCTCCTCCTCCCTTTGAGTGGGTGCCAGGGAGGGAAAGGGCTCACGAGAAGCAGGGCTGGCCAGGTCTTCTCCCTCACTTTCTGAATCATCCGAGTCCAGGAGTCCGGATCCAGGAACTTGGGTCACAACATTGGGGTTATTTATATTTTAAGATTTAAATTTGTTTTAAAATTTGGGCCACATTATAATATGCTTTTTAATTTTCTCTTAATGTTTATATATTGAATTTTACTTGGCTGTACACCGCCCTGAGTCCTTCGGGAGAAGGGCGGTATAAAAATCGAAATAAATAAATAAATAAAGCCAACGGGCAAAGTCCTCCTTAGCAATACTCTTAAAAGGATTTTACCAACATAGTTTACAATATATTGCTTTTACTGATTTTTCTTTTCTTTCTTTTTCATTTTTTTCATTCCGTTTTTCTATTTTTTTTCTCTCTTTGCAAGGCAATCCACATTCAATTTTGGAACATTGACATATAGTCATGCTATCAATATCGAGATCATGTTTATGATTTTTAAGCATTGTAAGATATTTTGAGTTTCTTAAAAGTAACATAGTGAACTTAGTCCTATACATTGCTATACATATGTATTAATGAAGTAGAGCAGAGGTGTCAAACTCAAGGCCCGGGGAGCCGAATCAGGCCTGCGGGGTACTTAGATCTGGCCCACTGGAAAACAGTGAAGGACTGTCCCGCGGTGCCTCTGCCAGTGAAAATGGAGCTTGGGAAGGCCATGTGCAGCCCACCCGAGCTCCGTTTTTGCTGGCAGAGGGTTGCAGGAGGCTGTCACAGCCAAAAACAGAGCTTGGGAGCCCGTTTTTGCTGTCAGAATGCTCAGGCTACCACCGGTGCCCCCAACACAAGTGATGTCAAGCTGTCCACGGCCACCACACCCGTGTCCCCCCCCCGGGTCAAACACAACCCTGATGTGACCCTCAATGAAATCAAGCTTGACACCCCGGAAATAGAGGATTTTGAATTTTATGACAACTTTTCATTGCTTATTTACTGGTATCTTCCTGTTATCAACTGTGTCCCTTTTTTGCCTTGGTTTCCTTTTATACAGCTATTTACTCTGTTCCTTTAAATCAGTGGTAGTCAACCTGGTCCCTACCACCCACTAGTGGGCATTCCAGTTTTCGTGGTGGGCGGTAAGGGTTTTGTCCGATACTGAAGCACTTTCCTTTTTTTTAATTTAATTGACTTTTTAAAAAAATTTCATAGCATTATTTAAAAACATTTTCATTAGGTTTTCATACAATTCCCCGTGACAATTTAAATTTCTGAAAATATACTATTTGTATCGCCTGCGCATAAGTTTAGTTCATGTTACGTAAGTGAAACTAAATGGTGGTATAGTGCGACCGCAAACAAAAGAGCCTCGTCCCAGAATAGTTCGCGCATCTCCCCCCACACCACCCCCTCAAACCCAATGCACGATGCACGAGAGGCATGCGAAGATGACAATACATGGCGCATTACTGTGGAACCGGTGGGCGGTTAGAAAATTTTACTACTAACAGAGATACAAAAGTGGGCGGTAGGTATAAAAAGGTTGACTACCCCTGCTTTAAATGTTTCAATAAACAAATTATAACAGAATATAACACACCCAAAAAGCAAGTGTACTGAATTGCGACAGTCTATATGGCT
Organism: Ahaetulla prasina; assembly: GCF_028640845.1. Taxonomy (NCBI): domain Eukaryota; kingdom Metazoa; phylum Chordata; class Lepidosauria; order Squamata; family Colubridae; genus Ahaetulla; species Ahaetulla prasina. The sequence continues at coordinate 286,852,165 of NC_080540.1, read as the reverse complement.
GAACCATTTGTTTTTGTGGTTGATAAATGTTAGCAGTTGTGGTCCCATCACATCAGGGCAGTGATGAAATCTGAACCGGTTTACTACCGGTTTGCTGGCTGTGCATGCATGCTGCACGGGCGCATGTGCAGTGCGCACCACACACCAAATGCAAGGTACGCGCACAGTGCGTGCCAAAAGGAGGTGCGGGGAAGTGATCAGCTATGGAGGGTTCTTTTTTTTTTAATTTTAAAAACATTTTTGTACAACCTATTCGGCTGAATAGGTTGTAAAAAAATGCTTTTAAAAGTAAAAATTAGGCTCTGACGATCACGTGGCTCAGCTGTAATCGTCAGAGCCTTTTTTTTAACCTTTTACATTTTTTAAAAGGCAAGCGGGGGAAGTGGGCAACCGGGTGATTGGGTGGGCATGGCGGGGGGGGGGGGCAGGGATTTTTACTACCGGTTTTCTAAACCACCCGCCACCATCGCTACCAGACCGCCCGATCCAGTCTGAACCGGGAGCATTTCACCCCTGAATCAGGGTGGAAAAAATTTGGGTAACCATGTCCCGCTACATTATTTTCTGGCAAAGCAGAACACAGATCTACAGATCTGACTTTTGATTGCCACCACAATGGTAACTTCCTAATAAGGCTGTATATTTATGATTATAGTATTTCGTAGACTAACTAAACCTCTGAACCTTCACTTTATTTCACTTATGGTCATTCAAAATTCCAGCCATCTTAGACAAATCAATATACCCTAGTTCCTTACATACATTCATGTGGACTTCCTTGGTGATTTTCAAAGCTGTTGCTCACTTAACGTTTTGCATAGGTAACATAGCTGTCAGGAATGTTGATTCATACAACGATTTACTGCTGATTGCAAGGTAAAAGAAACAAGTAAAGTTGCTGATTTGGAATATTGTTTTGAATGTTCTTAATTGAAGATGATTTTGGCTTGACACCCGTGGCATACAAATTATTTGAACTGGCATGGAACATTTCCCTAAAAAATAAATTATTCAATAGATGTCTAGTAATTGTTTTGGATATTTGTGACTAGGATGCTGTTCAGTGCAATATGGAGACATTTCATGGAGCCCATTTTTGATAAGGATGTCCATCCAAAGTTATCTTAATGAAGGACTTTCAAACCAGATTTTCAAATCAAAAAAGTTTTGGCTACTCAATAGCCAGTTATTGGCCTAATCAAAGTTTCTGTAAACTACACAGAGCTTTGCAAAGTCAAGAGTTTCATATGGCTACTGATAATCAGGAAAGCTCAAAAGGATGCAAATGCTGAGCCATCTCTCCACATGTTATGGTCTAGTGGCCAATATGATCTTCTGAATTCCAAATTAGTATAAGGTGTCCTTGCATAAATTATCCTTAGTTTAATGAGGCTTTCACGGAATAAAATTCCTGGAGAATGCTGTGTAACATAGCAACTATGTTACGGGCCTCTCGTGGCTCAGACTGCTAAGACAGTCTGTTATTAACACAGCTGCTTCCAATTACTGCAGGTTTAAGTCCCACCAGGCCCAAGGTTGACTCAGCCTTCCATCCTTTATAAGGTAGGTAAAATGAGGACCCAGATTGTTGGGGGCAATAAGTTGACTTTTACAAAATAGGATGAAGACTATTGCTAACATAGCGTAAGCTGCCCTGAGTCTTCGGAGAAGGGCGGGATATAAATGCAAATAAAAAAAAACACCCTAAAAATTATAAAATGACAAAATTTCAGATACTGTATTTTTCAGAGTATAAGACACTCCGGACTATATCTACCCTTTTTGGGGAAGAAAACAAGAAAAAAAAATCTGCCTCTACCTCCCAACAATTTGTCTCCTTGCAGTAAACAGCAGAAGCCTGTGCAGCAATAGGCAATGGCAATCCCTACAGCCTGAAACAGCTGAGGGTCAGGTGGCTGATCTTACCGACAATCAGCTGCTTGTGCTAATCAGGCTGTGTAGAAGCTGAAACGGGCTGTTTGCTGCAAGGACGCAAATTGCTGGGAGGCAGAGGCAAAAGGGTGGGGGCCGGCAGGTGGGCGGGGCTACATTTGATATATAAGACGCATCCAAATTTTCACCCTGTTTTGGGGGGGCGGTATGTTTTATACTCCAAAAAACACAGTAATTTAGCAGAAGTAAAATGCATTTGAGGATGTAATATTTATATTTAATATTTTAAGGGTCCTAATGGAAATTTAGTTTTAATTAAGCCTGAACTAACATAGCAAACCGTGAAGGAAAATCTCCTATGGTTTTCAAAAAATTAATACAACATAATAATTACTAACTTTGTTTGAATAGGCTATCATTACACCATTCCCTGACTAATGGGAATTTAGAATTTTCAAACTGTTGAATACATTGGGAAAAATAAGTAGCTGAAAGTTGCATAAAGCCACTCATAAAAATACAACATTAGTACCAAGCCAATAGCTGATTACATCAGTTGGGTTCGTTTTTTAACACATGAAATGAGAAAGGGATGCTTAATGTTGTCATTATGTCCCTTTGTATATTAGGGGCATGAGTCAGAAATGGTACCATGAAATCTGGATGCTGACAGTCAGGATATTATTTGATAGCTAACAATTTTCTGTAGCAAAGGCAGAATAAATGAAGCTTCTTGAGTGTTGTTATAATTTTCTCTTGTTAGTGATAGAAAGGCCTTCTAGGTTTGTTTCTCAGGATTCCCACTGTCCCTAAATGTACAAATGTTTGAAATCAAATAAGGGAAGGAAAAAAAACAACAGCTATTTACAAAGAATGATGGAGAGGCTCATGAAAATATTCTATGTTAAAAAAAAACTTGCACTCTATGGAGATTCTCAATCATCCAGGTCATCGATGTTCCAAAGGTGCTTTTCCAAAAGGCAACTGGATTTTTCTGGATTTTTCCTTGAAAATGTTTCGCTTCTCAACTGAAGAAGCTTCTTCAGTTCTAACTGAATGGCAAGGAATGGTTTCCTCATGATTTAGTTAGAACTGAAGAAGCTTCTACAGTTGAGAAGTGAAACATTTTCAAGGAAAAAGCCAGGAAAATCCAGTTGCCTTTTGGAAAAGCACCTTTGGGATATTACATGTAAAATATGATAGACTATGGGAAGCCCTGATTCTATGTTTAAAAGAGAGAGAGAGGTTGTATCTCTTAAAAGCGAGATACAACCTAAGGTCTTGAGGCTATAACTTGATGTTCCAAGACCACATATGACCCTGGAAACCTTGCGTACTATTTGAAGGACCATTCACATAGAATAAATGGTAGGTTCCTCTCTCATAATTGGAGAAAAAAATGTATATTTTGTTGTGTATATGAGATGGTGATGGAATGGTTTAAATCCAGGATGTCATATTAAATCTGAAGACTTGGTCATAGGGTTATATCTTGATTGAACAGCCAAGAAGTAGATGCAGACAGAGATAAAGATCCAAGAGAGGAATATGGGAGGCAAGTCAAAAAAAGCATAGCAATTAAAGTGTTGAAGCGGGCAAGAGATGATGGATAGATGATTTCTCCTTTCTGTTGTTGTTCTGATTTGCTTTTCTTTCTCTCACACTTTCCTTTCTTTTTTTAGGTAGGTGACGTGACTGGAAGTTAGGTAGGATAGAAAGAAGATTTTTTTTTAATAAAGGGCGACAAGTTAGAATAAGAGATAGAAATAGGCGAAGGGGGAATATTAGTGTATATACTTTTATATAATAAAATAAAAGCAATAACGAGAAAACAAGGAATAATGGGATAATGATAGACTGCAACTTAATATAAATGTGTATTATTAATAGAAATAAGTTGATTGAATGTAATAATTATGATTAATTTTACTAGTTTTATTTGTATTAGAATGCATGACACTCAGGCGCCACACTGTTCACGCACTGATATATTTGTAAAAAAAAAGAAAAAAAAGAAAACTTGCAAAAAGAAAAAAAGACTTGGCAATAGGTATTACTAGAGTAGCATTAACGTGAATTGGATGGCTTCATAGAGGTCCAGTCTACTAAAGATTACATGTGGTCTCTGAGCTCAGATGTAGCACATCTCCAAATGTCAGCTACAGGAGAACAAAGGAGAAAAATAGAATAGAATATAATTTTTTTTATTGGCCAAGTGTGATTGGACACACAAGGAATTTGTCTTGGTGCATATGCTCTCAGTGTACATAAAAGAAGAGATAAGTTTATCAAGAATCGTAAGGTACAACACAATGATAGTCATAGGGTACAAATAAGAAATCAGGAAACAATCAATATCAATATAAATCATAAGGATACAACCAACAAAGTTACAGTCATACAGTCATAAGTGGAGGAGATGGGTGATGGGAACAATGAGATTAATGGTAGTGCAGATTTAGTAAATAGTTTTACAGTGTTGAGGGAATTATTTGTTTAGCAGAGTGATGATGTTCGGGAAAAAACTGTTCTTGTGTCTAGTTGTTCTGATGTGCAGTGCTCTATAGCGTCGTTTTGAGGGTAGGAGTTGAAACAGTTTATGTCCAGGATGTGAGGGGTCTGTAAATATTTTCATGGCCCTCTTTTTGATTCGCGCAGTATATAGGTCCTCAATGGAAGGCAGGTTGGTAGCCATTGTTTTTCTGCAGTTCTAATTATCCTCTGAAGTCTGTGTTTGTCTTGTTGGGTTGCAGAACCAAACCAGACAGTTATGGACATGCAGATGACAGACTCAATCATTCCTCTGTAGAACTGGATCAGCAGCTCCTTGTTTGAGCTTTCTGAGTTGGTGGAGAAAGAACATTCTTTGTTGTGCTTTTTTGATGACGTTTTTGATGTTAGCTGTCCATTTTAGATCTTGCGATATGGTAGAACCTAGAAATTTGAAGGTTTCTACTGTTGATACTGTGTTGTCTAGTATTGTGAGAGGTGGACGTATGGAGGCCTTGGTTCAAAATATTGGGCTTCGGTGGGCCTTTATTTATTTATTTAATTTATTTATTATTTAGATTTTTATACCGCCCTTCTCCCAAAGGACTCAGGGCGGTATACAGCCAGAATAAAACAGTACAATATACAAATTAAGACAAAAGTTAAAATAACATATTCAATAAATGGCCGAAAATTTAAAACCGTCAAATTTGACCCATAAAATTCATAAAATACCCCAATTAAAATTATTAAAATTCAAAAATTTTAAAAATTAAGCCAGTCCCGCTTGGATAAACAAGTGCATTTTCAATTCACGGCGAAAGGTCCGAAGGTCAGGTAATTGACGCAAACCAGGGGGAAGTTCGTTCCAGAGGGTAGGTGCTCCAACAGAGAAGGCCCTTCCCCTGGGGGCCGCCAGCCGACATTGCTTGGCGGACGGCACCCTGAGAAGACCCTCTCTGTGTGAGCGTACGGGTCGGTGGGAGGCATAAGGTAACAGCAGGCGGTCCCGTAAGTACCCGGGCCCTAAGCCATGGAGCGCTTTAAAGGTGGTAACCAACACCAGCAGGGTTATTTTGTTATTGTTATGTATTAGCTACATCTGGATTTACACATCTGCAATGTGTTCAATTGGATCCTATCTTCAAAGAATGCTTTAGAACAGAGGTCTCCAACCTTGGTCGCAGAGAATTCTTGGAGTTGAAGTCCACAAGTCTTAAAGCGACCAAGGTTGGAGACCCCTGCTTTAGAAGCTGCTATTGATCTCACATGCAAGTTTTCATACAAAAATTGGCTGAAGTGGGACTCTGTCCCCAAAAGGAGACTATTAAAAGAATACCTCTTCTAATCCTCTTATCCCTGCTAAATTGCCTTTGCAAAAAAACAATATAAGAAAGTACGGAAGCCATTAATAGAGACCGTACAATTTAGTGTGCTGTCTCTTTCAGTGATTTCATTGACACAAACAGAGAGTGAGAGATCATCAGACCAGGCTTGATATATATCAATTATTGCTGAAAGGATAGCAATCATAATTTGGAATCAAGTATGCTACACACAATACATTAATTTAACATATTTTGTGCCAGATTGTGAGCAGAGCATTAAAGCAGGCAATCAAATGAGTCGGCAGATAGGAGGCCCATTATGCCATAAACACCAGTGGGCAGGAAAATAAAAGTCCATCGCTCCTCTTATTCCATCTTCAAGGACATAATGGTAATAATGATGTCTGATGAGCTTCACCAACTCCTAACCTAATGGATTTCAGTGCAGTAGGAAATGACTGGTGCCACATTCAGCCCGGCTTTGATATTTTTCCAGCTTTCTGTGTTACTTTCCCTTAAACTTGTAAAGCTCCCTCTGTTTTCTAAAGCATTAGCGAAAGATAAGGCAGTTCCTTTCTGCAGCCTCAGATTTTAAAAGACCTGGCTTTTTAAAAAGTTGTGGGGGGGAAAACAACTTAGATAAAAAAGAATAGAATAGAAAAATAGAATAACAGAATTGAAAGGGACCTTGGAGGTCTTCTAGTCCACACTCCCCTACTCATACCACATTCCAGACAACAATACAATTGAACGTGTCCAGAAATATTTTACAAGAAGAGTTCTCCACTCCTCTGAATACAACAAAATACCTTATGCCACCAGACTTGAAATCCTGGGTTTAGAAAACTTAGAACTCCGCTGCCTTCGACAGGACCTGTGTTTAACTCATAGAATCATCTATTGCAATGTCCTTCCTGTTAAAAGACCACTTCAGCTTGAATCACAACAATACAAGAGCACACAATAGATTTAAACTTAATGTTAACCGCTTCAATCTTGATTGCAGAAAATATGACTTTTGTAATAGAGTTATTAATGCTTGGAACACACTATCTGACTCTGTGGTCTCTTCTCAAAATCCCCAAAACCTTAACCAAAAACTGTCTACTATTGACCTTACCCCATTCCTAAGAGGTCTGTAAGGGGCGTGCATAAGAGCACAAACGTGCCTACCGTTCCTGTCCTACTCTTTCCTTTTATTATATCCAATTAATATAGTTATTACATACTTATGCTTATATATATGCTTATATGTTATATAGTTATTTTCATGCTTATGCTTATCTATACTGTTGTGACAAAATAAATAAATAAATAAAAATAAAGTGTGGCATCAGTCCAACTACACAGCCATGAAATACTACAGCACTATTACTACTGTATAGCTTTGACTGTACAGACTGTTGTTCTGTTGTGTCCTAAGGCAGCATCCAATCCCTGACAAAATAATCCTTCTAAGGCCATGATTTCATAACACCTGGTAAACCTGACAGTTCCTTCTGTCTTAGCTGGTCCGTCACATGAAACACATGCTATCTTGGAATTACTGGGTTTAGAATAGAATAGAATAATTCAGTTGGAAGGGACCTTGGAGGTCTTCTAGTCCAACCCCCTGCTTAGGCAGGAAACCCTACACCATTTCAGACAAATATGTTGTTAACATCATCTTAAGAACTTCCAGTGTTGGAGTATTCACAACTTCTGGAAGCAAGTTGTTCCACCGATTAATTGTTCTAGCTGTCAGGAAATTTCTCCTTAGTTCTAAGTTGCTTCTCTCCTTGATTAGTTTTCACCCATTGCTTCTTGTCCTGCCCTCAGGTACTTTGGAGAATAGCTTGACTCCCTCTCCTTTGTAGCAGCCCCTGAGATATTGGAACACTGTTGTCATTTCATCCCTAGTCCTTCTTTTCATTAAACTAGACATACCCATTTCCTGCAACTGTTATTCATTCGTTTTAGTCTCCAGTCCTCTAATCATCTTTGTTGCTCGTCTCTGCACTCTTTCTAGAGTGCAGAGAAGAAAATATACATTTGCTTTTTCTTTTTCTTCAGCATATAGAGAGAAACAGACTGATCGGCCTTTCCATGTCATTTTTCTAGGCTGGGTCACATCATTTTGGGTTTCTTGGGAATGGCACGAGCCACGATTGACTGTCTGTTCCAAATGAGGGTTTTCCCTGCAAATAGTTAGCCATGGCTGATGCTGTCATCTTATCTATTTGACTTCACATCAGTTGATTAGAACAGAAGATGCTGTTTAAAATAAAAGAAATGTCAAGAGGTGCAAATATAACTGCTGGAAAAAAACCTGAAGAATAGCTTGAAGGTTAAGAGTTCCGTGGGAAGAACTAATTTTCCTAACAAATTTTAACCCTTTCTTATACTGCAAACAGGTCAAGTTTTTCCCTTCTCTCTCCATCGATTTCTTCCTTGCACCTTATTCCCCATTCTGTATTTTTTTCTTGTGCTAATAAGAGGAAGAAGTGAAATACCTGTACATGTAAGATCTGGTTTGTAAGAGAGAGAATGTTGAATATAAAAGAAAAAAAAAGAGTGGTATTTGCAGATGGAGGGTCCTTTCATTTTATAATGAGCTGATTAGGGGGCTGGAGGCTAAAATATACAAATAATGCAGGGGTGAAATCCAGCAAGTTCTGACAGGTTCTGGAGAACCAGTAGCAGAAATTTTGAGCAGTTAGGAGAACCGGTAGTGGAAATTTTGAGTAGTTCAGAGAACCAGCAAATACTACCTCTGGCTGGCCCCAGAGTGGGGAGGAAATGGGGATTTTGCAGTATCCTTCCCCTGGAATGGAGAGGGAATGGAGATTTTGCAGTATCCTTCCCCTAGGAGTGAGGAGGGAATGGAGATTTTACAGAATCCTTCCCCTGCCATGCCCTCCAAGCCATACCCACAGAACCGGTAGTAAAAAAAATTGGATTTCACCACTGAAAGAGTGGTTGCAGAAATTGGTTATGTCTAGTCTACTGAAAAGAAGGACATGAGACCAGTGTTCCAATATTCAAGGGGCTTCTACCAAGATGAGAGGTCAGACTATTTTCCAAAGCACCAAAAGAAATAATAGATAGGACCAATAACCAAGGAGAGAAGCAACCAGGAACTAAGGAGAAATTTCCTAACGGTGAGAGCAATCAACCAATGGAATAACTTGCCTTCAGAAGCTGTTGGTGCCCCATCACTGGAGGCTTTCAAAAAGAGACTGGAAAACTATCTGAAATGGTATATAGGGCAGTGATGGTGAACCTTTTTGGCACTGAGTGCCCAAACCGGAATGCGTGTGCATGTTGGTCTTTGGGTTTCTGGCTTGTGCATGCACACCAGCCAACTAGTCTTCACACACACCAGAGCTCCAGAAACCCAAAGACCAGTTGGCCGGCACGCGCATGCCTGTTTTTGGGCTGGTTTGGGCCATTTTGGGGGGCGCTTTTGGCCATTATCAGGCCATTTTCCAGTGCTCCGTTACCCAGAAAAACCATGTTCACCAGAAACCAGAAGAACAGCTGGCAACAGCGCATGTGCCCACAGAAAGGGGTCTGCGTACCACCCCTGGAATGATAGTACCATAGGTTCGCCATTACGGGTATTGGGTCTTCTGCTCAATAAGGGGGTTGGACTAGAATAGGGGTCTCCAACCTTGGCAACTTTAAGACTTGTGGACTTCAACTCAAAGTCCAACTCAAAAAGCAAAGCTGGCTGAGGAACTCTGGGAGTTGAAGCAGGGGAGAAATGCTCCCGGATTGGATCGGCTCGCCCGATCCAGTAGCGATGGCAGCTGCTGGTTCGGAGGACCGGTAGCAAAAATCCCTGGCCCCACCCCCCCCTGCCTCTGCTGAGCCGCACCATATGCAGAGGTTTGTTTTTTTTTACTTTTAAAAGCCGGTTTTGCTTCAGCCGAAACATGCCTTTAAAAGTAAAAAAAAGCCTTTGAAGATCCTGCCCTCTCTGCTGAGATGGCAGAGACTTTAAAGTTAAAAAAAAAAAATTAAAGTCTCCTCTGGCGATCTCACCTGAGTTCCTCATCAGCAGAACCTTACTTGTACTCTTACAAAACATGTTTTCTACAAGTAAGAGTAGAGATTCTAAGGCACTTACCTGATTTCTGATGAATGCATGGCTCTTTTTCCAGCCCGAAAGCAGTTTCACTTTCAGCCAGACAGAATCAATCTCTTAGCTAATCTATTTCCTCGGTGATCAACTGGCTGGCTTTGCTGGCTGAGGAACTCTGGGATTTGAAGTCCACAATAAAATAAAATAATAAAATAAAATATTTGTGCAGCTTTCTGAGATTTGGTGTGTTTCTGTAGTGTTTCACTCTAACTACACAAACACACAAAATCTCAGAAAGCTGTATGTGGTATTTTGTGTGTGTGTGTGTGTGTCAGTTGTGTGTGTGTAAAGTGTGAAAGTTGGTTTTTGAGCTTTTTGTGGCTGTGTGAAGTATGAAGTGCAGCTGCTTTTACATTCTGTGTGAGTCGTGTTGTGTTGTGTTGTGTGTGTGTAAAGTGTGAAAGTTGGTTTTTGGTACTCTTATTGTTTTTTATACTTTGTTAATTATTTTTATTTATTGTTATTGGCCACGCCCACCCAGTCATCTGACCACCAAGCCACGCCCATCAATTAAGCCACGCCCACAGAACCGGTAGGGAAAATTTTTAGATTTCACCCCTGAGTTGAAGTCCACAAGTGTTAAAGTTGCCAAGGTTGGAGACCCCTGGACTAGAAGACTTCTAAGGTCCCTTCCAACTCTGTTATTCTATGTTCTATTCTATGTTTTATGTTCTACAAACAAGCTACCATATTGTTTTGATGGGGAGAAGATCCATGTTTAGTCTGTGACAACAAGGTAGACATGAAGTCTGGTGATGCCTTCAAGACTAATCCATTTTTTTTTGGAGTGGCTGTTTATGAAAGTTCATTTCCCAATAAAGTGGTTCAGTTTGGAAGGTACTAGCAAATTCCATTACGTATGTTATGGGTAATTAATTTTAATTGATAGTTATTATCTCCCCCCACCATTCTCCTTACGTTGACATGGTAGAGAGGCTGGATATTTTACAAAGATTTTTTTTTAATGACTAGTCTTTCTTTTGTAATGGGAGTTCATTGAGGCCTGCTGTTTTTTTTTTTTTTTTAGATAAATAGGGAGATATCTTCATGTAGTAGTGCAAGCCCATGGTAAATTTTGGTAGGTTTTTGTTGTTTTTCTCTGATATATCAAGCCATATTTTTCCTCTTGTTAGGCTTCTGTTCTAAACCGCAGCCTCTTTCTTTTCTCTTGTTTTGTTTTCTGGAGCAGAATTCATGTGGCCTTGGCCGGCAGTAAATTGTATCTGTTTTTATATGTAGCTTCTTTACAAAAATAGTAATAATAAACAAAACAAAACAGGTAAGAGGAATAAAATATGAAAGTGGAGCGGTATGTTGTTGACTTCCTATAGATCAGGCGAGTTGGATATTTCTCATAAATTCTAATCTTTTATATCTTCGTGCCACAGATATATTTCTCCAGCATAAAACAACTTTTTAAAAAAGAAAAGAAAAGAAAGAAAACGAGTCTCATAAACCTCCTATGAGGCATCTTCATCACATTTCAGGAACCCATGCTGTGGCCATGTACATAATGGTTCCTGTGGTGAAATTCAAATTTTTTTTCTACTGGTTCTGTTGGCGGGGCTTGGTGGGCTTGTGTAGCTTGGTGGGCGGGGCTTGGTAGGCGTGGAAGGGGAAGGATACTGTAAAATCCCCATTCCCTCCCCACTCTTGGGGGAAGGATATTGCAAAATCTCCATTCCCACCCCATTCTGGGGCCAGCCAGAGGTGGTATTTGCTGGTTCTCCGAACTACTCAAAATTTCTGCTAGTGGTTTTTTTTTTTTTTTTTTGCATTTATATCCTGCCCTTCTCCGATGACTCAGGGCGTCTTACACTATGTCAAGCAATAGTGTTCATCCATTTGTATATTATATACAAAGTCAATTTATTGCCCCCAACAATCTGGGTCCTCATTTTATCTACCTTATAAAGGATGGAAGGCTGAGTCAACCTTGGGCCTAGTGGGGCTTGAACCTGCAGTAATTGCAAGCAGCTGCTGTTAATAAAAGACTGTCTTACCAGTCTGAGCCACCGAGGCCCAGAACCTGTCAAAACCTGCTGATTCTCACTCCTGAATGGTTCTGATCCAAACAATTTCATTTTTTTTTAGATGTGGGAATGATTATATTCATTTGCATTTGAATGCAGATTTACCTATTTAATATTTTCAAATCAATGCAAGAATGGAAACCGAGTTATTTGGAATTCAGCGTTTATTTGACAATAATAAAAAAAGAATACTATAGAAAAGTATGTCAAATAATGAATGTACATTCCTAAAAATGTAGCAAGAAAATAGTTTGTATACATTAGTCAAAATAGTAAAAAACATTTCAAACATGTTCTCCAAAATACATATAGATGTTATTGCAAACATTTCAAAAGTATGTTGCATGGACAATCTGATTTTAGTATTTGCAAAAAATGAGGAAATAAGAAAAAACACACAATTGTGTGCTATTTGTGGAAATAGAAATTGAAAGGGGATAACCTACTACATAACCTACTACTAGATAAAGTAGAAAAATGTGGGTTAGACAGCACCACCACCAGATGGATTCGTAATTGGCTGACCAACCGCACTCAACGTGTAGTCCTCAACGGAACTACATCCACATGGAGGGAAGTATGCAGTGGAGTACCCCAAGGCTCTGTTTTAGGCCCAGTACTCTTCAACATCTTCATCAATGACTTGGACGAGGGGATAGATGGGGAACTCACCAAATTTGCAGATGACACCAAGCTGGCAGGAATAGCCAACACTCCAGAAGATAGGCTCAAGTTACAGAAAGATCTTGACAGACTTGAACATTGGGCGCTATCTAACAAAATGAAATTCAACAGTGAAAAAAGTAAGGTTCTACATTTAGGCCAAAAAAACAAAATGCACCAGTACCGTATATGTGGTACCTTGCTCAATAGTAGTACCTGTGAGAGGGATCTTGGAGTCCTAGTGGATAACCATTTAGATATGAGCCAGCAGTGTGCAGCAGCTGTTAAAAAGCCAACACAGTTCTGGGCTGCATAAACAGAGGATAGAATCAAGATCACGTGAAGTGTTAGTACCACTTTATAATGCCTTGGTAAGGCCACACTTGGAATATTGCATCCAGTTTTGGTCGCCACGATGTAAAAAGATGTTGAGACTCTAGAAAGAGTGCAGAGAAGAGCAACAAAGATGATTAGGGACTGGAGGATAAAACATATGAAGAACGGTTGCAGGAACTGGGTATGTCTAGTTTAACAAAAGAAGGACTAGGGAGACATGATAGCTGTGTTCCAATATCTCAGGGGCTGCCACAAAGAAGAGGGAGTCAGGCTGTTCACCAAAGCACCTGAGGGTAGAACAAGAAGCAATGGGTGGAAACTGGTCAAAGAAAGAAGCAACTTAGAACTAAGGAGAAATTTCCTGACAGTTAGAACAATTAATAAGTGGAACGACTTGCCTTCAGAAGTTGTGAATGCTCCAACACTGGAAATTTTTAAGAAAATGTTGGATAACCATCTGACTGAGATGGTGTAGGGTTTCCTGCCTGGGCAGGGGGTTGGACTAGAAGGCCTCCAAGGTCCCTTCCAACTCTGATGTTATGTTATGTTATGTTATATGTAAAATTAAGAGATTTGCCTATCCTTGGACAATGCACAAGATATGTATGGATCAACAAATATATGAAGAACGTTGAAGAACCATGCAGAAAAATTCCATGCGGCTCACTTGCTACCGTCAAAGGACCGTAACACCCTGCTCTATAATTCTTTATGGCATATTCTGAACAAAATATTCTGCAAATAATCTTAGAGAGCTCCAGCAAGAAAGGAAGTTCCAGATCATATTGACAAGGCAACTTGTATGGTTGAGAATCCTTTTCTGGAATTCCACAAACAAATGATTGATGATACATGAATAGATGTGGTTGCTAATTTCAGATAGAAGAGACTGGGCACTTGTTGGGCACAACTAGGTGACTCATATAATCCCCTCCCATCTCCAATCACTCACATTTGAATATATGGTCACTTTTCTACTACCTTGTAGCTTACATGCTCTCTATTGTACCATCAGGATTTCTGGCATCCTTTGAGATAAAGAGGATCCTGAAATATTAATTAATCAATCAATTAATTAATTAATTAATTAATTAATTAATTAATTAAATTTATAAGATCTCAGTGATTCTGGGTTTTCTTGCTTTCTTGCTTTCTTGCTTTCTTGCTTTCTCTCATTCTCATTCTCATTCTCATTCCTATTCTCATTCTCATTCTGTTTAGATCAAACTTTAAACTACCAAAATGAAATTGGCTTTTTCATTGGCCAAAAATAAGTCACTGGTACATGTTTCTGGTAGTAGCCAACATACCAGCAGATGGGCCAGACTCTGTGTCTCTCTACATTCACATAGTGAGTTGTTACCCATTAAGTAACATCACTTGAGCATACTGATTTTACATTTAGGCACTCCAGCTCTCAAACCTATTCAGGGTCCTCCAGGTAATATAAGGGAGATCAGATCCTTCAACCATATCCTCCTTTAATGTTATTCCTTGCTCAATGATCTCCTTCCTCCATCTTTTAAATCAATTGTCTTTTTTTGTACCTTCAAGAACGTTTGTTCTTGTAATAAAGCTTTGCCTAGATTTGAGTCAGCGGGATTGGCATATATGTCCGTTCAGAGAAGATTGAAGATCATTCTCTTGCTTAGCTCTCTCGTCATCTGCTGTTACTAAGCCAGCAGTTTGCAGCAGCTGCCAAAAAAGCCAACACAGTTCTAGGCTGCATAAACAGAGGGATATACTCAAGATCACGTGAAGTGTTAAAACCACTTTATAATACCTTGGTAAGGCCACACTTGGAATACTGCATTCAGTTTTGGTCGCCACAATGTAAAAAAGATGTGGAGACTCTAGAAAGAGTGCAGAGAAAAGCAACAAAGATGATTAGGGAACTGGAGGCTAAAACATACGAAGAACAGTTGCAGGAACTGGGTATGTTTAGTTTAATGAAAAGAAGGACTAGGGGAGACATGATAGCAGTGTTCCAATATCTCAGGGGCTGCCACAAAGAAGAGGGAGTCAAGCTATTTTCCAAAGCACCTGAGGGCAAGACAAGAAACAATGGGTGGAAACTAATCAAGGTGAGAAGCAACCTAGAACTAAGGAGAAATTTCCTGACAGTTAGAACAATTAATCAGCCTCCAGAAGTTGTGAATGGTCCAACACTGGAAGTTTTAAAGAAGATGTTGGATAACCATTTGTCTGAAGTGATATAGGATTTCCTGCCTAAGCAGGGAGTTGGAATAGAAGACCTCCAAGGTTCCAACTCTGTTATTTTATTCTATTCTATTCTATTCTATTCTATTCTATTCTATTCTATTCTATTCTATTCCTCTCCTGATCTTAGGTGGGGTAATGCCAGCAAGAGGGTATATTTTCTCAATTGGTGTAGGTTTGAGGCATCCTTTCACTAAGTGGACTGCTTCATTGACAGCCACATTACCTTGTTTTATTTTCAATGACAGGACTTTTTTTTTTTAAAAGCAGGTAGGACAAGGAACCTCTAGTGTTGAGGCAAGTGAGTGTCCATTGCTATCCCATTGTCTATTTGTTGCCTCTAGGGTTAAGAGTTAAGAAGAATTCCATTTTAGTAGCAGCATGGAGGAACAATTTTTAGCTTTCTTCTAATTTCTCATTGTATAAATCGCAGGATATTAATTTGGCGAGGGGGAGGGGAAAGCAGTAATATCCACGTGCATTTCTATGCACATTTCTTCTCAAGTGTACCTTTTTTGTCCATACTTAGCTCAGAATATAAGCCAATTTTCTCAAAGAAAAATACATTTTTAGCTGAATAATTCTTTAATAAAAGCAGTAGGGGTATATGCTATATTAAAGTATAGATTTGGGACTTTTATGTGAACTAAGTACTGTACAATGCTTTTAAAAAGTCTGTAAAGAGCAGATTTCAGCCACATTTGGTCTCTAATACATTCAGCAAGAGTATGGAGACTTGGGTGTCGTCCTCTCCTAAGCTCATGTTGGTTACGTGTCTTTGAACCAGCCTTTCCCTCTCAACCCTAGATTGGGTAGTTGAAAAACATCTTTCAACTCACACTGGACCAGGATCAGAGGTGGCATTCAGAGGTGGTTTGTACCGGTAGTGGAGATTGTGGGCCCTGGCTTTATGCTGTTCTATTTAGGCACATTTTCGAGGCCAGGAGCATGCACAGAAGGTGCGCATGAAATGAGCATGCACACATGGGGCAAACTGGTGGTAAGAATATTGGAAACCCACTGCTGACCAGGATGATATGTTGCCCTGGAGCCATTTTGTCTTGCTATGTCTTATTTTCAATGTAGACTTTGCATGAGGACAATGAGATGTTTTGGGATTTAAATTTTCCTAAGAACCTTCCACAGCTTTGCATGGTCTATGCAATCAAAGGCTTTTTTTTTTTTACGTAATCAGTCACCAGTTGACTTGATTTTGGAGATTGTTGGCTTTCTCAATTATGCAGCATGCAACACCTATAGTGTCTCTTGTTTTTCCAGGTTTTTCTAAAACCATATTAAGCATCTGGTATTGCCCTTTTCATATGTAGTAGCATTCTAACATGTTAGCATGTGAAATTAAGGACATTGTGTGCTGCTTTGCAAACTCTGTTAAGTCTCCTTTCTTTATTAATGCTATTGTCAAGGCTCCAAGTAACACCCCCAACAAAAGAAAACTCCGAGGCTTGAGTTTCCTCAAAGTTCCATTTTATTGAAGATGTCATATTGGCACATCTGGGAAAACCTGAATCTGAAAGCTTCCAGATTTTCCCCAGCCAAAAGGAAGTTCAATTCCCTGCCCAGCACCCACATGTCCATCACATGATTCAATCAGGCACCATCCAAAACTGAAGATGCCTCCCAGTCCCCTCATGGCAGCTGCAGGGCACCACGGCCTTGACTCTCTGAGAGAAGAATGTTATTTTGACTATATATCACCCATGCTCTATACAATCCCCCCTCCCATTTTCCCACAGTACAAAAAATGTGGCAGGCCTGAAGGCCCAACTATAAAAGAT
The DNA here is from genome assembly GCF_028640845.1 of Ahaetulla prasina. Taxonomy (NCBI): domain Eukaryota; kingdom Metazoa; phylum Chordata; class Lepidosauria; order Squamata; family Colubridae; genus Ahaetulla; species Ahaetulla prasina. The sequence goes on along the minus strand of NC_080540.1, from coordinate 286,835,280 downwards.
GGCTTCCAGGCCTGACAGCTATATAGATTGATCTCTTCTGCTCTGTTGGTCACTGCATTGTTTTCCACATTTGTAGACCTAATTTTGTTAGAACCTTAACAGATTCTTCTTCTGTTGTTTGCTATATTTCTGTAGATATTCTATTTCCTTAGCTTCATGACTTGGAAATTACTGGAGAGCTGAGCTAACTTCATCTCCTATTGCTTATGATGATGAAATATCTTCAAACTATAAGATATTAATACATGTCACTTGTACCAAATTTCAGTATGTTCCTTCCCCGTTTGTTTATTCTTCTTGGAATCATTTACTCTCAGTCCATTTGGCATGTTTCGGCATACTACTTTGGCAGAATATAACTCATTTCTTCATATCTGTTTGCTATGACTTACAGTACAGATACATTTTTTTCCCTTACTATTTCCAACTTCGACATTCCAGTCTCTAGCCATAAGCAGTAATTCTGCCTTTACAACTTCAGATATTCTTCTCTCTCTTTCTCTCTCTCTCTCTCCCCCTCCCTCCCTCCTTTCTCCCTCCCTCCCTCCCTCCCTCTCCTTCCTTCCTTCCTTCCTTCCTTCCTTCCTTCCTTCCTTCCTTCCTTCCTTCCTTCTTTCCTTTCTTTCTTTCTTTCTTTCTTTCTGCATAACAACATCAGTAACTATGTCTTTAATCTATTATACCTACCATAAATGCCATTAGTACTCCAAACAATCCTCAATTCTCAATCCTTAGTAGGATGCTTTTTTTTTTTTTTTTTTGAATTTATATCCTGCCCTTCTCCGAAGACTCAGGGCGGCTTACATTGTGTAAGGCAGTAGTCGCATCCTATTTGTATATTTATATACAAAGTCAACTTATTGCCCCCCCAACAATCTGGCTCCTCATTTTACCTACCTTATAAAGGATGGAAGGCTGAGTCAACCTTGGGCCTGGTGGGACTCGAGCCTGCAGTAATTGTAATTGCAGGCAGCTGTGTGTTAATAACAGGCTGCATTAGCCTGGTGAGCCACTTCCCAGCCCTTCACAAATGCTTATTGCTCATTTGTGTGATTTTTATAAAAAATAAAAGAATGAATGGTTTTGTATTGTCATTTCATACATATCATGAGATTATGCCCTTGCCATTGTCACTAAAGTGATCATCCATTTCCTGTATCTTCCTATATCGCTGTTGCCCAGTATAAGTTGCTATTTGCTTTAACTGGGCAACTGGCATGACCTTCATGGGTAACATTCCTAAAGTATATACTCCTGACATTCATTTCTGTTGTTCTTTACCCTCCCAGGAATATACCTGGGTGGTACCATAACTACTACCACTACCACCAAGATAAGGCAGTCCTGCCATAATTACCAACATATTAAAGGCCTCTGTAGCCAGTTCTTGCAATTGTTTATGATGGCAGCGTAATTTATAGAAGTAATGCATGAATGCATGATAATATGAACCAATCCTAGATCCTCCATATTCGGAGATCTGGTACATTAAACTTCACAGAACCAAATGACCCTATTTTATGGCTGGGACATAAATGGCTGTTCATGCTAATCACATTCAAATGATACATTTGATTTGTTTATCGGTTTAAACAGCCGTCAGAACACGCAGTCACATCCAATCAACAGTTTCATTCAAAGCATGGATGAGACCTCTTCAATTTTCTCAATTGCTCTGAATTGTCAAATCTGTTTTGATCTGAAATCAACATCAAGTTGAGTATCAGAGCTGGATTTTCATAAAGAGGCTGCATTTTTGTCAGATTTGGGGGCAGAGGTTTGATAACCCAGACCGTATAATCAATTATTCTGAAATTAAAGCCAATTTGCTGGGGAAAGCTGGCTGGGGAATTCTAGGAATTGAAGTCCACCAGGCTTAAAGTTGCCAAGGTTGGAGACCCCTGAATAGAACTAATCCTGAAATAATTTTCTTGGTTGCTTCAGTGCTCAAATAAACCTCTGCAATTCATGTTAACAATTCACTTAATCAAGGCAACCCACCAACATATTTCTAATATTTCAGAGCCCCCCATTGGACAGATGCACCCTCCGCATGGAAGTGTAACCCCTCAGAAGAACAGCAATCTTCTCGTCGTTATTGTTGTGACAGTCGGGGTCATCACTATCATTGTGGTGGTGATTGTGGCTGTGATTTGTACAAGGCGTTCGTCGGCACAGCAGCGAAAGTAAGTCATTTGAACACTTTTGTCAATTCGCCCGAGAGGACTTTTGTCAATTCGCCCGAGGGCTGGAGATACTTAATATCATGTCATTGTAGGGAGGTTCCCCACTGATTTCATTTCCTGAATTGTGTCAAAGTGTTGATGGCACTACAGACAAGTTAAAAACTGTCTAGCACGTTTCTGTGACTTGAGGAGCAACCCAGATGGTCACTTAAATATACCATGTTGATTAAGAAGTACAGTAATATAGTGAATAAATGATTATTTCCTTCTTACTTAACTATACCACGATGATTAAGATTGGTGGGGCCTTTTCCCATTAACGTAAATCTTGATAGTACTATAGACAAGTAAAAATAGAACAGCACATTTCTGCGATTTGGACAGCAATCCAGATGGTCACTTAACTATGGTGATGATTAAGAAGTATAGTAATAGATTGAATAAATGATCATTTCCTCTTTCTCAAGATGGGAGTTCAGGCTCACCTTTCCTGGAGCAGGAATTAATAGAGCTTTCATATCCCCAGTAAAGTTGGCAATCTACACCCTCTGAAGTTCTTTATTTTTAAATCACCGGAGCATTTATCTAACTATTGTATTGAATTTAACAGCATGGTTCCATTACATTTTCAGGCGAAAAACACAAAGGAACTGCAATGTGAAGCCTGAAATGGTTAAAACCCAAAGAAAAGATTGAATTCCCATCTCCACAAAGAAAAAAAAATGCAAGGGAATTGAAACTCTTGGTTCATACAGAATATATATAGTCTGGCCTATTTTGACAAATATCCAAAGTGTATTAAGATGAACAAGTGGAGAATGAATGTTGGAAGATGAATGGCCAGTTATCTTATTTGAAATTTAAGATCGTTAATGAAGCAACTGAGATTCTAGAACAGGGGTGTCCAAACTTGGTCCCTTTAAGACTTTTGGACTTCAACTCCCAGAGTTCCTCAGCCAGCTTTGCTGGCTGAGGGACTCTGGGAGTTGAAGTCCAAAAGTCTTAAAGGGACCAAGTTTGGACACCCCTGTTCTAGAAGGAAGACTTGACAGAGTGAGAAGCAGAGATGTAGATATCCTGAGTGCTCTTGGGCAGTTTTTCCTAGCCTAGATAATTTTCAGATACCTGTACTTCAACCCCCAGAATACCTCGGCCATTATGACCATTGCTGAGAATTCAGGAATGGTGAGTCCACACATCTGGAAATTGTCCAAATGGGGAAACGCTACTTTAAAATAACTCTATCCACTGTAATTTCTCACTGATAAAAGCCAATCAAACCAATACAAGTGAAGATTTGTAGCTCTGGGTTGAATTGTGGGGTCCTTGGGGATCTCTGAGCTTGGTTGTTTTCTTGCAGATGTTTCGTTACCCAATGAGGGTACATCTTCAATGCTAGACTAGGGCTAGGCTAGCACTGAAGTTGTTACTAGTTAGGTAATGAGACATCTGCAAAAAAACTACCAAGCTCAGGGAGCACCAAAGACTCCACAATCAAACCAGTGTCAGATCAGTTCTTCCATTGGGGCTAATGAAGGTTTGCTTATGATAGCTCACATCCTTGTCTCCCTCAAAACTTCCCATTCCAAAATAGTTGTGTGTTCAAGTTCCTTACCATATTTTGCCCCAAATGTGCTTTTTCAAAAGGCAACAATTCTGAAGAACTAGAGAAGCTTCATGGATGATAAGCAAAACATCTTTAAGGAAAAACAAAGTCCAGTTGCCTTTTGAAAAAGCACATTCGGGACAACCATAACTTGAATAAAAGAATCTCTGTAGACACTCACAATTTCTTCTTTCATGTGATTAACAGCAAGCATAGTGAAGTCAAAAATACAGTTTTTTCGTGGCTATAGAAGTATTCCCAAAGTAAAATGGACATGAGAATTTGATTTAGAAGGGTACTCTTCTTATGCCTTAGAAAACCATTAGTTTGCACCCATTAAAGTAGAAGCTAGCTTGAATAAAGTCAATCTTACAATTGAAGGCAGAAAATTAAGCTCCTGTTAAAATGCCTTCTAGCCTACTTTTTCCTAATGGTGACAAGCAACCATTAGTCTGGGACAGGCTTTGAAGGTGAGTGGTGAAAATGACGAAGGATCACCCAGGTGCTCAGAAAATATACAGTAATAGCTATTTCAGGCTCTCAGCCATTTTTCCGTTGGATAAATTTCTGCTTTCAGCTTTGTGCACAACCTCCCTGAGCTCCAGCATTGTATTTTCAAATATTGGCTCTAACACTGAGTTTAGATGTACTTTGGGCCCTGGATGGCCACAGGGAAGCTGTTCAACTATACTCTGAGACCACTAATGACAATAACTCATCAAGCCCAAATTATATATTCTTATTGCTAGGTTCACTATATCTGAGGCTCCCTGTCGTGTCCCACCCCTCCTCTGACGGCCGGGTCTGGGAAGTCTGTATCAAGCGTGGCCATGAAGCCTCTGCAGCTTTGCCAAATTCCTGTCAGAGTTCTCAGGGCAGGCAGGAATCCAAGGTGTGACTTCAGCAACCAAATGAGACTTTGCCTGACTCAAGGAATGCCAAAAAGTAGATCCTTTATATAGGCCATGGGGTGTGGCTCCATGACTCAGCACTTATCCAGGCCTGCCCCTCCCTTCCTTTTGCTGACGTCTCCTCTCCATTCTCCGGAAGCAGGGATCTGTCCACTTTTTGTCTTCCTGCTCAGCTGCAGGCAATTCTAGCTCGTAGCTGGCTTCATGCTCACATGCTATAGGAGGGAGGTTTGTTTGCTCAATCTGTCCAGGCATGGTGCCAGGGCTGGGGGCTGGAGGCATGCCAGGCCATTCTTCTTCACTATCAGTCTCTGGCTGAGATATCAGGAGATGGGAGGGGCCCGGCTGCGGAGGGGACAGGTGAGGCACAACACTCCCTTTATCAAAACATGTACAAGGGAAAAAGGTCAGTTGTGTGACGTTAATAAATTAACAGATTAAGAGAGTTGGAAGGGACCTTGTAGGTCATCTAGTCCATACCCCCCCACCCAAGCAGGAGACCCTACACCATTTCTGACAGATGACAGTCCAGTCTCTTCTTGAAAGCCTCCAGTGATGAAGCTACCACAACTTCTGAAGGCAACTTCTGTTTCATTGGTTGATTGTTCTCACTGTCAGAAAATTTCTCCTTATTTCCAGGTTGAATCTCTCCTTCTTCAGCTTCTATCCATTATTCCTTGTCTGGCCTTCAGGTGCTTTGGAAAAAAGCTTGACACCCCCCCCTCCTTTCTGTGGCAGCCCCTCAAATATTGGAAGACTGCTATCTCCCCTGGTCCTTCTCTTCGCTTGCCCAGTTCCTGCAACCTTTCATCGCATGTTTTAGCCTCCAGTCCCCTAATCAACTTGTTTGCTCTTCTCTGACTTCTTTCTAGAATCTCAACATCTTTTGGTGTGGTCTTACTAAGGCTTTTAACAGAGGTATCCCTCCATTAATACAGTTTAGGATTGCATTGGCTTTTATTTTATTTTTTTGGCTGCCACCGCACACTGTTGGCTCATACGGGGTGCTCTATCTCTGTGCACCCATTGTCCAAAGACACTTCTGTGTTCATGTGGTCAGCATGACTATATGCCAACATGCACAGAATGCTGTTACCTTCCCACCGAAGGTTACCTACTGACGTTTGCATGCTTTCAAACTGCTAGGTTGGCAGGAGCTGGGGCAAATAACGGGGACTCGCCCCATCTTGTGATGTTCAGGTCTCGAATCTGGGCTGTCAGCTTTCTAGCCAACAGGCTCAACCCCTTTAACCACTGAGCCATCCGCCCCCTCTTATGTAAAAGGAAAGGAGGATAGAAAAGCAGCATTTCCATGCAGAAATGTCTTCAGCTAAATACGTAAACTGAATCTATATTTCTTTTGTTGTCAGTTTGCCATTGTTTGAGTAGAACTTTGAACTGCTGGACTTTTTATATGATACAGTAAGCTAAAGCTGGCATTTATACCTAGCCACTAAATAAAAATCCTGATGCTAATCCTTTCTGAGCCATCCTTTCTTCCTATGATTTAAGCATTTCAAACTGCAGAGATGTAAGATTGCTCGAACACTCAGAGATTTTGTAAATAGAAAGGAAAGGGAAAACTTTTATTTTTAATTATATCGGTGAATGCAAAAGAAAGTCCCGTTCTTTAAAAAACAAACAAACAACTACCCATTAACACTTGCAAAAAGCAACTCTGATCTCTTTTAGGTGCAGTCCTAGATTGCCTTGTTTGTGCTGAACAATGCACTGGTTTTCCAGCCACAGTCCCTGTTGCAACTTTTATCTCTCTGTGTTTGGATTTGCATTAAACCAATTGTGTTTCCTTTACTGGCAATGCGTACCACAAATAGATCTGATGGTGCCTTTTCCTTGGTATTGTTATAGAGATAGTAGATACATAAATGTATACCCATCAAGTATTTCCCTTTTGCGATGAATAACTTTATGCAAAGAATAAAAAGGGGAGTAAGGAATAGAAAGTCAAAGAAATTAAAAGCAAGAGATGAGAAAAAGAGAAGGGAATATAAACTAGATCTAGTTATGCTAGCACCATCCATAATGCAACTTTCATATCTTCTGTCCTTGCACACAATTGATTTCCATTGCATTCATATATCGTAGCATATAGGATCTTTTGTTCCTCAAACTTCTTACATCTCCCTTTTCGAGAATCTCATCAATTCCACCCAACCATACCTTTCGAGTCCTCCTCTTCTCAGCTCACTCATTCATTGTTGTCACATTTGTTTTGCAATTATGGAGTCCTTGCTGCTGACTGAACTTGCTTGCAAATATTTCATTACCTAATTAAATAACATCATCAGTGCAAGCCATGAGAGGTTTGTTCTCTGTTTATACATACATACATATACATACACACACACACACACACACACACACACACACACATATATTTGTTTTCTGAGGTTTTCGTGGGTGTTTGTATGTAGGTCTTTGGTTATTTGGGTTTTCTCCCACGTAAAATTGGAAGTTTCTTGGCGACGTTTCGACGAAGTCTCATTCGTCATCTTCAGGCTTCAGCTTTGTGCTTCTGGAGCAATGTGTGATTGCAGCTGTTTCTTCCTTTTTAACTGCTAGTGGGGGTTTGAACTGATTGGGTGGGAGCTTGGTTGGGCTCTGATTGGATGGGGTTTTTTTGTGCTCTGATTGGCTGGGGGTGTGTCCTGTTTGGGTGAGGGCTTGGTTGTGCTCAGATTAGTCTGAGTTGCAGGGGATTTGAGCTGGTGAGCTGCATTGCTGTTGTTTGGCTTCATGTTCATGGTCGTGCTACATCTTCATAGTGGGTGTCAGTCTGCTGCATGTATGGATTGTTGCAGCTGCGGTCTGGCTTCTGGTCCTTGGTCGTGCTTCATGATCAGTGTGGGTTTGGGTCTGCCTTCTGGGTGGATGTGTGGTGGTGACATCCTGTGTGGACCTCATGAGTATGGGTCTGGTGTCATTCCTCATGTTAGGGACTCGTTTGTCAATAAGGGCAGGTTTCCAAATGGCTGGTAGGCAGGAGGTATCATCTCATTTGTTCATGCTGCGTGGGTGTTTTTCTATCTCGATGACTTCTCTGATTATTCTGTTGTTAAAGTGTTCAGTTTTGGCGATAGTTCTGGTCTTTTTAAAGTCAATATCGTGTCCTGTTGCTTTAAGGAGTTGGATTAGGGAAGAAGTTGGTTCCTCTTTTTTGACTGAGTTCTTGTGTTCTTCAATGCGTGCACTTATTCTTCTGTTGGTTTGTCCAATGTATGTGGTGGGGCAGGCGGTGCATGGGATTTCATATACTCCTTGATTTTCTAACTCAATTTTGTCTTTGGGGTTTCCTAGGATGGTGGATATTTTTCGGTTTGTGCAGAATGCTGTCTTGATGTTGTGTTTGTGGAGGATCTTGCTGATTCTGTCTGTGGTGCCTTTTATATATGGGAGGAGGGCTGTGCCGTTCTCTGTCTTGGATTTTAGTGGGGGGTTCTTTTTGGATTAGCTTGGTAATCTTATTTCTCTGGAATCCATTGGATGTTAGTACATTAGTGAGAGTGTGTAGTTCGGTTTTTAGGTGTTGTTCATCAGCTAAGCGTTTTGTTCTGGAGATGAGTGTCTTGGCTACGAAGTTGATCTGTGCTGGGTGGTGGTGTGAGAGTGCATGCAGATAGCGGTTTGTGTGTGTTTTCTTCTGGTAGATGGTGTGTCCTAGGGAGCCATTGGGTTTCCTGTAGTGTAGTGTAGTGTAGTGTAGTGTAGTGTAGGATCACATTTCTCCTAGAAGCACGAAGCTGTAAACACCTAGCCTGAAGATGACGAATGGGATTTCGTCGAAACGTCGCCAAGACACTTCCAATTTTACGCGGGAGAAAACCCAAATAACCAAAGACCTGTATGTGTGTGTGTATGTATGCATGTATGTGTATATATATATATATATATATATATATATATATATATATATATATATATATATATATATATATATAGAGAGAGAGAGAGAGAGAGAGAGAGAAACCAACACAGTTCTGGGCTGCATAAACAGAGGGATAGAATCAAGATCACCTGAAGTGTTAATACCATTTTCTAATGCCTTGGTAAGGCCACACTTGGAATACTGCATTCAGTTTTGGTCACCACGATGTAAAAAAGATGTTGAGACTCTGGAAAGAGTACAGAGAAGAGCAACAAAGATGATTAGGGGAATGGAGAATAAAACATATGAAGAACGGTTACATGAACTGGGCATGGCTAGTCTAGTGAAGAGAAGGACCAGAGGAGACAGAGATGACAGGGCAGCCAAAATGGGGCATGGCGGGGGGGGGGGGGGGGCTGTGCACAGCCTCCGTGCATCCCCGTTTTTCTCTGGACAGCCAAAACGGTGCACTGGGGGGGACGACATATGCATATGATTTTGGCCTGGACAGCCTCCTGCAACACTTTGTGAGCCAAAATGAATGCCCCCCACACTCCATTTTGGCCAGCAAAGTGCAGCAGGAGGCATCCATCCTATCTCTCCCTCCCTCCCCCACCAGGAGAGCTACAATGCTGACCAGGCACTCAAACAAATCCAATTTTGACACCCCTGGACATGTGAAGAAAACAGGATGGATAACCTTTCTTTTGGGCGGGGGGATTCTGAGAGCATTCCATGGATGCTCTCACAAAAATTTTGCTACAGTGGCTGACAAAAATACTCACTTATGTAAGAGTAACTATGGAACATACTATCATCTCTGGTGGACCTGTCCGGTGGCAAAACAATTCTGGGCTAAAATCAAAAAGTGGTTAGAGGAGATAATACAGGAATCAATAAAGAGAGAGCCAGAACAATTCTTATTAGGGGTCCCAACAGAAAACTATACAAATGATGCACAATATTTAATACTACACTTTTCTTCTTTATACTGTCACTGCTATTCTAATAGCAAATCCTTCATAAAAATTATTGTATTACATTCTTGATTCAATTATCTTTCCATTGATATATAATTTTATGGTACTACTCAAAAAAAAGTGGCGTTATTAGCTGGTTTTAGCAAATACACTCTTCTCAAAAGGTTTCCACAATTTTGGCCACTACTGTATATTTTAGTTGAGGCCTTTGTGGAGGATATTGTTTTCTGCTGTGGATAGTGGGGACTTAACATAACATAACATAACATAATAACAGAGTTGGAAGGGACCTTGGAGGTCTTCTAGTCCAACCCGCTGCCCAGGCAGGAAACCCTACACCATTTCAGACAAATGGCTATCCAACATTTTCTTAAAAATTTCCAGTGTTGGTGCATTCACAACTTCTGCAGGCAAGTTGTTCCACTTATTGATTGTTCTAACTGTCAGGAAATTTCTCCCTAGTTCTAAGTTTTATTTATATTTATTTATTTATTTATTTATTTATTTATTATATTTGTATACCGCCCTTCTCCCGAAGGACTCAGGGCGGTTCACAGCCAATAAAAAACACAATACATAGAATACAAATTAAAAACTATATAAAAAACTGATTCAATAACGGCCTAAAAATTTAGATACAATTTAAAACCCCATTTAAAACCCCCAATTAAAACCCATAAATTTAAAAAAACAACCCAGTCCTGCGCAGATGAATAAATGCGTTTTAAGCTCGCGACGAAGTTGCTTCTCTTCTTGATTAGTTTCCACCCATTGCTTCTTGTTCTACCCTCAGGTGCTTTGGAGAATAGTTTGATTCCTTCTTCTTCGTGGCAAACCCTGAGATATTGGAACACTGCTATCATGTCTCCCCTAGTCCTTCTTTTCATTAAACTAGACATACCCAGTTCCTGCAACCGTTCTTCATATGTTTTAGCCTCCAGTCCCCTAATCATCTTTGTTGCTCTTCTCTGCACTCTTTTTAGAGTCTCAACATCTTTTTTACATCGTGGCAACCAAAATTGAATGCAATATTCCAAGTGTGGCCTTACCAAGGCATTATAAAGTGGTATTAACACTTCACGTGATCTTGATTCTATCCCTCTGTTTATGCAGCCCAGAACTGTGTTGGCTTTTTTGGCAGCTGCTGCACACTGCTGACTCATATCTAAATGGTTGTCCACTAGGACTCCAAGATCCCTCTCACAGTTACTACTATTGAGCAAGGTACCACATATACAGTACCTGTGCATTTTTTTTTTTTGCCTAAATGTAGAACCTTACTTTTTTCACTGTTGAATTTCATTTTGTTAGTTAGCGCCCAATGTTCAAGTCTGTCAAGATCCTTCTGTATCCTGAGCCTATCTTCTGGAGTGTTGGCTATTCCTGCCAGCTTGGTGTCATCTGCAAATTTGATGAATTCCCCATCTATCCCCTCGTCCAAGTCATTGATGGAGATGTTGAAGAGTACTGGGCCTCAAACAGAGCCTTGGGGTACTCCACTGCATACTTCCCTCCATGTGGATGTAGTTCTATTGAGGACTACACGTTGAGTGCAGTTGGTCAGCCAGTTATAATCCATCTGGTGGTGGTGCTGTCTAACCCACATTTTTCTACTTTATCTAGTAGTAGGTTATGGTCTGCTTAAAAAAACAAAACTTGGGCATGTTTTCTACCCATTGGGTTCAGGAATCTCTTTGTTTCTGGGGTTTACCTTGAGCAGTTTGGTACGGAGTTTTGTTTTCCTTTTTTTCAGCTTGCCTCTGAGATGGAGTCTTGATAGTGGTTATCAGCATTTTTGAGTGTTAGGGAGTCGTGTTTTTTTCTTCTCTTCCCAGTTGCTCCTTGAGGTTATGTGATGATGTGCTAGTATGTGTTTAGTCCGAGGTGAGCATCCCCGATCATTAACCATATCATTTTTCACCCACTTGGCTGAGCTATTTTCCATCCAGCTGTGCAGCTTATTGGAGGTTGTACCTGACACTGGTGGGCAGGGCATGTGTGTCCTTGGCATCCAGGCAGAAAGAATAGTTGCTCCTTGGTGGTCTGTGGAGGTTTGCCTACGTGCAAATTTCTCCCATTTGCTGCTTTCTGAAGCATTTGACACCCATATGTATTTCCCACAGAAGAGAATAGCTGTCCACATCAGTGTTGAACTCTGGAATCCTTTATTCTTTCCAAGCTTGGTTGTTTGCTTGCAGATGTTTCATTACCTGACAAATTCATGATTGTTTGTTGGCTTTGTTGTGCGACATTTGTTTTATGAGATGAGCAGCTATGTAAATTTGAAACATTAAAACAAACTAATGGCATCATCGGCATGAGTGTGGGATTTTCCCCCTGCCTTTCCAGCATCCTGCTAATCCCTGACTTTCCAGCAGTCCGCACCTAGATAAGCAGGGTTTAATCCCAGGCAAACAATCAAGCAGAAAACTCTACCCTAATCAAGGATCTACCAAGGGGAAAAAACCACACCCCCTCCAAAACTGGTAGAGCCAACTACTGTATATAAACAATCTCCACATTTGTGTTCACTGATGATCCTACATACCAATAAAACATCTGCAAGCAAAGAACCAAATTCAAAGAGCATCAAGGACTCCTCAGTTCAAACATGAACTTCAGATATTAAGGAGCTACTTCAGTGTACTTCCTTCTTACTGGTCACTCATTTTTGAATTCAGCCCACATTCATTTAGCACCCATTTCTTCTCAACCCTTGCTTTGTTTTATCACAGAAACTCCTTAAGTATCTCATTCAAGCTGCACTTAACTTTTATGCTTCATCTCACATCCATACTTTCACTCCTATGTGATAATGTGGGTAGAAGCATTCCTTATATATATTATAAGGAATAGCAATAGCACTTAGATTTATATACTGCTTCACCACCCTCTCTAAATGGTTTACAGAGTCAGAATATTACCCCTAACAATCTGGGTCCACATATAAGCAGCATGCATTCCAAAATGTATTAGATAGATAATGATAGATAGATAGATAGATAGATAGATAGATAGATAGATAGATAGATAGATAGATAGATAGGCAGACAGACAGACAGACAGACAGACAGACAGACAGACAGACAGACAGATAATAGCAGTGGTGGGATTCAGCCAGTTCGCACCACTTTGGGAGAACTGGTTGTTAACTTTCTGAGCAGTTTGGTGAACTGGTTGTTGGAAGAAATCATTAGGGCAGAGAACCGGTTGTTAAATTATTTGAATCCCACCACTGGATGATAGATAGATAGATAGATAGATAGATAGATAGATAGATAGATAGATAGATAGATAGATAGATAGATAGATAGATGATTGACAGACAGACAGAAAGGGAGGGAGAGACAGACAGACAGACAGACAGATAGACAGAAAGGTAAGTAGGTAGGTAGGTAAGTAGATAAATAGACAGATGATTGACAGACAGATAGATAGACAGAAAGAGAGAGAGAAAGAGAGAGACAGAAAGAGAGAGAGAGAGGCAGACAGACAGATAGACAGACAGATAGACAGAAAGTTAGGTAGGTAGGTAGGTAGGTAGGTAGGTAGGTAGGTAGGTAGGTAGGTAGGTAGGTAGATAGATAGATAGATAGATAGATAGATAGATAGACAGACAGACAGATGATTGACAGACAGACAGACAGACAGACATTCTTATATATTTTGGCTGCAGCTGCCAATAAAGCCAATGAAGTCCTAGGCTGCATTAAGAGAGGGATAGAATCGATATCATATGAAGTGTTAATATTACTTTATAATGTCGTGGGAAGACCACAATGGAATATGCATCTTGAATGAGAAGCTAAATGTCTTCAAGGAAAAACAAAGTCCAGTTGCCTTTTGAAAAGCACCTTGGGATTTTTTATGAATAATAATTCATTCCAACAGATCATATTGTTATCCAAGATGTAGAAAGAGAACAATTTATTATCCTGTACATTTATTTCTGCACATTGCCTCAAGCCCCACTGACTATAAACAGGAATAGAATTTTGAGACAAGGATATAGGAAGAAATGTCACTAATACAAATAAATGAAAATGAATGACTCATTGTAGAATATGTTCTCCCTGTATAAACATCGCTACCCTGTAAGACTTAAAGTAATAACTACTAGTCACATCACACCATCTCGCCATCTCTAATTTTCTGAGCCTATAAACTCTTCTGTCTCTTTCCATTTCCAGTGAAATTCCCTCTTAATGGCCTTAAGGGGAAATGTAGGTTAGTGAGCATAGAAGGAGTTCTATTTAAATCCCACTATGATGATTTTTGGAAGGTAAAAATATTCCATTCAAAGAAGTACCTTGCATCAGTTTAGATCCTACACTCCATCATCAGCACCAATCTTGCAAGCATGTCTGACAGTTCCTTCAGATGGGCAATATAATCACAAATCTAAAAGTAACACAAGGAAGTATATAGTCCAACGGGGATGGTCTTCACAGGTTAACACCACACTGTTAATTGTTATCACACTGTGTTAACACCACACTGTTAACATTTTTTTTTCTTTTATAATGATCGAGTGTGCATAGAAGTAGCTCCCCGGGGTACCTGTTGCCTAAAACATTGATTCCTATTGGCCTGAAATAAATTGGGCATGCTAATTTAATTATGTAATGTTAATCTAAATACTCAATTCGAGCAAGTCTGGTGCCACTGTTCATTTCTTTTTCCTTCACTGTATGCAAAAGAGAGACTGAATGAAAGAGGAATGAACTAAAATAGAGACGGATAGATTCTTTTTGATTTGGAGAGTACCCTGGATATCAAAATGTGTGATCCTTAGTAACCATAATCAAACAGATCCCATGGATCCAACAAAACCACTTCCAGGAAGGCAGCTACCTTGAAAAATATGGAGCCACTCAGTGGTGGGTTTCAAAATTTTTTACTACTGGTTCTGTGGATGTGGCTTGGTGGGCGTGCCATGGCTTGGTAGGCATGGCAGGGGGAGGATACTGTAAAATCTCCATTCTGTCCCCAAACGAGTGGAAGGTTACTGCAAAATCCCAATTTCCTCCCAAACAGCTGGGACTTGGGAGGCAGAGAATAGATGGGGGCAGGGCCAGTCAGAATTTTTACTACCGGTTCTCCGAACTATTCAAAATTTCTGCTACCGGTTCTCCAGAACTGGTCAGAACCTGCTGAAACCCACCTCTGGAGCCATTTGAATAGAAACAAGGAAGGCCATGCAAGAACTAGGGCGAAACTTTTTAAGTAGGGAACAGCCAAGAACCCCAGTGTGACTGAGGTACACTAGAACAAATGATAACACATATAGTTTGAGAAAGTCTTGCCAGGAATACTGTACCTGGAATACAGCAACCAATTTTGATCACCAAGTACACAAAAGACGTTACGACGTTGAGAGCAACTTAGATGATCAAAGGCCTGCAGACTAAAACAGATGAAGAACGGTTGCAGGAATTGGGTTGGGCTAGTCTAAAGAAAAGAAGAGCTAGGGGTGACATGATAGCAGTGTTCCAGTAACTGAGGGGCTGCCACAAAGAAGAGGGGGTCAAATTATTCTCCAAAGCACCTGAAGACAGGACAAGCAACAATGGTTGGAAACGAATCAAAGAGATAAGCAACCTCAAATTAAGGAGAAACTTCCTAACCGTGAGGATGATTAACCAGTGAAACACTTGCCTTCAGAAATCGTGGGTGCTCCATCACTGGAGGTTTTTAAGAGGGGACTAGACAGCCACTTATCTGAAATGGTATAGGTTCTCCTGCTTGAGCAGGGTATTGGATTAGAAGACCTCCAAGGTCCCTTCCATCTCCTATTCCTGTGATGGCGAACCTGTGGCACGCGTGCCCAAAGTGGCACATGAAGCCATGTCGCCTGGTATGCGCAGTGTCGCCTGGTCCTCTTCCGGGTTTCTGGCGCACATGCGTGTGTGATGATCAATTGGCCTTTTTGCATGCAGCAGTACCAGAAACTAGGAGAGCTGGTCTTCCGTTTTCCTGCATGAGCATGCACGCCGGCCAGCTGATCGTCGTGTGCACAGGTGCACCAAAAACCCGGAAGAATAGCTGGCTGAAACTGGTTGTTCAGTAGCTGAAACCGGAAGCTCATTTTCAGGCACGCACATGCGCTCCGGGCAGCTCCTCTTCCAGGTTGCAGCCCAGATGGTGCATTCGGTGCTGAAAAGGTTCACCATCACTGTCCTATTCTATTCTATTCTATTCTATTCTATTCTATTCTATTCTATTCTATTCTATTCTACTCTACTCTACTCTACTCTACTCTACTCTACTCTACTCTACCCTACCCTATTTCAAAGCACCTGGGATGATCTCATCTCAGCCATACCAGAAGCAGTTAGATGAGTAGCTTCCATAGATATTGAACTGTAGAATCTATCCTATTGCAATTCTATGGCACCATATTATGGTGACTTTATCACAATTTTATTCTCATTCTCATTCAATATTTTATCTCATCTGTTATATTTGCCACCCACTTTACATACATGTGTTTGCTGATTCTTTATTTAAACTCATATTTGTGTTTGTACATATAATGAGATTTATTAGTTTGGCATATCAGAGATTGCATGGTCTCTACGGACGCTAAATAAAAATAAAGTGCCCTGGAGTTTTCCTTATCTTGAGGGAAGAAGATGGTTTATCTTTCTATTATTTGTGTTAAACAATCTCTTGGAGTGCTAGAAATAATGTTCCCCTAATCAAGATGAAAAATGGGAGGGAGGACAATCTATTTATCCATTTCCAACAGCTAAGGTGATTTTCATGGGTGAGCATGTGGATGTGTGTGTCTGCGTGTTCGATAAACAATGTGCCTTTTTAAAATTAAGGAGTATCAAATACTTATTGATTGAAGAGATTTTGGAGATCATCTAATCCAAATCTCTACCTCATGCAAAAATCCCTGACAGAAGACCACCCAACCTGTTTTTAAATATCTCCCATACCATCTATGTCCACAGGCTGTCACCCCTTTTGTCGGAATAAAGAAAGCAGAGTCCCAGTGTTGTGCCACAAACTCCATCCCTTTGGGGCACATGTGCAAAATCATGACACACGTAGAAACAGGGCAAGTCTTACACCAGAATGCCAAAACATTACAAAATGCACTACTTGCATTACACCTATCCTGCCCATCCACCTATATCTGATGCCTCTGATGATGAAAGTTATTATATCTCTTTGGAATTTCCTCTTCTTTTCTCTGGAGTAAACATATCCAACCTCTCTGATAATTCTTATAACAAGTAGTCCTGGACTTACAACCAGTTTGAAGTTAGGACGGACTTCTCCAGGGCTACTCACAACTTAGATTTGAAGTTCCAGCAACTGCCCCCTCCAGTCCAGGGGTGGTAATTCATTTACCTTTGCTACCGGTTTGCAAATGTGAGTGCGGTGCCTCAGGACCTTCCACGCATGCAAAAACTTGCATTAATGGGACGTGATGATGTCCGGACGGGTAGGTGGAGCCTCCTGCAGCCGCCCCTACCAGTTCACCCGAACCAGATCGAACCGGCTGAATACCATCATTGCTCCAGTCACAGGATTGTATTTTGGGTGTTTAGCAACTGGTTTACATTGATGTCTGTTTGCAGAATCCCACGGTCATATGGCCACAATTGATGACATTTTTTGCGGGACAGGAACTAACATTTACTTCCAGTTTCTGGCAAAAAAAAAAAAAAGCCCATTGAGGATAGTGCAGTCACTTAATGAACACTACAGAAAGGGATGTAAAATCAGGTATGATCATGTGGTGACCTGCTTAATGACCAACATCACTTATGACTGTGATTCCCAGCTCAATTACTGTCGTACATTGAAGAGTACCAGTTGTTGTCCTCCAGTGTTGCTCCTAATAAAAAATATCCTGCAGGCAGAATAGATTTTTCCCAGCCTTCCTTTGGTCCTAAAAATTTATTGAACAGTTTGTTCATTAATAGAATTGGTGTTGCTATAAACCAAGAAGAATGGTTTGCAAATTCTGCTCCAGAAGAACCAAAGGCAAGCTTTTTTCACCCAACAGTATATGCATTTCCCAAAGAAGTGATATCGCTTCAATGTGGCTTATAATTAGGCATTACAGATACAGACTGTGCACTATGACGATCACCATCTGTGCTAAAATATGTTTCTCCCAAAATAATCTACATTGTGCTAGAATTCCCTGTCAGAAAGTCTGGAAATCCTTTGATTAGTGAATCTACATTGATATTGTTTCCTTGAAAACTAGAAAACAGTCATCTTCGCTTGAACAAGGTTTTTGTTCCTGCAGTTTTGGTTAAGTAGGCAAACAGCATTTTGCTATCATATATAGGATGTTAATACTACTCATGATAATAATGAGTGTATATGAGGCCTTGGCAAAGGACTATTTCATTCGGTAATATTTATTTGTGTGGTGATTTTTGCTGTTTTAAACTTGTTTTTACATGTGGTAGGATAATAAGCTGTTCGGAATTAGTTAAGCACTGGAGTGGCATAGGAGTTTAGTAAAATAAAGGAATGTGTTGTATATGCATTTATTACATTATTATACAAATTTTCACATCTCATGAAAACACATGTATAGTTTGTCATCTTTTCTCTTTTTCTGGTATGAAAAGCAAAGGTGAGATATTTCTGACGGGGGAAATATGCAAACATCCCTGTCATATAAGAAGAGACATACTGTAATAAATATTCATAAAATGCTAACATGTAATGAATACATTCTGATGCCAAATAATACCAAGATTAAAATGCATCTTAATGTATGTCTAAGATAAATATGGTTGTGTGGGAAATATATCCGTCCGTCCGTCTATCTATCTATCTATCTATCTATCTATCTATCTATCTATCTATCTATCTATCTATCTATCTATCTATCTATCTATCTATCTATCTATCTCTACATATAGATAGATAGATAGATAGATAGATAGATAGATAGATAGATAGATAGATAGATAGATAGATAGATAGATAGATAGATAGATAGATAGATAGATAAATAGATAAATAGATAAATAGATAAATAGATAAATAGATAAATAGATAGAAGCTTCTGTTAATTAAAGATCTACATTACCAATGGAGATTGGTGATATCAGGAAATAGGCATTTTTTACTGAGGAACTTCGTGCATTCCCTCCGTTTCTGGAGGGAATTTTATAACAGTTTTGCACCACCTAGTTAACAAGTGACCTCTGCTGAGCTGCAAGCTGGCACCACTTCAAGATGTTATTGACATTTTGTCTGGTTGGACTTTGTCAGTTTATCTTCCCAACATATGCTTTCAGCATGAAGCTTTGTGTCTAGCTGCAAGGGGTTGGCAAGTAGCCTCAGCTGGAGCTAATTGATGGTGGTCAATAAAGCAGTCAGTGGAAGAGAATAGGAGAAGGAGCTTAGAATAGAATAACAGAGTTGGAAGGGACCTTGGAGGTCTTCTAGTCCAACCCCTAATTAGGCAGGAAACCCTACACCACTTCTGACAAATAGTTATCCAATCTCTTCTTAAAAACTTCCAGTGTTGGAGCATTTATAACTTCTGGAGGCAAGTTGTTCCCCTGGTTAATTGTTCTCACTGTCAGGAAAATTCTCCTTTGTTCTAGGTTGCTTCTCTCCTTGATTAGTTTCCACCCATTGCTTCTTGTCCTCAGTTGCTTTGGGGAATAGCTTGACTCCCTCTTCTTTGTGGCAGGTCCTGAGATATCAGAACACTGCTATCACATCACCCCTGGTCCTTCTTTTCATAAGACTAGACATATCCAGTTCCAGCAACCATCCTTTATGTGTTTTCTCTTTGAATAAGAGATCAAAGATTTACTTGTTTCAATCCCATCCCTCTCTATCATCCCTTGGGATTGAAGATCTATGGATAAGGTCCCTTGGATCCTAAAAGGTAGAAAAGAGGCACCAGGATTCATAGAGCCTGGAAGCTAAATTAATTTTTAAGCTCTCCCCATTTAAGCAATCTTTTAAGATGTTGGTGGTCATCAGTATATTACTTGTTAAGATATTTCCTAATTTGAGTGAAGTATTTCCTTGCTTGACATAGTGTAAGCCGCCCCGAGTCTTCCGAGAAGGGCGGGATATAAATGCAAATTTAAATTTTTTTTAAAAAAATCTCTTTGATGATTCCAGGAATGAATCTGTGTGTTTTCCCCCCACCCCTCTTCTTCTATTTCTTGCATGCACTTTCTAGCTTTATAATCTTTGTAAATTATCTCTAACTTAACCACCTTTTTAAAGAATTCTCTGAAATATGTCAAACATTATGAAGTGTTCTCCCAGATGGTCTTCTCTGGCTATTTCCACCTCCCTTTCTCTCCCCCCACCACTCCCTCCATTTTATTTTATTCATTTTCCTGCATATATTTGTTCTCATGAGATGCCCCGATTCCTACATCATGTTTCCAAATCTAAGATACATATTTCATGAAGACATTACTGTAAGGTATTGAAAGTATTTTCATAGAACATTCCTTCAGAGCTCCAAGATCCCTTTCTTACTTAGCGATACTAGCTGAAACATTTTTTTATTGGATATACCTGGTGCATTTCTTCATCCAGTGTTTATCACTTTGTAAGATTCTTGCTGTTTGTCTCCAAATGTATATTTTTCTCCTTGGATACTTTGACAGACTGCAATATGTGTTCATTGCCTACTTTTAATCTCGATCTGATAATGCTGCCTCTTGCCATAGTGGATTGGCTAATGGATGAGATGCCAAATTGGGATTGCTCCAACCTAGATAGAACCTCTGGAAATAGTTTTATCCTTATCTAGGCTATGGATAATCAGACATATTTTCTGTTTGATTCTTGGCGATGGAATAAGGAGGTTCTTCAGCTCTTGTCGGCTTTCCTTTGCAAGCCAGTTTAAAAGTTGGGATATTAGGTGCTAATATTCTGGTTATGTTTCAATTCAGAGGTGGAGCCTATGGATTTTGTATTGATGCTTAACGTAACATAATAACAAAGTTGGAAGGGACCTTGGAGGTCTTCTAGTCCAACCCCCTGCCCAGGCAGGAAACTCTACACCATTTTAGACAAATAGCTATCCAACATTTTCTTAAAAATTTCCAATGTTGGAGCATTCACAACTTCTGCAGGCAAGTTGTTCCACTTATTAATTGTTCTAACTGTCAGGAAGTTTCTCCTTAGTTCTAAATTGCTTCTCTCCTTGATTAGTTTCCACCCATCGCTTCTTGTTCTACCATCATGTGCTTTGGAGAATAGTTTGACTCACTCTTCTTTGTGGCAACCCCTGAGATATTGGAACACTGCTATCAAATATAAACTGATATATAATATATAAATATTATATATAAAATATAATATATATATATAAATATATATAAATATATTATTATATTATATTATATATTTTATATATATATAAAAATATAACAGCAGACTGACACCCACTATGAAGATGTAGCACGACCACGAACACGAAGACAAACAACAGCAATGCAGTTCACCAGCTCAAATCCCCCTGCAACTCAGACTAATCTGAGCACAACCAAGCCCCCACCCAAACAGGACACACCCCCAGCCAATCAGAGCACAAAAAAACCCCCAGCCAATCAGAGCACAGCTAAGCTCCCACCCAATCAGTTCAAACCCCCACTAGCAGTTAAAAAGGAAGAAACAGCTGCAGTCATACATTGCTCCCAGAAGCACGAAGCTGAAGCCTGAAGATGACAAATGAGACTTTGTCAAAACGTTGCCAAGACACTTCCAATTTTACGCGGGAGAAAACCCAAATAATCAAAGACCTACATAAAAATATAACATATATATAAAATATAAATAGTATATATAAAATATAAACTGAGAGCATATGCACCAAGACAAATTCCTTGTGTGTCCAATCACACTTGGCCAATAAAAATTCTATTCTATTCTATTCTATCATGTCTCCCCTAGTCCTTCTTTTCATTAAACTAGACATACCCAGTTCCTGCAACCGTTCTTCATATGTTTTAGCCTCCAGTCTCCTAATCATTTTGTTGCTCTTCTCTGCACTCTTTCTAGAGTCTCAACATCTTTTTTATATCGTGGCAACCAAAACTGAATGCAATATTCCAAGCGTGGCCTTACCAAGGCATTATAAAGTGGTATTAACACTTCACGTGATCTTGATTCTATCCCTCTATTTATGCAGCCCAGAACTGTGTTGGCTTTTTTGGCAGCTGCTGCACACTGCTGGCTCATATCTAAATGGTTGTCCACTAGGACTCCAAGATCCCTCTCACAGTTTGATTGATTATGTGCCATCAACTGTGTGTCAATTCCTAGAAATATCTGTATTCATGTGCATGTTGTATACTTTTATTGTTGTTGTTGTTCAATTGATAAACCATTTCTGACCCTTAGGGACCCTATGGACCATAACACGCTAGCTCCCCCTTCCTCCACTGTCTTCCAGAGTATGCCCAGATTTATTTTCATTGCGTCAATGACCCAATCTAAACCATCTCATCCTCTGCCATCCTCTTCTCCTTTTGCCTTCACCATTTCCCAACAGCAGGGTCTTGTCCAAGGAGTCCTCTTTTCTCATTTGGTGGCCAAAGTATTTCAGTTTCAGCTTCAGCATCTGTCCTTCCAAAGAACAGTCAGGGTTGATTCAATCAATCAATCAATCAGAATAGAGCTAGAAGGGATTTTGGAGGTCTTCTAGTCCAACCCCCTGCTCAAGCAGGAGACTACTTCAGACAAATGACTGTCCAGTCGCTTTTTAAAGACCTCCAGTGATGAAGCCCTTTAGGATTGGCTGATTTGAGCTCCTTACAGTCCAAGGGACTCTCAAGAGTTTTTTTCCAGCACCACAATTTGAAAGCATCAATTGTTCAGCGGTTGGCATTCCTTATGGTCCAAGTTGCACAGCCATAAATTACTACAGCCATAAAATACTACAGTACTATTACTATTGTATAGCTTTGACTGTACAGACTGTTGTTCTGTTGTATCCCAAGGCAGCATCTAATCCCTGACAAAATAATCCTTCTAAAACCATGATTTCATAACACCTGGTAAACCTGACAGTTCCTTCTGTCTTAGCTGGTCTGTCACATGAAACACACGCTATCTTGGAATTACTAGAATAGAATAGAATAGAATAGAATAGAATAGAATTGGAAGGGACCTTCCAATTAGATTATAATATAACAACAGAGTTGGAAGGGACCTTGGAGGCCTTGTAGTCAAACCCCCTGCTTAGGCAGGAAACCCTACACCACTTCAGATAAATGGTTATCCAACATCTTCTTAAAAATTTCCAGTGTTGGAACATTCAAAACTTCTGGAAGCCAATTGTTCCACTGATTAATTGTTCTAACTGTCAGGAAATTTCTCCTTAATTCTAAGTTGCTTCTCTCCTTGATTAGTTTCCACCCATTGCTTCTTGTTCTACCCTCATGTGCTTTGGAGAATAGCCTGACTCCCTCTTCTTTGTGGCAACCCCTGAGATTTTGGAACACTGCTATCATGTCATCCCTAGTCCTTCTTTTCATTAAACTAGACATACCCAATTCCTGCAACGGTTCTTCATATGTTTTAGCCTTCAGTCTCCTAATCATCTTTGTTGCTCTTCTCTGCACAGAGTTTAAAACTCTGATTGGCTATGATAACAGAGGAATTCTCACTCTGCAGTGGGATACTAATATAATTTTCCTACATCTAACTCTTATATTTCTCTGCTTCTCTCAACAGCTTCAGATCAACTGCTTTGATCTCAGTGGAATAGCTTTATTTCCAAGAGCCAGGAACTCATTATCTGAAAACATTCTTTCTAGGAAACAGAGGGTCCTAGAAGTACCATTTGCTCTTAACCTCTTTCTTGATGTCCATCAGACTTCCTGCTTCACCTGCCTTTTAACTAGGTAGCTAGATAAATAGTTAGAATGTACACATAGTGTATATCTGTCTATTCATGCATATGGGGAAGCTACATTTGTATTTGGACACATTTTGTCCAAATGTGAGATTTTGTAATTGATAATGGACAAGCCATTCCATCAGCCATCCTGAACTCCTGACATATTCTCATAATTCCACGTGTGCCTACCAGCCTGAAAGAAGGTTGAGGATCATTGGCTTTATTTTTGAAATATGCTAAATAAGGCCTACCGTATATACTCGAGTATAAGCCGAGTTTTTCAGCACGTTTTTTGTGCTGAAAAGCGCCCCCTCGGCTTATACTCGAGTCTACGTCTTGATGTACTTCGGGAACCCCGCACAGGAGACGCCAAAGAGGCGGCGAGATCGTCCGGCGGGATTTGCCCAAGGCTGAGCAGTTCGCCGCGCGGACCTGAGCCAAGCCGGTCGCAGTCCAGCCGAACGGTGAAAGCGACATGCCGGCGCGCTCCGCTTTCACCGTTCGGCTGGACTGGGACCGCTTGCTCGGGTCGCAGTAACTCCGCCAGGCTGTGCGCGAAGAAACCATTTAAAAGCCCGCCAGGGCTTTCTTTCTTCTCCTCCGTGCTTCAAGTTGGGCTTTTAAATGGTTTCTTGGCGGCACAGCCTGGCGGGAGTTACTGCGGACCGAGCCAAGCCGGTCGCAGTCCAGCCGAACGGTGAAAGCGGGCGGCGCCGGCATGTCGCTTTCACCGTTCGGCTGGACTGGGACCGCTTGCTCGGGTCCGCAGTAACTCCCGCCAGGCTGTGCCGCGAAGAAACCATTTAAAAGCCCGCCAGGCTTTCTCTTCTCCTCCGTGCTTCAGAAGTTGGACTTTTAAATGGTTTCTTCGCGCACAGCCTGGCGGGAGTTACTGCGACCCGAGCCAAGCCGGTCGCAGTCCAGCCGAACGGTGAAAGCGGAGTGGCGCCGGCATGTCGCTTTCACCGCTCGCTGGACTGCGACCGGCTTGGCTCGGTCCCAGCGGCGGGCGGGGAGCCGACTTTGGCCCTTTAGCAAGGAGGAAGGTGGGAGGCGGAGCTGCCGGCTGTGGCGCCCGCTGAGCCGCCGCCGCCGCCGCCTGGAAGAGGAGGAGGTGACCTTCACGCTGGAGAGGGTGGGGATGGGGGTTGAGGGGCGTGCAAGAGGAGCGAGCGTGGAGGAAGAGGAGGAGGCGACGGCCCCGCCGACAGCGCTTCTAAGATCAGCCCACGCTCAGAAGAGGGAAAGGCAGCGAGTGGGTGGGTGGCTGGGACGGGACCCCCACCACAAACACACACACAGCCGGTCGGACGGCGCGGTTCCTTTCTCTGCTCTCTCTCGCTCTGCGTCAAGGTGCTGGAAGGGGGCGGAGAGCGAAACAGCAGCAGGAGCAGCCGCGCCGCCGCTTCCTCCTCCTCCTCCTCGTTTCGTGGCGGGCTGCTTCCAAGTCTGGAAATCTGTTTTGGGAAGTGGTGGTGCAGCGCGGCAGTTCAGCCCTGTCGGCCGGGGGAAGGAGGCGGTGGATCGGATTCTCGCGCCACACC
The DNA here is from genome assembly GCF_028640845.1 of Ahaetulla prasina. Classification (NCBI taxonomy): domain Eukaryota; kingdom Metazoa; phylum Chordata; class Lepidosauria; order Squamata; family Colubridae; genus Ahaetulla; species Ahaetulla prasina. Next base: position 286,810,297 of record NC_080540.1, on the reverse strand, counting down.
GAAGTCGGCTGGAAAGCTTGCTGCTTCTTCTTCTTTTTTGCTTCTCTCCCCCCCCCACACCCCTCTTTTCGGCTCTCTTGCAACGTTGCTGCAGCTCCTCGGCTCCTTTTTCCGGCCCCCCCGCAGGCCCGAGCCTCTGCTCCCGCTTGAATACTAAAAAAAAATAAAAGCGCAGAAGAGCAGGCGCCGCTTTTGGTGTCCGCGTCCTGTCGCCGCCCGGCAGGACGCGTTTAAAAAGGCGGGGAGTTGAAAAGAGCCTGCCCCTTCGGGCAACCCCAACATCCATTCCAGAGCCGCTAAAAGAGCGGCTGCTTGGCCCGCCCTGGTTGGGGAACGGGCACAAAAAAAGGGTCCCTGGTGACCCAGAATTCATCCTAGCCCCATTGACTGGCCCCTTTGACTCGATAGGATTTAGCTGACGGATTGTTAAACAGCGCTGACCTTTCTTCTGGGGAGAGAAGTCACCTAATAAATATTGGGAGGTGTTTTCAAGGAAACATAGGGGTCCACCTTCTGCCCACAAGAAATGTAGGGAAATGCCACCATTCCCAGCCTTCTGAGCACATCAGCTTATCCTGGCAGAGGATGAGGAAAGTCGCATTTCAAAGCCTTTGGAAATCACCAGCTTGGAAAAAGCTAAATTATGTAGGGCTATTCAGCTACAACTTCGTGTTTAGGTTTTGTCTTTTGAAGCGAGATAATGATAGCTAGCTAGCTAGCTAATTAGATAGATAGATAGATAGATAGATAGATAGATAGATAGATAGATAGATAGATAGATAGATAGATAGATAGATAGATAGATAGATTAGAAAGAAAACAGAACAAAAAAACAGAATAATAGAGTTGGAAGGGACCTTGGAGGTCTTCTAGTCTAACCCCTGCTTACGCAGGAAACCTTATACCACTTCAAATGCTTATCCAATATCTTCTTAAAAACTTCCAGTGTTAGAGCATTCACAACTTCTGGAGGCAAGTTGTTCCACTGGTTAATTGTTCTAACTGTCAGGAAATTTCTCCTTAGTTCTAGGTTGCTTCTCTCCTTGATTAGTTTCCACCCATGCTTCTTGTCCTGCCCTCAGGTGCTTTGGAGAATAGTTTGATTCCCCTTCTTTGTGGCAGCCCTGAGATATTGGAATGTTCCTATCATGTCACCCCTAAACTAGACATACCCAGTTCACATGCCCGTGAGACGCCTTGCTTGCATGTCACACACACGCACCGCTCGCTGGGAAAAAAAAGGATGGAAGGAAGGAAGGAAGGAAGGATGGATTGATGGATGGAGGCGACCGCTTTGAAGCGCAACCCTTCTCCCGCAACTAAGGGGGTCAATGTTTTCCCCAATCCTAGGGTGTGGGAAACAGTCATTCTTTCTTCCCCTAGTCTCTCCGAGATCGCACTGCAGCGCCCATCATCCCCAGCCGGCAATCTGAGCTCGTGCCATCGATGTGGTCCTTGAACTTCCTCCTTGTTTCTAACCCAGCCTAGGATGGCGGCGTGGAGGGTATGGTGGTGGTAAACGACCAGGAGAAAGCTTTCGCTCTTTTCGAGAGGTCCTCTTGGAAGGCTGCCTTGGAAAGGGAAAGTGGGAGGGGCAGAGATTTCTCCTCAAGGTCCCCTTGGAAGGCTGGGTTGGAAAGGGAAAGTGGGAGGGGCAGAGATTTCTTCCTCTCGGGTCCCCTTGGAAGGCTGGGTTGGAAAGGGAAAGTGGGGAGGGGGCAGAGATTTCTTCCTCGGGTCCTTCTAGAGTCCTTGAGAAACTGATATCATACAAGGTTAATAAATTATACTCCTCCTCCTCATTGATGAGTTTTTCATCCTGAAATTGATTGAAACATTGTACCATCATATGCTGCCATAGTATAGTGTTAACAACATCTGTAAAGATGATATATGAGCATGACACTAAGTTTTTCTATATTTCCCTTTATTGAAAAACTTCCATCATGCTTCTTTCTGAAAACAAAGGTCATTATAATATACCTCATTATATATTTGATTTGATGATATTTCAGTTAATAAATACCATTTAAGGTGTTAAGCTTCCTTTCTTTTTCAGCAGCAAAGTGAATTACAACTTTAAAGAACTTTATTACTTTATATTCATTTATTTTAAGTATAGATTTTAGATTTTTAAACAAATATGTTTAGAGCTTTTATATCTTTCAAGTTATTCAAATTATCCCCTCAGCAGGTATATAATGGCATCCAATTCCAATATCATGTTGGGGCTTTTGAGCAAGGGAGGAGGAACGCGAGCACCACCTTTCGCGCTGGCATTCCGGGATTTCCCTTTGTTTAGAGCTGGGAATCCTCCTTCCCCCTTTTGCACTTTTATTGTTTTTCGTTCAAATAAATATTCATGTTATTTTACTTGGCTCTATCTTTATTTTTTACATTGACCAGTAGCTGCCTCATTTCCCACCCTCGGCTTATACTCGAGTCAATAGTTTTTCCCAGTTTTTTGTGGTAAAATTAGGTGCCTCGGCTTATATTTGGGTCGGCTTATACTCGAGTATATACGGTATATCCCTGGTGGTTTCATAGCTGTTAGAATATTTATTGATTTTGAAAGCTGAAGCCCACAATATATGTGTGTGTCTGTGTGTTTGTGTGTAGCTAGCTAGCTAGCTAGATTAGAGAGAGAGAGAGAGAAGGATAGGTAGGTAGGTAGGTAGGTTGATCAATAGATAGATAGATAGATAGATGGATGGATGGATGAATGGATGTAGAGGTAGAGGTAGAGATAGAGGTAGAGGTAGAGATAGATAGAGATAGAGATAGAGATAGAGATAGAGATAGAGATAGAGATAGAGATAGAGATAGAGATAGAGATAGAGTTAGATAGAGATAGAGATAGAGATAGAGATAAGGAGGAGGGTTGGTAGCTCTGCATAATCATCCAGTTTCAAAGCTTAAAGACCATGCAATATATCAAGTGCTTATCAATGTATACAGGCCTGGCATATAGGTAGTTCTCAACTTAGGACACAATACAAACCAGTATTTATGTTGCTAAACAAGGTGATCATTAAGTGAATCATACCTGATTTTACAATTTTTTTTCTCATGATTATTAAGCTAATCATTAAAGTTGTTAAGTGAATCACATGATCCAGCTTCCCCTTCCCCTTTGCTTGCTGGAAGCTGGCTGGGAAGATTATAAATGGTGATCCCATGGCCCTGGGGCAGTGTGACTATTGTAGATATGTACCTGACGGTTACCAAGCAGTCAAATTTTAACCACGTCACTGTGAGGATTGTTTGGAAGCTCAAGGAGAATTTGTAAGCCCCCTTTGTTAGTGCCATGGTAGCTTTGAACAGATGCTAAACCAATGGTTGTAAGTTGAGGACTACCTATATTATCCTATATGCTGCCCTTAATTCTTGATTCTATTCCAGCCTGGAACATCTTCCTCATATCAGTCATCTAATAAAAAGAATGATTTACCATACAAAACCATTTTTATTAAATTTCTCCATGCAGCCTAAAAGATGCATAGATTAGGTGATGATTAAGCCTAACTTGGTATGATACTGCTGCATAAGGCATCTAAGAATCATCATCTCAGATGCATCTAAGCATCTAAAAAGGCATCTAAAAAGACAGATATTGTCTTTTTTCCTCCCAAATGGCATCTTAATAGAGCAATGGGGGTTGATGGGAATAATCCACTTGATAAATTGCCCTTAAAGTAGAATTTGGGATCACAGCCATTTGGGGTCCATTATATAGGTGAGTGTCCTTCCCCAAGATAGGATAAAGTTTGATCATTTTTTAAAATTTATTTATTTTGTCAAGCATGTATAAGATAACAGATATAAGTATAAACATGATTATGAATACGTGAAATGGATACGAATAAATGGGGACATTAGGACAGGGATGGAAGGCACGCTGGTGCACTTATGCACGCCCCCTACAGACCTCTTAGGAATGGGGTGAGGTCAACAGTAGCCAGTTTTAGGTTAAAATTTTGGGGATTTTGGGATGAAACCACAGAGTCAGGTAGTGCATTCCAAGCGTTGATCACTCTGTTGCTGAAGTCGTATTTTCTGCAATCTAGTTTGGAGCTGTTTACCTTGAGTTTGTATCTATTGTGTGCTCGTGTATTGTTGCAGTTGAAGCTGAAGTAGTCGTTGACAGGTAGGACATTGTAGCATATAATTTTGTGTGCTACGCTTAGGTCAGACCGAAGGTAGTCTGTAGTTCTAAGTTGTCTAAGCCTGTTGTTCTTGATCAGTTTAGGCTGAAATTTTACTCGGGCAAAGGGAATAAATGTAATCAATCCCTCACTGCATCCATTGAGTACTATGAGAAATAAGATCATTATTTAAGAAACTGGGGCATTTTGACTTTTCTCTCCTACCTTCTTCCTCTCCTGAACAGAAAGCGTGCTACTCATAGCGCTGGCAAAAGAAAGGGCAGCCAGAAAGATCTGAGGCCTCCAGATCTTTGGATACACCATGAAGAGATGGAAATGAAGAACATTGAAAAGCCGTCAGGTTCTGATCCACCGGGAAGAGTCTCACCAATCAAGAGCTGTCAAGAAATCACTCCAGGCAGCCACAGCCAATCTGAAACGCAGATGGGCAGCAAGAGTGCCCCACAGTCTGGTAATATTGCTTCTTACCATATGTAAAAAAGCACTGTACAGCACAGGTTCACACCCATATACAATCCCTAATGAATTCCAGGGAAACATCATGCGAGAAGCAATTATGGAATTTCATCCACAAGTGTGCCTCAAGATGGGATGTGGTAGGCATTGTGTGAAAAACACAACCTAAGCACCAGTTCAGGTTTATTGGCTCCTCATAGTGGTCAGATAAGGGGGAAAAATGTGATGTTTTTGATGCCAAATATATACGGTAGGTTTGATGGCAAGTAATATTGCACTAATCTTGCTAGCAACACATGGCAGAGGGAACATTCCACAAGACATTAATTCATAAGATTTTGTTGTTGACGATGGCCTATTGATTAGTCTCTGGATATGTTCTGTATTGTGTTTAAGGTTTCTGTATGTTTTTACGTTCTTGTGTGTCTCTAGCTATAAATGTTATAAATGCAGGATTGGTAGCTTTTTTTTCAAGCTTAGGCTTCCCGCCAATCGTGGTCAAAGTCATAGCCTGACTGAATGAAGTCACTGCTGATACTGTCACCACCATATTTATCTCTCCAACCAACCTCATTAGTAAACATCATTCAAGCATGTATGCACTCCAGTGGTGGGTTTCAAATTTTTTTACTACCGGTTCTGTGGCCGTGGCTTGGTGGCCGTGGCTTGGTGGGTAAAATCTCCACTCCCACCCCATTCCAGGGGAAGGATACTATAAAATCTCCATTCCCTCCCCAATCCAGGGGAAGGTTACTGCAAAATCCCCATTTCCTACTGATCAGCTGGGACTTGGGAGGCAGAGAATGGATGGGGGCAGGGCCAGTCAGAATTTTTACTACCGGTTCTCCGAACTATTCAAATTTTCCGCTACCGGTTCTCCAGAACTGGTCAGAACCTGCTGAAACCCATCTCTGATGCACTCCCTTATTTAAACACACTTATTCACACCACTTTTATTATTTTTATTATTATTATTTAAACTCTCGACCACTTTTATTATTTTTATTTATTTTTTATTCCGTTTCTATATCCACCCATCTCAACCAAGTAACTCTGGGTGGCTTACAATTCTAACACTATAAAACCATTTCAACAATACAAAACAATAAAAACATCCATAACAAGTACATAGATAACCAAGTAGTATTTAAGCTTTAGCTTAAATTGGTCTTTAGCACATTCTGAGTCCTGGGCCTGGACACATAGCCAGGTTTTTAAAGCCTTATGAAAGGCCAACCAGGTTCATTCTAATCTCTGGTTAAGATAATCTCCAATTATCCTCTAAATTTTACTTAATCACTGACACCTCAAGGCCCGAAGATACAAATTTCTTTAAAGTACATAGCTGCCTGGACCTTGGGCATTGCAGAAATAGGACATTCTACAAGATGCTGAGACTCTAGAAAGAGTGCAGAGAAGAGCAACAAAGATGATTAGGGGACTGGAGGCTAAAACATATGAAGAACGGTTGCAGGAACTGGGTATGTCTAGTTTAATAAAAAGAAGAACTAGGGGAGACATGATAGCAGTGTTCCAATATCTCAGGGGTTGCCACAAAGAAGAGGGAGACGGGCTGTTCTCCAAAGCACCCGAGAGTAGAACAAGAAGGAATGGGTGGAAACTGATCAAGGAAAGAAGCAACTTAGAACTAAGGAGAAATTTCCTGACAGTTAGAACAATTAATAAGTTGAACGACTTGCTTGCAGAAGTTGTGAATGCTCCAACACTGGAAATTTTTAAGAAAATGTTGGATAACCATCTGACTGAGATGGTGTAGGGTTTCCTGCCTGGGCAGGGGGTTGGACTAGAAGGCCTCCAAGGTCCCTTCCAACTCTGTTGTTATATTGTAATCTAATTCTATTCTATTCTATTCTATTCTATTCTATTCTATTCTATTCTATTCTACTCTAGTTAGTCTAGTCTAGTCTAGTCTAGTCTATTAGCTAAAAGTAGCCCTGAGATTGGTTCAGTTCAAAGATCTTCCTAGGCCAGCATCTATCACACTGGCCAAACAGATACTGTATATCAGAAGTTCAAAAACAGGTGAATGATGGCCCTCTTCCTCTGTTCCTCCTAGCAACTTTGTGAGTAAAAGTTTTGGGTGTGGCGTGGATCTCAGGCAGGTTATTTATCTAGTATCTTTTCATGACTTAAGATCTCAAGCTTTGGATTCCTGTTGGATAGGTAATTTTTTCCTACCTAGATTACATTTGAATTGGATCTCAGATATTTAAAATAGCACATTTTTTTCATAATCATTAGTAAATATTAGATATGAAATCTACAGAGAGGTCAATTCAAAGCAAAACTCTTAAATAAACAATTACAATCAGATTTTCTTCTGCAATTCTAATGCTCACAAAATCAGTAATTGCTATTTCAGATATAAACAGGGATGTTTATATTAGGGTTTAATATAGATAATAATGAGTATAGCAAATCAGTGTAATTCCAGATATTTATACTTGTTTGTATGTGGAACTAAAGCTTCTCATTTTATGCTATTAATTTGCCAAATCTTCCACCATAGACCATAATCCTGGCATTAGAGTTTGATCTGAAGTTATATATATATATATATATATATATATATATATATATATATATATATATATATATATATATATATATATATATATATATATATAGGTCTTTGGTTGTTCGGGTTTTCTCCCGTGTAAAATTGGAAGTGTCTTGGCGACGTTTCGACGAAGTCTCATTCGTCATCTTCAGGCTTCAGCTTCGTGCTTCTGGGAGCAATGTGTGATCGCAGCTGTTTCTTCCTTTTAACTGCTAGTGGGGATTTGAACTGATTGGGTGGGAGCTTGGCTGTGCTCTGATTGGATGGGGGTTTTTCTGTGCTCTGATTGGCTGGGGGTGTGTCCTGTGTTGGTGGGGGCTTGGTTGTGCTCAGTCTAATCTGTGCTGCAGGGGGATTTGAGCTGGTGAGCTGCACTGCTGCTGTTTGGCTTCGTGTTCGTGGTCGTGCTACATCTTCGTAGTGGGTGTCAGTCTGCTGCATGTATGGATTGGAGGGGTTTGAAGTGGCTAATGTTGCAGCTGCGGTCTGGCTTCTGGTCCTTGGTCGTGCTTCCTGATCAGTGTGGGTTTGGGTGTGCTTTCTGGGTGGATGTGTGGTGGTGACATCCTGTGTGGACCTCGTGAGTGTGGGTCTGGTGTCATTCCTCGTGTTAGGGACACGTTTGTCAATAAGGGCAGGTTTCAAATGGCTGGTAGGCGGAGGTATCATCTCGTTTGTTCATGCTGTGTGGGCGTTTTCTATCTCGATGGCTTCTCTGATTATTCTGTTGTTAAAGTGTTCAGTTTTGGCGATAGTTCTGGTCTTTTTAAAGTCAATATCGTGTCCTGTGACTTTAAAGTGTTGGACCAGGAAGAAGTTGGTTCCTCTTTTGAATGAGTTCTTGTGTTCTTCAATCGTGCACTTATTCTTCTGTTGGTTTGTCCAATGTATGTGGTGGGGCAGGCGGTGCATGGGATTTCATATACTCCTTGATTTTCTAACTCAATTTTGTCTTTGGGGTTTCTTAGGATGGTGGATATTTTTGGTTTGTGCAGAATGCTGTCTTGATGTTATGTTTGTGGAGGATCTTGCTGATTCTGTCTGTGGTGCCTTTTATATATGGGAGGAGGGCTGTGCCATTTTCTTGCTCTCTGTCTTGGGTTTTAGTGGGGGTTCTTTTGGATTAGTTTGGTAATCTTATTTCTCTGGAATCCATTGGATGTTAGTACGTTTGTGAGAGTGTGTAGTTCGGTTTTAGGTGTTGTTCATCAGCTAAGCATTTTGTTCTAGAGATGAGTGTCTTGGCTACGGAGTTGATCTGTGCTGGGTGGTGGTGTGAGAGTGCATGCAGATAGCGGTTTGTGTGTGTTTTCTTCTGGTAGATGGTGTGTCCTAGGGAGCCATTGGGTTTCTTGTAGACTAAGACATCTAGGAAGGGAAGTTGGTTGTTAACTTCTGTTTCCATGGTGAACTGTATTTTGGGGTGTAGGCTATTGAGGTGTGTGAGGAAGTTTTCAAGTTTTTCTTTCCCGTGTGGCCAGATTATGAAGGTGGCGCTCACGATCTGAGCCAGAGTTTGGGTTTGTGATCAGATTTTTCTAGTGCTTGGGTTTCAAAGTGTTCCATGTAGAGGTTGGCAATGACAGGTGAGAGGGGTGATCCCATGGGTGCGCCTTCTATTTGTTTGTATTTTTGTCCGTTATAGATGAAGTATGTGTTGGATAGGCAGTGGTTGGTCAGATCTAGTATGTGTTTGGGGGGGTTATATTTGTTTTGGATAGCTGAACCGCTATCTGCATGCACTCTCACACCACCACCCAGCACAGATCAACTCCGTAGCCAAGACACTCATCTCTAGAACAAAATGCTTAGCTGATGAACAACACCTAAAAACCGAACTACACACTCTCACAAACGTACTAACATCCAATGGATTCCAGAGAAATAAGATTACCAAACTAATCCAAAAAGAACCCCCCACTAAAACCCAAGACAGAGAGCAAGAAAATGGCACAGCCCTCCATATATAAAAGGCACCACAGACAGAATCAGCATGATCCTCCACAAACATAACATCAAGACAGCATTCTGCACAAACCAAAAAATATCCACCATCCTAAGAAACCCCAAAGACAAAATTGAGTTAGAAAATCAAGGAGTATATGAAATCCCATGCACCGCCTGCCCCACCACATACATTGGACAAACCAACAGAAGAATAAGTGCACGATTGAAGAACACAAGAACTCATTCAAAAGAGGAACCAACTTCTTCCTGGTCCAACACTTTAAAGCCACAGGACACGATATTGACTTTAAAAAGACCAGAACTATCGCCAAAACTGAACACTTAACAACAGGATAATCAGAGAAGCCATCGAGATAGAAAAACGTCCACACAGCATGAACAAACGAGATGATACCTCCCGCCTACCAGCCATTTGGAAACCTGCCCCTATTGACAAACGTGTCCCTAACACGAGGAATGACACCAGACTCACACTCACGAGGTCCACACAGGATGTCACCACCACACATCCACCCAGAAAGCACACCCAAACCCACACTGATCAGGAAGCACGACCAAGGACCAGAAGCCAGACCGCAGCTGCAACATTAGCCACTTCAAACCCCTCCAATCCATACATGCAGCAGACTGACACCCACTACGAAGATGTAGCACGCACCACGAACACGAAGCCAAACAGCAGCAGTGCAGCTCACCAGCTCAAATCCCCTGCAGCACAGATTAGACTGAGCACAACCAAGCCCCCACCAACACAGGACACACCCCCAGCCAATCAGAGCACAGAAAAACCCCCATCCAATCAGAGCACAGCCAAGCTCCCACCCAATCAGTTCAAATCCCCACTAGCAGTTAAAAGGAAGAAACAGCTGCGATCACACATTGCTACCAGAAGCACGGTTGAAGCCTGAAGATGACGAATGAGACTGTCAAACGCCGCCAAGACACTTCCAATTTTACACGGAGAAAACCCAACAACCAAAGACCTATATACAAACACCGTGAAAACCTCAGAAAACAAATATTGCACCTCACGGGAGGAAATCCACCATCTGACCAGGACCTATGAAAAACTAGAAGTCCAAAGAGCTTCCATTTTATGTGACCTCGCATTCCTACGAAACTGCCGCGATGAAAATTTAATCCCCAAATGCTTCCAATTGAAATTCCACTCCAACTCTGCAGCCACCAAACGCATCCTAAAAAGAACAGAATTGGCCTTAATCAGAAATGAACTTCACACAAAAAGATTCCTCCTAGATCAAATCAACAAAGATCTCCTCACACTTCACCTCAAACTCAGCAACAAGATGCACCCGCACTTTGGGACAAATCAAACAACTTGCCGCCTGAGAGCGAAACACAGACCACCCTCAAGACAGACACGACACCAACAAACTCAAGACTACAAGAACGCCAGAAAACAAACCCTCCACCCTCACAGCAACACATGAAACAAACAGTGCATAACATCTCAGATAGGATCCTCACCAAAGCTGAAACCGATGTCCTTTCCAAAGGATTCAACTTTGCAGTCACTCCCAAATACATCCCCACTGAGACCATTATATGGAGTTGAAACCAGCCTGACCAAAATCAACCCCGATGACGCTAACAAAATCAGACTCGAAATCACCAACATCCTCTGCAGCAGCAAGCCACCCAAAAGCAACTTACCCAAAGAGGAACAGACAGCACTACTTAACCTGAAAAAAGATACCAGCATAATAATCCTACCAGCAGACAAGGGCAACGCCACGGTGGTTATGAACACATCTGACTACCAAACCAAATTAACCAACCTACTCCAAGACCCTGCATACAAGCCCCTAAAACAGACCCCACCACCTACCTAGAAAAACCACTAGATCCAAAATAAAAGCCTCCCCATCAGCGAAGAAATCCAACAAAGAATCATTCCCAGAGAGAAATCATCCAGATGCCCTAAGCTCTACGGCCTCCCAAGATACACAAAGAAGGAACCCCACTCAGACCCATAGTCAGCTCCATAGGCTCACCTCTACAAAACCTAGCCAAATTTCTCGCCAAACAACTACAGCCCTATGCAGAATCCATCGCCTCACACGTAAAAACTCATTCCAGTTCATAGAGATCATAAAGAAACAAAACTTACAGCCCAGCGACCTACTCGTGAGCTTTGATGTCATATCCTCTTCACCCAAGTCCCAATCAAAGAAGCCTTGACAGCTATCCAAAACAAATATAACCCCCCCAAGCACATACTAGATCTGACCAACCACTGCCTATCCAACACATACTTCATCTATAACGGACAAAATACAAACAAATAGAAGGCGCACCCATGGGATCACCCTCTCACCTGTCATTGCCAACCTCTACATGGAACACTTTGAAACCCAAGCACTAGAAAAATCTGATCACAAACCCAAACTCTGGCTCAGATACGTAGACGACACCTTCATAATCTGGCCACACGGGAAAGAAAAACTTGAAAACTTCCTCACACACCTCAATAGCCTACACCCCAAAATACAGTTCACCATGGAAACAGGAGTTAACAACCAACTTCCTTCCTAGATGTCTTAGTCTACAAGAAACCCAATGGCTCCCTAGGACACACCATCTACCAGAAGAAAACACACACAAACCGCTATCTGCATGCACTCTCACACCACCACCCAGCACAGATCAACTCCGTAGCCAAGACACTCATCTCTAGAACAAAATGCTTAGCTGATGAACAACACCTAAAACCGAACTACACACTCTCACAAACGTACTAACATCCAATGGATTCCAGAGAAATAAGATTACCAAACTAATCCAAAAGAACCCCCACTAAAACCCAAGACAGAGAGCAAGAAAATGGCACAGCCCTCCTCCCATATATAAAAGGCACCACAGACAGAATCAGCAAGATCCTCCACAAACATAACATCAAGACAGCATTCTGCACAAACCAAAAAATATCCACCATCCTAAGAAACCCCAAAGACAAAATTGAGTTAGAAAATCAAGGAGTATATGAAATCCCATGCACCGCCTGCCCCACCACATACATTGGACAAACCAACAGGAGAATAAGTGCACGCATTGAAGAACACAAGAACTCATTCAAAAAAGAGGAACCAACTTCTTCCCTGGTCCAACACTTTAAAGTCACAGGACACGATATTGACTTTAAAAAGACCAGAACTATCGCCAAAACTGAACACTTTAACAACAGAATAATCAGAGAAGCCATCGAGATAGAAAAACGCCCACACAGCATGAACAAACGAGATGATACCTCCGCCTACCAGCCATTTGGAAACCTGCCCTTATTGACAAACGTGTCCCTAACACGAGGAATGACACCAGACCCACACTCACGAGGTCCACACAGGATGTCACCACCACACATCCACCCAGAAAGCACACCCAAACCCACACTGATCAGGAAGCACGACCAAGGACCAGAAGCCAGACCGCAGCTGCAACATTAGCCACTTCAAACCCCTCCAATCCATACATGCAGCAGACTGACACCCACTACGAAGATGTAGCACGACCACGAACACGAAGCCAAACAGCAGCAGTGCAGCTCACCAGCTCAAATCCCCCTGCAGCACAGATTAGACTGAGCACAACCAAGCCCCCACCAACACAGGACACACCCCAGCCAATCAGAGCACAGAAAACCCCATCCAATCAGAGCACAGCCAAGCTCCCACCCAATCAGTTCAAACCCCACTAGCAGTTAAAAGGAAGAAACAGCTGCGATCACACATTGCTCCCAGAAGCACGAAGCTGAAGCCTGAAGATGACGAATGAGACTTCGTCGAAACGCCGCCAAGACACTTCCAATTTTACACGGGAGAAAACCCGAACAACCAAAGACCTATATACAAACACCCGTGAAAACCTCAGAAAACAAATATATATATATATATATATATATATATATATATATATATATATATATATATATATATATATATATATATTTAAAATGTTTTATGTATGCAACCCTATTAAAATCTTGAAATATGATATAATTTCATCCTAAGATTTTATTCTTGAATGTACTGCTGAAGTTATCAGGGTTCATTTGTGCAGTAAATGACTTCAAGTAACTGGAGATCATATGTTGCCTTTCAAATGCTCTCCTGAGGGTATCTGCCCATTCAATTAGATTAGAATCAGACTACAATAGAGCTGGAAGGGACCTTGGAGATTTTCTGGTCCAACCCCTGCTCAAGCGGGAGATCCAGTGGTGGGATTCAGCCAGTTCGCACCACTTTGGGAGAACCAGTTGTTAACTTTCTGAGCAGTTTGGCGAACTGGTTGTTGGAAAAAATCATTAGGGCAGAGAACCGGTTGTTAAATTATTTGAATCCCACCACTGAGGAGATCCTACACCATTTCAGACAAGTGGCCGTCCAGTCTCTTCTTAAAAGCCTCCAGTGATGAAGCACTTACAACTTCTGAAGGCAAAACTGTTCCGCTGGTTAATTGTCCTCACTGTAAGGAAGTTTCTCCTTAATCCCAGGTTGCTTCTCTCCTTGATTAGTTTCCATCCATTGTTACTTTTTCTGACCTCTGGTGCTTTAGAAAATAAATTGTCCCCCTCCTCTTTGTGGCAGCTTCTCAGATACTAGATACTACCATCTGTCATTCCCCCCCCCACACCCACAAAATTCCTTCTTTTCTCTAGACTAGCTAAACCCAATCTTGCAATTAAGACTAGGTAGAGTGGATATGCTCCAAGTCCCTTGCACCAGGCCTTGTCTTGCTTTAGATTTGAACCTTCTCAAGTTAGAAGTCCTCAAGGCTTGGGTGAGCTGCAGTCCCACTTGTCTTTGTCTTGAGTTATCCTGTGGTGAGTTCTTCCATGGCAAGTTGGGCTTGGCAAGTCTGCTGGGGCGAGTCGACAATGGTGAGACTGCCAGGGCGAGTCAGCCATGGCAAGTGTCCTGCACCAGTCTTAGTGCTCCATGAATTGATGAAAGTTGGACACTGGAAGAATAAAGTTGAAACCTTGAGATTAAAGAGAATAGGTATAGATATAGGGGCTGTGGTAGCTCAGGCTGGTAAGAAGCCTGTTATTAGAACACAGCAGCCTGCAATTATTGCAGGTTCAAGCCCGGCCCAAGGTTGACTCAGCCTTCCATCCTTTATAAGGTAGGTAAAATGAGGACCCAGATTGTTGGGGCGGGCAATAAGTTGACTTTGTAAATATACGAATAGAATGAGACTATTGCCTTATACACTGTAAGCCGCCCTGAGTCTTCGGAGAAGGGCGGGATATAAATGTAAACCAAAAAAATATATAGTCTGGGCCTCTAATTTATTTTTCTTCCTTTCATTTTGTATTTGCTTTTATTGTCCACTTTTTATTGCCATAGTTAGTGACTCAGTGTTGTGTGCTACAAGATGGATGACTTTTTCTTTTCTTCCTAGAATTTCCCCACAAGTGCAGGATTCATTTCCCCCCCCAGATCCATTGGTAGCAACAGGATTTGATGGAATGACTTGTCACCTGACCCTGACATTGCAGGCTGAGAGAGTGCCTGGCTTTCACAGCTAAGTCAGGACTAGCACTCCCAGAATCCTGGTTTCTAGGCTTGGGGGGAAATATTTAAATAAATGAATAAATAAAATCACACCAAATGTCAAATGCTGACTGGACCAAATAATTAGCATATGAAAATATGATGGTTCTTGCCGTGAATTTTTTTCCACGAGCTATAAGGAAGTCTAGTCACAAACTATATTTTTGAAAGACGATCAGCATTTCTGCAAAGTACTTTCCACTGGAGCTACAAGGAGACATGACTAAGCTGTGACACAAATTTACAAGTGGAATTAGCATTCAAAGTCAATTCTGAGAAAATGAGAAGCAATTCATTTGATTCCAAAGTGGCCCTTAATATTTTCTATGCTACTATTAAGAAGGGATGTTGATTGAGTCCCTCACTTTTTAAATTGGAAGCTATGACAAAACATGTCCATTTATCTTTCCACGGGCTGGGAAGCAAGGAGCCAAACAACTTGTATTTGAATTTTATTTAGTCCTTTAAAGCATTTATATAGCCGCTCATCTTACGCTCATGCATTTAAGCTTTGCTTTGTTTTCTTTCAGTTCCTGACACAGAAGAAGTTGGAAGCAGCATATCCACATTGGAACGTTCACTTGCAGCTCGACGAGCAACGCGTGCCAAGCTCATGATTCCTATGGACTCACAACCCAGCAATCCTTGTAAGCTTAACATCTACCCTAATATTCAAACAGGAATTCCATTGTGTTGTCATGTTGTTAGATAACTCTCTTCATTCAGTTGGATAAATAGAGTGGCGCGGTGGCCTAGAGGTGGAGCTCTCGCCTAACAATCAGGAGGCTGTGAGTTTGATCCTAGGTGGAGGCAGATATTTCTCTCTCTGGGCACGTTGAGAATATATCTCCTGAATATAACTCCACATTGGTGTCAAGAAGGGCATCTGGCCAGTAAACACTCAGTTCCATTCAGTTGCCCAGACTCCACATCGCAAGGGATTATTATGGGGTCATTAAAAGAAGATGACGATTCAGTTTGATAAATAGACATGTTTACATGGAAGTCTTCTCCTACACAGTTGTTTCTACCTGCTTGCATCTTGAATGGAGATTGTACCCTAACTCATGTTGGTGAGTGAAGTACAATTGATGGATATATAGTATGGAGCCATCAACGGTCTTAATTGCCCACAGCAACAACATTCACCTAAAAAGGGATTATGCCTAGAAATGCTACAATGGGAATATCAGCCACTATGATTGATTAGAGTCAGTTTAGTGTAGTGGTTAAGGTGCTGGCCTAGAAACTAGTAGACTGTGCGCTAGTCCCTCCTTAGCTATGAAAGCTGGCTGGGTGACTTTGGACCGATCACCAGGAGACTGTGAGATCTAGTCCCACTTTAGGCATGAAAGCTGACTAATCCACCTCACAGAGTTTTTGTGGGGGGAAGGATAGAGTATTATGCATGTTACCACCTTGAGTTACTTAATAAAGCTGGGATACAAATCTAATATAATAATAAATTATCTGCAGGCATTTTTCAAGGTTTCCAAATATTTTTGGCTATCTGAGATACAGAAAAAAGTATCTCAGATAGCCAAAAAAGGGGTTGAGAAAATCCAAGCATATATGTTAAAACTCATCTTCTAGAGCAAGAGTGTCAAATTTGTGGCCCACGGGAGAGATGCGTCACATGCTGGCCATGCCCACACATGGTTTAGCAAAGAGTGGGGGGAATGTTGTGATATGTCACGTGATGACGTGAGTTTGACACCCCTGTTCTAGAATAACAGAATAATTGAGTTTAAAGTTTTTTAGTCCAACCCAAGCAGGAGACCCTATATCATTTCAGACAAATGGCTGTCCATTCTCTTGTTAAAAAAACTCCAGTGTTGTAGCATCCACAGCATCTGGTGGCAAGCTGTTCCACTAATAGTCAGAACATTGCTCCTTAGTTCTAGGCTGGTTCTCTTCTTGATTAGTTTCCATCCATTGCTTCTTGTCCTGCCTTCAGGTGCTTCAACACTTCAACAATATCTGGCATTTACAAGGATGGTGAATGCAGGTTGGTTATTCACCACACAGCCACTAAAAAAAAAAAGCAAAGAAAACACCTCCCGAATTATTTGGAAAAGCTGTTAGTGCTGGATAAAGCATAAAAGAGAGGCAGCTTTCGCTTTTAATTATTATCTGTATTAAGGATCACTTGATTTAAGTCTCTTATTGAAACAATGAAATAAGGCATTCAGGTTGGTAAGAACAGTTTCCTCAGGTATTGATTGTTTTAATAAGATAACCAAAAAGCCTTCCACTAACCCACAAAGACAAAATTGTTTTAAAATTGGTTGAGACAACTGGTGATCTACTAGCCAACTGTGCAATTGCTTCTTATACACCGTGGCCGAAACACTTTTTACGTTACTGGAAGTGAATTGTAAGCAGGGTTTTGGGTTTTTTTCCCAATTCTGCTTTGGGATTATTGATAGGTATGATAGAAAAACAACGTTTTATAGAAATAGAGATATTAAAAAAAAAACTTACAGTATGCATTGGGCCAATCTTCTTAATCTGATCCCTTCTTACACATTTCTGGAAAGTGTAGTTGGAGAGAGTAGTGTGCTTAAGCAGCCACAACTTTGCCAGATTTCAACCCCACAGGTTCCCCTTGGACTTGGATTTTGGACACATACTGTATGTTAGTCCATTTGAGATATTTTGATTTAAAAATTGTTATTTTATGATAAACCATTTTGTACCAATTGAAGGTTACAAGGTATCAAACAAGACACAAGAATTTTAGTAGTATATCCAGTGGTGGGTTGCTACTGGTTCGCCCCAGTTCAGGCGAACCGGTAGCAGTGGCAGCAGGAGGCTCCACCCATCTGCCCGGACGTCATCAAATACGCATGCGCAGAAGTGGCGTGTGCGCACGAGTGAACCGGTAGGAAAGATAGATGAAACCCATCACTGAGTATATCGATATGGGAAGGAAAGGCCTCCATGCTTCTGCCCTGGATTTCCTGCCAGTTGCACCAACAAACTTTAATTTGCTCTGCAGCTCACAACATGAACTAATAGTAACAAGCTTGAAATCAATAGCTCACAGTGGAAATTTTGAATTAAGTGGGGAAAAAAGCAGAGGACATGCAAGCCAGCAGCATATTTTTATAAAATTGTGCAAAATAACTTTGAAAAATGATCGAAACATTCAGCTTTCACCCAAACACCATCGAAAAGACTACCCAGATGTGAAACAAGTGGCATATTCACTCAAAGGATTCGAAAAGGGACAGCCTAGAAATCCAATCTGCTTCGCTAGTTTATAATTGTTTTGTAACAGCAGAACTGGTAATTGGACAATATGAATTTGTGACTTCGTTCACTTCTGCCACCATAAATCAGCTGGGCTACCACTGAGCCTGTCACGAGAGGTGGCTTATTTATCCATTTGTCAAGTAGAAGGCCCAGAGCTAATCTGAAGACAGCTGTCAGTTATTTTAATGACATGATCTGATTCCTTTTCTGTGCATGTACACACATACACTCAGATGTGCAAATGCTTTATCAAAAAGAATTAATCATCTTGTTTGTTCTTCGAAATAAGTCTTTATGTACCATCGTTTCAAAGGGCATGGTATGAATATTTATTCGCAGTACTTGTGCTTCTGCCTTTCAAAAAAAAAAAGCCCACAATTCTCTAGACCGTGGGTGTCAAACTCAATTTCATTGAGGGCCCCATCAGGGTTGTGTATGACCTCAGGGGCAGTGGTGAAATCCAGTTTTTTTTACTACCAGTTCTGTGGGCATGGCTTGGTGGGCATGGCAGGGGAAGGATACTGTAAAATCCCCTTTCCTTCCCCACTCCAGGGGAAGGATATTGCAAAATCCCCATTCCCATCCCATTCTGGGGCCAGCCAGAAGTGGTATTTGCCAATTCTCTGAACTACTCAAAATTTCCGCTACCGGTTCTCCAAACTGCTCAAAATTTCTGCTATCGGTTCTCCAGAACCTGCTGGATTTCACCCCTGCTCAGGGGAGCTGGGTGTGTGTGACCGGGGGTGGGTGGGTTAATGGCCAGCTTGATGTCACTCATGTCGGGGGCACCTGTGGTGTCCTGAGTGCTCTGCCAGTGAAAACGGGCTCCCAAGCTCTATTTTCAGCTGTGACGGCCTCCTGCAACCCTCTGCCAGTGAAAAGTGAGCATGTGGCCCCCTCTGAGCTTCATTTTCTCTGGCAGAGGGCTGCAGAAGGGTGCCACAGCCAAAAACGAAGCCTGGGAGGACTGCAGACGGCCCTCTCAAGCTCCATTTTCACTGGCGGAGGCACCATGGGCCAGTCTTTCACTGTTTCAAGGATGGCCCTGGGGGCCAGATCTAAGCACCCGGGGGCCTTGAGTTTGACACCCCTGCTCTAGACAATTTGTCCTTGAATTTAGCGGCAGGGGAAGAATCCCAGCCTTCCTTCTCTTTTGGAAATGCAGATGGCAAAAAAAGAGAGGAAGTAGATCCATTAGATCAGGGGTCTCCAACCTTGGCAACTTTTAAGACTTATGGACTTCAACTCCCAGAATTCCTCAGCCAGCTTTGCTGGCTGAGGGACTCTGGGAGTTGAAGTCCACAAGTCTTAAAGGGACCAACGTTGGAGACCCCTGCATTAGAATACATTCAGACTAGGAGTACTTGGCAAAGAATACCATCAAGTGTTGTAGTCATCTCATGTGAGTATAAATGCTGCATTTTCACCAATCAGTTCAATAGGTTACGAACCTAATAATCATTGTCATGTTAGCTGAGGGAAAGGACCTGACTGGAAGTGTCGTTAAATTAATTTCACAGCACAAATAAAATGTGCTTAAAATTTTGACTCCCAACCATTTGAGCAAGATTGCCCCGATTTTAATATACATCTGATGAGCAATTATTATTTGTTCAGTATTACAAAACACCAGGAATTCTTTTTTTGGACTAGTGTCTTGGAGGTACCGATCTGGCCCCTGAATTAAGAACAAAATTATATCTCCTTGAAATAGATGGAAATAAATGTATAATTTTGCTGCTATCAGTAAGTAGAGGTACCTCAGGGGTCCTTAAAACTTTTTGCCATCAAAACTCATTTTAGTGTAATCTTAATGTACAAACCTACCCTAAAAATCCAAACACCAAAATGAACACAAATGAACAACAACAACAAAAAGCAATACGATGAAAATCTGGGGAAGGTAGATTTATTGTAATTTATTTTGTCTTGCAATACAATTACAATATATATACTAATTGATTGTAAATCCATCTTTGCACCTCCTTTGGACTTTGTTTGCACCTCCCTAAGAGAGATACACCTCACAGTTTGGAAACTACAGAGATAGAACTACTATTTGATTGACTGCTACTTCAAAACTTTGCTGGCTCTTGTTGGGGAAGTTAACACTACTAGACTTGATCATTCTAATTTTGCTCTACATGGAGCAAGATATATTTACAGTGGTACCTCAATAGCTCTTGGGGCCTTGACAATAAGTTGAAAAAGAATAACAGAATAACAGAGTTGGACAGGTCCTTGGAGGTCTTCTAGTCCAACTTCTTGCTTCAACAGGAGCTATACCATGTCAGACCAATAGTTGTCCATTCTCTCCTTAAAAACCACTAGTGTTGGAGCACCCACAATTTATGAAAGCAAGTGTTCCACTGATTAATTGTTCTTATTGTCAGGAAATTTCTTCTTAGTTCTAGTTGGAACTAGGTTGGAGTTGATGGCACATAATTAATTTCAACTAAATTTCAACACAAGGGATATTAATAGATTTAAACTCAATGTAATTCGCTCTAATCTTAATTGTAGGAAATATGACTTCTGCAATAGAGTAGTAAATGTCTGGACCACTCTACCTCATCCTGTTGTTAGTCTCTCTAATCCCCATACCTTTTACCTTAAACTGTCTACCATGGACCTTTCATGTTTCTTAAGAGAGCACCAGCGTGCCTATCATCCCTGTCCTACTGTTCCCAATTATATGTAATCTTTCTATGTGTTTATGGCCATGTTTTGCCTATTTATATCCTTTTTTTGTGCCAATTTTTTTTCATATATCCATGTCTACTGTATGTTTATGCTGTTACTTGTTTCCTTGCACTTGTTGACAAATCAGTCAATCAATCAATCTTTGGCTATGACCCAATCGTAAGCATCAACAGCCAGTTGATTAGACTGATATTCATTTGGACAAATAGAGTTATTGTAGTTGTTTTTATTACTATTATTCTTCGAGGCAGAAATGAAAACGCCCAGCTGGGATAGTAGATGCAACTTGTGCCAA
The DNA here is from genome assembly GCF_028640845.1 of Ahaetulla prasina. Classification (NCBI taxonomy): domain Eukaryota; kingdom Metazoa; phylum Chordata; class Lepidosauria; order Squamata; family Colubridae; genus Ahaetulla; species Ahaetulla prasina. Next base: position 286,789,297 of record NC_080540.1, on the reverse strand, counting down.
ACTATGTATTGAAACAGTTGATCATACATTAAATGAATACAGCAAAATCGCATAGCTTAGTTTAAAAAAGGGCATTAAGAAGTTGGGTAAGTACTGCACTGACTTTTATGTTAGAAGTGCCAATTAACAGTCAATAAGAATTACTGGAAGCATGAAATCACATATAAAGTCCTTGGAAATGACACCAAAAGTTATGGGATTTTAAAATTCAAACCAACTGATACCTAGAACAGACCATACTTTATTCCTGAACCCATTACAGGGGACAGTAATGTTGAAGACAAGGAATTGGAAAGGTTACAAAATACAAAAATCTGCAAATAGGGACAGGAAAAATGGGAAGAAAATGCTACCGATGCCAATTATTGTTGGGATAATAGATGCTGTTTCACAAAGACCTGGGATGGTTTTGGACTGCTTAAATTAGGAAAAACTCTTAACTCCAACTAAACAAAATCACAAATGAGTATTTCAAAATTAGGTACCACTTTCATGATTCTCAAATCCTTGAGTAGCTCTGAAATTATGAAGAAAAAAACTGGTCAACATTGACTATGATTCTTGATTAGTAAAACCGGAGTTTAATGTGTTGTGATATTAATTAAAATAATTACTCTAGCTCTAGCAAAAAGTCGGTAGAGATTCTCAGTCATCCAGGTCATGGTTGTCCCAAAGATGCTTTTTCAAGAGGCACATGGACTTTCTTGTTTTTCTTTTTGAAAATGTTCCACTTCTCATCCAAGAAGCTTCTTCAGCTCTGACAGAATAGTGGGGAATGGAAGGATTTATATTCCTTGCAGACAACTAGTCATTTGCATCATTTTAGAGGATCATTGAAGCACTTGGAGGTTTATCTGTGTCCTCAGGGTCACCTGAGTAGTGTTGGGAATATACATCCTTCCATTCCCCACTATCCTGTCAGAGCTGAAGAAGCTTCTTGGATAAGAAGTGAAACGTCATCAAAAAAAAAAAAAAAAGAACTAGAAAGTCCAATTGCCTCCTGCAAAAGCACCTTTGAGTCTAACACTAGCAGTTTGAGACTTTCCTTCATTAATATCAACCAGGCTGCATACTTTTTTAGTTATATCTCTGCCAAGAGTAGATTTAAGCATCATAAGTTCTAAAAATATTTATTTATTTATAAATGAATGAATGAATGAATGAATGAATGAATGAATGAATGAATGAATGAACAGATTCTCCTCTTCCCACCCCACTGTTCTCACTGAATTTGTTATTGAAAGTAGATGGGGAATTGCTTTACACATTGTAAAGCTGAGTGTGATGTTCTTGCACTTTTGTTGCGATGAAGCATTTAATGTATCTTCTCCATGCGGGTGTAGGTGCTGTGACTATGTCAATTATTTTCCACCTCCTTGACTGTTAGGAATTAGAAAAACCATTAAGTATCTATGAAGTTAAAAGGTTGCCCTATTAAACTTTGCTCTTGGCCAAGTAAGGAATGGCAGAGAAACAAGTCATACCTGTCAAAGAAGCCCTGTGTGAATCTGACCATTTTTATTAGCTTTTATCCATTCCATATAGTGCCTTCTGACGTCATGCATTTACAAATAATTGAGTTGCCCTTTGTATATTCTGCTCTGTTCCTGCCCTGCCTTTACATTGCCTAATATAAATGTTGGATCTGGCAAGAGACATTCTCTTTGCCCTTTTGGATAAACTTACTGAGTGTCAAAATTTCATAAGTATCTAAAAATTCTCTTCAGTTATCTTTGAAAATCCTCATTTCTCTGAGTTATGTGATGCCTTCCTTTGGGCATAAAAGAATATAAAAGTCGATATACTGGGAGAGAAATAGTAGCAATAGCACTTAGACTTATCTACCACTTCATAATGCCTTGCAGCCCCTCGAAGCAGCTTACAGAGTCAGCATATTGCCCTCAACAATCAGTCTCCATGAATCTGTTGCACTAGCAATAGCACTTAGACCAGTGGTTCTCAACCTTTATAGTGCTGCAACCCCTTTAATACAATTCCCCATGATGTGGCAACCCCAACCATAAAATTATTTTCGTTTTGAATTTATTGCGCCTGAAGCCGTATTGGCTATCGATCTGAACTGCTTGTGATTCCTTGAGGACAGAGGCATTAAAGCGGAGACTCCTCCCCTATTAAGTTTATCGTGCTTGAAGCCAGATTAGGCTAGCGATTGGGAATGATTGCAGCTGGCTTGAGTGGGAGACATCAGAGCAAAGATTTCTCTCTTTTTTAATTCATCATGTCTGAAGCTGAATTCGGCTGGCAATTTGAAGATCCTGCAGCTGGCTTGTAGAGTCAACCATTGGAGCGCGATTCTTCGACTCACAAGTATACTTCCCATATTTCCGATGGTCTTAGGCGACCCCTGGCAAATCGTCATTCGACCCCCAATGGGGTCCTGACCCACAGGTTGAGAACCGCTGACTTAGACTCATGTACAGTGCTTTTACAGCCCTCTCTAAGCAGCTTACAGAGTCAGCCATTTGCCCCCAACAATTTGGGTCCTCATATTACCAACCTTGGAAGGTTGGAAGGCTGAGTCAGCCTTGAGCCTTGTGAGATTCGATCTGCCAAACTGCAGTCAGACGGCAGTCAGCAGAAGTCGCCTGCAGTACTGCACTCTAACCACTGCGCCACCAAGCAATAGCAATGCAAATGCCATTACTGAGGGAGACTTGGGAATTTCCCTTGGGAAATTTTTGGATCCTCTTTCCTGCTGGAGAAATTATGAAAAGCTCTGCACTCAAATTCTCTCCCCAAAAGTCTGGTGTAAAGTTTTGAAATGCCATTTGTGCCTGGTTCCTGGGAATTTGGGTCATAGAGTTTTCTACCAGCATTACCAATGAATGTAACATGAATATAATTTTCATCTCTGGAACTCTATTCTGCAGAGGACACAATGCTAAATTACAAATTTTCAAAGAAGATCTTTCTCTGTTTCTAGGCCATCCCACCAAATGGAAGTTTCTCTCTTCCAAGTGCCTTTTATATTTGGGAGATGTTATCTTGTAGCAGACTCACAATTTGAAGCTTAACAGAGAATAGTTTGCACATATTTGTGTTATCCTTCTTCTCTAATCGTTGTGCCTTTCTAGAGGAACTATGTTTGATATTTTTAACTATAGTTTTACTCAAAGCTAAAACTGCCTAAAGAACTGCCTTTGTATTACAGAAGTGGAACTGAATGGATGTACTTATTCAGAAAACGTAAACATTAGTTTCTTCTTAACAATTTTAGCAGCAACACAGTAATAACAATACTCATAAAACACTTATCATAATACACAGTAATGGGAGACAAACCAATAAACTGATTTGCCCTTGAGTGCAGTGGCCGTATTATTAGCGATAATAGTTTGCATAACTATATCACAGTGACCCTGAAATGATTATGGATATCAAATAAAAATAAACTTTTTTTAAAAAAAAAACCATAATGCTACTTTCAGATCGGAATAATTGAAATGCACTTCACCTCCCAGTCTCTCTCTTTTTTCTGCTGTCTGAGAGGTAACTGAAGTATGTACTGCTCTAATTCTGACAGACCAACATGGAGAAATAAAGTAAAGCAATGAAACATGATAGTTGCCTTTCGCTCCCCTTTTTTTTTAAAAAAAAGAAAGAAAATTAATCTCATACTTTAAATTTATTCTCTTGCAATCGTCATTGATTTGATAGCACTTGGGTATCTTCCAATTACTAGCTGCCATTAAATCACACTTTGCTCTTAATTTGGAGGACATTTTCAATGAGAAATAAACACTAATTGATCAGTTTTTATAATAAATAGCATCAACTTCATCTGTGACTTAATCCATCATGTGTCTCTTTCTTTTAAATAGTTGAGTTTACTTTGATGTCATAGTTTAGATTTATTTTCTTCAAGGCAGCAGAGTAGTGGTAGCTGGAATCTCTAAAATCATAATTACGTTTCTGTCAAATGGCAGGTTGCGAGTCCTCACCCAATGCCAGCCTGACAAAAATAGCACCTTCCCCCATAAAACCACAATATTTATCAGCTTCCCCGCACATCACTGATATTAGCCAATTTGTTCCAGTGATTAAGGCACCGGTGTAGAAAACCAAGAGACTATGAGTTTTAGTTCATCCCGAGGCATGAAAACCAGCTAGGTGACTTTGAGCCCATCACCAGGAGACTGAGAGTTCTAGTCCTGCCTTAGCTATGAAAGCCAGATGCGTAACCCTTTTTCAGGCTACTCACCTCACAGGGTTGCTCTTGTGGAGAAAATATGAGGAAGCAGGAATATTAGTTATGTTCATTGCCTTCTGGAAAAATTCTGAAAAATTCTCCTCCCAGTTTCTGGGATAAACGTCTGTGTTTCCATAATGATGTTGATGAGCACAAGTGACCGGATTCCATTTTTCTCTCCAGCTGTTGTCAGTGCCATCCCAGTGCCAACACTAGAAAGTGCCCAGTATCCAGGAATCCTGCCATCCCCAACCTGTGGATATCCACACCCTCAGTTTACTCTCCGTCCTGTGCCATTCCCGACACTTACAGTTGAACGGACCTTTGGAACAGGGAGAAGTAAGTAGAGTCTTGCTTGATTCTAACTTCAGTACTGGGGAGAAATAGGTAAGACACAGAAACCACAAGACAATCTGTCTCAAAAACTGATTGAGACGGAGATGGCCCCTTCCCTGAACCATCGGAACAGGTGGAAGAAGAGGAAGGAACAGCCTTGCATTTGGCGGTAAGTGCTTATTTTGGAGATGGGAAGGCCAGCTGAGAAATTAACCATCTTTCCTTCTCTACATCTTTTATAATAACAATACAAGGGGGTTGTATGGTGAATTCTATTGATTTCTTATCTTTTATCACATAAGAAACATTTTAAATATGGAAAGTCCTCATTCTTCATTCCAGCACCAGCACCTCCCATTATTAAGTAAATGAAACTTCTACTAAACCTTTACCGGACTTTTCGCCGTGAGCTGAAAACATACCTATTCTTCCGAGCAGGACTGGCTTAATAGGGGTTTTTTTTAATTTGTTTTAAATGGGGTTTATTTTTATATTATGTATTTTATATTTAAATTTAGGCCATATGGAATAAGTTTTTTAAATATTTTTTATTGTAATATATTGTATTGTTTTACTTGGCTGTTCACTGCCCTGAGTCCCTCGGGAGAAGGGCGGTATAAAAATTAAAATATTATTATTATTATTATTATTATTATTATTATTATTATTATTATTATTATTATTATTATTATTATTATTATTATTATTATTATTATTATTATTATTATTACCAAAATCCTTGAAACTCCAGGCTTCCCTAGTTTTCCAGCAATTGGTTAGATACTTCAAATTGTGCACAATATTTTAGGTCAGATTTTGCTTCAGTTGTCTCTAATGTTCTACCTTTTTCCCCTTAATGGACACGTTAGCATAATATGACTTAAAACCTAGAACCGTGTTCACACTTCTTGGCTTTTCTTAGAAACAACAGGGACAAATAATGCAAGCAGGGTATAGGTATAATATGGTTTAATATATTCAACATTCCTCAAGTTTTGCCATGTTGCTGCATTGTGGTGTGGGTGTAGGTCAGAGGTGGGTTTCAGCAGGTTCTGACCAGTTCTGGAGAACCATTAGCGGAAATTCTGAGTAGTTTGGAGAATCAGTAGTGGAAATTCTGAGTAGTTTGAACTGGTAGCGGAAATTCTGAGTAGTTCGAAGAACCAGTAGCGGAAATTCTGAGTAGTTTGGAGAACCGGTAGTAAAATTTCTGACTGGCCCTGCCCCCGTCTATTCTCTGCCTCCTGAGTACCAGCTGATCAGGAGGGAATGGAGATTTTACAGTATTCTTCCCCTGCCACGCCCACCAAGCCATGCCATGCCCACCAAGCCATTCCCACAGAACCGATAGTAAAAAAATTTGAAACCCACCACTGGTGTAGGTGCTGTGACTACGTCAATTATTTTCCACCTCTCTGACTGTTAGGAAAACTATTAAGTATCTATGAAATTAAAAGATTGCCCTATTAAGCTTAGCTCTTGGCCAAGTAAGGAATGGCAGAGAAATAAGTCATACCAGTCAAAAAAGCCTTATGTGAATCTGACCATTTTTATTAGCTTTTATCCATTCCATATAGCGCCTTCTGACATCATGCATTTACAAATAATTGAGTTGCCCTTTGTATCTTCTGCTCCGTTCCTGCCCTGCCTTTACATTGCCTAATATAAATGTTGGATCTGGCAAGAGACATTCTCTTTGCCTTTTTGGATAAACTTACCGAGTGCTAAAATTTCATAAGTATCTAAAAATTCTCTTCAGTTATCTTTGAAAATCCTCATTTCTCTGAGTTATGCGATGCCTTGGGCATAAAAGAATATAAGATTGCGTATACTGGGAGAGAAATAATATTGTCTTTCCCCGAAAATAAGACCCTGTCTTATATTTTTTTGAACCCCGAAATAAGCATTTTGCCTTATTTTAAGGGAGGTCTTATTATTTTGGTGCTTGTGGAACAAGACGGGGCTCCTCTTGCCGTCTTACCTGATTTCCAGTTCTGTCTCCCTAACTCTAACCAGAGGAAATGGTGGGGACATGTGTTTAAATATTTTCAAGGACGGCTTATTTTTGGAGAGGGCTTCTTTTCGGGGAGGGCTTCTTTTCAGGGAAACAAGGTAGCAATAGCACTTAGATTTATATACCACTCCAAAATACTTTCCAGCACTGTCTGATCAGTTTACAATGTCACCATATTGACCCAACAATCTGGATCCTCATTTTCCATCCTCAGAAGGATGGAAGGCTGAGTCAGCCTTGAGCCAGTCAGGATCAAACTCCTGGCAGTGAGCAGAGTTGGCATTCTAACCTCCCACCCACTCCTCTCTCCTTCCCTCCCTTTCCCCCTCTCTCCTATGAGAGTTGAGCTTTCAAATTGTGAAGGGGAAAGAGGAAAATGACTATATTAACAGAAATGAACAGAAATGTTTGTGTGTATCTGTTTTTAATTCTCAGATAGTTGTAGAACTTCAACAAGAATGAATTAATTTCAGATTGAAAATAAGGGAGAAACGGTGAGAAACTAACACCGACATCTTTCTGCTTTGGAAAATTGGATATTTTCCCCTTTCTATACCTGTTTGTTTATCAGGGAAAGAATAGTAAGAAGCACATGACCAATTTTTAAAAATCCTATAAACTGTTCTCCCCTTCTGGAGGAAACTCTAGCAAAAGTTCAAATGTATTCTTATTTATCCTTGATTGTCTATAGCCTTCACCTTGTTTCTCTTTGCAACCAATCAAAGGAGGGGTAAGTCTTTTTCCTTCCACTTGACAAACTGTGAACTGGGAGAATGATTATTCTCCTGATTAAATTTCTCCAGTTGTTGCCAATGGTACACCTGGTGTCTAGACTCCTTTCCTATGTGCTCGTAAGCAATCAGAGGAAAACAATATATTATCATTGACATGTAACAAACTCATCAGGTAAGTACTTTTCTTACTTTCCCCATGCTTGGTTAGAGACTACTTCAGGAATCCCAAACGAGCTCACCCTAAACTTTACACTGTATCTTTTTCTTGTCTTTAATGCCCTGCTAATCCTTCACACAAAGATTTTTTTTCTGAAAAGAAACATCAATATTTTTGAAGTCTCTGTCACATTAGACGTTCCAATGCAAACCAGCAGCAACAAAGTTTGGGCTTGATTGAAATGTGACAGATGACCCCTGAAATAAATGCAGAAATTAAAATTGAATTATTAAAATGTAAAATTAAAATGTAGAACAGATGTTGAAGCCTTGGAAAGAGTATGGAGAAGAGCAACAAAGACGATAAGGGGACTAAACTGCATGATGAATGATTGAAAGAACTAGGTGTGTCTAGTCCAGGCCTGTCAAAATGGTGGCCTGGGGGCCAGATATGTCACGTGCAGGCCATGCCCACCCCATCTCCGCAAAGGCAAAAAAACATCACAATACATCACGATCTGGTCCGTGACATGATCCAGTTTGACACCATGGTCTAGTATAACAAATAGAAAGATTAAGTGTACTAGTATTTGATGGGTACTCACAAAGAAGAGGAGCTCAACCTCACAAAGAAGCAAGATCCAACCTAAAACTGAGGAGAAATCTCCTGACAATAAGAACAATTCATCAGTAGAATGGCTCACCTCCAGACATTGTGGATGCTTCATCACTGGAGGCTTTCAAAAAGAGACTGGGTAGCCATTTGTCCAGAATTATATAGGGTCTCCTGCTTGAGCTCCTGCTTGAGCAAGATCCTTTTCCAACACTCTTATTCTATGTTCTATTTTCTAAATCAGGGTTCACCAACCTTTCGGACCTCAGGGACCACAAAATTCATAATTTTAAATCCCGTGGACCACTAATATGATCTGCCTAATGACTGGCTGGGTGGGTGTGGCTAGGTAGACATGTGAATGGGTGGGTGTGGCCAACTTGATGTCACTCACATCAAGGGGTGCCTCTCCTGCCTCTACTTGCCCCTCCCCTCCCAGCCACTCTTCACCCGCCCGAGGTGACTGCTGTTCTAAATGGCTTAGTAAGATATTCCAGACTGATATAGCAAATGCCATGGTCTAAGGAACCAGTGACAAGATGGTAGTAAGAGTATGAAACTATGCATATTACAAACTTGCCAGTGAAGAGTTATCAAAGGGAAAGATGTAGTTGTTCTGTCCCCCTTGCCTCAGTCCAAGCAATGGCTTAATTAGCCGGCAACTATCAGCTTCTGGCAGCAAACTAGTGAGCGTCTGCCAAGTGTCTCTGTTATCTCTCTTGATGCCGATGAGTCAACCAGGAACAAAGAGTACTTCAGCTCTAGTTAAGCAGTTGATTTGCTTGCCACGAAGTGGTATAGCAGCTCTTGCTGCTTTTATATCCTTTGGGGTGAGGCTCCATGACTCAGCACTTCCTAGGCCTGCCCCACCCCTGCTTCTGTTGTTCCCGCCTCTCCTGCCTATGAAACCTAGGGTCTAGCCAGGCCTGATTGCCATCAGCAGGGTCTGGAAGCATGGCCTGGGGGGGGAAGAGTCAGGGGATGGAGGCCTCATTATCTCCTCCACCTGGCCTGCCTCTAGCTCCTGAAGCTGAGCCAGGGAAGCCGGTGCTCCAGAGGTAAGTCCTGATGGCCCTTCCCCCTCACTTTCTGAGTCACTTTCTGGCAGGGGGCCCGGCTCGGGAGGTGCAGACACAACAATAGTCCTGGTTTCTTTCCAAATTGCAGAAGCAAACTCAGGTGGCCAAGATCAGGTCAAGCTGGAGAAACCAATGGCTAAAACCAGTGGTTTTATAAATTCCTTTGCAAAGCAGTGGCACCCTAGATCAGGGGTGTCAAACTCGATTTCATTGAGAGCCGCATCAGGGTTGTGTTTGACCTTGGAGGGCTGGGAGTGGGGGCTCATCATGATGTGTGTGGCCGGGGTGGGCATGGCTATGATGGGCATGACACAGGATCGTGTCAGGGGCACCTGTGATGGCCAAGTGCTAAGGCAAGACTTTCCTGAGACCCTCTCTCACTCTCTTTATAATCTTCCTTCCTTCCTTCCTTCCTTCTCTTCTTTTTCCTTCCCTCTTCATTCTCCTTTCTTCTTCCTTCCCCTCTTTCCTTATTTTTCTTTCCTTGCTCTCTTCCCATCTTTCCTTCTTTGTCTTTCCCCTTTCCCTTTCTCCTTTCCTGTCCCTTTTTGCATGCTCAAATGCAGAAGGGGAAACATTTCTCCTTTTGATTTGTTTTTAGTTTGTTTTGCTAGCCCTCTGCCAGCGAAAATGGAATGTGTGTCCCGTCCCGCGCCCCCCCCCCAAAGCTCCATTTTTGCTGGCAGATGCACCGTGGGCCTGTCCTTTGCTGGTCCTGCAGGCCAGAACTAAACACCCCTGCATTAGATAAACATGACAGGCATTTTAAACCTAAGCTGCTGAGATTCCTACCCCTTTGTAGACAAGTACAAATGGCGTGTTGCAGTAACTCAGTTCCAAGTAACTTGCCTTGCATTATTACATGACTGAACATCCTATTGATTGGAAAGAGTCTCCCTTCAAATCCATCATGTGGAATCGCGTTAGAGAGAGAGCTTCGCCATCGAGTGTAGCCATTCACTCTGCCCAATGGGCCGTATTTGGATTTCTCTTTGTCTGTTTTTGAAATCTATTTTAGATAAATGGGAAGGTAGGAGTGGATGGTCTCAGGGCTGTGGGGTGGGGGGGGAGAAAATATCACCCTCAGCAAAAAAAAAATCCTTTCCACCCTTTGCTGCAAGAGAAATAGAAGAAAATAATAGAGAAAGGCAGAGTTCAGGTGTTAAACCTGTCTGTCATATTGACCGTTGTCAAAAATGGCTGGTAGCAATAGTCCAAAATAATGGCTTTATATTGACTTCTTTTTTTTTAATGCCTTTTGCTAGAAGGGGGAAAAACGTGGCTATTTCGTCAAAGTAATCTCGTTCTATAGATCAGCTTCAGGGTGCAAACGGAATGTTATGGAGACATGTGAGTGGTATTTTCTCAAATATCGAGGATGGATGTGTTTTAATTCCCTGCACCTTGAATAATGAGACCATCGTTGCAGCCAATTTTTTTTCAGTGGGGGTTCTCCAGACCTGCATGTAGGGCTGATTCAAAAGGCTCACACCACATGAAAGGAGGGTAGGTGGGGGTCTAAGCAGGAGCTTTCCCCCATTCCCCATATATTCTTTCCTCCTTGAACAAGTTTGAGGCCTTCAGCCATTGCCAATCTCCTGTGTCCATATGGCTTCACTAATTCCTGGCAACAGTGAATCCTTCTGCCTTCTATTCTCACTTCCTAAAGGCATTAGGCCACAGAAGCAATGGAGGAGAACCAGGTCGGAAGGACTCAAGTGACAACAGGTGCTGCATAAGCAGAGAACGGTAAAAGAAAAGAATTCTGAATTACCAGACATCACTGAGAATCATCCTGAAGGTCCAATGAATAGAATAGAATAGAATAGAATAGAATTTTTATTGGCCAAGTGTGATTGGACAAACAAGGAATTTGTCTTTGGTGCATAGGCTCTAAGTGTACATACAAGAAAAAATACCTTCATCAAGGTACAGCACTTATAACACTTAATGATAGTTATAGGGTACAAATAAGCAATCAGGAAACAATATCAGTTTGAGCTTTCTGAGTTGGCGCAGAAAGAATATTCTTTGTTGTCCTTTTTTGATGATGTTTTTGATGTTAGCTGTCCATTTTAGATCTTGCGATATGGTAGAACCTAGAAATTTGAAGTTTCTACTGTTGATACTGTGTTGTCTAGTATTGTGAGAGGTGGAAGTATGGAAGGGTTTCTCCTAAAGTCTACCACCATTTCTATGGTTTTGAGTGTGTTCAGTTCCAGATTGTTCTGGTCGCACCATGAGGCTAGTCGTCCAACCTCCTGTCTGTATGCAGATTCATCAGTGTCTCGAATGAGACCAATCACTGTGGTATCATCTGCGAACTTCAGTAGTTTGACAGATGGATCATTGGAAATGCAGTCATTGGTATACAGAGAGAAGAGAAGTGGGGAGAGTACACAGCCTTGGGGGGCCCTTGTGCTAATTGTACAGGTGTCTGGTGTGATTCTGCTTAGCTTCACCTGCTGCTTCCTGTTTGTTAGGAATGTTCTGTCTGACCACCAGAATATGGGTCCACAATCCAGCTTGTCTGCCCACCGAATCTCAGGCATCTGGTGGGATGTATTATGCCTCTAATAGCATACAGTCCAGATCTTTTAAATGTTGCTTCCATTTATCCATCTCTGGTAGACTCACCTGTTCTTCACCTCGTTGGTCTGCTCATTTTTGGGGTTGGGGGGTTGGGGGGGGAGTTCTACTCCTAAAACCTCATACAAGCCTAAAGAAACTTCAACTTCTTTTCTGCCATCAAATGAGAGTTTGGATTTTAGCCACTCAGATCCCCTGGACCTATAAGAAAAAGCTAAGCATTCCATATGGGATTGAACTGACTGAAAACAGAGATCTTTATATACATCCCAAAGAAAAGTATACATGTGAAAAGAGAGAAGATGGTGGAAAAAATGAAGAAGTGTACCTTATACTTAGTTTCTGAGTTGAAGGAAGGATGTATTCTTGCATTTTGCCCAGACATCCCAAAGGCTATTTTGCCCAAAATGATCATTGATTATCTAGCTCAGTGTCGGCGAACCTTTCACGTTCTTGCGTGCCGGTATATGTGCTGGAAGTGGCATGCGAAACCCACCCATGGCAAATGCGTGGCCTTCCGCATTCCTGTTCCTAAACGCATGCCAGTAAGCTGGCCGTCGCACGCGCCTGGACAGCGGACCCCAGAAGAGTGGCGGTTCATTGCGCATGTGCAAGCCGGTACCCAAACACCCAGTGAACAGCTGGCCTTCATGCATGTATGGGATGCCAACCCGGAAGGTCGGGTTCCAGCCTGCACATGCATGATGGACCACCGCTCTTCCAGAATCCACTGCCCACGCGTATGCGACAGCCAGCTGACCAGTGTGGATTTAGGCACAGGAATATGGAAGAGGAGCCTGCGAGGCTGCGCATTTGCCGCAGGAGGGTTTCGCACGTCGCTTCCGGCACACATGCCATAGGTTCGCCGACACTGGTCTAGCTTATCCAAAATGTCAAAACAAAAGACCTACAACCAGCCTGCAAATCCCTCAGAATCCAGATCAACTGCACAGCCAACCAGAGAGGGCACCGACCCTCAACCAACCACGCAACTTCCCCCACCTGCAGTTCTCCTCCCAATGACCCTGACCTGATGTAACCTTCCTATCACAAGACCCATCACAAGACCCTCACTTGACACCAGAGGTGGGTTTCCGCAGGTTCTGACCAATTCTGAAGAACTGGTAATGGACATTTTGAGTAGTTCGGAGAACCGGTAAATACCACCTCTGACTGGCCCCGCCCCATCTATTCTCTGCCTCCTGAGTCCCAGCTGATCAGGAAGAAATGGGGATTTTGCAGTAACCTTCCCCTGGACTGGGGTGGGAATGGAGATTTTGCAGTATCCTTCCCCTGCCTCACCCACAGCCATGCCCACAGAGCCGATAGTAAAAATTTTTGAATCCCACCACTGCTTGACACACCGACACCTGAAGCCTTTATAAACAGAAGAACATTGACATTGACATCCCCTAAACTTCTCTCGAGATATTATCTAGCCTGGCGACAAAATGTTTGGAAATCAACCCACCAACTCAGAGAACAAAACTTCACCTTCATCCTACACCCGAGCTACAGATTTGCCACTATTGCAAAACAAAAGACTTCCATGAATTTCAGAATACTTCATAGAACGTACATATATGTATCCAGAAGTAGAAAGGATGGATCTTATGTATTTTGTACTGTGGTGACTGTGTTATGGACATTGGTACCAATAGGGGGGAAAAAATATTCTTTCAACTTTTGCTAAGCAACAGTGCTAGCCAGGAAAAAGAATGCATGTCAACGCTTCGGTGAATGTGCATCTGACATTACACTTGATTGTTATTAAGTTTACTTACCGGGGCTGCAGAAACAGCTAAAAAAGCCAACACAATCCTAAATTGCATTAACAATCAAGATCAAGTGAGGTACTAATACCACTCTATAAAACCCTAGTAAGACCATACCTAGAGTACTGCATCCAGTTTTGGTCATCACACTATAAAAAAGATGTTGAGACTCTAGACAAAGTGCAGAGGAGAACAACCAGGATGATTAGGGGACTGGAGAATAAAACATATGAAGAACGGTTACATGAACTGGGCATGGCTAGTCTAATAAAGAGAAGGACCAGGGGAGACAGGATAGTCGTCTTGAGAGCTACCACAGAGAGGAGGGGGTCAAGCTGTTTTCCAAAGCACCTGAAGGCCAGACAAGGAATAATGGATGGAAACTGACCAATGAGAGATTCAACCTAGAAATGAGGAGGAGCTTTCTGACAGTGAGAACAATCAACCAATGGAACAGAAGTTGCCTTCGGAAGTTGTGGGAACTTCATCACTTGAGACTTTCAAGAAAAGATTGGACTGCCATTTATCAGAAATGGTATAGGGTCTCCTGCTTGAGCAGGGGGTTGGACTAGATGACTTATTAGGTCCCTGTTCTGTTTCCCTCCCCCAATACTCCCAACAAAGAGTCAGTCAAAGGCCTCCTCTTCTACTTTATTTACATAGATAAATGTCCTGGCCACCTCTACCCACGGGCCTGCCAAGTTTCTGGAGATAACGAAATTATAGATAAGGCCAGAATTACTCACGAATATATTCTTCCCTCCATTGATACAGTTTCCCCGCGCAAATTCATTGCTTTGTCCAAGACAAAAAACCAGGAAGTCCCGCCTCCTATTTATAGTCTCTGCAGATGTCACTGCATGACCATCATTCCTTGGCTTAATCCCAACGCTGCTTCTGCTGCGTGCGCCGGTCACATCTGCGCAGTCTTGCATCACTCCAAAACTGTTCTTGGGGCATTGCCAAATCAGAAGAAGGCTCGAGAGAATCAGGCCTTGCTGGCCCCTCCTCCTCCCTTTGAGTGGGTGCCAGGGAGGGAGAGCCCAAGAGAAGCAGGGCTTGCCAGATCTTCTCCCTCATTTTCTGAATCATCCGAGTCCAGGAGTCCAGGTCCAGGAACCTGGGTCACAACAGTCCCTCCCAACTCTGTTAATCTGTTATCCTGTAAGCAGCTGAGCTTCAAATTGCTGTATTTTGAGTGCTATGTGCAAGTGCGTTAGGCATGAGTGCGCACAAAGCATGTGTGCCTAAGCAAGGCGCATGCCACACCGAACCAGTTGTTAAACTGCTTGCAGCCCACTACTGCCGAGATGCATGGAAGTTGTTATCTCCCCACCAGAGTGGTACCTATTTATCTACTTGCATTTGCATGCTTTCAAACTGCTAGATGTGCAGGAGCTGGGACAGGAATGGGAACTAATCCCAACATGCAGTATTTGGGTCTTGAACTGCCAATCTTCTAATCGACAAACCCAAAATCTGAACCTCTAGACCACTGCAGTGGCAGGATCCCTTTTATTGGATGTATTCAGTTTCCAAGAAGTCATCCGTCAGGGATGCTTTAATTTAGGTTCCTGCAGTGAGCAGAAATCTGGATTCCGTGACCTTTTCAACCCTTGGATTCTAGGAGCTCTTCTCCTATTCTGTAACAAAGACCAGCACATTCAAAAGCAGCCTTAAAACTATGTTGAAAAGGAAATGGCTTTTTTTTCTTGGTGTTTAGTGAAAGAGCCCTGTAGCCATGCAATGTGATTAGCCACGATGAAAGAGGCAACGTTACTATTTTTAGAAAACAAAGGCTGTTGAGTCCACAGATCTTGCAAATCTTCTCTCAACAAACCAAACAGATTTTTTTTTTTTAACCTGCCCCAATTTTGGAGTCAAACCAGAAATGCAACGCAGATGAAAGGTGAAGGCTATAAATCCTATTCAGTTTGAATAGGGAAATGTTGGCCTAGTTCCACCCTTCACTATGATTTCCATGGTTCCCAATTTGGAGAGAGTTTAAGCAGAAGCATTTGCATTTTTGCAAACACTGAAATGACTGAAAGGCTTGTTAGGCCTCCTTGTACGTTGGCAAACCCAAGAAAATCTGATGATGTCACTACCCGAGAATATATAAAACGCCGCCTTTGGAGTTGCTTCCAGGTTGAGAGGTTCCTATCAATGGATCAGATGATTTCCTAATTCTACAGCTCTTTGGGTGGTGTGTGCGTGTGTGTGTGTGTGTGTGTGTGTGTGTGTGTTTTTCCTGGCGCTTTCAGTTACCTGCTTTGAGGTCATGTGGTGGGATTTGTCTGAGATGAAGTAATGTTTGAAACTTGGACCAAAACAGGCATAATTCTTGTTCTACTTTTCAAGGGGATTTATAGGGCCTCCGAGCTTTACAAGTATAATCCAGACAAATTATCATTTTTGAACAGGCAATTCAGCCCCGTCTCTACCAATCGTCTAATTTGGAAGGATTGCTAAGAAGAAAATAAGCAAAAGCACCTTTGTTCCCCAACCATTAGAGGAATGAGAAGAGCTTAAGTACACAAAAGAAAGCGCTGGCAAATGTTAATGCCCTTGGCTTCCTGTAATGCCTCCAGATTATTAAAAGAGAAACACTTGCACTTTTAATGGTTTCTGTTTAGTTAGCCTATTATTAGGAGCTTAGAGCTAGAGCTAGAGGTAATGGTAACGTTACATTCACATGTATTTATTGCCTGGATATTTCCAATGGTGTTTTTACCCCCTTTCCTAGATATTTTGAACCACCAGCCGTGATTTTTATTTTATTTTTACAAACAAGGGACTAGCCAGCCAAAGCTCAACGGTCTTTTCTCAGTACGTAAAGAAGCAGAGCGCTGGTAACCTCTAACCCAAGGATGTCCAGCCTTAACAACTTTAATACTTGTGGACTTCAATTCCCAGAACTCCCCAGAATGGGGAGTTGAAGTCCCACAAGTTTTAAAAGTTGCCAAGGTTGGACAGCCCTGCTCTAGTCAAATGATATGGTTTTTTTGGAAACTCTCAATCTGAGTGGTGTGACCACTAGACAGTAGCCATGCCCAATGGCATAAAAATTGAGAGAATGTTAACCTCTGTGAACTCAACAGTGCTTTAACTTTTAAAACACTGCACTCCGTTGCAGTTGTCCCTTTTAGGTTTTGGGCTCCAGTATGCCAGTTGAGTAAGGGATGTGGTGGCTCAGTGGCTAAGATGCTAAGCTTGTCAGTCGAAAGGTTGGCAGTTCAGCGGTTCGAATCCCTAGTGCCGCGTAACGGGGTGAGCTCCCATTACTTGTCCCAGCTTCTGCCAACCTAGCAGTTTGAAAGCACGTAAAAAATGCAAGTAGAAAAATAGGGACCACCTTTGGTGGGAAGGTAACAGCGTTCCATGCGCCTTTGGCGTTGAGTCATGCCGGCCACATGACCACGGAGACGTCTTCAGACAGCGCTGGCTCTTCAGCTTTGAAACGGAGATGAGCACCGCCCCCTAGAGTTGGGAACGACTAGCACAATGTGCGAGGGGAACCTTTACCTTTACCTTATGCCAGTTGAGTAGGAAGACTGGTGTGAATTTTAGTAGCCTGAAAATATCTCAAGACAGTTTCACACAATGATCTAGTTATGCATGACATAATAATCACAGTGTCATTGTCAACTATGGTAAACTGCTCTGATACAGCAGAGTAATACTAATATTCAGATGTTCATCAAATATTCCCCAATTCATGGTGGGGAGAGCAAATATAAACACCTACAACATTAAGTAAGGAGGGATGTCCTTAGAGTATGTTCTATCTAGCACAACAGATGGCAGAGACCATGTGATGATGTCATAAACGGCATCTAAATTCTCAATATCTTCTCAATATCTTTAATAGTACCATTGCATGGGTCAGTGACTGACATGATTATTGGAAAATGAGAATGGATGCTCCTTTGGTGTGATATATTTCTACCAGGGGTGTGTTCTACTTACCTTTACTACCAGTTCACAATGGGGCTGCGTGTGTGTGCTCGCTTCGCTCGCTCACATGCACGCGCTTCTGCGCATGTGCAGAAGGTTCCTGATGATGTCTGGGTCACTGGGTGGAGCCTCCCGCTGGTTTTACTACCAGTTCTTGCAAACCAGTCTGAACCGGGGGCAACCCACCACTGGTTTCTACCACTTAAATAACTGTCTCTAAGTTTCTTCTAATTAAAGAATGGGGGGGAGGAATTCACCCTGAAGCTATCTTGGCCACATCTATGACTACTAGCAACAGAAGGAAGGAGTAGTTTTATTGGAAGAATAGATGGTTGGAGAAAAAATGACCAAGCCACAGGGAGGAGTCAAATGGGGAATTAGTTTGGAATCCATACATGGGGATAAGAGAGTGAAGTCTGACCCTCCCCCCTCCAAAGCCGTTAAAACTTTTCTAGTCTGACCCAGGGGCAAACTGCAAGCGTGAGAAGGTTCCTGAGTTATAGGCTTGAGCAATAAAATAGCTAATTGATGCCTGACATTAGCTTATGGAGGAAAGTTAATACAAATTGGGTCTTCTCCGTCTTCAAATTTCAAATTTCAAATACAGCATTTCTTAATGCTTTATCAGACTGAGAAGTCTGGTCAGATCTATGATTTGCAAGAACCTAATGAATTGCTCAGATACCCATTACATCTGTTGGAATTCTTTGCTTTCCTCCCCAGGTTAATTATTAATGAGATCAAAGGAAGTTTAATCAACTATTATTCCGTGCATTATTACCGCGAGCTGCGATAGTATTATCAACCTGGTTTTTGCATCGCTGTATGACATTTAATGAAAAATGTGTTATTTTAATGGTCCTGCTAGGGGTTTCTTCAATCTGAAATGATTACTCATTATCAGGCCTTGGAGTTCTTCCTGCGGCTGTTGCATTTAACTTTATTTTCTTGGGGCAAATGGAGCAGTCACTAATGGGAATAAGTGCAAAGGTGCAATCATTTGACATGATTCTTGCTCTTGCCTGGGTTGTAACCAAGCAACAAATGGACATGAAAATTGAACCAAACACTCATTTCTCTCCAGGTGGCCCCCTGAAGTTATTCCTGTATCACATTGGCAGAATGGTCTAGACTGCAGGCATTAGGTCGGCCAAAGTTGTATTAATCAGCCTGCAATCATAGGCCTGCATACAAAATAAGCAGGGGGAGGAGGAGGGAAATGGGGATGTTGCTGTATATGGTCACCTCTTATGGCTCGATTGCCTTTCACTTTTATTTCTGCTCCAATTTTTGCATTAATTCCAGTTCATGGAATTGCCAGCCATTACAAACATGGGGATAGTCATAAATTATAATGGCAGAAGCAACTCTTAGTATTATTATATGCATGTGTAACCTCAAATGTTGAACCTGCAGGCTGATGCTATAGAAGAGGATAAATCTCCAGGTTTGAGAGGACTCTGTGACTCAGACAATTATGATAATACTTACTTGGAAACAATGGAAGGCAGATGGTTTGGAAAACCTGTTACTGCAGATGTTCCAAGTATGGGAAATATTCAGTGGTGGCCCATTGCTTTGTACTACTTGATACCAGGGAAGGATCAATGATCCATCACCCACCTCAACACTCTTCTTTAAATACTTTCTTGAGGTTTCAGTCAAAAATCTTCATGGAGCTAGTCAAGGCTAAGCTTGAGACTTGTATGCACAGGCTTTGTCTTCAATTTCTGTCAATCATTATGTGAAGAAAGTAGCTAAATCAATTATCCATTTTGGGAAGCAAAATTCACTTTCAAATCTGAGGTATGTTGTACAAAACAAATTTCTATGTTGAACAGAAATCTGCAGTCAGGGTTGGAGGCAGGTGACAAAAATGTGTTGTGACATCACAACATAAATTCCTCCCTTTATTTAGATCTAAACTCAATGTTTAAATTTAGATTTAAACTCAATGTTAACCGCTTCAATCTTGATTGCAGAAAATATGACTTCTGTAACAGAGTTATTAATACTTGGAACACACAACCTGACTCTGTGGTCTCTTCTCAAAGTCTCCAAAGCTTTAACCAAAAACTCTCTACTATTAACCTCACCCCATTCCTAAGAAGTCTATAAGGGGCATGGATAAGAGCACAAACGTGTCTACCGTTCCTGTCCTATTGTTTCCTTTCATTATATCCAATTAATATAGTTATTACATACTTATGCTCATATATGTGCTTATATATTAGATAGTTATTTTCATGCTTATGCTTATATATATTGTTGTGACAAAAATAATAATAAAAAAATAAATCTGTGCAATGTTGCAATGCAAGTACAAACCCAAGAAAAAACTTGTGATACAATGACACAGTGCAAGTTTCCTAATCTTCCTTGGGGATGGGTGTTAGATGCAGTTAGTTTCAGTTTTAAAACTTGAAACATATACAATTTACATCCAATGTTCCTAAATTCCTACAGATTTGTTTATCAGATTTCTTGAGCTTGCTCTGAATGCGTATATTTGACTGTGCAGATAGCTGTTGGCTCAGATTGATTTAAAACGAAGAACCAACTCTGAAACATATTTTTAAAGAATTCCCCAGCATACATATGTATCTTGTTTTTTTCCATCCATGAATGCTCTGAATTGACTCCTAACTTTGACAATAACTCAAACAGTAAGACTCCTAACTTTGTACAGTTGACTTTGTATATAATATACAAATGGATGAAGACTATTGCTTAACACATTGTAAGCTGCCCTGAGTCTTCGGAGAAGAGCGGGATATAAATTCAAATAAAAAAAAAAAGTACTCCATTTCTTGGCTTAAAAACTTCAAGAGCAGAATCAAGTTATATTTTCAACAAAAACAGGAAAGTTTTGTGCCACCTTAAAGCCAAAGAAAGTTAAAAGGTTAATAAACTGGTTAGTCATTAAAGTACCACAGCATTCTCGCTTCTTTATTTTACTAAAAAGCTGGATTGGACCAATAACTCTGAGAACTTCAACTATTAGATGTTTTAAATAGTTTTTTGAGACCAAACTTATGTTAGGGGTTGTTGAATATTTTGTTGTTAGATTTTAATTATATTCATAGAAGCCATTGAGTTGACTCTTTTATATTGTTTTGCCCTGCCCAGAATCTTGGGACTAAATAATATAAACATTCATTTTCTAATAAATAATAAATACAAATTGATATCTGACATCTCAAATTGAACTATACAAACAAACATATGTTAAATCTTATTTTCCACAATGATTGATATAAATCAGGAGAAGGAATAATGTAAAACTGCCAGTGTAGATGCTTTTTTATTCCTGAGAATTGTCCAGTTAATAATCATTATGATTTGTTACTTATGTGTCAAACTGAACCTCCTGATTCCTATCAGTTGGTTCATCATGTGCTCTGTTAGTCTCCCACCTAGGACTTCTCCCTGCATCCATCTCTATGAAGATCAAAAACAAAATGCTTTGGATTATCCTGCCCAAAGCCCTGAAATACAAAATGTAATAAAAATTGTGCTAATCAGGGAATACAGGAATTACTTTTTTTTTTTAATTTACATTTATATCCCGCCCTTCTCCGAAGACTCAGGGCAGGTTACAGTGTATAAGGCAATACTTGCATAACCAATGCATATGGGAAGGTTTTAATAAGGAATTCCTTTTCAGAGTACTCAAGTTGAAGTTCTACATAGAAAAAAAAAGTTTACTGGGGAAAGGAAAATAGAGGGGAACAACAACAGAAGGAAACATTACATATGACTAATGGACTGACCTAAATTACATAAGACTAATATAGACATTGTACAGCTAAAACTCTCGTGTCTGATGGTTTATAATCTTCAGGTAATTAAATTTTGTGCATCATAAGGCAACAATTTTTTGAATCAAGATATCTCAAATGGGCTAACTTATGGAATGCATCTAGAAAGTGCGACCTATAATTCCTATAGGATTGAAATTTGGCAAGACTTATTTATTTTCAGATGTTTTTTCTCTCCCACGTTGATTACTTTATAAAGTTTATAAAGTTTGGGCTGCTTTGCTGCTGTTGTGCTGTCACAGTCAGCTGCAGTCACATAATCAGCATTTCCAACGCTCTTTGCCAACTTTCCACAAAGAAAGTCAATGGGGAAGCCAGCAGGAAGCCGAAAGTTGCTCCAGCTCCTGCTGGTATTTTTTGCCTGCCTGTGCTCATTCATTCATGTTTAGGTAAGGAAATGTCTTTGAAACGTTGACCCGATGGGTCACAGGATGTCTAGTTTTTAAATAAGATCAGTACTATCAGCCTACCTAAATTTGTTTTCTTCCTTCCTTGAATAAGCTTTTGGGTTTCACTACTCATTCACTGCAGAGATGAGTCAGCCTTCGATTTGGCAAAGCAAGCTATAGAGATTAGTTGGGCTCATCCCTTATAACAGGAGTGTCAAATTCAATTGCATTGAGGGCCGCATCAGGGTTGTGTTTGACCTCGGGGGGCTGGGATGGGTGTGGCCAGCTAGATATCATTGTTGGGGCACCTGTGGTGGCCCGAGTGCTCTGCCAGTGAAAATGGGCTCCCAAGTTCCGTTTTCAGCTGCCAAGGTCTCCTGCAACCCTCTGCCAGAGAAAACAGAACTTGTGCGGCCCTCCTGAGCTCCGTTTTCACTGGCAGAGGGTTGCAGGAGGCCGTGGCAGAGAAAAATGGAGCTTGGAAGCCCTTTTTTGCTGGCACAAGCACCACAGGCAGGTCCTTCACTGTTTCCAGGGTGACTCCATGGGCCAGATCTGAGTACTCCATGGGTCAGATCCAGACCCTGGGCCTTGAGTTTGACACCCATGCCTTATATTCCATCAAACTAAGGAGAATAGGGAAAGAGAAGGAATAAGGAGGAAAAGTGGAGGACTTGCTTAGAAACAATCCAGCCAACAATAATGTGCCATCTGTGAGGTCCTTGATCTATGCAGCAAATCAAAACATCTCTAAGCTCATCTGTTTAATGACCATTAGTAGACCATAACAGAGCATCCTAGTTTAAACAAATGGACCTGCATGGAATAGGCTTTGGGAAGAAGCACAAAAATAAATTCTATTATGACTCTCAGATGTTTATCAGATGAATCAGTTTGCGGTTAAAAAAACAACAACCAGAAATGAAAGTATAATAAGGAATACATGAAAATTATATAGAAATGGTCATGAGAATTAAGTATATTAATGGAAAAGATGGCAGAGGTAAAACATTCTTCCAACCTTCATACCAGAAAGGGATTGGTTGATATGAATTAGTCTTTAGGTGATATTGAGATGCTGTATCAAAACTGAAGTTTCTCACATTGCTATAACATTTGAATTGAATTGTAATGATTATTTGCAGATTGATAACGAGACGTTATAGAATGAGCCAGCTGCTAATTTCTACATTATCACTGAAATACTTGCCTCCTTACTCAACTATTAGCAGAGTATTAGAAAGAAAATCAAAACATCTTCACCCTAATCAACACAGACTAGTTCTAATATAGGGGAATAGTTCAATTGCTGGAATTCTTGTAGATCTATACCATTCTTATCAATAAATCTTGCTAAAGAGAACTCTGTAAGAATTGTGTTTGGAAGAATCACTTCTGGTTTGAAGCAAACGCTAAAGATCTTGAAAGAATTAAATCTGAACATTAAGAGCCAGAGAATAGATGTTTGGTAGAAAGGATAATTAAGCAATGAGGCATCATTATTACTAATTTGATTCTCATGAACTGCTGTTGAAATCTTATGGGACAAAGTAAACAACTGTAAACTGAGTTGATAGCGGAGAATTTACAAACTATCTTTCTCTGAGATTGGAATTATTAAGAGATGTCAGGTCTTAACTGATATCCCAATAGCATATCTAAGAATTCCCTTAACTTGCTTATCGGCAAGAGAATGGTACTATTCACTGCTATGGAGAAATGAGTTCCTTAAGATACATTGCTACTTTGAAGAGACCACACTGTTATTGTCTACTGAAGAGACAATGAATAATCCCTGTTAGCACACAGATCTGTCTGAGGAATACTTCCACTCACATTCTCCATCAATCATAATCTAAACAGTTTAGATAAAGATGCGACTCTTAAAAAAGATTATTTTGCCAGATTTTCCAGGAGGCTTTTGTACTGAACATTTATAAAATATTCAGAGCAGATTATGATATGTGAAATACAATTGCGTCCTTAAAACAACTTTCCAGAGCCTTCAAACAAACAAACAAACAAACAAACAAACAAAGTCAGGAACAAATCACCAAGGTGATAGAGGAGCAATACTTCTTCATGTCTAAGTGAGTTTACAGCTCTAGTGGACTTTCAGATTGGTTACATTTTCTTTCCTTTTCTCTTACAGCTGTGACTGAAGGGCCAGCCACACCACAAAGTTCCATGTTACCGCAAACACAGCCTGAACATCCAAGCAGCGAGGAACCTCAAAGCAGGACAATTCCTACTGCATGTGTCCGGCCTACACATCCCCTCCGCAGTTTTGCCAACCCCTTGCTACCTCCGCCAATGAGTGCAATAGAACCGAAAGTCCCTTATACACCACTTTTATCTCAAGCAGGTATGGAAACTGTTGATGTGAATGTTGGTTAGGGAACAAAACCTTGATGATTAACAAGCAGATGTTATTTCTCTGTATCCCCATGATCTCTATAACCTAATCTACTAACCACATTGCAAACCTGATACTGGGTTTGGAACCTCAATGGAAATAGAGCTCAAGAGTCAGTTGCTATCTCAGAACTAGCACCTCAGGAGACAGATGTGATGAAGTTGCTATGCTGAATTGAAATGTAAGCTGCATTGTTGTCAGTGGGTTACAGTAAGGGCTTTAAAAAAGCCATTGTAGACAAAATTTGATCATTTGTGAACAAAATGCTGACACTGAGCTAAAGAAAAACTCAAAAGCACCCAGCTTTTTATTTATTTTATTTTGTCAATCATATATAAGATAACAGGTAAAAGTATAAATATAATTTGGATACATGAAAAGAGTAAGTAAAAAGGATAGGGACGGTAGGCATGCAGGTGCACTTACAGACCTCTTAGGAATGGGGTGAGGTCAACAGTAGAAAGTTTAAAGAGGACTCTTCTTGTGAAATGTCTCTGGACTCTCTCTATTGTATTTATGTCCGATATGCAGTGTGGGTTCCAGACAGATGAGCTGTATTCAAGAATTGGTCTAGCAAATGTTTTGTATGCTCTAGTTAGTAGTACAATATTACCAGAGAAAAAGATATGCAAGATTAGGTTAACAACTCTTAGTGCCTTTTTGGCAATGTTTTTACAGTGGGCTCTGTCATTTAGATCTTTAGAAATGAGTACTCCAAGGTCCTTGACAGAGTGAGGGTTTCTCTCTGAAACTTCTCTGAGAAACTTCTCTGAGAAAGTGATGACACAGATAAATGGTGAAACAATGTAATTAAAGGGCTAAAGGATGGACCAGAGTCTTGGTTTGAATCTTATCTTTGTGTCAAGCTAAGCCCAAAAATAATGCGGAAGAATTCAGCCAGAGTTCAGTTCTTTATTTGCTTAGGAACAACAGATAGAATCTTGCCAGACTAAACCTATGTTACTCTTACTTTAGAATATTCTGGGAGATTCTAGGGAGTTCTTCCTCTCTCTTCTACCCAGCTCTGGGCTCTGTTGACTCCTTTTTTTAGAATGTGCTCCCATTTTCCTGAGAAACTGCCTCTTCACCGTAGTCCATCACATTCTGCCACAAACTCATGGGCTGATACTATTACGGTTGATCAGCCTTATTTCCAATACGAAGCAAACAAAAAGTATTTCTTTGCCATGGAGAAAAATCCTAGATTAAAATCTTCCTGTTGAGATGTTAGCACTGGCAAATTTATTTATTTATTTATTTATTTATTTATTGTTTCAATTTCTATATTGCCCTTCTCCCAAAGGACTCAGGGCGGTTTACAGCGAAAGTAAAAACAATTAGTACAATTTTTAAAACCAGTTATAAAATGATAACAATACTTACCTAGAAGGAATATGTAAGACTTGCATGCAGAGTCTTTGGCTTTAATTTCTGTCAATCATTAAAGGAAGAAAGTAGCTTAATCAATTATCCATTTTGGGAAACAAAATTCACATTCAAATCTGAGGTATGTTGTACAAAACAAATTTCTATGTTGAACAGAAATCTGCAATCATGGTGGAGGCAGATGATAAAAAATGTGTTGTGGCATCACAACACAAACTCTTCCCTTTATGTACATCTATGCAATGTACAAGCCAAAGAAAGTACTTGTGATACAATGACACAGTGCAAGTTACCTAATCTTCTTTAGGGATGGCTATTAGATATTGTTAGCTTCAGTTCTAAAACTTGAAACATATACAATTTACATTCAGTGTTCTTAAATTCCTACAGATTTGTTTTTCTTGAGCTTGCTCTGAATGCATATATTTCAGAGGTGGGTTTCAACAGGTTCTGACCAGAGGTGGGTTTCTGCTACAGGTGGGTTTTTGCTACAGGTTCTGGAGAACCGGTAGCAGAAATTTTGTGTAGTTCGAAGAACCAGTAGTAATAATTCTGTCTGGCCCACCCCCATCTATTCTCTGCCTCTGGGATTCTCTCTGGGAGGAAATGGGGATTTTGCAGTAACCTTCCCCTGGATTGGGGTGGGAATGGAGATTTTGCAGTTTCTTTCCCCTGCCACGCCCACCAAGCCACGCCCACCAAGCCACGCCCACCAAGCCAGGCCACGCCCACCAAGCTACACCCACAGAACTGGTAGTAAAAAATTTTGAAACCCACCACTGATTATATTTGATTGTGCAGATAGCTGTTGGCTCAGTTTAATTTAAAATGACTTGCTTCTAAGAAATTTTAGTTCTTAAACTTTTCTTCCCATTCCAGCTCAGTGCACAAATTCATCATAATTTACCTGATTTTACAGTCCTGGTACATTCCAACCACAAATAAAAAGAAGGCCAATCCTATCTTTTTTTAATAAAATAAAATAAAATAGACTGGAATTATATTTTAAGCTTGTTTAAGTAATAACTTGTGTGATTCTATGAAAAGTCTTCTATGAAGAACTTCGTTTTATAATTTATTTTTTTAAGCAAAAGGATGCTACTATGAATGGCATCTGTCTGATAGTTACCAATGTGCTCATGTAAAGGTAAGGTAAAGGTTCCCCTCGCACATACATGCTAGTCATTGCCGACTCTAGGAGATGGTGTTCATCTCCGTTTCAAAGCCGAAGAGCCAGCGCTGTCCGAAGACGTCTCTGTGGTCATGTGGCTGGCATGACTAAATGCCAAAGGCGCACAGAATGCTGTTACCTTCCCACCAAAGGTGGTCCCTATTTTTTCTACTTGCATTTTACATGCTTTTGAAACTGCTAGGTTGGCAGAAGCTGGGACAAGTAACGGGAGCTCACCCCATTACATGGCAGCACTAGGGATTCGAACCGCTGAGCTGCCGACCTTTCGATTGACAAGCTCAACGTCCTAGCCCCTGAGCCACCGCGTCCCCTAATGTGCTCATAGTTACCTGTTATTTCCATACTAACTGCTGGTATAAATAGTCATTTCTTAGAAACCTATATATCTTTGTGTAGTACGGAGCCAGAATTATCTCTAACCACTTACTGTGTGGAACAAATATACACCTGTTTTATATGTTGAAGTTTTCCTTGCAATGTGTTCTTGATATAAACTTAATGTAAGTTTGAGTTGGGTTTTTTAGATCAAATCTCTGAATGCCAAACTTTATCACTTGTTTTAGTAGATATTTCTACCGAGACCTTGTTTTGCCAAGTGTCTGGGCAATGGTCAGATGCCAAGGCAACTGATTTTGTTTTTGATCCAGAGACAATGAGCATTCTAGTGAATAAAGAGTTTTTAAGCTTTATTAACTCAAGCAAACTGAGTTAAAAGCATAACAGAATAGAATGGAGCAGAACAGAACAAAGTTGGTATATCATACATACCAAGCAAGATAATACCCAAATCTCTTATAAGCTGTCAGGAGCTCCTTTTTTATATATATAATTTTTTTATTTTATTTTAATACAAACATTTCATCTTTCATTAAACAGTGTGTCGTCTGGGTAGAAATATTTTGTGCAATAATAGTTAAGGTTTACAGCCATATTTAATATTTTGTCTATTCTTAATATTAATACCTAACATACCTACTATTATAACACTCCTCTTCTTAGCTTATTTAACTTTATTAAAACATTTTCCATATTTCAGTTCTCTGCTTTTCTAAATTTCATATTTGTTCTCTAACCATTGATAGAATAACTCCCATATACTTCCTTTTCTTTAATTGCAAGTGTTAATTTATTCATTTCTGCACATTCTAATATTTTCTTAATAATATTCTCATCCATCGGGATCTCTTCGCTTTTCCAATTTTGAGGAGCTCCTTAATAATAACAGCAGTGATACCAAGGGCGGCCAATTTCCACAGTAACCAATATTAGGTTTTGTGCAGAAGTGGCTCAGAAACAAAATAACCCCAAGGTTTTTACCAAAACCTGGTGCCAGAACTTTGTGGACCTGCTACTGTGGGCATGAGACTGCAAGACTTAACCTTGACAAAGCGGCACATGACTCTATGATGGAAACTGAAGTTCTGTATCTTTCACAGATTTACCAGCTGTGTGAAAATGTCCCATCCCTTCTTTATTTGGTAAACAGGACTTTAAAAAAAAAAAAAAGCAGAAAGAGCTCTAAACTTCTAAACTATTCTTAATATGAAGGAGAAATCAAAATATGTCATGAAACACCTCGCACTAACAGTGGTCTTCTGCACGGCCTCTGCATGCCATATTCGTCCCATCTGTCTTGTTCCTGACAAAACTCCTTATGTATAAATAAGTTTCCAATGACAAAATGTATATACTGTGAGTGAATCTTGCAGAATGTCATGGCTCAGATTTGCAAAATGGGACTATTTCATGGTTTTAAAGGATGATGCAACACAGCATTTGACTGTAGTCTGCACACTGCAAGATGAAGATGTTTGGAAGTTTATCGCCTGCTGCTCTGTATCCTAAAGATGATTAAATCCTTGATTTGACAGATAGGAATAGAATAGAATAGAATTTATTGGCCAAGTGTGATTGGACACACAAGGAATTTGTTTTGGTGCATATGCTCTCAGTGTACATAAAAGAAAAGAAAAAGAAAAAGAAAGAAAAAAAAATACCTTCATCAAAGGTACAACAGTTACAACACAAATGATGGTCATAGGTTGCAGTTTAACCCTTAGTGATAGCAACAAAAAGTTATAGTCATACAATCATAAGTGGAAAGAGATTGGTGATGAAAACGATGAGAAGATTAATAGTAATGTAGATTTAGTAAATAGTTTGACATTATTGAGGGAATTATTTGTTTAGCAGAGTGATGGCCTTCGGGAAAAAACTGTTCTTGTTTCTAGTTGTTCTGGTGTGCAATGCTCTATAGCGTCGTTTTGATGTCAGGAGTTGAAACAGTTTATGTCCAGGATGTGAGGGATCTGTAAATATTTTCACAGCCCTCTTCTTGATTCGTGCAGTATACAGGTCTTCAATGGAAGGCAGGTTGGTAGCAATTATTTTTTCTGCAGTTCTAATTATCCTCTGAAGTCTGTGTCTTTCTTGTTGGGTTGCAGAACCAAACCAGACAGTTATAGAGGTGCAGATGACAGACTCAATAATTCCTCTGTAGAACTGGAAACTTTTAAAACCATGTCCATGCTTCAAAAATATGCTAGCCATTACTAAACAATCCTCTTCTGACAGCAAATTGAAGCCCTAAAATCCCTTACATCAAGAGGAACATCTTTAAACTAAATCCCACTGGCACTAAAACTTAAAATTCAGTTAGTCAGTTCGCCTAAGATGGAAACACTCAGTTCTGTTCAATAAATAGGGTGAACAGATAAATATGTATATGGGATGCTGACACAAAGCACAAAGGAACAGGCTCCTGCAGGTGCATCACAGACTCCTGCAGATTCATCAGTTGTGATATAATGTGTTCAGGAATCCACATCGACCTGATTTATTTCAGACTGCACACAAACCCCATAGGAATTCTTACAAACTAAGTGTGGTGGTTGTTTGCATCTCAACCCTCAATTTGGGCTTGGGCTCACATGACCAGACAAAAGATGATCTAAGGAGCACCCCGATGATCTAAAAGGACCAGGGAGAAACTTTACCAATAGAAGAAAATATTTATAGCTTAGGTTTGAATTGTGGGGTCCTACCAAGGTTTATCACCAAGCTCAGAGAGCACCACAGAAATCACACCAGTTAGTCTTCTGGAAAAATCAGTATTTTTGTCAACCACTGTAGCAAAATTTTTGTGAGAGCACCCATGGGATGCTCTCAGAATCCCCCCACCCAAAATAAAGGTTATCCATCCTGTTCTCTTCACATGTTTAAGCTCTAGGCCAGGGGTGACAAACTGGATTTGTTTGAGTGCCAGGTCAGCATTGTAGCTCTCCTGGCGGGAGGGTGGGGGGAGGGAGAGACAGGACGGATGCCTCCTACCCAGGGCTGAAATGCTCCCGGTTCAGACCGGATTGCCCGATCCGGTACCGATGGCGACAGGTGGTTCAGAGAACTGGTAGCAAAAATCCCTTCCCCCCTCACCATGCCCAGCTGAGCCGCGCGATCATCAGGCAACTCAGCTGGGATCGCCAGAGGAGTCTTTTAAAAGAGGTTGTAAAAAATTGCTTTTAAAAGCCTCTGATGATCCCAGCTGAGCCGCGTGATCATCAAAGGCTTTTTTAAAAACTTTTAAAAGCATTTTTTTTCGGCTGAGGAAAAAATGCTTTTAAAAGGCTCCTCTGGCGATCCCAGCTGAGTTGCCTGATCATCAGAGGCTTTTAAAAGCATTTTTTACCTCTTCAGCCGAAGAGGTTGTAAAAGAAAAAATGCTTTTAAAAGTTTTTTTTAAAAATGTTGGCCACGCCCACCCATTCACATTACCCCACCACCACCACGAAGCCATGCCCACAGAACCAGTAGTAACAAATTTCACGTTTCACCCTTGCTTCCGCTGCACTTTGCCAGCCAAAACGGGGTGTGGGGGCATGCATTTTGGCTCACAAAGTGTTGCAGGAGGTCATTCAGGCCAAAAATGGGCTGCATATCCACACACACCCCATGCCCCATTTTGGCCAGCAAAAGTGTTGCAGGAGGCTGTCCAGGCCAAAAACGGGATACGCAGAGGCTGTGCGCAACTCCCCACCATACCCCATTTTGGCTGCCAGGGGCACTGTGGGTTGATCCTTTGCTATTTCCTGGCCAGCTCCATGGGCCATATTTAAGCACTTCGTGGGCCGGATCCAACCCGCAGGCCTTGAGTTTGAAACCCCTTCTCTTGGCATTGCTCATTCATGGATATAATATTAGGCAGACAGATTCCCATCAATCCATATGATGTTCAGCATCTCTGATGGTGCCCATATTAATAAAATCCCCCAAATTAAGGAACAAATTATTGTTGACCCAAAACACCGACTTTGACAGGAAGCTTACTAGTGCCCTGGACGTTCCCCTATCTAGCTTTGACCTTTCTGCTTCCTCTTTCATATTTAACTAGTGGTGAATTCCAGTACCACAATTCTACATCAGAACATTGATTAACCATTATTGGTAACCTTATGTATTACAATAGGCTGTGTTTCTACCACATCTCACTATTAGACGTCTTTAAGATCCTCTCCGTACTCCTGCAAAATGAAATCTTTCTGATTTTCAGGGCATCAGTTAAGATTGCTGGCAATGTAGAAATAGGTTCTGGATATTATTGGTTAGATGTAGATGACTTGTGCATGTCTGTGGAGTTATCTGATGACGCTTTATTTCTACTAGCAATGCCAAAATTATATATATTCCTAGATTCTGTATTGACCCCTTATTTATGTATTGAAAAATGTCGTATAGATGTCTATTTTATGTACTCTAACCCTGAATGGCTTGCAGACAGCAATAAAAAAACACTAAAAAAAAAGCACCATAGCAAAAACTCCTGGGGCCCCCAAAACAACACATCTTCACAGATCAACAATCAACTTTACTGGGCTCCAGCCTCACTCTATTGCAATGCTGGTAGGAAGATCTCCAGGCAAGACCATTCCAAAATTGAAAATTGTGTTCTGCCTCATCCCAGAAAGTAACCACCTTAATGAAGAGGACAGTCCTACAACAGAATATGAGTATGACCTTGGAGAGGGGGAGAGAGGCTGCCTAGGAAAGGATCTGTTCTGTCTCTGTCCTCACTTTGGAGTAACGAGCTGGCCTACAGCCAGTGGTTACATGGCTCCTATCTGTCCTGGCCGAGAAAACGCAGCTGCCTGCCAAAAAGTTCAAACAGATTAAGACTTCAGCTCACTTTGACACGGTTCAGCTAATTTGCTTCCCGTAGAAGTGACAGCAGTCCCAAAGCTCCTTATATATCCTATTCCCTTTCATGACGCCGCCTCTCTAATCTTCTGAAGCGCGGGTCGATCCAGGCTTGATTAGCATGGTTATCAGCTGCGTCTGTAGGCGTAGCCTGAGGAAGGGAGGAATTGGGGGATGTCGGCCTCATTACATCCTCCGACTGGCCTGGTTCTGGCTCTTGGAGCCGGGCCAACGGAATCGGTGCTCCCGAGGTAAGCCTTACCGGCCCTTCCCCCTCATTCTCAGAGTCACTTTCGGGCATGGGGCCAGGTTTGGGGGCTGGAGCCACAACAGGATCAGATAAAAGGAGGAGGAGGAATTGGCAGAGAAAGCACCTTAGAAACGATCTGCCCTAATTTATCAGGCAGTAAAAAAACAGAGACAGTGGGGGAGATTTATACTTTCAGATTTGCAAGATTCTATTAACATGGCCTTACAATAAAATAGAATTAGCTCATCTTGGTGTGTTTCCTGCCTGGTCTAATTAGAAGGCCACACACACACACACATTTTGGCTGTCCATCTCTCCCCACTTACTCAATTGGCAAAAACCAAGAACAGAAAAGCAAAATGGATGGTGGGTGAGAAAAGAGAAAAGCATTGTAGCTGTGGGGATATTTGTGTGGGTGAGAGAGAAAGGGAGACATTATTACACAAGGAGAAAATATAGGATAGATTTTTATGCTGGGAAATGAAGGGGTAATGAGAAAGGGCATCATTTTCCATATCCCCTATATTTCCATCCACTATGTTCTGGAGTGCTCTGGAGCATTATATCTAGTGGTAATATTCAGCCAGTTCGTACTGGTTCAGGCGAACCGGTAGTGGAGATCGTGGGTTTTACCATTCGCCCCGGCACTATGCTGTCCTATTTAGCCACGTTTTTGAGGCCGGGCACATGCACAAAAGGCACACACATGAGCAAGGCACATGTGTGGAAGGCTGAGTGCATGCACAGAAGGCGCGCATGTGCACAAAGTGAGTGTGCTCACACGGGGTGAAGTGGTGGTAAAAATCTTTGAAACCCATCTCTGATTATATCCAGAAGGTTATGGCTGCTTCTTCCAGTTCCCATTCAGAAAAAGTCTTATTTTTTTTCCTAACGGTCTTGAGTAAGGCTAGATTTTATGGTCGTGGATGCTTCAACTCCGATTCCAGCACTTAGCTGTGGTCATCAGAGTTCAACAAAAGAAAAGGAACAAGAAAAGTACTTCCAAGAATTTTTTGGCTCAGGTCTATTAGTAGACAGTTCAGTTGCTCATTCTGCCTTGATCTCTCCAGACCTGAATCCCCAATTAGTTAATTCCAGCTCTCAAGTACATCTTCTTCATTTAAATTCAAAGTACATTGGCCTGACTTATTCCACCATCTCTCTGATGAGCCTAGAGAGAGATGGGAGGAAAGGAGCAGAGCTATAGGTGAATTGCCTTTACAGAGACCAATCGCTAACCGTTTGCAGCTATTATAAGAAATTCAAGTCATCGTCTCAAAGTATTAATCAAAAATCAGTTTTACCAGAAAGGTTTCCCTACAGCTGCAATATTCTGTAGATAAAGAGATAATCAAAATGCACATTTTTTTCCAGAATGACATGGATTATTTCATGCATTTAAAAAAAAGAAAACTTAGAAAAAATATTTGGTTATTGCCTCTCCCTTTTTTCCTCTTTCTTGTAGCTCATAACTCAGCAGTTATGATGAGCTGCAGCAGTTCCAGCATCTCACTATTTTTCTGTTTCTTGAAAGAGCTGAGAAAATAGGTTGCTTCAGATCACGTTTATTTTGTTGAGTGATAAATTTTTAAGGAAATTTGCAAAGTTTATTTAGCCTACATTTTTAAAAAATTATTCACCTCTCTTTATGCTGAATATGGAATGTGCTGTCTTTGCCAACAATTTCACCAAAGAGTACAACTTATTTCTGTACATTATATTCGTACGCACTGTCCCCTATTATAAATTCAAACAACACTAAATTTCAAATATCTAAAGTTCAGTTGCATGTTGGCCTGAAGATGCAAGAACAGATAAATCTGTGTGCAAATTAAAACCCTACCTTTAAAGGTCTACAGTGGAAGTGGATGTTTTAATCAGAGAATGTGCATTGAATATATACAAACAAAATGCAGAAATTGTCTTTCCTTTTACTTAATTAATAGAATATAAAGCATGGAATAACAGAGTTGGAAGGAAACTTGGAGGTCTTCTAGTCCAACCTCCTGCTCAATCAGGAGACCCTATAGCATTTCAGATAAATGGTCGTCTAGTCTGTTTTTGAAAACCTCCAGTGATGGAGCACCCACAACTTTTGGAGGCAAGCTATTCCAGTGATGGATTGCTCTCACTGTTAGGGAATTCCTCCTTAGTTCTAGGTTCCTTCTCTGCTTGGTTAGTTTCCATTCATTGTATCATGATACATTCGTAACTGGCTGACCAACCGCACTCAACGTGTAGTCCTCAATGGAACTACATCCACATGGAGGGAAGTATGCAGCGGAGTACCCCAAGGCTCTGTTTTAGGCCCAGTACTCTTCAACATCTTCATCAATGACTTGGATGAGGGGATAGATGGGGAACTCATCAAATTTGCAGATGACACCAAGCTGGCAGGAATAGCCGACACTCCAGAAGATAGGCTCAAGATACAGAAAGATCTTGACAGACTTGAACATTGGGCGCTATCTAACAAAATGAAATTCAACAGTGAAAAAAGTAAGGTTCTACATTTAGGCAAAAAACCCCAAAATGCACAGGTACCGTATATGTGGTACCTTGTTCAATAGTAGTAACTGTGAGAGGGATCTTGGAGTCCTAGTGGACAACCATTTAGATATGAGCCAGCAGTGTGCAGCAGCTGCTAAAAAAAGCCAACACAGTTCTGGGCTGCATAAACAGAGGGATAGAATCAAGATCACGTGAAGTGTTAGTGCCACTCTATAATGCCTTGGTAAGGCCACACTTGGAATATTGCATTCAGTTTTGGTCGCCACGATGTAAAAAAGATGTTGAGACTCTAGAAAGAGTGCAGAGAAGAGCAACAAAGATGATTAGGGGACTGGAAACTAAAACATATGAAGAACGGTTGCAGGAACTAGGTATGTCTAGTTTAATAAAAAGAAGGACTAAGGGAGATATGATAGCAGTGTTCCAATATCTCAGGGGTTGCCACAAAGAAGAGGGAGTCAGGCTGTTCTCCAAAGCACCTGAGGGTAGAACAAGAAGCAATGGGTGGAAACTAATCAAAGAAAGAAGCAACTTAGAAATAAGGAGAAATTTCCTGACAGTTAGAACAATTAATAAGTGGAACAACTTGCCTGCAGAAGTTGTGAATGCTCTAACACTGGAAATTTTTAAGAAAATGTTGGATAACCAACTGACTGAGATGGTGTAGGGTTTCCTGCCTGGGCAGGGGGTTGGACTAGAAGGCCTCCAAGGTCCCTTCCAACTCTGTTGTTATATTATTATTATATATTATATATCCATCATACTATTAAATTACAGAGGTTCAGTTCCCCGCTTCTGGCCATTCTTATTCAAGGAGCTCTGTGGAGTTTCTGACAGATATTTTCCTCCTTGCTATTGGAGAACATTTTTATCTGCACTTGTTCCAGAAGAAGCTTAGGACTTCCTGTGTGCAAAATTCAGTCCTCATGGAGGATATGCAAATATTGTTTCAAAACCCAGACAATCAAGTAAGCCAGTAGTCCGATTTTCTGAAATTTCATTTTGTCTTAGAACATCCTCTTCAAAATAAGCCCCCATTGGCATAAAGATTAGAGAATAATCAGCAGCTGATTATTTTGCAGCATGGAGGCTGAAATTGGGAGGGGATGGTCGTGCATCTGAAAACCAGATCCTCATGTTGGCATGCCTTTGTGTAAATTCTGTATTCCAGTAACAAGCCCAGGTTTCTACCTGGCATTCATATATATCATAAAATTAATGAGGGAATGTAACATTTATTAACCCCAGCAAAGAAAATAAGACTCATAGTAGCATTGGCTGCTGAGGTCATGCAGTGTTGGTGCTGACCAACTTTGGCATCTTCCCAGCTTCCAATTTCTAATTACTTCTCCATTTTAGTTTCTGATCCATAACCACATAACCAGGGGTGAAATCCAGCAGGTTCTGACAGGTCCTGGAGAACCGGTAGCGGAAATTTTGAGTAGTTCAGAGAACCAGAAGACCCATCACCAGTGGTGGGATTCAGCCAGTACGCACCACTTCGGGAGAACCGGTTGTTAACTTTCTGAGCAGTTTGCTGAACTGGTTGTTGGAAGAAATCATTAGGGCAGAGAACCAGTTGTTAAATTATTTGAATCCCACCACTGCCCATCACCCTAGTTCAGCTCTGCTGTGCATGTGTGCATGCCTCCCACCGGCCAGCCGATCTTTGGGTCTCTTCCATGCATGTGTGTGGTGGGGCACGTGTGCGGGGTGAGCACACATGTGTGGGGCACATGCGGGGGTGGGCATGTGCAGGGGCATGTGCAGGAGGCATGTGCAGGACATGCGCGGGGCCATGCACACATGCGCTGGGGCAGGGTGCATGCACGGGCCGTGCACACACTGCAATTTGGGGGTTTGGGCATGCACCTGTGCATTCGCGCATGCGCAAGCTTTGGGTGCTCAGTTCAGAAAAGGTTAGCCATCAATGCCTTAGAAGGACCACATTTGGAATACCAAATCCAGTTTTGGTTGCCATGATATAAAAAGTATGTTGAGATTCTAGAAAGAGTGTAGAGAAGAACAACAAAGAGGGTTAGGGGACTGAAGGCTAAAATATACAGAACAATTGCAAGATTTGGGTATGTTTAGTTTAATGGGGGGGGGAATGGCTAGGGGTAGCATGATAGGAGTGTTCCAATATCTAAGGGGCTGCCACATAGAAGAGAGGTTGGGTCAGGCTGCTCTCCAAAGCACCTGAAGGCAGGGCAAGAAGCAATGGATGGAAACTAAACAAGGAGAGAAGTAACCTAGAACTAAGGAGAAACCTCCTAACAGAACAATTAATCAGTGGAACAACTTGCCTCCAGAAGTCATGGGTGCTCCAACACAAGATTTTTAAGAAGAGACTGGAAACCATTTGTCTGAAACAGTATAGGGTTTCCTGCTTGGACAAGGGGATCCGACTAGGTCTAGGACAGGGGTCTCCAACCTTGTCAATTTTAAGACTTGTGGACTTCAACTCCCAGAATTCCTCAGCCAGCTGGCTGAGGAACTCTGGGAGTTGAAGTCCACAAGTCTTAAAATTGACCACGTTGGAGACCCCTGGTCTAGGAGACCTCCAAGTTCCCCTCCAACTCTGTTATTCTGATGCTTTTAAAAAAAACCTTGGGATGCTCATCTCAGGTTGGAGCCTCAGTTTCCACTGCTGAACTCTGCTCCAGTTGCCAAGGTTGACATGATTTCTTGAGTATTATTGAGTCGAGGTGGGCTCCTTTCTGAAGTTTTCCTTCACTTCAGTTTTCGAGCTTTCATGTTCACCTGCTGCTGATCCCGGTCTAGAGGGGAAGCCTTAATTAGCATCTTGGTTCCTCATCAGCAATGCCCAAATGGAGCCATCTGCCTCTTTGCCGAGCTCTTAGCTCTTTAAGGCACCATTGTATTAATTAATGAGTTCCGTATGACTGACATAGCTTCCCTTCCCTTATCCACATCAACCTAGCGATTCACAGGTGTGAGTATTCTTCATGCCAGACAGTTATGCTCAAACCTTGTTTCACCATCCATTTTTCTGTGCCAGATCTAAATGGATTTTGCATGACTAATTTGTTTGGGGACAGGCAAAGAGGGAGGTTTCCTGTCACCTTGTTTTCACAGAAGTTTAATTAACTGCAAACAAAACAAAAACAAAAGGAAAGGAAGTAACATAAAGGTTGGAGTTGAGTTTATTCTGTTTGTGCTGTTGATATATGCTTGCTGGCCCTGGTCCAACCAGCTGGGGCTGCTCCAGACAAAGATGCTTTCTCTTAAAAAAAAAAAAAAAAAGTAAGTAAGAAAGAAAGAAAGAAAGAAAGAAAGAAAGAAAGAAAGAAAGAAAGAAAGAAAGAGTCCATCCCAAAACAAATACTGCAGGTCTTTAGCAATTGTTGATGTTGTCGGTCTTTAACTTGCAGTTAAATGATCTTGGTTGATTTATTTTAAAGGTTAGGCAGTATTGTAACTTATTAGATCTTTGATCAAAGACCACCAGAAAATCCATTTCTACCGGGATTTGGGTATCTAGAAAACCATCTAGGAAAAGATGATGGCAGATCATTTATTTGTTTATGCTGCAATCTATGTGACCAGCAGCAGATGGGAATCTGTCCTAGGAACAATGCGCAAAAATTAACCCAGTACATTCATACGATGTAGAATAGAATAGAATAGAATTTTTTTATTGGCCAAGTGTGATTGAACACACAAGGAATTTGTTTTGGTGCATATGCTCTCAGTGTACATAAAAGAAAAGATACCTTCATCAAGGTACAACACTTACAACACTTAAAGATAGTCATAGGGTACAAATAAGCAATCAGGAAACAATCAATATCAATATAAATCGTAAGGATACAAGCAACAAATTTACAGTTATACAGTCATAAGTGGAAGGAGATGGGTGATGGGAACGATGAGAAGATTAATAGTAGTGCAGACTCAGTAAATAGTTTGACAGTGTTGAGGAAATTATTTGTTTAGCAGAATGATGGCGTTCGGGAAGCAACTGTTCTTGTGTCTAGTTGTTCTGGTGTGTAGCGCTCTATAGCGTCGTTTTGAGGGTAGGAGTTGAAACAGTTTATGTCCATGATGTGAGGGGTCTGTAAATATTTTCACATCCCTCTTTTTGACTCGTGCAGTATACAGGTCCTCAATGGAAGGCAGGTTGGTAGCAATTGTTTTGTACTACATCAACTCACCAGGGGTGGGCTTCAAAAATTTTAGCAAGAGGTTCTCTGCCCAGTTGCTGGGTGGATGTGGCCATGGTTGGCGTGGCCTAGTCCGCCTCCTGCACCATCATATTTAATTAAGTGTAGAATGACTATACTTGTCTGCAAAAAAACCAGACAGTCATCTGATAGCAACAAAGCCCACTGTCTTGGCCATCTTGAAGTCTATAGTCCAGATATGATGACACGACTTACAGTAGCACATTGTAGATGAGTACTCACCAAATGGTTTGCTCGCCTTTTAAGCATGTTGTATGGAGCTGCACCGCATCTAACTTATTTAATACAAGTACATACTGCGCTGGCCCTGCAGTCCATCATACTACATAGTTATGACATTATTTCTCATTCAGGAGTGTGACAGCCCACATATAAAAACTGTTCTTCAGACTGTTTGTGAGTCTGGCTATGCTTCTATATCACCTTCCTGATGGTAGGAGGATAAAAAAAGTGGTGACCAGGGTGAGAGTCGTCCCTGAGAATTTTCCTCATTCTTCTAAGGCAGCGAGCCCTAGCGATCTCATCTAGTGGTATCAGGGGACATCCCATGTTGTTTTGTGCTGTGCTCATCACCCTTTGTAATGTTTTGGCAAACCTATGGCATGCATGCCCAAAGTGGCACACAGAGGCATGTCACCTGGCATGCGTGGTGGCACACAGAGGCATGTCACCTGGCATGTCACCTGGCATGCCCATTCCTCTTCCATGTTTCTGGTGCGCATGCAGATTTGCGCCAATTCTGCTTGGCATATCATATATATAGTTAACTTGAAAAGGAATATAGAACTGGAAAAAGTAGTGAAAAGTATAACCAGAATTATTAGATGGATAGAGAACAAGTAAAGGAAGAGAAGATGGAAGTATATAAAATCATGCATGACATGGAAAATATGGATAGAGAGACAGATTTCCTCCATCTCTAGGAACGTTAGAAGATAGTCTGTTGTTAAAACTAAATAAAAAGAGATTAGGAATTTATAATTTATAGGAATTTATAAAAGGAACTTTCAAAACAGATCAGCCGGCCTTTGTGTATGCAGCAATGCTGGAAACCAGAAGAGCTGGTTTTCCATTTTCCAGCGTGAGCATGCACACCGGCCAGCTGATCGGCGTGTGCACATGTGTGGCGGTAACCGGAAGACTTGCTGGCCAGTGCGCATGTGCACACCGGAAACCAGAAGTATCTTATCTGGCATGCACATGCCCCCTGGACAGTTCCTTTTCCTGGTCGCGGCCCTGAGAAGCGCATGCGCGAAGTACTCTTTTTTCGGCACTTGGTTCGCCATCACTGCTATAGACTATAACTAGCACTTTAAATGGGATCCATAAACTTACTGGCAACAAGTGAAGTGAATGCAAAGCAGCTCCCTTGTAATAGTCTCAATGTTAGCTTGGGGGGGGGGGCGTACATCAGAAGATGAGGCATATGTGTCATTTTCTTTGGCCCCTGATCTTCACTGAAGACATCCCTTGGGTTAACGTGAGCAAAGTTGGGCTGAGTAGATCCTCAGGCAGATCATCAAAAGAGTCAAAGAGAGAGAAAGAAGAAAGGGAAGAGGAGAGGAGGAAGGGTAGGGGAAATAAGAGTAGGAGAGAAGGTTAGATACGGAGGAAGTAGGGTGGAGCGGGAGAAAGGAAGGGGAAGTAGAGAAGGAGTAGGAGAGGAGAGAAGAAAGTAGGTAGGAAGAAAGGAGGGAGGGAGGGAAAGGAGTGAGAGGAGAAGAAAGGATTGCTGTGAAAAGGAAAAGATGAAATGGAAGAAAGGCAACCCTGAATATATTTGAATATATTAGGATAAAAATTGAAATAGTTAAAAAAAAAGAATGAAAGAGAATGAACACAAATAAAAATGGAGAAATTAGAACTTGAGGGCGAAAGAAGATGTGACTTAATAAAATGAGTAAGGAAGTATTAGGAAATGAATAAAAACTATGAAAAAAGAATATTTTGGCAAAAACTGTAACTAAGTAAAATATATTTGAATATATTGAATTGTATAAGATATGATATGGCCAATACTCTGTTCATAAATCATGTATGTGTGTAGGGAGGGGAAACTAAAAAACCAATAAAAACGTGTTCTAAAAAAAAAAGAGAACCTTCCTATAGGTTATTAATATATTGATGGTTGCAGAATGAATTCTGCAACTTTGATCTTGGGTTAGGAAAGTGGGAGAGCAATTATGAGCATCAAAAGGTTTTAAAAATGTCTAGATACATATTATTATTATTATTATTATTATTATTATTATTATTATTATTATTATTATTATTATTATTATTATTATTATTATTATTATTATATTGTACTGCTTAAAAAGCAAGCCTGAACACCTACGCATAACATCATCTTGAATCAATACACCTTCTGTTCTTTCTTTGAAGAAATTGAAGTTGAGGCAAATCAGTTACTACAGAAGTCTTTTTTTCCCCTATAAAGAGTGCAACGCGTAGAATCTTCTGAAGAATTCTTTGAGTTTCTTTGTTTCCTTGGTTCCCCTGGCTTTTTCCTTTCTGTTTTTTAAACCTTGGATTTCAAAGGGATCCAGAAGTGCAAAAAATCTCTTGTTTCTGACGAGCTACTTAAAGGTGGCCCTTTAATATATGTGTCTTCCATTTGCTTTTAATACTGTTGAGTTTTTGTTACAGCAACCCCCTGTGTTTCAGCATTTAATTAAAAATCAAGCAAAGTAGAAACCTAATTTTTAGCACTAGGAAATCAGTGTAAATTTTCAGCGTTGCTTTTTCTTGGGCTTTCCATGGAATTACTCAGTCTTTTAAAACCTGGTAGAAATATAGACTTTTAGGGCATTTCAAAAGAAAAAGAAAAGGATTTCGGCCAACTTTAGAATTAGCATCACGATCCTATGGTACCTTGCTGAGCTGATGTATTTAACTAATTATTTAACAAATCAAGGAGAGAAGCAAGCTAGAACTAAGGAGATATTTCCTGATAGCAAGAACAATTAACCAGTGGAATGGGTTTGCCTTCAGAAGTTATGGCTGTTCCATCACTGGAGGTTTTTAAAAAGAGGCTGCACAGCCACTTGTCTGAAATGGTGTAATAATAATAATAATAATATCAGAGTTCGAAGGGACCTTGGAGGCCTTCTAGTCCAACCCCCTGCCCAGGCAGGAAACCCTACACCATTTCAGACAAATGGTTATCCAACATTTTCTTAAAAATTTCCAGTGTTGGAGCATTCACAACTTCTGCAGGCAAGTTGTTCCACTGATTAATTGTTCTGACTGTCAGGAAATTTCTCCTTAGTTCTAGGTTGCTTCTCTCCTTGATTAGTTTCCACCCATTGTTTCTTGTCCTACCCTCAGGTGCTTTGGAGAACAGCCCGACTTCCTCTTCTTTGTGGCAACCCCTGAGATATTGGAACACTGCTATCATGTCTCCCCTAGTCCTTCTTTTCATTAAACTAGACATACCCAGTTCCTGCAACCGTTCTTCATATATTTTAGCCTCCAATCCCCTAATCATCTTTGTTGCTCTTCTCTGCACTCTTTCTAGACTCTCAACATCCTTTTTACATCGTGGCGACCAAAACTGAATGCAATATTCCAAGTGTGGCCTTACCAAGGCATTATAAAGTGGTATTAACACTTCACGTGATCTTGATTCTATCCCTCTGTTAATGCAGCCCAGAACTGTGTTGGCTTTTTTGGCAGCTGCTGCACACTGCTGGCTCATATCTAAATGGTTGTCCACTAGGACTCCAAGATCCCTCTCACAGTTACTACTATTGAGCAAGGTACCACATATCCGGTACCTGTGCATTTTGTTTTTTTGGCCTATATGTAGAACCTTACTTTTTTCACTGTTGAATGTGTAGGACAGAGGTCTTCAAACTTGGCAGCTTTAAGACTTGTGGACTTCAACTCCCAGAGTTCTCCAGCCAGCAGAGCTTGTAGCATAGCTGGCTAGAGAATTCTGGGAGTTGAAATCCACAAGTCTTAAAGCTGCCAAGTTTGAAGACCTCTGGTATAGGATCTCCTATTTGAGCAGGTGGTTGGACTAGAAGGCCTCCAAGTTTCCTTCCAACTCTGTTTTGTTATTCTGTTATTTATTTGGGCATTGGTTGCAGCACAGTACAAGCATTCACAAAAGTTTCAGATTTAGATAGTGGTGTTCCATTGAGCCCCACCCCCGCCCCTAGATTGGAATGTCTGACTCTTCTGTTTTGTTTTGTTTTCATGTTTGCCAACATGCACTATTTTGTTCTCTGTCAACACAATAACTCAATTACCAATTATATCACAATTCTATAAATAGTTAACTGGAAGAGTGCAGTCTTCCATGATGACTGCAGGGAACCAAAGATGGGTCCCTTTGTAAACTGCTTCTGTGGGTTTGAGAACCATGGTGGGTGTGGCTAGGGGGTGTGACAGGCAGCACTCTGCCTCCTGTACCTCCCTGGGAGCAAAAACAGGCTGCGGGGAGGGCACCGCCCCCCTTCCCCCACAACCCGTTTTGGGCCTAGTAGGTCTGCCTGCAGCCTGGAGCAAAAACGGGCTGTGGAGGGTTTGTTTACCACCTCCCCGGGCTCCAGAGGCTCCCTGGAGGCAGGAAATAGGCCCATTTTTACCCTCCATGAGCCTCTGGGACAGTGGTGGGTTTCAAGTAATTTAACAACCGGTTCTCTGCCCTAATGATTTCTTCCAACAACCAGTTTGCCAAACTGCTCAGAAAGTTAACAACCGGTTCTCCCGAAGTGGTGCGGACTGGCTGAATCCCACCACTGCTCTGGGAGGTTTGTTTTCCACCTCCCTAGGTTCCACTCACCCCTGCACTTACCTGGAATCCAAAATGGGCTGCGTGGGGACTCCTGGGAGGGGAGGGGCAGGGTGGGGCAGGTCCCGACAGAACAACCGGTTTGCCCAGACGGACATAAAATTAGCATCCGGTTTGCCTGAACCAGTCCAAACCAGCTGAATCCCACCTCTGTTACAAGTACATATAAGGATAGACCTGATTTATTGGAGTGGAGGAAAAGTCCATTTTTGTTCAGTTTTTGTCTCCGTTTTCAAACAAGCTGGGGATAACAGGCACTGCACGGATGCTGGGGGTGATTGGTTTTTGTTTTTCATTTGTTCTCCCTTGTTGAAGGAGAGGGAGATCACCTTAAATTGATGGATATCATCCTTTCATATATATGGTAAGTAAATCCAAAACTGAGAAGATATAGTTTATTACACCTCATTCATTACTGAAGGTTTTATTGTATTTCCATGATGAGCCTCTTGGAAGAAAATAGCTCTCTGAAAAACAAGATAAACATTCAGGGAGAACATGCATCAGTAAATTTGCTCATGTGGCTTTCACCTGTTTTTGTGTCTTCTTCTTGTGTAGTAATATTGAAATGGTTTGCCCCTTCCTATTGCAGCACCCAATCTTCCCAAGGCTCAGGTTAAGACAGCATCCCTTGGACTAGCTGGAAAAGCACGATCACCTCTGCTTCCTGTTTCGGTACCGACAGCTCCAGAAGCCACAGAAGAAGGTCACAAACAAGCAGAAGATCCTGCTAATGTAAGAATAAATCTAGGCATGTAATCTCAATATGATGGCTTGGAGGATTTTACTGCATCTCCCTTTAGTCCATTTGAGGTGCATTCTTGTGAAAAAAACAACAACACAGTACTCAAAACCAGATATTATTGCAAACCCCACCACCTCACTCATTCATTTTGTTACTTCCTGTCTTTTTTTTCCCATTTCGAGTGGGGCTCTTAGCTGGTTTAAAATTCGAATTTATCAGATAAACTGAAGAATGTTTTGAGTCTCATCTTTCATTCAAGCAGAGGTGGGATTCAGCCGGTTCCGTCCGGTTCGGGTGAACTGGTAGTGGCGACTGTGGGAGGCACGACCGAACTGGTAGGGAAGGTAAGTGAATCCCCACCTCTGCATTCAAGATCTTAAGGTGCTATTCAGGACACTCCTTTCTCTTGATTTTCCTTACAGCAAATCTATAAGATAGGTTGAACTGAGAGAGTGACTGATCCAACATCCCCACAAATGAGATTTCATAGATGAGGGGGCACTTAAACCTGGTTTCTCCTAG
Source organism: Ahaetulla prasina (assembly GCF_028640845.1). Lineage (NCBI taxonomy): Eukaryota > Metazoa > Chordata > Lepidosauria > Squamata > Colubridae > Ahaetulla > Ahaetulla prasina. Next base: position 286,744,403 of record NC_080540.1, on the reverse strand, counting down.
TCCAACACTTAAACCATTCCACCACAATGGATCTTGGAATAACTTCACTGGTTTTGCCTTAATGCCTCCAAAGCTTCCTAAATCTCCCTGGACTCTTTTAGAGTTGTTAGCAATGTAGTCCAATGGAGGTGGCATCCAGAGCAATTGGATTTCAACTCCCAACTTTCAGCAATGTCCATGTTAGCTTAGAATTGCTGAAGCTTGCACATTTGAATGATGCTCAGGTTAGAGAAGCATTTTAGTCTGAGCTATAATTCATATCCAGGTATCATTTTTTTTATTTTTATTTGTATGTATGTGTGTGTGATTCTGATACATACAGTGTAAAAATGAATAGAATAGAATAGAATAGAATAGAATAGAATAGAATAGAATAGAATAGAATAGAATAGAATAGAATAGAATAGAATAGAATAAGCCACAGTGGCTAAAGTGCAAAACTGCAAACTATTTCTGCTGACTGCTGACTGTCTGCAATTTGGCAGATTGAATCTCACCAGGCTCTTCCATTCTTCCGAGGTCGGTAAAATGAGGACTCAAACTGTAGAGGGCAATAGGCTGACTCTGTAAGCCGCTTAGAGAGGGCTGTAAAAGCACTCTGAAGCGGTATATAAGTTTAAGTGCTATTGCTATTGCTATCCGAGGTTATCTCTTTGTAAAATATTTCTAATCATATTTGTAATTACTGACCACTTTGTAATCTGCAGTCAACTTAATCCCTGAGGGTTCACATTTAACAAATGCATGATACATCTTTTGATTTCCCATCTCCTTTAAGCCAAACTCATAAAGTGAAGCGGGCATGAGGATGCTCAGCGTATGATGATATCAGGTCACAGTTTCATCCTGCTTCACAACATATTGTTGTAGAGGAAGGAGTAGAATGAGGTTCAGGAAGAGATTACATCATCCAATATCTAAGAAATAATACCCAGGAGAAAATCTACAGCATCTTTGTAGTCACTAAAAGTCAATATTGACTTAACTGCAGAAAAGCAATCAAAATAAATCCTCCTTAGCCCCTTCCAGATACATGAATTCCATCTCCAGAAGCCTCAGAAATTCTGGGGTACAGAGTTTACACACCTGAAAGGTTCTGTGGATTGGGGAACATTTGATTTAAGTAGTTTTTACATTCCATATTTACAGCCTATATTCCAGAAGCTAGCCCCAGAATGGAATTCCTTGTGCAGAGAATGACTATCTGTGAAATTTAGGCTCTGCTTATACAACTGTTGTGCTGTCAATTTCAAAGGCCTATGGTGTTGTGACCCAGGCCCAGGTAGGTAGTAGGAAACTCAGTCAGTGTAAAAACAAACAAACTTTATTCGAACAGCTGAGAATTAACTCATTCTCGGCGTAGTTCAACTAAATTAAAGCAAATTCCTCCCAACACAATTCCTCAGTCCTATCATCAACCTTGGTCCAATTAGGCAAATTGCCAAAGGCCTTTCTTGGCAAAAGTTCAGAAGACACCGATACAAAACAAATGCAACAAGACGAAGCTATCAACGTTGTTTTCTGGCAAAAAGCTTAAATGCCGTCGCTGGTCTTTTAAGCCTTATGGGAGGGGCCAATCATCTCTTGGCCCTACTCCCGAGTTGTCCTCTCTGCTTCAGCTGCTCTTGCCTTCTGGCAGCTCTTCTCATGCGTGCATTAGAAACAGGCTCCTCCTGTTCCTCTGCCTCACTACAGTCAGCCTCTGGAGGCTGTGGAGTCCGCACCTCACTCCCCAATGGTCCTGGCCTCACCTCTGCCTCCAATGCAAAGTCCTCATCTGGGCCTTCCCCAGCCTCCAGGACTGGCCCATGTTCTTCCTCAGCCTCATCACTGTCTGACTCCGTTGCCAGCTCTGCAGGCTGCTGGCTGACCACAACATATGGAGACCATTGTGAAATAAAATCTTAGCAGCACCAAAGTTCCTCCCCTTGTGAAAATGCTGTTCTTTTGAATTCTTAAAAAAAAGCACACGATAGAATGGGACTTTGAAGGCTGATCACTAAAGGAAAGCTGAAAGAACTAAACAGTGTAATTAAAATAGAAGAACACTTAAATTTGTCTTACTAGTGCAGAATGAAGCGAAATATTTTAACATGGGTGTATTGAAGGCCCTTTGTGACCAATGGAGGCAGAAGTTAATATTAAGACTGTCTTCCATTCTAGATAGACTAGGGATGTCCAAGCTTGGCAACTTTAAGACTTATGGACTTCAACTCCCAGCTTGCTGGCTGAGGAATTCTGGGAGTTGAAGTCCACAAGTCTTAAAGTTGCCACATTTGGACACCCCTGAGATAGACATTGTTATAAAGATGTTGTGGAAGACGAACACATTTTACCTGACAAAACTGAGACTGATTTCAAAGTGGATTAACAAATGACAGGCCACAAAAATGACATGGGAAAAGATGCTACATTGGATAAACAAATGAAACTGACTGATGTCTTAAAAGGGATATATATAAGTAACAAGCCAAAACAGTAACCTGAATAACTTTCCTATATTGGATATACAAAAGAAACTAGTCAAGATTTTGAAGGATTTTGTGAAGAGGAACAAAAAAAAATTGGAAGGAATCAAGCTTTAGGACTCTATTTAATGGGGTTATAGATCAAGATTATTCAAAATATATAGGAAGGAATATAAAGTGGTTTATGTTTATGTGTAAAACAGACATATTATCTCTAGTAATTCTTAATGGACTAAATGAGGCTTTAAGGATTTACTTATAGAAAACCTTATGGAATATGGAAAGAAGTCATAAGCTTCTTCATAAATAAGAAGGTGATAATTTAATAATATACCATATTTTTCAGAGTATAAGACACACCTTTTTCCCCCCCAAAAAAGGGTGAAAATCTGGGTGCGTCTTATACTCCGAATGTAGCCCCGCCCAGCTTCTCAAGCAGAGGTTTCAGAGGCTGAAAAAAGCATCAGAAACGAAGCTTCAGAAAAGAAGCCCCCAAACAGAGCTTCAGAAAAAAAGCCCCCAAACAGAGCTTCAGAAAAGAAGCCCCCAAACAGAGCTTCAGAGGCTTTTTTTTCTGAAGCTGTTTTGGAAGTTTTCAGAGGCAGAAAAAAAAGTTTTTTCTGAAACAGAGTTTCAAAAGTTTCAGAGGCAGGAAAAAAAGCCAAAAAAAAAAAAAAAAGCAAGGCACAGAGCTCACAACCAAGGAACCTATTGCTAAAATTCACCTCTGGAACAGCTGATTGGGGGTATTCCGGGAAGCCGATTCACCTGCCAATCAGCTTTTTTTTTAATTTTCCTCCCCAAAAACTAGTTGTAGTTGTTGTGAAGTCATTTCTTTATATATTTGCTTTGTTTTCTTTACTATATTTTTATCTTTTCCCTTTACTATTTTTCAATTTTTCTTTTCTGCCCTTTCTATTTTTTTTAATTCCTTTCTATTTTTTTAGTTTGTATTAATTTTTAATCTTTTAAATTGTAAAGTTAATTTATTATATAAAAAACATTTTCCTGCTCAAAGTCACATAAAGAAAAGTCTGGGGTTTTTTTTTTTTTCTAATTACAGCTTTCAGCTTCTTCTAATTGGCAAGCTGTATGTAGAAATTGTCTATAATCATATTTAAACTTCCAATTAAAAGCTGTTTTCAAAAGTTGGAAAAGAAGACAGAAGTCTGTCCAGATTAGATTGATGAGTTTTAGCATTTGCTATGAACCTTTATCTGATGAAGATGCACTCAAGCAGCATAAGAAAAAACAAATCTTTTTTCTGCTTTTTCTAAGTTAAAGTTAAAGGCTCTATTGGGAATCAGCAGTGCGGAAAATATATATCTAAGATGTTCCTTTGTACAAATGAGAAACACAAATTAGAAACAGAAAAGAATTGGATCCCAAACCCTTCCAGATTTTCTCTGGCTCTTGCCAGATGGCTTGCTTTTTATATTAATATCAATATTAAATTTATTGACCGACCATCTTACGACAAGTTAATTCTGGGCAATTTACAATATTAAAAAAAGATAAACTATTACAAAACCTATACACAATAAAAAGGTAATATCTAAGTCTTTACAGTATTGATAAATATGTATAGAATATACCTGCAGGTCAGCATTTTAATTGTAAGTCTGATAGGCTGCTGAGGAAAAAATGATAAGAGTATGGGTGATAGAAAGGAACGGTAATCAGGTAAATGATAAATAGGACCGACCGACCCTTCCTTCCTTCCTTCCTTCTTTCTTTCTTTCTTTCTTTCTTTCTTTCTTTCTTTCTTTCTTTCTTTCTTTCTTTCTTTCTTTCTTTCTTTCTTGGAATCCATTCCTCACCAAAGGAGGCTCATCGTTAGTGAGCTATTTTTGAGTTGACCTCATGAAACATTGCCTATTAAACTGACCATATCAACGTACGGTAGGAACCCAAAACTCCAAAGAGGCGCTTTGATTCAACAAAGCTTTGACTGAAAAACCACCCGGGAAGCAAATTGTCTTCATATCAAAGCGACAGCACAGATCAAAGCATTAGAACGGACTGGCTATGCTGCTCTGATCCAGATAAGAAAGGGAGCTTTTAAGCATGAACGTCCATGAGGAAAAATACCCTTTGCTCCATAACAGAAAGGCTAGCTGAATGGAAATGGATCATTTCCATCAACGTATTAGTTAGAATCACAAGATGAAATGACTCGGTTGATGCCTGCTTTGATTGCGATCATTTTGTCCACTCAAATCAATCAAACTGCAGCTAATTAAGCGCCCCCTACAGAATTTCAGAGAATTTCTTTTTAGAATGTTTTGATGTCTGGAATTGGTTTCAAGAGATAAAACCATGGCTGGCTGGGGAATTCTGGGAGTTGAAGTCCACACATCTTAAAGTTGCCAAGGTTGAGAAACACTGGGCAAAGCAATTATTGTACAGCCCGATTCTGCACAGTCTGATTTATGTACGGACTTGACTCATTTCATTCAACATTCCTCTAAATAAGTGTGAAGAGGAATGCACCCTTTTGTGTTAATTTCGGAGTATTACAACTTGTGATTCCAGGACAACAAATGTGACTTCCCAATACCTTGCATGTAACTGACAAGAGACATTCTCCCAAAAAAAATTTAGGTCATAATTTTGTGATAGAAAGGAAAAGGATGAATGACTGAAGCATGATAGCAATAGCAATAGCACTTAGACTTATATACCGCTTCCCAGTGCTTTACAGCCCTCTCTAAGCGGTTTACAGAGTCAGCCTATTGGCCCCAACAATCTGGGTCCTCATTTTAGCCACCTCAGAAGGATGGAAGGCTGAGTCAACCTTGAGGCTGGTGAGATTTGAACTGCCAAATTGTAGGCAGCCAGCAGGCAGCAGAAGTAGCCTGCAGTACTGCACTCTAACCACTGCGCCACTGCGGCTCATGATTATATTGGTGTATAATTTAAGTGCTTTATGATAAATGAAATCAAAGATAAGGGTTTTTGTTTTGGTCCCAATATTCTTTTGGGGTGCAATCCCTGACAAGGATAACTCATAAATAATAAATCTTTTCATGATAGCAGCCTTCCCAAAGAAATATGAAGTGATTGACAGGACCTTTGCTGGTCCTGTCACGTAATTGGTTTTCAAAATGTTTTAAGGAAGAAGCCCCTCCCTGCATCCTGCCAGTTTTGTCAATCTCTGCTGCCTCCCTTCTTACAGACATTTTCTTCCTTCATCCCCAATTTGAACAAACATCCCAAACAAAAGTAATTGAGTTGCATTTGTTACTCACCCTAATGCTTTGGGGTAGAATGAATCACGCCAGCTTATTTTAGTAAAATATTTTTATTTATTTATTTGTTTGTTTGTTTATTTATTTATTTATTTATTTCATCAAGCATGTATTTTATGACAGATACAAGTGTAAACATATCTATAAATACATGTAAAGGATATGAATAAAAGAAAACATTAGGACAGGGACTGTAGGCACGCTGGTGGGCTTATGCACGCCCCTTACAGACCTCTTAGGAATGGGGCGAGGTCTACAGTAGACAGTCTAAGGTAAAAGTTTTGGGGATTTGGGGAAGAAACCATAGAGTCAGGTAGTGCATTCCAGGCATTGACAACTCTATTAAGGAAGTCGTATTTTCTGCAGTCTAGTTTGGATCGGTTTACTATGAGTTTGTATCTATTGTGAGCTCTTGTATTATTTTGGTTGAAGCTGAAGTATTCATTGGCTGGTAGGACATTGTAGCAGATGATTTTATGTACTATGCTTAGGTCAGACCAAAGACGGCAAAGTTCTAAGTTGTCTAAGCCCAAAATTTCAAGTCTGGTGGCACAAGGTATTTTGTTGCGAGCAGAGGAGTGGAGGACTCTTCTTGTGAAATATCTCTGCATTTGTTCAATTGTACTAATGTCTGATATGCAATGTGGGTTCCAGACAGATGAGCTGTATTCAAGAATTGGTCTGGCAAAAGTTTTGTATGCCCTAGTTTGCAGTTCAATATTCCCAGAGAAGAAGCTATGCAAAATTAGGTTAACAACTCTTAATGCTTTTTTAGCAATGCTGTTACAATGAGCTCTTGCACTTAGATCATTTGAGATGAGTACTCCAAGGTCTTTGACAGAGTGAGGGTCGTCTGTTAGATCGTATCCATCCAGCTTGTATTTTGTGTTCTGATTTTTTTTATTTGTTTTTGCCAATGTGTAAGACAGAGCATTTGTTGTTTGAGATTTGGTAATTCCAGTGGTTTGACCATTCTGATACATAGTCAAAGTCTTTTTGTAGAGTAGTAGCATTGTCAGTGGTGTTGAATAGTTTAACATCATCCTCAAAGAGAACACAGTTGCTTATAATATGATTGCAAAGGTCATTTATATAAAGTATAAAGAGTGTGGCTCCTAAAACGCTGCCTTGGGGGACACTGCTGTTAACAGGTGTAGGGTTAGATAAGGTGTTCCCTATTTTGACTACTTGCTGCCTGTTTGATAGGAATGCAGCTATCCACTTATGCAGTAATCCGGAAATGCCATAAGATTTTAGTTTTAGAAGTAGCTTGTCATGTACCACTGAATCAAAAGCTTTACAGAAGTCTATATAAATTGCATCTATTGATTTACCCTGGTCAAATTTTGAAGTCCATATGTTTTTGTAGTGTAACAGTTGCAGGTTGCTGGACAATTTTTTTCTAAAGCCAAATTGCTTGTTAAGGAGTAGGTTGTTAGTTTCTAAGTAGAGGGTAATAGATTGGTTTATCATTGATTCCATGACTTTGCAGGTGACACAACATGAGATTGGTGTGTAATTATCAACTGGGCTGGGGTGGCCCTTTTTGAAGATAGGGATGACCGTGGCTAATGACCATAAGTTAGATAAGGAGCTGGTTCTGAAAGGTATTTCATAGATTATGCTAAGTGGTTAAGTTAAAAATAAACTAGCTTCTTGCTTTCTCCACAGGTATATGAACAGGATGACCTTAGTGAACAAATGGCAAGTTTGGAAGGGCTAATGAAGCAACTTAATGCCATCACAGGCTCAGCTTTCTAAAAGGAGTTGCCCAGGAACATTGCAGCATACCAGCCTTTCACAAAGACCACAACCCAAAGTCACATCTCCATGAAGGCCACCAGTACATCACTGAACCCCATTCGAAGGAGGATCTCACCACCACCCCACCCCCAGACAACGTTGTGTGTGCTTATCAGTCAAGCAGAAGTCAGAAATAGAGATGGAAAAACAATCCTCTGAAGCAAGAACCCACTGCACAAAAGATGAGTGCCTCCAAGTAGCCAGTCCTGTCCCACTGGCCTTTGTAGCATGCAGGGAAGAGTCATGCTAATGGTCTGCTCCACACATTATCTTCTTCCGGTAGCTGTTAATTATCAACACTGGTCTCCCCCACCCCAGTGGGAGACGCTGCCATCTTCATCTTAAATCGAATTCAAAGTGGATTTCAGTCTACTTCCTGGAGTGAAACCCTGAGCAACTTTAAGGAAGCGTAATACGTTTCCAAGAGACTAGCAAAATTTGGTAATTTGTACATGGAGTTCAAGAGGTTATCTTCTGCTGACAATGAATCTCATTACACGCTAAGCCTGCAACTTTAGTGGACGTGTTATAACTTTGTGCTTGTCCATCTCTCTGTGACTTAATAGCTGTTCCCTCTTCCAGTTCTTCCCTTTTGCTAAACTTAGGTTTCCTAAAGAATCAAAAGAACTTGTCGCAGTCCAAAATAATAATAATAATAATGTAGAGTTAAAGTCTGAATATTTATTCAGGACACCAATTAATACCAATGAAGTGGGCAAATGATTTTTCATGTCAATTTCTAGCATCAGTGACAGGTTGTAGGAGCAGCCAAGCTGGAGTATCGTGGTTTAGAAATATGGCTATCTGTCCCACAAGCCCACCATTGTTCCCCATAATAAAGTTAAACCATAAAAAAAGGAACTATAGGAAAAGGAACAGCTGTAGAGAGAACAAATAGGTTTATCAGAAGGACTAAAACTGCAGAATTGTAGAAGAAAGAGATTAGAAAAGAAACTAGATTATCATCCCTAGGTGCTCTTTGAGCTGAGCAAAATATTTTGACTGTGAAAATAGGTAAATGGGCCATTATGGATTCAAAATTCTCACCATTCTAGGATTTCAATGTCACAGCCCCATTTCAGGTTCAAGACATTTGTCTAGCACTCAGAATGGATGTTTTGAGCTTGAAGCTCTTCAGGAATGGCTGAGACCTCTGGTTCAAAATCAAAACAACAGCCTCAAACACAAAACAGTGCTTTGAAGTCCAAGCATTTTGAATTCAAAGCATTTTTTCCCCATGCCACCATTTACTGATGATGCTGACGAAAGCAAATCTGGAGGTGCAATTTTCTGCATATTTCGAGGGCACCAGATTGGGGAAGAAGGCTGAACTAGTAAACAACTTGGAAAAATGTTCTTAAGTATAAAAAACCGAAGTACTTATCTCTCTTGGAGAAAAAAGGGCTTCCCAGCCATTTCTAAGTATGCTAATTCTGCTCATACCAGTTCAGTTAATAGGTTGATTAATCAACCTATTTGTGTAGGTTGTGTCAAAGCCATAGAGATCCTTCCTTTTGCAAAACAGAAATCTGTGAGATTTCGCAGTCATTCAATTTCCCATCCACAGCTCTACAGCCAGAATAATAGGTGAAACAGGCCTTAGAAGACCTTGTTCTGCTACAAAATTTGGTAGGGATGTAGGTGCGCAGCCATCATGGAAGTGCATTGTGAGATGTGTTGAAGGCCACCTGACTTCATCTGTAATACATACCTCCTCTTGCTTGGACTCGGGTGTCATCTCCATACATCACAGCAACTGGACCATCACGTGGCATCATAGGGTTAGAAATAATATTCCTAACAGCACAAAACACAAAGACAAAAGCCTTCTAATGTTTGTTTTTTTTAAAAAAAACAACAACAACAACCCAGGAAATTATTACACTGTTTTCAACCATTCACTTTGCAGAAATGGAAGATGGGAAAAAGTCACCCACTTAGCAAGCATTTGCAAAGCTCCCCATAGGTATTGAGTGGGTAAAGTGCAGAATAGAATTTAACGTGCAGCAGTAGCAAACATACCAGTAGTACATTTTGAAATTAACTAGCAGTCAGTTTTTTGCTTATAAGCAAAAAACAAACAAACAAACCCAGAGGCCTATATTAAAAATTTGTTGGGGTTTCTACCACCTTCAACAGAATCAGCAGGATGGGGGGGGGGAGGGAAATACCCTCTTGTTCTTTTTGTGCATTATTTTTGATGCTCCAAGATTACTCAGTTCCCTAAAACCACATTCAACCATCCAGGAAGACAACTTATAGTCGATACCGAGTGTTGCCACTGTCGTTCAAATCTTAGGTGCAGGTAATGAGTTGAGAAGAAGAAGAAAAATCAATAGCCAGGTTGTATAGCTTGTTCAGCCGACAAATGAATTCCTGGAATGGAGTGATACGGCTAGCATTGTGTGTCGCAAGGCGTGACATTTTGCTGGCACTGTTGGGATGCTACATCCAGCACAAATGTTTACAAACCAGCTATAGAAAGTCCTTCTGTAAGAGCTGTCATATTGGCATAAAGGTAGAATGCCCTCTTTACATCGATTTCCTGGATTATGATCACAACTAATGACTTCTAAAGTGTTACCTTCCACTCCCATTTCAATATCCTTTTATTGTTATTTTACTTTCTCCTTCCGTGTTTTGCTCACCGATAATCTATAACCGGTGACACAAACAAAGTGGCATGCACATTCCCAATTGCTGAACTTTCTACATTTGTTCAGAGTTTACTCTTGTTTTTACAGTCAAATCCCTGAAAAAAAGGAGCTGAATTTGCATATTTATCAGTGATGAGGTTGCAAAAGCCCAATGAGAAAGTTTCGGCTGAGTTACCGTTCTCCACACTGCTTTTGATTTCAAGCCTGAGTAGGTCATAATTTAAAAGAGCATGGAAAGGAGAGGGGATCTTTACATCCTAATAGCTCTTTTTATTAGGAAGGTAATTATATGTAAATTTCTGAATAAAATGGTTGGAATAAAAAGGCAGAGGATCACAAGTCAAAACCCAGCACCCTTTTTTAAAAAAAACAAAAAAACAAATACCTTGCCATTCTGCATTCTAAAAAGCCTCGGAATTTGAGGAAAGAAGCATTGGAAATATTAGTGTAAAAGATTACACACACACACCTCCTAGTATGGTTTCTTACAGATTAACAGAGTTGGAAGGGACCTTGTAGGTCATCTAGTCCAACCCCCCACCCAAACAGGAGACCCTACACCATTTCTGACAGATGGCAGTCCAGTCTCTTCTGGAAAGTTTCCAGTGATGAAGCTCCCACAACTTCTGAAGGCAACTTCTGTTCCATTGGTTGATTGTTCTCACTGCTAGAAAAATTCTCCTTATTTCTAGGTTGAATCTCTCCTTGATCAGTTTCCATCCATTATTCCTTGTCTGGCCTTCGGGTGCCTTGGAAAATAGCTTGACCCCTTCCTCTCTGTGGCAGCCCCTCAAATATTGGAAGACTGCTATGTTGCTGTAACATAGCCCAGTTCCTGTAACCGTTCTTCATATGTTTTAGTTTCCAGTCCCCTAATCATCCTGGTTGCTCTTCTCTGCACTTTTTCTAGTCTCAACATCTTTTTTATAGTGTGGTGACCAAAACTGGATGCAGTACTCTAGGTGTGGTCTTACTAAGGCTTTATAGAGTGGTATTACTAAGTGGTTTACTCAGTTAGCCAGGGATTTTAATGCATTAAATTCATTTAGTATAAGAAGTTTCAATGTTCCGTCCAACTGGGGAGGACACGCAACTGCAACCAGTTGGACTGGTGCTGCACAACTCTGGGTCCTGCTTCAAGGAGAGGCAGAATGATGAGTCCTTTTCCCCGATTGACAGGATATCAGAAAAATGGGGAGGAAATCATCTCTCTGAATTTTGATTAATAAAGCCAGGTTCTGACTTTGCAGGGAAATAGCCAACAGCTGGAGAATTTATAAGAATGGCAACTTCATCTAGGAAAGTCAACGTACCCAAGGTTGAAATCTTCCATTTTTCCTTTCCAGACATCCCAGAGTGCTGAGAGCAGTTGGTTCTGCAATGGAGCAGGTGGTTGATATCTCTGCGTTGTTATTTTCATCAGTCCCCAAATCCATTTCAATCTTTGGTATCTGCATCTGACTTTGAGCCTTGACCCCCACCCACTCCTACCTCCAGCCTTGACTTGGACCTTTCTATCTTTCGTTACTGGATAGATTTAGAAGTATTTTGTTCTTTCTGTTTCTTCCTGTGTTTTCAAAACTTTCCACAGATGCTCTCACCTAAGGCTCTGTCTTGGAATAGTCAGAAGCAGTGAATGTGTGTTTTGAGGACTCAACAAGTGCCTTCCCATCGAGTTTTTTTTTTTTATTTGCATTTATATCCCGCGCTTCTCCGAAGACTCAGGGCGGCTTACACTATGTTAAGCAATAGTCTTCATCCATTGTATATTATATACAAAGTCAACTTATTGCCCCCAACAATCTGGGTCCTCATTTTACCTACCTTATAAAGGATGGAAGGCTGAGTTAACCTTGGGCCTGGTGGGGCTTGAACCTGCAGTAATTGCAGGCAGCTGCTGTTAATAACAGACTGTCTTCCAGTCTGAGCCACAGAGGCCCAATAACCCAATATAAGAGCTGTCTTCCGACCTTTATGGCGCATGTCACCTGAAGTCTATAAGTGGTATCTTTTTTTGTATATAATTGATGTTTCTAGCCTTATATTCTCAGATCATCTTCTGTCGCCAAAACTAACGACGACAAAAGTTATTCACACAGGAGACATCAAAAGACTTCCTGTCCATCCTCAACTTTCAGATATAAAGGGCTCCTGAGGGGCTTCCTCTGGAATTTGGAGAGAGCAATTCAAAAAGCAATTCAATATTTCAGATACTCATAAAACCGTAGTAAAGCAGAACAATGCAACTTCCAGTTATGAAACTCAAGACATCTCTATAGCAGTTCCAAGTGAATCTTGTTCATTGATTTCAGTCTGGACATCCCATTGTGCTAACAGCAGCTCATTGCTCAATGGGAAGGGCGGTTGATATCTGTGCATTGTCATTTTAAACACATCACAGACTCCATTTCAGTCTCTGGTTTCAAGCAATCCATATCTTTGATCCTTGACCCCTACCCACATTCCCAACCAACGTAGACCTGGACATTACTGCCTTTAGTTACTTGGAATATTTAGAAGCTGAGATCTACAGCAACATTCAAAGCATTTTTTTTTTTAAAAAAAGGGAGAATTTGAAAATGCACATAACTCCAAACACGTGCACAACATCTGATCACCAAAAGTATTTTTGCCCCTTTACATTTCATGGTAACATGCATTTCCTTGTAAAAGGAAGACCCAAAAGCTATGTGCCGAGGTTGCAGGGTGATTAGAATGCAGTACTGCAGGCTAACACATTGCTCACTGCAGGAGTTCGATTCTGAGTGGTTCAAGGTTGACTCAGCCTTCCATCCTTCCAAGATCGTTAAAATCAGGACCCAGATTGTTGCAGGCAATATGCTGACTCTGTAAACCACTTAGAGAGGGCTGTAAAGCACTGGGAAGTGGTATATAAGTCTAAGTGCTATTGCTATGAAGGGACGAATCCTTGCCGTTGTCAGATTAGAGTGTCCAATGAATTTTATGCTGTACTGCAGTCCAAATATATATGTTAATTACTTATTGTTTGCAAAAAAAAAATACCTGTGTTATAAACCTATCCTATCTTTTTCAATTACATGGAATCATTTGGTTCAATTTCAAGTTTCCCATATCAGATCTTTCATTTGAACTCTCTACAGTACTCAGATTTTCATTAAATATATTACAGGCATTCTTTGTTTCAGGAACCTACCAGTACTTCTGCCTATTGACTTCCATCTTCTTGATCACTCTGTGTTCTTGTTGAGGATGCAACATTATACTGCACAAAAAGATCCACATTTCACCTTTGATCATGATCAATGAGCTCATCTTACACATCAATTTGGACAAAAATCCTGTTAATTGGGTTCATTTAGAGAGTATGCTTTCTTCTTTCAGGATTTTGTGTCTATGGTAACTGTTCTTGCATGCTAATTTTGTTTGCCTGTGATACAAAAGTCTGCACTCAGATTCTTAATGCTGTCTAAATATACCATCCTGGTATACAGACAGAAGCCAAGTTCTTTTTAAAGACAAGCAGATTATGGATTTTTGGATTTAATTGACTGACTTTCTTTGTGCATAGCCTCTCTTCCTCCTCTTCCTACTCCTACTCCCCCCTCCTCCTCCTCTTCTTCTTCTTTTTCTTCCTCCACCACCACCTCCTCCTCCTCCTCCTCCTCCTCCTCCTCCTCCTCCTCCTCCTCCTCCTCCTCCTCCTTCTTCTAGGTCTAGATCAAACTTTAAACTGCCAGAATGAAGCCACATTCTTGGCTTTCTTGTTGACCAAAAATAAGTAATTATCAACACATATTTCTGGTAGTAGCCAATATACCAACAGAGCCTCCTTGAAGAATATGTTGTCAATATTTCAAACCACAATCCTGGGCAACTGCAACCGGGTTTGCTGGCTAATCCTTCTCACACTAGATCAAATCTGGGAAATAGACCCTCTGCGTCTCCACTATTCTTTGACTTCTTCAAAAACGATTGTTTTAAACTGACTACATATTCATTATTCCTTGATATGATATTCCTCATATCAGCTTTAATTCAGAAAATTTCACTTATTCTAAAATAATATGTTTATTTCTCCAACAGGGTCAGAACTATTTTGTTGGGCATCAAATTAGGGTATTGCACCCCTATTCACTCTTCTTTCAGTCTCTCCATGTGGAGTTGGCTTGGTCTCCCTTCTGATGAATGTAACTTATTATTGAGCTTGATTTCAGTTCACTAGGCTAAAAAGTGTCTTAAGTGGCCAGCTGGTCTTTTTGTTCATCTTGGAAGATCTTAGGATCCTGAAGAAAATTGATTCAGAATTGTTTTATATAAACAATTCCTTCAGACTATCTCCTGCATTTTTTCTCCATATCTCATCTCATAGTTTGAGAAGGTATTGTTTAATTATGTACTGGTTCTAGGATGCCTGTTTTCTGTTCTTCTGTGGCTGTTCTTGATGTTTTTGTAGTTTTACAAAATTCTTGACCGTGGTATTTATAATGTTCTTTTTCTGTGAGATAAAATTATTGGCGACAGACTCTGCATGTAGAAAACTGAAATGTCCACTCTCTACAGGGATAAAATGTTAAGTCTTTCTAGCTTAACCTCTTGTGTATTGTTCTTGATTGCCAACTGGTGCCAGACCATGCCATGAAATCAACTCCACAATAAGTCTTTTATTTTATTGATATTGGTTATAATAATGGAATCTACATATCTCCAGCAAGGTCACTATATTTAGTCTATGCAGTTGGTGATGCAATCCCTTTCACTAATCTTGACAATTCTTCCAGCAGGGATGGGACTTGGTAAATCAGCTTTCTTCCACAGTGTTCTTTTATTTGATATGCTTTCCATATACTTGAAGATATATTTATGCAATGAGATAGGAATTTAAATCCTTATACTATGCATACGGAGTTTTTCATTAACCCCATCATTATTCACTTCATATGTATCTTATCTTACCTTACCTTACCTTACCTTACCTTACCTTATCTTATCTTATCTTATCTTATCATCTTATCTTATCTTATCACCTTATCTTACCTTACCTTACTTTACCTTACCTTACCTTACCTTACCTTATCCTACCTACCCTAACCTTTGTTCATTCCCTTCCCTTAACATCTCATCTCATCTTATCTTATCTTATCTTATCTCATCTCATCTCATCTCATCTTATCTTATCTTACTTTACCTTACCTTACCTTACTTTACCCTACCTTACCCTACCCTACCCTATGCTCCTTCCCTTCCCTTCCCTTCCCTTCTCTTATAATCTTATCTTATCATCTTATCTTATCTATCTTATCTTATCATCTTATCATCATGTCTTATGTTATCATCTTATCATTTTATCTTATCATCTTATCTTACATTACATTATTTTATCTTATCATCTGCATGCTTGCAATATGTCAGAGAGGTAGAAGGAACTCAACAGCTCCTCATATGTTAGGAAATGTGTGCATGGAAAGTTTCCACCTTAGTGAAGTATAAAACCCTTCAGTTGAGATGTGATGCAGAACCCAAAAGCCCAATTGCAAATCACCATGTAAAGAATATCAAGTGTTTTTCTATGTTTGATAATAGACAATTAATAAAAAAGAGTTGGATGGATGCTTCTTTGAAGATATATAGTCAAAAAAAGTGCTAGTTTTTTTTATACAGTTTGGAACTGACGCAGTTTAGACTTTTCCATCCAAAAAAAAGACAGATTATAAAAAATTCAACCCTTAATGGACCTATCATCAACCCTTCACTGCAATAATTAACCTCTTTCTATCCAAATCCATCAATTAATTCATAACCAGGCATCACTATAGAGACATTTTCAATTCTTCAGCACATTCTCAATATAAGTATGCATCCCAGATGCAAGGATCAGTGAAGCTGTAATGCCCATAAATATTAAGATCCTAAAATTAAGATCTATAGAAATTTCATTGTATTAGACCCTTACCTAGGACGCTGCTATGCATGCTCAAAATAATACAAGTTGCATTAAAGAAGTTATTCCCATGGTTTCCGAAGATCATAGTTGGACATCAGATTTAAGTGAGGTAGATTTCTTATAAATTCTCCAATCTTTGAAAGTGTCAGGACATTGAAAGTCTATCAGCAAGAGTTCCCTTTTATGAAGCTTGACCACTATCAACTTTGGGGAAGGAAATAGCAAGACCAAAGATAAACTGGTGTGCTAACTATTCCTTAGAAGAAGAAAAGGAGACTAATGTGTGACAAATTCCTTATCCTGCTCATCCTTTAAGCAGAAAAGTGGGATATAAATCAAATAATTGGTATAATAATGCTCTCCCCAGGTTCAAAATATTCTGGAGTACTTAGCTTCAGGCACTGCTGTAATTTATTTGTAATTCTATCCATTCTGATTCCTCTCAGCATGTAAACATTTTGCAATTGCCAAGTTATTTAAAATCAGGAAGGTTAATTATCTGTATATTATTTTCATTTTAGCTTTCTGATTCCCTCTTTATGTTGTGTACACACTCAAAACATACAAGTTGCCAAATATATTTACAGTGGCATGGATATCCAATAACACAAGCTAAGAATTAAGGAAGAATTTTAAAATGGAGTTAAACCTATACAATAAAATAAAATGGGGAAAAAAATATGCCAAAAAGGCACTGTGCATATAAAAGCAACAGCAAGGCACTTGTCAAAATCTAAAACAAAATGAATGAAAATACAATTAAAATATTATTAAAACACAATTAAGTTATAATTAAAACACAATTAAAAAGCCTGGGGAAATTAAACAGCCAGATTTACCTTTTACTGTGGATGCCAGCCACTCATAGTGAAGTCTGAATCTGCTCCCTTGTGTTTGTCTAAATACATTTTCTACTTAAACCGAGGTTGCCATTTTTCTGAAAATTGGATCAGCATTTGTTTTCTCCCAAATATTCGGGAGAGCGGAAAATAGGCTGTGAAAATAACAAGAGCTCTGAACCAATGTGAAGACAAAATACTGTTCTGAGAATTCTTGAGATGTTCTGCAAGAAAGTGCATAAAACTTTGCCTGACTTATTGGTTAGAAGAACTGTAGTACGTTACAGGTAGCCCTTGACTTGCAACCGTTCGTTTAGTGACTCTTTGAAGTCACGACGACACTGAAAAAAGTGACTTATGACCATTTTTCACATGACTGTTGCAGAACCACATGATCAAAATTGGGTTGCTTGGCAACTGCCATGTATTTATGATGGTTGCAATGTCCCAGGATGATATGATCACTTTTATGAATTTCTGACAAGAAAAGCCAATAGGGAAACCAAATTCACTCAACAACTGCATTAGTAACTCAACTATTGTGATTCACTTAACAACTGTGGCAAGAAAGATCGTAATATGGGCAAAACTCACTTAACGACTCTCTTGCTTAGTAACAGAGATTTTGGGCTCAACCTATGAATGTAAGTCAAGCACTACCTGTAGTTAAAAGGGGAACAAAGCCCATTTATACTGTTTCAAACAACTGCTATGGTCATTTTCTTCCTGTATAATCAGTGTTGAACTGACATTCACTGGGGATAGAAACATAGATTTGTTCAATATTTAAGTTACAAGGACAAATGATGTTTGGAAAAGCTGGCTTTGGTCACCAACCTCTTTAACAGCGGCTTCCCTGTCAATCGAAAGTCAGGCTCCGAAGTTATGGATTTTACCCAACGCTTGAGCTAATCTTTTGTTTCTCAGTCATCCATTTTTCCCCCCTTCTTCTTCGTTTTTCTTCTTAAGAACAGGAAATTCACTCTCTGGTGTAAGCTGTCGTAAAGTCACCCCGGGCCAAATGCTCTCTCACTGTATGGCTGTAGAGGTTTTTTGGTGAAGAAAGGAGGAAGCGATGCTTGATAGACGAAAGGAACAATGCTGTTTTTATTCTTGTAAGATAAGCTTGGCAATTTTTTACCTTTGTGGATTGCCATCATAAGCTGGGAAGCGGGGAGGGAAGGGGAGGGAGGACGGGCCCTTTTTTTATAAGTAATATTTAATTTATTATTTAGAGTGGTTTCTTTGGGATAATTTATGAGCGGGGAGGGAGGGATACCTGGTATGAAATCTAGAGACAGAACATAAAACTGTGGTGCATTTCATGAGGCTGTCTATGGTTTTTCCACTTAGAATGCACTTCCTTCCTCATGTAACCCCATATAAGTAACTCTGAAGCAGTTGTGTATTCTAAACTTTTTGTTTGTGTGTGTGTGTGTGTGTGTGTGTGTGTGTGTGTGTGTGTGCGCATATGTGTGTATCTTTCAGGAGACTGAAACATAAGGATGGAGAAATCTGTCTATTTCTCTCTGTCTCTGTCTCTCTGTCTCCCTCTCTCCCTCTCTCTCTCTTTCTCTCTCTCTCTCTCTCTCTCTTTCTCCTCCATTCTCTAGTCTTCAATTATTTATCCCCCATGACTGTGTTATTTTCTAATTTTTAAAGAAAGAAAAATAGCACAAGTATTTTTCTGCCTGTTTCTGCTCACACCAATGTTTTGTATGCTACCTTCCCTCCTATGCCCATCTCTGCGAGTTATTTTCCTTAATATAATCAATACTGAAAAATAGTTGTGCTAGAGATCATATATTAGTTTGGACAGCATGGATTAGATTAGCTTGTATTAAAAATCATCCCTCTTCACTTCCCCAAAAGTACTTTTATAGTAGTGGTTTATTTATGTAGTTAAATCGACGCAAGCAGAAATCTTAGCAACTACAAACTTCTAGGTACTCAGTTAAAAATGTGTCACTGTAATCCGTTTTTAAAAAAAATAATAATAATACAAGAATGGTTTGCCTATATTCTCTATGTCCTGGAAGACCTAGAGATGAAGCTGATCTTTATGTACATAATTAAAATCAGGGTTCTTATTGTCACTGAAATAGTTAACCCATTGCTGGACTGAGGCTGATACAATTGTATGCCTCAGCATACTTTTCTTTACTGTAGCCTTATACACATAGAATCTTGTCTGGCCTACAGTGGATGAACATCTGTTTCTACAATTATAAGTAGAGTCATACAAAATGCCCTGTATTTCAAAATAACTCCAAACAAATTTCTTCTGGTCTTTTCTAGATGGATTCTCACTTTGTTGAATCTTTCGAACAGATTTCAAGGGTGAGATGGCTCAATCACCAAACTTCAAACATATGTTGGTGCCTAGTTGTCTTAGACTGCCCTATGCCATATAGGTAAATTCAATCTGCCTGTCTGCTTTCTGAATCCACTTCTCTATTCTCTAATAATATTTAATTTTTTTCCTTTTTTCATTGGCATTTTCTAAAATGACATATAAATTAGATGATGGCAATCTGAACGTATGCTTGACCGAAACACAGCCAGTCCTAATTCTTTAGACTTCTCTGGAACATAGTTTCCGCTATCCATGCATCACATTTTTAGAACAATACCTTAAAATAACAACAATCACCTACATACAACTGTTTACACCAATCTCCTGAGAGAATCTCTGGAATTTTTCTTAGCAAGGAAGCAGATTTCTAAAAGGGCATAAATTTATCTTAATGTGCATAATTTATTTCAGATACAGACTTTAATTTAGGAGATAGTTTTGTTGGGAAAGTTGTGTTTTAATACCGAAAGCACCTAGTTATAATTCATGAGCATCATAATGTTAAATTGGAGGAGGGGAGGAGAAAGAGAGTTGGTTTTTTAAAACTTTTTTTTAAAACAGATATTAAATCCCATTGAGTTTAGAGTTACTTACGTTCAGGTAAATAGGTATAAACTACCAGCTCTAACCATGAGCATTTCACCATATTGATTTATTTGTAGCTGACTGAGTGTTTTAAAAATCAATGACATTATCCAGTGGGAAATTCTGCCTGAAATTCCATGTGTTTTTATTCATTTTTATTGGATCTGTGCAAAGAAAATTCCCAGTAGGTTAACCACTTGACTATGACAAGTCCTTTGGTTGCTAAAAGTGTTGTAAACATTGTTCCTTCACCCAGAAAAGATGTGTGAATACAAAAAGGAAGAATTTAGTGTGACTAAATTTAGTATAATTTGTGTGTGTGTGTGTGTGTGTGTGTGTGTGTGTGGCTTTAAGTGGTTTCCAGATTTTCATATTTTCACCCTCAATTTACAGAAATTGTTCTTTTCTACCTATTTTGTAAGGCCTTTGATAGCGATTCTACAAGCTACCCTGGAATGCATTTATTCAGCAGAAATGAGTTACACCACAGCTTTAATTAGCCTTAGCGGGGGGGAAAAAATATTGTTACAACAAGCCTAAAATTAGGCATTTTGAACCTACAAAGGTTTTCTTTAAATTGTTGGACTTTAGCATTGTTAACCAAATTAGATTAGTGACTGCAATATTTAAGTGTAAATCTTGTTCTACCGCAAAGGGAACTTGCTTAGGGTTTGAAATAAATGACTGTTTCTACACACAATCTTGTATACTATTACACAAGGAGAAAGGGGGGGTTTTGTAATGTACTGTAGAACAGTCTCATTCATTTTTTTATAGAAATGTTATTCCAATGGTGCATTTTTTCTTTAATAAAGTTTTGATACAAAACAAAAAATCTTCCCTGTTTGGTTGCTTCATTCATTAAAAACCAAAAGATATTTAAATTCTATAAACATAACAAGGCAGTCACAATCTTCATTCACATAGTTTCATTCAAATGATTGGGATTATAATATGGTACATTTATCATGCAATTGGGAAAAATGACTGCAATTAAATTCCTTTTTAGTGGTGGTATCTAGGCCACAGTATGGCTGTGAAAATTGGACCATAAGAAAGGCTGAGCGCCAAAGAATTGTGGCCTTTGAACTATGGTGCTGGAGAAGACTCCTGCAAGTCCCTTGGATTGCAAGGCAATCAAACTGGTCAGTCGTAGAGGAGATCAACCCTGATGGCTCTTTAGGAGGCCAGATCCTGAAGATGAAACTCACAACAACAACAACAACATCTAGGCCACTCTTCTCCAAGATGGTAGCTCCTTTTCCTCAATTCCAAATTCAAATAACTTTAAAGTTTCAAACATAATAGACTTTCTTTTGCTTTTATTGTTTCCTCTGTTACAATCTCACTCTGGTATCTCAGCCTTCATGAATGACAGCTTCACTTTGTTTTTCTTAGCAAGGAACCTTGTGGAAATGGGAAAATGGAAGGGTTGGGATTACATCGTAAGAAAGGAAATTATACAGAGCCAAGCATATAAATTGATTTGCAAAAATATTAAACCAGCAGCAAGTCTTCAGTCTCTTCAAATCATTTTGCTGGGTTCTATTAATTAAATAAGGAAAGGGTTCCAGATGTCTATCAAAAGGTTCTGATGGATATCAACATACAAATGAGTATGGAGATGGGCAAAATGGGGTCCACATGTTCTATCCAAATACAATATGAGCCACGGTGGCACAGTGTTTAGAATGCTGCCTACCAGCTGCCTGCAATTTGGCAGTTCAAATCTCACCAGACTCAAGGTTGACTCAGCCTTCCATCCTTCCAAGGTTTAAGGACCCAGATTGTTTGGGCAAGAGGTTGACTCTGTAAACTGCTTAGAGAGGGCTGTAAAAGCACCATGAAGCGTTATATAAGTCTACGTGCTATTGCTATCAGACATAGAACATGTGGGCCCAATTTTATCCGCAAATATTCTATTTTACAGATAACAACAAATCCAGGAGTAATAGATTTACATAACAATTCATATTTTAAGGTGGCCCAAGATGAAAGCTGAATTTTATATATTCTTTTAAAATAAGTCGATATATCTTTCTTTAACTCTTAGAAAGTGCAACCAAGTAGAATTTATAGCCATGGTCTGAATACAGAAGAGAACCAGGGTACTGTAGTGGTTCAGTGCTGGATGAGGAGCAAGGAAACCAGGTTCAAGGCCCAGAAGCCAGCTGGGTAACTTTGGGCCAGTCACACCTTCTAAGCTCAGACCCTGCAACAACTGAAGGAAGAGCAAAATTCCTCTTTGCAATGAATAGTTTTGCTAGGTGAATTGCAGCAAATGCAGAATGCAAAACAAGCAGACCCTCCAACCAGGTGATACAAATGCTGTGAACAACAACAGCCAAGTTCCCCAAACTCTTCAGCATGTCAAGCCCTTTATGATGTTTCAGATTGTTCCTCAACCCTCAAACATTTATTATATGAAAACAATTTAACTAATGCTGCTTTTAACTAGTAGAGCTGTGAATAACAGCAAGAAGAAGAAGAAGAATGGATAGTCCCATCAACCCTCGGTGGTCAATATTGACTATTTTGGGGAATCCTGATCAAGATAAACAAATCTTTCGATTTGAGACCTCTTAATAAGGAGAATAGAAACGCAATGGCTCAGTGGCTAAGACACTGAGCTCGTCGATCAAAAGGTCAGCAGTTCAGCGGTTCGAATCCCTAGTGCTGCATAACGGGGTGAGCTCCCGTTACTTGTCCCAGCTTCTGCCAACCTAGCAGTTCGAAAGCACGAAAAAAATGCAAGTAGAAAAATAGAGACCACCTTTGGTTGGAAGGTAACAGTGTTCCGTGCACCTTTGGCATTTAGTCATGCCGGCCACATGACCACGGAGACGTCTTCAGACAGCACTGGCTCTTCGGTTTGAAACGGAGATGAGCACTGCCCCCTAGAGTCAGGAACAACTAGCACATATGTGCGAGGGGAACCTTTACATTTGCCTTTAATAAGGAGAATGCAAAACACATTTTTAAATTCAGCCCTCACCCAAAATTGTGATTCAGATGATGATGATAACTTTATCCAATTGTATATATGCAATGTAAACATATTCAATGCACATGCACCAAAAGTAATAAGACTGGAAATAGTCTCACCAATTTTTTTGGTGGGTTTTATGATTCAGATCTATTTTCACTTTTCTGTTCATTTTAACCAGTAAATTGTATAATGCTTAAGAGTTTTTCAGCTGCTTTGCTTAAACTTCACATCCTAGGTTTCATTTTTGAGAATGCTATTCACTCTATGGCAACCCTGACAAGTCTGGATACTCCTGCATGGGTTCATTTATATACCCAAAATGCCATGCAGGTTGGATTTTAACTTCCAGAATGCAACAGCTATGCAGATTGAGGCATGCTAACCATTAAAATACTCACATTCAAAGAATCCACTTTCAGCATAAGATTCATCTGGTTTCACACAGTGTCAGAGCAAATGCCTCTTGGAAGCCCGTAAGCAATTTAAAGGGCAACAATTGCTACCCTACCCATGGAAAAATCATACAAGGGTACAGAAGTAGTCCACTCTCCTATTCATGAGACTTGTAGGAGAAGCACTGCCAGAGCCCGGGGATGGAGTCAAGAGAGGAATCAGCTTGGAGTCATTATGTTCTCACAAACAGTCTAAACAGGGTTGTCAAACTCAAGGTCCGGGGGGCCGGATCCAGCCCACGGGGTGCTTAACCCTGGAAACAGCAAAGGACTGGCTCACAGTGACTCTGCCAGCAAAAATGACACTTAGGATGGCCGTGTGCAGCCGTCCCAAGCTCCATTTTCATTGGCAGAGGGTTGCAGGAGGGCGTTGTAGCCAAAAACAGGGCTCGGGAGGGCCCCAGGTGGTCCTCCTGAGCTTCATTTTTGCTGGCAAAAAGTTGCAAGGAAGCTGTTGCAGCCAAAAACGGAACTCGGGAGCCCGTTTTTGCTGGTAGAGCACTCGGGCCACCACTGGTGCCCCGACTTGAGTGATGTCAAGCTGGCCATACCCACCCTGGCCACACACACACACACACACGGGTCAAACACAACCCTGATGTTGTCCTCAATGAAACTGAGATTGACAACCCTGGTCTAAACCCAATCCCTCTCAAATTATTTATCTATTGCCAATTTAGTGCTGTTAGTTGATTAGATTCTTGTGTATTGGCATGAGCAATAAATCAGCTTAAATGTAACTTAACATGTGGTCCTGATTCTTTGTGCCTGATAGGAATCAGTGAATTATTTATTTATTTATTTATTTGAATTTATATCCCGCCCTTCTCCGAAGACTCAGGGCGGCTTACACAGTGTTAAGCAATAGACTTCATCCATTTGTATATTATATACAAAGTCAACTTTTATTGCCCCCAACAATCTGGGTCCTCATTTTACCTACCTTATAAAGCAGGGGTGTCCAAACTTGGTCCCTTTAAGACTTTTGGACTTCAACTCCCAGAGTTCCTCAGCCAGCTTTGGAGTTCCTCAACCAAGCCACACCCACAGAACCGATAGTAAAAAAAAATTGAATCTCACCATTGGGCTAGAGCAACAGATTTCAGATACAGGGAGGTAAAACATTTTAAGGGGTAGGAGTATCCATTCTCTAACCACCATAGTGAGCTAAGCATTCTACTCAGAAGGCTAAGTCCAAAAGTCTTAAAGGGACCAAGTTTGGACACCCCTGTTATAAAGGATGGAAGGCTGAGTCAACCTTGGGCCTGGTGGGACTTGAACTTGCAGTAATTGCAAGCAGCTGTGTTAATAACAGACAGACTTAGTCTGCTGAGCCTTCCAGAGAATGACATGGAAATTAGCTTTACAGGGACTGAAACCTTTCCTTCCTTCCTTCCTCAGTCCCAATTGAAAATCCATTCTTCAGTTACACATTCAACATTTTACAAGAATGATTATTTATTTATTTATTTATTTATTTATTTATTTATTTATTTATTTATTTATTTATTTGTTTGTTTGTTTATTGGCTGCCCCATGACTAATGCCGGTACATTATTTTTAGATCATCATGACATCCCATTCTTCAACAAAGAGGTGTGTTAGTCTTTAAATAGGTTTTCTAGGTGTGTGATGAAAACCAAGCCTCATCCTCAGAGAAAGATAGTTAAGAATGGAATGGTTTTTATGATTTCAGAACCATTTCCCAGGTGGCACGATAGCTTTAAGAAAGGATATTCGATGGCTGACCTATGATTAAAATATAAAAGGTCACCTTAGATTTAAATCTATTGAAAATTAAGCAGACAATTGTGTCATTTATGTAAGAATATGATGTGTTAATAATAGAATAATTATTAATGTTAATGTTGTTTTGGGGAATGGAGGAAAGGATTATAAAATAGATTGGGGAAAGAGGGAAACCGGTGTTAAATTTTTGAGGGAACAGTTGAATAATTTACTTGGACTTAATTTACTTGGACTTAATTTACTTGGACTTCAGTAAAGCATTGGATAAAGTAGACCATAACCTACTACTAGATAAAGTAGAAAAATGTGGGTTAGACAGCATCACCACCAGATGGATTCGTAACTGGCTGACCAACCGCACTCAACGTGTAGTCCTCAACGGAACTACATCCACATGGAGGGAAGTATGCAGTGGAGTACCCCAAGGCTCTGTTTTAGGCCCAGTACTCTTCAACATCTTCATCAATGACTTGGTGGAGGGGATAGATGGGGAACTCATCAAATTTGCAGATGACACCAAGCTGGCAGGAATAGCCAACACTCCAGAAGATAGGCTCAAGTTACAGAAAGATTTTGACAGACTTCAACATTGGGCGCTATCTAACAAAATGAAATTCAACAGTGAAAAAAGTAAGGTTCCACATTTAGGCCAAAAAACCAAAATGAACCGGTACCGTATATGTGGCACCTTGCTCAATAGTAGTACCTATGAGAGGGATCTTGGAGTCCTAGTGGATAACCATTTAGATATGAGCCAGCAATGTGCAGCAGCTGCAAAAAAAGCCAACACAGTTCTGGGCTGCATAAACAGAGGGATAGAATCAAGATCACGTGAAGTGTTAATACCACTTTATAATGCCTTGGTAAGGCCACACTTGGAATATTGCATCCAGTTTGGTCGCCACGATGTAAAAAAGATGTTGAGACTCTAGAAAGAGTGCAGAGAAGAGCAACAAAGATGATTAGGGGACTGGAGGCTAAAACATATGAAGAACGGTTGCAGGAACTGGGTATGTCTAATTTAATAAAAAGAAGGACTAGTGGAGACATGATAGCAGTGTTCCAATATCTCAGGGGTTGCCACAAAGAAGAGGGAGTCGGGCTGTTCTCCAAAGCACCTGAGGGTAGAACAATAAGCAATGGGTGGAAACTGATCAAAGAAAGAAGCAACTTAGAACTAAGGAGAAATTTCCCGACAGTTAGAACAATTAATCAGTGGAACAACTTGCCTGCAGAAGTTGTGAATGCTCCAACACTGGAAATTTTTAAGAAAATGTTGGATAACCAACTGACTGAGATGGTGTAGGGTTTCCTGCCTGGGCAGGGGGTTGGACTAGAAGGCCTCCAAGGTCCCTTCCAACTCTGTTGTTATGTTATGAATATAATGTAAGAGAACTAAGTTAAATATGAAATTGAAACTGAATTGTTAGGTTAGAGACATTTTATATTTGCTTTTTTTTCTTTTTTTTTTCTTTTCTTGTAGTTTTTTTATGAGATTAAACTACTGTTATATTTGGATTAAAGGAGTCGAAGGGGTTTAAAATTTGGGGACTAGACTTGATTTAAATATTGATTTCAGAATGGGGGGATAGAATAGAATTTTGGGGAAAATTCGTGCAAATAAAAATAATTTTATAAGGGAAAAGGAAATATAGTGGATTTAATGTATGATGGGGGGGGGTGAAATTTGATTTGTTTAAAGATGTACCTAACTGATACTCTGTTCAAAATGATTGTTTTATGTTTTACAAAAATAATAAACATTTTGTCAAAAAAAAAAGAAAAAGAAAATCAAACCTCATCCTTTTGTTTGCTATTAAATCTTTAGCATTGTAACCAATTGTTGGGAGGGGGGGAACACCTGCTCCCACAAAAATGTATTTTCCTCTTAACCTACTAGGCTAGAGGAGAGGTGGGTTTCAGCAGGTTCTGATCAGTTCTGGAGAACCGGTAGCGGAAATTTTGAGAAGTTCGGAGAACCGGTAAATACCGCCTCTGACTGGCCCCGCCACAATCTATTCTCTGCCTCCCGAGCTTCAGATGATCGGGAGTGTTAAGTTCGGGAAGTAACGAGGCTGGAGACCAGGGTAGTGACAACAGCTCTTTAATATATGGTGAACCCAGCAACCAGGCTGGGGAAAAACCTCTCCTTATATACAGTTCTACCGGCGGCTTTAACCAATCAGCAACGTGCTTGTTTCCCGCCAAAACCATTTAAAGATACATTACACTCCTTCCCCCCAGAAAACACTTTACCCATATTTACATGATATTTACATATTATTTTTCAACGTAATCACGCAAATAGACTGGGCGTCTCCTGACTCTTTCGGACCTGCGCAGTACATTCCCTGGGAGTGGGTCAAGCTTACCGGAGGGGCTGTTTGCTCCTCTCAGCTCTTTCTCTAGGCCATCCGGCCCTGGATTATTAGCACAGTCGTCCCTGCTGTTTTCTACTGGCACCTGTGGGCGTCGCTGGACCTCCGGAATTTCAGCTAAGTCCTGCGAGTTCTCCGGGTTTGAGTCAGCTGTGGAATCAAACATTGTGTAGTCAGGGCCCATTTCTATTGATTCAGATTGTTCAGCTATGCGTTTTCGTATTTGGTCTATGTGGCGCCTCCATACTCGGCCGTCCTTTAACTCTACTAAGTATGATTTGGGACCTGTTCTGTTTAGGATTTGTCCTGCTATCCAGGTTGGGCCTTCACCATAGTTGTATGCCCACACTCGGTCGCCTATGTCCATTTCTCTTGTTTTTCCTATTTCCCCCTTGTAACCCTCCGGCGTATAGTTTGGATGTAGACGGTCTAGGGGGCACCTGAGCTTTCGGCCCATTAACAATTCGGCTGGGCTTCTGCCGGTTGTGACACAGGGGGTTCTGTGTTGGACTGCCAGGAAAATATCTATTTTTGTTTGCCAGTCGCCTGGCTTAAGTCTGGACAATCCCCCTTTCGCGCTCGGGCCGGAACGCTCTGCAAGGCCATTCGTCGGAGGGTGGAAAGGCGCCGAGAGGGCATGTCGGATGCCCTCCTCTGCCAAGTATTCTTCAAATTGGGTTGCCGTGAATTGTGGACCGTTATCGGACACTAGCGTGTCGGGCAACCCATGGGTTACAAATAGGTGCCAGGACTGAGATCACGGCCTCGGCTGTCATGGATCTCATGAGAATGATTTCCAGCCATTTGGAATAGGCGTCTACTACGACCAGGAAGGTTTGGCCGTGGAAGGGGCCGGCAAAATCAATGTGTATTCTAGACCAGGGGCCCTGGGGTTTCTCCCATTCCCGAACCGGGGCCGTTGGGGGTAGCGGCCTGGACTCCTGGCAGGCCTGGCATTTCCCTACCCTTTCAGCAATTTCTGAGTCCATTAAGGGCCACCACACATAGCTTCTCGCTAAACCCTTCATCCTAACGATCCTGGGTGACCTCGTGGAGGAGGTCCAACACCCTTTTCCTCAATTTTTCTGGGATCACCACTCTATCCCCCCATAGCAGGCACCCCCCTTGAGCCGACAGTTCCCCACGTTTTTTTACAAATTCCTTAAAACGCTCGCCCGGCGCAGCGGGCCACCCTCTTTGTACCCAACCGAGTACAGTTCTCAAAGTAATGTCCCGGTATGATGCCCGAGCCACCTCCTTAGATGTGACTGGGCCAGAGTCCAGAGAGTCAATTAACAGTATGGGCGTCCCCGGAGTGGGGTCTTCGATCGCTCCTGGTAGTGGGCATCTACTTAATGCGTCCGCATGCCCCACCTCTTTTCCCGGCCGATGCTGCAGTTTGTAGGAATAGGCGGCTAAGAAGATAGTCCATCGGGTCAGTCGTGGCGACAGTGCCACAGGCGTTGGGCGGTCGCCAGCCAGTATCCGTAACAGTGGTCTATGATCTGTCACAATTTCAAAGTCTCTACCAAAACGATTCGTGAAACTTTTTACCCTGACACAATAGCTAGCGCTTCCTTATCCAACTGGCTATAGTTCCTCTCTGTCGAGGACATCGCTCTGGAGTAGAAGGCTATTGGGGCTTCTGTGCCATTTGAAACCTGTGGCTGAGCACAGCCCCACCCGTAAGGGGAAGCATCGCAGACTAATACCAATGGCAATGAGCTATGATACTGAACCAGTAAGCTATCGCCGAGAGTAGGTTTTTACTGCTTGAAAGCCCTAGCTTCCGACTTTCCCCAAGACCAAGCAGTATTCTTTCCCAGTAACTTATGTAGCGGCTCGGCAACGGTTGCCTTATTTTTAAAAAGACCGTAAAATTCACTAGACCCAGGAATGCCTGTAGCTCTGTTTTGTTTTTGGGCGCTGGAGCCTTCGTATTGCCCTGACCTTGCTTTCAGTGGGTGAATTCTCCTTGTCTATTCTGTAGCCCAAGAAATCTACGGATTCTACCCCTATCTGGCATTTGTTCACTTTAACCTTTAGACCGGCTGACCGGAAAATGCCCAGAACTTTTCTCAAACGCTCCCCCAATTCTTCTAAATTTTCGGCTGATATCAATACATCATCGAAATAGGGGACTACCCCCGGGAGCCCTTGCAGAAGTCGCTCCATTAAATTCTGGAATAGACCAGGTGCCACACTCACCCCAAACTGTAACCGGGTACACTTGAAAGCACCTCTGTGAGTCACAATCGTCTGGGCTTCGGCTGTGTTGGCGTCTACGGGTAGTTGTTGATAGGCTTGAGCCAAATCTAACTTGGCAAAGACGTGTCCTTGCCCCAGCGAGTGCAGCAAGTGTTGTACCACGGGGACCGGGTAAGCGCTTTTCTGCAAGGCTTTGTTTAACGTCGCCTTGTAGTCAGCGCAGATTCTAACTGACCCATCTGGTTTTACTGGGGTGACGATTGGCGTCTCCCACTTTGCGTGATCGACTGGCACCAGAATCCCCTGACTGATGAGCTTGTCTATCTCCTTGTCAATCTTAGGTTTAAGGGCAAAAGGGACTCTCCTTGCCTTTAACCTAATGGGGGCTACCTGGGGGTCTAAATTGAAGGAAATAGGGGTCCCCTTGTACTTGCCCAGGCAGTCCTTGAAGACATCTTCGAACTCATTCATGAGTGTGTCTTTTAGGTTAAAGTCACTTCTGTAGATGCCAGTCACTCCCATGCCCAATGCACGGAACCAGTCTAGTCCCAACAGACTTGGCAGTGTCCCTTCGACTATCGTGATGGGCAGGGTCTTCTTGTGTGGTCCGTACTCGACGCGGACGGAGGTGGTCCCTCGAACAGGGATGCGATTCCCTTGGTAGTCGTGCACTCGTAGCCGTTGTGTTTGCAGTTTTCGTTTGGCGATTCTCGGCAAAACTTTTGCAAAAGTGTCCCAGGACATGATTGTGATCGCTGACCACTTCTAGTCGGCACGGCACTCCTTCGATTTTCGGTTTAGTGAAAATTTTCTTCTCGACGCGGGTTGCTGCACGGCCTATGATCACGGTCGTTCGATTTGAGTTCGCGCCCTTTTTGTTTTGACCAATCGCGGGTCGCCTTGCCGATCCCGCGCTCTGATTGGTTGGTTTGAATTTTCGGCGGGAAGGTTGGGGTGCTCGACAGACTTGAGCCAGGTGCCCCTTCTTCTCGCACCGCCGACATGTAGCGTCCTTGAACTTGCATCGTTGACGCTGGTGTTGCCCTCCGCAACTTCCGCATTCCTCCCGGTCTTCTTTGCCCCTTCTCTCGGTGAGGCAAACTCCTTCCTCATCCTCGCCGTCTGATTCGGGCTAGATTTCTTCATTATGGACCGGGGTTGATTTCGCGCTTGTGCTCGCCGTTGGCGAGAGTGGCTTTTGCAGGGTTTCCACCGCTTGGGTGGACATCTCATGAGCTCTGGCTTCGTCCAGAGCGTTTGCCAGCGTTAGATTGCTTTTTGATAGCAGCCGCCTCCGCAAACACATGTCTCTGACCCCACGGATGAGTTGCTCTAACAGCTCCTCATCCAAGTCTCGGTACCCACAGTCCTTGGAGGCTTTTCGCAGGGCGGCCATGTAATCGCTGATGGATTGGCCCTCTTGCTGTCTGCGCTCCCCAAATTCAAAACGCCGTACGTATTTGGACGGTGTTGGCGCGAAATGGTTTTTTAATAGATTTTGCAGAGTTTGCCACGGTACCGATTGTACCGGCGTTGGCTCTGCCAGGGCTTCCGCAATGTCGATGACCTCAGGACCGCAGTGGCTCAGGAAATATGCCCTTTTGCGGTTGTCTGGAACTCCTTGCAGTTCGTTTGCTTCTAGGAAGCTTTCGAAACGGGTCATGTACGTTCCCCATTTCTCCCTGGCTGGGTCAAACGGTGCGGGCGGAGTGTAGCTAGACATCTCCGCGTTTCTGCCCTGAGTTTGCTGGGTTCGGTTCTTCCGTGCGTTCAGCTCGTTCCTGGTGCTCTTAGCCTCGAAATCCCACCCTCGTCGCCAGTGTTAAGTTCGGGAAGTAACGAGGCTGGAGACCAGGGTAGTGACAACAGCTCTTTAATATATGGTGAACCCAGCAACCAGGCTGGGGAAAAACCTCTCCTTATATACAGTTCTACCGGCGGCTTTAACCAATCAGCAACGTGCTTGTTTCCCGCCAAAACCATTTAAAGATACATTACAGGGAGGAAATGGGGATTTTGCAGTAACCTTCCCCTGGAGTGAGGAGGGAATGGAGATTTTACAGTATCTTTCCCCTGCCACGCCCACCAAGCCATGCCATGCCTACCAAGCCACACCCACAGAACCGATAGTAAAAAAAAATTGAATCTCACCATTGGGCTAGAGCAACAGATTTCAGATACAGGGAGGTAAAACATTTTAAGGGGTAGGAGTATCCATTCTCTAACCACCATAGTGAGCTAAGCATTCTACTCAGAAGGCCAAGGCAGAAATTTAAGATGGAAACTACAACAGTCCTCCGATCGCAGTCAGTC
Source organism: Ahaetulla prasina (assembly GCF_028640845.1). NCBI lineage: Eukaryota > Metazoa > Chordata > Lepidosauria > Squamata > Colubridae > Ahaetulla > Ahaetulla prasina. Next base: position 286,712,432 of record NC_080540.1, on the reverse strand, counting down.
ACTGAACTATGAAGACCAATTCTGCAGCAAAGATAACAAATCCAAAATCGGGGTTAAGAAAATATAAAAGAGCAAATTGCTTTCAGCTTTTTATGTTTCCTCCCTAGCTGGGATAATGAGTAAGGAGATGACATTTTTCTTAAGTACTGAAAATCTGTGACAAAAGACAGCAATCTTTAATCAAGTATCAAATTCGCTCTCTTTTTCTTTTCCTCATTCAATCAAAGACCCTCTCTAGCTTTCTGTCAGCCCTTTCCCCCAAGCCCGCCCCATTCCTCAAAATCTCTCTGCTTTTAAGAATGCAGTTTGCACTTCATAGAGCAGAACTGCTTCTCAAAAGACCTAGGTTTGCACATTTGCAGGTCATTTGACGCATAATTTAGTTTAAACATGATTACCTGTGTGTTATAAAACTGTAACTGTTTCTGTTCTAAGCAATGGAGGCAGGTGGACCCCGTCAATTTCAACTTGCGAATAATTGTATGAAATGCCCTTATTGAATGAATGGAGTTTGTCCATCTTCTGCTCTGGTTGTGCTGAAGCCAGATGTCGCCATTCAACCCTTGTTCCAGCACTAAGCAAGGCAAAGAAAAATAAGGGGGAATAAAACAGACCTTCTACAGTGCCTGTATTACAGAGACATTTGTATTGTAGGAACTGAATATAGGGGTGGGATTCAGCCAGTTCGGACCAGTACGGGTGAACCGGATGCTAATTTTACATTTGATTTGCCAAACCGGTAGTTGCAAGGACTGTCTGTCCCCACCTCCCCTCCCAGGAGTCTCCACGAAGCCCGTTTTGGATGTGAAGTAAGTGCAGGGCCCACGCGCAGGCTCTGGGAGGGTGAAAAATGGGCCTCCCAGAAGTTCTGGAAGTCTGGAAACGGGAGGCCAGGAGAAGCCATTTTCTCCCTCCCAGAGGCTCAAGGAAAGCCTCCGGAACCTGGGGAGAGCAACTCCCCCCCCCCGGATGTGATGCAGGAGGCTGAATAGGCCATGCCCCCATGGCCACACCACCCAGCAACCGGGCAGAGAACCAGTTGCTAAAATTTTCAATCCCATGCCTTACTATATACAGCCCAAAGGACAGAAGGGAAAGGGGAACCTTTAAGAGTGTGAATTAGGTTCTAGAAGGCAGTATTTTTCAACATTAAGCAAAACATCAAGAATACAGGGGCATAACCTACACGGGCATTACTTCAAAGAAAGAATAGTGGAAGCTTGGGACCAACTTCCAACTGAGATATTGGCTCAGTCATTAGTTTATTTATTTATTTAATTAAATTTCATTAGTAACTGAGTTTAAACATTCTTGGGATAAACACATATCTATCATCTGGTGGTGCAGAACTATGGTGGCACAGTGGTTAGAGTGCAGTATTGCAGGCTAATTCTGCCTTCTGCCAGGAGTTTGATTCTGACCAGTTCAAAGTTGACTCAGCTTTCCATCCTTCTGAGGTTGATAAAATGAGGACTCAGATTTTGGGGGGCAATATGCTGACTCTATACACCACATAGAGGGGGCTGTAAAGCACTATGAAGCAGTATATAAGTTTAAGGGCTATTGCTATTTGACTAAAAAAAATTTAAAAATGAAAAATATAAAAAAGGGGGCCAGACTTGATGGACTACTAGGTCTTTTTCTGCCACCAGTTTTGTATGTTTCTACTGCAAAAATATCTCTGGTGTACAGGAAATTTTATGCTTTCCTGCTGCCTTCAGTCAACTAGCCCCATTATAACATACAACATTGCCAGGTTCTGCACATCACATAAGATTTTAAGATCTTATGTGTTGATAATAGTAATTGCACATAAGATTTTAATAGTAATTGAACGTAAGATTTTAAGATCTTATGTGCAATTGCTATTAAAATCTTATGTGCAATTACTATTATCAGATCAATACAAAGTAATTTCTTTGAATATGGCCAAATTTGTTATGATGTATAACTTTAACTGCCCACTGATAATCCATCACCAACCACAATATATTATTCTCCCTGTCCTTTATTTTTGTTTTATTACTATTATTATTGTTTTTAATGCTTTTGTTTGTGGTGCTATGATCCATGACTATAATAAAAATTGATCGATTGACTTAAAATCCATCAAACAACCTGTGCCATAAATCAGTTTTAATGAACATCTTATTCTAGAGTGATTTGCATTGTGATATATTTAATTTGATTTATATATATATATATATATATATAGGTCTTTGGTTGTTCGGGTTTTCTCCCGTGTAAAATTGGAAGTGTCTTGGCGACGTTTCGACGAAGTCTCATTCGTCATCTTCAGGCTTCAGCTTCGTGCTTCTGGGAGCAATGTGTGATCGCAGCTATTTCTTCCTTTTAACTGCTAGTGGGGGTTTGAACTGATTGGGTGGGAGCTTGGCTGTGCTCTGATTGGCTGGGGGTTTTTCTGTGCTCTGATTGGCTGGGGGTGTGTCCTGTGTTAGTGGGGGCTTGGTTGTGCTCAGTCTAATCTGTGCTGCAGGGGGATTTGAGCTGGTGAGCTGCACTGCTGGTGTTTGGCTTCGTGTTCGTGGTGGTGCTACATCTTGGTAGTGGGTGTCAGTCTGCTGCATGTATGGATTGGAGGGGTTTGAAGTGGCTAATGTTGCAGCTGCGGTCTGGCTTCTGGTCCTTGGTCGTGCTTCCTGATCAGTGTGGGTTTGGGTGTGCTTTCTGGGTGGATGTGTGGTGGTGACATCCTGTGTGGACCTCGTGAGTGTGGGTCTGGTGTCATTCCTCGTGTTAGGGACACGTTTGTCAATAAGGCAGGTTTCCAAATGGCTGGTAGGCGGGAGGTATCATCTCGTTTGTTCATGCTGTGTGGGCGTTTTTCTATCTCGATGGCTTCTCTGATTATTCTGTTGTTAAAGTGTTCAGTTTTGGCGATAGTTCTGGTCTTTTTAAAGTCAATATCGTGTCCTGTGACTTTAAAGTGTTGGACCAGGAAGAAGTTAGTTCCTCTTTTTGAATGAGTTCTTGTGTTCTTCAATCGTGCACTTATTCTTCTGTTGGTTTGTCAATGTATGTGGTGGGGCAGGCGGTGCATGGGATTTCATATACTCCTTGATTTTCTAACTCAATTTTGTCTTTGGGGTTTCTTAGGATGGTGGATATTTTTGGTTTGTGCAGAATGCTGTCTTGATGTTATGTTTGTGGAGGATCTTGCTGATTCTGTCTGTGGTGCCTTTTATATATGGGAGGAGGGCTGTGCCATTTCTTGCTCTCTGTCTTGGGTTTTAGTGGGGGTTCTTTTGGATTAGTTTGGTAATTTTATTTCTCTGGAATCCATTGGATGTTAAATACGTTTGTGAGAGTGTGTAGTTCGGTTTTAGGTGTTGTTGTCAGCTAAGCATTTTGTTCTAGAGATGAGTGTCTTGGCTCTGGAGTTGATCTGTGCTGGGTGGTGGTGTGAGTGCATGCAGATAGCGGTTTGTGTGTGTTTTCTTCTGGTAGATGGTGTGTCCTAGGAGCCATTGGGTTTCTTGTAGACTAAGACATCTAGGAAGGAAGTTGGTTGTTAACTTCTGTTTCCATGGTGAACTGTATTTTGGGGTGTAGGCTATTGAGGTGTGTGAGGAAGTTTTCAAGTTTTTCTTTCCCGTGTGGCCAGATTATGAAGGTGTAATCTACGTATCTGAGCCAGAGTTTGGGTTTGTGATCAGATTTTTCTAGTGCTTGGGTTTCAAAGTGTTCCATGTAGAGGTTGGCAATGACAGGTGAGAGGGTGATCCCATGGATGCCTTCTCTTTGTCATTTGTTATACATGACACTTTGAAACCCAAGCACTAGAAAAATCTGATCACAAACCCAAACTCTGGCTCAGATACGTAGACGACACCTTCATAATCTGGCCACACGGGAAAGAAAACTTGAAAACTTCCTCACACACCTCAATAGCCTACACCCCAAAATACAGTTCACCATGGAAACAGAAGTTAACAACCAACTTCCTTCCTAGATGTCTTAGTCTACAAGAAACCCAATGGCTCCCTAGGACACACCATCTACCAGAAGAAAACACACACAAACCGCTATCTGCATGCACTCACACCACCACCCAGCACAGATCAACTCAGAGCCAAGACACTCATCTCTAGAACAAAATGCTTAGCTGACTAACAACACCTAAAACCGAACTACACACTCTCACAAACGTACTAACATCCAATGGATTCCAGAGAAATAAGATTACCAAACTAATCCAAAAGAACCCCACTAAAACCCAAGACAGAGAGCAAGAAAATGGCACAGCCCTCCTCCCATATATAAAAGGCACCACAGACAGAATCAGCAAGATCCTCCACAAACATAACATCAAGACAGCATTCTGCACAAACCAAAATATCCACCATCCTAAGAAACCCCAAAGACAAAATTGAGTTAGAAAATCAAGGAGTATATGAAATCCCATGCACCGCCTGCCCCACCACATACATTGGACAAACCAACAGAAGAATAAGTGCACGATTGAAGAACACAAGAACTCATTCAAAAAGAGGAACTAACTTCTTCCCTGGTCCAACACTTTAAAGTCACAGGACACGATATTGACTTTAAAAGACCAGAACTATCGCCAAAACTGAACACTTTAACAACAGAATAATCAGAGAAGCCATCGAGATAGAAAACGCCCACACAGCATGAACAAACGAGATGATACCTCCCGCCTACCAGCCATTTGGAAACCTGCCCTTATTGACAAACGTGTCCCTAACACGAGGAATGACACCAGACCCACACTCACGAGGTCCACACAGGATGTCACCACCACACATCCACCCAGAAAGCACACCCAAACCCACACTGATCAGGAAGCACGACCAAGGACCAGAAGCCAGACCGCAGCTGCAACATTAGCCACTTCAAACCCTCCAATCCATACATGCAGCAGACTGACACCCACTACGAAGATGTAGCACGACCACGAACACGAAGCCAAACAGCAGCAGTGCAGCTCACCAGCTCAAATCCCCTGCAGCACAGATTAGACTGAGCACAACCAAGCCCCCACCAACACAGGACACACCCCAGCCAATCAGAGCACAGAAAACCCCAGCCAATCAGAGCACAGCCAAGCTCCCACCCAATCAGTTCAAACCCCACTAGCAGTTAAAAGGAAGAAACAGCTGCGATCACACATTGCTCCCAGAAGCACGGTTGAAGCCTGAAGATGACGAATGAGACTTCACGAAACGCCGCCAAGACACTTCCAATTTTACACGGGAGAAACCCGAACAACCAAAGACCTATATACAAACACCCGTGAAAACCTCAGAAAACAAATATATATATATATATATATATATATATATATATATATATATATATATATATATATATATATATATATATATATATATATAGAGAGAGAGAGAGAGAGAGAGAGAGAGAGAGAGAGAATGTGTTCACTGGTCCTATACCCACTTTTAGATTTTTGTTTTTATATTTTCTACCTTTTTATATGTACTTTTTTTATTCTGATGTAGTGTAAGCTTTTATGCTTCTTTGTTTTTTGTATCCCATCCTCTTTATGTTGATCTTTGGCCATAATGAAGGTTTGATTTGAGTTTCATGTGAGATGACTCACTGTTAATCTATAAGTTTTTGCCTCCAAAAATTAGAGTTACGCTTCCAGATTGCCCCCAAATGCAGCTTTTTACTAACAAGATCTCCCTGCTTGAATTTTTCCCATCAGATGTTTAGCTTTTAGCCTTTTATTTCTTTTCTAGCCCAAAGAATTTCAGAGCTGGAGATGGAAGAAGTAGTAGATGAGTGCTTTTTCCCACCAAGATATAGGAATATAATGATCAGCATCTTTGATGAGAACGGATTGTAAATTAGTAACTGTCTGGCATTTTTTTTTAATAGAACGGTATACACATATTGGTAATTGATAAATATATTTATTATGAGAATTCTGGGCCCTGTCTCAGATATAAACCTCATCCGAAAAACATACTCTAGTAGGGTTTTGGAACACATGTGGTATTTGAATAAGATTTTGATTTCATGAGAAATCCCAAAGCTTTTCTGGCTTTCAGATTAGAATATTTGAAAAAAAAAGCCCATTTGGGGCATATATACTGTACATTAAGACAATATTTCTTCACCTTGGCCAGTTTAACATGCTGGCTGGGGAATTCTGGGAGTTGAAGCCCACACAGCTTAATGTTGCCAAAGTTGAGGAACCCTGCAAATAAGAATGTATTCAGTTTCTCATTTTCCAACCTTACGTTTGGTTCGCCTGTTCTCAGATTAGTGTGCAAATTCAAGAAGAAACTGCAGGTTCTTTTGCAAATTTCAAGATTGTAAAAAAAAAATGGTAAAACAACTGCATTTTTTCTTTAAATTGCAGATGTTTTTATAGCTTTAGTTACACTGATGAATTCTGAAGAGTATGGTAGTGCACAGATGTTTATCCCACTTGATATGTAGGATGGAAGGTACAAACTAATAACTATACGAAGAGAAGGGGGTGAACCAAGGGTGAAATGCTACCGGTTTGGGCCAATTCGCCCGAACCAGTAGTAAAAAAATGCTTTAAAAAGTAAAAAGAAAAAAGAAAAAAGGGTTCTGACAATCAGCTGTGAAGTCAGCTGTGCCATGTGAGAGAGAAAGAAAGAAAGAGAGAGAGGGAAAGAGAGAGAGGGAGGGAAAGAGAGGAGAAAAAAGAGAGAAATGATATTGTTGCTAAATGTAATATTTCAAAAGCACAAAAAAAAATGAAGGGGCATAAAAGTGCATTATCACGTTTTTCTTAGAACAATTAGCTGAACTCTGCATTGCTTATCATTAAAATAGAATAGAATAGAATTTTTATTGGCCAAGTGTGATTGGACCCACAAGGAATTTGTCTTGGTGCATATGCTCTCAGTGTACATAAAAGAAAAGATATTGTTGTGTCTGCGCCCCCCAAGCCGGCTCTCCTGCCAGAAAGTGACTTGGAAAGTGAGGGGGAAGGGCCGTCAGGACTTACCTTGGGAGCACCGGCTTCCCTGGCTCAGCTCCAGGAGCCAGAGGCAGGCCAGGTGGAAGAGATAACGAGGCCTCCGTCGCCTGACTCTTTCCGCCCCCCCCCCCCAGGACACACCTCCAGACCCAGCTGATGGCAATCAGGCCTGGCTGGACCCTAGATTTCGTAGGCAGGAGAGGCGGGAACAACAGAAACAGGGGTCGGGCAGGCCTAGGAAGTGCTGAGTCATGGTGCCACACCCCACAGGATATAAAGGCAGCGAAAGCTGCTGTGTCTCTTCGTAGCAGGCAAATTAACTGCTGAACTAAGAGCTGAAGTGCTGTTTGACTTATTGGCGTCGAGGGAGATAATGGAGCCACTTGGCAGGCATTTGCTCTTTTGCTGCCAGGGCTGGTAGTGCCGGCTAATTAAGCCATCGCTCAGACAGAGGCGAGGGAGGACAGAACAGATACCTTCATCAAGGTACAACATTTACAACACAAATGATGGTCATAGGGTACAATTTAACACTTAATAATTTAAGTAGTAAAACCTCATTATTCAGGTTAAATTGCCATGTTGGCACTTTGCGAAAAATATAGTGGGTTTTGGGCTGCAGTTTGGCCACTCAGTCTCTAAAAGTTTCGCCATCACTGTCCTAGAGGAAAAGCAAATTGGTTTTACCTAGGGGACCGAGCAGCCCTTCAAAACCTGGATCTGATCTATCCTTTTGATGGGATTAGTCCAAGAAGTATGATTCTTTTGAAATCACATGCCCTTCTACACCTGCTGAGCCTTTCTATCCACTTCTCCAACTACAGAAGAGTGATTCCTTCTCTCCCGTGATCTAGAGAAAAGGTGAAAATTATTTCTGACTCATCTCCTCGACGGAGACCCCTAAGGTTATATTCTAAACTATCTATGTTATGGAGTCCTTGAAAAATTCTATTTGGAGTTGTCAGGATGGATTAATGACAGCCTCTTCCATTATGCTACATTTAAGTGCAGCGAAATATGACTGGGAGGTAAACCAACCTGTGATGAATGGTGTGGTTGAGGTTTTCATTTTGAATTCACAACGCTGGGCTCTAATAAATTTATCATGCTTCAGTATATTATCAGACAAGTGGGATATTTTACTCGGTATACAAAAAGAAGCTGGCCTCCTTATGGCCTCATAAATTAAATCCCATTTGAGTTTCTCAGGTAACACAATAATGTTATGCTTCATGATCAATCAGAAGGGACTGTAGCAGGAGGGGGGAATTGGTACAAGGTGGTTTCGTTTCTAAAAATCAACCTGAGGAGGGTTTAAGAGATATGTCTTACTTTTTCATACTTCTCCTTCTGAGAGGTCCTTGGTGCTCTCTGAACTTGGTTGTCTGCTTGTAGACATTTCACTACCCAGTGAGGTAACATTGTCAGTGGGAATGTGGAGGGGCTTTCTCGCTTTTATATACAGCAGTAGCTTGCCCTGACAGTGTCATTGAGAACATGTTTTCTCTTTGGTAGTTCCTTCATTGGGGTATTGTTTTTTACGTGATTGTTTGTCTGGTATTAATCCCTGTTTATCTGAGTGCTGCTGGAAAAGATGGGTTCCAATCTTTTTGTTTCCTTCTTAGCTTTTTATTGTCTCTGTTGAATGGTGTGTAAATGTGGTATTTCTCTATGTGTCTATTGATGGCTGATTTTTATGGTTCTCTTCTACTTCTTCTCTTTAGTATTTAAATAGTGTCAGGTTGTGTGTTATCTATCTTAGACAAGTTCCCCAGTTTTGGAAACTGGGTATCTTAGGGTATGTCAAAATCTGTCCTCCACTTTTCTAAAGCTTTTCTTCTTTTTTGAAAGGGCTTTCTCCCTTCCCCCTCCCTCCCCCGCCCCTTTATTTTCGAAGTGCTTTTTAACACCTCGATGCTTAGCTGGGCTGGTTTAATTCACTTTATCAGGACAAAGACGTTTAGAGTTTTACTGTATTTCTGCTTCTACCTGAGTCTCTGAACCCACTGAGATGCCAATCCGATACCATTGATGAGTCAACAAAACAAGCCATGAGCTTCCATGTTCTCAAATGAAGTTATCTAGTGGTTGCAATATTCTGCACACTGAACCCTCATTTTTTTCAGCCCTGACTCATTCAGCTCATTTTTTTTATGGGGGGGGGGGACTCTGGAATTCTCATAATTTGCTGAGCTTCCAGAGTTTGCAGGAATGTGCTAGCAGAAGAACAAGAGAAGAAAATAAATGCAGCAACGCTAGATATCCCAGTGCAGGGGTATCAAACTGGTGTTGGAAGAAATATCCATCTGGGTTCAGTTCCAAGTGGGGACAAAGACACTGGAAACATGGAGGCTGCTTGGAAAGATGGTTTAATGGTGGTCAGGATCACATGGCTTGAGTTCCTGAACAGAAAAGGGATGAGATCCTGTGCACTCCCTAGCTTTATGCTTTTTCTGAGCTTTGAATTTTCTGGGGCACAGGAAGAGTATTCTGATTGGTTGTCAGACTCCCAGGAGGTGGGGGTCTTAGCTAACCTTGCTGGCTGATGTAATCTTGCCAGGTGTCATGTGGTGAGTTTCTGTTGCTAGGTGGGTCCTATTATGTTGCAGATGATGGTCCATTGACAAAGGTGGGGAGAATGAGTTTCTGCCTCTGGCCTATTGACAAAAGTGGGGGGAAATGAGTGAGCTTGGCTGAGGCTTTAATGGCCCATTGACAAAGGTGGAGGGGGTGGCAGGAAGTTGCAGGGAGCTGCTTTGTCCTTAAAACACGTATCTCCATTTCTCATCCAGGAAAATATATTCTGCCTTTTAAATATTTTCTAAAATATTTTATTCTTGTAGGAGGGGGGATGGGTGCTAACTTCCTACACTGGATTTCTTTGTGGGCCAGATCAGTATTGCAATTCTCCTCTGTGGGCTGGCTGGAGCCTTTTTCTGGCTCCGGGAAAAGACTCAGCTTCACCAACTCCCAGGCGTGCTCCCTGTGCGAGTCTGCCACCCCTCAGCAGCCTCACCTTCCAGCCCCCCTGTGCTCCATTTTTGGCCTGGACGGCCTCCTGCAGAACTTTGCTGGCCAAAATGGGGCATGGTGAGTGCATCTGGTCCGCCCTGTGCCCCATTTTGGCTGCCAGATGCATTGCATTACTATTTCCAGGCTGGCCCCACGGCCCATATTTAAGCACCCTTGAGTTTGACACTCCTGTCCTAGTGGACCACAACTTAAGTGTGAGCCAGCATTGTGATGCATCTGCCAAAAAAGCCAATGCAGTCCTGTACTTTGTCAACTGAGGGATAGCATCAAGATGATGAAAAGTGATAATATTGCTTTATACTGCACTAGTATTGGAATATTGCATTCAGTTCTGGTCACCACAATACAAAAAAGATGCTGAGATCCTAGAAAGGGTTAAGAGAAAAACAATAAAGCTGATAAGTGGTCTGGAGGCTAAATTGCAGGATCAACCATTAAAGGAATTAGGTATACTTAGTCTAATGAAGAGAAGGCTTAGGGATGACATAATAGCTCTCTTCCGATATTTGAGGGGTTGTCACAGAGAAGAGAGAGTTGATTTATTCTCCAAAGCATCTGAGGGCAAAACAAAAAGCGATGGGTAGAAGCTTGTTAAAGACAGATCCAATCTGCAACTAAGGAGAAATTTCCTGACAATAAGAACATTGAATAATCAATGGAACCATTTGCCTCTCAGAGTTGTGGGTGCTCCATCACCGGAAGTTTCAAGAACAGATCAGGCATTGTCTATAATGGTATAAGGACTCTTGCCTTAGGTAGGGAATTGAACCAGAAGACAACCAAGGTCCCTTCCAGCCCTGTGATTCTATGATTCTAAATTGCAAGTTGGACACTGAGAAATGATATACCGATTGTCTGGCAAACTCGGAACTTAATTTTTGATTACATTGGCCGTTCAGTGATGGGGTTAAAGTACTTCATGAAAGCTCTGGACATTTGCTAAATAGATTTGGGGGTCTACAGATGGTGAGGTGAAAATGCAAGTTACTTTTAATGAATTTGGAGGTAATTTGCAGATTTGGAGGTAATTTGCAGATGGAAGAGATGGCATTATGGAAGAGCTGTTCTTCGTGATATACTTTTTGGGGGACTCATTTGAAATACAGAAAGCGGGTGAGAGTGCGAAGGAGAAGGTATGGACAGTTTTTTAAAAAAAAACTGGAGAGTCCTACAAATCTCCTGATCATTTTACAAGTAAAATGTCCTTTTCCCCTTTCTAATCTGTCCTTGAAATTTAAAATATGTATTTTCAATAGTCTGATTTTCCCAGACTATTCTCCTGGAAAGCAAAACACAGCCCAGGATCCTTAAATGTTGTCTTCAGGTGCTTTTGATGAAGAGTCAGTTGTCCTTTTTCTGAGTCACCTTTGAAAGAATCCATTCTGAGACTGTCTACTGAAGAAAATCAATGTGAATCATAATATGGTAAATAGCAAATGTATTGTTTATTTATTTTTTTATTTTTTTTTTTATTTTGTCATAACAATATACATAAGCATCACACAAAAAAAGATTATATAGTATATAAACATATATATGAAGAAATATGAGGAGGTATAAGCATAGATATATATAAGAAGAAGAAAAAATAAAAAAACCCAATAGGACAGGAACGGTAGGCACGTTTGTGCTCTTATGCACGCCCCTTATGGTCCTCTTAGGAATGGGGTGAGGTCAATAGTAGAAAGTTTTTGGTTAAAGCTTTTGGGATTATGGGAAGAGACCACAGAGTCAGGTAAAGTGTTCCAAGCACTGATGATTCTGTTACAGAAGTCATATTTTCTGCAATCTAGATTAAAGCGGTTAACATTAAGTTTAAATCTATTGGTTGCTCTTGTATTATTGCAATTAAAGCTGAAGTAGTCTTTAACAGGAAGGACGTTACAATAGATGATTCTATGAGTTAAACTTAGGTCTTGTTGAAGGTGACGGAGTTTTAAGTTTTCTAAGCCTAGGATTTCAAGTCTGGTGGGATAAGGTATTTTGTTGTTTTCAGAGGAGTGAAGAACTCTTCTTGTAAAATATTTCTGGACACGTTCAATTGTATTGATGTCAGAAATGTGGTGAGGGTTCCAGACAGGCGAGCTGTATTCTAGCAATTGAACTCATTGTGCTTTGAACTCTGGATTAGTTGAATCTGTTTCAATCTGTGCTCATCCTAGTTTCAGCTCTTACATTTTCCAGGCTACGTTAGTGGCTGCTGTGTACCAGGAGATGATCAAAAGAAGCAGATTCATACCAATTTCCTCAGTTTCTCATCAACTTTTAGTCCCATCAGCCACGATGGCCTTCTGGATCCGTTCTCAAGTTTGGGCGCTATAGAAATTTTGCTCCTAGCAAAATTTCCTAGGTCTAATTTCAGAAATGCTAAAAAGGGTTATTTCTTTGGTGTCCTGACACTGGAAGCTGCAATTAGCCAGTAGGAGATTAAATCCTAAATTATAGGGTCACTGTAAACTTAACTATAAATTACATTTATGTGTTAGAAGTGCAATTTACAATGTTTCATTTGGTCAGAAGAAGGTAACTCCAAAGCAGTTTGATATAGTGGTGAAGGTGTTGGCTTGGAAACCAGAAGTCTGCATTAGGAGTCTTAGGAACGGAGGCAGTGGTGGGATTCTGCCAGTTCGCACCACTTCGAAAAACTGGTTGTTAACTTTCTGAGCACACTGGTTGTTGGGAGAAATTATTAGGGCAGAGAACCGGTTGTTACATTACTTGAATCCTACCACTGAACGGAGGTGACTGGGTGACTTTGGGCCAATCACCAGGAGATTGTGAATTCTAGTCCCACTTTAGGCATGAAAAAAGTTGGATGACTTTCGACCCAGTTCTTTCTTTGCCAAGTCCAACTCACCTCACAGAACTATTGTTTTTATTTTGTTTTGTTTGTTTTGTTTTATTTTATAGACAAACATACATTTAATAATAATAATAACAGACTTGGAAGGGATCTTGGAGGTCTTCTAGTCCAACCCCCCTGCCCAGGCAGGAAACCCTACACCATTTCAGGCAAATGGTTATACAACATTTTCTTAAAAATTTCCAGTGTTGGAGCATTTACAACTTCTGCAGGCAAGTTGTTCAACTTATTGATTATTCTGACTATCAGGAAATTTCTCCTTAGTTCTAAGTTGCTTTTCTCCTTGATTAATTTCCACCCATTGCTTCTTGTTCTACCTTCAGGTGCTTTGGAGAATAGTTTGACTCCCTCTTCTTTGTGGCAGCCCCTGAGATATTGGAACACTGGGATCATGTCTCCCCTAGGCCTTCTTTTCATTAAACTAGACATACCGAGTTCCTGCAACCGTTCTTCATATGTTTTAGCCTCTGGTCCCCTAATCATCTTTGTTGCTCTTCTCTGCACTCTTTCTAGAGTCTCAGCATCTTTTTTACATTATGGCGACCAAAACTGAATGCAATATTCCAAGTGTGGCCTTACCAAGGGATTATAAAGTGGTATTACCACTTCACGTGATCTTGATTCTATCCCTCTGTTTATGCAGCCCAGAACTGTGTTGGCTTTTTTGGCAGCTGCTGCACACTGCTGGCTCATATCTAAATGGTTGTCCACTAGGACTCCAAGATCCCTCTCACAGTTACTACTATTGAGCAAGGTACCACATATCCGGTACCTGTGCATTTTGTTTTTTTGGCCTAAACGTAGAACCTTACTTTTTTCACTGTTGAATTTCATTTTGTTAGATAGCGCCCAATGTTCTAGTCTGTCAAGATCTTTCTGTATCTCGAGCCTATCTTCTGGAGTGTTGGCTATTCCTGACAGCTTGGTGTCATCTGCAAATTTGATGAGTTCCCCATCTATCCCCTCGTCCAAGTCATTGATGAAGATGTTGAAGAGTACTGGGCCTAAAACAGAGCCTTGGGGTACTCCACTGCATACTTCCCTCCATGTGGATGTAGTTCCATTGAGGAATACACAATGTGTAGTCCATGTGACATCTCGGTGTTTTCTTCCTGGCTCCATCTTTTGTTGTTTCTTCTTTCTTCATTCCAATTTAACCTATTATCATTTTTCCACAGATACATTATTATCATTTTCTTACATAATTATCCATTGCTCATCTATACCTTTCTTCTAACCAATGATAAAATTTATCCCATATCTTAAAATATTCTGAATCCTCTCTTTCTTCAATCATCAAAGTTAATCTGTTCATTTCTGCACAGTCTAAGATTTTTCTAATAATTTCTCCTTCCAGGGGTATTTTCTCTGCTTTCCAATTGTTGGAAGAAATATCCATCTGGGTTCAGTTCCAAGTGGGGACAAAGACACTGGAAACATGGAGGCTGCTTGGAAAGATGGTTTAATGGTGGTCAGGATCACATGGCTTGAGATCCTGAACAGAAAAGGGCTGAGATCCTGTGTGCTCCCTGGCTTTATGCTTTTTCTGAGCTTTGAACTTTCTGGGGCACAGGAAGAGTATCCTGATTGGTTGTCAAACTGCCAGGTGGTCTCGGGGTCTTAGTTAACATTGTAGGTTGTCCCTCAAGCTTGCCTGAGCCTTGCCATGTGGTGAGTTTCTGTTGCTAGATGGGTCCTATTATGTTGCAGATGATGGCCCATTGACAAAGGTGGGGAGAATGAGTTTCTACCTCTGACCCATTGACAAAGGTGGGGGAAATGAGTGAGCTTGGTTGAGGCTTTAATGGCCCATTGACAAAGGTGGGGGGGGGGCAGGAAGTTGCAGGGAGCTGCTTTGTCTTTAAAACATGTTTCTCCTTTTTTCATCCAGGGAAATATATTCTGCCTTTTAAATATTTTCTAAAATATTTCATTCTTCTAGGAGCGGGGTGGGTGCTAAATTCCTACACAATTTTACGCAAAATCAATTCTTGCTGCTGTAATTACATGTATAATCAAATAAATATTTTCTTTACTAATTTTCTCTGGTAGGATCCCCAGTAAAAACAACTCCGGTTTTGAATCAATATGTTGTTGGGTCATTTCTTCTAACCAACCCTTTATTTTCTCCCAATAGTTTTTGGCTTCCGGACATGTACCTCACAGGACTATTGTGATGGGGAAAAAGGAGGAGGAAGGAGTATTAATTATGTTTACTCTCTTGAGTTACTTATAAAGTAAGAAAGGCAAGATAAAAATCTAATAATTTAATAAATAAGACAGTAGAGGATTCAAGGAACACGGAAATATATATTCAGAAATGTTGCCTCTGTGCTTTCTTATCTTTTATTCTCACACGTCCTCCCTTTATTAAATTGTACAGGTGAGCTATGGCAAATCTAGACAACGTACTAAAAAGCAGAGACATCACCCTGCCATCAAAAGTGCGTATAGTCAAAGCTATGGTTTTCCCAGTTGCAATGTATGGCTGTGAAGGTTGGACCATAAGAAAGGCTGAGCACCAAAGAATTGAGGCCTTTGAGCTCTGGTGCTGGAGAAGACTCCTGTGAGTCCCTTGGACTGCAAGGTGAACAAACAAGTCAGTCTTAGAGGAGACCAACCCTGACTGCTCTTTAGAAGGCCAGATCCTGAAGATGAAACTGAAATACTTTGGCCACCTAATGAGAAAGAAGGACTCACTGGAGAAGAGCCTAATGCTGGGAAAGATTGAAGGCAAAAGAAGAATGGGACGACAGAGAACGAGGTGGCTGGATGGAGTCACTGAAGCAGTAGGCGTGAGTTTAAATGGACTCCAGAGGATGGTAGAGGACAGGAAGGCCTGGAGGAATGTTGTCCATGGGGTCGCGATGGGTCGGACACGACTTCGCAACTAACGACAAAACAGGTGACAAATATATATATATATATATAAATTCTGGAGGCAAAATTGGAATTTCTTTGCTTCCCAAGCTTCTCTCCTTGCTGTTAAGAAGCACTGGAAATGTGTCATTGTTGCCTGACTGATAAATGATTGTAGAAGCGAACATCGCTCAAGGACAATGCAATCTGTTCAATTGACTAGCTATCCCTCCATGCTCTTTGGTATTAATGGGTGTGGAAAGTAATAGCTTAGACTGTCAGCAAGCATATTTTCCAAAGTAGGACAGTTGGAGCATGAAAAAAATTAGCACCAAATTATCTTCCATCAAACCGATATGTTCATTTTGGGAGAAATGCTTCTTATTTACAAAACCCAGCCTCTGTTGACTCTAATTGTCAGAGGCATTTCAGTCCATGAGATAGCTCTGCTGACACATGCAAATCTAAGCCAATTATGCTCCTTTGAAGAATAAAGGGGCTGCGATGGTTTTAGCGGAAGATTTCTGTGGTATCTAGTGCATGGAGAAGGCTAAACAAAGTTATTAACTGTTGATGATGTTAGTTCAATTTGCCTCCTTTAATGAAGGAATTAACATAAAAGAGAAATGCAAGGTGAATCGCGAAAACGATGTCATCAGGCAAGGACAGCCACTCCACTGTGAAACCTTCAGAGAGTGAAGGTTAATGGTGGAATTATTGCTATTGGGTGGGTTGTGGTGTTTTTTTTAGAACTATTGAAAAAAATCAAAACATTTAAACGTCGAGTCTTTGAGAATGCAGCACGATCATTTATATCCTCTTGACTTCTGATCCATAGGCCAATCTTCCACTTTAAAAAGAAAGAAATCCACACCAATCCTTTGGAAATAATATTAGATCATCATGCAGAGTGTTTCTTATTAGGACACATTAAGCTTGAAGCATTAATGGGATCAAATGCTTGAAGCAAGGGAAGCTGGAAAGGAAGGGGAAATAGCAATAGTGATAGCATTTAGACTTATAGACCCTATTTAGACTTATCTACTTTGGTCGTCACGATGTAAAAAAGATGCTGAGACTCTAGAAAGAGTGCAAAGAAGAGCAACAAAGATGATTAGGGGACTGGAGGCTAAAACATAGGAAGAACAGTTGCAGGAACTGGGTATGTCTAGTTTAATGAAAAGAAGGACTAGGGGAGACATGATAGCAGTGTTCCAATATCTCAGGGGTTGCCACAAAGAAGAGGGAGTCAAACTATTCTCCAAAGCACCTGAGAGTAAAACAAGAAGCAATGGGTGGAAACTAATCAAGGAGAGAAGCAACTTAGAACTAAGGAGAAATTTCCTGACAGTTAGAACAATTAATAGGTGGAAGAACTTGCCTCCAGAAGTTGTGAATGCTCCAACACTGGAAATTTTTAAGAAAATGTTGGATAGCCATTTGTCTGAAGTGGTATAGGGTTTCCTGCCTGGGCAGGGGGTTAGACTAGAAGACCTCAAAGGTCCCTTCCAACTCTGTTATTCTATTCTATTCTATTCTATTCTATTCTATTCTATTCTATTCTATTCTATTCTATTCTAGTCCAGTCCAGTCCAGTTCAGTCCAGTCCAGTCCATTCCAACCACTCCATAGTGCTTCACAGCTTTCTCTGAGTGGTTTGCAAATGTCAGCATATTGTCCCCAACAATCTGAGTCTTCATTTTACTGACCTCGGAAAGCTGAGTCAACTTTGAGCTGGTCAGGATCGAACTCCTGGCTGTGGGCAGAGTTAGCCAGCAATGCTGCATTCTAACCACTGTGCCACCAGAGCTCACCTTGAAGCTCCTCTCCCTAAACATGCAAACTTCTAGAAACAACTTTACATCTTCCTAGGCTTTCCAAGAAAACTACAGTAAAAAAATAGACGCTCTCCCCCATGCCCCATTGTACCCCTGTAAGATAATGTCAGTTATTAATTGAATTATTTTTATAAAAAGGTTTATATATTATGAATTAGGGTGGCATATGTGTGTGTGTGGGGGGGTCTTCTGTCATTTAATCCTGACAACCAGTGGTGGAATTCAATTTTTTTTTACTACTGGTTCTGTGGGCGTGGCTTGGTGGGCGTGGTGTGGCTTGGTGGGCATGGCAGGGGAACGATACTGCAAAATCTCCATTCCCACCCCACTCTGAGACCAGCCAGAGGTGGTATTTGCTGGTTCTCCAAACTACTCAAAATTTCCACTACTGGTTCTCTACACTCTAAAGTCTACACGAGTGAAAGCTGCCAAAGTTGAGAAACACTGGTATAATTTATTTTTGTAAGCCACCTACGGTAGCTCCATGGCACGATGGGTGACAAATTTAACAAATAAATAAATGAAATAAGCTTGGGGGAGGGATGGAGAGAGAGGTGCAGGGGTCTAGACCTGAAGGCTCTCACCTCACACTTGGGAGATTGAGAGTTCAATCCTAGGCAGTGATAGATGTTTCTTTATCAGGATGCAAAGATATAACATCTGCTGCGAACTCTGGGTAGGCATCAGGAAGGGCATCCAGCCAGTAAATGCTCAGCTCCATTTAGTTGCCTCCGATTCCACCTCAATAAAAGGGACAGCGTCATAAAAAAGGATAGATAGATAGATAGATAGATAGATAGATAGATAGATAGATAGATAGATAGATGATGGATGATGGATGTTAGATGATAGAAGATAGATAGATAGATAGATAGATAGATAGATAGATAGATAGATAGATAGATAGAAAGGTAGGTAGGTAGGTAGGTAGGTAGATAAAGATAGATAGAGATTTCTAAACATCATTTATCCACTCATTCCCTTATTTTTCTTTGCCAGCTGTTCCAATTAGATGGCAAGCAATATTGAGGAAAACATCCTTTTTAGTACTTTTCTTTCTGTAAGTTAATGCTACAAAGGTATGAATTTTCTACTCCTTCAACAAATCTCTTCTCCCCCGCACCAAGGAAGCAAAAGTCCTTTGAAGGACAAAAAGAAGAGTTTTCAGGTTTGTGATGGAATGCAGCCATCAGGCAAATACAGCTGGAGGGGGGGAAAGAAAAGACAATAGGAGAACAACACAGAGAGGAACCGTTTAGCATATTCATCCCATACGGCTCCTTAAATTGAATTTGGATTCTCCAGAGGCTTCATTAAGCTAAATGTGAAAACCGTTGAGAGATACCTTACACGGAGTGTGAAACTTCATTCGGAGGCATCAAAATAAATCAGTTGCTGTTGATTCCACATTTAGAGGCAGTGTTCTGCCAAGCTCATTTCTAGTGAATTGAACTTTAGAATTAGATCGGTTCAGTTTGCCAATTCAAGCAGATTGAACTCTTTCAAATGAAGTGCAAAATCAAATGAGAACTTGGCTGATGTCTACACCCAAGTCAGTTGGATTTAGTTTGCATCATGTCTAATATTGTCCTGAATCCTAACTCTACCACCATGCCACCCATCATCAAAGCAAGTGAAAATCCTTCGCATCAGATTTGTTCAATTGCTAAGTTGTGTCCAACTCTTTGAGGTCCCATGGACAATAGCATGCCCATAGCCAGGGGTGAAATCTAAAATTTTTCCCTACCGGTTCTGTGGGCGTGGTTTGATTGGTGGGCATGGCTTGGTGGTCAGGTGACTGAATGGGCATGGCCAATAATAATAAATAATAAAAATAATAAAGTATAGAAAACTTGGGAGCGCACCAGTCTACCTTCTTTAAAAATAGAGGCACCAGTCTACCAATTGCCATTTTTTGGGAGGCACCGGTCTTCCTTCTTTAAAAATAGAGGCACCGGTCTACTAGCCGCCTACAGTGCTGATCAGCTGTAGTGCGGCCCTTTGAAGCACCGTGGCAGTCATTTAAGGCCAATTGCAGCTATATCACCACTGAGAGCTTCAGGGACAGAGAAGAGGAACAGCGAGGCGTGGGCAATGGGGGGGGCAGGGATTTTTGCTACCGGTTCTCCCAACTACCCGTCCCCATCGCTACTGGATCGCGCAATCCAGTCCAAACCAGGAGCATTTCACCCCTGCCCCCAGCCCCCATCCTCTACTGTCTCCTAGAGTTTGCCCAAATTCATGTTCCTTGCACTGATGACAATATCTATCTCCATGGTGGCTCAGTGCTTAGAATGCAGTACTGCAGGCTATTTCTGTTGACTGCTGGCTCACTGCAATTTGGCAGTTTGAATCTCATCACCAGCTCAAGGTTCACTCAGCCTTCCATCCTTCAGAGGTCGGTAAAATAAGGACCCAGATTGTTGGGGGGAAATCGTTGACTCTGAAAAGTCAACAGAGTTTTACAGAGAGAGCTGTAAAACACTGTGAAGTGGTATATATGTCTAAGTGCTAAGTACTTGGTAGTTCCTTGATTAGGCTGTTGTTCACTGTTTGTTTGTCTGAGTTGTAGCTACCACCAAGCTCAGAGAGTGCCAAGAACTCCACAGTTCAACTCAGAGCTACAAATACCCTCTTGCAAAGAATAGTATTTAGCATTGGGGCCATGATCTAATGCAGGGGTCACCAACCTTTCGGCTCTCAGGGACCACTCAATTCATAATTTTAAATCCCACAGACCACTAATATGATCTGCCCAGTGACCAGCTGGGTGGTTGTGGCTAGGTGATCATGTGACTGGGTGGGTGTGGCCAACTCGGTGTCACTCATGCTGAGGGGCGCCTCACCAGCCTCTACTCACCCCTCTCCTCCCAGCCACTCCTCACCTGCCCGCCCGGGCCAAACAGGAACCAGTTGCTGGAGCTAAGCAGCCACCACGAGAGTTGACAAAACAGGTGACTCAGTTCAAATTGGATCTGACTGAGAAGGAGACTCAGCAGAAGCACCTCGCTGAGGACTAGGAATGTAGGCTTTCCAAGCAGAGGGAAGATTTGCGGCAGTGCAAGGCCAGGTACAGGCATCTGGAGGGTCAGCGGGCTGAGATGGTCAGCCAGTTCCAGGCCCTGATGCAGTCCCACTGGAACAAGGCCCTCCAGCTCTTTGCCACCAGTGGCACTTCCCTCCAGCCTTCGCCCAAAGCCCCACACCAGGAGGCTGAAGCAGACCCCAAGTTGGAATTTCTGCCTCCCTCCGACTCACACAAAAAGACCCCAAAGGGGGAGACTCTCTGCAGCAACACAAGCATTCATTGCACATATCCTGCACAGGAACCATAGTTTCAGGACCTCTGATTGAGTGCAATATAAAACAAGCAAATAATTTTTCTGTGGACCACCAAATTTTTCTCGGGGACCACTGGTTGGTGACCGCTGGTCACCAACAGTTGGTGACAGTTGGTGACCGCTGATCTAATGAACTAATCTTCATCAGAACTTGTGACAATGTAGATATGCCTCATACCACAAACACCTGGTATTTGTAACCAGGATGGCTAAATTATTCTGATCCAAAACCAGAAAACTCCTCAAGTACTCCTCACTAACATCTCTAGCAGGAAAAAATATATATATTGACATGTGGGCAGTTAACAGTTCGCTAACTTTCCTGCAGATCTGCAGTTCTTATAAGGCTTCCCTGTTTTATCAGCTCTGAGAGGCTGTCACCTTATTTGCTTTTTAAACTTTTTTTTTTAAAGCAAGGTTAAAATGCCCGTGGAACTTTACAGTTTTGAAAAAAATACAGCTTTCCATCCTTCTGAAGTGGATAAAAGGAGGGCCCAGATTGTTGGGGGCAACATGGTGACTCTGTAACCTGTTTAAAGAAGGCTGTAAAAGCACCGTGAAGTGGTATATAATTCTAAGTGCTATTGCTATTTTATCCTTTGCTGTCTCTGTCTTCTTTTGCCTTCAATCTTTCTCAACATTAGGGTCTTTTCCAATGAATCCCCTCTTCTCGTTTGGTGGCCAAAGTATTTGAGCTTCAGCTTTAATATCTGTCCTTCCAGTCAGGGTTGATGTCCTTTAGGATTGACTTATTTTTTTTTTATTATTATTATTATTTTATTTTGTCACAACATTATATACAGGAACATATATTTTTTTAATATGCTTGCAAATCATTTTTTTTTTTATTTACATTTATATCCCGCCCTTCTCCGAAGACTCAGGGCGGCTTACAGTGTGTAAGGCAATAGTCTCATTCTATTTGTATATATTTACAAAGTCAACTTATTGCCCCCCCAACAATCTGGGTCCTCATTTTACCTACCCTATAAAGGATGGAAGGCTGAGTCAACCTTGGGCCTGGTGGGACTAGAACCTGCAGTAATTGCAGGCTGCTGTGTTCTAATAACAGGCTTCTTACAGACCAAGGGACTCTCCAACACCACATTTTGAAGCATTCACATCCAACTGGTTAATCGCAATTTTGTTCTGATGCTGATGAATGAGAAATTTAAGATCATTTGAAACACTGTTAGGCTCGTCTTGGGCTGTGCTGATGAGTTCCATGGAGCCATCGCTCTCCTAGACCACTTTAGGGAATGCTGTGGAAGACCTGCCATTCATCTCCATTGGCACTGTTTGAACTGTTCATCACAAATGTGAATGAGGTGCACCAGAGAACATCCATCTTCTTCTCCAGCATGTCCTTGCCAAAACTTGCTAAAACTCAGTAGTCTTCTCCTCTAGCTTTGAGAAATGTTAAGGTAATCTGGGTTCACAACCAAGGTTGTGGACTGTTGAGCAGCGTACCCTACGCATGAAAACGACTGAGACTGGTTGTATACAATAACAGTCACTTGCAGACAAACTGGGGTTTGATATTCCTTTACTTTTAGGGAAAAGGCAAAGACATAGTCCAAAAACAATTCCAGGTCATACGCATATAAAGTCAGTCAGTCAGTCAGTCTTCTTACCAATGTAGACTTGCAAAACAAAGAAGGTCTTCTTTCAGTTCGGCAAAACACAGTTCAATCCACAACAGTCAGTATCTTGAGGATTCAGTAACTAGCCATGATCAAGCAACGATCATAAAGGTCAAATATACAGTTGCAGCATGTCATCAAGTTACAGTGCTGTAGCATCCCTGTAAATTCCCAACAAGCCATAATTTAGTTGTCCTTTTATACATTGGCTACAGAGCTCAACCAGTCAGGATGCTTGCATGATGTAGCACAGCCTTAAAGCGATATCATGCCTTTCTACAAACATACATAGTTAGTTTATATATTGCCTGGCCAACTAGTTAGGCAAATAACGATTTCCTGACAAGAAGTATCAAGTAGGAGACCTGGAGAACCTCAAGAACTTCTTTGGTTGAAGCAAACTGTATTTCTTCTAAACTTCAGAGAAGTTTAGAGAATCCCATTGTGTCTACAGCACGGAGCTTTCATCAAAGGGAATCCGGGTTGCCTTGAACAGGCCTACTAGAAAATTATCTGACGAGATGAGAATTTAACAGCCAAAAAAGGTTAATTCATGCTTTCTAAATAAGTATCTTTGGGGCTGCATGAATAGTGATGGTGGACAGAAAGCCTCGCCAAGAAAAAGAATTGAAAGAGTGACATCTCTTTTACAGATAATTTGCAGCAGGAAAAATTTACTTAGGTGGCTGAATACTGGTGACAGAAGTATACACTTTTTTTTTTCAAAGAATGAAGAATGGAAGGGATAGTCTGTGCTTTGTACTCTTCAAAGGCTGGGCTATTGCAGAAAGATTAAACCTGGGGGCAACAATCTGTCCATGGTCACCTCATTTCGCCCTTTCTGTCCCTCCTGGCTTTTTTTTTCTTCAAAAAAGCACTCAATGTCTTTTAATAATGCATAACTAAAAGAGAAGCAGGCATCCAGGCAGCAGAATAAATCGCTGGCCTTTGGCTTCCTTTTTATTTCCAAGAATGGATTTAAGCTCCTTTAGGGATCCCTTAGCAGTTTTAGTATCTAAAATGATGGATGGTTTCTGCCCATTGCTTTCTTTGAAAGATTATCCACATGCCCCTTTCCCTCAGAAAAAAAAAAGACACAGGTAAGCTGGAATGATCAAGAGCCACCTGGGAAGCTGGAGGAGATGGGAGAACCATTTTACTGGAATGTCTTCTGGTCATTGGGTACATTTTGGTACTATGTCAACCATTTTGTTATTGTGCTCAAATAAGTGCTGAACATTCTAAATCTGGGAAGGCAGCAGGCAGGCAGGAAGGAAGGCTAGCCTTGTGTGAGTAAGTAAGGAGAGGGGAAGTGAGGCGAGGCGAGGCGAGGTGAGGCAAGGTGAGGGAAAGGCGAGGGAGAGATGAGGCGAGGCAAGGCAAGGCAAGGCAAGGGACAGGAGAACAAGAGGGGAGGGGAGGGAGAGGAGAGGAGAGGGAGAGGAGAGGAGATGTAAGGCAAGGCAAGGCGAGAGATGAGGGAGAGGCAAGAAGAGATGAGGGAGAGGCAAGGTGAGGGAGAGGCAAGGGAGAGGCAAGGTGAGGTGAGGGAGAGGTGAGGGAGAAGCAAGGCGAGGTGAGGCGAGGCAAGGCAAGGCAAGGCAAGGCAAGGGAAGGCAAGGCAAGGCAAGGCAGAGATTCCATGTCTTGGAAGCTTATGATTACTTGAGCAAATTGATGGCAATAGTAGATCAATACTTTGGATCACTGTCTAGTAGCAGGTGTGAGAGACAAAGTCTCATATGAATTTCCTAGTTAGTTGTAACAAAGGTGAGATTCCATTAGGGCAGATTTGCTGGGACAGATACGTTGGACTCTTATCTATGCTGTAGTTCATTTCCAGGTAGGCTCCCTGCTCCTGGCCTTCCAAAAAGGGTTGAAAACATGGCTCTGTGGCCTTGGTTGGAGAGCCCAGAGTAGCACACAGCTGTGGGGCTGATAAACACACTGAAATCCCTCCCCTTCACCCTTTAATTAATTTTTAACATTTTTTTAATGATTGCTAGCCTCTTTTTTTAATTTTAATTATTATATACCATTTTTATGCTTTAGTATTTTATTCCAAACTGGCCAGAATTCTTCTGTGAAGGAGATGAGGGATTCCAAAATGTGATAAATAAAATAACTGATTAATTATTGCTGCTTTTCCTCAGATTTTTTTTAAAGTATTGGCTTCTATAACACCCTTCCTTGGGGGAAAATGCTAATATTATTACCTTCCCAAAAGATCCAGATTAGTTTTCATCCTTTTGTTCAACTATTTTGGGGAGCCAAGGGCACATTCTGTAGGCCCATGACATAGCTACCTCAAGAAATTTAACAGATTAACAGAGTTGGAAGGGACCTTGCAGGTCATCTAATCCAACCCCCTGCCCAAGCAGGGGACCCTACATCTGCCTCTACCTAGGATCGAACTCACAACCTCCTGATTGTGAGGCAAGAGCTCCACCTCTAGGCCACAGCAGCTGGGCACTTAATTAATCAGGTTTTGTTTGGGATGAGAGAGATGACATCCAGTTTTATGACAGAAGAGACCTTGGATGGACTGAATAAATAATTGAATGGGCATTTCTTCTCAATAGGAGAGAATATTTGTAGCTCAGGGTTGAGCTATGGGGTCCTTGAAGATCCCTGAGGATGATTTTATTTATTCATTTGAGAAAATGTATATTGCCACCTGCTCACACATGGTGACTCAAGGCAGCTTACACAAATATAAAAACCATCTTAAAAAATAAGAAAAATAAATAAATAATAAATGAGTAAAATAATAACGCCACCCTCCCACCCTGGTGACAACACACAGTCATACCAGCCATTTAATGGGCTCCATCCAACTCAGGCCCGCTGACAGAACCATGTCTTCAGCGCCTTCTGAAAGCGTGTTAGAGTGGGAGCCATTCTAATCTTTGGGGCAATGATGTTCCAGTGAGAGGGAGCCACCACAGAGAAGGCCATTCTTGTGGGTCCTGCCAAATATATCTCCCTAGGGGATGGGACCAGCAACATTCCTTGCCTCCCTGCTCTAATGGGTCAAGAAGATGTGACCAACAAGCAGGGGTGAAATGCTCCCGGTTCGGACCGGATTGCCTGATCCGGTAGCGATGGCGGCGGGTGGTTTGGATCCCTCCCCCCCACCATGCCCAGCTGAGTCACATGATCATCAGAGGTTTTTTCTTTACTTTTAAAAGCATTTTTTCTTCAGCTGAAGAAAAGTTTAAAAAAAGCCTCTGATGATCACGCAGCTCAACAGGGATCGTCACAGCCTTTTAAAAGCATTTTTTTCTACAACTTCTTCGGCTGAGTTGCCTGATCGTCAGAGGCTTTTTTTCTTTTAAAGGCAAAAAAAATGCTTTTAAAAGAAAACAAGAGCCTCTTGACGATCAGGCAACTCAGCTAGGATTGTCAGAGCAGCCTTTTAAAAGCAGTTTTTTACAACCTCTGCGGCCGGAGAGGTTGTAGAAAAAAATTCTTTAAAAAGTAAAAAAAAAAAAAAAGTTGACCATGCCCACACAGTCACATTACCACCACCCCTACCAAGCTATGCCCACAGAACCAGTAGTAACAAATTTTACATTTCATCACTGCCAACAAGAGGCTGGTCCTTCAGATAACCTGGTCCCAAGCCATGAAGGACTTTAAAGGTAACAACCAGCACCCTGAATTGTACTCACAAGCAAATCGGCAACCAATGCAATTCCCGCAGGAGAGGTAATACATGTGCACACTGAGGTCTCCACAAAACCATGTGGGCTGCTCCATTTTGCACCAGCTGGAGTTTCCAGATGCTCTTCGGGGCAGCCCCATGTAGAGCATATTGCAACAGTCAAGACGGGGTGACTAGGCCATGAATGACTGTATGTAGAGATTGTTGGTCCAGGAAAGGGTATAACTGGCACACAACCCACAGTTGCGCAAAGTCCCTCTTGGCCATGACTGCTACCTGCTCTTTGAGCAGAAGTCGTGAATCCAGGAGAACCCCCTGATTATGCACAGAATCGTTTGGGTCAGTGCCATCCCATCCAAGACCAAAGGTGGCAATTCTCCAAGGGCCAAAGACACACTACCATACTAGTTGGGGAATGAAATATCTGCAAGAAAACAACCAAGCCCAGAGAGTACCAAGGACCCTACAGCTTTTCTTCTCTTCTAGTGAGACTAAGCACTATTGCACTGAGGTTTAGCTTTTATGGGCCTCTTTTTGATAATGTGAAAGCACACCACAAACTGTCCTCCCTCATCAACTTCTTAGATGCTTCTTGCTAAGGGGAGGGGGAGGAAAGGAGGTGTGGAGAGAGAGAGAGAGAGAGAGAGACAGACAGACAGAGATACAGACAGAGAGAGAGAGAGAGAGAGACACACAGAGAGAAACAGAGACAGAGAGAGACACAGACAGAGACACAGTCAGAGGGAGGACAGAGAGAGACAGAGAGAGAGAGAGAGACAGAGAGAGAGGACAGAGAGAGAGGACAGAGAGAGACAGAGAGAGAGGGACAGAGAGAGAGAGGACAGAGAGAGACAGAGAGAGAGAAACAGAGACAAAGAGACACACAGAGAGAGACACACAGACAGACAGAGAGTCAGAGAGAGAGAGACAGAGACAGACAGACAGACAGAGATACAGACGAGAGAGAGCTAGAGAGAGACAGAGAGACACACACAGAGACACACACAGAGAGACAGAGAGAGAGAGAGAGAGAGAGAGAGAGAGAGACACACAGAGAGAGACACAGACAGACAGAGAATCAGAGAGAGAGGGACAGAGAGAGAGAGAGACAGAGAGAGAGAGAGACAGACAGAGACAGAGAGTCAGAGAGAGAGAGACAGAGACAGAGAGAGAGAGAGACACAGAGACACAGACAGACAGAGAGTCAGAGAGAGAGACAGGCAGACAGACACAGAGAGACAGACAGAGAGGGGGAGAGAGAGAGAGAGAGAGAATGAGTTTGACTGTAAGGAGTCCATGCTCATTCACATAATCCTTCTCCTGCTGCTTCTGCATCTGTTTTGATCTTGTTCATGCTTCCAAGTTGTAAAGAGAAATTCACAACAATAGTCCTAGATTATTATTTTTTTTGGCAACCATCAGATGACAGATTTGATACAGAAAACGAAGTGAGAGAAGAAGAGACTAGTTTGTTTTAGCTGTTGGCTCTGCGGGGAAAAAAACAACCCAAAACCAACCCAAGCAGATGGGCACTTTGTCTGAGCGATATCGAGTATGTAATTCATGCTTCTGCTTAACACAAATCACACTCATTGAACATAAGGTAAAAGTTATACTTCTGGGCAGATGGAGCCCGAAGGAGAATAAGTAGGCCCAGCACTTGGCTAGACTCAAGTTAATGGAGATTAAAATCAGATCACCTAGTCGTGGTCTATCGATGGTAACAGTCATCTGAAATCTCCCCTTGCAGGAAAATGCAGGTTAGCCAGGGCACCAGTCAATATTGGAAGCGAATCAAAACTGGAAGAAGAGTACGTCTCACAAGCTGATGTTAAATCTTGCTGTTTTCAATGTACTTCTCCGACCTCTGAATTGAATAGAAATCACACAGGGAACATCGTAAATCAGCGGCTTTGCAGAACATCACTGGGTAAAGCACTACAGCAGGAAATCAAGAAAGTATTCATCAAGACTAAGGGAAAAAAAAGTAATTTTGAGCAAGACTGATACTTCAGATTTTAGAACCATGGATCCTTGGTAGTCTTGAGCTTGGTTGTTTTCTTGCAGACATTTCATTACCCTAATAGGGAACCTCATATCTATCGATCTATCTATCTACCCACCTACCTACCTACCTACCTACCTACCTACCTATCCAATCCA
The DNA here is from genome assembly GCF_028640845.1 of Ahaetulla prasina. Taxonomy (NCBI): domain Eukaryota; kingdom Metazoa; phylum Chordata; class Lepidosauria; order Squamata; family Colubridae; genus Ahaetulla; species Ahaetulla prasina. Next base: position 286,684,061 of record NC_080540.1, on the reverse strand, counting down.
ATCCAATCCAATCCAATCCAATCCAATCCAATCCAATTCAATCTAATCTAATCTAATCTAATCTAATCTAATTTAATCTCATCTAATCAGAGAGCAGCAAGGATCTCATAGTTCAAACCTGAATTGCAAATATTTTTTTCTATCAGATCTTACAGCCCACAGCTTTCTTGCTTATCTATCTATCTATCTATCTATCTATCTACCTACCTACCTACCTACCTACCTACCTACCTATCCAATCCAATCCAATCCAATTCAATCTAATCTAATCTAATCTAATTTAATCTCATCTAATCAGAGAGCAGCAAGGATCTCATAGTTCAAACCTGAATTGCAAATATTTTTTTCTATCAGATCTTACAGCCCACAGCTTTTTTGCTTATCTATCTATCTATCTATCTATCTATCTATCTATCTATCTATCTATCTATCTATCTATCTATCTATCTACCTACCTACCTACCTATCCAATCCAATCCAATCCAATCCAATCCAATCCAATTCAATCTAATCTAATCTAATCTAATTTAATCTCATCTAATCAGAGAGCAGCAAGGATCTCATAGTTCAAACCTGAATTGCAAATATTTTCTTCTATCAGATCTTACAGCCCACAGCTTTCTTGCTTATCTATCTATCTATCTATCTATCTATCTATCTATCTATCTATCTATCTATCTATCTATCTATCTACATTTATCTATATCTGCCTGCCTGCTGTCTGTCTGTCTGTCTATCTGTCTATCTGTCTATCTGTCTGTCTATCTATCTATCTATCTATCTATCTATCTATCTATCTATCTATCTATCTATCCATCCATCCATCCATCCATCCATCCATCCATCCATCTTTTTCTCAGTCTCTCTGTCTCTTTCTCACACACACATTCATCATATATATATTGGCCATCATATATATATAATCTCTCATCTATCTATCAAATTTTGAAATCACCCATCTCTTTCACAAATGGAGTCTGGGCAGTGTATAAATTCAAAACATTAAAAAAAGGATATACAATTTAAAAAGAAGCCACAGTGATTAAAACTCAACATTAAACTTTAAATAAAAGACAGGGGGAGAGTTTCCAGGGCATTAACCAGCCCCTCTGCATGCTCCTCTGTGAGTTCCAAGCAAGACAGCAGAGCCATGTTTCCAAGTCTTTCCAAAGGTACCAGGAAAATGGGGGCCCACCTCATTTCTGGGTAGGGAGGGGAATGTTTCAAAGGGTTGCAGCCAGGGGTGAAATCTAAAAATTTTCCCTACCAGTTCTGTGGGTGTGGCTCAATTGGTGGGTGTGGCTTCGTGGTCAGGTGACCGGGTGGGCATGGCCAATAACAATAAATAAAAAAATAATAAACAAAGTACACAAAACAATAAGAGGAACCAAAAACCAACTTTCACACTTCACACACACACAACACAATACAACTGACTCACACACAATGTAAAAGCAGCTGTACTTCACCCAAAATGGCCCCTGCAACATGCAGGAACCTCACACAGTCACAAAAAGCTCAAAAACCAACTTTTACACTTTACACACACACACACACACACACACACACACACACACAACACAATACAACTGACTCACACACAATGTAAAAGCAGCTGTACTTCACTCAAAATGGCCCTTGCAACAAGCAGGAACGACATACAGCCACAAAAAGCTCAAAAACCAACTTTCACACTTTACATACACACAACACAACACAACTGACTCTCTCTCTCACACACACACAAAATGCCACATACAGCTTTGTGAGATTTTGTGTAGTTAAGAGTGAAACACTACAGAAACACAGCAAATCTCAGAAAGCTGCACAAATATTTTATTTTATTATTTTACTTTATTTATATTTTTAGAGAAAAGCAGCTAAATTTAAAACTTCCTTAACTTTAAAACATCCTTAACTTTAAATTGCTATGTCTAAAAAAAAAAAAAAAAACTCCTAAAAAACCCCCAACTATTATTTTAAAGCTCTCCCCCTCCCCCCTTATTTACCCAAACCAAGGCAGGCAGATTGAGTTGCTCACCGATGAGATGGATTGCAGGCAGGCAGATTCAGTTGCTAGCTGATGCAATTGATGGCAGCAGCCGAAGCAAGGCTTAGCTAGCCCGAAAGAAGCAGCAAGTAGGCAGGTGGGGACCAGGCGATTGCATGGGCATCGGGGGGGGGGGGCTGGGGCTGTTGTAAGAGGTTGTTAAAAAATGATTTTAAAAGCCTGTGATGATCAGGCAACTCAAGCTGGGATCGCCAGAGGAAAAAAAGCTTTTAAAAGGCTCCTCTGATGATCCCAGCTGAAGTTGCCTGATCGCCAGAACCTTCTAAAAGGATTTTTTAAACAACCTCTTCGGCTGAAGAGCTTGTAGAAAACATGCTTTTAAAGGATTCTGATGATCAGGCAACTCAGCTGGGATCGCCAGAGGACCTTTTTAATAGCTTTTTTTTTTTACAACCTCTTTGGCCGAAGAGGTTGTTTAAAAAAAGCTTTTAAAGGGTTCTGACAATCCCAGCTGAGCCACTCGATCATCAAAGCCTTTTTTTATTTTAAAGCATTTTTTCAGCCGAAGAAAAATTGCTTTTAAAAGTAAAAAAAAAACACCCATTGATGATCGCATGGCTCAGCTGGGGCAGTGGGTGGGGCCAGGGATTTTTGCTACCGGTTCTCCGAACCACCAGCCACCATCGCTACCGGATCGGGTGATCCGGTCTGAACCGGGAGCATTTCACCCCTGGTTGCAGCTCTCTTCCTGAACCCTGCCGGTCTGAATTCTTTAACCGATGGGGTCTGCCACAGCTACGCTGAATCCAACACATTGGTAGGACTCATATGTTGGAGAAGAGCCCTCTAAACCATGCAGTTACCAACCCATGTGGATTTTCTCCCTGAAAGGAATTGGCTGGGGGAAATGAGCCATCAAATGATAGCTTCTGTGGGATGGTTAAAGTTGAAATACTGGCACTGGAGAGAATGTTTAAAGCCATCCATGTTCTAATTTGTGCTCTCCTAGAGTTGTTTTGAATTAAATTGACGGGAAGGAACAGAAGGTTCAATCATGGATCTCACCCTCGAGTTCTTTTTATTTGGCTTTCAGTCTCTTAACCAACTTATTACACTGGCTCGATGCTCGAGCACATGGTAATTCTAGCCAACAATATAATTATAATGTAAATCAGTAAGTTAAGTGCATTTCTCCACCCACCCGGTCCCAGCTACTTAAGGTTCATCTTATACTAGTACTGTCCATAAGAGAGTGAAACAGCTCAGGATTCATTCTCTTATGGACACTAACAATGCCATGATTTTTTTCAAGTGCATTTCAAATTATGTCTCTCTGTCTCTCTCTTTGATATTGATTGTTTCCTGATTGCTTATTTGTATCCTATGACTATCATTAAGTGTTGTAAGTGTTGTATCTTGATGAAGGTATCTTTTCTTTTATGTACACTGAGAGCATAGGCACCGAGACAAATTCCTTGTGTGTCCAATCATACTTGGCCAGTAAAAAAATCTATTCTATTCTATTCTATTCTATTCTATTCTATTCTATTCTATTCTATTCTATTCTATTCTATTCTATTCTATTCTATTTTCTCTCTCTCTCTCACACACACACACACCACACACACTAAAATACCAACTTTGTGCTGCAGATACTGCTTTCATCATTCAGATGATGGCGTAGGGGTTAGAATGCAGTATTGCAGGCGAACTCTGCCTATAGCCTGAAGTTCGATCCTGATAAGGCTCAAGGTTGATTCAGCCTTCCATCCTTTGGAAGTCACTAAAATGAGGACCCGGATTGTCGGGGACAATATGCTGACTTTGTAAATGGCCCAGAGAATGCTGCAAAGCACTGTGTATGGTATAGAAGTCTAAGTGCTATTGCTATTAGAAAGATTGGATGGATACTGCGCTTTATAATCCTGCTCTAGTTGAAGGACTTCCTCCCAGGAGCCGTGGGATTGAATCTTCACTCAGTTTAGTACTACCGCTCTCCTTTCACAACTGTTGTGTCTTGCCCGCCCTCAGAGCAGCCGGGGCCTTCTTACCTGCTCCCGAACACTGAGGAATGTATGCCTCCTGGCCCAAGTCCTGGCTCCATGCCCACACAAACTGCAGAAGAAGGAGCATCTCCCTGCCCCAGCCCTGACTCCATGCCCAGGCAAACGGAGCAGCTAGACCCCTCCGCCTCCTCCACAGCATGTGAGCCTGAGGAGGGTTTATTCCCAACAGCTGCTGATTGGTGTGACCCTCGCATCAGAAGGCTGGATAGGCGGAGGCAACAGAAGGAAGGGAGGGGCAGGCCTTAATGAGTGCTGAGTCATGGAGCCACACCCCATGGCCTATATAAAGGATCTGCTTTCTGGCAGTCTCTGAGTCAGGCAAAAGTCGAACTTATCTTGCTGAAGTCACTTACTGGTCTCCTGCCTGCTCTGAGGACTTTGCTAGGACTTTGGGCAGAGCTGCAGAGGCAAGCCTGATTCGGATTTCCCTGACCCGGCCGTCAGCGGAGGAGTGGGACACGACAACAACATTGTAGCAGGAGTGAAATGCTCCCGGTTCGCACCGGCTCCCCCGATTAGGTAGCGATGGCAGCTGCTGGTTCGGAGGACCGGTAGCAAAAATCCCTGGCCCCGCCCCCCCGCCTTTGCTGAGCCGCACCATCAGCAGAGGTTTTTTTTTTACTTTTAAAAGTTTTTCTTCAGCTGAAACTTGCCTTGAAAAGTAAAAAAAAACAAAACCCTCTGATGATCGCGGGGCTGAGCAGAGATCATCAGAACACTTTAAAAGTTTTTTTAAAAAAACCCTCTTCAGCCGAAGGGGAAAAGAAAAAAGAAAAAAACCCGAGGTTTTAAAAGCCTCCTCTGGCGATCCCAGAGGAGTTTCCTGATCTTCACAGGCTTTTAAACTCACTTTTTAAGAGCCCCCACCCATGCCCAGCCAATTCCCCTTCCTCACTTACCTATAATTACTGCTCTTTTGGGCTGGCATGTTTTCTTCAGCTACTGAAGAAAAAAAAAAGCTTGCTTTGACTTCCTGCTTTGCTGGCTGAGGAACTCTGGGATATGAAGTCCACAATAAAATAAAATAAAATAATAAAATAAAATATTTGTGCAGCTTTCTGAGATTTGGTGTGTTTATGTAGTGTTTCACTCTGACTACACAAACACACAAAATCTCAGAAAGCTGTATATGGCATTTTGTGAGTGTGTGTGTGTGAGTTGTGTGTGTGTAAAGTGTGAAAGTTGGTTTTTGAGCTTTTTGTGGCTGTGTGAAGTGTGAAGTGCAGCTGCTTTTACATTGTGTGTGAGTCAGTTGTGTTGTGTTGTGTGTGTAAAGTGTGAAAGTTGGTTTTTGATACCTCTTATTGTTTTTTTATACTTTGTTTATTATTTTTATTATTTATTGTTATTGGCCATGCCCACTCAGTCATCTGACCACCAAGCCACGCCCACCAATTAAGCCACGCCCACAGAACCGGTAGGGAAAATTTTTAGATTTCACCCCTGCATTGTAGGGTGGATAAACCAGGAAGTTCAGTTGTCAGCATGCAGCTTGCATGCGGTGATGCAAAGGGAATGCCAGATTTATCAACCAGTGTGTTTCCAAAATTTTCTGTAGCATTATAGCGGAAGAATTATAGAGGAACACTGTGACAGGTGTTGATTGTGTTTGCTACATGACTGTGTAACACTTTTTCTCAGCAACTTCCATAGAGAACACATTTCCTTTGCAGAGACGATATGTGTCATATTATTGGGTCTATTATATTTATGGCTCATATTATCCTACTTTCGGCACATTATATGAAGACCCATCTCTCTGGAAAAGGACCTGATGCTGGAAAAGATGGAAGGAAAGAGAAGAAGGTGGGTGGACTCAGTTATACCAGTAATGGATATATGTTAGAAAACCTCAAAAAACCAGGTTAAGGACAGATTGCCATGGAGAAGAACTATCTATGTGGTTGCTAGGAATCGAAAACAACTTGATGACACATAATCATATATTTATGGGCACCCATAGAGTTAGGAAAGCATTAAATTTCAGGAAACCCTATACCATTTCATACAAATGGTTATCCAATCTCTTTAAAAATTCCAGTGTTGGAGAATTCACAACTTCTGGAGACAAGTTGTTCCACTGATTAATTGTTCTAGCTGTCAGGAAATTTCTCCTTAGTTCTAGGTTGTTTCTCTCCTTGATTAGTTTCCATCCATTGCTTCTTGTCCCGCCTTCAGGTCCTTTGGAAAATAGGTTGACCCCCCTTCTTCTTTGTGGCAGCCCCTGAGATTTTGGAAAGGAGCTAACTTAGGGCAGTTGAGGATTTTTGTTTTCATTCAATGCACGAGCGTTTAACAACATATTATGTTCCTTTTCATTTGAATTCAATTTATGTAGAGAATCACAGAGCTTATTTTGAAAAAGGAATGCAATGGTTAGCAAAATATAATTTAAATTCAGAAAAAAAAAAGAATATTAGAAAGAAGCTTAAACTGGTTCCACCTCGGCTCTTTTTGATATAAGAGGAATGGAGAGAAAAAAAACATTATCTGGCTTTCAAATTACGATGTATATTAATAATGAAGAGTTCCAGTATTTTCTAAAGAATCTATTTCTTGGCCTGGCCTATGTCAGAGGGATGACACTAGAGATGTTTGTATTCATGTAAATCAAATCAAATCTTTATTATGGTCAAAGACCAGCATAAGGAGGGTGGGTTGCAGGAAATTAAAAAGCATAAAATATACTACAGAGTGAAATGGCATATAAATGGCATTTCAAACTAAAAAGTATAAAGCAAAAATTTTAAAAATCAGTCTAAAAGGACAGGTAGGAGCAGTAGATGGACATAGGGGACTATGGCAAACTAAATCTATCATAATACAGAACACTCTATAATGACAAACTAGGTGCTCATTACCAATATAAGAGAATATCTGTAGCTCAGAAATGAACTTTTGGGTCTTTGGTGCCTTCTGAGCTTGGTTGGTGCTCATTAAAACTGATGGTGACACAGGTTATCTTCTGATAGATTTTAAGTCTAGCTGCCCAGTTATTGTATGTTGTCGAGGGTTGGTATCTGAGAAGGTGAAGGACTGGCCTGTATGTTCTCGTTATTTCTGCAATAATAGTGATATGGGGCTAGCATAAATGTCTCTGTAGTACAGGTACTGGGAAAATAGATGTTCTCGGGGTGGGCTCCTCGGGGTTCAGCAGGATTCAGGCGATCCTCTATCCAAGGATAGCCGGGGTTCAGTAAACCCCCAAATGTCACTCCTGGCTGGGCACACCCACCCCACCCCGTCCCCCCCACCCCACTCTGCCCCTCCCAGGAGTCTCCACATGGCCCAGGGATGAAATGCTCCCGTTTGGACGGATCGCCCAATCCGGTGGCGATGGTGGTGGGTGGTTCAGACAACGGTAGCAAAATCCCTGCCCCTCTGCTCCAGCTGAGCCATGGGATCATCAGAGATTTTTGTTTTCATTCAATGCACGAGCGTTTAACAACATATTATGTTCCTTTTCATTTGAATTCAATTTATGTAGAGAATCACAGAGCTTATTTTGAAAAAGGAATGCAATGGTTAGCAAAATATAATTTAAATTCAGAAAAAAAAAAGAATATTAGAAAGAAGCTTAAACTGGTTCCACCTCGGCTCTTTTTGATATAAGAGGAATGGAGAGAAAAAAAACATTATCTGGCTTTCAAATTACGATGTATATTAATAATGAAGAGTTCCAGTATTTTCTAAAGAATCTATTTCTTGGCCTGGCCTATGTCAGAGGGATGACACTAGAGATGTTTGTATTCATGTAAATCAAATCAAATCTTTATTATGGTCAAAGACCAGCATAAGGAGGGTGGGTTGCAGGAAATTAAAAAGCATAAAATATACTACAGAGTGAAATGGCATATAAATGGCATTTCAAACTAAAAAGTATAAAGCAAAAATTTTAAAAATCAGTCTAAAAGGACAGGTAGGAGCAGTAGATGGACATAGGGGACTATGGCAAACTAAATCTATCATAATACAGAACACTCTATAATGACAAACTAGGTGCTCATTACCAATATAAGAGAATATCTGTAGCTCAGAAATGAACTTTTGGGTCTTTGGTGCCTTCTGAGCTTGGTTGGTGCTCATTAAAACTGATGGTGACACAGGTTATCTTCTGATAGATTTTAAGTCTAGCTGCCCAGTTATTGTATGTTGTCGTAGGGTTGGTATCTGAGAAGGTGAAGGACTGGCCTGTATGTTCTCGTTATTTCTGCAATAATAGTGATATGGGGCTAGCATAAATGTCTCTGTAGTACAGGTACTGGGAAAATAGATGTTCTCGGGGTGGGCTCCTCGGGGTTCAGCAGGATTCAGGCGATCCTCTATCCAAGGATAGCCGGGGTTCAGTAAACCCCCAAATGTCACTCCTGGCTGGGCACACCCACCCCACCCCGTCCCCCCCACCCCACTCTGCCCCTCCCAGGAGTCTCCACATGGCCCAGGGATGAAATGCTCCCGTTTCGGACCGGATCGCCCAATCCGGTAGCGATGGTGGTGGGTGGTTCAGACAACCGGTAGCAAAAATCCCTGCCCCCCTCTGCTCCAGCTGAGCCATGGGATCATCAGAGATTTTTGTTTTTTTTTACTTTTAAAAGCATTTTTTCTATGCCCGAAAAAATGCTTTTCAAAGTAAAAAAAAAGCCTCTGATGATCGCGCGGCTCAGCTGGGATCGTCAGAGCCTTTTAAAAGCATGTTTTTCTACAACCTCTTTGGCTGAAGAGGTTGTAAAAAAAAAGCTTTTAAAAGGCTCCTCTGGCGATCCCAGCTGAGTTGCCTGGCCTCCAGAACCCTTTAAAAGCATGTTTTCTACAAACTCTTAGGCTGAAGAAGTTGTTAAAAAATGCTTTTAAAAGGTTCTGGCGATCAGGCAACTCAGCTGGGATCATCAGAACCCTTTAAAAGCTTTTTTTCCTCTGGCGATCAGGCAACTCAGCTGGGATCATCAGAACCCTTTAAAAGCATGTTTTCTACAACCTTTTCGGCTGAAGAGGTTGTAGAAAAAATGCTTTTAAAAGTAAAAAAAAAAAGTTGGCCATGCCCACCCAATCACATTACCCCCACCAAGCCAAGCCATGGTTAGGCTGTATTAAGCTTGAAGCATTAATGGGATGAAATGCTTGAAGCAAGGGAAGCTGGAAAGGAAGGGGAAATAGCAACTGTGATAGCATTTAGATTTATATACCATATTTAGACTTATAAACTGTAGTCACCACGATGTAAAAAAGATGTGGAAACTTTAGAAAGAGTGCAAGGAAGAGCAACAAATTTGATTAGGTGTCATGCTCCTGTTGGAGTCTAAATCCAAAGGGGAAGAGGAACAGCTGACAGAGAGTGAGAGAGTGGCTCTGTTGGCTGTGGAAGAAACTAGGGAAGTGCAAAGTCAGGCTGGAAAGAGCAGGGGAGAGGTAGAACAAGGCAGAGTGGGTTCAGATGAAGACAAAGGCCCACCCCCTCCTCATCCTTGGCAGTGCAGGGAGGAACAAGAAGACAGCAACTGTTCTGTTTCCCTCCCCCAATACTCCCAACAAAGAGTCAGTCAAAGGCCTTCTCTTCTACTTTATTTACATAGATAAATGTCCTGGCCACGTCTACCCATGGGCCTGCCAAGTTTCTGGAGATAACGAGGAAATTATAGATAAGGCCAGAATTACTCACGAATATATTCTTCCCTCCATTGATACAGTTTGCCCGCGCAAATTCATTGCTTTGTCCAAGACAAAAAACCAGGAAGTCCCGCCTCCTATTTATAGTCTCTGCAGATGTCACTGCATGACCATCATTCTTGGCTTTGTCCCAACACTTCCTCTGCTCCGCGTGCCGGTCACGTCTGCGCAGTCTTGCATCACTCCAAAACTGTTCTTGGGGTGTTGCCAAATCAGAAGAAGGCTCGGGGGAATCAGGCCTTGCCGGCCCCTCCTTCTCCCTTTGAGTGGGTGCCAGGGAGGGAGAGGGCCCAAGAGAAGCAGGCCTTGTCAGGTCTTCTCCCTCACTTTCTGAATCATCCAAGTCCAGGAGTCCGGGTCCAGGAACCTGGGTCACAACAGCAACGTTGGTTGCATGGCTTACGAGGGAGGAAAGGGACCCTATCCTCTTTACAAGGCACAGCTGCTGATGGGGTTAAAAGGGGAGGCAAATGGGAGGGGCGGTTGTTGGGAACAAACACTGAGTTTATCTGGTGTTTCTTTGAATCCTGGCATCCTCCCAACTGGCTTGATTTATTGCCATGCTACTTTATTTGTGGAATTCCTTATTTTGCTTGTCCTGCCAGATTAATTACCTTGCTTTGCCTTTGGATTTTTTGTTAAACGTTTTCTGCTTACAGCGTTTGGGACTGAAGTATTGCCAGCCAAAGACTATTACAGGTTGGTAGAAGAGCTCTTTCCAGGCCAGAGAGTTGAAAGGGACATTGGGGGTAATGTTGGTAATAACAAACGGACTCATATCGGTTCTCTGGCTATGTTGCCTTTGTGTCACGCCCTGGGTCATCCCATTAGGGGACTGGAGGCTAAAGCTTATGAAGAATGGTTACAGGAATTAGGTATGTCTACAGTAGTTTAACAAAAAGAAGGACCAGGGGGAGGGGGAGGTTCTATTTACCTTTACTATCGGTTCACAACGGGATCACGCACGCGCTGAGCTTGTGTGCATGCACAGATCGTCTATGATGACATTGAGGTGAGCGGGAGGAGCCTCCCCTGGTTTTACTACCTGTTCGCAAGAACCGGACCAAACCAGGGGCAACCCACCACTGACCAGGGGTGACATGATAGCAGTTTTCCAATATCTCAGGGGTTTCCACAAAGAAGAGGGAGTCAAAGTATTCTCCAAAGTACCAGAAGGCAGGATAGAAAGCAATGAAAAGGAATAAAGAATCAGGGGAATCCAGAAGCAGGTCCAGACCGGGTGTCCTTTGGCCTTTTGCTAAGTCATCCGTGGTAATTGTATCTATTCTCCGTGGCAGCTGTGAAAGCTATTTTGCAGTCAGGAAGAAATGTTCCATTGATACCATCAGTAGGTTCCTCCAAGAAAGCTCATTTTTGATGGGTCACGGTAGCGTCGTAACAAAACACCTTTAGCTGTTTTCAGCCGAAAATGCGCCGACGACAAAAACTCCTATGGATAATAAAACATTTGCTAGACCAATTCTAGAATATAGCTCACCTGTTTGGAACCCTCACCACATCTCTGACATCAATACAATTGAACGTGTCCAGAAATATTTTACAAGAAGAGTTCTCCATTCCTCTGAAAACAACAAAATACCTTATCCCACCAGACTTGAAATCCTAGGCTTAGAAAACTTAGAACGCCATCACCTTCGACAAGACTTAAGTTTAACTCATAGAAACATCTATTGTAATGTCCTTCCTGTTAAAGACTACTTCAGCTTTAATTGCAATAATACAAGAGCAACCAATAGATTCAAACTTAATGTTAACCGCTTAATCTAGATTGCAGAAAATATGACTTCTGTAACAGAGTTATCAGTGCTTGGAACACATTACCTGACTCTGTGGTCTTGTCGTGTCCCACTCCTCCGCTGACGGCCGGGTCAGGGAAATCCGAATCAGGCGTGCCTCCGCAGCTCTGCCAAAGTCCTAGCAAAGTCCTCAGGGCAGGCAGGAGACCAGAAAGTGACTTCAGCAAGATATGTTTAGACTTTGCCTGACTCAGAGAATGCCAGAAAGCAGGTCCTTTATATAGGCCATGGGGTGTGGCTCCATGACTCAGCACTTATCCAGGCCTGCCCCTCCCTTCCTTCTGTTGCCTCCGTCTATCAAGTCTTCTGACGCGTGGGTCACTCCAGTCTGCAGCTGTTGGCAATTGACCTCCCTCAGGCTCACATGCTGTGGAGGAGGGGGAGGGGTCTAGTTGCTCCGTTTGCCTGGGCATGGAGCCAGAGCTGGGGGCTGGAGATACTTCCTCCTCTTCAGCCTGTCTGGGCATGGAGCCAGGGCTGGGGCCGGGAGGCATACTAGGACATTCCTCTGTGTTCGGAAGCAGATAAGAAGGCCCTGGCTGTGGTGAGATCGGACGAGACACAACAGGTCTCTTCTCATAATCCTAAAAGCTTTAACCAAAAACTTTCTACTATTGACCTCACCCCCATTCCTAAGAGGACTATAAGGGGCGTGCATAAGAGCACAAACGTGCCTACCGTTCCTGTCCTATTGTTTTTCTTTTCTTCTTCCTATATATATATATATATATATATATGCTTATAACTCCTAATATTTGCTCATATATATGTTTATATATTATATAACCTTTTGTACGATGCTTATATTTATTGTTGTGACAAAAATCAATCAATCAATCAATCAATCAATCAATCCATATCCAAGCCTTCCAGATTACAGGATTTTGGATTCGAGCCCAATAGGACTTCATGTGAGTCCATCCTTGCCTGTTGTGCCTGTGTGGTGTGTGTGTGTGATACTACTCTTACTAGAGTGAGGGCTTTTTCTTCTTCTTCTGCCCTCTCATTTTCATTCTGCTGTATCCTGATACGCAGCTCAGAAATTAATCACCTGGGGAAAATGTGCTTTAACTGCATTATGTATCTGACTTAGCCTCAGCCTCTTTCACAGTTGGAATCCCATAAACCAATTTAGTCACAATGTTTACAGGTTTCACATGCAAGTCGTCTGGCCGGCAGCCTATTCTTCCCAAATCCAAAGCAAAACTAAGCTCATTAGAAGCAATCCGATTTGCCAAGGGTCCGTTACTTCAGGGACTGGGCAAGAAATCCAATAGAAAAAAGAAGGTTCAGAGCCCAGAAGGGAAATCTTAGAAAACAGGAAAAATAAAATAATAATAATAACCAATGTATCTCTGGGAGGTTTGTGAAAAACTATTTCCCAGTTCCAACTTCATATCAACTGAGCATATTTAGAATAGAATAGAATAGAATAGAATAGAATAGAATAGAATAGAATAGAATAGAATAGAATAGAATAGAATTTTTTATTGGCCAAGTCTGATTGGACACACAAGGCATTTGTCTTGGTGCATATGCTCTCAGTGTAAATAGAATAGAATAGGATGTGATAGAATAGAATAGAATAGAATAGAATAGAATAGAATAGAATAGAATTTTATTGGCCAAGTGTGATTGGACACACGAGGAATTTGTCTTGGTGCATATGCTCTCAGTGTACATAAAAGAAAAGATACCTTCATCAAGGTACAACACTTACAACACTTAATGATAGTCATAGGGTACCAATTTAACACTTAATGATACAACACTTAATGTAGAAGATAGCATAATAGAGCTGGAAGGGACCTTGGAGGTCTTCTACTCCAACCCCATGCTCAAGTAGGAGACCCTATACCTGTGATGGCGAACCTATGGCACGTGTGCCATCACCCCAGTTCAGCTCTGCCATGTATCCGCATTGCCTCCTGCCGGGCAGATGGTCTTCTGGTCACTGTCACGCAAGTGTGGGAGCAGGGCACATGTAGCGGGGCACACACACATGCGTGGGGCAGGGCGTGTGCAGGGGGCCATGCGTGCATGCAGGATGGGCGCACGCGGGGAGCACATGTAGGAGGTGTGCATGCATTGCATTTTGGGGGTTCAGGCATGCACACACACACATTTGTGCACACATGTTTTGGGCACTCGGTCTGGGAAAGGTTAGCCATCACTGCCCGATACCCTTTCACATAAATGTTTGTCCAGTCTCTTTTTGAAAGCTTCCAGTGATGGAGCACCCACAATTTCTTAAATTCCATTGGTTGATCGTTCTCACCATGAGGAATTTTATTCCTTAGTTCTAGGTTGCTTTTCTCCTTGGTTAGTTTCTCTCCATTGTTTCTGGCTTTTCCTTTTGATGCTTCGGAAAATTCTGACTATCCGATCAGAGCTGAAGAAGCTTCTTGGATGGGAAGTGAGATGTCTTCAAAAGAAAAAAAAACAAGAAAGTCCAGTTGCCTCCTGAAAAAAGCACCTTTGGGACAACCGTGACCTGGATGACTGAGAATCTCTACAGAGTTTTAGCTATACAATCTGGGATGAACACCCTTGGAATGGTGTGGGAGTAGGAATGGATTGCCAGAAGAACAAAATTGCAGACTTCAGGAACTAGGAGCACCACTCAGGTGATCCTGAGGACACAGATAAACCTTCAAGTGCTTCAATGACCCTCTAAATCAGGGGTCTCCAACCTTAGTAACTTTAAGGCTTGTGGACTTCAACTCCCAGAGTTCCTCAGCCAAATAGTTCCTCTATTTACTCAAAATGGATGCAAATGACCAACTGTCTGCAAGGAGTATAAATCGGGGTGAAATCTATTTTTTTTTGCTACCAGTTCTGTGGCGTGGCTTGGTGGGGCGTGGCTTGGTGGAGGGGTTCATGTGACTGGGTGGGCGTGGCTATGTGATTGGGGGATCAAACAACAGAAATTCACTAGCAATGTCCTGCTGGAGCAGGGTTGGACTAGATGACCTCCAGGTCCCTTCCAGCCCTGGATTATCCTCTGAAGCTGCATCTAGTGCCAGGTTTATACTCCTTCCTTCCTCTCTTCCTTCCTTCCTTCCTTTCTTGCCTCCTTTCTTTCTCTCTCTCTCTCAAAAATGAAAACCCCCCCACCCCGTTTTCCCTTCCAGCAGGCTTGCTAGGCAAGCCAAAAAACGGGGTCGGGGGTGGGAAGTCTGTTTCCTCTTCCTGCAGGCTTGCTGGACAAGCCAAAAAATGGGGTCGGGGGTGGGAAGTCCGTTTCCTCTTCCTGCAGGCTTGCTGGACAAGCCAAAAAACAGGGTGGGGGTGGGAAGTCCATTTCCTCTTCCAGCAGGCTTGCTGGACAAGCCAAAAAAAAAGGTTGGCGGTAGGAAGTCCATTTCCTCTTCCAGCAGGCTTGCTGGACAAGCCAAAAAATGGGGTCGGGGTGGGAAGTCCGTTTCCTCTTCCTGCAGGCTTGCTGGACAAGCCAAAAATGGGGTCGGGGTGGGAAGTCCGTTTCCTCTTCCAGCAGGCTTGCTGGACAAGCCAAAAACGGGTCGGGGTGGAAGTCCGTTTCCTCTTCCAGCAGGCTTGCTGGACATGCCAAAAACGGGTCGGGGTGGGAAGTCCGTTTCCTCTTCCAGCAGGCTTGCTGGACAAGCCAAAAACGGGGTGGGGGCTGGAAGTCCGTTTCCTCTTCCTGCAGGCTTGCTGGACAAGCCAAAAACGGGGTGGGAAGTCCGTTTCCTCTTCCAGCAGGCTTGCTGGACAAGCCAAAAAACGGGGTGGGGGGGTGGGAAGTCCGTTTCCTCTTCCAGCAGGCTTGCTGGACAAGCCAAAAAACGGGGTCGGGGGTGGGAAGTCTGTTTCCTCTTCCTGCAGGCTTGCTGGACAAGCCAAAAAACGGGGTCGGGGGTGGGAAGTCCGTTTCCTCTTCCTGCAGGCTTGCTGGACAAGCCAAAAAAAAAAGGCTGGGGGTGGGAAGTCCATTTCCTCTTCCAGCAGGCTTGCTGGACAAGCCAAAAGACGGGGTGGGGGAGAGTCCGTTTTTCCTTCCAGCAGGCTTCAGGGAAACTTCAGGGAATCCTTCTGGGAGGAAAAATGGGCTCGCCCCCCTGTTTTTTGGCTAGCACACAGCTGAGCTGCGCGATCATCAAAGGCTTTTTTTTTTTTTTAACTTTTAAAGCATTTTTTCTTCGGCTGAAAAATTGCTTTAAAAACAACAACAACCCTCTGATGATCGTGCGGCTGAGCTGGGCATGGGCGGGGCGGGGGGGGGCAGGGATTATTGCTACCGGTTCTCCAAACCACCCACCACCATCGCTACCAGATTGTGCGATCCGGTCCGATACGGGAGCATTTCACCCCTGGTATAAATCCTTCCATTCTCCACTATCCTGTCAGAGCTGAAAAAACTTCTTGGTCCTCAAAAGAAAAAAACAAGAAAGTCCAATGCCTCCTGGGAGGAAAAAAGCACATTTGGAGCAACCATGACCTGGATGACTGAGAATGTCTAAAGTGTCTGACTTAGCCTCAGCCTTTTTCATAAACCAGGCTCTTTTAAGACTTGTGGAGCTTCAACAGCAAAGCTGGCTGAGGAAATCTGGGACTTGAAGTCCACAAATCTTAAAAGAGCCAAGTTTGCAGACCCCTGCCTTAAACCAATTTAGTCACAATGTTTACAGGTTTCACATGCAAGTCGTCTGGCCAGCAGCCTATTCTTCTCAAATCCCAAAAATAGTTTGATCCCCTTGTCTGTTTGTTTAGACAGATCCTTTGGAAGATGTTTTTACTCCTTCTTTAATAAATCTTAGCGTTGCATTTACCGTACCAAGACAGTCACACATGGGATTGTATAGGACTGAACTTCAGGACTGAATATTTATAGTGGTTGGGTTTTTTTTCCAGTGACCACCAGTGGTGTCCGCAGAGGAGAATTAAAAAGTTTTAGAACAGTGTTTCTCAACCTTGGCAACTTTTAAGACATGTGAATTTCAAATCCTAGGTTTCCTCAGGTTGGCTGGGGAATACTGGAGATTGAAGCCGACATATCTTAAAGTTGCCAAGGTTGAGAAACACAAAGACAGGGAGCCCAACAACATGGAATTTATTTCTGTCCTATGCAATATGCATCATAGTCTACTGGCTTCCAGAAGGCTTCCAGGAGCAATTCAAGGTGCTGCTGATTGTCTTTAAAGCTCTACTTGATAGAAACCCAGGCCTCTGCGTAGTGGTGAAATGTAAAATTTGTTACTACAAGTTCTGTGGGCATGGCTTGGTGGTGGGGGTAATGTGACTGGGTGAGAGTGGCCAACTTTTTTTTTAACTTTTAAAAGCATTTTTTCGACTGAAGAGGTTGTAAAAAATGCTTTTAAAAGGCTCCTCTGACGATCCCAGCTGAGTTGCCTGATCGTCAGAGGCTTTTCTTTTAAAAGCATTTTTTTTTTGGCCTTTAAAAGAAAAAAAATCTTCTGAAAATCAGGCAACTCAGCTGGGATCGTCAGAGGAGCCTTTTAAAGGCATTTGTACAACATCTTCCGCCGAAGAGGTTGTAGAAAAAATGCTTTTAAAAACCTCCTCTGACGATCCCAGCTGAGCTGCGCGATCATCAGAGGGTTTTTTTTTTACTTTTAAAAGTATTTTTTTGGCTGAAGAAAAAATGCTTTTAAAGAAAAGAAAAAAACCTCTGATGATCGCACAACTCAGCTGGGCATGGGGGGGGGGGGCAGGGATTTTTACTACGGGTTCCCTGAACCACCTGCCACCATCGCTACCAGATCGAGCAGCAGATTCAGACAGTAAGGAGGTTGGGGAGAAACATGGGCCAGTCCTGGAGTCTGGAGAAGGCTCAGAGGATGGCTCTGAATCAGAGGCAGAGAGAGGGTCAAGGCCATCTGCTAATTCTTTGCTGTCTTTGGAGTCTCCGGAGTCTGACATCAGCGAGGCAGAAGAACAGCGTGAGCCTGTTCCCAGTGTACGTATGCACATAGGTGCCAGGAGACAGGAACAATTAAGAAAACAGGGTCGACTTGGGAGTAAGGCTTGGAGATGATTGGCCCCTCCCATAAGAAATAAAAGAAAAGCAAACGGGACGTGAGCTTTTGCAAGAAGCTATTAGTTCATCTGGCCGATTCAAGATTTGAAACTTCTGTTTGTGACTGTGCCAAGTTTGGCCTTGCCCTGTGTCTGGAAATTAGCTCTTTGGCAGCGTTACATGTGAGATAAGTGGGTGTTGATAACCTTCCTCTGAAAGACTGTTTAGCAAGCCTTGTGGACTGTAAATGAAAGTAATTTACAGCCGTATGAATTAAAAAGGTTTGCCGGGACTACGTTTATGCTGTTTAATTTCTAAAGAAGCCTAGGTCAGAACAACCTCTTGATTTATAATCCTTATCCTGGTGCCTAGGCACCCTGAGATTTTCTCACCTTTTAGGGAATGCAAGGGGAGGGAGGGCCATGTGGGTTGAATCACTTCGAGTTGGCTGAGGATGGCCCTGAGAAAGTTCCCTTATCAAGTTCTCAGGACATAACATCTCCACACCTGCGGATTGGCTGAATCCGCATTGGACTGAAGGGAGGGGTTTCTAATTCCTTTATCCTAGCTGCATTGCCTGAGGGAATTCAGAGTCTGCTTTTCTTTCCTCTTGCTATCACTCCAGTTCAATAAAAGCTTCCTTTTGAAATGCAAAAGTTTCAAGAGTCTTTACTTTCTTGAACGAGGAGGAGAGGCCGGACATTACAGGTTGTGCTCTAAGTCCCCTCTATCAAAGAGTGTCATTTTGTGGGGCCTAGGAAATGTGACTTTTCAGTCATGGAGCCTGCTTGTGATGGGTTTATAGTTTGGAATCACCGGAAGGAGAGGCTCTTTCCCAGAGAGCAAAGAAACAGTGGAGATTGGAATGTCCGGTGGGCAGGAAGAGAACATAGTTGGACCCTCTCTAGCAATTCGGTATGTCTAGTTTAATGAAAAGAAAGACTAGGGGATGCATGATAGCCGTGATCCAATATCTCAGGGGTTGCCACAAAGAAGAGGGAGTCAAACTATTCTCCAAAGCACCTGAGGGTAGAACAAGAAGCAATGGGTGGAAACTAATCAAGGAGAGAAGCAACTTAGAACTAAGGAAAAATTTGCTGATAGTTAGAACAATTAATCAGTGGAACAACTTGCCTGCAGAAGTTGTGAATTCTCCAACATTGGAAATTTTTAAGAAAAGGTTGGATAACCATTTGTCTGAAATGGTGTAGGGTTTCCTGCCTGAGCAGGGGGTTGGACTAGAAGACCTCCAAGGTCCCTTCTAACTCTGTTATTATTATTATTATTATTAATTCACAGAATATATCTATACTTATTGCAAGATAATTGCTTTAGTTGGGCAAGATTTCTGTCTATAGGTGAACAACAATAAGGGAACTACTCAGAAGTAATTCCATGTGTTGAACTTGGTTCTTTGGGCCTGAAACTGCCCTGCGGATCAGTCTCATCCCAAAAATCTGGAGGATCTTGACATCTTGGACTTCTGGAAAGCTATGAAGACCTGGCTTTCTCATCATCCCCAAGTAGTGGTCAGGATGTTAGATGAGCCCCATAGAAGCATAGTTTGTGTTGTGAGTGTGTTGTATATGATGCCTTAGTAATTGTAATCGGGGGTTTTTTGTTTTGCTTATAGCAGTTTTTCATATTGTTTTCTTGTGAACTGTTGTTAGCTGCATCCTACAATGTATATAGAAATGTATGCATTATAGGATGCATATGTTTTCTAAATAAATCAATTTTAGAATTGTGCGTTTTAAATTTAACATGTTTGGAAAGACAAAGCAGGTTAATAACGCTTAAAAATAATTACAGAAGGGTCTCACAAAGCCATAAACCAGGAAAAGTAGGATATGACCTTTTCTGAAATTTACATTGCCTGTGGAGAAAGGACTTGCTTAAAGTAATTAAGCCTTGACCCATTGGTGGAACCCCATCAGAGAAGATGCCAATATGGGCCCCTGTGGTTGGGAATGTCAGCGTTTGGGATGCACTCTGGAGAAGACCTTTTCCCTTACTCCAAGCAAGTGCTTCTGCCACAGCTGGAAGCTAAAGAAATTTCTCTCTCCCTTGCAACTTAGCTTGAGAAAAAGCAATTTGTGAAATATCCCACACTTAAGTCATTCAGAGTTTTAAAGGTCATTACAGGACCATTAATTGTGCTTAGAATAAATTACTAACCAAGCAATTCAGAGCTTGCAGGACCGTGCTAATCTAGTTCTGCCTATGAACATCTACCAAGATTTTTGCAGCCGCATTAAGTACCCAAATGTGCCACAATCTCCAAAAACGGTTCTAATTTGGAATAGCTTGTCATGCAACAATGGTGGGTTGCTACCGGTTCGCCCCGGATTGGGCCAACCAGTAGCAGCAGTGGTGGGAGGCTCTGCCCACCTGCTCAGATATCTCTGCACATGCACAGAAGCGTTGTGCGTGCACATGAGAACCCGCACGTCCACAAGCGAACCGGTAGTGACCGAAATTGAAACTCACTACTGCCATGCAAGTGTAGGAATTTAGCACCTATCCCCCTCCTAGAAGAATGAAATATTTTAGAAGATATTTAAAAGGCAGAATATATTTCCCTGGATGGGAAATGAAGAAACATGTTTTAAAGACAAAGCAGCTCCCTGCAACTTCCTGCCACCCCCCACCTTTGTCAATGGGCCATTAAAGCCTCAGCCAAGCTCACTCATTTCCCCCCACCTTTGTCAATAGGCCAGAGGTAGAAACTCATTCTCCCCACCTTTGTCAATGGGCCATCATCATCTGCAACACAATAGAACAGAAACTCACCACATGGCAAGGCTCAGGCAAGCTTGAGGGACAACCTACAATGTTAACTAAGACCCCTAGACCACCTGGGAGTTTGACAACCAATCAGGATACTCTTCCTGTGCCCCAGAAAGTTCAAAGCTCAGAAAAAGCATAAAGCCAGGGAGCACACAGGATCTCAGCCCTTTTCTGTTCAGGAACTCAAGCCATGTGATCCTGACCACCATTAAACCAACTTTCCAAGCAGTCTCCATGTTTCCAGTGTCTTTGTCCCCACTTGGAACTGAACCCAGATGGATATTTCTTCCAACACAAGGTAAAAAAAATGTTCCCTCTCTCAAAGCCTTCTAGAAAATTGAAAAAAGTAGCTTTTCAAGAAGGCTTTTGGGGATTAATCCTAATAGGTTTATAAATTGGTACTAAATTTAAATTATATTGCATGATTCTATATCGGCACTATATTATTTACTGAATTTGGAAATTTAGTCTTTTTTGATTGACATGAGGAATACAGCCAAGAAATAAACAAATAAATGATCTTATCTAGATGATGTTGATGATGCTATCTAGCACTGGTGATGTTACCTAGTTGGATAATGAAACCTCTACAAGAAAACAACCAAGATCAAAGAGGAATGCCACAATTTAACCCTGAGCTACAAATAGACTCTTCTATGATTACTTGGAATGACCATATACTCCTTCTGCCATCTGAGTTTAGCTCTGAAAAACTTGATGGTCATAGAATCTCTGAATGAAGCAGCTGTGGGATAATTGATTGATTGATTGATTACAATGTTCCATTAAGTGGTTGCTCTGACTCTTAATGACTTACATAGATTTTCTCCATAAAGATCTCTTTTGAATGTAATCTTTTAGGTCTTCCAATAGTGTATCCATCTTAGGGTAACTGAGTCTGTCCATCTTGCTGCTGGTTGTCCTCTTTTTATCTTTTCTTCCACTTTTCCCAGCATATGCAACCTATTCTAGATTGCTAGGGCTTGTAGAATGTGTCTGAGAGTCAGATAATTTGAGCCTGGTCATTGGCTCCTTAAGAGAGAATGCTCGGATGATTTGTTTGATGATCCATCGGTTTGTTTTCTTGGCTGTCTACAGTATTCTTGGGAGTTTTCTTTAACATCAGACTTCAAAACTATCAATACTCTTCATGGATGTATAATTATAAAATGACGATGTCGACAGCATTTAAAGAGAATTTGTATAAGATGTTTTACAGGTGGCATCTACCCCCAACAAGAATTGCTAGAATGTCTAAGGACAAATCTGAAAAATGTTGGAAATGTGATCAGATACCTGGATTATATTACCACATGTGGTGGACATGCATTGAAGCTAAAAGATATTGGACTAAAATACACACATGGCTGAAAAAAATGATTAAAAAGCATATTGATTTTAAGCCAGAAATCTTTCTGTTGGGAATTATACCGGAGATATATACTAGAGATATAAAATATTTGATTGTGAATATTACTACAGCAGCTAGGATTGTATTTGCAAAAAATTGGAAAAATGAAAAGTTACCTTTGCAAGATTAAATAATTAGAAAAATGTTGGAATGTGCAGAGATGAGTAAATTAACATTTGAAATTAGAGAACAAGAAGATAACAATATTATAAAATATGGGATTTATTCTATAATTGGTTAAATGGAAAGATAGGAAAAATGAGTATAAGTAATGAGTATGGAAGAGATGATTATTTTGTGAATGCACAGGAAGATATGTTAACACCTTACAGCACGTTGTAATGGAATTGATTTGATGAGTTTTTTTTATTTTATGTTTAAAAATAAATAATTTTTTTCAAAAAAAACCCAAAAAAAACTATCAATAATCTTCCAATCCTGCTCCTTCACTTCCATGGAGCATTGCAAAGAATAATATGGTTTGCATTATTCTGATCTTTATCAATATAGACGCATCCTGGAATCTTAGTATTTTTTCTAAGGGCTTCAGAAACACCCAAAAAAGCTTAGCAGAAGACATGTGGCTCTTACTCCTATATAAATTTATGCTTGCTTCTGCAGCATATATACTAAAATTGGAACAATACAGGTTAGCATGGTCCCTATGCAAGGGCGACATGGATGCAATTGGATTAGTAGAAATTAATAAATAAATTCTGTGTCCATAATTTATACCTTTGTCCTGGCTTCGATTTTCCTGGAAAATACTAAGGCTGTTTAGCTTGATGTTTTTGCTCTTTTTGCCCTTCCATCCACTGCTTGGGAAAATGTGAGAACTGATTGACAGTATTGTATTGTGTTTTTTTTCCTTACTTAAATGTTGGGTGAAGAGAGGGCTGGGAGGAAGATAGCAGACTGTCAAATGTTCTTTTTCAATCACTTATTTGAAAAACAACATTGTTTTTCTCATTGTTTAAGCTTTGACTTTTCTCATTGTTTAAGCTTGACTTTTTGCCTTTTGAGTTTCTCGAAATCCAACAAATTAAGTCATAAATGCCCAATTATCACCTTATTTTCAACATTTACAAGAAATTACACATTGGCTCCTACACCGCCTGTAGAATGCTGAAAATGTCATTTTAAAAATATATGAAACCCAAACCTCCAAATATAGCTGCAACCAGTGCCTGAAAGCAGTATTTTTTTCCCCATTGAATGGGCCCCAGACATTGTACAACCAAGAATTTGATACAGCTTAATTATGTTTTTGCCAGATTTGTGTTATCCAAGGGTAAAACAATGACATAACTTTGGGCTATTAAGGAGCTTTCTATCCTGTCTTTCCTCCTGCAAATTTGCATATAAAAATGACATAAAGCTGCTTAATTATGTTGCAAATGGGCCACAAGATTCTTTAAAAAAAAAAAAAAGGAGCTGCTAGTCTCAGAGATTTCCACAAGAGGTAAAGTACTTAATATTTGCATATAGCTATTGGCCCGTATTTCAGTTAGCAAAGTACTTTGATGGTAAATGCATTCCAACTCCATGCATTCTTCTTGATGCCCTATAGCAGGCATCAAGGTCGGCAACCTGTGGCTCCAGGGCCGCATGTGGCTCTTGGGGGCCTCTGCCGCAGCTCATTGTCACACTGTCATGGCAGTGGCATGTTTGGACCCTAAATGCTGGAGCAAAGCACCCCTGCACTTGCCTTTGCGCAGCCATCATCATGGGAAAGAATGGCGGGGGCAGATCTTGTGGGATGGGAGCCATCCCCCAAGCCTGGCCTTCCTCCTCCCTTATCAGTGGGGCCAAGAGAAAGAAAGGAGTGGCGTGGGGAAGCGCTCCCCTGGCCATGCCGTTTTCTGTTTCCTGTGCCTTCCCCGATCTAAGCTCTTTCAGAAAGAGCTATATTTCTGTTTGCTTTCAGTTCCCAGCCCCAACACAGCTGGTCAGGGGGTGTGAGAGGAGGAGGGGGAGGAGGACGGAAGCCTCCTCCGCAGGTTGCACTCATTGGTCCCCCAGTCTAGCTTTCCAAAAGGAAGAGAAAAAAAAACAGCGAAAAGTCCCAAAGATAGCATGCAGGGCTGCAGGGCTTTCCAAGAGTGAGAAGAGACAGAGGCAGGGAGAGAGACAGAATGAGAAACACACAGAGAGACACAGACAGAGAGAGAGAGATACACACACAGAGAGGGGGGAAAGAAAGAGAGAGAGAGAGACGGAGAGAGGAATGAGAGGGAGATAGAGAGGGCGATAGGGAGATAGAAAAAGAAAGACAAGTGAGAGAAAGAGAAAAATAAGAGGGAGGGAGGGAGAGGGAGATAGAGAAAAAGAAAGAGAGATGAGAGGAAGATACAGAAAGAGAGGGAGATAGACAGAGAGGGAGAAAGAGGGACAGAGAGGGAGTTACCTATTTCCCATAGAAAACACGGAGCCACAAAACTTGGGTAGGCGTGGCTGGTGTGAGTGACATCGAGTTGGCCACGCCCATCCAGGTTTTGTGGCTCCCAGTGTTTTGTTTTTTGTGGGAAATGGGCCCAAGTGGCTCATGAGAGCTAACTCAGCTCTGGAGGTAATATAGGAAGAGGTCAGAACCTGTGATTCAAACAAACCAGTTTGCGGCACGTTTGTTTTATATGTTTGATCTCAAAGGAAACCCTTCCATACTTCCACCTCTCACAATACTAGACAACACAGTATCAACAGTAGAAACCTTTAAATTTCTAGGTTCTATCATATTGCAAGATCTAAAATGGATAGCTAACATCAAAAACATCATCAAAAAATAATTGCTACCAACCTGCCTTCCATTGAGGACCTGTATATTGCACGAATCAAGAAGAGGGCTGTGAAAATATTTACAGATCTCTCACATCCAGGACATAAACTGTTTCAACTCCTACCCTCAAAACGACGCTATAGAGCACTGCACACCAGAACAACTAGACACAAGAACAGTTTTTTCCCGAAGGCCATCACTCTGCTAAACAAATAATTCCATCAACACTGTCAAACTATTTACTGAATCTGCACTACTATTAATCTTCTCATCGTTCCCATCACCAATCTCTTTCCACTTATGACTGTATGACTGTAACTTTGTTGCTGGCAATCCTTATGATTTATATTGCTATATTGACCATCAATTGTGTTGTAAATGTTGTACCTTGATGAACGTATCTTTTCTTTTATGTACACTGAGAGCATATGCACCAAGACAAATTCCTTGTGTGTCCAATCACACTTGGCCAATAAAAAAATTCTATTCTATTCTATTCTATTCTATTCTATTCTATTCTATTCTATTCACACCGAGAGCATATGGACCAAGACAAATTCCTTGTGTGTCCAATCACACTTGGCCAATAAAAAAAATTCAATTCTATTCTATTCTATTCTATAACTGGAAGTTGGGAAACAGGCCGTTTTAGGCCTCCAGAGGGCCTGAGGGAGGCTGTTTTTGCCCTCCCTAGATGCATAGAGAAGATCTGGAGCCAGGTGAGAAAGAAAAGCGGGCCTTCCCCACCCCCCCGCAGGCCCTCCAGAGGCAGGAAACAGCCTGTTTCCCTACTTCTGGTGGGCCCAGAAGGTCTGAAAATCAGCTGGCTGATGTGCGCATGCGCACTGGAGCTGAGCCGGCATGCCCACTAATATGGCTACGAGTGCCACCTGTGGCACGCATGCCATCGGTTCGCCATCACGGTGCTATAGATTGAAACTGTGATTCTCTTGTTATAAAACGAGTGTTTCACCACTGAGCCTTTCTGATCTCTTTATTGATGTACAGTAAATCCTAAAATGAAGGGCATTTCATTTTAGGAAAGCAGTGACATTATTACCCAGTCAGAATCAGGTTGATAAATGACGGGCAGAATTTTTCCTGCGGTAGATCCAAGATCCTATGAGAAATAACCCAAAATATTCTTGTAACAGTTGTCCAGGGATGTTTTTGAATGCTCTCAGTTTATTTCTCACGCCGGAAGAATTTTGGCACAACAAGAGCGTGATGATGACACTAAGACCTCCTGATGGGCATAGTAAGTCACCGCAGGCTTCTGCGCATTCTAACCACCGAGTTCTTTGCAGACTGCAGATATGCTCTCAGTTTTAGGAGAATCAATTCTTTGTTTCCACTGAAGTGTTTCCTGAGCCAGTGGCATTTGCAGGATGTGAAGTGGAAAAAATAAAGCATTTTGGCATGGAAGGTGAAACTTTTTTTTTTTTTACTACTGAAGGTTTTAACTATCTAAATTTCAGTAGGTCGAATTTAAATGAAAGTAGGTCAAAACCAGTGGTGCAATCCCTCAATTAGTCTATTATTTCTTATTGGTCATTCACTTGACTAAAAATAATCGCTGCATCATAGCAATGTTCCCGGGTAATCTCCTCAAACTGTCTCCAAGGTCTCTTTCAATGAAACACAAATTCTTTGCTCCATGCTCCATTGTTTTTATAGCTCAGTCTACAAATAACTATATAAAATACTAGCTGATAACCCGACGTTGCCCGGGTATTTATTTATCCCAATCCTGTATTAGGCAGGAAAATTTGTCCTCAAGAATACTCAAAGCCTTGTTGAAACCTGTTGTGTCTGCACCCCCCGAGCCGGCCCTCCTGCCAGAAAGTGACTTGGAGCCGGGCCTGCTGCCAGAAAGTGACTTGGAAAGTGAGGGGGAAGGGCCGTCAGGACTTACCTCGGGAGCACCGGCTTCCCTGGCTCATCTCCAGGAGCCAGAAGCAGGCCAGGTGGAAGAAATAACGAGGCCTCCGTCCCCTGACTCTTCCCCCCCAGGCCACGCCTTCAGACCCAGCTGACGGCAATCAGGCTTGGTTGGACCCTAGGTTTCGTAGGCAGGAGAGGAGGGAACAATAGAAGCAGGGGTGGGGCAGGCCTAGGAAGTGCTGAGTCATGGAGCCACATCCCTCAGAATATATAAGGCAGGGAGAGCTACTGTATCTCTTTGTAACAGGCAAATCCACTGATTGACTAAGAGCTGAAGTTTGTTCCTGAGTGACTCACCAGCGTTGTGGAAGATAACGGAAGCTCTTGGCACACACTGGCTATTCTGCTGCCAGAGCCGATAGTGCCGGCTAATTAAGCCATCACTCGGATGGAGGCGAAGGAGGACAGAATAAAACCAATCTCTTCTTTCTACTACATTGGAAGAACCATTCTTGGTATTGTTTATATGTTTCATGTGTTATTATGTATATAAAGAGAAGTTAATGAATCCTGCTGAATCAGTTACCTCTGTGTGCTTTCTGGATGTGATTGCTGCAACAAACTCTGACATCTGTATGATTCTTAAAGTCCCTTTCCATCCTTACAAGTTTTCAGTCTCACCTTAACATCCAGCCAAGCAATGTTGTTGCTGCTGCTGCTCTTGCTGCTCTTGTTATATTTTATTTGTAAATGTACCACCATTGTGCATCCTTCTGTCTAGAGCAGATAAATGTTAAGTCCCCCTAGATGAGAAACTTATCACCTAAAATGAAAATGAATGAGGGGAGGGGAACAAATCAACAGCAAAGCAGTATATCCACCTAGATCAGTGAGGGCTAACCTTTTTGCCATCGCGTGCCAAAAGCAGGGGGAGCAGGGGGGTTGCATGTGTGCGCTTGCCCACACCCATAATTTAATGTACCCTGAACCCTTCATGCATGTACGTGCGACCCCCACTTTTGGCATGCGATGGCACAGTGGGACCAGTAGGCCTGTTTTTTGCCTTCCCCGGGCTCCAGAGGCTTTCTAGGAGCCTGGGGAGGGCAAAAATGGCCTCTCCCTCCCCCCAGAGGCACTCCAGAAGCCGGAAACAGCCCATTTCCTAACTTCCGGTGGGACTGGAAGGCCTGTTTTTCACTTTCACCATGCTCCAGAGGCTTTCTAGGAGCCTGGGGAGGGCAAAAACAGCCTTGCCCCCCCAGAGGCCCTCTGGAAGCCAGAAACAGCCCATTTCCTGACTTCCAGTGGGACCAGAAGGCCTGTTTTTCGCTTTCACCACACTCCAGAGGCTTTCTAGGAGCCTGGGGAGGGTGAAAACAGACTTCCCCACCCCTCTGGAGGCTGAAAACAGCCCATTTCCTGACTTCCAGTGAGCCTGGAAGCCCGAAAATCAACTGGCCAGCACACACATGCATGCTGGAGCTGAACTAGGGCAATGCTTTGCATACTACCTGTGGCACGCATGCCATAGGTTCATCAACCTGGACCTAGATCCATTGCACAGGCTTAGGATTACTTACAGTTTGGAACACAATTTCACTGAGGCGATAAAAATTTCTAGAATTATGAAAGTGGGGCGGGGAATCATCTCTCTCCTCACTCTGTACCATTTGGCCTGATCAACAGTTCAAGTTTTAATCGTCCTGTCCTGTGGTTCACTCCATTCACCATCCTATTGTTATTTTCTCTGAGCTACAGTTGTTTTGTTCCACGCTGAGTTTATAATTATCGTATTATTAGGGGTTAGCTATTTTGGCAGATCGGTAATATCATTTCTGAAATTGGATTCTGAGGGTCATTCTATCCTTCTCCCAGCAACAGAAATGTCCTAAATTCCTCTCAATATTTTTTTCCCCCTAAAATATACTTTGGTATTTGTCTTTCCGGCAGGAGATCATTATTGAAAGGCAGCGTGCTCATTTCCAATGAAATTATAGCTCCTTCTATTTTTGTCCTTTTTGAAAAGGACACTGTTTATTGCTGCACAGGAAGGGGAGAGAAGTCAAAGATTTAATTAAGTACAAATTCTTCTCCCAAAGACTTTGCTCAGGAACCTGTGTTCAGAATGAATGCTAAGGCTCTGGCAGAACCTGGCAGAAAGGAGCTATTTTTGATCTCTGAAATCTTGAATAAAATAAATGCATGGAAGTAGTAAGCTAAGAAGGCTCTCCCTTTGGGATAAAAGAATTATGATGATAGAGGAGGAGGAGGAGGAGGAGGAGGAGGAGGAGGAGGTGGAGGTGGAGGAGAAGGAGGAGATCCATGTCTGGCTCTTGCTAATTCCTATGAGCCAGGTTTCTCCACTTCTTAAGATCTTGCATTACTTATTTGATTGGTTCTATGCTCTGACTGGTGTCAACTTTGGATTTTTCACAAGGCAAATATGGAAAGAGATATACTAGAGATGGGACAAGAATTCGACCAAAAGGGCTAATTGTGAAGACACCGTTGTTTGAATGTTGAGAATGCCGTCAATCAACGTGGGCTCAGCCATAAGTAATCCCAAGTAAAGCGGATCCAAACTACATTCCCACTGTCTGTTAAAGCTTCAACAAGAAGGGTAAGAGAGAAAGACTTGCCTTGAGAAATGAGAATGTGCTAAAATATGGAGAAAAGGGGGAAGAGATTGCTCGTCTCTCGGAAAGGGTTGAGAGATTAAAAGAAGCAGGGGAGAGGACTTCAAAAGATGGGCACCCTCTTCCCCTTCTTCAGAAGTGGGAAGGAGATTAAAGATAAACAGATGCTCATTAAAACTTGGACTAAATGAATCAGTGGGGGGGGGAATGAAATGAAGCGTATGGCTCTCATTGGAAAATTATAAGCTGCAATACAAATTCTATGTTTTTGCGGTAGGGAAGAAAGAAGCCAGGATTAACGTCAGCTGCTCCTGCTCTCCTGCTCTGAACTAAGATTCCTTAATGGAAATCTTTGCTCATTTCTAATGGCCAGCAGGATGAATCAGAAGCAATGTGAAGGAAAACAGCCTTCCATTTCCCTCTATAGTTAGATATAAGTTTATGCAGAGGTTGGTTTCACATACTGTAGCTACCAGTTCACCCAGCACCGGAAATGTGAGTGCGCTTGTGCCATCTGCGCATGCGTGTGATGTCAAACAACACGGCAATTCACTCATGTGCACCGTCCACGCATGTGTGCGATGTCAACCAACACGGCAATTCGCTCACGGGCACCATGCACACATGTGTGAGGCATCAATAACACAGTGATATAGGACGGGATTGCGCTTGGGCGGGTGGCAGGTCACCACTACCGGTTCGCCTGAACCAGCCTGAACCGGCTGAGTACCACCTCTGACTTTATCGTATAATTAGAACAGAGCCCCTAAAATTCATTGTCCAAGTGATGGCTTGCTCATTGAAGATATTCAGTCCTGGAATTTGCAGAATTTCAAACAACCCCGTGGCAATATTAAAGGTTAAGTCTGTGTAAATCTTTGGTGGGTACTTCTCTTTGAGGCAGGCTCAAGCAAAGCATTCTCTTGAACCTACTTTGTAAATCAAATGACATTTCTTGTTTTTAAAAGTGTCAGGAGGTGGCCATGTTGCCTTGCTTTGCATTCCACAGATTTTTATGGCAGGACTCACTTAAGTTTTTTTCTGACTAATGCAGGAAAATAAGTTCCTCAGCTTCTTCTAGCACTCCCATTAACGCTGGTGGCAAGGCTGAACCCAAATTATTTGGTGAATGGTGCTGGAAGAAGAAGAGTGTGGGAGGACTCAGTCTCTTCCAGAGTACTTCAACAAAAACTTTGGTGAGGATGCATGGCTCACTTTCTATACAATAATCTGTGATTCTGAAAAAGGATCGAAAAGTCAGCAGTTCAGCGGTTCGAATCCCTAGTGCTGCGTAATGGGGTGAGCTCCCATTACTTGTCCCAGCTTTTGCCAACCTAGCAGTTTGAAAGCACATAAAAAATGCAAGTAGAAAAATAGGGACCACCTTTGGTGGGAAGGTAACAGCGTTCCCTGCACCTTCGGCGTTTAGTCATGCTGGTCACATGACCATGGAGACGTCTTCGGACAGCGCTGGCTCTTAGGCTTTGAAACGGAGATGAGCACCGCCCCCTAGAGTCGGGAATGACTAGCACATATGTGTAAGGGGAACCTTTACTTTTACCTATTATAAGGAGCCGTATATGGGCTGCCTTTGAAGATCACACAGAAACGTCTAATAGTTTGGAATGCAGAGGCCTGCTTGTTGGTGGACGCTTTCCCACATGAACACATTACACCTGTTAGATTTCATGTACAATTTGAAGGGCTAGCTTGACCTTCAAAGCCTTACATGGCTTGGGTTCAGAGTATCTCCAGGACCAGTGGTGAAATTGAGCCAGTTCTATCCGGCTTGGGCAAACCAGTAGGGCCGGCAGCGGGAGACTCTGCCCACCATCCCGTACGTCATCACATCCCATTTTTGACCCTCTGCACATGCTCAGAAGGGTCTGCGCATGTGTGGAAGAGGTGTGCGCAAGCGCTCACATTTTCAAACTGGTAGCGAAGGTAAGTAAATTTCACCCCTGTCCAGGACCATCTTCTTCATTCAATTTCAACCCACCCTCTATGGAAAATCTATTACGGGTTCCTGTTTCCAGAAATCTCGAGGACTTCAAAAGTTGTTTTTCTGTAGCAGGATTGATTTTCCCTTGGCTACACATGCCCAATACACAGACTATACATCTATCTCCTATTTTGCTTTGTCCTAATTTCCATTTAGTTTTCTTCTCAGAATTATAAAGCAGTCAACAGGTTTCTTAGATAGAGAGCTGGAAAGGGTGGGGAATAAGGGTGGGAATTTAAAATGGTGAGGAATGAGAAGTGAAACAGAAGTGTGATGGAGCAATCACATCGACTGCAAATTTCCTTTTATCTCACCTATTTTCTATAGTTCTGACTGTTTTTCTGAACTCTAATTTCCAGCACTGGAACAAAGCAGGAAAAAGTGAATCAGAGCAACCGATAAAGATGCAACCGTTGATATTAAGGATCCTGAAATATCATATTCCCCCCCACCCTTTATTCTAAGGAGAGTTGTTTCAGGAATATCAACTGAGCCTGCTGAAGCAATGAACGTAACTCAAGAGTCGTCCTTCAGTGTCCTTTTGTCCTTTAGATTTGAGGAATTGCAGAGCAGAAACAGCCAGTAAATACTATATTTCAGGAGTACATCAGATGGTTCATTTCTAAACAGAAAAGTTTACAGGTGTAAATTTAATATGATTGTTCATCTAACATGATGATGATGATGAGATGATGATGATGATGATGGAAAATAGATAGATAGATAGATAGATAGATAGATAGATAGATAGATAGATAGATAGATAGATAGATGATAGATAGATAGATAGATAGATAGATAGATAGATAGATAGATAGATAGATAGATAGATAGATACCCTGTTTCCCCCAAAATAAGACCTCCCTGATAATAAGCCCAATTGGGCTTTTAAGCCCATGGCAATAAGGCCAAGTGAAGAAACACGGTATATATATATATATATATATAT
Organism: Ahaetulla prasina; assembly: GCF_028640845.1. NCBI lineage: Eukaryota > Metazoa > Chordata > Lepidosauria > Squamata > Colubridae > Ahaetulla > Ahaetulla prasina. The sequence goes on along the minus strand of NC_080540.1, from coordinate 286,652,054 downwards.
ATATATATATATATATATATATATATATATATATATATATATATATATATATATATATATATATATATATATATATATATAAAGAGAGAGAGAGAGAGAGAGAGAGAGAGAGAGAGAGAGGAATTTGTTTTTTATACAAATATATTTTATTTTTTAAAATTCTTACTATAAAATACAAATGAAAATAAAGACAATGGGAGAAAGTGGTGGAGAGAAAAGGAAAAGGGAATAGAGTGAAGAAAAAGAAAAGAAGTAAAAAAGCAATGATTTCCAAATACTTTAACGGAAATATGTTACATAGTAAAATCATAATTTCAACCCTTTTACTCATATAAAAATAATAAATACGAACCATTTCTGTAGCAACAACATGTTTAATCATCCAATCCCAATCCCAAAATCAAAGTTTAATTTTTAAGTCTTTCAAGCAGAAAGTCCAGAAGCAGTTGGAAACAAAGGTAGGTACGGTTTTTTTTACTTAATTAGTGTAGTTAATTTTACCATGTCTGCCAATTCCATCATTTTTTCAATCCATTCTTCCATTGTAATAATTAACACTTCTTTCCATTTTTCTGTATATAAAATTCTCACTGCACTCGGCATATAGAACAACAAAGTTTCAATTCTTTTTCCAATTCTTAATCCAGTAAACCTGAAAGAAAAATGTCTAGTTTCCTTTGTATATCCATGTGAAGAGTCTTCAAAATTAAAAACTGGTTATTGAAGCACTGTGGTACCTCAATACTCATCAGTAATTCATTCTGGAAGGCACAACAAATATTAAAACTGGAAGGTACTGAGAAAATCACATGACTTACTATGCAACCAACTATTTCAGCCAGAAGAAATAGCAAGTCACCAAGCAGCCAGCATCAGCAAATTCTTCCTTACACGTTGAATACCAGGAGAAAGACAAGATTTCTGCTTCAATATACATTGAATACCGAATTTGTCTAGCTTTGAAGGGGTAGAGTGCTGAGGTAAGACTGTAGAGATAAAATTAGATCAGAGTCTTTTCTTTAATCAAAGCTGTCAATTTCACCATCTCTTCCAACTCCAATTCTATCACCTTAACCATCCATTCCTCCAGTGTAGGTATTTGTGAGTCCTTCCATCTTACTTGCTCACTTCTTTCTTTCATTTTTCTAAAATTCAGCTTCTAGGACTAACAGGAGTGATGGTGGTCACACAGTGATGCTACTAGAATGAGAGAGGTCTCGTCTAGGTCTAGTTTGGAAAAAAAATAGATTGTTACAACCAGGGGTGGGCTGCTGGGGGTTCACAGGGGTTCAGGAGAACCTCTAGCTAAGTTTCTGTGCAGTTTGGAGAACCCCCAAATCCCACTCCTGGCTGGCTCCACTCTATCCACCCCACTCCTCCCAGGAATCCCCACATGGCCCAATTTGGATGCAGGTAAGTGCAGGGCACGCGCAGAGGCTTTGGGAGGGCGAAAAACGGGCCTACCAGAAGTTCAGGCCTGCTTCCAGCCTCTACTCTACTCTACTCTACTCTACTCTACTCTACTCTACTCTACTCTACTCTACTCTACTCTATTCTATTCACAGCTATCCACAGCTGTTCCAAGTACAGCTGCCTTTTGCAGTTGACTGATGGGAGTTGTCAATGCCAATAGTGTTCAAGTGATGCTCAGATGTTTTGGGATTGCACCCAAGATGCCTATTACTGTTGGTACTACCTTTGCTTTCTTTTGCCACAGTCCTTCTATTCCTATTTGCATGTCTTTGTATTTTGAGACTTCGGAGCCTGGGGAGGCCATTCTCACCCTCTGGAGGCTCAAGGAAAGGATTGAGAGCCCATGGAGGGTTAAAACGCCCACCACCACCCTGCCATGGTGCAGGAGGCCAACTAACCCATGCCCATCATGGCCATGCCCACCAAGCAGCCAGGCAGAGAACCCCTTGCTAAAATTTTTGAAGCCCACCCCTAGTTACAACGCAAAGCTTAGCCCACATGTTCTGCAGCTTATTACCATTAAAGAAAAGCAAGACCTCATATAAAACACGATTTGCTACATTTGAGGATACTGTGTGCTCTGCCAAAATGCTTTCAGTGTTTTCATTATTCAGAATGAATGTTTAGCTTCATCAAATTTCATTCCAATTTTAATTCGGTCCCTTAATGCATACCTGAGGCTCATTACTTTTTGAGATGCTATTAAAAGTAGAAGGATGCAGGGTGACATTTATTTTTTTTCTACCTAAAAGCAAAACAGAAGCATTCTTAGCTTGATTGTTTAAAGTGATTATTGCTATAAATTTCTAAGTTTCATATAACACAGAAGAATTGTTCTAGCAGGTGGGCAAGACTGAGCAACCTTGCAGAGGGCACAGAGACAAAAAGAGTTTGAGGACTTGATTGTATTAGGTTGGAATTCTTGTATAGAACATGAAACTGCAGACTAAAAAATATTCCAGAAGGAAGCAGTGACAAACCTTTCCCTTACTGCTGCCAAGAAAATATATGGACATTTTCAGCTCAACTCAAAAGACTCTTCACCTTGGACGACTTCCGGTATCCGGTGGCAACGGACGTCTGGAAGGCTTCTCCTGCCTCCAGTGTCCGAATCCGGCCGCCGCCGAGGCCCTCAGGGGCCAGGTGTTCCGAAAAGGACACCTGCCGCATGGACGGCTCGCCAGGGGTCTCCCAGCCGACATACAGGACTGTGGGGACCGATGCTGGCGCGTCCTAGGCTCGGCGGGGTTCGGAGGCCACAGGCCGCGGCCATTATTTTGGTCGTCGCCTAGGCCGCTGTGCCCAGTGACACCGGGGCTTTGGATTTATAATTGCAGCAGCCTGGTGGTGAACAGGGAACGGACAAGAATTGAGGAATGAAGAAGGGAAGGGGATATCGGCAAACGTGAGTGGAGTGCTCCGGAGTGCGGGGGGGTTTTCCTCCCCTGCGACTGGAAGGAGTACGAATCACTTTGGAGAGAGGAGAACTTAAAATAACAAGATTACCGGTTTTGTGGAGCTCTGGAGAGAAGAGGTGATGGAGAAATTTAGGAGGGAGGGTTTGAGGCCCCTCCTCTGGGGAACAATGGTGGCGTCCAGCTTCCGCCTTCACTATGAGAATCTTGATGACATCACTTCCCTTCGGTTTCCTGGTTGACTAACTGTACTCTGGACTCGTTGCTCCTGTGAGTGCCCCCTGGTGGATCCGGAGGAAATTATAAGGATACTGTGCTTGCCTGAGGACTTTAAAAATTTTTTTTTAAATGGCAAAAGGTCAGAGACCAACTGCTGGAGAAATGGAGAGAATTTTGGAAAAGTTATCTAATATGGACAAGAAACTGGATGAAATAAGAGCAGAAATTGTGACTATCCAAAAGGATTTAAAGGATACTCAACAAGTCTCAGCAGAAAATAAGCAGAAAGTGGAAGGTCTGGAGGGTGAGATGCGGGCAGTGCAGAAAAGAGGGGAGACGACAAGCAATGCTGTGCTTGGATTACAGATGGATAAAATGTCTTATTTCCTTAGGTTTCAAAATTTGGAAGAAGTGGACCAAGAAGATTTGAGAGATGTTGTGACTAAACTGTTGGGAGAATTTCTTGGGAGAGGTGTTGATTTTATGAATTGGGATGTGGATCGAGTTTATAGAGTTAATTCACAATATGCACGCACGCATGCAGTTCCTAGAGAGGTTCATGTCAAATTTGTGAAAAGAGAGACGAGAGATGAAATTCTTAGAAAACATAGGAGTGGGGCACTGACTTATAGGGGCAGGGAGATAGCCATTCTGAGGCAGATTCCCAGACAGGTACGTGAAATGAGAAAGAAATATTACTTTTGTCAAGCAAATTGTACCAGAAGGAGTAGGCTTCAGATGGCTGATGCCAGAGGATTGATGATTTTCCGGGAGGGCATTACGAAAAAATTAGTACAATGGGGGAGGCTCCGGCCTACGTGGAGGAACCCAAACCCCTCCTGGAATCAGATGACCCAGGAATTGAAGAAGGGGAGGTTATAGACCATGGGGAGGAGGCGGCTGCCGCTGTTGCGGCCCTGGAGTTGGGTCAGGCTGAACCCAGAGTTCTGAGATCCAAAACTAGGGGGGGACAAAGATATTTGGTATTGTGTTGGTTTTCCTTATTCTCTTCGTATGATATTCTGATTATTCTTGACCCTTCTTTATTGCGTATGTAAGATTGGTAAACTTAGCTACTCCAGATACCTGCTTGCCATATGGCTGTTGTATGTGTTTAAAATTTTGAGTAAAATTCTTATCACGTATAAGAAAAATGAAAATTTACCATACCTGATATGTATTTGTATAAACTTTTTTTTTGACCAATAAAAACTTTTTTTGAAAAAAAAAAAAGACTCTTCACCTTCTACCATCTAATGAAGTGAGCAACCAGATTAAGTACCTTGGAGAGCTCCAAAGTCAGCCCTTTGATGGATTGATTGATTAAGTGCCATCAAGGCATGGTTGACTCTTAGAGACCACATAGGTAGATGTTCTGCATGACTGCCAGCTCAACCTGTTCATTATTTAGGACAAGAGAAACATGGTATCACAGCAACACCTTAAAGCCAACTAAAAAGCTTTTTCTAAGACCTTGATATGCAAAGGTTCACTCATCTTGGAAAAACAAAAGTGCCTCATTTTTCAGTCTTAACTTTTGCAAAGAGGGTGAAGAAGCACACCATCAAGGAACTGAATGACTATAGACCAGTTGCTCTAACATCTGTAGTCATGAAAACCTTACAAGGTTCTAACAGGGGATGTTAGAAACCTTACAAGGATCTAACAGCGTCCCACTTGAAAACCATCACACATCTCCTGTTAGTCCCCCTGTAATTTGCATACAGAGCAAATAGATCAACAGATGATGCTGTTAATATGGCTCTGCATTACATCTTACAACATCTTGAATCTCCAAAGAATCTACGCAAGGGTCGTCTTTGTAGACTTTAGTTCAGCGTTCAATACCATCATTCCAGACACTCTTCTAACTAAGCTAAACCAGTTACCTGAATACACTTGTAAGTGGATCATAAGCTTCCTAACAAACAGGAAGCAGCAGGTGAAGCTAAGCACAATCACATCAGATACCTGTACAAATAGCACAAGGCTTCCCCAAGGCTGTGTGCTCTCCCCACTTCTCTTCTTTCTGTATACCAACAACTGCATCTCTTACGATCCGTCCGTTAAACTACTGAAGTTTGCAGATGACACAACAGTGATCGGTCTCATTCGAGACAATGATGAATCCGCATACAGACAGGAGGTTGAACAACTAGCCTCATGGTGCGACCGGAACAAACTGGAACTGAACACAATCAAAACCATAGAAATGGTAATAGACTTTAGGAGAAATCCTTCCATACTTCCACCTCTTACAATACTAGACAACACAGTATCAACAGTAGAGACCTTTACATTTCTAGGTTCTACCATATCGCAAGATCTCAAATGGACAACTAACTTCAAAAACATCTCAATCAAACCCCTACCTAATTCATAGACCATAAAGAGAAAGTAGGGGGTTGTAAGATTCTCTTATTATAACTTTACTATTGAAGTAGTATCGGTCTACATGACTTTGGTTTCATAATCTGATCTACTGTATCTTGAAGGGCTGAAAATTTAGCAACATTGGATGCTTTCATTTTCCACATTAAAATTGGAGAGGTTTTTTGTTTTGTTTTTTACACTTCAGAGTACTGCGAATCCTTCAACCGTGTTTTGTTCTGCTGTGATAATCGGGACCATTTCAGGCAACAATGAGCAAATCAGTCCAATGTTCACAGTTGGTCAGACCGTAGCTGGGCAAGAAAAGAACAAATGCACATTTTTCTCTTAAAAATAGGTCTATATTCTGTCAATATACCACATGAGTGTATACTTTCCTCCTAAAAGATACACTACTATTGTTTTAAATCACAGAGACTGGATTCATCCACTGGATTAAATCAGAACCAAATAAACTAGGTTACGGTCTCTCCTTGTTGTGAAAATAAGGTCTAATAAGACATTCACAGATGGTTCGGAGATGCGAGTTCCTTTTGGGGTATCTCTAACCTTTTGTTCTTCCAGGAAAAGGTTTTGCAGCCAAACTCTGCCCATCACCAGCAGTTCGATTCTGATAGGGCTCATAATTGACTCAGCTTTTCATCTTCCTAGGTCAGTAAAATGAGGACCGAAATTGTTGGGGGCCATATGCAAATAATCTGTATATATAAAAGCCAAATACCCCTCACTCTTCACAAAATCTCCAGGATGGTAAAGCCTACAAACTTGAAATTTGGCACGTACGTTCCTCTTGGCTTCTAGGTGCTCACTAAGAAAGGATTTTTCAAAAAGACCATCAGATTATTAGTATTTCATATACACTATTATATTTACATGCTCTGATGCTAAGGAGCTAGACATTCTACTCCCCCTATCCATCTGAAAAGAACTCTGTTCCAACTGCCAGTTGCCTTATATTAAAATGCTCCGATGCTACCCCTTCACTAAATTGGACATGGGCGTGGCCAGCTCGTAACTCATCCAGGCTGTGGGTTGGGACATTCTACTCCCCCTCCTCCTCTGTTCCAATGGCCAGTTGCCTTATATTAACATGCTCTGATGCTATGGAGTTACACATTCTACATTAAGTTTCAGGCTTTAGGTGTCAATATATCATGCCCGATCACATAGTTTGGTAGCGAAGCACGGGCATCCAGCTAGTGCTTTTATATTGTAAACCACCCAGATTAGTTCAGTACTGCACTACAGGGCAGTATATAAGCTTATGTCATGCCCCCATTGGAGTCTGAATCTACGGGGAAAGATGAGCTGAAGCAAGAGCCGACTGAGATTGAGAGGGTGGCTCCATTGGCCTTGGAGGAAACTGAGGAAGGGCAGAGTCAGTCCAGGCAAGGCTTTTCTGAATGAGTAAGGCCTGCAGACAGGGAGAGCTCAGGAGAAGAGCAAGGACAACCCCCTCCTGATCCAAGAGCAAGGAGGGAAGAGAGACTAAGAGAATTAACGCAGGGAAGAGAGATTAACGCAGATTGAGCCAGCTATGAGGGAGGAAAGTGCCCCACCCCCTTTCACAAGGCACACCTGGGGATTGAGATGTAAGGAGGGTGCCAGTGGAAGGGGCATTTGTCGGGAACAAGCATTGAATCTGTGGAGCCTCGTGTGCACTTGCCAACGCCTGGAGATTGCTGTGCTCTGTCTTGTGAGGCTTGCCAGAGTCTGCCTGCTTCACTGAACTTCTTGCTCTGGTTTGGCTAACCTGGTTTATTGGACTGCTGGCCCTGGTTAATGTTTGGGCTTAACTGGCTTACTGGACCACTTGCAGCCAGAGGCTTTTGAAGGTGCATGCGAGAGCTTTGGTCCAGGACTTGTAGTGAGTGTAGGAACATTTTGGAGGCACAGTTGGAGCAATAAAGGGGAGTTAGACCTGTTCTCTGATTGTTTTGCTTTTGTGCCACGTCTCAGGTCATCACAGCTTATATGTTATTGCTACGGCTAAAAAGTCCATTTCAGACTAGTCATGAAAGATACAGCTAAGAAACCAAGGGCATTCCATGAGTTTCAAAGGAAGAATTTTCTAGGCTTTGGCTTTGGCTTGAAGGCAAGGAACAAAAGGTGAAAACCAGGGGTGGGCTCCATTTATCTTTACTACCGGTTCACAATGGGACTGCGCATACACACTTCTGCGCCTGCGCAAAAGCTTCTGTGCATGCACAGATCATCAGTGATGACATTGGGGCGGGTGGGCGGAGCTTCCCTCCGCCATTATTACCGGTTCTCAAGAATCAGACCGAACCAGGAGCAACCCACCACTGGTGAAAAGGCTCAGCATTTCTTAGGCATCTCTTTCAAACTTGAGATGTATTTATTTTTCGATATATTTCTCATGCGGCTGGTTGTTTTTACCAACCGGGGGAAGGGCGAGCTGAGTCTTTAAGTTAATAAATTTATTCTCTTCCACCGCTTGCAGTTGCCTACATAAAGACGCCTGGAAAACAGCAGGGATGCTACTCGTCCTAGCCCCCTCCCTCCTTCCACATCCTCCCATTCCAGTTTGCCTGTGAGGCTTTGACAATGCTCTCCTGCCTCTCAGAATTATCCTTCACTGGCTATTAGGAAATAATAAACCAGAGGGCTCTTTATTTGCTTTTTCTTTCACGCCTTGTCTGTCATTCAGATAATTTCTAATGCTTGGTTTTGTAGGTACCCAGTGGTGTGCATTATTTCTCCCTCCCAATTTCCCTCCACCAACCCCCAAGCAAGACTGAAAGGTCAAACAAATCAAGGTGTTTTTTTTTCTCCTTTCCCTTATTTAATTAAAAAAAGAGAAGTAAGGGGGAGGGGAGGAAAGGCAGGCTTCAGTAGTCGGCATACGCTGAATCATCTTTCAATTTAGTTGTCCACTTTCCCAAGCAACGGAAGCCTAAATAAAGGACCACCTTGTTATTATCATTCACAAAAAGAGATTTTCTGTTCTGGTGTGCTGGATACACAATTTTCAAAGGCTGGAAAGGTGATGGTATTTTAGTTAATTTATTTATTTAAATTTGTATGCTGCTCACCTTGTGCTTCAAGGTGACTCTTTTAGAGTCTATGACAGTGGTGGAATTCAAATTGTTTTACTGCTGGTTCTGAGGGTGTGGCTTGGTGGGCGTGACAGGGGAAGGATACTGCAAAATCCCCATTCCCTCCTGACTCCTGGGAGAAGGATACTGCAAAATCTCCATTCCCACCCCACTCTGGGGCCAGCCAGAGGTGGTATTTGCCAGTTCTCTGAACTACTCAAAATTTCCACTATCGGTTCTCCAGAACCTGTCAGAACCTGTTGAATAGCACCCCTGGTCTATGACACTTCAGATTTCAAATCTTGCAAGTGTGATTAAAAATAGGAATAATAGGAAGATGATAAAATGGAATGAATGATGGGTCATTAAAGAGAGAACCAAGCTAGAAATAAGGAGGAATTTCCTGACTATGAAAACAATTCACCAGCGGGACATTTTGCCTTCAGAAGTTGTGGGTGCTCCATCGCTGCAGGTTTTCAAGAAGAGATTGGACAGTCCTTTGTCTGGAATGGTACAGGGTCTTCTGCTTGAGCAGGGGGTTGGACTAGAAGACCTCCAAAGTCCCTTCCAACTCCTGTATTCTGAATTCTGTTATTCTGCAACTATAGTACATACAAAAATATGGTTATATTAATCTGCCCAAAGTTAGTGAGATTTGGACAGCATACCAGTTTAATATGTTCTTGTTGTTATCATCATCATAACCATTTCTGCTCCATAGGTCCGTGGAATTCCATGATTAGTTTTTCCTGATGGTGACATATTGATGAAAAGACCCCAAACCTGGAGCTACTAGAGCTGTATTACCATTACAATGTCTTATTCAACAAAATATGTAGTCTCTGGATTTGCGCTATAAGCAAACATGTTTGTTCATTAGCTACATTTTTTGGATTATATCTATAATATATAACTACCTAGATACCCATGCTTCGCTATGAAACTATGTGATTGGGCTTGATAAATCGACACTTACAGCTTGAAAATTAATGAGTAGTTAATTATGTCTCTCCTCTCCCCTTTTGCTCCACAGAAACGTCTCCTATCCTATCTCCTTCTCTCCCTCAGGCTTGCCCCACAGAAGCCTCCCCTATTCTATCCCCTGGTTGCTGCTGTGAAAGTAAAACTGAAAGTGAAACTCCTCTCCTCTGCTTGTGTTTTGCATTTGGAACAGATTTCTCGTCAGGTGGGGAGGGGGAGTAGAACTCCTTAGCATCAGAGCGTGTTAATCATAATATAGGAAATACTAATGCTCTGGTGGTCATTTTGAAAAATCCTTTCTTAGTGAGCACTAGAAGCCAAGAGGAACATATATGGCAAATTTCAAGTTTGTAGGCTTTACGGTTCTGGAGATTTCATAATTACAGTGTGAGTGGTTTTCATATATATATAGATAGATAGATACCTATTCCAGGTAATGTGTCTGATGGCACATTTTAAGTAACTGAGAGGGTATCACAAAGAAATTCCCAGCTTATTCCCTAGCATTCAAAAGTACAGAGCACAAGATAAGAGTCTTAAGTTACATTCTATCTAGACCCGTTCCAGTCCGGCTTCCGACCCGGTTACAGCACGGAGACGGCTTTGGTCGCGTTGGTAGATGACCTCTGGAGGGCCAGGGACAGGGGTTGTTCCTCTGCCTTGGTCCTATTAGACCTCTCAGCGGCTTTTGATACCATCGACCATGGTATCTTGCTGCGCCGGTTGGAGGGGTTGGGAGTGGGAGGCACCGTTTATCGGTGGTTCTCCTCCTATCTCTCCGACCGGTCGCAGACGGTGTTGACAGGGGGGCAGAGGTCGTCCTCGAGGTGCCTCACTTGTGCGGTACCGCAGGGGTCGATTCTCTCGCCTACCCTGTTCAACATCTATATGAAGCCGCTGGGTGAGGTCATCAGTGGTTTCGGGGTGAGTTATCATCTGTACGCTGATGATACTCAGCTGTACTTTTCCACCCCGGACCACCCCAACGAAGCGGTCGAAGTGCTGTCCCGGTGCCTGGAAGCCGTACGGGTCTGGATGGGGAGAAACAGACTCAAGCTCAATCCCTCCAAGACGGAGTGGCTGTGGATGCCGGCACCCCGGTACAGTCAGCTGCACCCGCAGCTGACTGTTGGGGGCGAGTTAGTGGCCCCAAAGGAGGTGGTTCGCAACTTGAGCGTCCTCCTGGATGGTCGGCTGTCCTTTGATGAACATCTGGCGGCCGTCACCAGGAGGGCCTTTTACCAAGTTTGCTTGGTTCGCCAGTTGCGTCCCTTCCTTGACCGGGATGCCTTATGCACGGTCATTCACGCTCTGGTTACGTCTCGGCTGGATTATTGCAATGCTCTCTACATGGGGCTGCCCTTGAGGTGCACCCGGAGGCTACAGTTAGTCCAGAATGCAGCTGCACGAGTGGTAACGGGAGCCGTTCGTGGCTCCCATGTAACACCACTGCTCCGTAGTCTGCACTGGCTTCCTGTGGTCTTTCGGGTGCGCTTCAAGATTCTGGTTACCACCTTTAAAGCGCTCCATGGCTTAGGACCCGGGTACTTACGAGACCGCCTGCTGCTACCTTATGCCTCCCACTGACCCGTACGCTCTCACAGAGAGGGCCTTCTCAGGGTGCCGTCCGCCAAACAATGTCGGCTGGCGGCCCCCAGGAGTAGGGCCTTCTCTGTGGGAGCACCAACACTCTGGAACGAACTCCCCCCTGGCTTACGTCAAGTGCCTGATCTTCGGACCTTTCGTCGTGAGCTTAAAACATATTTATTCATTCAAGCAGGACTGGCATAAATAGCTGTTTTAAATTGGGGTTTTAATAATATTTTAAATTTTTAAATGTTTTAATAATCGGCCACATAGTAATAGTTCTTTTTAAATTCTTTTAATTGTATATATTCCGTGTTTTATTTTGGCTGTACACCGCCCTGAGTCCTTCGGGAGAAGGGCGGTATAGAAATTTAATAAAATAAAAATAAATAAATAAATAAATTCTCATATAGAGTCCAGCTGAGTAAGGGGACAATCTTTGTAACATTAACAGCAATTTGACAGTGAAACCAATTACTAAAGATTTCCTTTGCTGGATGCATTCAAGTAGATGCTCGACAGCCATTTATTGGGGATGTTCAAGGCTTGGATTTGATGGCATATATGTCACTCAACCAAGAAGGGTAAAATCTATTCACCTAACAGAAAATGCAAACTACTGTTCTTGTTACTCACAATCTCTCTTAGTACGGGGTAGAACAGCCACTGTCTGGACACCTTCAAGATGTGTGGACAGTATGGCAACTAGTACAAATTCTCCTTCCCCTCCTTCTTCCCCTCCTTCTCCTTCTCCTTCTTCTCTCCCCCTTCTTCTTCTGCCCCCTCCTCCACCTACACCACCACCTCCTCCTCCTTCTTCTTCCTCTTCCTCCTCCTCCTCCTCCTCCTCCTCCTCCTCCTCCTCCTCCTCCTCCTCCTCCTCCTCCTCCTCCTCTTCTTCTTCTTCTTCTTCTTCTTCTTCTTCTTCTTCTTCTTCTTCTTCTTCTTCTTCTTCTTCTTTCTCCTCCTCCTCCTCCTCCTCCTCTTCTTCTTCCTCTTCCTCCTCCTGCTCCTCCTGCTCCTTCTCCTCCTCCTCCTCCTCCTCCTCTTCTTCTTCTTCCTCCTCCTCCTCCTCCTCCTCCCCCCTCCTCCTCCTCTTCTTCTTCCTCCTCCTCCTCTTCCTCCTCCACTTCAGGGATCAAGGGAGATAAAAAGTTCTGGCTTTTTCTCTTCTGGCAGCCTCAGCCTTTGTTTATTGATGTTGTGGTAGTATGTCTTTGATGTTGTCTCTCCATCTTCTTCTGGGTCTGCCTCTTGTTTTTGTTTTTTTTACCTTCTCCTCTTTTTATATATGCCTTGCACAGTGTGGAATCCCATGACAAAACGCTTCATTTGCTGCAAATTCTTGGAGTTTAGATTCACACACCTAGAAAGAACACCAGGATTGTGAATAGTCTTGTCCTTATTCAGTCAACCCCTCCCTTTACTTAAGTAAATATGACCTTATCCCTTGGAAGTATCAATCGGAACTGCTTTCCATTTGAATTTTCTTTTTTCTCCAATTTTTATGGAAAAGAAAATTAATTAATTAATTTATTTTATTTTATTTATTTGATTTCTATACCGCCCTTCTCCTGAAGGACTCAGGGCGGTGTACAGGCAAGAATAAAACAAACGGTACAATATACAAATTTAAAATGCAGTTAAAAAACTTATTTTAAAAATTGGCCTGAGAAGTAAAATATATAATAAGCTAAAAAACCCCATTTAAAATTAATTACTAAGAATTTAAAAATTTGTTAAAATCAATTTAAGCCAGCCCCGCGCGAATAAAAAGATGTGTCTTCAGTTCGCGACGAAATGTCCGAAGGTCAGGTATTTGGCGTAAACCCGGGGGAAGTTCGTTCCAGAGTGTGGGAGCCCCCACAGAGAAGGACCTTCCCCTGGGGGCCGCCAGCCGACATTGCTTGGCGGACGGCACCCTGAGAAGTCCCTCTCTGTGAGAGCGTACGGGTCGGTGGGAGGCATTAATAGTAGCAGTTCTTTCCTACACAGCTCTACTCAGATCTTCATACAGGAAAGAAAAAGGAAGAAATTAAGAAAGAGCAGCTTAATACCATGAAAAGCCAGTCTAATCTTAGAAAATAAGCCAAAAATTAGGTGTGAAGCCAGGAATGTAGTAAGAAATTTCAGATAAGAAAAATATAAAATTGGATAGAGTCAAGATGAATCTACATCCTCACTTTTGCATCCTCCTTAATCTTTCTCAGTTGGACACAGGAACTGTTGTGGTCCACCAGCAGCCTGAGGAGCTGGCAGTGGAGTCAGAGAGTGAGGAGGCTGGGGAGGACAATGGGCCAGTCCTGGAGTCAGGGGAAGGCCCAGATGAGGATTCTGCTTTGGAGGCAGATATAGGGCCAGGGCCACCTGGGAGCAATGCATGGACACCGGAGCCTCCAGAGGTGGACAGCAGAGAGGCAGAGGAACAGGAGGAGTCTGTTCCTAGTGCATGCATGCAAAGAGCTGCCAGAAGGCAAGAGTAGCTAAAGCAAAAGGGACAACTCAGCAGTAAGGCCAGGAGATGATTGGCCCCTCCCATAAAGCTTAGAAGCCTGTTATTAAAACACAGCTGCCTGCAATTACTGCAGGTTCTAGTCCCACCAGGTCCAAGGTTGACTCAGCCTTCCATCCTTTATAAGGTAGGTAAAATGAGGACCCAGATTGTTGGGGGGGGGGGAATAAGTTGACTTTGTAAATATACAAATAGAACGAGACTATTGCCTTACACACTGTAAGCCGCCCTGAGTCTTCGGAGAAGGGCGGGATATAAATGTAAACAAAAAAAAAAAAAGAGCAGTAATTTGTAGGAAAGTAATGTTGCTACATTTGTTTCTAGTTGGTGTCTCTTGGTTCTAAACTTCATGGGGCTTTGCCAAGAAAAGCCCTTGGCAGGGTGCCAAAGAAGACAAAGGTTTATGATAAGGCTGAAGGACTTTTCTGAAGGATTTGTTTTGGAATTAATTTGGACTAAGCTGAGAATGAAGTAATTCTCAGCTGTTCTAATAAAACATGTTTGTTTAGGACTGATTGTGTCCGGTAATAACTACTTGGGCCTAGGTCGCAGCAGGAACTTATTTTATGAATCCAATCAATAGTTCGTCCATTTAATTTTTTCAGAGGCCAATAATGGTTAGCCAAACAGTCCTGGAAAGTTATAAGTAGAACATAATGGAGAAAAAAAAACCTTGATTTATCCCTCAGTGGTCAGTAATTTGAAGCAAATGTCAGTTCATAACCTGGATGATTGAGAATCTCCATCGATATCAATTCATAAGATGCGATTTGATATTTTTTTTTTCATGCATCATCCAAAATTCTACTCGTTCCACTTTCAAAGGTATCTAAATATACCAATTAAATATCAACGATGGGGACCACTAACAAAGAATGAAGAAATGGAGGGAGAAAACTGAGTTTGCTGGATATATAAGTGGCTGTGAGTTTGTGAATCCAGTCTCTACTCCAGGAAGGATGTACTCTATTAAAGAGGAAGGTTGTGAAAACAAGCCATCCGATTGCTTTGTCAATAAAGGGCGAGAGGAGCAGCATACATTAGCAGTTAACTGATTGTATTATTTCTTCTCTATTCATTCTGCGATTTATTTATGTGGGCAGTTTATGCCTGGAGTGTTTTTAATACCGTTAGTGAAAAATTACATACATATACATATGCATCTGGCATTCATACAGGGTTACTTGCAGGTGGGTGTTTTGGTCTGTAGCGTTTCTAAGCCTCTTTTGCAGACGGTCATACTTTTTCTTGTTTCCTTATTTCTGTGTTGCTGTTCCATTTCATCAGGGCCGTCTTAGCAGGATTATGGGCCCCGGGCAAAGCAGTGTACTGGGGCCCCTATACAGTGGTGGGATTCAGCCAGTCCGTGCCACTTCGGGAGAACCGGTTGTTAGCTTTCTGAGCAGTTTGGCAAACTGGTTGTGTGGAAGAAATCGTTAGGGCAGAGAAACGGTTGTTAAATTATTTGAATCCCACCACTGCTCCTACAACAACTACTCACAGGAATAAAAATGTAAATGGTCGATAAAATTAAACATATATTTGCACGTTAGTATTAATTAAAAAGTGCAGTAAAATGTAATAAATATGTTGCTGTATTTATATGATACATACACAGATTAGTACGATGCCCCTATGCTCTTGGGGCCCACGGGCAAGTGCCCATCAGGCCCATGAGTTAAGACAGACCTCCATTTCATACTTTAATTAGGTTCTTTTATATTTATTCATTGTTGACTATTTCTGGTAGGTTCCAGATTTCTTTTATTGAAAGACCTTACTACTTACTACACACTTACTACTCCCATTGACCAATAACAACAATCATTTCTAGTGTTGGTGGCCTCTCCAATTTGTCGGCATTTCTTGGTGAGATTTCCATCAGAGCGGTGGTGGTTAAAAAGAGAGTTAGGTGAGCAATTCATGAAGAGTATTTTAAATATAACTCTGATTCTCACATATTCTTCAACAAATGAGTCGATTCCATTCTCCTTTGTTAGATTCATTTCCTGTCCATTCTTTAGAAGCTCAAAGAGGCAGAGACACCGCTTCCTCTTCTGGTTTGTTCCCACAATATCTCCATTAGATACTATTATTATTCTCACAATATCTCCATTAGATGCTATCCCCAATAAGCTTTTGTGGTTGACAACTTGAATCTGAATCGCCCAGGTTCTACATCAGCACCATCACAGTGGATTGCACTCCATACCACAAACAAACAAAACACATTTTTGTTCAGGATGTCGTGCCCAATGGCTCATTGGGTTAGTTGATAGAATAGAATAGAATAGAATAGAATAGAATAGAATAGAATAGAATAGAATAGAATAGAATAGAATAGAATAGAATAGAATAGAATAGAATAGAATAGTTCACGGAAAGCCAGAAAACTGGATTGAGTAAAACACAGTAAATAGGCAAGGTTTGTTTTTCACATCCACCTTCTCCATTCTTGATGCCCACTCCCATGTTTGAACATAGCTCACCCATGATCCACCATAGGCATGAAAGCCAGCTGGGTGGCTTTAAGCTAATCACCAGGAGAATGTGAGTTCTAGTCCTGCCTTAGGCATGAGAGCCAGCTGGGTAACTTTGGGCCATCCCTTTTTCTACCACAAGCCAACTGACCTTATGAGGATAATTAATAGGAGGAGTAAAAGGATATCTTCATCACCTTGAGTTGTTTATAAATATGATAAAAGCAGAGAAGAAGGAAGGAGGGAGGGAGGGAGGGAGGGAGGGAAGGAAGGAAGGAAGGAAGGAAGGAGGGAGGAGGGAGGGAGGGAGGGAAGGAAGGAAGGAAGGAAGGAAGGAAGGAAGGAAGGAAATGCAGTTTGCCTTAAAAGGAAGGAAGGAAGGAAGGAAGGAAGGAAGGAAGGAAGGAAGGAAGGAAGGAAGGAAGGAAGGAAGGAAGGAAGGAAAGAAATGCAGTTTGCCTTAAAAGAAAGGAAGGAAGGAAGGAAGGAAGGAAGGAAGGAAGGAAGGAAGGAAGGAAGGAAGGAAGGAAGGAAGGAAAGAAATGCAGTTTGCCTTAAACGTCATAGGAACTGAGCTGCTGAAAAATCCTACATTCCAGGGGTTTTTTTCCCTGAATTTGTGACATCCATTCCCACTAGTTGTTGTGCTGCACATGGAGAGTCCAAACAGTCCCAACCCATTTAGCTCTGACATGTTTGAGTAGTCAAGTCATGGTATGAACTGTAAGCAGTGGTGGGATTCAAATTTTTTTACTACTGGTTCTGTGGGCGTGGCTTGATGAGTGTAGCATGGCTTGGTGGGCATGGCTTGGTGAGCATGGCAGGGGAAGGATACTGCAAAATCCCCATTTCCTCCCAATCAGCTGGGACTCAGTAGACAGAGAATAGATGGGGGAAGGGCCAGTCAGAGGTGGTATTTACCTGTTCTCCGAATACTCAAAATTTCTGCTACCGGTTCTCCAGAACTGGTCAGAAGCTGTTGAATATCACCTCTGACAGTAAATCAGGAAAACCGCACCAAACTTGATTGCAGAAAATATGACTTCTGCAACAGAGTGGTCGATGCCTGGAATGCACTACCTGACTTTGTGGTTTCATCCCCAAATCCCCAAAATTTTAACCTTAGACTGGCTACAGTTGACCTCACCCCATTCCTAAGAGGTCTGTAAGGGGCGTGCATAAGCGCACCAGCATGCCTACCATCCCTGTCCTAATGTTCCTTTTAATTGTATTCATTTTATGTATTCAATTCATGCTTATACTTATATATATTATCTAATACGTACTCAACAAATAAGTAAATAATAAATAAAATAAAATAAAAAGTCACAAAAAGACTTCCACACCTAATGGGGACATCAGATCTCTTGTGAGAGCACCTAAATCTTTAGCACAGAGAACCCTATAAGGCAGAGAAAACAAACGTGAGTGTTAAGAGAGGCAATAGAAAGGCAGATGTGATAGGGCAGGGGTCTGCAAACTTGGCTCTTTTAAGACTTGTGGACTTCAACTCCCAGAGTTCCTCAACCAGCAAAGCTGGCTGAGGAACTCTGGGAGTTAAAGTCCACAAGTCTTAAAAGAGCCAAGTTTGCAGACCCCTGTGTTAGGGTATGATCCATTTTGGGAAAAGAATAGGCTGTACAAGACATATCACTAAAGGAATGAAGTTTATCAATACTAGGTGAAGTAAAATATTGGCTTTAGATTCCTTGTAGATCATGGAGGAAGAAGGAATTTTATTCCTATTCCACAAAATCAAAATGCCATTCTCTACAAAAGCAAAATAAATATCCGAAACACAGGCCTTTTCTATTAAATGGCCCTAATTTGTTAGCCAACTTCTAGACATTATTGTTGTGGTTACCGTTATCAATAACACCGTATTCCTGTTTCTTCTCCAAATGCCTTCACCAAACATTGTGCAGGCAGCTGGCACCTCTGCTATATGCTTGGCCTGTTCTTTTCAGGATTTCGTTTTATTTCACAATAGAATCTGCCCCCAGCTGGCAAACTGAAACATAATTTTCCATGTTATAAATCTGTGGGGCCCATAAAATCGCAACCTATTTGGGAAGCTCTTGCCTGGAGCATCGGAAGGAACAGGTTGCATTGTTTTAGAAGGTCCATATGGGCTCAGCCAGGAGACACAACCATAGTTTACATAGAAGAGCGAGACATGAAGCATTTTTCTTTTTTTGCCCCTTGAGTTATCAAATGTTCCAGAGAAGAAAGCTTTATTCACACAGAATACCTGACCTTGGGTGTTTGTGTTTGTGTTTTGTTTTGTTTTTTTGTGCAAATCAAAGATCTATAAAAATGCCAAGAAAAGCCATCTCAGTAATGATAATGAGAGGGAAGTAAATTTGTAGTTAAGAAATCTGTGCGCACCGCTTCCCATCTTGTTGAACTTCCATGCATAATCAAAGTTAAAGAATCATCACTCGGAAGGTTACAGTGAAAGAGATCTCGCTGCTTGATCCATTATTATCCAACCACCTCATATCCTCCCACTTTTTTCCTTTTTTTTTTTCTCCTCCCTTTCAAAATCTGCTTTGTATTAAAAACCAAAGTATTTTGCTAAGAGTCAGGGAAGTGGTCAGATGCCCAGACAATTGGTTCTTCTAGATCCAAAAGAACTAATCTAAAGAACCAATTTATCTAAAGGACCCATTAATCTAATCTAAAGGACCAATTAATCTAAAGAACCAACCAAGATCTAAAAGAACCGGTTTAATACAACGCATTCCAAAGAATAAAGAAATTTTAAGCTTTATTAACCGCGGTGTGGCTCAGGCTGTAAGAAGCCTGTTATTAAACACAGCTGCTTGCAATTACTGCAGGTTCTAGTCCCACCAGGCCCAAGGTTGACTCAGCCTTCCATCCTTTATAAGGTAGGTAAAATGAGGACCCAGATTGTTG
Source organism: Ahaetulla prasina (assembly GCF_028640845.1). NCBI lineage: Eukaryota > Metazoa > Chordata > Lepidosauria > Squamata > Colubridae > Ahaetulla > Ahaetulla prasina. The sequence continues at coordinate 286,633,018 of NC_080540.1, read as the reverse complement.
GGGGGGCAATAAGTTGACTTTGTATATAAATATACAAATAGAATGAGACTATTGCCTTACACAATGTAAGCCGCCCTGAGTCTTCGGAGAAGGGCGGGATATAAATGTAAAAAAAAAATATTGTAAAAGCATAACATAAAAGCATATATAACCAAGCAAGATGATATGAAAATCTCTTACAAGCTGTCAAGAATTCCATAATGATGAGGGTCTAGGATAACTTGCTGTGGCCAATTTGCCACAGCCAATTCACCATGACCAACTTACCATGGTCAATTCACTCTGGGACAACTCATCATGGCCAAATCACCACGGGACAACTAGAATAGAATAGAATAGAATAGAATAGAATAGAATAGAATAGAATAGAATAGAATAGAATAGAATTTTTTTTTATTGGCTAAGTGTGATACAAGGCATTTGTCTTAGTGCATATGCTCTCAGTGTACATAAAAGAAAAGATACTTTCATCAAGAATTCTAAGGTACAACACTTAATGATAGTCATAGGCTACAAATAAGCAATCAGGAGACAATATCAGTATAAATCGTAAGGATACAAGCAACAAAGTTACAGTCATAAGTGGAAGGAGATGGGCAATGGGAATGATGAGAAGATTAACAGTAGTGCAGATTTAGTAAATAGTTTGACAGTGTTGAGGGAATTATTTGTTTAGCAGAGTGATGGCATTCGGGAAGAAACTGTTATTGTGTCTAATTGTTCTGTGTGCAGTGCTCTATGCTTTATGGTCATGAGACCACAATACCTTACTTCTACAGGTGAAACGTGACTTTAGGATGGGAATTGGAAGTCTAAGACTTTCACAGATTTGCAGCTATGTGATGATTACTCCCCCACCTTTGTCTTTATTCAGTAAATAAGAGTTAATAAAAGCAGGTTAACTTTTATTAACTAAGAGTTAATAAAAGCAGGTTAACTTTTTTAAATATGAAGTAAAAATCAAGGTATGTCACTAAACTCCTTGAAATAATAAAATAGAACAGAATAGATTTTTTATTGGCCAAGTGTGATTGGACACACAAGGAATTTGTCTTGGTGCATATGCTCTCAGTGTACATAAAAGAAAAGATACATTCATCAAGGTACAACATTTACAACACAATTATCTTCCACATTACCACTCCACAAAGAAATCTTAAAACATACTTTTTATTTGCTTTCTGATAGCTTGACACTAGATTGCAATAGTACTTAGACTTATATACTCTTTCGCCGTGCTTTACAGCCCTTTTAAGCACTTTGTAGAGTCAGCATATTGCCCCCAACAATCTGGGTCCTCATTTTATCAACCTCAGAAGGATGGAAGGCTGAGTCAACCTTCAGATGGTGAGAACTGAACTGCTGGCAGTCAGCAGAAGTAGCCTGCAGTACTGCATTCTTTTTTTTTTAATTATGTTTTTTTTGAAAAACAGTGCCTTGTCAGGATAACATTTACAAATAGTGCAAAACCAAAGAAAAATTAACAGTAGATCTTAACACACAAGCTACCCTGTTTCCCCTAAAATAAGACATCTCCTGATAATAAGCCCAATCGGGCTTTAGAGCTCATGGCAATAAGGCCAAGCGCTTATTTCAGGGTTCAAAAAAATATAAGACAAGGTCTTATTTTTGGGGAAACACAGTAATAACAATAATAATATAATACCAGCAATTATGATAGTATAACTTTCTTCTTACATTAGCTTATTTACATTTTTATCCCTTACTATAGTTATAGTTTTATATATCTTTATTTTCCATACTAACAATTAGTAACATTCATACTCTTACTGTCAGTATTCCAGAAAACCACCCAACTCCAAATAAAAATTCTGAAGCAAGCATCTTCCAAAGTTCTATTTACTAAGATAGGTAAACTGGCACAGCTGGGAAAATCTGAATCCGAGAGGTCCAGGTTTTCCCTCAGTAAATAAAAAAAACCCCAAAACTTTCCCCTGACTCCGCAGTCGATCACATGCTCCAATCGCCAACCGTCCCATTTCGAGACAGCACTCCGACCACTCCTTCTCCAGATGCAGGATCAGCCTGACCTTGACCGACAGGAAGAATGCTATTATGTATAAGACAACCCCTCTACTAAATCCCCCCCTCCTACTTTACCACACAGGAGAAAGTGGCAGCATGGAAGCTTCCGACCTAATATGGCTTCCAAAACTGAAACTTACTTTCTCTCATTTCTACCTCTCGTCTCTATCCATTCATAAAATTTATTCCATGTCCGATAATATTCTGAGTCTTCTTTAGCTTTAATTTTTTATTGCATTCTAACCACTGTGCTACGACGGAAGCACAAAATGATGTTGGTGCTAGATTTGGGGCTTTGTTTGGCAGGTAGATTAGCAGGGGTGGAGATTAATTTCCATATGGGAACATCTAGGGAGATTCTCAATCATCCAGGTCACAGTTATTCCAAAAGTGCTTTTTTTTTCAAAAGGCAACTGGGAGAAGCTGAAGAAGCTTCTTAGATGAGAAGCAAAACATCTTCAAGGAAAAACAAAGTCCAGCTGTCTTTTGGAAAAACTACTTTTGGGAAGCAACTTTGGAGAAAAACACTGATATCTGGTAAAGGAACTTAGAAAAGATTTGCATAAAGACTTATTTTAGAAGCTAATTATTGAACCTAATCTAGAGGTGCCGATTGTTGTCTTTCTTTTTTGGCAGTTAGCTTAAATTGAAGGATAACCAGCAGATTTGGAGAGTGGATTTTACAGAAGAACGGTGTTTATCTTTTACTCTTTCAGCCACCCTGGCTAAAAATTAAACGCATCCATGACATAGAACGTCACTTTGGCTGGTTGATGACAGGTATTTTAATTGGACTCCAGAGATAAATCCTATTTAAATGCTTTAAAAAGAATATTATGGTCAGCCGTGAGTTTACTCCCTGTAACTGAGCAAACACATTTGCTAGTTTCACTGTTTTGTTTCTCTCACCCTGATCCCCATTCCTACCCCATTTGCATTTCAAAGCTGTCATTCGTACAAAAGTTCAGGCATGTAAATTGCTCGTAGACCAAAGGGGGTGAAATTTTAATTTCATGAAGAGGGAAAAGGAGCAGAGGTAGCATGCTCTCATTTGACGGAAGACAAGCCTGGTCTCCTGGTGTTCACTTTAAATTCCCCAAGGTTCTCTATAAGAGATCAATCTTCTGATCCATCATTTGAAATCAGTGCGTCCTTTTTTTTTTTTTTTTTTTTTTGAGGATTGGTAGGCTCCTGAAGGATTAAGAATGAATCAGCACTAACCGAAAGGCAGAATTAAAAAGACACAGATTAATTATTCAGCTAATCAGAGGAGGAGTGCAAATGTCAGATCGGGTGGGATTAAAATATTCTTCAGGTGGAAAAGGCATAACTGAACATGATTCTACCTTACCCAGTCCCCGACAATCTAAGTCCTGACTGCCAAGGCAAAATTATGCCCAACCGACCTACAAATGAACATTTGCACATTATCAAAAGAGTGAAGAAAAGCAACACCGGGGGGGGGGGGGAATAAAAATACAGATTTGTTTAAAATTTGCAGGCAATAAAGCCTCTTCAGTAGTGGTGGGATTCAAATAATTTAACAACCGGTTCTTTGCGCTAATGACTGGCTGGGTGGGCATGGCCATGGTGGGCGTGGCCAGAGGGTGTGACAGGCAGCACTCGGCCTCCCGCAGCTCCCCCCGGAGCAAAAATGGGCCATGCCAGGGGGGGAGGGATGTGCCACTCTTCTGCACCCTGTTTTGGGCCAAGTAGGCCTCTCTGCAGCCTCCTGGGAGTGAAAACAGGCCTTGGGGGGGCGCCATCCCCCCCATGTCCCATTTTAGGCCTTGTAGGCCTCCCTGCACTTACCTGGGAGCCAAAATGGGGCGTGTGGAAACTCCTGGAAGGGGCAGGGTGAGGGAATTAAAAACTTATTTATTCATCCAAGCGGGACTGGACTGATTTTTTAGATTTTTTAAATTTCTAAATTTTAAATTTTTAAATTTTCTGTAATTCTGTAATTCTGTAATTTTATATGGGGTATTTTAGGTTGGTCAATTTGACGGTTTTAATTCGGCCACTATTGAATAGGTATTTTAAATTGATTTTTAACTTTGTATACTTATTGCTTTTTATCTTGGCTGTACACCGCCCTGAGTCCTTCAGGAGAAGGGCGGTATAAAAGTTTAATTAATTAATAAATAAAATAAAATAAATTTAACTACCAGTTTGTCCAAACCGGCCCAAACCAGCTGAATCCCTCCACTGCTCTTCGGTATTTTCCAATAATGCACTGAAAGTGCCCAAAGAGTTGATGATATAGGGCAGGGGTGTCAAACTCAAGGCCCACGGACCAGATCTGGCCTGCGGGATGCTTTGATCTGGTCCATGGGGCCGCCTTTGAAACAGTGAAGGACAATCCCTCAGTGCCTTTGCCAGCAAAAACGGAACTCAGGAGGGCTGCCCACGGCCCTCACGAACAGAGTGGTAACAAAACAAACTATTTGCAAAAGTGGCATTCGATCACACGAGTGACATCAAGCTGGCCCCGTCCACTATGGCCACCCACACGCATGCACAGGTGAAAAACACATTACTTCCTGGTTAAAACCAGGAAATAATGACACCCGGGTGGGTGGGCAGAGCTTTGCTCTGCTATTGCTACCGGATCGTGTGATCCGGTAGGATCTGGGAGCATTTCACTCCTGGGATGTTGTGATTATTGTAAATACAAGGACCAATTGTAAATGCCAGGACCAGTTGTAAATGCCATTGCAACTTTGAATAGCAACGAAACAAAAGGTTGTAAATTAAGGGTGTCAAACTCAAGGCCAACGGGCCAAATCTGATCCACAGGGTATTTAGATTGGTCTATGAAGCCACCCTGGAAATAGAAAAGGGCCGGCCCACGGTGCCTCTGCCAGCAAAAACAGAGCTCAGGATGGCCGTGTGCACTCCTCCCAAGTTCTGTTTTTGCCTGTGATGGCCTCCTGCAGCCCCCTGCCAGTTAAAATAAAGCTCAGAATGGCTGCATGTGGCCTTCTGGCGGAGGGCTGCAGGATGTCGAGCTGGCCACGGCCCCTGACCACACTCCCTGACCATGCCTCCCTAGCCACACCCACTCGGCCCTCCAAGGTCAAACACAACCCTGTTGCGGCCCTTGATGAAATCAAATTTGATACCCCTGTTGTAAATCAAGGACTGAAATTCAGCCATTTTATTATCTAATTTTGAATTATGTTGCTTAATTTCTTCAACCTCCTCTTCCAATAAAATCACATTATTTGCCAAACTTTGTACTGCAATTACAAATCCTTCCTTAACTTCTTTATTTCCCACTTGAATTTCTGATATCTGCTCTTTCATTTCCAACATCTCCTCAGTTATTACTTTAAATTTTTCTTGCATAAAGTCTTTTAAATTCTCTTGTACCGCCTCTAAGTTCAATGTTCTAGTCTCCACTGTATGAGCTGGAGAGGCACCAGCTGAGGAGATTCCAGAGCCCTTTGTTACAGTAGACTTTAATTGTTTGGCTGCCATCTTCTATAAAATTATTTATTTATTTCCAACTTAATATTCAGTTTAAATCTTCTTAACCTCTGAGAAACACAGTCCTTTAAAGCTTTTTTAAAGCAATATTTAAAAAAGAAAGTCTCTCCTAGATTCTAGGCAGCAAAGAGTTAAAAAGTTAAAGCAGCAAGTAACATGCAAATTACCAACTGCAGACAAACGCTGAAAGTATCACTTTCGCTTTCCACTCGTTAACTTGTTAACAATTCGCCTCCATTTTCTTACTGTTTTCAAACTTGTTACAAAGTATCGGGGAATCGGCTTGGCTACTTGCATAAAGTTCTCCCACTTTCGTTCTGTCCGGTATAATCCTTTATTGTCCAAAATAAATCTCGGCGTTTGGTCGTGGTGATTGGTTCCGCCCAAGCAGAAGAATCCTCGGATCTGGAGCTCTTCGGGTTGCTGGAGGGAACTTAACCCTTCAAACCCCTTTTTTCTGAGGGGCTTTAGGGAAATTCAACCTCTGCCCTCAGCTCACCCCCTCCTCTTCTCCCGAAGAGAGGGTTTTTCGAACCGCTGGACAGCAGATTTAAGCTGTCCTAGCGATTCCACAAAATCCAGAGGTTGGTGATCGTAAAGATCACCGCCATCACCTACGGTGCCAAACCGGAAGTCCTGCAATCCCTGTTGCGGCCCTTGATGAAATCAAATTTGATACCCCTGTTGTAAATCAAGGACTGCCTGTATGTCGCTCTTGCCTGCCACTATTCCTTATCCTCAAAGCAGATTTGGCCTGGATAGAGCTACAAAAAGGAATACGGTCTGCCAAAAGTGTCAATGAAGACACAATCATCCAGGCCGAAGTATCAAAAAGGTTAAATCATGGCAACTGGACCAAACTTTGTTAATCCGAGATGTTTTGTTGCTCATCCAAGCAGCTTCATCAGTCAAAATAAAAAATTAAATAGTCAGAAAGTCAGAGTTGGTACCTCGGAATGTACCAACTCTTGCCATACCAGATTCAGGGGTTTCTCCCCGAAATATCTTGCAAGATGTCAATGAAGACTCAATCATTCAGGTCAAAAGTATCTAAAAGGTTGAATCATGGCAACTGGACCAAAAGTTGTTAATCTGAGACATTTTGTTGCCCATCTAGGCAACTTCATCAGTCGGAGCAAAATTAGTGAGTCAGAGAGTTTTGGGATGTACCAACTCACACCAGCTTTGAGGGTTTCTCCCCAAAATATATTGCAATATGTCAGTGAAGACTCAATCATCCAGGTCAAAAGTATCTAAAAGGTTAAATCATGGCAACTGGACTGACTTTTGTTAATCTGAGACATTTCGTTGCTCATGCAAGCAACTTCATCAGTCAAAATAGCCTGCCAAATGTAATATATAACTACCCTGGGTCTATTTAAACTTCAGACTGCAGGAGGTTTGGGATGTTTCGAGGCTCTGAAATTGCATACCAAGTTTAGACCAGCTATTTGCAATTATGAATGAATGGCAGCAGGCTAAACTGCAGAAAACCAATTGGGATCTGCAATAGAAAGACATTGTTTTGAAAACAAGATTGCCTTTTGCTCCCAATTGCTCTGAGCAATGCAAACTTCAAAGTGAGACTATTTGCCTCATATTTTTTTTTACTCTTTTCTATCTTTTCTTTCCCCTTCTGTTCTCCTTTTTCTTTTACTGTTTCCCTTGGAATGCTCCAAAATCTTCAAAAGGTTTTGCAGGAGGTTGAAGAACAGAAGAGTTTTTAACTGCTCAGCTGTTTCTCCCTTGCCAGTTCTTCCTTTTCCTGGTTAACTTAAAAATAATAATAAGTACACCAACAAAAATGCATCTTTCAGAAATCTTATTGCTATGTTCAGATTCTTCATCTACTCTCCCTGTGTCATCTGACACTGATCACTTCATGCTGTTTTATGAAAGAGCCAGCTTTTTAGATATTAAATAGCTAGAAGGCCAGGTTCTCAAGGGGAAGAAAGAGTTAGCTTGCAAGAGTATAAACTTCATAAAAGCTACAGTTCACTTGGAGGTCCTGAGATGTAATGAATTGTGGGAAGAAATGTCCATCTGGGTTCAGTTCCAAGTGGAGAGAAAGACACTGGAAACATGGAGGTGATTGGAAAGAGGGTTTTAATAGTGAAGCAGAACCACCGAGCACATGTGATTCTGGGTAGCTAGCCACATGGAGTGGAGAGTGAGAGTTACTTATACCCACTTTTGGGCTTTGAATTTGAGCTTTCTGCTCCTGTGGCAAGGGCATGTATTCTATTGGCTGTCAGATTCCCAGGGGACTATGCAGGGGTCACAGCTGAGGTTGTCTGAATTAAGGTTGGTTGAACCTTGCTGTGTGATGTAATGTCCCCAGGTGATTTTGCAATGCAATGCTAGATCAGAGGTGGGTTACAGCAGATTCTGAGCAGTTCCAGAGAACCGGTAGTGGAAATTTTGAGTAGTTCGGAGAACCGGTAGTAAAAATTCTGACTGGACCCAGTCCATCTATTCTCTGCCTCTTGAGTCCCAGCTGATCGGGAAGAAATGGGGATTTTGCAGTAACCTTCCCCTGCCACGCCCACCAAGCAATGCCCACCAAGCCATGCCATGCCCACCAAGCCACATCCACAGAACCGGTAGTAAAAAAATTTGAATCCCACCACTGGCCTAGATGTTCATCATAACTTTGCGACATACATTTCATCATCTTTTTTCATCATTCTGGCTAGTAGCAGAATTTATGAAATCTACCTCTATAAAACAACCTGAATTCCAAAACAATCCCATTGCCTGAATAATAACTACCACCTCACCATCAATAACAGGGGAATAGCTATCCAAGTACTCTTCCTCAACTTGATTATGCTTAAGCACCCACACTTTCTAACCGTGGCTCAACTTTCTTCCATCATTTATCTGAAGGTCTCTCCCACTCCCTCGTCTCATCTCATCTCATCTCCTCTCCTCTCCTCTCTTCTCTTCTCCTCTCCCCTCCCATTCCCCCTCCCTCCCCCCACCTCTCTCCCACCCACTCCTCCACTGAGCAATCCTGCAATCTTAGCCTGAAGCAAAACTACTGCATCACAGACTTTTATACCACACCATGGGATCGTCTTAGACAGCTGTGTTTAAAGGACTGTATTGCGGCAGCCAGATGTTGCCTTCTAATCTTATTGAAAGCAAGCTCAGGAGTCTCCTAATTATGTAATTCTGTGCTCTGTTGTGAAAATACCCCCATGCAAATGTGGATATTAGGGAAGGTTGCTCAGAGAAATGTCTCTGTTGGGAAAAGCTGCATACAAAACTATGCATATTAGGGGAAATGGCATACAAAATGCATATGTTAAGGTAAAGTGAATGGGCTTAAATGTAAATTGGTGACAGATGTGGGCCTATAACTAAAGACACAGGAATCTGCCATGTATCAGAAATAAACTAATTCATCCAACCCTGCCCAACCCAAAACATTAGCTTGAATTTTCAGATTCACAGTTAATCTAGACTTTGAGTGATTCCATTTGTGTCCGTGATATAAGCTTAACTTTCTTCGTCAAGATGTTCCAATTAGCCTTAATAAATATATATATATATATATTCTGCAAAATCTACCTGCTCAATCTTGGCAGGGTTTGCTTGTTTTTATCCCAACAACTGCACTCTGGATTCTCCCCTAGCAATCACATGTGGCTGTGACATAATAACCCATTTGCCTCTCTTTAACCCTCAGAAAGGCTGGCATTTACAATGTTGCATTAGGATCTTTTCTAGCCATAAGCTTAATGGGCCCATGTGGGTCATGAAAAAGAGCACGGCTGGTGGCAAAAGGCAGACAACTCACAAGTTGATTTGCAATAACTACCAAACTGTTAGCCATATAGTTCTGTTTGAAGAAGATGGAAGGCAGCAGTTTCCAACAAGACTAATGGGAAATATTGGTCATGACTGAGACAATTTACCAAGGAGAGCAGCAAATAAAACCAAATACAGGGTCATCAAGGAGGATTTTAAATATGCAGTTGGCGAGGGGAGGGAGATAAAGGTCTGGAGATACATTCAGCAAAATCAAATCAACTGGAGGCTTCTCCAAATGAACCAGGCTCTGGTTTACCAGGCCTTTCCAGAAGGCCAAGAGAATGGAGGCTTGTTTCACCTCCAGGAAGAAAATATTCTAATGGGTGGGAGAAACATATAAAGAACGGTTGCTGGAACTGGATATGTCTAGTCTGATGAAAAGAAGGACTAGGGGTGACATGATAACAGTGTTCCAATATCTCAGGGGCTGCCACAAAGAAGAGGGAGTCAAACCAGTGGTGAAATCCATTTTTTTTTACTATCAGTTCTATGGCGTGGCTTGGTGGGCATGGTGTGGCTTGGTGGGCATGACTTGGTGGGCATGGCAGGGGAAGGATACTGCAAAATCTCCATTTCCACCCCACTGCAGGGGAAATCCCCATTCCCTCCCCACTCCTGGGGGAAGGATATTCCAAAATCTCCATTCCCATCCCACTCTGGGGCCAGCCAGAGGTGGTATTTGCTGGTTCTCCAAACTACTGAAAAATTCCATTACCGGTTCTCCAAACTACTCAAAATTTCCACTACCGGTTCTACAGAACCTGCTGGATTTCAACCCTGAGTTAAGCTATTCTCCAAAGCACCTGAGAGCAGGACAAGAAGCAATGGGTGGAAACTAATCAAGGAAAGAAGCAACGTAGAACTAAGAAAAAAATTCCTGACAGTTAGAACAATTAATCAGTGGAACAACCATCTATCTAGACCCGTTCCAGTCCGGCTTCCGGCCCAGATACAGTATGGAGACGGCTTTGGTCGCGTTGGTGGATGATCTCTGGAGGGCTAGGGATAAGGGTTACTCCTCTGCCCTGGTCCTATTAGACCTCTCAGCAGCTTTCGATACCATTGACCATGGTATCCTGATGCGCCGGTTGGAGGGTTTGGGAGTGGGAGGCACCGTTTATCGGTGTCAAGGTTCCAGAAAAACCTCTTCTGCATTAAAAAAAACTCAGAAGCCATTGTCTTTCAGAGTTCTTTACTAGCATAAGGAAACTGGCACACGATGGGTGAAATTCCAAAACTGAACTTCCGGATTCTTTTCCCAGTTATACAAACCCCAAGAGTCCCACCCCCCTAACCCCTTTGCTGGTCACATGGTCCCATGTTCCCCCAGTTCATTCGAATATCTTCCCGCCACTCCTCCTGCAGATGTGAACACCATCCGACCTTGACCGCTTGAAGAATGTTACCATACCCCTCAACCCCCCTTCTTCCCCTCAGGGGAAAAATGTGGCAGAGTCTGGAACCCTAAGGCCTAGTATGGTTTCCAGGCCTGACAATTGGTGGTTCTCCTCCTACCTCTCTGACCGGACGCAGACGGTGTTGACAGGGGGGCAGAGATCGACCCCGAGGCGCCTCATGTGTGGGGTGCCGCAGGGATCGATTCTCTCACCTCTCCTGTTCAACATCTATGTGAAGCCACTGGGCAAGATCATCAGTGGTTTTGGGGAGATACCAACTGTACGTTGATGATACGCAGCTGTACTTTTCCACTCCAGGCCACCCCAACGAAGCTATCAAAATACTGTCCCGGTGTCTGGAAGCCGTACGGGTCTGGATGGGGAGGAACAGGCTCAAGCTTAATCCCTCCAAGACGGAGTGGCTGTGGATGCCGGCACCCCGGTACAGTCAGCTGCAGCTGCGGCTGACTGTTGGGGGCGAGTCATTGGCCCTGATGGAAAGGGTGCACAACTTGGGCGTTCTCCTGGATGGACGGTTGTCTTTCGAAGACCATTTGACGACCGTCTCCAGGAGAGCTTTTTATCAGGTTCGCCTGATCTGCCAGTTGCGTCCCTTCCTGGACCGGGATGCCCTATGCACGGTCACTCATGCTCTCATTACCTCTCGTTTGGACTACTGCAATGCTCTCTACATGGGGCTCCCCTTGAAGAGCACCCGGAGACTCCAGTTAGTCCAGAATGCAGCTGTGCGGGTGATAGAGGGAGCAGTTCGGAGCTCCCATGTAACACCCATCCTGCGCAGACTGCACTGGCTGCCTGTTGTCTTCCGGGTGTGCTTCAAGGTATTGGTGACTACCTTCAAAGCGCTCCATGGCTTAGGACCAGGATATTTACGGGACCGTCTACTGCCATCTTCTATCTCCCAGCGACCGGTACGTTCTCACAGAGAGGGACTCCTTAGGGTGCCATCAGCCAAGCAATGTCGACTGGCGGCCCCCAGGGGGAGGGCCTTCTCTGTGGGGGCTCCTACCTTGTGGAACGAACTTCTCCCTGGACTTCGACAATTACCTGACTTCCGGACCTTTCGCCGCGAACTTAAAACTTATTTATTTCGTCTTGCTGGACTGGCTTGAATTTTTAAATTTTTTAGTTGATTTTATGGGTTTTAAATTTATTAGTTTTACAGGGTTGATATTGTATCTTAAATGGGGCCAATTGAATAAGTTTTTTAATGTTTGTTTTTTAGCATTGTATGTGTTGTTTTTGTATTTTACTGTGGCTGTAAACCGCCCTGAGTCCTTTGGGAGAAGGGCGGTATGCAAATTAAAATATTATTATTATTATTATTATTATTATTATTATTATTATTATTATTATTATTATTATTATTATTATTATTATTATTATTTAATTTGCCTCCAGAAGATATAAATGATCCAACACTGGAAGTTTTTAAGAAGATGTTGGATAACCATTTGTCTCAAGTGGTGTAGGGTTTCCTGCCTAAGCAGGGGGTTGGACTAGAAGAGGTCCAAGGTCCCTTCCAACTCTGTTATTCTATTCTAAATGGCAGACAAGGCTCTCTCCTTAGACTCCGCCAGTTGGAGTTCTTTAAGTGCAACATACCTTTCCATAACTCCTTTATGCTCATTCCACAATTCCTCTTGTTCTGTAACAGTGAGATTCAAGTCACCAAAGTGATTCCTGATGTTCTCCTTGAAAATAGTGAGTTGCGTACCAAAGTTCATATTTTGAAATCTGTCTGGCTTTCTTACTCTTCTTTAACTTAACTTTGGAATTTGCACATGGACTGTTTGAGATCTGTTCCAAAGTTAGCACCTAGACATCTCTTTGATGCTATAATTGAGTTCATCTATCTCCTTTTTACCAGTGATATAATTAATTTGATTTCTATGCATTCCATCTGGTGATGTCCATATATAGAAGCATTGTTGTGGTTGTTTGAAAACAATATTAGCCGTAAAGAAATCACTGGAGAGGCAGAAATTCTCCTGCTCAATTCTGATTTCTAAGCTATATAATTCAACTACATTTTCTTCCTTTATGTTTCTCCCCCCCCCCCATTCCTCTAGAATTTGCTTTCCCTGCTTATACTTTTTAAAAACAAAAATGTTTTTGAACTATGATGACTGCATTTAAATAACTACTTTAAAGGATTTGTTACATTTCAGATGGATAGCATCATTTGGGCATTAGATGAGTGTTCCCCAGAATCTGTTCAGTATGACATAAGTATTTACTGAGCAAACCTGACAATGCCTTGTCTCCTTAATAATTTACTTACAGTTTTTATGTTTTGCTTTTTATTTTGCCTGAAACAGAGGTTATTAATTATTTTAAATTATTTTGTTAACTTGTAACATTCTGGCTAATGTCCTACAACATGAGGAGGGTATATCATGTTCAGGAAACATGTCAATAATAGTCTAACAGTGGTGAAATCCAATTTTTTTTACTACCAGTTTTGTGGGCGTGGCTTGGTGGGAATGGCTTGGTGGGCATGGCAGGGGAAGGATACTGCAAAATCTCAATTCCCACCCATTCTGGGGTCAGCCAGAGGTGGTATTTGCTGTTCTCTGAACTACTCAAAATTTCCGCTATCGGTTCTCCAGAACCTGTCAGAACCTGCTGGATTTCACCCCTGGTCTAATGTAATTAAGATTTAGAAGAAATCTTTTCAGAAAGAGTTCCTGTACAACTGATTCACTTCTCTACAATTATTGTTTTCTGCACCAGTTGCGGCCTTTCCTGGATCAGAATTCTCTGCGCTCAGTCGTTCAATCCCTAGTCATCTCACGGTTGGACTACTATAACGCACTCTACATGGGGCTACCCTTGAAGAGTATTCAGGAGCTACAGCTGATGCAGAGTGAGGTAGCATGGACAGTTTTGGAGGTGCCAAGAATGACCCCTGTAACACCAATGCTCTGTGAGCTGCATTGGTTATTAGTCTGCTTCTGAGTGCAGAGTGACCATCTCGCCCCACTGGGATTGACCTGTACCACTTGTGCCACCAGAGGAGGCATGTGTTCTGGTCCACCAGCAGCCTGCAGACCTGGCAGCAGAGTCAGACAGTGAGGAGGCTGAGGAGGACGATGGGCTAGTCCTGGAGTCAGGGGAAGAGCCAGATGAGGACTCTGTGTCAGAGGCAGAGATGGGGCCAGGGCCATGTGGGAGCGATGCGCCAACCCCGGAGCCTCCAGAGGCAGACAGCAGAGAGGCAGAGGAACAGGAGGAGCCTGTTCCTAGTATATGCATGAGAAGAGCTGCCAGAAGGCAAGAGCAGCTGAAGCAAAAAGGATGACTTGGGAGTAAGGCCAAAAGATGATTGGCCATTCCCATAAGGCTTAAAAGACCAGCAACGAGCCCTTGGGTTCTTTGTGGAAAAGCAACATTGAATTCCATTGCTTCTTGTCAGCGTCCCTTGAACTTTGTGAGGTTTTTTTTTACCAAGAAAAGCCTTTAGCAGGTTGCTAAAGTCAACAAAGATTGTGATAAGGCCAAAGGACTATGAAGAATTTGTTTTGGACTAAGCTGAGAATGGATTAATTCTCAGCTGTTTTAATAAACTAAATTTGTTCAGGACTGAATTGTGTTTGGTAATCGCTACTTGGGTCACAACAGCATGTTGCGAGTCCCATCAGACTGATTATTCCAGCCGGCGGGGTCGAGGAGGAGGGCCTTCCCTGCTGTTGCTCCTGCCCTCTGAAACATCTTGCACCCCACATGTGAGGTTGGCCCCAACCCTCCTATCCTGTCATAAGGGCCTCAAGACCTGATCTGCCACTTGGCCCGGGGCCCCAATGAGAGGACAGCACAGTGGAGGTGGTTGATCAAGTAAAAACAGATCCCACCCCTGCCCTCCCCATCTGTCCTTAGGTTTTAATGTCTGATTTTAATTATTTATGCTTTCACTGCATAGGTACAGACATATTTTTTATGACTGTAAATTGTCCAGAGTTACCTTATGGGCGATCAGTAAATGTTATAAATAAATAAATTATTCAGATACAAAAGTTGTTGGTTGTTGTTTTATCTGGACTCTTGGTAAGGTTAATTACCTTGGGCTTCAAAGTTCAAACTTCACTGGTTAAGTTCCTGGACAATGTGATTTTTATATGCTGCGAAGTTTTTCAGCCAGGCTTAATTTCATTCTGAACAAAAACCTCCCCTTCCATAAACATCATTAAGTATAGCCACTTACTATTTAAAACTCTTTTGGTTATTCAGCAATATGTCAGTAAGAAAAATGTTTTTTCTCTAGGGGCTTTCTTGAATTTGGAAGGCTGACTGTCTTTTGCGGTTGTTGTTGATTTTTTAAAAAAGCATAATATAAGTATCTGAAAATTGAAAGTGAGTGGAATGGGAGAAGTTGCAATGGTTTTTGCAAACAGTGTACATATCCCTGCCAAAATTGCATGTATTAAACATTTGCTTTGGCACTTTTTCCCTGCCTAGAATATCCTGAATCAAGGGTCTTGGCAACCTTGGCAACTTTAAGACTTGTGGACTTCAACTCCCAGAATTCCTCAGCCAGCAAAGAAATTCTGGGAGTTGAAGTCCACAAGTCTTAAAGTTGCCAAGGTTGGAGACCTCTGGCCTAGACAGAATCATTTCTGTTAGAGGTGAATCTGAGGGCCCGTATGTTTAATGAATGGGAGTGATTATATTATAGATTTTCAGAGAATCTGCATTTGTTAGCCTTTAACAACTGTTTTAAAGGTTAAATAGAACTACTTTATGTTACTGAAGTTGAAATTCTTGGCTTAGACAAACCAGCCAGCAAAGAATTCTATTCTGTTAGTATTAAATAGGATCATTTAAGTAATGTAGGATCTGAATGATGTCATGCTTTAGTGGGCAGGAAGATCTTGTATCCACCTTTAGACTTCATGGTTTATTTAACAATAGATGCCTATAGACAGGGGTGGGATCCTACCGGTTGAACAACCAGTTCACTAAGCGCGCGCTTCGCTTACGATGATTTAATTAATTAATTAATTCAATTTTTATACCGCCCTTCTCCCGAAGGACTCAGGGCGGTTCACAGCCAGATAAAAACAAAACAACAATACATAAATACAAGATAAAACCATATTTAAAAAACTTATTAAATTTGGCCCAGATTAAAATATATTTAAAACAGTAAAACCCACTAAGTAAAATTAAAAGCCGAATAAAAAATCTAAAATTCTATGCCAGTCCTGCGTGGATAAATAAGTATGTCTTCAGCTCGCCGCGGAAGGTTCGAAGGTCAGGAAGTTGACGAAGTCCTGGGGGAAGTTCGTTCCAGAGGGTGGAAGCCCCCACAGAGAAGGCCCTCCCCCTGGGGGCCGCCAGTCGACATTGCTTGGCTGATGGTACCCTGAGGAGTCCCTCCCTGTGAGAGCGCACGGGTCGATGGGAGGCAAACGGTGGCAGTAGGCGGTCCCGTAAGTAACCTGGTCCTAAGCCATGGAGCGCTTTAAAGGTGGTAACCAAGACCTTGAAGTGCACCCGAAAGACCACAGGCAGCCAGTGCAGCCTGCGCAGAAGTGGTGTTACATGGGAGCTACGAGTGGCTCCCTCTATCACCCGCACAGCTGCATTCTGAACCATTTGGAGTCCTCGGGTGCTCTTCAAGGTGAGCCCCATGTAGAGAGCATTGCAGTAGTCCAAACGAGAGGTAACAAGAGCATGAGTGACTGTGCATAAGGCATCCTGGTCAAGAAAGGGGTGCAACTGGCGGATCAGGCGAACCTGATGAAAAGCCCTCCTGGAGACGGTCGTCAAATGGTCTTCAAAAGACAACCGTCCATCCAGGAGGACGCCTAAGTTGCGCACCCTCTCCATCAGGGCCAGTGACTCGCCCCCAACAGCCAGCCGTGGTTGCAGCTGACTGTATCGGGGTGTCGACATCCACAGCCACTCCATCTTGGAGGGGTTGAGCTTGAGCCTGTTTCTCCCCATCCAGACCCGTACGGCTTCCAGACACCGGGACAGCACTTCGACAGCTTCGTTGGGGTGGCCTGGGGTGGAAAAGTACAGCTGCGTATCATCAGCGTACAGTTGGTAACTCACCCCAAAACTACTGATGATCTCACCCAGCGGCTTCATATAGATGTTGAACAGGAGAGGCGAGAGAATCGACCCCTGCGGCACCCCACACGTGAGGCGCCTCGCGGTCGATCTCTGCCCCCCTGCCAACACCGTCTGCGACCGGTCAGAGAGGTAGGAGGAGAACCGATAAATGGTGCCTCCCACTCCCAAACTCCCCAACCGGTGCAGCAGGATACCATGGTCGATGGTATCAAAAACCGCTGAGAGGTCTAACAGGACCAGGGCAGAGGAATGACCCCTGTCCCGGGCCCTCCAGAGATCATCAACCAACGCTACCAAAGCCGTCTCTGTGCTGTACCCAGGCCGGAAGCCGGACTGGAACGGGTCTAGATAGACAGTTTCATCCAGGTACTGGGGTAACTGGCATGCCACCACACTCTCTACAACCTTCACCACAAAACGAAGGTTGGAGACCGGACGATAATTTCCTAAAACAGCTGGATCCAGGGAAGGCTTCTTAAGGAGGGGTCTCACTGCTGCCTCTTTCAGGGCGGCAGGAAAGACCCCCTCCAACAAAGAAGCATTAATAATCCCCCGGAGCCAGCCTCATGTCACCTCCTGCGTGGCCAGCACCAACCAGGAGGGGCACGGGTCCAGTAAACATGTGGTGGCATTCAGTCTCCCCAGCAACCTGTCCATGTCCTCAGGAGCCACAGGGTCAAACCCATCCCAAATAGTCTCAACAAGACGAGTCTCCAATGTCTCACCTGGATCTACCCAATTTTGATCCAATCCGTCCTGAAGCTAAGCGATTTTATCGTGCAGATACACACTAAAATCCTCGGCACGCCCTTGTAGGGGGTCATCCCGCACCTCCTGTTGAAGGAGAGAGCGGGTCACCCGAAACAGGGCGGCCAGGCGGTTATCTGCCAATGCAATGAGGGAGGAAACATAAGAACGTTTAGCCTCCCTCAATGCCACTAAGTAGGTCTGAATGTAAGACCTAACTAGTGTTCGGTCAGCTTTCGAACAGGTGAATCTCCAGACACTCTCTAGGCGTCTTTTCCGGTGTTTCATCTCCCTCAGCTCCTCGGAAAACCAAGGAGCTGGTTGAGTTCTACGCCGGGTCAGAGGCCGCAAAGGCACGACACGATCCAAAGCCCCAGCTGCAGCCTGTTCTCAGGCTGCGACTAGTTCTTCAGCCATGCCGTGGGCTAGATCCTCAGGGAATGGCCCAAGCTCCATCAGGAACCTCTCCGGGTCCATCAGGCGCCTGGGAAGAAACCAACGCATTGGTCCCGTCTCCCTGAGGTGTTGAGTGGAGGTCTGAAAGTCCAGACGAAGGAGAGAATGATCTGACCATGACAAAGGCTCAATGACTAAATCTCCTAAATCCAGATCATTCAACCACTGTCCCGAGATAAAAATCAGATCCAATGTGCCTCCCCCGATGTGAGTAGGGCCACATGATACCAGTAACACAGTGGTGGGTTGCTACTGGTTCATACTGGATCGGAAGAACCGGTAGCGGCGGTGGCGGGAGGCTCCACCGACCTACCCAGATGCTTCTGGGCATGTGCAGAAGCTTCTGCACATGCATAGAAATGCCATGCGCACACGAGCAAGCCGGTAGCAACGGAATTTGGAACCCGCTCCTGAGTAACACCATCAAACATCAACATCTCCCTATCCCTAATCCTTGGGAGGGATTGTTGTTGTTAGTTGTGAAGTCGTGTCCGACCCATCGCGACCCCATGGACAACGTTCCTCTAGGCCTTCCTGTCCTCTACCATCCTCTGGAGTCCATTTAAGCTCACGCTGACTGCTTCAGTGACTCCATCCAGCCACCTCGTTCTCTGTCGTCCCATTCTTCTTTTGCCCTCAATCTTTCCCAGCATTAGGCTCTTCTCCAGTGAGTCCTTCCTTCTCATTAGGTGGCCAAAGTATTTGAGTTTCTTCTTCAGGATCTGGCCTTCTAAAGAGCAGTCAGGGTTGATCTCCTCTAGGACTGACTTGTTTGATCGCCTTGCAGTCCAAGGGACTCGCAGGAGTCTTCTCCAGCACCATAGTTCAAAGGCCTCAATTCTTTGGCGCTCAGCCTTTCTTATGGTCCAACTTTCACAGCCATACATTGCAACTGGAAAAACCATAGCCTTGACTATACGCACTTTTGTTGGCAGGGTGATGTCTCTGCTTTTTAGTACGCTATCTAGATTTGCCATCTTTCCTCCCCAGGAGCAAGCGCCTTTTAATTTCTTGGCTGCAGTCCCCATCTGCATCCTATGAGAAGGATAGGTAGATAAAAATGTGAAATCCAATCTGGTCATCTGACTGACTATGTGATGAACCACAACAACAATTGCTATTGTTCTCTTATTGATTCCTTTCACCTTTTAATTTTTATGTTATTTTGAGAACATGATAGTAAGCAATTTTATATGTGATAAAACAAAATAATAATAATAAATTTATACATTTCTATTATAAGAATCCTACTTAAGTATATTATAAGGTAAAGGTTATCTGTCCAACTGTATCTTACTATAAGGCATGGTGCGCATTGTCCAAAAACATTTTCTGTGGACACGTGGCCAGCATGACTATATGCCACAAATGCACGGAATGTTGTGACCTTCCTACCGAAGTGGTACCTATTAACCTACTTGGAGTTGCATGCTTTCAAACTGCTAGGTGAGCAGGAGCTAGGGCAAGAATGGGAACTCACCCCATTGCACAGCACTCAAGTCTCAAACCTGGTCTGTCAGCTTTCCAGCTGACAAGTTCAGCGTCTTTAACCACTGAGCCATCACACCCCCTATTAAGCATATATAAAATAATTCAAATCTAATCATTTTCTGTTTTGCAGAATCCTGTTCTAACAAATTTTCTTACCATTTTGGGAATTAAAAAGGAAATAAGATTTATCATATTTTTGTGTGTTTCTTTTTAATCTTAACATATTTTGCTCCATTTCTGTATACCTAATCTCCCACATACATTTTTATGCAAATTTTGAACCAATGATTGCACCACAAAATCCAGAGCAATGCAGACTCCAAAGGATAATTGTGTTCTTATCTACATAATAATCTTGGGAAATGAGAATTAAATGGGTTTGCTTAAAGATGAGAATCAAATTGTCCCCTTATTTTAGGGCATATTTAGGCATCAGAGTTAATCTGATCCATTAATGTTACTTCAACTGGAAAGCATCAATTTCATGCGTGTACGTTTAAATGTGAGCAATATCTATTACTTCTGTCTTATCATAAAAGTGATATTCAGATACACAAAAAGAATTGGAATGAACATAAAATAATTTAGCAGTAAGTACATAACGACTACCATGGGATTAACATTCATTTTCAAATTTCTGGGGGAGAGAAGCAAAAGGATATTTTATCTTGGTTTTCAGCCTGTATACAGAATCTGTTAGCCTTCAAAACCCATAGCGGATTGAATATCCAATGCTGAAGCATCTCGAAATGCAGATAAAAGATCCTGTTATCTGTTCCCAATTCAGGAGGTATGTGCTTTGATTTCACATTAGTTCTTCTATTCATGCAAGAAAGAAACAGTGCTGTTCAACAATATTCAAACTGTCAAAGCAATTGGGATGTCTTGAACCATTTTTTAATCAGAGGTTCATGTACGTTTTTCACTTAGGAAACTAACAGGCAGCTCACACATTTATATGGGCATATTTAATAGTGAGAGACACAGGCAGTAATTTCTTGAAGAGTAATTCCACCTGCCCCCCTTTAGTTAAAATTTGTTACAAAAACAAAAGAATGGAATGAATCAGTTCCACCCAAAACTTCTTACAACATAGCTTTATGATGCCTTAGTAAGGCCACACTTGGAATACTGCAATCAGTTTTGGTCGCCACAATGTGAAAAAAGATGTTGAGGACTCTAGAAAAGAGTGCAGAGAAGAGAAACAAAGATGATGAAAATGCAAAGAAGGACTTGGGGTAACATGATCTCAGGGGCCGCCACAAAGAAGAGGGAGTCAAGGTATTCCCCCAGAGCACCTGAGGAGAAGCAAGAAGCAATGGATGGAAACTGATCAAGGAGAGAAGCAACCTGGAACTAAAGAGAAATTTCCTGATAGTTAGAACAATTAACCAATGGAACAACTTACCTCCAGAAGTTGTGAATTCTCCAGCACTGGAAGTTTTTAAGAAGAGATTGGACAACCATTTGTCTGTTTCCTGCCTGAGCAGGAGGTTGGACTAGAAGACCTCCAAGGTCCCTTCCAACTCTGCTATTCTATCCCAGGGGTGTCAAACTCACATAATCATTGCAGCGTCATGTGATGTATTTGGACTTTTTTCCCCTTTGCTAAACTGGCCAGGGGTGGGACCAGCACGTGATGCATCCGGCCCGTTGAGTTTGACACCTCTATTCTATTCTATTCTATTCTATTCTATTCTATTCTATTCTATTCTATTCTATTCTATTCTATTCTATTCTATTCTATTCTATTCTTTTGGAGTGAAAGGTCCTTGATGCTCTCTGAACTTGCTTGTTTTCTTGCAAGCATTTCATTACCCAAACTATGTAACATCATCAGCGCTAGTAAGGAGTGCTGTTTGCTTTCAGCTTATATTGTGGAGCCTTGCCAGTCTGTGTGAGTGGCGATGGTCTAAGAGATTCTTTGGTTGGGCTGTTTACTGATGGCTCTTGATTGGGGTATTGCTTACAGTACTTGTTTATTGGTCTGAAGTTGACCTTGGAGTTAATCTATGTTGATCTGAGTGCTGATTATAGGTGCTAGAGTCTTTTTCTCCTTTGGGATGATTGATTATCTCTTTTGCATAGTCGGTAGATGATGTTAATGTCTATGTGTCTGTTGATGGCTGATTTGTCACAGTGTCAGGCTTCTAAAAATTCCCTGGCATCTTTGGACTTGGCCTGTTCTAGGATTGTCACATTTTTCCATAATATTAGAGTAGGATTCACATCCTAATACAGAAGATTCTCAAAGTGAATATAAAGATAAAACTAGAAACTTTTCTTTTGGGTTTAATGGGAAAAGTGCTGAAAAGAAATTGAAACTTTGATGTTATATATAGTGACGGCAGCAAGATTATTTTATGCACAAAACTGGAAGGGCATTTTGACCCCCACAATGGAATCAAAAGTTTATGGAGTTAGCAGAGATGACTAAATTTACTGTTTTGATTAAAGGAAACAACACAATTACTTTTTGTTTTTCCTTGGAAACCACTTCTGGACTTTGTGGTGGAAAAAAATGAAACTTTGATTTTGGGTTTCACTGATTAGATAGGCTTGTTATTGTAGAATGGCTAATTTATACTACTGTGTAAATGTAAAAAGTTGAGATTTGACGGTATTATATTATTCTACTGCACCAAAGGGAGTCGGAAATAATGCCTTTACTTTCTTTTCCCCCTTTTTTCCTACACTTTTCCCTTCCCTATTTTTTTTTTACTATTTTCTTTTGTATTCTTATAAACTAAGAAAAAATTGCAGAATTAGGCAGAACCATAAGTAACCTAGAGCAGGGGTCTTCAACCTTGGCAACTTGAAGTCTTATGGACTTCAACTCTCAGAATTCCTCAGCCAGCAAAGCTGGCTGAGGAATTCTGGGAGTTGGAGTCCACAAGTCTTCAAGTTGCCAAGGTTGGAGACTCCTGACCTAGAGACCAATGCTTTGTGGGTGTTTTATAGGTGACAACCACAACCTTGAATTGTATCTAGAAGTGTATTGGGAACCAGTGCAGCTCAGAGAGTAGAGGTGTCATATGGCAAGGGTGGGGTCCACTTACCTTTGCTACCGGTTCACAACAGGAGCACACACTTTCTTCTGCGCATGAGCAGAAGCTTCTGCACATGTGCAGATCGTCCGTGATAATGTCCGGTTGGGTGGGCGGAGCCTCCCGCCGCTGTTACTACCAATTCACAAGAACTGGACCCAACCGGTAGCAATCCATCATTGTCATATGGGTTGCTATACTCTGAACTTACATCAAAAGAAACTGGATAGGCAACTAATCCTGACCAACCTTGGTTGATCTCAAAAACTAAGCAGAGTCAGATCTTGTTAGGAATAGAATAGAATAGAATAGAATAGAATAGAATAGAATAGAATAGAATAGAATAGAACAGAACAGAACAGAACAGAACAGAACAGAACAGAACAGAACAGAATAGAATAGAATAGAATAGAATAGAATAGAATAGAATAGAATTCATTATTGGTCAAGTGTGATCAGACACACAAGAAAATTTGTCTTTGGTACATATGCTCTCAGTGTACATAAAAAGACAACATACATTCATCAAGTATCAAAAGGTACAACACTTAATGGTAGTCATAGGGTACAAATAAGCAATCAAATCATACTAGTAAACAATCAATATCAATATAAACCATAAGGATACAAGCAACAAAGTTACAGTCATACAGTCATAAGTGGGAGGAGATGGGTGATAGGAACAATGAGAAGACTAATAGTACTAGTAATACAGCCTTAGTGAATAGTTTGACAGTGTTGAGGGAATTATTTGTTTAGCAGAGTAATGGCGTTCGGGGGAAAAAACTGTTCTTGTGTCTAGCTGTTCTGGTGTGCAGTGCTTTGAAGCATCATTTTGAGGGTAGGAGTTGAAACATTTTATGTCCAGGATGTGAGAGGTTTGTAAATATTTTCACAGCCCTCTTTTTGATTCGTGCACTATACAGGTCCTCAATGGAAGGCAGGATGGTAGCAATTGTTTTTTCTGCAATTCTAATTATCCTCTGAAATCTGTGTCTGTCTTGTTGGGTTTCAGAACCAAACCAGACAGTTATAGAGGTGCAGATGACAGACTCAATGAGGTGAGAGTTCATGTCAAGGTCACAGGACTGGAGGGGTAAACTAGAAAACAAACAGCTTTCCCAAAGTAGAACACTTCCATACTGTAGCACAGAAGCTGTTTAGAAGAGTCCAAGAAGCCACCAGGACTTGTGTTCAACCCCAAGGAACCTTTATTTTTGCCACTTGTTCAAATCTGAACAGTTTTTATTGCCTTTCTTCCTGTGAAGCATGATATCTGAAATCACCTCAGTGCACCACTGAACATAACTGCACTACCGAGTGAAAACGAAGATATCCAAAGAGCTTAATCCATCTACTAATGTGTAGTCGGGTGTGTTTATTAAATTGTAAGTTATCTAAACATTTCAGTATCTCCCAAAGAAGACTGTATTATATGCCTTGCTTAAATAGAAACATGATGCATGAGTAAACACAAGTTACACATCCCATAAAGCACAGCAAATATGTGTTGCGTACAGACTATCATATAATTTCAAAGTTCACTGATAGAGAGAATGCATTTACTTGATTCAATTTCTCTATTAACTTTATTCCAGAAAAACAATTTAAAAGCGATTAATTCTGATCAACATTCCAAGGAGAGCACAAAATTAAATCAGAGCTGAAACATTTTATGTGTGCACACACTCACCCATACAAATATCAGGAGACCAGTGGTATGCTAATAGACTATATTTAAATGAATTCACTCCTTTGGTAGCATAAAACAATGCAGTTGAACAGGTGGCATAGTAGCTGAAACAATTCACTTAATTTTAAAATAGACATATTTTTTCACCTATTTGAGCCTCTATAATGGATTAGGAAGTAAGTAGAAAAGCTATATATTTTGAATTATGTCTGCTTTCCCATGCCCTTATGTTAGAAGGGAAAGGGAGATCTAACTGCTTATGTTTGCTAGCCAACACTGCTGGACAATAAGTTTATTATCTCTCTTGGGCAAATTTTGTGCAAATGGTCAAAGCATTTATTTTTCTTTTTTGCTTGAGAATGGAGGTATGAGAAAAGTGGCTTGATTGATTGACTGATGATTAAGTGTCATCAAGTTATTTTCGACTTTTAGTGATCACATAGATATACTCACCACGATGTAAAAAAGATGTTGAGACTCTAGAAAGAGTGCAGCGAAGAGCAACCAAGATGATTAGGGGACTGGAGGCTGAAACATATAAAGAATGGTTGTTAGAATTGGGTGTGTCTAGTTTAATGAAAGGGGACATGGTCACTCAGTAGCTAAGACACTGAGCTTGTCAATTGAAAGGTTGGCAGTTCAGTGGTTCGAATCCCTAGTGCCGCGTAATGGGGCGAGCTCCAGTTACTTGTCCCAGCTTCTGCCAACCTAGCAGTTCGAAAGCACATAAAAATGCAAGTAGAAAAATAGGGACCACCTTTGGTGGGAAGATAACAGCGTTCTGTGCACCTTTTGCATTTAGTCATGCCGGCCACATGACCATGGAGATGTCTTTGGACAGCGCTGGCTCTTCGGCTTTGAAACGGAGATGAGCACCACCCCCTAGAGTCGGGAACGACCAGCACATATGTGCAAGGGGAATGTTTAACTTTACCTTTATTCTTCAGGCTAGGATATGTTACAAAATTGTTCAAGCCTGACAGAATATAGAGGAACGTGGCATAACTAATTTTATCTACCCCTTATATGTGACATTATAAAAACTGGTAATCTAATGAGCACATTTTTGATGATGAAATATTTAGGACATATGTTCAGATTTGTATAATTAGAATAATTGTACTGATTTACTGATGTACTGACTGTTGAGGGGCTAATTATTATCCAAAACTGATATTCTGAAATCTAGACATCTCTGTAACCTTCAAGCTAATTTTTCATATTGGCTTTTTAAAAAAACTATTTTAAAAGGAACATGTAGCATAGTCAAATCAACAATGACATTGCAGATACCTCATTTGTTTTTGCTTTTGAATTTTTTTTTGTTGAATCTAATATGACATTTTACACATTAGACTTTTTAAAAAAGACTTCAATTTTTTCATTTGTTTGTTTTTGTGACCATTTCAATTAAATTCATTATTACTCCACTCATTCCCATCTCCTTGAGCTGATCTATTCGTTATATCAAAATATTTCCATTTGAATTAGCATGTATTTTCTTTTTAAAACAATATATCCTAAGAGTCTTGTGGGCTACAGAATCTCTTTATCTGACCAGTGAAATTTGATCGTTTGTGTCGGAAGCATCAAAATTAAATAAAGGCTTACTATATGACATAAAATTTAAAATATCCCATGCAAGATTAAAACATGTACAAATTAAATGGATCTTGCTCAGAAACTGGCAACATTAATTGTGTTCTGTCACAATGCCATGATGAGATCTTCAAGTGTACACTGATTGGGACAAAAGGGCAGGTATACATATCTGTTGTTGTCTGCATGTCACTGTGTCACATGTCACCAGTGATGTAAACAGGAGACATTGACTGACACATGCACTCACATTTCATTCATTCATTCCTCTGATCTGGAAAAAGATGTATTGATCAAAACCTCCAAAACTGTTGTGGTCTGCCAGCAGCCTGCAGAGCTGGCAATGGAGTCAGACAGCGATGAGGCTGAAGTGGGGCCAGGGCCATCAGGGAGTGAGGTGCAGACTCCAAAGCCTCCAGAGACTGATAGCAGTGAGGCAGGGAACAGGAGGAGCCTGTTCCTAATGCACGCATGAGAAGAGCTGCTAGAAGGCAAGAGCAGCCCAAACAAAGAGGATGACTCAGGAGTAGGGCCAAGAGATGATTGGCCCCTCCCATAAGGCTTTAAACAGACCAGCAATGGCATTTGGGCTTTGCCGGAAAACAATGTTGGTAGCTTTGTCATCTTCTTCATCTACGCCTTGCATTTATTTTTGTATCTGTGACTTCTGAACATTTGCCAAGAAAGGTGTTTGGCAGTTTGCCTAATTGGACCAAGGTTTGTGAGAGGACTGAGGAATTTGCTTTAATTTAGTTGAACTATGCTGGGAATGAAGTAATTCTCAGCTGTTTGTTTGTTTTTTCACTGACTGAGTTTCCTACTACCTACTTGTACATTCATCTTTCCATTCTTCCCTTTCTCTCCCCCAAATACCAATTATAGCTATAGCACTTAAAGTCAGGGTTCTGACAGATGCCCTAATTAAATCATGAGCCTCAAGCTGAGCTTCAAAAGAAATCCAGTCATTTATTAGCAGCTTCATGTCGGCACGTTCCAAGTGAAGTCAACTCTGAACCCACGTAATTTACAACCCAATCTTGACCCTGTTTCTCCTCTCCCCCCAGGGTGTGTCATCAGTCACATTCGCCAACGGAGCAATTTTGTGGGTTGTAGAGATTACTCCCCTCCGGCTGCTGTGGGTAACCCTGGGAGACAGCCTTGAGAGAGATATGCCTAGAGTGTGCTTTTGTTTTTGGCTTCCATGCTGCTTTGCCATTTTCCTATCCCCCTTGCCTATGGCAACTCGAGGGCAGATCAGGGATGCTTTGCAAGTTGACACTTAGACTTATATACCATTTCAGAGTGATTTACAGCCCTCCCTAAGCAATTTACAGAGTCAGCATACTGTTCCCAACAATCTGGGTCCTCACTTTACTGACCTTGGAAGGATGGAAGGCTGAGTCCACCTTGAGCTAATGAGGATTGATGTTGTGGCTCCCGTCCCCGAACCTGGCCCCATGCCCGAAAGTGCCTTGGAGCCGGGCCTGCTGTCAGAAAGTGATTCGGAGCCAGGCCTGCTGCCAGAAAATGACTTGGACAGTGAGGGGGAAGGGCCGTCAAGACTTACCTCAGAAGCACCGGCCTCCCTGGATCAGCTCCAGGAGCTAGAAGCAGGCCAAGTGAAAGAGATAACGAGGCCTCCTTCCCCTGAATCTTCCCCCCACCCCACGGCCACGCCTGCAGACCCAGCGGACAGCAATCAGGCTTGGCTCAATCCCAGGTTTCGTAGGCAGGAGAGAAGGGAACAACAGAAGCAGGGGAGGGGCAGGCCTAGGAAGTGCTGAGTCATGGAGCCACACCCCACAGGATATAAAAGGCAGCAAGAGCTGGTGTGTCTCTTTGTATCAGGCAAATCTATGGATTGACTAGAGCTGAAGGTTGTGACTCACCAGTGTCTTGGCAGCTAACGAGGGCTCTTGGCAGACGCTGGCTCTTTTGCTGCCAGAGCTGATAAGAGCCAGCTAATTAAGCCATTTTTGGATGGAGGCGAGGAGGACATAACATAACATAACATAACATCAGAGTTGGAAGGGACCTTGGAGGCCTTCTAGTCCAACCCCCTGCCCAGGCAGGAAACCCTACACCATCTCAGTCAGATGGCTATCCAACATTTTCTTAAAAATTTCCAGTGTTGGAGCATTCACAACTTCTGAAGGCAAGTTGTTCCACTTATTAATTGTTCTAACTGTCAGGAAATTTCTCCTTAGTTCTAAGTTGCTTCTTTCTTTGACCAGTTTCCACCCATTGCTTCTTGTTCTACCCTCAGGTGCTTTGGTGAACAGCCTGACTCCCTCTTCTTTGTGGCAGCCCCCAAGATATTGGAACACAGCTATCATGTCTCCCCTAGTCCTTCTTTTTGTTAAACTAGACATACCCAGTTCCTGCAACCGTTCTTCATATGTTTTATCCTCCAGTCCCCTAATCATCTTTGTTGCTCTTCTCTGCACTCTTTCTAGAGTCTCAACATCTTTTTTACATCGTGGCGACCAAAACTGGATGCAATATTCCAAGTGTGGCCTTACCAAGGCATTATAAAGTGGCACTAACACTTCACGTGATCTTGATTCTATCCCTCTGTTTATGCAGCCCAGAACTGTGTTGGCTTTTTTAACAGCTGCTGCACACTGCTGGCTCATATCTAACAATTGAAGTCTTCTAACTGAGCTGAATTAGCCTGCAATACTGCATTCTAACCACTGTGCCACCACGGCTCCTATTATTTCAGATTTAACTTGCTTGTAGTGCAGCTAGCACAGTGTTAATATTTGCACTGTGGTGGACTTCCAGAAAAATCAGTATTTGAGCTTCATGAGTAGGTTCTCAATACATACAGTATAAAACAAATAAGAACCATCTGCTTCATTGTGGGTCCATTAAAAAAATATCTTCAATTACCCAATTTCTTCTGGGTTTAAATTTTATCCAAAATCCGAACACAGCTATAGCACACATGTGTTTGCAAACTTACTACTGTTGTTAGAATGCTGTGATTGGCTGCTGATTATTTTTTTAAAAAACTGGTTGCAAATCATAATATGAGCCGGCTATAAGAAGAAATTGAAGTAGCAATCAGTGCTCCATAATAATTCAATTAAAAGATTTTGGCTAACATGTGCTAATTTAATTGAGAGTTCTGCTGAAGAAACACTGAATTGTGTGATTGGAATTAACTGTGCAAATAAAATGTAGCTGCACCTATGTGCTGATCATCAAAAAAAGGGTTAATGAAAATTGAAAACCCATCACAACTCCTCTTCTTTCTGCTTCCGAGATTTACTACATTTATTCTGGCATCCATAAAACTAGACATTTTTTTTTTGAACAGAAGAAAGTAAGATTAAAGAAGCAGAATTCTGCACCTTATTTCAAACACTGTACTTGAACAGTTTCTGTCTGTAATATGTGAGCAATGAACTTTAGAGCTAATTAGGTTTCAAAATAAACTGCCTTTCACGTTTAACAATTGTGTCATCCTATAGCTTCCGAATACCCTTTGCTTTCTGGCCTTGTAAAGGTCACGTCTGACCTTTGGTGATACTATAAATTACAACATTCTGAAGAAGACGGAAGGGTACAGCAGACGGTACTTCATACAATCTCCTCGGCTTTGCATAGTTTCCAGACGATGATCCCAACAAACATAAAACAGTCTTTAGATGGCGAAGTAAGTTGTTTTATGGTAGACTCAGTGAAACTTCCTAAATGGTAGACTATATTTCAGCTAGATTGAGTGAGCAAATAAATAAATTTATTCTATTTCACTACTGGAACAAAACAGTTCCTACAGAAGTGCTCTGAATGTTCTATTGGGAAATGCTTTGTCTTAGCATCTGCATATTGAGCAGTTTACAGCAAGATGAATTATCTTTGCAAAGTTAAAGCAAATTACAAAGGACAGAAAAGGTAATTGGAGCCTATCAACAACTTGTACGCAGATAGTTGGCCGAAGGAACATTTTAATTACAGGTAGTCCTCGATTCCTATTCATACAAGCATTTATATTCTTCAGGGTACACAAGAACAAAATTGAATTAAAAAATGGAGGAAGGAGACCGTTGAGCAAAGAACAACATTAAAGGAGGATATGGCTGAAGGATCTGACCTCCCTTATACTACTTGGAGGACTTTGAGTAGGTTGAGAGTTGGAGTGTAAAACCAATATACTCAAGTGGAGGCATTTAGTGGATAACAACACACTGTGTGAATGTGGAGGGACACAGAGCCCGGCCCATCTGTTGGTATGTCAGCTACTACCAGGGGTGATATTCAAAAATTTTAGCAACCAGCTCTCTGCCTGGTTGCTTGGTGGGCGTGGCCATGGTGGGTGTGGCTTACTTGTCCTCCTGCACCACGGTAGGGGGTGTTTTTGCCCTCCCCAAGCTCAGGAGGCTTTTCTTGAGCTTCCAGGAGGGCAAAAACAGCTCCCCCAGGTTTCGGAGGCCCTCTAGAGGCCGGAAATGGCCCCATTTCCAAACTTCCGGAACTTCCAGGAAGCCCGTTTTTCATCGTCCAAGAGCCTCCGTGCGGGCCCTGCACTTAGCTGGCATTCAAAATGGGCCACGTGGAGATTCCTGGGAGGGGCAGGGTGGGCGGTGCCAGCCAGTCCTTGCAACTTCCGGTTCTGCGAACCAGATATAAAATTAGCGTCCAGTTCATCCGAACCAGTCCAAACCACTGAATCCCATCCCTGGTTACTACCAGAAACATGTATTAATAATGTCTTATTTTTGGCCAATGACAAAGCCAAGAAGGTGACTTCATTCTGGTAGATTAAAGTTTGATCTAGACACAGAAAAAGAAGCAGACAGGTAGTCCTCAACTTAACCACAATTGACCCCAAAGTTTCTATTGCCTAGCAAGAAAGCTATTAAGTGAGTTACACTCCATTTTATGACCTTTCGTACCACAGTTGTTAAGTGAATCACGTCAGTTGTTAAGTCAGCAACATGGTTGTTAAGTGAATCTTGACTTTGCTTGGGAGAAAGTTACAAAAAGTGATCCTATGACCTTGGGACACTGCAACTGTCATTAGTACATGTCAGTTGCCAAACGTCTGCATTTTGATCACATGACCATGGAAAATGCTGCAATGGTCGTAAGTGTGAAAAATGGTCATAAGCACTTTTTTCAGTGCTGTCGTAACTTCAAACAATCACTAAACAAATGGTTGTAAATTGAGGATTACCTGTATTCCTCCTTTCTTTCCAAAGCTCTGGTTTGGGTGAGATGTAGTGGTTGACCCAACTCCCTGACTGGGCTTCCAGGGATGAGAAAATGAGAAAATTCTAGGTGAAGTTTGACCAATCAAAATAAAGAAGAAGAATGACTCTCGTGGATCCAGACATATTACTTCTCTTGATGTAATCTAGGATTGCATTTGATTTTTTTTCCAGCTTCATTGTCCTGTTGGCTCATGTTCAGCTGTGATCCACTAAAATACTTTCGGCATGTCCAGTTGTCCAGTATGATCTTCCCTGTTTTATATTCATGCCTTTGTTTTATTTATTTTTTATTACCCAAATATATAACTTTTCATTTGAAATTCATCTTACTAGTTTCTGTCCATTGTTTCATGTTGTCAGGACCTTCCTGAATGTTGATAGTGTCCTTATTTGCTATTTCCCACGCTATGATCTGTGTTTAGCTTAACTCAGTCAAAAGTTGTCTATGCATCCCCAATAGGATCCTTAGCTGACCTCCAATGATTTTCTTATTGGGCAATGCCCCATTGTGCTTCCAGAATCTAGCTTTTCAGAAGTTACCAACAAATAACTTCAGAAGATTTCTGCTCATGACATCCTACCTAGGACTACTCTTTTTGAAACTGGCTGTCCTGTCCTGTCCTGTCCTGTCTACATAGCCATTCAGATATTGGATTTATTGAAATATTCTTTGCTTGAACAATATGGCCTATAGGATTTTAAACCAAACCTGATCCATTTCTGTAACACAGGATTACTTTATAGGGAAGTGTAGCTCATCCCCAGTCCAATTTCACATGGCCAGGTCAATGGGACTGTCTGTTCAAGTAGGTTTTGACTGTGAATTTTGAAAATTCTGATATTTTCCCAATGGATTCAGAAAAAAAACCATGTGCCCCAAAGCTCCCTAAATCATTAAATTGACTTGTATGTGTTTGATGGGTTTGGTTTGGTTTGACAATCCACCCAGAAAGTCAATTCCATTCCGAGATTGGATCAAATGAGATTAAAACCAAATCTCCAAATCAAAATTCTTCTGAGACATGTTTTCTCAACTTTATGGTTCTATGTTTTAGAAGCCCGATTTTCTCAGCCCTTCTGTTGAGATGGCATTGGCGATTTTTTCCATGTGGAGTATCTGTTGTCCCACTAAACTATGGATCTTCCCTTCCTATATCTAGAGAGAGAGATACTTACTTGTCTAGAACAACTCGCTGTGGCCAACTCGCTATGGCCAACTTGCGGCAAGACAATTTGCCATGGGACAAGAGTTACACTATTATCAAATAAATGGTAGAATAGAATCATTAAAAAAAGGATGCCAAAGGAGGGACAAAATGAAAGAATGACAAAAAATTAAAATATTTTTAAAATTGTTTTAAATAAATAAATTGAATTGTTGAATTGTCCCACAGTGAGTTGTCGCATGGTAAGTTGACTGTGATGAGTTTTCCAATTCCAAACTTACTTGGGCTGCACAGATGAAGATAGAAAGCATTGTTTCAATCTGTGCATATGGGTCACAGTATCTTCTCCTATAGCTTGTATAAGGATGCTTTCTTAAAATGAAGAAAAAGAACTGATTTATTTTCATCTAAAACATAAGGTAGAGGTTTCATTAATGCATCCAGTTCTTCTTCAAGCAGACAGACCCTTCAGATGCTGAGTTAGAAAATCACATACCTTCCTCATCTGAATGACAGAGAGGAATGGCTGCCTCTTGAAGTCATTTATTTATTTTTATAAGTGGCTTCTTTTCTTTGCCTTTTTTCTGTAATCAAGAATTACATTCTAAGTAACTGATTTTCTGAAGCATGAAATGGATATATAAATACAATGCTGTGACCTGTAACATCCAATTTCAGACTCCTTTGTTGAGCGACATCTATCTGACAGAAAACTAAAGATTCTGTCTTTTTGGACAGCCAGATGTAAATTTTTGAAAAGCATTAAGCATGTCAGGGGAATTTTAAAACCTTACCTTTCCTGGGTTTAAAAGATACCAACTATTTTTTAGCCCTCTGAAATGCATATATAATTATGCTCTCCACCTTCTGTCCCCACCACTTTCTACCTTGATATTTATTACTGTAACCAAGCCTAAAAATACGATTCATAGACTACTTAGTGTACAGCATTGTCGGTGTTTATTTGAACATTTCAACAGGATTTACTCTTATACCCAACTGTATAAAATTATAGGCTGGCAACAGAATCCATGAAGCTTTCATAAGCGTGTGCAATAATAAATACAATAATAAAATAATTTGCCCATCCCTACTTGAAAGAATCCTGGCAAATAGATGGGGAAGAAATGGTGGTAGTGACAGATTTTATTTTCCTGGGCTTCAAGATCACCGCAGAGGGGGACTGCAGCCAAGAAATTAAAAGACACTTGCTCCTGGGGAGGAAAGCTATGGCAAATCTAGACAGCATTCTAAAAAGCAGAGACATCACCCTGCCAACAAAAGTAGGTATAGTCCAGTGGTGGGTTTCAAAATGTTTTACTACCGGTTCTTGTGGGTGTGGCTTGGTGGGTGTGGCATGGCTTGGTGGGTGTGGCTTGGTGGGCATGGCAGGGAAGTATACTGTAAAATCTCCATTTCCACCCCACTCTAGGTAAGGATACTGTAAAATCTCCATTTCCTCCCCACTCCAGATGAAGGTTACGGCAAAATCCCCATTTCCTCCCGATCAGCTGGGACTCAGGAGGCAGAGTTCTGACGGGGCCAGTCAGAATTTTTTACTACCGGTTCTCCGAACTACTCAAAATTTCTGCTACTGGTTCTCCAGAACTGGTCAGAACCTGCTGAAACCAACTTCTGGTATAGTCAAGGCTATGGTTTTCCCAGTTGCAATGTATGGCTGTGAAAGTTGGACAATAAGAAAGGCTGAGTGCCAAAGAATTGAGGCCTTTGAACTATGGTGTTGGAGAAGACTCCTGCAAGTCCCTTGGACTGCAAGGCGATCAAACAAGTCAGTCCTAGAGGAGATCAGCCCTAACTGCTCTTTAGAAGGCCAGATCCTGAAGATGAAACTGAAATACTTTGGCCACCTAATGAAAAAGAAGGACTCACTGGAGAAGAGCCTAATGCTGGGAAAGATTGAGGGCAAAAGAAGAA
Organism: Ahaetulla prasina; assembly: GCF_028640845.1. NCBI lineage: Eukaryota > Metazoa > Chordata > Lepidosauria > Squamata > Colubridae > Ahaetulla > Ahaetulla prasina. The sequence continues at coordinate 286,598,806 of NC_080540.1, read as the reverse complement.
GGTGACAGCAGAGAACGAGGTGGCTGGATGGAGTCACTGAAGCAGTCGGTGTGAGCTTAAATGGACTCCAAAGGATGGTAGAGGACAGGAAGGCTTGGAGGAATGTTGTCCATGGGTCAACACGACTTTGCAACTAACAACTACAACAACTTGAAAGAAAGGTCCGTAGAATTCAATGGCTTTTGTTCCCTGGTAAATGTGTACAGCAGGAGTGGGTGTTCCAATATCTAAAGGGTTGCCACAAAGAAAATGGGGTGTAAGGCCCGGCCTCTCCCCCTTATTCAAGAAAGTAAAAACTCTTGAAACCTGACATTTCAAAAGGAACCTTTTATTGAATAGAGGTGATAGCAGGGCAAAAGAGAAAGCAGGCTCTGAGGGCCCTCAGGCCGTGCAGTTAGAATAAAGGAATTAGAAACCCCTCCCAACAGTCCGATGTGGATTCAGCCAATCCACAGGTGCGAAGATGTTATTGTACTGGCTGAGAAAATGATAAGGAAACTTTCTCAGGGTCATCCTTCCGCTGGCTCTCAAACGATGGAATCCACATGGCCCTCCCTCCCCTTACATTCCCCAAGAGGTAAGAAAATGCCAGGTCGCTTAGGCACCAAGCTAAAAGGTATAAATCAGTAAATTACAGGATTCAGGATATATTGGGGAGAGAAGATTGTAAAGTATGAATGCAATAGTAAATAGTAAATGCAGGGGGGTCCCCCTCTTCCCCCTTGAGAAATGGCAGATTCACGGATCTGACATTGGGTCAACGTACCCTGTTTCCCCCAAAATAAGACATCCCCTGATAATAAGCCCAATAGGGCTTTGGAGCGCATGGCAATAAGGCTAAGCGCTAATTTCAGGGTTCAAAAAAAATATAAGACAGGGTCTTATTTTAGGGGAAACACGGTATTCTCCAAAGCATCTGAGGGCAGGACAAGAAGCAATAGATGGAAACTAATCAAGGAGAGAACCAACATAGAACCAAGGAGAAATTTTCAATCCATGGAATGGATTGCCTCCAGAAGTTGGGGGTGCTCACTGGAGGTTTTTAAGAAGAGATTGGACAACCATTTCTTTGAAGTGGTATAGGGTTTCCTGCTTGAGCAAGGGGTTGGACTAGAAGACCTCCAATGTCCTTTCCAACTCTGTTATTCTGAGTTAATTTTAGATAGGATGCTCATATTTGGCATCTGGAAGGCCATTGATGGGACAGTGATTTCGTATTTTCAGAATTTCTGCTCTCTTCTAGATTTACTGTTTGATTGCCATCTCCTAAGGCAGGGGTGAAATCCAGCAGGTTCTGACAGGTTCTGGAGAACCAGTAGCAGAAGTTTTGAGTAGTTCAGGGAACCAGAAAATACTACCTCTGGCTGGCCCCAGAATGGGGTGGGAATGGAGATTTTGCAGTATTCTCCCCCTGCCACGCCCACCAAGCCACGTGCACCAAGCCACGCCCACAAAACCAATAGTAAAAAAAAAAAGGATTTTACCACTGTCCTAAGGAGTTGGTGGGATATTAGGAAGGGGTTTTTTTATGTGTTACTTCCTACACCATGGGCATCCTTTTATAGATCTGCATTCCTACCCTCAAAACGACGCTATAGAGCACTGCACACCAGAACAACTAGACACAAGAACAGTTTTTTCCTGAAGGCCATCACTCTGCTAAACAAATAATTCCCTCAACACTGTCAAACTATTTACTAAATCTGCACTACTATTAATCTTCTCATCGTTCCCATCACCAATCTCTTTCCACTTATGACTGTATGACTGTAACTTTGTTGCTGGTAATCCTTATGATTTATATTGATATATTTGACCATCATTTGTGTTGTAAATGTTGTACCTTGATGAAGATATCTTTTCTTTTATGTACACTGAGAGCATATGCACCAAGACAAATTCCTTGTGTGTCCAATCAGACTTGGCCAATAAAAAATTCTATTCTATTCTATTCTATTCTATTCTATTCTATTCTATTCTATTCTATTCTATTCTATTCTATTCTACAGTCAGCTTTCCAAATTACATTTTGTTATTACCATTCTTGATTTTTTTTTTTATCATCACCGCTCACTTACCTGCTCACTGGTACTGGTAGTCCTCGACTTACAAGCACAACTCAGCCCAAAATTTCCATTGCTAAGTGAGGCAGTTGCATCTCACTTTACAACCATTTTGCCATGGTTAAGCGAATCACTGCAGTGGTTAAATGAATCATGTGGTCCTTAACCGAATCTGGCTTCCCCCATAGACTTTGCTTGTCGGAAGCCATCTGAGGTTACCAATGATGATCATGTGTGTTATGTTCTGGGCAAAGAATGGAGGTGAGGTCAGAGTTATCTCTAACCGCTCTTTATTTATTACTGCCTGTTAAGGCAACTAAAAAACTCCCTAGCTGACAAAGTTCCTTTTATAGGGAACTAATTAGCCAACAACCAATCAGGAGAGAGTATTTCCCCACTCCCACAGATAACCAGGATAAAACCTTCAACTAGCAATTGTCTCCAATACATAACAATGTGACCTTGAGACAGTACAAGTGTTATAAATATATGCCAGTTGTCATGTGCCTGAATTTTGAACGGTTGACCAAGGGGTCGCTACAATGGTCAGAAGCAGGAAAAACGTCCATAGATCACTTTTTTCAGTGCCGTTGTAACTTCAAATGGTCACTAAATGAATGGTCATAAGTGGAGGACCACCTGTACCGTATTTGTGCGGGGTTTTTTTCTTTAGAAGTCTTAACCAAATTATAATCAGAGATGGAATTCTTGTGGTCCTTCAAATGTTGCTCAAAACCGCATCAATCAAATGTTCCAGCCAACCTGATCAATGGTGAACGATTTGAAAATTGCAATTTGAGAATATCTGGAGGCCACCCGCTCTCATGTAGTAAGAATTTTTCTCTCATCTCATGATTGCTAAGTTGGTTTACGCAGGGAGTCTTCGTTGCTGACTGAGGAATAATGCAAAAAGAAAGCCCAGGTCCAAAACGAAAATTTAAACCTTCTCATTTACTGAACTACAAATTGGGTGTTTCAAAGAATGCTAGCATTTTAGCTGAAAGATCTTGTAGAAATTCCCCAAGGAAGACCAAACCTTTAATTTGAATAAAAGAAATTACATACTTGATAAACAAGGTCTGAATTTTAATGGAAACAATTTCTTTACCACAAGAGTTTGGAGAGCTTTGAAAACATAGCAGCTCAATATTTATCTATCTATCTATCTATCTATCTATCTATCTATCTATCTATCTATCTATCTATCTATCTATCATCTTTCTATCAATCAATCAATCAATCAATCTATCTATCTATCTATCATCTATCTATTTATCTATCTATCTATCTATCAACAAGAACAAGGAAACAAGTAACAATATAGATATGGACACATGAAAAAAAATTGGCACAAAAAAAGGATATAAATAAGCAAAGCAGCCATAAATACATAGAATGATTACATATAATTGGGAACAGTAGGATAGGGACGGTAGGCACGCTGGTGCGCTTGTGCACGCCTCCTTAGGGACCTCTTAAGGAACATGAAAGGTCCACGGTAGACAGTTTAAGGTGAAAGGTATGGGGATTAGAGAGACTAATAACAGGATCAGGTAGAGTGTTCCAGACATTTACTACTCTATTGCAGAAGTCATATTTCCTCTAATTAAGATTAGAACGAATTACATTGAGTTTAAATCAATTGATAGCCCTTGTGTTATTATGGTTGAAATTAAAGTACTTAATACTTAATATTAAGTAATATTAAGTATTAATATTAATGCTTAATAATAATATTAATATTATTCTTAACAGGGGAACATATGCTTTGAATACAGAAGATGGCTGCTTCTGACCATTGTAGTGACCCCTTGGTCATCTGTTCAAAATTTGGGCACATGGCAACTGGCATGTTGAAGGAATGGGCAAAAGTACACTTATTTAAGAGACATATTCTGAAGTTCATAGTACATCAGAAAGCATATCTAAGCCAGGGGTGTCAAAATCAAGGCCTGTGGGCCAGAAATACCAAAGGATTGGCCCATGGTGCCTCTATTAGCCAAAATGAGCCTTGTTTTTGGCCAGCAGAGTGCTGCTGGAGGACAGGGAGACTGAAAATGGGCCATGGGGGGTGGGGCTTGCTGGGCCTCCGCATGGCCCATTTTTGGCTGGCTGAGTGCTGCAAGAGGCCCGGGAGGCTGAAAACGGTGCACGCAGGGGCCTTGTGAGGCCCATTTTCAGCCAGCAGAGTGCGGCAGGAGGTCATGGAGGCAGAAAATGAGGTGGGTGCTGGACATGTGCAGTCCCCCGGTGCTTGTTTTGGCCAGCAGGGTGCTGCAGGAGGTGTCCGTCCCATCTCCTCTCCGCAACACTCCCCCTGCTGGCCCGCAGAGAACTAAAATGATCCAGACCTCAAAGGAATCCAGTTTGACACCCCTGATCTAGGCTGTGTCCTCATATGACTAGTTCTTTATGTGTTCTTCATGAGGGAATTATCTGCCGGATTATTCATTAATTTGCCAGATTAAAATCTATATTCTAAATCTGAGTAGTATAAATCCAGGAAACCACCCTGAAGTTTTCAGTATAAAGGTATGGGCTAGTGAAACTATAATGCTTCAGCTAATATTATGTGCCAACAAGTCCAAATATGATGGTCAAGAATAAGGGTTGCTGGGAATTGTAGTTCAGCATAGTGCCCCACTTCTGATTCAAACAATTTAAAAGCTTATGCCAGTTCAAGGAACTATCTGGAAACTAGACCAACATCTCAGATGGCAAAGGAAAAAAAACACCGTTATTCGTGTGTTTTGTAGACTTCTGACAAACACTTAATTACTTTAATGCTTATTTTAATTACCTGTTTAAAAATAATAAACGCAGAGTCATGCTTTTGTTAATTGAAATGTAAATTTCAAGTAGTATATCACTTACATGCAATATATATTATAATTGAGTGCCTTCAGAAGTCACACCAAGGTGCCAAATAATAATTTTTAGCACAAGGTCATTAGCAAAAAGGCTGGAACTTGCAGCTTTATTATCATTTTTTTAACACGGACTTTCAGGACTGGCTGTAATACAGAACTAATTATTTAGCTTGCCATACTTATGTTTAATTCAGTTAGCAGTGAGGGAAAATATGGTTTTAGGAAAGTATACTGTGACTATTGAGAAACTGGCGGTACTAATGAAATTAGTGCAAACTCACTGTGATGTTTTACATCCACAGTAAAATTGCCATTGCTTTTTAGGTTCAGCCTGAACAAACCATCAAATTCTTTTGGTTATATCTCATTCAGGAAGATTCTCTCTCCCTCTCTCTCTCTCTCTCTCCTGCTCCCTCTCTCCCTCCCTCCCTCCCTCCCTCCCTTCCTCCCTTTCTCTCTCTCTCTCTATCCTTCCACTGGTGCAAAATCTTCTCCAGACGGTTTCCAGTTCAGAAACAGGTGGTCTGATTTCACAGATCGATTCCCTCCTCCATGAATATATTGCCTCTATCTCACAAAACACAACTTGTTGTTGGTTGGGGAAGAACAGAAATCGCATATGGTCAAGCAACTATTCTCTACTTTAGCCGACCCCTTATCTACATCCTGGAATATTTCCAAAGAAAATTCTGATCTGCAGTCCCCCCCCCCCGCTTCACCCCATGCCATTTTCATAAAAATATTGGGGCATATCCATTCTATAGGGGGGATGGCAACAGAAGCTGCGGCTTTGCATTGCGCTATTTCCCATTTACTTACTAGTGAAATAATCTTTAAAAAGAAAAATCTGGTGAAGAAGAGAGTCTTTTTTTGGCAGGTACCAAAGAAGACATCTGTGAGATATCTAGTTTTACTGGGTACCACCTTCTGAGATTCCCCAAGCTAAGGCAATTGTTTTCTTATTTAAATGTGTTTATCTAGAAGTTGCCTGATGGATGAATATTGTTCTCCGTTGAAAAGCTATTTCTGGAAAGTGGTTCCTTAGGCGCATCAGGCCTGATCTTTAGGTACTAATCAGGTAACAGCACATTCTTGGAAATTGGGCCCGAGAGATGGCACATCGCAGCTGCACACAAACTGGCAGAGTAATGAAGCAGCTGTAGACTAGTAAAATGTCAGGTGGAAAATGCTGGTGAGACATTCCGTTTGCTAGAGGGACAGGAAATAGTAATGCATTAATGAACAACATCTGCCTGCCAACAAGTGAACTAAATTAGCAAAACAGAAGGCTGCAGAGAAACTTGTGATCTTCTGCCTATCCAGCTAAACAGAGGCAGGAGAACGGTGAGGAAGATCCAGAAATGTGGCAAAGTCCTCCTGGGATTCTTCCGGTTTGGAAAGTAGGTGGTGGACTCTATTATTAAATGTTCCCCATTTATTTATTTATTTATTTAGCGTAGGGCATACATTGTTGGGGTAATGTTCATGTGCTAGACACAATGAAGTCAGTGGTGAAATCTAAAAAAAATTTCCTATGGGTTCTGTGGGCGTGGCTTGGTGGGGTCATGTGGGGTGTGGTGATGTAGTCATGTGACTGGGGGTCAAAAGACAGAAACTCACTTTAACAATGTCCTGCTGGAGCAGGGTGTTGGACTAGATGACCTTTAGGTTCCTTCCAACCCTGGATTGCTGCACTCTTTCAAGGTATTCTCTGAAGCTGCATCTAGTGCCAGGTTTGTGGTCCTTCCTTCTCTTCTTTTTCCCTCCCTCTCTCCCTCCCTTTCTTTTTCACCAATCTCTTTCCATTTATGACTGTATGACTATAACTTGTTGCTGGCAATCCTTATGATTTATATTGATATATTGACCATCAATTGTGTTGTAAATGTTGTACCTTGATGAACGTATCTTTTCTTTTATGTACACTGAGAGCATATGCACCAAGACAAATTCCTTGTGTGTCCAATCACACTTGGCCAATAAAAATTCTATTCTATTCTTTTCTATTCTTTTCTTTTCTTTTCTTTTCTTTTCTTTTCTTTTCTTTTCTTTTCTTTTCTTTTCTTTTCTTTCTTTCTTTCTTTCTTTCTTTCTTTCTTTCTTTCTTTCTTTCTTTCTTTCTTTCTTTCTTTCTTTCTTTCTTTCTTTCACAGCACCCCCCCACCCCTGAAAATAAAATATAGGTCTACTAGAAAGGAAGTAGCCATGATGTCATTGCAATCTGCTCTTTGATTCTGAACCTGATGCAAATTAAAATCTAAACTGGAACTGTTGGTATTTAACACCAGACAAGCTATCTAAGATATATAAAGGCATATCAAATGAATTTTGGAAGTGTAAAAATAAAAAAGGGACTTTTTTATCATCTATGGTGGATACGTGATAAAGCCAAAATAAATAAATAAATCGGAGTTTGATTCACACTCTAATACAGAAAATCCTGAAAATAGAGATAGAAATGAAACCAGAATTTTTCCTTTTGGAACTAATGAAAAAAGAACTGGAGAAAAAAATTGGAACCTTGTTACTATATATGTTGATAGCAGCAAGACTATTGTATGCGCAAAAATGGGAAGACACTTTAATACCTACCATGGAAGAATGGTTGCAGAAGTTGATGGAGTTGGCTGAAAGGGCAACACTGACTACTCTGATTAAAGAAAAGAACATAAGGACTTTTGTCTCCACAAGGAAACCGCTCCTGAACTTCGTGCTTGAAATGGAAAAGAATGTAACTTTGACTTTGGGTTTTACAGATTAGGTTGACAGATCTGTATAGAAATGACTTGTTCATATTATCAAGGAAAAACAAAAAGCTGTGATTTGATGCTAATGCCTTATTCTACTGCACCTGAGAGAGTCAGAAGTCAATGCTTCTTTTTCTTTTCTTTTCCCTACCTTTCCTCACTTCTCTTTCCCCTTTCCCCTCCCCCCACCGCTGCTCTTTTATTTACTTTTGTATTTTGCATTTTATAATATTTTATAACTTAATAAAAATGTGGTGTTTTTTTTTAAACTGGAACTGCTGGGGAAATACTCCAAGGGACAAAATTCTTCCTAAGTGGTGAATTTGTTCCTTTATTCTGTCAGGATATGGATTAAAAGACTCTAAAACTTTCTTTAAAATCTGCAGAGTTTTGGTCAGACACACAAGGGCACATCCAACAAGCTTATTGTCAAGCTACAGCTAGTGAAGAGTGCAGCAGTGTAGTCAGTTTTGGGGGCCTCGAGAACGGCCACTGTAACATCACTGCTTTGCTAGCTGCACTGGTTACCTCAGTCTGCTTCCATTTGCAATTCAAGATGGTGGCGATCACCTTTAAAGCCCTTCATGGTATGGGCCCAGGTTATTTGAGGGACTGTCTCACCCCACTGAGATTGGCCTCTATCACTTATGTCTGCAGCAGAGGTGCTATTGAACTGGTTGAGACCGGTTCAGGCGAACTGGTAGTGGCAATTTGACCTGGTTCGCCCAGGCAAGTCCCTCCGGCGCAGTGGCAGAAGGCAATGGAGTGTGTGTGCATGGTCGGCACATAGAACAGGGCGGTGATGGCGACAGCACGTTCAAGAAGAGGAGCGAAGCCGGAGGTTGGTAATTTTCTTTGCAAGAAGCCTACACTACCGTCTCTTTTTCCTCCCTCTCTCCTCCCTTTCTTTTCACCAATCTCTTTCCATTTATGACTGTATGATTATAACTTGTTGCTGGCAATCCTTATGATTTATATTGATATATTGACCATCAATTGTGTTGTAAATGTTGTACCTTGATGAACGTATCTTTTCTTTTATGTACACTGAGAGCCTATGCACCAAAGACAAATTCCTTGTGTGTCCAATCATACTTGGCCAATAAAAAATTATATTCTATTCTTTTCTTTTCTTTTCTTTTCTTTTCTTTTCTTTTCTTTTCTTTTCTTTTCTTTTCTTTTCTTTTCTATTCTTTTCTTTTCTTTTCTTTTCTTTTCTTTCTCCCTCCCTCCTTCTTTTCTTTTCTTTTCTTTTCTTTTCTTTTCTTTTCTTTTCTTTTCTTTTCTTTTCTTTTCTTTTCTTTTCTTTCACAGCACCCCCCACCCCTGAAAATAAAATATAGGTCTACTAGAAAGGAAGTAGCCATGATGTCATTGCAATCTGCTCTTTGATTCTGAACCTGATGCAAATTAAAATCTAAACTGGAACTGTTGGTATTTAACACCAGACAAGCTATCTAAGATATATAAAGGCATATCAAATGAATTTTGGAAGTGTAAAAATAAAAAAGGGACTTTTTTATCATCTATGGTGGATACGTGATAAAGCCAAAATAAATAAATAAATCGGAGTTTGATTCACACTCTAATACAGAAAATCCTGAAAATGGAGATAGAAATGAAACCAGAATTTTTCCTTTTGGAACTAATGAAAAAAGAACTGGAGAAAAAAATTGGAACCTTGTTACTATATATGTTGATAGCAGCAAGACTATTGTATGCGCAAAAATGGGAAGACACTTTAATGCCTACCATGGAAGAATGGTTGCAGAAGTTGATGGAGTTGGCTGAAAGGGCAACACTGACTACTCTGATTATAGAAAAGAACATAAGGACTTTTGTCTCCACAAGGAAACCGCTCCTGAACTTCATGCTTGAAATGGAAAAGAATGTAACTTTGACTTTGGGTTTTACAGATTAGGTTGACAGATCTGTATAGAAATGACTTGTTCATATTATTAAGGAAAAACAAAAAGCTGTGATTTGATGCTAATGCCTTATTCTACTGCACCTAAGAGAGTCAGAAGTCAATGCTTCTTTTTCTTTTCTTTTCCCTACCTTTCCTCACTTCTCTTTCCCCTTTCCCCTCCCCCCACCGCTGCTCTTTTATTTACTTTTGTATTTTGCATTTTATAATATTTTAGAACTTAATAAAAATGTGGTTTTTTTTTTAAACTGGAACTGCTGGGGAAATACTCCAAGGGACAAAATTCTTCCTAAGTGGTGAATTTGTTCCTTTATTCTGTCAGGATATGGATTAAAAGACTCTAAAACTTTCTTTAAAATCTGCAGAGTTTTGGTCAGACACACAAGGGCACATCCAACAAGCTTATTGTCAAGCTACAGCTGGTGAAGAGTGCAGAAGTGTAGTCAGTTTTGGGGGCCTCAAGAATGGCCACTGTAACATCACTGCTTTGCTAGCTGCACTGGTTACCTCAGTCTGCTTCCATTTGCAATTCAAGATGGTGGTGATCACCTTTAAAGCCCTTCATGGCATGGGCCCAGGTTACTTGAGGGACTGTCTCACCCCACTGAGATTGGCCTCTATCACTTATGTTTGCAGCAGAGGTGATATTGAACTGGTTGAGACCGGTTCAGGCGAACTGGTAGTGGCAATTTGACCTGGTTCGCCCAGGCAAGTCCCTCCAGCGCAGTGGCAGAAGACAATGGAGTGTGTGTGCATGGCCGGCACATAGAACAGGGCGGTGATGGCGACAGCACGTTCAAGAAGAGGAGCGAAGCTGGAGGTTGGTAATTTTCTTTGCAAGAAGCCTACACTACCTTCTCTTTTTTTCGGTGCAGCTGGAGTCCAGTCGCACTGAAAACAAGAGACAACAGCTGCAGGCATCGCGTGACAAGGTGGGGGGCGAGATGCAGGCTGATGGGGAACTCAGCGGCAATGGCTCAGCCCTGGCTTGCCTTCCCTGGCAGTCAGCTGTGGGAGGAAGGTAAGGTCACGGCCGTGGGATGAAGAAAGAAACAGTCGTGGGGGAGGAATCGGGAAGATTAAAGGCTGGGATCTCTGAAGGAGGGGAAATGGATTGACGCATCACACTTAAGGGAGAGCAGGTGGTGATTGGGCGGAGGCTCCATGGCCTCGGGGAATGGGTGATGTTAAGGAAAAATATAGTATTAATTCTTTTTTTTTTTCTTACCACGTTCTGTGGGCATGGTTTGGTGGGGGTCATGTGATTGAGTGGGTGTGGCCATAACTTGTTGCTGGCAATCCTTATGATTTATATTGATATATTGATCATCAATTGTGTTGTAAATGTTGTACCTTGATGAACGTATCTTTTCTTTTATGTACACTGAGAGCATATGCACCAAGACAAATTCCTTGTGTGTCCAATCACACTTGGCCAATAAAATTCTATTCTATTCTATTCTATTCTATTCTATTCTATTCTATTCTATTCTATTCTATTCTATTCTATTCTAGATGTCACTCACATCAAGGTCCCATCCCTCAGTCACATGACCCACCTACCAAGCCACACCCACAGAACCAGTAGGGAAAAAAATTGAATACCACCACTGGTCTGCAGAGAAGGCATGCAGTAGTCCTGTCAGCCCAATTATTCTGTCGGTGGAGTCCAGGAGGAGGGCTTTCTCTGCTGGAACATCTTGCCTCCCCCTGATATGAGGTTGATCCCAACCCTCCTATTCCTTTGTAAGGGCCTCAAGAGTGGCTCTGCCAATCGGCTTGGGACCCCAGTGGGTAACAGCACAACAAAGGTAGTTGATTGAGTAATAACAGATCCCACTTTAGTTTGTTAAACTAAAACTTGTAATTGTTCTGCAAACACTTACGTACTCTAGTTACTTGTTCACATTGCAATCATTTGCGGGATAAAGCTAAAGCTAATGCAGATACGGAAAAGGCCTGTAAAAGCAAATTGTGTTAAGAGTAGGCACTGAAATATTAAATAAAAGAAAGAACAGACTGATACTAATGTAAATTAACCAACTGGCTGTAACAGACAGCATTTCTGTATATTGCCAGTTAAACGTAAGAATAAATCCAGCACCAGGTTTCTGAATGTTTTGGTGATCTTGTAAAATAACTAAAGCATATGGGTGAGCAATCTTCTGATATCAGAAATGCCATTTTTTACTACTCAATACTCCATTTTTGTGTAATTAATCCGTCGAAATCAAGCACTGACTGATCAAATGACTAAATTATATAAGCTGAGGAGATGGGAACAGCCAAGTTTCTTTCATCAGCGCATCATTTTGACTTAAATTTATCTGCAAGGAATCTGCAAAACTTTTCCTAGGTTGTATTCAACGCACTCCTAAAGTTTCACAAGATGAAGGAGTGATCTAGTTCAATGGGTGAGTAGCAGAGGTGGGTTTCAGCAGGTTCTGACCAGTTCTGGAGAACCCGTAGCGGAAATTTTGAGTAGTTCGGAGAACCGGTAGTAAAAATTCTTTTTGGCCCCATCCGCATCTGTTCTCTGCCTCCCAAGTCCCAGCTCATTGGGAGGAAATGTGGATTTTGCAGTAACCTTCCCCTGGATTGGGGAGAAAATGGAGATTTTACAGTATTATTCTCCTGCCATGCCCGCCATGCCACGCCCACCAAGCCATGCCACGCTCACCAAGCCACACCCATAGAACTGGTAGTAAAAAAAATTGAAACCCACCACTGGTGAATCGGTGACTGAAGAAGTAGAAATCCTCAGATTTAGTGCCTGGAAGCTCCAGCTAAAAATATGAAAAAGTCAAAGCTGGGAAAAACCTTTGTCTGACAGTCATGGTTATTCAGATAACTTATTATGGTAGATGGTCAAATCTACATAATATAAGGCATAATAAAGAGCAATATATATAGACGTAATATAAAGCAACATCCAGTGTTTATCACTGAAGAAAGTTCATCCATCCTCTGAGTTATAATAATAATAATATCAGAGTTGGAAGGGAACTTGGAGGTCTTCTAGTCCAACCCCCTGCCCAGGCAGGAAACCCTACACCATTTCAGACAAATGGCTATCCAACATTTTCTTAAAAATATCCAGTGTTGGAGCATTCACAACTTCTGCAGGCAAGTTGTTCCACTGATTAATTGTTCTAACTGTCAGGAAATTTCTCCTTAGTTCTAGGTTGCTTCTCTCCTTGATTAGTTTCCACCCATTGCTTCTTGTTCTACCCTCAGGTGCTTTGGAGAATAGCTTGACTCCCTCTTCTTTGTTGACCCCAAAACTTTAGGTTCTTCTGCAAGCAGGACATGGTCAAAATTCTATTCTAGGTTATCTGATCTATGTAGGACCTCTTGGCGAGTTTCCATTTCTCCAGCTTCTTCTTGATTGGCTTTATCAAAATGTGAAGGCGGCAGGAAACAGAATCATACAGAGCAGTCACCACAATCAGCTGCAATGTCATGCCCATTTGATATATACATGATGTTTTATGAATAAACAATAGTTGTACCTCTTAAGTGTGATGGCATATCTAGCTGAACTATTCATTCTTCACATTATTCTGCTATGGTTTACCATTGTATTTCTGGAACAGTGGGGGAATTCTGGGACAGTGCTTTTTCAGCAGAATGTCAATGTTCTATAGCAGGGGTGTCAAACTCAAAGCCCGTGGGCCGGATCTGGCCCACAATGTGGTTGGGTTCAGCCCACAGGGCCATGCTGGAAAATGTAAGGAGCTGGCCCATGTCACTTCAGCTGGTCTATCCATATCGCTTCATCCCGGTCTACCCGATGCTAAGAGGAACGATCAAGTCAGTGTGGCTTCGGCCCGGTCTACCCAGTACAAAGAGGAAACATGCCAGCAGTTTGGGGAATGGTGTGAATCTGGCCACGCCCACCTAGTCAGCCACACCCCATGAGTGGCATCAAGATGGCCACGCCCACCCAGTTGGCCACACCCACCCAGCCCCCCCCCCCGAGGTCAACCACAGCCCTGATGCGGCCCTGAATGAAACTGAGTTTGACACCCCTGTTCTATAGCAACCTTTCTATCTTAGAGCCATTTCTGAAGGAGGAACAGAGAAAGATTCCAGAAATTCTGTTTTGGTGCTTTCAGACCTAGTTGATAATATTGTGATATAGAAAGGTAAGATTAAATGAGTTTTCAGCCACGTTCAACATGTCTCTTTTTTTATATTCTTCTCTATCACAAATTAATGGAGAAGGATGCTATCAATAACCTCCCAGTCTTCCTTCCAGATACTGCTTCCAAAACCATAGTCGGTGTGCTTGAAATATTAGCCGTGGTAGACAAGTCTTAGAAAGAAAGAATAATATTTGAGCCTACATTCAGAGAAGAATAGAAGGAAAAGGAGAAATATGTATTTGTGTTCACTGTGGTTTCCATTGTTTTGATCTGACATATTCAGAGGAAAACGTATAAAAAGTATTGATTTTCACTTTCACAACATCCAGTGGAGATTGTTTAGATAAGACAAGTGGATTCTTTCAAATTTACCCAGTGAGTCTCTTTTAGCCAAGTCTAGTATTTTCTGTTCCAATAGGAAATTATCTTGTTTTACAGCAACTGTCGGATTAAGATTTAGCACTTAAGAAGTGGACAAGGTTCCAGATTACATCAAACGTTTAATGAGTAGTACTGAACTTCTCCAACAAATTACCAAATACCGTAGTTAAATGTCCCTATATCTTTTCAGATAAAAATGATCCAAGCAGGTGGAAGGGATGGTCAATATTACTGAAGCGAAAGCTTCATTTTTCTCCAATTTGTAATTCAAGACTTGTGGTATGATTCATAGCTCTGTTTCATACCATTTCCACATAAAATTGCTGGAGAAGTATATGGACATTATTCACCCGCCTGCTGTCTTCTTTATTGGCCCATTTGAAGGACAGAGACTTATTTAAGGACAATTCTGACCTTTTCAATGTTCTGGTGTTGAGCTGGTTTAGTATTCAAGACATCTAAAAGAATACCTGCAAAATAAGGCTAGGATAACCAAAGGGAGTTGAATCCTAATTAGGTGAGTGATAAATGAGTTTAATTCACATTTCAAGTGAAATCTACCCAAGGCACATGCCAGACTGCCACATCCTGTCCTTTTCCCAATTTCGCAGTGGAGTTCTAAGCTTAAAAAGGCATGTACAAGTTGTGCATGCTAAGGAGACATTGAACAAAAATCTATAGGTTAGGAGGGTCCTTGATGCTCTCTGAGTTTGTTTGTTTTCTTGCAGATGTTTCATTAGCAGAGGTGGGCTTCAGCAGGTTCTGACCAGTTCTGGAGAACTGGTAGCGGAAATTTTGAGTAGTTTGTAGAACCGGTAAATACCACCTCTGACTGGCCCCACCCCCATCTATTCTCTGCCTCCCGAGTCCCAGCTAATTGGGAGGGAATGGGGATTTTGCAGTACCCTTCCTGTTGTGTCTGCGCCCCCTGAGCCGGGCCTGCTGCCAGAAAGTGACTTGGACAGTGAGGGGGAAGGGCCGTCAGGACTTACCTCAGGAGCACCGGCTTCCCTGGCTCAGCTCCAGGAGCCAGAAGCAGGCCAGGTGGAGGAGGGAACAACAGAAGCAAGGGTGGGGCAGGCCCAGGAAGTGCTGAGTCATGGAGCCACACCCCACAAGATATAAAAGACAGCAAGAGCTGCCGTGTCTCTTTGTAACAGCCAAATCCACTGATTAAGAGCTGAAGTTTGTTTCTGAGTGACTCACCAGCATCGTGAAAGATAACGGAGGCTCTTGGCAGACGCTGGCTATTCTGCTGCCAGAGCTGATAGTGCTGGCTAATTAAGCCATCACTCGGACGGAGGCGAAGGAGGACACAACACTTCCCCTGGAGTGGGGAGGGAATGGAGATTTTACAGTATCCTTCCCCTGCCACACCCATCAAGCCATGCCATGCCCACTAAGCCACACCCAAAGAACCGGTACTAAAAAAAATTGAATCCCACCACTGTTCATTACCCAAATTAGGTAACATCATCACTGCTAGCGTTACCTATGTTCAGTGGTGGGATTCAGCCAGTTCAAGCAGGTTCGGGAAAACTGGTTGTTAAATTTCTGGCTGGCCACAGCCCTCCCTGCCCAGCCCCTTCCAGGAGTCCCCACGCACCCCATTTTTGCTTCCAGTAGGCTGTAGAGAGGCCTACTAGGCCCAAAATGGAGCACAGGGGAGCAGTGCCCCTCTGCGGCCAGTTTATGCTCCCAGAAGGGTGCAGGAGGCCGAGTGCTGCCTGCCATACCCCCTGGTCACGCCCATCGTGGCCATGCCCACTCAGCCAGTCATCAGGGCAGAGAACCAGTTGTTAAATTATTTGAATCCCACCACTGCATATGTTACCTAGTTTGGTTAATGAAACATCTGCAAGAAAACAAGCAAGCTCAGAGAGCACCAAGGATCCCTCATTTCAAGCCTCAACTACAAACATTCTCCTTTACCTATAGGTTAGGCTAAAGCAAGAACAAAGCAACGATATAGTAAGAAAAATGTAGGGTGTGAGTGGATGTACATACAGATATAGATAGACATGAAAAAGCACAATTTCCATGCCAACTCCTTTTAAAATGCTAAACTATGGTGGAAATCGGCCAACCCACCAAAAATTTTTTAAAAAAATTCACTACTACATGCCAACCAATCCCTCATGCAAATGATTCTATTTTGACATTTCCTTTGCTTTTTCATGCAAACAATCTGAGGAAAATGTAAAGATGTAAAAGCTTCCCAGAGTCCTACTGGCATGAAATGAGATGGCAAATTAATTAATTAATTAAATAAATAAAACTTTTACAGCGACTTACGAATGGGTTGTAAAAATAGAATATTTTCACCTGCCGACTACGTATTTATTTGTATTGCTTATTTCTAAACCGATCAATATTTATTTAAAGATATCTGGCATTGCGTCGAAGAACTTTTCTTCAGTTCAACTAAGTACCTTATTTGCAAGGCCTTTGAAAAGGAAATAAAGCCATGCAGCAGATGGGAGTGGACTTGGAAAAATAAAGGTGCATTTATATTGGGGGCACTGAAAGTTTTATATGGATTGCATGTAGGAGATGACCAAGCTGAGCCCAAAGGAGGGGTCAAACGCATCATCAGTCATGAGTCCCTGCATGGCCACAAGAGATCTAAGTCCAGCCTGTTGTGTCCTCGCACATACAACCGGCCGCAGCCAGGATGACTCACAACCAATCGGAGTGGTTGAAGCGCCGGCAACAGCAAGAGCAGGAAGCCAAGGAAGTTCCTATTGGCTGGCGTTTTGACAGCTAGCCTCGCGTCGCAAAAGTTCTGTCAGATGTTATTCAGTATTGTTTTCAGCTCCGTTTAGAGCAGTTGAATGTTCCGTTTTGTTAAGCCTGAATAAACGAGAGGTCCATTTGAACTGGCTGTCCGTGAGTTCCCTTGAAACTTAATACTGGCGACGAGGGTTGGGGAACGCCAACTCGAACTTTTGCCACTCGTAGTGTATTTTATTTTGCCGCTCACGTTTAGGATCTGTCACCTCACGGCTCTCATCATGGCAAACCATTTGCCGGTTTTCTCGCCATTCGTTCCGTCAGCTGAATTGTGGGACATTTATGTTGAACGTTTCGAATGCTTTCTCCTTGCTAACAATCTAGCTGACCTCTCTCCAGCCAGAAAGCGTGGCTACTTTTTGAGCTCTTGCGGCAGCGACGTTTTTTCCACAGCGCGTACCCTTGCCTTCCCCCAACTGGTATCCGATCTCTCCTGGGACACTTTAATAGAGAAACTGTGGGGACATTACGCCCCAGCGCCGTGCCGAATTGCCCAGCGACATGCCTTTCATCTCTGCGCACAAACGGAGGGACAGACTGTCACCGACTTTGTCGCTTCGCTGCGAGCTGCCGCTCTTCACTGTGGTTTTGGGGACCTCGAGAACATGTTACTGGATCAATTTGTATACGGCCTCAAGGACTTAAAGCTCCAGCGCCGTTTGCTGGCGCGAAGGGATTTAACCCTCCAGACTGCTGTGAAAGAGGCGGAAGCGGCTGAGATGGCGGAGAGGTCTTCCGCTGAGCTCCAGCGTTTCCAAATGAGACCGGCGAGCAGTGGACAGCCACTGTTTGTGCATTACGGAGACTCCGTTCAAGGCGGCTTTTCAGAGGAGGACGAGGACGTCCGTCACCTTAACACTACGCCTAGACGGCGGGGCGGTCCCATGAATTATTGCCCGACCTCCCAATGCCTGGGTTGCGGCGGCGACCACGCCAGGGATGACTGTAAGTTCAGGACGGCCATTTGCCGTCGCTGCGGGAGACGCAGTCACCTGGCCAGGGTCTGCAGGGCCACCATGCCAGCCCAAGGTTCTGTCCGCCAACCGGCCAAGCCGCGGGGAGGATTCCGGCCACAAACTCCACGCCAGGGGAATTCTTCCTCTGTGGCCCATTGTGAGGAGGAAGTCTTCGTTAACTACGCCTTTTCCGTGGCTCCCGCTAATAAATTATACATCTCCGTTCGTCTGGAGGGAGTACCGTGCACCATGGAAGTGGATACAGGGTCATCCCGGTCGCTTATCTCCTGGGCCACGTTGAAACGCCTTTTGCCAAATGTCTCCAAGGCCGGTCTGCAACCCTGCTCTGTCATCTTACGTGACTATCAAGGGGGGGCTATTCCAACGATGGGGGTTGGTACCTTCAGGGTATCATATCGCAATTTTGATGGCCGCCTGCCCCTCATTGTTGTTAAGAGTGACCTACCCTGCCTTTTGGGGCTAGATTGGTTTGCTGCCCTAGACCTGCATGTTACCGGGATCCACAGCACAAGCCAGGAGGTGTCTTCCCAATTGGCTATAGAATTCGCTGATGTTTTCGACGAACATCTGGGTAAATACAAGGGATCTCCTATTTCCCTAAGTTTAGACCCGCAGGTTACACCCATTCACCTCAAACCGAGGCGAGTTCCTTTGGCCTTGAGGCCCAAGGTGGATGAACAGCTGGATAAATTGATAGCGCAAGGGGTATTGGTTCCAATAGACCATTAAAAATGGGAAACACCTATCGTAATTCCCCTTAAGCCCGACGGATCCGTGAGGATCTGTGCGGACTATAAGGGGACGATCAACAAAGCTCTTCAGCATAATCCTTATCCACTGCCGGTGGTCCAGCACCTCTTACACTCACTGGGGCGGGGCCGTGTGTTTGCCAAATTAGATATGGCCCAAGCTTATCAACAGCTCCCGGTGGATGATGAGACTGCATTAGCGCAGACTATCGTCACTCACCAGAGAGCTTTCAAATGCACACAACTCCAATTCGGAGTTAGTGTCGCACCAGGAATATTCCAGAGTCTCATGGAACGTTTGCTCCATGGGATTCCGGGGGTCGTCCCTTACTTTGATGACGTATTGATTTCGGCTATTGACATGCCCGAATTAGTCACCAAAGTAAGGGAAGTATTATCCCGTTTCCGGAGAACCGGATTGAAACTAAAAAAAAACAAGTGCAGAATAGGGGTACAACAAGTAGAATTTCTGGGTTTTTTAGTGGATGCTCAGGGCATCCACCCCACACCCACCAAAATAGCAGCAATCCAAAATGCCCCTATGCCATCCAATAAGACAGAGCTCCAATCATTCTTGGGGCTTCTAAATTTTTACGCGACGTTTTTGCCCCATAAGGCCACATTAATCAACTAAGGCGTAGCCTGGCCACCGATGGGGAAAACCAATCAACAGTGAGGCCTCTACAAGACGTCCTTTCCCGGCCGACAGAGCTATTGAGGCAGACACCTGCAGACCTCACGACTGACCCCTTTGTTCCCAGGGGTCCCACAGCCAATAGTGATAAACCGATGCCCGATTTGGCATTACAAGCAGAAAATACATCACGGAGCACTCCACCAGGGTCCCCAGCAAACCAGGCCCGGCCGGTCCTTCCGACCAATAAAGACACAAGTCAACGCAGACACAACATTTCACACCCCACTGATTCATTCTCGTCGGAACTCTTACCTGAAGATACTCCAGGCCCTGCTGCCGATGATCGCTGTCCGTTGGTGGAGACTTCCATTCAGGACAAGGACAGTCAGGTGCCTTCCAGTTCCACGCCGCCTGTTGAACTCAGACGTTCAAGTCGTAGCCGTCGTCAGCCAGCTTATTTGGCTGACTATGACTGCGCGATCCGAGGGGTGAGGGGTGTTGTGTCCTCGCACATACGACCGGCCGCAGCCAGGATGACTCACAACCAATCGGAGTGGTTGAAGCGCCGGCAACAGCAAGAGCGGGAAGCCAAGGAAGTTCCTATTGGCTGGCGTTTTGACAGCTAGCCTCGCGTCGCAAAAGTTCTGTCAGATGTTATTCAGTATTGTTTTCGGCTCCGTTTAGAGCAGTTGAATGTTCCGTTTTGTTAAGCCTGAATAAACGAGAGGTCCGTTTGAACTGGCTGTCCGTGAGTTCCCTTGAAACTTAATACAGCCCACCTTGAATGCCTCTCTTATCCCCCGGTTATTTCCTTTGACAGTTAGTAGTTCATATTCTTGTAGAGAACTTAAGCTTGCAATAAATCTTTATACCCATTTGAACTGTCTGACTCTCCTGATTTCCCCAGTGCTTGTCTTTGCCATTTGGATAACTTAATCTAATTGCTAGAGAGAGAAGGATTGTGTTATTTATCTTCTCTGATAAGTTCAGTCCTTAGTTATGACAATAAAGGTCTTTAAATTCTGTTTTATTGCCAACTCTGTACATCAGGGGTGTCAAACCCGCGACAACACGTTGTCGTCATGTGACGTATTGCAACTTTCTCCCCCTTCGCTAAACCACGGGTGGGTGTGGCCAGTACGTGACACAGCTAGCCTGCGGGCCGCGAGTTTGACACCCCTGGTGTACATGGTCTAATGATAGGTATGGTTTAGCAAAACTGTCAATGTTACAAGCCTGATTATTATTGATGTTAGGATATTAATGGATGATACTTTTTTTACTCAGTTGTGATGAATCTGTCTTATTTAAGTGGGCTATGACTGTAATTTTCTTCCTATTTGGGCACCCCACAAAGTTTGAACTATTTAGAAAGTTTTACAAGAAAATGTGTTCTTGTAAGGTCATCGGATGTATAAAGTCTAAGGTCCAGAATCTGCTGTACCAAAGTTTTTTGGTTGTTGTTTTTTTTCTATTTCTAGTCTTAGACTATATCATTTCATGCTGCTTTTTATTAAAAGAGAAAAAAATTGGTATTTCTTCCATTTTTGTTCTCTTTGCAAAATACATTCAAAAGTCCAATTGCTGGTTGTTTAGCTCTGGAAGGAGTCAGGATCAAAATTCCTATATGGAGTTCCAAGGACCAAGAGAAACAAGATTGCCCATTTTCTTTCCATCCCGTCTAATACAGGAGTGAAATCCATCAGGTTCTGACAGGTTCTGGAGAACCGGTAGCGGAAATTTTGAATAGTTCAGAGAACCGGCAAATGCCACCTCTGGCTGTCCCCAGAGTGGGGAGGGAATGGGGATTTTGCAGTATCCTTCCCCTGAAGTGGGGTATGAATGGAGATTTTGCAGTATCCTTCCCCTGCCACGCCCACCAAGCCACACCACTCCCACCAAGCCACGCCCACAGAACAGGTAGTAAAAAAAATTGGATTTCACCACTGGTCTAATATATCATTTTTATAAAATATAAAATTATCAAAATATAAAATGCAAGTGAAAATAAAGGTATTAGGAAGTGGGGGAGGGAAAGAAGGGGGAGGGAGAAGTGTGGGGTAAAGGGGAAAAAAGGAAAAAAAGTGAAAGTGAGCAGTAAAATAAAGGTAATAAAATTTTTACTATTGCCTACTCAGGTCGCCCTCCACTTACAACCATTCATTTAGTGACTGTTCAGAATTGCAACTACTGAAAAAAGCGACTTGTGAGTTGGTTTGCACATTTACAATTGTTGCAGCATCCCCATGATCATGGGATCAAAATTTGGGCACTTGGCAACCAGATTCGTGCAAAATTCGGGCACGTACCAGAGTCACCACTTGAAACCTTCCCAGCTGGCTTCTGACAAGCAAAGTCAAAGGGGAAGCCAAATTCGTTTAACAACTGCATGATTCACTTAACAACTGCATAGCTGCCGTGATTTGCTTAACAACTGTGGCCAAACAAGTCATAAAATGAGGTGAAACTCCATAACTTCCTTCTTAGGAATGAAAATTTTAGCCTCAGTCACTGACTACCTGTATATACTAGCCATTTCTATAATGACAAACTTACCTGATCAGCAAATCCCAGTCAGAATTTCATTTTTTCCCCCAGCCTCAAGCTCAAAAGGTAGAAGTTGTTTCCAATTAGGAACAAAATTGGATGTATTCTTTTTACATTATTATTAAAGCAGTTAATTTGACCATCTCTGCTAATTTTTTCAATTTTTTCAGCCATTTTCCCATTGTCTAATTGTATAACAAGGTATCCTATGAGAAATAAGCATTAATTATAAAGTATTTTGAGGTGCATTTCTTTGTGTTTCTACTGATAATAAAATGGATTTTTTTCCTCCTCCAAGATGGAAAAAGCAAGTATTTTCTTCAGTGAGGGAATTCTTGGTGCTCTCTGAGCTTGTTTGTTTTCTTGCAAACGTTTCATTACCCTAACTAGGTAACATCATCAGTGCTACTATAGTAAGGAGTGCTGTTCGCTGTCAGTTTATATCCTGATGATTTGCTTGTCTACTTTTATTTCTCCAAACAGGTGACCCACCTTGAAAAGAAACCCTATGTTCTGTCCTCCCTCGCCTCTGTCCAAGTGATGGCTTAATTAGCCGGCACTATCAGCTCTGGCAGCAGAATAACCAGCGTCTGCCAAGAGCCTCCGTTATCTTCCACGATGCTGGTGAGTCACCCAGGAACAAACGTCAGCTCAATCAGTGGATTTGCCTGTTACAAAGAGACACAGCAGCTCTCGCTGCCTTTTATATCCTGTGGGGTGTGGCTCCATGACTCAGCACTTCCTAGGCCTGCCCCACCCTTGCTTCTGTTGTTCCCTCCTCTCCTGCCTACGAAACCTAGGGTTCAACCAAGCCTGATTGCCATCAGCTGGGTCTACAGGCATGGCCTGGGGGGGGGGGAAGAGTCAGGGGACGGAGGCCTCGTTATCTCTTCCACCTGCCCTGTTTCTGGCTCCTGGAGCTGAGCCAGGGAAGCTGGTGCTCCTGAGGTAAGTCCTGACGGCCCTTCCCCCTCACTGTCCAAGTCACTTTCTGGCAGCAGGCCCGGCTCCAAGTCATTTTCTGGCAGCAGGGCCAGCTCGGGGGGCACAGACACAACACCCTATCATGTTTTTGAGCCCATGTGATCAAATTAAGCCCCACCCACAAAATTAGCCCTAATTAAGACCCTGCCCACCCCAGGGGGCAGGGGATGGGCGAGGCACACAGGTAAAAAAATAAGCTAGGGTGGAGATGTGAGGTTCGGGCTGCCCTACTTACCAGGCCTCACACACCCTGACATCTGTCTCTCTTTCTTTTGCGGCGGCATGCCGCCACTCGCACGCATCACCCCGGCCTCTGTTTCACCTTCAGATGCCTGCCAGAAGGCATCTGAAGGCAAAACGGAGGTCGGGGCAATGCATGCAAGTGACGGCAAATGGACGCAGAAGTGTGCCAGCAGTGGGCTCCTGCTGGGCGGGGCTGTCAGTGCCACTGCTGCGAGGTGAGTCAATAATTAGAACCCTCCAAAAAGAAGCCCTAGCCGTTTTTTCGGGGGTCAAAAGAAAATAAGACCCAGCTTTCTTTTTGGAGAAACACAGTATGTGGGTGGGAGTGTTTCTTCAGTTTTAGACCGTATAGCTATTCCCTACGCTATTTTCAATTTTACGTTATCTTCTCTTTTAAAATCTAGAAGCAATCTACATAATTTTTTTCTACCAAAACTCTTGGCTTTGTCAAAAAGGAATTTGCAATTGGCTCAAAAATTGTTAAGGGTCAAAAGGCTAGGTTTTCACTTGGAGGTATTGTAGAAAAGAATTCAGTGGTAAATTTAAACTATCTCTTAATGGTGTATTTTGTTTTGATTGGGGGATATATCGATAGGTCTTTGATCCCAAAGTTGAACCCTCTCCTCAGTGCCTATGTTGCCTCTGGCCCACTTCGAGTGCATAAAGCTGATGTGAAGATTTGTGTGAAGTGATGAACTTCTACCATACATAAAGGAGCTGTGTGAAGATTTGCATTTCTAGAACAGTCTGTGAGGAGTGATGGAACCCCTTAAGGTTCAATACTCAAGGTCAGTGTTTCTCAACCATGGCAACCTTAAGATGTATAGACTTCAACTCCCAAAATTCCCCAACCAGGATCAGGAGTCTACATTTCTTAAAGTTGCAAGGTTCAAAAACATTGCTCTAGGCCTAAAGCCAGCCGTCTCCTCTCCCTATTATAAAATAAGGAACAGGCTCTTTGTGGGATCAAAGGAAAGTAAGTCTATCAATGATGAGCTTCTTTTGGCCATTGATTTTAATAGAAAGTCCTATATCTTTATACCACTATTTTTTTTACTACCGATTCTGTGGGCGTGGCCTGGTGGGCATGGTGTGGCTTGGTGGGCGTGGCAGGTGAAGGATACTGCAAAATCTCAATTCCCACCCCACTCTAGGGGAAGGATACTGTAAAATCTCCATTCCCACCCCACTCCTGGGGCCAGCCAGAGTTGGTACTTGCCAGTTCTCCGAACTACTCAAAATTTTCACTACCGGTTCTCCAGAACCTGTCAGAAACTGCTGGATTTCACTCCTGCTTTATACCCAATTGCCATAATTTCTATCCCCTTACTGTTTTAGAGAATCACCCTTATTAAATAAATTGTTATAAAGAAATAAACAAACAAATAAAATCTTCAAGTCAATGCTGACTTCTGGCAACTGTCTAGACCAGTCTCTGAAATTTTCTTGACAAGTGATTTATCAGTGCTTTTTTTTCCTAGGGCTCAGAGAGAATGACATCTGGATCTGAAAGTAAATACAATGCCCTGTTTTGAATATTGTAATTGTAGGTCTTAACCAGAGATATCCATAAGGTCAAGAGGTTTAAAAAGTCCAAGATCACAGTTGTCACATTGAGATGAAAGCACTACTGCTTTGTACAGGTATACAGCATTGACCCATACAGACAAAAGGCAGAGTTTCAATCATATGTCAGTCTCAAGATTTTTACCCACCCTACCAATGGACACTGCTGAGCTTTTACACAAAATGTTTCTTTCTACCACCCAGCCACCTCATTCTCTGTCGTCCCGTTCTTCTTTTGCCCACAATCTTTCCCAGCATTAGGCTCTTCTCCAGTGAGTCCTTCCTTCTCATTAGGTGGCCAAAATATTTCAGTTTCATCTTTGGGATCTAGCCTTCTAAAGTGCAATCAGTCAGGATTGATCTCCTCTAGGACTGACCGGTTTGATCGCTTTGTAGTCCAAGGGACTCACAGGAGTCTTCTCCAGCACCATAGTTCAAAGGCCTCAATTCTTTGGCGCTCAGCCTTTCTTATGGTCCAACATTCACAGCCATACATTGCAACTGGGAAAACCATAGACTTGACTATACTCACTTTTGATGGTAGGGTAATTAGGAATATTTTGAAACAAATATTAATTTAGATCATTTTAAATCCAGATATTTTACCTGTCTATGTTTACCTTTGTCCCATCACACCAAATCCTTGTTTTTCATACTATTTTTTTAGAAGGATATTCAAATGTAGTAGATGATCAAATGTAAAATGATGAAATGAATAAAGATAATAATTTGCATATCACTCCTGGCTTTTAATGGTTGATACAGTTACATGCATTCCACTTAGCAGACAGAGATTCTGCCTCTAATCACGTACATCTATCTACATGTTAGTAATAGATAATAACCCTGATAATATGGATTGGAAGGGGAGAGTTGAGCAGTGGGTGGGGAATAAAAGATCATATAAAAATATAATCTGAAATATATTATTTCAATATGCAATTTTAAAAATTCGAATTACCTGTTTTAAATGTAATTTAAGTCTACTAAAACAAGTTCCAAAACAACATTTTGGAGATTTGGATATTAGCATCTCTTTGATGAGATTTCTTTAAAATATAGGACATTTTATTTAGGGAAGAAATATAACTGTTTTATTTTGATAGCTGTAAGGCTCTCGATTGGACAAAAGCCTAGTTCAATTTACAATACCCGTTAAAATCCAATGGGACTTCATGTGCTGTGACACCTAGAACAGCCCATTTTCATTAGAAAACTTTAAGAGTGACCAAGGGGATTTTCTGGGAAGTCAAACCAAGTCAAGATGGTGCCATAATTATGCAGTTGAAGCTATGCCCCCCCCCTTTAATGATGCAAATGAAAAATGTGCAAAACAAATGTGAATAAAAAGGATGATAAGAACGGCATAACAGATGGAAGCTTATCAAAGAGACTACCAACCTAGAATTTCCTGACAGTGAGAACAATTAACCAGTGGAACAACTTGCCTCCAGAAGTTGTGGGTGCTCCATCACTGGAAGTTTTTAAGAAGAGATTGGACGGCCATTTGTCTGAAATTATATAGGGTCTCATGCTTGAGCAGGCAGTTGGATTAGAAAAGGGCTGGCCACACCCATGCTCAGTTTAGTGAAGGGAGGAAAAATCCCGATGCATCACGTGATGCCACCTTAACGATGTGAATTTGACACCCCTGGACTAGAAGATGTCCAATAACACAAGGGCCACCAATAGATACAAACTAAACGTAATCCTTTCTAATCTTGATTGCAGAAAACACGATTTCAGCAATAGAGTAGTAAATGTCTGGAACACTATACCTGATCCTGTTGTTAGTTTCTCTAACCCCCATACCTTTTACCTTAAACTGTCTACCGTGGACCTTACACATTTCTTAAGAGGTCCCTAAGGTAAAGTAACCAGATATCAGCTATGGCAAAGCAGGACATTGACGGGGGGGGCTGGGCTCTCCTCTCGGCTCGGCTCGGCTCTCCTCTCGGCTCTCCTCTCCTCTCCTCTCGGCTTGGCTCTCAGCTCTCCTCTCCTCTCGGCTCTCCTCTCCTCTCCTCTCGGCTTGGCTCTCCTCTCGGCTCGGCTCTCTTCTCAGCTCTCGGCTCTTCCAGGTAGCCTCTGTAACACCCACTCCCCCGCCTCCGCCTCCTTCTCCTCCTCTGAAGGTGGGACTTTTTCTAAAAAACATTTTTTAAAAAAATCGGGATTTTCTTGAAATGCCGCAGGACGCGGGACAAATTATTAAAAAGCGGGACTGTCCCGCCAAAAGCGGGACGTCTGGTCACTATACCCTAAGAGGGGCGTGCATAAGTGCACCAGCATGCCTACCATCCCTGTCCTACTGTCCCCATTTATATGTACTCATTTTATGTGTTTATGGCTATGTTTTGCTTATTTACTATATATCCATTTATTTGTGCCAATTTTCATGTGTCCACGTCTATGTCTATACTGATATTTGTTTCCTTGTACTTGTTGATAAATAATAAAATAAAATAAATAAATAAAGGTCCCTTCCAAATCTTGTTATTCTGTAATACTGCTTCAGATGGTGAGACCTTGATTACAAAGTTGTGTGTTAGCCCTGGAGCCATTTTTCCCCTGGGCACTTCAGGGTTGCCACAGCGAAGAAAGTCGAGCTGTGAGAATGGGAGGTGGGAGGATGAGATAACTGGGGGTTTGTAGCCATAATAAAATTCTTTCTCCTGAGAACCAAGAGTTTTCCCATCAGGTGCGAGGAGGTGGGGTCTGAGACTGAGTGACCCATGGACTGTGACCTGATTGGATCGTCTGGACAAGGGGAGGGAAAAACTTTGAATTAAGAGGAAACCTGAGGGGCGTTCAGAATTGGGTTTCCCCAGATGTGCCAATATGACATACCAAATAAATCTATTTTTTCAGGAACTTGCCTGCCTTGGAGTTTTGATTCTATTTATTTATTTATTTTGTCATATTAAATAATATATATAAGTATAAGCATGAATTGAATACATAAAATTAATACAATTAAAGGGAACATTAAGACAGGGACGGTAGGCACGCCCGTGCTCTTATGCACACCCCTTACAGTCCTCTTAGGAATGGGGTGAGGTCAACAGTAGACAGTCTTAGGTTAAAGTTTTGGGGATTTTGGGATGAGACCACAAAGCCTGATAGTGCATTCTAGGCATTAACAACTCTGTTACTGAAGTCATATTTTCTGCAATCGAGATTGGAGCGGTTCACTTTAAGTTTGAATCTATTGTGTGCTCGTGTATTGTTGTGGTTGAAGCTGAAGTAATCATTGACAAGAAGGACATTGTAGCAGATGATTTTATGAGCTATGCTCAGGTCATACCGAAGGCGGCGTAGTTCTAAATTTTCAAAACCCAGAATTTCAAGTCTGGTGGCATAAGGTATTTTGTTGCGAGCAGAGAAGTGGGGGACTCTTCTTGTGAAATATTTCTGGACGCGCTCAATTGTATTAATGTTCAATATGCAGTGTGGGCTCCAGAGAGATGAGCTGTATTTGAGAATTGGTCTAGCAAATGTTTTGTATGCTCTGGTTAGTAGTGTAAACTTACCAGAGAAGAAACTACACAAGATTAGGTTTACAACTCTTAATTCCTTTTTGGCGATGTTGTTACTGTGGACTTTGGCACTTAAATCATTTGATATGAGTACTCCAAGATCCTTGACAGAGTGAGGGTCATCTACAAGGTCATGTCCACCAAGCTTGTATTTTGTGTTCTGATTCTTTTTGCCAATGTGTAAGACAAAGCATTTGTTGGCTGAGATTTGGAGTTGCCAATTTATTGGGCTCATTACTTGAAATACTGACATTGTAGCTGCCATCTTCATTTTTTTCCTCTCACACCACATACACCCCTGAACCAAATCTGGAGGCATGATAGATTTGAAGCAATGGATCATAGATACAAGTCACTCCTTATTCAAAGGAATTAACGCAAGAATCCATAAGCATTAACCGTTCCTTCTTACCCTTGTTGGATGCAATGTTCAGATTAGTTCCATCCCAGATGCTCAAATCTCCTGTCTGGTTGATTCTTGGTCCTGTCTATTAATCCCAATCACATTGTCACTGTTCTCATTCAAAGATCTTGAGAACAAACCTCTTTCCATCCTGCATGCCCTCATCCTGCATTGATGATCATGGAGCAAAGCAATGCCCAAATTCTACAAATTGCACTTGTCAGATGTGATTCTAACCCGCTCGATATCTGAGCTACTTTGGCATCAGTTCAGCCAGGTTCATTTCAGAATTCTAAACATGACTGTATCATGTTTATTTCCCCAGGAAAGATCACAAATACAAACTGCTGTTTCCTTTTTCTTACCTCAGTGCATTTCAAATGCCAGGGAAATCAACAAACCAACGTACAAATCTTTGTCATTTGCTTGGAGTCATTTATCATCATCAAAAGAAATGAATATTTTAGATGGTTTGATGCACATTAAAGATAATGGCCCTTCATAAAAGTTGGAATGTAACGAAACTGTTATCACCAAAAGTGCAAAGAGTACTTTTATTTTGTCATCCATCATAAACAAGAATTATTCCATTGAGACCTGCTCGTAAGTTTGGGTTTGGGAGAAGTGAAGAACAGAAGCATGGGAGGAAGCTGTGAATTCTTCTCTCGGTAGATACAAATTAGTTCCATCCAAACTAGGATTTCTCTTTCAAAAAATATATCCTCCAGCGTGATTGAAAGTGAGTTAGCAGAAAAGATGGAATGGAACAAACCATTGCATTCATCTTGAGCAGCTACCTGATGGGGTAGCTACAAAGCTCTTCACCACATGAGTGGAACTGTACTTAATAGATTTAGACAAGTTAAGGATGTATGTACTCTCCTTAGCAAGCTTTGCAGCCTACTGAGACATCAAGAGCGATGAATTTTTACACATGAAAGATAGCTCAAAAAAAATCAATTGGAACGATATAGCTCTTGCTATATCTCCTTTTCAGCAACGAGCTGCTTATGGATATGGTCTATCAAAAACAACTTTCAAACCATATGGTCATCTTTCTAGGAGTTGTTTGCTTTATGAAATATTTATTACAATGCCTTTCTTTCTACTTTTGATGCTACAGTAGACTGCAAACAATGTCATATGCAAGGATCCCCCCCCCCGATAATGGATACAATATCATTGAGGGGAAAGGGCCTATTTAGGGTGAGAATTTTGTTCAAAGGATGCACTTAGTAGGATGGCTTGCACTTGAGAGTTAAACATCTCGTAGTGGGGGGGAAAACAGAATATGTCAATTTCTTTGTTCCTGACCCAGTGGCCTGGTAAAACAGTAGATTCTTAGACAATTGGATTTTGGAAAAGCATACAATGCATAAGACATGTGATGCAACACCCAGAAAAATACAGCATACTTCACTTAATCCTCCAAGGAAAGATTGAAGGCAAAAGAGGTCCAGGCAGAAGAAGAACATCATGGCTTCAAAATCGAAGGGACTGGTTTGGACAAAATTCAACAGCCCTTTTTCATGTGGCTGTTGATAAAAATAGGATCACCAACATGGTTGCCAATGTCCGATGATGGATATGGCAGAAGGAGAAGGAGAAGGAGAAGGAGAAGGAGAAGGAGAAGGAGAAGGAGAAGGAGAAGGAGAAGGAGAAGTTCCTGATGTTAGGAAAGATTAAAGGCAAAAGGAGACAGGGATGGCAGAGTTGGTTATATAATGTCATTGATGTAATGAACATAAATTTGGGAAAAAACCAGAAGGCAGGAGAGGAAACCGAGGGCTGATATGCTATGGTCCATGGGGTCATGATTTGTACCCTGTGACTATCATTAGAATAGAATAGAATAGAATTTTATTGGCCAAGTGTGATTGGACACACAAGGAATTTGTCTTGGTGCATATGCTCTCAGTGTACATAAAAGAAAAGATACGTTCATCAAGGTACAACATTTACAACACAATTGATGATAATATATCAATATAAATCATAAGGATTGCCAGCAACAAGTTATAGTCATACAGTCATAAGTGGAAAGAGATTGGTGATGGGAACTATGAAACGATTAATAGTAGTGCAGATTCAGTAAATAGTCTGACAGTGTTGAGGGAATTATTTGTTTAGCAGAGTGATGGCCTTCGGGAAAAACTGTTCTTGTGTCTAGTTGTTCTGGTGTGCAGTGCTCTATAGCCGCTTTGAGGGTAGGAGTTGAAACAGTTTATGTCCAGGATGCGAGGGATCTGCAAATATTTTCACGGCCCTCTTCTTGATTCGTGCAGTATACAGGTCCTCAATGGAAGGCAAGTTGGTAGCAATTATTTTTCTGCAGTTCTAATTATCCTCTGAAGTCTGTGTTTTTCTTGTTGGGTTGCAGAACCGAACCAGACAGTTATAGAGGTGCAAATGACAGACTCAATAATTCCTCTGTAGAATTGGATCAGCAGCTCCTTGGGCAGTTTGAGCTTACTGAGTTGGCGCAAAAAGAACATTCTTTGTTGTCCTTTTTAATGATGTTTTGATGTTAGCTGTCCATTTGAGATCTTGCGATATGATAGAACCCAGAAATTTGAAGGTTTCTACTGTTGATACTGTGTTGTCAAGTATTGTGAGAGGTGGAAGTATGGAAGGGTTTTTCCTAAAGTCTACCACCATTTCTACGGTTTTGAGTGTGTTCAATTCCAGATTGTTTTGGTTGCACCACAAGGCTAGTCGCTCGACCTCTGCCTATATGCGGATTCGTCATTGTCTCGAATGAGACCAATCACTGTTGTGTCATCTGCGAACTTCAGTAGCTTAACAAATGGATCATTGGAGATGCAGTCATTGGTATACAGAGAGAAGAGAAGTGGGAGAGCACACAGCCTTGGGGGGCCCCTGTGCTAATTGTACAGGTATTTGATGTGATCTTGCTTAGCTTCACCTGCTGCTTCCTGTTTGTTAGGAAGCTTGTGATCCACTTACAAGTCTGTTCCGGTATCTGTAGCTGGTTTAGCTTAGTTAGAAGAATGTCTGGAATGATGGTGTTGAATGCTGAACTAAAGTCTACAAAGAGGACCCTTGCATAGGTCTTTGGAGACTCAAGATGTTGTAGGATGTAGTGCAGAGCCATATTAACAGCATCATCTGTTGATCTATTTGCTCGGTATGCAAATTGCAAGGGGTCTAAAAGCGGATTCGTGATGGTTTTCAGGTAGGAAAGCACTAGCCTTTCAAAGGTTTTCATGACTACAGATGTTAGAGCAACTGGTCTGTAGTCATTCAGTTCCTTGATGGTGGGCTTCTTCGGCACTGGGATGATGGTAGAGCGTTTGAAGCAAGAAGGAACATAGCACATCTCTAGTGATTTATTGAAAATATGGGTGAAGATGGGCGCCAATTGGTCAGCACAGACTTTTAAGCAAGAAGGAGTTATCTTGTCTGGGCCTGGAGCTTTTCCTGGCTTTTGTCTGTGAAATAGGTCCTGCACTTCCTTTTCTGTGATCACTAGGGGTTGTGAACCCAATGAAATGGGGTCAGTTGTAGGAGGCTTGGCTGTTGTTGGTGTGTCTGAGATGGGGGTTGTGGAGATAGGTGGCTGTAGTTTCCTTCAAACCTGCAGTAAAACTCATTCAGGTCATCTGCCAGTTGTTGATTACCTTCAGCCTGGGAAGGAGGTTTGCCATAGCCGGTGATATTTTTAAGAGTTTTCCACATGTTTGCTGGTTCATTTGCTGAAAATTGATTCTTTAGCTTTTCAGAGTAGCTTCTTTTGCTGCTCTTATCTCCCTTGTTAGTGCATTTCTGGCCTGATTGTACAGCATTTTATCACCTTTTCTGTAGGCTTCCTCTTTGGAATGTCGTAGCTGCTTAAGTTTAGGTGTAAACCAAGGTTTGTTATTACTGTGTATTCGCAAGTTCCTTGTAGGTACACATAGGTCTTCACAGAAGCTGACATATGATGTTACAGTATCTGTGAGTTCATCCAGGTCTGCAGAGGTATCTTTAAAATATTCCAATCAGTGCAGTCAAAACATGCCTGTAGCTTTAATTCTGATTCCTCCGTCCAGGTTTTCACTGATTTAATTATTGGTTTTATGGCTTTAAGTCTTTGCCTGTAAGCAGGTACAAGGTGAATCATGCAATGATCAGAGTGTCCTACAGCTGCACGTGGTAAAGACCGATAGGCATCTTTTAGTGTTGTGTAGCAGTGGTCTAGAGTATTCTTGCCTCTGGTGGGACAATTGACATGCTGAAAGTATTTTGGTAGTTCTTTCCTTAAGTTTGCCTTGTTTAGATCTCCCAAAACAATGGCCAGTGAATCAGGGTGTTTGGCTTCAGCCTCCATGATTTGGTCAGCTAGAGTTCGTAATGCCTCGTTTACACAGGCTTGTGGTGGGACATAAACAGCAATTAGAAGAAATGAGGAAAATTCACGAGGCGAATAGTAAGGTTTGCAATTGATAATTAGAGTCTCTAAATTGTTGTCACAGAATTTGTAAATTATGTTAAAATCTTGACACCAGGTTGAATTAATATATAGGCATAAGCCTCCTCCTTTCTTTTTACCAGATGTTTCTGGAACCCTGTCTGATCGTTCAATTTGAAATCCTGGAATGTTCAGGCTTAAGTGTTGTAAGTGTTGTACCTTGATGAACAAATCTTTTCTTTTACGTACACCAGGGGTAGACAACCTTTTTATACCTACTGCCCACTTTTGTATCTCTGTTTGTATCCGGCTTCATATAGATGTTTTATTTTGGCTGTGAACCGCCCTGAGTCCTTCGGGAGAAGGGTGGTATAAAAATCTAATAAATCTAAATCTAAAAATCTAAATCTGTTAGTAGTAAAATTTTCTAACCGCCCACCGGTTCCACAGTAATGTGCCGTATATCGTCGTCTGTGCGTGCCTTTCGCGCATCATGGATTGGGTTGGGGGGGTGCACCGGCTTCCAGCTCTGCTTGTCTGTTACAACTGGTTGGTGTGGAGGGAGATGCGCAACCTATTCTGGGACGAGGCTCTTTTGTTTGCGATCGCACTATAGCGCCATTTAGTTTCACTTACATAATGTGAACTAAACTTATATGCGGGCGATACAAATAGTATATTTTCAGAAATTTAAATTGTCACGGGGAATTTTATAAAACCTAATGAAAATGTTTTTAAATAATGCTATGAAAATTTTTTAAAAAGTCATTTAAATAAAAAAAGGAAAGTGCTTCAAGATTGGACAAAACCCCTACCACCCACCATGAAAGCTGGAACGCCCACTAGTGGGCGGTAGGGACCAGGTTGACTACCACTGATGTACACTGAGAGTATATGCACCAAGACAAATTCCTTGTGTGTCCAATCACACTTGACTAATAAAAAAATCTATCTATCTATTTATTAAATAATAAAAAGATAATTTAATTGAAGCTAGTTAATGTGTTTCTTGGACTGCAAGGCGAACAAACAAGTCAGTTCTAGAGGAGATCAACCCTGACTGCTCTTTAGAAGGCCAGATCCTGAAGATGAAACTGAAATACTTTGGCCACCTAATGAGAAAGAAGGACTCACTGGAGAAGAGCCTAATGCTGGGAAAGATTGAGGGCAAAAGAAGAACGGGACGACAGAGAATGAGGTGGCTGGATGGAGTCACTGAAGCAGTAGCCATGAGTTTAAATGGATTCCAGAGGATGGTAGAGGACAGGAAGGCCTGGAGGAACGTTGTCCATGGGATCGCGATGGGTTGGACACGACTTCGTAACTAACAACAACAACAACAATGTGTTTCTTCTTATTTCTGTAACCTCTTGGTATTTTGGCTCAGCCCACTTGCCCAAAATTAATTTCCTTCAAAGTTGGGCTATTCCTTTAACCATCCCAACAGTTCCAAAACCATCCTAAAAGTTCCAAAAACAAAGTCCAGGTGCCTTTTGAGAAAATACTTTTGGGATAACCATGACCTGGATGACTGAGAATCTCCATAGATATTCCTTTAATAGTATTCTACTAGTATTCAAGCATGAAACATCTTACTGGTCCAATCAACATCAACCAATAAGTAAAAATTGCCCAACAATTATAATAAAAAGCAGCTCTTGCCCTCCTCTTCTGCTTATGGGCTTCACATTGGCCAGAGGAAGTTGCTTTGTAGGACCCAGTTCCCTTTTTGCATGCACAAGACCTTTGCAGCGGACATGCTAAGGATTCTGCTTCAGAAGTTGGCAGGATCTACATTTACAGGTCCCTACAGAATGTGAGGATTTACTACCTCCTGAGCCCAGTCATATGTCCAGAATTGCTTGAGACCTTGGAGTGGGGATGATTTTCCACTCTATTGGCAGCCTATCCTTCCTCAATTTGCCCCATTCATTCTATCTCAAAACTCAAGGCTCCCTGGCCACAGATCTCTCTCTGACTAGGGCTGAGGAATCCAATCCAATCCATCCATCAGCAACTTTCAACATCCAACTATCAACTTTCAGAAAGTCTTCAAGGAGTATGCACATTTTTATTATGAAGCCTACAGCATCTGCAAGTTCTATTCCGAGAGATAAAGGAGTGCCCTTTGAGCTGCTGAAGTAGCAAATCAGCCACTCAGCTCTTGGGTAGTCATCTGGAAACGTCTCACAATGTAACTGGAGAAGAGGTGCTCTCAGCTAGAGGGTTCTGAACTTTCATCCTATTTTTTTTTAAGGGAAGAAACTGAATATTTGCAGCATGGTAGAAAAACAGCAAAAAGAATTTGGGTTGCCAGCTGAGTTTCCATTGTTACAGTCTGTGACCTGCAGAGCTCCTCCAAATATTCATAGCCTAGCCAGACTCACAGTGGAAAAAGTAAATAGACTAGCCATAAATCAGGAAGTCCACTCAGAGTAATATTTGCTTCTGAGTTGAGCTTTAGCCTTTCATCAGGGTTATAAGAGGTCAAGAGTAGGGTGCCTGAAATAGTTCTACAATCAAAACACCAATATGAAATCCAAATACACTGATCGAACTACAAAAGTGGCATTGGACCAGTTATTTAGCCAAGTGCAAGGAATCAAGAAATTCCTTTAGGAGGTTCAACATACCTGCAAAATAGCATCCTTGCAGCAAACAGCCTTATCAGCTTCAGCATGTTCTTGCAGCCTTATTCAGCATGAACAGCTGATTGGCGGGTGGATCGGCCTCCTGGAATGCCCCCAATCAGCTGTTCCAGGCTACAGGGATTGCCACAGACCATCGCTGCCTATCATTTTCGGGTGGTTCCAGAGGGACTTGGCACCGAAGGCTCCACTCCTGAGACGGCCCCGTCTTCCTACCTATAGCCATAGGCGTTGAAAGACTGGCTTTCTCACAGCAAGGCCCAATAGAGACACAGCACTTCAGTCCTCTTCTGCCTCCATGAAAATCATCCCCCACCCCACCCCACTCCACCCAGTCCAGTTAAATGCAGGTAGGGTGATAGGATTTGTTTTAAATGGATGAAAAGATCTGTGCTGCTCATTATCAAAATCTGAGTGGAAGTGAGGATGCCGCTGATCCCCGCCACCTGGAACCACCTGAAAACGTGATGCGTGAAGGCCGAAAACATCCGAAGAGTGGGGGCTGACAGGTGGGCAGGGCTACATTTGGTGTATAAGATGCACCCAAATTTTCACCCTCTTTTAGGGGTGGGGAAAGGGTGTCTTATACTCCAAAAAATATGGTAATTGTCTTTCTACATGATACTGATGCTATTCCTCAAGGGATGAGAACACTGCTTCCAGTTCAAGATCAAAATCCTCTGTGTCAAGGTCAGGAGTGGTATAACATCTACCTCAGGTCTTTCACTACAAGTATTAGGTTTGTTTCCTTCGTTTATTGATTTGCTCCCTCTCCAAAAAAAATGATGTGCTCAACTGGTGGGGCCTCTGGTGGCTCAGCAGACTAAGTCTGTCTGTTATTAACAGCAGCTGCTTGCAATTACTGCAGGTTCAAGTCCCACCAGGCCCAAGGTTGACTCAGCCTCCCATCCTTTATAAGGTAGGTAAATTGAGGACCCAGATTGTTGGGGGCAATAAAAGTTGACTTTGTATGTAATATACAAATGGATGAAGACTATTGCTTAACACAGTGTAAGCCGCCCTGAGTCTTCGGAGAAGGGCGGGATATAAATTCAAATTTAAAAACAACAACTGATTCCTAGGGACAAGAGACGTGTTAATCTCTAACCCAGCCTTTCCTTTAACTTATACGAATTGTCAGTTTGCTCCAGATTGCTCATAAATGGTGTATTGAGGTCTTGGGAATTGGTCACTTCATTCTAGTCTCGGTTTAAGTTAAGAGCCTGAGTAAGAGCAACCTCAGCAGTTGATATTTCGATAATTGGTAAGATTAGTAGTGAGCCTTTTTTGTGTCATAAGGCTCTGAAACTAGTTGATAAAAGGAACAAAACACAGATTAGGGATGGGTTTTTGGCTTCAGTCTCCAAAAACTGCCTTGGAGTTCATGGGTGTATGACCATAGCTTCTGTTTGCAGCCAGATTTTTTTCTAGAATTATGAGACTGATATGCAATCTCAGGAAAAGACATGGCTGATTTAAAATGCCACAGACAGGAACTGGTGTTTTTTTTTTAATAAAAGTTTTTTGTTTTTATTTCTCAAAAAAACATATATAAATGTACAATCTCTTTAACCATTCTTATCACACATATTATCTTTTGGTTTCCATATTGGTTCATTCGTCATCCTAAAACTTTAAAATATATTCGGAGTTGCTCTTCTACCATTTCATATCTCCCTTCTTCCACAATAACCATTCCTCTCCTTCTCCCCTCTTACCCTTCCCTCCCTTCTTCTCTTCTTTTCAACTTTCCTCTTTCCTCCTCTCCTTCCCCTTATCTCCTTGCCCTTCCTTTCCCCCACTCCTCCCCTCTTCTTCTCTTTCTAACCCTCTCTCCTACTCTTACTTTCCGTCCCTTTCTTCCTCTCCTTTTCCTTTCTTCTCTCTCTCTCTCTTTTCCTCCCTTCTCCTCTCTCCTTCCTACCAGTCTCTTTACTTCTCTCCCTTCCCTCTCCGTTGTTGTGTCCATTTTCAATTCAATATTTTTTCAAGATGGTATTCGAGCAACCCAATCTTATATTTATCCACATTTTCCTTTCAATTTCTTTTCTATTTTGCCAGTTAGATATATATATCATCCTTAACATACATTTATATAGTACCTCTTTTTTTCATTTTCCTCCTCCTTTCTCCTTTTTCATTTACTCAGGTGTCATCTGGATTTCTATTTTGTTTTGTCTTTTCTCTCATTTATTTTTATTCGTATTCCTTTTCTAGCCAATCATAAAAATGTCCCCATGTCTTGGAATACACCGATTCCTCTTTATCTTTTATTCTTAATGTTAACCTGTTCGTTTCTGCACATTCTAAAATTTTCTGTATTATCTCTCCTTCTAATGGGATTTTTTCTGCTTTCCAGTTTTGTGCAAATACTATTCTAGCTGCCGTTATTATATGTAAAATCAAATATGTATCTTCTTTGCTGTATTTCTCTGGTAAAATTCCCAATAAAAATGTCTCAGGTCTTAACTCTATATGCTGGTGTAGCATTCCTTCTAACCATGTTTGTATTTTAACCCAATAATTCTTTGCTTCCTTACATGACTACCACATATGATAATATGATCCCGGCGACTGATGACATTTTCAACATTTAGCTGATTTGTCTTTAAACATTTTTGCTAATCTTTCTGGTGGCATATGCCATCTATAAAATGTTTTATATAAATTTTCTTTATATGCTGTTGCCATTGTTAATTTATAATTCCTTTCCCATAGTTGTTGCCATTCACTAATTCAATCCTATAGCCAAAATTTTTTGCCCACGCTATCATTATTTCTTTTACTTCTTCATCTTCTAATCAATAGATAATTATATAATTTCTTAATCATTTTTTCATCTGTTCCCATCAGTATCTCATCCAATTCTGATATACCCATATTAAAACCATACTGTTTAAGATCTTTTTCGTATCTTGATTGTATTTGCAATCATGTAAACCAATCTGTCTCAATCCCTTGCTTTTCCAACTCTTGTTTTTGTTTTAGTTCTCCCTTTTCTGTTAAAATATCCTATATCTAACAATAGTTTTCATATTAATAATATTTGGATGTGTCAAAGCTTCCATCGTCAAAAGCCACATTGGTATTTCCACATAAATTTTCTGACAGTGAGAACAATCAACCAATGGAACAGCTTCCCTCGAGAAGTAATGGGAGCTTCATCATTGGAAGCTTTCAAGAAGAGACTGGACTGCCACTTGTTAAAAAGTGGTGTAAGTTCTGCTGGGTGGGAGGTTGGACTAGATGACCTACAAGGTCCCTTCCAACTCTGTTAATCTGTATCTTCCTCCACCAGGCCCAAGGTTGACTCAGCCTTCCATCCTTTATAAGGTAGGTAAAATGAGGACCCAGATTGTTGGGGGCAATAATAGTTGACTTTGTATATAATATACAAATGGATGAAGACTATTGCTTAACACAGTGTAAGCCGCCCTGAGTCTTCGGAGAAGGGCGGGATATAAATGCAAATTTTTTAAAAAAACTGATTCCTAGGGACAAGAGACGTGTTAATCTCTAACCCACCCTTTCCTTTAACTTATACGAATTGTCAGTTTGCTCCAGATTGTTCATAAATGGTGTCGTGAGGTCTTGGGAATTGGTCACTTCATTCTAGTCTCGGTTTAAGTTAAGAGCCTGAGCAAGAGCAACTTCAGCAGTTGATATTTCGATAATTGGTAAGATTAGTAGTGAGCCTTTTTTGTGTCATAAGGCTCTGAAACTAGTTGATAAAAGGAACAAAACACAGATTAGGGATGGGTTTTTGGCTTCAGTCTCCAAAAACTGCCTTGGAGTTCATGGGTGTATGACCATAGCTTTTGTTTGCAGCCAGATTTTTTTCTAGAATTATGAGACTGATATGCAATCTCAGGAAAAGACATGGCTGATTTAAAATGCCACAGACAGGAACTGGTGTTTTTTTTTAATAAAAGTTTTTTATTTTTATTTCTCAAAAAAACATATATAAATGTACAATCTCTTTAACCATTCTTATCACTCTTATTATCTTTTGGTTTCCATATTGGTTCATTCGTCATCCTAAAACTTTAAAATATATTCGGAGTTGCTCTTCTACCATTTCATATCTCCCTTCTTCCACAATAACCATTCCTCTCCTTCTCCCCTCTTACCCTTCCCTCCTTCTTCTCTTCTTTTCAACTTTCCTCTTTTCCTCCTCTCCTTCCCTTATCTCCTTGCCCTTCCTTTCCCCACTCCTCCCTCTTCTTCTCTTTCTAACTGATAGGGGGGAAATCTGATAGTTTTTGCTTTGTTTTGTTACTATCCACTGGTGGTTCAGATATGGAGTTATCAAATATATCCTCTGGTGGCTCAGACTGCTAAAACAGTCTGTTATTAACACAGCTGCTTGCAATTACTGCAGGTTCAAGTCCCACCAGGCCCAAGGTTGACTCAGCCTTCCATCCTTTATAAGGTAGGTAAAATGAGGACCCAGATTGTTGGGGGCAATAAGTTGACTTTGTATATAATATACAAATGGATGAAGACTATTGCTTGACATAGTGTAAGCCGCCCTGAGTCTTCGGAGAAGGGCAGGATATAAATGCAAATAAAAAAAAAATATGAAGAAGAGTCAATGGAGGATATTTATGGAAAAAATCTGTCAGTAGAATCCATTTGTTCTCCAAGATACAGAAGATGATTGGTCCGTGTTCTTCCATCAGAGGAATCCAATCAGTATTAGTGGTAACTGCAGTCTGGTTAGAACATCAGACCACCACTTTGGCCAAAAAGAGGAAGGGGTTAAAATCTACAAAGGTACTTGTTAAACTAGATTCATTCCTGGCTGTTTCATGCATCATAATGGACTGTTTAATGCTGCAGAGTTCTCCTCTAGTTCAACTGGCATGTTAGATTAGATGAATAGATGACTAGGAAAAAAGTCTTTGGGAATGAATTGCTGAATAGCAAATTCTGTCCTTG
Source organism: Ahaetulla prasina (assembly GCF_028640845.1). NCBI lineage: Eukaryota > Metazoa > Chordata > Lepidosauria > Squamata > Colubridae > Ahaetulla > Ahaetulla prasina. The sequence goes on along the minus strand of NC_080540.1, from coordinate 286,558,232 downwards.
TAACGTTTCACAGTATTTTCACACAGCCCCTCTAAGGCACTTAGTTGCAGACCCCTATTTCATTTTGACAAAAGAAGTGGTACCATAATTAACAGATTAATTCACTTTCTGGCTGTAAAATTCTTTGATAGCTCCCTTATTAGTACTCTTAGCTATTCTATTGACCTTCCTCTAAGGTCTAATTGATAGTAGTCTTGTTTTTAATTGGACTTTCACATTAAAAAGGGGGAAATCGCATGTTCACCTCCCTATATTCTTTCGAAGGGCTAACTCCTTAGAATATCCAGCCGCATGAGTTTTCATGATAACTTTAAAATTGCAGGCTATGATTACTCAAATTGCCTTTTATAGCTTGTACATCTCGCCAGCATAGTCCTGACAGAATTTTGGCTAGACTATATTTCTCCGGGCCAAAGATAGATAAGCTGTGCAATCATGGAAGAAAGCAAACAACTAGAGAAGCAAGCTACAGCAGAGCCCCTGTTCGCTTTCCACAAAGACAATTACTTACTTTTCATTTCATGCGGCAAGTGTGAACTGCAAGGGATCTAAAATAATTACTGAAAGTCACTAAGAATTATTTTTTATCAAGGTACCTCAGAGAGTAAAAAGTGTGAATTCCAAAAAGAGAAAAAAGAATTGTTTTAATGTGTCCTAGCGAAGGTGTCCTTCCAACATTAGAAGCAGGTAGGGGAGGAAATGCTTAAATGCCTTTTATTTAGCTGAGGTCCCGAATGCTAGAATTAGCTGGTATTTTTTGAATGCACAATCTAGAATATTCAAATGCAGGATATTATGAACAGCTGTGTGGTTACAGATGGTAAGAGCTGTGCATAAAGCATCAGGAGTGCATCCTCGCCAAAAAGGCGGAAGAGAAGAGACGAAGACAGATGGAGTCCTTGTTAGATAAAGCCAAACAAACAAATATGGGGCAACTTCTGCCAAGGCGAATCTTGCAAGCCACTTGTCATCAGTTATTTTCAGAGGGATTCTCCTGTCAGAAGCTATATTGAATGTCTTAAGTTCAAAATAAGCTACCTAAAATTAGTGAGCTGCTCTTAGCCACTGGCTACCTTGTTGTGATACCAGAGACATCCACTCATAGATGACATAGAACATAGAATAACAGAGTTGGAAGAGACCTTGAAGGTCTTTTAATCCAACTCCCTGATCAAGCAGGAGACCATATAACTATTTCAGACAAATGGCTGTCATGGCTTAGGACTGGGTTATTTATGGGACCGCCTACTGCCACTGTTTGCCTCCCACTGACCCGTGCGCTCTCATAGGGAGGGCCTCCTCAGGGTGCCGTCAGCCAAACAATGTCGGCTGGTGGCCCCCAGGGCAAGGGCCTTCTCCGTGGGGGCTCCTACCCTCTGGAACGAACTTCCCCCAGGACTTCGACAACTTCCTGACCTCCGGACCTTCCACCACGAGCTGAAGACATATTTATTCTTCCACGCAGGATTGGCATAGAATTTTTACTATTAGTTTTAATTTTAATCGGGTTTTATGGTTTTAATGTATTTTAACTAGGGGCCAAATTGAATAAGTTTTTTAATATTGGTTTTTATTTGTATTGTATTTATCTATTGTTGGTTTTTATCTGGCTGTGAACCGCCCTGAGTCCTTCGGTAGAAGGGCGGTATAGAAATTAAATTATGATGATGATGATGATGATGATGATGATGATGATGATGATGATGATGATGTCTCTATTTAAATGCCTCCGTTGATGGAGTGCCCGCTATTTCTGAAGGCAAAGTGTTCCACTGTTAATTGTTCACATCATTAGGAAATTTCTCCTTAGTTCTAGGTTGCTTCTCTCCTTGATTAGTCTCCATCCATTCTCTTCTGGTGTCTTGGAAAATAGGTTGACCCTGTCTTCTTTGTGGCAGCCCCTTAGATATTGGAACACTGCTATCATGTCACCCCTGATCCTTCTCTTCACTAGACTAGCTATGCCCACTTCCTGCAACTGTTCATCATATATATTTTTTAGCCTCCAGCCCCCTAATCATCTTCTCTGTGCTCTTTCCAGCATCTCAACATCTTTTCCATATCGTGGTGACCAAAACTGGATGCAATGTTCCAAGTGTGATCTGATCGAGGCCCTATAAAGCTGTACTAATACTTCATGTGATCTTGATTCTATCCCTCTATTAATGCAGCCTAGAACTGTGTTGGATTTTTGGACAGCTGCAGAACACTGCTGGCTCATATTTAAGGGATTGTCCACTAGGATTCCCAGATCCCTCTCACAGATACTGTTGCTGCACCAGCTTTCACCCAATCTGTACCTGCACATTTGGGGTTTTTTTTGCCTAAGTGTAAGACCTTACTTTTCTCTACATTGAATTTCATTTTGTTAGAATGGGCCCAGTGTTCAAATCTGTCGAGATCCAATTGGATCTTGAACAAGATCTGAATAAACTATAGATCGATGTTTCCCAACCCCTGCAATGTTAAAAGATGTGGAACTTTAGCTCCCAGAATTCCCCATTCAGCACACATTTATATTCTTATGACACTGATGAAATCAGGATATTACTTCATCTGGGAATAACATACATGAATAAAAAGATTTTATGCTGTAGAAACTCACACAAACAAGGGCAGAATCAACAAGGAAGGACTAAAAGTAACGCCATGATTCTTCTCCTTGCATGGTTTTTAAAGTCTAAACCAAAGCATTAGGAATAAGATATCTAATGCAAAATAAATTTGAAGCATGGGAATTGCTGAGCAATATTTCTTTTGGTGCAGTACAGATTCAGAACCATCCTTTTCTGAAAAACACAGCCTTTCATAAGAATTGATGTCACTGTCTTATTTTAAGTTGCTTTTGTTTAAGCGCCAGTGTTCCTTGATATTTGATTTGTATTCATGCTAACATTAAAAAAAAATCAAAGGAACAGCTAGGAGCTTACAAATTTACTCAAGTATCAGGGTAAAAAAATGAAATTATAAATGAAAGCTATGGCGTCTAACCTCAGACAGTTTTTTCTAGCTTTATTTTTATTTCGCACTATTTCCACATCAGTTTACACTTCTTTAAAAAAAAGGAAAAGTATTTTTATGTGCCTTTCTGGGCTCATGTTTCTACATTTTCCCTTGGTATACATTGTTTTGAATATATGTATTAGTTTAGGTCCAAACTTTATCCCACTTACTTTCTGCCCTTTTCTTGGAAGAAAGAGGAAGGTGGGCAGGAATATATTTTTGTGAAAGAGGAAAAAAAGTTAACTATATTCTTATGGGTAAGTTGAGGCATCTTGCATTTATCTTGCTTAAACAGAGATCTGAGAATGTCCAATATTACCACGAATGAAGGCAAATATATGTGTCCCAGGATAATGTTGGAGGCTCCAATCTGGGTCAGTAACTGAATGTTGTGTCCCAGACCCAAGTAGGTAGTAATAAACTTAGTCCGCAGAAAAACAAACTTTATTCGAACAGCTGGGAATTAGTTCATTCCCAGTGTCGTTCAACTCAACAAATGCCTCCCAACACAAATTCCTCAGTTATCTCACAAACCTTAGTCCAATTAGGCAAACTGCCAAAGGCCCTTCCTGGCAAACGTCCAGAAGCCACAAAAACAAAGGTGGATACGATGCAGAAGACACAGCTACAATGCTTTCTGGCAAAGCTGAAACACCAATGCTGGTCTGTTTTAAGTCTTATGGGAGGGGCCACTCATTTCTTGGCCCTGCTCCCAAGTTGTCCTCTCTGCTTGAGCTGCTCTTGCCTTCTGGCAGCTGTTCTCATGCATGCATTAGGAACAGGCTCCTCCTGTTCCTCTTCCTCACTACTATCAATATCTGGAGACTCTGGAGTCCACACATTACTCTCTAATGGCCCTGGCCTCACCTCAGCCTCATCGCTGTCCAACTCTGTTGCCAGCTCCCTAGGCTGCTGACGGACCACAACACAGAGGTTTTGTGATGAATCCACCAGTTACATCCCCAGATACTTCTCCAGATGTCAGTTTAGAGGAAGATGAACCAGTCCCAGGCACGTCAGGAGGAGAGTTAGTCAATCTCAGAGGGATTTGGCTGCAGCAGGACAGCCTGAGGCATCAGATCAGGAAAGCATACTGTCAACCCTGAAGCTGACCTGACTGAGGCCATCTTGGGGCTTCAGTGCTGTCACACTGGAACTGAGGGATAGAGAGGGGCGAATTGAGATAGTTGGGACTTTGTAGTCAAAACAAAATACTTTCTCTTGAGAATCAAGGACATTCTCATACCTGGTCCCTAGAAGGAGGAGTGAATTTACCAGACAGAGCCATGATTGGACCATGTGACTGATTGTTTTGAGAAAGTGAAAAGGCTGCTGCTTTTAATTAGGTGAAAACCACAGGAACCGTCAGAGTCTGTTTTCACCAGATAGAATAAGAATAGAAGGCCCAGATGAGGGCTCTGCGTCAGAGGCTGAGGTGGGACCAGGGCCATCGGGGAGTGAGGTGTGGACTCTGGAGCCTCCAAAGGCTGACAGTAGTGAGGCAGAGGAACAGGAGGAGCCTATTCCTAATGCACACATGAGAAGAGCTGCCAGAAGGCAAGAGCAGCTCAAGCAAAGAGAATTACTCGGGAGTAGGGCCAAGAGATGATTGGCCCCTCCCATAAGGCTTAAAAGACCAACAACGGCGTTTGTGCTCTTTGCTGGAAAACAATGTTGATAGCTTTGTCTTGTTGCATTTATATCTTCTGAACTTTTGCCAAGAAAGGCCTTTGACAGTTTGTCTAATTGGACCAAGGTTGGTGATAGGACTGAGGAATTGTGTTGGGAGGAATTTGCTTTAATTTAGTTGGACTACGCTGAGAATGAGTTAATTCTCAGCTGTTCTAATAACGTTTGTTTGTTTTTACACTGACTGAGTTTCCTTCTACCTATTTGGGCCTGGGTCACAACAGTTATTTAGCAAAGCAGACAGATGGAGGTGATGCTGGACACAATGCGTTCATTTCCTAGCTGCATGTTTCCTGGTTGTTGTGATTCTTGTCTTGTTTTGGATTCACCCTTTGCTTTGACTTGGATCATCATGCCTTGCCTTGTGATTCCTGTGGTATTGTGGATTTAATTTTGTCTTGTGCATTTGTCTTGTTTGGGAAACTTTCGAGTGCCTTGTGGAGTGGTTTGGGGTTTTTTTAACCTCATCTCTTTGCCAGCCAGCCACTTCCCAGCTCTGGTCAGCTTACCATCTGACGTAAGAGAGTAAGCAGCAACTGGGGAACTGGTTCAGGAGCGTGGCCAGGTTGCCCTTACTACCAGTTCAGAGAACTAGTCCCTAAAGTTACTACCTATTTGGTAGAACCAGGCAGAACCAGTAGAAACCCACCTCTGTACCTATTCAGTAGAACTAGGCAGAATCGGTAGGAACCCACCTCTGTACCTATTCGGTAGAACCAGACAGAACCGGTAGAAACCCACCTCTGTACCTATTCAGTAGAAGCAGGCAGAACCGGTAGAAACCCACCTCTGTACCTATTCAGTAGAACCAGACAGAACCGGTAGAAACCCACCTCTGTACCTATTCAGTAGAACCAGGCAGAACCGGTAGGAACCCACCTCTGTACCTATTCAGTAGAACCAGGCAGAACCGGTAGGAACCCACCTCTGTACCTATTCGGTAGAACCAGGCAGAACCGGTAGGAACCCACCTCTGTACCTATTCGGTAGAACCAGGCAGAACCGGTAGGAACCCACCTCTGTTGTGGACTTACTGGCCAATGATCTGTGGACTAGCATTGGTCTGCTTTTGGCTGGACTTCATTGGGACAGTTCTGGGTTTTTGGTGAAGGGAATTGCTGCAGAATATTAATAAACCCACTAAACCAGCATTACGTGTGTGAGTGAGCAGGACAACACAGGCTGTCTTCCGAGCTTTTGGATTCGTGCTGGAGCTCATCCTCAGGGAACTTCTCTCTAGCAGAGTGTAATAGTCAAGTTCCTTGAGGATGGCCTCCAGCACAAGTCCAAAAACTTGGAAGACTAAACCTCTGGTTCCTGTGCCTAACCCAGATTCGATCCTCCATTATTATCCTGTGCTGTCATTTCTCCAGCAGTCTGCATTCTCCCTACATTCCCACATTCTAATTGGCCCTAAAAAGAAAACATTGTTCACAATGTGCAGGATCTCCTCACATGAGGTTGTTCCTATCAGGAGGAAAGCCAAGGAAGCTATGAGAAATTTATGAAGCCATGAAGAGATGGGATCATGGGAAGAGAGGCCCCCTGCTAGCTCTTGCTTGCAATGTTGTGCTCAAAAATACAGCTAGTCCTTGACTTACAACCATTTGTTGATCAACCACTTGAAATTACAACAGTGGTGAAAAAAAGTGACTCAGAATCAAATAGCTATGGAGATTCTCAATCTTGGTTGTTGTTTTTTCCTTGAAAATATTTAACTTCTTGTCCCAGATGCTTCTCTGAACCTGCCTGCTCTGGTTGCCAGTTCCCTCTTATTAACATTAGGAACCAATACTGATTATCATTTCCTAATGATAATAAGAACGTCCAGTTGCCTTTTGTTAAGGCATCTTTGGGGTGACTTAGAACTGGTTCTCATGCTAACAATTGCAGCATCCCCAACAGCCACCTGATGAAAATTTGGGCACTTGGCAACCGACATGTATTGGCGATAATAACTTAAGTGATAAAAAAAATATATTTTCCAATCATTTTGGCAGTTCTCAAATACGCCAGTTTAATATTGGCTTAGCACAGTCAGATGTAAAGTGCTATGGTCCCACCCAAAAAAAACACCTTGAAATTGAAGAAGGGCCGTGATAGCTCGGCTGTTAAGGGCCATGATAGCTCAGGCTGTTAGAAGCCTGTTATTAGAACACAGCAGCCTGCAATTACTGCAGGTTCAAGCCTGGCCCGAGGTTGACTCAGCCTTCCATCCTTTATAAGGTAGGTAAAATGAGGACCCAGATTGTTGGGGGGGCAATAAGTTGACTTTGTAAATATACAAATAGAATGAGACTATTGCCTTATACACTGTAAGCCGCCCTGAGTCTTCGGAGAAGGGCGTGATATAAATGTAAATAAATAAATAAAAAAAAGAACTTCATGCTTCATCTCCGTTGTACTTTTACCGGGCTTCTTTTCTGGTTCTTGGGTGGACTCAGGCTCAGCAGAGATTGAAAAGAATCCAAATGATGAGATTTGTCAAAGCCAAAACAAAACAGAAGTGTCTTTCGTGTGATTTGAAAAAGCGGTCTGCTATGCCAAAATTAGCTGAAAAAAAATTTCAGGCACACTGAGATAAGTATTATCATTTCCTAATGGCAACACACGAAGCATGCTCTTGAAAACACGGGAGAGAACTTAGAACTGGCAACCAGAGCAGACAGGTGCATAATAAACAATCTCCTTGAACCAGTGTCTGCTTTTTCCGTTTCTTTTAAAAAAATAAATAAATAAGCACACCTACACAGCTGTAGAAAGGTCTCAGTCAACATTCTTTGTCGTAAATTGGCCCATTTCATTTTAAATGGCACTTAGATATTCACCATGGTTGAAACCCAGTTCACGGTGAATTAGTATTCCTCATTAAATGCTTAATCACTGAAGGGTTCATTTGGAATTCTTTCATTAATCTTGTTCTGCTAAATTGCAGGTTGATCTAAATGTCAGAAAGCAAAAGATAGAAATGCCTGATTAGCAAAACATCTAAGTGCTTGTTTTTCTCTGCTAATAACAGGTAAATGTATGCAGAGCCAGGAAGAATATATATTGTGCACACCAGCCTTTCGCAGGCTGTTAGGTGCTGGATAAATAATAGGTAATTGCAATTGTAAAAAGAGGGTGTGGGGAGGGGGAAACAGCATATGTAAGATTTTTATTTAAGGAAGACAGGAAAGCCTGTGGAAAATATTGATTGTGCTCTCTATGCCTTTTAAGGTAATTGTTGCTCGTTTTTATTATTATTTACACTGTGCCATCGGCATACATAGTATTTTGCAGATTAATGTGAACAGAGGGCAAAATCCTTCTTCACTGGGAATGGGTGTGTATCAGTGGTGGGTTTCAAATTTTTTTGCTACTGGTTATGTGGGTGTGGCTTGGTGGGCATGGCATGGTTTGGTGGGCGTGGCTTGGTGGGCATGGCAGGGGAAGGATACTGTAAAATCTCCATTCCCTCCCGATCAGCTGGGACTTGGGAGGCAGAGAATCGATGGGGGCGGGGCCAGTCAGAATTTTTAGTACCAGTTCTCCAAACTACTCAAAATTTCCGGTACCAGTTCTCCAGAACCTGCTGAAACCCACCTCAGGTGTGTATCCCCAACAGTTTTTCAAAAGTCATGTGAGTTTAATGGGACACGCAACATGATGTTCCACATTCAGCAATGTGGGCTATAAGTTCTCATTCATTCAGGGGGCGATGTAGCAAATAGGCAAGTCTGTGAGGTTGGAAAATGAAGCTGCCAACAACCAACCACAGTCCCAGGTTTTTAACAGCTGACATCATCCACCAGTTTGAACCAATTTGGGCAACCCACCCGCCCCGGCACCATGCCATCCTATTTAGCCACATTCTCTAAGTCATGCATATAGAATAGAATAGAATAGAATAGAATAGAATAGAATAGAATAGAATAGAATTTTTTATTGGCCAAGTGTGATTGGACACACAAGGAATTTGTCTTGGTGCATAGGCTCTCAGTGTACATAAAAGAAAAGATACCTTCATCAAGGTACAACATTTACAACACAAATGATGGTCAATATATCAATATTAATCATAAGGATTACCAGCAACAATATGCATGCAAGCCACACGTGTGAGCAAAGCGCCTGCACAGAAGGCCCGGCGCATGCACGGAAGGCACATGTGCGAGCAAAGCGAGCATGCACACGCACGCATTCAGATTTTCGGTACATGGTGAACTGGTAGTAAAATTATGTGAAACCCACTTCTGGTCTACAAGACTTAACCTTGATTGGGTGGCACATAGTTCTGGAATGGAAACTGAAAGTCTCAGATTCATTCTTCTACCACCATCCCTCTTCTCCTTTATTCAACAAGCAAGAGTGAAAAACAATCAGAGTAATCTCTAAATTTCTAGACTTGTCTTAATTTGAAGGAGAAATCAAAAGTATATCACTAAACTCCTCGAAACAGCAACGGACTTCTGCATTCCCACTACCGTTTCTGAACAATCTGATTTGGTGTTCAACGCACAATCCCTGAAAATGGAACTCGGTTCTTTCTTCTGCAATTTCCATATTCTCAACACACCGTTGTTGCATTTCTCACTGTTTTGAACTGACAACGCATGGCCTAAAGCTTTCTCCCTTGATGCATTTGTGCTGCGGCAATCAGCTTATTTGGGGGGGGATGTGTTTACCAGCATACAGAAACGGATGTGAGCTGCAGAAAGCAAGTCACAAAAGGAATTTTGCTCCAAGCATATGCATTACGACATAAAGGGTGGTATTTTGTGTGTGTTCTCAATGAAATTGTAGGAATTAGTGAACTACAGAAATGTCACTGAGCAGAAGATTTTTTTTGGTTTTCCAACTCAAAATTTTTTTTGAGGACTTGTGGTGTTTGGGAATGCCCTTATGTTAATTCGGAAAGCTAAATATATATACAGGTAGTCCTCAAAGTACGACCGCAATTGAGCCCACCATTTTTGTTGTTAAGTGAGAAATTTGGGAGAAACAAGTTTTACCCCATTTTACAACCTTTCTTGCCACTTTTGTTAAGTGAATCACTGAGGTTAAGTTAGTAGCATGATGGTTAAGTGGATCAGACTTCCCCGTTGTTTTTTCTTGTCAGAAGGACCCAAAAGGTGATCACATGACTCTGGGACACTGCAACCATCATAAATATGAACCAGTTTGGCACTTAGATCCCAAAAAATTATCATGTACGTATCCTGATATCCAAGCGAAATGTTGGAGGTGTGGTTGTGATGACGCTACATATTTTCATATTTGGTGGACTTGCAAGAAAATTAAGGCCTTTTGGATAAGAATTTGGTGGATTATTCAAAATGTACTGAAGAAGAAGATAAAGTTCCTGCCGCAATTTTTCCTTTTGGGAATTATAACGGATTGTACAGGGATTGAGACTAAATTGATTCTGAATTTAATAACAGCAGCAAGACTGTTGATTGGACAATATTGGAAGAAAGAAGAGGTACCTACAATAGAAGAATGGATATTGAAAGTCATTAATTTGGCTGAGATGGCTAAAATCTCAGCTTTTTTAAAAGACAATACGCAGGAAAGATATTTAATTGAATGGAAAAAATGGATTGATTATCTACAAAACAGATATCAGATTAAGAAATATCAGATTGCCTTTGAATAATTAGGAAGTATTATTTTATGTAATGGGAGGGGTTGGGAGATGAAAAGATTTGGATGAGGTTATTTGGATTAGAAGGAAAATTTTACTCTATGTTTGGTTTATGTATAACAATACCTTGTGATTGACCGGGAAGCCGGGGAAGGAGGGGAAGGGTTTTCTGGGAGGAGGGGAAAAGGAAATGTTTTGTTTTTAAAACTTTTTCATTAAAAAAAAAATGAACCAGTGGCCAAACATCCAAATTTTGATCATGTGACTATAGGGATGCTGCAGGGGTTGTGCGAAAAAGGGTCAGAAGTCACTTTTTTCAGTGACTGTTGATGGAATTGCTTGTGAAGTGCCTCACTGAGACTCATCGAGGACTTACCGCTGACCCATCGCTTGACACACCCACACCTGAAGCCCTTATAAACAGAGGAACACTGACACTGACATCCCCTAAATCAGGGGTCAGGAATCTGCGGCTCTGGAGCCGCATGTGGCTCTTTCACCCTTCTGCTGTGGCTCCCTGTCACTCAAAATATGCGTCACAACCACCAATGTGCGACACTTGCCACCACGCAATTTATTGAGCTTTTCAACCCCCGGTAGGCCAACCATGGATAAATCCAAGAAAAGAAAGTTTTGGAAGAAAACAGAACATTTAATTCAACTACATACGCTAGTTTTGTGGCTGCTCAAGAAATAGTCAGGCACAGGAAGGGTTTTGTGGCTCCCAGTGTTTTCTTTTCTGTGGGAAATGGGTCCAAATGGCTCTTTGAGTGTTTAAGGTTGCAGGCCCCTGCCCTAAACTCTGCTGAACATGGTACCTAGCCTGATAATTAAATGTTTGGAAACCAGCCCACAAGCACAGAGAATGAACTTTCACCCTCATCCTACACCTGAGCTACAGAGTCACCACTATTTTTACTTGTCCTGTCCCCACTACACATTAGCCTGTGTGCAGCTTGACATTCAGCTAAACCCACCTATCCTCCAATAAGACCGTGTGCATAGATCTGGATGCTTTATTGAAAGAACAGGATATAGTGAAACTGGGGAAAATAGGGATACATACAGTGAGAACCAAATACAAGATACAGTATTAAGTTACTGCTGAACATAACAATTAATACATGCAAGCAATTTAAATCTCACCAGCAATGCTCTGTGTGTGGGATGTGGGTTTATCCTTGTGCTTCTTACTTCTCCAAATGCTAAAAGAAATGGAGTCTGGCTTCCCAGCATGCACTTAGTTTGAGAGTGCAGGCTGATAGGTAAAATGGGTTGGGTCAGCTTCAAATAATATAGGTAAAGGTAAAGGTTCCCCTCGCACATATGTGCTAGTCATTCCCGACTCTAGGGGACGGTACTCATCTCCATTTCAAAGCCGAAGAACCAGTGCTGTCCGAAATCATCTCCGTGGTCATGTGGCCAGCATGACTAAATGCCAAAGGCACACAGAACGCTGTTACCTTCCCACCATTTTTCTACTTGTGTTTTTTATGTGCTTTTGAACTGCTAGGTTGGCAGAAGCTGGGACAAGTAACAGGAGTTCACCCCATTACTTGGCATTGGGAATTCGAACCACTGAACTGCCAAACTTTCGATCAACAAACTCAGCGTCTTAGCTCCTGAGCCACCGCGTCCCTTCAAACAATATACTTGGGGCACATTTCTCTCCAGCCACTAGATGGTGCTAGAGGGCAACAACAATATAAAAGTTATATGCTGGGGCATGACAACACTTATTGGTTGTCCTGAAAATAAGGGTGGCATTGAAGGCACACAAAAACACAGGCGTGTGTTTGAAAGGTTTCTCAGACGGGAAAAAAGAGAACTGAATCCAGGCAGAGCAAGCGTAATCAGTTAAGCTTGAGAGTCATATTCAATCTGCTTTCATTTTATGGACCTGTTTATGGAACTAGCGCAGCGGATGCGCAAGTGTGTTTACGTGCATTTATTTAAATTTCTTGGAATGCAGCGGGGTGTGTTTGTTATGCAAAGGATGCACCGCAGAAGGAAAGAGAAGGCACAAGAAGCCAGAGGGAGAAAGAAAGAGAGGAGACATGTATTCTGAAAAGTTGGCATTAAACGCGGACTTTCGATTCAATGCTAAATAGGGTGCGCATGGCTAAACAGCAGACACAAATGACCATCTGTTACTGCATCATAAAGAGAAACTCATTTCAAAGCTTTTTTTAAAAAAAGAAAAGAAAAAGAGAGAAAGAACGTTCCTGGTTTATAAGCTCCCTACAAGGTAAAGGTAAAGGTTCCCCTCGCGCATACATGCTAGTCGTTCCTGACTCTAGAGGGTGTTGCTCATCTCTGTTTCAAAGCAGAAGAACCAGTGCTGTCTGAAGACGTCTCCGTGGTCATGTGGCCGGCATGACTCAATGCCAAAGGTTGCATGGAACGCTGTTACCTTCCCACCAAAGGTGATCCCTGTTTTTCTACTTGTGTTTTTTTTTACGTGCTTCTGAACTGCTAGGTTGGCAGAAGCTGGGACAAGTAACAGGAGCTCACCCTGTTATGTGGCACTAGGGATTAGAACCACTGAACTGCCGACCTTTCGATCGACAAGCTCAGCGTCTTACCCACTGAGCCACCCTATATAAGCTCCCTAGTTCTCCTCTAACAGTCGGAAAGCAGGAAATAAATACCCAAGGTGAAGAGGCAGAGCTTTTGTGTCTCGTAATACAAACGTTTAACTTTTTTTCCTGATGTACCATGCCTGATGATTTAAATCAATGAAGTCAGAAACCAAAACTCTGTAAAAGGCCTCTTTTCCAGCAATCCACATTTCCAACCGTTTTCCACATTTCCATCACGTTTTCCCCAGGGAGGCTGATCCTAACATCTCTAAGAAGTCCATGCCTTAACGTTGAAATGTTCAAAACGGGAGGGAGTTGTGATGGCAAGAAACTAATGGAGAGAAACTAATCAAGGAGAGAAGCAAGCTGGAATTCAGGAGAAACTTCCTAACAGTGGGAACAATTAACCAGTGGAATTGTTTGCAGTCAGAAGTTGTGGGTGTTTCATCATCAGAGGTTTTTAAGAAGAGACTGGACAGTCACTTGTCTGAACTGGTATATGAAATGGCTTGAGCAGGGTCTTGGCCAGAAGACCTTGAAGGTCCCTTCCGGCTCTATTCTTTCTTCCTTCCTTTCTTTCTTTCTTTCTTTCTTTCTTTCTTTATTTATTTTTGTCACAACAATATACATAAGCATCACACAAAACGATTATATTTCAACTCCTACCCTCAAAACGACGCTATAGAGCACTGCACACCAGAACAACTAGACACAAGAACAGTTTTTTCCCAAAGGCCATCAGTCTGCTAAACAAATAATTCCATCAACACTCTCAAACTATTTACTGAATCTGCACTACTATTAATCTTCTCATAGTTCCCATCACCAATCTCTTTCCATTTATGACTGTATGACTATAACTTGTTGCTGGCAATCCTTATGATTTATATTGATTTATTGACCATCATTTGTGTTGTAAATGTTGTACCTTGATGAACGTATCTTTTCTTTTATGTACACTGAGAGCATATGCACCAAGACAAATTCCTTGTGTGTCCAATCACATTTGGCCAATAAAAAATTCTATTCTATTCTATTCTATTCTATTCTATTCTATATAGTATATAAACATATATATGAGGAAATATAAGGAAGTATAAGCATACAAGTATAAGAATAAAAAACAATAGGACAGAAATGGTAGGCACGTTTGTGCTCTTATGCACGCCCCTTATGGTCCTCTTAGAATGGGGTGAGGTCAATAGTAGAAAGTTTTTGGTTAAAGCTTTTGGGATTATGAGAAAAGACCACAGAGTCAGGTAATGTGTTCCAAGCACTGATAACTCTGTTACAGAAGTCATATTTTCTGCAATCTAGATTAAAGCGGTTAACATTAAGTTTAAATCTATTGGTTGCTCTTGTATTATTGAAATTGAAGCTGAAGTAGTCTTTAACAGGAAGGACATTACAATAGATGATTCTATGAGTTAAACTTAGGTCTTGTCGAAGGCGACGGAGTTCTAAGTTTTCTAAACCTAAGATTTCAAGTCTGGTGGGATAAGGTATTTTGTTTTTTTCAGAGGAGTGGAGAACTCTTCTTGTAAAATATTTCTGGACACGTTCAATTGTACTGATGTTAGAAATGTAAAGTGGGCTCCAGACAGGCAAGCTATATTCAAGGATTGGTCTAGCAAATGTTTTATATGCTCTGGTTAGTAGTGTAGTGTTTTTGGAAAAGAAGCTACTCAAGATTAGGTTTACAACTCTTAGAGCCTTTTTTTGCTATGTAGTTGCAGTGGGTTTTGACACTTAGATCATTCTGATTCTGATCGATCGATTGATTGATTGATTGATTCCAGTTGGCCCCACAAAGTTGGTCACAAAGGAACACTGATTCAGGAACAGGCAGCTAACCTTGACTAACCTCAGAAACTAAACAAAATTTGTGCTGATTTGTATATGATTGGGGAACCTGAAAGGAACTGCAGAACTGTTGGTCAGATTGGGAAGATAACAAAAACTTCCCAGGAGACACCAAGGATAACTCACTTCTACAGCACTACCAAGAAAGCTGCATCAATGCACATTCACTTGGAAGTGTTTATTTATTTATTTTAAAAGAGATCTATCTGGAACTAAGGAGACATAGCCTGACAGTGAGAGCAGTTAACCAATGGAACAGTTTTGTGCCAGAGTTGTGGGTACTCTATCGCTGAAGTTTTCAAGGAAAAAATGGGCATTCATTTGTCTGGAATAATATAAGGACCCCTGCCATTGGCAGGGGCTTGGACTAGAAGACCTCCAAGGTCTCTTCCAATCCAATGTTTCTATAATTTCTATTATTTATTTATCATATGTATTGGCCGCCCATCTCATTGAAACTTGACTTTGAGTGATATACAATAAAATCATAAAAAAGCAGTAATTGCAAAATTATTGCACACTCCATGATGATGATGATGAAGAAGAAGAAGGAGAAGGAGAAGGAGAAGGAGAAGAAGAAGAAGAAGAAGAAGAAGAAGAAGAAGAAGAAGAAGAAGAAGAAGAAGAAGAAGAAGAGGAGGAGGAGGAGGAAGTAGTAGTAGTAGTAGTAGTAGTAGTAGTAGTAGTAGTAAAAACAAAAGTGCTAGAGGGAATGTTAGATATTGTGTACAATTTAACCACCTCATGAAATCCCTATTTACATGACATCCCCAACCGTGTTGACATAACCAGGTTTTGAGGGACTGCTGGAATGACATCAAGGATGGAACCAGTCTTACCTCAAGGGGGGAGAAGGATGTTCCACAGGGCCAGCACTATGACAGAAAAAGCCTGTCTCTTCAGTCCCACCAGACAGGACCTGGAACATACTTCTTCTGCCAGAACTGATGAGATTGGGAGAAGGAATCAGGAGGAGGCAATCTGCAAACAACCTGACCCCGTGCTATGAAGCAATGGTGGGATCCTACCGGTTTAACAACCGGTTTGCCAAACGTGCACTATGCGCGCATGCGCAATTGAATGAAAAATCACCTTCCAAGTTAGTGCTAGGGAATTAAAACAACTGAGGCACGGCAATCCGTTCTGCTGCACTAATCAGCTGCGAAAATAAAGGTAAGTAAAGCTCAGGGGCAGATGGGCAGGCCCAGTTGATCGTCAGGAGTGAACCGGTTCGCTCCCAGCTGATCGTCAGAGCTTCTGGTTTGCCCGAACCGGTCCAAACCGGTAGAATCCCACCCCTGCTATGAAGGGCTTTGAATGTAAAAACCAGTACTTTGAAGCGGACCCAGAAGCAAACTGGTAACTAATGCAACTTGAGGAACAGAGATGCATGGACACACATAACTGTCAATGGTGCTAATTTCATAGTCCCTCTGTCAGAGAGATGGGCAGTTTCAAAAATTGATAAATAATAAAAAAATAAATTTTCATTTACAGCGGAAGCTTCCAGATACTTTTCAAGGACAGCCCCCTGTAAAGTGCATTCAGTAATCCATCCAGGAGGTGATCAGTGCATGTATGACTAAGACTCCCACCCAATTCAGGTATAGGAGCTACTGGTACACCACATGAAACTGTGTGAAGGCTCTCCTTGCGTTGACTGCCATCTGCTCTTTTAGCAAGAATTGTAAGTCTAAGAGGATGCCCAGGTTGTACACTGGGTACGTCTGGGATAGTGCAAACCTAATCAGAAATGATATAGACTCAGATGTTGTGACCCAGCCCCAGGTAGGTAGTAGGAAACTCAGTATAAAAGCAAACAAACTTTATCCGAACAGCTGAGAATTACTTCATTCTCAGTGTAGTTCAACTAAATTAAAGCAAATTCCTCCCAACACAATTCTTCAGTCCTATCACCAACTTTGGTCCAATTAGGCAAACTGCCAAAGGCCTTTGTTGGCAAATGTTCAGAAGACACTGATACAAATGCAACAAGACAAAGCTATCAACACTGATTTCCGGCAAAGAGCATAAATGCCATTGTTGGTCTTTTAAGTCTTATGGGAGGGGCCAATCATCTCTTGGCCCTACTCCCGAGTCATCCTCTTTGTTTGAGCTGCTCTTACCTTCTGGCAGCTCTTCTCATGTGTGCATTAGGAACAGGCTCCTCCTGTTCCTCTGCCTCACTACTGTCAGCCTTTGGAGGCTCCAGAGTCCGCACCTCACTCCTCGATGGTCCTGGTCCCACCTCAGCCTCTGACGCGGAGTCCTCATCTGGGCCTTCCATAGCCTCCAGGACTGTCCCACACTCTTCCTCAGCCTCATTGCTGTCCAACTCCATTGCCAGCTCCACAAGCTGTTGGTGGACCACAACATCAGAATCAGAAGGTCTCAAAAGCTAGAGCAAGCAGGGTTCAGTCAAAGCCAATTTTTCCTCATCCAGATGTCAAGGTTCCAAATAATACATCCCCAAAATAAGAACTCCAAGGCAGGCATATTCCTCAAAGAACATTTTATTGGGACATATCACATTGGCACACTCCGTGGAAAACTGGGTTCCCGCCAGTTTTCCACCCAATTAAAAGTAAAGCTTTACCCATTTCCCCCCAAAGTCAGCAGTCACATGACCCAATTGGCATGCAGTCTTCGCTGCTGAAACACCTGCAGAAACATCCTTGACTCCCAGGGGAAAGAATTTTATTTTGGCTACAACAGCTATCTCTACCCACACCCCACACCCACACCCCCTCCCTCCTGACCCCTTAGCTCCAGGCTTGTGTCATCCCTGAAGCCAGGCAGGAAAAAACCTTAGAAGAAAGTTATGAAAAAGAAAATTGCCACAGTTAGACCACCTTCAGGGTTGACACCAGACGCTTCAGGGTAGACACCAGAATCCACAGATGCTGAGCTTGTTGATCGAAAGATCGGCAGTTCAGCGGTTCGAATCCCTACTGCTGCCGCATAACAGGGTGAGCTCCCGTTACTTGTCCCAGCTTCTGCCAACCTAGCAGTTCGAAAGCAGGTAAAAAATGCAAGTAGAAAAATAGGGACCACCTTTGGTGGGAAGGTAACAGGGTTCTGTGTGCCTTTGGCATTGAGTCATGCCAGCTACAGGATCACAGAGACGTCTTTGGACAGTGCTGGCTCTTCAGCTTTGAAACGGAGATGAGCAACACCCCCTAGAGTCGGGAACGACTAGCACGTATATGTGAGAGGAACCTTTACCTTTACCTTTAAGACATTAATAGCATTGCATAATTGGGCAAAACTCAAAACAAGTGTGTCGTTAGCTTTTTTTATTTATACTACGAGGAGAATCATTGTTGTGCTCATATCTGAACAAAATGGGGTCCCCATGGGTGAGAAGAAAAGTAGCAGGTAGGAAGCAGTTCTAGATTGTCTACATGAGATCCTGCTTCCATATTTTGTTCCAGCTGGTGAGATGGGATGAAAGCAGATTTGCTCACTGATGAACTAGGAATGGAGAACATCAACATCTCAATCAGTATCACTTCCGGGGTCCCTCGAACCATTTTTCTGAATTTAAAATTCAGCTTGCTTCCCCTCCAATTCAATATGGATTCTTTTTTTTTTTTTGCCAAGATGTTGGCTTACTACATTTTTGTTTTAGGAATACACATATTTATGCCCAAGGAGTAGATCTGCTGATCATCCTTCTTGAAGGAAGTTCTGAATTACATTTTTTTAAATTTTATTTTGTCACAGAGTATATATAAGCATAAGCATGAAATTACTATACAATATATAAGCATATATATAAGTATGAGTATGTAATAACTATATTAGAGTCAGGTAGTTTATTCCAGGCATTAACAACTCTGTTACTGAAGTCATAATTTCTGCAATCAAGATTGGAGCGGTTAACATTAAGCTTAAATCTATTGTGTGCTTGTGTATTGTTGCAACTGAAGCTGAGGTAGTCTTCGACAGGAAGGACATTGCTTTTTTTTTTTTTCCAGAAGAAATTTCATTGTGAAACATTTGTCCCCAAAACTGCATGGTTAGTTGTATTTTAAAAAGTACAGTAACCTTTCAGGCCCAATATTCTTTAAATAATGGTCCCTCTATGGCAACGAACTAAATTGAAAGTTCTGAAAAAAAATCTCTCAAATCTCTGTCTCTGCCACAAGCTGAGAAGAGACTTGATGAAAATCAACATCTGCTTAGGAACATTTTAGAATAAATTTACGGAAATTCATATTTTGTGAATCTTCTTCATTTTAATATATCAGTCATGTTTTGTTTAGAGTCCAGGGAAAAGATTTTGTCACAATTGATGCCAACATAAAGGTAGTTTGTTGAGGGTGGTTTGTTTGTTTGTTTTTCCAAAAAACTGCCTCCAGTAATTTTAAAAGCTTTATTTAATATCATCAAAAACTTGTTTGGTTTGAAATCCCCTTTTGATTTCTCTCTTTCTCCACCAACAAAGCACTTCAAGAAACTGACAGATTGACCCCAAACTTTGTTTTAAGATGCACCTGATCGGCATAGAAAAATATAAAGGTTTCAAATGTTCTATTGTCATTTGGAAATGTTCTCATAGTAATGGAGCATTGTCAGACAGAATTAGAATAACAGAGTTGGAAGGGACCTTGGAGGTCTTCTAGTCCAACCCCCTGCTCAGGCAGAAAACCCTATACCACTTCAGACAAATGATTATCCAGCATCTTCTTAAAAACTTCCAGTGTTGGAGCATTCACAACCTCTGAAGGCAAGTTGTTCCATTCATTCATTGTTCTAACTGTCAGGAAATTTCTTTTTAGTTCTAAGTTGCTTCTCTCATTGATTAGTTTCCACCCATTGCCCTCAGGTGCTTTGGAGAATAGCTTGACTCCCTCTTCTTTCTTCTCTTACATCGTAGTGACTAAAACTGGATGCAGTATTCCAAGTGTGGCCTTATCAAGGCATTATAAAGTGGTATTAACACTTCACGTGATCTTGATTCTATCCCTCTGTTTATGCAGCCTAGAACTGTGTTGGCTTTTTTGGCAGCTGCAACACACTGCTGGCTCATATTTAAAGACTGTCCACTAGGACTCCAAGATCCCTCTCACAGTCACTACTATGAGCAAGGTACCACATATACTGTACCTGTGCATTCTGGTTTTCTTGCCTAAATATAGAACCTTACTTTCTATCAGACCATTTTAGCAATATAGTTCAACAGTATTGTAGTTCCCTCCCCCACTTTTCATTGGATAAGGAGAAAATAGGTGTATTCCTTCAAAATTGTATATTTTATTTTATTGATTTGTATGGTTGCCAATATTAGAATGAAAATTACAACCTGGATTATAAATTCCGGTGGCCCCGCCTCCATTGTCATGTGATCCCATTTTCGGTTCTTGGCAACCAGGCCGCATTTACAGCCATTTTCAATGTCCCATAACCACATGGCCACATTTTGCTAAAAACTGGCATTTACTTCCAGTTTCCAACAAAAGCAACCATTGGTTCACTTCATGACTGAGGATTTATTTAATGACTGTGATTCCCTTAACACCTGCCACAAAAAAAGATTCTAAAATTGTGTTGGTTGTGTGACTTTACCACAATCCCAAGTTATAACTGGGATGGCTAGGCCCCATTACAGTTGTAACTCAAGGACTATCTGTATAATATTGTTGTGGGCTTTTTCCATAGCAACCTAAAATTTCTTTTTATTTTATTTATTTATTTATTTTATTTTGTCACAACAATATATGTAGGTATCATACAAAAAGTTTATATAGTAAATAAACACATATATCGGTAAATATAAGGAGGTATAAGCATATATATAGGAAGAAGAAAAGAAAAACAATAGGACAGGAACGGTAGGCACGTTTGTGCGCTTATGCACGCCCCTTATGGTCCTCTTAGGAATGGGGTGAGGTCAATAGTAGAAAGTTTTTGGATAAAACTTTTAGGATTATGGGAAGAGACCACAGAGTCAGGTAAAGTATTCCAAGCACTGATGATTCTGTTACAGAAGTCATATTTTCTGCAATCTAGATTAAAGCGGTTAACATTAAGTTTAAATCTATTAGTTGCTCTGATATTATTGCAATTAAAGCTGAAGTAGTCTTTAACAGGAAGGACATTACAATAGATGATTCTGTGAGTTAAGTTTAGGTCTTGTCGAAGGCAACGGAGTTCCAAGTTTTCTAAGCCTAGGATTTCAAGTCTGGTGGGATAGGGTATTTTATTGTTTTCAGAGGAATGGAGAACTCTTCTTGTAAAATATTTCTTCCTAAGTAATATACATAATCATTCAACCATCACTTCTTTCATACATCAAACCCAAAGTCCATCTCAGTGAAGACCTCACCTGGAAAAACAATACGATCCAGGTGGCCAGGAAAGGTCAACAGAGATTCCATTTCCTTAGGGTCTTGCGTAAAACCAGGGTGGAACAACAACTGATGACCTCCTTTTACTGGTCCACAATATCCATGGGCTGTCAAACTCCTGAATGCAAAATAACATCATAACTACGTAGTACGATGGACTATCGCAATGTGTAACATGTTCACACTAGTGTAATAGGACTGGGTGTTTGTTAATATGATCAACAATATGATCAGCTCTTCACTGTGAGTTGTATTGTATTGGGGGGGGGTGAACTGAGGGAGCCCCACCAATCTCATGTACATATGTTGAGCACTGGCAATAAAGATCTGAATTGAATTGAATTGAGAAATTATCCAGATTCATCACCTCATAGGGATGGAATAAAATAATTCTGCCTACTTGCCCCAGATTTGGGGTTATGGTGGTATCTGTTTCTGGGAACTGAATATAGGTGACTTCAGTGGGTGGGTTTCACATTTTTTTACTACCGGTTCTGTGGGTGTGGTTTGGTGGGCGTGGCATGGCTTGGTAGGCGTGGCTTGGTGGGCGTGGCAGGGGAAGGATACTGTAAAATCTCCATTCCCACCCCACTCCAGGGAAGGTTGCTGCAAAATCCCCATTTCCTCCTGATCAGCTGGGACTTGGGAGGCAGAGAGTAGATGGGGATGGGTCCAGCCAGGAGTTTTACTACCGGTTCTCCGAACTACTCAAAATTTTTGCTACCAGTTCTCCAGAACTGGTCAGAACTGCTAAAACCCGCCTCTGGGTGACTCCTATATTAAAAATCATCACTGTAAAGCCCAATTGGATAAATTAAGGTTAAAAAAACCTCCTGAAATGACTTCCGGTTTATGAAGCACAGTTGATGAACCTCTGTTTTCGAATCACAGGTGCAAATTTGGTCTAGTGGTTGAGGCACAAGGCTAGAAATTAAGAGACCGTGAGTTCGAACCCCGCCTTAGACATGAAAACTAAAGTAGCTGGTTTTCTTTGAGCCAGTCCTTCTCCCTCAGCCCAACTCACCCCACAGGGTAGTGGTTGTGGGGAAAATAGGAGGGGGAAGCTGTGTGGGATATGCTGGCTACCTTGAATTACTTGTAAAGAGAGGGTATCTGCAAAGAGAGGGTATGAAAAAGTCAATATGGCATTCACCACTCATTTTATTTTTTACCAACTTCGCTTAACAGTCAGATTGTTAAGATTGGGGGGAGGGAACTGATGCATTTCCCATGATTGACAGATAGATTTGCTGTAATTGTTCAGCGACCCAATCAACTGACTTTGATGGTGTATAACAAAGAAAAACAGAGAGGGAGGAAGAGAAAGGGACAAAGAGAGAGAGAAATAAAGCAAATCTAAAAACTACCACCAAAAAAAATAGATTGTGCAATCAAATGCATAAAGATATAATAAGCTTTGGTTTAGTTAATTTTCCGTTTTCAGTTAGTCTACCAAGTAATATCGTTCCTGGGTAACAGACAAGAATGATTTTTTAAAAATCACATAGTCTTGTTACCTTCTGCCAGTATACTGTGTTTTGGACACTATGCAAATATATGGAAATATGATCAATTAACTGATGAATCACAGAAAAAGACAGATAATTAAGCATCTGAAAAATCCTTTGACAGGCTTAATAAATACATGACATGATACAGTTGAAACACAAAGGTTGGAAGCTTAAAAGTTGACTTTTTCTCTGATTCTAAATATTATATACATAGGTTTCTTTTATTCTCATGCTTGTAGCTAAGACATTTCTAATAAAGCAGGCATAATTGTTAATGCTGCAACACAGAATTAAATTTCCCTTCCCCATATTTGCATTCTTCCTTCATCTTTTTGTCATTAAGCCAATAATTCTGCATGAACTATTAACTGAGATAGCATTAAATGGCTTCTGCAACTGAGAAAGGAAATAAATGATGCTACCCAAATAATGACTTGATTACTTAACGTACACACTCCAGGTTCTGTTCAGACCTGATTTCTTTATAACCCCATAAGAAACAATCTGTTATTAACCAAATACTAATGGGCAAAATTCTCTCTACATAATAAAACTGTGAATCCTCTCCCCAGGTCTCCTAAGACCGAAAGCTAGAAGTAATTGCAATTTTTTTTTTAAAAAAATGATTTTTAAAGTAACTCACAAATGCTAAATACATGCAAATCATTTTGTGCTATTGCCTTAGATTAATTTCTATTAAATGTTGCATTTTTTTTTCTTTCTTCCTGTAACAAGCTTGGAATAACAATGTAAAACATATTTTATACGGAGGAGATACATACACACATTCTCACATTTGTGCACATAAGGGGGAAAAAGAGAGATCCATTAGAGTTCAGCCTCATTAATTACCTTTGGAATTAAGTTATACAGGCTAGTACCAGCTCAGCTCTTTTTGAGAACCATGGAGCATACATAAAAAGTTATGAGCTCTGCAAAGATTTTAAAGAAGGGTCTCTCTCAGAAAAAGCAAAACTCAGATTCCACGAGCGATAATGGAATTGTTTATTTATCAGGTTTCTGCTCCATTTCCGACTTTAAAAGCCACTTGCAGGCAATTAAAAACAGCATATAAAATGTCAAAAACTGTTAAGAACAAGCCGTTGTTGAAAAGGAATTGCAAAAAATAAAAATGAACAAGCCGAATAGCCCTGATCAATATTCCCTGTCTCATTGCAATGAGAACGCAATCCAAAGTATTTCTTTCTTTTATCTGGAATGAGAAATAAGGTGGGAAGGGACGGAGGGAGGGAGGGAGGGAGTTGGAAGAAATTTCCTTCTGGATTCAATTCAAAGTGGGGAAGAAAGACACTGGAAACAGGGTGGCTGCTTGGAAAGATGATTTCAGTGGTGGACAGGATCACATGCCTTGAAGATCTTGGGTGAAGAGAAAATAAAGGGAAGAGATGCTGAGAGTGCCTGAGTTTTATGCCCTCTCTGGGCTTTTGAATTTAAGCTTGTATTCTGACTGGTTGTCAGACTCTCATGGGACCATGCAGGGCAGTGGGTGAAATCCATTTTTTTACTACCAGTTCTGTGGGCACAGCTTGGTGGGCGTGCCGTGGCTTGGTGGGTGTGGCGTGGTGGGCATGGCAGGGGAAGGATACTGGAAAACCTCCATTCCCACCCCACTCCTGGGGGAAGGATATTGCAAAATCTCCATTCCCATCCCACTCTGGGGCCAGCCAGAGGTGCCAGTTCTCCAAACTGCTCAAAATTTCCGCTACCAGTTCTCCAGAACCTTTCAGAACCTGCTGGATTTCATCCCTGATGCAGGGGTAAATTTGTTGGTAGTGTTTTGAGTCCCAAGTTTGGTTTGCTGGGTGATGATATAATGAAAGGGCTTTGAGAAACTCCTATTATGGCTCTGCCTGAAGGAAATAGATCTTTGTTATGTTGAATAGGCCCAAGCCTTAATGGCCCATTGACAAAGGTGGGGAGGGCTGAGTTTCTGCCTCCCTTTTAGGGGAAATATTCTGCCCTTTTAATATTTCCTAAAATATCTCATTTTCTTAGGAGAGGGGTGAGGAAGGAAGGAAAGAAGGAAGGAAGGAAGGAAGGAAGGAAGGAAGGAAGGAAGGAAGGAAGGAGATAGTGTGTATCTGTTCAAAAGGTCACATCTGTCATTGGAATAATGGGAGTATCTTTGGACCAAGGGAAGGAAGATGAATAAAAAAAACAATAGGACAGGAACGGTAGGCACGTTTGTGCTCTTATGCATGCCCCTTATGGTCCCCTTAGGAATGGGGTGAGGTCAATAGTAGAAAGTTTTTAGTTAAAGCTTTTGGGATTATGAGAAGAGACCACAGAGTCAGGTAATGTGTTCCAAGCACTGATAACTCTGTTACAGAAGTCATATTTTCTGCAATCTAGATTGAAGCGGTTAACATTAAGTTTAAATCTATTGGTTGCTCTTGTATTATTCTAATTGAAGCTGAAGTAGTCTTCAACAGGAAGGACATTACAATAGATGATTCTATGAGTTAAGCTTAGGTCTTGTCGAAGGTGACGGAGTTCCAAGTTTTCTAAGCCTAGGATTTCAAGTCTGGTGGGATAAGGTATTTTGTTGTTTTCAGAGGAGTGAAAACTCTTCTTATAAAATATTTCTGGACACGTTCAATTGTATTAATGTCAGAAATGTAGTGTGGGTTCCAGACAGGTGAGCTGTATTCAAGGATTGGCCTAGCAAATGTTTTATATGCTCTGGTTAGTAGTGTAGTGTTTTTGGAAAAGAAGCTACGCAAGATTAGGTTTACAACTCTTAGACCCTTTTTTGCTATGTAGTTGCAGTGGGCTTTGGCTTTGATACGAAAACTCCAAGGTCTTTAATAGGGTGGGGGTTATCTGTAAGGTAATGTCCATCAAGCATGTACTTAGTGTTTGGGTTTTTTTTTCCAATATGTAAGACTGAGCATTTGCTGGTTGAGAGATTAGAGCCAACTCCTGGTGTGCTCTGAGGCGATGATAGGCTCGCAGGTTATGAAGACTCCACAAATGTGCCTCTTTATTTGGTATCTCTGCTGTGACAATTCCTCACCCTGTCCATCTATTTGCAAGAAAGTATTCCTCCATTTATGATGAGGCCA
Organism: Ahaetulla prasina; assembly: GCF_028640845.1. Classification (NCBI taxonomy): domain Eukaryota; kingdom Metazoa; phylum Chordata; class Lepidosauria; order Squamata; family Colubridae; genus Ahaetulla; species Ahaetulla prasina. The sequence continues at coordinate 286,532,519 of NC_080540.1, read as the reverse complement.
GACCAGCTGTAAAATAAGCAGTCAAGGTTTCTCTCCTAAGGGGAGTCTGATACCAACAGACTTATTAGTTTGACAGTTGTTGCACAAATTCTGCTGACCCATTTCTGAGCAGCAGTGAAAGAGGTATACTCCTTGTTATCTGGCTCTTATCTGTGTTGTGTTTGATTGTCTCCCAGGAGATGAGAAAAGAAGAGGTAAAGAATTTGTAGACTATAAGAAGAGAAACATCTTAAGCAGTAAAGGACCAAGAGCGTGCACAACAGTAGATCCTCACTTGGGAAACAGAGATAACAATTCTATCGTTGCTACCTACCAAGAACACCCAATAAAAATGTGAGTTGTGAATTTCTAAGGATTGGACAGTAAATATATTGCAAGTCTTAATAGAATAGAATAGAATAGAATAGAATAGAATAGAATAGAATAGAATAGAATAGAATAGAATTTTTTATTGGCCAAGTGTGACTGGACACACAAGGAATTTTTCTTGGTGCATATGTTCTCAGTGTACATAAAACAAAAGATAAGTTCATCAAGGTACAACACTTACAACACTTAATGATAGTCATAGACTACAAATAAGCAGTCAGGAAACAATCAATATCAGTATAAATCATAAGGATACAAGCAACAAAGTTACAGTCATACAGTCATAAGTGGGAGGAGATTGGTGATGGGAACGATGAGAAGATTAATAGTGCAGATTTAGTAAATAGTCTGACAGTGTTGAGGGAATTATTTGTTTAGCAAAATGATGGCATTCGGGAAAAAACTGTTCTTGTGTCTAGTTGTTCTGGTGTGCAGTGCTCTATAGCATCGTTTTGATGGTAGGAATTGAAACAGTTTATGTCCAGGATGTGAGGGGTCTGTAAATATTTTCACACCCCTCTTTTTGACTCGTGCAGTATACAGGTCCTCAATGGAAGGCAGATTGGTAGCAATTGTTTTTTCTGCAGTTCTAATTATCCTCTGAAGTCTGTGCCTCTCTTGTTGAGTTGCAGAACCAAACCAGACAGTTACAAAGGTGCAGATGACAGACTCAATAATTCCTCTGTAGAACTGTATCAGCAGGTCCTTGGGCAGTTTGAGCTTTCTGAGTTGGTGCAGAAGGAACATTCTTTGTTGACCTTTTTTGATGACATTTTTGATGTTAGCTGTCCATTTTAGATCTTGCGATATGGTAGAACCTAGAAATTTGAAGGTCTCTACTGTTGATACTGTGTTGTCTAGTATTGTAAGAGGTGGAAGTATGGAAGGGTTTCTCCTAAAGTCTATCACCTTTTCTACGGTTTTGATTGTGTTCAGTTCCAGATTGTTCCGGTCGCACTACAAGGCTAGTCGTTCAACCTCCCATCTGTATGCAGATTCATCATTGTCTCAAATGAGACCAATCACTGTTGTGTCATCTGCGAACTTCAGTAGTTTAACAGATGAATCGTTAGAGATGCAGCTTTGCATAGTCATTGGCCAAGGTGAATGGGCAATGCACAAAAAGATAATGGTCATTTCATTGGAAGGGATGGTATTAGTATCAGGCAGCTTGGGGGCATTTGAATAACAGACCAGAATATCAGAGTTGGAAGATATGTTGAAAGTCTTCTAGTCCAATCCCTGCCCAACCAGGAAACCTATTCAATTCCAGTTAAGTGGTATTCTAATCTTTTCTTAAAAACCTCCAGTGATGGACCCACAACTTCTGAAGGCAAGTCATTCCACTGATTAATTGTTCTCACTGTCAGGAAATTTTTCCTTAGTTCTACGCTGGTTCTCTCCTTGATTAATTTCCTAAAGTTAATTTGTGATTTGGTATGTCATGTATACCTAATCAGTTATTTGTCTAAAAAAATTAAGTAACTCTCATTCAAATCTCCATTCGGTCTTAAATGTCATTGGATGATCCTGAATCACTGCCATGAATTTGCCTAAATTATTGTATAACATTATAAGGATAAAATGACTAAATGTTCATGATAATAGCATTGATGTAGAGATAAAATCAGTCTAAGTAACATTAATGAAAAACTGAAGAAAATACAGAGGAATGTGATCTCAACAAGGGTAATTTCATAGTCTTGTGTAATTACACAAGCAATTCATAATAAACAATTTGGTGCCATAATTAAAACAATATCATTCACAAGGAAAGTGTCCAGACATGACGTTACAAGTGTACGTGATCTACATACATTGTACATACATTGACTAGGTACAACAGATGGGGAGGAAGCTAACCGCCAGATTGGAAGAACACAAGCGAGCGGTCAGACAAGGACACCCAAACTCATTGATAACCCCACATTGTGATGAACAAGGACATACATTCAATTTTGCATCTACCAAAATACTCGGCCGAGCAGGTACAAAAACAGCCAGGAAAGTGATTGAAGCCTGGAAAACAGGGCCCTGGTCAGTCAACAGGAGTGCTGATTTACCACCAGCTTATCAGATACATAGGACCTGAGGCAGTGGTGGGTTGCTACCAGTTAGCCCCGGATTGGGTGAACTGGTAGCGGCGGCGGTGGTGGGAGGCTCCGCCCACCCACCCAGATGTCTCTGCGCATGAGGAAACCGGTAGCAAACAAAATTGAAACCCACTAGTGACCTGAAGACTTGGTAGCACAAGGAAACAACAGCTAATTACCAGCCATCAAAACATTGAATCAGAAGGGAGTTGGAAGGGACCTCATGTTGTGACCCAGACTCGATCAGGTAGCAACAAACGCATTGACCCATTCCCAGCATCGTGAAACTCAAAAGAAAGCAAAGGCTTCTCACACAAAACAGTCTGTCATTATTTCCAACCTGGTCCAATTTAGATAATTGCCAAAGTCCTTTGCAGATAAGCGTCTTGAGCAGAGAATGGAGAGCTGCCAAGGTCTTCTCAGAGAAACAGCCAGAGCAGAGAATGGGACGAGCGCAGCTCCAGCGTTGTTTTCTGCCAACTGAGACACCGATGCCGGTCTCCTTTTAAACCTTATGGGAGGGGCCAATTGGCCCTACCCCCGAGGTGACCTCTCTGCTTGAGCTGCTCCTGCCTCTTGGCAGCTCTTCTCATTCGGGCATTAGGGACAGGCTCTCCCAGCTCCTCCTCCTCCTCGCTACTCTTGGCCTCTTTATTTATTTTGTCACAACATTATATACAAGCACATACAATGAAAGGAAACAATAGGACAGAATGGTAGGCATTTTTGTGCACTTATGCACGCCCCTTATTGTCCTTTTAGAAATGGGTGAGGTCAATGGTAGACAGTTTTTGGTTAAAGATTTTGGGATTTTGAGAAGAGACCACAGAGTCAGGTAGTGTATTCCAAGCATTAACAACTCTGTTACAAAAGTCATATTTTCTGCAATCAAGGTTGAAACAGTTAACATTAAGTTTGAATCTATTTTTTGCTCTTGTATTATTACGATTGAAGCTGAAGTAGTCTTTAACAGGAAGGACATTGCAATAGATGATTCTGTGTGTTAAACACAGGTCTTGTCGGAGTCGGCGGAGTTCTAAATTTTCTAATCCCAGGATTTCAAGTCTGGTGGTATAAGGTATTTTATTGTTTACAGAGGAGCGGAGAACTCTTCTTGTAAAATATTTCTGGACTCGTTCAATTGTATTAATGTCAGAGATGTGGTATGTGTTCCAGACAGTAAGGTCTGGGTCATCTGTAAGGTAATATCCATCAAGCTTGTACTTAGTGTTTGGGGTTTTTTTTCCAATATGAAATACTGAGCATTTGCTGGTAGAGATTTGGAGTTGCCAAGTTTTAGACCAATCGGATACAAAGTCAAGGTCTTTTTGAAGGCTAGTAGTATTGGTGATGTTGACATCGTCAGCAAAGAGAACTCAATAACTTGAGATATAGTTACAGAGATCATTTATGTATAGTATGAAGAGCGTTGGTCCAAGAACGCTGCCTTGAGGAACGCCACTTTTGACAGGAACAGGATTTGATAGAGCATTGCCAATTTTAACCATTTGTTGTCTGTTAGACAGAAAAGCAGATATCCAATTGTGAAGGGGTCCTGAAATGCCATAGGATTTTAGTTTTAGGAGACGTTTATCATGTACTACTGAGTCAAAAGCTTTGCGGAAGTCTATGTAGATTGCATCTATTGATTTGCCTTGCTCAAGATTAGTAGTCCATATGTTTTTGCAGTGGAGAAGTTGTAAGTTACATGATAATTTTTTCTGAAACCAAATTGATTATTAAAGAGTAGGTTGTTGTTTCTAGGTGGAGGGTAATGGATTAGTTGATGATAGATTCCATTACTTTGCAGGTGATGCAGCATAGAGAGATTGGTCTGTAATTTTCAACTAGGCTGGGATCTCCTTTTTTGAAGATAGGGATGACTGTGGCTAGAGATCAAAGTTTGGGAAGGGAACCAGTCGTGAAAGCTTTATCAAAGATTATGCTTAGGGGTTCTGCTATATTAGTGGAAGGTTTTTTGAAGAAGTATGCACATAGTCCATCAGGCCCAATAGATAAAGATGGTTTCAGTTTGCGAAGAGCTTTTTCAACATTATCTTCTGTGAAGTCTATATGTGTTAAGTCGTTGTAATCATTGTTGGTACAACTGGGGAATGTCAGCTATGTGCCATCACTGTTAACAAAGACTGAACCAAAGAATGTGTTAAAGAGGTTTGCTTTAACTGTTTCATCGTTACATTCTTTGCCGTTAGATTCTTTTAGTGGTGGGATGGATCTTGTTTCTTTAAGTTTATTGTTCACAAAATTATAAAAAGCACGATTGGAATTTGTGCACAGAAGATCTTCTTCTTGCTTTGTGTGGTAAATGGTGCATTCAGTTTTTATTTGGTTGCAAATATTTCTGTAGCGTTTTTTGAAGTTTGCTACATGGCCCTTTTTGTTTCTTCTCCAGAGGGATTTTTTTTTGATTGAAGCTTTTTTATTGATATGGGTAATTTGCTTTTGTTTTTTTTATTTTGGTGGTGATTTGTGGTACATATAGTTTGATGATTCTATTGATTTCAAGTAGGAAAACTATAGTGGTCTTTGGCAGTGATACAGGTTGAGAATAGACCTTGCCAGTCAAGAGATGAGAAGTCGTTGTTTATAAGGTCATAGTTGGCTTTTTTGAAATTGTAGTTATAAGTACTATTATTATGACGATTTATGTGAGGGCGTATATTGAGACAAACGTCTATCATGCAGTGGTCACTGTTGGAAAAGGGTTCTTTTATTTGTAGTCCATAAATTGAGTTTGTCTTATTGCAAAAGATGAGGTCAAGGCAGTTGTTGAGTCTTGTATTGTTAGTTACTAGTTGTCCAAGACCTAGGTCTGTAACGGCGTTGTATAGTGTAGTATGGATTGGTTCAGTTGTACATTCATTTCTTATCCAGTTAATAAAGGTAGATTTAGGTCACCTAGGAAGATGAGAGGATATGGGCAAGAGGTAGCCCATGTGGTTACCATAGTAGTGTGGTTAACATATTTGCGTGAGAGATGTCTTAGTCAGGGGCTCTGTAGCATAGTAAGAATCGAAGTGTGGTGTTAATGGACAGGTCGCACCTCACTCTCACTACTCTCAGGCCCTGGAGGCTCTGGAGTCCACACCCCATTTCTCGATGGCCCTGGCCTCGCCTCCGCCTCATCACTGTCCAATTCCGCCACCAGCACCGTAGGCTGCTGACGGACCAAAACACCTCGGAGGTCTTCTAGTCCAGCTCCCTGCATAAGCAAGAGACTCTCCAGTCTCTTCTTAAAAACCTTCAGTAATGAAGCACCTACAACTTCTGAAGGCAAAGCTATTCCACTGGTTAATTGTCCTCACTGTTAGGAAGTTTCTCCTTAATTCCAGGATGCTTCTCTCCTTGATTAGTTTTCATCCATTGTTTCTTGTCCTGCCTTCTGGTGCTCTGGAAAATAAGTTGACCCCTCTCTTCTTTGTAGCAGCCCCTCAAATTCTGAAACACAATTATCATGCCCCCCTAGTTCTTCTTTTCTGTACACTAGCCAAACCTAAATCCTTCCACCATTCTTCATATGTTTTAGTCTCCAGGCCTTTAATCATCTCAGTTCTCTCTTCTTTGCAAAGTCTCAACATCTTTTTTTGTAATGTGATGACCAAAACTGGATGCAGTTTTGCATGCACTGCTGACTCATGTTTAAGTGATCGTCCAGTAGGACTCCCTAGTCCCTCTCACAGTTACTGTTTTTGAGCCAGGTTTCGCCTAATCTATACTTGTAGCTTTGGGTTTTTCCTGCACAGGTGTAAAACCTTGCTTTTCTCCACATCAGTCAATCAATAGGAATCACACCAATCAACCAATAGGAAAGTGTAGAATAGCCCAAAGCACATTTTTGTTGTTGTTAGTTGCGAAGTCGGGTCCGACCCATCACGACCCCATGGACAACATTCCTCTAGGCCTTCCTGCCCTCTACCATCCTCTGGAGTCCATTGAAGCTCACGCCGACTGCTTCACTGACTCCATCGAGCCACCTCATTCTCTGTCATCCCCTTCTTCAGCTCTCCATCTTTCCCAGCATTAGGCTCTTCTCCAGTGAGTCCTTCCTTCTCATTAGGTGGCCAAAGTATTTCAGTTTCATCTTCAGGATCTGGCCTTCTAAAGAGCAGTCAGAGTTGATCTCCTCTAGGACTGACTTGTTTGTTCGGCTTGCAGTCCAAGGGACTCGCAGGAGTCTTCTCCAGCACCAGAGTTCAAAGGCCTCAATTCTTTGGCGCTCAGCCTTTCTTATGGTCCAGCCTTCACAGCCATACATTGCAACTGGGAAAACCATAGCCTTGACTATACGCACTTTTGTTGGCAGGGTGATGTCTCTGCTTTTTAGTATGCTGTCTAGATTTGCCATAGCTTTCCTCCCCAGGAGCAAGCGTCTTTTAATTTCTTGACTGCAGTCCCCATCTGCGGTGATCTTGGAGCCCAGGAAAATAAAATCTGTCACTACCTCCATTTCTTCCCCATCTATCTGCCAGGAATTGAGAAGGCCAGATGCCATGATTTTAGTTTTCTTACTGTTGAGTTTCAAGCCAACTTTTGCACTCTCCTCCTTCACCCGTATCAAGAGGCTCTTTAGTTCCTCTTCATTTTCTGCCATTAGAGCACATATTCTAGTAGAAATCAATTCCTTGAGGATGGGCTGCAGCATGAATCTGAAAGCTCGGAAGACTGATCCCAGTGACCGACCCATGTATGTTGCTACATACCTTGTCTTCTGCATGGTATGACCATTTACACCAACTTACAGATTTAACATTTTCCTTCTGCAGAGATTTTGCAAAATGTTTGATGCCTACATCCCCAGATGAATATAACAAATGATTCCATTCAGGATTTCATCAAGATCCGTCAGCAACCTTGTAATATATGCGGTTCATTTCTCAAGATCATTCTTATGTTCCTTTGCTACAATACATCATTGGAAAGGATGGCACTCAAAGCTTTACATCATCTGAACATGTCTCCCTATTGATCTATTGCACCACACACGATTCTCCTTAGATCCACTGGGTTGGGGGGGAAACCATAACTATTGTCACAATTAAAAAATGAGAGGTTATTTAAAGATGGGAGAAAGTGTGTTTCTATGCAACTTTTAAGCACCAGAATTGGGAAAAAAGTCCCCAAAACTTTTCAAAGGCAGCATGAGACAGGGAAGATTTGTATTTGAAGAAATGCAGCAGAGCTATCAATGAATACATATTTGTGGATGTTAAGGCTCATTTGAAGAGGCACAGTTGAGAATACATTGTAGCTGGCACTAATATTAGCTTTAAAAAAATACTTAATGTAAGCTGGTGTGGGTTTTATGCCTTTCTCAAAGATTCAGTTTGCTTGACACAGAGAACTGGGCCCTATGGATTATGGTTATTTAATAATGATGTCATGCAAATTCCAGAGCTGAGTTAATCATGAAAGCTAATGACGAGACCCAGTTTGGTCTGGTGGTTAAGAAACTGGGAGACTGGGAGTTCTAGTCCTGCCTTAGGCATGAAAAACTGGCTGTGTTGTTCTCCAGCAGCAGCCTGAGGAGCTGACAACGGAGTTGGACAGCGATGAGGCTGAGGTGAGGCCAGGGCCTTGGGGAGTGAGATGCGGACTCCAGAGCCTCCAGAGCCTGACAGTAGTGAGGCAGAGGAACAGGAGGAGCCTGTTCATTATGTACACATGAGAAGAGCTGCCAGAAGGCAAGGGCAGCTCAAGCAGAGAGGACAACTTGGGAGTAGGGCCAAGAAATGATTGGCTCCTTCAATACGGCTTAAAATAGACCAGCAATGGTGTTTGGGCTTTGCCGGAGTAGGTGAAGGAGATAGATGTTCTACTTCCCCTCCGTACCTAAAAGGAACTCTGTTCCAACTGCCAGTTTCCGTATATTAAAATGCTCTGATGCTACCCCTTCGTATAACTGGGCATGGGCATGGCCAGCATGTGACTCATCTGGCCTATGGGCTGGGACATTCTGCCCCCCTCCCCTCTGTTCCAACTGCCAGTTGCCTAATATTAACACGCTCTGATGTTACAGAGTTACACATTCTACATTAAGTCTCAGGCTTTAAGTGTCAATTTATCACGCCTGATCACATAGTTTCGTAGCGAAGCACGGGCGTCCAGCTAGTATCTAATAAATGTAATATAATCAACCTAGCTCACTAACCGAGAGGAAGTCAAACTTTGCTCCAACAGATCCAATCCACTCCACCTAATCAACCAATTTTTCCCATGTTCTGTAGTTGTGTGGAGAGTTAACTATCCTTTTCAACAGAGAGGGTCTATAAATATGGGTGAAATCATATATTATGGTCATAGACCATCATATGGACCTTCTCTCATCATTTCATCTCTATGGTTGCTTTTGTTTTCACTCTTCTGTACTCAATACAGAATCAAAGGGAAGATAGAATTAGATGGGTTGGATGTAATTCCCCCCTCCAAATCTATCCACGGTAGTTTCCTCCTGTTCTTTCTTCTGAGGGATTAAATAGCAATGTTTACTTCACAACCCCTAATCAACTTTGGCTGAAATTTAAAAAATAAATAAAAGCTAATCTAGATCTGACGTTGTTTTACTTGAATGGAGGGTGTTAAAAAATGCAGAGTTAGGAAGTAAAAAAAAAAAAAATCCTGAAGAAAACTTTGGAAGGTGAGGCTCTCGCTTCTGCTGTCAATGGATTGTGAGTGAGGCGCCCGCCACATCCCTACTTCAAAAAGATCGCTGCGAAGCTATGTCAATGACTACTTCAGCTTCAGCCTCAACAATACACGAGCAAACAATAGATTCAAATTTAAGGTAAACCTCTCCAAACTCAACCGCAGAAAATACGACTTCAGCAACAGAGTGGTCAATGCCTGGAATGCACTACCTGACTCTTTGGTTACATCCTCAAGCGCCCAAAACATTAACTTTAAACTGTCTACTGTGGATCTCACCCCATTTCTAAGAGGTCCCTAAGGGGGCGTGCATAAGCGCACCAACGTGTCTACTGTCCCTGTCCTACTGTCCCCATTTATTTGTATCCATTTCATGTATTCATAATTATGTTTATACTTATATCTGTTATCTAATACACACTAAATAAATAAACAAATAAAAAAAAATAAATAAAACAATGGAAAACGTCTGTACCATTCCAAGAAATTGATATGGATATGAACATGAAATCACCAAGACATAAGCTCAAATAGAGGAACATTTTCTTTTGGTGGAAGGAAGTAAAAGAAATTGCAGATAGTGATAGTGCTGTGAAAAACATTCATAGGTATCCTTTCTACTATCTTGTAATTAAAGTAAATGTACCTCCGATTTGAAAATTTCTCCATAAATTTCTTCCCTTCCTGAATGAATTTTGAAAGCAATTTCTTTTTCATCCAGTAGAACGCTTACGGAGGTTGCAGAACAACATTTCCACATAACACCAAGTAAGAGAACTGCAAATCATATGAGGAACAATTGGGAAACAAGGGGAAGTATTAACCTAATGAAATTATCCATAGAATGTGAAGGGAAGCAACTTCCATCCAAATACAATTTTCAACCTAAAAGATGGCATTTCTGATTTTTTCATTGACTCCCTGTGATGTCTTTGGAGACAATCAAAAGAAATAAGGTGAACACCCCCCCCCCAAAAAAATGAAGTAAAGTGAGGAAAAGAGAACTGCCACAGAATTGTATGTCATGGGAGAAGTTTGATTTAAGGATTTTTGTCTGAGAATAGCCTTCAGTATGTGGTACATCCCATTTGCCCTAACTGTGAAATCTGAGCTGCCTCCATTTTTCCCACTAAAGGTACTCAGGCATATCATGATAAATTTGTTATAGAAAAGTCATCTAAATGTGAAGTGTTATATGATTACAAAATGCATTATTTGATTTCCTATCAATAATTTAACTGCCTGTAGTTTTAATTTCACACACTATCAAACTCCTTTACGACACACTCAGAATTTGCATCTTAATATTTCAGAGAGAGAGAGAGAGAGATGCCATTACGGTGTTTATGATATGATAATACAAATTGTTTGGAGCTGTTCTGAATTACTTAATAGGGGAGTCTTTTGTTCCATTCAAGGTTGAGTGGATTCCAAAGAGAAATCTATGTAATTTTCCAAATTTGGTTAGCCTTCATTAAAGTTTTACTTACCAAATAATTTCTTACGGCATATCATCAATAAGTAGGACATCTGAAATATACAGTAGGTATTTCCAGTCTCCTTAGCACCATAATACTTAAATTGTATTTTATGAACTTGTCGCTAGTAACATCTGTAATTTAAACCCTATTCATTAGTCCTAACTTCTGCACTTTCTCTGTTTGAGAACACATCTAGAGTACAATCTCTATATGTGTGAAATTCCATGGCAAGTCCATTTTTAAACTTCAAATGTGCCCGTCAGGTTATTGTGGTCCACCAGCAGCCCGCAGAGCTAGCAGCGGAGTTGGACAGTGTGGAGGCTGGGGAGGACAATGAGTCAGTCCTGGAATCAGGGGAAGGCATGGACGAGGGCTCTGCGTCAGAGGCAGAGATGGGGCCAAGGCCATCTGGGAGCGATGTACGGACTCTGGAGCCTCCAGAGGCGGACAGCAGAGAGGCAGAGGAATAGGAGGACCCTGTTCCTAGTGCATGCATGAAAAAAGCTTCCAGAAGGCAAGAGCAGCTGAAGCAAAAAGGACGACTTGGGAGTAAGGCCAGGAGATGATTGGTCCTTCCCATAAGGTTTAAAAGAGCAGCAACAGCTCTTGGGCTCTTTGTAGGAAAGCAATGTTGCTACATTTGTTTCTAGCCAGAGTCTCTTGTTTCTGAACTTTGTGGGGCTTTGCCAAGAAAACCCTTTGGCAGGGTGCCAAAGAAGACAAAGGTTTGTGATAAGGCCAAAGGACCTTTTCTGAAGGATTTGTTTTGGAATTAATTTGGATTAAGGTGAGAATGAAGTAACTCTCAGCTGTTTTAATAAAATATGTTTGTTTAGGACTGATTGTGTCTGGTAATAATTACTTGGTCCTAGGTCACAGCACAGGTAGAGAATTTGGACCATTTTAAAATGCCAGAAACTGTTTTTTATATCAGGCTAAGACTAAAGGCAATGAAGAGGAATTCAGAGTTAAGCTTTTTGTTGGCTTACACACAGTGGATAGAACCTTGCCAGACTAAACCCTTTCTATTTTCATGCTAAAGGATATTATACCCTTGGAGATTCTAGGCAGTGGCTATTCTTAAGACTCTTCTTCTGTGTCCTGTGGGATGTGCTGCAGAGGTGAAATGCTCCCGGTTCGGACCGGATCGCCTGATCCGGTAGCGATGGTAGCGGGTGGTTCTGAGAACTGGTAGCAAAATTATCTGCCCTCCCCCCAGGCCCAGCTGAGCCGCGTGATCATCAGAGGGTTTTTTTTACTTTTAAAAGCATTTTTTCTTCAGCAAAAAATGCTTTTAAAAGTAAAAAAAAGACTCTGATGATTACGTGGCTCAGCAGAGATCATCAGAACCCTTTAAAAGCATTTTTCTACAATCTCCTTGGCCGAAGAGGCTGTAAAAATGCTTTTAAAAGGCTCCTTTGGCGATCCCAGCTGAGTTGCCTGATCATCAGAGGCTTTTAAAAGCATTTTTTACAACCTCTTCGGCCTGCAGCCTTATCACCAAACTTTGTTGTCTTTGGCAACCTGCCAAAGACTTTTCTTAGCAAAAAACCCACAAAGTTTGACAAGAAGCAATGGAATCAATGTTGCTTTCCTACAAAGAACCCAATGGCTCGTTGCTGCTCTTTTAAGCCTTAATGGAGTGGCCAATCATCTTCTGGCCTTACTCCTGAGTTGTCCTTTTTTCTTCAGCTGCTCTTGCCTTCTGGCAGCTCTTCTCATGCGTGCACTAGGAGCAGGCTCGTCCTGTTCTTCTGCCTCTCTGCTGTCCACCCCTGGAGGCTCCGGAGTCTGTGCATCCCTCTCAGATGGCCCTGGCCCCATCTCTGCCTCTGATGCAAAGCCCTCATCCAGGCCTTCCCCTGATTCCAGGACTGGCCCATTGTCCTCCCCAGCCTCCTCACTGTCTGATTCCACTGCCAGGTCCACAGACTGCTGGCGGACCACAACAGTTGCTTTTAGTATGATTCCAAAGGTCATTTATGTAAAGTATAAAGTGTTGGTCCTAAAACGCTGCCTTGGGGATCACCACTGTTGACAGGTACAGGATTTGATAGAGCGCTTCCTATTTTGACCACTTGTTGCCTGTTTGACAGGAAGGCAGCTATCCATTTATGTAGGAGTCCAGAAATGCCATAAGATTTTAGTTTTAGAAGTAGTTTTTCTGGTTAATGATTGATTCCATGACTTTGCAAGTGACGCAACATAAAGAGATTGGTCTGTAATTTTTAACTAGGCTGGGCTCTTCCTTTTTGAAGATAGAGATGGCCGTGGCTAGTGACCATTGGTTTGGCAAGAAGCTGGTCCTAAAAGATTTTTCAAAAATTATGCTTAGAGGTTCTGCTATTGCAGTGGAAAACTTTTTTAAGAAGTAGGCACATAGTCCATCAGGTCCAATAGATAGAGATGGTTTTAGATTGCGTAGTGCCTTTTCAACGTTGTCTACTGTAAAACCTATATGTAGTAGATCACTGTAATTGTAATTATTTGCAGTATGACATGGAAATATTGGGTATGTGCTGTTGCTCTCTCTCAGTTTCATCATTACAGTCTTTATCGCTCGGTCCTTTTAGGGGTGGGATGGATCTCAAGTCTTTAAGATTTTCTTTTTTTGGTTGGAACTTCCTTATTGTTATGGGTAATTTGTTTTTTCTGATTTTGGGGGTTATTAGTGGTACATATAGTTTAATGATTCTTTTGACTTCGAGCAGAAAAATGTTATTATGGTCTTCAGCAGTATTACAGCCGGTGAATAGAATTTGACAATCAAGAGATGAGAGTTCATTTTTTTTTATTTATTTTTTTGTTTACATTTATACCCCGCCCTTCTCCGAAGACTCAGGGCGGCTTACAGTGTATAAGGCAATAGTCTCATTCTATTTGTATATTTTTACAAAGTCAACTTATTGCCCCCCCAACAATCTGGGTCCTCATTTTACCTACCTTATAAAGGATGGAAGGCTGAGTCAACCTTGGGCCGGGCTCGAACCTGCAGTAATTGCAGGCTTTGTGTTCTTAATAACAGGCTGTTCTTAATAACAGGCCTTACCAGGCCTTACCAGCCTGCGCCATTCACCGGCCCTTGTCTATGAGATCATAGTTGGCTTTTTTAAAGTTATCATAATGATGATTTTTGTGAAGACGTATGTTGAGACAAAAGTCAGTCATGCTGTGGTCACTGTTGGAAAAGGGTTCTTTTATTTGTAGTCCATAAATTGAGTTTAAACTGTTGCAGAAGATGAGATCAAGGCTGTTGTTGAGTCAAGTATTGTTAGCTAATAGTTGATCAAGTCCCAGATTAGTTACAGCATTGTGTAGGGTTGCATGCATAAGTTCAGTTGTACATTTGTTTAGGATCCAATTAACAAGAGATAGATTGAGGTCACCAAGAAAGATAAGAGGGTGTGGGCAGGAGACTGCCCATGTTAGTAGTGAATTTAACTTGTTCGCATGTTTGATGTCTTAAGCAGGGGCTCTGTAACATAGTAAGAATCGAAATGTGGTATTTAAGGACAGCTCGCAGACGATGGTCTCAGGAAAAGCAAGTTCCTGTGTAACTTAGATGTAGGGACTTTTTATAGAAGATAGCAACACCATCTCTTCTATGGATTTCACGATCTGATCGGTAAACATGATAGTCTCTTACTGTGGTAATGGAGCCAGGGATGGATTCATTCAGCCACGCTTCACAGACAAATATAATGCCAAATATTGTTGTGGTCCACCAGCAACCTGCGGAGCTGAACCTGTGGAAAAACATGGGCCAGTCCTGGAGGCTGGGGAAGCCCCGGATGGGGCCAGGGCCATCTGGGAGTGATGTGCGGACTCCGGAGCCTCCAGAGGCTGATAGTAGTGAAGCAGTGGAACAGGAGGAGCCTGTTCCTAATGCATGCTTGAGAAGAGCTGCCAGAAAGCAAGAGCAGCTAAAGCAAAGAGGACGACTTGGGAGTAGGGCCAAGAGATAATTGGCCCCTCCCATAAGGCTTAAAAGACCAGCAACGGCATTTGGGCTCTTTGTTGGAAATCAATGTTGATAGACTGGCTCCTTGTCTTGCTGCATTTATTTCTTGTCCGCGTCTTCTGCTTTTGAACTTTTGCCAAGAAAAGCCTTTGGCAGTTTGCCTAATTAGACCAAGGTTGGTGATAAGACTGAAGAATTGTGTTATGAAGAATTTGTTTTGATTTAGTTTGGACTACGCTGAGAATGAGTTAATTCTCAGCTGTTCTAATAAAGTCTGTTTGTTTTTGAACTGATTGCGTCTACTACTACATACTTGGGCCTGGGTCACAACAAATATAGCTGTATTTAGTAAGAGGAGGAATTCAGGTATTTTATTTACGAGGTTTAGCTTTTCCTTTGTTCTTGTTGCATTTCAACCTAGTTTGTGGTCTCTCTTTCTTGTAGCTCTTGTTAGCATTATAATTATTGTTATTTATACTGGAATGGGGTCCAAGAGGAGCACAGAAGGAGTGTAAATCTGTTTGCCTACAGGACTGTGTGTTTTCAAAGGTATGAATGTAAGCACTGAAACACAGGCTTCATATGTTGAGAGTGTCAGTTCTCAGCCTTATAGCAATTGTATGGTAAAATATTAACTGAAGCAACTTTAAAATCACTCCCATATTGATTACATCATAGTAATCACTCTAGAAAATGGAACAGAGGGAAAAATGCAATCTGTTGGATTGCATTGGAGTGCGAAAATTTAAACTTCCCATTTTTTCCAGGTACTTCACAGCTAAGTAGTGATATGTACTTGCCCTAAAAACCTAAATGATGAAACAATTTTACCTCTCACCTCTACCTACTTCTCCCATAGGTAAAATGCATGCTCTTCAACTTACTAACAATACAGAAGAAACCATCCAAGAAAAGAAAGATGGACATTATCAGCTATTCAACACAAGTATGAGCTCAGGGTGCTATCTGTACTTGATTGTTTTCTTGTAGACAATTCATTGCCCAAATTAAGTAACCCTAGTTAGACTAGTATTGATGATGTTACCTAGTTTGGGTAATGAAACATCTGCAAGAAAACAACCAAGCTCAGAGAGCACCAAGGACCCCTCATTTCAACTCTGATGTTCTGTCCCCCCAACCACAATCAATTAGAAACGCAAACTGACTAGATGTGCCAGCAATCTATTCTTGCTAAGTCCTCTTATCTTTCAGAGCGACTGCAGTCCAAGCTGGAACAATCCCAAAGTTCAGAAGGAAACAAAACAGAGTCCAGGAGCCAAAGTACAGCCAAAGTTTTCAACAGTCAATTGTTTGTTCATCACAAGAACTATAGGGCAGCCCCTCCTGCTTTTATATCCTGTGGGGTGTGGCTCCGTGACTCAGCATTCTCTAGGCCTGCCCCACACCTTTTCTTTTGATGTTGCTGTCTCTCCTGTCTGTGATACCGGGAGTCCAGCCACGACTGATTGTCAGCAGCTGGGTCTTGAGGCATGGCCTGAGAGGGAGGAGATGCAGGAGACAGAGGCCTCATCATCTCTTCCACCTGGCCTGCCTCTGGGACTTGGAACAGAGCCAGAGAAGGAGGTTCCGCAGAGGGAAGCCCTGTTGGCTCTTCCCCCTCGTTCCCTGAGTCACTTTCTGCCAGGAGGCCAGGTTCGGGGGGGAAAGCGGGGGGCAGCAAAGACACAACATCTGAGCTACAAATATTCTCTTTTATTGGTACAAGTATGAACTTTCCAGCAGGTGCAGGGGTGAAATGCTACCGGTTCACTCCGGTTCAAGTGAACCAGTAGTGATAAAAACCACCAGTTCAAATGAACCAGTATTAAAAAAATGCTTTAAAAAGTTAAAATAGAGGTTCTGACAATCACAGCTGTGCCACGCAATAGTTGGAACCTTTGTTTTACTTTTTTAAAGCATTTTTTACTACCTATTCGCCCAAACTGGTAGTAAAAAAACGCTTTAAAAAGGTTTTTTAAAAAAGGTTCCGACGATTGCGCAGCACAACTGATTGACAATCAGCTGTGCTGCGCAATTGTCAGAACCTTTTTTTAAACTTTTTTAAAGCATTTTTTTACTACTGGATTGGGCGAATAGGGAGTAAAACATGCTTTAAAAAGTAAAAAAAAAGTTGGCCATGCCCACCCAGTCACATGACACCCCACCAAGCCATGCCCACCAAGCCATGCCCACCAAGCCATGCCCACAGAACCGGTAACAAAAATTTTTGCATTTCACCACTGAGCAGGAGTACAGAGACAGTGTAGCAAAGTGCCCAGGGATGACAAAAAAAGAATGAGGAATGGTTGTTGTCCAAATGTCTTATTTGCCAATCTTTCATTATGATTGGATGGGTCTCTACAAGCAACAGTAGAAAACTAGACGGACGTCTGATCTAATCCAGCAAAATTCTTTTTTTTTTTTTGTCTTTATAAGACTATATCACATCATTGTGGCGAGGTCGACATTAACTAATAACTATCCTTATACTAACTTGAACTCCTTCGAGCAAAGTTTAAGTGCAAACACGACAATAATAATATATTATTTATATACTTCCCAGGAGTGGCAATTTTCCAAAACATGGAGATTCTAAAACATTTGAGAGGAGGAACCACTTTAAAAAGCAAGGGTTGAAATTGTACTCTTCAAGGGAGAGGGGGGAAAAAGGGGAGGCCAATTTATCAAGAACATTTTTCCTTTTAAATCGGGAACAAAAGATCATGCTTCACATTTCAAAAAATTGATTTCAATAAGTCAGAAAAAGCAACAGAAACAAACTCTTTCACATAAGGCTGGCACTCCAATTACATTTTGTATGTGCCTGAAATTGTCAAACATCAAAGAGATAGGTAGGTAACTAACCAAAATGTTTCACTGATGGATAAGCCTTGCTAGAACTTTGTCGTATTGTTCCTTAGGAGCAATTTAATCATTGGGAGTTTTCAGTTCTCCGTTTGGGGGAGGGACACGGTGGTGTGATGGCTTAATGAACCTGGAACTGCTGGCCAGAAATGGCCTGCGTTCCAGTGGTTTGAGCCTGACTCCGTGAGGTGGACTGAGCTCCCATTACACGATCCCTAGCTCCTGCCCACCAGCAGTTTGAAAGCATGCAATATTGCAAGTAGATGAACGGGTATCATTTTGGCAGGAAAAACCTAGCTGCATTTATGTTTACGGAGAGCAGAAGTGGATGCTGGACCTGGCCAGATGAGAGGCATTGCAACCATGAGGTAAAGTGAGCCGAGACTAGCAGAGGAGCTGGAAGAGCCAACAACTCAAGAGCCACTAGCTCATTGATGTAAAGATAGTTTGCCACCTTCAGTGCACCAATGATAGACACACAAGCATTGTGTAAAGTTCCATAGATTCCTATAGGGACCATCATTCTGGTGGGAGGGGGGGAAGTTTGGGAGGATTTCTGTATGGGGTTTCTGTTTCTGTTTCTGTTTCTGTTTCTTGCTTTGCTTTGCTTTGCTTTGCTTTGCTTTGCTTTGCTTTGCTTTGCTTTGCTTTGCTTTGCCCTGACCTGACCTGACCTGATTCTCCACTCTTTGCAGTTCTTCTATATTGGTACATGAGAATGGCCTTGGGAGACCAGGCTACCTAGGGAATGTCAGATAAGGGACAGAATAGCATGCAGCTGCATAGTTGGAAAAGTTAGAAGCTCAGGATGGACCTTCTGTAAGTTATTGGACTGTACAGGTGATGGCGAGAGAACTTTATTTTCAGACCTGCAAGATTGTGTTAATGTGACTTTACAATAAAGCAGAATTATCTTAGCTGAGCGTGTTTCCTGTCTGATGTCTAGGGTAAGGCTGACACGTTTCTTACTTAAGATTTATGATGTTTTTCATGATTACTTAAAGAATTATGGGGAGGAGCAGGCAGAAAGAATAGAACTCTGAGAAGAGAAATCTTGTCTGTTGCACCAGATTGCTGTTATGGGTTTGCAACTCTCTGCATCCATTGGAGCCATGCAGGGTTTTGTTTATTTCTTGCTAGTTTCAAAGAAGTTCTGTTGGGACTCCAGAGAGGAATTAGAGAATTGAAATAAGAGATGAAAAAATTAGCAGAACCGTGACAAGTTGCTAATATGTGATTTGGATGATTTAGTCAAGATTATTCTATCTAGCGATTGGATGATTGGGTCTCTATTGCTGAAGTCAAAACATTACAAGCATACACAGAGAGAGAAAGATTAACAATTATAGCACTATATGATGAAAGTCAATGTGCTATACCACACATTCGTTTCTCAATCTTGGCTAGTTTAAGATGGGACTTCAACTCCCAGAATTCCCCAAACAGCTATGTTTTATCACTATATTTTTCAACCTCCATCATTTTAAGATGGTTGGACTTCAACTCCCAGAATTCCCCAACCAGTTAGGTTGAGAAACTCAGTGATATACCACATTGGTCAGGGGTTGGAATGATAATGAGAGGCCCAGGGGAAAATCCACCCTCATCCATGAAATTCATTAAATGACCAGCATATCTCCTAAAGTTCTTGATTTCTTAACATTTTCTGAGGCAATTCCCAATCTCTACTGGTAGTGGTTCTTCCGTATTTAATGAAGGTTTCTTAAAATTTTTAGCTCAAACACTACATATCACTATAAAACAATGAGCCTCAAAATTGAAAAATGCATTCTTTGTCAAAAATATCAGAAATAGATTTAAAACTGGGAACATTAATACAGCAGAACCAAACAAAAAATTTACCCTCATTACCTTTGGAAAGAGATGCTGGAACAAAATGTACTCGATTCTTGAAATGTACACAAGAGTTGCAATTAATATTCAATTTCAATTTGAAACTGGAAACAGGCATGGCGGTGGAATGAATAGCCAGACGGTGTTATTATTATTATTATTATTTATTCGATTTTTATACCGCCCTGTATTTGAAATATTGGAGGGAAATTTGGGTGGGAAAAAGCACGTTTCTGATTGGCTGGTGCCTCAGCCAAAATACTATATAAAGAGGACTGTTTGCCAGTTGCCTTCGCTGGGTTCTCACAATAAACTTAAGAGCTGTTGTCACCAATGACTGTCTCCTGCTTCTCATTGCCCGAACTTAACAGACGGCTATGTTTAAACTGAAATTATTTCATTAGTTTTATTTCTTATATAATAAAGATATACGGGACGCTTTAAAGATGCATTTACAAACATTTTGCTAATAAGAATTCTTATGAGTAGGATGGTGTACTAACAAGAAAATCTGATCAATAGGATATTAATAATAATAATAATAGGCTATTATTAATAGGATAATACAGCCGGTTTGGTCTAGTGGTTAAGGCACCAGGTTAGAAAGCAGGGACTGTGAGTTCAAATCCCATCTTAACCATGAAAGTCAGGTAGGTGATCTTGGCACCAGTAACTCTCTCTTAGCCTAACCTCACAGGGTTGTTGTTGTGAGGGAAATAAAAGGAAGATGTGTTGGATATGTTCACTCCCTTGAGTTATTTGTGAAAATAATAAAGGAAGAACATAAATAAACGAGTAAATAAAAAATGAAAAATGGAATAAATAATGCAATTAGAAGCCAAAATCATTTCATTGATTTACCTCTATGTTCCTGTCAAAAACTCTTTCCTAAAAGGGGGAATATAATTTTATTTTATTTTATTTTATTTTATTTTATTTTATATTTATTTATTTATTTATTTATTTTGTCAAATACATATTAAATAATATATATAAGTATAAGCATGAATTGAATACATAAAATGAATACAATCAAAGGGAACATTAGGACAGGGACGGCAGGCACGCTAGCGCTCTTATGCACGCCCCTTACAGACCTCTTAGGAATGGGGTGAGGTCAACAGTAGACAGTTTAAGCTTAAAGTTTTGGGGATTTGGGGATGAGACCATGGAGTCTGGTAGTGCATTCCAGGCATTAACAACTCTGTTACTGAAGTCATATTTTCTGCAATTGAGATTGGAGCAGTTCCTATAATAAAGTTCATATTTTGAACAAAAGTAATGTAATATTAGTTAGAGCCATGTGAATTAAGGATAATCTAATTTGAATCATTGATTTGATGAGTCAAATCAGGTTTTCCCTAATTCGATTGCTTCTAATCAATTTGAAGATTAGATTTGGGTTTTTTTTTTAAATGTGCATGTATTGAATTCCATTGAATTATGAAATTAATTCACAAAACCCTGACTTCATCCTTATTGAGAAGCATGGGTGGGATATCTACAACTGGAATACTTTATACAGTTCTGGTCACCATATCTTTCAAAAAGATATAACAGAGAAAAGTGTGGAAAAGAACAATCCAAATGAAGAATTCAAACACCGGTTTTGTGAGAGGGGAAAAAGAACATTTGGGACTTCAGGGGAAAAAAATAAAAGGAAATATGCATAACTCATGCATGGCATGAAAAAGTTGGACAAGGAGATATATGCTTCCAGGGTTATCCAAAGAAGATTATTGGAATGAGATTTTAAAAAGACAGAAAAGAAACATATTTCTTCACAGGCCACATAATTGAACTGTGGAATTCATTATGAATATTCAGTAGGGATCATTGTCTGTCCTTCAAATTCTGCCATTGCTGGTCTTAAACCCAGGTGAGAAAGGAGGAAGATTAGAGGTCAGGCTAGCTGCTAACAGCTCATCCCTGTAAAAAGTATAACTGCTACAGAAACAGCAGAAAACAGGGCAGAAAACATCCTGCAACCAAGAAGGCTCCATACCCATTTGCACTACTCAGGTGATCTTGAGGACACAGATAAACCTCCAAGTGGCCTCAACGACTCTCTAAAAAGGATGCAAATGACCAGCTGTATGCAAGGAATATAAATCCTTCCATTCCCCAATATCCTGTCCAAGCTGAAGAAGTGTCTTGGATGAGAAGCGAAATGTCTTTAAAGAAAATACAGAAAAAGTCCAATTGCCTCCTGAAAAAGCACCTTTGGGACAACCATGACCTGGATGACTGAGAATCTCCATAGACTTACAGAAACAGCAAGAAGAATCTCAAAAGATACTGACATATTCGCCCCAAACTGAAAATAGTGGAGAGCTCTTGCTGCCTCATATGCTACATAGCACAGGTGGATCTATTGCTAATGTTAAATACTGCCTTGTGTGAGCCTGAAAGCCGAAGACTGTAAACTCCTGGAGAACAGATACATTGAGAACTATCTGTCTCAAACACTCACTGCTATATCTGTGTCTAAATAATTGCAGAAGGAAGATACAAGACAGGGTCATGTCTTCATCTCCTGCTTGCAAGCATCTCAAAGTTATCTGATTGATCCCAGTGAAAATAAATTGCTGGGAAAAGAAGCACTTTGACTGGTTCTAGCAGAGCTACTCTTGTGTTCTGATAAGATGTCAGACTGAGTCAACACTTTCATTCAAATATGCAGTTCCGAGGGGTGATTTGATGAAAGTTTTGCATGGCTCTAATAGCAATCGCACTTAGACTTATATACCACGTCGCAGTGCTTCACAGCCCTCTCTTAAGTGGTTAACATAGTCAGCCTTTTGCCCCCAATAATCTGGGTCCTCATTTTACCCACCTCGGAAGGATGGAAGGCTGAGTCAACTTTCAGCCTGGTGAGATTTGAACTGCCAAATTGTAAGCAGCTGGCAGTCAGCAGAAGTAGCCTGCAGTACTGCACTCTAACCACTGCACCACCATAGCTCAACATTAATATCAATAATGCACAGATTAAAACTTGTTTTCAAATAAAAGAAGAAAAGAACAAGCTCTATCTCTAGCTGACATTGATCCCTGGCTTCAGTTATTCATGTTTGATGTTCATATTTAGACTATTGCCAACTCTTTAACACAGGATTATCAATAAAGATTCGTCTGATTTAGGTGTCTGCTTTAAACCTGTTAGCCCTTCAAGGTAGACTGGAAAAGGAAATCAAAACTATGAGTACTAATACAAAATAATACAAAGCTTTAACCAAAGACTATCTACTATTGACCTCACCCCATTCCTAAGAGGTCTGTAAGGGGCGTGCATAAGAGCACCAGCGTGCCTACCATTCCTGTCCTAGTGTTCCCTTTGATTGTATCCAATTTGTATAGTTATTTCATGCTTATGCTTATATATACTGTTGTGTTTGACAAATAAATAAATAAATAAGTAAATAAATAATACTACCTTTAATGTCACAATAACAGGATATTGCAGAAAGTACCTCCTCTGCCTTTCAATTCCAGAGAGCATCCTTCCTGAGATATCTTCTCCACCTCTCTATCTCTCCTTCCTTTTTCTTCTCTACATTGTAGTTCATCCTTCTGTCTCCCAAGGTTATTCTCCCAGTCCATTCCAAAGCCTGAGCTTTGTGCCTTGTAAATGTATTATACTAGTTCTACATCACTTCTATCCAGTGATGGGATTCAAATAATTTAACAACCAGTTCTCTTCCCTAATAACCAGCTGGGTGGGTGTGGCCATGGTGAGCATGGCCAGGGGGTGTGACAGGCAGCACTCAGCCTCCTACATGCCCCCTGGGAGCAAAAATGGGCCACGGCGGGGGGACACACACTGTTCTCCCGTGCCCCATTTTGGGCCTAGGAGGCCTCTCTGAAGGCTCCTGGGAGTAAAAACAGGCTGCAGGGGAGGCACCACACACACCCCGCAACCCATTTTGGGCCTAGAGGCCTCCCTGCACTTACCTGGGAGCCAAAATCGGGTGCATGGGGATTCCTGAAAGAGGCGGGGCCAGCCAGCAATTTAACTACCGGTTTGCCTGAATTGGCGTGAACCACCTGAATCCCACCACTGTTTCTATCTTCTTATACTGATCTCAATCATTGACTAACATCTGCCAGGGAGGTTTTTTTAAAAAAAAATATTCAAAAAGTCAACTGTATTCATGTGATTAAAACTCCATCCCTTTTTCTTTAGTGTTGTTGTTGTTATTTAGATTTTAAAAAAACAAAAACAATTCATTGTTGTTATATTTGAAATGAATGTTTCAACCGCATTAGTATTATACAGAAATGAACAGGGCCAGTAAGACGGGAATTTGATTTCTATTTGATTTTGACTGGAATTCAAATTTTATGAAATTAATTCAGTGCACTATTCCAAAAGAGCAGAAAGAAATCCGTTTGGAGAATTGAACAAAAAGGGATTTTGATCCCAACCCTAAACTGAATTATTTCTCCGTTTTGGACGGACGGGCAATCAATCTGGATTGACGCATCGAACCAAATTGATTTTCCAAATCAATATGAGTTATGGTTGATACTCATCAAAACCAATCTGTGCATTGCTAAGATTTCTCTTCCTATTTTGTGTGGGGGGGAAAAAAAACAATTAAAAATCGTTGGCAAAGACTGAAAGGGCTGGCATAGCTCTAGAATCTCCTACTGTTTCTCAATATGGCAGGACAGCAGCCTAATAAAGAAAAAGTGCATTTCATTTTACAACCTGAATCCTTTTCCCGAGGCAACAAAACAAATCTGAGAATACTATCAAGTGTTTGTGTTTTTCCTATAGAACACTAACACACTAACCTATTTTTACGGATACGTGATCTCCAACAAGAATGTTCTTACCATAATTAATGTAAATTTCAACTTGATTATCCCATAAGCATGCAATTAGTCATTTTACAATGGAGATTACAGGTACAAGATGAGATAATAGACCCTTAACTCTACCTCAATTACGGGCAGATTGCTCCCGGTTAATTGAATTAACTGTTATGAGTGACCACAGACAACCATCTGTTTGTTTGTAACCTTATATTGTTCTAATTTAAAATCCCCACCCACCATCCCGGCTGAATGCATCAAACCGGGCCCTCCTTTAGGCCTCTGAGCTCCATTTGATGAGTTGGAAGAGGAAAATGTTTCTTCACAAATGGTCAGAAAATGCTGCAGGCAATATGTGAAAAACTAAAGCCATTTAATTATCAGATTTCGTCAGGTGGCTACACAGCAGGGAACTGACTCGACTGGTGATGCTCTTTTAAAGAAATCTTCTGAGGAAACTTTTCTTAGAAACATAGGAAACCAATGGCAGAAAAAAGACCCAGTGTCCATCAAATCTGCTCTTTGAGTCTTTTAGTTTATTTATTATTTTTATTTTATTTATTTTTGTTGGATGATACGCGTGTGCTTACCCCAGCATGTTTAAACTCAGTTACTAATCATTGACCTACTGCCTCTGCTGAAAGTTGGCCCCAAGCTTCCACTACGATTTCTGTGAAGTAAAACTTTCCAATATTACTTTTGAACTTCCCTCCTGTCAGTTTGAGGTTATGAGGTGTACTTGATTTTTGCTTACTATTGAAAATACTGCCTTCTGGAACCTTATTCACACTTAATATGCTTGGTATGTTCTTAATGTACTGCTAGTAAAATATCCGCATTCTAAAGAAAGACTGTAGAGATTCTCAGTCATCCAGGTCATGGTTGTCCCCAAAGGTGCTTTTTCAGGAGGCAACTGGACTTTCTTTTTATTCTGAAGATGTTTCGTTTCTCATCCAAGAAGCTTCTTCAGCTCTGACTGGATGGTGGGGAATGGAAGGATTTATATTCCTTGCAGACAGCTGGTCATTCGCATTCTTTTAGAGCAGGGGCAGTCAACCTTTTTATACCTACCACCCACTTTTGTATCTCTGTTAGTAGTAAAATTTTCACCCACTGGCTCAACAGTAATGCGCAGTGTATCCTCGTCTGCGCATGCCTCTCGCGCATCGTGGATTGGGTTGGGGGGATGCCGGCTACCAGCTCTGCTTGTCTGTTACAGCTGGGTGGTGTGGGGGGAGATGTGTGAGCAATTCTGAGACGAGGCTCTTTTGTTTGCGGTCGCACTATAGCGCCATTTAGTTTCACTTACGTAACATGAACTAAACTTATGCGCAGGCGATACAAATAGTATATTTTCAGAAATTTAAATTGTCACGGGGAATTTTATGAAAACCTAATGAAAATGTTTCTAAATAATGCTATGAATTTTTTTTAAAGTCAATTAAATTTAAAAAAAGGAAAGTGCTTCAGTATCGGACAAAACCCCTATTGCCCACCATGAAAGCTGGAATGCCCACTAGTGGGCAGTAGGGGCCAGGTTGACTTCCACTGGTTTAGAAGGTCATTGAAGCACTTGGAGGTTTATCTGTGTCCTCAGATAAGTAGTTCTTCTGGTTCCTGCAGTCCACAGTTTTTTTCTTCTGGAAATCCATTCCTACTCCCACACCATTCAAAGGATGTTCATCCCAAATTGTATAGTTAAAAGTCTGTAGAGATTCTCAGTCATTCATGGTTGTCCCAGAGGTGCTTTTTCAGGAGGCAACTGGACTTTCTTGTTTCTTTCTTTGAAGATGTTTCGCTTCTCATCCAAGAAGCTTCTTCAACTCTTCAACAACCCTCTAAAAGGATGCAAATTGCCAGATGTCTGCAAGGAATATAAATCCTTCCATTCCCCAATATCCTGTCTGAGCTGAACTCTTTTACTATTTAAGAGAAAGAAGGAATTTATATCTGTCTGACTCAGGAGTGAAATGCTCCCGGTTCGGACCGGATCACGCGGTCCAGTAGTGATGGGGGCAGGTAGTTCAGAGAACCAGTAGCAAAAATCCCTGCCCCACCACCACCCACGCCTCGCTGTTCCTCTTCTCTGTCCCTGAAGCTCTCGGTAGTGATATAGCTGCAAATGGCCTTAAATGACAGCCGTGGCGCTTCAAAGGGCTGCACTACAGCTGATCAGTGCTGTAGGCAGCTAGTAGACCAGTGCCTCTATTTTTAAAGAAGGTAGACCAGTGCTTCCCAAAAAATGGCAATTGGTAGACCGGTGCCTCTATTTTTTAAAGAAGGTAGATCGATGCTTCCCAAAAAAAGGCAATTAGTAGACCGGTGCCTCTATTTTTAAAAAAGGTAGACAGGTGCACTCCCAAGTTTTGTATACTTTATTATTTTTATTATTTATTATTATTGGCCATGCCCATTCAGTCACCTGACCACCAAAACCACGCTCACCAATTAAGCCACGTCCACAGAACCAGTAGGGAAATTTTTTAGATTTCACCCCTGGTCTGACTGAATAAAATCATAGAATTATATAGTTGAATCAGATCACAAAGATAATCTAGTTTGGACTTCCTCACCGTTGGCAATTTGAAGATGTGCGGACTTCAACTTCCAGAATTCTCCAGCCAGATGCTTAGGTATTCCCACTGCATTTTCTTGAGGCATAGAGATTACAGCTGAGCGGCCCATGTTGATGAGGAACTGCCAGACCATCTGACCATTTCAGTCAATCTGAAATTAATATTTTATGGGCGCCCCTAAGAACCTGACTGGCAGGCACTGCTGTAGCCAGCCTGACTGGGCCAGGTTGACTGCATAAATAAGCAATAGAGAAGTGCTCCTCTGCTGATTATTTCAATCCATGGGGTGGTTTAATGTCCTGTAAGAAAGGAAAATACATTGTCAATTAATTACAGACTCTTACTAGAACGTTCCTGCTGAGAGGACCATATGTGTCGATGTTGTTTACAAGGATTTATAAGACCAGGAATCTCAATCCTTCCCAATCACATGGCACACAATAAAATTCAGTAAATTCAGAGAAACCCAAGATTTTTCCCGCAGGGGTCCAGTTGTCTGTCTAGTACCTCAAATCTAGCATTGGCAAAGAGCCTCCAGATATCTCCTTTTATTGCCCTTCAGCATAATGACCCTGAATCGAGCCTTTCCAGCTTGCTGCAGCCAGAACAGAGATGATCTCTTTTCCAACTGCTCAGCTCCTGGCAGCCTTCTAACCATCAGCCACAATATGATGGAATTTTATTTATTTATTTATTTATTTATTTATTTATTTATTTATTTATTTATTTATTTATTTATTTATTTATTTATTATATTTGTATACCGCCCTTCTCCCGAAGGACTCAGGGCGGTTATTAATATTAAGTAGTGTACAGTATGGCCTTTCCTTTCTACTGTATTGGTTCCTGTCTCTAGATATCACCTGCCCAGATGGCAGTTCGGCAGTTCGAATCCCTAGTACAGATCTCCTGCGTCAGCAGGGGGTTGGACTAGATGACCTCCAAGATCCCTTCTAACTCTGTTAGTGTTACTGTCTGGATGATAAACTTCCTCCTAATCTAATTAATTAAATGCATGCATTTATTCATTAAAATAAATACAATACTACCAGCCTGTCTTCTTACTAGGAAGTCCAGATCAGGGATAACAGATCGCTAAACTAATGGATCTACCATCTTGCCTCCATCCCCACCCAAAATCCAATTTTGTTCATCATGATATTAAAAAAAAAAAAACTACTGAGATACTGCTACAAAAAGTACAGAGAGGAGCAACAAACTATATGAGAGGCCTGGAGGCTAAAACATATGGTGAAGGTTGTAGGAACTGGGTATGTCTAGTCTAACAGAGAAAAAGATTAGGGGTGACATGATAGCAGTCTTCCAATATTTGAAGTGCCGTCACAAAGAAGAATGGCACAAAGAAGAATAGACTCTATGCTCCAAAGCACCCAAGGGCAAGACAAAAAAAAAAAAAACAGATGGAAAATTATCAGAGAGAAATCCAATCTAGAGTTAAAGGGAAAATTTTTGACAGTGAGAGCACTTAATCAGTGGGATGCCTTCGGAAGTTGTGGGTTCATTGGAGGTTTTCAGAAAGAGACTGCACAGCCTTTTGTCTGCAATGGTACAGAGCAGAGATGGCGAACCTATGGCACGTGTGCCAGAGGTGGCATGCAGAGTCTTCTCTGTGGGCACGCGCGCCATCGCCTGCTGCTCTTCCGGGTTCTGTTGCACGTATGTGTGCCGGCCAGCTGGTCCAGCATGCATGCGTATTGGCCAGCTGCTCTCTTCTGGGTTCCAGCGCTCTCGAAGATCAGCTGGCCGGCACACATGCGCACACCAGAACCCGGAAGAGCAACTGGTCGCCACGCACAGGCACACGAGCCAGCTGCTCTCTTCCAGATTCTGGTATTTTAGCCCGGCGCACACACTCCAGTTTCGGCACTCGGTACCGAAAAGGTTAACCGTCACTGATATAGAGTATTCTGCTTGAGGAGGGAAGTGGACTAGAACAGGGGTCTCCAACCTTGGCAACTTTAAGACTTGTGGACTTCAACTCCCAGAATTCCTCAGACAGCTTTGCTGGGAGTTGAAGTCCACAAGTCTTAAAGTTGCTAAGGTTGGAGACCCCTTGACTAGAAGACCTCCAAGGTCTCTTCCAAACCTGTTATTTATTTATTTATTTATTTGTCAATCATACATAAGATAACAGGTAAAAGTATAAACATAATTTGGATACATGAAAAGAGTAAGTAAAAAAAGAATATTAGGACAGGGACGGTAGGCACGCAGGTGTACTTATGCACGCCCCTTACAGACCTCTTAGGAATGGGGTGAGGTCAACAGTAGACAGTTTAAGCTTAAAGTTTTGGGGGTTTGGGGAAGAAACTACAGAGTTAGGTAGTGCATTCCAGGCATTGACCACTCTGTTGCTAAAGTCTGCAATCAAGTTTGGAGCGGTTTACCTTGAGTTTGTATCTATTATTTGCTCGTGTATTGTTGTGGTTGAAGCGGAAGTAGTCATTGACAGATAGGACATTGTGGTAGATAATTTTATGTACTATGCTTAGGTCAGATTGAAGTCTGCGTAGTTCTAAGTTGTCTAAGCCCAAAATTTGGAGTCTGGTGGCATTATTCTGTTAAGGGGTTGTTTTTCTTTCTGGCCGGAAACCTACTAATTATTTTTGTCGACTTCTTGGGATTAAATGTATGACATCGATACGTTGCCTCTTTGCTGAAACAAAATAGAAATGAGAGTGAGAAGGACACACAATGCTGTCTCCACATTCTGGCATGTTTTTGTGGTATCACCCAGCATAGTCACTTCCACGTAGTGAAAAATTGGCTTGCCAATGTTTCTAGTCCAGTAACTGCAGTCCACTGGCTCACTAATTCATTCGTTGAAGTCCTCTTCCTTCTGATAGCCACAGGAAAAATAGTGACTTCAACAAACAGTTTTAAAAAGAGGAGGGGAGGAGTAAGGAGGTGAAAAAGTAGCTGGAATGTAAGGAAGGGGAAAAGTAAATTCTGTTATTATCACATTTTCATGAGAATGTCAAGCAAGATTCATACCAATAGCGCTTTCAGGCTCCAATTGTTGGGACATATGTTCTGGAATTAATATGAGGGAAGAGAAAAGCGCTATGGCAGGATATATTTTTCAGGGTTTGGTTTCTTCAAAAAAAAAATCTATAGGGTTCAGGCTGAATACAAATAGCAAGAGATTCCTTCTACAAGCTGCTCAGGGCAGAAGAAAGTTTTCCTAGTTACCCATTCTCTTTCATTAAAACTCAGGGTGATCCTTGGAGAACTCAAAAACCCAGTATGAAGATCCTGGCATGTTCTCATCAACCATATCTTAAGGCGTTAAGAAATGTGTTATATTTGCCTATGGAGTTTCAAGTAATATTTTAGAGTTAATAAAAGTTGATAATCTCCCATGCATCTCTCTGCTCTTTTTTTAATGCAGCCAAGCAAGCCAACAGCCATTCCCGTAATCTTTCAGTTCCACAAGTTAATTATGCATTGAGAAGAAATGTATTTCATTTTGTCAGCTGTAGATAATAACTTAAGGAGATCAGAGAGACCAAACTGGCCCCTGAAGCCACATGTGATCACCAATGGGGTTTTTTTTGGGGTTTTTTGTGCATGTGTATGGCTTCAGGAGAAACCTCCAGCAATAATGATGAATTTTCCTAGCACCATTTCCCAAAATCAGTATGGGAGATGGGAAACAGATAAAATCTTTAGCTTGAAACCCTAAAATAGATTCAAAATAATTGACAG
The DNA here is from genome assembly GCF_028640845.1 of Ahaetulla prasina. Lineage (NCBI taxonomy): Eukaryota > Metazoa > Chordata > Lepidosauria > Squamata > Colubridae > Ahaetulla > Ahaetulla prasina. Next base: position 286,502,110 of record NC_080540.1, on the reverse strand, counting down.
AGCGAAAGCAAACTCTCAGGCACCTTCCTTACCTCCCCTCCTCCACCCTGCCAGTAAAAACTGAAAGGAACAAGTGTGGATCAGATGCGGGATTTGACTTATCTCACACCCTACTGTTAATTATAACACAGAAACACTACAAATGTTCCTACCTGATCTGACAGCCGTGTTGTAGATCAAGCCTGAACACATATTCCTTTTGCACTACTAAATTGTGGCAGGATCAGTTAATTTGAAGAATGTTAAATTATTGCTCTGTAAATCACTACGTTAGCTACTGAAAAATTAAGTTGGCCATCTGAAGTCTACTTCAGTACGAAGATGTTTTTCAATGTTAAATTATATAAAGAACATTGACATGGCTTAAAATAGGCTTTTGGCAATCTAAGTAACAGTAACAGAGTTGAAAGGGGCCTTGGAGGTCATCTAGTTCAACCTCCTGCTCACCCAGGAAACCTGTACTAGGGATTTGAACCGTTGAACTGCAGACCTTTCTGATCGACAAGGCATGCAACTAGGTGACTTCTTCTTTGTGGGAAGAGCAAAAGACTTGCACCAATTTAAATGATAAATTACAGTTACCGACAAGACTTCAACTTCCGTCCCTCGCTACAGGTAGTCGGATGACTCAAAGTTACAACAGCACCGAAAAAAGTGATTTATGAGAGTTTTTCACACTTATGATCATTGCAACATCCCCATGGTCTTGTGATCAAAATTCAGGCGCTTGGCAATTGGCATGTATTCATGAGAGTTGTGGTGTCCCAGGATCATGTGTTCGCGTTTTGAGACCTTCTGACAAACAAAATCAATAGGGGAGCCAGATTCATTTAACAACTGTGATTTACTTAACAACTGTAGAAAGAAAGGTCGTAAAATGGAGCAAAACTCACTTAACAACTATCTTGCTTGGCAACAGAAATTTTGGATTTAATTGTTGTTGAGGACTAGCTGTACCTAGATCTATCTACAGAATAAATCGACTTCCTTCTCTTCACCATAAAAATATGCAACAAACATATAAATGACGTGTTATATACAAAATTCACAGTTTGCCATGCATACGTTCATGTTTCCATATTTTACCCACCACACAGCACCAAATTAATAATCTAGGCTGCCTGCAATAGTCACATGTGTTCTTCCTGCAAATGATTCAGTGATGGAATTAAACCAGGCATCCAGGAAATTGAACTACCTACCCAATGGGATCAAAGAGTGGTACAGTGGTTAGAGTGGAGTACTGCAGGCTACCTCTGCTGACTGCTGGCTGACTGCAATTTGGCGGTTCAAATCTCACCAGGCTCAAGGTTAACTCAGCTTTGCTTTCTTTCCTCCTTCCTTCCTTCCTTCCTTCCTTCCTTCCTTCCTTCCTTCCTTCCTTCCTTCCTTCCTTTTGTTAATGCGTACCCTTTACAATTTTCTCCTCTTAGGTTTCAAATTGCAATTTTCCATAAGTTGAGATCATCACCAGATGGATTTTGATTGTTACCACCCACTCACTGTGCTTTGATTAAGATATTTACATAGCACATTTTAAAAAGTTAATCTAACTAGGTTGCATCTAACTGCTCACATGCCATATGTAAATTCCTTGTTAATTGTATGGACAGGACTAATCACTTCGGTCACGTTTTAGCCAGTATGCCACGAATACAAAGTATGCCACAAGTACAAAGACTACCTGAATATGTTCCTTCTGTTCTATGCAAGCCAGAATCTCTAATCAAAAGATTACTGTAGCTTACAAGTCAACAACTGATGCCTGGCTTCCATTAGAGATGAATATAATAGGTATATATAGGGATGCGGTGGCTCAGAGGCTAGGACGCTGAGCTTGTCGATCGAAAGGTCGGCAGTTCAGCGGTTCGAATCCCTAGTGCTGCGTAATAGGGTGAGTTCCCGTCGCTTGTCCCAGCTTTTGCCAACCTAGCAGTTCAAAAGCACGTAAAAAATGCAAGTAGAAAAATAGGGACCATTTTTGGTGGGAAAGTAACAGCGTTCCATGCGCCTATGGTGTTTAGTCATGCCGGCCACATGACCAGAGAGACGTCTTCGGACAATGCTGGCTTTGAAATGGAGATGAGCACCGCCCCCTATAGCCAGGAACATATGTGCGAGGGCAACCTTTACCTTTTATAACAGGTACAGACACATTCCTAAACTGAAATTTGTAATTACATTTAGCTAGAGATCATATTCTCTCTCTCTCCTTTTAGAATAGGGGAAAATTTTATCCTGTATGTCCCCCCTCCCCAGTTCATACTATGTTATGGTTAGAAGTGGTATTCAGCAGGTTCGGAATGGTTCGAGCAAACTGGTAGCGGAGATCATGGGTGGGTCCACGCCCCCCCACCCTCCCTGCCCTGGCTCTATGCCATCCTATTTAGGCACATTTTTGAGGCTGGGCGCATGAGCGGAAGGCACACGCATGAGCAAAGCACCAGGCGCATGCACGGAAGGCGTACGCAAACTGCAAAGCGCATGCACAAAAGGTGCACGTGTGGGGTGAACCAGTGCTAACAAAATGTGAAACCCACCACCGGTTATGGTCCAGACACCATTATGAACCTCCATGTGTAATTTTCTCTGTTTTTCTCACTGTTTCTTATCCCAAAGGTGCTTTTTCAAGAGGCAACTGGACTTTCTGGTTTGTTTGTTTTTTGAAGATGTTTCACTTCTCATCCAGGAAGCTTCTTCAGCTCTGACAGTATGGTGGAGAATGGAAGGATTTATATTCCTTGTAGACAGCTGGTCATTTGCGTTCTTTTAGAGAGCTATTGAGGCCACCTGAAGGTTTATCTGTCATCAGGGTCACCTACTATTGCAACTGGATGTGGAGCCTTCTTGGAACTGTTAAAAGGACTATATTATATTATATTATATTATATTATATTATATTATATTATATTATATTATATTATATTATATTATATTATATTATATTATAGAATAGAATAGAATAGAATAGAATAGAATAGAATAGAATAGAATTTATTGGCCAAGTGTGATTGGACACATAAGGAATTTGTTTCAGTGCATATGCTCTCAGTGTACATAAAAGAAAAAAAAATACCTTCATCAAAGGTACAACATTTACAACACAAATGATGGTCATAGGTTGCAATTTAACCCTTAGTGATAACAACAAAAAGTTACAGTCATACAGTCATAAGTGGAAAGAGATTGGTGATGGAAACGATGAGAAGATTAATAGAAATGTAGATTTAGTAAATAGTTTGACAGTGTTGAGGGAATTATTTGTTTAGCAGAGTGATGGCGTTCGGGAAAAAACTGTTCTTGTGTCTAGTTGTTCTGGTGTGCAGTGTTCTGTAGTGTCCTTTTGAGGGTAGGAGTTGAAACAGTTTATGTCCAGGATGTAAGGGATCTGTAAATATTTTCACGGCCCTCTTCTTGATTCATGCAGTATACAGGTCCTCAATGGAAGGCAGGTTGGTAGCAATTATTTTTTCTGCAGTTCTAATTATTCTCTGAAGTCTGTGTCTTTCTTGTTGGGTTGTAGAAGCAAACCAGAAAGTTATAGAGGTGCAAATGACAGACTCAATAATTCCTCTGTAGAGCTGGATCAGCAGCTCCTTGGGCAGTTTGAGCTTTCTGAGTTGGCGCAGAAAGAACAGTCTTTGTTGCCCTTTTTTGATGATGTTTTTGATGTTAATTGTCCATTTTAGATTTTGCGAAATAGATCTGGAAATAGATGATGTTATATCATAAATGCAAAGCACAACACAGAAAAACAAACCCATTAGGACTAGATTCAACAGTCTATCTTAAAAGACAAAGGCCGCTCTTTTGAAGACAGCAAAGTCCACGTTTTGGACAGAGAGGACCGCTGGTTTGAAAGAGGGGTCAAAGAGGCCATCTATGTCAAAATTAAACAGCCCTCTCTCAACAGAAGGGGAGGGATATGACATCATCTATCTCCAATCTCCAACACAGTCCTTTCAGCTGTTCCAAGAAGGCTCCACAACCATTTGCACCACTCAGGTGACCCTGAGGACACAGATAAACCTTCAGGTGGCCTAAAGACTTGCTAAAAGAATGCAAATTGTTAGATTCGGGCAATAACGAGGCAGGAGACCAGATGAGTGACAACAGCTCTTTAGTTTATAGTGAACCCAGCAAACCCATGCGGCAAAACCCCTCTTTATATACAGTTTAGGCTGAGGCTTCAACCAATCAGCAACGTGCTATTTCCCGCCCAAGTTTCCCTCCAAAACTTTTAAAGATACATTACACTCCTTCCCTCCCAGAACGCATTGTACCATATTTACATATTTTTAGCATCTTATTTCTCTACGTAGTCACGCAAGTAGACAGGGCGTCTCCTAACCCTTTCGGACCTGCGCAGTTCATTCTCTGGGAGTGAGTCGAGCTGGCCGGAGGGACTGTGAGTTCCTCCCAGCTCCTCCTCTAGGCCATCCGGCCCTGGACTATTTGCAGCGTCGTCCCTGCGGTCGTCAGGAGGAACCGGTTGGTGTCGCTGGACTTCGTTGGATTCAGATAAGTCCCGCGTTTTTTCCCGGTTTGAGTCAGCTGTGGATTCAAACATGTGGTAGTCAGGGCCTGGCTGATCTGTTTCTGGCTTACTTCGTTTCCTTATTTGGTCTATGTGGCGCTTCCAAACCCGGCCATCCTCCAGATATGATTTGGGCCCGGTTATCTCAAGGATTGTCCCTTTTAACCACGTTGGGCCCTCACTATAATTGTGTGCCCATACTGAGTCGCCTACTGTCATTTCTCTCGTTTTACCGGGTGCCCCCTTATACCCATCTGGGGTGTAGGCTGGGTTTAGGCGGTCTAATGGGCACCTGAGTTTCCTGCCCATCAATAACTCCGCCGGGCTGCGGCCAGTTGTCACACAGGGGGTTCTGTGTTGGACAGCTAGGAATGTGTCTATTTTGGTTTGCCAATCGCCTGGCCTTAATCTGGATAATGCTTCTTTCGTGCTCCGAACGAAACGTTCTGCAAGTCCGTTCGTCGCCGGGTGGAAAGGCACCGAGAGGACATGTCTGATGCCCTCCTCCGCCAAGTACCCCTCAAACTGGGTTGCCATGAATTGCGGCCCGTTGTCGGAAACTAGGGTGTCGGGCAAACCATGGGTGACAAACAGGTGTCTCAGGACTGAGATCACGGACTCGGCCGTCGTGGATCTCATAAGAATGATTTCTAGCCATTTGGAGTAGGCATCAACTATCACTAGAAAGGTTTGCCCGTGGAACGGGCCAGCAAAATCGATGTGAATCCTAGACCATGGCCCCTGGGGTTTCTCCCACTCTCGGATTGGGGCTGTAGGGGGTAGTGGCCTAGACTCCTGGCAGGCTTGGCATTTCGCTACCCTGTCGCTAATTTCCTTGTCCATCAAGGGCCACCACACATAGCTCCTCGCTAACCCCTTCATTCTCACGATCCCCGGGTGGCCTTCATGCAGAAGTTCTAATACCTTTTTCCGTAATTTTTCCGGAATCACCACCCTATCCCCCCATAACAGACACCCCCCTTGAGCCGATAGCTCCTCTCGTTTCTTTACAAATTCCTTGAAACGCTCGCCCGGCGCAGCGGGCCATCCCCTTTGTACCCAACCAATTACAGTCCGTATTGTAATGTCCTTGTAAGATGCCCTGGCCACTTCCTTGGATGTGACCGGACCCGAGTCCAAAGAGTCAATTAGCAGGATGGGTGCCCCCGGGGTAGGGTCTTCGATGGTCTCCGGTAACGGGCATCTGCTCAGGGCGTCCGCATGCCCTAACTCCTTCCCCGGCCGGTGAAGCAATTTGTAAGAGTAGGCTGCTAGGAAGATAGTCCATCGGGTCAGCCTGGGTGAGAGGGCCACGGGCATTGGGCGGTCGCCTGCCAATAGGCCTAGTAGGGGTCTATGGTCCGTAACTATCTCGAAGTCACGACCGAATACATATTCGTGAAATTTCTTTACCCCGGAGACTATAGCCAATGCTTCCCTATCTAGCTGACTATAGTTCCTCTCAGCCGAAGACATTGTTCGGGAGTAATACGCTATAGGGGCTTCTGTCCCATTTGGCAATCTGTGGCTGAGCACAGCCCTCACCCCGTAAGGAGATGCATCACAAACGAGCACTAATGGCAACGTGCCATTGTGTTGGATAAGGAGGCTATCACTGGATAGGAGGTTCTTTACTCCTTCGAATGCCTTAGCCTCCGCCTTCCCCCATGACCATACAGCTGTCTTCGCTAGTAATTTGTGTAGCGGTTCAGCGATAGTCGCCTTGTTCTTCAAGAACACCGCATAGAAGTTTACCAGGCCCAAGAATGCCTGCAACTCCGTTTTGTTTTGGGGAGTGGGGGCCTTCCTGATGGCCCGTACCTTGCTCTCAGTGGGGTGGATCCCTTCCCTGTCTATCTGGTAGCCCAGGAATTCTACGGATCCTACCCCGATCTGGCATTTGTTCAGCTTAACCTTAAGCCGGCAGACCGGAAAATGCCCAAAACCTTTCTAAGCCTTACCCCCAATTCCTCTAAATTCTCAGCAGAAACCAAGACATCGTCAAAGTAGGGCACCACCCCGGGTAGTCCCTGCAATAGCCGCTCCATTAGGTTCTGGAATAACCCAGGAGCCACGCTAACCCCGAACTGTAGCCGGGTGCATTTAAAAGCGCCCCGGTGCGTGACAATTGTTTGTGCTTCAGCTGTGCTGCTATCTACGGGTAACTGCTGATAGGCTTGGGCCAAATCTAACTTGGCGAAAACTTGCCCTTGTCCCAACGAGTGCAGTAAGTGTTGTACTACCGGGACAGGGTATGCACTCTTCTGCAATGCTTTGTTTAGCGTTGCCTTGTAGTCAGCGCAAATCCGGACCGATCCGTCCGGTTTGACTGGGGTGACTATGGGTGTCTCCCATTTTGCATGATCAACAGGCACTAGTATCCCCTGGCTTACTAGCTTGTCCAACTCCCGATCGATCTTAGGCTTTAGGGCAAAGGGAACCCTCCTAGCTTTCAACCGGATAGGGGCAACTTGTGGGTCTAGGTTAAAGGAAATAGGGGTCCCCTCGTACTTGCCCAGGCAGTCTTTGAAAACGTCCTCGAACTCCTTCATAAGTTCAAGTTTGAGGTCGACTTCATTCCTGAAGACCCCGGTCACTCCCATGCCCAAAGCTCGGAACCAGTCCAGTCCTAACAAACTTGGTAAGGTCCCGTCAACTATGGTGATTGGCAGGGTTTTCCTGAACTGTCCATACTTGACTTGGACGGACGTTACCCCTCGAACAGGGATCCGATTCCCCTGGTAGTCCTGCACCCGTAGCTTCTGGGCTTGCAGCTTGCGCTTCGCGATGGCAGGCAAGTCTCTCACGAGGGTGTCCCAGGACATAATCGTGATCGATGAGCCGGTGTCCACTTCCATTTGGCACGGCACCCCTTCGATGTATGTCCTGGTAAAAATCTTTTCCTCTAGTTTCGTTGATGCGCGACCCACTCTCACGGCAGTCTGGTTTAGTTTCGCGCCCTTTTTGAATGGACCAATCCCGGGCCGCTTCGCTGCTCCCGCGCTCTGATTGGTCGGTTTGAATTTTTGGCACGAAGGTTGGGGGGCTCGGCAGGCCTGCGCTATGTGGCCTTTCTTTTCGCACTGTCGGCAAACCGCGTCCTTAAACTTGCAGTGTTGCCATTGGTGTTGGCCCCCGCAGCTCACGCATTCGCTCCGGTCCTCTCTCTCTGGCCTCCCGGTGTGGAAAACCTCGTCCTTTTCCTCACCCTCCGATTCGGCCTGGACTTCCTCATTGTGCACCGGGGTTTTTTTCGCTCCAACCCCTGGCGCGTTCGGCATTTGCAGGGTCTCCGCCGCTTTGGTGGACATCTCGTGAGCCCTGGCCTCGTCCAGGGCTATCGCCAGCGTCAGGTTGTTTCTCGACAGCAGCCGCCGTCGCAGTCGGATGTCCCTGACCCCACAAATGAGCTGGTCAAGCAATGCGTCTTCCAAATCCCTATATTCACAATGGTTCGCGGCTTTTCTCAGCGCCATCATGTACACACTAATCGATTCACCCTCGCGCTGTACCCGCTGTCGCAACTCGAACCGTTGGACGAACTTGGAGGGTGTCGGTGCGTAGTGTGCTCGAAGTGCCGTTTGCAGAGTTTGCCACGGTACCGACTGTACCGGCGTTGGCTCTGAAAGCGATTCTGCAGTGTCGAAAACCTCCGGACCACAGTGGCTTAGGAAGTATGCTCGCTTCCGATTGTCCGAGACTCCTTGGAGTTCGTTCGCTTCGAGGAAGCACTCGAAACGAGCCATGTACGACCCCCATTTCTCCTTAGCTGGGTCAAATGGCGCTGGCGGTGTGTAGCTGGACATCGCTACTTTCCGCCCCTTACTGACTGGGTTCGCTAATTCCTGGTTAATTCAGCTCTTCCGTGTGATCTCGCTGCCTCGAGATCCCACCTTCGTCGCCAGTGTTAGATTCGGGCAATAACGAGGCAGGAGACCAGATGAGTGACAACAGCTTTTTAGTTTATAGTGAACCCAGCAAACCCATGCAGCAAAACCCCTCTTTATATACAGTTTAGGCTGAGGCTTCAACCAATCAGCAACGTGCTATTTCCCGCCCAAGTTTCCCTCCAAAACTTTTAAAGATACATTACACAAATGACCAGCTATCTGCAAGGAATATAAACCCTTTCTTTTTTTAAAAAAATATATATACTTTATTAAACTTTTTTTACATTAAAAACATAGACAAAAAAAGAAAAAAGGTTATATCACTTAACAGCTATTTGTGGCAAATTTTCTTATAACAATAATCTATGCAATGATTACAAACATTAAATTGTATATATTTGTGTTCTTGTTTTATCTATTGTTTATACTTAGTAACTAAATATCCTTGTCTATCTCCTTTCTATCCATTTATACCACTGTTCCCAAATATTATAAAATACCGATGTCTCTTTATCTTTTAAACTCAGCGTTAGTTTGTCCATTTCTGCGCAATTCATGACCTTTTAGGAGTATAAACCCTTTCATTCCCCACCATACAGTCAGAGCTGAAGAAGCTTCTTGGATGAGAAGTGAAACATATTCAAAAGAAAAAACCAGAAAGTCCAGTTTCTTCTTGAAAAAGCAAGCTTTGGGACAATCATGACTTGGATGACTGAGAAACTCCATAGACACTCACTGTTTCTTGCTTTTTCCCCCCTTATTTTTCCCTAATCAATGAAAATCCACTAAATATTAGAAAACATAATTACTCTGCTCTACCACTCTTTTGAGTGGTAGCTCTAGCTGCTCTCCGGAAGCACTCTTTATTTGAACATACAAGCCATAGTTCCTAATCTGAGAATACTCTGTTGGAGTAAATCATTTGCAAACCAGAAAAGGAAAGGAGATGTTTTCACGGTGTATAGAAATCTTTGTGCCCCAAATGGTAGAAATACATGATAAAACTTAATAAAGCTTTGGGGAATTGGTCAACCAGATTTATCAAAAATAGAATAGAAAAGAATTTTTATTGGCCAAGCGTGACTGGACACACAAGGAATTTGTCTTGGTGCTTATGCTCTCAGTGTACATAAAAGAAAAGATACGTTCATCAAGAATCATAAGGTACAACCCTTAATGATAGTCATAGGGTACAAATAAGCAATCAGGAAACAACCAATACACAGATGTGACATAAGTATGAAGACCCATCAAGTTCTGATACGTCCAGCTAGATGAAGGGCAATCATGATATTTGCCTATTGACCCCTAACTACTTTCAAACAATGGTTGTTTCAGACTAAAAGATTCTATTATTTTTCTCTTTTAAAAGTCTTCTGTTTTTCTACCTTATTCCCAACATGCCTGAGAATTTCAGTATTGTTTCTCTTACTGGTGTTTTTGACTTTGTTTTGTTAGGAGAGATGAGCAAGTTTCTCTTTGTGTAGTATTTTTCTAACTCTCATTCTGAAGTCTCTGGCCATCATTTCCTCATAAAGAAAAAAAATAGGATTTTATTATTATTATTATTATTTTTTTGAGTCCTTGGCACTTTCTGAGTTTGGTTGTTTGCTTGCAGGTTTTTCATTACCAGACCAAGTAACATCATCAGTGTTTTCTTTTTCACATTTTTAATATGTTTTTTTCCTTTTTCATACTTTCTCTGGGAAAGATTCTTTGCTGGAGAGGTGATTGTATAATAGAAAAAAGAATGTTCATAGATATTTATTGGCTATCATATAATGTAATAATGCAAGACGAGCACATTCATTGACAATTTTATAAAAATCCACTTCTACTTTGTAGGAAATTGTGGAATAAAATTATTTTTAATTGCATTCATTGAAAAGTATTTCAGGAAGGAAGGCAAGTAGGAAGGAAGGAAGGAAGGAAGGAAGGAAGGAAGGAAGGAAGGAAGGAAGGAAGGAAGGGAGGGAGGGAGGGAGGGAAGGAGGAGGAAGGAAGGAAGGAGGAGGAAGGAAGGAGGAGGAGGGAGGAGGAGGGAGGAGGAGGGAGGGAGGGAGGAAAGGAGGAAGGAAGGAAGGAAGGAGGGAGGGAGGGAGGAGGAAGGAGGAGGAAGGAGGAGGGAGGAGGGAGGGAAGGAGGAGGAAGGAAGGAAGGAGGGAGGAAGGAAGGAAGGAGGAGGAGGGAGGGAAGGAAGGGAGGGAGGGAGGGAAAGGAGGAAGGAAGGAAGGAAGGAAGGGAGGGAGGAAGGAGGGAGGGAGGGAGGGAAAGGAGGAAGGAAGGAAGGAAGGAAGGAAGGAAGGAAGGAAGGAAGGAAGGAAGGAAGGAAGGAAGGAAGGAGCATTTTCTCCACTGCAGTATTTACATCACCTGTAAACATTTTTTTTTCCTGAAGCAGGTTGTGCAGAAATGAATTTCTAGGTTTCTTATTTTAATCGCTGACTTTTCAATTGAAGTACTAATTGGGAATTATGCATTCTATTTTTATTTCCAATTTTTTTTTTATGAAAGGTTTTGCATTGTATAAACCATGTTCAAGCAGGTGGGGAATAAATATACCAATTATGACCGTCATAGCAGTTGGTAGGGTTTATCTGCCCCTTGCTCATCTTAGAATGCTAGGATGGGTTAACGCTAGTTATCTCAGGACTCAAGACTAAATTGGGAGGCAGAAGAACCATTTTGGAAGAAGGCAATGATAAATCAGTTCCATATTGATGTCAAGAAAATTATACAAATACATGCTGGTAATCACCTGGGGTTAAGCAGAACTCCAAGGAATGATAAAAATGATATCATCTACAGATTTATTTATTTATTTATTTATTTATTTGATTTTTATACCGCCCTTCTCCCGAAGGACTCAGGGCGGTGTACAGGCAAAAATAAAACAGATAGTACAATATACAATTTAAAATGCAATTTAAAAACTTATTTTGAAATTGGCCTGAAAAGTATACAATGAACTAAAAACCCCATTTAAAATTAGTTAATAAGAATTTAAAATTTAATAAAATTCAATTTAAGCCAGCCCCGCGCGAATAAAAAGATGTGTCTTCAGTTTGCGACGGAATGTCCGAAGGTCAGGTATTTGGCGTAAACCCGGGGGAAGTTCGTTCCAGAGTGTGGGAGCCCCCACAGAGAAGGACCTTCCCCTGGGGGCCGCCAGCCGACATTGCTTGGCGGACGGCACCCTGAGAAGTCCCTCTCTGTGAGAGCGTACGGGTCGGTGGGAGGCATGTGGTAACAGCAGGCGGTCCCGTAAGTACCCAGGCCCTAAGCCATGGAGCGCTTTAAAGGTAGTAACCAAAACCTTAAAGTGCACTCGAAAGGCCACAGGTAGCCAGTGCAGTCTGCGCAGGAGCGGTGTTATATGGGAGCTACGCGGAGCTCCCTCTATCACCCGCGCAGCTGCATTCTGGACTAACTGAAGCCTCTGAGTGCACTTCAAGGGGAGCCCCATGTAGAGAGCATTACAATAATCCAAGTGAGAGGTAATGAGCGCATGAGTGACCGATCAAGGAAGGGGCGCAACTGCCGAACCAGGCAAACCTGGTGGAAGGCCCCCCTGGAGACGGCCGTCAAATGATCTTCAAACGACAGCCGTTCATCCAGGATCACATATTTAAAGCATGTACACCAAGTGATGCTCTCAGGAGTGCAAACAGGGGGAAGCAGACCGGTCAAATCAATATTTTTAATGGAAAGTGAGAATGACTTTGGAAGACAAGAGGAAAGAGATACTACTTAGATAGCAGTTAAATAAAAAGAGGAGGAACCAACGGAGAAAGAAACTTAGAAAGTGTTGTGACTCGTCCTCCCTCCTCTCCTCAGTCGGGCCCCTCCCGTCTCCAACCGGGCCTGTTATCAGACTCCGAGTCTGATAATGAAGATGAACGGCCTGTCATGCCTCCAGCCCCTTGCCCTGGCCCCATGCCCGGAGAGGATTCCAGGAGTGGGAGGACAAGCCCAATAAACCTCACTCGTACAGCGTGTGTTCCTTTGGCTCAGCCGTCAGAGCAGGAAGGCAGCCAGGTCCTGGAATTACTCGGCCCTACTCCCTCTGACCCCTCTCTTTCCCAGAAGCTGCCAGCAGATCCAACTGAAGACAATTCAAAATGGGAGGATCCTCACTTCCGGAGATCTGAGAGGCGATGCCAGCAGAAGGAAGGGAGGGGCAGGCCTGGATAAATGCTGAGTCATGGAGCCACACCCCACAGCCTATATAAAGGATCTGCTTTTGGCATTCCAACCTTGAGTCAAGCAAAGTCTTATTGAGTTTGCTGATACCGGACCCTATCGCTAAAGTCACAACTTGGACTCCTGCCTGCCCTGATAAACCTCGAAGGGACTTGGCAAGCTGCAGAGGCTTCGTTGCCAAGTTTGTCATGGACTTCCTTGACTCACTCGTCAGAGTGGGGGATGGGACATGACAGAAAGGATCCACTGTAAGCAGTGGTGGGATCAGGGGTGAAATGCTCCCGGTTCGGACTGGATCGTGTGATCCGGTAGTGATGCGGGCAGGTAGTTTGGAGAACCGGTAGCAAAAATCCCTGCCCCCCCCCACTGTCCATTCCTCGCTGTTCCTCTTCTCTGTCCCTGAAGCGCTCGATGGTGATATATCTGCAAACGGCCTTAAATGACTCCCATGGCGCTTCAAAGGGCCGCACTACAGCTGATCAGTGCTGTAGGCAGCTAGTAGACCGGTGCCTCTATTTTTAAAGAAGGTAGACCGGTGCCTGCCAACAAAAGCACTTGGTAGACTGGGGCCTCTTAATAAAAGGCAATTGGTAGACCGGGGCCTCTATTTTTAAAGAAGGTAGACCGGTGCCTCCCAAGTTTTGTATAATTTATTATTTTTATTATTTATTATTATTGACCATGCCCATTCAGTCACCTGACTACCAAGCCACACCCAACAATTAAGCCACGCCCACAGAAATGGTAAGGAAAATGTTTAGATTTTACCCCTGGGTGGGATCCTGCCAGTTTAATAACCGGTTCGGTGACCACGCCTGCACAGTTTTACGAAAACTTACCTTCCGTGTTACTGCTGGGGAGTAACACAGCTGAGGCGCAGCAATCCGCTCTGCTGCGCAAATCAGCTGAGAAGATATAGGTCAGTAAAGCGCAGGGGCGGGCAGGTGGGACCGCTTGATCGTCGGAGCAAACCGGTTCGCTCCCGGCTGATCATCAGAGCTACCCGTTTGCCCGAATGGGTCTGAACCGTAGAATCCCACCCCTAGCTCTAAATTATCCTATAGTAAAAAGAGATGGCAGGAAGTTTGTATTTTCAGACTTGCAAGATTCTGTTAATGCAGCCTTATGATAAAACAGAATTAGTTCATGCGGTCATGTTTCCTGTCAAGTCTGACTTAATTGCACCACCGCAATGCAAGCCTGGCTAATTTGTGTGTGTGTGTGTTGAGATAGTACATGCAAGTTCAGAAAGGCAGAGCTTGCAACATGGCAATCTATTATTGTGATGAAAGGATCAAGACTTTGCAGAAGGCCCCTGCAAGTACCTGGCGTTTAGCTGGAAGCAAGTTGTTTCCTTTAAGACAGGGGTCTCCAACCTTAGTAACTTTAAGACTTGTGGACTTCAACTCCCAGAATTCCTCAGCCAGCTTTGCTGGCTGAGGAATTCTGGGTGTTGAAGTCCACAAGTCTTAAAGTTTCTAAGGTTGGAAACCCCTGCTTTAAGACCCAGCTATGTTTGCTCCAAGAGAATTTATCTATTAAGTTAATTTCAGCCTTTTCTCTAATTTATATGATAGGTTTGATAGGATTCCTAAAAAGATAAAGAGTGCAGAGAGTCCAGAAATCAATAATGCACTAATTTTTTAGTACAACACCTTGCTAATAACAAAAATGCAGATAATTACAAGTATATTGCTTTCCTTGGTTTGCTGAAACATCCTTACCCCTGTATTTCATTTTCATAAGATAAAGGGGGCAGAACTCTTCCATTTTCATAAAATAAAAAATAAAAACTTTTATTTACTGCTGAAATTAGAACAAAACAAAATCTGTAGTTTGGTTATATATAAACATAATTAAGAATTGCTTATGATAAAGTCAAACATTTTAGCATATGGTGTATATCAGTCCGTTATTTAGCATGGCCAAATCATTATGCTTGCCGAGCGCTTATTGGCATAGCATTTTCTAATCTTAAACAAGCAAAGATTTCTTGGAATATTATTTTTTAGGCGGTTGGGGAAGGGGATTTATTTTAACACCTTGTAATGAATTCAAAATCAGTCTGCGGTGGGGTGAGTTGGTGGAAGTTCTGCTGTGGCCAGCATTATGATGCTTAGAAGAAATATACACAGAAGGAAAGTGCCATCATGTGGTGGTAATACAATCACATTTATTCTGGAATATTTAAGACCATTATAACCAAGTAGATAGCAATCTTTATTTTATATACAATGTTTCCCCAAAAATAAGACCCAAGCGGAAAATAAGCCCTAGCATGATTTTTCTGGATGCTCATAATATAAGCCCTCCCTCCAAATGAAGCCTCAGTTAGATTGTCAGCCAGATGGATGCATTTAGTACCATATTTCCCTGAAAATAAAACATCACCTAAAAATAAACCCTAATGTGTCCTTTGAGCAAAAATTAATATAAGACCCAGTTTTATTTTTGGGGAAACATGGATATGTATGTGTATGTAGACACACTTCCTTTCTTCAGCTTTCAATGCAAATATACAACATTAGAACCAGTATGAGCCGTGGTGGCGCAGTGGTTAAAATACAGTACTGCAGGCTACTTCTGCTGACTGCCAGCTGCCTGCAGTTCGATTTTTTATTTATTTTATTTTGTCACAAGAGTATACACAAGCATCAACATAAAACAACAACACATCATATAAGCATATATATAAACAAAAGTATGCAATAACTATATTAATTTGATATAATGAAAGGAAACAATAGGACAGGAACGGTGGGCACTTTTGTGCTATAATGCACGCCCCTTATAGTCCTCTTAGGATGGGGTGAGGTCAATAGTAAACAGTTTTTGGTTGAAGTTTTTGGGATTTTGAGAAGAGACCACAGAGTCAGATAGTGTGTTCCAAGCGTTTAACAACTCTGTTACAAAAGTCGTATTTTCTGCAATCAAGGTTGAAGCAGTTAACATTAAGTTTAAATCTATTGTTTGCTCTTGTATTATTGTGATTGAAGCTGAAGTACTCTTTAACAGGAAGGACACTGCAATAGATGATTCTGTGTGTTAAACATAGATCTTGTCGGAGTCGGCGGAGTTCTAAGTTTTCTAATCCCAGGATTTCAAGTCTGGTCGTATAAGGTATTTTGTTGTTTTCAGAGGAGCGGAGAAGTCTTCTTGTAAAATATTTCTGGACGCGTTCAATTGTATTAATGTCAGAGATGTGGTATGGGTTCCAGACAGGTGAGCTGTATTCAAGAATAGGTCTAGCAAATGTTTTGTATGCTCTGGTTAGTAGTGTAGAGTTTTTGGAAAAGAAGCTACACAAAATTAGGTTTACAACTCTTCTCACCAACTCAAGGTTGGCTCAGCCTTCTATCCTTCTGAGGTGGGTAAAATGAGGAGCCAGATTGTTGAGGGCCATATGCTGACTCTGGAAACTGCTTACAGAGGACTGTAAAGGACTGTCAAGTGGTTTTTAAGTCTAAATGCTATTGCTAATAAATTGCCATCATGGTCTGGCTACACATTACATTTCCCCTGTGGAAAGTCATTGGCCTTAAAAGAATAGCAAAAGCTCCCTCTGAACAGTAGATAGATAATCTGAAAGGGATCCCCTGAAGGAACAACAACAACAAAAAGGAAAGAATTATATTTTCCTTTTTATCTCTTGTTTATCTCAACCAGCTTATTTCTCCCTAGCATTTTGGAACAAGAAACATTAGCAGAATGAGATAATACCTATTATTAAACAGCAACAGTTTTATGTCAATGCTTTTCAGACTTGACAACTTTCAGATGTGTAGACTTTAACTCTTAAAATTCCTGCCAGCTGAGGAATTCTGGGAGTTAAAATCCATACATCTTAAACTTGTCAAAGCTGAAAGTGTCTATGGAGGTTATCATTTATCCAGATCATGATTGTCCCAACAGTGATTTTATTAACAGTACTATTTCCTACTCTCAAAACACGCTATAGAGCACTGCACAGACACAAGAGCAGTTTTCCCCCGAATGCCATTATTCTGCTAAACAAATAATTCCCTCAACACTGTCAAACTATTTACTAAATCTGCACTACTATTAATCTTCTCATTGTTCCCATCCCCCATCTCCTTCCACTTATGACTGTATGAGTGTAACTTTGTTGCTTATATCCTTATGATTTATATTGATATTATTTCCTGATTGCTTATTTGTACCCTATGACTATCATTAAGTGTTGTACCTTATGTTTCTTGATGAACGCATCTTTTCTTTTATGTACACTGAGAACATATGCACCAAGACATATTCGTTGTGTGTCCAATCACACTTGGCCAATAAAAACTTCTCTTCTCTTCTCTTCTCTTCTCCTCTTCTATTCTATTCTATTCCATTTTAAAAGCATCTGGGCTTTCTTTTTTAAAAAAAAGATGTTTTGCTTGCCATCCAAGAAATTTCTTTGGTTCTTGAATCTTCCATTCAACTGAAGAAGCTTTTTTGTTGAGAAGCAAGACATCTTAAAGATAAATCAGATGGTCTGGTTGCATTTAAAATAAATGTACCTTTGGGAAAAATTTGAAAACCACTACTTTATGTGGCCAACACTCTCTTCTGGGAAGAGTTTTAGTTCCCTGCTAGATTGAATATCCACAAAGCTGTTGTTTCAGATCTTGATATATTTATCGGAAATAGGAAATATTTAGACAGATTCTTTCTGCCTGAAAGCCACAATCATGTGGAATGAACAATACCTGTCTAATTGGAGAAGCTAGTTAGGAAACTAATGGACCCGATTAGAAGGAAATATCTCGACCAGACAGATGTGTCCAATTACTTTATGCAACCAACTTATGCAACCAAGGAGCCGTGGTGGCTCAGGCTGTAAGATAGCCTGTTATTAAAACACAGCAACCTGCAATTACTGCAGGCTCGAGTCCCACCAGGCCCAAGGTTGACTCAGCCTTCCATCCTTTATAAGGTAGGTAAAATGAGAACCCAGATTGTTGGGGGGGCAATAAGTTGACTTTGTAAATATACAAATAGAATGAGACTATTGCCTTACACACTGTAAGCCGCCCTGAGTGTTCGGAGAAGGGCGGGATATAAATGTAAATAAATAAAAAAAAACTTTTCCTAGAACTTGAGGGGATTAGTTGTGATAATAAAAGGCAAAAAGACTGTAAGCCAGCAGCACTTCACTCTTACCCTGAGACCACCAGCAAGCTTTCCTTGAGTATCTCAGCCATCTGGAAAGTGCCTTCAGGATCATTAGCAGCCATGCCTTGTTATTTTTCAGGTTTTTGAGTAGACTAGCCAGGTGTTAGATTCAGTGCAGCACTGCTGCTTTTGGGATCAGCTAAGATTTTTGCCATCATCCCAACTAAAGTTCTCAATTAAGTTTCTTATTTCTGCTTGCTAGGTCATAAATTTCTGTGTCATGTTGTTTATATTTACAGCAAAAGCAAAGGTTTATTAGCCTTCGTTATAAACTGTAATGGATTCGTTGCTCCCATGCTAAAGGGAGGGAAGACATGTTTCTTTTCAATGTATCCACCAGTGTCTCCTGCATACTAAACAGATACCTGAGCTACTCTTCGGGGATTCATTAAATTCACAGCCACAAGAAGTTCTGCTTTCCTTGGAATAGATGGACAGCTTTTCCAAAAGGCAGGGGAGGACCTATTGCCAAGACTCAAGTTATACTATACTGGGGGAAAAGATAGCAATGAAAACAAGATTATTTATTTATTTATTTATTTATTTATTTTATTTATTTGTCACAACAGTATATGTAAGCATAATCATGAAATAACTATACGATATATAAGTATATATATATAAGCATAAGTATAAAAAAAACTATACAAATTGGATACAATCAAAGGGGGCATTGGGACAGGAATGGTAGGCATATTGGTGCACTTATGTACACCCCTTACAGACCTCTTAGGAATGGGGTGAGGTCAATAGTAGATAGTCTTTGGTTAAAGCTTTGGGGATTTGGGGAAGAGACCACAGAGTCAGGTAGTGCATTCCAGGCATTAACAACTCTGTTACTGAAGTCATATTTTCTGCAATCAAGATTGGAGCGGTTCACATTAAGTTTAAATCTATTGTGTGCTCTTGTATTGTTGTGATTGAAGCTGAAGTAGTCTTCAACAGGAAAGACGTTGTAACAGATGATTCTATGAGTTAAGTTCAGGTCATGTCGAAGGTGGCGGAGTTCTAAGTTTTCTAAATTTTTAAGAAAATGTTGGATAACCATCTGACTGAGATGGTGTAGGGTTTCCTGCCTGGGCAGGGGGTTGGACTAGAAGGCCTCCATGGTCCCTTCCAACTCTGTTGTTATGTTATGTTATGTTATGTTATGTTATGTTATGTTATGTTATGTTATGTTATGTTATGTTATGTTATGTTATGTTATGTTATGTTATGTTATGTTATGTTATGTTATGTTATGTTATGTTATGTTATGTTATGTTATGTTATGTTATGTTATGTTATGTTATGTTATGTTAAACCCAAGATTTCAAATCTGGTGACATAAGGTATTTTGTTGTATTCAGAGGAGTGGAGAACTCTTCTTGTAAAATATTTCTGGACACTCTCAATTGTATTAATGTCCAAAATGAGGGATGGGTTCCAGACAGGAATTGCAATAAAAACACTTTTACCTGAAGATAATGTCTACAGATCTGAGAAACAAAACTGGAATGCTCCGTTTTGTTTTGGATGCTAATGAATGGCTAGGATTAGGGCAGAAATTAGTTGTCATTTCACCTTTTCTTAAGGAATTTTAACTATAACTATACTATACTCCGTAACTATACACACACACACAAACTAAATGCACAACTGTTTTCAAATTTCAGAATGCAACAGAATGCCAAAAGAATATAATGGAAAAGTCTTGTACAAAAATGCATATTCAGGAAAATAATGTTGAGGAAAAAAAGATTACATTACAAACATTACCCAGTGTATACAATACAATGGGTAAAATTGCAAAGGAAAAATTTTAGGAAAATGTGTATATTTTAAGGTAAACTTTAAAAAAAACATTCTGAAATCCCACAAATGCTATTTGATATACAAAAATGAGGAACTGAGAAAAGCCAACATTTACATTTGCCTATTTCTAATAAATTGGGACGCGGTGGCTCAGGGGCTAGGACGTTGAGCTTGTCAATCGAAAGGTCGGCAGCTCAGCGGTTCGAATCCCTAGTCCTGCCGTGTAATGGGGTGAGCTCCCGTTAGTTGTCCCAGCTTCTGCCAACCTAGCAGTTTCGAAAGCACGTAAAAATGCAAGTGGAAAAAATAGGGACCACCTTTGGTGGGAAGGTAACAGTGTTCCGTGCACCCTTGGCATTGAGTCGTGCCAGCCACATGGCCACGGAGACGTCTTTGGACAGCGCTGTGGCTCTTCGGCTTTGAAACGGAGATGAACACCGCCCCCTAGAGTCGGCAACGACTAGCACGTATGTGCGAGGGGAACCTTTACCTTTTTATTTCTAATAAATGTCAAAGTCAGAAATAAAAACAGGATGTAAAATTTAAATTCCACTAATATAAGAAGCACATTTTAAAACATTGCAAAGTTATGTAAATTTATGCAAATGTCATCACATAAGACCAAAAGAAATGTGAAGAATAGTTGCCATAACATCACTCTAGTCTGATGTTTAAGACAGTATGCAATATATAAAGTAAATCATTACTAAAAAGTGCAGCTATAACTATACTGTACTATAGATTGATTGGGTAATGTGTATCAAAAGATTTGTATAGAATGACTAAAATACATTACGGTCCATTAATATATCAAATGATAGAATTTCTTTTCAAATGCCATGTCAAAATTAAATTGATACCAAATTAATTTTATCTGATTCCTGCATGTTGCACTTTAATACAAATGATCCAAAGAAAGGATATTTTAAAGAAAATGTTGAAACTCATTCTGTATCTTTAGTAAATCCAGAGATAGGTTTCAGCAGGTTCTGACGAGTTCTGGAGAACTGGTAGCGGAAATTTTGAGTAGTTTGGAGAACCGGTAGTAAAAATTCTGATTGGCCCCACCCCCATCTATTCTCTGCCTCCCAAGTCCCAGCTGATCAGGAGGAAATGGGGATAATTTTTTTGATTATTTTTTTTTAATTTGAATTTCTCCGAAGAGAAATTCTCCGAAGACTCAGGGCGGCTTACATTGTGTTAAGCAATAGTCTCATCCATTTGTATATTATATACAAAATCAACTTATTGCCCCCAACAATCTGGGTCCTCATTTTACCTACCTTATAAAGGATGGAAGGCTGAGTCAACCTTGGGCCTGGTGGGACTTGAACTTGCAGTAATTGCAAGCAGCTGTGTTAATAACAGACTGCTTAGTCTGTTGCAGTAACCTTCCTCTGGATTGGGGAGGGAATGGAGATTTTACAGTATCCTTCCCCTGCTATGCCCACCAAACCATACCCACCAAGCCATGCCACACCCACCAAGCCACACCCACAGAACCGGTAGTAAAAAAAAATTGAAACCCACTACTGAGTAAATCTATGCCCACCTTTCTTCCTAGTATAAAGTAACAAATTAACAGATTAACAGAGTTGAAAGGGACCTTATAGGTCATCTGGTACAACCCCGCTCCCCCCCTCTGCTCAAGCAGGAGACCCTACAACATTTCTGACAAATGGCAGTCCAATCTTTTCTTGAAAGTCTCAAGTGATGAAGCTCCCACAACTTCCGAAGGCAAGTTCCATTGGTTGAGTGTTCTCACTGTCAGAAAATTTCTCCTTATTTCTAGGTTGAATCTCTTGTTGATCAGTTTCGATCCATTATTCCTTGTCTGCCCTTCAGGTGCTTTGGAAAACAGCTTGACCCCCTCCTCTCTGTGGCAGCCCCTCAAATATTGGAACACTGCTATCATTTCTCCCCTAGTCCTATTCTTCAGTAGACTAGCCATGCAACCATTCCTGCAACCGTTCATTGTATGTTTTAGCCGCCAGTCCCCTAATCATCTTGGCTGTTCTTCTCTGCACTCTTTCTAGAGTCTCAACATCTTTTTTCATAGTATGGTGACCAAACCTGAATGTAGCATTGTAGGTGTAGTCTTATGTTTATTGCTACTCACCTATCTCACCAGACCAAAGCCTCCCCCCATACATCTACTACATCTACACTGCAAAGGTCTAGGGAGAATTTAGTTCTACGGAGTCCCATCATTGACTCAATGCTAGCCAGCCTCTTCATTCCTCCCTTCAACTCAGTTCAGCTTCACTCAGCCGCTCAACTCAGATTCCACCACAAAAAAACTTTCACCATGAAGTTCAGATGTGAATCCTTTGCACACATTATACAAAAAGAAACATCCATTTCCATGTGTGTAAGTGTTCATTCAGGTAATTGTACCCAAATGCAAAATGATGCCTGATTAATCCTGTATTAAGGTTTCACTTATTCTAAAATCTGAGGAGTCCTTGGTGCTCTCTGAACTTGGTTGTTTTGCTGATGTTTCATTACTCAGACTAGGTTACATCATCAGTGGTAGGTGATAATGTTTGGGTAATGAAACATCTGCCAACAAAACAACCAAGCTCAGAGAGCGCCAAGGACCTCAAATTTCAACCCTGAGCTATGAATACACTCCTTTAATGTTCTGGAGCTGGGGGTCTCATGATGAGTGTCAGGAAATTGTTATTTGCCTAACTAGTTGGCCAGGCAATATATAAACGAACTATGTATGTTTGTAGAAAAGCATGATATTGTTTTAAGGCTGTGCTGCATCATGCAAGTATCCTGATTGGTTGAGCTCTGTAGCCAATGTATAAAAGGACTACTAAATTATGGCTTGTTGGGAATTTACAGGGATACTACAGCATTGTAACTTAATGACATGCTGCAACTGTATATTTGAGCTTTATGATCATTGCTTGATCATGGCTAGTTACTGATTCCTCAAGATACTGACTGTTGTGAATTGAACTGTGTTTTGCCAAACTGAAAGAAGACCTTGTTTGTTTTGCAAGTCTACGTTGGTAAGACTTGATATTTGTAACATCCCTGACTGACTTTATATGTGTATGACCTGGAATTGTTTTTGGACTATGACTTTGCCTTTTCCCTAAAAGTAAAGGAATATCAAACCCAAGTTTGTCTTCAAGTGACTGTTATTGTATACAACCAGTCTCAGTCGTTTTCATGCATAAGGTACTCTGCTCAACAGTCCACAACTTTAGTTGTGAACCCAGATTACCCTTAACAGTGAGTGTGCATGGACAATTTGGTTTCAAGATGAGGGAGAAAAAATATCCTATCAACCAATGCAATGTTATGGAGAGAATCTCACATCAGTGGAAAGCATTCCAATCCACTCTTTTAACACGTTTACTTTTGCAAGAATGAAAACAAACACCAAATCACAGCACAGCTAATGTAGAGATAATTAGCTGCTTTATATACTTATAATCAAACAAATTTTCCATCTGTACACAAACATGTTTCTCCTTCCGGCGACAGTGAAGCTCTTAATCAGATGAAGGTTGGAGAAAATGTTCTCCAGACAGCTTTTTATTAGTTTCCAGATTGTACTTGTGGCCTGCTCTTTTGCACATTTATGAAAAGGATACTAAGAATTTCAACACAAAAATACCACTATTCATGCCACTGTGAGAACTGCAGGATCCTACTACAGAATACTACGAGTGCTACTACAAGGTCTACTACAGAAGACTTCGGATGACAACGGTGCTGAGAAGGTTTCAAAGCCCACCACAACTTTTGTATCATTTTTAACATTATTATACTAAGATCCATTGATAAACATCTGGAGCTATCATGTGACCATCCCCCATCCATGGGACTAGGACAATGGTGAAATCCAATTTTTTTCCCTACCGGTTCTGTGGGTGTGGCTTGGTGGGTGTGGTGTGGCTTGGTGGGCATGGCTTCGTGGGCATGGTAGGGAAAGGATACTGCAAAATCCCCATTTCCTCCCCACTCTGGGGTTAGCCAGAGATGGTATTTGCCGGTTCTTCAAACAACTCAAAATTTCTGCTGCCGGTTCTCCAGAACCTGTCACAAACTGCTGGATTTCACCCTTGGACTAGGAGCACAGTTGCTCACTTGGTTAAGACTCTGGGTGGGAGATTAGCAAGCCTACATTTAAGATTTGAGTGCCGCTGTGGAGTGGGGTGCATTCCTATCTTTTGCTCTAGCTCCTGCTGGGGACATGAAAGGAACCCTCAACTGAGGGTCCCACTGGGGCAATGCTGATGTCATCGGCTAATCCTTTCAACCCGGAAATGAAACCTGATGCTCCTGACACAAATGTGATCCATGGGACAGGGGTGACAATCACTAAAATTTAATACAATAATAAGAAAAACTTCAGTTTACATATTGTACATATGCATAGTGAAGTGCTCACTATAGCAACATTTTGTCTATAGATGCAGAACAATCAACAACTCAGCTTGGAAGAATCACCAAGTGCCTTTCCTGGTTTTGATCCTGATATTATCAGACCCCTTGTCTTACAACAGGGGTCAGCAACCTTAAGCACTCAAAGAGCCACAAAGGTCCTAACGGAAGCCCCCATTCAATTCTGGAGCCAACCAGAAGTCCAGTTCCCCCACCATAGAGTCTCCTTCTAGCACAGTCTCCTTTTTCCTCTACCTATCCTAACTAAAAGCCCTATCAATTGTGGAGCCGACTGGCAATAGGGAGCTTCAGTTGTGAATTCCCTGCAGCACCAGCATCCAGCCTTCGATCCAACAACAAGGAAAAGCAGCCAGTAGAAGCTACCAAAGTTGGGATGGCCACACAAGAAGATTGAGCAGAACAGAGTGTTGTTACCAGGAGAGCGATTGGCCAACTTGCAGGTAAGAAGAAGAAAAAAACTTTTAAAGCTCAAAAAACTTTCCAGCTTGAAGTTAGCGGATAATTGGCATGCAGAAATTTAAAGTGAGAGGAAACAAGCAGCAAAGAGGATCTATAAGACAAAAGCCCTAAAAGAAATAACATTCTATCTGGACTTAAAATTGGTTTTGGAAGAAAATATAAATATTAAAAGGAGAAGAAGACTGAGAGAAAGCATCTTTTGCTAACAAAAGCATCTTTTGCTAACAAAAGGATTTAATAGACGAAGAAAAAGAAATTGCTTTTGTGGATTAACGAGTGACATTTTGTTGCTAGGAGTTGTGGATTGGAGAGAAACATCGCTGGAGAAAGAAAAAAATAACATTGCATTGTTTAGGTTACTAAGAGAAAGAGAAACACCGAAGGAGTACTTGTTTGAACAGCTGTTGGGAGGATGAAAATGAGGAACTATGGGAGATGCTTCAAATGGTGCGAGAATCCTTTAATGGAAACAAACAAGCAGAGTTGTGGCTTAAAAATAAAAAAAGAAATTATGAAGAAATTGTAAGGAAACAAGAGAAACAAAAATATAATGTTGAAAAAGAAATGAGTCAGGATAAAAATACAGATGATCATATTGGGATTGATAGTGAAAGAATAAAAGTGGAGAGGGGGAAAGATACTTTAAAAAAGAAAAGTTAAAAAAGAAAAGAAGAAAGATTGAGGGGAAAAATTAAGAGTAAAAAAAATAGATGATTACACTGGGATTAGCAGTGACAGAAAAAAGAGAAGAGGAGGAAATGGAGAAAAATTGAGGGGGAAAACTAAAAGAGTAAAAGCTAGAGAAAGGAGGTTGAAAAGAGGATACAAAAAAGAGAGAAAGAAGAAGATAAAAGAATGGGAGAAAGGGGGGAAAATATTAAGAGATGGGATTTTGGAGAGACTGAAAGAAAATGGTTAAAAGAAGGAGAAAAATGAATAGTAGAAAAGAAATTAAAATAGTGGTAGAAATTTTTTGGAATGATGGAAATTAGAAGAAATATATAGATTATTGTAAATGGATAGTAATAAAAGTTGAAATGAAGTGAATGAGGGAATAAAAAAAGGAAAAGTAAATGAAATATGGAAGATATAATGGGATATATGTTTTCTTTTTCTTTTTGTGTCTGAGAATGCATGGAATAAGAGCCAATTATAGTTGATGGTATGGAAATAAATTTTAAATATATAAAAGAATGGAAAAATTGATTGAAGTTAAAATATAAAATTGAAAAGAAGGTAAAAAAAGAAGTACATTGTTTTTTTTTTAAAAAAAAAGTCCAGCAGATGAAATGTGAAAGATAGTATGGTTTATAAGTGAAAATGATTGAAATTAAGATGTAAAAGGAAATAAAATTGAAATATTAGTAAATAATGTACACTATTGGAAGAGAATAATAATTATTGAACTGTGAACAAAAACTCTAAGAAAATAAGAGGTGGAAGGTTGTATTAATTGATTGTAAGATGCAAATGGAATAAGATGAAGACAATGTTAATTACTAAAATATATGAGGGGAGGTTTGAGAAATATACTCAATAAATGAGAAAATTGGGGTTGTCTGGACACCAGAAATATTGAAATGAAAATAAATACAGCAATGGAGAGAGATAAAAAGAAGGAGAGAGATGGAAAGGGAGAAGGGGGGGAGAGAAAGAAGAAAGGAAAGAGGAGAGGAGGAAAGGTAGGGGAAATAAGAGTAGGAGAGAAGGTTAGATAGGGAGGAAGTAGGAAGGAGGGGGGGAAAGAAAGGGGAAGTAGAGAAGGAGTAGGGAAGGGCAGAAGAAAGGAGGGAGGATGAAAGGAGGGAGGAAGAGGAGTGAGAAGAAAGGATTGCTGTGAAAAGGAAAAGATGAAATGGAAGAAAGGCAACTCCGAATATATTTGAATATATAGGATAAAAATTAAAACATTTTAAAAAAATGAATGAAAGAGAATGAATACTAATAAAAATGGAGAAATTAGAACTCGAGGGTGAAAGAAGATGTGACTTAATGAAATGAGCAAGGAAATATTAGGATATGAATAAAAATTATGAAAAAAGAATATTCTGGCAAAAATTGTAACTAAGTAAAATATATTTGAACATATTGAATTGTATGAGATATGATATGGCCAATACTCTGTTCATAAATCATGTATATGTGTAGGGGGGAATTAAAAAATCAATAAAAACTTGTTTTTTTAAAAAAATAATTAGTAAGAATTCATTAGAGAACATCTATCTGTAAAAAGAGGCTCTTACTTATTTCCTTCGAGTTTAAGAGAGGATAAAATGGCGCACTTGTGCTCTCCAAGAAAATCAACTCATTAGATTTGGTGCTATGGAGTGGAGAGTAGTGAGTGCAAATTGTTTCAAATTCAAACCAATTTGCAAAACATGACCTGAGTGTCAAATGCCCATTTTGAGTGTGAAATGGACTGTTTCAATCTTTTTGAGCTCAAAATAGAACACTTTGAACTCCAAAACAGACTTGCTTTGAACTTGCAGCACTTCCAAAAAAGATAAGATGTAGCCCATTTTGTACTCCAAGTAGTAAAACTACACTGCCATTTTGCTCTTGATCAGGGGCACTTGAAATATTTTGAGTTTGAAATCTTTTGTATCCTGCTAAGAAATGGGATAGATTAATCCTCCGACTTCAGCTTTTCTACCATAGAGATAATCCTTGTTTAACAGCCACAGATTTGACAAGCAATTGGTCATTAATGGAAGAGATTACTAAAATGAAATCACAAGAATACGTATGATCTTGCTTTACCTTTCCTTTGTTTTTTTGTTTGTTTTTGTTTTTGTTTTTTTTGTCCCAAAAGGCAACTGGAGTTTTTGAAAAACATTTTGCTTTTCATCCAAGTTCTTCAGCGAGATGAGAAGCTAAACATTTTCAAGGGGAAAAAAAATCAAGGAAGCCCAGTTGCCTTTTGGGACAGCATCTTTGAGACAACCATCATCTGGACGATTGAGAATCTCCATAGATACCTTTCCTTTGTTTTACTGACTTTTTATAGAGGATTGGCTGCAAAACCATTTTTTTTTCATACAGTTGTAACTGCAAACAATTGCTAAACAAGCCAGTCACTAAACAAGAACTAGCTATAGTTGGATCCCCAACACAAATGTAGTTACTTGCTACTTATGGGGAATGCTTATACCGGAAATATTTCATCTTAATATAAAGTGGTATTAATATAAAGTGGTATTCACTTTATTAAGGTGAAATCAGTGGAATGAATTCAGCTGGTTTGGACCGGTTCGGGCAAACCGGTAGTGGCGACCTGTGGGTGGGCCGGGCCCGCCCCACCCCTCCACCCTGGCGCGATGCCATCCTAATTTGCCATGTTTTCTAAGCCATGCGCATTTGTGCAAGCCATGTCTGTGACTTGCACAAATCGCATGCATGGAAGGCTGCACACATGCACGGAAGGCACGCACTCACATTTTCAGTGTGCGGCGAACCCATGGTAAAATTATGTGAAACCCACCTCTGGATGAAATGATTTTGAAATTTCATCTTTCTTTTCTTTGTTGGGTTTTTACAGTTCTCTTAAGAAAAGTGAGATCAAGGAGCTTACATGTTCTTATTTCTGACCTACGTTGTTACCAAAGTGGCATTCATTCATTCACCCATGCTATTCTTCAAAGAAGATTGAAGCAGAGTGTTTAACAAGCCCAAGTCATAAAAAACCCCTAATTTTTCCCTTTTAAGCTAGAAGATAGAGCAAATGCTTTATATCTGAAGGGTGGCACAGAGATAATTTTTCCCATACTTCTTTTCTTCTCGGCAAAGAAACTGAAATTGTAACTAGCAAAATTGGCGTTGCGGTTCAATGTTACGTGTAATGGAAAGAAATATTTTTAAACACCTTTTGAGATAAGGCACCACAAAGCTCAACTGAACTAAAAGATGGAAGACAATGATTTCTTTAACAGAGTTTAAGGATTTTCAGTGACACATTTTGCCTTCAAGTCAGAGGCTTGTAACTTAGTTTAAAGTTAAGTTTCAAAAGGTTTTAATTAAAAGAGATGAAGAGGGGCCAGGGTCCCCCAAACACAAATGCAGTATTGTGGGGTGCATCGTGGCTTAGTGGCTTCTCTGCTCTTGTTTAACATCTACATGAAGCCAATGAGGGGATTATCCAATGGTTTAGAGCAGCGGTCATCAACAGGTGGTCCGTGGACCACTGGTGGTCCGCGAGAAAATTTTGGTGGTCCATAGAAAAAATATTTGCATTTTTTATATTACACTAAATCAGGGGTCCTCAAACTATGGCCCCTGGGCAGGATACGTGCAATGAATGCTTGTGCTGCTGCAGAGAGTCTCCCCCTTTGGGGTCTTTTTATGTGGGGCAGAGGGGGGCAGAAATTCCGACTTGGGGTCTGCTTCAGCCTCCTGGTGTGGGGCTTTGGGCGAAGGCTGGAGGGAAGCACCACTTGTGGCAAAGAGCCGGAGGGCCTTGTTCCAGTGGGACAGCATCATGGCCTGGAACTGGCTGACCATCTCAGCCTGCTGAGCCTCCAGGTGCCAGTACCTGGCCTTGCACTTCTGCAGGTCTTCCCTCTGCTTGGAAAGCCTAAGCTCCTGGTCCTCAGTGAGGTGCTTCTGCTGAGCCACTTTCTTGGTCACATCCACTTTGAACTGAGCAGTTGTTTTGCCAACTCTTTCTCATGGTGGCTGCTTAGCTCCAACAACTGCTTCCTGCTGGGGCCCTAAGGAGTCTGGGGAGGTGAGGAGTGGCTGGGAGGGAGGGGTGAGTAGAGGCTGATGAGGTGCCCCTCCACATGAGTGACATTGAGTTGGCCACGCCCACCCAGTCATATGACCACCTAGCCACGCCCAACCAGCCAATCATTAGGCAAATCATATTAGGGGTCCGCAGGATTTAAAATTATGAATTTAGTGGTCCCTGAGGTCTGAAAGGTTGGGGACCCCTGGTTGAGAGCAAGGGTCTCCAACCTTGGCAATTTTAAGACTTGTGGACTTCAACTCTCAGATTCTGGGATCTGAAGTCCACAAGTCTTAAAGTTGCTAAGGTTGAAGACTCCTGGTTTAGAGTGAGGTTTCAACAATACTTATTTACTATTGATTAAACTGATATGCCGACCATCTCATCTGGTGGTGACTCGATATGCTAATTATACCCAGCTTTACATCTCTACTCCAGGTAATTTGAGTGATGCAATTTGTCCCAGTGCCTGGAGGCTGTGTGGATCTGGATATGGCAACAATAGATTTCAGGTCAATCCTAGCAAGGCTGAATACTTCGGATCTCCGGGTTCTGGGGACTTTCCACCTTTGGTTCTAGATGGAATTACACTGCCTCTGACAGAACCAGTGAGCAATGAGAGAGTCCTTCATATATTCATAGCTTCTGCACAGCTTTTTGCACAGCTTCTAACTGTGCATCAGTTATACCCATTCCTGGATTGGGAGGCCCTACTCATGATCAGTCATACCAGTGGTGGGATTCAAGTAATTTAACAACCAGTTCTCTGCCCTAATGACCGGCTGTGTGGGCGTGGGCATGGTGGGCGTGGCCAGGGTGTGTGACAGGCAGTGCTCAGCCTTCTGCACCCCCCTAAGAGCAAAATTGGGCCGGTGGGGCACACCGCACCCCCCCGTGCCCCATTTTGGGCCTAGGAGGCCTCCCTGCACTGGGAGGTGGGAGCCTGGGAGCCAAAATGGGGCCCATGGGGACTCCTGGAAGGGGCGGGGCTGAAAGGCATGGGAAGGGACCAACCGGCAATTTAACTACCGGTTTGCCCGAACCGGTTGAATCCCACCACTGACTCAGACCCTCATGACCAGAGCCGACTACTGCAGCACATTCCACATGGGGCTATCACTGAGGGACATTCAGAAGCTTCAGCTGGTGGACAATGCAGCAATGTGAGCAGTTAATGCTGTTATTTTTTTGGCATGTGTGACACCATTGCTCCTCAACTTGCACTGGCTACCAGTCTGCATCTAGATACAATTTAAGGTGCTGGTAGTTATCTTTAAAAACGTTCATGGTTTGGGCCAGGATACGTATAGGACCATCTCTCCACAAATACAAATGTCTCCTACAAATATAGACTTTTTTCTTTCTTTTCTTTTTTCTTTTCTTTCTTTCTTTTTAAATGGCAAGGTAGGGTAGATAAGGGATCACCGTAAAGTTGAAAAATGATACAGTGAGCAAAAACAAACATGACAGCTTCATCCATCTCATAGTTTAGAAATCTAGCGTAGGCTGGAGGCATTTCACATTTTCCCAAACTTTGTTTTCTGTTCTCGAGCATCGTGGGTCTGAAATCAATTCCCAGATGCAAACTGAAGCTAATCTTGAGATGTAAATTATGATCAAGCTAGCATGGGCAGATAGAACTGGGGTAGGTAGGAAAGCATGTTGTGATATTAAAGAAGAAAGGAACCTGAAAGACATCAACAGAGCTGTTATAAGGCAGATATAAGACAAAATGAACCAAAACAGAGCAAACTTTATATTCTCAGGATCCAATCTGAGTCAGTCACTGGGACCAGAGGTTTAGTCTTCTGACTTTTTGGACTCTTTTCGGACTTGTGCTGGAGCCCATCCTCAGGGAACTTCTCTCTCACCAGAATGTCTCAGGGAGAAGTTCCCTGAGGATGGGTTCCAACCAGTGGTGAGATTCAAATAATTTAACAACCGGTTCTCTGACCTAATGATAGGCTGAGTGGGCATGGCTATGGTGGGCATGGCCAGGGGTGTATGACAGGCAGCACTCAGCCTCCTGTACCCCTGTGGGAGCAATAACAGGCCGCGGGGGGATGCGTCATCCCCCTGTGCCCCATTTTGGGTCCTAGTACGCCTCTTGGCAGCCTCCTGGGAGCAAAAATGGGCCATGGGGGGCCATGCCTCACCCCATCCCCGTTTTAGGCCTAGGAGGCTCCCTGCAGCCTCCTGGGAGTGAAAACGGGCCACAGAGGGGATGTGCTACACACACCCCCGAACTCCCCATTTTTGGCCCTTGGCCCCATTTTGGGCCTACTAGGCCTCCCTGCACTTACCTGGGAGCTAAAATGAGGCGCATGGGGATCCTGAAAGAGGCGAGGTGGGAAGGGGTGGGTGGGGCCAGCCAGCAATTTAACTACCGGTTCACCCAAACTGGCCCGAACCGGCTGAATCACTGGTTCCAGCACAAATCTGAAAGCTCAGAAGACTAAACCTCTGGTACCAATTGACTGACCCAGATTGGATCCTGCAGCATTATCCTGGGACACATCAGAGGTGGATTTCAGCAGGTTCTGACCAGTTCTGGAGAACCGGTAGCGGAAATTTTGAGTAGTTCAGAGAGCCAGTAGTAAAAATTCTGACTGGCCCCGCCCCCATCAATTCTCCCAAGTCCCAGCTGACTGGGAGGGAATGGGGATTTTACAGTATCCTTCTCCTGGAGTGGGCTGGGAATGGAGATTTTACAGTATCCTTCCCCTGCCATGCCCAACAAGCCATGCCATGCCCAACAAGCCACACCCACCCAGTAATAAAAAAATTTGAAACCCACCATTGGGACACATATATTTGCCTTCATGTATTTATATTCTCAGTACTATGTTTGATGAGAGCTTGTTTGCAGGAAGAACCAAGTCAACAATTGGTCCAAATGTTCTAGCAGACCATAGCAACAGTTAAGACCCAGACAGCTGGGCAAGAATAACAAGAGAGCCAAAATTGCAGATTCAGTATGATATATTTAATGCTAGTCCGGGGATAAATACAGACGTTGCAAAATATAGATGTGATCTCCAGCCCTCATTTTTTGAATTCACTAAGGTGGAGTCTCTCTGCATGATTTGAAACACCTCTTCCCAGGTTTCCTGAGTTGTTCCTTAGAAGAGAAGATGCCGACACTTCCATCCTTTGCCTTTTTCATTCATTTGCATGTGAATATTTTGCTGTTGTTCTTCTACAGAACCTCAAACATGCTTTATTTCCAACTTTTATCCTCACAGCAACTGTGGGAAGAAGATGGGGGGGGGGGGAAGAAATAGGGACTGGCCCAAAAACAATGGATAACCTGCTGTTGGTGGAATTTAATGTGCTGGTTTTCACCATCAGTGCTCTTTATACCTCTAAGGCTGCCTGTCCGGTGATATCAAAGAAGGCTTTCTAGGGATGTCTTCTTTGAGGGAAAGCTATTCCCTCAGAGCAGTGCTGAAATCTAAATTTCTTTCCTACCGGTCCTGTGGGCGTGGCTTGGTGGGTGTGGCTTGGTGGGGGTCATGTGACTGGGTGGGTGTGGCTATGTAACCATGTGACTGGGGGATCAAAAGACGAAAACTCACTAACAATGTCCTGCTGGAGCAGGGTTGGACTAGATGACCTCCAGGTCCCTTCCAGCCCTGGATTATCCTCTGAAGCTGTGTCTAGTGCCAGCTTTGTAGTACTTCCTTCCTCTCCTTTTCCTTCCTTCCCTCCTTCCCTCTTTCTTTCTTTCTCTTTCTTTCTTTCTCTCACTCTCTCTCTCTCTTTCAAAACTGAACCCCCCCATCCCATTTTTTGCCTGCACCTCCCAGACTTCAGCTTTTTTACCTTTTAAAGAACTAGATGGGCCAGGAGTCCAATCCAGCAGGGCAATGCTTCTGTCCTTACATCCATCTGCTTCCAAAAGGCTATAAAGATCTAGCTCTTTAAGGAAGGCATTTGAGTACGTAAAGGACTATCCTCATGGGATCAGGGAGGTGTTTAAGCGCTTGATTTATTTTTATTTTTAATTTGTGCTCTGACATTCTTTAAGCTCTTTAAAGCCTATTGGACTTTAGCAGCATACAGGAGAAACTTCAGTAAATAAAATAAATGATACCGCATTTTCTCACCACAGTTTCAGATTGTCTTTCGTGTATCTCATCCGGCATGAACAGAGGACTTTTCCCATCCACAATTTGTTATTTTGGTATTTCTGGAAAAGGGCTATCAAAGTTGTCTTTTCCTAGATGGATAGCATCATTACCTGATATGATATAAAACAAAGAGAGGCAGAGCCTGGGGTGGAGTCAAGAAAGAAATCAACCATTACATTCCCAAAAGTGGTCCAACTTCAACCAGTCTTGAATTCCATTAACTCTTTTTTTTTCTTTCTTTTTTATAAAAAAGTTTTATTTTTACAATCATATCCAACAGCTCATCCAATGTACAGTTATATACAATTAGTCGGGCTTGCCCAGTCACCACCCCTCTTTTAACTCTCTTCCCTCTTCTACCTTCTTCTACTTTCCAGACCTTCCTCTCCTTCTCTTATCTACATCCTCTCCTCCCTCCATGCTACACCTTCCTTCTCCCTCTTCTACCCCTCTTCCTTCCTCTTCTCCCTCTTCTACCCCTCTTCTCCTCTTTCCTACCTCCTACTCTCTCCTCTTTTCTCCCTCCCCACCGTTCTAAAATGTTAAGTGGGCAGACCCGACCCTACATTAATTATATTTATACATCTTCAATAATCCCTGTACATTAACTATCACTCCATCCTCTACCCTCAACTCCCCCCAATTCCCCTCCCCTTACCCCCCACCCCCCTACCCCGACTTCCCAGAACAAAATGCAGGGTATCAAAACTAACAATCATAATCCAAAATAAATCCTAAATTATAATCTCTAGTCACTCCACACATAACCACACTCTCAATTCCCCTCTCCTTCAGAAATATATCTAATACAAAATATTTCCTAAATTTACTCATATGCTATTCTTTTTTTTTTTATTATTTATTTACATTTATATCCTGCCCTTCTCCGAAGACTCAGGGCGGCTTACATTGTGTAAGGCAATAGTCTCATCCTATTTGTATATTTATATACAAAGTCAACTTATTGCCCCCCCCAACAATCTTGAGTCCTCATTTTACCTACCTTATAAAGGATGGAAGGCTGAGTCAACCTTGGGCCTGGTGGGACTCGAGCCTGCAGTAATTGCAAGCAGCTGTGTTTAATAATAGGCTGTCTTACAGCCTGAGCCACCCACAAATATTTTGTATTTAATATTCATTTGTATAAGATTTTCTCTCATATAAGCTTTGCTAGCATCCCAGATCATCTCTATAGGTGTCTCTTTTTTCATATTCATAATAAAAAATTCTTTCATTTGCTTTTTACATTCATTTACATTTTGTTCATATTTAAACAAATTCTCATTCAACCTCCATGATCTCCTAGCCTCCTTTTCCCGATCAAATTCAATCCAAACCGGACTATGATCAGATAGAGTTCTTGAACAAATCTTCGCCTTCTTCACTCTAGAGTACAAATCATTAGAAATCAAAATAAAGTCAATCCTCGAAAATGATTGATGCCTGTCAGAAAAGAAGGTAAAATCCCTCTCTTCTGTATTATGTTCTCTCCAAATATCTCTTAATTCCAAGTCCTCCATCATTTCAAAAAAAGCCTTTGGTAATTTCGCCCGGCTTGAAATCTTCCTTAAACTTTTTTTGGCTTTTTGAGTATCCAACACACCATTCCAATCACCCATTAATATATATGATTTATAATCCCAAAATACTATTCTTTTATGTAAAAACTTGAAAAAAAAATCTTGTTGTTGATTCAGAGCATAAACTCCTATTAATAATGTCTTTTTTCCCTCCAACAAAAGTTCAATAGCAATATATCTTCCTTGCTTATCCACCTCAATTAATTTTGCTGATATATCCTTCTTTATATATATAACTAAACCGTTGTTTTTTTCCAAAGAGGAGGCAACAAAAATGTACTCCCAGTTTTGAG
Source organism: Ahaetulla prasina (assembly GCF_028640845.1). Lineage (NCBI taxonomy): Eukaryota > Metazoa > Chordata > Lepidosauria > Squamata > Colubridae > Ahaetulla > Ahaetulla prasina. Next base: position 286,466,889 of record NC_080540.1, on the reverse strand, counting down.
TTTATCAAATATTTCTGGTCTAAAGATCTAATATGTGTTTCTTGTAAACAGATAATGTCATTTTTAAATTGTTTCAAATAATGAAATACTTTCCTTCTCTTCTGAATTCAAACCATTAACATTCCAAGATAATAGTTTAATTGCCATTATCGGCCAAAGGAAACTTTTGGAACACCAGCCGCAGATCACATTTTGCCTTAGGCTTTGCTCCTCCCACTGTTTCCGTTGTAGTAGTTGCCAATTGTTGTTGTGCCTTCATCTCTTGTTCCTTGCGTTTAGCAGCAGCTCTTGTCAGCCTTTGTTCCTTTGATCTGAACCCATCGTAGGTATTTCCAACACTTGTAATAAATCTTCTTCCATCACAATCTGTTCTTGTACCTGCTTCACTTCTCTTTCCTTCACTTCAGCCTCCCTTCTTCTAGCTTCCAATGGGGGAAGACTTCCAACTTTTAATGCCTCAACATAAAATTCTCTTGCTTTTCCAACTGTATTGAGACGATGTACTTTCCCTGCATAATATACTATTATACCATTTGGAATATCCCATCTATATTCAATCTGGCATTTTTTAAGTTCATTCACCAGGAAGGCAAATTCCTTCCTAGCCCTTAATATTTACTCTTATCCATTAACTCTTATCCAGTGTCAATTTAGTGCTGATTAACCAAAACTAAAGCTTGATCCTGATTCTTCCCACCTGACATGTCCCAAAGGTACTTTTCCAAAAGACAAATGAACTTTCATGGGCTTTTTTTCCCTTGAAAACATCTTCTTGAAAGCTTCCAGTGATGAAGCTCCCACAACTTCTGATGGTAAGCTGTTGCATTGGTTGATTGTTGTCGTTGTCAAAAAAATTCTCCTTATTTCTAGCTTGAATCTCTCCTTGATCAGTTTCCATCAGAGGTGGGTTTCAGCAGATTCTGAAGAACCGGTAGTGGAAATTTTGAGTAGTTTGGAGAACCGGTAGTAAAAATTCTGACTGGCCCCATCCCCATCTATTCTCTGCCTCCCAAGTCCCAGCTGATTGGGAGGAAATGGGGATTTTGCAGTAATCTTCCCCTGGATTGGGGAGGGAATGAAGATTTTACAGTATCCCTCCCCTGCCATGCCCACCAAGCCACACCCACCAAGCCATGCCACATCCACCTAGCCATGCCCACAAAACCGGCAGTAAAAGAATTTGAAACCCACCACTGATTTCCATCCATTATTGTTTGTCTGGCCTTCAGGTGCTTTGGAGACTAGGTTGGCCCTTTCCTCTTTGTGGCAGCCCCTCAAATATTGGAAGACTGATACTCTTCACTAGACTAACCATGCCCAGTTCTTGCAACCATTAATAGATGATTGTGATGAAATGTAATCTGGATAACTAAAATTAAATTAAAACTAAATTAAATTAAAACTAAAACACCAGAACAACTAGACACAAGAACAGTTTTTTCCCGAAGGCCATCACTCTGCTAAACAAATAATTCCCTCAACACTGTCAGACTATTTACTGAATCTGCACTACTATTAATCGTTTCATAGTTCCCATCGCCAATCTCTTTCCACTTATGACTGTATGACTATAACTTGTTGCTGGCAATCCTTATGATTTATATTGATATATTGATCATCAATTGTGTTGTAAATGTTGTACCTTGATGAACGTATCTTTTCTTTTATGTACACTGAGAGCATATGCACCAAGACAAATTCCTTGTGTGTCCAATCACACTTGGCCAATAAAATTCTATTCTATTCTATTCTATAACCAGGGGGGAGGCAATGGTGGGATTCGGCCAGTTCGCACCTATTCAGGAGAACCAATTATTAACTTTCTAAGCAGTCTGGAGAATTGGTTGTTGGAAGAAATCTTATTTTGTCTTTTTTTCCCCACTTTACAGGGCTAATCCTGTAAGGAAGGCAGGAAGGAAACATTCTGGTGGTATTTCTAGCCTAATCTTTATTGCCCGGTTTACAGAAACTGCTTCTCTGGTTAACCCTTATTACATTGTAAGCTAAGGCGAAGCGCCTATCTGAGTGACATTGAGTTGACCACGCCCACATGGTCACATGATACCCAGCCATGCCTACCCAGTTGGTCATTAGGGCAGAGAACCGGTTGTTAAATTATTTGAATCTCACCACCGGAGGGAGGGAATACATTCCAGAGGAACAAGAGACAACTTGAAAGGGAAAGGGAAAGGGAAAGAGAAAGAGAGAATTGTGAGAGGAAGAGAGTAAAATGGTCCCTCCCTAATAATCCTCAGAGCATATGCTTTATGGGGGTGGTAGTTTGCTTTAATTTAACAAGATGCTGTCTGTAGGAGAAAAGCATTAAAGAAATCTGCTTGAAAGAATCACCATGTGTCTTTCTTGGTTTTTGGAGCCTGACAATGGCACTGAATTTAGTTTTGTCTACGCAAAACCAGGACCTTTATGCTCGCTTCTTACGCTTAATATTGATTATACATTTTAGATTCTGTGGCATCTTGAAGACAGCATGGTAATTTGAACACATCTTTGTCTACAAGACAATGGCAACATTTGCTTAATGTTCCTGAAGTTACTAATTACATCACCAAATTGCACAAAAATATAGTTTTCTTTTATTTAATATTATTGCATAAAAGCTAAAGCAAGCTTAATTGCGGGGTGTTGGTTGTTGTTGTTTTTTACAAAATGGGTTCCTAAATTGTTGTGAATTTAATGGAATCAAAACACCTGTTTTCCTTCATTGTTTTGTCAAAGAACAAAAGGGCAGCTGAGTCAACAACTGTGGAGGTAAAAATAACCCTTTCAAGCTTATTTTCCCTTTTTGTCAAAAAAATCTCCGGCTCTACTAGAACATTTTAAAATTCTAGGAACTAGCTCTCCAGCATATTAAATGGAGCAATGACTCCTGATTCAAACTGAGAGGCTGTCACTGCTACTGCAAATGAAATTGGTGGTTTATCAGAACAAAGTGTTTGCAATTAAGTTAAATGTATTAACTGTTTACTTATTAATAAATCATATGTCAACAGTTGACCCTGTACAGGTGCATTTGTCACATTAGAGCTTTTACTTTTCTAAGAGGATATGAGCCATAGCTCTGGTAAGTTAAAAGAACCAAGGAAAGGCATATCTAGGAATACTTGGGACATCCCAGATCTGTAGGCTAGACTGGGAAGCCAATACATAAACAAATCCTGGATAAATCGCAATCGTTGCTTATTATTACGAAAAGCACAAGGATGTGTCTATGAAGTTCTCAAGAACTTACTTGAAGGAGATTTTGCCTCCTTTTTATCTAAGCAGCTACTTTTCCCAGTGGTTGGAAACATAGATGGACTGAAGAAGAAGATCCCTTTTAAGCATAGATAGGTGCCATTTCTAGAAATCGGAAAAAAGACTGACATGAATACATAAGGTTGGATGTGGTAAAGGTTTCCACCAATTGGAATATCAATTAGTCATAAGTTCCATGAAACCACAGAAACCACACAGGAAGGAAGGAAGGAAGGAAGGAAGGAAGGAAGGAAGGAAGGAAGGAAGGAAGGAAGGAAGGAAGGAAGGCTGCATAGACCGAGGAATAATCTCAAAATCAAAGGAGTGATGATTTTGCTCCGTACTGTTCAGACCACAACTGCGATCAGTGATGGGTTTCAGCAGGTTCTGACCAGTTCTGGAGAAGCATTAGCGAAAATTTTGAGTAGTTCAGAGAACCGGTAGTAAAAATTCTGACTGGCCCCACTCCCCTCTATTCTCTGCCTCCCAAGTCCCAGCTGATCGGGAGGAAATGGAGATTTTGCAGTAACCTTCCCCTGGATTGGGGAAGGAATGGAGATTTTGCAGTATCCTTCCCATGCCACTCCCATCAAGCCACATCCACCAAGCCATGCCACGTCCACCAAGCCACACCCACATAACCTGTAGTAAAAAAAATTGAAACCCACCACTGACTGGGATACTGCTTCCAGTTTTGGTTGTGGCAATACAAGAGAGATGCTTGTATCTCTGCAAAGGTTGCAGAGAAAAATAACCAAAATGAGTCATCATTTTGAAAGCTATAAAAACTATGAAAGATTTTTAAAAACTGGGTATGTTTAGCTTAAAGAAGAGAAGGCTAAGGAAACATGATAGCTGTTGTCCAATACTTGAAGAGCTGGGGCAGGGAAGAAGGTGTGGATTTATTCTCTGTAGTGCCAAAGACTTGGACAAGAACCAGTTGGTCAGAACCAGTTGGTCAGAACTTTATAGAAGGAGAAATAAAGTTGAAATTAGGAGGAATTTCCTGGCTGTGATAGGTATTAAGCAGTGAAACAGCCTGTCTCCTGAAATAAAAACAATTACTTGACTGGGACAACCTGAAGGTTTCTGCTCTGAGCAAGAGATTGGACTAAAATAGGGGTAGTCAGCCTTTTTATACCTACCGCCCACTTTTGTATCTCTGTTAGTAGTAACATTTTCTAACCACCCACTGGTTCCATAGTAATGAACCATGTATCGTCGTCTGCGCATGCCTCTTGCGCCTCATGTGGGTTTCGTGTGGGGCGCCGGCTACCAGCTCTGCTTCTCTGTTACAACTGGATGGTGTGGGGGGAGATGCATGAGCTATTCTGGGACAAGGATCTTTTGTTTGTGGTCGCAATATAGCGCCATTAAGTTTCACTTACGTAATGTGAACTAAACTTATATGCGGGCGATACAAATAGTATATTTTCAGAAATTTAAATTGTCATGGGGAATTTTATGAAAACCTAATGAAAATGTTTTTAAATAATACTATGAATTTTTTTTAAAGTCAATTAAATTTAAAAAAAAGGAAAATGCTTCAGTATCGCACAAAACCCCTACCGCCCACCATGAAAGCTGGAACACCCACTAGTGGGCGGTAGAGATCAGGTTGACTACCATTGGACTAAAAGATCTGCAGGATGTCTTCCAACCCTGATAATACAAATTAGCCCACAGATAAGAGGTTACGAAAAAATGTCCTATCAACCAGCATAGAAAACTAATCTGACTGCAGTTTTAAACATTCTTGTGTATTTAAAGTACACTTAGGCAATAAAACAAAATTTCACAGATGCAATCACCCTGGGCATTTCATTGTTGCAACCTTCTACTTCCATGTAATACTAATTGCTATGCCTTTAGCCTGACTGACACTCTGCAAAGGTGAATATGGCTACTCTGTGTATCAGCTGTCATGGGGAAAAAAATGGCCAGCGATAAAGAGAACATCAAAATTATCTTCAGAACTGAAGGAAGAATTCATCTAATGAAGATTGCCTCTCCAGGACTAAAATCACGCTCAATATTTACCCACTTTGATATTCCTCCTGAGCTTGGATCAATCATTACAGTTGCATATTGTGTTCACCTTAATAAACATGTAAGGACTTCTCCTTCTCCTTCTCCTCCTCCTCCTCCTTCTTCTTCAGAGGATACCTCTATTCCCTGGTTGCAAATGCTTTTTGGCATAATTTTTTGGGGAGTGAGTGAGTGAATGAGTATTTTGTTTTATTTTGCTTCCCTTCTTTGTTTTCATGGCCCTTAATTGGTTTATACATTGTCTTTAGTGTCAAATACATTTTTAATTAGGTTATAAAGTATTATAAAATACAAAAGCAAATAAGGGGCCTCTGTGGCTCAGACTGGTAAGACAGTCTGTTATTAACAGCAGCTGCTTGCAATTACTGCAGGTTCAAGCCCCACCAGGCCCAAGGTTGACTCAGCCTTCCATCCTTTATAAGGTAGGTAAAATGAGGACCCAGATTGTTGGGGGCAATAAGTTGACTTTGTATATAATATACAAATGGATGAAGACTATTGCTTGACATAGTGTAAGCCGCCCTGAGTCTTCGGAGAAGGGCGGGATATAAATGCAAATTTAAAAAAAGTGGCTAAGATGCTGAGCTTGTTGATCAGAAGGTCGGCAGTTCAGCAGTTCGAATCCTAGTGCTGCATAACGGAGTGAGCTCCCATTACTTGTCCCAGCTTCTGCCAACCTAGCAGTTCGAAAGCAGGTAAAAAATGCAAGTAGAAAAATAGGTAAAAAATGCAAGTAGAAAAATAGGTACCACCTTGGGTGGGAAGGTGATCACATGATCACGGAGAGGTCATCGGACAGCGCTGGCTCTTCGGCTGAGAAACGGAGATGAGCATGGCCCCTGGAGCCAGAAATGACTAGCACGCATGTGCAGGGGAATCTTTACCTTAACGTCAGATGAGACAGCATTGAAGGAGCACGGGAGTTGAGTTGTGCAGAGTTTAATAAATTAAAAACAAAACTTTTAAGTGGCTCCCAAAACTCCTGTTAATCGATGACAGGGGTTCAACAGCAGGTGAGGGCAAACAGGACAAAGAAAAATTAGAGCTCAAAGAATGAGAGGAAAGCATGAGTATGAGGCTAATTATAGAAGCCTGGATGTGAATTCCAACCTTTGATCCTCAAAAAAATTAACCAGATTATGTGCCAATGTTCTTTGTGTAAGCATAGAAAGAATTGCACAGAGGAGCTATTTTTATTTTCTCCAAGCGATTGTCATCTTTTTTATTTAATCAAATTATATATACTGCATTTTGGCACCGCTTATGCCTTTTGTTTATTCTTTGTAGAGAAGCCACGAAAGCAATAATGTGGCTGCCATTTTGCACTTTGATTTAATTTGCTGAAAACTTGCTACCAACTACAATAGTGAAGGACTCATTTTAAACTTCTGTTTCTTCACAGAGGCACAATTGTAACATTAGCCTAGCTGGCTCCATGTGGGTCTTCTAGAATAGATCATTAAAATGCCATCTCTCAAAGGGACTCAACTGATTTTACATGCAAAAGAACTGTGGCCTAGTCTCCATTACCGATAAATGCCTCTAGCAGACTGGGATTGCACTAACAAAATGCAGCAGAAAATAGCAACCCTCTTTTCTACTAATAAATCAATTCCTGGGGACACAAGTGTCAGAAAAGCTAGTATACCAGGGGTGAAATGCTCCCAGTTCAGTCCAGATCGGGTGATCCGGTAGGGATGGGGGCAGGTAGTTCAGAGAACCGGTAGCAAAAATCCCTGCCCTCCCCCTAATCATGCCCACCCAATTGCCTGGTCCCCACTTGCCTACTTGGCAGCTTGCTGCTTCTTTCAGGCTCGCTCGCTTTTCCTGCCTTGCTTCAGCTGCTGTAATCAATTGCATCAGCTAGCAACTCAATCGGCCTGCCTGAAATCCATCTCATCGGTGAGCAACTCAATCTGCCTGCTTTGTCCCTTCAATTGGGTAAGTAAGGGAGGGCTTTAAAAAAAATAGTTGGTTTGGGGAGGTTTATTTTTTTTAGACATAGCAATTTAAAATTAAGAAAGTTTTAAATTTAGCTGCTTTTATCTAAAAATATAAATAAAATAAAATAATAAAATAAAATATTTGTGCAGCTTTTTGAGATTTGGTGTGTTTCTGTAGTGTTTCACTCTAACTACACAAACACACAAAATCTCACAAAGCTGTATGTGGCATTTTGTGTGTGAGAGAGTCAGTTGTATTGTGTTGTGTTGTATATGTGTAAAGTGTGAAAGTTGGTTTTTGAGCTTTTTGTGGCTGTGTGAGGTTCCTGCTTGTTGCAGGGGACATTTTGGGTGAAGTGCAGCTGCTTTTACATTGTGCGTCAGTTGTGTTGTGCTGTGTGTGTGTAAAGTGTGAAAGTTGGTTTTTAGTATCTCTTATTGTTTTGTGTACTTTGTTTATTATTTTTTTCATTTATTGTTATTGGCCATGCCCACCCAGTCATATGACCACCAAGCCACGCCCACCAATTAAGGCAGGCCAACAGAACCAGTATGGAAACTTTTTAGATTTCACCCCTGCCTTCAAGACTTTCCTCAGAGACCTATTGTTTTTTCTAAAATTCATAGTATTTTTATGAATATTAGCATTCTAGGAAGAAACTTTGAATGGGATTCATTGTAGATCATGACAAGTAGTAGAGATCCACGACTGAGCAAGTCAGTAGCCTGTGTTAAATTTTAGGCTGATAAATTGAGGTGGATTGTGGAAATACAAAGGGTGTTAGTAAGAAAAGATGATGAATTTTCTTATTCTCGGTGCACTGATGGTTGAAATTCAATTCACACGTAAGTATAGAAAAATCAGAGGGTTCACATATCTTCTCTGGGAAAATTAACAAACACCAATCTACTGTGTCAGCTATAGAAAACAAGAAGCGGGTTAGAATTGCAGAAGAAAGCAGCATAAATCATGTCCAATGAGATGATTTTTGAAAGCAAGTTGGGGGTATGGATTTATTGAGAAGCTAAGATTTCTATCTAATTTGGCAGATTGGATGACATCATGGAGCAAATTTTTAACCAAATCAGGTGACACTAGGTAAGTCCCACCTTCCGACACGTTCCATTTTTCCCTGGAGATAATCCAAAGAACCACCACATCTTCTGCACTTCTTTGTGGAAATAGATGCATGTTGGACAAAGGACAATGTCAAGGTTCCAGAAAAACCCCTTCTGCATAAAGAAAACTCAGAAGCCATTGTCTTTAAGAGTTCTTTACTAGCATGAGGAAACTGGCACACGATGAGTGAAATTCCAAAACTGAACTTCCGGATTCTTTTCCCAGTTATACAACCCCCAAGAGTCCCACCCCCCTGACCCCTTTGATGGTCACATGGTCCCACGTTCTCCCAGTTCATTCGAATATCCTCTCGCCACCTCTTCCTGCAGATGTGAACACCATCCGACCTTGACCGTCTGAAGAATGTTACCATACCCCTCAGCCCCCCTTCTTCCCCTCAGGGGAAAAATGTGGCAGCGTCTGGAAACCTAAAGTCTAGTATGGTTTCCAGGCCTGACAGACAAATCCTAGAAGACCCTCTGCCTTCTCCTCCAGAGATATAGATCAGGAATAGAATAGAATAGAATAGAATAGAATAGAATAGAATAGAATAGAATAGAATAGAATAGAATAGAATAGAATAGAATAGAATAGAATTTTTTTATTGGCCAAGTGTGATTGGACACACAAGGAATTTGTCTCCGATGCATAAACTCTCAGTGTACATTAAAAAAAAACATAAAATATATTAGTCAAGAATCATAAGATAACAATACTCAGTGATAGTCATAGTATACTAATAAGCAATCAGATCATACTAGGAAACAATAAAAACAATATAAGTTGTAAAGAGGATATAAGAAGCAACATGGTTATAGCCACAAGTGGGAAGAGATCAGTACTAGTAAGGATGAGAAAAAGAATAATAATTTATTTATTTATTTTATTTATTTATTTAATCATATTTATATACCGCCCTATCTCCCAAGGGACTCAGGGCGGTTTACAGGCACTAAAAACAGATAAATAGAATATAAATACAATATAAAACATTTAAAAAACTTATTCTAAAGCCCGTCCAATTAAAAATAGAAATAAAACCCAATTTAAAACCCAAAATTTAAAATCTAGCTCAGTCCTGCACAATTAAATAAGTATGTTTTAAGCCCGCGGAAGGTCCAAGGTCCAAAGCTGACGAAGTCCGGGGGGTAGATCGTTCCAGAGGGTGGGAGCCCCCACAGAGAAGGCCCTTCCCCTGGGCGTCGCCAGACGACATTGCCTCACTGACGGCACCCTGAGGAGACCCTCTCTGTGAGAGCGCACGGGACGGTGGGAGGTATTCGGTCGCAGTAGGCGGTCCCGTAAATAACCCGGCCCAATGCCATGGAGCGCTTTAAAGGTGGTCACCAAAACCTTGAAGCGCACCCGGAAGGCCACAGGAAGCCAGTGCAGTCTGCGCAGGATAGGTGTCATATGGGAGCCACGAGGGGCTCCATCTATCACCCGCGCAGCTGCATTCTGGACTAACTGTAGCCTCCGGATGCCCCTCAAGGGGAGCCCCATGTAGAGAGCATTGCAGTAATCCAGGCGAGACGTCACGAGTGCGTGAGTAACCGTGGATAGGGCATCCCGGTCCAGAAAGGGGCGCAACTGGCGTACCAGGCGAACCTGGTAGAACGCTCTCCTGGAGACGGCCGTCAAATGCTCTTCTAGAGACAGCCGTTCATCCAGGAGGACGCCTAAGTTGCGGACCCTATTTCTTCATAATACTGTCGTAGTAGTTAATCTGACAGTGTTCTGGGAATTCGTTGTTTAGTAGAGTGATGACATTCAGGAAAAAAACTGTCATGTCTAGTTGTTTTGGTGTGCCCTATAGCATCGTTCTGAGGGTAGAAGTTGAAACAATTTATGTCCAGGATGTGAGGGGTCTGTAGATATTTTCACAGCCCTCTTTTTGACTGGTGCAGTATATGGGTCCTCAGTAGAAAGCAGGTTGGTAGCAATTGTTTTTTCTGCAGTTATAGGTAGTAATTGTTTTTTCTGTAGAATAGAAACTTATGCAGATCTAGATTCATACCAAAGGTAAATTGAGGCAGCTCAATTGGGCTCATAGCATGGAATAATTTACCCAGATAATTCCACTAGGCCATGCCCACCCCGGCTCCACAAAGGCCAAAAAAAAAACAACACAATATGTCACGTGACATGATTGAGTTTGACACCAGTGACTTAGAAGGAAAGCAATTACAGCAGGGGTGAAATGCTCCCAGATCAGACGGGATCGCGCGATCCGGTAGCGATGGCGGCTGCTGGTTCGGAGGACTGGTAGCAAAAATCCCTGGCCCCGCCCCCCCTGCCTCTGCTGAGCCGCACCATCTGCAGAGGTTTTTTTTTTACTTTTAAAAGCCGGTTTTGCTTCAGCCGAAACAGGCCTTTAAAAGTAAAAAAAAAAAAAGGCTTTGAGGATCCCGCCCCTCAGCTGAGACCGGCAGAGACTTTAAACTTAAAAAAAAAATTAAAGTCTCCTCTGCCGATCTCACCTGAGTTCCTCATCAGCAGAACCTTACTTATACTCTTACTTGTAGAAAACATGTTTTCTACAAGTAAGAGTAGAGATTCTAAGGCACTTACCTGATTACTGATGAACGCATGGCTCTCTTTCCAGCCCGAAAGCAGTTTCAGTTTCAGCCAGACAGAATCAATCGCTCAGCTAATCTATTTCCTCGGTGATCAACTGGCTGGCTTTGCTGGCTGAGGAACTCTGGGATTTGAAGTCCACAATAAAATAAAATAATAAAATAAAATATTTGTGCAGCTTTCTGAGATTTGATGTGTTTCTGTAGTGTTTCACTCTAACTACACAAACACACAAAATCTCAGAAAACTGTATGTGGCATATTGTGTGTGTGTGTGTGTTAGTTATGTGTGTGTAAAGTGTGAAAGTTGGTTTTTGAGCTTTTTGTGGCTGTGTGAAGTGTGAAGTGCAGCTGCTTTTACATTGTGTGTGTCAATTGTGTTGTGTTGTGTGTGTGTAAAGTGTGAAAGTTGGTTTTTGAGCTTTTTGTGGCTATGTGAAGTGTGAAGTGCAGCTGCTTTTACATTGTGTGTGAGTCAGTTGTGTTGTGTTGTGTGTGTGTAAAGTGTGAAAGTTGGTTTTCGGTACCTCTTATTGTTTTTTTATACTTTGTTTATTATTTTTATTTTTTATTGTTATTGGCCACGCCCACCCAGCCATCGGACCACCAAGCCACACCCACCAATTAAGCCACGCCCACAGAACAGGCAGGGAAAATTTTTAGATTTCACCCCTGAATTACAGTATGGTGAACTCCACCTGGCATGGAAAGCCAGTGTTAAGGTCATCTGCTGCACTGCTGAAATTCTAGTTATGTGACTTTAAGCAGGGTTTAGACAAATTGATAAGAGCATTATTGTTTAGTAACAAAACTATTCAAAACTATTATAATCCAGGTGTACTCTGAAATATTCCTGAGTTGTTCTCATTTTTCCTTCCAGAACTTGCTGATTAAATAAATCTGAACAACTAGAAGCATTTTTGTGTATAACGTCATTGTTTTACTAGTATGTGAGAATGAATTTTGGAGACAGGAGGAAGAACCGCAGACTAGCTAATTTTCAGACAAGTGACAGCTGAGTCTATAGAAGGAATGGTGACATGGCAACAGTTTCAGAAGGAACTTTCCTTAGTTTCTTGAACCCTCCATAGTTTCTTATGAGCCATGGTGGCACAGTGGTTAGAGTGCAGTACTGTAGGCTACTTCTGCTGCCTGCCTGCAATTTGGTAGTTCAAATCTCACCAGGCTCAAGGTTGACTCAGTTTCCCATCTTTCCAAGATGGGTAAAATGAGGATCCAAATTGTTGGGGGCAATAAGCCGACTCTGGAAACCACTTAGAAAAGGCTGTAAAGCACTGGGATGCGGTATATAAATCTAAGTGCTATTGCTATTCTTGGACTGAGGAGGAGGAGACATACTTTCAAACCTAAAAATTCTATTAATCTAATTTTACAATAACATTAGAGCTCGTCCCTTTGAGTGTGTTTCTTGTCTGAACTACCTCACAAGGCTGGTCAATTTTTGCATTCAGCTAACTGCTGATGATCTTCATAAATTTTTAGACACATCTACCTGGTTATTCAGGAAACCTGTCTATCCAATCCAGTTAGACTACGCTGATGTTCCTATACTGAAAGTTGTGTACTAGCATTGTTAGTTGGATTTCAATCAGGAAGACCCAAGTTCAAGTCTTCAGTCAGCTGCATACTTGTTCATTTGGAGTCAATTCATTCAACCAAGCTCCCACTTTGGTTGTTGTTGGGGAAACAATGGAAGGGGAGTTTATGTATACCATATCGAACCCTCAAAAGAAAAGATTAATAGCTGTAATTCTTTTAAGCATCTTCATCCTCTGCCATTGGAAGGAGAAGCTAGCAGAATTTAAATATGAAAAGCAGAGAAACAATTACATGGCACACTATCATACTAAACACGCGGTAGGTTCAATTACTGGACCATAAAGACACAAACATTTTAGACTGCATTTCATTCTTCAAAGGAAAAGCATGCGATTATCTGCTTCTTGGAAGCATCCATCCATGTGGTAAGAAACAGTAGCTGGAAGGGCTTGCTAATCCTCCCTTTGTGCAGACCAGGCCATGTGGTTCAAAGGGCTTTCAGCCTAGGCCTGTAAAACAGAACAAAGGAAATGTACCGCTTTCAATGCGCAAGGCTCGCTTGGCAACAGGATGTGCGGATCAAAAGCCACAACTATGGCTGGGGAGAAGAGAAGATCGCCATGGCCAACCCAAACAGGCGGCTTCCTCCGGATGAAAATGCCTTGCTATGGGAACAGAATGGCTCAGTGTGCAGCAGTTGTGCAAAAGGCAAATTCCATGCCAGGAGTATTAGGGAAAATAACGAAAAGGGGAGCCTTTATACAAAGGTAGGATATCATTGCTCTTAGTAATAGACTCTACTAGTGTCATAATGTCACATTAAAGGCAGTGGTGGGAATCAGCTGGTTCGGGCCATTTTGGGCGAACCGGTAGTTAAATTGCTGGCTGGCACCGCCCTGCCCCATTCCTTCCAGAAGTCCGGATGTGCCCCATTTTGGCTCCCAGGAGGCTTCAGGGAGACCTCCTAGGCCCAAAATGGGACATGGGGATGGGGCGCGCTCCCCGCACCCCGTTTTTGTTCCCAGGAGGCTGCAGGGAGGCCTCCAAGGCCCAAAACGGGGAAAGGGGGGCGTGTCCCCCCCCCACAGCCAGTTTTTGCTCCCGGGGGTGCAGGAAGTCGAGTGTTGCCTGTCACACCACTTGGCCACACCCACCATAGCTACACCCACCTAGCCGGTCATTAGGGCAGGGAACTAGTTGAATTAAATTATTTGAATCCCACCACTGCATAAAGGGAATTGTAGACTGACAATCTACATTTTCTGAGCTGCAGAAAAATGTGCGGTGTAAAGTGTGTTTCTCATAAGATGTTATCCACTATTTTTTTAAAAACTTTAATCATGACTGTTTCTTGATAGGTTTCTCATTTTATATCCTTGTTGTATGCCTTCCAGAGTCACTTGTAGTGAGATGCACAGCCATATAAATTTGATATATAAATAAATAAAAAATAAAGTTTGATCTACTGGTTCAGGCACCAGGCTGGAACCTGATTTCTAATCCCATTTTAGGCATGGAAGTCAGCTGTATGACTTTGGGCCAGTCTCCTGCTCTCTCTCTCAGCCCATCCCACCTTACAGGGATGTTGTTGGGGAAAATAGGAGGGCGAAAGGATATTAGCAATATTTGCTGCCTTGAGTTATTTATAAAAAATAATAAGGGACACATACAAATAAATACTAAATATAAGTATATTAATTAATATTATCTATTATATTAATTAAATAGATAAAATGGATTATCCAGGTGGCTACATGTGCATTTGTCTTAGTAGAGATGCCTGAAATCTCTTATTTTTTAATTTTTTTTATTTCACATTTCTATCCCCCTACAATATCTTATAAGTAGTGTTTTAATGCTGCTTGGACCAGAAATAGAATAGAATAGAATTCTTTATTGGCCAAGTGTAATTGGACACTCAAGGAATTTGTCTTAGCTGCATATGCTCTCAGTGTACATAAGGAGAATAAAATACATTCATTAAGAATAAAAAGGTACAACATTTAGTGACAGTCAAGGTTACTAATAAGCTGTCAAATCGTACTAGGAAACAAATAAAAACAATATAATTGAAAGATACAAGCAATACGGTTATAATAATAAGTGGGAAGAGATAGATACCAATAAGGAAGAGAAGAAGAATAGTAATACAGTCTTAGTAAATTATTTGACAGTGTTATGGGAATTATTTGTAATTATTTGTAAAATAGAGTGATGGCATTCGGGAAAAAACTGTTCTTGTGTCTAGTTGTTCTGGTGTGCAGTGCTCTATAGTGTCGTTTTGAGGGTAGGAGTTGAAACAGTTTATGTCCAGGATGTGAGGGGTCTGTAGATATTTTCACATCCCTCTTTTTGACTCGTGCAGTATACAGGTCCTCAATGGAAGGCAGGTTGGTAGCAATTGTTTTTTCTGCAATTCTAATTATCCTCTGAAGTCTGTGTCTGTCTTGTTGGTTTTGCAAAGCCAAACCAAACCAGTGAAAAACACTGCAAAAGAAATCCGTTGTCAAATTTATGCTTTTATTCTTGCTTTAGTTAAGATGCCTTTCTTTACCTTGATAGTTGCATAAACTACAGGTGTACGGGGAGGTTAATATCATAAATTATGTGAATACATGAATTCAGAAGATGGTCTTGCTGCAAGAAACAAATAATGTTGCTTTAACATTAGGCACTAGTTATAAGGCAATGCCAAACACAGATGTCTTTTAGTAAGACTGTGATATTTAATCATATACATACACACAAGTGCTGAATAGATAATCAGGCAGGCAGTTAGATCTGAGTCTGTTTTATGAATATTCATCATCTGATTTAAACTCATGAATGTTTTTTTCTTCTTCGTCTGAATCTCCTGCAATTTATCTATTGTTTTAGTAATGCCTAGGAATGTGCCTAGGAAAAGTCAGGTTGTACAGTACCATAACAATCAATAAGCAGTCGCAAAATGGCCACACTCTTTGCACTGTTAAAATTCAGACCAACTACAGTTAGTCCTTGACTTAGGACCACAAATTGAGCCCAAAATTTCTATTGCTAAGCGAGACATATGTTAAGTTGTTGTGTTTTTTTTTATTTATTTATTTACATTTATACCCCGCCCTTCTCCAAAGACTCAGGGCGGCTTACAGTGTATAAGGCAATAGTCTCGTTCTATTTGTATATTTACAAAGTCAACTTATTGCCCCCCCCCAACAATCTGGGTCCTCATTTTACCTACCTTATAAAGGATGGAAGGCTGAGTCAACCTTGGGCCGGGCTTGAACCTGTAGTAATTGCAGGCTGCTGTGTTCTAATAACAGGCTTCTAACAGCCTGAGCTACCACGGACAAAAAGTGAGTTTTGTCCCATTGTACACCTTTTCTTACCGAGGTTCTTAAGTGAATCACTGCAGTTCTTAAGTTGGTAACATGGCTGTTAAGTGAATCTGGCTTCCCCATTGACTTTGTTTTCCAGAAGGTCGCAAAAAGGGATCATGTGACCCTCTCTCCGGACACTGCAACGGTCATAAGTATGAGTCAGTAGCCAAGCGTCTGAATTTTGATCACATGACCATGGGGATGCTGCAACGGTCGTAAGTGTGAAAAATGGTCAGAAGTCACTTTTTTTAGTGCCATTGTAGCTTTGAACCGTCACTAGATGGAGTGTTGTAAGTCGAAGAGTAGCTATATCTGTGTTGCAGTTAATTTGGAGCTCTCATAATATTTTGGATTCATAAACCACCTGTAACTAATCATTTAATCAATCACTAATCTTTCCTCCTGGGGAGGAAAGCTATGGCAAATCTAGACAGCGTACTAAAAAGCAGAGACATCACCCTGCCAACAAAAGTGCATATAATCTGGAACCCATACCACATCTCTGACATTAATACAATCGAATGCGTCCAAAAATATTTTACTAGAAGAGTTCTTCGCTCCTCCGAAAACAACAAAATACCTTATGCTATCAGACTTGAAATCCTGGGATTAGAAAATTTAGAACTCCACCGACTTCGACATGACCTGTGTTTAACACACAGAATCATCTATTGCAATATCCTTCTTGTAAATGACTACTTCAGCTTCAATCGCAATAATACAAGAGCAAACAATAGATTCAAACTTAATGTCAACCGCTTCAAACTTGATTGCAGAAAATATGACTTCTGTAACAGAGTTGTTAATGCTTGGAACTCATTACCAGACTCTATAGTCTCTACCCAAAATCCCAAAATCTTCAACCAAAAACTGTCTACTATTGACCTCACCCCATTCCTAAGAGGACAATAAGGGGCGTGCATAAGAGCACAAATGTGCCTACCGTTCCTGTCCTATTGTTCCCTTTCGTTATAACAAATTAACATGGTTGTTGAATACTTTTGCTTATATATATATATTTCTTTTATAATGTGTTGATTTTCTTATGTTGATGTTTCTGTATACTGTTGTGACAAAATGAAATAATCGAGGCTTTGGTTTTCCTAGTTGCAATGTATGGCTGTGAAAGTTGGACAATAAGAAAGGCTGAGTGCCAAAGAACTGAGGCCTTTGAACTATGGTATTGGAGAAGACTCCTGCGAGTCCCTTGGACTGCAAGGCGATCAAACAAGTCAG
The DNA here is from genome assembly GCF_028640845.1 of Ahaetulla prasina. NCBI lineage: Eukaryota > Metazoa > Chordata > Lepidosauria > Squamata > Colubridae > Ahaetulla > Ahaetulla prasina. The sequence continues at coordinate 286,449,791 of NC_080540.1, read as the reverse complement.
TCCTAGAGGAGATCAACCCTGACTGCTCTTTAGAAGGCCAGATCCTGAAGATGAAACTGAAATACTTTGGCCACTTAATGAGAAGGAAGGACTCCCTGGAGAAGAGCCTAATGCTGGGAAAGATTGAGGGGAAAAGAAGAACGGGATGACAGAGAATGAGGATGGAGTCACTGAAGCAGTAGGCGTGAGCTTAAATAGACTCCAGAGGATGGTAGAGGACAGGAAGGCCTGGAGGAACATTGTCCTTGGGGTCGCGATGGGTCGGACACAACTTCGCAACTAACAACAACAACAACTTATCATTTCTAAGTCTAACTTACCAAGGCCAATTTATCTTACTTTAGACACTTTATGCAAATTCTCTAGAGAAGACTCTAATGCTGGGAAAGATGGAATGAAAGAAGAGTGAGTGATTTTCATTGAGGTGGATGGACTCAGCTATATTGGCGATTGGAGCACTATTGGATAACCTGAAGAATAGAATAGAATAGAATAGAATTTTTTATTGGCCAAGTGTGATTGGACACACAAGGAATTTGTCTTGGTGCATATGCTCTCAGTGTACTTAAAAGAAAAGATACGTTCATCAAGGTACAACATTTACAACACAATTGATGATCAATATATCAATATAAATCATAAGGATTGCCAGCAACAAGTTATAGTCATACAGTCATAAGTGGAAAGAGATTGGCGATGGGAACTATGGAACGATTAATAGTAGTGCAGATTCAGTAAATAGTCTGACAGTGTTGAGGGAATTATTTGTTTAGCAGAGTGATGGCCTTCGGGAAAAAACTGTTCTTGTGTCTAGTTGTTCTGGTGTGCAGTGCTCTATAGCGTCGTTTTGAGGGTAGGAGTTGAAACAGTTTATGTCCAGGATGCGAGGGATCTGCAAATATTTTCACGGCCCTCTTCTTGATTCGTGCAGTATACAGGTCCTCAATGGAAGGCAAGTTGGTAGCAATTATTTTTTCTGCAGTTCTAATTATCCTCTGAAGTCTGTGTTTTTCTTGTTGGGTTGCAGAACCGAACCAGACAGTTATAGAGGTGCAAATAGGACCATGTTAGGGGTAGATCATCATGGAGGAAATTTATCTCTCTTTGTGGTCACTAAGAGTTGACACCATTTTATGTCAATCAATCAATCAATCAATGTTAAAGCTTTGTTCCTGATTTGGTTTACCTTCTAGATATCTTTAGCTGGACTGGAATCCCAACATTTCCAGCCAATGTTGCCAACATTGCAAGATGTTACATTTCTTCCATGGCAAGAAATCTAATAGGCACTAATGTGGAGACAACTCTTGAGATCTCTAGATTCTTCTGTAGCATCCATAGCAAAGGTGAAATCCAGCAGGTTCTGACAGGTTCTGGAGAACCGGTGGCGGAAATTTTGAATAGTTCGGAAAACCAGCAAATACCACCACTGGCTGGCCCCAGAGTGGGGAGGGAATGGAGATTTTTCAATATCCTTCCCCCAGGAGTGGGGAGGGAATTGGGATTTTGCAGTATCCTTCCTCTGGAGTGGGGTGGGAATGGAGATTTTGTAGGATTCTTCCACTGCCACGCCCACCAAGCCATGCCCACCAAGCAACACCACACCCATCAAGCCATGCCCACAGAACCAGTAGTAAAACAAAATTGAATTTCACCACTGATCCATAGGGAAGGTTCAAAAATAGAAGTTTGAATTTGAAGCCTTACATCTTTTTATGTAAATCACACACAGTGTGTGTGTGTGCATATGTTAGTTATGTTAGGTTACATTACATAATGCATTATATGTTGTGTTGTGTTGTAGTGTGATTTTGTTTTTTAGAATAGAATTCTTTATTGGCCAAGTGTGATTGGACACACAAGGAATTTGTATTTGGTGTATATGCTCTCAGTATACATAAGGAGAATAAAATACATTCATCAAGAATAAAAAGATACAACACTTAGTGATAGTCAAGGTTACTAATAATATCAAATTGTACTAGGAAACAAAAACTATACATTGAAAGATACAAGCAACATGGTTATAGTAATAAGTGGGAAGAGATAGATATTATTAAGGAAGAGAAGAATAATAGTAATACAGTCTCAGTAAATTATTTGACAGTGTTGAGGGAATTATTTGTTTAGCAGAGTAATGGCGTTCGGGGGAAAACTGTTCTTGTGTATAGTTGTTCTGATGTGCAGTGCTTTATAGTGTTGTTTTGAGGGTAGGAGTAGAAACAGTTTATGTCCATGATGTGAGGGGTCTGTAAATATTTTCACATCCCTCTTTTTGACTCGTGCAATATACAAGTTCTCAATGGAAGGCAGGTTGATAGCAATTGTTTTTTTCTGCAATTCTAATTATCCTCTGAAATCTGTGTCTGTCTTGCTTGGTTGCAGAGGCAAACCAGACAGTTATGGAGGTGCAGATGACAGACTCAATAATTCCTCTGTAGAACTGAATCAGCAGCTCTTTAGGCAGTTCGAGTTTTCTGAATTGGCACAGAAAGAACATTCTTTCTGCGATGCGTTGTGATGTTATTATAATTTGTGAAGGAGTTGTGATTGTGGACTTGCTGCCACAATCTTGTCTTTTTTGTTAAATAAATACCTTCGCCATGAATAACTGAGAATTACTTTGGGGGGGGGGGAATTAAAATAACTCTGTCTGGCTTCTATCAATTTTTATGTATCTATTCTTGGGCAAATTACTTATTATATACATATTAATTAGTCAGATAAGTCTGAGAAGTCTTTTTAAAGGGGAATAAATAACATTTTTTTCCTCTCAGACGCTTCTGCGGGTGGCGAGGTGAGGAGAGTCTAAAATGTTGAAAGCATCTTTTGTTACAGACCTGAATGGCTGCCTGAAAGATTAAAATTTGGCGGCCACGTGTGGCCCTGATTAAGCCGGAATTATTCTGTGCCTTTCTTTGAATATCAAGGTAAGCAGACACAAGAGCAGCTTAAGACCATTAGTCTTCTAAACAAAACCGGAGCCGCTCGCCAACCGCCGTCAGATTAAAAAATTAACACGTAGGCAGGGAGTCTATCCGGAATGGAAATTAATGCTCTCTTTGACCCAAACCTCATCAGTCACCTGAAGCACAAAGGAACATCATTCTGAGCTAAAGCAATATGCCTTCCCCTTGGAATTTAAAACAGCATGACCTCAACATTCGCAGTTATGGAAAACTTATTGAAAAGGAAAAGATAGAGAGAGGAAAGAGAGAATAAAGCTACGGGAGTCCATTATTTCTCCTGTAACTACAGAATTATAAACAAATGCATAATAGAAGCAAACAAGCATTTTTAGGAGGAGAAGGAGGAGGAGGAAAAGAAGAGGAGGAGGAGGAAAAGAAAAAGGAGGAGGAGGAGGAGGAGGAGGAGGAAAAAAGAGGAGGAGGAGGAGGAGGAGGAGGAGGAGGAGGAAAAGAAAAAGAAAAAGAAGAGGAGGAGCAGGAGCAGGAGCAGGAGCAGGAGCAGGAGCAGGAGCAGGAGCAGGAGCAGGAGCAGGACCAGGAGCAGGAGGAAAAAAGAGGAGGAGGAGGAGGAGGAGGAGGAGGAGGAGGAGGAGGAGTAGGAGGAAAAGAAAAGAAGAGGAGGAGGAGGAGGAGGAGGAGGGAAGGAAAGGGAGGGGAGGGGAGGGGAGGGAGGAGGAGGAGGAGGGAAGGAAAGGGAGGGGAGGGAGGAGGAGGAGGAGGAGGAGGAGGGAAGGAAAGGGAGGGGAGGGGCAGGGAGGAGGAGGAAGGAAAGGAGAAGGAGGGGAAGGAAAGGAGGGGAGGGGGGGGGAGGGGAGGGGAGGAGGAGGAGGAGGAAGAGGAGGAAAAAGGGAGGGGCAGGGGCAGGGAGGAGGAGGAGGAGAAGGAGAGGAGGAGGAGGAAGGAAGGGAGGGGAGGGAGGAGGAGGAGGAGGAGGAGGAGGAGGAGGGAAGGAAAGGGAGGAGGAGGAGGAGGAGGAGGAGGAGGAGGGAAGGAAAGGGAGGGGAGGGGCAGGGAGGAGGAGGAGGAGGAAAAGAAAAGGAGGAGGAGGAAGGAAAGGGAGGGGAGGGGAGGGGGAGGGGAGGAGGAGGAGGGGAGGAAGAGGAGGGGAAAAAAGGGAGGGGCAGGGGCAGGGGAGGAGGAGGAGGAGAAGGAGAGGAGGAGGAGGGGAAGGAAAGGGAGGGGGAGGGGCAGGGGAAGAGGAGGAGGAAGAGAAGGAAGAGGGGAGGAGGAGGAGAAGGAGGAGGAGAAAGGAAGGGATGTAGTTCTTGAAAAGGGAGGCATGATGATTGATTGACATGTTTGGCAGCCGCCACAGTATGCAAAGCACAAGTGATGGTGTCAGTCCAAGTACGAGGGCTCCATACCTTACCTTAAGAGATATTTGACAAATTAAAATGGACTTAATGAAAGGCAACAGTGACGATCAAAGGCCTGAAAAATGTGCAGAGACATCAGGGAATTAATACAGGTAGTCCTCGATTTACAACAGTTCGTTTAATGACCATTTAAAGCACATAAACTTGCTATCCCTGAAACTATTGTATGCGACCTGTCCCTTAACACCACACTTCGATTCCTACTATGCTACAGAGCCCCTGACTATGACATCGCACATGCGAACATGTTAACCTCACTACTAACTTGGGCTACCTCTTGCCCATATCCTCTCATCTTCCTGGGTGACCTCAATCTACCTCATATTAACTGGATAACAAACGAATGTACAACTGAACCCATCCATACTACCCTATACAACGCTGTCACAAATCTAGGTCTTGAACAACTAGTAACTAACAATACAAGAATCAACAACTGCCTCGACCTCATCTTCTGCAACAACCCAAACTCAATTTATGGACTACAAATAAAAGAACCCTTTTCCAACAGTGACCACAGCATGATAGACTTTTGTCTCAATATACGCCCTTACAAAAATCGTCATATTAATAGTATTCCAAACTACAATTTCAAAAAAAGCCAACTATGACCTTATAAATACCTACCTCTCATTTCTTGACTGACAAAATCTATTCTCATCCTGTATCACTGCTGAAGACCACTACAGAGTTTTCCTACTTGAAATCAATAGAGTCATTAAACTCTACGTACCACAAAAATCAAGAAAAACAAATTACCCATATCAATAAAAAAGCTTCAATCCAAAAAAAAAATCCCTTTGGAGAAAAAACAAAAAGGGACATGTAGCAAATTTCAAAAACCGATACAGAGATATATGCAACCAAATAAAAATTGAATGCACCAATTACCACACCAAGCAAGAAAAAGACCTTCTGCGCACAAATTCCAATCGTGCTTTTTATAATTTTGTGAACAACAAACTTAATGACTCAAGATCTATCCCACCACTAAAAGAATCTAACGGCAAAGAAAATAATGATGAAACAGTTAAAGCAAACCTCTTTAACACATTCTTCGGCTCAGTCTTTGTTAACAGTAATGGCTCATACCCCACATTCCCCAACCACACTAACAATGACCTAACACATAGAGATTTCACTGAAGAAAATGTTGAAAAAGCTCTTCGCAAACTGAAACCATCCCTATCTATAGGACCTGATGGACTATGTGCATACCTCTTAAAAAACCTTTCCACTAATATAACAGAACCCCTAAGCATAATCTTTGGAAAAGCCTTCACGACCAGTTCCCTTCCCAAACTTTGGTCACTAGCCACGGTCATCCCAGTCTTCAAAAAAGGAGACCCCAGCTTAATTGAAAATTACAGACCAATCTCTCTATGCTGTGTCACCTGTAAAGTTATGGAATCTATCATCAACCAATCCATTGTCCTCTACCTAGAAACAAACAATCTACTCTCTAATAAACAATTTGGTTTCAGAAAAAAATTATCATGTAACTTACAACTTCTTCACTGCAAAAACATATGGACTACAAACTTACGGGACCGCCTGCTGTTACCTCATGCCTCCCACCGACCCGTACGCTCTCACAGAGAGGGACTTCTCAGGGTGCCATCCGCCAAGCAATGCCGGCTGGCGGCCCCCAGGGAAAGGTCCTTCTCTGTGGGGGCTCCCACACTCTGGAACGAGCTTCCCCCGGGTGTACGCCAAATACCTGACCTTCGGACCTTCCGCCGTGAACTGAAGACACATCTTTTCATTCGCGCGGGGCTGGCTTGAATTTTATTGGTTTTTTAAATTTTCTTAAATTTTAATATCAATTTTAAACGGGATTTTAGTTTTTTATATATTTTAAAGTTTCGGGCTAATTATAATAAGTTTTTTAATTTACATTTTAAACTGTACATTGTATTGTCTTTTTTACTTCTGCCTGTACACCGCCCTGAGTCCTTCGGGAGAAGGGCGGTATAAAAATCAAATAAAATAAATAAATAAATAAAATAAAATAAATCTTGATCAAGGCAAAACAATAGATGCAATTTACATAGACTTCTGTAAAGCTTTTGACTCAGTGGTACATGACAAACTTCTCCTAAAAAAAATAAAATTTGAAGTTACCATGGCACTGAAAAATGTGACTCATGACCAGCTTTCACACTTGCAACTGTTGCAGCATCCCCATGGTCACGTGATCAAAATTCAACTGACTCGTGTTTATGACGGTTGCAATGTCCCAGGGGGTCCTGTGATCCCCTTTTGTAACTTTGTGGCAAGCAAAGTAAACAGGGAATCCAGATTCACTTAACAACACTGTTACTGATTTAACAACTGCAGTGATTCACTTAACAACTGTGGCAAGAAAGATCATAAAATGGGACAATTTAACAAATGTCTCAATTAGCAACAGAAATATAGTCGTAAATTGAGGATTACCTGTATATTTACAGCAGCTGACTGTTGGAGGTGAGTTACTGGCCCCAAAGGATAGGGTGCGCAACTTAGGTGTCCTCCTGGATGAACGGCTGTCGTTTGAAGATCATTTGACAGCCGTCTCCAGGGGGGCCTTCCACCAGGTTCGCCTGGTTCGGCAGTTGCGCCCCTTCCTTGATCGGGATGCCTTGTGCACGGTCACTCATGCGCTCGTTACCTCTCGATTATTGTAATGCTCTCTACATGGGGCTCCCCTTGAAGTGCACTCGGAGGCTTCAGTTAGTCCAGAATGCAGCTGCGCGGGTGATAGAGGGAGCTCCGCGTAGCTCCCATATAACACCGCTCCTGCGCAGACTGCACTGGCTGCCTGTGGCCTTTCGAGTGCGCTTTAAGGTGTTGGTTACGACCTTTAAAGCGCCCCATGGCTTAGGGCCTGGGTACTTACGGGACCGCCTGCTGTTACCACATGCCTCCCACCGACCCGTACGCTCTCACAGAGAGGGACTTCTCAGGGTGCCGTCCGCCAAGCAATGTCGGCTGGCGGCCCCCAGGGGAAGGTCCTTCTCTGTGGGGGCTCCCACACTCTGGAACGAACTTCCCCCGGGTTTACGCCAAATACCTGACCTTCGGACATTCCGTCGCGAACTGAAGACGCATCTTTTTATTTGCGCGGGGCTGTCTTAAATTGAATTTTATCTTTTATCAATTTTTAAACGGAGTTTTTAGTATGGAAATTTTTTAATGTTAGGCTAATTTAAATAAGTTTTTTAAATGGTATTTTAATCTGTATATTGTATTGTTTTATCTTGCCTGTACACCGCCCTGAGTCCTTCGGGAGAAGGGCGGTATAAAAATCAAATAAATAAATAAATAAATAATAAATATTTTAGGAAAATAATAGAATAGACACTCATTAAGAAAGGAAGTACTTTGGTTCTGCACTGCAGATACTATCCTGACTTATTTGACCAGACATCTCAAACTACTGTAGGGACACAGTGGCTCAGGGGCTAGGACGTTGAACTTGTCGATCGAAAGGTCGGCAGTTCAGCGGTTCGAATCCCTAGTGCTGCCGTGTAACAGGGTGAGCTCCCGTTACTTGTCCCAGCTTCTACCAACCTAGAAGTTTCGAAAGCACATAAAAATGCAAGTAGAAAAAATAGGGACCATCTTTGGTGGGAAGGTAACAGCGTTCCATGCGCCTTTGGCATTGAATCATGCCGGCCACATGACCATGGAGACAACTTCGAACAGTGCTGGCTCTTCGGCTTTGAAACAGAGATGAAAACCGCCCCCTAGAGTTGGGAATGATTAGCACATATGTGTGAGGGGAACCTTTACCTTTACCTTTACCTTTACCTCAAAGTACTGCTTAAATATGTGAAGGAGATAAAATAAGGCAAGAAGTGGTTTATCCTTATCTCCTCCTAAGGCCATGATGTGTTGCCCTTGGGGTGGGGAAGGCTCGTTTTTGCTCTCCCCAGGCTCCAGAGCCTTTCTAGGAGCCTAGAGGGGGCAAAAACGGCCTTCCCCACCCCAACCTCCGGAGGCCGTCTGGAGGCTGGAAACAGCCCATTTGCCAACTTCCAGTGGGCCCAGAAGATCCGAAAATCAGCTGAGATAGGGCAACGCTTGCATGCCTACCGATATGGCTCCTACGTGCCACCTGTGGGATCAGAAGCCAGCAAACGGGCCATTTCCAGCCTCCAGAAGGCCTCTGGGGGGGGGGCTGGGGAAGGCCATTTTCTCCCTCCCCAGGCTCCAAGAAAGCTTCTGGAGCCTGATGAGGGTGAAAAATGGTCCTACCAGTCCCACTGAGCCATCGCGTGCCAAAAGCAGAGGGAGCATGGGGTGTCATGTGCGCATGCATGGGGAGGCGCATTGAATTATGGGTGTGGGCACACGTATGCGCAACCCCCCCATGCCCTCCACGCTTTTGCCACACAATAGCAAAAAGATTAGCCATTATTGTTCTAGGGTGTTCTAGTTTTTTACTTCCTGAACAAGCCCAGGAGAACCTGTTTTGCCTAGTGGTTAAGGCACTAGGCTACAAACCGAAAGACTGTAAGTTCTAGTCTCACCTTAGCGACAAAGATTGCTGGGTAACTTGAGCCAGTCACTCTCTTTCAGCCCTAGAAAGGAGGCAGTGGCAAACCACTTCCCAAAAACCTTGCCGAGGAAACTGCAAAGCTTTGTCTAAACCAGGGTTGTCAAACTCAATTTCACTGAGAGCCTCATCAGGGTTGTGTTTGACCTGGGAGGGGAAGGGGGGCGTAGCCAGTGGGGGAATGGCCAGTTTGATGTCACTCATGTTGGGGGCATCTGTGGTGGCCAAGCCCTCTGCCAGAGAAAACAGGTTCCCAAGCTCTGTTTTTGGGCTGTGACAGCTTCCTGCAACCCTCTGCCAATGAAAACAGAGCTCGAGAAGGCTAGGCAGCCCTGCAGGCTGGATCCAGGCCTTGGGGCTTGCGTTTGACACCCCTGGTCTAAGCAGTTGCCAGGAATCAAAACCTGACTTGAAGATACACATACACAAACACACACACACACACACACACACACACAAAAGACAAACCCAAAGCTCTCAGGACTGAGAATGTGCAGTAGTTTCCCAGGACCCGGTTATTTACGGGACCGCCTGCTGCCACCGTTTGCCTCCCATCGACCTGTGCACTCCCATAGGGAGGGCCTCCTCAGAATGCCATCAGCCAAACAGTGTCGGCTGGCAACTCCCAGGGGGAGAGCCTTCTCTGTGGGGGCACCTACCCTCTGGTATGAGCTTCCCCTAGGACTTCAACAGCTTCCTGACCTCCAGACCTTTCGCCGCGAGCTGAAGACGTATTTATTCTTCCGCGCAGGGCTGGCATAAAATGATTAGTAATTTTAATTGGGTTTTTCATGGTTTTTTATGGTTTTAATGTGTATTTTAATTAATAGGCCAAATTGAATAAGTTTTTTAATGGGTTTTTTAATTGTATATTATATGCTTTATTGTGTTTTTACCTGGCTGGAAACCGCCCTGAGTCCTTCGGGAGAAGGGCGGTATAGAAATTAAATAATTCTTCTTCTTCTTCTTCTTCTTCTTCTTCTTCAATATTCTTACCAACTCTGATTTTGCTTAGATTTTCTAGGTTAGCCAATGTTGTCTAGGTGCTGTGTCCTGCTGTGCTACAAATTCCAAGTGGGGGGCTAAAGGAAGAAAAAGCTTAACTCTAAGAACAATTCAACAGGGGAAGCAATTACCTCCAACTCTACATGCTGAAAAGGTTCGAGGAGAAACTAGATGAAAGTCTGCTAAGGATTTTTTTTTTTAATTTCCACCAAGAAGGAGATTGGATCAATGGTTTGCTTAAATCCTTCCAACTCTATAACTCTACGTCAAAACATTCAAGTAGTTAACAACTCAGATACATTGGAGCTGTACACTGAATAAAAATTCTGGAATTTGCAGGTCCCACTGTCCAGCTTCTCTGCAGGTGGGCAAGATCAAGAAAGCAAAAACTATGGTGCTTGTTGTTGTTGTTGTTGTTAATTGCGAAGTCATGTCCGACCCATCGCGACACCATGGACAACATTCCTTCAGGCCTTCCTATCCTCTACTATCTCCCAGAGTCCATTTAAGCACACATCGACTGCATCAGTGACTCCAGCCAGCCACCTCATTCTCTGTCGTCCCCTTCTTCTTTTGCCTTCAAGTGTTCAAGTGTTTGCCTTCAAGTGCCTTCATTAGGTTCTTCTCCAGTGAGTCCTTCCTTCTCATTAGGTGACCAAAGTATTTCAGTTTCATCTTCAGGATCTGGCCTTCTAAAGAGCAGTCAGGGTTGATTTCCTCTAGGACTGACAGTTTTGATCGCCTTGCAGTCCAAGGGACTCGCAGGAGTCTTCTCCAGCACCAGAGTTCAAAGGCATTGATTCTCTGGCTCTCAGCCTTCCTTATGGTCCAACTTTCACAGCCGTACAGACATGGTGCTAGACTGGGACAAATAAAGAATCTTGGAAACCATAAGAGGAATGTCTTCCCTTTATTGACAGTGCTTTTGTTAACATGGAATCTCCTTGAATTATTAGAAGTGCTTCCTTGTGACATCTGGGCTAAGTTGCCATTTATGAGTTGAACTGCCAATATTCTTGCCTGCCATCTCTTGAATCTGATCTCTCCTCCATCTCTTCCCCAGCTTCCCCCTGCCCTGAGCTTTCACACCATCACATCTTGAGATTCCCCCAGGCTGGAGAAGAATTGGATTAAAATGTAGTCTGGAATCAACTCAAGTGTGTGTTAAAGCATCTGAGTTAAATTTCCCACTTGAGAGATGTGACTGTATGGACTCCTTGAGGTTCGGCGACAGTAAGAATAAGTGACACAATGCAGTTCAGGTTCTCTAACCTCCCTATTATAAGGTGTTGCAAATGCATTTCCCAAGTCACGGCATTAAGCAGAGTGATTACATTATTCATTTATACTAATTTCCTGCTCGGTAATGATTCAGCTGATTAGGAGCTTGTCATGCAAAAAACCCAGAAATTAGAGTAACTCATTAAAGGGAGAAGAACTCAGCAGTATCACTAACTTAGCTCCTCAGTTTGATGGAGGACTCCTGGCAGCATGTCTGCAGCAGTCTACTTCCATTCCCTAAATAGATGCAAGAAAATGTGGCCTACAAATCAGGGATAAAATGCTACCGGTTCGGCCTAGTTCTGCCGAACAAGTCGCCATGGCGACAGGTGGTTCAGAGAACCGGTAGCAACGGCAGCGCAAGGCTCCGCCCACCTGCCCAGTCATCATTACTTTCTGGTTTTAACCAGGAAGTAACCTATTTTTAGCCCTCTGCTCATGTGCAGAAGGGTTTGCATATGCGCAAAGGGTCTGTGCACGCATATGACATGTGGCGCGTGTACTTCCGAACCAGTAGGGAAGGTAAGTAGATTTCACCCCCACTACAAATGCTCTCTGTAGGGCCACTGCTAACCCACAGATTACAATGTGTTTTTAATGCTTTTTAAAGAATGTTTTATTTGTTAGTTTGATTGTGCACTGCCCAGAGTCACATCTGTGACATGGGCAGCCATATAAATTTGTTAGGTAAATGGTGGGTGGATGGATGAATGGACAGACAGATAGACAGACAAGACATAGATAGATAGATAGATAGATAGATAGATAGATAGATAGATAGATAGATAGATAGATAGACAGACAGACAGACAGACAGACAGACAGACAGACAGACAGCTTTTGAAAAATGTTTGGCAATGTTTGAGTATCTTTTGAGTAGAGAAGACTATGGAGACATGAAGGCATCTTCAAATATCTGAAAGGTTATTGTGCATAATACAAGTTAGAATTATTCAAAGTTGCTCCAGAAGATAGAGACAGACAGACAGAGATGAGAGAGAAAGAGATGGAGATGAAGAGCCATTTTGGCTGAGCCACAATGATGATTTAACTTTGATTCCACAGCAGCCATGTAAGTGTTTCTAGAAATCCCATAAGTAGGGCAAGGAGACAATAACTCTCCCCACTGTTTTTCCTGCTCCAACTTGTATACCTCACTTTATTTTTACAGTATTTTACATAATCATAATCATAGATATTGGGAAGGGGGAAATCCAAAATTTATACAAGATGGATGGATGGGTAGTTGGATTAAGAGGTACTCCAAATCCGCTCAAATAGAACAAATTCAGTAGCCCTGGAATACTTGAAAATTTAACAAACTTTGGCGATTCAGCCTTTGAATTAACTTTGTACTGAAGGAGAGGTTGGTCAAAAAGAAAAAACTATTCAGGTCTCCCAGGAGATAACCTTATCATTAGCTAAAATAGCAACTTGGGGAAACACACCAGGAATACAAGCAGCCCAAACCCAGTGCCTTTCTTGCCCATTAATAATTTAAGCAGTGTACCTACTGAAAAGAAACTGGACTACTTTTACTAACTAACTTCATTGTCTTGCTTTGGGGATAGTCATCAAACCTACCATGCACTATGGAGAACTCTCCTTGTTGACCTCTTCTTGAGTAGTGTATGGCCAAGGTGTTTAGGGTTCCAATACATCCATAGCAAATAGAACTCCGAGGCAGGTAGATTCCTCAAAGAATAGATTTATTGGACTATCATATTGGCACAGGCTGGTGAAAATTGACTCTGGATATTCCCATAATTTTCACCTAATTAAAAGTAAAAGTTTTTTCCCATTTCCCAAACAATCAGTCACATGGTCCAATCAAGGTGCCGCCTGGTTGCCTGGTAACATCGCTCCTCCTTTCTGTGGCCACCTGTGGGAATGTCCTTGGTTCCCAGGAGAAAGTATTTTGTTTGGTTACAAAACTCCATGTCATGTCCCACTCCTCCGCTGACGGCCGGGTCAGGGAAATCCAAATCAGGCTTGCCTCTGCAGCTCTGCCCAAAGTCCTAGCAAAGTCCTCAGAGCAGGCAGGAGACCAGTAAGTGACTTCAGCAAGATAAGTTCGACTTTGCCTGACTCAGAGACTGCCAGAAAGCAGATCCTTTATATAGGCCATGGGGTGTGGCTCCGTGACTCAGCACTCATTAAGGCCTGCCCCTCCCTTCCTTCTGTTGCCTCCGCCTATCCAATCTTCTGATGCGAGGGTCACTCCAATCAGCTGTTGTTGGAAGTAAACTTTCCTCAGGCTCACATGCTGTGGAGGAGGGGGAGGGGTCTAGCTGCTCCGTTTGCCTGGGCATGGAGCCAGGGCTGGGGCCGGGGGATGCTCCCTCCTCTGCAGCCTGCTTGGGCATGGAGCCAGGGCTGGGACTGGGAGGTGCCCCCTCCTCTGCAGCTTGTCTGGGCATGGAGCCAGAACTGGGGCCGGGAGGCATACATTCCTCCGTGTTCGGGAGCAGATAAGCAGACCCCGGCTGCGGTGAGAGCGGACAAGACACAACACTCCAGCTGTTTCTATTCTCCCCCTCCCTACCCCTCAGCTCCAGTGTGGTAATGCTGAAGTTTCAAACTTCGGCCAAGCCAGCTTCAGGGTTGATACAAGGATGATGGAAGTTGTAGTATAACCATTCAAGTTGCATATTAAGACAGAAAACAACTTCTTTGTTCTGCATTTAGATGAATATTGTGTCTTACACTTAGTACTACATATAAGGAAGGAAATTGAGAAGATGGAGTGAGTCCAGTTTATCGAGCAGATAAGTTCCTAGAAGAGAAAACATATGAAAATGGTTGGAAAGATTTGGGTATCTTTAACTTATTTACTTATTAGATTTTTAGATTTAGATTTTTATCCCACTTGATTTGCTTTACAAGTAACTCAGAGGAGAGAAGACTACGGGGAGACACAAAAGCCTCTTCAAATACCTGAAAGGCTTTTGTGCAGAATGCAGGCTAGAATTGTTCAAAAATTCAAAATATTATGAAGAAGTAGTAGTCACTTCAGCATCAGAAAATGTCTTTTAATAATGAGAGCTGCCTAACAATGGAACAGATGTTCTCAGCAGAAGTTTTTTGTTTTTTTTACTTGATAAATTCAAACAGACTGGGGTGTCAAATTCAAGGCCTGCAGGCTGGATCTGGTCTGCAAGGTGCTTAGATCTGACCCGTGGGGTTGCCCTGGAAACAGCAAAGGGTCAGCCCGCAGTGCCTCTGCCAGTGAAAATGGAGCTCAGGAAGGCCGCATGTGGCTCTCCCAGCTCTGTTTTTGACCGTAATGACCTCCTGCCACCCTCTCCCAGTAAAAACAGAGTTCAGGGGGTCTGCGCACTCCATCCTCCTGAGTTCTATTTTTGCTGGCAGAGGGCAGCAGGAGGCCGTCGTGGCCGAAAACAAAGCTTGTGAGCCACCACACACACACCCAACACGAGTGACATCAAGCTGGCCATGCCCATCAGGGCCACACCCCCACCCCGAGGTCAAACACAACCCCGATGCGTCCCTCAATGAAATCGTGTTTGACAGCCCTGAAACAGACAAAGGATGGCTATTTGTCAGGGATGATGTGGTATCATGTTCATACACCGGGCAGGGAAGGATTAGGCCTCTTCCATTCTGTAATTCCATGAAAAGGAAATCGTGAATGGCTGATCCATTGCCCTGTAACTAAATGAAAGATTGTCTGTCTTTGATCACCTCAGGACCAAATTCAGTAAGCCTTCCCCTGTGGTCTCTTTTTTTTTTTGTAATGTTCTCAAGCTATTCACTGTACAGCAATAATCCCTTGATATAATAAATTCAATCTACTTTGCTCTATCCTACCTGTAAGTAATTTCCAGGACCTCAGAGGATAACAAGATTAAAACAAATGATCTCCTCTTTTGAATTCTGCATTCTGGAATGTCTCACGTCATCTTTCCATCAAGCTGTTCCACTTAGTGCAATTAAGAAAAAATACATCACAGGGCAACAAATGATCTAACTCCCTTTATGCTCTCCTCTCTTTGATAAAATTACCCTCTTTTCATGATTCATGTTGACATTTTGGAATCAATGCGGCTTCTGAATTAATTTAGTTTTTCTTACAGCAAGCCTGTTTCTCAATTGCAGGCTTCATGATTCTTATGATTGCTTTATTCCCTCTTTTCTCTTTTTTTTTCATGATTTCTGATAATTTTTGTAACTTTCAAGATCTTCTTCTGCAATCTTACATCTCCTTTTACAGATGTAAGAAGGATGCATACATTATTCCCTGATTGCTTTAGTCTCTTCAAAGAATTCAGAAGGTAGACATGGAATTTTGTCTCTGACCTCAACAAACTTTAGCGTGAAGAGGAAGGATGTTGTTGTTGTTAATTGTGAAGTCATGTCCAACCTATTGTGACCCCATGGACAACGTTCCTCAGGCCTTCCTGTCCTCTACCATCCTCTGGAGTCCATTTAAGTTCATGCCAACTGCTTCAGTGACTCCATCCAGCCACCTCATTCTCTGTCGTCCCCTTCTTCTTTTGCCTCAGTCTTTCCCTGTATTAGGTTCTTCTCCAGTGAGTCCTTTCTTCTCATTAGGTGGCCAAAGTATTTGAGTTCCATCTTCAGGATCTGGTCTTCTAAAGAGCAGTCAGGGTTCATTTCCCCTAGAGCCAGGGGTGAAATGCTACCGGTTCGCTCCAGTTTCCGGCGAACCGGTAGTGATAAAAACTACAGGTTCGGGCCAACCGATAGTTTACTACCAGTTCGGTTGAACCAGTAGTTTAAAAAGCGACCGGTTCCTGCGAACCGGTATTTCCGAAATCAGCTGTGCCGCTTTCTAGCTTTCCTGCTAGAAATCCTGCTTTCTAGTGAAGCTAAATCAGGCGGCACAGCTGATCCCCCCCCCCTCGCTGCTCTACTTACCTTCCCAAGCCTCCCTTTGGTGTGCATTGTGTATGCGCATGCATTGTGAGTTTTGTGCACATGCACGGCCAGCAAACCGGTAGCAAGTGGGTTCAGATTTCCCCACTGTCTAGGATTGACCGGTTTGATCGCCTTGCAGTCCAAGGGACCCACAGGAGTCTTCTCCAGCACCATAGTTCAAAGGCCTCAATTCAGAAAACAGAATATCTGCAAGCTATGTTCTTTATTTTAGAACTCTGAGACAAACCAACTGTTATAGCTTATCTTGCCTGAGCAATTATGATAACTCGTTGTTCTAAGAAAGACACTCTGGGAAATCTCAGATTGGCACTTGATTGTTAAACTCTTCAATAGACCATCTCAAACCAACATCATTCCTTTTAGATCGAGATGGTTGAAGCACCATATTAGTCCATTGCAACAACGACACAAGGCTAATCTTCAAGACCAATTAACGTCAAAAATCTAAATTATGATAAAGAGAACATGAGAACAATTCATTTTTATTTAAAATGGCTCTTTTTTTCTTTTTCTTTTTTTTTTTTTTTGAAAATGAAAGCAACAGTGCCAAACAAGCTGCAATTTGCAAATGTACGTCGTATCAGTTGTAGAAGCTGGCTTTCTCCGCCATTGAATTTGGATTTGTTTGGAGCAATATTGCAAAGCTGACTGTCCTGATCATTGTGACGAAACTTGACAAAAGAACGGCAATGTTTCTTAATGAATCTGGATGTCTCCTGATTGGATGGTTTTCCTGCCAGAGATCAGTGTTTGGCAGAAGAGTTAATGGGAAACAGCAGATTTGCATGGGAAATGCGCAGAAGAGAGGAAGAGTTGTTATCAGGAAGTAGGTGAAACAGAAAATGCTTCATTTACTCCTTAGTAAACCTGCAAGCTGTTGCCCGAATGCCAATTTTGCTTGTACATAGCCTCTTATAATCAGAATATAACTGTATGCTTATCATTTAGTTAAAGACTTCCATAGGTTTTCAATGTTTTGTCATCAAAATGAAAATAATTCTGGAGTACTTGTTCTGGGAGCTGACTCTTAAGAACGTATCCAGAGTAGAATAGATTTTTTTTATTGGCCAAGTGTGATTGGACAGACAAGGAATTTGTTTTGTTGCATAGGCTCTCAGGGTACATAAAAGAAAAGATAAAGATAAATCTACGTTTTATCTTGGGCAACGTTATGGAAATAATGTTCCATATTTTTTTGGGTGGCTTTTTTCGTTTCAATTCCTGGTCTAGGGTACAGCCTTTCACACCCGCTGCTGGGTCATATTTCAACCAATCAATCAGAATAGAACTGGAAGGGACCTTGGAGGTCTTCTATTCCAACCCCCTACTCAAGCAGGAGACCCTATACCACGGTGCCAAACTGGCAGCCCATGGGCCAGATGAGTCACGTGCCGGCCACGCCCACCCTGGCTCCGCAAAGGCAAAAAAGCCACAATACGTCACATCACGTGACGCAGTTGAATTTGATACCCGTGCCCTATCCCATTTCAGATTGGCGGTTGTCCAGTCTTTTCTTAAAAACCTCCAGTGATGAAGCACCCACAACTTCTGAAGGCAAGTGATACTTAAGCGAGCATACTTAAATGATCATCCATCTCGGTTACTGTTTTTGAGTCAGGTTTCGCCTAATCTGTACTTGTACCTTTGGGTTTTTTTTTTTATCCTGCCTAAGTGTAAAATCTTGCTTTTCTCTACATAAATTTCCTTTTGTCGGATAGGGCCCCCATTGTTCAAGTCTGTCAAGATCCTTTCGGATTGTTAGCTTATCTTCTGAGGTGTTGGCTGTTCCTGCTAGCTTAGTGTCATCTGCAAATTTAATGAGTTCCCCTTCTATCCCCTCATCTAAGTCATATATGAAGATATTGAAAAGTACTGGGCCCAGACAGAATTGGGCCAGGGGTGCTATTCAGCAGGTTCTGAAAGGTTCTGGAGAACCGGTAGCAGAAATTTTGAGTAGTTCGAAGAACGGAAAATACCAGGTCTGGCTGGCCCCAGAGTGGGGAGGGAATGGGGATTTTGCAGTATCCTTCCCCTGCCACACCCACCAAGCCATGCCCAGCCACGATCTCTATGACAGCCTTTTAAATATGGAGACAGCTACCATGTCACCCCTAGTTTTCCTATTCGGTAAGTTAGACATATTCTAGTTTCCTCAAGCGTTCATCATACAATTTAGCCTCCAGACCTCCTATCATCTTCGTTGCTCTTCTCTCCATACTTTCTAGGGTCTCGATATCTTTTTAGTATCATGGTTACTGGAACTGGACAAGTATTCTAAGGGTAGTTTCACTTAGGTTCAGACCGGTACAAGCGAACTGGTAGCGGTAACCTGAGGATAAGCCCGCCCATCTGCCCTTGTGCTATGTCGTCCTATTTAGCCGTGTTTTCTAAGCCACGCATATGTGTGCAAGCTGCGTGCACAAGCAAAGCGCATGCGTGGAAGGCCACACACATGCATGGAAGGCATGCTCATTTCGCTCACATTTTCGGTGTGCAGTGAACCGGGATAAAATTATATGAAACTCACCTCTGAAAGGAACACTATAACTTCTCATCTTGATGCTATCATTTTGTTGATGCAACCTAGGACTGCATTGGCTTTTTTGGCAGCTGCAATACATTGTTGACTTTTTACCTTTTAAAGCAGGGATCTCCAACCTTGTCAACTTTAAGCCTGGAGGACTTCAACTCCCAGAATTCCCCAGCCAGCTTTGCTTCTGGGAATTGAAGTCCGCCAGGCTTAAAGTTGCCAAGGTTGGAGACCCATGTTTTAGAGATAAAAACTAATAATCTAGATGAGACAAGGACTTAATTGGGAGGCAAATCAGGATCACAGCCACAAAGAAGAAGAGCAAGAGATTTTCCATTAAATCTCCACATGCCTCAAATCAGTCAAATACTTTAACTTACTAAGTTTGGTGCATTAAAAGGCACTGTGATTTATGATCTGGAAGCTTGCAACTTGTGGTGCCGGGTGAATTATAAATACCCCCACTTAGAATAATAGATTTGCCTGGATAGGTAGCAAACTAATTATAAAATATTGAAAACTTTACATAAATAACTGGAGAATTAGCCCGCAATGCTATACACTCAGGATAGTCTATTTGAGAGCTTAAATCCCCTGGGACTCGCATAGCATGCTAAGTGGCTGGGCTGTAGTATGTATGACTGCCCTAGAATTGAACATTAAATTAAATTTCTTCTAACACTACACCAGAGCAGGGTTTATGTTCCAAGTTCAAGCAACCTTGTCTTGCCAATCTGCCAATTCTAACTTTTGCAAAATGTCTGAAAAAGAGATAATAGCTTGGTCTCCCGGAGCAGGGGTTTTCAAACTTTTTAGCCTGTAGAAAGAAATTCCATTTTCTATCAGGCCATCTCTCAGGCTAAAAACCCTAGAACTCTATTAACTATAAACTTTTTTGTTTTAAGTACCACTAAACAGCAGTAAGCAACTTGTTTATTTTTAACTAGGACATAGAAAAAAAAATAGAAATATGAAGAAAAGAAAAAAAAAGATGAACTCTTTTTAAGGCATTTTAATAAAGTTTCAAATACAGCTAGCCCTCAACATACAACCGCAGCTGAGCCCAAAATTTCGGTTGCTACGTGAGACAGTCGTTATGTGAGTTTTGACCATTTTTACAACCTTTCCTACCACAGTTGTTAAGTGAATCACTGCCATTAGTGACATGGATGTTAAGTGAATCTGGCTTCCCTGTTTACTTTGCTCATCAGAAGGTCACAAAAGGGGATCACGTGACCCCAGGACACTGCAAGGCAGGGGTGAAATGGTTCCGGTTCGGACCAGATCGGTCAATCCGGTAGCAATGGCAGTGGGTAGTTCGGAGAACCAGTAGCAAAAATCCCTCCCCACCCATGCCCAACTGAGTCACGCGATCTTCAGAGCCTTTTTTTTCCTTTTAAAAGCATTTTTTAAAAGGTAAAAAAGCTGAAGTCTGCTAGGCAAAAAATGGGGGGGTTCATTTGAGAGAGAGAGAGAGAGAGAGAGAGAAAGAAAGAAAGAAAGAAAGAAAGAAAGAAAGAAAGAAAGAAAGAAAGAAAGAAAGAGGGAGGGAGGGAGGGAGGGAGGGAGGAGGGAGGGAAAAGGAGAGGAAGGAAGGACTACAAACCTGGCACTAGATGCAGTTTCAGAGGATAATCCAGGGCTGGAAGGGACCTGGAGGTCATCTAGTCCAACCCTACTCCAGCAGGACATTGTTAGTGAGTTTCTGTTTTTTGAACCCCCAGTCACATGACCCCCCCACCAAGCCACACCCACCAAGCCACGCCCACAGAACCGGTAGGAAAGAAATTTAGATTTCACCACTGCTGCAAGGGTCATAAATATGAGCCAGTTGCCAAACATCCAAATTTTGACCGTGTGATCATGGGGATGCTGCAATCGTCTTAAGTGTGAAAAAGAGTCATGTCACTTTTTTCAGTGCCTTTGAAACTTCAAATGGTCACTAAATGAATGGTTGTAGGAGGCCTCCCTGAAGCCCCCTGGGAGTGAAAATGGGGCACAGGTGGGGTGCGCTGTCACGCTGCACCCCATTTTGATCCTAGGAGGCCCCCCTGCAAGCCAAAATAGGAGCCAAAATGGCTCTGTGGTGTTTAGTTTGCTTAATTGAATCCAAGGCTGGATAGTCCTATAAAGAAGAGTTGATCAATAAATTAGCAATTCACTATCAGACAAAATAAAGTCATCTTCATTTTCCCCACTATGGGTTTGTTGTGGTCCGCCAGCAGCCTGCGAAGCTGGCAATAGAGTCAGACAGTGATGAAGTTGAAGAAGAACATGGGCCAGTCCTGGAGGCTAGGAAGGAACAGATGAAAGCTCTGCATCGGAGGCCGAGGTGGGGCCAGGGCCATCAGGGAGTGAGGTGCAGACTCCAGAGCCTCACAGTCACAGAGGCTGACAGTAGTGAAGCAGAGGATCAGGAGGAACCTGTTCCTAATGCACGCATGAGAACAGCTGCCAGAAGGCAAGAGCAGCTCAAGCAAAGAGGATGGAAGTAAGGCCAGAAGATGATTGGCCACTCCCATAAGGCTTAAAAGACCAGCAATGGCGTTTGGGCTCTTTGCCGGAAAACAACGTTGATAGCTTCATCTTGTTGCATTTGTTTTGTATCAGTGTCTTCTGAACTTTTGCCAAGAAAGGCCTTTGGCAGTTTGCCTAATTGGACCAAGGTTGATGATAGGACAGGAATTGTGTTGGGAGGAATTTGTTTTAATTTAGTTGAACTACGCTGAGAATGAATTAATTCTCAGCTGTTCTAATTGTTTGTTTTTACACTGACTGAGTTTCCTACTATCTACTTGGGCCTGGGTCACAACAGGGTTCATCTTTTGACTTTCTGTTGAAATTATACTATTTATATGGATCTATTTCTATAAATCAGCACAGAACATGTTCTGCTCTCTGTGTCCTCTGAGTCAGGAGTCTCCAACCTTAGTAACTTTAAGGCTTGTGGACTTCAACTCCCAGAGTTCCTCAGCCTGGTTCTGTGGGCGTGGCTTGGTGGGCGTGGTGTGGCTTGGTGGGCGTGGCAGGGGAAGGCTAGTGCAAATCTTCATTCCCACCCCACTCCAGGGGAAGGATACTGCAAAATTCCCATTCCTACCCCACTCCAGGGGAAGGATTTTGCAAAATCTCCATTCCTACCCCACTCCAGGGGAAGGATTTTGCAAAATCTCCATTCCTACCCTACTCCAGGGGAAGGATTTTGCAAAATCTCCATTCCCATCTTACTCTGGGGCCAGTCAGAGGTGGTATTTGCTGGTTCTCCAAACTACTCAAAATTTCCACCCCCGGTTCTCCAGAACCCATCAGAACCTGCTGAATTTCACCTCTGCTCTCTCCCAGCTTCATGCAAGAAAAGTCAATGGGGAAGTCAGCAGGAAGTCAAAAGTCATTTCTTCTCCCTGTGCTTTTTTTTGCATACCCACGGTCATTCTGTGTCTTTGTTTTACTAAAGAAACATTTCTGAAGCAATGACCCAAGGGCTCGAGGTTTTGTCTACTAATCTAATAAATTTGTGGAACGGAAGATGCAAAAACAAGGACATGCAGATTTGTCTGTATTGACTCGCCTGATTTATTCTGTGTGAAATCTCTCCTGCACATCATTTTCACTTCAACTGTTTTCTTCTCTATCTAAATGCAGTGTTTTGCCAAACCCCATGATAAACATATTCACTTTGCCAGTTTATAAAGAACGAAAGATTGTTCAAAGCAGCCGTGTTAGACAAATAGGCATGCAATTACCATAACTCTATATTCATTTGCATAATGTGGCTTTATGAAGGAATTCAGGTAGAGTGGGATTTTTGTTCGTCTTTCTTGGTTGCAGACTTCAGTATTTTTCTCTGGAAAAAGGATTATTACCTTCCTGGTCAACAGTATGCAGGAAACTGTATGCAAAGTCAGCCATGTATAAAGGCAGAAAATGCTAATAAAGAAGGATTTCTGGTTTTTACAACGTTAAGCCTTTTAAATTCATACTAAGCCTGCAAGAGCTCAAAACTCCATCCCCAAACTTCTTCAGGATAGCAATTTAAGAATTTCAGAGTCTCAGTGAGATGACCCCATACAAATCAACGGTAGAGTCACATGGTGAGATCACAACTGGCTTAATTTATGGATAATTTAAGGTAGATACAAGTAGTCTTTGACTTACAATAGTTCATTTAATCACTGTTCGAAGTTACAACAGCACCAAGAAAAAGTGACTTATGACTGTTTTTCACACTTAAAACAATTGCTACCAACCTGCCTTCCATTGAGGACCTGTATACTGCATGAGTCAAAAAGAGGGCTGTGAAAATATTTACAGATCCCTCGCATCCTGGACATAAACTGTTTCAACTCCTACCCTCAAAACAATGCTATAGAGCACTGCACACCAGAACAACTAGACACAAGAACAGTTTTTCCCCGAATGCCATCACTCTGCTAAACAAATAATTCCCTCAACACTGTCAAACTAGTTACTAAGTCTGCACTACTATTAATCTTCTCATCGTTCCCATCACCCATCTCCTTCCGCTTATGACTGTAACTTTGTTGCTTGTATCCTTATGATTTATACTGATATTGTTTCCTGATTGCTTATTTGTAGCCTATGACTATCATTAAGTGTTGTAAGTGTTGTATCTTGATGAAGGTATCTTTTCTTTTATGTACACAGGGAGCATATGCACCAAGACAAATTCTTTCTGTGTCCTATTACACTTGGCCAATAAAAATTCTATTCTATTCTATTCTATTCTATTCTATTCTATTCTATTCTATTCTATTCTTATGACCCTTGCAGCATGATCAAAATTCAGATGCTTGGCAACTGACTCATATTTATGACAGCTGCCGTGTCCCAGAGGACAAAGGACACTAACTTAACAATTGCAGAGATTCACTTAACAATCGTAGCCAGAAAAGTTGTAAAAGGTGCAAAATTAACACTTAGCAACAGAAATTTTGGACTTGGTTGAGGTTGTAAGTCGAGGACTACCTGTATTTAAAACTGCAACAGAAAAAGAGAGTCTTAGAGATTACATATAAACCAATGTTCATTTACTGAAGCTTCTTCTATGAAGAGCTGGCAATCACTCTAATATCTGCCCTCCATGTCCAATTTAGAGTTTACAGTTGATGCTGCCAAATTTTTATTTAACTAGTATTGATACACTGAACTTTGCATCTATTCAGGAACCATGAAGTCTAGATGACAATAATGCATTTATTGAGAATTAAGGTTCATTGAATAGTTTCCTCAATGAATACTTGGTAGATCCTCTCTTCACAGTTAACCATTTAGAAATAAAAGGTTAACTTGTGGTTAACCTTTTTAAGTTTAGGTTAACCTTTTTAGGTTTAGGTATGCCTAGTTTAATGAAAAGAAGGACTGGGGAGACATGATAGCAGTGTTCCAATATCTCAGGGATTGCCACAAAGAAGAGGGAGTCAAACTATTCTCCAATGCACCTGAGGGTAGAACAAGAAGCAATGGGTGGAAACTAATCAAGGAGAGAAGCAACCTAGAACTAAGGAGAAATTTCCTGACAGTTAGAACAATTAATCAGTGGAACAACTTGCCTGCAGAAGTTGTGAATGCTCCAACACTGGAAATTTGTAAGAAAATGTTGGATAACCATCTGTCTGAGATGGTGTAGGGTTTCCTGCCTGGGCAGGGGGTTGGACTAGAAGGCCTCCAAGGTCCCTTCCAACTCTGTTGTTGTTTTTATTGTTATTGTAAATATCTGTAGAGATTCTTAGTCATCCAGGTCATGGTTGTCCCAAAGGTGCTTTTTCAGGAGGCAACTGGTCTTTCTTAGTTTTTCCTTCTGAAGACGTTTCAGTTCTTATCCAAGAAGTTTCTTCAGCTCTGACAGGATAGTGGAGAATGGAAGGATTTATATTCCTTTGCAGACAGCTGGTCATTTGCGTCCTTTTACAGGGTCCTTGAAGCAGTTGGAGGTTTATCTGTGTCCTCAGAATCACCTGAGTAGTGCTCCTGGTTCCTGTAATCTACTATTTTTTCCTCTTGAAATCCATTCCTACTCCCACACCATTCAAAGGGTGTTCATCCCCAATTGTGTAGCTAAAAGCCTGTAGAGACTCTCAGTCATCCAGGTCATGGTTGTTCCAAAGGTGCTTTTTCAGGAGGCAACTGGATTTCCTTGTTTTTTTCTTTTAAAGATGTTTCGCTTCTCATTCAAGAAGCTTCTTCAGCTCTGACTGGATAATGGGAAATGGAAGGATTTATGCTCCTTGCAGACAGCTGGACATTTGCATTCTTTTAGAGAGTTATTGAGGCCACTCTTGTGGCATCAACAACTCTCTAAAAGGATGCAAATGACCAGCTGTCTGCAAGGAATATAAATCCTTCCATTCCCCACCATCAGAGCTGAAGAAGCTTCTTGGATGAGAAATGAAAGGTCTTCAAAGAAAAACCGGAAAGTCCAGTTGCCTCTTGAAAAAGCACCTTTGGGACAACCTGGATGACTGAGAATCTCCATAGACTTCCTGTCATGATCCCATCACCAAAAGTTGGCGGTAAATCAACAGGCACCACCAGTTTAATTCAGCTGCTAAATTAGCAGAAGCATCAGAAACTCAGCTCACATTAAATGAGAGTTTTTCTTTCAAACGAGAATGAAAGCCATCGATTGTCGACCACTGAAGTGAGACTGCAGTCTCCCCCTTATATCCATGATGGTTTCAACCTGTTCCTTGTAGACTTTCCACAACAGCTGCAGCAGCTGCAGGTGGTAGCCTTAAGCAGAATACATCCGTGAATGGAATTGGATTATTTTGCCATGAAGAAAAATTCTGATCAATTCTCTTGCTGGTAGTGTATGCAGCAATGATGTTTTTGCTGTAAGGTAATATTTATTTTTTCAGTAATGCACCCATTGAAAGCAGAACTCAGAGGCAGGTAGATTTCCCTAAGAACATCTTTATTGGATACATCATATCGGTACAGCCAGTGAAAACCAACTCTGAAGGTTCCCACCGTTTTCACCTAATTAAAAGAATAATACTTCCTCCCTCCCCAGTGTCATCAGTCACATTCAGTGGTGGGCTGCTACCGGTTTGGACCGGTTCTGGCAAACCAGTAGTTCCGACCAGTGGCTGGGCCCACCCACTTGCCCTAGCGGTATCACGTCACGCGTGCTCACATTTTTGGTTCCAGGCAAGCCGGTTGTTACTGTATGTGATGCCCACCTCTGGTCATATTGTCCAATGAATGTGGCTGGCAGGATCCTCTCCTCCTTCCCCGGCCACCTGTTACGATGACCTTGGTTCCCACAGGAAAACTTTTATTTTGACTGCAAGCTGGGCTATCTACTTCCCCTTCTTTCTCAGGCTTCGTGGCAACTGTGAGGCAGGACAAGATGGCTTCAGCCAGGTTCGCTTCAGAGTTGACACTCAGTTTACCTGAGTGTGGATAAGGGGTGAAAGATATACTGTATTTCTCATACTTATTTCCTAACAAGCATGGGCAGGATGATGCCCATAGCAAATGCCCTTATCTTCTTCTTCTTAAACCAAAATTCACCCAAAGAGAAACATTTCTCATGTCCATTGCATGTGAAGAAAATCAATATAAAATGTTTTATAGATGGCACCTGAGAAACTGACAAAAATGTTTTAAGGATAAATCAGCTAAATGTTGGAAATGTTATCAGTTACCAGGATCTTATTATCATACGTGGTGGACATGCCTGGAAGCCAGAAACTATTGGGAGAAAATAAAGGGTTGGTTAGAAGAAATGACCCAACAACATATTGATTCAAAACCGGAGTTGTTTTTATTGGGGATCCTACCAGAGAAAATTAGTAAAGAAAATATTTATTTGATTATACATGTAATTACAGCAGCAAGAATTGTTTTTGCGCAAAATTGGAAAGCAGAGAAAATACCCCTGGAAGGAGAAATTATTAGAAAAAATTTAGATTGTGCAGAAATGAACAGATTAACTTTGATGATTAAAGAAAGAGAGGATTCAGAATACTTTAAGATATGGGATAAATTTTATTATTGGTTAGAAAAAAGGAATAGATGAGCAATGGACAATTATGTAAGAAAAGGGTAATAATGTATCTGTGGAAAAATGGTAATAGTTTAAATTGGCGTGAAGAAAGAAGAAACAACAAAAGATGGAGCCGGGAAGAAAACACCAAAACGTCACATGGAAGGAATTACTGATGTTTTAAATGTATGTTTGTCTATAAAAAAACTTTTTTTAAAAAAAAGAGAAACATTTTTCCATACGTCCTTCAACTTTGTATGCATTGCTAAAAACTTTCTGGAAAAGCCCTTTCATGCTTAAAACGCATCGTCTTGTAAAGATATAAGCTTCTTTCATTCTTTATACCTAGGTGATAAAATAAGTCTTCTGTAGACATTGGAATGATTCTATAGATAATGGTTATGAATTAAAATTATGCTGTAAAAGAAGTGGGTGTATCATGGCCTGGTTAATAAAAATGGGCTGAATTCAATTCATTTAAAGCTTGATTTTATACAGGCTACCTAGATTGAAGAGGTATATTTTCAAGAGGCTATAATATCATTTTCATTTCTGACATTATTCTGACAGGATTAACAATTATATAAGAGTTTGGATTTACATTGTAATATGCTTCTCTGTCTCTTGGTATGAAATTCAATGAGATAACAGCAGGGGGAAAAAATCACTATTGATTTAGACACCTTGAATATAAAATGATGCCTACTCAATGTGGGAACGGTGATTTCTTTCTATATTTTGTTTAGACAAAATCACCCCTTGCATCTCTACAGTAATATGTAAATGGGGTAACCATCAGCATCTGTGGTGATGCCCAACTTAATTTCCAAGGAATCTGATGCGAAAAAACCTTTGTAGATCCTCCAAGATACTCCAGACAAGAGCACAACAATGAACAATCTTTCATCTTTATTGTAAGGTTACATTAACAGAATTTGGCAAGTATTCTTCCCCTCCTTTATACGTGTCCTCCAGAAAACCAGGGAGGCTTGCTTCTGAGACTCTTCCCATAGTCTCCCTCATTCTATGGCCTGAGATATCTTTCACATAATGGCGACATAATATATACATATATATATTCCCCATTCAGTTGTGTCCAGTTCTTAAAGACTGCCTGGACATTGTTTTAAATTTACCCGCTTGGCTTTCATGTCTAAGATAGGACTGGAGTCCACAATCTCCTGGTTTCCAGCCTGATGCCTTAACCCAGGGGTGTCAAACTCACATCATCAGGATGTTGTCATGTGATGTATCGTGACTTTTTCTCCCTTCACTAAAACTGGTTGTGGGTGTGTTCAGCACGTGATGTATTTGGCCCGTGGCCTGTGAGTTTGACAGTCCTGTCTTAACCACTGCACCAGACTGATTCTCTTGTATGTATGTAAGTGTGTGTGTGTGTGTGTGTGTGTGTGTGTGTCAGAGGTGGGTTTCAGCAGGTTCTGACCAGAAGCAGAAATTTTGAGTAGTTCGGAGAACCGGTAATAACAATTCTGACTGGCTTCCCAAGTCCCAGCTCATTGGGAGGAAATGGGGATGTTGCAGTAACCTTCCCCTAGAGTGGGGTGGAATGGAGATTTTACAGAATCCTACCCTGCCACGCCCACCAAGCCATGCCCACCAAGCCATGCCACGCCCACCAAGCCACACCCACAGAACCGGTAGTAAAAAAATTTGAAACCCACCACGTGTGTGTGTGTATGTATGTGTGTGTGTGTGTGTGAATACACAAATCCGTATGAACGCGCATACACACACACACATATATTGTAGATAGATAGATGGATGGATGGATGGATATAGATAGATAGATAGATAGATAGATAGATAGATAGATAGATAGATAGATAGATCTTTGCTCCCAGAAGCACGAAGCTGAAGCCTGAAGATGACGAATGAGACTTCGTCGAAATGTCGCCAAGACACTTCCAATTTTACGCGGGAGAAAACCCGAATAACCAAAGACCTACATAGATAGATAGACAGATAGATAGAGATAGATAGATTTTGTTTTTCCTTCCTTTACAAAATAAAACATGATTCCTTTGTGAAACTGTTATGAAAATGAAAAATTAACAAGACAGCACAATCATTGACCATTAAGCCCTTATAAGAGCTTTTAAACAGGAAAATATATTCAAATTTCAAACTCAATGCAGAAAAATGGCTATTTGTAATTTGAATTAAGGTTTGGTTTCAGACCAAACCACCGACTGTTTTCACAAAGTTATACCTTGTCCTAACACTTAAGCTATGAATTCTTTTATTCAGGCCAGTTTTTGGAAATGCACTGACCTTAGAAAGCCATATAAGAAAGACCATCCTTAAAAATAAAAGTTAACTACCTACTTTTTGGATGCAAACAGTCCTCCTTAAATTCAGATCTATCACTGAAGTACGATTCAAGTGCAAATGTGCCCTCTTTCTATCTGAAATCAATATTTTTCCTTTAGGTCTCATTCTGAAGGGGAGGCTGCAGTTACAGAAAGCAATCCATAAAATATGAGATATTAGACTTTAACATTTGTAAGAGGGCTGACTGGCAAAGCAATTCGTAAATATATTTCTCCCCTGATATCTCATATAAAAATATAGGGAGCCAATTGCTTCATTATCCTGATATTAAAGAAAAGCCATTTCATATTTTCTCTTGATAAAAATGTGGAAAGGCACACACATAGACACACACACAGACACAACACACACATATCCCTGATGCGTTCTGAGGAAAAATATGACATAACTCGTGAAATATTTTCCTTTCCTTCGTTTCAAGAAAAAGAGGTAAGAGGTAGAACAATCTTTTGTTCTTTAAGAGGTAGACTAAGCTGAAAAGTGAACCCATCTTCAATTAGTTATCCAAGTGTCCATATTTTCTTTATTTACTCAGTGTTCCTAATTAAAAGCCAGCAACACCAGAAGAAAGATTGAGTTCTTGGGCATGCAACAATCCAAGGATCTGTATGGATTGGAAGAATAATTATACTGTGAAGAGCAGACATAAATGAGAAGAGCATCTGATTGGGCTGTGTTCACCCATTGTTCACCAGACCTGTTTGAGTCCTTATCAAAAAATGGTTGGGATGAAAATGAACTATTCAGTTCATACATTGGGCTAATTCACCAGGAGGTTTATTTGGCTTTGGCTAAGCACGTATGGACATAACGAACTGTGATTTATTCAACAAAGCAACACTTCAGAAGATAGGTTCAAGATCCAGAAGGATCTTGACAGACTTGAACGCTGGGCCCTTTCCAACAAAATGCACGTCAATAGTGAGAAAAGTAAGGTTTTACACTTAGGCAAGAAAAAAACAACTGCACAGGTATAGAATAGGTGGTACCTGGCTCATCAGCAGAAACTGTGGGAGGGAATCTAGTCAGGGGTGAAATCTACTTACCTTTCCAACCGGTTTGTAAGTGCAGGCACTGCATGCGAGCTTGAACCCTCTGTGCATGAGCAAACCCTTCTGCGCATGCAGAAGGTTAAAACCAGGAAGTAATGATGACCGGGCAGTTGGGTGGAGCCTCGCGCCGCCATCGCTTCCAGTTCTCCAAACCACTGGCTACCAATTCTGCCAAACCGGGAGCATTTCACCCCTGGATCTCATGAACAATCACTTAAATATGAGGCAGCAGTCAGCTGCCCAAAAAAGCCAATGCAGATCTTGGATGCATCAACAGACGGATAGCATCAAGATCATGTGAAGTGTTAGTACCACTTTCTACTGCACTGGTAAGACTGCACCTAGAATATTGCATCCAGTTTTTGTCACCATGATATAATAAAGATGTTGACACTCTAGAAAGAGTGCAGAGAAGAGCAACAAAGATGATTAGCAGATTGGAAGCTAATGTGTTTGATGAATGGTTGCAGGAACTCTAGTCTTGTCTAACATGATGACATGATAGCAATCTTCCAATATTTGAGGGGCTGTCACAGAGCGGAGGGGATCAACCTTAACGTATGGGTCTGATGGGCACTTGCCCGTGGGCCCCATGAGCACTGTACATAATAATGCACTGTAAATAATAATAATAATAATAATAATAATAATAATAATAATAATAATAATAATAATAATAATAATATCAGAGTTGGAAGGGACCTTGGAGGTCTTCTAGTCCAACCTCCTGCCCAGGCAGGAAACCCTACACCATTTCAGACAAAGGGCTATCCAACATTTTCTTAAAAATTTCCAGTGTTGGAGCATTTACAACTTCTGCAGGCAAGTTGTTCCACTGATTAATTGTCCTAACTGTCAGGAAATTTCTCCTTAGTTCTAGGTTGCTTCTCTCCTTGATTAGTTTCCACCCATTGCTTCTTGTTCTACCCTCAAGTGCTTTGGAGAATAGCTTGACCCCCCCCTTCTTTGTGGCAACCCCTGAGATATTGGAACACTGCTATCATGTCTCCCCTAGTCCTTCTTTTCATTAAACTAGACATACCGAGTTCCTGCAACCATTCTTCATATGTTTTAGCCTCCAGTCCCCTAATCATCTTCATTGCTCTTCTCTGCACTCTTTCTAAGGTCTCAACATCTTTTTTACATCGTGGCGACCAAAACTGAATGCAATATTCCAAGTGTGGCCTTACCAAGGCATTATAAAGTGGTATTAACACTTCACGTGATCTTAATTCTATCCCTCTGTTTATGCAGCCCAGAATTGTGTTGGCTTTTTTGGCAGCTGCTGCACACTGCTGGCTCATATCTAAATGGTTGTCCACTAGGACTCCAAGATCCCTCTCACAGTTACTACTATTGAACAAGGTACCACATATCTGGTACCTGTGCATTTTGTTTTTTTGGCCTAAATGTAGAACCTTGCTTTTTTCACTGTTGAATTTTGTTAGATAGTGCCCAATGTTCAAGTTTGTCAAGATCTTTCTGTATCTTGAGCCTATCTTCTGGAGTGTTGGCTATTCCTGCCAGCTTGATGTCATCTGCAAATTTGATGAGTTCCCCATCTATCCCCTCGTCCAAGTCATTGATGAAGATGTTGAAGAGTACTGGGCCTAAAACAGAGCCTTGGGGTACTCCACTGCATACTTCCCTCCATGTGGATGTAGTTCCATTGAGGACTACACGTTGAGTGCGGTTGGTCAGCCAGTTACGAATCCATCTGGTGGTGGTGCTGTCTAACCCACATTTTTCTACTTTATCTAGTAGTAGGTTTATCTAGTAGTAGTAGGTTATGGTCTACTTTATCAAATGGTCTACTTTATCAAACATATCATATAAATAAAGCAACATATATATTTTACTGCATATTTAAAATTAATGCTAGCATGCAAATATGTTTAATTTTAGCGACTATTTACATTTTTATTCCTGTGAATAGTTGTCGTAGGGGCCCCAGTACACTGCTTTGCCCGGGGCCCATAATGCTGTTAAGAAAGCCCTGGGTCAACAATTAATCAATGGAACGGCTTGCCTCCAAAAGTTATCTTGAAATATTTGAGAGATTGTTCCATGATTTTGCGAAACATCAAATCAGATATAGAGTCATTTCTGAAGTAATATCGACATATAATACAAAGCAGAGGCAGAGCAATCAAGGTTCATCAATCATGTCTCATTTTTTATTAGACCTTTAGAATATAAGTAATCAGAATTTTATGCTATTGGTTCATGGACTTGAATCGTAATTATATGTTCTATTTTAATTTCCATTTAGCCATAATAATGAAAAAGTTACGATAATTACTAAGATACATTTATCACTGCTGTCTTTGCTCTCTCGTGGTTTGTATTTTTAACAAGCTACATTAAGGAGGTCAAACATCTTTAGTCCTGATCTTGGGGGGAAATGTGTTTTGGGTTTTTTTCAAATTTGAAAGTGGGGGCCATAATCATGCTCAGTTTACCTGCACATGAAAGAGACAGTTATTTATGGTGCATGGATTTCACAGAACGATTCCATGTTCAAAAGGTACAACAATTAAAATAAAGACTTTCACTTAGATAGGGAATTATTTAAAAAGGTAAAGATTCCCCTCGCACATACATGCTAGTCATTGCCGACTCTAGGGGGCAGTGCTCATCTCCTTTTCAAAGCTGAAAAGCCAGCGCTATCCGAAAACGTCTCCGTGGTCATGTGGCTGGCATGACTCAATGCCAAAGGCACATGGAGCAGTGTTACCTTCCACCAAAGGTGGTCCCTATTTTCCTACTTGCATTTTTACCTGCTTTCGAACTGCTAGGTTGGCAGAAGCTGGGACAAGTAATGGGAGCTCACCCCATTACACAGCACTAGGGATTCGAACCGCTGAACTCCCAACCTTTCAATCGACAAGCTCAGTGTCTTACCCACTAAGCCACTGCATCCCTTATAGGCAGGGGTGAAATCTAAAAATTTTCCCTACCGGTTCTGTGGGCATGGCTTAATTGGTGGGTGTGGCTTGGTGGTCAGATGACTGGGTGGGCGTGGCCAATAACAATAAATAAATAAAGTATAAAAATAAAAATAAAAAAGTATAAAAATAAAGTATAAAAAACAATAAGAGGTACCAAAAACCAACTTTCACACTTTACACACACACAACACAACACAACACAACTGACTCTCACACAATGTAAAAGCAGCTGCACTTCACACTTCACACAGCCACAAAAAGCTCAAAAACCAACTTTCACACTTTACACACACACAACACAACTCACACACACACACACAAACAAAATGCCACATACAGCTTTTGGAGATTTTGTGTGTTTGTGTAGTTAGAGTGAAACACTACAGAAACACACCAAATCTCAGAAAGCTGCACAAATATTTTATTTTATTTTATTTTATTTATTTTATTTTATTTTATTTTATTTTATTGTGGACTTCAATTCCCAGAGTTCCTCAGCCAGCAAAGCCAGCCAGTATGCTCTCCCTGGAGTGCGGAGGGAATGGGGATTTTGCAGTATCCTTCCCCTGCCACACCCACCAAGCCACGCCCACAGAACCAACAGTAAAAAAAATTGAATTCCACCACTGTTTTACATGTGATGCATGTTAACAAAGAGTTGGATTTCGTTCACACAGTCAACAGCCGTTATCTTGATGTATTTTTACTCCCTGTCCTCCAAACAGATACCCAAACAGATGCACAAATAATTACTGACATACTAAGAAAAGTATAAAGTAAGTGTAGCTTTAAGCAAAACATACAGGTAGCCCAGGGTGTTGGAAGCTGGCATGGGACCAGGTTACTTGAGGGATCATTTCTCCCCAGTTACATCTCCCCATCTCATCATGTCTGACAGGAGGAGCATGTGTGGATTCTGTCAGCAAGAGAATGTGGTTGAGATGGTCCCTCAAGTAACCTTTGTTTACCAGGCCCCCATTTCTTCTGTGGACTCATCTGCCTCTTACCTGACTGTTGTCTAGCCCAGGGGTTTCCAACGTTGGCAACATTAAGCCTGGCGGACTTCAACTCCCAGAATTCCCCAGCCAGCAAAGCTGGCTGGGGAATTCTGGGAGTTGAAGTCCGCCAGGCTTAATGTTGCCAACGTTGGAGACCCCTGGGCTAGTCTATGGCTCTTCTTCCTGTCTCCCAAGGTCATTCCCACATACCACTATACTGGCGAAGTTAACTGAAACCTATGTCTGGTTGGGCTTGCTTGGTTTGGCTGGGGTTAAATTTCACCCACTGAGATTAGTTCACTTATGCAATACAAGCAGTTAGCTGTGCTTAATTGGCTAGCTAGCATTGTCTTGTAATCGTATTTAGTGCACAATGCCTGACTAGCTATGCTCAGGTAATACCATTGATTGGTTGGGAGAAAATGAAATGGGACAATGCTTATTGCAAATGCAACCCAGTGGTGAATCAGCAATTATCGATACTTTGAAGCAGCCCTGAAAATGCTATTAAAAATTCCTGTCCCATTTCTCAAATAATAATAATTATTATTATTTCCCATTTCTTAAATAATAATCTTGCATAGCTTCTTATCCAGAAACACTACACTACTAACCAGAGCATATAAAACATTTGCTAGATCAATTCTTGAATACAGCTCGCCTGTCTGTAACCCATACCACATTTCAGACATCAATACAATTGAACGTGTCCAGAAATATTTTACAAGAAGAGTTCTCCACTCCTCTGAATACAACAAAATACCTTATGCCACCAGACTTGGGTTTAGAAAACTTAGAACTCTGCCGCCTTCGACATGACCTGAGTTTAACTCATAGAATCATCTATTACAATGTCCTTCCTGTTGAAGACTACTTCAGCTTTAATTGCAACAATACACGAGCACACATTAGATTTAAGCTTAATGTTAATCACTCCAATCTTGATTGCAGAAAATTTGACTTCAGTAACAGAGTTGTTAATACTTGGAATACACTACCTGACTCTGTGGTCTCTTCCCAAAATCCCCAAAGCTTTAACCAAAAACTATCTACCATTGACCTCACCCCATTCCTAAGAGGTCTGTAAGGGGCGTGCATAAGAGCATAAACGTGCGTATCGTTCCTGTCCTATTGTTTCCTTTCAATATATCCAATTAATATAGTTATTACATACTTATGCTTATATACTGTATATGCTTATATATTGTATAGTTATTTCATGCTTATGCTTATGCTTATATATACTGTGTGACAAATAAATAAATAAAATAAAAAATAAAAATAAAAATAAAACAAATAAAATAAATTGCATTTGAAGAGCAAAACTGCCTGTTGTCCATTCACTTTAGCAGTAGTGTCCCTTTTCTAGAAAATAGAGAATCTTGGATTCAAATAAAATTGGAGTGGGACAGAATAAAATGTGTTTGCAGTTGTCTTTCGAGGTATGGAAACTACAAATTAATCTGCAAAAATCTGTGGTGTAAGTTGTCCAAACAAGGGGGGGGGAATACAAGCATCATTTTTAGATGCCCGTGTCTAAAATAGTTTTATCAGAAATTAGAGCTAATTTTGATTCCAAATGTTTGAAATTGGTATCAAAACAAGGTCTGCTGAAAACATTGTGAAGAGTACCCATTAATGGTCTGCTCTCATTGAGTAGAAAGATCTGCTAACTTTATTATCTTATAATATAATAAGGGACCTTGGAGGTCTTCTAGTCCAACTCCTGCTTAGGTAGGAAACCCTACACCACTTCAGACAAATGGTTATCCAACATCTTCTTTAAAACATCCAGAGTTGGAGCATTCACAGCTTCTGGAGGCAAGTTGTTCCACTGATTAATTGTTCTAACTGTCAGGAAATTTCTCCTTAGTTCTAAGTTGCTTCTTTCCTTGATCAGTTTCCACCCATTGCTTCTTGTTCTACCCTCAGGTGCTTTGGAGAATAGTTTGACTCCCTCTTCTTTGTGGCAACCCCTGAGATACTGGAACACTGCTATCATATCTCCCCTAGTCCTTTTCATTGAACTAGACATACCTAATTCCTGCAACCGTTCTTCCTATGTTTTAGCCTCCAGTCCCCTAATCATCTTTGTTGCTCTTCTCTGCACTCTTTCTAGAGTCTCAACATCTTTTTTACATCGTGGCGACCAAAACTTAATGCAATATTCCAAGTGTGGCCTTACCAAGGCATTATAAAGTGATATTAATACTTCACTTCATCTATGACATTATTTTAAAGGAATGTTTTTAAAAACCATTGATAGATGATATTCTCCTAAAGAGAAGTTGTAAAATAATTTTATAACAAGGAATTTTGAGGAAATATGGCTACATTTTTTATTAGGAAAAAAAAGAAATAATTCCTAATGGAAATGTCGAATACCCTTGACTTTCAAACACTGCCTATCAATTACGTAACAGTGACCCCTAGAGGCTTCCCTAAGATTTCAGACTTAAAAGTATTACAGTATCCAATCTACAAAATGTGTTTACCCCATCCTTTCTCATATAAGCTTGGACTGCATAGGTGCTCAACTATCAAGACTTTGGTAAAAGAAAAAAACAACAACTCAATTCTATCTCCAGCAGATATTCAATGTATTTCCTAAGAAAATATTCTGAATTTTTCCCTTCTTTGATTCCGCTGCATAATTGTATTTTCATTTCCTGGGAGAATGTAAGACTCCTTCTCTTCAAGAATAGGAGATAACTCAAAGGTTGGTGGTTTGTTTTTAAAATTGAATAAGAGTTGTCATTCACACTTAATAAATTTGGACCATACTTTGTTTTTTTAAATACTATTGTATTGCTAAGGCAATTAAGGCATAGCGAAGACAACTGCCATCCCGAATTTAGAATTTGTCCTGCTGATTTAATTTTCATGTGGTAACAACTCCATGTGGAGGATTGTAACATTTGCCATTGCCTTGCCCGTCTCACTGAGAGGCTTCTTGCCTCTTACAGCTTTTATTAAAACAAATATATCTTATAGCACTTTTACAAAGAAACTGCAGAACAGATTTGCTTGTTGATGCTGGATTTTTCTGTGGGATTGAAAAGGCTTGTTGGGAGTTTCAGGATATCCATACATATATTATTGGACAAATCTTAGTGTAAATAAATTCTCCTAGCATCAACGTGCACAGTGATAGAACTGGTCAGACAGAATAAACATATCAAGGCCAATTCACTAACAATGTGCGGAGACACCTCCACTGTGTGTTCAAAGCATACTATACTCCTCCATCAGAGGTGGGTTTCACATAATTTTACCACCGGTTCACCCAGCACCAAAAATATGAGCATGTGTGCGCCGTCCGTGCATGCATGCGGCATCACAAAACACAGCAATTTGCTCATGTGTGCTGTCTACACATATGTGTGGTGTCAAAAATACAGCAATATAGGACAGGATTGTACCCTGGTGGGGGCAGGCCCACCTGCAGGTCACCACTACTGGTTTGCCCGAACCAGCTGAATACCAACTCTGTCCTCCATATCAGGGGTCTGCAACTTTGGCAACTTTAAGACTTGTGGACTTCAACTCCCAGAGTTCCTCAGCCAGCAAAGCCAGCAAAGACTTGCCTGAGGAACTCTGGGAGTTGAAGTCCACAAGTCTTAAAGTTGCCAAGGCTGGAGACCCCTGCTCCATATACCTAAGCATGTTCACATTGCATTTGTCCTTACACAGAATGTGAACATAGAATCATAGGGCTGTAAAGGATCTCAGAAGTCTTCTCAGTGACAGTCCTTCAAGTACTGGAAGACAGCTATCATATCATCCCTACCATTCTGGTTCAGAATGCGGCCGCACAGGTAATAGTGGGAACAACCCGAGTCTCCCATGTAACACCTGTCCTGCGCGAGCTGCACTGGCTTCTGGTAGTCTTCCGGGTGCAATTCAAAGTGTTGGTTATCACCTTTAAAATGCTCCATGGCATAGGACCGGGTTATTTACAAGACTGCCTGCTGCTACCAATAGCCTCCCATCGACCCATGCGCTCCCATAGAGAGGGTCTCCTCAGGGTGCCGTCGGTCAAACAATGTAGACTGGCGACCCCCAGGGGGAGAGCCTTCTCTGTGGGGGCTCCTGCCATCTGGAATGAGCTGCCTCCGAGGATACGTCAACTTTCTGACCTCCGGACCTTCCGCCGCGAGCTAAAGACTTTTCTATTTCATCGTGCAGGGCTGGCTTAATGAAGTTTTTATTGGGGTTTTATTATAGTTTTATATTCCTTCAGCCTTTAATTTAAGTGGTTTTTAAATGTTTTTTTAACTTTTCTGAGTTGTGCTTTTACCCTGGCTGTAAACCGCCCTGAGTTCTTCGGGAGAAGGGTGGTATATAAATTAAATTAAATAAATAAATAAATAAATAAATCCCTAGACCTTCTTTTTGTTAGGCTAGACCTATGATGGGGAACTTATGGCACATGTGCCAGAGGTGGCACATAGAACCATTTCTTTTTTTTTTTTTTTCATAAAAAGTTTTATTTTTACAATCATATCAAATAATTCATCCAATGTACAGTTATATACAATTAGTCGGGCTTGCCCAGTCACCACTCCCCTTTTTAACACTCTTCCCTCTTCTACCTTCTTTTACTTTCCAAACCTTCCTCTCCTTCTCTTATCTACATCCGCTCCTCCCTCCACCCTACACCTTCCTTCTCCCTCTACTATCCCTCTTCCTTCCTCTTCTCCTCTTCCTACCTCCTACTCTCTTTTCTCCTCCTCACCATTCTAAAATGGTAACTATGCAGACCCGATCCTACATTAATTATATTTCTTCAATAATCCCTGTACATTAACCATCACTCCATCTCTACCAAACCCCCCAATTCCCTCCCCTTACCCCCACCCCCATCCCGACTTCCCAGAACAAAATGCAGGGTATCAAAACTAACAATCATAATCCAAAATAATTCCTAAATTATAATCTCTAGTCACACCACACTTAGTCACACTCTCAATTCCCCTCTCCTTCAAAAATATATCTAATACAAAATATTTCCTAAATTTACTCATATGCTATTCAATATTTTTTTTTATCTGGTACTTATTTTAAATATAATCAATCCACATTTTCCATTCTAGAATATATTTTTCTAGTGTATAGTCTTTCAAGTAAGCGGAGATTTTTGTCATCTCTGCCAGATTTGATACTTTGAGTGTCCATTCTTCGATTGTAGGTAATTCTTCTTTCTTCCAATACTGAGCAATCAAAAGTCTTGACTGTTATTAAGTTCAAAATCAATTTAGTCTCTATAGCTGTGTAGTCCATAATTATTCCTAGTAGAAAGAACTGCGGAGTAAACTTAATCTTCTTTTTCAAAATATTCTGCATGATCCACCATACTTTAATCCAAAATGCTTTAACTTTTTTACAAGTCCACCATATATGGTAATAAGTAGCATCTTCACAATCGCATCTCCAACATTTAGCAAGATCTAATATGTGTTTCTTGTAAACAGGTAATGTCATTTTTAAATTGTTTCAAATAATGAAATACTTTCCTTCTCTTCTACGGTGAGTTCAGGCCATTAACATTCCAAGATAGGAAACTTTTGGAACACCAGCCGCAGATCACATTTTACTTTAGGCCTTGCTCCTCCCACTGTTTCCGTTGTAGTAGTTGCCAGTTGTTGTTGTGCCTTCATCTCTTGTTCCTTGCGTTTAGCAGCAGCTCTAGTCAACCTTTGTTCTTTTGAATCTAAACCCGTCGTAGGTATTTCCAACACTTGTAATAAATCTTCTTCCATCACAATCTGTTCTTGTACCTGCTTCACTTCTCTTCCTTCACTTCAGCCTCCTTCTTCTAGCTTCCAATGGGGAAGACTTCCAACTTTAATACCTCAACATAAAATTCTCTTGCTTTTCCAACCGTATTGAAACGATATACTTTCCCTGCATAATATACTATTATACCAGTTGGAATATCCCATCTATATTCAATCTGATGTTTTTTAAGTTCATTCACCAGGAAGGCAAATTCCTTCCTAGCCCTTAACATTTTTGGTGGAATTTCCTTTAATATCAAAATATCTTGACCAGCAATCTGAATCTTCTCCCCCTTATATGAAGCTTGCAAAATCTGATTTCTCACTGTTCTGTTTGTAAAATAAATAACAACATCCCTTGGCAACTTTTTCTGCCTTGCTATCCAAGAATTCACGATATATTTTATCAATTTGATAAGCCACATCTGCTGGACGAGCTGCTAATATCTCAGCAAATACTTCAGAAAAAATTTCCCTTAAATTCTCTTCCTTATTTTCTTTCAAACCTCGAATTCTAAGAGCAAATTCCATATTTCTATATTGTATCAAAACTATTTCATCCTCTGTTTTTTCCATTTTACTTTGAAATTCATCCATTTTATTTTCTAATTTTAAATTATGTTGCTTAATTTCTTCAACCTCCTCCTCCAATAAAATCACATTCGTTGCCAAACTTCGTACTGCCATTACAAATCCTTCTTTAACTTCTTTATTTCCCACTTGAATTTCTGATATCTGCTCTTTCATTTCAGACATCTCATCAGTTATTACTTTAAATTTTTCTTCTATAAAGCCTTTTAAGTTCTCTTGTAACGCCTCTAAATTCAATGTTCTAGTCTCTGCTGTATGAGCTGGAGAGGCACCAGCTGATAAAGTTCCAGAGCTCTTTGTTACAGTAGACTTTAATTGTTTGGCTGCCATCTTCTATAAAATTATATATTTATTTATTTCCAACTTAATATTCACTTTAAATCTTCTTAACCTCTAAAAAACACAGTCTTTTAAAGCAGTATTTAAAAATCTCCCCTAGATTCTATCAGCAGGCAGCAAAGAGTTAAAGAGTAAAACAGCAAGTAACATGCAAATTACCAACTGCAGACGGAACGCTGAAAGTATCGCTTTCGCTTTCCACTCGTTAACTTGTTAACAATTCGCCTCCATTTTTTTACTGTTTTCAAGCTTGTTACAAAGTATCGGGGAATCGGCTTGGCTACTTGCATAAAGTTCTCCCACTTTCGTTCTGTCCGGTATAATCCTTTATTGTCCAAAATAAATCTCGGCATTTGGTCGTGGTGATTGGTTCCGCCAAAGCAGAAGAATCCTCGGATCTGGAGCACTTCGAGTTACTGGAGGGAACTTAACCCTTCAAACCCCTTTTTTCTCAGGGGCTTTAGGGAAATTCAACCTCTGCCCTCAGCTCACCACCTTCTCCTTCTCCCGAAGAAGGGGTTTTCCGAACCGCTGGACAGCAGATTTAAGCTGTCCTAGCGATTCCACATAATCCAGAGGTTGGTGATCGTAAAGATCACCGCCATCACCTACGGTGCCAAACCGGAAGTCCTCACATAGAACCATTTCTGTGGGCACCTGCGCCGTTGCCAGCTGGTCTTTGGGTTTCCAGCAAGCCAGATGGTCTTTGTGCGCTCCAGGGCACAGGAAACCTGAAGACCAGCTGGCCGGTGCATGCATGCACACCAGCCAGCTGGTCTTTGGGTTTCTAGTGCTCCAGCATGCGCCCATATGCACACATTCTGGTTTGGGCACTTGGTGCTGAAAAGCTTAGCTGTCACTGGTCTAGACATACCTAACTCCCTCAAACATTCATCATACAATGTAGCCTCCCTTTTTGTCTTGATTTCTCTTCTGTGCACTTTCTAATTTTTTGTGGTGATTAAAACTGTATGCAGTATTCAATGTGGGACCTATGACAATTTACTGCAGCCAACTCACCACAGCCATCTATGCCATAGCGTAGGACAACTCGCTGCAGGACAAGAGTTACACTAATATCAAAGAAATGGTGGAACAGCCCTGGTGGCGCAGTGCTTAGAATGCAGTACTGCAGGCTACTTCTGCTGACTGCCGGCTGCCTACAATTTGAATGTTCGAATCTCACCAGGCTCAAGGTTGGTTCAGCCTTCCATCCTTCTGAGGTGGGTAAAATGAGGACCCAAAATTGTTGGGGGCAATAGGCTGACTCTGTAAACCGCTTAAGCAGGCTGTAAAACACTATGAAGCAATATATAAGTCTAAGGGCTATTGATATAGAATCATCAAAGAAAGAATGCAAAAGGAGGGACAGAATGAACTGTGAATGGAACAAGTTAAAATAATTTTTATTTCTTTAAAATAATTAAATAGAATTGTTAAATTGTCCCAAAGCGAGTTGGCTGTGGTGAATTGGCCATGGCAAGTTGGCTGTGGAGAGTTGGTTGTGGTGAGCTGGCCGTGGCGAGTTGGCTACACCAAATTGGCTGTGACAAATTGTCCCATTCCTTTCCATGTGTGGCCTCACAAAGGTGGGAGCATTACATTCATGTGTTGTATAAAAATATCATAAATCTAATGATAAAAGGAGGACAATACAACTTTATAACATTGGCACAGCTACGGGTGAAATAAGGCTTCTTAGGACCCACTTAGGCCATGGAGAGGCACAAGTAGGAAAGGTCATAGGCAGAACTCAATTAAGTCTTTAGTTTGGACAGTCAAGGTAGGAGTTGAGTAAACTAAAAAAAAAAATAAGTTGCTCAATGCACATTATTATTAAGCCACTAAAATTCATTTACAGGAGTATCTTAGAGGCCAAATTTATGAAAAACAATCATGCCCCGAGTTTAGCTTTTTCATAACCAGGCTCTGAAAGGCTCATCGGGTTCCAAGTCTACTAGATGAATGGGTTTTGCTGGACGCTGCTCCCAAATCAGCTTTTCCACACAATTTAGCTACCAATAAGCCTGATAATTGGTCGAGAGTCCCCAAGCAGGCATTATTTGCTAAGGGAGAAGGGTACAAACTAGCAACGGAAGACAAGCGGCACAGCAGGGATTTCAAGCATCTCTATCCTCAAAACAGGAGTGGGAAAGGGCTTTGTCACTTTTACACACATTCAGCTGAAAGGTGTTCGGTCTCACTTCCCTAGCAATAGGCAATTCCTAAAAAAAAAAATTAAAAAATCCGTATCTTCGAATCTGTATTTAAATAGATATTTGCTCATTTTCCTCCAAATATGCAATTTTCAATTTTTTTATTCTCAAATATACATCCTCAACTGCAGATTAAACATTTTCTTTAAAACCAAGAAATGGGAAACTTAATCATTGTGCCTTTCAGCCTACAGGGAGTTGGGCTGAGTTTAGGTCCTCTTTGTGTCTGTAAAAGATTGGATTTCTCAAATATCCTCACTTCAACAACTCTATTAAGGTAAAGATTCCCCTCACACATATGTGCTAGTCGTTGCCGACTCTAGGGGGCGGTGCTCATCTCCGTTTCAAAGCCGAAGAGCCAGCGCTGTCCGAAGATGTCTCCATGGCCATGTGGCCGGCATGACTCAACGCCAAAGGCGCATGGAACGCTCTTAGCTCCCTATTTTTTCTACTTGACATCTCCATTAGTTCTCAGAATTTTCAACCAATACAGTCAACTATTTGTCTAGTTTACTATGAATTAGCTCTCCCCAAGTATTAAACAATGATGATATCTACAATAAGCTTGTAAGATGGTGAGAAATTCTAATCAAGAGAGACATAAAACATAGAATAATAGAATTAGAAGGGACCTTGGAGGTCTTCTACTCCAACCCTCTGCTCAGGCAGGAACTCCTATACCATTCTGGCTGTCCAGTCTCTTCTTAGTAATATCCAGTGTTGGAGTAACCAGAACTTCTGGAGGTGAGTTATTCCATTCATTAATTGCTCTCACTGTCAGGAAATTTCTCCTTAGTTCTAGGTTGGATCTCTCTTTAATGATCTTCAACCTGTTACTTCTTCTTCTACCCGCAGATGCTTTGGAGACTAGGTCAACTTCTTGTCTGTGACAGCCCCTCAATATTGGAAGGCTGCTATCATATCACCCCAAGTCTTTTTCTTTGTTAGACTAGACATACCTATTTCCAGGGGTGAAATGCTCCCGGTTTGGACCAGATCGCCTGATCCGGTAGCAATGGCAGCGGGTAGTTTGGAGCCGCCGAAGAGGTTGTAGAAAAGCAAGCTTTTAAAAGGCTCTGATGATCCCAGCTGAGCCGCGCAATCATCAGAGTTTTTTTAAAACTTTTAAAAGCATTTTTTCTTTGGCCGAAAAAATGCTTTTGAAAGTAAAAAAAAAAGCCTCTGATGATCGCGCGGCTCAGCTGGGATCATCAGAGCCTTTTAAAAGCATGTTTTTCTACAACCTCTTCGGTCGAAGAGGCTCTAAAAAAATGCTTTTAAAAGGCTCCTCTGGCGATCCCAGCTGAGTTGCCTGATCATCAGAGGCTTCTAAAAGCATTTTTTTACAACCTCTTTGGCCGAAGAGGTTGTAGAAAAAATGCTTTTAAAAGTAAAAAAAAAAGTGTTGGCCATGCCCACCCGGTCACATTACCCCACCACCACCAAGCCACGCCCACAGAACTGGTAGTAACAAATTTTACATTTCCCCCCTGCCTATTTCCCTTAATCATTCATCATATGGCTTAGTCTCCAATCCCCAATATTCAACGGTGGGTTTCCAATATTCTTAC
Organism: Ahaetulla prasina; assembly: GCF_028640845.1. NCBI lineage: Eukaryota > Metazoa > Chordata > Lepidosauria > Squamata > Colubridae > Ahaetulla > Ahaetulla prasina. The sequence continues at coordinate 286,405,303 of NC_080540.1, read as the reverse complement.
CACCGGTTCGCTGTCCGCACACATGCTCACTTCATGCACACGTGCACCTTCTGCACATGTGCCCGGACTTCAGTGCATGCACCCAGCCTCAAAAACATGCCTAAATAGGAGGGCATAGAGGAGGGGCGGAGGGGCAGGCCCACCCCCGATCTCTGCTACCGGTTCACTCAAACCGGTGCGAACTGGCCGAATACCATCTCTGCCATTATTGCTGCCCTTCTCAAAAACTTTTTTGAATCATGGTGGCCAGAACTGGATGCAGCACAGAGTTTTTCTAAAGTTGGCTGGCCAACATGAGAAGATAAACCTAGAGTGCATTGCATCTTGAGGAGAAATAGCTCCCAATCCAATTTTAGGTGCAGTTCTTCTTGTCCTTGGCCATGTCTGAAGAAACAGGCTCATTTAGGAGGCAAAGGTATGTTCAGCAGAACCTAGCTTTGTTCTCCACCAGGACTCTACTGACACCCAGTGTTATCCATCAGAAGCAAATGCCTTAACATTAAATCTAATGATGGGGATGGACCTAAAAAGGTTGTCTTGCAGTGAAACTGAAAAATTACTATTCATTCCCATGGTGCCTCCATGAGTGCTGGAGTTCTCAGAACTCCCAATTCATGGTCACGTTGGTTGAGAATTTGAGGGATTCTTGGTTTAAACAGCTAGAGGATGCCAGGTTGGAGATGGCTTGCCTATTCTAGACCTTTCACTCCCTTTGATTAGATTTATATGCCACCCATCTCAACAATATAATGAATCTAAGTGACTTACAATATAATAGTTAAAAAGTGTGGCTGCATAAACAGAGGGATCAAGATCACATGAAGATCCCGTGATTAACACGTAAAGTGTTAATACCACTTTATAATGCCTTGGTAAGGCCACACTTGGAACACTGCATCCAGTTTTGGTCGCCACGATGTAAAAAAGATGTGGAGACTCTAGAAAGAGTGCAGAGAAGAGCAACAAAGATGATTAGGGGACTGGAGGCTAAAACATATGAAGAACGGTTGCAGGAACTGGGTATGTCTAGTTCAATGAAAAGAAGGACTAGGGATGACATGATAGTAGTGTTCCAATATCTCAGGGGTTGCCACAAAGAAGAGGGAGTCAAACTATTCTCCAAAGCACCTGAGGGTAGGACAAGAAGCAATGGGTGGAAACTAATCAAGGAGAGAAGCAACTTAGAATTAAGTAGAAATTTCCTGACAGAACAATTAATCAGTGGAACAAGTTGCCTCCAGAAGTTGTGAATGTTCCAGCACTGGATGTTTTTAAGAAGATGTTGGATAACCATTTGTCTGAAGTGGTGCAGGGTTTCCCGCCTAAGCAGAGGGTTGGACTAGAAGACCTCCAAGGTCCCTTCCAACTCTGTTATTCTATTCTATTCAATTCTTCCCTGGGCCCTGCCAGTTGAAATGCTTTGCCTGACAAGATCTAGGAATTACCTTGTGATATAGACAATTTCCTATTCTTATTGCTTGTGATCTGGTCAATGGCTGTATTAAAGAATACCTATCAACCTGCATTTATTTAATCTATCACTTTTTTAACTGAAAATTAAATATATCCTTTTTCCTCCTTGATGAATAAATGCCAGTGAACTGTAAAACTATCCTACTAGTCCTCTTACTATCATACCAATAATAATCATCACTCATGTTTCGTGTATCCATTTCAATTCATTTGGGAAAACCATTTCATTGAAAAAATACTTTCCTTTTTTTTTTATTAAGCTCACCCTCACAACAACCCTGTGAGGTAGGTCATGATTTCCCCATTTTACAAAAAGGAAGACGGAGGCTCCAAATCCGATGTGGGAAAATTGCACACTTATTGAAGTGCTTCCGTAATTGGGTCAGAGTGCAAATAAATTTCCCAATAAACTTAACAAAAGGCTTTAGCAGCTTGACATTCGGCATTCACTATTTTCACTGAACAATATTATCTCGGCCTAATGTTCAGTAATAGAGATAAGAGCCTTGCCTTAAATTATAGTACATTACTCTAAAAATTGTAATTGCTCTGAATAAAAGTATTTATTTCTCTTTAGAGAATGATGGTGGGTCAATTTACAGATTTTTCCCATTTAGTTATAAAAAAATCTTCTATATAATATATGTACAAGAAATCAGGACACAATTTCTTTTCTTTTCTTTTTTTTTCAACTGGGAAACAATCTGTTTTCCTGATCTATTCTTGCAAAAAATGCACAAATAAAAAAAAGAAAAAGAAGAAAAAATGCTCATTATTTAGTGCTTGCCGGGTTGTCGCTACAGGATCGCCAACTTGGCATCGAAAAAGCTCAGCTTCAGCCTTCAGGAACTGCTTGACATCGCCAAACAAATAAAATAAAAAATAAAAATGAGACTTTTGAAGTCGTAAGACACAAAATAAAAGAGTAGGGTCCTTTCTTTCTTTTTTCTCCCCCCCCCTTTTTTTCTTTCTTTTCTTAACAAGATATCTACATCAAAAATAGAATAATAAAATAATAATAATAATAATAATAATAAGAGCTGAAAAAGGGCATTGGTTTTTAATGCTATTAGAAAGCTATATAAATGTGCAGAGGTCTTCTTTTTCTTCTTCTATCACAAAAGACCAACGGAAATCATAAAAGCGCTTCCAATTTCCAGAAATTTTTATCTGGGAGTCTCTTTCTCTCTCTTTTTTTTAAAGTACCTGTAAAGAAAATGGAGAGGAAAGACAATGAATGATGATGTTTTAAATCAGGGGTCTCCAATTTTGGCAACTTTAAGCCTGGTGGACTTCAATTCCCAGAATTCCCCAACCAGCTTTGCTTTGGTGGCTGGGGAATTCTGGGAGTTGAAGTCCGCCAAGCTTAAAGTTGCCAAGGGTGGAGCACCCTGTTTTAAATGATGTATAATTGTTCTTTCAAGTCAAAAGCTACAACCCAGCAAACCACGGAGAGCCTAACACAAGCTTCCCTATACACCGAAGTCTCAAGATGGCTGTGATAGTTTAACTGAACTTGCCAAGAGCCTCAATTTTCCACAGAAATCCACTTCTCATCATTCTTCTCTTCTCGTTCAGCTGAAAATTAGTCCAACGGAACTCAATGGGGGCACGCAGAAAGATTGAGCTGTCACTGGCTTAAGTTCCTGTTATTTCTTACAGAAATTGGAAGGAGGGAGGGGGAAGAATTGGAAGGGGGGAGTCCCATCTGCCTCTTGTCTGGTGCAAGAAATGAGGCACTGCCTGCAGATAAATAAGTGAATGAGCAGATAGGCCGCACCGGGGAGAAGAGCTCAAAGGGAGTTCTTCAGAATTGGTAGCCATTGTGACGGACAACAGTGTCTGTAAACACTGGAGGCTTCGGTCTAAATAAGAGCTTAGTCAAAGAAATCTGTCTTGAAAGCATCATACATCAAAATGGTATTTTGCTCCATCTTCTCGGGGCGCTGCAATAAAGCATTCCTGGGGATTGGTCTCATTTTTAAACTGTTATACTGAATGCACTTTTTTTTTTTAAAAAAAATAACTTTTTAAAAAGGGGAAGAGAGCCCTGTTTCTGTTTAGGGTTCCATTTCAAACACATTGCTGCTAAGCATTCTGAGGAGGGATTTTTCTAACTCAGAATTTTGCAGCACCTCAGAAATATGGTTTCATTCCTTGCCGTTCCCCACTACATGGAATTCAAAATATAAGGGAAATATTTGTTGTATGCTACCCAGAGTCACACTTTTGTGAGGTGTGTGGCCATAGGAGAGTTGGAGAGATGCAGATTAGGGAGGAAGGGAGGAAGGGAGAAGGGTGTATTAAAGAGATATGTGAGAGGGAGGGAGGGAGGGAGGGAGGTGGGTGACCATATGAGAGATGGAAACATGAAGATTATGGAGGGAGGGACAGAGGGAGGGAGGAAGGAAGGAAGGAAGGGAGAAGGGTGTATTAAAGAGATGTGTGTGAGGGGGGAAGGGAGGGAGGGAGGGAGGTGGGTGGCCATATGAGAGATGGAAACATGAAGATTATGGAGGGAGGGACGGAGGGAGGGAGGAAGGAAGGAAGGGAGAAGGGTGTATTAAAGAGATGTGTGTGAGGGGGGAAGGGAGGGAGGGAAGGAGGGAGGAAGGAAGGAAGGAAGGAAGGAAGGAAGGAGAAGGGTGTATTAAAGAGATGTGTATGTGAGAGAGAGAAAGAAAGAGAGAGGAGAGAGAGGGAAGGAGGGAAGGAGGAAGAGAGAGGGGAGAGAGGGAGGGAAGGTGTATTAAAGAGATGGGTGTGTGAGAAAAAGAAAGAGAGAGGAGAGAGAGGGAGGGAGAAAGAGAGAGGGGAGGGAGGGAGGGTGTATTAAAGAGATGGGTGTGTGAGAGAGAGAAAGAAAGAGAGAGGAGAGAGAGGAGAGAGAGAAAGAGAGGGAGGAGGAGGGAGGTGTATTAAAGAGATGGGTGTGTGAGAAAAAGAAAGAGAAAGGAGAGAGGGAGGGAGGGAGAAAGAGAGAGGGGAGGGAGGGAGGGGAGGTGTATTAAAGAGATGGGTGTGTGAGAAAAAGAAAGAGAGAGGAGAGAGAGGGAGGGAGGGAGGGTGTATTAAAGAGATGGGTGTGTGAGAGAGAGAAAGAAAGAGAGAGAGAGAGGAGAGAGGAAGGAGGAGGAGGAAGAGAGAGGAGAGAGGAGGAAGGTGTATTAAAGAGATGGGTGTGAGAAAAGAAAGAGAGAGGAGAGGGAGGGAGGGAGAAAGAGAGGAGGGAGGGAGGAGGTGTATTAAAGAGATGGGTGTGAGAGAAAGAAAGAAAGAGAGAGGAGAGAGAGGGAAGGAGGGAGGGAGGAAGAGAGAGGGAGGGAGGGGAGGTGTATTAAAGAGATGGGTGTGTGAGAAAAAGAAAGAGAGAGGAGAGAGAGGGAGGGAGGGAGGGTGTATTAAAGAGATGGGTGTGTGAGAGAGAGAAAGAAAGAGAGAGGAGAGAGAGGGAGAGAGAGAGAAAGAGAAAGGAGAGGGAGGGAGGGAGGAAGGGAGGGAAATCATGAGATCATTCTACTACACTTTTCCCCCCAAAACCTTGGACTGTACCTGATTATTTAATTCTTATGCCTCTTCTCCATTGTCCATTTCGACCTCATCTACTTCTGCTGTATCCGTAGCCCGGGACAAGATGTCTGCCATCAGTGCCTCCTCCAGTTTTTTCCGTACCTGTTGCACTCGCTCCTCTTGCTTCCTGTTGAATAATGCAAGAATCCATAAGGGAAAGGTTTTTGGTTCAAGCTGAACATGGAATGCAAAAAACGGTCAGCCAGCCAGCCAGCCTGCCTCACTATGCTGCTGTGGAAGGGCTACGTGCTGAGACACACATCCTTCTTTCTGGGTAAATCACACACCTAGCAAATGTTTTACATCTGCAGAAACGTTCAGGTAACAGAGAACACCCAACATCAAACACAATGCCTCTGGTTGAAGCACCAATGGGAAAACTACTCCCACGTTTATTTGAAATTAAAATCTACTTTCCCTATCAAAGCAGCTAGAAAGCGAAGGGGAGGGGGGGGAAGAGCAAGAAACTTGAGTTCTGTAGATGCCCTAGCCTCATCTTTTCAAAAACCATTTTTCCCCTCTTCCCCAGGAAAAATCTATCGACATCATCCTGTAATTATTTTTCTAGAGATTGAAATGCTCATTTGAAATCAGCTCCCATTTTTAAGTCCTGAGAATTCCCAATCCACCCATTCGAATCTCCACCTTCTCCGCAGCCTCTGCAACCTTGGGAAAATTTAGCACAGCTAAAGAAAAGCACTTTGAAGCTGTGCTACAGGTTTTTTAATGGTAGTTTTATTAAAGTGTGCAATTGCGGAGATAAAAGAAAAACTAATAGAAACTAAGAAAAATATAGAAGAGTAGAATGAGAAAAAGTGAAAAAATACTAAAAGAAATATATATTAAAGAAAAATGATATATATACAACTTCCACTTTCATCATGACAAATACAAGCAACTGCAGTAGCTTATTATCTTCTCTAATACTACAACAAAAATACTCTTCAACATTCAATGAGCATTTTACTCATTTGAATTTTACCTGTATTTGTGGTTTTAGGTTCTTGTTCCATTTACATTTTGTAAGAAATTCGTGTTTGTTCATTTTGAAATTCAGATCATTCGGAGTTGATTCCAGTTTTAAAACAGGGTTTTATTTTATAGTTTTGGGATCTTATGAAAAGTTTTTGAAGAACAATGATTTTTCATAATAATAATAATAAAAATAATAATTTAATTTTTATACCGCCCTTCTCCCAAAGGACTCAGGGCAGTGAACAGGCATATAAAATAATACAATATATTACAATAAAAACACTCTTTAAAAAACTTATTCAATATGGCCTAAAATTTAAAATACTCAGGCTACTTTGTCAGTTGTAAGTTTCTATTATTGTTCATGTTGTTGTTGTTTTGCTATTAAATAAATATTCTATTGATCAATGAAAAAAATACTCTTCATCCAATGTCTCATCTCATATTTAAACAGATTTTTAAAACCTCATTTAACTCTAGTCAAGAAGAATCTATTAGCTGTGATAAGAAACAATAATCTATATATTTCATCCTTAATCAAACAAACTAGTTTATTTTAGTTTAGTTTAGTTTATAATCCTCTCCTTTATTTTTAACACAGTAACATCAGTTTCTCTAAAAATAAAACAAAGAAATGCTCCTTCCCCTATTAACTATGAACAACTCTTTACAACCTCCTCATTTGTTCATCATTTTAAAAATTCCATTACGAAACAACAAAATACACTATACATTTTTAACTTTGACCAAATAGCCTTACTTTATATTCCTGCACTTTACTTTTAACAATCTTAATCTTTATTTCCTTTGAGTAGAGTCCTAGGACTTGATTTGTAAGTGCTCCATCACTGGAGGCTTTCAAGATTGGACAACCATTTGTCTGGGATGATATAAGGTCTCCTGGCTTGGATAGGGAGTTTGACTAGAAGACCTCCAATATCCCTTCCACCCCTATGATTCTATGAATTTCTAAAACTCTGGTCATTCTCCCAGGCCTCGAGATAGTACAAGACCCTCCTTTAGTTATGCTTGTTTTATTGTTCTTCTGGTTGGCTGCGATTTCTTTTTATATGTATTGTTTTTCTTTTTATCTGTAAACTGCCCAGAACTGTCAAGAAGTCCGGTGCCATCAAAACTGGATAAATAAAATAAATTTTAAAAACCCAATATCTATGAATCATTTTATAAAGCAAAGCCTTGAATACCTTTTCAGAACCCACCAAAGATCAGATTCTCCAAGAGAAATAATTTACTTAATAGAGAGCCCTTGAATCAATAAGACCAACCTCTGGCTACCTATCTGAATTTATTATTATTATTATTATTATTATTATTTATTGAATTTCTAGACCACCCTTCTCCCAAAGGACTCAGGGCAGTGTACAGCCAGGCTAAAAACATACACAATATACAATTTAAAAACTAAATTAAGAAACTTATTACACAATTGGCCGAGAAATTAAAATATTTAAAATCTAAAAACCCCAATTTAAAACATAAATAGCATTTAAAATTTAAAAAAACTAAACAATTTAAAAAGTTTAAGCTAGTTTAGGAAGCGTGGAACCTAAACCAAGGAGATACCTAAATGAGGTTCTGCAAGGATGTAATAACTACTCCATATTGAGATGAAAAGCAGTAGCAGAAGAAGGAATATCAGTTCTTGTACTGTTCAAATAGGGAAATATAGAGAAATAAAAGAAATTCACCACAATGCTATGGGAGTAGAATTGGAGTATGGGGTGCTGTTCTAGCACTATGGCGAGATGAAAACAAATACAAACAAAATTTAAGAGGGGAGGGGAAGGGAAGGGAAGCCAATTCACTTTTGGAATATGAGAGATTCTCACTTAATGATGGCAACCAGGACTTCAAGAACTGTGATCATTAACCCCATTGTTACATGGTTTTTCAATTTATAACCATGTTGCTTAATGATAGGCTTTCCAATCCTAATTAACCAAGGGCAACCTGTACTACTCTTTAAAAAGGCAAAAAAAAAAAAATCTCTTGGTTTTATTTTTAACTTAAAGTTTTGGAGATCAAACTTTAGAGTGGAAATCTACAAAAAGAAAAGAGGAAGGCGTGGAATGGATTTAGATGAATCCACGCATCTAAATGTTTGATAATTTAATTCTTCCCACCCACCACCCACCTACCACTGCATTACAGCTTAAAAGAACTGAATGCCTTTAAAACGCTAACACTTTTTTTTTTTATCACGGATAAGATATTACTAAGATTTATTTTTCTTGGTTTATTACAAAAAACAGCAACTTGGATTATTTGCATGCCAAGACTGCAAATGTACTTGGTAAAACAAATAAACGACAACAAAAAAAAGATTAATACATAGAAGTGCTATACAGTGCTGTTTACAGAACTTTTATTTTTATCTTTCCATATGGCATATTACACAGAGCCATATTTTAGTAGTGTTTGGGGGGCAGAGGATGTCAAAACTGATGAATGAGATTTATTTTTAAGCAACATCCAGGCAATGTAAAAATATTTCTATAAAATATAAAGCTGAGGATCTGGATAAAAAGCTATTCGATCCATAATATAATTGTCAGGACTGCCATGTTGCCCCACCAGCTGGGCTTTGCTACATGCCGGTTTAACGTAAGAAATTGGGGGAAGGAACTATGGGGCGGGATAAAGGAGGGCTAGCTTCAGGGGAATCAGAACCACCCATTGTGCCATCCTGTGAGACCCACTGGCAGTTCCAAAGTCACATCATGAAATATTGGTGGCGCAGTGGCTAGAATGCAGTACTGCAGGCTACTTCTGCTGACTGCCAGCTGCCTGCAATTTGGCAGTTCGAATTTCACCAGGTTGACTCAGCCTTCCATCCTTCCAAGGTGGGTAAAATGAGGAACCAAATTACTGGGGGCAATATGCTTACCCTGTAAACTGCTTAGAGAGGGCTGTAGAGCGCTGCGAAGTGGTATAGAAGTCTGAGTGCTACTGCTATTTAGAATATTTAGAATTCTTTATTGGCCAAGAGTGATTAGACACACAAGGAATTTGTCTCCGCTGCATAAGTTCCCAGTGTACATACAACAATAGCGATATCAGTGTCATTGTAAAAACACATTCATCATAAAACATTAAATACAACACTTCATGATAGTCATGGATACTAAATAAGCAATCAACATAAATCATACTAGGATACTAATTAAACAATTTAAATTGGAAGATACACGTAACAAGTTATAGTCATAGGAGGAGAAGATGATAGGTAATAGGGAAGATGAGAATAATGATGGTAATACTGCCTTTCGTAGCTAGTACAACAGTATTGTGGGAATTAGTTGTTTAGCAGAGTGATGGCATGGGGCGGGGGCGGGGGAGACTGTCCTTGTGTCTAGTTGTTCTGACGTGCAGTGCCTTATAGCGTTGTTTTGAGGGTAGAAGTTGAAGCAATTTATGTCCAGGATGTGAGGGGTCTGTAGATATTTTCACAGCCTTCTTTTTGACTAGTGCAGTATACAAGTCCTCAATGGAAGGCAGGTTGGTAGCAACTGTTTTTTCTGCAGTTCTAATTATCCGTGGAAATCTGTGTCTGTCTTGATTGGTTGCCATGCCAAACCAGACAGTTATGGAGGTGCAGATGACAGACTCAATAATTCCTCCGTAGAACTGTATCAGCAGTTCATTGGGCAGCCTGAGCTTTCTGAGTTGGCGCAGGAAGAAAATTCTTTGTTGTGCTTGTTTGATGATGTATACAACTAATATAACGCCATCTTGCCCGCCAAGCCAGAGACTGTTACCAAAACAATTTGTTTGAAAGTAATTGGACAGCAAAAGATAACTAAGGGATGGGGGAGGGGGATGGAAAAGGGAACCAGATGCTTCGGGTGCGAATCTTGAGATTCAGCTTTGCCTACCTTGTAACCAATATGCTCATTAAGGTCTGTTCTTTGGCCTAAAGAGTCTTTGCTAGCTAGCCAAGTTGGGATGGCTGACAGTAATAGTGGGCAGAACGAAGGAAAAGTATCTAACTTTGGAGAAAGGATGTGTTAGGAGTCAGAGGAAGAAGCTAAAGAGAAAAAATGAACGAGTACCGCTGACCATCCTCAGAAATGTATAGCTCAGTAAAGTCAATAAATGTTGACAATGCACAATGTAGACAATGCAGAGCTATGGATCCAAGCTATTTGAGGGTTGGGGTTGGGGTTAGGGTTTTGTTGTGCCTTGTCCTCCCTCCTCTCCTCAGCCGGGCCCCTCCCTCCTCCTGCCGGGCCTGCTATCAGATTCAGACTCTGATAATGAAGAGGAACGGCCTGGCATGCCTCCAGCCCCCAGCCCTGGCACCATGCCGGACAGAATGTCAGGAATGAACAAACAAACCTCACTCCTACAGCATGTGAGCACGAAGCCAGCCACGTGCTAGAATTGCCGGCAGCAGATCCCGAGGAAGGGAATTCACAGTGGATGGATCCCCGCTTCCAGAGATCTGAGAGGCAACATCAGCAGAAGGAAGGGAGGGGCAGGCCTGGATAAGTGTTGAGTCATGGAGCTACACCCCATGGCCTATATAAAGGATCTGCTTTTTGGCATTCCTTGAATCAAGCAAAGTCTCATCTGGTTTGCTGAAGTCACACCTTGGATTCCTGCCTCCCCTGAGAAATCTGAAAGGAATTTGGCAAAGCTGCAGAGGCTTCGTGGCCACGCTTGATACAGACTTCCCAGACCCGGTCGTCAGAGGGGGAATGGGACATGACAGGTTTGGCCTGCCCTACCCATGCTGGCAGGGAGGGAATGCTGCAGGCCCCATCATCCAGAGTATTCCAGCTGACGGGGCCCCGGAGAAGAGCCTTCTCTGCTATTGCATCTGCCCTCTGGAAGAGTGGTGGAATTCAAATTTTTTTACTACCAGTTTGTGGGTAGGTGGGTGTGGCAGGGGAAGGATACTGCAAAATCCCCATTCCCACCCCACTCCTGCGGCCACCCAGAGATGGGATTTGACGGTTCTCTGAACTACTCAAAATCTCCGCTACCGGTTCACCAGAACCTGTCAGAATCTGTTGAATAGCACCCCTGCTCTGGAACATCCTAAACACACACACACACACACACACACACACACACACATTGGTGTGAGGTTGGCCCCAACTCTCCTGAACTTTTGTAAGGGCCTAAAAGCCTGGTTCTGCAAATTAGTTTGAAGCCCCAAGGGGGAGGTTTCATATGGGAGATGGTTGGTAGATTAATAATAGATCCCACCTCTTTCCATCTCATCCTATCCCGCCATCCCCATCTTTTAATTGGGATACAGTATTTGGGTGTTTGTAATATTTTATTTATGTCTGGTATAGTTTTTATCTTTTTTAAGATTGTAAGCCGCCCAGCGTTACCCTGTGGTAAGATGAGGGGCGAAGAAATTTTAGGAAGAAAGGAAGGGGAAGAGAAGGGAAGGGAAGGGGAGGGGAGGGGAGGGGAGGGAAGGGAAAGGAAAGGAAAGGAAAGGAAAGGAAAGGAAAGGAAAGGAAAGGAAAGGAAAGGAAAGGAAAGAAAGGGGTAGGGAAGGCAAGGCAAGGGAAGGGAAGGGAAGAGGAAGGAAGAAAGGAAGGGGAAGGGGAAGGGGAGGGAAGGAAGGAAGAAGGGAGGGAGGAAGGAAGAAGAGGAAGGAAGAAGGGAAGGGAAGAGAAGGAAGGGAAGGAGGAAGGAAGTAGGGGAGTGGAGGGAAGGGAAGGGACGAAGGAAGGAAATAGGGGAGGGAAGGGAAGGGAAGGGAAGGGAGGAAGGAGAAGAGGGGAGGGGAAGGAAGGAAGGAAGGAAGGAAGGAAGGAAGGAAGGAAGGAAGGAAGGAAGGAAGGAAGGAATTATGTAAAGCACATGCCAAAGATGCGAGTTATGAATGCACAATACTGCAGAAGGAAAAGCCAATGTACCCTATGTAGAAACTGCTCTTGTTAAGTTGGTGATCTCCTCCTTCAAACCCATCCTTCTACTCTGCCAGAGTCCTCTAAAAGATGTTGCTCATTCTCTGCCACCTCTGTTCTCAGAGGACCAGACCCATCATTTTCTGTAGGCAAACCCATAGGATTCCCACCAGGTATGGTCCATTAAAATCCTTCCGCAGCAGAATATCCAGCAGGATCTCCAGACCAGGGGAATATTCCCTTTTTCCACAGCTGCATGGTTAAGCTAGCTTGATTTCACTCCTCATTCCATCTCCCAGTTTTTCTCCTCCCGTTCATGTCTTCCCTCCAGCCTTTTTCTTGGGCTAAATTTCTCTGGGAAAAAACGTCACCAGTCTTTAAGCAACTAGAATGTCCAAGTTCTTTTTAAGCTTCTACCTTCTCCTTTTGTAGTGTAACTGTTACCTCTTTTGGAGGGAAAAGCAGGGATCAGATAAATGGCTGCAAGTATCACTAGGAAAACGTAGGATAGACCCCGGGAGAAAATATCAAATTATTCCCAGACACCCCTTTGACCTCCAATGGACAGAGCTTTGAAATATCAGTCTTTTCAATTATTACATCGAAGTACCCTGTATTTTTCAGAGTATGAGACGCATCTTTTTTCCCCAAAAAATGGGTGAAAATCTGGGTGTGTCTTATACTCCGAACGTAGCCCTGCCCAGCTTCTCAAAGGGAGGTTTCAGAGGCTGAAAAAAGCATCAGAAACGAAGCTTCAAAAAAGAAGCCCCCCAACAGAGCTTCAGAGGTTTTTTTTTCTGAAGCTATTTCAAAGGCTTTCAGAGGCAGAAAAAAAAGTGTTTTCTGAAACGGAGTTTTAAAAGTTTCAGAGACAGGAAAGAAAGCAAAAAAAAAAAAAAAAAAGCAAGGCAAGAAGCTCACAACCAAGGAACCTGTTGCTAAAATTCACCTCTGGGAACAGCTGATTGGCGGTATTCCGGGAGGCCGATCCACCTGCCAATCAGCCTTTTTCTTATTTTCCTCCCCAAAAACTATGGTGCGTCTTATATTCTGGTGTGTCTTATACTCCAAAAAATATGGTACATCTTCAGCTAATCAGATAAGGCATCTTGGCAGTAGAGATTTGTCCAGAGGTTTTGTTCTTTGAGATCCAAAGTCTGCAATGGCAGCTTTATTGAAGATGTTGGGAGAATCCTTTCCCTTACTGGATTCATTTCCCTTCTCAGCTGGTTTGCTTTTCTGAGGGAATAACTCGGAACTCCGAGATCCCTTCCCTTCTCTGTTGTTGACATTCTTTCTCCTTCTTCTTCCTCTTCTCCTTTTCTGCTCCTTCTCCTCTCTTCTCCCTCCCACCTTTCTCATTCGCCTCCTTTTCCTTCTCCTAGAACAGGGGTCTCCAACCTTGGTCCCTTTAAAACTTGTAGATTTCAACTTGAAGTCCACATGTCTTAAAGGGACCAAGGTTGGAGACCCCTGTCCTAGAAGGTCTACTGTTGTTGTTTCTTTCTAGATGAAAGCCATTCCCCCCCCCATGTCCAAGACACATTTAGAATAGAATAACAGAGTTGGAAGGGACCTTGGAGGTCTTCTAGTCCAACCCCTTGCTTAGGCAGGAAACCCTACACCACTTCAGACAAATGGTTATCCAACATCTTCTTAAAAACTTCCTGTGTTGGAGCATTCACAACTTCTGGAGGCAAGTCGTTCCACTGATTAATTGTTCTAACTGTCAGGAAATTTCTCCTTAGTTCTAAGTTGCTTCTCTCCTTGATCAGTTTCCACCCATTGCTTCTTGTTCTACCCTTAGGTGCTTTGGAGAACAGCCCGACTCCCTCTTCTTTGTGGCAGCCCCTGAGATATTGGAACACTGCTATCATGTCACCCCAGTCCTTCTTTTCCTTAAACTAGACATACCGAGTTCCTGCTACCATTCTTCATATGTTTTAGCCTCCAGTCCCCTAATCATCTTTGTTGCTCTTTGCACTCTTTCTAGAGTCTCAAATAATAAATGTTTTTCAAATAATATTTTTTTCCCCCGAAAGAGTCCATCAGTTCTGGCTTCAGGTTTTAAGAACTTTGCAAAATGTGTTTTTTAGAAGGCCCCCATTTAGGCCATTAAATCCCTTGCTATGTGCAAGAATATAAATTAAAATATCTCTAACGAATGCAGCTTTTGCCAGATCATACAGGAAAAGGTAAGCCCATCTCCTTTTCTAGGTTTTAATGTCAGCTCACTTTTGCTATTTAAATATTTGTTCTGACAGAGCCAAAATTCTTCTACCTATAACTCAAAACCATTATTTTGTATCCGGCTTTTCAGGATCTTGATTGCTGTCTCTGTGATATCCCTTCAGTTGTCTCTTCTCAAGGTTAAGCATTCTCAATTTGTTCAATCTCTAGTCACTCTATATAATTTCTGTCTGCTGATAATCCTAGGTTGCATTAACAGAGGGACAGAAGCAGTGGTGAAATTCAATTTTTTTTTACTGCCGGTTCTGTGGGTGTGGCTTGGTGGGCGTGGTGTGACTTGATGGGCATGGCAAGGGAAGGATACTGCAAAATCTCCATTCCCTCCCCAATCTGGGGCCAGCCAAAGGTGGTATTTGCCGGTTCTCTGAACTACTCCAAATTTCCGTTACCGGTTCTGCGAACTGCTCAAAATTTCTGTTACCAGTTCTCCAGAACCTGTCAGAACCTGCTGAACGTCACCCCTGGACAGAAGGTGAAGTATTAATATTGCTTTATGAAGCCTTAGTAAGATCACACTTCGAATACTGCATCCAGTTTTGGTCCCCGCATTGCAAGAAAGATGTAGAGACTTTGGAAAGAGTGCAGAAAAGAGCAACGAAGATGATTAGGGAGCTGGAGGCTAAAACGTATGAAGAACGATTGAAAGAACTGAGTTTGTCTAGTTTAATGAAAAGGAGGTCTAGGGGTGATATAAACAGCAGTTTTCCAGTATCTAAGGGGCTGCCACAAAGAAGGAGGAGTCAAGTTATTCTCCAAAGTACCTGAAGACAGAACAAGAGACAATGGATCAGGGGTGGGTCCTACTTACTTTTACTACCGGTTTGCAATGGGGCTGTGCATGTGCACGAGCAAAGCTTCCTGATGAAGTCCGGGTCAATGGGCAGAGCCTCCCACCGGTTTTACTACCGGTTCTTGCGAAACGGTCCGAACCGGGGCCAACCCACCACTGCAATGGATGGAAACTAATCAAGGGGAGAAGCAACCTTGAACTAAGGAGAAATTTCCTGACAGTGAGAGCAAGCAAACAGTGGAACAGCTTTGCCTTCAGAAGTTGTGGGTGCTTCATCACTGGAGGCTTTTAAGAAGAGACTGGACAGCCACTTGTTTGAAAGGGTAGACTGTTTCTGTCGTGTCCCACTCCTCCGCTGACGGCCGGGTCAGGGAAATCCGAATCAGGCTTGCCTCTGCAGCTCTGCCCAAAGTCCTAGCAAAGTCCTCAGAGCAGGCAGGAGACCAGAAAGTGACTTCAGCAAGATAAGTTCGACTTTGCCTGACTCAGAGACTGCCAGAAAGCAGATCCTTTATATAGGCCATGGGGTGTGGCTCCATGACTCAGCACTCATTAAGGCCTGCCCCTCCCTTCCTTCTGTTGCCTCCGCCTATCCAGTCTTCTGATGCGAGGGTCACTCCAATCAGCAGCTGTTGGAAATAAACTTTCCTCAGGCTCACATGCTGTGGAGGAGGGGGAGGGGTCTAGCTGCTCCGTTTGCCTGGGCATGGAGCCAGGGCTGGGGCCGGGGGATGCTCCCTCCTCTGCAGCCTGCTTGGGCATGGAGCCAGGGCTGGGACCGGGAGATGCCCCCTCCTCTTCAGCCTGTCTGGGCATGGAGCCAGGGCTGGGGCCGGGAGGACATTCTTCAGCGTTCGGAAGCAGATAAGCAGACCCCGGCTGCGGTGAGAGCGGGCAAGACACAACAGTTTCCTACTTGAGCAGGACTTTGGACTAGGTCCAATGTCCCATCCAACTCTGTTATTTAGTTATTCCTTGTAAGCCTTTCTTTACACCCATTGCGGTTTGGCTGAATTATTTTTAAAATGTGACATCCAGAATTAAACATAGTACTTAAGGCAGGATCTGCAATGCGTGGGATGGAGAAGAATGGATCATCAATCCGAAACAAACATCTTTGTTTCCTCTAAGTAAAAAACAGAGTTGCAGATCTTTTGAGGAAGCATCAAGCTCTGGGAAGTCCTGGGGGTGGGAGGGGGGGAGGGTTGGCGGATGAGGGTGGAAGATGGTACATGGATTGATTAAAAATGTACAGGTATGACGGAAGGTATGTAACCGAAAAGCAAAAGAATTTGAAATGAAATCGGGGCTGCTCAAATACCACTTCAGACTGAACTGGTGGGAATAAGGGATTGGAAAGGGGGAGGAGGAGAGAGAGGGAAAGAAGGAAGTAGGATGGAAAGAAGAGAGAAGGATGGAAGAGGAAGGGGAAGAAGAGAGGAGTGGGGAGGGAGGAGAGGAAGTAGAAAAGGGAAGAAGAAGGAGGATGGGTAAGTAGAAGAAGGCAGAGAAGGGTAGAGGAGAAGGGAAGGTGAAGTTAAGGAAGGAAGTGGTAAACGAGCAGGCCCGAATAGGTAACAAATGAAAGTTAAAAGGTGATGGATAAATGACTGTACATTAAATATGATGACAGAAAATGAAAAAAAAAAAACCTTTTGGGAAAATAAAAAATAAATAATTTTTTTTAAAAAAAGGAGGAACCCTACAATAGACGCTGAGCTACTTTTCTCTCTTATAGATTTTATAAGAATCAGGGATACAGCTTTTAAAAAAAACCCAGACAGCAGCCGTCTTCCTCTCAACAAATCATGTGAAAAAGCATCATTACAAGTTAAATAAGAGTTCTGCGCCAGAAGCAAATGATTTGTCCATTAAAATGTTCAGCTTGATTTCCAGTCCTAATTTGTAGAAGCAGAACTGTGCGGAGGGGGAAAAAAAGATCCCTTCTATGCAAACGAATCAACCATTTGTGCCGATATATATATATATATATATATATATATATATATATTCTTTTTGTAAAAATGAATAGGGTATGGCAGGCTAGAAATGAGAAGCAGAGACGAACTTTCTAAAGCAGGCAAGTCTTAACGAAAAAGGTGGATAAAACAGAACGTATTCTGTGGTTTTAGAGTGCCCTCTGCTGGCAAATACAGGATATGTGAAATGCTGCTTTTTTTTTTTTTTTAAAGATCCTTTGGAGACTTTATTTTATGAGTCGATAGTCTTCTGCTGGAGGCAAAAAGAATAATGGGGGAAGAGAAACCCATGCTGTGTTAACTATTACACTAATATTACATTGCTCGGGATATGGTGAAGCTCAGAAATGCTTAGTCCAAAGTAAGTGGGGAAGTAAAGTAGGAGCAGTGGGGTGGTGTCATGTCCTCCGCCTGAATCAGCGGAGGAAGACGAGCCGGAACTGGTGCAGATGGAGATCGAAGGGGCGGCTTTGTTGGCTTGGGAAGAAAAGGGGGAGGAGTAGCCCAGTCATGCCAGAGCCTTTCAGGATTGGGACGGCTTATAGGCAGGAAGGAAGTTGGGGGGGCAGGATGACCAGGAGAGACTAAGCAGTGTTGTTGTGACCCAGGCCCAAGTAAGTAAGTAAGAAACTCAGTCCGTGAAAAAACAAACTTTATTCGAACAGCGTTGTTCAACTCAAATTAAAACAAACGCCTCCCAACGCAAATTCCTCAGTCCTATCGCAAACCTTGGTCCAATTAGGCAAACTGCCAAAGGCAAACGTTTCTTGGCAAACGTTCACAAGTCACAAAAATAAAGGCAAGATGTAGATGAAGCAGAAGATGAAGCAGAAGACGAAGCTACCAGTGTTGTTTTCCGTCAAAGCCCAAAAGCCGTTGCTGATCTGTTTTAAGCCTTATGGGAGGGGCCAATCATCTCTTGGCCCTACTCCTGAGTTGTCCTTTTTGCTTGAGCTGCTGTTGCCTTCTGGCAGCTCTTCTCATGCGTGCATTAGGAACAGGCTCCTCCTGTTCCTCTGCCTCACTATTATCAGGCTCTGGAAGCTCTGTGGTCCGTACCTCACTTCCTGATGACCTTGGCCCCACCTCAGTCTCATTACTGTCTGACTCTGTTGCCAGCTCCGTAGGCTGCTGACGGTCCACAACACAGTGAACATGAGAGATAGAGCTCAGGCGATGAGCAAGGACCACCCGCTCCTGATCCTCAAGCATGGAGAGTGGAGAGAAGGCAAGAACAGCACAGACTTACCCAACTACACAGGAGGAGAGCACCCCGCCCCTCCTCACAAGGCACACCTGGGGACTGAGACTTAAGGAGACGCTGTGGAGAGGGGCATTTGTCGGGAACAAACACTGAATTCATGGAGTGTTGAGTGCCAATGTTTGAACTTTCCTGGATTCCTTGCATTCTTTCTGGATTTCTTGTTTTGCAGCCACGATGCTCATAGCATTGGGCTGGACTATTTGCAGCCAGAGGCTGCTTGAGGTGTATGTATCTGTGTGTGTCATCACTTTGTTCTGGGACTTGCTAAAATTTGGGAGCGTTTGGAGAAATTTGGAACAATAAAGAGGTGGTTTGAACTGCCAGCTGCCTGTGTTATCTCTGTGCCATGCCCCAGGTCATCACAGGTGGTGGGATATTGGAGATCATGCAGCTGTGTCCTTTTCTTCCGTTCAAATGTTTCCAAAAACTGATCAATATTTAACAAGTTTTGGTAGCTATCTTACTGAGATTCATTTAACCTAACCAAATGAGGTTCCAATGGCAGCTGGGGAATTCTGGGAGTTTGAAGTCCATACTTCTGAAAGTTGCCAAGTTTGAAAACCACTGATTTGACCCACCCAACTTTAATTTACAAAAGTAAATCATCCAGTTAGCAGTTTTGGAAGAATAGCGATCCAGGACTATTAATCCTGGGCCCGGGTACTTATGGGACCACCTGCTGTTACCTTATGCCTCCCACCGACCCGTACGCTCACACAGAGTGGGTCTTCTCAAGGTGCCGTCCGCCAAGCAATGTCGGCTGGTGGCCCCCAGGGGAAGGGCCTTCTCTGTTGGAGCACCTACCCTCTGGAACGAACTTCCCTCTGGTTTGCGTCAATTACCTGACCTTCGGACCTTTCGCCGTGAATTGAAAACGCACTTGTTTATCCAAGCGGGACTGTCTTAATTTTTTTAACTTTTGAATTTTAATAATTTTAATTGGGGTATTTTATGAATTTTATGGGTCAAATTTGACGGTTTTAAATTTTCGGCCATTTATAGAATATGTTATTTTAATTTTTGTTTTAATTTGTATATTGTACTGTTTTTTAATCTGGCTGTACACCGCCCTGAGTCCTTCGGGAGAAGGGCGGTATAAAAATCTAAATAATAAATAAATAAATAAATAAAAATCAATTCCAATGTTACACTTCCAGTGTAACTTCATATTGCAGTTGTGATGCAATGCAGAACTTCTGATCGTTTTATCAGTGAAAATAACACGGTATCAGAGTAACAAAACTGGTTTATCCGAAAACACCAACAGTGTATTTTAAGATCTGAAAGGCTTATTATCATTATTATACTATCACTATGGTTATTCCACAGTGGACTGAAAAACTGAAACTACCACCTCCAATATGGAAACATAATCTGGTGCTCAGTGTAGAAGTGTTAGTTTCTCTCCTGCAACTTGATATCGCAAGTACAAAGAGGAGGTAGGATGTCTCTACCTAGAATGTCAAACCTAGAATGTCTCAGCAGCTTAATACTTAATGATATCGCACCTTGGTGTGGATTCGAATCATCAGCTACCACACAGCAATGGTCTTGGTTGAAAAGCAGAGGCCGCTGGAGGAGGAACGCTTTAAAAACTAAAAACATGGTTGTTCTGTCTCCTTCCCCACTTCAGACCCACGAGCTGGCCTTCAGCCAGTGGATTCACAGCTCTTATCAGTCCTGGCAGAGAAATTGCAGCGGCCTGCCAAAGTTCAAACAAATGACTCACGTAGCAAGACTTTCAGCTCTTTTTGAAACAGTTCAGCTAAACTTTTGCTTCCCGTGGAGTGAGAGCAGTCCCAAAGCTCCTTATATATCCTGTGGGGTGGGGCAGGAGCACATGTGCAGGGGTGTGGGGCTTTAGCTGAACTTCCTTTTGATGACGCCACCTCTCTAATCTTCTGAAGCACGGGTTAATCCGAGCTTGATTATTATTATCAGCTGGGTCTGAAGGCGTAGCCTGGGGAAGGGAGGAATCAGGGGATGACGGCCTCATTACATCCTCCAACTGGTCTGGTTCTGGCTCCTGGAGCCGAGCCACAGGCATCGGTGCTCCCGAGGTAAGCCTTACCGGCCCTTCCCCCTCACTTTCTGAGTCACTTTCAGGCATGGGGCCAGGTTCGGGGGCTGGAGTCACAACAATGGTGAAACCAGAAAACCTACTAACAAACTAACAGAAGTGCTAATTGTCTCCAGTTGTTCCACTGAAACACTATAGAACTGTGATGGCAAACATATGGCAAATGTGCCACAGGTGGCACATGGAGCTATATCTGTGGGCATGCAAGCTGTTGCCCTAGGTCAGCTCCAGTGCGCATGTGCGCACTGGCCAGCTTATTTTCAGCTGGACCTGCCCACGCCATCCCTCCCCTCCTAGGAGTCTCCACACAGCCCATTTTGGATGCCAGATAAGTACAGGGCTCGTGTGGAGGCTTTAGGTTAGTATTGGGTTTTGGGAAGGGCGTTTTTGGCCTCCAGAGGGCCTCCAGCGGGGGTGGGGGAGGCCGTTTTCACCCTCCCCAGGCTCCAAGAAAGTTTCTGGAAAACAGGCCTACCAGGCCTATTGGAAGTTGGGAAAGAGGCCACTTCTGTCCTCCGGAGGCTTCTGTCGTGTCCCACTCCTCCGCTGACGGCCGGGTCAGGGAAATCCAAATCAGGCGTGCCTCTGCAGCTCCGCCAAAGTCCTAACAAAGTCCTCAGGGCAGGCAGGAGACCAGAAAGTGACTTCAGCAAGATATGTTTAGACTTTGCCTGACTCAGAGAATGCCAGAAAGCAGATCCTTTATATAGGCCATGGGGTGTGGCTCCATGACTCAGCACTTATCCAGGCCTGCCCCTCCCTTCCTTCTGTTGCCTCCATCTATCAAGTCTTCTGACGCGAGGGTCACTCCAGTCTGCAGCTGTTGGCAATTGACCTCCCTCAGGCTCACATGCTGTGGGGGAGGGGGAGGGGTCTAGTTGCTCCGTTTGCCTGGGCATGGAGCCAGAGCTGGGGGCTGGAGATACTTCCTCCTCTTCAGCCTGTCTGGGCATGGAGCCAGGGCTGGGGCCGGGAGGCATACTAGGACATTCCTCCGTGTTCGGAAGCAGATAAGAAGGCCCCGGCTGTGGTGAGATCGGACGAGACACAACAGCTTCAGGTGGGCCTGCTAGGTCCAAAACGGAGCACAGGGGGGTCATGCACGCATGCATGGGGGAGCACGTGTGTGTGTGTGTGTGATGCACGCATGTGCAGGGGTGTGGGGCTTTGAATTATGGGTGTGGGCATGTGCACACAACCCCTCATGCTCCCCCCACTTTTGGCACGCTATGGCAAAAAGGTTAGCCATCACTGCCAAAGAAGATAGAATCATAGGGCTGGAAAGGACCCTGGAGGTCTTCTAGCCCAACCCCCTGCTCAAGGCCAGAGACCTTATACCATCCCAATCAAATAGTTGTCTAATCTCTTCTTGGAGCGCCCGCAATTCTGGGAGGCAAGCTATTTAATTGTTTAAATTTTAGATTTGGTTTTAAATTGGGTTTTATTATTTATATGTCTATTTTAAATATTTGGCCTATTTAATAAGTTTTTTAGATTAATGTTTTACTTTGTATATTTATGTTGCTTTTATATGGCTGTACACCGCCCTGAGTCCCTAGGGAGATAGGGCGGTATAAAAGTATGAATAAATAAATAAATAAAAATAAATTCCATTAATTGTTCTTATTGTCAAAAAATTTCTCCTTGCTTCTAGGTTGGATCTGTCTTTAACAAGCTTCCAACCCACTATTTCTTACTTTAAATCTCATAGAATCATAGGGCAGAAGGGACCTCGGAGGTCTTTTAGTCCAACCGTTTGCTCAAGCAGGACACCTGATACCATTTCAGGCAAGTAGCTGTCCAGTCTCTTCTTAAAATCCTCCAGTGATGGAGTGCCCACAACTCCAGGAACTACTCCATCAATTAATTGTTCTCCCGGTCAAGCAGTTTCTCCTTACTTCTAGGTTGGATCTCTCTTTAACAAGCTTCCACCCATTACTTTTTGTCCTGTCCCCCTGTTGTGACTCCAGCCCCCGAACCTGGCCCCATGCCCGAAAGTGACTCCGAGAGTGAGGGGGAAGGGCCGGTAAGGCTTACCTTGGGAGCTCCGATGCCTTTGGCCCAGCTCCAGGAGCCAGAACCAGGCCAGTCGGAGGACGTAATGAGGCCGCCATCCCCTGATTCCTCCCCTCCTCAGGATACGCCCTCAGACCCAGCTGTTAATAATCAAGCTTGGATTAACCCGCGCTTCAGAAGATTAGAGAGACTGTGTCATCAAAGGGAAGGATAGGGCAGGAGCCCCACCCCACAGGATATATAAGGAGCTTTGGGACTGCTCGCACTCCACGGGGAGCAAAAACTTAGCCGAACCGTTTCAAAGAGAGCTGAAGTCTTACTCTGTGAGTCATTTGTTGGTACTTTGGCAGGCAGCTGCAATTTCTCTGCCAGGACTGATAAGAGCCGTGAATCCACTGGCTGAAGGCCAGCTCGTTACTCCGAAGTGGGGAAGGAGACAGAACATCCCCAGGTGCTTTGGAGAATAAGTCAGTCCCTTCTTCCCTGTGGCAGCCCCTCTAGTACTGGAAGACAGTTATCATGTGCTTGATCCCCTTCAAATGTTGATAACCCCCAGCTCTAACATCAGAAATACAATGATGCAAGAATCCTGGCACACCATTAGTTTTCTCTGAGGGTTATATATTCATGTGTCTGGCTAGGTTGTGTTTCCCAAAGACTCCTGAAGGTTTGCAAACCACACTTCTGATTGGGTCTCTTTCAGTGGTGAAATCCAAATTTTTTTTTATTACCGGTTCTGTGGGCGTGGCTTGTTGGGCATGGTGTGGCTTGGTGGGTGTGGCAGGAGACGGATACTGCAAAATCTCCATTCCCTCCCCACTCCAGGGGAAAGATATTGCAAAATCCCCATTCCCTCCTCACTCCTGAGGGAAGGATATTACAAAATCTCCTTTCCCACCCCACTCTGGGGCCAGCCAGAGGTGGTATTTGCTGGTTCTCTGAACTGCTCAAAATTTCCACTACAGGTTTTCCAGAACCTGTCGGAACCTGCTGGTTTTCACCCCTGGTCTGTTTTGAGGGTGAACGAGGCTGCCTGTTTACTTCCAAAATCATTTTTTTTTACCAGAAGCTATATCTTTCAATATCAGACTGTAATTATTTTTTGTTAAAAAGTCTGAGTGAAAATTCCTACCCTTTTCTTTCTTCGCCATGCAATGCTTTCAAAATATCCAACATTTGGGGGAATGGGCATTTTATTGCTCCGCTTTTGCCTAATAAACACCGTGGTTGTTTACCCAAAGCCCAGCATCTCACAATTTGAAAACCTCAAAGGCTAGTATTTAAACATGCACTTAAGAATAATCTCAACACCAAGATTAATAAATATCCGAACCCCGGGTATCGGTATTTTGAAAATAGAGGAAAACGGAGCTGTATCGAAGCTAACCAAATCACGAGCACATTTCTTGCAGCAATTACCACGAGATCAGCAGGAAATCAATCACGGATAGCAGTAATAAAAGATGATCTGAGTCTTAAAAAGCTGGAGGTAAATGGAGCATTTAAAAAGAAAAATGCAAACATAATCAAGTTGGACTTGGTGGTGCAAGATTGGGAATATGCCCTTTCATAACTCCTACCGCACGCTCTGTTGATTTACTTCCTTGTTTATGAGCCATCACCAAGTGAACGTTGTGTCAGCAAAAGCTAGGAAGGAAGGAAGGAAGGAAGGAGGGAGGGAGGGAGGGAGGGAGGGAGGGAGGGAGGAAGGAAGGAAGGAAGGAAGGAAGGAAGGAAGGAAGGAAGGAAGGAAGGAGGCAGGAGGGAGAGGAGAAAGAAGAAAGAGAAAGAGAGGGAGAGAGGAAGGGAAGGGAAGGGAAGGAGGAGGAGAGAGAAAGAGAGGAAGGTAGCAGGAGAGAGGGATGGAGGGAGAGAGAGGTGGTGGGAATGAGGGAGGTGGCAGGAGGGAGAGGAGGAGGGAGAGAAAGAGAAGGAGGGAGGAAGGTGGCAGGAGGGAGGAGGGAGGAGGGAAGGAAGAAAGGAAGGAGCCAGGAGGAAGAGGAGAAAGAAGAAAGAGGAAGAGAGGAAGAGAGGAAGAGAAGGGAAGGGAAGGAGTGGGAGAGAGAGAAAGAGAGGAAGGTAGCAGGAGAGAGGGATAGAGGGAGAGAGAGGTGGCGGGAGTGAGGGGGGTGGGAGGAGGGAGAGAGGAGGAGGGAGAGAAAGAGGGGGGGGGGGGGAAGAGGAAGAGAGGGGGAGGGGGCAGGAGGGAGGGAGAGAGAGAGAAAGGGAGGTAGCAGGAGAGAAAGGGGGAGTGAACGAACAGGAGGGAAGGAGGCAGGGAGGAAGGTGGCAGGAGGGACGAGGGAGGAGGAAAGGAAGAAAAAGAAGGAGGGAGGGAAGGGAAGGGAAGGGAAGGAGGGGGGAGAGAGAGGGAAAGAGAGGGATGTAGCAGGAGAGAAGGAGGGAGGGAGGGAGGGAGAAAGGAAGGAAGAGAACAAGCAAAGGTGGCTGGAGTGAGGGAGGGAGGCGGCAGGAGGGAGGGAGGTGGAGGGAGACAGAGAGAAAGAGAGGGAGGTAGCAGGAGAGAGAAAGGAAGGGAGTAAGGTTTTTTCTTTTTTTTTAAGATACCCACAGAAAACAGTGCACTTTTCTCAGACACTACAAAGACACCATCCAGACACACTGTGATGCAACTCCCAAGATTTCTGATGCAGACATCTGGAGGGACACAGATCGGAAAGAACGAAAGAAACTGGGCTAACTGGGGTGAAACTTGAATCATGGCTGGCTGGGGAATCCTGGGCGTCGAGGTCCACAAGTCTTAAAAGTTGCCTGCAGGTGGACACTCTGCAGGTCTTCCAAAGAGCCCGGCGGGGTTGCAGAAACCCGGCCTGTCAAGGACTCACCTAATGTCTTCATCCGTGACAATGAAGGCCTTGCAGAGAGGCTGCGATGTGTTTAACCACACAGCTGGGTTTTTTTCCACGGCGGTCGAGAGTTGTCCTGTGATGGGCGCGGAACTCGTGTGCAATGCGCTGGCCACAGCCGACAAGAGGGTGTCATCGTTGTTCCCGGGGCCCACTCCTAGAGACCAAATAGAATAGAATAGAATAGAATTTTTTATTGGCCAAGTGTGATTGGACACACAAGGAATTTGTTTTGGTGCATATGCTCTCAGTGTACATAAAAGAAAAGATACGTTCATCAAGGTACAACATTTACAAATGCAAAATCGGCTCGTTAATACTTGGCATAGAGTGCTATCGGGGGGGGGGGAGGGTTGGGGGAGGAGGGTGGAAGATGGTATATGGATTGATTAAAAATGTACAGGTATGACGGATGATATGTAACCAAAAAGCAAAAGAATTTGAAATGAAATCGGGGCTGCTCAAATACCACTTCAGACTGAACTGGTGGGAATAAGGGATTGGAAAGAGAGAGGAGGAGAGAGAGGGAAAGAAGGAAGTAGGATGGAACGAAGAGAGAAGGATGGAAGAGGGGGAAATGGAGAGGAAGGGGAAGAAGAGAGGAGTGGGGAGGGAGGAGAGGAAGCAGAAAAGGGAAGGTGTTGTGTCTTGCCCGCCCTCAGAGCAGCCGGGGCCTTCTTACCTGCTCCCCAATACTGAGGAATGTATGCCTTCCGGCCCAAGTCCTGGCTCCATGCCCCCACAAACTGCAGAAGAAGGAGCATCTCCCTGCCCCAGCCCTGACTCCATGCCCAGACAAACTGCAGAAGAAGGAGCATCTCCCTGCCCCAGCCCTGACTCCATGCCCAGGCAAACGGAGCAGCTAGACCCCTCCCCCTCCTCCACAGCAGGTGAGCCTGAGGAGGGTTTATTCCCAACAGCTGATTGGAGTAATCCTCGCATCAGAAGATTGGATAGGTGGAGGCAACAGAAGGAAGGGAGGGGCAGGCCTTAATGAGTGCTGAGTCATGGAGCCACACCCCATGGCCTATATAAAGGAGCTACTTTCTGGCAGTCTCTGAGTCAGGCAAAAGTCGAACTTATCTTGCTGAAGTCACTTACTGGTCTCCTGCCTGCTCTGAGGACTTTGCTAGGACTTTGGGCAGAGCTGCAGAGGCAAGCCTGATTCGGATTTCCCTGACCCAGCTGTCAGCGGAGGAGTGGGACACGACAGGTAGAGGAGAAGGAAAGGTTAAGTTAAGGAAGGAAGTGGTAAACGAGCAGGCCCGAATAGGTAACAAATGAAAGTTAAAAGGTGATGGATAAATGACTGTACATTAAATATGATGACAGAAAATTCAAAAAAAAAACTTTTGGGGAAAATTCAAAAAAAAACAAAAACCGCCAAATAAGATCTCTGTCCCTAAAGCAGGGGTCTGCAAACTTGGCTCTTTTAAGACTGGTGGACTTTGCTGGCTGAGGAACTCTGGGAGTTGAAATCCACCAGCCTAAGGCAAAGGTTAGCATAGCAAATTCTACCTGTCATTGATATATAATGCAGGTTGTAAGTCCTCGGCTTACAAAGCACAGTGAAGCCCAACATTTCTGTCGCTACGTGAGACGTTGGTTCGGCGAGTTTTGCCCCATTTTACGACCGTTCTTGTCACCGTTGTTAAAAAATGAAATCACTGCCGTTGTTAAACGGGTAACATGGTTGATAAGTGAATCTGGCTTCTCTCGCTGACTTTACTTGCCACAAGGTCGCAAAATGAGGATCACCTGAACCCCTGTGGGACACTCACTGCAACCGTCATAAATATGAACCAGTTGCCAAGCATCTGGATTTTGTTCATGTGGCCACGGGGATGCTGCGATGGTCATAAGTGTGAAAAGCGGTCATAAATCACTTTTTTCAGTGACGTTGTAACTGCGAACGGTCACTAAACGAACTGCTGTAAATTGAGGAATCCCTGAAGTCTGTTAGAACAGTGTTTTTTTTTCCAACATGGCAACTTTAAGATGTGTGGACTTCAACTCCCAGCATTCCCCAGCCGGGATGTGCGAATGGATTTCCTGCATTTCAGCCCAAGGATTAAACCACTAAATCCATCTGCAAAAAGGGATCCATTAAAACTTCAACATTACCTTGAAGGCCTTTAGGAAGCTCCATGGATTTTATGATTTGCTCACTGACATCTGATGCACTTAAGCCTTGAAGCCTCTTCTCCCAGAAAAGCTAAAAAAGATTTTAAAAAAAACCAAGAACCATGATTAATGGACACTGTAATTATATGTTACTATACATGCACCCAAAAGGGGACCCGGTGGCTCAGTGGCTAAGACACTGAGCTTGTCGATCGAAAGGTCGGCACTTCAGCGGTTCGAATCCCTAGTGCTGCGTAACGGGGTGAGCTCCCGTTACTTGTCCCAGCTTCTGCCAACCTAGCAGTTTGAAAGCAGGTAAAAAATGCAAGTAGAAAAATAGGGACCACCTTTGGTGGGAAGGTAACAGCCTTTCATGCGCCTTTGGCATTTAGTCATGCCGGCCACATGACCATGAAGACATCTTCGGACAGCACTGGCTCTTCTGCTTTGAAACGGAGATGAGTACCGCCCCCTAGTGTCAAAAACGACTAGCACATGTATGTGAGAGGAATCTTTACCTTTACCTTTATACATATACCCAACCATACAGGTAGCCCTTGCATTACAACCATAATAGGGACCAGAAAACCTCGCAAGTGATGTGATTGATAAGCGAAGCGTCATGTGACCACACCCCTTTGTATGATCCTTTTCGCCACAGTCGTTAAACGAATTGGCTGGGGATGTTAAGTGAGACATCTCCTGACCATGACTTGCAACCTTCCCTGCTGGCTTTCCCATTGACTTTGGGGACAATTACAACTGGGGATACACTTCTTTTTACCTGAAGTGATTCCCAAAATACAGGTAGTCCTCGACTTATAACAGTTCATTTAGCGACCGTTCACAGTTACAATGGCACTTTAGGACCGTTTTTCAGAGTTCTGACCTGTTTAGCATCCCCACAGTATCAAGTGATCAAAATTCAGATGCTTGGCAACTGGTTCATATTTATGACCGCTTCTGTGTCCCAAAGTCATGTGATCATCATTTACAACCTTCTCACAACCAAAGTGAACGGAGAAGTCAGATTCACTTAACAGATGTTACTACAGACTTAATTTTCCTTTCCTTTGTGTAACAGGCGTAACTTGTCAACTGCATTGATTCACTTAACAAGTGCTGCAAGAAAGCTTGCAAAAATGGGGCAAAAAACCATTCTACATGGGGCTCCCCTTGAGGGGCATCCGGAGGCTTCAGTTAGTCCAGAATGTGGCTGCGCGGGTGATAGAGGGAGCCCCTCGTGGCTCCCGTGACATCTATCCTGCGCAGACTGCACTGGCTACCTGTGGCCTTCCGGGTGCGCTTCAAGGTGTTGGTGACAATCTTTAAAGCGCTCCATGGCATAGGGCCGGGCTATTTACAGGACCGCCTACTGCTACCAAACACCTCTCACCGACCCGTGCGCTCTCACAGAGAGGGACTCCTCAGGGTGCCGTCAGCTAGGCAGTGCCGTCTGGCAACACCCAGGGGAAGGGCCTTCTCTGTGGGGGCTTCCACCCTCTGGAACGAACTCCCTCCAGGACTTCGTCAACTTCCAGACCTCCGAACCTTTCATCGCGAGCTTAAAACACACTTATTCATCTGCGCGGGACTGGATTAGATTTTAAAGTTACTGGTTTTAAGGGGTTTTTTACTATTTATACTGTTTTTAATAATTTGGCTATAGAATAAGTTTTTTAATTGTCGTTTTTAATCTGTATTTATATGTATTTTAACTGCCTGTGAACCGCCCTGAGTCCTTAGGGAGATAGGGCGGTATATAAATATGAAAAATAAATAAATAAATAAATAAAACTTAACAAATGGTTCCCTTTACAACAGAAATTTTGGGCTCAATTGTGGTCGTAAGTCGAGAACTGCCTTTAGATTTTTCATCTCATGGCTCTTTTGTAGCCGTTAGAACAGGAGCCACTTTGACCTATTTTATCCATACAGCTGCAGCCCTTGACCACGGTTGAAACCAGGACTTCTGTTGCTAAACGAAGAAGTCGTTAAGTGAGTCACTGCCGGATCGTATGACCTTGTTTAGCCATGGTTGTTAAGAAAATCACTGCGGTTGTTAAGCGAATTCTACAGTCATTAAGCGAATCTGGTTTCCCCCCATTGATTTTGCTTCTCAGAAGCCATCTGGAAAGATTTTTAAAAATGGTAATCAAATGACCCCTGGGACATTGCAACCATCATACATACATGCAAATTCTGATCACATGACCATAGGGATGCTGCAATGGTCATAAGTGTGAGGACTGGTGATAAGTCAGTTTTTTTCAGTATCATTGTAAGTTCAGTCGCTGAGTGGTGCGGTGTTGTGACTTGTCCTCCCTCCTCTCCTCAGCCGGGCCCCTCCTGTCTCCAACTGGGTCTTTTATCAGACTCCGAGTCTGATAATGAAGATGAAATGGCCTGTCATGCCTCCAGGCCCCGGCCCTGGCCCCATGCCCGGAGAGGATGCCAGGAGTGAACGAACAAGCCCGATAAACCTCACTCATACGGCGTGTGTTCCTTTGGCTCAGCCGTCAGAGGAAGCCAGCCAGGTGCTGGAATTACTGACAGCAGATCCAGTTGAAGACAATTCAGAATTGGGAGGACCCTCGCTTCCGGAGATCTGAGAGGCGACGTCAGCAGAAGGAGGGGTGGGGCAGGCCTGGATAAATGCTGAGTCATGGAGCCACACCCCACAGCCTATATAAAGGACCTGATTTTGGCATTCCAACATTGAGTCAAGCAAAGTCTTAGCTAGTTTGCTGATATCGGACTCTATCGCTGAAGTCACAACTTGGACTCCTGCCTGCCCTGATAAACCTTGAAGGAACTTGGCAAGCTGCAAAGGCTTCGTAGCCAAGTCTGTTATGGACTTCCTTGACTTGTTCGTCGGAGTGGGAGTGGGACACGACATGTGGTGGCCTAGAGCTGGAGCTCTCACCTCACAATCAGGAGGCTGTGGGTTCAATCCTAGGTAGAGGCAAATATTTCTCTCTGGGCACAATGAGAATTTTATCAGCTGAATATCACTCCGCATTGGCGACAGGAAGAGCATCCGGCCAGTAAACACTCAGCTCCATTCAGTTGCCCAGACTCTACCCACCCAGTAAGGGATTATGGGGTCATTAAAAGGAGAAGATGATGATGGTGACTGTAAATTCAGTCGCTGAACGAATAGTTGCAGGTTGAGGACTACCCATATATAAAGATACTACAAACTGCTGTCTCATGCACACGCTGAAGGGAGACCTTTACAAATACTACCCAACTATCACAAAAGTTGCTGTTTTTCCCAGAAAAAAAAAAAAACATTCCCAAAAGGAGACAGAGAAAGAAATCCAAAGAATGCTCAGCCCAGCAATTTATTATTTAAACCAGGGGTCTCCAACCTTGGCCACTTTAAGCCTGGAGGACGTCAACTCCCAGAATTCCCCCGCCAGCAAAGCTGAAGTCCTCCAGGCTTAAAGTGGCCAAGGTTGGAGACCCCTGATTTAAACAATCCTTTTTTTTCACAGACCTCATTTTTCTCTCTCTCTATCTGCCATAATTAATCATCCTTCCGTGGTTTACTTTCCGCTGCCTTTTCACACTCAAGCTAGCAGGCACCCTTTTAAAGCCGCCTGCCTGCCGAGCGCAAAGCGAGATGTAAATGCACATTTGCGTTTCACGGGTTGTTTGAAAAACCACAAGCATTGGCAGCCCAGACAGTCCTGGCTAAGAATAAAATCGCAACCGGTGTGGGAGGCAGCAAAAAAAACCCTAAACCCTTCAAAGGTCTTTACCGAAACTGCTATTTGCATGGCCAATTATATTTCTCACTGCCTTGATGGACATTTCCACCCCCTCAAATATCAGCTTCAACGGAGGGATCTTAGAACTGAGGATGGGGAATAAAGGGTTAACCCTTTATTTAATAAAGGGTAACCCAACACACACACACACACTCTCTTAACAGTACAGCCCTTCCTTCCTGTTGTAAATTTGACATTTAGCTGTCACCTCCAGTCAATGCAAATCATTAGCCCTGGGGTGTCCAAACTTGGCAACTTTAAGACTTGTGGACTTTAATTCCCAGAATTCCTCAGCCAGCTTTGTTTTGCTGGCTGAGGAATTCTGGGAGTTGAAGTCCACAAGTCTTAAAGTTGCCAAGTTTGGACACCCCTGCATTATTAGGCTAATAATGCAAAGATGCACTTCATGCCCTACAGAGCGGGACCCTGGAGGTTTGAAACTCTGCAACAGGTTTGTCAAAGCGATGCTTGATAAGCCCGATGGGGATTAACGTCTGGTGAGAGATGACGCTTGGATAAGAAGCTGGATTTAATGGCCTAAAGCGGGGATGTCGAACCTCAGCAACTTTAAGACTTTGGACTTCAACTCCCAGAATTCCCCTGCCAGTGATAGACATCCATGCCCTAAAGCACTGTGTATTTTCTTTGAAGAGTGGAGTGGACTGGACTAGATTAGACTGGACTAGACTAGACTAAACTAGGACTAGGACTAGACTAGACTAGACTAGGACTAGAGTAGGACTGGACTACTCTAGGACTAGGACTAGACTAGACTAGACTAGACTAGACTAGACTAGACTAGACTAGACTAGACTAGACTAGACTAGAATAGAATAGAATAGAATAGAATAGAATAGCTTTATTGGCCAAGTGTGATTGGACACACAAGGAATTTGTCTCCGATGCATAAACTCTCAGTGTAGTTCTTTAATTTGGGTTTAACATATTGTAGGAACATAGGCACAACTCCAGTGGTGGGATTCAAATAATTTAACAACCAGTTCTCTGCACTAATGACCAACTGAGTCGGCATGGCCACGGCAGGTCCGGCCAGGGGGTGTGATAGGCTGCACTTGGCCTCCCGAACCCCACTGGGAGCAATAAAGGGCCGTGGGGGGATGCCCCCCCACGCTCAATTTTGGGTCTAGTAGGCCTCCCTGCACTTACTTGGGAGCCAAAATGGGGTGCGTGGGGACTCCTGGAAGGGGTGGGGAGGGGAGGGGTGGGGCCAGCTGAATCACTGCAGTTGTTAAATTGGTATCACAGTTGGTAAGCGAATCTGGCTTCCCCCTTGAATTGGCTTATCAGAAGGTCATAAAATGGGGATTACATGACCCTGGGACCACTTCCACCATCACAAGCAATGTCGGCTGGCGGCCCCCAGGGGAAGATCCTTCTCTGTGGGGGCTCCTACCCTCTGGAACAAACTTCTCCCCGGCTTGCGCCAATTGCCTGACCTTCGGACCTTTCGCCGCGAGCTGAAAACGTATTTATTTACTCGCGCGGGGCTGGCTTAAATTTTAAATTTTTAAATTCTAAATTTTTAGATGAATTTTAAGGGTTTTTAGATTTTAAATGTTTTTAAATTTCGGCCAATTATATAATAAGTTTTTTAATTTTGTTTTAATTGTACATTGCTATTGTTTTTATTTTGGCTGTAAACTGCCCTGAGTCCTTCGGGAGAAGGGCGGTATAAAAATCTAATAAATAATAATAATAATAATAATAATAATAATAATAATAATAATAATAATAATAATAATAATAATAATAATAATAAAAAAAATGTGAATCCATTGCCAAGCACCCAAAAGGAAATGAAGTGACCACGGGCATGCTGCAAAAGTCGTAAGTATGAAAAACGGCCGTAAGTCACTTTTTTCAGCACCGTTGCAATTTCGAACAATCACTAAGCGAACCGTTGTAAGTCAAGGACTACCCGTACATAAGCCTGGGGGGAAAAAAAACCCGTTTTGGCTGCATTAAGGAATGGATTGCACAGTGCTTGAAACAGCTACACATTTGTTCTAAGTCTGCTTAAAAGCCAGAAAAACAATAGGCAAACTTTAAGGAATAGCCAAAGCTGTATATTCCCGCGAGACCTTCTTCCAAATTGTTTTGAACTACATACAGCCCTAGTAATTATTCAGCCTACATTAATTGCTCATTAGGAAAAGGACAATATGTTTCTAATCCCATTGCATTTAGCTGAAGCAGGAACACAAGCGATACTAGTATTTTCATTTGCCATTTGCATGATTACTGGAAGGACTTTATAAAATGCTCTCATTTGTTAGTTTTAAATCAATTTAGGATACAATTATGTCAAATGTTATGTGATCCCCGAAGGGCACGCCTGGACTGATAATGTGACGGATGAGATTTGTATGTTAATGTAATTGCTTGGCTGCAATGCTCCCTGTGCAAATCATTAATACTTCATTGTCCAATTAACATCAATTTTAAGTCAATCATGATAGAAACCGCTTGGGTCACAAAGCTTCATTCACTATTTACACATTTAGCACAACTTAATTATTTTGTTGCCCGTTTTCCTTTGTCTTAAAGATCAATTGTTTGCTATTTCAAAAAAATAAATAAATAAATAAAATAAAATAAAAATGGTACCAGCTGGAAGAGGAAAAACAAAGGAGTTGTTTGGTTGCACAAGAAGTTAGTTCTGCAGCAAGATCAGTTGCTTAAGTGGCAATGCCTGAAATGACCTTATAACAGGCTGAATTAATTGTTCACGCACGTTGGGATCTGATAAATGATAGTATGGGAGATTCTGGCTGAATGTTGAAGAATATGTCCTTCCAGTAGTCATTCAGAAATAATAAAATAATTGAGGGTGGTAGGAACCTTCCAGCCTTATGAGAAGCTAGGCAAGCATTACAAAAAAAAATTAGTTTCATTTGGATCCTAGCATTGGGAACTAGTAAGGTGGGTTTTCTATTTCTGTGATTTTTGCCTGCCATCAGTCTTCCTTGGTCTTCTTGCCCAACCTAGCTCTTTCCAAATTTACTAAACTTTCATTCTCATCACTAGCCAACATCAATGAATGAATGAATGAACGAATCAATCAATCAATCAAAATCAATCAATCAATTACTCAATCAATCAAATCAATCAATCAATCAAATATTTAAAGTCCTACACATCTGAAGGACAATAAGTTCAGGAAAAAAATATATCGCACACACTTTTCTGTTTGGTCTTTACTGGAGATATGCTGTGAAAAAGGACTCCTACACTTTCAGCAGACAAAGCATGCGGTCTGCAAAGGAGCTATTTAAACCATTGCTCACAGAAATTATGGGAACTGGAAACACTAGTAATGCTGCAAAGGAGGGAAACTCTGGAGCACATGCCCAGAATCAGGACTGAATGGAAAGCCAGTGAAGCAGGGGTGAAATGCTCCCGGTTCGGACTGGATCACCCAATCTGGTAGCGATGGCGGCAGGTGGTTCGGAGAACTGGTAGCAAAAATCCCTGCCCCCCCCCCGCCATCCCAGCTGAACTGTGTGATCATCAGAGGTTTTTGTTTTTTTAACTTTTAAAATCATTTTTTCTTCGGCTTTTAAAAGTCTCTGATGCTTGTGCAGCTCAGCTGGGATCATCGGAGCCTTTTAAAAGCATTTTTTCAGCTGAAGAGGTTGTTAAAAAAGATGCTTTTAAAAGGCTCCTCTGATGTTCCCAGCTGAGTTGCCTGATCATCAGAGGCTTTTTTTTTCTTTTAAAGGCAAAAAAAATGCTTTTAAAAGAAAGAAAAGCCTCTGACGGTCAGGCAACTCAGCTGGGATCGTCAGAGCTTTTTAAAAGCATTTTTTTACAATCTCTTCGGCCAAAGAGGTTGTAGAAAAAATGCTTTTAAAAGTAAAAAAAAAAAAAAAAAGTTGACCACGCTCACCCAGTCACATTACCCCACCACCACCAAGCCACGCCCACAGAACCAGTAGTAACAAATTTTACATTTCACCACTGCAGTGAAGGTGTTTTTCACCCGAGGTGAATTAAAAGGCGGAGCATATAAAGTCCTGGGGGAGAGTTCAGCAAAGCCTAACCTAAATGTAGTATTCCCTACCTATACCTGCTTCTCCATCTTCATTCCCCCCACTCATACAGATAGTCCTCGGCTTACAAACACCATTGGGACCAGAATTTCTGTGGTTAAACAAGGTGGTTTTTAAGTGAATCATCTTTTTGCTACATTTGTTAAGTGAATCACTGCAGTTGTTAAGGGAGTCATACGATATATCAGGCTTCTTCCATTTACTTCGTCTGTTGGAAGCCAGTTGGGAAGATTGCAAATGGCAATCAGAATATGGACTACCAGAGGTGAAAGAGACCTTGGAGGTCTTCTAGTCCAACTCCTTGCTCAAGCAAGGGTCACTGTGGCTCAGACTGGTAAGACAGTTTGTTAGTAACAGCAGCTGCTTGCAGTTACTGCAGGTTCAAGCCCCACCAGGTCCAAGGTTGACTCAGCCTTCCATCCTTTATAAGGTAGGTAAAATGAGGACCCAGATTGTTGGGGGCAATAAGTTGACTTTGTATATAATATACAAATGGATGAAGACTATTGCTTGACATAATGTAAGCCGCCCTGAGTCTTCGGAGAAGGGCGGGATATAAATGCAAATAAATTAAAAAAAAGCAGGAGACCGTATACCAGGGGTGTCCAAACTTGGTCCCTTTAAGACTTTTGGACTTCAACTCCCAGAGTCCCTCAGCCAGCAAAGCTGGCTGAGGAACTCTGGGAGTTGAAGTCCAAAAGTCTTAAAGGGACCAAGTTTGGACACCCCTGCCGTATACCATTCTGGGCAAATGGCTGTCCAATCTCTTCTTAAAAACCTCCAATGTTGGAGTACCCACAACAATGCAAACATTGTAAAAAAAAAAAAAAAAGAAAAAGCCAGTTGCCTGATATTTTTTGATCATGTGACTGTTGGGGTGCTGCCACTGGCTATAAGTCACTTTTTTTTCAACGCTGTTGTGACTTTGAATGGTCATAAACAAATGGTTGTAAGTCAAGGACTACCTGTATGCATGTGGCAAGAGATCTATCCTGCCATCTGGCCGTCTTTAGAAACACTATCCTTTCCAGCTCTCAGATTAGCCTCTCTGCTGATTGGCTTCTAGAGCAGGGGTCTCCAACCTTGGCCGCTTTAAGCCTGGCGGACTTCAACTCCCAGAGTTGAAGGGGATTCTAGGAATTGAAGTCCGCCAGGCTTAAAGCGGCCAAGGTTGGAAACCCCTATTCTAAAGCCATGTTGGCCTAGTGGTTAGTATGCAGTATTGCAGACTAATTCACTGCTCACTGCCAGGAGATCGGTCCTGACCAGCTCATGCTCAACTCAGCCTTTTATCCTTCCGAGGTAGGTAAAAATGGGGACCCAGATTGTTGGAGGCAATACACTGACTCTGTAAATCACTTAGAGAGGGCTGTAAAGCACTATGAAGCAGTGTATAAGTCTAAGTGCTATTGCTATTGCTTCTAGCAATTCTTTTCTTACAGTGTTTGCTCACTCAAGAAACTTGACTAAATCCAGATTTGAAAAGAAATAACCGCTGGGTCAGGCAGTAAAAGCTGCTGTTCTTTCTTCTCATCCACTTAAGCTTAAGGGAAAGTGATGAAGCCATCAGGGCAGGTCAAGCGGGCTCATTATTTCTTTAAATCTGGGACCGCCAGCCTCTCCTTCGGCCTCTTTGTCCTTGAACCTGGATGGACCTCAACGTAAGTTGGTGAATCCCAACATACAAATGCACTTGAACTAGGCCTTTGTCACTGTCCTAGTTGTGTTTTTCTCTCCCTGGAGTGGAAACGGATCAGGAAAGGTCCACACAATGCACATGCGGTATGTGGAGAGAGGGAGGGAGGGAGGGAGGGAGAAAGAGAGAGAGATGATAACTAGATAGCTAGATGATAGATAGATAGATAGATAGATAGATAGATAGATAGATAGATAGATAGATAGATAGATAGACAGACAGATGATAGATAGATAGATAGATAGATAGATAGATAGATAGATAGATAGACAGACAGACAGATGATAGACAGATAGATGATAGACAGACAGATAGATGATAGATAGATAGATAGATAGATAGATAGATAGATAGATAGACAGACAGATGCTAGACAGATAGATAGATGATAGACAGACAGATAGATGATAGATAGATAGATAGATAGATAGATAGATAGATAGATAGATAGATAGATAGATAGATAGATATAGATAGAATAGAATAGAATAGAATAGAATAGAATAGAATAGAATAGAATAGAATTTTATTGGCCAAGTGTGATTGGACACACAAGGAATTTGTCTTGGTGCATATGCTCTCAGTGTACATAAAAGAAAAGATACGTTCATCAAGGTACAACATTTACAACACAATTGATGATCAATATATCAATATAAATCATAAGGATTGCCAGCAACAAGTTATAGTCATACAGTCATAAGTGGAAAGAGATTGGTGATGGGAACTATGAAACGATTAATAGTAGTGCAGATTCAGTAAATAGTCTGACAGTGTTGAGGGAATTATTTGTTTAGCAGAGTGATGGCCTTCGGGAAAAAACTGTTCTTGTGTCTAGTTGTTCTGGTGTGCAGTGCTCTGTAGCGTCGTTTTGAGGGTAGGAGTTGAAACAGTTTATGTCCAGGATGCGAGGGAGAGATAGACAGACAGACAGACAGACAGACAGATGATAGACAGATAGATAGATGATAGACAGACAGATAGATGATAGATAGATAGATAGATAGATAGATAGATAGATAGATAGATAGATAGATAGACAGACAGACAGATGATAGACAGATAGATAGATGATAGACAGACAGACAGATAGATGATAGATAGATAGATAGATAGATAGATAGATAGATAGATAGATAGATAGATAGATAGATAGACAGACAGACAGACAGATAGACAGACAGATAGACAGACAGGTAAGATAGGCAGGCAGGCAGGCATAGACCATTTAACAAGGAGGGGGGAGGAAGAGCAGGGGAGAGAGAGAGAGATGATAGCTAGATAGCTAGATGATAACTATATGAAAGTACACCCTCTGAGTTCTTTGTTTTATGTATCTTATAAATAGTAAATCTATGTAAAGGACATAGTAAAAATCATCCACTCCTTTGCCATTCTAAAAAGTAGGTAAATACAAGCTCAGATGAACAGCAAAACATGACATATCGCACACACCATGTTATTACTTATCTTGCAAAGAGAAAGCCAAAAGGGTGTACTCTCTTTTTCACAAGACTGTAAGTGCAAAAAATAATAATAATCCAATAGCAAAGGTTTATTTTATTTTCGCCACATTTAAAAGGCTAAGTGTAGAAGAAAAAGGTTAGATAGTGACTATATTCACCCCACATATTTAACAGGATTGACTAAAAAGCTCAAAAAGTTGATTTGCAAAAGACGCCAATGTTAATGCTAACCTTACTTTAGGTTCGCATGTTGCACAAATCCAATAAACCTGGTAAATTTATGCAGGAACCCAGCAGTGAGTTAATTCACTTTCTACATTATGGGTTCCTGAGTAAATACAGCTAATGTTCTCCAGCTTACTTCACCCGTTTTTGTTTTTTTTTAAAGCAACTTTTCCCAAACTTGATACCCTCCAGATGTGAGTTCAACTCTTAAAATCCTAATCAACAGCCCTGCTAGGTAAGAAATTCTGGAGATGAAATCTTACGATGGGAAGAGAGACCTCTGGCACATTTCAAAAGGGGCATCATTCCATTATCACCATTTTGAACTTCAAAATTTTTAGCAACGGGTTCTCTGCCTGGTTGCTGGGTGGGCATGGCCATGGTGGGCGTGGCCTAATCGGCTTCCTGCACCATGGGGGGGGGGCGTTTTTGCCCTCTCCAGGCTCTGGAGGCTTTTCTCGAGCCTCCAGGAGGCAAAAACGACCTCCCCAGGCTCCGGAGGCCAGAAACGGGCCTGTTTTTCTTCCCGAACTTCCAGTAGGCCCATTTTTCGCCCTCCCTGAACCTCTGCATGCGCCCTGTACTTACCTGCATTCAAAATGGGCCGCGTGGGGACTCCTGGGAAGGGTGGGGCAGGGTGGACGAGGCCAGCCAGGAGTAGGATTTGGGGGTTCTCCAAACTGCACGGAATCTTAGCTAG
This sequence comes from Ahaetulla prasina, assembly GCF_028640845.1. Lineage (NCBI taxonomy): Eukaryota > Metazoa > Chordata > Lepidosauria > Squamata > Colubridae > Ahaetulla > Ahaetulla prasina. The sequence goes on along the minus strand of NC_080540.1, from coordinate 286,366,085 downwards.
AGGTTCTCCAGAACCCCTGCGAACCCCCAGCAGCCAACTCCTGATTATCACTCCTCGTCTTTGACCTGTTGAGGTGGGCCAACCTCTTCTCTATTTGCAGCATCACACACCCCTCTCCTTGAAAGCTATCCTCACACAAAAAAACCAAAACAAAAGTTTCTTTTCCCCAGCAGCACCCCATTTTCACCATCTCTGCCCTGTTACCTCAATATTGGCTTCAACGACATCAGAATTTTTTTGGCAGGGGGGAGGTCTCCTTTGCTAACCAGCCATTATCAAAAGGATATCCTGTAAAATTAAGACCCGCTTGATAGCGCTGCCCACTGCTTCTCTGAAGAAGAAATGCTATAGAGTTAAAAACGAGCAGACTGGGTTGAGCTGACATTCAGCGGCCTCCTCTCGATTATGGAATTCGTGTTTATGCTGTTCTATTCAAGCTGTATTTAAAAGCAATCATTTTCTTTCAGTGGTTTTAAACACAGGCTTTCCCAAGTGGGCTGGAGTGCTTTCAGATCTCAAGAGGATAAACAGACTAGTTCTAAAGATCTTTTGCCTTCGTCTCCTGCTGGTTATCCTCAGAAAGGAGTGGAGCAGAAAAAGAAAATAAAGAGTTTTCAAATGCCCAGCATGTGCCAATTCAGGGATATCTTTTTATCCTGGTAACGGATGGCTGAGGGATATAATTCTAAATTACCAGGAATCGACTGAAAATCAAATAACCTCCTAGCTAACATTGGCTGGAAAAAGAATGCTTATGTCTCCAAAGTGTCTGAAATAGGAGTATCTGTTGATTTGGAAGACCTTGGTCCTCAACACTTTAAAGGTGGACTTGAAAACTTCTCCAGAAGCTGCCACAAATTGTAATTCTGTGGGTGTAGAAGAGGGGAGGTGCTGAATTCGTTGTTAAGCATTAGGCAAAGATAAAATCTCACTGGAGTCAAACTCAAGGTTTACACCTGCGTGGAAACTCTATGCCACAGTATGGAGGTAGATGGCCTTTTTTTTCCCCCTAAAAGATTTCATAATTTTTTGACTGGGGTATAGATAGTACTCATTTAATGTTGACAATTGGGACTGGTATCTAGGTCATTAAGTGAAGCAACAGCTAAGTGAGATGTCTATGGAGATTCTAGGTCAGCCAGGTCATGGTTGTCCCAAAGGTGCTTTTTTCAAGAGGCAACTGGACTTTCTGGTTTTTCTTTGAAGAAGTTTTGCTTCTCATCCAAGAAGGTTCTTCAGCTCTCTGAAGAAGCTGGAGACGTTTCTTGGATAAGAAGCAAAACGTCGTCAAAGAAAAACCAGAAAGTCCAGTTGCCTCTTGAAAAAACACCTGTTCTGTCCCCTCCTGGCCTCAGCCACGTGAGCTTGCTAAATGAGCCAGTAATTGAGTGCATGGCTGCTATCAGTCCTGGCAGGGAATCTGCAGCTGCCTGCCAAAGTCTCCCTTATCTTGGGGTTGCCGGGCAACCAGGAAGTCAGCAATCCAGGCCGAATGTTCAGCTCAATTCTCCACGAGTCAAAGAGTTCAGCTCACTTCTCCACAAGTCAAAGAGTTCAGCTCAATTTTTGCTTGTCACGGAGCAGAAGAGCAGCCAGGGCTGCTTTTATACTCTGTGGGCCTGCCCCACCCCTTCCTTTGTTGTAGCCACCTCTCGTATCTCCGAAACCTGGGATCTAGCCAGGCCTGGTTGCCATCAGCCGGGGAAGAGTCAGTGGATGGAGGCCTCATTATCTCCTCCACCTGGCCTGCCTCTGGTTCCTGGAGCTGAGCCAGAGGAGCCGACGCTCCAGAGGTAAGTCCTGATGGCCCATCCCCCTCACTTTCTGAGTCACTTTCTGGCAGGAGGCCCAGTTCGTGGGGGGGCACAGACACAACAGCACCTTTGGGACAGCTAAGTGAAATGACAACTGTGCTCATGATCTTATTTAGCGTTGTTTTGCTTTATAGACCTTTGAAAGTCATAAAGGTGAACATTGGTCATAATGTTACTTTTTCATCACTGTCACAACTGTGGATGGTTGGTAAAAAGGAACTCACTAACTGAGATCTATTCATATTTCTTACTGATTCAGATAGTAACCAGGTCCAATTCTGTGTAACTTTTCAAGTTCAGGTAAGCTTAATTAATTCAATTTCACTTAATAATTTATATCCAAATTAGCAAATAAGCTTATTATTTGTTTAAATTAGAGGTCTATGCTGGCTGGAGAATTCTGGGAGTTGAAGTCCATAAGTGGCCAAGTTTGGGGACCCCTGGTTTAAATATACTGCAGGTTAGTGCAGACAAAAGCCAGCTGTAGTTTCTGGCTTATTGTCCCTGACTAATAGCATGGTTAGAAAGACTGCTGTTATTTTTTTAAAGCATCTCTCTTCATAAATCTCATTTCCTTTCATCCCAATAAAGAGTTTACTAAATTGCATCCTAAATGGCTTGCAAACGCCAAAAAAAAAAAAAATCCAAGCAGCTCCTTCCTGCTTATGATAGCCATAAACCAATTTTTATCAAAACCTCTGTAACCATAAATGAATGTTCAGGGTTCTGTTAACCCTGTGCTGTTGGGTGCTAAAACTGGAACATATGTTAATCCAAGTGATATGTTCATTTGGGAGAATAAATTAAATTTGATGGTGGCTTTCAAGAAATGGTCTGAGATTACTTAATTAAAACGGAATTAAAAGTTAGTTGGAGCAGAGTCTTTGGGTGACCAGATGCAAAGAAAATGAAGAGGCCCCTGCAGTTTTTGAAGCCCTGGGCACATCTATCAGGAAATCAGAAACTCTTGTCCTCATTCCCACCTGCCAATCCCAGATGGGAACCCATGAAGAGGAACCAGACGGCATCTGAGTGTGTGCGGGATGTCAATTAACTGAAATCATTTGGGTAAAAATCTGGAGGGAAAACCAGTTGCCTTACCCTTTTGTCCAATTGTACAACCCAATAAATATTTCTAAGTTTGCATTACCGTATGCAAAAGTTATGCACGCGGAGATTGGCGACATATGGCCCACGTCTTTTAAGTACTCAGTAAAGCCTTTTGGAAGACACTGTCACGCTGAGCCAAGCTGCCTAGCTTTAATAAAGTTGTAATTTGTATAATATTGAATATCCAGCCCTCAAGGCTTAGCTCAGGCTTAGCTCTACTGTGGAAGAACATTGGGAGAAGAATGGATACTTGAACCAGGCCCTTTCACTCTTCAGAATTTTCTTATAATCCAAGAGAGAGCTGTTTAACCTGAATGATGCTTCTTTTGTAGCATTTTTGTCCAATTCGTGGCTCCCAGTTCAATGTTCTCTTCATAAACTGGTCTGAAAAGCTGGGGCACTTTCCCCAAATGCATCGGCAGCTATAGCTATAGTAATAATGCCTTTATAATTCTAGAACACATAAAAGATCTATCCTGAATCCTGTGCGAAGCAATACTTGGACATGAAGAAGAAAGGTGGATATTTACTACCGCAGAATGAATTCCAGCAAGTCTGTATCATTTTTTTATTTCACTTGGCTGCTAAACCAATTTTAAACTCCTTACCGAGTTGGTCAAGGGTGGAATAAAATAATATAGAAGTTTATGCCAAGTGACATTCTTTTGTGGGTTGAATATGCCTTCAACACATCCTGATGAACCTATTATGATATACCTTGCATTTAAGGGCATTAATAAGCCATACCAACATTATCTAGTTGGCTGCACTGACTGTAAGAGCGATTTTCCAGATTATCATATGAAATTCTTTCAAATGGAAAACAACAGGTACTGTGACATCCAACATTTGGGAGGGGGAGGGGTTCAAGGTTAAGAAGCACAGCTTGAATGCTTCTGGTTGGTTTTCAACTCAATCCCAGGTCTGGTTGGCCTCATAACCACACTAACTTGAATCTCAGGGAGCTCTGTCAACCAACTGGATCCCTCTTGCAGATCAAAGCTGGCTGAAGAATTCTGGGAGTTGAAGTCCACAAGTCTTAAAGTTGCCGAGCTTGGAGACCCCTGCTATAAGGATACACGCGCTACTTTATTGTAGTAAGGCGAATCACTGAAGAGCCAAGCTTCGTTCCTTATTACAACCACAGTTCACTCTTGACAAGAATATATAAAAGATGAGCTGAATCCTAAGGAGAACTAATTTTCAATCTGGAAACCTTCAGCAAGTCTACATCTTTCACTGTTTCCAGATAGCATAAAATACACCCTCTTGGGAAAGAATATTTGAGTTTCTGATGGGGGACAATTTTAAGAACTCCTGCATGAAAATGAAGTAAAACTATTTTAGAATGGCCTAGTCATCCAAAGAACTCAACCCAACATTTCTGATACTACAGAAATAATCATCTCAGAAAAGTAATTGGTTGTTTCACCCCATCTTAATACATTTAAAAATATGGAATATTATTATCCTGAAAAAAGTTACAGATAGTCTTTGACTTACAATGCTTCATTTAGTGACTGTTTGAAGTTACAATGGTGCTGAAAAAAGTGACTTATGACCATTTTTCATACTTATGACTGTTGCAGGGTCACATGATTTACATTCGGATGCTTGATAATGGATTCGCATTTATGATCGTTGCAGTGTCCAGGGATCATGTGATCACCGTTTGTGACCTTCTGACAAGCAAAGTCAATGGGGAAGCCGGGTTCACTTAACAACCGGGTTACTAATTTAAGAACTGCAGTGATTCACTTAAGAAATGTGGCAAAATTTGATTATTTATCTAATAACAGCGGCTAGAACAGTATTTGCACAAAACTGGAAAGCAGAAAAAATCCCGTTTAGAAGGAGAAATAATAAAGAAAATTTTAGAATGTGCAGAAATGAATAGTTTAACATTAAGAATAAAAGATAAAGAGGAATCGATGTATTTCAAGACATGGGGACTTTTTTATGATTGGTTAGAAAAGGAATATGAATAAAAAAATTAGAGATAAATTGGATAGGACAAAGGCAATTGAGAGAAAAGATTAAAAAGGAACAGATGACACCTGGGTAAATGGAAAAGGGGGAAGGAGGGGAAAAATGGAAAAAGTGTTATTATATAAATGCACATGAATGATGATATAGGTGTAATTACTAAACAAAAAAATTGAAATGAAGATGTATGTAAATAGAAAATTGGGGCTGCTCGAATATCATTTTGAAAAGACATTGAATTGAAAATGAAAACAATGGAGTAGAAATAGAGAGAGAAGTAGAGAGACGGATAGGAGAGGAGAAGAGAGGAAAGGAGAGAGAGGTATAGAAGAGAGGGAAAAGGAGAGGAAGAAAGGGAGGGGAAATTAGAGTAGGAGAGAGGGTTAGAAAGGGAGGAAGACGGGAGGAGTGGGGGAAGGAGAGAAGGGGAAGGAGAGGAGGAAAGAAGAAAGTAGAAAGGAATAGAAGAAGGAAAGGAAGAAGCAGAGGAAAGGTTGTTGTAAAATAAGAGAGAGGGAATGGTAGAAGAGCAACCCCAAATACATCCTAATTTTTTAGGATGAAGAATGAATTAATATAAAAGTCAACAGATAATATGTATGATTAATGATGGATAAGAGATTGTACATTTAAGTATGTTTATGAGAAATAAAAATAAACTTTTCTTAAAAAAAGAAATGTGGCAAGAAAAGTCATTAAATGGGGCAAAACTCACTTAACAAATTTCTCACTTAGCAACAGAAATGTTGGGCTCAGTTGTGGTCATAAGTCGAGGACTACCTGTATTTGATCTGATCTTAGAGATACATTTGATTTAGACACAATGCAAGGAGAGAATTCAAGAAAGTGCAGTTTCCAATTGATACAGGACCACCTTGGATAAAACAGACTCAAGTACATACATTTTCAATATTATTCTTCTAGAACAGGGGTGTCAAACTCAAGGCCTGGGGGCCGCATCCAACCCATGGGGTGCTTACAGTAGTGGCCAAAATTGTGGAAATCTTTGAAAAATGTATTGTCTAAAACTAGCTAATAACACCACTTTTTTATTGGAGTAGTACCATAAAATTATATATCAATGGAAAGACAATTTACCGTATATACTCGAGTATAAGCCGATCCGAATATAAGCCGAGGCACCTAATTTTACCACAAAAACTGGGAAAAACTATTGACTCGAGTATAAGCCGAGGGTGGGAAATGAGGCAGCTACTGGTCAATGTAAAAAATAAAGATAGAGCCAAGTAAAATAACATGAATATTTATTTGAACGAAAAACAATAAAAGTGCAAAAGGGGGAAGGAGGATTCCCAGCTTTAGAAAATTTAGAACTACGCCGCCTTTGGTATGACCTGAGCATAGCTCATAAAATTATCTGCTACAATGTACTTCCTATCAATGACTACTTCAGCTTCAACCACAACAATACACGAGAACACAATAGATTCAAACTTAAAAGTGAACCTCTCCAATCTAGATTGCAGAAAATGTGACTTCAGTAACAGAGTTGTTAATGCCTGGAATGTGCTACCTGACTCTGTGGTCTCTTCCCAAAATCCCCAAAGCCTTAACCAAAGACTATCTAGTATTGACCTCACCCCATTCCTAAGAGGTCTGTAAGGGGCGTGCATAAGAGCACCAGCGTGCCTACCGTCCCTGTCCTAATGTTCCCTTTAGTTGTATTCCTTTTATGTATTCAATTCATGCTTATATTTATATAATTATTTAATATGTATTTGACAAAATAAAATGAATGAATGAATGAATGAATAGAATAGAATAGAATAGAATTTTTATTGGCTAAGTGTGATTGGACACACAAGGAATGAATGAATGAATGAATGAGTGAGTGAGTTACTTCAACAACATTGTCTCACAGAAATTGACAATACAACTGCAAGCATGAAAATGAGTCCTCCTTTAGCTTCCAAGGGACCAGGGTGCCTCTGAAGGTCAGTGCTCTAAGCACTAAGAACCCAGCACAAATCTAAGCCTGTATGCACACCAATAGTGAAAATACCCTGCACAGTGTCTCTTGGCAGAGAAGGTTAATTTTCATAGACGTTGGGGTGGCTCTTTTTTTTTTTTTTTGGCAGGGCAATAAGGGTCTCTAATATCATTAAACCCAAGTGTGAGGAAAAAGACAGCAGCTAAAATGTTAAGGCCAGTTGTGTGACCTTCTCCAATACAGTTGGCCTGGCTGTTTGCCAAAACTTAAAACACCCTCCCATGCCCGTCCCCCTGCTAAAGCTTCTTTCTTAAAACAATTGTGGTCTTTGCCTTTCATTGTGCCAATCGACTTTAGAAGTCTGTGTGTGTGTGTGTGTGTGTGTGTGTGTGAGAGAGAGAGAGAGAGAGAGAGAGAGAGAGAGAGGGAGGGAGGGAGTGCAAAAGGGGGAAGGAGGATTCCCAGCTCTAAACAAAGGAAATCCCGGAATGCCAGCGAAGGCGGTGCTCATGTTCCTCCCCCCTTGCTCAAAAGCCCCAACTTGATATTGGAATTGGATGCCATTATATACCTGCTGAGGGGATAATTTGAATAACTTGAAAGATATAAAAGCTCTAAACATATTTGTTTAAAAATCTAAAATCTATACTTAAAATAAATGAATATAAAGTAATAAAGTTCTTTAAAGTTGTAATTCACTTTGCTGCTGAAAAGAAAAGAAGCTTAACACCTTAAATGGTATTTATTAACTGAAATATCATCAAATCAAATATATAATGAGGTATATTATAATGACCTTTGTTTTCAGAAAGAAGCATGATGGAAGTTTTTCAATAAAGGGGAAATATAGAAAAACTTAGTGTCATGCTCATATATCATCTTTACAGATGTTGTTAACACTATACTATGGCAGCATATGATGGTACAATGTTTCAATCAATTTCAGGATGAAAACTCATCAATGAGGAGGAGGAGTATAATTTATTAACCTTGTATGATATCAGTTTCTCAAGGACTCTAGAAGGACCCGAGGAAGAAATCTCTGCCCCCTCCCCACTTTCCCTTTCCAACCCAGCCTTCCAAGGGGGACTTTGAGGGGGGAATCTCTGCCCCCTCCCCACTTTCCCTTTCCAAGGCAGCCTTCCAAGAGGACCTCTCGAAAAGAGCGAAAGCTTTCTCCTGGCCGCTTTACCACCACCACACCTCCACGCCGGCCATGGCACGAGCTCAGATTGCCGGCTGGGGATGATGGGCGCTGCAGTGCGATCTCGGGAGAGACTAGGAGGGAAGAAAGAATGACTGTTTCCCCACACCCTAGGATTGGGGAAAACATTGACCCCCCCCTTAGTTGCGAGAGGAGGGTTGCGCTCAAAGCGGTCGCCCATCCATCAATCCATCCTTCCTTCCTTACTTCCATCCATCCATCCATCCTTTTTTTCCCCAGCGAGCGGTGCGTGTGTGACATGCAAGCAAGACGCCTCACGGGCGTGTGTGTGTGTGTTTGTGGTGGGGGTCTCGTCCCAGCCACCCACCCACTCGCTCCCTTTCCCTCTTCGGAGCGTGGGCTGTTCCCGTTCGCCCTGGCCTCCGTCCTCCGATCTCCTGCGCTGGGAGCGAGCGAGCGAGCCAGCGAACGGCTTCGGGCACCGCGGACTTTGGCAAGGAGGAAGGTGGGAGGGAAGCGGAGCTGCCGGCTGTGGGGGGGTTGAGGGGCGTGCAAGAGGAGCGAGCGTGGAAAGGCCTTTTTGTGTGTGTGCGTGTGTGTGCGCGCCTGTGTGCCCTAGGGAGGGAAGCGGAGCTGCCGGCTGTGTGGGGGTTGAGGCGTGCAAGAGGAGCGAGCGTGGAAAGGCCTTTTTGTGTGTGTGCGTGTGCGCGCCTGTGTGCCCTAGGGAGGGAAGGGGAGCGGCCGGCTGGGGGGGGGTTGGGGGGCGTGCAAGAGGGGTGAGCGTGGAAAGGCCTTTTTGTGTGTGTGTGCGCGCCTGTGTGCCCTAGGGAGGGAAGCGGAGCTGCCGGCTGTGTGAGGGGGTTGAGGGGCGTGGGTCCGCGCGGGCGGGCGGGGAGCCGCCAGCCTTCTCGGCTGAGGGAGGAGGGTTTCAACGGTGAAAGCGCCGGCCGAGAAGGCTGGCGGCTCCCGCCCGCCCGCTGACCTGTTAAGCCGGTCCCAATCCAGCCGAACGGTGAAAGCGGAGCAGCGCCGGCATGTCGCTTTCACCGCTCGCTGACTGGGACCGTGGGAGGGAAGCGAGCTGCCGGCTGTGGCGCCCGCCGAGCCGAGCCGCCGCCGCCGCCGCCTGGAAGAGGGAGGAGGTGACCTTCACGCTGGAGAGGGTGGGGATGGTGGGGTTGAGGGGCGGCAAGAGGAGCGAGCGTGAGGAAGAGGAGGAGGCGCGCCTCTTGCACGCCTCAACCCCCACACAGCCGGCAGCTCCGCTTCCTCCCTAGGGCACACAGGCGCGCACACACACGCACACACAAAAGGCCTTTCCACGCCGCTCCTCTTGCACGCCTCAACCCCCACACAGCCGGCAGCTCCGCCTCCCTAGGGCACACAGGCGCGCACACACGCACACACACACAAAAGGCCTTTCCACGCCGCTCCTCTTGCACGCCTCAACCCCCACAGCCGGCAGCTCCGCTTCCTCCCACCTTCCTCCTTGCCAAAGTCCGCGTGCCCGGTTGCTCGCTGGCTCGCCGCCGCTCCCAGCGCAGGAGATCGGAGGACGGAGGCCAGGGCGAACGGGAACACTGCACCACCAGGGCTTCCCGCGCCAATGCACAGCCCGCCAAGTTTGCGCCCGCCCGCTGACCTGTTAAGCCGGTCCCAATCCAGCCGAACGGTGAAAGCGGAGCAGCGCCGGCATGTCGCTTTCACCGCTCGGCTGGACTGGGACCGTGAGGGAAGCGGAGCTGCCGGCTGTGGCGCCCGCCGAGCCGAGCCGCCGCCGCCGCCTGGAAGAGGGAGGAGGTGACCTTCACGCGCGGAGAGGGTGGGGGATGGTGGGGTTGAGGGGCGTGCAAGGGGAGCGAGCGTGGGGGAAGAGGGGGGGGGGCGCTCCCCTTGCACGCCCCTCAACCCCCCCACACAGGCGGCAGCTCCGCTTCCTCCCTAGGGCACACAGGCGCGCACACACGCACACACAAAAGGCCTTTCCACGCCGCCTCTTGCACGCCTCAACCCCCACACAGCCGGCAGCTCCGCTTCCTCCCTAGGGCACACAGGCGCGCACACACGCACACACACAAAAGGCCTTTCCACGCCGCCTCTTGCACGCCTCAACCCCCACACAGCCGGCAGCTCCGCTTCCTCCCTAGGGCACACAGGCGCGCACACACGCACACACACAAAAGGCCTTTCCACGCCGCTCCTCTTGCACGCCTCAACCCCCACAGCCGGCAGCTCCGCTTCCTCCCACCTTCCTCCTTGCCAAAGTCCGCGGTGCCCGGTTGCTCGCTGGCTCGCCGCCGCCCCAGCGCAGGAGACCGGAGGACGGAGGCCAGGGCGAACGGGAACACTGCACCACCAGGGCTTCCCCGCGCCAATGCACAGCCCGCCAAGTTTGCGCCGTCCGCCCACCAGACACGGGAATGGGGGCCGGCCTGGGGGCGACAAATCTCGCGAGACCTCGGCGGGCCCGCTCCCGTCCTCCCATGGAGTCCGCTCGTACCCCTCCTGTGCGGGGTTCCCGAAGACGTAGACTCGAGTATAAGCCGAGGGGACGTTTTTCAGCACAAAAAACGTGCTGAAAAACTCGGCTTATACTCGAGTATATACGGTAATCAAGAATGTAATGCAATAACTTTTATGAAAGATTTGCTATTAGAATAGCAGTTACAGTATAAAGAAGAAAAGTGAAACACATAGAAAAAATGAGATATACAAAATTATCATGCCAGTTAATAATTAGTTGGGTAACCTTTAGCATGAATTACGGCCTTACAACGTCTTCCCATGGAGTGAACCAAGTCTTTTAGTTCTGCAGCTGTTATAATGTGAAACCAAGATTGAATGATTGCTTCTATTAATTGGGTTTTATTGCTGGGTCTCTTCTGACTAACGAGTTTCTTTAGTCAGTTCCATAGACTTTCAATCGGGTTAAGGTCTGGGTTATTCCCAGGTCATTCCAGCAGTGGAATAGGATTATCTTGAAACTCCAAAAAAAAAAAAAAAAGTGGTGTTATTAGCCATCAAATCTCAAAAATTCACTTTTCCCAAAAGGTTTCCACAATTTTGGTCACTACTGTAGATATGGCCCGCGGGACTGCCCTGGAAATAGCAAAGGACCAGCCCGCGGTATCTCTACCAGTGAAAATGGAGCTTGGGAGAGCCCTCCCGATCTCTGTTTTCATTGGCAGTGGGTGGCAGGAAGCCATTGCAGCCAAAAACGGAACTCAGGAGCCCATTTTCATTGGCAAAGCGCTCAGGCCACCACAGGGCACGCTCAACACAAGTGACATCAAGCTGGCCACGCCCCCCAATGTCAAACACAACCCTGATGCGGCCCTCAATGAACTCGAGTTTGACACTCCTGTTCTAGAACGTATTAAGAAAAGGAAGTCTATCACCACCCAACACACTCCATTACCTGTCTCGGCTGTTCAATCACTCGTTGGGGGTCAGATTTCACTTTGTTGTTAGGATGGTTCGTGACTTTGGTAACAGGCTGTTTAAAAATAGAAGCTGTTTGTCTGATTGGCAACGTTGTGTTTAAATCTGGTTTACCCTGTATTGGACAGGAAGGAGAGAAAAAATAATCATATATTACCTTAGGTTGATATACCAACCTGGTCGGTATGAAAAGTCAGTACTTGATCAAAATGATAAGATCCCAATATTTTTTCGAGCAGAACATGAAATGTCTCGTTAATTAGTTCAACAAAAGTTTGGATGTTATGGACTGGTTTATATTTGTATAATACATAATTCCTCAAAGCCTGGGATCTCTGCTTATAATGCCAAGAAAGTTTAAAAAAAAAACATTCTTGATCCTCAAGCCAAATTATTTCAAAATGGCAAAAAAAGAGAGGTTATTTTAATATTTGTCAGACTTCTAGAAATCTCCACAGCGTGAAAACTTTCTCTGCAACAAAAAATTGCATCATTCTGATGCAGAGATACTGTTGATCCAAAGCTTCTTTGAATGTTTTCGAGACAGAAAATAATCCACCCTTCCTGTTTTGAGAGGTTATTTTCAAGGATTGTCTAAAAAGTGGAGAAATGTGTTTATAAAACCAGTGTGAAATGAGGTCAATCAAAGATGGAGAAGACAAAAGAACGATGTGGTTTGTCACACGGCTGAATTCATTGACCTCGGATCAAGTGACATCTCTAAGTTAAATTAGAAAAACTGGACCAGAGCAACATCTGAAGAGAAACACTAGAGCAGTGGTTCTCAACCTTTATAGTGTTGCGACCCCTTTAATACAATTCCCCACGATGTGGCGACCCCAACCATAAAATTATTTTCGTTTTGAATTTATCGCGCCTGAAGCCATATTGGCTAGAGATCTGAACTGCTTGCGATTGCCTTGAGGACGGAGACATTAAAGCGGAGACTCCTCCCCTATTAAGTTTATCGCGCCTGAAGCCAGATTAGGCTAGCGATTGGGAGTGATTGCAGCTGGCTTCAGAGGGAGACATCAGAGCAAAGATTTCTCTCTTTTTTAATTCATTGCGCCTGAAGCCGAATTCGGCTAGCGATTTGAAGAGCCTGCAGCTGGCTTGTGGAGACAACCATCGGAGCGCGATTCTTTGACTCGCAAGTATACTTCCCATATTTCCGATGGTCTTAGGCGACCCCTGGCAAATCTTCATTCGACCCCCAATGGAGTCGCGACTCACAGGTTGAGAACCGCTGCACTAGAGAGTGCCATCAAGAGAAGAGAATATTGGTAGCTCAGGGTTGAATTGTGGGTTCTTGCTGCTCAACAGAGCCTTTAAAAGCATTTTTTTACAACCTCTTCAGCCAAAGAAGTTATAGAAATAATGCTTTTAAAAATAAAAATAAAAGTTGGCCACGCCCACCCAGTCACATTACACCCCCCACCAAGCCACGCCCACAGAACTGGTAGTAACAAATTTTACATTTCACCACGAATTTGACACCTCTGTCCTACACAGTATAGTAGCATTAAACTATTATTATTTTTTTGTTTACATTTATACCCCGCCCTTCTCCAAAGACTCAGGGCGGCCCCAACAATCTGGGTCCTCATTTTACCTACCTTATAAAGGGTGGAAGGCTGAGTCAACCTTGGGCCGGGCTCGAACCTGCAGTAATTGCAGGCTCTGTGTTTTTTAATAACAGGCTTCTCTATTGCCTGAGCTATCCCGGCAATAGTAAACTACTATTGTAGTTTACCCAGTTTGAAGGTGTTCCATAAACCGCTGTGGATTTTGCATCTGTTCATTTTGCAACTGCTTAAAATTTCCGCTACCGGTTCTGCAGAACCTGTCAAAACCTGCTGGATTTCATCCCTGGTTCAAAGACCTGTCCCCTTTGTCTGTCATAATGCACATAAAATGGGATGAGGCTTCATTTATGCAGCCACCATCAGGAGTGAAATTCAGCCGGTTCTATCCAGCTCGGCGAACCTACAGCAGCAGCTGCGGGAGGCTCCGCCCACCCGGACAGACATCATGATGTTGCTTTTTTGTGATAATTTTAAGCCTCTGCACATGCGCAGAAGGCTTTGCGCATGTGCGGATGCCACCGCGCACGAGCAAAGCAAGCGGGCGGACATTTGCGAACCTGTAGGGAAGGTAAGTGAATTTCACCCCTGGCCACCATGTAAACTTCTTTGATCTTCCCTCTGACCCCCCACAGTACATCTTTCTCCTAAAGAAAATTTTTGCTTTGTTTTCTTCTAGAGAAAGTTTTGCTCTGTTAGCATCAAACTCCAATCTCCACATCATTCTCCTACTCTGTAAACCTAATAAATCTATGGCAGAAATGGTCAGTTTTACACAAAAGGTTTTTCCAAGAGTCTCAAACCATACAGGAGAATCAAACTCCCTCACAAAAAATGGACATGTGTAATAGGAAAACAAAGCCAAGACTTTCACTTGTATTTTCAGAATAACAGAATTGGAAAGGACCTCAGAGGTCTTCTAGTCCAACCCCCTGCTCAGGCAGGAAAGCCTACACCATTTCAGAAAAATGTGTTGTCCAATCTCTTCTTAAAATGCTCCAGTGATGAAGGACCCACAACTTCTGGAGGCAAGTCATTCCACTGATTAATCGTTCTGTCAGGAAATTCTGATTTAGTTCTAAATTGGATTTCTCCTTGGTTAGTTTCCACCCATTGCTTCTTGTTCTGCCTTCAGGTGCTTTGGAGAATAGCTTGACCCCCTCTTCTTTGGGGCAGCCCCTGCGATATTGGAAGACTGCTATCATGTCACCCTTAGTCCTTCTTTTTTTTCTTCTATTCAATCATGTCCAAATTCGCAGAAACTGCCTGGACAAATCCCTGCAGCTTTCTTAGCAAGTTTTTCAGAAATGGTTTGCCATTGGCCTCTTTCTTAGGGGTGAAAGAAAATGACTTAACTCTCACGGTCTCCCAGTTTCTAGCTAGATGCTTAATGAATATGTACCAGTTTTCAAATTATTTCCCATTTGGCATTCTCCTTGTTAAACCTCCTTATTTTATCACCCTTTAATACTGCTTTAAAATCCGCACCCGCTCCTATCCTTGATCAAGGTAAATGCAAAGTTATCAAGGGAATTATTAAAAACGGTAAACAGATGTTGCCTTTCCCTTTTGATTTCAAAGGTTTTGCAACGAACGTATAGCCTGCTTGCAAGCAAACCTTGTTTTGATTGAGTGAATCGTTCCGTAATTTCTGTTTGTTCTTCTGCAATTTACTTGGCATCATCTTCCCTGTCCTGAAGTCGAAACTGCTGAGGTCAACCGTGTTCCCCAAGTATCTGGCCAACTGGGGTTTGCTTCGGAACTTCTTCCCACTTGGACTGCAAGATTGATAGAAGAAAAGGGGAAAAAAATGCTTTATTATTCAAGGCAAGGACTCCTTTTTAGACCACTAAATAAATGGGGAGATGTAATGGCACCAAAGAGTTACAAGCAACATTCAAGATGCTATTCAGGTGTAGATAGCTTGGGGATAGACCAAGGATGAGCAGCCGTGGCCCCTTTATGGCTTGTGGACTTCAACTCCCAGAATTCCCGAGCCAGATATGCTTTCTGGGTCCATCTTTTGAATATTCTCGCTCTTCCATTGCACAATTGCTCAGGTTTATTATTCTGATATGTAGTGGCCCTTTTCTCACAGTGAACAAATTGTTGAATTGGAACAGGAGAAATTCAGGCTCAACTTTAATTCCACTCAGCTAAGGACTTTAGACAATGGATTTTACATGAACTTACCAGTTCAGATATACTGTGTGTATCTTTCTATATTCGTAAATCTACAAGAGCTCCTTTATTCATGTTTCTACATTACTCAGTGTCTTTTTGCTCAGTTATGGTGAACTTAAAGGTATGACTTCAAGGCGGAATCAATAGCCTGACTAGGTGGCTCAGTGGCTAAGACACTGAGCTTGTCGATCAGAAAGGTTGGCAGTTTGATGATTCAAATCCCTAGTACAGTTCTCCTATGTGAGCAGGGGGTTGGACTAGATGACCACCAAGGTCCCTTCCAACTCTGTTACTGTTACCTCAAAAAATGAATTGGGGCAAGAACGATTCAACCTGACACTCCTCCTCAAAACCTCAGCACCAAATCTAAGCCACTTATCTATTATTAAACCAACTGACATGACAAGCTAATTCTACTAAAAGGAACTCTGGGCAACCATATACACTTGCTAAATAAATAAATACTTCATGGCATCAAAACATGCTTACATGGAACAGCCTAAGGAAACTTTTGGAAGGACATTTTCATTTTTTAATAAAATCTTCAACATCCCTGAAAGAGTTTCTAAAGCAGGGGTCTCCAACCAGCCTGCAAAGCTGGCTGAGGAATTCTGGGAGTTGAAGTCCACAAGTCTTAAAGTTGTCAAGGTTGGAGACCCCTGTTCTAAAGCAAGGCAACTTAACAGTTTACAAAAGGCTCTTTTTAAAAAAACACAATTCAGGGATGGGATGTTGGAAAATATTGAGCCGGTTGAAGGCTTATTTTGAGGGATCCTTGGGAGGGATCTTTGAGCTTGGTTGGTTGCCAAGTTAGCGTCATGAAACATCTGCAAGAAAACAGCCAAGCTCAGAGGGCATCAAGGACCATTTCATTTCAACCCTGAGCTACAGATATTCTCCTTGAGAGTTTATTCTCTCTGGCTGCGGCTCTGGAGCTTTGCAAAGCTATATAAAATTACAAAATACAGTCAGAATGAAAGTAGCTAGACTTCAGAACAGACATTTCGAAACTAAACTGCACCAGCAAGTTTCGAACACGCGTTTATTCAAATCTAAAGCTAACCTGACATTTTTCCCCAGACCTCTGACTAAAACAGGATTGTGTTAACAGGTTTCCTGTAAAGTTGTATTTTTTCTTTCTTCTTAAAGCACAGAGGCCAAAAAGAGAGACTTTTCTTTGAGTCATGCTTGACTTCTGATGACTTCATCAGCACAGCCTTGAAGGTTTTCTGGCAACCCTCCAAACCTCTTTCCATCCTCCGCTTCTGCCATTTTCTTCCACTTCCTTTTCTTGTTTACAAATCCCTTAGAATTCCTTAGTCTGCCATCTAAGCATTAACCAGGAACAATCCCATTTAGCTTTTGTGTGGTGCGGTGGCCTAGAGGTGGACCTCTCGCCTCACAATCAGGAGGCTGTGAGTTCGATCCTAGGTAGAGGCAGATATTTCTCTCTCTGGACAGACTGAGGATATATTTGCTGAACAAAACTCCGCACTGGCGACAGGAAGGGCATCCGGCCATTAAAACACTCTGCTAGCTTCATTCAGTTGCCCAAACTCCACCCCGCAAGGGATTATGGGGTCGCTAAATGAAGATGATGAATCCTGTTTAGCTTTTATAAAAAGGTAAAGGTAAAAGTTCCCCTCACACATACGTGCTAGTCGTTGCCGACTCTAGGGGGCAGTGCTCATCTCCATTTCAAAGCCGAAGAGCCAGCGCTGTCCGAAGATGTCTCTGTGATCACGTGGCCGGCATGACTCAACACCAAAGGCGCACGGAACGCTGTTACCTTCCCATCAAAGGTGGTCCCTATTTTTTCTACTTGCATTTTTACGTGCTTTCGAAACTGCTAGGTTGGCAGAAGCTGGGACAAGTAACAGGAGCTCACCCCGTTACATGGCAGCACTAGGGATTCGAACCGCCGAGCTGCTGACCTTTCGATCGACAAGCTCAACGTCCTAGCCCCTGACCCACCGCGTCCCTTATAGCTTTTATAGGATCAGCCAGAATCAAATAAGTAGATCCTCCTCCCCTGCATTTTCACATAGGTGCAAGCTTCATTTTTGGGGGGAGGGGGGGTGGGGGTGAGATCAGCCAAGTTTGCCAACAGAGCATTGGAATGGATTAAAAGCCTAACTGCATTTCCTTTTAGTTTGCACATGTCAATTAATTTCCAGCTGTTTTCATAGCCTTTTTGGCTCTGATCAAACCTACCACGTAGTCTTCAACAGGTATCTCCTAAGGGAATACACTGGGGGGGGGGAATTCTGGGCGGGGGGAGGGTTGAAGTCCACATGACTTAAAGTTGCCAAGATTCATCTAATCTCACCTTAGGAAGAGATACTTTGCAAATGATCATTTCATCCCCAGACTTCAAGAAAAGTTCTGTTGTTTCTAAGATGCATTGACAAGCTACCATTTCTGTCTTCACAATCCAAGCATGCACAACTTTGTCAAGTTTACTCCAGTGTTTAAAATATAGATATTGTGAAACCCATCCAGCTTCCATAAAGCATAGGACGACAATCTGAGCATCTTCTCCTATTAATCTTCCTTAGAAGATTTAGACCTTAGACCTCCAAGGTAAAAGATTATTCTCAGTTTCTGTCTCTTATTCCCTGAGCTGCTACAATAAACCGTGCTGTATAATGCTACCTTTAAAAAGGGCTCAGGAAGATCCCTGAGCACAAAATGCACACACACACCCCAGAAGGAAAAGGGCAAGGCAGATGAATGGGATGGGATGGGATGGGATCAGGGGTGAAATGCTACCGGTTTGGACCAGTTCAGCTGAACCGGTAATGATGGCAGCATGAGGCTCCGCCCACCCATCTGGTCATTACTTCCTGGTTTTAACCAGGAAGTAACCTGTTTTTTACCCTCTGCGCATGCGGAGAACGGTTTGCGCATGCGCAGAGGGTCCATGTATGCATGTGATGCATGTGTGGCGCATTCACTTTCCAAATGGTAGGAAAGGTAAGTAGATTTCACCCCGGGATGGGATGGGATGGGATGGGATGGGATGGGGTGCGGTGCGATGCGATGCGATGCGATGCGATGCGATGCGATGCGATGCGATGCGATGGAACGGAACGGAACGGAACGGAACAGAACAGAACAGAACAGAATTCTTTTTTGGCCAAGTATGCTTAGACACACAAGGAATTTACCTCCTGTGCAGAAGCTCTCAGTGTACACAGGCAAAGCAACAATGTAATAATAATAACCATCATCATAATAATACCAATAGGAGGAGGAGTAAGAAGGATAATAAAAAGGATAAATAGCAATGGTGCAGTCACACTACTTGGGTAAATACACATAGACAATAGTCAGCACTGTGAGACCTAAATGTTCACCAGTTTGACTGGTTGATTGTTCTCACTGTCAGGAAAGGTCTCCTTAAATCTAGATTGGATCTCTCTTTGCTAAAGCTTCCATCTGTTGCTTCTTGTCTTGCCTGCAGGTGCTTTGGAAAATAGGTTGACCCTCCCTCTTCTTTGTGGCAACCCCTCAAATATTGGAAGAAAGCTATCATGTCGCTCCTACTCCTTCTCTTAGCTAGACTAGACATACTTAGTTCCCTCAACCGTTCTTCATCTATTTTAGCCTCCAGCCACCTAATCACCTTTGCCACTCTTCTCTGCACTCTTTTTAGGGTTTCAACCAGGAGTGAAATGTAAAATTTGTTACTACCGGTTCTGTGGGTGTGGCTTGGTAGGGGGGTAATGTGATGGTGGGTGTGGCCAATTTTTTTTTTTACTTTTAAAAGCATTTTTTCTACAACTCTTGGCCAAAGAGGTTGTAGAAAAAATGCTTTTAAAAGGCTCCTCTCATGATCCCAGCTGAGTTGCCTAATCATCAGAGGCTTTTCTTTTCTTTTAAAACCATTTTTTTTCCTCAGCTGGGATCGCCAGAGGAGCCTTTTACAATGATAAAACCATAAAAAACCCACATTTAAAATATGTTAGGCCAGCCCTGCATGATAGAACAAGAAAGTCTTCAGCTCGCGTCGAAAGGTCCGGAGGTCGGGAAGTTGACATATCCCCGGAGGCAGCTCATTCCAGAGGGCAAGAGCCCCCATGGAGAAGGCCCTCCCCCTGGGCATTGCCAATCAAAATTGTTTGTGTTATGTATCTTTAAATATTTTGGCGGGAAACAAGCACGTTGCTGATTGGTTGAAGCCGCCGGTTAAACAGTATATAAGGAGAGGTTTTTCCCCAGCCAGGTTGCTGGGTTCACCCTATATTAAAGAGCTGTTGTCACTACCCTGGTCTCCAGCCTCGTTACTTCCCGAACTTAACACTGGCGACGAAGGTGGGATTTCGAGGTTAAGGAGCACCAGAACCGAGCTGAAGCACGGAAGAACCGAACCCAGCAAACCTAGGGCAGAAACGCGGGGATGGCCAGTTACACTCCGCCCGCACCGTTTGACCCAGCCAGAGAGAAATGGGGAACGTACATGACCCGTTTCGAGAGCTTCCTAGAAGCCAACGAACTGCAAGGAGTTCCAGACAACCGCAAAAGGGCATACTTCTTGAGCCACTGCGGTCCCGAGGTCATCGACATCGCGGAAGCCCTGGCAGAGCCAACGCCGGTACAATCGGTATCGTGGCAAACTCTGCAAACCCTGCTTAAAAACCATTTCGCGCCAACGCCGTCCAAATACGTGCGGCGTTTTGAATTTGGTGAGCGCAGGCAGCTGGAGGGCGAATCCATCAGCGACTACATGGCCGCCCTGCGGAAAGCCTCCAAAGACTGTGGGTACCGAGACCTGGACGAGGCGCTGCTAGAGCAACTTATCCGTGGGGTCAGAGACATGCGTTTGCGGAGGCGGCTGCTATCAAAAAGCAATCTAACGCTGGCAAACGCCCTGGACGAAGCCAGAGCGCATGAAATGTCCACCCAAGCGGCGGAGACCCTGCAAAAGCCACTCACACCGAAGGCGAGCACAAAGTCAACCCCGGTGCACCAAGAAGAGATCCAAACCGAATCCGACGGTGAGGATGAGGAAGGGGTTTGTCGAACCGAGAAACGCGACAAAGAAGACCGGGATGAATGCGGAAGTTGCGGAGGTCAACACCAGCGCCAACACTGCAAGTTCAAGGGCGCTACATGTCGGCGGTGCGAGAAGAAGGGGCACCTAGCTCAAGTCTGTCGAGCTCCCCAACCTTCCCGCCGAAAATTCAAATCAGCCAATCAGAGCGCGGGATCAGCAAGGCGACCTGTGATTGGCTCAAACAAAAAAGGCGCGAACTCGAATCAAACGACTGTGATCATAGGCCGCGCCACAACCCGGGTGGAGAAGAAAATCTTCACCAATCCCAAAATAGAAGGAGTACGGTGCCGACTCGAAGTGGACACCGGGTCAGCGATCACCATCATGTCCTGGGACACTTTGGCAAAGGCGTTGCCATCAGTCGCGAAGCGCCACCTGCAAACTCAACGGCTACGAGTCCACGATTACCAAGGGAATCGCATCCCTGTTCGAGGGACCACCTCTGTCCGAGTCGAGTACGGACCACACAAGAAGACCCTGCCCATCACGATCGTCGAAGGGACCCTGCCTAGTTTGTTGGGACTAGACTGGTTTCGTGCACTGGGCATGGGAGTGACTGGCATCTACAGAAGTGACTGTAACCTGAAAGACATACTCATGAACGAGTTCGAAGATGTCTTCAAGGACTGCCTGGGCAAGTACAAGGGGACCCCTATTTCCTTCAACTTAGATCCCAGGTAGCCCCATTAGGTAAAAGGCAAGGAGAGTCCCTTTTGCCCTTAAACCTAAGATTGACAAGGAGCTAGATAAGCTCATAAATCAGGGGATTCTGGTGCCAGTCGATCACGCAAAGTGGGAGACACCAATCGTCACCCCAGTAAAACCAGATGGGTCAGTTAGAATCTGCGCTGACTACAAGGCGACGTTAAACAAAGCCTTACAGAAAAGCGCTTACCCGGTTCCCGTGGTGCAACACTTGCTGCACTCTTTGGGGCAAGGGCAAGTCTTTGCAAAGTTAGACTTGGCTCAAGCCTATCAACAACTGCCCGTAGACGCCAACACAGCCGAAGCCCAAACGATTGTAACTCACAGAGGTGCTTTCAAGTGTACCCGATTACAATTTGGGGTGAGTGTGGCACCGGGGCTGTTCCAAAATTTAATGGAACGACTTCTGCAAGGGCTCCCAGGGTAGTCCTACTGATGATGTATTGATATCAGCGAAAATCTAGATGAATTGGGGAGCGTTGAGAAAAGTTCTGGGCATTTTCCGTCAGCCGGACTAAAGGTTAAAGTGAACAAATGCCAGATAGGGGTAGAATCCGAGTTCTTGGGCTACCGAATAGACAAGAAAGGAATTCACCCCACTGAGAGCAAGGTCAAGGCAATCAGAAAGGCTCCAGCGCCCAAAAACAAAACAGAGCTACAGGCATTCCTGGGGCTAGTGAATTTTTACGCGGTCTTTTTAAAAAACAAGGCGACCATTGCTGAGCCGCTGCATAAGCTGCTGGGAAAGAATACTGTTTGGTCTTGGGGAAAGTCGGAAGCTAGGGCTTTCGAAGCAGTAAAAAACCTACTCTCGAGCGATAGCCTACTGATCCAGTATCATAGCTCATTGCCATTATTACTGGTTTGCGATGCCTCCCCTTACGGGGTGGGGGCTGTGCTCAGCCACAGACTTCCAAACGGCACAGAAGCCCCTATAGCCTTTTACTCCAGAACGATGTCCTCCTCAGAGAGGAACTATAGCCAGCTGGATAAGGAAGCGCTAGCAATTGTGTCGGGGTAAAAAAGTTTCACGAATACGTTTTCGGGAGAGACTTTGAAATTGTTACTGACCATAGACCGTTGTTAGGGATACTGGCTGGCGACCGCCCAACGCCTGTGGCACTTTCGCCACGATTGACCCGATGGACTATCTTCTTAGCCGCTTATTCCTACAAGCTGCAGCATCGACCGGGAAAAGAAGTGGGGCATGCGGACGCTTAAGCAGATGCCCACTACCAGGGCGATCAAGACCCCACCCGGGACGCCCATCCTGCTAATTGACTCTTTGACTCTGGCCCAGTCACATCTAAGGAAGTGGCTCGGCATCATACCGACATTACTTTGAGGACTGTACCGGTTGGGTACAAAGAGGGTGGCCCGCCGGACGAGCGTTTTAAGGAATTTGTAAAAAAACGTGGGGAACTCTCGGCTCAAGGGGGGTGCCTGCTATGGGGCGATCGAGTGGTGATTCCGGAGAAATTGAGGGAAAGGGTATTGGACCTCCTCCACGAGGGTCACCCAGGGATCGTAAGGATGAAGGGGCTAGCAAGAAGCTATGTTTGGTGGCCACTCATGGACTCAGAAATTGCTGAGAGGGTAGGAAAATGCCAGGCTTGCCAAGAGTCCAGACCTCTACCCCCAACGGCCCCAGTCAGGGAATGGGAAAACCCCAAGGGCCCTGGTCAAGAATCCACATTGATTTTGCTGGCCCTTTCCACGGCCAAACCTTCCTAGTGGTTGTCGACGCGTTCTCTAAATGGTTGGAGATCATTCTCATGAAATCCATGACAGCCGAGGCAGTAATCGCAGCCCTGCGCCA
This sequence comes from Ahaetulla prasina, assembly GCF_028640845.1. Taxonomy (NCBI): domain Eukaryota; kingdom Metazoa; phylum Chordata; class Lepidosauria; order Squamata; family Colubridae; genus Ahaetulla; species Ahaetulla prasina. The sequence continues at coordinate 286,343,268 of NC_080540.1, read as the reverse complement.
CCTATTCGCAACCCACGGGTTGCCTGACACGCTAGTATCTGACAACGGCCGCACCACGGCAACCCAGTTTGAGGAGTACTTGGCAGATGAGGGCATCCGACATGCCCTCTCTCGCCTTTCCACCCTGCGTCGAATGGCCTTGCAGAGCGTTCCGTCCGGAGCGCTAAGGAGGCATTGTCCAGACTCAAGCCAGGCGACTGGCAAACAAAGATAGATTTCTTTCTGGCCGTTCAGCATAGAACCCCCAGCACTGCTACAGGCAGAAGCCCAGCCGAATTATTGATGGGACGGAAGCTCCGGTGCCCACTTGACCGTTTGAATCCCCATTACACACCAGAGGGTTACAAGGGGGAACTGGGAAAAACTAGAGAAATGGGCATAGGCGACCGAGTGTGGGCCCGCAACTATGGGGACGGCCCAAGTTGGCTAGCAGGGCAAATCATAAAAGCAACCTGTCCAAAATCATACTTAGTTGAGTTAAAAGACAACCGAGTATGGAGGCGCCACATAGATCTGATAAGGAAACGAATAGCCGAACAACCCGAGCTAAATGAGACAGATCATGACCACTCATTATTTGAACCCACAGCTGACCATAACCCGGGGGAGGCGCAAGACTTAGCTGAGTTCCCGGAGGTCCAGCGACGCCATCAGGTTCCCGATGGAAACAGCAGGGAAAACTCTGCAAGTAATCCAAGGCCGGATGGCCTAGCAAAAGAGTCTGCAAGTAGTCCAGGGCCGGATGGCCTAGAGAGAGAGCTGGGAGGAGCAAACAGCCCCTCCGACCAGCTCAACCCACTCCCAAGGACGGAACCGCGCAGGTCCGAAAGAATCAGGAGACGCCCAGGTTATTTGCGTGACTACGTCGAAAAATAACATGTAAATAATATGTAAATAGAGGTAAAGTGTTTTCTGGGAGGGGAGGAGTGTTATGTATCTTTAAATATTTTGGCGGGAAACAAGCACGTTGCTGATTGGTTGAAGCCGCCGGTTAAACAGTATATAAGGAGAGGTTTTTCCCCAGCCAGGTTGCTGGGTTCACCCTATATTAAAGAGCTGTTGTCACTACCCTGGTCTCCAGCCTCGTTACTTCCCGAACTTAACAGTTTGATTGACGGTACCCTGAGGAGGCCCTCCCTATGGGAGCACACAGGTCGTTGGGAGGCTATTGGTGGCAGCAGGCGGTCCCGTAAATAACCCGGTCCTATGCCATGGCATAGGCATAGCATATGCCTATGCTATATATCTTGTAATGTTGATTCTTAGCCAACCCATTGAGAGACAGAGGGGAAAAAACAGCACAGAACTATTTTAACCAGGACATCTCCACCTAAGGAGCGCAAGATTCCTATAGGACAGTACATTATAGGGCCGTGATGGCAAATCTATGGCATGCGCACCCATGTCGTCTGGCACACGTCACCTGTTCCTCTTCCGGGTTTTTGGTGTGCATGCGCACGTGACGATTAGCTGGCCTTTGTGCGTGCGGCAGTTCTGGAAATTGAAACAGCTGGTCTTCCGTTTTCTGACATGAGTATGCGTGCTGGCCAGCTGATCGGCGCGTGCGCATGCGTGCCCGGAACCAGAAGATTTGCTTGCACACTGGAAACCCTTATTTGGCGCATGCATGCCCCCTGGGCAGCTCCTCTTCCTCGTTGTGCCCCTGATGAGCGCATGCGCGAAGTGCTCCCTGTTTGGCATTTGATGCTGCGCACGTGCATGCGCTCCCTTTTGGGCACTCGATGCCGAAAAGGTTCGCCATCACTGTTATAGGGAATCCTTGATTTACAAGCGTTCATTTGGTGGCCATCTGAAGTGCCAGTGCCACTGAAAAAATTGACATATATCTGGTCCCCACATTTACAACCGTTGGAGCAACCCCATGGTCATGTGATCAAAATTTGGATGCATACAACAGTTACAACATCTGTAGATTGCCTGTTGTGACCCAAGCACCAGTAGGTAGTAGGAAACTCAGGCAGTGAAAAAACAAACTAACTTTATTCGACGTTTAGCTGAGAACTCACAGTCTCCTGGTTTCTAGCCTGGAAACCTCAACCAGCCTCAACCACTAGACCAAATTACCTCTCTTGTCATGCCCAAAGCGTTGACCTGATTTAAAACAATTTCTTTGTTCTGGTGAATAAAATCCCAACTGGTTAACACCTTTGTAAGTCATAAATCATTAGTTATAATATATAATGGCTGGTCTATACAAGCCAGACCCAAACAGACCACTTTATGGCTTATATTTATAGCCTTAATATTTAAAAAGCCAAAAGGGGCCTTGTGGGATCATTTCCCAGGTAGGTAGCCAGTTCTCTCACCTCCTTTCCTTTCTCTTTCCCTGCACTGGAAATCTGAAGCAGCAGGAAAGAAGCAGACACACATATATTACAGGTAGTCCTCAAATAATGACTGTAATTGAGCCCACAACAATGGTGGTAAGTCGTGATAGTTGTTAACTGGGTCACCATGTCAAGGTCAATTTTATTGACCTTTTATGCAATCATACAGTGAATCTCACAATCGTTAAGCAAACCAAATGTTCAATTTGGGGCATTTTTTGCTAGAAACTGGAAGTAAATGCTGGCTTTCAGCAAAAACATTATAAACTGCCATCTCATGACCATGCATAAACGCAAGCTGGTTGCGGAAAAAATATAATCATGTGACCATGGGGTGAGGCCCGGCTATTGGAACTTCAAATCCAGTACCCTTTGCGGGGGTGGGGGTGTCCGTTATGATTTGAAACGGTTGCTAATCAGCCAGACATACGTTGAGGACTACCTGCCTGTATACCTTTTTGGCATATTCAAGCTTTATGATAGTATTTCTCAAGCTTGGTAATTGTGGACTTCAATTTCCTTTCCCAAAGTTTTATTTTTCTCCACTTTCCCCTATGTTCATGTTTTAGTCAAAGATGCATGGACTTCAGCTCCCAGAATTCCCCATGCTGACTGAGGAAGTCTGGGAGTTGAAGTCCATACGTCTTCAAGTTGCCAAGATTGAAAAAAAAAATACTTTAGGGCAGGGGTGTCAAACTCAAGGCCCGGGGGGGCTGGATCGGGCCCAGGGGGTGCTTAGATCTGGCGGGGCCACCCTGAAAACAGCAAAGGACTGGCCCGTGGTGCCTTTGCCAGCAAAAACACGGGAGGCAGTCCAGAGCTCTGGTTTTGCTGGCAGAGGATTGCAGGAGGCCGTCGCAGCTGAAAACGGAGCTCGGGAGCGCTCGGGCCACCACAGGTGCCCACGACAGGAGTGACATCGAGTTTGCCACACCCACTCTGGCCATGCCTCCTCCCCGAGGTCAAACATAGTCCTGATGCAGCCCTCAATGAAATCAAGTTTAACACCCCCGCTTTAGGACATTAAAGGGGCGGATAGAGACAATAACTAAGTGTCAGGGATTAACCAGAGGTGTGCTGAACCAGGACACAATTTTGCTCGGTGTATCTATTAAGCAACAAACCTCACTATGATTATTTCTTACTTATTTATACAAATACTTTGCATGAAGTATGAATCCCTTCATTTTAGCCCTAATAATTCCACTTTCCCTCAGAGCAATAAATCCACTAAAGACTTGCACTGATCTTGTTTTTAACACTTTGATTATGCTTTTCTACATAACCAGATCGTGTTAACCCAAAAGTATTTTTTCCAAAAGGCAACAGGACTTTCTTGGGTGTGTGTGTGGTTTTCTTTTTTTTTCCTTTGAAAACATTTCACTTCTCATCCAAGTTCTTCAGTTTGCTTCTTGGGTGAGAAACAAAATATTTTCAAAGGAAGAAAAAAAAATCTCCAAGAAAGTCGCGTTGCCTTTTGGAAAAAGCAACCATGACCTGGATGATTGAAATCTCCATAGACAAATAGCAGTACTTAGCAGTATTCCAAAGTCGTGTTTTAACCATCCAGAACTCCATCACTGATAAGGTGAATTATCTGAATTGGTGCAATCAACCAACATTTTATAGCTGAAGGCTGGGAGATTCTGTTCCTTCTGTGTTACATTGCCTTATGGCTCCGTATACAACGTGAAACAAGTACATTCATCTAGAAGAGAAGATTACCTATTTTTAGTGGTAAAATTAAGTTATTAAGTAAATTGAAATTAAGAACTGGAATCCCCACTCGAAAAAGCTTAAAGTGTAAGTAAAGATACTGCACCATGGAGCGTCTGCCCTTATTGTAAACTGTTCTTACATAAGGTTTTTGAAAGATTTATGAACCCTGTTCATTTCCTCTGCTTATCCTCAAGGCTTCTGAACATGCAACACCCTCTGTGTTTAAAACATGGCCATCAAGCTTAAACTTGTCCTTTTCTGCATTTTTATGGACTGAATTTTGAGCACCTACAACTGTTGTAATTTTTTTTTTTTGTTTAAGGTAAAGGAAAAGATTCCCCTCGCACATATGTGTTAGTCATTCCCAACACTAGGGGGCAGTGCTCATCTCAGTTTCAAAGCTGAAGAGCCAACACTGTCCGAAGACGTCTCCATTGACATGTGGCCAGCATGACTAAACGCCAAAGGCGCATGGAACACTGTTACTTTCCCACCAAAGGTGGTCCCTATTTTTCTACTTGCACTTTTTACATGCTTTCGAACTGCTAGGTTGGTAGAAGCTGGGACAAGGAACGGGAGCTCACCCCGTTACGCGGCACTAGGGATTTGAACTGCTGAACTGCCAATCTTTCAATCGACAAGCTCAGCATCTTAACCACTGGGCCACCGCATCCCCTTTTCTTTCTTTAGCCCCTTAGAAATCAATATCCTTCAACCTCATTCTAAAATGAAAAGAATCGCAATCAGTTATGCAATGTTCTTATAAGTATACATTATGTCTGTCCTTATGCTTCATGCTTAACTCTATTTTACCGAATAAACCACAGGGAATGGAATTCACAGAACACACTAAATCCAGAGTCATGAAAAACAATTACTGAGATTATAGTTTAAAGATAAAAGTCTGGTTCACCCAGCTGATTAAGATAATAGCCGGGCCCCCACAACCAGCTGAACCACAGACTATCTCACCTTACTTTAGTGTTTAGTGTTCCTTAGAACTCAGATTCTGAAACTTAAATCATGGTTTACCTGGTAGAATGGCGGGTTTGTACAAAACATTACGCCAAAATCAAACAAACTATATTGTCAGTAGGATTTGCATGGCCTGGAGCTGAAGCCAAAAATTCTTGAAACCGATACACTTTGTTCATCCATAATTATAAATGAGTAAGCTGTGTGAACCAAACCATTATCAGCAGCATTAGAAATAGAAATAAAATAATTTATAAGTCTCTTTTCCCCTTCCCACCATACTTCAACCCAGCTTTTAAATATTTATATATTCATGTATTTGTAACCTGGTGCCTTAACCAGTAGACAAAACTGGCTCTTGTATAAACATTATAAACTAAAGCCACCCACAAGCTGAGCTCATTTCCTGATGATAACTTGAGTACATGGAGAAGGGGCACAGAGTGGTGCAGTGGCCTAGAGGTAGAGCTCTCACCTCACAATCAGGAGACTGTGAGTTCAATCCTAGGTAGCAGCAGATATTTCTCTCTCTGGGCATGTTGAGAATATATCTGCTGAATATAACTCCGCATTGGTGACAGGAATCGCATCCGGCCAGTAAACCACTCAACTCCATTCAGTTGCCTAGATTCCACCCTGCAAGGGATTATGGGATCATTAAAAGACAAAAAGGGGAGGGGGGCACACAATCCTGATTTGCCCTTGTCTTCTTCTGGGATTCTTCTAAGTCTATTACTGGGGGAATTCCTAGTGGTCTGCTATCCGTGTACAAGTCCTGCTTACTTTTTCATAATCAGTCAAAGTTGGCTGGGTGCTCCCACCTGCCTGAGTTTTCAAGCATCATCTTTACCATGAATCAGCCGCAATACAACTGGCTGCTACTACAGATTTAGAGGCCCAGATAAGTAGTTTTTAATGCTTTCTTATGCAGGAAAGGTCTAAATTGCTTTAATGATGCCAGGAAGTGGCACCGGATCTGATGAAGAAAAGAAAAAAAAAATCTAACAGTGCTCAGTTTGTGGGTATCTTCAGTTTGTAATGTTGAGGAGCTGTGCTGGGATTTTTCAGTACCCTGCTGCATCTAAAGTTTTCCAGAACTTGTGAAACTTTTTTGGGGGGGTGGGATTCAAGAATAAGGAATTAAATGAAAGGTAGAGAAAGAGGGAAAGGGTGGAATCCTTTATACTCTCGGTTGTTTTCTTGCAGAGGTTTCATTACCCAGCTAGGTAACATCATCAGTCTTGCCCTGCCAATATTAGTGGGAGTGGTTTTGGGGGAGGGATTTCTTGATTGACCTGTTATATACCGTTAGCTTGTTTGTTGTTAGTTCCATGATTAGGACGTCGTTGACTTCTCGATTGTTGGTCTATTGTTAATCTTGGTGTTAATCTCTGCACATATGGATATTGATTGCTGGCCGGGAGGTGTTTTTGGAATGTCAACAAGACCATGCACATATATATACCCAATCTCCAACTTAGTACTCCTATAAAGGGGCATAGACAACATACTAAATCTAGACAGCATACTAAAAAGCAGAGACATCACCCTGCCAACAAAAGTGCATATAGTCAAGGCTATGGTTTTCCCAGTTGCAATGTATGGCTGTGAAAGTTGGACCATAAGAAAGGCTGAGCATCAAAGAATTGAGGCCTGGTGCTGGAGAAGACTCCTGGGAGTCCCTTGGACTGCAAGGCGAACAAACAAGTCAGTCCTAGAGGAGATCAACCCTGACTGCTCTTTAGAAGGCCAGATCCTGAAGAGGAAACTCAAATACTTTGGCCACTTAATGAGAAGGAAGGACTCCCTGGAGCCTAATGCTGGGAAAGATTGAGGGCAAAAGAAAAAGGGACGGCAGAGCGCGAGGTGGCTGGATGGAATCAGTGAAGCAATCAGCGTGAGCTTTAATGGACTCCAGAGGATGGTAAAGGACAGGAAGGCCTGGAGGAACGTTGTCCATGGGGTCACGATGGGTCGGACATGTCTTCGCAATTAACAACAACAATAGCGCAAAACCACTTCAGCCTGTCACCCCCAAATCAATCACAACTGAAAGCTGAAATACACCCGGTAAAGAAAGCCTGATCCTCAAGCTTAATTCAAAAGTTGGAGACAACTCCAGAGAACTCTCATTCCACAAATACAAAGAGGAGGACCTTCTGCTTCTTCTCTCAATGCCTTTATGATCAGACTCTCTCTTTTCCCCCCCCACTCCCCCTCCCAGCCAAGAGTTGGCTTTTGCAGAGGGTCAACTTTCTGAACGGATTGCATCACACAAGGCCACGGTGGTGAGATGATGCCCGAAGCTGGCCAATGACAGGCTGGCTCATTTGCATACATCTGGGGACACCAGGGAGGGGTGGGACATGACGCAAGACAAACCTTGGAAAGTGGAGATAATAAGGGTTTGGGAGACCAAGGGCACAGCCTTCAATCTCCTCCCGGAGAGACGCCCAGCTGCCTGCCAGCAATTTCTTGATTGGAAGCCAAGATCCTCTGGCATCATTTTAAACCACTTGATGGTTGACAGAGCAAAAATGGGACACAAACATTTCTTTTCCTAGGAGAGCAAAGTGTGAGTGTGTCTGCCTGTGTCTGTGTGTGTGTGTGTGTGGTGTGCGTGCGCACAAGCGCTGCCAACCGTTGGTGCTAAACAATAGCAAGAGAAGCCTTGGCTGGCGCAGCTGCTTATAAACCGGGGGGGGGGGGTGCAAAACAGTCAGAGAAGTAAAGTACAGATGCTGAACCGAGACTATAATTCTATTTGTAGTTCTATGGTTCCAGATCACCAACTAGGGCAAAGTTGGAATTGCGGTGAAAATCAGGTCGTCTGTAAAGAGGGATCTGTTTGCAGCTGGGAGGGACAGGGAAGTTTTTAAAAAATCTATGATATAATTGAGTTTGAACTGTCCATTAGGTCTGTCAAATTGTCCCCATTGTATGAGAAGAGCCTGTTCCCTAATCAAACTTGTCAGTGCGATACACACCACTAGCTTTCTAAAAAATGCAAGCAATATCACCCACCCACCCACCCACTCCTGCAAAATTTCAATTATTGAGTCTGTCATCTGCACCTCTATAACTGTCTGGTTCGGTTCTGCAACCCAACAAGAAAGACACAGACTTCAGAGGATAATTAGAACGGCAGAAAAAATAATTGCTACCAACCTGCCTTCCATTGAGGACCTGTATACTGCACGAATCAAGAAGAGGGCCCTGAAAATATTTACAGATCCCTCACATTTTTTTTTATTTGAATTTATATCCCGCCCTTCTCCGAAGACTCAGGATGGCTTACAACTGTGTTAAGCAATAGTCTTCATCCATTTGTATATTATATACAAAGTCAACTTTTATTGCCCCCAACAATCTGGGTCCATCCAGGACATAAACTGTTTCAACTCCTACCCTCAAAACGACGCTATAGAGCACTGCATACCAGAACAACTAGACACCAGAACAGTTTTTTCCCCGAAGGCCATCACTCTGCTAAACAAATAATTCCCTCAACACTGTCAAACTATTTACTAAATCTGCACTACTATTAACCTTCTCATCGTTCCCATCACCAATCTCTTTCCACTTATGACTATATGACTGTAACTTTGTTGCTGGCAATCCTTATGATTTATATTGATATATTGACCATCATTTGTGTTGTAAATGTTGTACCTTGATGAACGTATCTTTTCTTTTATGTACACTGAGAGCATATGCACCAAGACAAATTCCTTGTGTGTCCAATCACACTTGGCCAATAAAAAATTCTATTCTATTCTATTCTATTCTATTCTATTCTATTCTATTCTATTCTATTCTATTCTATTCTATTCTAGTGTGTTACTTTAAAAAAACTAGCAAGATCATCCAATTTGCAAAACTGAATCGGGGTTCCTTGTTCAGCTTCCTCCTTTCCGAAGTTTTATTTTTCCCTTCAATCTTCCTGCTTTTCGGCAGTCCCCCCCCTTCCCACGTCTCCAGCGTTTCTCAACCTCAGCAGACTTTAAGAGGTTTTATTTTTCAGCTCCCAGGATTCCCCAGACTGGCTGGGGAATTGTGGGAGCTGAGGTCTGTTGCACCTTAAAGTCGCTGGGGTGGGGGAAAAAAATAATTTCGCTATTCAGAAAAAGAGTCAGTGGGGATTTTTCTGCTTACTCCTGGGATGTAAATGAGAAATGGAAAACAAGGAGGGTAAGAAGAGAAGCTTACACAGTGATAAACAGGTGCCCCCCCCCAAAAGCCTTTAGTCAACTTGTATAGGAAGTCCTCGACTTACGACCACAACTGAGCCTCCACTACTAAGCAAGGCGGTTGTTGAATGAGCCGTGCCACAGTTTACGACTTATTTTGCCACAGTTAAGTAAATCACTGCAGTTGTTAAGTGAATCGTGTGGTTGTTAAGTGAATCTGGCTTTCCCCCCCATTGATTTTGCTTGTGGGAAGCCAGCTGGGAAGTTTACAAAAAGTGATCACACGATCCCAGGACAGGGCAACTGTCATAAATACATTCAGTTGCTAAGCACCTGAATTTCGATCGTGTGACCATGGGGATGCTGCAACGGTCGTTATGTGTGAAACCTGTTGGCGACGTTGTTACTTCAAATGGTCACTGAAGAATGGTTTCTAAGTTAAAGATTATCTGTAGCGGGAAAGCAAGAATACCACTGTCCTCTCCACACCCACCGACAAAATTTTCAGGGCCTCTGGTGGCTCAGATTGCTAAGACAGTCTGTTATTAACACAGCTGCTTACAATTACTGCAAGTTCAAGTCCCACCAGGCCCAAGGTTGACTCAGCCTTCCATCCTTTATAAGGTAGGTAAAATGAGGACCCAGATTGTTGAGGGCAATAAAAAGTTGACTTTGTATATAATATACAAATGGATGAAGACTATTGCTTAACATAGTGTAAGCCGCCCTGAGTCTTCGGAGAAGGGTGGGATATAAATGCAAATTTAAAAAAAAATTTAAAAAAAATCTTCAAATCATCTCAGCCATCCTATGAGAAACCGTGATTGATGCCTTCGCGCTGGTGGAAATACATATTTTTAAAAAGGGAAACATGGAGGGAAAATCCAGGCTGACGTTATAGAGATGCCTTGGCCCACACAAGAATATTCCCTATCTTCAATATTTTAGTTTTTACCACTTCGATTAAAGAAAAGAACATAACTACTTTTGTTTCCACATGGCGACAGGCTTCTGAACTTCATGCTTGATGTGGAAAAGAATGAAATTCTGACTTTGGGTTTTACCGATTAGGCCAGGGGTTTCCAACCTTGGCAACTTTAAGCCTGGAGGACTTCAACTCCCAGAATTCCCCAGTCAGCTTTGCTGGCTTGAGCGTGTCCAGAATTATTTTACAAGAAGAGTTCTCCACTTCTCTGATCACAACAAAATACTTTATGCTACCAGACTTGAAATTCTGGGTTTAGAAAATTTAGAACTCCGCTGCCTTCAGCATGACCTGTGTATAGCTCATAAAATCATCTGCTACAATGTCCTTCCTGTCGAAGACTACTTCAGCTTCAATCGTAACAATACACAAGCACACAATCGATTTAAACTTAATGTGAACCACTCTAATCTTGATTGTAGAAAATATGACTTCAGTAACAGAGTTGTTAATGCCTGGAATGCACTACCTGACTCTGTGGTCTCTTCCCCAAATCCCCAAAGCTTTAACCGAAAACTATCTACTGTTGACCTCACCCCATTCCTAAGAGGTCTGTAAGGGGCGTGCATAAGAGCACCAGCGTGCCTACCGTCCCTGTCCTAATGTTCCCTTTGATTGTATCCAATTCGTATGGTTATTTCATGCTTATATATACTTTTGTGTTTGACAAATAAAATAAAATAAAATAAAGTTGCCAAGGTTGGAGACCCCTGGATTAGACTGCTAGATCTTTATAGAAATGGCTTGTTCATATTATTATGGAAAAGCAAAAAGTTGTGGTTTGATGTTAATGCCTTATTTTACTGTAACAGAGAAAGTTGGAAGTCAATGCTTCTTCTTTTACCCCCTTTATTTTTCCTCACTTCTCTTTCCCCTCCCCCTCCCCCACTGCTTTTCTATTTACTTTGTATTTTCTATTTTACGGTAGTGGCCAAAATTGTGGAAACCTTTTGGGAAAAGTGTATTTTTGAGGTTTGATGGCTAATAACACCACTTTTTTTTGGAGTTTCAAGATAATCCTATTCCACTGCTAGAATGGCCTGGGAATAGCCCAGACCTCAACCCGATTGAAAATCTATGGAGCCGACTAAAGAAACTTGTTAGTCAGAAGCAACCCAGCAATAAAACCCAGTTAATAGAAGCAATCATTCAATCTTGGTTTCACATTGTAACAGCTGCAGAACTAAAAGACTTGGTTCACTCCATGGGAAGATGTTGTAACGCCGTAATTCATGCTAAAGCAGTGGTGGGATTCAGCCAGTTCGCACCACTTCAGAGAACCCGTTGCTAACTTTCTGAGCAGTTTGACAAACTGGTTGTTGGAAGAAATCCTTAGGGCAGAGAACCGGTTGTTAAATGACTTGAATCCCACTACTGTGCTAAATGTTAACCAACTTAGCATTAACTGACACGGTGAGAATTTTTATATATCTCGTTTTTTCTACGTGTTTCACTTTTCTTCTTTATACTGTAACTGCTATTCTAATAGCAAATCCTTCATAAAAGTGACTGCATTACATTCTTGATTAAATTGTCTTTCCATTGATATATAATTTTATGGTAGTACTCCAAAAAAAAAAAAAAAAGTGGTGTTATTAGCTAGACAATACACTTTTCCCAAACGTTTCCACAATTTTGGCCACTACTGTATAATACTTTATAACTCAACAAAAATGTTGACCGGGAACATTTTAGGTTTTTTTACAAACATCGCTCCAGCCATCTTATCCAGGCTGGAATAGCAGCTGCAAGGAACGCCTCTTGCAATTGGTTAAAGAAATACAGTAAGCTTGTTTTCTGGCTGATGCTAACTGAATGGAAGGATTGTGATCTCACACTGAGTGCTTGATGCTGAATGGGATATAAATGGGATGCGCTACATGCCTAGAACAGGGGTGTCCAACTTTGGAACTTGACGAGTTGTTAACTTCAACTCCCAGAATTCCCCAGGCAGTCATGGAGCCTGGAAAATTCTGGGAATTGAAGTCCTTAAGACACAATGTTGGTTGGCGGCCCCCAGGGGGAGGGCTTTCTCTGTGGCAGCACCGGCGCTATGGAACGAGCTGCCTCCGGGGTTACGCCAACTCCCCGACCTCCGGGCCTTCAAACGTGAACTGAAGACTCTACTATTTCATCGTGCGGGACTAGCCTAAGAAATATTTTATTGTAATTTTAAACGGGTTTTAAATCGGTCTTTGACCGTTTTAGTTGATTTGGCCATTAAATATTTGGTTTTAATTTGTTTTTAAATATTGCTATTTATATTTGTATTTTAATATGGCTGTAAACCCCCCGAGTCCTTCGGGAGAAGGGTGGTATAGAAATTAAATTATAAATAAATAATAAATAAATAAATAAATAAATAAATAAATAAATAAATAAATAAATAAATAAAAATAAAGTTGCCAAAGTTGGAAAGCCCTAGCCTACGGTGAGCATTTCCTATATGGCAACTTTTCTATCCTTTCTACCAATGGGCCAAAAGAAGGAAAACACCTGTATTTTTTAGTTAGAAACCGTGTCTCTCATGAACTATCTTGACAACAGAACCAGAACTGGAGGGGGTATCTTACGACCAGTCCTTCTACTTATGACCATTGTAGCATTCCCATAGTCACGCATTCCAGGGTCATGTGACCACCATTTGCAACCTCCCCAGCTGGCTTCCAACAAAGTTAATGGGGGAAGACAGATTTATTTAATGACCATGTGACTCACCTACAGTGTTCGCTTAACAACTATGGCAAAAAAGGTTGTAAAATCACCTTGGTTAGCAATGGAAGTTTGGAACCCAAATACAGTCATAGGTTGAGAACTACCTGTAATAGTCTAACCTTCATAGCAAAGCAATGCCAAGTGGCAGGTTCCTCAAGAAATGGTTGTCCTACTACTGAAAACTTTCAATCGGAACAATTTCACTTGGGAAAATGTTTATGGAGATTCACAATCATCCAGGTCATGGTTGTCCTGAAGGTGCTTTTTCAAAAGGCAACTGGACTTTCTTAACCTGAGAACAATTTAAACTGGGAACCAATTACAGGCAGTCCTCGACTTACAACATTCATTTCGTGACCGTTCGAAGTTACAACGGCACCGAAAGAAGTGACTTATGACCATTTTTCACACTTATGACCGTTGAAGCATCTCCCTCAGGGGTGAAATCCAGCAGGTTCTAATAGGTTCTGGAGAACCGGTAGCGGAAATTTTGAGTAGTTTGGAGAACCGGCAAATACCACCTCTGGCTGGCCCCAGAGTGGGGTGGGAATGGGGATTTTGCAGTATCCTTTCCCCAGGAGTGGGGTGGGAATGGCCACGCTCACCAAGCCACACCCACCAAGCGACACCAAGCCCACCACAGAACCAGTAGTAAAAAAAATTGAATTCCACCACTGAGCTCCATGGTCACGTGATTTACATTCAGATGCTTGACAACTGGTTTCTATTTACGACAGTTGCAAAGTCCCGGGGTCATGTGATCATCTTTTACAAACTTCTGACAAGCAAAGTCAGAAAGTCAAAGTCAATGGGGAAGCCAGATTCGCTTAACATTCGGGTTACTAATTTAACAACTGTGGTGATTCACATAACAAACGTGGCAAGAAAAGTCGCAAAATGGGGACCAAACACACTGAACAAATTTCACACATAGCAACATAAATTCTGGGCTCAGTTGTGATTGTAAGATGAGGACTACCTGTAACCAGAGGTGGGCTTCATATACTGTAGCAACCGGTTTGCCCAGCACCAGAAATGTGAGCGCACACATCCATGCATGTGTGCGGCATCACAAAACATGGCAATTTGCTTACATGTGCTGTCCACACATGCATGCAACATCAAACAACACGGCAATTCGCTCTCGTGTGCCATCCATATATGCATGCAGCGTCAAAAACACAGCAATATAGGACAGGATTGCGCCTGGGCAAGTGGGCGGGCCCACCAGCAGGTCGCCACTATCGGTTCGTCCGAACCGGTCCGAACCAAACTGAATACCACATCTGCCTGTAACCCATTTTTTCTACTGAAATTTGTCTTGTCTTTGAAAACAGACAACAAGTACACATTTCTCCTCCTCTATATTTGGGGAGCAAGGCTATTTCACACCTAGCCTGAACTTCTCTATTTCTTTATACCCTTCTTAAACAGCAACATCGACAGGTAGACATCAACTTACAACAGTTTGTTTAGTGACCATTCGAAGTTACAACCGCACTGAAAAAGTGACTTGTGACCATTTTTCACACTTATGACCATTGCAGCATCCCTACGGTGACGTGAACAAAATTCAGATGCTTCTGCAACTGACTCATATTTATGACGGTTTGCAGTGTCCCGGGGTCATGTGATCACCATTTGTGACCTTCTAAGTCAACGGGAAAGCCAGATTCACTTAACAACCATGTTATTAACTTAACAACTGCAGTGATCCACTTAACAACTGGGACAAGAAATGTCGTAAAATGAGGCAAAACTCATTTAACATCCTGCTTAGTAACAGAAATTTTGAGCTCAATCGTGGTCGTAAATTGAGGATTACCTGTACTGGAAAGTTCTCAGTCCCATTTATTTATTTTGAGCAGTTACAATAACAATCTTACCCCCTTGATCCATTCCTGCTGTCTCTCAGTACCTGACAGATTTTTGTCTGTGCTCAGAAACTCAGCAGACTTGGATCTGGTTAGTAGCTTTCCCAGGAAGTCACCAGAGAATTCCAGGGCTGGAAAGTCAACAGGAATGTTGAAAACCATCCCAGAAGGAAACAGTGACACACAGCACTTGTTACGTTGCCAAGAAAACTCCATCACTGAGTTTGCAGGAGACCAGCTCAACTCAAGGAATTCTTTGCCTTTAATTCTTGCTAGCCGTGGAATCCTGGCACTGGTCCAATCTAGGTTCAGAATCCTCCCACATTGTTGGAAGGCGGAGGGAAAAAAGCAAACTGACTCAGAGAGAAGGCCTCGCCTAAGGCTACCTAGAGGCTACCTAGAGCAGAGGTCTCCAACCTTGGCAACTTTAAGACTTGTGGACTTCAACTCCCAGAATTGAAGTTGAAGTCCACAAGTCTTAAAGTTGCCAAGGTTGGAGACCCCTGACCTAGAGAGTTTGGGGCAGAATGAAAATTTGAACTTTAATTCTTTGTGATTCATAATTAATAAGAGAGACCTAAACTTGCCTAACGAAAATAATGATTCATGCTTCGGTAGAAATATCTTGAGGGTTGCAAAGCAATGAGGCCCTTTTTTTTTTCTCAAAGTGACTACATGGAGAAGACCTCATCTGTGGCCTTGGTAGTGGCAAAATAGCCTTGTCTGATTAAGAAAAAGAAGATAATTGCAACCCTTGGTTGACTTTTTACAGAAAACTGGGGGGGAGGGAATGAATTTGGATCTACGGGTTTGATGAATATGGGGAAAGAGGGAAACCATCACATAAGAGAGAGAGTATAAAATAGGAATGTATTTATTTATTTATTTATTTATTTATTTATTTAATCACATTTTTATACCGCCCTATCTCCCGAGGGACTCAGGGTGGTTTACAGCCTATTAAAAACACAAAAACAGATATAAATACAGAATAAAACACTAATTAAAAAACTTATTAAATAAGGCTGACTTTAAAATTATAATTAAAATACTAAAACCCCATTAAAAACTAAATTAAAATTAACAACCTAGCCCAGTCCTGCGCAAATAAATAGATGTGTCTTAAGCTCGCGGCGAAAGGTTCGAAGGTCAGGAAAGTTGACGGAGTCTTGGGAGAAGTTCGTTCCAGAGGGTGGGAGCCCCCACAGAGAAAGCCCTTCCCCTGGGTGTCGCCAGTCGGCACTGCCTGGCGGACGGCACCCCAAAGAGTCCCTCTCTGTGAGAGCGCACGGGTCGGTGGGAGGCAGTTGGTGGCAGCAGACGGTCCCGTAAGTAACCCTCGTAAGTAATTTATAACTGCTGTGAAGACTGGAAGAAACAAAATACACTCTAAAACCCACATGTTCTCGAAAGTCTAAATAAATATGCCTACTGGGTTAAAAAACAACAACAACAGAGGATTTCTGCTGTAAACTTGAAACAGGCAGGTAAAAAAATGAATGTTTTTAAAACAGGGACTCTTTGTGGAAGCTCTATAATATTTGTGTTTCACACAGTCGTACAGAAAGCAGCTCTGTCCAAAATAGCATGGAATTCTGCATGAAAACCAAAATAAAAGTTGCTCTTGCTTTGAACCCTAATTCTCAGACTGGATTTAAACACCCCTGCTTAACCATAGTTGACATAATCATGGATTATTGAATAAACTAGTAACAAAACAACGTTAAACAGGGTCAAACCATATTAGTAGACCATATACTACATTAATAATAAAGGGCTAATTTTACTTTAATTTTACTTTAATTTTAGGGACACTGTGGCTCAGTGGCTAAAACACTGAGCTTGTCGATCGAAAGATCAGCAGTTCAGTGGTTCAAATCCCTAATGCCACATAACGGGGTGAGCTCCCGTTACTTGTCCCAGCTTCTGCCAACCTAGCAGTTTGAAAGCACGTAAAAAATGCAAGTAGAAAAACAGGGACCACCTTTGGTGGGAAGGTAACAGAGTTCCATGCACCTTTGGCATTTAGTCATGCCGGCCACATGACCACGGAGACATCTTCGGACAGCGCTGGCTCTTCGGCTTTGAAACGGAGATGGGCACCACCCCATAGAGTCGGGAACTTCTAACACATATGTGCGAGGGAAACCTTTATCTTTACCTTAATTTTACTTTTTATAGTTGCCAAATGGCTAAGATGTGGCCATTTGTAGAACTGCCTTATCTCTAATAAGCCTTTTTGGTGCTTTAACAGACCTTTGAGTCTGAATCTGTCCCTTGACCCAAAATTTTTAAATACATCTCCTGTCTGACTTTCCCAGTTTTTTTTTTTTTTAAAGCTGACTTTTTTTAAAGCTGACTTTCATTCTAGGGATGCAATGAGTTAAATCCTCACCCTATTTCATTTGCTTTTGGGGGTGTTTTTGTCTAGGTTGTTCCTTAAAATGTTTCTGATTATCTTAAAGGCCTGGAAAGATTTCATTACTAGAATGGCAGGTAAATGCCACAAATCCAATCCAATTTAGTAATAAGCAGATGGATAAATAAAACTGATCATTAATGTTAGTAAGTTAACTGGTGCAAGGTGGTCTATTAAAGGGAGAGGAAGACAAATGTTGGTTGTTTGGGTGCAGCGTGCAATAGTTTCGGAACATCCAAAGTGATGCTCTAAGTCAGGGGTGTCAATCTTGTTTTCATTGAGGGCCGCATCAGGGTTGTGTTTGATCTCGGGGGGAGGGTGCATGGCCAATGTGTGTGTGGCCAGTACAACGTCACTCGTGTTGGGGGCACCTATGTTGACCCGAGCTCTCTGCCTACGGAGCTCCCGACCTCCATTTTTGCTGGCAGAGGCATCACAGGCCAGTTCTTCGATGTTTCCAGGGTAGCCCCGATGGGCCAGTTCTAAGCACCCCGTGGGCCGGATCTGGCCCACAGGCCTTGAGTTTGACACCCCTGCTCTAAGTCACACACATGTAAAATAGGCCAGAAAAATCTGTGCATAGCATGCATCTTTCTTTTTAAACCATGTGTCTCCAACCTTTTTAACTTGCCTGGGCTGCACTGAGTGAAGAGAATTTTTTTTCGGGCCACATGTAAAATATATAATATAGTTCTTGTATATAAACCACATAATAATGTTAAACGTTTATTTTCTTGTGGGTGGCACATTACTGGCTGTCCAGGGCTGCATGCGGCCTGTGGGATGCGGGTTGGACACGCCTGTTTTAAACCGTTCCGAACTACTTTTAAGTTTCTGTTTCCCCCAACTTTAAAATGGAAAGTTAAATTCAGTGCCACGCTGGGGAAACTCGAAATGACAAACAGAAGTTACAAATCCACTCCTTCCTTCGTACTACAAGATGCCCAGCTCCAGTTAATAAGCCAAGGATGCTGGTTTCTCAAAAGAGAAGGAGGGAATATTTTGCTGGAACAAGGTAACATCTGTACAGGTTTGGCTCCCCAGGTGCAGAAGCTGCTGGGTACACGGCCTGCCAGCCACAGGAAAGGCAGCTGCTACAACCTCAGTGTGCAGTGCGCATGCAACAGGACAGATAAAGAGGTCTGTGGCTGTCACACCTGCCTTCCTGCCTTCCACCCCACCCCCCCTCAAAAAAACCCACCCCAGTTATAGTTTTGTAAGTGTATCCTGAACAGAGTTCATGGTTTCTTTGTTTTTCTCCAACATTTACAAAAGTCACAGGTGCAAAATCCAGTGAAAGCTTGGTACACTAAGAAACACACTGAACGATGTATCTCAAACTATCACAGGAAAGCCAACAACTTGAATTAACTTATATCACATCTCTGCCACTAAATTCCCTGTTCAGATAAGGCGCTTTCTTTCTGTGTTGTATTTTAAATACACACTCACACACCCAAATACACACAGCTGCGTAGAAAGAGGGGGGGAAAGAGCAGTAAGTTGCAAGTAGAGAAGGCTATTTCTTTAGCTATTTCTTTTCTAGTTATTCCTTCAAGTAAATATTACTTGCAAGAAATGTCCCATAAGGAAAGGGGAGGGGAGGGGAGGGGATGTTGGGTTTTGGGAGACAGGAGTAAAATAAGGTTTAAGTAAGTATTTTACCAACCCCCCAAAAACTGCTTCTTTATACCCAACTGAGCCCCCAGTTCCTTTTTATTTATTCTATTGATTTAAATATCATGGAACATTGAGGGAAATTTATGTCAATCTGTGGTAGAAAAAAATCAGGAAGAGCCTGATAGCACCTAACACATTTTAGTAAAAGGCTGAAGTTCACAAGGCTTAAGTTCACAAAAGCTTAAACCCTTAAATAAAACCCGTTCATCAGAAAAAAATGCTGCTAGACTCTTTTAGAAAATTATTTGAGACTTTCAAGAATTCGCTTCTCAATGGTAAAAGCTGGGGGCAAAGAAATGGGGGATTCTGGGAGCTGAAGTCCACACCTCTTCAAGTTGCCATGTTTGACAAACGATCTGCAACCACCTCATTAAAGTGTTAACTCACAGTTCGTAAGCTATTAGTAAAGACAGTAAGTCTCAGCCACAGTAACAAGCAGAGGATGGAGCTGTTTTCAGTTGGAAAGCGAAAGAGACAATATCAAGTTGAAAATCAAAGTTGAAGGCCCATTCAAGATCAGACGTCAAGGGGTTCTTCTGCCGTGCTCTCCAGCAGATAATAAAAATGGAGGAACACCCAGCCTTGGATTCCAGCCCACGAGAGCGAAGAGTAGAATCATGGGAATATTATTATTACAGGATTCCCTTCAAGCAGAAACAAGAATGCCAAGTCGCTTTGGTTAGCCAGACCTGTAGTGGAGTTTTGCGTTTTTTTTTTGGAATCTCCCCAAAATTGGGGAGTGTCAGTTCAAACCTCAAGAATGGCACACCAGGCTGATGGAGGAAAGGAACCACATGTTACTACTGCCTTGAGCTGAATAAGATTAAGCAGGGCTGCCTTTTAGTATAAATCTGGGTTCCAGTAGGACGCTTCCCTCATTTTACTGAAGTAATCCACTGAATTGTAAACTAACCAAACAGGCTGAGTTCGCACAGCTTGCTAAGCCACCAACCAACAGTGAAATCAATCAAGCGTGGCAAGCTGTTAGGCTTTAACTGTCTTGGTTAGGCTTGGGTGGGTGAGGGCAGGGTTTTCATACGGGTCACCAAGCAGTCGTCCAGGCTTATGTTCCAGTAAAGCCTCCCACTATCTCCCCCCCCCCCAATACACACAGAGCCAGAGAAAGAGGCCGAGGACGACATGAGCAAGACCCGTGGCCTCTCTCCTAGCCCCACCTAGGAAAGCCACATGTCCTGGACTTCACTCCACAAACATTGCCAAGTTCACCTTATCAGGCGCAAACAGCTCAGTTTTTCGTAGGAAAAAGTCGTTTGTTTTCACAGCGGGCTTCTCAGAGCTATAAATGGATCCATCCAAACAAACAGAGAGAGAGAGAGAGAAAACCATCTTGCCCCCCTCCTTTCCCCCCTCCTCCCACAGTAGCCAGCCCGAACTATTAACTCAGGGGAACTATTAACTCAGGGGATATGGTACAAACACGTGGCCCCGGACATCATGAACCAAGTGGAAAGAAATGAAGTTGAAAGCACCTTCCCCTGGGCTGCCAAAGTTTCCCTCGCTGGATTAAAATGTTCAAAACATGCAGTTCACCCAACCAGCCAAGTGGCTTGGAAAATCCAACCGAAACCATCGGAAGAACACCACGCTGAGGAGCTGAGGACGGAGGCTTCATCCTTGCCCCCATCCCCACTCTCTCCCATACCAGCTTTTAAAAACCAGGTTCCTATACTTGGCAAGCGGAACAGCAGCCCAGAAGTTTGATCCCGCTTCTGTAGGATTTTTTTTGGTGGAGGAGGGGAGGCTATCCTGCCACTTGGAGTTTGGAGAGGAAAGTTGGGCTGTCAAGAGTCAGAAGTTTAGAAACTGTAGAGGCCACCTGCGGTCTGATGTAATGCAGAACCAGGCTAAATCTGTCAGATGGCTATTGCAGCCCAAAAAGGTCGGAGGCAGAAAGGGGTTTATTTTCCCCAAAAGATAGGAAGATGAAACTTCAAGGATTGGAGGGAGGAGAGAAGGTGGGGGGGTGGAATGAAGTAAAAGAAGGGAAAGGAGTGGTACCCGAGGGGCAGGGGAGGATTCGGAGAAAATGTGAAATCAATCCAAGGGGGTTGGAAGGGAGGGACCGATCTACTGGAGCACCACTCTTCGCGGCGCGAAAAAGTTGGAAGTTCGAAAATTAGGAGTGTCAGAAGCCGCCAAGCTTTCCCGAAAGTTACCACTGCTAAACTTTCCCCACAAACACACACACACACACCGATTCCCACGCGCCTGAAAAAGCGAACTTTTGTGGGGGGGGGGTTCCCCAGACGCGTGGGGGACGAAACCGCTTCTTCCCCAGTTCAAACAAGCACCGCCTCAAAAAGTTGGACCTCTTCGGGAATGCCTCCCCCCCACACTTCTCTCTAGACATGCTCAGAGGCACCGCGGCCGCTTCTCGTCTGGCCAAAGCGAGACCCGGAGCGTTACGAAACCTCCTCCGGGGTTACGCCCTGACTCAACCCTGGCAGCTCGAGCTTCCTACGCGGGCGGGGAGGCCAGGTCTCCCGGGGGAGGCGGGCTCCGGCTTCTTCGGCGCAAGCTTCTCGCACCCACCCACCCACCCCCGCCGGCTCACCTGAAGTAGTAGACATCGCTCTTCCCGGCGCTGAGCCCCGATTTGCGGATGACCTCCTCTTTCTTCCAACCGGGAGGCAACGCCGGGCAGTCCACTCTCTTGCCCCGCTTCTCCATGCGGGGGCCTCGGCGGCGGTGCCCCTCGGCCGGAGACGACGGAGACGACGGAGGAGTCGAAACCGGAGAAAGTGGGGCGCTCCCCAGCCGAGGCCTGCTGCTGGCCAGCTCACCGGCCCCTTCGGCAGGGGCGGAGGGGAGAGGTCGGCGGCGGGGCGCGCTGCCGAGCAGGCGCCAAGAGCAGCGCCGGCCCTTTCTGACCGGGCAGCGGCGGAGCGGCTGTCCAGCAGCGGCGGCGGCGGCGGTTCCAGTGCCCACCCGGGGCAGCCTCCTTCTCGGCGTCCGCTGTTGCTGCTGCTGCTGTTGCCGCCGCCGTCGAGCCCTCTCGGCCAGTGCCGGGAGGAAGAGTCGGGGCTGCGCGCGCAGGGCTTGGCTTCGGCCAGGTGGCGGCGGCGGCGGCGGCGGCGGAGCAAGAGAAGGAGCAGGCGGCGACAGCGGCGGCGGGGGGAGCAGCGGCGGCTGCTGCTGCTGCTGCTGCTGCTTCCGTAACTGAGCCTCGGAATCCGTGTCATCGGCGCTCGGAACCTCGGGGTCATAGAGCCCGCGCGGCACAGCCAAGGGAGGGAGGAGAGTGGGAAGGATGACGGCGCGCCAGCCAGCCAGCCAGCGAGCCGCCGCGCCCACGCCCGCCCCAGCCACGGTCCCAGCCCCGGCCTCGGCCAGGCATTCCCGGCTTCCAAAGACCGCCCCTTTCCCCTCGATCCCGCCCCGCTTCAGCCTTGGAGCGGCGCCGGTCGATGCTGCCCGGTTGCTTCCAATCCGGCGCCTGCCTTGGGAGGGGGGGGGGCGGGCTTCAAAGGACGGTTTGCGAGCCTCGTGGTGGTGGGGTGTTAAGTCGCTGCCTTGACGCGCCTTCGAAATGGCTGGTCGGAAATCCTGGAATTCCTTTTTTTTTTTTTTTTTTTTTTGTGCCGGGAATTGAGAATTGAAGATTTATCATCGGAAAAGACAGGCGTGCCCGGGACCATGTGCAGAGTTCTTATCTCCTTAGATTTCCTCCCCCCTTCCCCAGGACGCTTAGTAAATCAATGTCTTTGGAAATGCGCGGAGGGTGACAACGATGGAGTTGCAACTCTTAGTCCGGACTTTTGAGCGCGTGCAGAATAGCTCTTCATGGCCAATATAAGACAAATAGATTTCACATATCTAAACTAAGACGAAACTTTCCAGCAGAGCTTCTGAGAGTGGGTTCCCCACCCCCTCCCGGGATACAACCTCTGAAGCTAAGAATCGGGGGGAAAGAACGGAGTTGCGATTGTCAAAATAATCTCTGACCACGTGCAGAGTACTCGCCCCAGATCATTCCCCCACCCGTCCCACCTAACTTGCCAAGCTGGAGCAGTAGTTTTCAGGAGCCCAGATTTATAAAGTAAAAACGAAACACCGCGTGGGTGGGCCGAACCCACCGAATTATAGCCGGGAGCTCCCACGCAGGACCTCAAAGGCCCGTAGAGAACCTAGAAGTGTTACGAGCTTCCTATGGGGAAAGTTTCCGGGCATGAAAATTGCTCTCAGATCTGTCAGCAGACGCCGCAGATGCGGGGGTTATTTGAGGGCGTAGCAAGCTCTTTTGCTGGTGGCATAGGCGAGGGAAGCGAGAAGAACTTACTGGGCATTCATAGGTTCGTGGAAACGGGTACATGAACTAGTCTAGTGAAGAGAAGGACCAGGGGAGACATGATAGCCGTCTTCCAATACTTGAGGGGCTGCCACAGAGAGGAGGGGGTCAAGCTGTTTTCCAAAGCACCTGAAGGCCAGACAAGGAATAATGGATGGAAACTGACCAAGGAGAGATTCAACTTAGAAATGAGGAGGAACTTTCTGACAGTGAGAAAAATCAACCAATGGAACAGAAGCTGCCTTCGGAAGTTGTGGGAGCTTCATCACTTGAGACTTTCAAGAAAAGATTGGACTGCCATTTGTCAGAAATGGTATAGGCAGGGTCTCCTGCTTGAGCAGGGGGTTGGACTAGATGACCTATAAGGTCCCTTCCAACTCTGTTAATCTGATCAGAAATGATGACGGACCCCCTTCGCCCCACATCCACTCTCTTCACGGATTTTCAAAAAAAACTAGATAAAAAGGCCTTGTAGAAATTACGGAAGTCCGTCTCCTGGCACTTGAATGTCGTTTAATGCTTCTACGTGGATCAAAATGAGCTTTTAAAGAAGATTAAGAGGTCGAAGGCCACTTAAAAGAAGAGAAGCGATCAGTGAAGTTAACGTGGACTTTTTTTTTTTTTTTTTAAAGAGGCGCTTCCTCGGCAAACTTTTCCCTAACTTGGCGCCCTCTGATGTGTATTTGGCTCCAGTGAAAATCAAAATACTACCCTGGAGAAGTTGGCTTCACAGGCTGCTATATTATCACAGTAGCTTAACGTCGTGGGGGGTGTGTGTGTTTAAGGTCCACCTGTTGCATTTCACCTGTTTAGTCAGGGCAGAGGTTAATTAAGTTGTCCTACGAATCCAGTCCCTTGGCAACATCGAGCGCCGGGGTACTACATAACCCAGAAAATGTCCCAAAGGCTCTTTTTCCAAAAGGCAACTCGACTTCTTGGGAGTGGGTTTTTTTTTTTTTGGAAAATGTTTCGCTTCTCCTCCTTAGAAGCTTTGATACGTTTTCAAAGGAAAAAAAAAATACCAAGAAAGTCCAGTTGCCTTTTGGAAAAAGAACCTTTGGGACAACCATGACCCGGGATGATTAGGAATTTCCACAGACAACTCAGAAAAATGGGTTAATTAATTTAAGAATATGATTTAAACTGGTTGTCTGAACACACCGTCGCACGTATTACAATTTCTTTAGCCCTAGCGCAGGGGTCTGCAAACTTGGCTCTTTTAAGTCTTGTGGTCTTCAACTCCCAGAGTTCCTCAAAGCTGGCTTTGTGGAACTTTGAGGAACAGAGTTTCAGCAAAGTTGGCTGAGGAACTCTGGGAGTTGAAGTCCACAAGTCTTAAAAGAGCCAAGTTTGCAGACCCCTGCCCTAGCGTATTGTTCGGCCCCAAACCATAAAGTTAACTTCTGGTTCATCATGTTCTCCAAACTCAAAACATCCTCCAGTGAACTTGGCGAGGTCCCTACAATAGGCTCACCCATGATTTATCACGAATAAACCACATTGGCTGGATATATATTTATACACCATACACATTATGTTTTGGGTTGATGTGCGGTGCGAACCCAAATCCTGAAATTCCCACTCAAGTTCGTTTGTTTTTTGTTTTTTGTTTTTTTTTTTAAAAAAATCTGTGCTGGCTTTTTCCAATCAAAAGGGTACAATTTTGTTCTTCTTGTTTCTATTCCCGAAAAGAAAGTGTTACCAACGTCTCCGACGACAAGTGCAACTTTCGATTTCGTTGCGAAACGGAGAGTTCCTAATATTAGAAAGGAAATGGGATTCTCCTCTTTTAGGGGGAATTAATCGCTTTTATTCACCACGGTATATTCTATTAGCGCACCAACGAGCCATGTAGGGGATCCGGCCCATCTCGGGTGGCCTTTTCACACGTGGTTATTATCCCTTGTTAAAGAGACGGCTTCAATCCCTTTCACTTTCTTAGGGAAGCGAATTTAACTCAGGAAGCGTCTAAACTAGACTTTCGTTTCGCGCTTCGAGCCCTTGGCAGCGAAGCACGTGACTTGTTCCTGGGACGGTCTCTGAACCCGCAAGCTAATCCTTAAAAGGCTGAGTTCGCACAACCCCTGAGCTAAAACGAACCTGGCTAGTTTGCTCGGTTGAAGGTGGCCGAGAAGCGACTTTCCGGCTTTAAAAAGAAAGAAATTCAAGGGTCTAAAGCAGGGATCTCCAACCTCCGCCTTGCTTTAGACCAGGGGTGTCCAACCTTGGCAACTTTAAGCCTTGGGAGACTTCCACTCCCAGAATTCCTCAGCCAGCAAAGCAGGCTGGGGCATTCTGGGAGTGGAAGTCCTTCAGGCTGAAAGTAGCCAAGGTTGGACACCCCTGGTCTAAAACAAGGCGGGGCGACCTATCCGTGATTGGGTCCCGCGTTCTCATTGGTAGGCGCGCGGAGAGAACAGAAGGATGATTGGACGGGCTGCTCTTAAAACTCCTCCTTCCAGGTTGGGCATCTCATATCGGGCTCCGGACGGAGGCGGAGCGCTTTGGCTGGTCTTGCCCTGCCCTGAGCCGCCGCTGCGCAAACGCCGCGCGAAATGGAGGACTCGGAAGGCGAAGGGGAGGAGACTGAGGCCGAGTGGCTCTTGCCGGGACCCAGCAGCGGACTCCGGAGAGATCCTCCTGGGGCCGTAGAAGGAGTCTCGTGTAAAGTCCCAGGCAATCTTTCATCCACCGAGGGATCTAGGCAACCTTGGTCCTCTGGACTGGGAGTGGGGCAGTGCGTACTCCGAGAGAAAGCACGGGAGATAAGATGGGGCTGGGGTTGGGGTTGGGGTTATGATCCGAATAAGTACATATAAGAGAGAGAGAAAGAGAGAGAGAGAAGATAGATAGGTAGGTAGGTAGGTAGGTAGGTAGGTAGGTAGGTAGGTAGGTAGGTAGGTATAGCCCCAGTAAACACGTGCATATATATGTGTGTGTGTGTGTGTTTTTCTGGTTATTCGGGTTTTCTCCTGCATAAAATTGGAAGTGTCTTGGCCATGTTTCGACGAAGTCTCATTCGTCATCTTCAGGCTGGTGTTTACAGCTTCATGCTTCTAGGAGCACGAAGCTGTAAACACCAGCCTGAAGATGAGGAATGAGACTTCCTCGAAACATGGCCAAGACATTTCCAATTTTATGTGGGAGAAAACCCAAATAACCAAAGACCTACATACAAACACCTGCGAAACCTCAGAAAACATACATATACATATACATACATACATACATACATACATATATGCATGCCAGTGGTGAAATCCATTTTTTTTTTTTGCTATCAGTTCTGGGGACCTGGCTTGGTGGGCATGGGAGGGGAAGAATACTGCAAAATCCCCATTCCCACCCCATTCCAGGAGAAGGATACTGCAAAATCCCCATTCCCACCCCACTCCAGGAGGAAGGATACTGCAAAATCTCCATTCGCACCCCACTCTGGGGCCAGCCAGAGCTGGTATTTGCCAGTTCTCCGAACTGCTCAAAATTTCCGCTACCGGTTATCCAGAACCTGCTGAATTTTCACCTAGTATGTTATGTGAGTCTAGCCCAAGTAGTTTATGGGTTCAGTGTGAAGTGGAAATTCAGAATAAATATATGAAGATAATCTTGTCTCTTGTGCCTCCCAGTTTTGTAGTTGATATCAGTAGTGCATTGGAGCTGATGGAAGATTTTCCTTTTGCAAAAAAAAAGGGGGGGGGTGGTTCAGGAGGCATCTTCAAAGTCAGAGTTTTATTTATTTATTTTGTCAAGCATATATAAGATTACAGATAAAAGTATGAACATGATTGTGAATACATGAGATGGTTATGAATAAAAGGGGTCATTAGGACAGGGACAGTTAGGAAAAGAGCATTCATACAGTTCCCTGCTTGCTCAAATGGGAAACAAACCAGGATCCTTTGCAAAAAGGGATTCATTTTGGCTTAGACAGGGAGACTGACTTTACTGGAATTTACTTCCTGGAACCTTTATTTCCTGGAATTTTACCCCCTCCTTCTGGGGAAGAGCAGGAGGCCTCCTAAGTGTTGTTTTTACTAATGTGTGATTGGTATTTAATCAGTTTTCTGCATCCATTCAACACTTTGAAGCAGACACTAGTGGCTGTGGCTATATTTGCATGGTAATCTTGGCCAAAATGTGTTTGGCTTTGTTGTAATTCCTTGTGCTGCGGAAATGCAGAGATTGAAATTATTCTACAGGCTGCAGTCTGCAACTCTGTGATATTTCCTCCAGAATGCGAAAAGTCTTTGCATCTGTTTATGTTCACAGAGCTTGTTAAACCAGACTGGTTTGCTCAAGAAACCCAGTTGCTGGGATCAGTTCGCACTGAACGATATTTTACAACTGGGTCACAAACCAGCCAACTCTTATTTGCAAACTTGTATATGAGATAGTGGGACGCGGTGGCTCAGTGACTAAGACGCTGAGCTTGTTGATCGGAAGGTCGGCAGTTCAGCGGTTTGAATCCCTAGCGCCACCTAACGGGGTGAGCTCCCATGACTTGTCCCAGCTTCTGCCAACCTAGCAGTTCGAAAGCAGGTAAAAAACGCAAGTAGAAAAATAGGGACCACCTTTGGTGGGAAGGTAACAGCGTTCCGTGTGCCTTTGGTGTTTAGTCATGCCGGCCACATGACCACAGGGATGTCTTCGGACAGCGCTGGCTCTTTGGCTTTGAAACGGAGATGAGCACCGCCCACTAGAGTTGGGAACAACTAGCACATATGTGCGAGGGGAACCTTTAACATAGGAAGATCCTAAGGATGCTTGATGCGAATAGAAAGAAAATGATGTATGAACTGTGGGGTGATGTTTTAAACAGAAAACTCTTTATCAATGGACATTAAAACAATGTTTGGATGTTATTTAACCAATAATGCATCACTGTTAGAAAACAACAGGTGATTAAAGCAATCCGGAATTCAGCATTGTGGTTTGAAAGATCCCAAAAACAGAAGTGATTGTGGCTAGGCTGAATGATTAAGGATTAGGAGGCTGGAGACCACAGAAGTAATATGAAACAGGTTTTTTTTTTTTCCTGAATGTCAAATTTGTTTGCAGGTTATCATGGCCAAGCTGTACCAAAAGGAAATGCTTGGAACCGAATCATTGTGCATCTGGATTTGGACTGTTTTTATGCCCAGGTAGAAATGATCTGCAATCCTGAATTAAGAAGCAAACCTTTAGGTAATTTTTGAATTTTGGTGGGTATTGCCATTCCGTAGGATATGTTAAAGGGTCTCTATTCCCGAACTCCTTCTAAAGAAACAAGCAATATATACCGTGTTTTTCGGAATATAAGACGCCCTTCCCGCCCTTCCCGCAAAACAGTCGGTGGAAATGTCTGTGCATCTTATAGACTGAATATTGGCCCATTTTTGGCCTCCCAAACCCTCCATGCATCTCATTTTCACCCTCCCCAGGCCCCAGAAGCGCTCTGTGAAAACGGGCCGCATGGAGAGTTTGGGAAGCCAAAAACGAGCCTATTTTTGGCCTACAAAGTGCTCCTGGGGGCTGGGGAGGGCAAAAACCAAGTCAACCCAATCAGATGTTTCAAACCAATTCGGGGGTGGGGTGGGGAAAGAGCCGTTTTCAGTCTGATTCAGAAAAGGGGCTCAGTTCTGACATTCAATCAAAATGAAACTGTGTGTTTTCAATTTCATTCATATTATGGACAGCTAGTGAGCAGATTGCTCACTTCAGTGTGGGACTGCTTCTGAACACTGAGAATAGTCTGTTTCAGGCTTGAAATGATACAAATGTTTTCTATCCCCACTATTTTGAGAGCCAGGTTGAGTGCCCTAGTAGCCTAGTTGTGAAAACATCCACCTCCCACTCAGAAGGTTGAGAGTTCAATCCTAGGTAGTGGCAGATGTTTTCCCTCCCAGGGTGCAAAGAAAAAAGATCTGATGCGAACTCCCATGTAGACGTCAGGAAGGGCATCCGGACAGTAAATACTCAGCTCTATCCAGTCCCCTGGATTCGACCCCAAATCGATTTCAGGGTCATAAAAAGGGATTTTTAAAAAGGTTGGTATAGCGGTTTAAGGCGTTGGAGTAGGAGGGCAACTCTACTCTAGCTCAGGAAATCACACCTTCTCAGCCCTAGTAAGAAGATTATGACAAACCACTTGTGAAACATTGCAACGAAGTTTAATGAGCTTGTTAGGAAAGCGTGCAGGGCTAGCTTAAATGTAGTTTTTAATTGGGGTTTTTTAAATTGGGGTTTTTAAATGGGGTTTTTAATTGTATTCTAATTTTTAGGCCGTACATTGAATGAGTTTTTTGTACTGTTTTTAACTTGTGCTATATGTACCTTTGTATTTTATTGGCTGTGAACCGCCCTGAGTCCTTCGGGAGAAGGGCGGTATACAAATTTAATAAATAAATAAATAAATTAAATAAATAAATAAATAAATAAATAAAGGCAAATAGATACACTCCTATAGACCTATTAGCAGCAGTCCATTTACACGAGCTAAGTAGTGAAACATTATGAGGTATCTTTTATTTAGAAGTGCTTAGTTAGAAGGCTAAATGTACTTGCTGCCTGCAAGATGCAATAGTTGTTTAGAAATTTTTTATGCCCTAAATACCTGCAGTTATTCTTGCTGCATAAATAGTCAATGATCTCCTAGAACAGGGGTGTCAAATTCAAGGCCCGAAGGCCAGTTGCAGCCTGCGGGATCTTAGATCTGGCCCACAGGGCCATCCTGGAAATAGCAAAGGACCAGCCCGCGGTTTATCTACCAATGAAAATGGAGGTCCTTCCATTTTTTGCTGGCAGAGGGCAGGAGAATCTCCCCCAGCCCTGCCAGGCCACCACAGGTGCCCCTGACATGAGGGATGTTGAGCTGGCCATGCCCACCCTGGCCACGCCTACCCCCAAGGTCAAACACAACCTTGATGGGATCCTCAATGAAATCAACTTTGACATGTCCTCGAACTTCTTAACTGTACTAATCAGCATTTGGCAAGGGCAAAGTCTTGTATTCGTTCATCCTTTGACACAGAAATGGGAAATAGAAAACAGAATAACAGAGTTGGAAGGGACCTTGGAGGTCTTCTAGTCCAATCCCCTGCTTAGGCAGGAAGCCCTACACCACTTCAGACAAATGGTTATCCAACATCTTCTTAAAAACTTCCAGTGTTTTGGGAATTCACAACTTCTGGAGGCAAGTTGTTCCACTGATTAATTGTTCTGTCAGGAAATTTATCCTTAGTTCTAGGTTTATCTATTTTTATTTATTTATTTTTATTTATTTGCATTTATATCCCGCCCTTCTCCAATGACTCAGGGCGGCTTACACTATGTCAAGCAATAGTCTTCATCCATTTGTATATTATATACAAAGTCAATTTATTGCTCCCAACAATCTGGGTCCTCATTTTACCTACCTTATAAAGGATGGAAGGCTGAGTCAACCTTGGGCCTGGTGGGACTTGAACCTGCAGTAATTGCAAGCAGCTGCTGTTAATAACAGACTGTCTTACCAGTCTGAGCCACCAGAGGCCCTTGGTTGCTTCTTTCCTTGGTTAGTTTCCACCCATTGCTTCTTGTCCTGTCCTCAGGTGCTTTGGAGCAGCGGTCTCCAGCCTTGGCAACTTTAAGCCCAGAGGACCAACTCCCAGAATGCCCTAGCCAGCTTTGCTGCCTGGGGAATTCTGGGAGTTGAAATCCTCCAGGCTTAAAGTTGCCAAGGTTGGAGACCCCTGCTTTGGAGAATAGCTTGACTTCCTCTTCTTTGTGGCAGGCCCTGAGATATTGGAACTGGAATTGGAATATTGGACTCTTAATGATACACATGACAGGATCTAATGTGAGACACATGAAGTTGGCTAGGCAGCCATGAATGTATCCAGAAATCAGCTCCATTGAAAAGATGGAATTGTAGCTGAGAGTAAATTTACACAAAGTTGCATTGCAAAGCTTTGGAAATAAGAGTTCCATTGTAAAAACTGTTGAAAGTTATTTGGCATGAAGCCACCTGTCATTCTTAACTGCTGTGCTTGTACCCAGGTGTGCAGCAGAAATACCTGGTAGTCACCTGCAATTATGAAGCCAGGAATCTTGGTGTGAAAAAACTCATGGGTGTGAAAGAAGCAAAAGAAAAATGTCCGGATCTGGTCCTAGTTAATGGAGAGGATCTGACTAAATACAGGGAATTCTCTTACAGAGTTACAGGTACTGGTTTCATTTGATCCTTTTAACACTGGAAAAGGTTTCCTTGGGTTTGGTTACAATATGCCCTCTCTGCCTAGAAAGACTATAAGTAGTCCTTGACTTACAACCACAGTCGGGACCAGAAACTCAGTCGCTAAGCAATGTGGTTCTTAAGTGAGTCACCCCCCAACCATGTGTGATTTTATAAACTTTTGTGACAAGGTCATTAAAGCGAATCCTACTTGGAAACCGCTTCTAGACTTCGTGCTTGAGGTGGTGGTGGGGAAGCAGGGGTGAAATGTTCCTGGTTCGGACCAGATCCCCCGATCCGGTAGCAATGGCAGCGGGTGGTTCGGAGAACCCGTAGCAAAAATCCCACCCACCCCCCATGCCCAGCTGAGCTGCATAATCATCAGAGGGTTGTTTTTTTTTACTTTTAAAAGCATTTTTCCTTCGGCCAAAAAAATGCTTTTAAAAGTAAAAAAAAAGCCTCTGATGATTGTGCGGCTCAGCTTGGATTGTCAGAGCCTTTTAAAAGCTCTTTACGGGACCGCCTGCTGTTACCTCATGCCTCCCACTGACCCGTACGCTCACACAGAGAGGGACTTCTCAGGGTGCCGTCCGCCAGGCAGTGTCGGCTGGCGGCCCCCAGGGAAAGATCCTTCTCTGTGGGGGCTCCTACTCTTTGGAATGAATTTCCCCCTGGTTTACGCCAAATACCTGACCTTCGGACCTTTCGCCGCAAACTGAAAACATATTTGTTTGTTCGCGCGGGGCTTTCTTAAATTGTCTAGATTTCGAATTTTAAATTTTATTTAAGTCTTAAACTGGGGTTTTTAGATTTTTAACCATTTTAATTTTCGGCCACATTGTATAATAAGTTTTTTAATTTACTTTTAATTGTACATTGTTTCTTTTTTACCTTGGCTGTACACCGCCCTGAGTCCTTCGGGAGAAGGGCGGTCTATAAATCTAATAAAATAAATAATAATAAATAAATAAAAGCATTCTTTTTACAACCTCTTCGGCCGGGAAAAAAAATGCTTTTAAAAGTAAAAAAAAAAGAAAGCTGGCCACACCCACCCAGTCACATTACCCCCACCCCCACCAAGCCACACCCACAGAACCGGTAGTAACAAATTTTACATTTCATCACTGGGGGGAGGGGGAAGGAAACTTTGATTTTGGGTTTTATCAATTAGATCAGTGCTTCTCAATTATTTTCTGTCATGCCCCCCTAGGAAGAAGAAAACATTTTTCGCGCCCCCCCGCACGACTTTCTTTCAGGCGTTTTTCTCCTTGAAAGGGAGGAGCATGCGCAGTCACATGTACTGGCAGTCCCACACTAAAGATGGCTCTGACAGGCTCATGTCACAAGGGTTTTGGACAGCCAATCAGATGCTCCCCTTGTTCTCTGATTGGATACAGAGACATAAACACGGGGCTTAGCTTGTTTGCCGAGGTCAAACGCGCCCCCCTTTACGGAGCCTCGCGCCCCCCCTGGGGGGCGCGCCCCACTATTTGACAAAAACGCTGAATTAGATAGATTTGTTGTTATGGAAATGGCTACTTTAAACTATTGTTAAAGACTTGAGGTTTGATGCTAATGCCTTATTCTACTGCACCAAAGGGAGTCAGAAGTCAATGCCTTTTCTTTCTCCCCCTCCCCCTTCTTTTCCACACTTTTCCCTTCCTTTTCCCTTCTCCTACTATTTGCTTTTGTATTTTTTTGTATGTTTTTTTTAGAATAGAATAGAATAGATTTTTTTTTTTAATTGGCCAAGCGTGATTGGACACCCAAGGAATTTGTCTTGGTGCATACGCTCTCAGTGTACATAAAAGAAAAGATACGTTCATGAAGAATTATAAGGTACAACACTTAATGATAGTCATAGGGTACAAAAAAGCAATCAGGAAGCAATAAGTATCAATATAAATTGCAAGGATACAAGCAACAAAGTTAGAGTCATAAGTGGAAGGAGATGGGTGATGGGAACAATGAGAAGATTTACGGTGGTGCAGATTTAGTCAATGGTTTGACAGTGTTGAGGGAATTATTTGTTTAGCAGAGTGATGGCGTTCGGGAAGAAATTGTTCTTGTGTCTGGTTGTCCTGGTGTACAGTACTCTATAGCAGGGGTCTTCAACCTTGGTCCCTTTAAGACTTGTGTTCAACTCCCAGTGTTCCTCAGCCAGCTTTGCCCCAAACTCTCTAGGTCAGGGGTCTCCAACCTTGGCAACTTTAAGACTTGTGGACTTCAACTTCAATTCTGGGAGTTGAAGTCCACAAGTCTTAAAGGGACCAAGGTTGGAGACCCCTACTCTATAGCGTCATAGTTTATGTTTTAACATAAAACTAATAAAAATTGTTAAATTAAGCGAATCAGTCTTTGCCCACTAACTTTGCTTGTCAGAAGCCAGTCGGGAAGGGGCACATATGACAATCACTGGACTCCAGGATACTGCAACTATTGTAAATACACGCCAGTTGCCAAACACCCAACTTGCAATCACATGACCTTGGGGATGCTGCAATGGTCGTAAGTGTGAGGATTGGTCATAAGTCAGTTTTGTTAGTGCCATTGTAACTTCAAACGATCGCTAATGGTTGTACGCCAAGGACTACCTGTCTTCCTACATCCGTCCTTCTTTTAATCATGCCTAATGCTAACTCATAAAGCATGATTTGTAAGCCACAATGGCTAGGACGGTAGACATCCCATATTAAATCCAAACCAAAAAAGCCCATGCTGTGGTTTAACATATTTAAATCTAGCCATTAAGGATGTAAACATGAATTACCATTTAACAAATCATGCCAATCCAGCCAAGTTTAGTGTTGTGGTCCGCCAGCAGCCTGCAGAGCTGGCAACGGAGTCAGACAGCAATGAGGCTGAGGAAGAGCATGGGCCAGTCCTGGAGCCTGGGGAAGGCTCTGCATCAGAGGCAGAGGTGGGGGCCAGGGCCATCGAGGAGTGATGTGCAGATTCCAGAGTCTCCAGAAGCTGACAGTAGTGAGGCAGAGGAACAGGAGGAGCCTGTTCCTAATGCACACGTGAGAAGAGCTGCCAGAAAGTAAGAGCAGCTAAAGCAAAGAGGACGACTCAGGAATAGGGCCAAGAAATGATTGGCCCTTCCCTTAAGGCTTAAAACAGACCAGCAATGGCGTTTGGGCTTTGCCGGAAAACAACGTTGATAGCTTCTTCTTGTTGCATTTGTTTCGTATCGGCGTCTTCTGAACTTTTGCCAAGAAAGGCCCTTAGCAGTTTGCCTAATTGGACCAAGGTTGGTGATAGGACTGAAGAATTGTGTTGGGAGGAATTTGCTTTAATTTAGTTGGACTACGCTGAGAATGAGTTAATTTTCAGCTGTTCTAATAAAGTTTGTTTTTACACTGACTGAGTTTCCTATTACCTACTTGGGCCTGGGTCACAATATTTAGCTTATTCATATCATGGTTTGGCAAAAGCATGTGAATCCAGTCCTCGCTAACTATTGTGACCCAGGTTCCTGGACCCGGACTCCTGGACTCGGATGATTCAGAAAGTGAGGGAGAAGACCTGGCAAGGCATGCTTCTCTTGGGCCCTCTCCCTCCCTGGCACCCACTCAAAGGGAGGAGGAGGGGCCGGCAAGGCTTGATTCTCCCGAGCCTTCTTCTGATTTGGCAACGCCCCAAGAACAGTTTTGGAGTGATGCAAGACTGCGCAGACGTGACCGGCGCGCGCAGCAGAGGAAGCGTTGGGACACAGCTAAGGAATGATGGTCATGCAGTGACATCTGCAGAGACTATAAATAGGAGGCGGGACTTCCTGGTTTTTTGTCTTGGACAAAGCAATTAATTTGCAAACTGTATCAATGGAGGGAAGAATATATTCGTGAGTAATTCTGGCCTTATCTATAATTTCCTCGTTATCTCCAGAGACTTGGCAGGCCCGTGGGTAGACGTGGCCAGGACATTTATCTATGTAATTAAATTAGAAGAGAAGGCCTTTGACTGACTCTTTGTTGGGAGTATTGGGGGAGGGAAACAGAACACTAACTGAATCTTGTGATCTTGTCCCTTCAAACATTTGTGTCAAATTTCTAGCAAGCTGGATGTCGCCATTCACTAGAGGTTTATCGAGAAAGAAGTAAATATGGAAAGACTGAAGGAATTCCTCTTTCTGCTCCCACTTTTGTTACACTTTGTGTAATCAAGCCAGGAGACCATAGCTGAGGATTTTCCTGAAGGAATTTACTGTGGAGGAATGATGTCATAGAAGTGTGTTCTGAAGTATTGTCCCTTAGGTTCAACTTGGTTTTTCAGGAAGGGGTCAATCCAGGGGTGAAATCTACTTACCTTCCCTACCGGTTCGGAAGTGCACACGGAAGTGCGATTTTGGACCCTCTGTGCATGGTCAAAGCCTTCTGCGCATACGCAGAGGGTCAAAAACAGATTACTTCCTGATTAAAACCAACAACATCCAGGCAGGTGGGCGGAGCCTCACGCTGCCTCCACTAGCAATTTTCTGAGCCATGCGCCGTCGCCTCTACTGGTTCACCCAAACTGATGTGAACTAGTAGCATTTCACCCCGGGTCAGTCGGTTCAGAGCAGAGGTGGCTAACTTTGTAGGCATATTTCCTACCCTGTTTGTGTTGATTCCAACAGTGCTTGTTCCTTTTAAATCAGGGATGTCAAAAGCAAGGCCCACCTTGAAGCGCACCCAGAAGACAACAGGCAGCCAATGCAGTCTGCGCAGGATGGGTGTTGCATGGGAGCTCCGCACCGCTCCCTCTATCACCTGCGCAGCTGCATTCTGGACTAACTGGAGTCTCTGGGTGCTCTTCAAGGGGAGCCCCATGTAGAGAGCATTGCAATAGTCCAAGCGAGAGGTAACGGGAGCATGAGTGACCGTGCATAGGACATCCCGGTCCAGGATCTGGCGAACCTGATAAAAAGCTCTCCTGGAGACGGTCGTCAAATGGTCTTCAAAAGACAACCGCCCATCCAGGAGAACGCCCAAGTTGCGCACCCTTTCCATCGGGGCCAATGATTTGCCCCCAACAGTCAGCCGCAGCTGCAGCTGACTGTACCGGGGTGCCGGCATCCACAGCCACTCCGTCTTGGAGAGATTAAGCTTGAGCCTGTTCCTCCCCATCCAGACCCGTACGGCTTCCAGACACCGGGACAGCACTTCGATAGCTTCGTTGGGGTGGCTCTCTATATGTATAGAGAGAGGGAGGGGATGAGACAAAGATGAAAACTGTATCTCCACCTTCCCAAAGTACAAATGAAATTGGGGATGACTCAACAAGAGGTTAAACATTACAGAATTGTAAAACATGGTAAACCTGTACAGTCAGAGTAAAAATGGATCTCATTGGACTTACCAAATGTGTGCTGAAATGCATCATTAAAATAAAATAAAGCTGAAGGAAGAGATTTTTAAGCAAATCTTTGTAGGTGAAAAGCTCTGTATTCACCATTAGACGGGAAACTGAATAAAATTAAAAAGGTTAGTACACACTCACGGCTAAGTTACACAACTGGTTATGGTTAACTTATCCATAATTCGATCAACTTAGTTTTTTTCGATTTGCACCATGCAGGTAGTCCTCTACCTATGACCTCAGTTGAGCCCAAAGTTTCTGTGGCTAAGTGAGACATTTGTTAAGTGCCCCATTGTATGACCTCTCTTGCCACAGTTGTTAAGTGAATCTGGCTTCCCCATTGATTCTGCTTGTCAGAAAGTTGCAAAAGGCGATCACATGACATCAGGACACCACAGCTGTCATAAATATGAGTCAGTTGCCAAATGTCTGAATTTTGATTATGTGACCATGGGGATTCGGCAATGGTTGTAAGTGTTGTGGTCCGTCAGCAGCCCATGGAGCTGGCAATGGAGTCGGACAGAGATGAGGCAGAGATGGGGCCAAGGCCATCGGGAAGTGAGGTGTGGACTCCAGAGACTGATAGTAGTGAGGCAGAGGAACAGGAGGAGCCTGTTCCTAATGCACACGTGAGAAGAGCTGCCAGAAGGCAAGACCAACTCAAGCAGAGAGGACAACTCGGGAGTAGGGCCAAGAGATGATTGGCTGTTCCTATAAGGCTGTTCCAACAACGTTGTAGCTGCGTCTTCTGCTTCAAATCCTTCTTTGTTTTTGTAGCTTCTGGACATTTGCCAGGAAGGGCCTTTGGCAGTTTGCCTAATTGGACTAAGGTTTGTGAGATAACTGAAGAATTTGTGTTGGGAAGGATTTGTTTTACTTTGAGCTGAACGATGCTGGGAATGAAGTAATTCCCAGCTATTCGAATAAAGTTTATTTTTCCACGGACTAAGTTTATTACTGCCTACTTGGGCCTAGGTCACAACAGTTATGTGTGAAAAATGGTCAAGTCACTTTTTTCAGTGCCATTGTAATTTCAAATGGTCACTGAACAAATTGTTGTAAGTCAAGGACTACCTGTATGCTGAAGTATAAACTGACATTCAAATTTTATAAAACCATGCTGGATTAAAATGTGTCTTTCTAGTTTGTGGTCCATGTTTTTTGGTGTGTGTGTGTGTGATTAAGGATAGATCTATCTACATGTATGTGGCTCCTAAGAGTTGACAACAACCTGATGGCACGTAATCAGGAGTGAAATGGTCTCGGTTCAGACCGGATTTCCCTATCCAGCAGCGATGGTGGCGGGTGGTTTGGAGAACCAGTAGCAAAAATCCCTGCCCTGTCCCATGCCCAGCTGAGTATAAAGTTTGCTTGGGTGAGAGTTGGGCATTTGTGTGAACTCACCTACTTCAGTTTGTAACCAGTAGCCTGTTGTGTTGTGTGAATTCAGTCAATTGTGGCCCTTAATAACCTTTATGGAGGGGTTTTTTATGTATATTGTGGTGGTTTTTATATATATTTAATAAATTTGTTGCATAATTTCTATATTTAATTGGAAGAATAATATGGACATTTTCTATATTTAAAAAGTTAGTGCTTTTAACCCAGCTATTACATATTAACAATTACGTGTATTCTTGTTTTAACATTTACAGAATTGTTAAAAACATTTACTCCGCTTGTAGAAAGGCTCGGATTTGATGAAAATTTTGTGGATATCACTGAATTGGTCGAAAAGAGACTGATAGAGTGGAAAAAAGCAACACTTCCTAAAATCTTTGTTTCTGGTCATGTATATAATAATCAGAGTAAGTATTATTATTTTTTTAACCACAGTATCATATTTGCACAGCAGATCCCATAATAATGCTACGTTGATAACACAAAGGACCTTGGCAGCATTGAACGACATTCAAGCTTGACATATAAATGCAGGTCATCTTCGACTTACAATAGTTCATTTAGTGACCGTTCAAACTTACAACGGCACTGAAGAAAAGCGACTTCTGATCGTTTTTCACAGTTATGACGTTTGTAGCATCCTCACGATCATGTGATCAAAATTCAGACGCTTGGCAGCTGGTTCATATTTATGACCGTTGTTGTATCCCAAAATCCCCTGTTGTGACCTTCTGACAGGCAAAGTCAATGAGAAACTCACTTATCAGCTGGGTTCTTCACTTATCAACTGCAGTGATTCACTTAACAAGAAAGGTCATAAAATGAGGCAAAACTCACTTTAAAAATGTCTCACTTAACAACAGAAATGTTGGGCTCAATTGTGGTTGTAAGCCAAGGATTCTGTATACAGATAGTGCTTGACTTACAACCGCTCATTTAGCAACCATTCAAAGTTACAGCGGCACTAAAAAATTGAGTTATGATGGGGCCTTTCACTTAACGACCACTGCAGCACCACCGCAGTCATGTGAGGAAACTTTGGGCCCTTGGTTCTGACAATCCCAGCTGAGCCACACGATCATCAGAGGCTTTTTTTTTTTTACTTTTAAAAACTTTTTTCAGCAGAAGAAAAAATGCTTTTAAAAGTAAAAAAAAAACCCCTCTGATGATGATGATGATGATGATGATGATAATAATAATAATAATAATAATGATGATGATGATGTTTTAATTTGTATACCGCCCTTCTCCTGAAGGACTCAGGGCGGTGAACAGGCAAATAAAATACAAATAGAAACATACACCATAATTAAAACAACCCTTAAAAAACTGGTTCAAATTTGCCAGAAAATTTAAAATAACATTACACCCCATAAAAACTACAGAAATTTAAAACCCACAATTAAAATTTAAAATTTAAGATTTAAAATCAGGCCAGTCCAGCCAAACGGAATAAATAGGTTTTAAGTTCGCGGCGAAAGGTCCCAAGGTCAGGTAGTTGTCGAAGCCCGGGGGGAAGCTCGTTCCACAGGGTAGGAGCCCCCACAGAGAAGGCCCTCCCCCTGGGGGGGCCGCCAGTCGACATTGTTTGGCTGACGGCACCCTGAGGAGTCCCTCTCTGTGGGAACGCACCGGACGCTGGGAGATAGAGGCCGGCAGTAGACGGTCCCGTAAGTAGCCCGGTCCTAAGCCATGGAGCGCTTTAAAGATGGTAACCAATACCTTGATGATCGCACGGCTCAGCTGGGCATGGGGAGGGGCAGGGATTTTTGCTACTGGTTCTCTGAACCACCCGCCGCCATCGCTACCGGATCAGGCGATCTGGTCCGAACCGGGAGCATTTAACCCCTGCTTTGGAAGGCTCTGATAAGGAACCAGTGACAGAGGCAGAGCCAGGGCTTTCCGTGCTGCCTCAGGTGGAGAGGTAGCTGTCTTCAGGGCCTGAGCTGAGTGAGGGGGAGGAACAGATGGGGCCCAACCCAGATGAATGTATGCATAGGGAGGAGAGGAGAGGAGAGCAAAGGAAAACAATAAGCTGGCTCTCCGGGAAAAGCAGACGTAGACACGAACCAGCACCTCCCTGGCTGGGAAATAAATAGGAGGGGTTTGGGAGGGGCAGTTGTCACAAACAACTGTTTATTTTTAGTATACATCAAGCAATTGGCTAAACCCAGGTTTGTTGGGCCTAATTGCGTTTGATTTTTTATTTTTATTTTTTTGGTTTATCCATGTGAATAAAAGACTGTTACTGCCCTGTTATAAAAAGGGGGGTTGTTTTACTCGTGAGTGAAATGGCTTATTGTTACTTGTGAAAAACTGGGTCAGAACAATTCGTAAGGATAAATCTGCCAGGTGATCTCGTAAGATTTTTGCTCCCCTCTTTCCTACACAGCTGTTGATTTCCACGACCCGATGCATGTGAGACTAGCTGTGGGATCTCAGATTGCAGAGGAGATGAGAGATGCCATGGTCAGCGGGCTAGGGCTCACGGGCTGCGCAGGAGTGGCCACCAATAAGGTCCTCTCCAAGCTGGTCTCTGGGACCTTTAAACCAAATCAGCAGACAGTTCTTCTGCCTGAGAACCGGCAGAACCTGATGGCCAGGCTCGATCACCTCAGGAATATCCCAGGTGAGCTGACCTTAGGTTTTGAAGATAAGATTGGACTTGACTTGAGAAATATTGCAACTTTTTGAATGTAGACTGATTTCCATTTGATATATTACTATCTTCTAGATCAGGGGTCTCCAACCTTAGCAACTTTAAGACTTGTGGACTTCAACTCCCAGAATTCTCCATGGTTGGAGACCTCTGTTCTAGATCAGGGGTGTGTCAAACTCAAGGCCCAGGGGCCAGATCCCACAGGGCCGTCCTTGAAATAGTGAAGGATCAGTCTGCAGTGCCTCTGCTGGAGAAAACAGAGCTCCGTTTCCGCTGGCAGAGGGTTGCAGGAGGCTATCACAACCGAAAACGGAGCTTAGCAGCCCATTTTCACTGACAGAGCGCTCGGGCCGCCACAGGCAACCCCAACATGAGTGACGTCGAGCTGTCCATGCCCACCCCGGCCCCCCGACGTCAAACACAACGCTGATGCAGCCCTCAGTGAAATTGAGTTTGACACCCCTGTTCTAGATGAAATTGAAATAAGAACATTTAATGAATGCTGGCCTTTAATATGAGCATTTTAAGATATTTTATAGAATGGTGTGATTTCTTTAAATTTAGAGAGAGGTGATTGTACTCCTTAGGTTCTTCCATAGCTTCTGCCAACATCTCAGCTATCACATCTGGCAAGTTTTCCCCTTTTTCCTCCTCTATATTTTGAACTCTTAAATAACAGTCAGAACGCTCCTCCTCTAGCAAAATAATCGTTCTCTCTTGATTTTTTGTCCACTGAAGTCAGTTTTTCCTCTAATTCTTCTACTTTCTTTTCTATCAAATCTGCCTTTTCCTCTACTTTTTGAATTCTTTCTTCATTTTTCCCAATCAACTCCTTCACTTCTTCTAAGTCCTCTTTCAAAGGACATCATCATGAAGTGACTGTATAACATTTTTTAACTCCATCGCCTCAGATGCTTTTTGTGTTTCTGTCGTGGAGGGACTCGCTGCTGAGTGCAAATGTGCTGTAATTTTCTTCATCTCCAAACTGTTTAGATCTAATTTGTAGTCCACTAATGGTTTCTTTGTAATCCAAATATCTAATCCACTCCATTGGGTGGATTAGAAAAAATAAAAAATGGAAAAAAAGAAGGAAAAAAGAGATCAATCACACATACCCCCAAGAAAAATACAAAAAGTATTGCCAATCAAACAAACGGAGGGGAAAAAAAGTGACGCCAATCCTGTGAAAAAAAGAAAAAAAAAAAAGAAAGAAAACAAAAACTCTTCAGGCTCTTCTTGACTTAATCCAAATTCCAGAAAGTCGGAGGTCACTTTTGTTATATTTGTCTGATGTATTTTGTTAACTTGTTTTGTCACTCCCTTTCCCCTTCGTGTTAGTTTGTATTTTAAGGTATGATGTCTTAAGTCCCACACTTCAGGCAGGAAAGCCATTGAGCCACGGTAGCGCAGTGGTTAGAATGCAGTACTGCAAGCTAATTCTGCCGACTGCCAGCAGTTCGATTCTCACCGGCTCAAGGTTGACTCAGCCTTC
Source organism: Ahaetulla prasina (assembly GCF_028640845.1). Classification (NCBI taxonomy): domain Eukaryota; kingdom Metazoa; phylum Chordata; class Lepidosauria; order Squamata; family Colubridae; genus Ahaetulla; species Ahaetulla prasina. Next base: position 286,300,971 of record NC_080540.1, on the reverse strand, counting down.
CATCCTACTGAGATTGGTAAAATGAGGACCCAGATTGTTGGGGGCGATATTTTGTAAACTACTTAGAGAGGGCCGTAAAGCACTATGAAGCAGTATATAAGTATGATTGTGATTGCTGTTAAAACCTAATGAAGATATTATAATTTAAAAAAAAATGAAAATACCAAGTAAGATGGGTAAACAAACAAACTTGCTTTGGCTCTGATACATGCACATAGGTGAAAGAAGAGATCAGGTGCCTTGCAGTTCTGTATGAACTTCATTTCATAGCCCATGCGAGGGTGATTTGTCTGATAAGCTGCTGTAGTAAATTCTCTTTCTTGTGCAGGGATTGGCTTTCAAACAGCAAAGCGCCTCCTGAATCTCGGGCTCTGCACTGTGCAAGATCTCCAAAATTGTTCAGCTGAGATTCTGGAAAAAGAACTGGGAATCCCAGCAGCCCATCTCATCCAGAAGCTCAGTTGGGGAGAAGACCATTCTCCGGTTGTCCCATCAGGAGCTCCCCAGGTAGAACTGAAAATAGTATCTAAAGATAAGAATGGCCCTATCCTTTGTTTCTGGGAATTCTAGGTGAACTGGGGGTTTTCCAGATGTGAAGACTATACATCTGATTGATTTCTCACTCAGCAAAGACCAGGGTTGTATATAGAACAGAACAGAACAGAATAGAATAGAGTTGGAAGGGACTTTGGAGGTCTTCTAGTCCAACTCCCTGCTCAGCCAGGAAACCCTACACCACTTCAGACAAATGATTATCCAATATCTTCTTAAAAACTTCCAGTGTTGGACCATTCACAACTTCTGGAGGCAAGTTGTTCCACTGATTAATTGTTCTAACTGTCAGGAAATTTTTCCTTAGTTCTAGGTTGCTTCTCTCCTTGATTAGTTTCCACCCATTGCTTCTTGTTCTGCCCTCAGGTGCTTTGGAGAATAGCTTGACTCCCTCTTCTTTGTGCAACCCCTGAGATATTGGAACACTGCTATCATGTCTCCCGTAGTCCTTCTTTTCATTAAACTAGACATATCGAGTTCCTGCAACCATTCTTTATATGTTTTAGCCTCCAGTCCCCTAATCATCTTTGTTGCTCTTCTCTGAACTCTTTCTAGTATATATATATCAGACTTCACAGAATTGGTGGTCCCAAGCCATCTGGAGAATTATCTTGAGAAATTTTGTCCCATTATAACTGAATGGACAGTTGCATTTCTCAGGAGGAGATCCTACAGACCCACATATTAGACTAAACAATTGCAGTTTGTTTCGTTTGGGTTTAAGGGTTCCATGAATAAAGCTGCTGTAGGTTTATAAGCCATAGCTTATGACAGGGGTGTCAAACTCAATTTCATTGAGGGCCACATCAGGGTTGTGTTTGACCTCAGGGAGGGGGGCACGTGGGGGGCATGGCCAGGTGGGGCGTGGCCAGCTCGATGTCATTCATGTCGGGGGCACCTGTGGTGGCCCAAGCGCTCTGCCAGTGAAAATGGGCTCCTGAGCTCCATTTCTGCAGGCAGAGGCACTGCGGGCCAGTCCTTTGCTATCTCCAGGGTGACCCTGCCAGCCAGATCAAAGCACCCCATTGGCCAGATCCTGCCCCCAGGCCTTGAGTTTGACACCCTATGTTTATGACAATGCAGGAGGGCATAAGTATGTTTAAAAATGAAAAGTTTCATTGATGTTTTTAATGACTGGCCGATGTGCCTTGATCTTTGGCCTAGTATGCTGGAAAGGTAGTTATTCAATAAATCATAATTAAACCTTTCTCGGAGTTGAAGTCTGCCAGACTTAAAGTTGCCAAGGTTGGAGATCCCTGCTTTATGTGATTTGTGCATTTATTGATCTAAATTATTATATTCATTGTTTTATCTTTAAACAATCTTTATACTGCAGTCTCTCAGTGATGAAGATTCCTTTAAAAAATGTTCTTCTGAAGCAGATGTTAAGAAGAAAATTGAAGAATTGCTCACTAACCTTCTGGAGAGGTAATTTTAACTTAACTAGTTCCACGGTATTTGGGGTCTGAGCAAGATTTTGAAACTGGGGGCTGCATTGTGTATGTGTGAATATATAAAACGGGTGGAACAAAGGCACAATGAGATCACAAGTAAATATTCAGTCCCTTTTTTAGTTATTTGCATATTAAACACTTCAGATTTACACACTTTTTTCACCAGTAGTTCCTTCTGGTGGGGTAGTAATCCTTGACCTCAGTTGGCCTGGCAGGAACATGAGAAAGTATGTTCACCTACAAATCCTCAAAACAATGTAAACTTCTGTTCTTAGGGTGGGGGGTGTCTCCATAGTTCTTGAGCTATGGCACAGACCACGATGGCAGGGAATTATACCCAGCATTTACCAGTTCAAGGAAGCCAGAATTAAGCAATAGCAAAAGCACTTAGACTTATATACCACTTCACAGTGCTTTACAACAGTGGTCACCAACCGGTGGTCCGCGAGAAAATTTTGGTGGTCTGCAGAAAAATTATTTGCATTTTTTATATTGCACTAAATACTATTTATCTTTTTTAAAAAATCATATTAGTGGTCCTTGGGATTTAAAATTATGAATTTAGTGGTCCCTGAGGTCCGAAAGGTTGGTGACCCTTGCTTTACAGCACTCTCTAAGCGGTTTACAGAGTCAGCATGTTTCCCCCACCAGCGGTGGAATTCAGCCAGTTCGGACCGGTTTGAGCGAACCAGTAGCACCAATGGATATTTGGCTTCGCCCACTCACCCCTGCTCTATCCTGTCCTTTATTTCCTGCTTTGTAGCTTATCTCAGTCACGCGGCACAGCTGATTCCCCCACCCCTCACTGTTCTACTTACCGTTGCTGACTTGGAAGGTAAGCAGCTGAGCTTCTAAATGCTCCATTTAGCTTGCGCTGCGTGTAAGCACCTTAGGCGCACGCTCAACAAACCAGTTGTTAAACCGGCAGCATTCCACCGCTGCCCCACCACCACCACCACCAATCTGGGTTCTCATTTTATCAAAACCTGGATGGAAGACTGAGTCAACCTTAAGCTGGTCAGGATAGAAGGAATCAAACTCCTGGCAATGTGAACAGAGTTAGCCTGTAATACTGCATTCTAACCACTGAGTCACCATGGCTCATTCACCACTCCACAATCTGATGATCTTTCTTACTGCTCCCTTTGTTCTACAGATTGCTCATTTAGGAGGTTATACTTGGTGAATTGCCAATTTGCATTAATGCTTGACATATTGTAGATTACTGTTCTGGATGGGGAGGGAATACTTCTCCGTTTCTTGAGCCAGGCCAGACTGAAATGTAGAAACAGTGGACATGTTGGTTGTTGATGGCTCCATGTTTTCAACAGGTTGTACAAAGATGGCAGAAAGCCCCATACCATCAGATTAACTATCCGTCAGTATTCTGCTACCAATAAATGGTTTAATCGAGAGAGCCGTCAATGTCCAGTTCCATCTCACTTGGTCAAGAGGATCGGTTCAGGTAATTGTGTCTCATGGCCCTAATTTCCTCCTTTGACTTGATGTCCAAGAGAGTTCATGAATATTGTATTTTTGGAGAATAAGACTCTCTTTTTCCCCCAAAGAAGAGGGTGAAAATCTGGGTGCATCTTATACTCTGAATGTAGCCCCACCCAGCTTCTCAAACGGAGCTTTCAGAGGCTGAAAGAAGCTTCAGAAGAGAAGCCCCCAAACAGAGCTTCAGAAAAGAAGCCCCCAAACAGAGCTTCAGAGGCTTTTTTTCTGAAGTTCTGTTTTGGAGGCTTTCAGAGGCAGAAAAAAGTTTTTTCTGAAACTCTGTTTCAGAGGCAGAAAAAAAAAAGCAAAAAAAAAAGCAAGGCCCAGAGCTCACAACCAAGGAACCTGTTCCTAAAATTCATCTCTGGGAACAGCTGATTGGGGGTATTCCGGGAGGCCAATCCACCTGCCAATCAGCTTTTTCACAGTTTCCTCCCCAAAAACTAAGGTGTGACTTATACTCCGGTACGTCTTATATTCCGAAAAATACGGGTATATTGCTTCCCCCCCTCCTCTCTTTCTCATTCACATAACATGCAACATTGGACTAAGTATATCAACTTTTCTAGTTGGCCCCCTTCAAATTTCTTAGGATTGCAACATTGGTAAGACCCGATTGTCTTGGAATTCTGGGAGTTGTAGTTCCACCATATCTAGTGGGTTGTAGATTGCCCATTGAACAAGTCTCCATTTGAAGCAGATCTCCATGTCACTCATTCATGCATCACCTCACATCTTCAGCTGGTGCTCCAAGGAAGAGTTAGATACTACTTTGGGAAGAGTGAGATACTACTTTGGGAAGAGTGAGATACTACTTTGGGAAGAGTGAGATACTACTTTGGGAAGTCCATTCCCTTATTTTATGAAGCCTTGTCCCAAATCCTCATTGTTGTCCTTGCCTCTGTCTATCAGCTTTTTTCTTCTCAAGTTCACTGGTTCTTTGTCCATGGACATCCTTCAACGTCATCTTCTCCATCTTTTCAATCTCAGCCGACCTGAACGCTTTCCTTCACGGAAACTAGATCAGCCTGCTTGCTCGCTAGGGAATGTCAATTCTTAAGCTCCTTAAGCTTGGAGAACAAGAATTCAGTTTGTCAGGTGACAGCAAGTTCCCAATCATTTGGAGCTTGGAAATACTCACTACTCAAAGGCATTCATTGTTAGTCACCATCTTCCCAGGGCGATTCTTACAGGTTAGAGGTTTTTTTTGCTGATTTCACAGTGTTGATGTCCCAGCTATTACTTTTCGGAGTATAAGACACACCTTTTCCCTGTTAAAAGGTGGAAATCTTGGTGTGTCTTATACACCAAATAAAGCCATTTTTGGCCTCTTGAAGCCCTGCCCTGCACGTCCCATTTTTGTGAAAAAGGGCTCATTTTTCGCAAAAACAGGGCGCGCAGAGGCTTTGGTAGCCTGCAGTGTGCTCCTGGGGGCTGGGAAAGGTAAAAATGCCCCCATTTTTGCAAAAAATGGGCTCGTTTTTGGCCTCCCAAACCCTCCATGTGTCACATTTTTGCCCTCCCCAGCCCCCAGGAGCACTTTGCACGCCTCCCAAACTCTGCGTGCCCCATCTTTGAAAAAACGGGATACGCAGAAGGTTTGGGAGGCCTGAAGAGTGCTCCTGGTGGCTGGGGAGGGCAAAAACTTTTTTTTCTTGCTTACCTGTTCGAAATCGTGGTGCGTCTTATACACTGGTATGTCTTATAGTCTGAAAAATACGGTATTCTCTTCTTGGAATTTCATCAATGCCTTAAAACCCACCAATTCCTGCATTTCTCCATTCCTTTGTTATGCAGAGTTGGAATTTTTTGTTTGTTTTCTTCTTGAATAAGAGTCTGCTTACATGATTTTTTTCCCCCTCCATGATTTATTTCCAGGAGACGCTAGTCTAAAGACTCACCTCGTTTCCATTCTTATGAAACTGTTTCGAAAGATGATCAATGTTGAGGTTCCATTTCACCTGACCTTACTGAACATCTGCTTTTCAAATCTTAAGGACCCACCAGCTTCTTCCAAGGAATCTATTCAATTTTATTTGAGTCAGTCCTCACCTTCTTTAAGCTCCAGCAAAGTTTTTCGCGTAAGTTTGACACTTCTTAATATACATAGAGTTAGGGGTGAAATCTAATTTTTCTGCTACCGGTTCTGTGGGCGTGGCTTGGTGGTCATGTGACTGGGTGGGCATGGCCAACTTGACCCGTTCCTCATACGGGCTGTGCATGGAGAGCGAGCTAGCAAGAGAGCTCTCCAACCTCTGTTTTTGTGCATGTGTGGGAGGGAGGGAGGGAGCGATCTGAAGCTGAGCCACCCAAACTTCTGGCAGCGGCGGGGGTGGCTTCTGAGCAGCCCTGAATCAGCCAGCCCCCTCCCCACTCAAGCAGCGGCTTCCCTGCTCAGCCCCAACAAGCTATGCATCCATGGTGCCCGCACCAGCATCCGGAGAGAAACAGAGAAGAAATGCTGCTGCTTGAGGGGGTGGGCAAGGAGAATGGCGAGACTCAGGGAATAGGTCAGGTGGAGCTGGCTGAGGTGAGGTTGCCTAGAGATGGAGCTTTCACCTCACAATCAGGAGGCTGTGAGTTTGATCCTAGGTAAAGATAGATGTTTCTCTCTCTGGGCATGTTGAGAATATATCTGCTGAATATAACTCCGCATTGGTGACAGGAATCGCATCCGGCCAGTAAAAACTCAGCTCCATTCAGTTGCCCAGACTCTACCTTGCAAGGGATTATGGGGTTGTTAAAAGGAGAGGATGGTCTGATTGTAGAAGGATTCTCTCTTGTATTTAGTTTAAAAGAGTTCTCATTTGCTATGTAGACAACAGAAGACAGAAATTCCGAAAACACAAGGATGGAACATCAAGAGGAAGACAGTGATGTTTTATCTGGAGAGAGAAACACAAGATGTGTCCAATCTCAGCTCCACACTCCTTGTCTGCCCACAGCAAGTGATCTTCAATGCCCAAGTCCACCGCTTCCTGCTGGAATAGATTACGATGTGTTCAACCAGCTTCCAAGTGACATTAAGGAGGAAATCATCTCTAGCCAAAAGAAGGTTAGGGATTCCACACAGACTTTGTGGAGCCATGGAGGGTCTGAACTAGGGGGAAAACCACCGTGCCATCCAAAAGCCAAAATAAGCTCCATTTCCTTGCATTCTGGAGACCTTGGTCAAAGTACTAGAACTCTGGCATTTTCTGGCATTGCACCCACAAATGAAGAACCACCACCAGAAAGGCAAAAACCCCATGGAGAAGGCTCATCCCAAAATCGTTCGAGCCCAGGATCAAAAGTGGCCTTCCCTCCTTCTGTAGATCCCAAAACGTTTTCTGAGCTGCCTGCAGAGATGCAGCAAGAACTGTTGACCGAATGGAAGAGTCAAAAGAGTGTTTCCAAAATGCACATCAGCCAAGTTGTTAAAGGAACCAAGAAAGGACAGAAATCATGTCCAGGGTCAAACAGTTTACTACGCTATTTCAAACCAAGATGACTATAATTTGGTGGAGAGACTATGCTTGCAGATGAAGTATGTATCTGGAGATAGAGCCTGTTCTGACCTAGGTTTCCTGAGACAGTAAAAAGCACACAATTAGTCCAGGGGTGAAATCTAAATTTTTTTTCTACGGGTTCTGTGGGCGTGGCTTGGTGGTCAGATGACTGGGTGGGCGTGGCCAATAACAATAAATAATAAAAATAATAAAGTATCAAAAACAATAAGAGGTATCAAAAACCAACTTTCACACTTTACACACATACAACACAACAAAACACAACTGACTCACACACAGTGTAAAAGCAGCTGCACTTCACACTTCACACAGCCACAAAAAGCTCAAAAACCAACTTTCACACTTTATAAACACACAACTCTCTCTCTCTCACACACACACACACACACACACACACAAAATGCCTCATACAGCTTTCTGAGATTTTGTGTGTTTGTGTAGTTAGAGTGAAACACTACAGAAACACACCAAATCTCAGAAAGCTGCACAAATATTTTATTTTATTATTTTTTTATTTTATTTTATTTTATTTTATTGTGGACTTCAAATCGCAGAGTTCCTCAGCCAGCAAAGCAGGAAGTCAAAGCAAGCTTTTTTTTTTTCTTCAGTAGCTGAAGAAAGGATGGCGTTGCCAGCCTGAAAGAGCAGTAATTATAGGTAAGTGAGGAGGGGGAATTGGCTGGGCATGGGTGGGGGCTTTTGTAAGTGGGGGCTGTTAAAAAGTGAGTTTAAAAACCTGTGAGGATCAGGAAACTCCTCTGGGATCGCCAGAGGAGGCTTTTAAAACCGGGTTTTTTTCTTTTTCCCCCCCCCTTCGGCTGAAGAGGGTTTTTTAAAAAAAAACTTTTAAAGGTTTATGATGATCTCTGCTCAGCCCAGCGATCATCAGAGGTTTTTTTTTTTACTTTTAAAAGCATGTTTCGGCTGAAGAAAAACTTTTAAAGGTAAAAAAAAACCTCTGCTGATGGTGCGGCTCAGCAGAGGCAGGGGGCGGGGCCAGGGATTTTTGCTATCGGTCCTCCGAAGCAGCAGCTGCCATTGCTACCTAATCGGAAAAGCCGGTACGAACCAGGAGCATTTCACCCCTGAATTAGTCCCAAAAATCCTCTTTATTTCAACAGCTGCGAATTATGTTCATTCATAGCCCGTTAATGAGTCACAAATAGTTTGTAAAGAGTCCAACAGAAGTCTGCCACAGTCCTTTGGGATAAGGCTGAAAAGTACCCACCTTTATCTCCCTTGACACGTACCCAATGAACAGCTGCCCATTGCACATGAGCGTGACGGAAACCTGGATGTTTGGGTGCTGGCTTGCACATGCGTGACGGAACATCACTCTCACTGCTCCCGCGTGCATGACGGCCAGCTGACCGGCGCACATGTGTGCACAGGAACATGTAAGAGGAGCCAGTGAGGCCGTGCATTCCACAAGGGGTGGTTCTGCAGTCCACTGGTGGCACACATTTCATAGGTTCGCCAACACGGGTATCGGTCAGTGATAGTGAACCTTTTCGGCACCGAGTGCCCAAACTGGAATGTGCATGCTATGCATGTGTGTGTGTGTGTGCGCCGGAGCGCTGGAAACCTGAAGATCAGTTGGTGGGCGCTCACATGCCTTTTTTTTTTTTTTGGCCAGTTTTCAGGCTGTTTTTGGACCGTTTTCAGGCCGTTGTTCAGGCCATTTTTAGCCCCCCAAAAACAGCCTGAAAATGGGCCCAAAAACAGCCTGTTCTGGAGCCATTTTCAGGCTGTGTTCTGGTGGTCTGGTGCCCATGACCAGAAGAGCGGCTGGCGATGGCGCACGTCCTCACAGAGAGGGCTCTGCTTGCCACCTCTGGCACACGAGCCATAGGTTTGCCATCACGGTGATAGGTAGTCATAACATAACATAACATCAGAGTTGGAAGGGACCTTGGAGGCCTTCTAGTCCAACCCCCTGCCCAGGCAGGAAACCCTACACCATCTCAGTCAGATGGTTATCCAACATTTTCTTAAAAATTTCCAGTGTTGGAGCATTCACAACTTCTGCAGGCAAGTCGTTCCACTGATTAATTGTTCTAACTGTCAGGAAATTTCTCCTTAGTTCTAAGTTGCTTCTTTCCTTGATCAGTTTCCACCCATTGCTTCTTGTTCTACCCTCAGGTGCTTTGGTGAACAGCCTGACTCCCTCTTCTTTGTGGCAGCCCCTGAGATATTGGAACACTGCCATCATGTCTCCCCTAGTCCTTCTTTTTGTTAAACTAGACATACCCAGTTCCTGCAACCGTTCTTCATATGTTTTATCCTCCAGTCCCCTAATCATCTTTGTTGCTGTTCTCTTCTCTGTCCTCAACTTAGGACCCTGATTAAGCCCACAATTTCAGGTATAAGTCGTGATGGTTGTTAACCGGGTCGTATCCAATTTTACAACCTTCTCTACTACTGTCATTATGTGAATGGAGCCGTTGTAAAGCGAACACTGATTATTAAACAAGCCCATTGTTTATTCTGTTGTTGTTTTGCCAGAAATCAGAAGTAAATGCCTGATGGGCTTAATGACCGCCAGGTTCACACACTTTGGCAAGAAAGGTTGTAAAATCGGTCATGGTCACCTGGTGACTCTTTAACAACTTCCACGGCTTAACAACCTTAAGTTCAGGTTCCAATTACGGTCATAAATCAAGGACTTGTGGTGCCTTTAATCCTTTATATCAGGAATTTGGCAACCTGAGGAAATTGGGTGAAGCGCCTGTCCTCTTTTGTTGGCCTCTGAAGCTACTTTTTTTTTTATTATTTGAATTTATATCCCGCCCTTCTCCGAAGACTCAGGGCGGCTTGCACTATGTCAAGCAATAGTCTTCATCCATTTGTATATTATCTACAAAGTCAACTTATTGCCCCCAACAATCTGGGTCCTCATTTTACCTACCTTATAAAGGATGGAAGGCTGAGTCAACCTTGGGCCTGGTGGGACTTGAACCTGCAGTAATTGCAAGCAGCTGTGTTAATAACAGACAGACTTAGTCTGCTGAGCCACCAGAGGCCCCTGTGACCATAACTGCTGAAAACCGGCCAAATGACTCCCTGCCATCTTGAGATTGGAAATGCCACAAACTGACAATCCCAAAGGTGCTTTTTCAAGAGGCAACTGGATTTGCTTGTTGTTGTTTTGCCAGAAATCAGAAGTAAATGCCTGATGGGCTTAATGACCGCCAGGTTCACACACTTTGGCAAGAAAGGTTGTAAAATCGGTCATGGTCACCTGGTGACTCTTTAACAACTTCCACGGCTTAACAACCTTAAGTTCAGGTTCCAATTACAGTCATAAATCAAGGACTTGTGGTGCCTTTAATCCTTTATATCAGGAATTTGGCAACCTGAGGAAATTGGGTGAAGCGCCTGTCTTCTTTTGCTGGCCTCTGAAGCTACTTTTTTTATTATTATTTGCATTTATATCCTGCCCTTCTCCGAAGACTCAGGGCGGCTTACACTATGTCAAGCAATAGTCTTCATCCATTTGTATATTATATACAAAGTCAACTTATTGCCCCCCCAACAATCTGGGTCCTCATTTTACCTACCTTATAAAGGATGGAAGGCTGAGTCAACCTTGGGCCGGGCTTGAACCTGCAGTAATTGCAGGTAGCTGTGTTTTTAATAACAGGCTATGTTACAGCCTGAGCTATTCCGGCCCCCTTTGAAGATGTTTCGCTTTTCATCTCCTGAAAAAGCACCTTTGGGACAACCATGACCGGATGACTGAGAAACACTGCAGTTTTTTACAAACTGACAATATCCTTTTCTCTAAACATGGAGGGAGGGGGCTGGGAAAAGGGGAAAAAAAACCAAAATTCTATTTTGCATCCCTTCACCCCCCCCCCCCCAATGTTGAGTGAAGTTCTCGAGCCCCCAAAAACCTTGCCTATCTCTTCTTGACATTAGACCAAATGTGGGCCTGCTGTGTATTGAAGACAAACTTCCTCACACCCTCTGGCAGGGTTTTTATGTTGTTTGTTTTAACATCTTTAATCCAGTCTTGCAATCGGTCACAAAGTTTACCAGGGTCATGGGCATAACGGAATTGATCACTGAAGGCGTTAGAAACCCTCCCAGATCCACCTGGACGATCATCATAAATTTGGTGTGTTCTGGGTTCCTGAAAGAGAAGAATTGGGTTTTATATCAAGAGTTCTGAGGAACCTTCCTCCCCACCTTCTCTGAATCGAGTGTGGATCGATGGGTTTTAACCTCTGGGAAGTGCAGGAATCCCTTTGACCCTTTCCTCCTTCTCTTCCCCAAAAGGCGATCGATAGAGTCTGCTGGTTCCCTCTCTCCAAATTTCTCCACCTAACCCAGGGCTGTCAAACTCAAGGTATTGGGATGGTGCTTAAATCCAGCCTGGGGTGCTGGCCTAGAAATATCAAAGGATCGGCCCATGGTGCTTCTGGTGGCTAAAGTGGGCTGTGTGTGCCCTCCCCCATGCCTCATTTTCACCCTCCATGGCTGCCTGCAGCACTCTGTTGGTGAAAACATGTTAAAAAACAGGCTGAAAACAGCCAGCAGTGTGCTGCAGGAGGACATGGAGGGTGGAAACGACTCAGGGGAGCCGCACGCAGATCCCCCATGCCCCATTTTGACTGGTAGGGTGCTGCAGGAGGCATCCATCCCACCCACCCACCACTGCCGGGGGGCCCCACCGGCCCATGAAGAACTACAATGCTGATCCGACCCTCGAAGAAATCCAGTTTGACACCCTTGACCTAACCCATCTGATCATAGTTTAATCTTGGCTTCCAGCATTCAAACTTTGGGTTTGCAAGGCTTTCTCCAACAAACTTTTTAAAGATGTGTAGAAAATGTTACATTCACACATTCAGGTAATAACATCAAGCCGTCATCTGACACTTCTGGAAAATGAGTAGAGTCAGGATCATTTAGAGCAGGGGTCTCCAACCTTGGTCCCTTTAAGACTTGTGGACTTCAACTCCCAGAGTTCCTGCTGGCTGAGGAACTCTGGGAGTTGAAGTCTACAAGTCTTAAAGGGACCAAGGTTGGAGACCCCTGATTTAGAGTGCTTCCAGCTTTCAGGTTAAATGTTTTCCCAGGAATAAATTTGTTTTGCAATACAGCAGCTCAAAATCCTTACTCTGGTAGTGGGCGACAGGCGTAGCCAGAAGAGAAAGTGGTGCCCCGAATATAAGCTGGAGTTGGAAGAAAATCGGGATGAACCACACTGATGGCTATAAGAAAGAACAAAGCAAACGTTGAAATCTTTTTAAAGAGCCATGCTCTCTGAATCTGAGAGCCGTCCAAATATGAAGTCCATTTTTATTAAACCACAGACTATGCTGATCATTGAACTGGAAGGAAAAGGTGTTTATGTATCCAAACTGTTGTGTCTGCGCCCCCCGAGGCTGGCCTCCTGCCAGAAAGTAACTTGGAAAGTGACGGGGAAGGGCCATCAGGACTTATCTCGGGAGCACCGGCTTCCCTGGCTCAGCTCCAGGAGCCAGAAACAGGCCAGGTGGAGGAGATAACAAAGTCTCCGTCCCCTGACTCTTTCCCCCCCACACACCTCCAGACCCAGCTGATGGCAATCAGGCCTGGCTGGACCCTAGGTTTCGTAGGCAGGAGAGGCAGGAACAACAGAAGCAGGGGTGGGGCAGGCCTAGGAAGTGCTGAGTTATGGAGCCACACCCCACAGGATATAAAGGCATCAAGAGCTGCTGTGCCTCTTTGTAGCAGGAAAATTTACTGTTTAACTGAGAGCTGAAGTACTGTTTGTTCCTGGGTGACTCATCGGTGTCGAGGGAGATAACAGAGACACTTGGCAGACGCTCGCTCTTTTGCTGCCAGAGCTGATAGTGCCGGCTAATTAAGCCATCACTCGGACGGAGGCGAGGGGGGACAGAACATAGTTTGGGTACCTTTTTTTTGGCAGTATGACACCATCAAAGTTTTGGGGTTTTTTACATTTAAAAGCATTTTTTCTTCTGCCGAAAGAATGCATTTAAAAGTAAAAAAAAAGCCTCTGATGATCGCGCGGCTCAGCTGGAATTGTTAGAACCCTTTAAAAACATTTTTTCTACAACCTCTTAGGCCGAAGAGGTCTTAAAAAATGCTTTTAAAAGGTTCTGGCGATCAGGCAACTCAGCTGGGATCACCAGAAGAGCCTTTTAAAAGCTTTTTTTCCTCTGGAGATCCCAGCAGAGATGCCTGATGATCACAGGCTTTTAAAAGCATTTTTTTACAACCACTTTGGCTGAAGAGATTGTAGAAAAAATGTTTTTTAAAAGTAAAAAAAAAAAAAGTTGGCCATGCCTATCCAGTCACATTACCCACCACCCCACCAAGCCACGCCCACAGAACTGGTAATAACAAATTTTACATTTCACTCCGATTCAACTCAATTTAATTATTCAAAATAATGGGAAACTATTTTAATTTTTGTCATTCACATTTTCTCCTTCCTTTGGCATCCTTTCTTTAATGATTCTATTAGACTTTTCTTCAATATTAGTGTAACTCTTGCCCCACGGGCGAGATGGCTGTAGCGAGTTGGCCGTAGCGAGTTGGCCATGGCAAGTTGGCTGCAATGAGTTATTGTAGATCCCCCCTGACAGTCCTTCTGATGAACTCTGACATAAAAGATAGGGTGATGACATGATCTAAATCAGGGGTGTCCAACCTTGGCAACTTTGAGACCTGGCTGGCAGGGGAATTCTGGAAGTAGAAGTCTACAGGTCTTAAAGTTGCCAAGCTTAGACAACCCTGGTCTGTGATAGATGGAATCTTATACCCCATGGGTCCTCAGAAACTACTTTCTGAATAAATGGAACAGATTAAAAGGGGAAATAATTGACTTCTTAAACAATTTCACCATTCAGAATAGTGTTTCTCAACTTTAACACAACTTCAAGATGTGTGGATTTCAACTTCCAGAATTCTGGGAATTGAACTCCGTATATCTTAAAGTTGCTAAGGTTGAAATACGCTGCTTTAGACTCTTGAAAGACTGGGGAAATGGAGCTGTTCCATAAGATTTAGGGTACCCAGTTTATCACTTAAAGCACCATCAATCTCATCAAAATAATAAAAAGCAGCAAAATTGGGGGACTTGCCACTCATATTTTGTTTGTTTGTTTGTTTACATTTATACCCCGCCCTTCTCCGAAGACCCAGGGCGGCTTACAATGTATAAGGCAATAGTCTCATTCTATTTGTATATTTTTTTACAAAGTCAACTTATTGCCCCCCCAACAATCTGGGTCCTCATTTTACCTACCTTATAAAGGGTGGAAGGCTGAGTCAACCTTGGGCCGGGCTCGAACCTGCAGTAATTGCAGGCTCTGTGTTCTAATAACAGGCTTCTCTACAGCCTGAGCTATCCCGGCCCCTATCAACTCTATCAACTGCATTCCACTGGCAAGGTATAGTGATATGAGTTTGAAGGGACATTGTTGTATTGGGACAAGGACAGAGGACTTAGTAGTTTGTCAGGTGCAAATGATCAGGACTAAACTGTTTTAAGTTGCACTCAAAAAGATTTATAGCTCAAGCTTATACATAAGAATCTAGTGAACTACTGTTCAATGCTACATTAGGGGTAGATAAGGGTCAACAGAATTCAAGAGGGGATTGACTTAAACCATTTGTGGGAATGTAACAATTCTAGGCTGATGGCTCACTTAACTCTGCCCCCAAGTTCTGCCTGTTCTTTTCCTACAGTTGTTTAACTAATTGCATTCATCTGTCTTTCCTGAATATTTGTGCCTGCACACACACATTTCTCCCTTAAACACCATAATTTTTATTTTCTCCCAGTAAACAATTACTTACAGTTTGTGGTCATTAAATTTTCATCATAGGTTTTTACGTGCAGCAGATAGACAAAATCTCTTGGCGAAACCATCCCAAAGCCGTAACTGTGAGTAATACTGCGATAAATAAAGGTGTCCTATGATTTAATTTAAAAAAGTCCACCAATGAAAATGCTGCCTAGTGAATTAAAACAGGTAGGCTGTCAGCTTAGGAAAAAAAGTATAAATCAAATTATGCAATTTTTTTAGCCTGAAATATTTTTTATTGCCCATCAGTGGACCTTACTTAAAAACTAGATTTGTAAAGTCATGTTTTTATGTATGAACTATCAGTGACTGTCTTAAACACTCTTCACTGCAATTCTTCACTGAATAAATTAAGGCACTACATATAATTGACACAGAACAAATATCCTTCATGTATCTATAAAGAATATGACCTGCTAATAGTTTATAGAGAACTTTAAATTGCTACATCCTGCTTGCCACTAATCACCCATTCAACAAATTTTTTATGCAGAAGAAAAATGTTACTTAATGATTCCAAACATTAGATGACCCTAAAGTAGAATAACTGGGCACCAAAACTATCAGGTTCAATCGGGTTTTTATATAAAGTTGGTTCTTTTAGTAAAGGTTTCCATGATTGGTTGCAAGAACCTTTCTTGTATTTTTAGAAACAATTCTAAAGATCAAGCTCATTGGTTATGTTCACACATGCCTAACTTGGTTATTGAATTAATCCATATTTACATGGATATTTTCACTGAACACTAAAACATAAAGTAACAAATTGTTCTCCTAACCATGAAAACAATTAACCAGTGGAACAATTTGCCTTCAGAAGTTTTTATTTTTATTTATTTATTTATTTTTGTCACAACATCATATAAAAAGGATTATATAGTATATAAACATATATATGAGTAAATATTAGGAGGTATAAGCATCAATATATATATAGGAAGAAGAAAAGAAAAGAAAAAACAAAAACAAAAACAATAGGACAGGAACGGTAGGCACGTTTGTGCGCTTATGCACGCCCCTTATGGTCCTCTTAGAATGGGGTGAGGTCAATAGTAGAAAGTTTTTGGTTGTGGGTGCTTCATTACTGGAAACTTTTAAGAAGAGACCATTTGTCTGGAATGGTATGGAGCAGAGGTGTCAAACTCACATGGTCATGGCGGCATCACGTGATGTATCCCGACTTTTCCCCCCTTCGCTAAACCAGGCGTGGGCATGGCCAGCACATGACACATCCGGCCCATGGGCCAGGAGTTTGACAGCCCTGGTATAATCTCCTGCTTGAATAGGTGGTAGGACCAGTGGTGAAATCCAAAATTTTTTACTACCGGTTCTGTGGGTGTGCCTTGGTGGGCATAGTGTGGCTTGGTGGACGTGGCTTGGTGGGCGTGGCAAGGGAAGGAATCTCCATTCCCACCCCACTTCAGGGAAAGGGTACTGCAAAATCCCCATTCCCTCCCCACTCTGGGGCCAGCCAGAGATGGTATTTGCTGGTTCTCCGAACTGCTCAAAATTTCTGCTACCGGTTCTCCAGAACCTGTCAGAACCTGCTGGATTTCACCCCTGGGTTGGACTAGAAGACCTCCTAGGTCCTTTCCAACTCTATTATTCTGTTTCCTGTCAGGTATTATGCCAATGTTTTTCAACATTGGCAAATTTAAAATTTCAACTCCCAGAATGCTGGCTGGGAAATTCTGGAAGTTGAAGTCCACACATCTTAAAGTTGTCAGGGTTGGAGAACACTGCATTATAATCCCAAAATGAAGAAGGAGCGGGCTTTTCAGGATCATAGTGGTATGCCTACACAGATATTAGATTTAAACAGACTCTGCATATTGTGCGAACATAAGCAAATTGTCTCTTTTCATATCTATGGAGATTCTCAATCTTCCTGGTCGTGGTTATCCCAAAGGTGGTTTTTCAAGAGGCAACTGGACTTTTTTTTTTTTTTTTGAAGATGTTTCACTTCTCATCCAAGAAGCTTCTTCAGCTCTGACTGGATGGCGGGGAATGGGAGGATTTATATTCCTTTGCAGACAGCTGGTCATTTGTATCCTTTTAAGAGAGTCATTGAGGCCACATGGAGATTTCTCCGTGTCCTCAGGGTCACCTGAATAGTGCAAATGGATGTAGAGGCTTCTTGGAACTGCTGAAAGGATTGTATTGTGGAGCTTTGCTTTCTGCAGGATGTTTTCTGTCCTGTGTCCCTTCACTGATGAACACAAGTGCAGTGTTGGGGATGAGTTTGTGTGGTCCCATCTCAAACTGAAGCGCAAATGGTTCCTATAGTAATTATATAATTATGCTGGAAATCTGTTCATACTCCAACATTCAACAGTGTTCATCCCAAAGTGCATAGCTAAATGTCTATGGAGATTCCCAGCCATTCGGGTCATAGTTGTCCCAAAGGTGATTTTTCAAGAGGCAACTGGACTTCCTTGCTTTTTTCTTTGAACACGTGTTTTTCATGTATCGTGGTAGTGTAGAGATGGTTTTAATGAAACAGCCAGCCAATTATGCACTTCAATCACAAGGTGAAAGAAAATAGACAAAGGACCTGCTTCACGCCTAGCCATAATACATCATAGTTTTGCCTAATGTTTAAATGCAGCTTTGGTTTTCCATTTTATCCTAAAATTGCATATTTTTCTTGCACAGACTTCAACTGTGGACTTCAACTCCCCAGAATTCCTGAACCAGCGGGGCGGGTTCAGGAATTCTGGGAGTGAAGTCCGTAAGTCATAAAGGGGCCATTGTTCCTCACCCCTGCTGTAGTAGTATGTGGCAGTGAACTTGGGAAACAGGAGGAGGAGCTATAGACTAAATAATCATCATGTAAAAGATATTTTAGTCCAGAGTGGACTTTTCCTTAAATTTCCAAACAATAAAAGAAAAAAAGGGAGCAAAAAATTTCAGATTTATAAAATTTTGTTACTGTACAGTTACAATAAAGATAGAGCTAGTACTCATAGTTGTACACTCTTCCCCAGACTACCTTGAAAGGCTAATAGAGGGCAACCATTGAGTACCAGAAGGTTCACTATCTATATCAGATGAGGAACGTCAGCCATTTTAGGACTTGTGAGTTCAACTCCCAGAATTCCTGAACCATGCTGGTTCAGGAATTCTGGGAGTTGATGTCTACAAGTCATAGAAGCAATAGTTCCCCATCTCTAATTCATATCCTCAAATAACACTCCAAAGTCAGCTAATTGTTGTCTTGTGTTTCAGTTCCCCTAGAAACAGCTACCCTATGAAAAAAAAAGCAATTTGCTAAATGCTAAATTGCAGCTGCTCTTCCTTATCTCGCTGAATCACCTGGTCAATTCTTTCTACAATTTTATACGACTGCAACGATTTGTCCCACTTGCTGCGATACTCAGGCTGGTAAACAAAAGGAAATAATTCGTGAGGGGGTACTTCCAGCAATGCTTCTGCCCGGTATCTGGAAACAAACATTTCAGGGTTAATTGAACAGAGGATGATTGCCAATATATCTCTGCGGAAAAGCCTTTCTAAATTCTCTAGGGATAAATTGTTGTGGGGAAGAAAGTGTTTTTTGGGGGGGATTTTGTATGCCCCTTTTGTTAAAGAGTGAGAGTTGCTAAAGAGTTGAGAGCAGTGATGGACTGCGGTTTAGACCGGTTCGGGAAAACCGGTAGTTGTGACCTGAGGGTGGGGGTGGACCCGCCCCGCCCACCTGCTCTGGGGCTATGCCGTCCTATTTAGCTGTGTTTTTAAGCCATTTGCATACGTGCAAGCGCACGCACGTGAGCAAAATGCATGCGCGCGTGTACTTGCACGCATTCAGGGTCACCTGGGTGTGGAGCCTTCTTGGCTGGAGGATATCTACTGCCCTGTGTCCCTTCACTATTGGAGACAGGTGCAAGGTTATTGGGGATGAGTCTGTGCTGCCTGCATCTCAAACTGAAGAGCAAATGTCTGCAGTTTTTCTGGAAATCTGTTCAATCTCGCCTGCACCATTCTAAGGGTGTTCATCCCAAAGTGCACAGCTAAAAATCTATGGAGATTCTCAGTCATCCAGATTATGGTTGTCCCAAGAGTGCTTTTTCAGGAGGTACCTGAAAAAGCATCTTTGGGACAACCATGACCTGGATGATTGAGAAACTCCATAGACTATTAAGAACTGTCTTGCTTAGCAACAGAAATTTGGGGTTCAATTGTGGTTGTAAATCAAGGACTACCTGAGAGATAGTTGACTCCTCAGCTGATGAAGATGTCAAACCATGGCCCCTCCCTTTGATTCATATAAATAGTATCCTATTAAAAAGTAAAGGTTCTCCTTGCACATATGTGCTAGTTGTTCCCAACTCTAGGGGGCGGTGCTCATCTCCATTTCAAAGCTGAAGAGCCTGCGCTGTCCGAAGATGTCTCCGTGGTCATGTGGCCGGCATGGCTAAATGCCAAAGGTGCACGGAACGCTCTTTCCTTCCCACCAAAGGTGGTCCCTATTTTCCTACTTGCATTTTTTACCTGATTTCGAACTGCTAGGTTGGCAGAAGCTGGGACAAGTAACGGGAGCTCACCAGTGGTGGGTTTCAAAAAATTTTACTACCAGTTTTGTGGGTATGGCTTGGTGGGCATGGCTTAGTGGGCGTGGCAGGGGAAGGATACTGTAAAATCTCCATTCCCACCCCACTCCAGGGGAAGGATACTGTAGAATCCCCATTTCCTCCCAATCAGCTGGGACTTGGGAGGCAGAGAAAAGATGAGGGCGGGACCAGTCAGAGGTTGGATTTACTGGTTCTCCGAACTACTCAAAATTTCCGCGACTGGTTCTCCAGAACTGGTCAGAACATGCTGAAACCCACCTCTAGAGCAGGGGTCTCCAACCTTGGCAACTTTAAGACTTGTGAACTTCAACTCCCAGAGTTCCTCAGCCAGCTTGTGGACTTCAACTCCCAGAGTTCCTGGGAGTTGACGTCCACAAGTCTTAAAGTTGCCAAGGTTGAAGACACCTGCTCTAGAGCTCACCCCATTACACGGCACTAGGGATTCGAGCCACTGAACTGCCGACCTTTCGATCGACAAGCTCAGCATCTTAGCCACTGCATCCCAAAGTATCCTATTACACGATGTCTGTTTGTGAAGGCAACCTTCTTTAGTTGTTCTCAGAATAGAGAAGCCTCTTTCAAAGTATCCTGCTTGTTGATGCTGCTCTTCACAGCTCTGGTGGGTAACCAAAGGCATCGAAAGCAAAAGTGATACTTACAGGAGTCCTGGAAATTCTGTTGAAGGTTTGGCCAGGACATCCATTTGTTTCTCAAATAGAGAAGAAAGCGAACAGGAATTAATAACCATTCTATATCTCTGCAATATCCGTATAATTTTAACTGCATAAAGTATTGTTTCATTCCTACTAGCAAAACTACGTACTCTGCAAGGAAACTTATTCCTAAATAAAGACATAGGCTGAATGAAAGGAATCAGTGGCATTTCAAAAACTCCGGAAAAGCTTTCTGTATTTTTTTTTAATAAGTAACCATCTTCTACCTAGGAGTGTCTGTGGAAATTCTCAGTCATCCAGGTCGTGGTTGTCCCAAAGGTGCTTTTTCGAAAAGCAACTGGACTTTGTTTTTCCTTGAAGACATTTTGTTTCTCATCCGAGAAGCTTCTTTAGTTCTGGAGAACTGAAGAAACCGAAGAAACTTCTTGGAGGAGAAGCGAAACGTCTTCAAGGAAAAACAAAGCCCCGTTGCCTTTTGAAAAAGCACCTTTGGGACATCCTGCCTAGGAGGGCGTCTCTATGCTCTAGCATCCTCTTTTTCATTTTATTTGCAAGGGACAACTAGTTCAAATAAGACAAACATAGATCATTTTCTTACCGTTGATTTTACCACTTTCCATCCTTCTGTATCATGGAGATAGAAAAGAACTTTTGCGGAGACCTCTTCAGCTTTTTCCTTATAATCCATCTAACTGGAAAGTTATGAAAGCAATGCATGTATCAGTGGCATGGGATATCCCAACAGCAGCACAGAAAAATGGAGAGATTTTTCTCTCCAGTGTTCCCTCAAAGGAACTTCTATTCAAAGTTTTTAAGCACGTGTGCAATAGCGCACACACACACCTGCAATAGCACCCACACACACACCAGAGGTGGCTTTCAGCAGGTTCTGACCAGTTCTGGAGAACCGGTAGCAGAAATTTTGAGTAGTTCGCAGAACCGGTAAATCCCACCTCTGACTGGCCCCACCCCCATCTATTCTTTGCCTCCCGAGTCCCAGCTGATCGTGAGGAAATGGGGATTTTGCAGTATCCTTCCCCTGGAGTGGGAAGAGAAATGGAGATTTTGCAGTATCCTTCCCCTGGAGTGGGGAGGGAATGGAGATTTTGCAGTATCCTTCCCCTGAAGTGGGGAGGGAATGGAGATTTTGCAGTATCCTTCCCCTGGAGTGGGATGGGAATGGAGATTTTGCAGTATCCTTCCCCTGGAGTGGGGTGGAAATGGAGATTTTGCAGTATCCTTCCCCTGAAGTGGGGTGGAAATGGAGATTTTGCAGTATCCTTCCCCTGGAGTGGGGAGGGAATGGAGATTTTGCAGTATCCTTCCCCTGGAGTGGGATGGGAATGGAGATTTTGCAGTATCCTTCCCCTGGAGTGGGGTGGGAATGGAGATTTTACAGTATCCTTCCCTTGCCATGCCCACCAAGCCACACCCACAGAACCGGTAGTAAAAAACATTTGAAACCCACCACTGACCCACACACTGAACCAGGGCAGGCTTCTTCAACTTGATGCCCTCTAGAAGGAACTGGGGCTATAGTTCCCAGAGTTCTCGAATCAAGATGGCCAGGCTGGGAATTCTGGGAGTTGTAGTCTCAACATAGCTGAAGTATGCCAGTTGGAAGGCTATTGTGAACTCATCCAAAACCCACTTCCTAATATTCTATCACCATTTCCACACGATTGTGTCCTACTTTCAGGGAATGCTTGTAATACAGGCGACTTCAAATCCCCTGTTGGCTTTGTAATCCGTGAATATCTTTGTGAATCAAGCTGTAACAATCCCTTTAAAAGATTAGCTCCCACCTGAGAGAGAAAGAAGAAAGGGAAGAGGATAGGAGGAAAGGTAGGGGAAATAAGAATAGGAGAAAAGGTTAGCTAGAGTGAAAGTAGGGAGATGGTGGAGAAAGGAAGGGGAAGTAGAGAAAGAGTAGGAGAGAAGAGAAGAAAGTAGGTAGGATGAAAGGAGGGAGGGAAAAGAGTGTGAAGGAGAAGAAAGGATTGCTGTGAAAAGGAAAAGATGAAATGAAAGAAGGGCAACCCCGAACATATTTGAATATAAAAATTGAAATAGTTAAAAAAAAAAGAATGAAAGAGAATGAACAGTAATAAAAACGGAGATATTAGAACTTGAGGGCGAAAGAAGATTAATAAAAATTATGAAAAAAGAACATATTGGCAAAAATTGTAACTAAGTAAAATATATTTGAATATATTGAATTGTATAAGGTATGATATGGCCAATACTCTGTTCATAAATCATGTATATGTGTAGGGGGGAAACTAAAAAATCAATAAAAACTTGTTCAAAAGAAAAAGATTAGCTCCCACCTGAGTCTTGCATTATATTGTTTTCTTGACTGCAGCATGAAGTGGTTTGCTACTGATTTCTCTCAGAAAGTTCATTTGATCCTCTGGTCCAGGGGTCTCCAATCTTGGTCCCTTTAAGACTTGTGGACTTCAACTCCCAGAGTTCCTCAGCCAGCAGGAACTCTGGGAGTTGAAGTCCACAAGTCTTAAAGGGACCAAAGTTGGAGACCTCTGCTCTGGTCCACTTTCCCAGGATTTTCTTTAAAAAAACCCTTCGATTGTTTATTAAAGCAGCGCATAAAAATACTTGAGTAGGGTCAGAATGGATGGGAGATCTCTAAGAAGACCTCAAACTCTAAGAATATCTGAGATTTTCCAGGACAAACTGCCATCAGATGTCTGTGGAGATTCTCAGTCATCCAGGTCATGGTTGGCCCAGAGGTGTTTTTTAAGAGGCAATGGGACTTTCTGGTTTTTCTTTGAAAGGTGTTTCGCTTCTTTTTCTTTTCCTTTTAAATATATGTATTTATTAGTTTATAATATAACATAGAAAGACAATACAAAAGCAAATATTTGGGAAATTAGGGAGGGAAAAGCGCCTTTGGTACAGTTTGAATAAGACATTATGATCTATGCTCAACTTTTTACTTTTTCATAATAGTAGGAACTAGCCATTTCTGTAACGACGAAGACAACTTTTTGACTGGATGGTGGGGGAATGGAAGGATTTATATTCCTGTAACTTTGTTGCTTGTATCCTTATGATTTATACTGATATTGTTTCCTAATTGCTTATTTGTACCCTATGACTATCATTAAGTGTTGTATTATTAAGTGTTAAATTTGTACCCTATGAATATCATTAAGTGTTGTAAGTGTTGTACCTTGATGAAGGTATCTTTTCTTTTATATACACTGAGAGCATATGCACCAAGACAAATTCCTTGTGTGTCCAATTTATTTATTTATTTATTTATTTAATTTGATTTTCATACCGCCCTTCTCCCGAAGGACTCAACAATTTTATAAATAGAATTAAAAAAACATTTTAAAAAACCTATTCAAATTGGCTAACCCCATTTAAAAACTATAATTGAAAGATAATAAAAACCCCAATTTAGGGTATATTAGGGTATGTAGTGTATTAGGCCAGTCCTGCGCGGTGAAACAAAAAGGTCTTGAGTTCACGGCGGAAGGTCCGGAGGTCGGGAAGTAATCGTAACCCCAGAGGAAGCTCATTCCAGAGGGTAGGTGCTCCCACAGAGAAGGCTCTCCCCCTGGGGGTCGCCAGCCGACATTGTTTGGCTGACGGCACCCTGAGGAGACCCTCCCTGTGTGAGCGCACAGGTCGGTGGAAGGCTATCGATGGCAGCATGCGGTCCCGTAAATAGCCCGGTCCTATGCCATGGAGCGCTTTAAAGGTAGTAACCAGCACCTTGAATTGCACCCAGAAGACCACCGGCAACCAGTGCAGCTTGTGCAGGAGAGGTGTTATATGGGAGCCACGAGCGGCTCCCTCTATTACCCGTGCAGCCACATTCTGGACCAGTTATTTTATTTTATTTTATTTATTTATTTTGTCAGAACAATATATGTAAGTATCATACAGAAAGGTTTTATAGTATATAAACATATATATGAGTAAATATTAGGAGGTATAAGCATATATATATATAGGAAGAAGAAAAGAAAAACAATAGGACAGGAACGGTAGGCACGTTTGTGCGCTTATGCACGCCCCTTATGGTCCTCTTAGGAATGGGGTGAGGTCAATAGTAGAAAGTTTTAGGATAAAGTTTTTAGGATTATGGGAAGAGACCACAGAGTCAGGTAAAGTGTTCCAAGCACTGATGATTCTGTTACAGAAGTCATATTTTCTGCAATCTAGATTAAAGCGGTTAACATTAAGTTTAAATCTATTGGTTGCTCTTGTATTATTGCAATTAAAGCTGAAGTAGTCTTTAACAGGAAGGACATTACAATAGATGATTCTATGAGTTAAACTTAGGTCTTGTCGAAGGCGACGGAGCCTCTGGGTGCTCTTCAAGGGGAGCCCCATGTAGAGAGCGTTGGCCAATCACACTTGGCCAATAAAATTCTATCCTATCCCATCCCATCCCATCCCATCCCATCCCATCCCATCCCACCCTACCCTACCCTACCCTACCCTACCTACCCTATCCTATCCTATCTTCCTTCAAGACAGCTGGTCCTGTCAGAGCTGAAGAAGCTTCTCGGATGAGAAGCGAAACGTCTCCAAAGAAAAACCAAGAAGTCCAGTTGCCTCTTGAAAAAAGCACCTTTGGGACTGCCATCAAATGTTCCCCCCCCTCCCCAGGACAAACTGCCATCCAACAAATTGCTGGCAATTTTATTTCTTTGAAAGAAGTGCAAATTGCCTTGCGCGGGTTTCCTGACGCTGTTGCCTTCCAGATGTGCCGGGGGCAGCTGTGATCTTCCCGTCTTCTCGAGATCCCCTCTTGGCTTGGACAAAAGGGACCGAACCGAAGGCATTAAAAGTCCCATCCCCGGACATAATAACCACCATGCCCATGGTACCCGTCCTCACCTCCGGGCATCTCTCGCCGCCTCCGCCTCCCGGGCTGCCAGCTGTAACTGCGAAATCCCAGCAGTAGAGGGCGGTGTGGCTGGCCGGCATTGTGATGCCTTGGGCCCCGAGGCCTGCTGGGAGTTGTGGTTCCGGGCTTTGCGCTGCGCTTCGCGTGAGCCAATGGACGCGCGGCAGTTACGGAGCATGCGCCTTGGAGTGCAAGCCGACGCCATTGGCATGGAGGGGCTGAGACGTTTTCAAACGGGCGGGCGGGAGAGCGAGGAGATCTCGCCGGGGATGCAGGTGAGATCGAGAAGGAGAGCGGTTGGATTTCTTTTACGCGGCCCGGAATGAATTAGACTGACCTCTGAAAGTGCCGAAATTCCCCCTCAGTTCTAAAAACAATAAAAGCCCGTGAGATTGTTCTCCTGCTTGAGCAGGGGGCTGGACTAGAAGACCTCCAAGGTCCCTTCCAGCTCGTTCATTCTGTTCTGTTCGACTGATAAATTCTGCACAGGTAGTCCTCGGTTTACAACAGTTCGCTTGGTGACCATTCGGATTAGAGCGGCACTGAAAATTCTATTCTATTTTTCACAGAATAGAATAGGAATTAGAATAGAATAGGAATAGAATTAGAATAGAATAGGAATATAATAAGAAATAGAATAGAATAGAATAGGAATATAATAAGAATTAGAAGAGAATAGCATTAGAATAGAATTAGATTAGAATAGGAATAGAATAAGAATTAGAAGAGAATTAGAATAGAATAGAATAGGAGTATAATAAGAATTAGAATAGAAGAGAATTAGAATAGAATAGGAATTAAATAAGAATTAGAATAGAATAGAATTAGAATAGAATAGAATAGAATTTTTTTTATTGGCCAAGTGTGATTGGACACACAAGAAATTTGTCTTGGTGCATATGCTCTCAGTGTACATAAAAGAAGAGATACATTTATCAAGAATCATAAGGTACAACACTTAATGATAGTCATAGGGTACAAATAAGCAATCAGGAAACAGTCAATATCAATATAAATCATAAGGATACAAGCAACAAAGTTACAGTCGTACAGCCATAAGTGAAAGGAGACGGGTGATGGGAACGATGAGAAGATTAATAGTAGTGCAGATTTAGTAAATGTTTAGTTTGACAGTGTTGAGGGGATTATTTGTTTAATTATGACCATTGCAGCATCCCTAGGGTTATGTGATTTACATTTGGATGCTTGGCAACTGACTCACATTTATGACCGTCACAGTGTCCCGGGGTGACCTACCCACCCCACTTTTTTTCTTTTTTTTTGCAAACTTCTGACAAGCAAAGTCAAAGTGAAAAACCAGGTTTGCTTAACAACCGAGTTACTAATTTAACAACTGCGGTGATTCGCTTAACAATGGTGGCAAGAAAAGTCGTAAAACGGGAAAAACTCATTTGACAAATTTCTCACTTAGCAACATACAATCTATGGCTCAATATTGGTCATAAGTTGAGGGCTGCCTATATATGTTCTGAGATGTAACTTCATGTGGCTTCTGGATCTAGTAGCCCAGGCAACCCCACGTAGGCTTTATGATTTTAGGTTATTTTCTGGTAAATGGAAGTAAATTGATGGTTTAGGCATGAAGTTTGTCTTAGGGGCATGGCAGAAACATAATATTAACTATGAACAGTTGGTAAGTCTGTTATCTCAAGGGTTCTTATTCAGGATTTGATTTAGCAGTTGAATTGGATGGATGTACAAACATGCATAATATTAGATTCTTTTGAGATTCACTTTCAATTAAAAAAAGCAGCTTTGCTTGCAACAGCTTACATCCTGTATCTACACTTCTAACACCAACAAACTTCAACATCTGGACTTGATAGGTGGACAAAAATGCCAACTTCAGTCTGAACATCTGGCTGGCTACACAGAGGACCATAATATTTTTATTTTTATAAGTGCCTTGGATGCAATCCCAAAACAACTGGAGCACCACTCGAACACCATTGACATTAAAGATGGTATCTTTAACACAATTAAACAAGAGCATCTGCCTATCCAAGGCCCCTGGGAAGGACTTGATCGGTGGATAAAAATATTAAATCCAGTCTAAACATTTGTCTGACTATGAAACCAACCATAATCTTTTTAATTATTGATTGAAATTATTTGAAATAATAAAAAATGTAAATTATTATTAATGTAGTTAATTGAAATAATAATTTAAGTTATTGCATAATTTATGGCTAAAAAAAAGATGGTACCAATAATAATAGATGCCTTTAAGTTTTTCCAGGTAAAGCTACCTTTTGCAAGTGACAGATGGGGATTTTGTGAGTACAGATGATTTTCAACTGGTGCCCCAAATATTTTGGAATCACAAAAGGCAGCTTTATTTGGAACATCTTGCATCCTCCCATAATACTTTTAACACCATCAAACAACAACATCTGCTTGTCTCAAGTCCTTCCCGGACTCAGGTGGATAAAAATGTCAAAGCTAGTCTAAATATCTGGCTGCCTGTGATGAACTATAATAAGAAGAGATTACTGGGTTGAGGTGCTAATTATAGCTCCTTTACAATGTAAATCACAATTGACTGGTTTCACACAATTCAGTAAGCCACATTATTACATTTTGCAAGCCATAATGCTTGGATAAACACAAAATGCTAAACTAGCAAACTTAGAAACCAGAAAACACTTTTTGCTGTCCAATTTAGCAAAAATATTATTTTGGTTTTCGATCATTAACTGTATAGTATACCTATAGCACTATAAAACTACTACAGTCAATATAACTTATAAATGAAATAATTTAAACAAAATACCTTCTCTTTGGGGAGGGATGTTAAATGTGAAAATTAAGGCAAATTTGAAAATGTATTATTATGTCTCAGAATGACTCAAAAGCTGTATTTTTATTTTTTTTTACTTATTGACAGCTCTTGAAAGCTTCAGGAGAAGTTGCAAAAGGCCCCTGAATGAAAAGTAATGTCCTGCTTGGTTAAAAAAAGTAATATCTGTTCTCCAGAAACAACTGTGTCATCTCTTCTTGCAAGTAGCCATGACTCCTTGAGTCACAGTTCAGTACAATACAAGGACAAATTGTATAATTCTGCCTCTCAAGCTTTAGAGGCCTATATTAAAGATTTCAATCTCAGTCTTTCATCGCCAGGCGTCAGAACTGGAAAAATTGAAATTCTTCCAAGGGCTCCTGAAAACTTCAAGTTCTCCGAGGATGATTTTGAGGCCAAGAGTGGTATGTGTGCATGTTTCCTTTTCAGTAATGTGTGTGGGGAGGAATCTATATTAGAGGTCACTCGGAAAATAACATCCAAATGTAAAGCTAATATATATTTCTTATTTATTCATTTATTTCTTAAATGTATTTATTTATTAAATTTTTATGGTACCCATCTTTCTGTAACCAACTCACACAATTTCCTGCTTTTCCTTATACAAGTTTGGTGTTATTTGTATTCCCTGCGTTATGTATATTTGTGGGTTTTTTTAACATGGGCTGGTGCAGGGGTGAAATGTAAAATTTGTTACTACCGGTTCTGTGGGCGTAGCTTGGGGGTAATGTGACTGGGTGGGCGTGTCCAACTCTTTTTTTTTTTTAACTTTTAAAAGCATTTTTCTACAATCTCTTTGGCCGAAGAGGTTGTGAAAAAATGCTTTTAAAAGCCTGTGATGATCAGACAACTCAGCTGCGGGATCACCAGAGGGAAAAAAGCTTTTAAAGGGTAAAAAAATGCTTTTAAAAATAAATTTAAAAAAGCCTCTGATAATCGTGTGGCTCAGCTGGGGGGAGGGGGACAGGGATTTTTGCTACCAGTTCTCCGAACCACCCGCTGCCATCGCTACTGGATCGGGCGGTCCGGTCCGAACCGGGAGCATTTCAGCCCTGGGTTAGTGATACATTTCATGGAGAATATAAGTGAAAATTAAGCCCATGTAGTTGATGATTTCAACTTCTTTCTCCTCCTCCTCCTCCTCCTCCTCTTCTTCTTCTTTGCCTTGATTTTCTAGAAGTATCTAATGTTATTTGGATTCCCTATCTCGTAGTGCATTTATGTTTTTTAATATGAGTTGGTGATACGTTTTATGGAAGTAAGTAAAAGCTAGCCCATGTAGCTGATACAATAATTGTTAGCCATTATTATTATTACATTCATATATTGCCTGTATTTTGTAGAAATGAAAGTGATGTACATTATGCTTTAGCTTCTTTTTCCCTCAAGAAACAACCCTGTGAGGGTGGTTGGGCTAAGAATGAGTCATTACCTCAAAGTCATGCAGCCCTCAGTATGACTTGAAATACTGGACACTAATTTGTCTTTGCATATTTATGTTTGTTACTTATGTGATGAAACAGTCAAAATAGTGTATTTGTATTCAGGTAGGACAGGTATTTGACAAAAAATCATATGTCTATCAAGAAAGGACTTTAGTTAGCAACGGTCAGTGGCTGATGAATCACCGTTATATCCTAAAATGATCCCTGTAGGTCCCGAAACCAGTTTTAACAGCTGTCCCAAACATTACAATATCAGCAAATCTCCCAAGATTTCAGCATTGTTATATGAAATTTTAGATCAATATAATGAAAATCTTCAAAAATTTCTGGGCTCCACATTCTTTAAAGTCTGAAATTTTTGAAGATTTTTCAATATATTGATCTAAAATTTTAGACTTTAAAGAATGTGGAGCCCAGACCATCATTTGATAGCACCCATGGTCTGAAAAAAAAGACCTCATTTCTTGATGAAAATGTGTCTTTTAATCTCTAGAAATGAGCCTCAACATTAGAAGGAAAAGATGGTATAGAACAGGGGTGTCTAAACTACGGCCCGCGGGCCAACTGCGGCCCGCGGGTCAGTTTTTATTGGCCCGCAGCAAATTCTGAAAATATAATTGAATATGGCCCTTTTCGGCCGCCTCCCGGTGCTTGCCCGATGGTTCGCTGCGAGGCTCGCGGCTCCTCCCCATGGGCGGGGAATAATGAAGGGAGGGGCAGAGGAAGCAGCGAGCGGGAAAGAGGCTGCTGGCCGTGCCTGACCCCAGCAGTTCTACCCTCGCCTTCCTCGGGCCGCCTGGCAAGGCTCCTCGCGCCTCCCCATGTCGGACACGCGTGGCGGCAGTGACAGCCATCGAGAAACAGGTGAGGAGGAGGCGAGCGGGAAAGAGGCTGCTGGCCGTGCCTGACCCCAGCAGTTCTACCCTCGCCTTCCTCGGGCCGCCTGGCAAGGCTCCTCGTGCCTCCACCCCATGGGCGGGGAATAATGAAGGGAGGGGGCAGAGGAGGCGAGCGGGAAAGAGGCTGCTGGCCGTGCCTGACCCCAGCAGTTCTACCCTCGCCTTCCTCGGGCCGCCTGGCAAGGCTCCTCGTGCCTCCACCCCATGGGCGGGGAATAATGAAGGGAGGGGGCAGAGGAAGCGGCGAGCGGGAAAGAGGCTGCTGGCCGTGCCTGACCCCAGCAGTTCTACCCTCGCCTTCCTCGGGCCGCCTGGCGAGGCTCCTCGCGCCTCCCCATGTCGGACACGCGTGGCGGCAGTGACAGCCATCGAGAAACAGGTGAGGAGGAGGCGAGCGGGAAAGAGGCTGCTGGCCGTGCCTGACCCCAGCAGTTCTACCCTCGCCTTCCTCGGGCCGCCTGGCAAGGCTCCTCGTGCCTCCACCCCATGGGCGGGGAATAATGAAGGGAGGGGGCGGAGGAAGCGGCGAGCGGGAAAGAGGCTGCTGGCCGTGCCTGACCTCAGCAGTTCTACCCTCGCCTTCCTCGGGCCGCCTGGCGAGGCGCCTTGCGCCTCCCCATGTCGGACACGCGTGGCGGCAGTGACAGCCATTGAGAAACAGGTGAGGAGGCGGCGAGCGGGAAAGAGGCTGCTGGCCGTGCCTGACCCCAGCAGTTCTACCCTCGCCTTCCTCGGGCCGCCTGGCAAGGCTCCTCGCGCCTCCACCCCATGGGCAGGGAATAATGAAGGGAGGGGGCGGACACACGTGTCGGCAGTGACAGCCCATAGCCACATCCACTCAGTCACATGAGCAGTTAGCCATGCCCACCGAGTCACATGAGCAGTTAGCCACGCCCACCAGTCAAATGACCACCAAGCCACACCCCAAAATAAGCCACGCCCACAGAACTGGTACGAAAAAAATTAGACCCGACACCCCCCCCCCCCCCCCCGTTCAATGGTGTGGCCCGGGCCTTTGCTTATTTTTCTGTATTTGGCCCTCACCAAAAAAACTTTGGACACCCCTGGTATAGAACGTTCTGTTGGCTGGCTGACAAGAATGATTACAAGTAACTTTTGAGATATTTCCTTTCCTAGAACCTGTAGATTAAATCAAATTATGTCTCTTCTTGTTTTAGAAAATGTCAGGCAGCATACACGTCTGGGAAGTAGAATTGCTTATGAGCCAGATATAGTCAGTCTGACTACAGATGATCTTTTAGCATTTCCTGCAGATGGTTCCCACTCTTTCAGGATTTCTCGGCCGTTAGCTCAGAGAAGCAATGTGAACAGGAGGTCCTGGACGGCATCTGCTTCTTGTTCTCATCACTGGACTTCGTCCTGCCGCGATAAAGAAAAAGAAAATTCTTTGAAAAATTCCTTGCTTCCCTCCTCATACCATGAAGGTAGCAGAAAGAGAGGCACACGATATAAGTTTCAAAAACATCATTCTGTGCTGCCTGGGAATGACCAGCTTGCCAGCCAAGAGACCGTGCTTCATAAGAATTATCCAAGATGGCTGACAAGCCATAAAACTGAGTTGAGCATTTCAGACATAAGCAGTATTCCTGAATCCAAATATCCCATCTGGCTGAAGAATCATAAACTTTTACTGGATTCAAGTAACGAAAATTCTACACGAACCTCACAAGATAGTCGGGAGTTGATGGAGTTTCAAAATATCAAAAGACATAATGATGTGTTGAGCCTAAAGCACGAGTGTGATATTCAATCAAATTGCCCAAAAGATTCTCCAAGTGCCTGTTTTCTACTGCAGGGTTTAAGAGAGCACAAGGATCCTCTTATAGGTAACCCGTAATAGCATTTATTTTGATGTCAGACTTTGTCAACTTTTGGGAATGTGGCACAGTTAGTGATTCAGTTCAGATAAAGTGAAGAACCATTTAACAGTGATTTAATGAATAAAGTGCAGTTGTTTATTTCAATTCCCAGAATTCATGGGCTGGGCCTGGTTAGGGATTTCTGGAAGTTGAAATCCACTGATCTTTAAAATTGCCGAGGCTGTGAATAGCAATTTAGATTTAGATTTAGATTTATTAGATTTTTATACCGCCCTTCTCCCGGAGGACTCAGGGCGGTTCACAGCCAGAATAAAAACAATAACTATATACACAATAAAACAATTATTAAAAAACTTATTAAATAACAGGCCAAATTTCTTTCTTTTATGTACACTGAGAGCATATGCACCAAGACAAATTCCTTGTGTGTCCAATCACACTTGGCCAATAAAATTCTATTCTATTTCTATTCTATTTCTATTCTATTAAAACCAGTTAAAACCATAAAAACCCCATATAATTTACATCAAAATATTAAAAGCTACTAAAAATTTCTATGCCAGTCCTGCGCGAATAAATAGGTAAGTCTTCAACTCGCACTGCCCCACAGTGCTTTGCAGCACTCTCTCAGGATATTGTCTCCAACAATCTGGGTCCTTATTTGACTGACCTCAGAAGGATGGAAGGCTGAGTCAACCTTGATCAAACTCCAGGCTGTGGGCAGAGTTTGCTTGCGATACCACATTCTAACCACTGTTCCCGAGGGCTCCTATCCCTGCTTTAGGTTCTTGTATTTATTTGAAAGAATACGCAATATGTATCCTATGCATGATATGTGACTCTTTCATTGTGACATAATTATTTTAGATGACACAGAGAAACTAATTCAGAAAGCAAGGAGGGCGCTGGAACCTTCCGCTGAGGAATCAACTAGTCTCCTGAAAAAGGACGGGAGTCCTTGTACAGTGGATGTACTAGAAGCAGAAAGATTGTGGGATAATGTTCCAATTGGTTTGTGAGTATACGAGAACCCCACTAAGTTTTTTTTATGGATACACAGTAAGGCACTTCAGCAATAGCCTGAGGAATACCAGCTTCTTCAATCTACCTGAATGTCATAAAATGATGGTGTTTGTAAAAGAAACATAAGAAGACCCCTGCTAGACCCTGTTGTCATAATGGTAAAGCCAGATTCTTCATGAGTTTGTCCACTCCCCTTTGAAAGTCATCTCTTTCACAAGAGCATCTTTAGCTTAACTGTATGCTCTCTATCTCTTCTGGCTCCTCACCCATTTAGCTTCATCAACTGACTCCAGATCATTGCATTAAGAAAGGAACACAGAGTTCCAGATTCACTTCTTAGTAGCTTGAGAAGCTACCAAATGGCAAGTGGCATCCACAGAACTCTTTGCTGCTAGTATAACCCACCAGTCCCTGTTACCCACTCACTTCACACTGGCTCACTACCCACCGAGGGACAAATAATTTTCCTTGAAGATTTTTAGCCTTTTTCTGTATGTCAAGAGCCAAGCCTGCTTATGTGCTCAATATAACCGGTTATTCCTTTTGTGCTTACTACATTCTCCACAGGATTCTCTGTTATAGGAGCGTGCAATGCTTTTGGAAGG
Organism: Ahaetulla prasina; assembly: GCF_028640845.1. NCBI lineage: Eukaryota > Metazoa > Chordata > Lepidosauria > Squamata > Colubridae > Ahaetulla > Ahaetulla prasina. The sequence continues at coordinate 286,267,363 of NC_080540.1, read as the reverse complement.
TCAAGGGTGATTTGAGTAATGGCCAGGAACTGTGTCAAACGTGTGGGCAGGGCTGTGTTTGAGGAAGGTTTCTGTGTCTTTTTTTTTAAAAAAAATGTGATTTGTGTACTTTAAGAATGTATGCTCTAGTCTCCATATGTAATGAAGAGGGAAATAGCTGTCAGTATTCATGGTCACAAGACGACAAAGAAGAGAGTTGGGAAATGCAGAGTTACTTTCCCACAGGCTTTGTTAGCCATTGACATTGAATACAGAGAGTCCTTGACTTACAACCATTTGTTTAGTGACTATTCTAAGTTACAATGGCATGTTGAAAAAAGTGACATGACCAGTTTCCATACCTTGGAGCTTTGCAGCATCCTCATGGTCACATGATCAAAAGTCAGACACTTGGCAACTGGCTCATATTTATGACGGCTGCAGCATCCCAGCGTCGTGATTCCGTTTTGCAACCTTCTGGGAAGCAGAATCAATGGGGAAGCCAGTTTCACTTAATAACTATGTTCCTGTTGTGACCTAGGCCCAAGTAGTCATTACGAGACACAATCAGTCCTAAACAAACATATTTTATTAGATCAGTTGAGAATTACTTCATTCTCAGCTTAGTCCAAATTAATTCCAAAACAAATCCTTCAGAAAAAGCCCTTCGGCTTTATCACAAACCTTTGTCTTCTTTGGCACCCTGCCAAAGGCTTTTCTTTGCAAAACCCCACAAAGTTCAGAAACAAGAGACGCCCACTAGAAACAACACAGAAACAGTAGCAACGTTGTTTCCTACAAAGAGTCCAAGAGCCGTTGCTGCTCTTTTAAGCCTTATGGGAGGGGCCAATCATCTCCTGGCCTTACTCCCGAGTCATCCTTTTTGCTTTAGCTGCTCTTACCTTCTGGCAGCTCTTTGCGTGCACGCACTAGGAACAGGCTCCTCCTGCTCCTCTGCCTCTTTGCTGTCTGCCTCTAGAGGCTCTGGAGTCCATGCATCGCTCCCAGATGGCCCTGGCCCCATCTCTGCCTCCAACGCAGAGCCCTCATCTGGGCCTTCTCCAGACTTCAGGACTGGCCCATTGCCCTCCCCAGCCTCCTCACTGTCCAAGATATTTTCTTGGCAGGTTCTGAGCCTTCAAACTTCCATCACTAAATGGTGCAGTTGTTAAGTGAGTCATCATGTGACTGTGACTGATTTTATGACCTTTTGGCCGTAGTCATTATGCCAATCACATGGTCAAGTGAATTGTGTGGTGGTTAAACAAAACTGGCTCGAGTCCCCCATTGACTTTGCTTATTGGAAGTGGGATGGGAAGATCACAAGCAGTGATCCTGTGAGTCTGGGATGCTGCAACCATTGTAAATACTATGCCAATTTTCCAGTGCCCAAATTGTGATTATATGGCTGTGGGCATTCTGCAATGGTTGTAAGTGTGAGAACTGATTATAACTCACTTTTTTCAGCCCCATCGTAACTGCAGACAGACACTAAACAATAGTCGTAAGCCGAGAGCTATCTGTAATCAGCCAACCATGGCCAGATTTCTTTCCTTCCTTCCTTCCTTCCTTCCTTCCTTCCTTCCTTCCTTCCTTCCTTCCTTCCTTCCTTCCTTCCTTCCTTCCTTCTGTCAGGCTACCTCTGATTATAACTAGGAAAGAATTCACCTTGACTTCATTTGGAATAAAGAAAAGTACTTTTACTAGTTACAGTCTTGATGGCAGCTTAGTAAAGTTGGATCTGAGACAAAATATGGCTAACATATCATATCCCCCCAATTGTCCCTCCTCCTTCAGGAGGTCAGGCTTGTCTGGTCCAATGCCAGCTCCTTCTCGGCCCCTCGTGGTAATCTTCTTCCACAGGTCTCTAGTTGTCATTCATCTTAGGAATGCAGTTTCTGTTGGAAAAGCCCGCGCTCTTAACACTCAGCCGTTAATCACCCCTCCCACACTGTTATGTCAGCCGACACTCTTAATAGGCTCCTTTCCCTTACCCTGCATGGTGGTATGATACATCTCATTTCCTTAACTGTGTTATAATATAGAAATAAACATTTCACATTCTATCTACTGATATAAATTGTACAAAAGTATACGAAGATTGGAGTGGAGGCTGACACCTTCCTTCCTTCCTTCTTTCTTTCTTTCTCTCTCTCTCTTTTCCTTCTTTCTTTCCTCCTTCCTTCCTTCCTTTCTATCTTTTTTCTTTCTTTCCCCCTTCCTTCTTTCCTTCCTTCGTTCCTTCCTTTCTATCTATCTTTCTTTCTTTCTATCCCACCTTTATTATTTTTTCAAATAAGGTGGAAACACACTTTCCTTCTCTTATTTTCCCCACAACATAATGAATGCATGCTCTATTCACCAGCCCATCTCAGCAATTTACTTGCTTGTACTTAATAAAAAATCTTTTTTATGGTTCTGGAGACCTTTTATGTGAGATCCTCATTTCCTTGAAGTCCACTCCAAAACCTTTCTCTTCCTAAAACCCACACAACGAAAAAGGTACTCCTATTTAGTCAACAAGGTGACAAGTGTCTTGCAGACATTTGCCTGGCAACAAAGCTGGGGGGCGGGAGGGGAGGGTGGCAAAATCCACCTCAGTGATTCTTTGCTCATTTTGACATTTGCTCATTTTGTTCCGTCTCTTAAATTCGGCTAAGAATTGAGTTGCATTTTCAAAATGTAATTTTTCATAGAGGATAGTAAAGCTGGGGACAGGCTCTTTAGAAGGACTGGGGAGTTGGAAAAATGGTAGCTGAGAATCTGTCTGTGCAGTTTTATTGTTTTCTAACCCTTTTGACCTTGTGCATTTGTTGCTTGGTGAATAATAGCTCAAGTTTCAAGGGAGGGAGGAAAGGAAGGAAGGAAGAAAGAAAAATGAAGGAAGGAAGGAAGGAAGGAAGGAAGGGGGAACAGTACTGGTTACTGATAGTGGACCAAACAAGAAAAAGTTAACTTCACTCTTTTAAGCTAGGAGGCAAGGCTTAAAGATTTCTTACTGTCCCACAAAAAAACCCAATGCATGCATTAGCTTTAGCTGAGTGTACTTCAGCTTCTTCTTTATTCAATAATTCACTGTATCAAGAATAAAAACCTTGCCCAGCAAGAAATACCAAAAAGAAATTACAATAGCAAAGTGAAGTAGTTAATGATTAAATTTTTAATTACTCTGAGTCTGAGTCCTTCTGATAGGGTGGGACCAGTGGTTAACAACCGGTTCTCTGCCCTAATGATTTCTTCCAACAACCAGTTTGCCAAACTGCTCAGAAAGTTAACAACCGGTTCTCCTGAAGGGGTACAAACTGGCTGAATCCCACCACTGGGTGGGACCATCTGGTCCATCACCAATGACCAGAGTGGTACTTCGTAGTAAGTCTAATACAATTCTTGGTGTTAAAGGATGGAACTGACAAGAAATGAATATTGTATAGCAGGAAGTCAAATCCGCCTATTTTCTAATGAACTTAGAAGATTTGCCTCAAGTCCCCACATTTCAAATGCCTCTTACTATTTGGAAGTAGAACTGCTAATGTAGCCACTCCCCTGAAGGTGGAAGTTGTGATGCCATAAGATAGCTGTATCTTGCTGGTTGTGTATATGAAAGCAATGTATTCCCTGACCCACTAGCTGATGAAGGGTATCTTCCCAGTTTTCTTGCTCCATTGGGGACAAATAACCCTTCAGCCCTCTAGCCCTCAATGTTACATCTCTGGTATTAATAACCTGGAGACATTTACCTGGTGCCAGGGGTCAAACCTGAACTGGCCTGGCCGAAGCCATCTTGGGGCTTCAGTGCTGCCACACTAGAATAGAATAGAATAGAATTTTTATTGGCCAAGTGTGATGGGACACACAAGGAATTTGTCTTGGTGCATATGCTCTCAGTGTACATAAAAGAAAAGATACGTTCATCAAGGTACAACATTTACAACACAAATGATGGTCAATATATCAATATAAATCATAAGGATTGCCAGTGTCGTGTCCCACTCCTCCGCTGACGGCTGGGTCCGGGAAATCCGAATCAGGCTTGCCTCTGCAGCTCTGCCCAAAGTCCTAGCAAAGTCCTCAGAGCAGGCAGGAGACCAGTAAGTGACTTCAGCAAGATCAGTTTGACTTTTGCCTGACTCAGAGACTGCCAGAAAGTAGCTCCTTTATATAGGCCATGGGGTGTGGCTCCATGACTCAGCACTCATTAAGGCCTGCCCCTCCCTTCCCTCTGTTGTCTCCGCCTCTCCAATCTTCTGATGCGAGGGTCACACCAATCAGCTGTTGGTAATAAACCCTCCTCAGGCTCACCTGCTGTGGAGGAGGGAGGGTCTAGCTGCTCCGTTTGCCTGGGCATGGAGTCAGGGCTGGGGCAGGGAGATTCTCCTTCTGCAGTTTGTGTGGGCATGGAGCCAGGACTGGGACCGGGAGGCATACATTCCTCAGTGTGCGGGAGCAGGTAAGAAGGCCCCGGCTGCTCTGAGGGCGGGCAAGACACAACAGCCAGCAACAAAGTTACAGTCATACAGTCATAAGTGGAAAGAGATTGGTGATGGGAACGATGAGAAGATTAATAGTAGTGCAGATTCAGTAAATAGTTTGACAGTGTTGAGGGAATTATTTGTTTAGCAGAATGATGGCCTTCGGGAAAAAACTGTTCTTGTGTCTAGTTGTTCTGGTGTGCAGTGCTCTATAGCGTCGTTTTGAGGGTAGGAGTTGAAACAGTTTATGTCCTGGATGTGAGGGATCTGTAAATATTTTCACGGCCCTCTTCTTGATTCGTGCAGTATACAGATCCTCAATGGAAGGCAGGTTTGTAGCAATTGTTTTTTCTGCAGTTCTAATGATCCTCTGAAGTCTGTGTCTTTCTTGTTGGGTTGCAGAACCGAACCAGACAGTTATAGAGGTGCAAATGACAAACTCAATAATTCCTCTGTAGAACTGAATCAGCAGCTCCTTGGGCAGTTTGAGCTTACTGAGTTGGCGCAGAAAGAACATTCTTTGTTGTCCTTTTTTGATGATGTTTTTGATGTTAGCTGTCCATTTTAGATCTTGTGATATGATAGAACCTAGAGTTGAGGGATAGGTAGGGAGGGGATTAGAGATAACTGAGGTTGGTGTAGTCAAAATAAAATACTTTTTCTTGGGAACCAAGGATGTTCTGACCCCTGGCCGGAGGAAGGAGGAGTGAGGTCACCAGACCAGCGGGTGGTGCCTTGATTGGGCCATGTGACTGATCATTTGGGATTGGGGGGCGGAAACTTTCTCCAATTACGGTAGGTGAAAACCGAGGGACCCTTTAGAGTTGGTTTTCACCAGATCTGTGCCAATATGATACTTCCAATAAAGCTATTCTTTGAGGAATCTACCAGCCTCGGAGTTTTTTGCTTGCAATGGGTCTGTTACCTGGAACCCTGACACCAGGTTCATTTTGTCGGATGGGCAGGTCAGGAAGAAATTGGGAAGCTCAATCTCTTGGGCTCAATGGAATCTGGCACTGATCTTAGTCACAAAAAAGGATACAGGTATAGCATTGCCTTGTCTTGATGGAATTTGCATGGCTCCCTTCATGCCGAGAAAGCCCCTAGTTGACCAAGGGTCTTAGTTGAGATTAAAGCTACCAAAAAGGCTGACTTGCAGGCAAGGGTTTTAATGAGGGTCTGTCTGATGAGTTTGAAAGGAGCAGTTAGTTAGAGTTCTCAAAGCCAATAGCAAACACACAAAGGAAAAAAAAGGACAAGCAGCTAAAAATTGAAGGGAAAAACAGAATGATTGGGATTTGTGAATATATTGACGCATTGGGCTATTCTTGGATTGTAATGGTTTGTTTTTCCATTGCAGTGTATAAACATAATTCAGAAACTTTAAAAAGTGTTTCTTACTTCAGGTTCCTAATTTCTACCTTTCTGTCTACAGAAAATCTCCGGTACCTGTATCCTGTGTGGAGGAAAATTCTCCACCGAACCCCAAAGCCAGGATGGTCAATAACTTTTTAGAAGACTGTTTGCAGAATGGTCAACAGGTAAATAAAACATGAAGGGATGAACTGTAATGTTAAGCCTGCATTAGTTAAAGCAGGGTTTTCCAGAAATTTTGCACAATTCTCAATACCAGTTAGGTATATGGGTGATTGTGTGAATTTCATTGAGGCAACGATAAAGCCAGGAATGCTGGCATGAGAATTAGATATACATACATATCTATCACACTGTTTTCTTTCAAGCTAAGAAGTGTTATGCAAAGTGCAGAAAGAAAGTAAATAGTAAACAAAATAAATTAAAGGCAAAATATAAAAGTAAAGCAAATTTAAATGTAGATTCGACTTTTCCGTAATTATCTTTCTTTCCTCACTTTTACTGTGTCCATAAACCTATTCTTTTTGTTCTGTCTTTTGTTCTTTGATCATGTCATCTCTTTGGAACTGTCATCAACTTATCCAATCACAATTATCCTTTCTTCCTTCGTACATTTTTGTATTTCTTTTAATTTTTTTTGTATAACCAAATAAATTCAGAATACTTATTTCATACTGGTCATTCACTCTGGCATTCGCCAGGACTTCGCCAACTTCCTGACCTTCGAACCTTTCACCGCGAACTGAAGACATATTTATTCATCCGCGCAGGACTGGCATAGGGTTTTAGATTTTATTTGGTTTTAATTTTAGTGGGTTTTATTGTTTTAAAGATATTTTAATTCGGGCCAAATTGAATAAGTTTTTTAAATATTATTTTATTCTGTATTTATTCTGTTGTTTTTTATCTGGCTGTAAACCGCCCTGAGTCCTTCGGGAGAAGGGCGGTATAAAAATGTGATTAAATAAATAAAAATAAATAAATAATTCAGTTCATATTCATCAGGCATTCTTTTCTGACCATACTATTAGCCACACAATTCTTAAATTTCTCATTATAGATGGCTTGCTTTTATGTTTTCTCCCTTTTTTATGTTTTCCCTGGCATAACCAACTCTTGCTTCCCTATAACAATAAGAGAAACAAGCTCTTACACCAAGACATGTTTCCATTCATTGCAACAAACATTAAATTCTCACAAGAGACAGCATACTGTCTTTCTATCAGCATTTGCACATCTTAAAATGTCTCTTCTTTTTTTATCTTTATTAAACATTTTGTGAAGATACACAAATTAATCTGTTTGTTCCAATTGTTTACCATTGGCATATAATTTGCAATAAGTTGTGTTTTCCCTCAACTACTTTGATCTACCTTTTAATTCCAGAAAAACCCATATTCTGGAGGGAATCATGGTACTATACTTCTGTTTCAAGTACCACTGCTGTCCAAATGCCCAGAGCTTAAAGGAAATGTTTTGGTTAGACTTCTTAACTTCTAGGTTTTAAATATATGAATATAATATTTCTACCTTAGGACAGAGCAAAGGCTAAAGAAGAGATTTCCTACAGAGACTGCAAAATGTTCTTTATAGGTAATAGGAAGTAAACACAAAGGAAACATTCCCTTTTACATCACAGTCCATTTGGGAAAGATAATTTTTTTCAGTTTTGTTTGCTAGGCAGAGTCTTTCTTTCTTTGATTCCAGGAGAGTACGTTTTCAGGTGGAAATCATCATGGTCCTGTAGAAGCTTTGAAACTCATGCTGTTTAACCTTCAAGCGGTTCAGCACAGCTTTCACAAAAACAAGTCTGACAGACCAAATGAAGAGTCCCCAAAAGTAAGCGGCTCTATAAAATGAGATTCTCTATGGTGTTTAGTTATTGTATGCTTATCTGCATCTGGCTCTGTGCTATTAGCTCCTGACTGCAGGTTGGAGTTCCTAGATTTATTCTTGAATGGTGAGGCTTTGACATTTTCTCCCAAAGGTGACAAATCAGTGGATGGATGGATGGATGGATGGATAGATGGATGGATGGGTCCAAGGACCCAGCCAGGAAACACACCCACATGTGCTTCTACCTTTACACTCTACAGTTCGGAGGGGGGGAGATCACCTTCTTTTAGCTTCTTTGCCAATGAGTGTTTTCAGTTTCTTGTGAGTCCTACTGATAAAATTATTGGAATCAGAGTGCAATTACAGTTACATTATAGTTTGGTGGTTTGTTTTGTTTTTCATTCTATCACTTGATGTAGCCCTACAGCTCTGCCTTTTAGAAAATAAAAGCATCTCCTTTAAGGTCCATTTTGAGACAATAACAGCATGATATGGCATTCCCACCCACCCCACACACATAAAAGAAGGATAGAAAGAAAGAAGGCAGAAAATGAAACAAGATCAAATAAAGAGCAAGGAAGTATGCATATACAAGACATGGTAGGCAAAGTGTAGGTAGAAAAATATATAAGATCAGACTGTGATGGCAGGCGTAGCCATATCAGTGGGCACGCCGGCTCAGCTCCAGCACGCATGCGCATGCCAGCCAGCTGATATTCAGGCCTTCTGGGCCTACCAGAAGTAGGGAAACAGGCTGTTTCCTGCCTCCGGAGGTCCTGCCGGAGGGGGGGGGGCATTTTTCTTTCTCACCTGGCTCCAGATCCTCTCTATGCATCTAGGGAGGGCGAAAATAGCCTTCCCCAGGTCCTCTGGAGGCCCAAAACGTCCCATTTCCTAACTTTCAGTTGGACAGGAAGTGACGTTTTTGCTGTCCCCAGCCTCCAGAGACTCCTAGAGAGGCTCTGGAGGCTGGAGTCAGCAAAAAACATCATTTCCGGTCCAACCGGAAGTTGGGAAACGGGCCATTTTGGGCCTACTGAGAGCCTCTGAGGGGGTGGGGAAGGCTGTTTTCGCCCTCCCCAGATGCATAGAGTGGACCTGGAGCCAGGCGAGAAAGAAAAATGGGCCTATCGGGCCATTGCGTGCCAGGAGCTGGTGGGGAGGGGGGATTGCGTGTGCAGGGTGGGGCGCAAAGAATTATGGGTGTGGGCATGTGCATGTGCGAACCTTCCCCCCTCCCCCCCCCCAATCTGGCACGCGATGGCAAAAAGGTTAGCCATCACTGAGATAAGAGATCAAAATAAGGATCCATGGGAGGGCCTTTTTTGGGTGTTGGAAACATCTGAAACCAGCTGGAAGATAGATGTCACTGGAGAACATGAGGTCCAGAGCCTCAAGTGATGCTGTGCCAGGAGATTCCTTATCCATTTTCACCTTCCTTTTCCTCCTTATGGAAGAGCCAACGAGGAGAGGTATGCTCATTGACAAGTGGCAGGGAAAAAAGAGTCTGGACAGGGAGCATGTAGGTGGCATGACCATGTAGGGGGTGAGCGGCCAGCCATCTTCCATTCCCCAAATAGGCAACCTGTCTCAAGCTGCTTTCAGCCTTAAGGACCACGGTTAGGCCAGGTAGCACTAACAATGGTGACCTCCCATTACAAACACAGAAAGCTGGATGGGCCAGCAATCCTTGGGTATAAAAAGAAGGGGGCATGCAATAACAACACCCTCCATAAGACAAAGCGATGTCTTATGTGGCAGCATGTATGAATAATATTCCATCGGAGTTAAGGCAAATCTTGGCAAACTGGCTTATCTTCACATAGATTCCTCCTCACAGTTCGAAAGGAAGCAGATAATGAAAATGGAGAAGTAATACGGTAGCTTTGACAAATACAGGGGGAAGAATCTCGGTAGATGAGAAAAGATGCTACAAGGGGACCTCGCAACCCATTTTCTTAGCCTTCCGAGTTCCGATTCTTTCACTGTTTAGGACTGGTTAAACACATCTCTGTTCCAAAGCTTTTAATTGGTAACGTTATGAATGCTCAATTGAATGTTCGTTTTATATGTATCCATTGACTTTTGTTTTATTATTGTAACAGGAATGCAGGAGATGCGTTGAATAATCAAAGCAAAGAAAAATAACATACCTGTCTGACCAATTTAGTTAAGGACATAATTATGGCCACTTCATTGAACGATTAGATATGATTGGATTTGAGTCAACCCTTCCCTATAATCAAAACTAACTACAACTTTTTTCTCACCTCTCTGTAAAGTCCTCCCTATAATTAAGGAGTCAGGTCGTGCCTGGATCACAGACATTTATGAATACTTCCATTTAACAACAACAATAAAAAAAACCAAAGGCCTATTATACAGAAAAAAGTTAGAGAAGTTGAACTTACAGGGGTCTGTGATGTTATGCCAGTTATATGGGTGTTATGCTAGAAGGAAACCAAGCCCTGCATTCTTCAATACAGGTACTTCTTGACTTATACCAGGGGTGTCAAACTCAAGGTCCATGGCCCACATCCGGCCCGCTGTGTGCTTAAAACTGGCCCATGGGGCCCGCCTGGAAATAGCAAAGGACCGGCCCGCGGTACCGCAGGCAGCCAAAATGGGGTGCGGGGGTATCGCACAAGCCCCCCCCCCTGCCCGGTACCCCTTTTTGGCCTGCAGGAGATCTCCGTTCCATCTCTCTTCTCCCCCCCACACCAGTTGCCCAGCGGATGAGAACTACAATGCTGATCCGGCCCGCGAAGAAATCCAGTTTGTTACCCCTGACTCACACCCATAATCGACCCCACCATTTCTGTTGCTAAGCAAGACAATTGTTAAACGAGTTTTGCCCCATTTTACGACCTTTCTTGCTACACTTGTTAAGGGGATCGCTGCAGTTGTTCAGTTGGTAACGTGTCGTGTCCCACTCCTCCGCTGACGGCCGGGTCAGGGAAATCCGAATCAGGCTTGCCTCTGCAGCTCTGCCCAAAGTCCTAGCAAAGTCCTCAGAGCAGGCAGGAGACCAGTAAGTGACTTCAGCAAGATAAGTTCAACTTTGCCTGACTCAGAGACTGCCAGAAAGCAGATCCTTTATATAGGCCATGGGGTGTGGCTCCATGACTCAGCACTCTTTAAGGCCTTCCCCTCCCTTCCTTCTGTTGCCTCCGCCTATCCAGTCTTCTGATGCGAGGGTCACTCCAATCAGCAGCTGTTGGAAATAAACTTTCCTCAGGCTCACATGCTGTGGAGGAGGGGGAGGGGTCTAGCTGCTCCGTTTGCCTGGGCATGGAGCCAGGGCTGGGGCCGGGGGGTGCTCCCTCCTCTGCAGCCTGCTTGGGCATGGAGCCAGGGCTGGGACCAGGAGGTGCCCCCTCCTCTTCAGCTTGTCTGGGCATGGAGCCAGGACTAGGGCCGGGAGGCATACATTCCTCCGTGTTCGGGAGCAGATAAGGCCCCGGCTGCTGTGAGAGCGGGCAAGACAACATAATGTGAGTGCTAAGCGACTCTTGATTCCCCGTTGACTTTGCTTGTCAGAAGGTCGCAAAAGGTGAACACATGACCTCTGGACACAGCAACCACCATAAATACATGCTAGTTGCCTGGCATCTGAATTTTGATCACGCAACCGTGGGGATGCTCCAGTGGTTGTGTGACAAACGGTCATAAATCACTTTTTTCAATGTCAGTGCAACTTCAGTTGCTAAACAATTTGGTGTAAGTTGAGGACGACCTATACAGGTTGTCTTCGACTTACGACTGGTCACTTAGCAACTGTTTAAAGGTACAGCAGACCTGCCCAATGGTACAGGTAGTCCACAACCACAATTGAGCCCACATCTCTGTTGCTGAGCGAGACACTTGTTAAGTGAGTTTTGCCCCATTTTTATGACCTTTCTTGCCACAGGGGGTAAGTGAATCACTGTAGTTTGTTTTAGTAACCCAGTCGTTAAATGAATCTGGCTTCCCCATTGACTTTGATTGCCAAAAAGTCACAAAAGGTGATCAGGCGCCCTCGGGACACAAACAACGGTCATAAGTGTGAGCCAGTTGCCAAGCATCTGAATTTCGATCACGTGATCCCGGTTACAAAGGTGGTACGTGTGAAAAATGGTCGTAAGTCCCTTTTTTCAGTGCAGTTGCATCTTTGCCTGTACTTAACCCAGTTCTGAAATCCCAACAGCTGTCCCCCAATTCTTTAGTCACATGACTGCATTTCAGGTGCTCGGTAACCAGGACACATTTACAGCCGTTTGCAGCATTACAACATTTTTGTCCCAAACCTGCATTTACTTCCTGTTTTCAGCAACACCTGGCCCGTAACAAGCAGTTGATTTTCCTAACGACCACTGCAAAACAGATCATACATTTGGGTAGGTCATGTGGGTGACCCGCTTTATGCTCATCTCAACTTAAAACTACAATGGGCATGCTCCACTGAGCTCATAAGTCAGGGGCTACCTGTGAAGCGCATCATAATCAAGTGTCTCTAGCATGGCAGAAGTAGGGTCATCCTTTGGGGGTGGGTCTTCCTCTGTAGATCCTGTACCACAGGCCATCCTTGAAGGAAGCCTGACTTCAGCCTATCCCACAATGGCAAAGGAGACCGTTGAGCTATCTGGCTCACTACTGACATTGGCTCAGGCGGACAGTTTTCCTAAACACAGAAACATAGTGTTTCACAATGCCTAAGTCTGAGAAAGATTATGGCAGGAACGAGCTTTTTCATGGTAGAAAGCCCTTAAGAGTTTGCTGAGCTGAAGCAGTTTCCCAGGCAAAACGATGTGAAAAATTGATTGTCGATTACAGGAAATATCAACAGGTAAAAGGTTGGGCAACTGATGAGTAAATCTAGATTAGGTGTCCACACAGGCATATTGCAGGTTGGAAAGTTTTGTTTAGGAAATAATTGAAAGAAGCACCCTCCTTTACTGTTACTTATTTGCTTAAACTTCCTTGTGTCTTCTCGTACATCAGGATTTAAATCAGGGGTAGTCAACCTTTTTATACTACCACCCACTTATGTATCTCTGTTAGTAGTAAAATTTTCTAACCGCCCACCGGTTCCACAGTAATGCGCCGTGTATCGTCGTCTGTGCATGCCTCTTGCGCATCGTGGATTGGATTGAGGGGGGGCGCCGGCTACAAGTTCTGCTTGTCTGTTACAGCTGGGTGGTGTGGGGGGAGATGCGCGAGCTATTCTGGGAAGAGGCACTTTTGTTTGCGGTCGCACTATAGCGCCATTTTGTTTCATTTGCGTAACGTGAACTAAATTTATGCGCGGGCGATACAAATAGTATATTTTCAGAAATTTAAATTGTCGCGGGGAATTTTATGAAAACCTAATGAAAATGTTTTTAAATAATGCTACAAAAATTTTTTAAAAAGTGAATTAAATTAAAAAAAAAGGAAAGTGCTCAGTATCAGACAAAACCCCTACCGCCCACCATGAAAGCTGGAACACCCACTAGTGGGCAGTAGGGACCAGGTTGACTACCATTGATTTAAATGAATCTCTGATAACAGTCAGTGCCAAAGACACCTATCGGAAATACGAAAGGAGGTAGGTATTTTTTCATGGAATTATATGGAGCTCCAAATATTTAAACTTGAGTAAGTTGTATGATGATATTATTCTTTCTGGTCAATACCTTGGAAAGTGAAACATCCTTTTAAACTTGTCCTTGGATTTTCCCTCGAGGAGAAATAATAATAATAATAAAACAACTTCTACCTCAGGCTATGCTATTGAGCAAAATTTCCTTCTTTTTTCTTTTTCTTTTAAAAAGGTTTCAAGTGAAGATGAAGGTTTCAAGTTGAACGATTGTGATATGATCCCTGTGGCCCGGTCTCTTCAGAGGTAAGAAGTGCTGACATTCAGAGGCTGAGATTCCCAGTCTAGCTATACTGAAGTGTGCCTTGGTTGCAGTTGATCACCTTTGAAGCACCTTTTCCCCTGTCACAATCTAGGAGTTTTAGGATCCATGCCAGTAGCCTATCCTAAGGTGACCTTATGTGCATGTTCAACTCTTTTCATGTACAAGAGAAATCATTTGAACGTTGCCTGTTGAAGCTGGCATTTTCATTGAGAAAACCCTGAATGAGATGACTTACAGCTGCCAGATTGATGTGGATGTGGACAGATGGATGCAGCTGGGTCAGTGCGACTGGATGGGTACGGATGGCTCGGTGCCTCTGACTCAGTGCAGCCAAATGGATGAGGCCCAGGGGTGAAATGCTCCCAGTTCGGACCGGATCAGCTGATCCGGTAACAATGGTAGTGGGTGTTTCGGAGAACCGGTAGCAAAACTTTCTGCCCCTTCCCCCCCACCCCCATGCCCAGCTGAGCCACATGATCGTCAGAGCCTCTTGTTTTACTTTTAAAAGCATTTTTTTAACAACCTCTTCGGCTGAAGAGGTTGTAAAAAATGCTTTTAAAAGGCTCTGATGATCCCAGCTGAGTTGCCTGATCGTCAGAGCCTTTTAAAAACATTTTTTTACAACCTCTTTGGCCGAAGAGGCTGTAGAAAAAATGCTTTTAAAAGGCTCTGACAATCCCACTTGAGCCGCACGATCATCAGAGGCTTTTTTTTACTTTTAAAAGCATTTTTTCAGCCAAAGAAAAAATGCTTTTAAAAGTTAAAAAAAACAACAACTGATGATCGCACAGCTCAGCTGGGCATGTGGGGTGGGGAGGCAGGGATTTTTGCTACCGGTTCTCCGAACCACCCGCCGCCATCGCTATCGGGCGATCCCATCCAAACCAGGAGCATTTTCACCCCTGGTAAATCACTTTTTCAGTGCCATTGTAACTTCACTGCCATTGAACAGTCACTAGATGAATGTTTTTTTAAGCTGAGGACTACTTGTACTTTGTAACAGGTCCTATTAAAATGGCGAGGTTTTCTTTTTAACTAGACTCTCCTAAATTACATGACAAACCAATTTTTATTATGTTATTTTTAAACCTGGATTGGATGGAGAAGAAATTGTGAATTTATTTCACCTATAAATCTTAAATTGGATTTCTTAGCCCTCCCCTGAGCCACTTAAAATTTCCCTTTAGTTATACAGCTGGCCATGATGGGGAAGCATGTTACTGAACTAAAGCACACCTTGAAGCAAATTCTTTGATGCGTCATGAAAAATAATCTCTGGGTCAACCTATGGATATGCTACTCTCCTGTTGTTCTGTCTCCTTCCCCACTTCACACACACGAGCTGGCCTTCAGCCAGTGGATTCACGGCTCTTATCAGTCCTGGCAGAGAAATCGCAGTTGCCTGCCAAAGTTCAAACAAATGACTCACGTAGCAAGACTTTCAGCTCTTTTTGAAACGGTTCAGCTAAACTTTTGCTTCCCGTGGAGTGAGAGCAGTCCCAAAGCTCCTTATATGTCCTGTGGGGTGGGGCTCCTGCCCAACCCTTCCTTTTGATGACGCCACGTCTCTAATCTTCTAAAGCGCGGGTCAAGCCAAGCTTGATTATTATTATCAGCTGGATCTGAAGGCGTAGCCTGGGGAAGGGAGGAATCAGGGGATGACGGCCTCATTACGTCCTCCGACTGGTCTGGTTCTGGCTCTTGGAGCTGAGCCAAAGGAATCGGTGCTCCCAAGGTAAGCCCTTCCCCCTTATTTTCTGAGTCACTTTCAGGCATGGGGCCAGGTTCGGGGGTTGGAGTCACAACAACTGTCATTCCATCATCATCATTGGTTCTTTTCGCGCAAAGCGCATAGGACAGCAAGATTCTCCCAGTGAATCCTATCTGCGGCAGCATACTCTAAAAATATGCATGTGGAGAGAGATTTGAAAAATGCAGTTATGGTTTTTTTTTAATCCCATGTTGTGTCTAAGTAAGAGCAATCATCCTTCAGCCTGAACAAAAATGCTCCAAAGCCACATTTAATGATGCTTTTAGAGGTACATAATCTCCATTATGAGGAACATGTAGCGGCATTGACTTTGCCTGTTAGGAATTGAGTTCTTGGAATTTGGTAGTCTGGTTCACACATAATATAGTAAGTAAAAATGTTTTGTTTCAGGATCAACGTAATGTATAATATGCCGCTAATCGTGTGGACCAGAATACTATAGATTGCTCAATAAATCATAAATTCCTAGCTTGGCAAATTGTGAGAATACTATTGTTGTGGAATTAGTATGTCAATTAGCTTTATATTGTTGTATACTTACATTGTAAGCAGAATAGTTGTTGGTTTTTTTTCCATAGAGCTTTGCATCATTTATCTCGACTTAAAGGATTGGTTAACGATACAAGTGGTAGAGAAGAATCGCTCAAGACATGAAGCATTGAACGTAAATATATCTACAAAATAAATATAATTTAAAACATCAGTTAAATGCAGGGGCACATATTAAGATACTGATGAACCTATGAACTCAGCTTTTTTCCAGATCTTGTATTTATGTAAATATAAATGTATTTAACTAGAGTCTCCAGAGGCATATTATCTTTTATGAAACTTTGCCAGGCCCTAAAGAAATGTGCAAATTATAGAAAAGGGTTGCTCTATTTTGAGACTTTTTCTTCCTTAATAGCTTTTTCTATCCTAGTTGGGTAGAAATAGTGAGCAGCACAGGCATCTGCTAAAGAAAAAAGCAAGTTTTAAGCTCCCGAAAACTAATTTTATAATTTTTTACTATTCCTGGCAATAGATGCCAGAATACAAATGATTATTGTTACATCAGATGTGGTATGGTCAAAAATAATAATTGTATAAAGGGATAAGGATAATCCAGATGAAGAAATGAAATGTGAAGGTAACATTATGGTAGAAATGAGTTCTTGTATGTTACTCTGATAGAACTGCATAAATATAACTTATTTTTAAATACACGATTGGTCTGTTGGAATTTAAAATACTAGTCTCCAAAGATGGACTCTGTTTCCATATTTTTATTCTTCTTCCCCTAAACCACAGATTGGAGTTCAGCATAACAAATATTTTGGATATGCATAGAATAACATCACAATTCTCTGCAAAACCATCAGAGTTAAGCTATGTTGTATAGTGGTTATTACTGAACTCTGCTACATTGGATCTTTATCTTGAGAACCACTATTATTGATTCAGACAGTTGTTTCTGAGAAGACAAAAACATAGATGACACATACATTTGTTTTTCGCTCCAGAATTTGTCAGAGCATGTGGTTCTAGGCAATCTAAAAGTCTGATTCAACTTGATCTCTGAATGAGATCCTCCATCACTTAGTCAATCTCATTTGGAAAACTGCTTCAGTTGGGAGAAAACCCTTTTTATACATGTGCCAAAGACCATCAAATAGCTGGATCAACTTGGAAAGCGTTGATTCAATTTAGATGTCTAATTTAGAAAGGCAACTGAGTTCAGGGATTTGATTGAACTGCCTTCAAACTGCAGTCTTTTGTGCAGCTGTAATCTGCATGAAATGGTTGATTGGATAAGTGTTTCTATCTGCTGTAATTTATTCAATAAACTATGCTTTAACTATGATTAAGTGTGGTTTATGAATCTAAACTATGCAAACACAGGCAACCCACAACACCAGTTCATTTAGTGACCATTCAAAGGTACAACAGCAGGGAAAAAAATGACTTGGGTCCATTTTGCACAGTTATGACCTTTGCAGCATCCCCATGATCAGGTGATCAAAGGTTCTATCATATCGCAAGATCTCAAATGGACAGCTAACATCAAAAACATCATTTAAAAAGGACAACAAAGAATGTTCTTTCTGCGCCAACTCAGTAAGCTCAAACTGCCCAAGGAGCTGCTGATCCAATTCTACAGAGGAATTATTGAGTCTGTCATTTGCACCTCTATAACTGTCTGGTTCGGTTCTGCAACCCAACAAGAAAAACACAGACTTCAGAGGATAATTAGAACTGCAGAAAAAATAATTGCTACCAACTTGCCTTCCATTGAGGACCTGTATACTGCACGAATCAAGAAGAGGGCTGTGAAAATATTTGCAGATCCTCGCATCCTGGACATAAACTGTTTCAACTCCTACCCTCAAAACGACGCTATAGAGCACTGCACACCAGAACAACTAGACACAAGAACAGTTTTTCCTCAAGGCCATCACTCTGCTAAACAAATAATTCCCTCAACACTGTCAGACTATTTACTGAATCTGCACTACTATTAATCGTTTCATAGTTCCCATCACCAATCTCTTTCCACTTATGACTGTATGACTATAACTTGTTGCTGGCAATCCTTATGATTTATATTGATATATTGATCATCAATTGTGTTGTAAATGTTGTACCTTGATGAACGTATCTTTTCTTTTATGTACACTGAGAGCATATGCACCAAGACAAATTCCTTGTGTGTCCAATCACACTTGGCCAATAAAATTCTATTCTATTCTATTCTATTCTATTCTATTTTGCGACCGTCTGACAAGCAAAATCAATGGGGAAGCCGGATTCACTTAACAACCGGCTTACTAACTTATCAACTGCAGCGATTCACTTAACACCTGAGGCAAGCAAAGTCGTAAAATGGAGCAAAACTCACCAAATGTGTCACTTAGCAACAGAAATCTTGGGTTCAATTGTGGTCATAAATCGGGGGGAGACCTGTAATCTAAAGCATCTTCAATGTGATCAGAGTGATTTATCTTATAGTTGAGTAACTAATAGAAGAAGATCCACAGTGACTGGAGTTCCAGATTACAAGATAATTGTTCCCCACTCTCTTTCTTGAAATTAGGAATTGGTGAGAGCTTTTAAGGAGTTCTCTATGGGCCTATTTTTTAATATACTAATTTTAGTGGAAGCCTTGATTTGTTACTGCAATAGAATTTTAGTCATGGATATTCCCGATGTTCTTGGCCAATACATGAGCCATAATTTCAAGAAGTTAAAGCACACATGACTGAGAATAACCCAGGTTAGTTCCTTATGCCATGAAGCTGGAGAAGACTAAGTGAGGGGCTAAAAGCAATTCCTCAAACTAGTTCCTTCATTTCTCTTGTTCCTCACAATGATCAAGTCTGCACTGAAGATAGATGTATATGGGAATTTACTCATACCACCAGTAGCAACATTATGACTGTATCTGATCTGTATACTAGATAACTCAAGAATACCAACATAAATTTACCAACTCATTGATCAGAACTGCATATGACTGTTTTGATAAGTGCTTTACATTTTCAATTTATAGTGATATATAAATACCATTAAAGGAAACCATTGCTTTTTCAATGCTATTTTTTAGTAGTATACTCTAGCCCAGTGTTAGAAATGTACTAATTTGATCAGATTATGTAGGAGCAGTGCTGCTTAAGTTTAGTTTGCAGGTATGCTGTATAAAGGTTTGTAATGACCACAGGCATGTGGTCTCCCATGATCATCTGATCAGCAAACCTGGTATGGTTTGAGATGTCCCTTTGTTCTCAAATGAAACAACAAACACTAATATGGGGGAAAAATATGGGGAACAAATTATAAAATGACATTGTCGGCCACCTTCAAAGAAAATATTTATAAAATATTTTATAGGTGGCATTTACCCGTCCCCCCTGCAAGATTGGCTAAGATTTCTCTGAACAATTCACCGCACTGTTGGAAATGCAACATGCACAAGGGACATACTACCACATGTGATGGACATGTCCCAAAGCAAGAGATTACTGGCTTAAAATTAAAAAATGGAGAAAATGACTGGAGAAAAAATACATTTGAAACCAGAATTATTTTTGTTAGGGATTATAAAAAAAAATGACTAAAGAAATTCAGTACCTCATCCTCCACATAATTGCAGCCGCTAGAATTTCATTTGCCCAAAACTGGAAGCAACAATATACTCCAACAAACACGATGATTATAAAAAAGGTGCTGGAGTGTGCAGAAACAGATAAATTAACGATGAAACTTAAGGACAGAGGAAACGATTTATTATGAAATATGGAACAGATTTATTTATTTATTTATTTATTCGTACTTTTATACCGCCCTATCTCCCTAGGGACTCAGGGCGGTGTACAGCCATATAAAAAACACATAAATATACAAAGTAAAACATTCATCTAAAAAACTTATTATATAGGCCAAATATTTAAAATAAACATATAAATAATAAAACCCAATTTAAAACCAAATCTAAAATTTAGACATTTAAAATTTAAAACTCTAGTCCAGTCCTGCGCAGATAAATAGGTGTGTCTTAAGCTCGCGGCGGAAGGTCCGAAGGTCAGGAAGTTGACGAAGTCCTGGGGGAAGCTCGTTCCAGAGGGTGGGAGCCCCCACAGAAAAGGCCCTTCCCCTGGGCGTCGCCAGTCGGCACTGCCTGGCCAACGGCACCCTGAGGAGTCCCTCCCTGTGAGAGCGCACTGCCCGGTGGGAGGCATTCGGTGGCAGCAGACGATCCCGTAAGTAACCCGGCCCTATGCCATGGAGCGCTTTGAAGATCATTACCAAAACCTTGAAGCGCACCGGGAAAACCACAGGCAGCCAGTGCAGTCTGCGCAGGAGGGGTGTTACATGGGAGCCACAAGGGGCTCCCTCTATCACCCGCGCAGCTGCATTCTGAACTACCTGGAATCTCCGGGTGCTCCTCAAGGGGAGCCCCATGTAGAGAGCATTGCAGTAGTCCAGACGAGATGTCACGAGAGCATGAGTGACCGTGCATAAGGCATCCCGGTCTAGAAAGGGGCGCAACTGGCGAACCAGGCGAACCTGGTGAAAGGCTCTCCTGGAGACGGCCGTCAAGTGGTCTTCAAAAGACAACCGTCCATCCAGGAGAACGCCCAAGTTGCGTACCCTCTCCATTGGGGCCAATGACTCGCCCCCAACAGTCAGCCGAGGCTGCAGCTGACTGTACCGGGATGCCGGCATCCACAGCCACTCCATCTTGGAGGGATTGAGCTTGAGCCTGTTTCTCCCCATCCAGACCCGTACGGCCTCCAGACACCGGGACAACACCTCGATAGCTTTGTTGGGGTGGTCCCAACGAAGATGGTATGATTGGCTGGAAAAGGAATAAAAAATTAATGGATAGCGTATAGTAAAAGAAGATATAATGAAATGTTATATTTAATGCGTAGTAGGCATGTATATAAAATGTATTGATTATATAAATAAGTTGTGACAAACAAAATGCATATGTATATAATCGGCCGAAAGATAGTGGATATTACTAAAGATGCCGGTATTGGAAAGCTGTAAAAGTAGGGCGAAATTACCAAAGGTTTTTTTTGAAATGATGGAGGACTTGGAATTAAGAGATATTTGGAGAGAACATAATACAGAAGAGAGGGATTTTACCTTCTTATCTGACAGGCATCAATCATTTTCGAGGATTGATTTTATTTTGATTTCTAATGATTTGTATTCTAGAGTGAAGAAGACTAAGATTTGTTCAAGAACTCTGTCTGATCATAGTCCGGTTTGGATTGAAATTGATCGGGAAAAGGAGGCTAGGAGATCATGGAGGTTGAATGACAATTTGTTTAAATATGAACAAAATGTAAATGAATGTAAAAGCAAATGAAGAATTTTTATTATGAATATGAAAAAGAGACATCTATAGAGATGATTTGGGACGCTAGTAAGGCTTATATGAGAGGAAATCTTATACAAATGAATATTAAATACAAAAATAAATTGCAGAAAAGAAAAAGGAATTGGAAGAGGAAATTAAAAAAGAAAGAACAATTATTGATAAATAGCCCAGGAAATAGTAAAATAAAAGAATCAATAAATATATTAAGAGGTCAGTTTAATATGTTGATGGCAGATCAAGTAGCAATTAATTTACAATATGTAAAACATGATACGTTTAATAATGCCAATAAGCCAGGAAGATGGCTTGCCTATTTAATAAGGAAAAACAGAAATCACGAATGATTGATAAATAGAATATAGGGGTAAGGAAGTTTATCAAAAGAACTTGATTAAAAAGCATTTTAGAGTATTATAGTAAATTATATACTAGGGATATGATTGATGATACAGAGATAGAAAGATATTTACAACAACAAAATATTTGTGAGCTTACAGAAAATCAAAGAGAAGAACTGAATCAATTAATTACTTCAGAGGAAATTTTGTTAGCAATTAAACAACTTAAAATCGGTAAAGCACCAGGAACAGATGGTTTAACAGCTGTTTATTATAAAAATTTACAAAATGAGATGGTTGAACCACTTAAAGAGTTATTTAATAAAATTCAAATGGGAGGAGATGTTCCCCCTTCATGGAGGACAGCCTTTATTTCGTTAATACCGAAGGAAGATCGAGATGGTATTAAAGCAGAGAATTATAGGCCTATATCACTTTTAAATACTGATTACAAGATATTTGCCAAGATACTTGCTAATAGATTAATGCCAGTGATGAATCAAATAATTCATAATGATCAGTCAGGATTTATTAAGGGTAGGCAGATGAGATATAATGTGAGGCAAATTGTAAATTTACTTGAATATTTGGAACGAAACAACCAAGTATCAGCGGCTTTTTTTTTTGGATGCTGAAAAGCTTTTGATAGATTGGATTGGCAGTTTTGTTTAAAGTAATAGAAAAAATGCAATTTGGGGATTATTTTATCCATGCAATTAAAGCAATATATCAGAAGCAAACAGCACAAATAATAGTAAATGGTGGGTTAACAGAAACTTTTAAAATTGGGAAAGGGAGAGACGGGGATGTCCCTTGTCTCACTACTTTTTATTTTAACTTTAGAAATTCTTCTGAATAAAATACGTGGTTCTGATCGAATAAAGGGAATTAGAGTTAAACATCAAGATTACAGATTAAGAGCTTTTGCAGATGACTTGGTTGTTACTGTATCTCAACCAATATACTCAGCTACTGGTTTAAAAGATATAATTGGTCAGTATGGCAAAGTATCTGGATTTAAGGTGAATCAGCAAAAGACAAAGATGATAATTAAAAATATGAATGTACAACAAAAAGAAGAGTTAGAAAGAACTACAGGTTTTGAAATAGTTAAAAAGGTTAAATATTTAGGAATATATATTACAGCTTCAAATGTTAAATTATACAAAAATAATTATGAGGTATTGTGGCAGAAGGTATGGAAAGAAATGGAGAGTTGGAAGAAGTTACAACTATCCTTGTTGGGAAGAATAGCGGCTATAAAAATGAATGTTTTGCCCAGGTTTCTATTTTTGTTTCAAATGATACCGGTGCTTAAGAATGATATCAAATTACAGGAATGGCAAAAGGGGGTTAATAACTTTGTATGGATGGGCAAAAAACCAAGAATAAAATTAAAAATAATGCAGGATACAAGGGAAAGAGGGGGTCTTAAAATGCCTAACTTGAAATTGTATTATGAAGCAGTTGTTTTATCATTAATTACTGATTGGATTAATTTAACTGAGGAAAGAGTTTTGAATATAGAAGGTTATGGTTTGTTATATGGGTGGCATGCCTATTTATTATATATAAGAAAGTAGATAAAATATTTAAAAATAATATAATTAGAAATGCATTATTGAGGGTCTGGAGGAAATATCAATATAATTAGATGGAAAGATTCCAATATGGGCAATCCGAGACACATGATAGAAAATATAAATATATATCAAAAGATGGAGGTAGTTACCTATAAAGAACTTCTTTGTATGGAAAAGGGGAATTACAATTAAAATCTAGAGAAAAG
Organism: Ahaetulla prasina; assembly: GCF_028640845.1. NCBI lineage: Eukaryota > Metazoa > Chordata > Lepidosauria > Squamata > Colubridae > Ahaetulla > Ahaetulla prasina. The sequence goes on along the minus strand of NC_080540.1, from coordinate 286,244,056 downwards.
ATGGGCGAAGAAGGGAAAAATTATACATGGTTCCAATATGGACAATTACAAGCTAGATGGAAATTAGATCAAAAGATAGGTGTTAAGCAAACTGAGGATAATTTGTTAAAACAAATGAGAGATCAAGGCCAACAGCATATTAAGAGGTTGTATAATGTATTAGTAGAAATAGACTCAGAGTCCGAACTAGTTAAGGATTGTATGATTAAGTGGGCACAAAATTTTCAGCAACCAATAATGTTGGAAACTTGGGAAAGAATTTGGGTGAGGAATGTTAAATTTACACAAGCGGAAAATATGAGAGAAAAATTTTATAAGATGTTTTATAGATGGCATTTAGACCCCAAAAAGTTATCATATATGTATCTTAATGTACAGGCTAAATGTTGGAGATGTGATTGTGAAGATGCCACTTATTACCATATATGGTGGACTTGTAAAAAAGTTAAAGCATTTTGGATTAAAGTATGGTGGATCATGCAGAACATTCTGAAAAAGAACATTAAGTTTACTCCACAGTTCTTTCTACTAGGAATAATTATGGATTGTACAGCTATAGAGACTAAATTGATTTTGAACTTAATAACAGCCGCGAGACTTTTGATTGCTCAATATTGGAAGAAAGAAGAACTACCTACAATTGAAGAATGGACACTCAAAGTATCAAATCTGGCAGAAATGGCAAAAATTTCTGCTTATTTGAAAGACTATACACTAGAAAAATATATTTTAGAATGGAAAATGTGGATTGATTATATTCAAAATAAGTATCAGATAAAAAAATATCGAATAGCATATGAGTAAATTTAGGAAATATTTTGTATTAGATATATTTTTGAAGGAGAGGGGAATTGAGAGTGTGACTAAGTGTGGTGTGACTAGAGATTATAATTTAGGAATTATTTTAGATTATGATTGTTAGTTTTGATACCCTGCATTTTGTTCTGGGAAGTCGGGGTGGGGGTAAGGGAGGGAATTGGGGGGTTGAGTAGAGATGGAGTGATGGTTAACGTACAGGGATTATTGAAGATGTATAAATATAATTAATGCAGGGTCGGGTCTGCCCAGTTACCACTTTAGAACGGTGGGGAGGGAGAAAAGAGAGAGTAGGAAAGAGGAGAAGAGGAAGGAAGAGGGGTAGAAGAGGGAGAAGAAAGGTGTAGGGTGGAGGGAGGAGAGGATGTAGATAAGAGAAGGAGAGGAAGGTCTGGAAAGTAGAAGAAGGTAGAGGGAAGAGTGTTAAAAAGGGGGGTGGTGACTGGGCAAGCCCGACTAATTGTATATAACTGTACATTGGATGAATTATTTGATATGATTGTAAAAATAAAACTTTTTATAAAAAAAAAAAAAAAAGAAAGCTGTAAAAATGTAATTATGATTTAAAGACATAAACGTTGAATAAAAACAATTTTTTTAAAAAAGAAACAACCAAACACTAGAATGAGATAAGGTCTACCTTTATTTATAAAAGAACAATGATCATTGGGAACTTCTCCCTAATGGGCAGTAGCCAGTGTGATTAAAAAGAAGAGAGAGAGAGAGAGAGAGAAAAGCAACCTAGAACTAAGAAGAAATTTCCTGACCGAACAATTAACCAGTGGAACAACTTGCCTCCAGAAGCTGTGGGTGCTCCAACACTGGAAGTTTTTAAGAAGAAATTGGAAAATCATTTGTCTGAAATGATATGAGGTTTCCTGTCTGAGCAGGGGGTTGGCCTAGAAGACCTCCAATGCGCGGACTCTGGAGCTTCAAGAGGTGGACAGCAGAGAGGCAGAGGAACAGGAGGAGCCTGTTCCTAGTGCACGCGTGCAAAGAGCTGCCAGAAGGCAATAGCAGCTAAAGCAAAAAGGACAGCTCAGTAGTAAGGCCAGGGGATGATTGGCCCCTTTCATAAGGCTTAAAAGAGCAGCAATGAGCCATTGGGTTCTTTGTGGAAAAGCAACCTTGAATTCCATTGCTTCTTGTCAGTGTCTCTTGAACTTTGTGGGGGTTTGCCAAGAAAAGCCTTTGGTAGGTTGCCAAAGACAACAAAAGTTGGTGATAAGGCCAAAGGACTGTTTATGAAGAATTTGTTTTGGACTAATTGATTTGTTTTAATAAAGTAAGTTTGTTCAGGATTAATTGTGTTTGGTAATCACTACTTGGGCCTTGGTCACAACAATTAGATGGGCAGATTCTACTTGGAGTAGGTGGTTCTGAAGACACAAAGATTGAGAGTATAATGAATTTTTAGAGGCGATGATAATCACCCGGTTTCAGAAGCCAACCAGCATCTGATGCCACTCCAGTATATCTATGTGAATTCTGTACTAGCTACCACCTATCAGCAAGCAAACTGCCATATTCTGCATCAGCTACATCTCTTGTCCCCTGGTAGTTCATATGAAATGGATCACTTTTGCTCCACTAACTGCCCCAGGAAAGGCGGCAATTGGTATAAAGCTAGCACTGACAAAGGTGGTCCTTGCAATGTTCTGCAGCTGCTATGGTAGTATCTACTGTAAGACCAAGAGGACATCTAGAAGACAGAAGCAAAAATCATGTCGAGAGATTAGAGAACTCGATTGGAAACGACAGAATGAAATTTAACTCAGACATGCAAAGTTTCTACTTGGGAAAAATATAATGCCACAATACCGAATGGAGAATATGTGGCTTGTTAAGAGTAGTCTTTTGCAAACTGAATATGAGTCAGCAGTGGTGGGATGACTTCAGCAGAAGGATAATTTCCAAATTGTGGGAAATAATAGTTCCTCTATATTCTGCTTTAGTTACCCTCTGCCTTCAGAAAGCTGAACAAATGCAGAGTCATGCAACGAAGAGCGCTGGGAGTTGGGAACTTGATTTGATAACATTCAGTAGGAAAATCGGGTGAAATCTAAAAATTTTCCCTACCGGTTCTGTGGGTGTGGCTTAATTGGTGGGCGTAGCTTGGTGGTCACATGACTGAGTGGGCATGGCCAATAACAATAAATAATAAAAATAATAAAGTATAAAAAACAATAAGAGGTGTCAAAAACCAACTTTCACACTTTACACACACACAACACAACTGATTCACACACAATGTAAAAGCAGCTGCACTTCACACTTCACACAGCCACAAAAAGCTCAAAAACCAACTTTCACACTTTACACACACACAATTCACTCACACACACACAAACACAAAATGACATATACAGCTTTCTGAGATTTTGTGTGTTTGTGTAGTTAGAGTGAAACACTACAGAAACACACCAAATTTCAGCTGCACAAATATTTTATTTTATTATTTTATTTTATTTTATTGTGGACTTCAAATCCCAGAGTTCCTCAGCCAGCAAAGCAGGAAGTCAAAGCAAACTTTTTTTTTCTTCAGTAGATGAAGAAAACATGCTGTTGCCAGCCCGAAAGAGCAATAATTATAGGTAAGTGAGGAGGGGGAATTGGCTGGGCATGGGTGGGAGCTCTTATAAGTGGGGGCTGTTAAAAAATGAGTTTAAAGCCTGTGAGGATCAGGAAACTCCTTTGGGATCGCCAGAGGAGGCTTTTAAAACCTCGGGTTTTTTTCTTTTTTTTCCCCCTTCGGCTGAAGAGGGGTTTTTTTAAAAAAAAACTTTTAAAGTGTTCTGATGATCTCTGCTCAGCCCCGCGATCATCAGAGCGGTTTTTTGTTTACTTTTCAAGGCATGTTTCAGCTGAAGAAAAACTTTTAAAAGTAAAAAAAAAAAAACATCTGCTGATGGTGCGGCTCAGCAGAGGTGGGGGGGGCAGGAATTTTTGCTACCAGTCCTCCGAACCAGCAGCTGCCATCGCTACCTAATCGGGTGAGCCGGTGCGAACCGGGAGCATTTCACCCCTGAGCAAAATTATTTTAAAATTCAGTAAATCTAAAAGAAAACGAAGTATTTCATGGAAAGAGTGGAGGAACTGGGTATGTCTTGCTTTGGGAAAGGATAACAAGGGACTTGTTAGGGACATGGTGGCTCAGTGGCTAAGACGCTGAGCTTGTCAATCGAAAGATCAGCAGTCCAGCCAGTTCGAATCCCTAGTGCTGCATAACAGGATGAGCTCCCGTTACTTGTCCCAGCTTCTGCCAACCTAACAGTTTGAAAGCACATTAAAAAAATGCAAGAGGAAAAATAGGGACCATCTTTGGTGGGAAAGTAACAGCGTTTCGTGTGCCTGAGTCGTGCCGGCCACATGACCATGGAGACGCCTTCGGACAGTGCTGGCTTTTTGGCTTTGAAACGGAGATGAGCACCGCCCCTTAGAATTGGGAATTATTAGCACATATGTGTGAAGGGAACCTTTACCTTTACTTTTAACAAAGGTACAGCCTTTTTCTAATGTCAGAGAGACTGTACATAGAATAAAATCAAATAAAATTAAAAAAAATTAATAAAATCAAGTAATCGTTGACAGGTAGGACTGTCAAGGTTCCAGAAATACCTCTTCTGCGTAAGTCTAATATGGTTCCCAGGCCTGACAAGGACATTATAGCAGATCATTTTATGTGCTATGCTTAGGTCAGACTGATGGTCACGTAGTTCTAAATTGTCTAATCCCAAAATTTCAAGCCTGGTGGCATAAGGTATTCTGTTGTAAGCAGAGGAGTGGAGGACCCTTCTCGTAAAATATCTCTGGATTCGCTCTATTGTATTAATGTCCGCTATACAGTGCGGGTTCCAGGCAGATGATTGATCTAACTCAAGTCACATGCAACCTACAAGACAAAGAGAAGTGAAAGAAACGCAAAAACTACAAACAGAACTCCATTTACCTGATGTTCCACCTTTGTATCTCTTGCCAGAATTCCCATCCACCTGATGAGCCGAGACGGAAGGTCAATCTCATTCGTCAGTAAAAGAAGACCCCAGAAAACTGGTTCTTCCCAGTATGCGACTCCCAATAAAACACACAGCTTTATTCTGCACAAAAGGAAGGACACAGGAGAATCGTTCTCACTGGGTCTGTGGGAAGGCTACTTCTTCAGCAGTATAATTTTAATAGGTACTTTTCCAACAGCCCACCTAAAACCAACTCCTCTTAAGGCATCCTGGAATCAGTTTTCTGAAACCACAGACTTCATGGCTGTAAATAGATTAGTCATTGTGAAATCCTTCCTGCTATAAATTGTTCTGCTGAAAAAAAAGGGGATATCCTCATTTGCATTCATGCTCACACTGAAATTTCCATTACCAAACACTTATCATAAAATAAGTTGCCTTCATCATCTCCAGAAGTATTGGTGATAGGACCAAGGTATTTTTTTTTCCTCCCACCTTTTGATGCATGCGAAATTGTACTTTGCTAATACAAAATGGATAATTTGGGATTAGAGCTGAATGAAAGAGCACCTCCAAGCAACTTCTCCAAGCCAGAAAAGATTAAGCAAGAATGCCATGTAAGTTTCAATAGTTTACAAAGTTTGTAAAATATTTAGAAAGCTAGGTTAGTTCTTCTTAATTGGAGGGGAAAAAATCTGCATTATAACATGAGTAGGGAAATATAAAATCTAGAGAACGCACAACTAGACATTATCTTTTCTCCCCCATTTCTAGTTAATCCAGAGAAACTGTTTGATGGACCGAACTCTAAAAAGTAGAGTTTCTCACCCTACATAAGAGGGCAATAGTTAGGAACAGACAGATCTTCTGAGGTTGCTTTCAGTTTTTGGGAAGATCATGATGAGAAGTAATTTCCATAGTCTGGACACATGTTTGTCCTGCACAGGGTATGCAGTAATGCTATGTATTCCAAACTGACAAATTCATAACTGGAGTTAGGTCTTAGATAGTGACAAGACCTAACTATTTTTATTTTTTTATTTCATCAAGCATGTATTAGATAATAGATATAAGTATAAACATGATTATGAATACATGGAATTGATACTAATAAAAGGGAACATTAGGACAAGGATGGTAGACACACTGATGCGCTTATGCATGCCCTTTACAGACTTCTTAGGAATGGGGTGAGCTCAACAGTAGACAGTCTAAGGTTAAAGTTTTGGGGATTTGGGAAAAAACCATCGCGTCAGGTAATACATTCCACGCATTGATCAGTCTGTTGCTGAAGTCGTATTTTCTGCAATCAAGTTTGGAGTGGTTCACTTTAAGTTTGTATCTATTGTGTGCTCTTGTATTGTTTCGGTTGAAGCTGAAGTAGTCATATTGAATTTACTTATTACAGTAAATTAAATTACTTATTATTAAGTAGTCATATTGAAGTTACTTCATATTCATATTAAGTAACATATTGTTAGCTCCATTTAAATAAAATTCATACACAGTAACTCTGGTTAATGAAAACACTAGGTATGATTAAGGAAAGTGTGTTTGATGAAAACAATCATCATGATTTCATACCATTCACCTGACAAGCTAAACCCACAAGATGATGGCAAGGAAACCTATCTTGCATGCCCCACACATGCAAATTGGCTCTTCCAACTGAGTAGCAGGAACATTTAGAGTATGCCAGCAAGGCACTAAATAAATAGATCTGTTTGCATATATATATGTAATTTTTCAACCTTTATCTTAGTATCCCGTTCAGGCATTTTATCATAAATTATGAAGCTAGCTTGGTCTCCATAACTATAATTAAAATAGGTTATCCGTCTCAAGCCAGGCAGATAATAAAACTGGTCTGGCTAAGAGGGGAATAGGAAACTTTGGATATTGCAAAGTTAATATTGATTAACTTATTGTTAACTTTTCTTCCACAGTGGAAGAAAACAGCAGGAGAGAATTGGTTCAGTGTTTGTTTTAGTATTAACTCAAAAAATTCTGTACCTTACTTAGAAAATTGAACCAGGACAAGATAATTCAATTATAGAATTGAACGGCAAAGCTAAAAGAAAGGATGAAAAGAAGAACTTTCCCTACTTGAGTAAAGCAATGGATTTGTTTCCCAAGCTCATCAGTCAGTGTTATCTTTGATCATTACAGCAACAAAGCTGCCTGTTGCTTCACTGTCTTCCGGAGCTGCGAATTTTATAGAACATAGATTCATAGGGCTGTAATTGGGGATCTTACAGTGAGTCCAACCCCCTTCTCAAGGCAGGAGATTTTATATCACCCCAAAAGAATGGTTGTCCACTCTGTGTTTGAAAACCTCCAGTGATGGAGTATCCATCCAACTCTTGGTGGTAGTTATTCCATTGATGAATTGTTCTCACTGTCAGGAAATTTCTCCTTATTTCTAGTTTGCACCTCTCTTTAATAAGCTTCCCACCCACTACTCTTTGTCCTACTCTCAGGTGCCATGTTGAACCCCTCTTTTCTGTGACATCCCCTAAAGTACTGGAAGATGGTTATCATGTGTTGTCATCCCCCTTAACCCTTTCTCTTTGCTAGACTAAACATACCTAGTTCCCTCAATAATTCATTATACAGGTTAGCCCCTGGCCCCTTACCATTTTGTCACTCTTCTCTGCACATATATCTTTTCCATCCAGACATGTCCACAGAGTTTGTTCCAGAAAGTCAAGACAGCAGCCATGATGGTGATGTCAAAGCTATGTCCATTTTCATATATGTAATTTTTACTAAAGGATTTTTTAAATACAAATTTAAAAGCTACAAAATAAAAATAAAAAGGATGTAGAAAAGAGAAAAAATACATAATGAGGAAAAATAGGGAAGGATGGAAGAAAAAGTAAACAACAGTGTAGGTCCCGAAAAGAGAAAGAAAAAAAGTATTTAAAGAAGTGACTTCTAATCTTCTTTGCAGCAGTAAGGAGCTGCTGATCCAATTCTACAGAGGAATTATTGAGTCTGTCATTTGTACCTCTATAACTGTCTGGTTCGGTTCTGCAACCCAACAAGAAAAACACAGACTTCAGAGGATAATTAGAACTGCAGAAAAAATAATTGCTACCAACTTGCCTTCCATTGAGGACCTGTATACTGCACGAATCAAGAAGAGGGCCGTGAAAATATTTGCAGATCCCTCGCATCCTGGACATAAACTGTTTCAACTCCTACCCTCAAAACGACGCTATAGAGCACTGCACACCAGAACAACTAGACACAAGAACAGTTTTTTCCCGAAGGCCATCACTCTGCTAAACAAATAATTCCCTCAACACTGTCAGACTATTTACTGAATCTGCACTACTATTAATCGTTTCATAGTTCCCATCACCAATCTCTTTCTACTTATGACTGTATGACTATAACTTGTTGCTGGCAATCCTTATGATTTATATTGATATATTGATCATCAATTGTGTTGTAAATGTTGTACCTTGATGAACGTATCTTTTCTTTTATGTACACTGAGAGCATATGCACCAAGACAAATTCCTTGTGTGTCCAATCACACTTGGCCAATAAATTCTATTCTATTCTATTCTAATAAACATAATTAATAGTTTCTTCTCTCCCGAATTACAAATATACTCTTCCTCCCATATATACTTTTTAATCAGTAAATCCAGAGATCACTGGTTTGTTTTTATCCGTTTTCAGGAAAAAATCCGTAAAGACTTTCCAGTCTTTTACAAAAATAGTTATTGCTTCTTCCCTAATCAAACGAATCAATTTAGGCATCTTGGCAAGTTCACCATGTGTTCCACATATAAGTATGTGGAAAATGGTTATGGTCTGTCAGGTCTGTCTATAGTTCTGGGTTTCCAGATGCTGCCTTCAGGGACAGTGAACTATTCTACACCCTTCCTTTTTTCCTGTGCTGAATTCTTCAGAAAATTCTTACTTCCTGCAAGAAAAGCTGAGAACAAAACCTGTCACTGTTGCAGGAAGTAAAGTCTCCTGAACGCCTTTGAATCCGTGTTGATTCCTGGCAACTGCCTGGACAAGTCCCTGCAGTTTTCTTGGCAACATTTTTCAGAAGTGGTTTTTTTAATTGCCTCCTTCCAAGGACTGAGATAGAGTGACTGGCCCAAGGTCATCCAGCTGGTTTTATGTCTAAGGCAGGGCGAGAACTTACAATCTTGCAGTTTTTAACCTGGTGCCTTAACTACTACTCCAAAGGAACCTTAATTTTAGGTGGTGATGTTTCAAATATCATTTCCCTTCACTTTCACCCAACAAAACAGACTTCAGAGGATAATTAGAACTGCAGAAAAAACAATTACTACCAACCTGTCTTCCATTGAGGATCTGTATACTGCATGAGTCAAAAAGAGGGCTGTGAAAATATTTACAGATCCCTCACATCCTGGACATAAACTGTTTCAACTCCTACCCTCAAAACAATGCTATAGAGCACCAAAACAACTAGACACAAGAACACTTTTTTCCCGAACACCATCACTCTGATAAACAAATAATTCTCTCAACACTGTCAAATTATTTACTAACTCTGCACTACTATTAATCTTCTCATAGTTCACAGCACCCATCTCCTTCCACTTATGACTGTAACTTTGTTGCTTGTATCCTTATCATTTATACTGATATTGTTTCCTGATTGCTTATTTGTAGCCTATGACTATCATTAAGTGTGACTATCATTAAGTGTTGTAAGTGTTGAACCTTGATGAGGGTATCTTTTCTTTTATGTACACTGAGAGCATATGCACCAAGACAAATTCCTTGTGTGCCCAATCACGCTTGACCGTTAAAAAATTCTATTCTATTCTATTCTTTCAAACATCTGAATTCGCTGTTAAATAAGTGACGGTGGATGATTTGATACAGTTGGGAATATTTTATCCAAAAGCTGAATGGTAACTTGCTCTGAGAAGATCTGGATGGTGGTACAGCTATGCAGATATAGCAGGAATATAGCAATATTGTTGTGACCCAGTTCTACAGAGTTGCCTTTTAATTCTTTTTCTTCCTTTCTGCCCTAAAGGTGAAAAAGAGCCACTGGTCTCTTCTACATATCTTTCTGGTTTGTCTGTTGGCCTGTGCAATAACCACAGTGGTGGGGGTCTTGATTCTGTCTCTGGTTTATGCTAGCACTCTTGCCTTTAAAAGACAAGAGCATGAAGTGAATCTAGAAAATCTTGGATCAGCTTCCCGCAAAATTCCAATAACTTCAGCCTACAAGAGCCAGGTGGACCTCAAGTTCCAGTTTCTCCACCATCATACTAAATCCAAGGTATAACAAAACTATTTCTTTGCCATATTTGTTTTGCACAGGACAAATATTTGAAAATCTTTGTTTTTAAGGATTTTATCCCCGGATAAACTGCTATTATTTGGTGAAATCTGGCTAGCCTGCTGTTCTTTGGTGAAACTCAAAGAATAGGTAGATTCTTTAAAAAGGGGCCTAGAAAAACTGAACGGCAAAAACGCGTGGGTTAAAGCCAGGGCCGTCACTGATCTGTAAGGCCCCTTTGTGCAGTTCCCGCCCCGCCCCCCCCCCGGAATTGAATGAATGAACTGTAGAAGCTTCTTCAATGAGAAGCAAAATGTTGTGTTTTTTTAAATAACAACCAAGAAAGTCCAGTTGCCTTTTGGAAAAGCATCTTTGGGACAACCATGACGTGGATGATTGAGAATCTCCATATTTTGCCACCAGAGCATCAAGTCATGTCAGGGGGAAGCTGTGGCTTCCTGGCTCTTCATTCTACAGCACTTGTGCAGATGTGGATGGGCTTCTTCCTCCCCGATCCTGGCACCTGCAATGTGGCACTAGGCTACTACCGTTCCCATAATTTGGTATCTCCTAGGTCATGCATCTTTGTGTAGTATACAACTTTTACATCTGCTGTGGCAGTCCTTCCTGTTGAAGGATCAATCCTGGATCTGTGCTTTATTAGCAGCAACAATAGCCCATAGACTTATATACCGCTTCATAGTGCTTTTACAGTCCTCTCTAAGCGGTTTACAGAGTCAGCCTCTTGCCCCCAACAATCTGGGTCCTCATTTTACCCACCTCGGAAGGATGGAAGGCTGAGTCAACCTTGAGCCTGGTGAGATTCGATCTGCCAAACTGCAGCTAGCAGTCAGCTGAAATAGCCTGCCATACTGCACTCTAACCACTGCGCCACCTCGGCACTGTGTCTCTTGATCGTCACAGTTTGGCGATGTATGGACCTCAGCTCCTAGAATTCCATAACCAGCATGTTGGTTGGGGAATTTGGAGAGCTGAAATCCACACATCTTCAATTTACAAGGTTGAGAGATACTGTTTCAACACTGCTTTCAAACATTTTGGCACCAGCGACCAGTTTTGTGGAAGACAGTTTTTCCATGGACCAGTGGGAGAACATGCAACCTAGATCCCATGCATGCAGTTTTGCTCGCCCGCTGCTCACTTCCAACTGTGCCTCTCGGATTCTAATAGGCCCCAGACCTATCTGCAGCCCAGGGGTTGAGGAACCCTGCTCTAGTGTAATGTTCATTGACTGTTTCACAAATTTCAAACCTTAGTGAACTTTATCTGTAAGTAGACGCAAGCCTTTTCCCTTCCATTGCTTTTTTTCTGGGTTATAGATGTAGACAAAGTCAAAACCATTGCTGCTCCAGGCTGCCTAAAACCACAAAGATCAAAAAAAGATTCACACTATGGATCAGTTTGTTCAGATTCGATGATTAAAATGCATGTTTAAATAGCTGAGAAATTAAACAGGCATTATCTGATTAATCCACCAAGTTAATATCCTTTGATATCGAGAGGGAGCCAATCTTCATTGGATTTTTTTTAAAGCTATTTATGAACTGTATTAAAACCATTAATATTGTTATGCATCTACGACTTCCCAGATGCACCAGTTTCCAGGAGGTGCTATTCAGTGGTCAAGGTTTCGCAGAAATGGCGATGAATACCAGAACAAGGAAGAAATGGCCTTTGGAACAAGTATCAACGCTCAGCGTTCCAAGATGATGTTTGGGACTCTTCTGATCAAAAGCAAAGGGTTGCGTGCTCCACATTGGCATTTCAACGCCAATGAACAGGGTTACCTCTTAAAGGTAATGTTGAAAGCAGCATTTTAATTTACCTTAAACAACTGGAGAGGGGGAGAAAGACTATAAAAATAACTAATAGTGGACGAGTGGAAGAAAAGTGCTTACAAGTCGTCCTCAATTTATGATCATTTATTTATTTATTTATTTATTTTGTCACAATAGTATATATAAGCATAAGCATGAAATAATTATAGTGTGTTTTTTTTAATTTGAATTTATATCCCGCCCTTCTCCGAAGACTCAGGGTGGCTTACACTGTGTTAAGCAATAGTCTTCATCCATTTGTATATTTATATACAAAGTCAACTTATTGCCCCCAACAATCTGGGTCCTCATTTTACCTACCTTATAAAGGATGGAAGGCTGAGTCAACCTTGGGCCTGGTGGGACTAGAACCTGCAGTAATTGCAGGCAGCTGCTGTTAATAACAGACTGTCTTACCAGTCTGAGCCACAGAGGCTCAAAATTTGTGTTGGTAAGCAAGACATTTGTTAAGTGAGCTTTGCCCCATTTTATGACCTTTCTGGCCCCAGCTGCTGTGAATCACTGTAGTTGTTAAGTTAGTAACACGGTTGCTAAATGAATCTGGCTTCCCCGTTGACTTTGCTTGTCAGAAGGTGGTCAGCGACCTCGGGACACTGCAACTATCATAAATATGAGCCAGTTGCCAAAGTATCTGAATTTTGATTGAGGGTCCGTGGGGATGCTGTAACGGTCATAAATGTGAAAAATGGTCATGTCACTTTTTTTCAGTGCTGTTGTAACTTCGAACAATCACTAAAGGAATGGTTGAAAGTTGAGGACTACCAGTATTGAAACATCTGTGCATACACCTAAAGCAGATGTCGCCAACCTTTGGCAGCCCAGAGCAGGGGTGGGGGGGGGGACACAGGGGATGATTTTGGGGGAGGGGCAAGCACATTTTGGGGGAGGGACAAGCACGTGTATGCGCGTGTGCACACGGGCGTACCTGCAACATTCATGGCAATGCTTGTGCAAGTAGGGCCACAGGTGTATGGGACAAGGCTTGCACAAATGGGGCTGTGTGCATGCGTGGAGGCGCGTGCACTGGCCAGCCATTCACATGGCGGTTTGGTGACGATTAGCCTGCAGCCCGGTAGTGGGCCAAAACCCACAGGTTGGGGACCCCTGACATAGAGCACCTAATCCCTTCCATCCTCCCATCCCAACCCAAATAAGGCAGAGATTAGCTAGGCAGGCAGCATTTTCTCAAAAAACCCTATGAAATCAAGATGTCTCAAGATCACGTGAAGTGTTAATACCACTTTATAATGCCTTGATAAGGCCACACTTGGAATATTGCATTCAGTTTTGGTCGCCACGATGTAAAAAAGATGTTGAGACTCTAGAAAGAGTGCAGAGAAGAGCAACAAAGATGATTAGGGGACTGGAGGCTAAAACATATGAAGAACGGTTGCAGGAACTTGGTATGTCTAGTTTAATGAAAAGAAGGACTAGGGGAGACATGACAGCAGTGTTCCAATATCTCAGGGATTGCCACAAAGAAGAGGGAGTCGGGCTGTTCTCCAAAGCACCTGAGGGTAGAACAAGAAGCAATGGGGGAAAACTAATCAAGGAGAGAAGCAACTTAGGACTAAGGAGAAATTTCCTGACAGTTAGAGCAATTAATAAGTGGAACAACTTACCTGCAGAAGTTGTAAGTGCCCAACACTGGAAATTTTTAAGACGATGTTGGATAACCATCTGTCTGAGATGGTGTAGGGTTTCCTGCCTGGGCAGGGGGTTGGACTGGAAGACCTCCAAGGTCCCTTCCAACTCTGATATTATTATTATTAAATAATCATTTGGAGATAAATCTGATTTTTTAACTCTTTAACCAAGATATATTTAAAAATAATTCAAAGATTATTTGGTAAATAATCTGCCAGGTTATGGGAACCAAGGATAAGTAATGGGACAATTTACAGTCAAGACAAGAACTTGAGAACCTGTAAGAGACTCTTTGTGATGGAATGTAGTGAGGGGGTGGTTTCTTAGGAGTAAAGGAGTGTATTCCAATGGTGGGTTGTTATCGGTTCGCTCCAGATCGGGTGAACTGGTAGCAGCAATGGTGGTGGGAGGCTCCGCCCACCTGCCCAGACGCTTCTGCGCATGCGAACCAGTAGCAAACTAAATTGAAACCCACTACTGGTGTATTCCAGAGAAGTAAGAGGCAACTCAGCCTGAATATCATGTGTGTGTGTGAGAGAGGCTGAAGACAGCTGCTCCTTAATTGTTCACAGAGTATATTGTATATGCAGATAGAATTTTTTTTTTTACATTTATATCCCGCCCTTCTCCGAAGACTCAGGGTGGCTTACACTATGTTAGCAATAGTCTTCATTCTATTTGTATATTTATATACAAAGTCAACTTATTGCCCCCAACAATCTGGATCTTCATTTTACCTACCTTATAAAGGATGGAAGGCTGAGTCAACCTTGGGCCTGGTGGGACTAGAACCTACCGGTTCAGGAGCGCATATGCCGTGCTGTGTCATGTGCGCGCTTGGACCCTCTGGACCTGCGCAAACCCTTCTGTGCATGTGCAGAGGATAAAAAATAGGTTACTTCCTGGTTAAAACCAAGAAATAATGACAATCAGCCAGGTGGGCGGAGCCTCATGCTGCCACTGCTACTGGTGCTCCAAACCACCCGCCGCCATCGCTACTGGTTCGGACAAACCAGGCTGAACTGGTAGCATTTCACCTCTGGTTTACCCAGATCACAAATTTGGTATAGTTGTTGTTCAAGCCAAATCAATTTCAGATTCTCATTTGCTGAGGTATTCTCTCCCCACATGATTTCCTGGTCAATTGTAATATTTTGTTTTGTTGCTGATGTGTTTCACAGGGAACTGCATGGATTGGGGTAGTTGAAGCTGGTGGAGATACAATAGCTACATACAACGTCACGGCAGGACAAATTATTTTTTTCCCTCGAAATACGTTGCATTGGGTCAAGAATGTTGGTGTAGAAGAGTGTTTGTTCCTGTTGTTTTTTACAACCCATGAGGAGCTTCAAACTCTGGACCTTGATGATACATTTTTCTTGACACCCAAAGACATTGAGGCAAGATCTCTAAAGGTCCGTACAAGAATTCCAAATCCTATTTCGTAACAGATCCACAACTATTTTGACTGCCATGCTGAATATGTGCTGAATCGCCTGCTTCCTGGATACCTATCCATTGCCAAATTCGAATATCTTTCTGGATAAGGATATAAAATAAGCAAGCAGACTTTGGCTGAAGCTAACCTTGAACATTTTTTCTCCACGCCTTCCCTTCAAAAGGAGAAACTTTTAAAATCTTGCAACTTAATCTCTGTAAGAGAAGGAATGGCAGAACCATTCCTTGACCATGGAGTCAAAAGAGGAATCAGCCTAGAGTCTCTAAGACTAAGTCCAGCCCCTGCTGAATTCTGTTGACCCTTATCTAGTGCCAAAATAATGCTAACCATTACTTGAATAGATTCCTGTGCACAAGCATGAATAGTAATAAATAATTTTAACTGGACTGTCACGTGTGTTCTTGATCTTAGGCACCTAACAATCTTCTGCATTTGGCTCCTTACCACTCACCTCTTTGTAAGCAAAAAGTACCTTTATTGGATGAAATCATTGCCATTCCTACCTGGATCTACGAAATACGATATTTACTTGTGTTTTCTAGCCTCAAGGTGGTGTGGATTTCATCCGGTCATTCCAGAAACAAGCAGATGACCAAGCCATCAATCTTCCACCCAATCTAGCAGAGCTTGTTCAGAATGCCAACTACAACCAGTCAGCAGATATGCTTGTATGGCGGTACTTCTTTGACCTAAAAGGTACTACAGAGCCAGCTAGGGGGACATACAGAAGAGAATCACATTTGCCTTATAAGTTTTTTAGGTTTTTAAAGGGTGGTGACATCATCACATTTTCATGCATTGGATTTCCAATCAGATACAGAAATGTTTACCCTGGAAATAATATAGGAGTGTGATGGAATGGCATCCAGAACAGGGGTCTCCAACCTTGGTCCCTTTAAGACTTGCGGACTTCAACTCCTAGAGTTCCTCAGCCAACTTTGCTGGCTGAGGGACTCTGGAAGTTGAAGTCCACAAGTCTTAAAGGGACCAAGGTTGGAGACCCTGGTCCAGAAGTTCTTTCCCAGGGAGAAAAGAGACAATAAACTTGGAATCTTTGGTATGCAGGAAAAGGGTGAAGAACCACTCTCCCTTCCTGAGCAGTTCTTAGGGTGTTTCTAATAGCCATGCAAATAAGTGTTTAGTCAGCAAGATTTCTGTCTATAGGCAAGCAACAATAAAGAAACTATTCTGAAGTTACTGGTCTTGTCATTCTTAGTTTCTTTGGACCTGAAAAGGAGTCTCTAACTATACGGATCAACAGCCTGAGAGAATGCCTTCTCCCATAAAAGCTACACAACAGTTGCAATCATCACTGGAAACTCTTCTGGTTGTGTAATATCCTGCAGATAGTATTTTGGCATTGGCTAAGAAGGCCTTTTCTTGCCTGCTGCAATAAAGCATGCATTGATATTGCTACAGAATAAAAAAGATGGAAAGGACCTTGGGGGTCTTCTAGTCCACCCCTCTGCTGAAACAGGAAACCCTGTAACCATTTCAGACAAATGATTGTTCAATCTTTTCTTAAAAACCTCCAGGGATGGAGCACCCACAGCTTCTGGAGGCAAGTTGTTCCACTGATTAATTGTTCTAACTGTCAGGAAATTTCTCCTAAGTTCTAGGTTGCTTCTCTCCTTGATTAGTTTCCACCCATTGCTTCTTGTCCTGCCCTCAGGTGCTTTGGAGAATAGGTTGACACACAAACATCCCACCAGATTAAAGTCCATGTTGAAACTTTGTTATGACATTTGACATTTTTGCATTATTTAGGTCCTAGATGTTTGCAAAAAGAAAAAAAAATCTTTTGTGAATGTATGTATGCTTGATACTGGTACTATAGACATGATAGACCCCAATACTATAATTCTGCTCTCTGTCCAAAAAAAAATTGAAACAAAATCAAGTGATCTTTCTTATTTTTAAGTTGAAGAATTAAATCAAACACTTTTAAAATATAAATTTATAATCATATCCTTGTTAGCCATATAATTTCTTCTATGCCCTTTGAACCAGGTATGGAAAAGAACATCAAAAAATCATACTAAAATGATAATATATTGTGTTAAATAAAGTTAAAAAAATATTGTAAGATCAGCATCAATTACACAACTCTTTCTCAACATCCTGTTATTTTGAGAATATATTTCTCCATTCCTAGCAAGCTGCCCCTCCACATTATTATTGGCCAGAGGACCTCAATAGAATTAACACTCCATTGGTAGCACCCCTTTGGAATATTGAGCTGATGATAAATCATCTTGCAGAGAATCTATCTTCATTGTTGTTAATTTCGCCGTGAGCTGAAAACGCACTTATTTATTCAAGCGGGACTGGCTTAATATTAATATTTTTAATATTTTTAAATTTTTAACTGGGGTTTTATTATTTTAGGGTTCATAATTTTAAATTTTAAATTTTTAAATGTTGGCCATTTTTTCTAATATGCTCGGTTTTAAATTGTTGTTTTAATTGTATATTTTTGTGTTTTTTATCTTTTGGCTGTACACCGCCCTGAGTTCTTTGGGAGAAGGGCAGTATAAAAATTTAATAAATAAATAAATAAATAAAAATAATCATCAACACCTAATTGATGGCACATAATCAATCAATCAAAACTAAGACTTCCTGCAGGCAGAAAAGGTTTTGGGATTACTGTAGCATGCATATAATAAAAGTTCAGTGTGCCCGCTACACAACATGTAAAATATTAGCTCTCTAGCAATCAAAAATAATACTACATAAAATAATGGAGCTAACATAAAGCCCTCGATCATCACTCAGGAGCCTACCAATTTTTCCACTATGTTTATTTTCAATTCAGGATCTTCCAAATTCCAGTTTCCAGGGGGAGTCATCCAATGGGCTCGGTATGTAAAAGACGGAAAAGGCTTAAAACCCAATGAAAAAATTTACAGTGAATTTCTCCATTCGGTAAGCATCCTGGTAAAAATTGCAATCTTACTCTGGAAACTAGTTAAGGCAGCCATGATCTTTTGAAAATTTTATTTTGGGGGGTGGGTGGTGGTGGAAGGAGGTGTCATTAAAAACTCCTATAAAATGTGAGTTTATACAGTATACACAGTATGTATCCATTTGCAATATTGGAAATTATTTCACTCTTCTACAATTTGTGGACTAAATGAGGAGTGAAATCCAGCAGGTTCTGACAGGTTATGGAGAACCGGTAGTGGAAATTTTGACTAATTCAGAGAACAGGCAAATACCAGAGTGGGGTAGGAATGGAGATTTTGTAATGTCCTTCCCCCAGGAGTGGGGTGGGAATGGAGATTTTGCAGTATCCTTCCCCTGTCATGCCCACCAAGCCACGCCCACAGAACCAGTAGTAAAAAAATTTGGATTTCACCACTGGACTAAATAAATAATTCACTCCAGACTCCAAGGTATGCATAATATGAAAACATCTGTGGTAAATACAATGATCCACAATCAATTAAAATTTAAAAGCAAATAATGATAAGAAGGATGCCGTCACAATTTCCCCATTGCTACTGTTGTGTATGTGCAAAATATGTTTCTTCTTTTCAGAAGGAAGATGCTCTTACCTTAGCAACACTCCGGATCTCTAGCAATGCTTTACGTCAGCCCCATTTCCATTTCAATGCCAATGAAATGGGCTACGTCATCAGTGGCTGCGGAAAGGTAATAATTTAAGTTTAACCACTGTGATGCAAGCCAACATTTCCCAACATTAAGAATTCTGGGAATTATATGGTAGTTGAAGAATGCCACATTGGAGTAGAACGATGTAAGCTGCAGTATTGTTGTGGTCCGTCAGCAGCCTACAGAGCTGGCAACAGAGTCGGACAGCAATGAGGCTAAGGAGAGGCCAGGGCCATTGGAAAGTGAGGTGCGGACTCCAGAGCCTCCAGAGACTGATAGTAGTGAGGCAGAGGAACAAGAGGAGCCTGTTCCTAATGCACGCATGAGAAGAGCTTCCAGAAGGCAAGAGCAGCTCAAGCAGAGAGGATAACTCAGGAGTAGGGCCAAGAGATGATTGGCCCCTCCCATTAGGCTTAAAACAGACCAGCAACAGTATTTGAGCTTTGCCGGAAAACAACGTTGCAGCTGCGTCCTCTGCTTCGTGTACGACTTTGTTTTTGTGGCTTCTGGACGTTTGCCAGGAAGGGCCTTTGGCAGTTTGCCTAATTGGACTAAGGTTTGCGAGGAATTTGTGTTGGGAGGCATTTGTTTTACTTTGAGTTGAACAACGCTGGGAATGAGGTAATTCCCAATAAAGTTTGTTTTTTCATGGACTAAGTTTATTACTACCTATTTGGGCCTGGGTCACAACAAATATCTTCCCTAAGAAGATGTGTACTGAGTCTCATAGGTCCTGGATAAGTTTTATAAGTAGCCTTCAACTTACAACCATTCATTTAGTGACCACTCAAAGTTACAACAACACTGAAAAAAGTGACTTATGACATTTTTCACATTTATGACCATTTCAGCATTCTCTTTTTTTTTTTATTGAAAGAGTTTTAAAAAACAAAAACATTTTCCCCCTTTTTTCCCCCTCCCTCCCAAAAAAAAAAAACAAAAAAAAACCCTTCCCCCCCCCCCCCCGGCTTCCCGGGTCAATCACAAGGTATTGTTATACATAAACCAAGCATAGAATAAAATTTTCCCTTCCAATCCAAATAACCACATCCAAAGCTTTTCATCTCCCAACCCCCTCCCCATTACATAAAATAACTTTCTAATTATTCAAAGGCAATCTGATATTTCTTAATCTGATATCTGTTTTGTAGATAATCAATCCATTTTTTCCATTCAATTAAATATTTTTCCTGCGTATTGTCTTTTAAAAACGCTGAGATTTTAGCCATCTTTCCCTTGTAATAATTCCATCCATACTGGGCTATGGTCAGTTAAACACCTCGGAAATATCTTCGTTTTCTTCACCCTAGAAAGCAAGTCATTAGAAATTAAAATAAAATCAATATGTGAAAAAGATTGATGCCTATCAGAAAAAAAAGTAAAATCTCTCTCATCTGGATTCCATAACCTCCATATATCTCTAAATTCAAAGTCTTCCATCATTTCAAAAAAGGATTTTGGTAATTTTGCATGTATAGGTATCTTCTTGGAGGAGGTTCTCTTATCCCTTCTTGTATCAATTACTCCATTCCAGTCTCCTAATAAAATAAACGAACTATAATCCCAGAGGGTCAACCTCTCATGTAACATTTTGTAAAACTTTTCTTGTTGCTGATTAGGTGCATAAATATCTATCAGCAAAGTCTTTTTTGCATCTATCACCAGTTCAATAGCAATAAATCTTCCTTGAATATCTGCCTCAATTAACTTAGCTGGTATATCCTTCCTGATATATACAACAATTCCATGCTTCTTTTCCAAAGCTGATGCAACAAAATGGTTACCCAATTTTGAATTAATTAAATATTTTTGGTCTGATAATTTTATATGTGTCTCTTGCAAACAAATCACATCATTTTTAAATTGTTTCAAGTAGTGAAATATTTTCCTTCTTTTCTGAGCTGAATTCAAGCCATTAACATTCCATGACAAGATTCTATTTGCCATTACTGGCCTCCTGAAGCTTTGAAGCAGACAACGGAAGCGCCTCCTCCGGTATCTTCCGTCTAGCTCCTCCCACAGCTTCCATACTGGGATCCTGACTTTTACTTTGAGACTGTTGCTCTTCTTTACGCTTAAGGGCTCCTCTTGTCACCCTTTGCTCTTGTGGTTCCTCTAATACTGGCAGCAATAAAGGCTCTTGGATCACCACGCCTTCTTGAGTCTCTTGAAGTTTTTCTATCACTTCTATTTCGACTTTCAAAACTGTAGAAAGAAAACTTTGCCTTTAAAACAGTGTCAATTCTATATCTCCTTCCTTGATAGAATACTGTCAGTCCAACTGGCACCTCCCATCTGAATTGAATCTGATGTTTTTAAGTTCTTGTGTAAAAAGCAAATTCCTTCCTGTCTCTTAACATCTTTGAAGGAATCTCTTTCAACACCTTCAACTCCTGTTCTCCAATTTTAAAGTTGTCTGATATGAAACTTGCAGAATCTGATTTCTCATAGTCCTTTTCACAAAATAAACCACAATGTCCCGAGGAAGCTTTCTCTGTCTTGCAATCCAGGAATTAACTCTATATATTTTATCAATTTGGTAAGCTACCTCTTGGGGTTCCACTTCAATAAATTCAGCCAATGCTTCTGATATAATTTTTCTTAAGTCTTCTCCTCGCTCTTCTTGCATACCACGAATTCTAAGAGCTCCTTCCATAAGTTTATATTGTAATATCACAACCTGATCTTCATTTTGATCCACTTTTTTCTGAACACCTTTCATTTTGTCTTCTAAATGCTTATTTGACTGAGAGATCTGTTGCATTTCCACTTCCAATCCCTCAATTTTTTTACTCAGTCCTTGAACTGCCATGAGAATATCTTCTCTTATTTTTGCATTAAAATTCTCCATCATCTCTTTTTGCCTATCTTCAGAAAGTTTTAATTGTTCTTTCAATATTTCCTCAAGACTTGGTTCAGATCCCCTTCTTCCAGAAGGCTTTAAAGGTTTAGCTGCCATTCTGTCTTCAAAAGAATCAGGAATTCAAACTTAATAACTCTCCTTCCCTCCTTTCAGTATAAAAAAACTCCGTTTGTAACAATCCACAAATAACGCTGCTTCATCGTACTAAAAATTTTTACTTTCACTTTCAGACGCCATTTTAAAAGTCAATTAATCAAAGACAAAGAAAGGTTTCAAGTTTCAAAAAGGGAGTCGGTACTTGCCGTGCTGATTCTTCATCAAAGATCGAACGCTTGTGAAATTCCCGTCTGCTTAGAATATCAATCAATTTAATAAGTCCTTTAGAGCAGAAGCGACATTCCCACTCCTTTTTCCTGATAAAAACAGGAGCGTGCTGAAGTTGGAGGGAGTGGAATTCGGTGGGGTCATAAATCCAGGAAAATTCGCTCTTGAGAGCAAACCCCCTGTCAGACCTGCCACTCTTCCACAACTCTGATAACCTCTTTCACCCAGAGATTATGCTAAGCTCAGTGAACAGTGATTTTTTTTCTGTTTCACTGAGTTTTACAATCTTCTAACACGGAGTGCTCTGTTAGAGCACCCAGCAGGAGGGTGACGTCACTGGAGCCCATTTCAGCATTCTCATGGTCACATGATCAAACCTTAAGCTTGGCAACTAGTTCCTATTTATGTTGGCTGCAGGATCCCAGGGTCATGTGGTCATGTTTTGCAAACTTCTGACAAGCCAAGCCAATGGGGAAGCCAGATTCACTAATAACTGTTTTACAACGTTAACAACTGCATTGATTCACCTAACATCTGTGGCAGTGGTGGGTTGCTACTGGTTCACCCCAGATCAGGCAAACTGGTAGCAGTGGCAGTGGGAGGATCCACCCGGATGTCTCTGTGCATGCGCAGAAGCTTCTGTGCATGTGCAGAAGTGTCGTGCACAAGTGCGAGCATGCACGTGCCCACAAGCAAACCAGTAGCGATGGGATTTGAATCCCACTATTGATCTGTGGCAAGAAAGATTGTAAAATGGGGAAAAAAACTGACTTAGCAACTGTCTTGCTTAGCAACAGAAATTTTGAGCTCAGTTGTGGTCGTAAGTCAAAAACTATTTGTTTTTCAATTTCTGGTGAGGTAGAGTTGAGGAGGTAATAAAACAATCTATTGGCCCATGACAGATGTTACCATATCCATCAATTTATTTCCAAGAATGAGATTATCCTTCCCCCATCATATGGCAGCTTTTCCTGATGCATTCATACAGCTTACTGTTATATTAATCAGGCAATTTGCTCATAAAAGGAGGCCACCTTCACTGTGAATCAATCTGCAGCTATAAGCCACCTAACATGTTAATTTTGTAATAAGGGTAGTCCTTGACTTATGATTACAATTATTACTTGAATTTCCATCGGTAAGCAAGGTGGTTGTTAAGCAACTTATGCCTGGTTTTGGGAACTTTTTTCCATGGTTGTTAAGCAAATTAGTGCGGTTGTTAAGTGAATCACATAGTAGTTAAGTGAATCTGGTTCCTTCATCTGCTTCCTTCATTGTCAGAACCTGGCTGGGAAGGTTACAATGGTGAACCATGATACTAGGATGTTTCAACCATTGAGACATGGTGGCACAGTGGTTAGAGTGTAGTACTGCAGGCTACTTCTGCTGACTGCCGGCTGCCTGCAATTTGGCAGTTCAAATTCCTCCAGTCTCAAGGTTGACTCAGCCTTCCATCCTTCCAAGGTGGGTAAAATGAGGATCCAGATTGTTTGGGGAAATATTGCTGACTCTAAAACCACTTAAAGCACTGTAAAGCGGTATATAAGTCTAAGTGCTATTGCTCTTGCTATTGTAAATACATGACAGTTGCCAAGCGTCGGTATTTCAAGCACATGACTCTCGATATGCTGTGATGGTCATAAGTATGAGGCTTAGTTGTAAGTCACTTTTTTCAGTGCCATTGTAACTTTCAATGGTTGCTAAATAAATGATTGTAAGTCAAGGATACCCTGTAGAATAGAATGAAACCAAGTTTCTGGAAAGACAAGTACTGTATTAATTTGTTCTGGTGCATCTTATTTGCAGGTAGGTGTTATTGTTTCATCTACTCTTTCTACTGACTTTACCATTGAAGTTGGAGATGTTGTGTTCTTCCCAGTTGGAACCCAACACTACATCAAGAGCACATGTGATGAGGAGCTGGTTCTCATTTTGGCATTTAGCACTGGCAACCAGGTAAGACATCTGTTTGAGTTCCTAGAAATGTTGCTATACATGCCATGAGAAACCTACAATTTCATTAGGCCTCTACATCAGGGGTGAAATTCAGCAGGTTCTGAAAGGTTTTGGAGAACCGGTAGCAGAAATTTTGAGTAGTTCAGAAAACCAGCAGATACCACCTCTGGCTGGCCCCAGAGTAGGGTGGAAATGGAGATTTTGCAATATCCTTCCCCTAGGAGTGGGGAAGGAATAGGGATTTTGCAGTATCCTTCCCCTGGAGCGAGGTGGAAATGGCGATTTTGCAGTATCCTTCCCTTGCCATGCCCACCAAGCCATACCATGGCCACCAAGCCATGCCCACAGAACTGTTAATAAAAAAAAATTGAATTTCACCACTGTTCTACATTACTATGAACCAAGCGCAAGTGTTAAATGTCTGGGAGATCAAAATAAAACAAGTAACTGTATACATTATGGTACGTTGTATATATATTACTAAAATTGCTCTGTGCCCTTATCCATAATGCTGATGCTGATGCTAGCCGATGGCCTTCCTGTGGCCTTCCTGTGGCAAATTTTGAGTTTTGCTTTATTCCATAAGATCCTCAATGACTGCTGATCAGAATATCAGGGAAAACAGCTTCCCCCATACAGAGCTGCCTATTAGTTGTGATTACCATTGATTGAATAATGCTTGATTGAACCACTCTGTGTTTTTTATTAAGAGCCCCAGTGGCCCAGTGGTTAGAATATAGTATTGCAGGCAAACTCTGCCCATAGCCTGGAGTTTGTTCCTGCTGCGGCTTAAGGTTGACTCAGCCATCCATCCTTCTGAGGTTGGTAAAATGAGGAACCAGATTGTGCGGGGCAATATGCTGGTATTGTAAACTGCCCATAGTGCTGTAAAGTACTATGCCGCAGCAGTAAATCAGTAGTCTCCAAACACTTAAACCATAGCTCATCTTCTCAAGCTGACTTGGCAGAAGACCTGTAAGTAAGAATTCAGCTAGATTAAGATCTTTGGGGAAGACAAAAATGGAGTCTCACATATAAAAGCTGATTTCCCCCAGAAATGTAAAGTGCCACAGATTTCTATATCTTCTTGAGGGATTAAATCCTAGGGTTCTTCTTCCTGCCGTCCTGACTTAACACAAAGGAGGTGAGCCACTTAGTAGCTTTGGGCATCTGTGATAGGATTACCTATTGATGTACCCCTTGCCAAAGGAGGCTGCTGAAGAGCCAGATCTTCACAGATCTTATAAGAAACAGGAGATTGGGACCCATCCAGATCGTGGGGAGGATCTCATTTCAAAGGGCAGGCACACTTTCTCATAATAGTACATAATATTGCATATTATTATTCACATGTTCACATACTATTACTTCGATGATATATACTGTAAACACTGACACATACTCTGATGCCTCCAATCCATATGTTGTTTGTTTATTTGTTTGTTTATTTGTTTGTTTGTTTGTTTTGGCAGTTGCAAACTCTAGATATGGATGACTATTTCCATGCAACAGCAGACCAGATATTAGCCCAGCTGTTCTTCAAAAAGCAAGATGAATTTAAGAAGATCCCAAGGTTGAAGGAAGATCAGGCAATTAACCTACCATAGAAGCTTATCCTTATTCTATGTTTTAGATTTTAATTCTAATATATAAGCTACCTAGAGTTGCCTTTGCAACTGAGGTGGTACATCTGTTGATTAATGAAAAAAAAATCAACAGCAATAAAAGGACATCTCTATTAATTCTTTTTTTTTTTAAAGAATGCCAAAGGTACCTGTCATTTTCTAATCTCGTGGTTGAATTTTATAATATACTTCAAATAAAATAACTTAACAACTGATATGGGCATCCCATCTTCATTTGCAACAGTAACAGAGTTGGACGGGACCTTGGAGGTCATCTAGTCCAACCCCTTGCTCATGCAGGAGACCTGTCTTAGGGATTCGAACTGCCGAATTGCCGACCTTTCTGATCGACAAGCTCAGTGTCTTAGCCAATGAGCCACCTAGTCAGGATATTGAATTTAGTAGCTGGAACAATGAAGTGTACAATAGGACAGAGCACACAGTTGATTAGTTAGAGAGTGCTGAATCATGCATGAGGCAATCTACGCTATGATTGGTTGCTGTAAGTAAAAAGGGGGAGTTTCCCTTTCTTCCCGCCTTTTTCTTCTGTGAGTTCTACATACAGTTTTAGATTTACCTCATGATGTTCCTGTCTCCCTGTCGACTATCATGTGTTCTTTCTTTTCTGGATGATGACAAAGACTGATGAAAATTTAAATGTTAAATATATTTCTATAAAAGACTATAAGTTTATGTCAATTCTTCATCTGGACAGCTGCTGCACAATTCATTGACAATTCGCACCTGCACCTCTATGTTTTGGTTATAATTAAAGGCATTAGAACAAGGTTATCGACAGTTGCCAATCTCGTAAATTCCAGCACATTTTAGGACTTCAATGGTCTTGAAAAAATGCTAAGCAGGATCAAACTTACTTAGTATTTCTGACACTTCTAGGAAATTCTAGGGCAATAGGCTAGACTCGGTAAAATATTCTGGGATATGGCACTAGCCAATCACTTTCTTATTGTTGCTGAGAAAACTAGATAAGTATATCCATAAAATTACCCGCAGTTAAGCTTGACTTAGGATGTGTCTCTTTTTAGAAGACAATAGGCCCGCATTGTCTGTAATTTGCTATTGGTCATTCTCTCAGGGTTAAGCTAGATTCACTTTCTAAACCTTCAGAGACTAAGCTACCCTTAAGAATTTTAAAGCATCTTTTGGTCCTCAGATCCAAAGCATTGCAACACATATGTCTGGATCGGTGGTGGGTTGCCTCCAGTTTATTTATTTATTTATTTATTTATTTAATTAAACTTTTATACTGCCCTTCTCCCGAAGGACTCAGGGCGGTGTACAGCCTACATTTAAAACAATTAATAGACACACTAAAATAACAATTAAAAAACTTATTCAATAAAAGGCCGAAATTAAAACCGTCCAATTGACCATATAAAATACCCAATAAAATTACAATTAAAAATTAAAAATTTAGAATTTAAAAATCAGGCCAGTCCCGCTTGGATAAATAAATAAGTTTTCAGTTCCCGGCGAAAGGTCCGAAGGTCAAGCAATTGGCGTAAACCGGGGGGAAGTTCGTTCCAGAGAGTAGGTGCTCCCACAGAGAAGGCCCTTCCCCTGGGGGCCGCCAGCCGGCATTGTTTGGCGGACGGCACCCTGAGAAGACCCTCTCTGTGAGAGCGCACGGGTCGGTGGGAGGCATGTGGTAACAGCAGGCGGTCCCGTAAGTACCCGGGCCCTAAGCCATGGAGCGCTTTGAAGGTGGAAACCAAAACCTTGAAGCGCACCCGGAAGACCACAGGTAGCCAGTGCAGACTGCGCAGGAGTGGTATTATCCGGTTTGGACCGGTTCGCAAGAACCGGTAATAAAACTGGCGGGAAGCTCTGCCCACTGATCCAAACATCGTCAGGAAGCTTCTGTGCATGCAAAATGCGTGCACAAGGTCCAGTTGCAAACTAGTAGTAAAGGTAAGCAGAACCCACCCCTGGTCTGGATATATGGTTATATATACCAACACAAACATACGTGCACACAAGTATCTATGTATGTTTTTTTGGATTTATGTAAGGAAGTACACACTACCACAGTCCTCCTGGATGAACGGCTGTCTTTTGAAGACCATTTGACAGCCGTCTCCAGGAGAGCTTTCCACCAGGTTCGCCTGGTACGCCAGTTGCGCCCCTTTCTAGACCGGGATGCCTTATGCACGGTCACTCACGCCCTCGTGACGTCTCGTCTGGATTACTGCAATGCTCTCTACATGGGGCTCCCCTTGAAGGGCATCCGGAGGCTGCAGTTAGTCCAGAATGCGGCTGCGCGGGTGATAGAGGGAGCCCCTCGTGGCTCCCGCGTGACACCTCTCCTGTGCAGACTGCACTGGCTACCTGTGGCCTTCCGGGTGCGCTTCAAGGTGTTGGTGACAATCTTTAAAGCGCTCCATGACATAGGGCCGGGCTATTTACGGGACCGCCTACTGCTACTGAATACCTCTCACTGACCCGTGCGCTCTCACAGAGAGGGACTCCTCAGGGTGCCGTCAGCTAGGCAGTGTCGTCTGGCGACACCCAGGGGAAGGGCCTTCTCTGTGGGGGCTCCCACCCTCTGGAACGAACTCCCTCCAGGACTTCGTCAACTTCCGGACCTCCGAACCTTTCGTCGCGAGCTTAAAACACACTTATTTATCTGCGCGGGACTGGATTAGATTTTAAATTTACTGGTTTTAAATGGGTTTTTAGTATTTATACTGTTTTTTAATAATTCGGCTATAGAATAAGTTTTTTAATTGTCATTTTAGTTTGTATTTATATGTATTTTTAATTGCCTGTGAACCGCCCTGAGTCCCCAGGGAGATAGGGCGGTATATAAATATGAAAAATAAATAAATAAATAAATAAATAAATAATCTTAGACACTGAATTTAGATATTGCTGTTTCTTCTGAAAGTCAACAGGAAGTTGGCTTCTTGTTGAGTTGCTCAATTCATGTGTGATAAAATGTTTATCAGTTGGAACTATACTGATAGTTCTAGTGATTAATCTCTGCCAAGTACAGAACAAGGTGCTTTCCAGCAGATGTCTCTCTTTAGCTGTTTTTTAAAAATACATTGTTTAACTTAAAGTTTTGCTATATATTTTTCTAAAAGAACCTGTGGTTCAAATGGTATGCTTAAGTCATTTGGATACACTCACCGACCACTCAAGAGAGCAAAACCAAATATTGTTCCTATCCTCAAGTAGCTCAACAGGGACAACTGTTAATAATTAAAAAATATTCATTCAGGAAACTTTATAATAAAATCAAAGCTATGTTGTCCCATTAAAAAAAACGGAAACCAGTTGTTGGGATAGTAATAATATATAGGCAGATAAAAATGCCAAATCCAGCCTAAACAGCTGACTGACGACGTGACCGACCATAATAATTGTTTAGATTTATAAGGCCTCCAAATCATGGAGACAAATACCATAGCACAAAAAAAAAAACAACATGTAAACTTTTGATTTCTCAATAATTCAAAGGATGGTAGAATCAACCAAGTCTCAAAAAATACAACAACAACAAAAAAAAAACCCACCCCAAAAAAGCCCAAATACTGCATTTTAATCTTGTTGACTTCAGGTTCAACACGATTTCGGTATGTCAGTTCAATATAGTATTTGTACTAGATCCTGTATAATAGTGTCAGATTTTGTTTCATATTCAAGCAACCACAACCGCAACAGTTTGATTCTTACACATACTAAGTCAAAACATAGCATTGCATAACATAGAATAACTGAATTATACTGTTGGAAGGAAACACAAGGATCATTTAATCAGGCAAGAATCTTCTATGTGCAAAAATGGAAACACGCATCAATTCCCATAATGTATCATGGATGTTAAACTGATGGTATCAATGGAGATGGCAAAGCTGAATGGGTTTAGGACAACTTGCCATGGCCAACTCACCATGGCCAACTTGCAGCAGGACAAGAATTATACTAATATTGAAGAAATGGTGGAATAAAATAATTGAAGAAAGGATGCAAAAGGAGGGACAAAATAACATGGGAATGACAAAAATTAAAACATTTTTAAAAATTATTTTAAATAATTAAATTGAATTGCTGAATTGTCCTGCAGCGAGTTGGCCACAGCAAGTTGTCCCTGTGGCAAGGTGGCCGTGACAAGTTGGCCACAGCAAGTTCTCCATAGCAAGTTGGCCCGTTCTAGAGCCAATTGCTTTAATTAAAGACAAGAACTGATCCACCTGGAAACTGTTTCCGGACTTCATGAGCAAAACAGAAAAGATGAAAAATTAATTTTAGCTTTGGATAATTAGACTAATATTGTGGCTGCAGAAATAGTCTGTGTCTATTAGAAAGGTAAAGCAAAAAAGTTGTGATTGTAACCTTTTTGTACTCTTCTGCACTGAAGAAGTCAGAATTCACTGCTCCCTACGCCATTTTTTTGTTTCTATTATCCTTGTACTCTTTCCCATTTCTCTTCTCCCTTTCTTTTCTGATATTTTTCCTTTTTTTTTTTTTTTTGGCATTTATATCCCGCCCTTCTCCGAAGACTCAGGGCGGCTTACACTATGTTAGCAACAGTCTTCATTCTATTTGTATATTTATATACAAAGTCAACTTCTTGCCCCCAACAATCTGGGTCCTCATTTTACCTACCTTATAAAGGATGGAAGGCTGAGTCAATCTTCGGCCTGGTGGGACTAGAACCTGCAGTAATTGCAGGCAGCTGTGTTTAATAACAGACTGTCTTACCAGTCTGAGCCACAGAGGCCCCTATTTGTATTTTATATCATAATAAATATCTTAAAAACATCATGTAGTCCTTTAAAAGAAATGAGTCCTTGACATTCAGGGAAGAGACTGCTAAAGGCACAGATGGTGTAGCTTTTCCCACTAAAGGGCACAAAGATGAAACAGACTCTTATTCGCTTGCTTGTTGGTTTATGAAAATATTTGATTTTAATCCACTCGAGTGTGCTTAAACAAGCTAATAGCTGGCAGCAGATATATACAGATAATTTTTTAAAAATGTAAGCAAATAACTAGCACATAATCGTCAAAGTGTAGCAATATTAAAACTAGGTAACATCATCAGCAATATCAATATGCTAGCGTAGCATCTAGTTTGGGTAATGAAACATCTGCAAGAAAACAAGCAAGCTCAGAGAGCACCAAGGACCTCTCATATCAACCTGAGCTACAAATATTCTTCTTTATTAATATATGCATGGACAAGGTTGAGGCTTTGTTGCTACCATCTTGACTTTTTCCCTTCCCTCCCTCCCACCCACTCACCCCAAATTCAGTTTCTTCTGAGTGAGGATCTTGAGCTACCTCATCCTGTTTTATTGATCCTCTTTATATACTGTATTTACCCCAATCTGATTGATTGATTTATTGTTTGTTTATTTATATCCCACTTTTATTTAGCTCATATGCAACACACCTTCCTCCTCCTATTTTCCCCACAACAACAACCTTGTGAGGTCAGCTGAGAAAGAATGACTGGCTCAAAGCCATCCAGCTGGCTTTCATGGCTAAGGCAGGAGACGAACGTATAGTCTCTTTCTAGCCAAGTACCTTAACCACTCAATCAAACTGACTTGCTTGCTTATATTTATTTATTTATTATTGAGAAACAGGTTCAAGATGTTTGAGGAAAGCAGTATAATAAGATGTTGTACACATACATAGTTCTCAACTTACGACCATAATTGAGCCTGGAATTATAATTGTAAGTTGTTGTGGTCATTAACGAGGTTACTATGTGACCAAATCCAACTTTACAACATTTTTAAAGTAGTTGTTAAACAAAGTGGCAAGCAAATCTATTATACTGTACCTATTGGGTGTTCTTTGCTGGAAATTGGAAATAATCAACAGAAACAGACAAAAGGTAAGTGATCATGGGTCTTATCGCTGTGAGCCAGTTACCAAGCCTCCGAAATGCGATCATGTGACCGGGGAGGGATTGCAGCTGTCATAATTCTGGATCAAAAAATTGGATCATAAGTATTTTGAGTGGTGGTTTATTGTAACTTCAACAGGTTACAAAGCTGTTGAGGGCTACGTGTGAGGAAGTGAATGGATGGATATGGAGGGATAGAATGGGAAAAATTGAGTGCATAATAATAATAATACCTCTGATATAATTCTGACAAGGAAACTTTCACATTATTTTAAATGATGTCAATGCCACTATGTTTTTTAGGTATCTCTGGGAGAACTTAAAAAAATCAAACCACGGAACATAGAAACAAATGTGCAAATATTTCTGGCTTTATATCCTTCTAGTTCTTTTCAGGCTAACGTAGCATTAAAAAAATTCTGCAGGCTGATTAGAACTGAGAAAACTTCCAATCAATAACAAGAGTCATACAATATTAATGAAGCCTCCAAGCAAAATTTAAGCCCATATTGCATTAAAAAAAAAAACCTGAGAAATTGACAAATTGGTTTCCAAGATATCTTTTTCTAGGGTATATAATATAGCTTACCATTGCCCAGAAATAATTACATTAAAGTGAAATGGATTATCAACCAAAATCTCGGCAAGAGAGCTTATATTTGGCATATTGTAAGCTTTTAAATTTATTTTGCAGGGCTAAAACAGGAGAAAAACTGAAATAGGGCTTTAATAACTGGAATTAAATTGTGCTTCTTTGTTTTCATCAAAATGCAAAGGTACAGGAGACCAAGTAAATAAATAAGTGCTTATGTAAAGACAAAGAAGAGGATAAAGTTTCATGAAAAAGTATTGCATTTGTGAAATTCTCAACTCAATTTCATTTGCAAAGAGGGAAGAAGCATGTGAAATAACCATGATTGGCTATGCTTGTTGTCACAGACTCTTCTTTCAAGAGAACCTTGTGCTCCCATCCAAGGTCACTCTGCAGCTGGAGTGCTAGCTGATCTAAGTGACTGCATGATGACTTCCCCAACTACTCAACAGTTAGGTGCAATCATCTTACTCTTAAGAATCTCTCTTTAAAAAGCTAAATCAAAGGAAATTGGCTCGAAGGTTTTGCAGTGAGAAGGAAAGCAACTACATAATAATAGTGATTCATAGCTGAGATACCTTCTTTCTAAGATGTTTTATTTATTTATTTGTCGAGTACGTATTAGATAATATATATAAGTATAAGCATGAATTGAATACATAAAATGAATACAATTAAAGGCAACATTAGGACAGGGACAGTAGGCACGGTGGTGCTCTTATGCACATCCCTTACAGACCTTTTAGGAATGGGGTGAGGTCAACAGTAGCCAGTCTAAGGTTAAAGTTTTGGGAATTTTGGGATGAAACCACAGAGTCAGGTAGTGCATTCCAGGCATTGACCACTCTGTTGCTAAAGTAATATTTTCTGCAATTGAGTTTGGTGCAGTTTACCTTAAGTTTGTATCTATTATGTGTTCGTGTATTGTTGTGGTTGAAGCTGAAGTAGTCATTGACAGGTAGGACATTTAGCAGATGATTTATGAGCTATGCTTAGGTCATACCGAAGGCAGCGTAGTTCTAAATTTTCTAAGCCCAAAATTTCAAGTCTGGTGGCATAAGGTATTTTGTTGTGAGAGGAGTAGTAGAAGACTTTTCTTCTGAAATATTTCTGGACACGTTCAATTGTATTAATGTCTGATATGCAGTGTGGGTTCCAGACAGATGAGCTGTATTTTTGAATTGGTATATTACCGGAGAAGAAGCTACGCAAGATTAGGTTTACAACCCTTAATGCCTTTTTGGCATTGTTACAGTGGGCTTTGGCACTTAGATCATTTGATATGAGTACTCCAAGGTCCTTGATAGAGTGAGGGTCATCTACAAGGTCATGTCCACTCAGTTCGTATTTTATGTTCTGATTCCTTTTGCTAATGTGTAAGACAGAGCATTTGTTAGTTGAGATTTGGAGTTGCCAATTTTTTGACCATTCCGACACAAAGTCAAGGTCTCTTTGAAGGGTAGCAGCATTGTTAGTGATGTCAAATAGGTTTACATCATCGGCGAAGAAAACACAGTAACTTATAATATTCTATAATATATTATATTATGTTATATATAATATTCTCATCCAAGAAGATGTTTTGCTTCTCATCCAAGAAGCTTCTTCAATTTTGAAGAAGCTTCTTGGAGAAGTGAAGTGTCTTTAAGGAAAAACAAAGAAAATCCAGTTGCCTTTTGAAAAAGTACCCTTGGGACAACCATGACCTGGATGACTGAGAATCTCCATAGATGTCCAAATGTAGGGATTTCAATATGATTATTGCTGAGATTTTTGGAAGGTGAAATCTATATTTGAGGGGTACCAAGTACAGAACAAATTAACTTTAGCCAAATGTCTTGGAAATACCTGCAATACAACTAAGCCTATAGGATAACAAACATTCATTATTTCTTGACATCACTTTGTCTTCATTTACTGCATCTTTCAGAAAGGCCTCAAAATATTTCTGGTCTTTATGGCAAAGCGAGAACTGACTTTGACAAGGCCACAAGGTTATTTTTTTTCTTTAATGCTGGAATTTGTCTTATGTTCCATTTTTTCCATAATAAATCAAACAAAAATGGACTTTTGATCTGCATAACTACAGCAATTTGGAAGTAATTATGGAAATAATATGACGTTAAAAAAATAACAGGAAGGCAAGATTGTTGAAAACATTAAAGTCATTAAATTTCTGACATTTGACTATGAAATATTTTGGTGAGGAGAAATTGTGTCTTCTGTTTTTGAAACTCCACTTTAGGAAGATCCTAGTATAACTCCATAAACTCATGGATGGAAAGAACAAAATAAAAGCAGACAGACTGCACATACATCAAGAGATGCTTAGACATTGCACCATGGCAACAAGAGTAGGGGGAACATTGTCATGGCAACAGAGAAGCAACTGCTACCATAACATCTGAGAGGCTATCTAAACTTTCATAAGAATGCATGGTACAGTTCTTGCAAAGCTTCCCATAACTGCATTAACACATTAAACTTCCCTCAGTTCTGAATCAATCCAGTTACTAGCTTGGTAGCAGCTCTTAACACCACAAATGAACCAACTAAGCTGCATTCACACAGGACACCAAGTTAGAAAAGTGCAAACTGAGGTTAATTTAAAAAAAAAAAATCATGTGTTGTGGGAATGCATTCCCAAGCCTTTTCATAGAATTAGTCACATTCTGTGAAGGCAGAGTACAAGGAAGTGTTGAAGGGAGACAATTTCATATGAGCTGTGCTCTTTGAGTGCCGCTGAGGGCACCAGGCAAATACAGATAACAGAAGCAGGTATCAGTGTGGCCACCTGGAAGACTGAAGATGCTTTCAAATAATTTACAGACTGACATAAACCCCGAAAAATTGTAGTACTGAAAGCAAATATTTCCTGTAGGAAATCAGCATAGAGACCATTCTAGAAAAAACCCACTGGCATGTGCCTGCAAGAAACCTCATGATGGTTCTGGACTTATGCAGTAGAATCAGTCCTAATGTTCTGTGATAATATAGGTAGTCCTTGACTTATGACCGGTTGCTTAGCAACCTTTGAAAGTTATGGCAGACCTTACTCAAAAGCTACTTATCATCTGGTTCTGACGTGTCAACAGCTGCCTTTCCCTGCAGTCACACAACAGCATTTTGGACATTTGGCAACTAGCTTGAATTTACAGCCACTCGCAGTGTTCCATGGTCATGATTTATGACATTTTTTCCTCAGAAATTAGCATTTATATCCAGTTTCCAGAATGAGTTGACTTAACATGGCATTTGCTTTATTTCTGCCCCCCAAAAATGTCATAATGACAAGTCTAGTCATATGATGTGATCTGCTTTAGGATTGTCATGACTTAAAACCATAATTGCCAGGCTCAATTAGAGTTGTAAGTTATGAACTGGTTGTAGACCTCCTCCAAGAAAAAATTCAGTTGCAGAGGCACTGTCTTCTCAAGTATCATAACTGGAAAAGGACTCTATCAAAATAAACCTATCCAATTGAACTAGATAGTGCAACAGATTACCTGAGTGTGATCTGAATCAAAAACAGCATTCATGTGAGCATGGAGACAATTGATTTTATAGCACTAGCACTTAGACTATATACCGCTTTACAGTGGTTTACAGCAATCTGGATCCTCATTTTACCGGCCTCAGAAGGATGGAAAGCTGAGTCAACCTTGAGTCTGGTGAGATATATTTTTTTTTATTTGAATTTATATCCCGCCCTTGTCCGAAGACTCAGGGCGGCTTACATTGTGTTAAGCAATAGTCTTCATCCATTTGTATATTATATACAAAGTCAGCTTTTATTGCCCCCAACAATCTGGGTCCTCATTTTACCTACCTTATAAAAGATGGAAGGCTGAGTCAACCTTGGGCCTGGTTGAACTGCCAAATTACAGGCAGCCGGCAGACAGCAGAAATAGCTTTCAGTACTGCACTCTAACCACTGAGCCACTCTGGCTCATCCACCAGATGCCTTGCAAATTTGCTATTGCAAAAATTTGAGGACAAGTCTCTGGGTTTTCTGGGGTAGCTACTGGACTGCCCTAAAGAGATACGCTGTGTTTCTACTTGAGAATGTACTGGCCACATGACCGCAGAAATGTCTTTGGACAATGCTGGTTTCCTCAGCTAAGAAATGGAGATGAGCAGCATCCCCTAAAGTTGGTCATGACTGAACAGTGTAAACTTTTACCTTTAAAAAGTTTTGCTGTAAAGGAAGAGGGAGTCAAGCTATTCTCCAAAGCAGCTGAAGGCAGGTCAAGAAACAATGGATGGAAGCCAGTCAAGAGAGAAGCAACCTAGAACTATGAAGCAATTTCCTGACACAACAATTAATCAGTGGAACAACTTGCCTC
This sequence comes from Ahaetulla prasina, assembly GCF_028640845.1. Taxonomy (NCBI): domain Eukaryota; kingdom Metazoa; phylum Chordata; class Lepidosauria; order Squamata; family Colubridae; genus Ahaetulla; species Ahaetulla prasina. The sequence goes on along the minus strand of NC_080540.1, from coordinate 286,207,821 downwards.
CAGAAGTTGTGAATGCTCCAACACTGCAAGTTTTTAAGAAAGAAGAGATTGGACAACCACTTTTCTGAAATAGTATACTGTTTCTTGACTAGCGTTGGACTAGAAGACCTCAAAGATTCCTTCCAACTCTGTTATTCTAATTCTAATACTTTACAATGTAGTGGAAAACATAGGTTAAGACTTCTTTGGGCTTTCACTACCATACAGTAGACAGGACTTTAAAGTACGTCCATTGGAAATAAATCTTATCTGTGCTGTAATTTCCTTTTGGCCTCTTTAATCAACGAAATCTTCCCAGTAAATTAGGGAGACCTGTATGAGAACTAAGAATGGAAAACTCCCCAAACCATTTTATACTTAATAAGGTTCTATTGGTTTATAGAACAGCCTATCTTAATGTCTCCCTCAGCTAAACTACAATGCCAACATATCAAACTCAAAAACAGATCATGCCAAACCAATCTTATTTCATTCTAGTGACTAAATTAGTAGACCATACTGTGGACATAATATACTTAGACTTCAGCAAGGCATTTGATAAAGTAGACCACAACCTACTTCTCCGTAAGCTAGAAAAAAGTGGGATAGATAACTTCATCGCCAGATGGTTTCACAACTGGCTAACAAACCATACCCAATGAGTAGTCTAATGGGTCTAAGTCTACATGGAGAGAAGTAGGCGGTGGGTGCCACAAGGTTCCATCTTAGGTCCAGTACTCTTCAATATCTTCATAAACAACCCTGGCGAGGGAATAGAAGAGGAACTTACCAATTTTGCAGATGATACTAAGCTGTCAGGAATAGCTAACAACCTAGAAGATAGGTTCAAGATCCAGATGGATCTTGACAGACTTAAACACTGGGCCCTAACTAACAAAATGAAATTCAATGTAGAGAAAAGTAAAGTCCTACACTTACGTAAGAAAAACCGAAAGTACACATATAAACTGGGTGAAACCAGGCTTAATAGCAATGATTGTGAAAGGAATCTTGGAGTCTTAGTGGACAACCACTAAGTATGAGTCAACTCAATCCTAAATTGTATTAACAGAGGGATACAATCAAGATCAAGTGAAGTACTAATACCACTCTGTAAAGCCCTATAGTAAAACCACACCTAGAGTACTGCATTCAGTTTTGGTCACCACACTATAAAAAAGACTAGAAAAAGTGCAGAGGAGAGCAAGCAGGATAATTAGGGGACTGGAGACTAAAACATATGAAAAACGGTTGCAGGAACTGGGGTAGTCTAGTGAAAAGAAGGACCAAGGGAGACATGATAGCAGTGTTCCAATATTTGAGGGGCTGCCACAGAGAGGAGGGGGTCAAGCTATTTTCCAAAGCACCTGAAAGCCAGACAAGGAATAATGGATGGAAACTGACCAAGGAGAGATTCAACCTAGAAATGAGGAGGAACTTTCTGACAGTGAGAACTATCAACCAATGGAACAGCTTGCCTTCGGAAGTTGTGGGAGCTTCATCACTTGAGACTTTCAAGAAAAGATTTGACTGCCATTTGTCAGAAATGGTGTAGGGTCTCCTGCTTGAGCGGGGGGTTGGACTAGATGACCTATAAGGTCCCTTCCAACTTCTTTAATCTGTAATCAATTGTGGACTGACCATGCCAATTGAATAATATTTAACTCCATCAATACCCAGGCCTCAGCCTCCTCTCTTCCAGCAAAATCCAACTCAAGGATATGACCCACCATGTGTTACATACCAGTAACAGTTGGACTGATCTATGGCTTCCATAAAGACAAATCCTGAACTGGCCCTAGCACAAATGTTAAATTCTCAAGGACAGTAGGTTTGAGTTCTCAAACATCATACTAAAGGTATACCAGCTTAGTCAGGGAAGATATTGAACAACAGAATGAGCCAGTGTTTCTCATCCTTGGCAACTTTACAATGTATGGATTTCATTTCCCAGAATTCCCCAGTCCATACATCTTAAAGTTGCCAAGCTTGAGAAACACTGGTTTAGACCAGAGATCTCCAACCTTGGCAACTTTAAGCCTGTCAGACTTCAACTCCCAGAATTCTTCCCCAGCTTTGCTGGCTCGGGAATTCTGGGAGTTGAAGTCCAACAGGCTTAAAGTGGCCAAGGCTGGAGATTTCTGGTCTAGACTATTCATTTATGTAGTACTGGAGGAGAAGAGAAGAGCTGCAGGGCCTGTATTGGGCATGTAGCCTCCAGCCACAACTTTTGTGGCCCTCAAAGGTCACCTAGACTTCTACTGCTGAATGTCCACAAATTGCTACTTGACTCAGAATGATTTGGGAGTAGAGCACTATTAGAACTAATTGGATGCCATCAAGTCATTGTCAACTGTAAGCAGCCACATAAATAGTCTTTTTCCGCGTTGATGTGACCTTAACCTGATATTTCAAGTCTTCTAACAGTGCCCGGTCACCACTGAGCTTATCCACCTTGCTGCAAGTTGTCCTGTTCTTCACTTTCTTTCCATCTTTATCACCAGCATTAGAGCCTCCTCCTCCGTGGTAAAATCCAAATTTTTTTACTACTGGTTCTGTGGGTGTGGCTTGGTGGGCATGGCAGGGGAAGGATACTGCAAAATCTCCATTCCCACCCCACTCTGGGGCTAGCCAGAGGTGGTATTTGCCAGTTCTCTGAACTACTAAAAATTTCCGCTACTGATTCTCCAAACTGCTCAAAATTTCAGCTACTGGTTCTTCAGAACCTGTCAGAACTTGCTGCATTTCACCTCCTCCTCCTCCTCCCTAAATCTTTACATAATCTGTGGAGAATAATCTGAGTTTCCTCATTTTTGCCTTGACTGCCTAGGTGATGATCTATTCCACGATCCATTGGTTTGTTTCCTTGATTGAGCATTAAAATACCATTAAGAAATTGAAAGAAAACATAAACACAAAAATATTGTAATTTCATTTTGACCCCCTCCTTTTTTTTTAGTAAAGAAAGGAAAGGAAAGGAAAAGAGGTGCATAGAACTCTTGCCTGATTTGTCTATGGAAATTCTCAGTCATCCAGGTCATCTCTGCCTGATTTAATGCATTTATTTGCCTTCAATTACCTCTCTGCAACGACATTCACAAACCACAAGAATAGCAAAACAGAACACAAACAAGTGATGTCTGCTGGCAACTCCCAATCCCTGATAATATCCACAGTGGCCCAACATAAATATATAAATAAATTGTAGCTTCTAGATTTTCTGGAAAACAAGAAAAAAATAAAATAAAAGAAGGAGGGATTTTTTTTTGAAGATGCCTGTTATTTTTTTTTCAGTGGTGGGTTGCCCCCAGTTCGGACTGGTTCTATAAAACCGGTAGTAAAACCGGCGGGAGGCTCCGCCCACTGACCCGAACATCATCAAAAGCGATCTGCGCATGCCCGCGCGGGCACAATGTGAACCGGTAGTAAAGGAAAGTAGAACCCACCCATGTTTTTCCCCTCTTTTTAGCAACTGTTTCAGAACTCTGTTATATATTTGAATACATTCCATTTTAAGGCAGTTGGGACAGTTGACCATTTGAATGTCTTTGTTAGTTCTAGGAGAACAGCTGAGCAGCCTGTTTACAAAGATTGTCCAAAGGCTGGTTAGACCTGGCTTTCCCTGGAGAGGTGATTGTTTGATGCTTACTGGGTTTAGTGACTGCAAATGAATTTGAGGACAATTCTTAATTTTCTGATCTCAGTTTGGGCTATGCCTGTCAATCAGCATCCTTAGCTATGCTTGCTGAGACTGAGGCGTGGGAGATCTCCTCCTGCTTCAACAGCATTAAAATGGTGGGCACAACAAGAATTGAAGCCTTGCCTCCTTTTACATGTGTGATGCCCACCACACATACTAAAAATGTAATTTGATAATGTTGTTTTACATTTTTTTTAAAAAAAATCTTAATTATTCAGTTGTTAACATTTTATTACATTAATTAAATTGCATACTGCCCAGAGTCCCTCTACAAGGAAGATAGCTGATTACAAAGTTAGATATAGATAGATGATAGAGAGAGGAGAGAGAGAGAGAGAGAGAGAGAGAGAGAAGTAGAAGATAAATTAGAAAGAAAGATAGAAAGATAGATAGATAGATGATAGACAGACAGATAGAAAGAAAGAAAGAAGAGCGAGATAGAGAGATAGGTAGGTAAGTAGATGATAGATAGATGATAGACAGATAGACAGATAGAAAGAAGAGCGAGATGGAGAGATGGGTAGATAAGTAGATGATAGATAGATAATAGATAGATAGATAGATAGATAGATAGATAGATAGATAGATAGATAGAAAGAATAGAATAGAATAGAATAGAATAGAATAGAATAGATAGATGATAGACAGATAGATAGAATAGAATAGAATAGAATTTTATTGGCCAAGTGTGATTGGACACACAAGGAATTTGTCTTGGTGCATATGCTCTCAGTGTACATAAAGATAGATAGATAGATAGATAGATAGAATAATCCAAATCTTTTAAAGTTTACCTGAAAACCTGTTCTAGGAAAATGTTTCCTATTCTTCAGGGTCAAAAGTGAGAAATGGTTGACTTTTACTAATTCATTTTTAGTTCTCTCCCTTTCAACATTGCCTCTTTCAAGACAGATATTATTCTCATAATATAAAAGAGAGGAAAGTTGAATCTGAAAAATAATTTAATATTTTTCTGGATCTAAAACTGAGCTGCAACCCTGTTACCACGAAGAGGTTTAAATTGTAAAATATTATTTAGGCAGGAACAGTCTCGTATAATCTTGGGGGGAAATGTGATGTACAGATGCAGAGGAATAATATTCTCTGTATCTGTACATAGTGGGTTTTTTTTAAAGATTGGATGGGATTCTTCTGAAGTTCATCAAAAGCAGCATTTTTCTTTAAAAAAACAATAACATAATGCTCTAGAACAAATGAAAGATAGTTCAGCAGATTTATTTTAAAATATGCCTCAATAAAACCTGTCAAAGGCCAAGATAACCTAATCGAACTTTTATCCTCAACCCAGTGCAGTACTTTATTTAGGAAAATGTTTATGTTTAGTTAGTATCCAGCACACTCTCCCAGTGACAGCCAGAAGATTCAGATTAGATCAAATATATAGAGTAGATCAAAGTATCCCCATCCATCCATCCATCCATCCATCCATCCATCCCAAAAGGCACCGAATTTTCCAAAGCAAATAAAAATAATATTGTGAGTAATTAGCATGGACAATCCCAAAGAGAAGGGCCTTTATTATTGCACCTTTAACCCTTTTATGTACATAATAGCAATAGCACTTAGATATATATACCACTTCATAGTGCTTTACAGCACTCCCTAAGCGGTTTACATAGTCAGCATATTGGCCCACAACAATCTGGGTCTTCATTTTTTCTGGCCTTGGAAAGATATAAAGTTGAGTCAACCTTGAGCCAATCAGAATTGAACTGCTGAACTGCAGGCAGCCGGCAGGCAGCAGAATTAGCCTGCAATACTGCATTCTGACCACTGCGTCGTCATGGCTCTTGGCTATAGAATAGAAACTGAAATAATAGAAAACATAATAGAAAGTAAGACACCGGGTGATCTCTTCTCTATTCTGCACTATGAAAGAAACAATTTGATAGAGGGTAATGATGCAACCAATATGCCAGTTGTAAAATCAAGAGAAATATCTCTTTAAGTCAAATGTGATTGTACCTTGCTGCATTTTTTTTTGTTTAAAATAGATGTGTTTTTGAGGAAAATGATGTCATGGATCGGGTAATTTAGGCACAGGAGGAGCGTATATAATGCCCATGAAAATTATAAATATAAAAAGCAATCTCTCAGATTTGGTCAGTTTCTGATTCTTGTGCTTTCTATGTCTTACTGTGAGCTGAGGGGAAAAGTTAACCCCCCCCATATTTCTGCTATTTATTTAATTATAATCTATTTAATTAAATTTAAATTGGATTTATTTAATTAATTTACCTCAGTAATTGGTCCAGACACAAAAACGGTAAAGGCTCATTGGAGTGGAGCTTCATTCTTGGAATGATACTGTTTTATGGGCCTTGAAATTTAGAATGGTTTGCCTGTGTCTTTCTCTAGGATAGTTCTGGATTTTCCATCCTAATCTGGTAAACTCCGCTCCACGCCCCACATGTTTAGCATCTGAGCCCAAACATGGTTGCAGGGTATTCAGAGTAGGTTAATATGCCAGCTAGTTGAAAAGATGGAGTTGACTTCTATCCCTTTCCAGAATCTCTGTGATCTCTGTGCAGTTGGTCTTCGGTTAACAACCACTCATTCAGTGTCCATTTAAAATTGTGATGGCGCTGAATGAATGGTACCTATCACCACTTCTTGGAGTTATGGCAATCACCTATGGTCGTGAGATCACAATCCAGGCATTTAGCAAGCAGCCTGAATTTCTGACCGTTGCAGGATTGAGCGGTCATGTGATAGCCATTTGTGATCCGCTTTGCCCTTGTCTGATGAACAAAGTCAGTGGGGAAGCTGGCAGGGGGTCACAGCTGCAACCACATAACATCCTCGCTTAATGATCTGTGTGGTTCTCGCTTAATGACCATAAACAGTCAGGATTGCCATTGTTAACGGAGGACAGCAAAGCAAGGAATCTAAGTTCCTTCTGACTAGCAGTATAAGCTATTAAGCTTACCCTGCAGACTTGTTTATAAGCCTGACAGAGGCATGCATATATTTGAATGTAATGAGCAAGAGGTTTGGGTTGTTTTCTTTCTAATCTGTACGCCAACATTTATATTCTTTAAAGGATGTCTCTCAACTAAAGTACAGCATGTGAAGAATAGGAGACAGAGAGGGAGGGAAGGAGGGAGGGAGGGAGGGAGAGCTAATTTTCCAACACATGTGCACATCTTTTTCCAGCACTATTTTGATATAAAAGACAATGCCTCTAAATAACCTACCGGTTAAAAATAAATAAATAAATATACTGGTGTAAAATCCAGGGGGGGTTGTAGAGGATGGTGAAAATGTCAAAATGCTGGTCATGACAATGAGCAATGCCATAGAAAACATGGAAAACCACTTGCTGGCGCTGCCATCTTGATTTTTCCCCCATTGGTACCCCATGACTATCTTTGGAAAGATTCTATTTTCCCTCATTGAAACCCCCCCATGTATATATATATATATATTCACAAGGTAGAATCCTTGCTTACATTCTTATTTATAATTATTGATTATATATCTGTATATACAATCTCATCTTTTTCTTTATTATGTTATTTCATTTGTTAAATTTATTTGCTGCCCATCTTCTCATGGGCCTACTCTGAGCAACTTAAAAAAATAATATGGAGGGAAAGAGTCATAAAAAATGTAAAAATAACAATAGTAAAGGAACAAAACAATACAAATAAACAGTGGAACTATAATAATATGAAATTAAAAAGATGAGCAGATTGGGGAAAAGGAAGGGCAGATATAGGAGAGAGAGAGAATATCTTTTATAGATATATTATACTATAATAAGGCAGGATTTGAACCATCTCTCTCTGTCTCTGTCTGTCTGTCTGTCTGTCTGTCTGTCTGTCTGTCTGTCTGTCTGTCTGTCTCTCTCTCTCTCTTTCTCTCTCTCTCTCTCCCCCACCCATCCCTATGGTTATAATATACAGTCCTATTGATTTTCTAAGACATTTGTTCTTTTTTACTCTCATGCAATTATCTCCCCCTTTATGTACTTTCTAAAAGGTTTTCATAGGGGAGGAGAGTTGACTCAAAAGTGGTTTTGAACCAAATCTGAAGTTTTTTTTTCCTTCCAATGTAAGCACTTTACACCTTTCTCTGTCTTCAGAAGCAACTTAGTAGGCGATTGCAACAAGAAGTAACTGCAACCACTAGCACTAGGACCTCACAGACATCGTTTTGAAATTCTGGCTGGTAGTATGCCAGAGGTATAGATACAGAGCACCTCTTGCTATTACGCAAGGAAAGGGGTAGAAGCCTCTCCCAGAGAAGCATCTTTTGCTTCCTGAAAGGTATTTCTCTACCTGCTTGATACCTGCAGCATCTTTATCCTCCCAAGGGCTTTATCTGAGCCTAAGCAAGTCAGCTGCATTGCCAGATCCTCAGTTCCGTAGCTGCCTTTCGCCTGTCTTTCAATACCTTTATTTTCTTATGTCCATAGAACAGACAGGAGCAACAGTGCCAGAGAGAAATGGGCTAGTTATTTTCCTGCTGACAGACTCCAGAAGAATAATTTCACATCAAAAGGTATAAGTCGATTCTGTTTTTCCCTTGTCTGGCATCTTCCCATCTTTGCAAAAAGATTTTCTGTTTTTGTGTCCATCCTCTTGGGGGGGCGGGGGGACAAAATGATCAAATGAAATTTTTATATGATGAGGAACCTACAGATCAGCCTTTGGAAAAGGCAGCGTCTGCTTTGCTTGTTTGAATATGATGAGAAATGATTTTGTCTGCTGGGTATATTTGGCAGAGATGCTCTGGAGATAAGGCAGGAGGGAAAAACCCTTAAATAGGGCCAAGATGACTTGGGTTAAAATCAGGAAGCAGCTACTTAAGCGTGGGAAACCAAATCACTTGTATCTAATCCAATTTAGTTCTGCTGATTTCAGTGAAATATATTTCTGTCTAATGGGTTTACAGTATGTACAGCCATGTTACAGATGAAATTCAAGGGAGATTAAAAGCTCCAAGTTTACAAGTGGCACAAAAAGGCACCAGGGTCATTTCAGAGCTCTGAATCAATTCTGTAGTGCTGTAGAGAATGGTAGTCGGGGCCAATGTATAGGGAGAGTAATTCTAGGGTGTCATAGTAGGGGCTGTGGTGTATGCACGGGTCTACTGAATGTTGATGTGGGTTGTCACTCAGAATGTTTTGGTTTTCCAAAAAGGGGCGTACCACTAGACAAAGCATGTTCTTTCCAAAACAGATGAATAAATCCTGCACTTGGGGAAAAATGCTAGAAAGAAGTGGGGAAAAAAACCCCAGGTGTTAGTATTTCCATGTTCGTGTGCTATGCATTACATGGATCACATACAAATACAGTTTCTCAGCCTGGCAGGAGGTTGAAAGAGATCCTCAACGATAGAGGATCTATTCGGCTTTGTAGAATTAGGATCATCACTAAGCACCAATATGCTAGTATTAAATATTGTACCCGAGGGGTCTTTTTATTGCTAAACAAATGCAGATTTTTAGATATTGTACACAGTAATAGATATGTATTCTATAGATGTGACAAGAGAGACATTTTAAATTAGGAACATGGCATCTTGCAAATTCTTTCAGGAGCAGTATTGGATTTTTATGTTTACTTTATTCACCATCAGTGTTGTTACTCCAAAGTTGTCATTTCACTTTTCATTAGCTGTTACTGTTCTCTGTAGTTTTGATGATTTAATGGATGATGGAAATCCATTGTAATTTGGATTTGCAAATGATTCGATAAAGACCGTGAATAGATGTTGATTGGACTTCAAGGAATATTTCAGTTTTGTTTGGTTGGTTCAATGGGTATGAGTACTGTCATGATAGGTGAGGCTCGATACACTACTCACCCCATAAAAAGAGGACTCTGATTTTACAGGGTTGCCTCCTTCCCAAAAGATGATCAGATGGAAAAATTATCTGCTTGGTCTTTGTTTATGGAAATAAGAAAGTCATGAATCTATGCATGAGTAGCAGCAGGATCACCAGCATAGAGATAGGTGTACAGAAGGAGAGGTTAGTACTAACATTGTGGCCCCCATCTATAGTGTTGCACATATGCATGCCTACAGCATCCATGTGAATTTTGCTACCATCCTCTAAGCAAAACAATCCCAACATGACAGTTTCCTCCTATAGACCATAAAGTGAAGACCCATTCAACATATGGCAGCTATGAAGATGCCTTCATTTTATGTATATGCTCAAAACAAAGTAAAGAACCAAGAATAGATGTATTTTCTTTTTCTAAAGTCTTGTTGGGCTCCCAGATCGAGAAATTTCTTAAGAGGAGAGCCTGTAGACAGTGACAGGTAAGTAAGCATTTGTGATAAGGAACTCCCCCCCCACCCCCCGTAAACAAGGATGAAAAGCATACAAAGTAGACGCTACAAAGGCAGTAAGATTCTATTTTGCTAGAATAACAACCAGAATTTCTCAAATTATAGTTTTGTTATGTTCTGAGCTATTGGAACTACCATTTGGAACTGTTCACATTCTGAAGTTATCCCACCTGTTGAAGTCCCATTGGAAGGCTTATAAAAAGACTTCCTTTTTGAACATGAACTTGATCCTGTTCTTTACCATTATTATTTTTTTGGCTCGGTTTTCATGATTTGATCTCTTGGCACTATTCCTGCCTCCTAGCTCCTGGAACTAGACAGATGTTTCAGACTCAATCATCCTAACAAAATTCCCAGGGGGGGACACCTCTTTTCTCACTATGGCTGTTGCCATTATAAGCCTCTCTTAAATGATGGCGAGAGTCATGGAAGGATCTTCTCTGTTGATCATTCTAATAATCGTATTTGCTAGTAGTAGGATTCAAATAGCAAGGAATGAATAGTTGTTGACATGATCAAAGTTCAGTAGGTGGTAAAAGGTGCTGTCATCTAGCCAACATTTCTTCAGTGTGATTCTTCCACATGTGGAGTTCAATTCCTTGACCTTTGCCCTTTCTGAATAGTATTAAGAAGAATGTGACTCCAAAGATCTAGATCAGGAGTGTCAAACTCAAGGTCTGCCGGCTGGATCCGGCCATCGGGATGCTTACATCTCGCCCACGGGGCCAGCCTGGAAACAGCACGGTGCCTCTGCCAATGAAAATGGAGCTCAAGGGGGCTGTGGGTAGTCCCTGGTGTCCTGTTTTTGGCCGCAATGGCCTCCTGCAACCCTCTGCCAGTGAAAATGGAGCTTGGGGGAGGGGTGCTTGCAGCCCTCCGTGTCCCATTTTCACTGGCAGAGGGTTGCAGGAGGTTGTCGCAGCAAAAAACAGGGGATCTGTTTTCACTGGCAGAGGACTATCAAAATAGACTAAAAACAAAACAAAAGGAGAAATGTTTCCCCTTTTGCATTTGAACATGTAAGAAGGGGCAGGAAAGGAGAAAGGGAAAGGGGAAAGACAAAGAAGGAAAGAAAAGCAAGGAAGGAGAAATAAGGAAAGAGGGGAAGGAAGAAGAAAGAAGGAAGAGGGAAGGAAGAAGAAAGGAAGGAAGGAAGGAAGGAGGGAGGGAGGGAGATTATAATGAGAGTGAGGGAGGGTATCAGAGAAATCCTGGCTTAGCACTTGGCCACCACAGGTGCCCCCGACACAAATGATGTCGAGCTGGCCACGCCCACCCCTGGCCCTCCGAGGTCAACACAACCCTGATGCAGCCCTCAATGAAATCGAGTTTGACACCCCTGATCTAGACAGTAAACAAGGCTGTTACAGATGTTTTTCTGTACTATGCTTTAGCTCAGGGGTCTCCAGCCTTGGAAACTTTAAGCCTGGAGGACTTCAACTCCCAGAATTCCCCAACCAGCTTTGCTGGCTGGGGGATTCTGGGAGTTGAAGTCCTCCAGGCTTAAAGTTGCCAAAGTTGGACACCCCTGCTTTAGCTAATAGCAAACCACTGAGATTCACAAAGTCCCATTTAGGAGACAACATACAGCTAATGGGCCACCTATGGCCTGCTTAGTAGCCTTGTGCATCCCAATAGTAGTTTTTGAAAGCTGAATAAATTTGTCACTGCCAAATGTCGCTGCCACCAGGAAATGCTGCCAAGAGTTTAAAAGGCAGACTGTCAAGGGCTTCCAATGCCTCCAGGTGTCCTCAGGGCTGCCGGTTCTTGTGCTGCTGCTGTTCTGCTAGCTGCCGAACAGCCGATTGGTGCACCAAGTATTATTTTGCAGCTCACAATAATTTTTAATTTTATCAATGTGGCCTTTTTGCCTCTCCAAGTTGTGCAGGTCTGATCTTCATGCTGAACCTCCAAGTTTGGCCCTGGAGATACTAGATGTGTGGGCTTTTCATTCTCAGCTCCACCTTTACGAACTATTTCACCGACAATATATATGTCTTTTTAAGTTAATAAAATATTCACGTTTAGTCAAGAATGTTGACTTGTTTTCCATTTTATACAACTTTATTTTATATGCAATTTTTCTAATCTTGTGAACAAGCCTAAAATTTGTTATAAATTGTTCTCCTGATATATCTAATATGAGCAGAAACAGTGACATTCTACCGGTATGTTTATTCTGCCTTTTGCAGTGTGCTTCTCAGTCTGTAAATAGAAATGAATTGTGCATTGTTGAGTGTCAAGAATCTGTTAGCAGAAGGAGCAGCCATGTTGTAAATATGTCCAGATAGAAGTCGGTTGACTGATTATGTGATATCACATTACTGCTACTCCTTAGTGGGTCACATAGATTGACCATCTCCAGTATGATTGGTCCCCAACCTGACTCTACAGATCTTCTAAAAATGTAGCTGCCAGGACAGTTGAGTCCATCCATCTCTATTTTATTTATTTATTTATTTATTTGTCAAACGTGTATGATAACAGGTAGAAGTATAAACATGATTATGAATACAGGATAAGGTTACAAATAAATGGGGACAGTAGGACAGGGACAGTAGGCATGTAGGTGTGCTTATGCACGCCCCTTACAGACCTCTTAGGAATGGGTTGAGGTCAACAGTAGAAAGTCTAAGATTAAAGTTATGGGGGTTTGGAGAAGTAACCATAGAGTCAGGTAGTGCATTCCAGGCATTGACCACTCTGTTGCTGAACTCATATTTTCTGTAATCGAGTTTGGAGAGGTTTACCTTGAGTTTGTATCTATTGTGTGCTCGTGTAATATTGTGGTTTGAAGCTAAAGTAGTCCTTGACAGGTAGAACATTGCAGCAGATAATTTTATATACTACACTTATGTCAGACTGAAGGCGGCATAGTTCTAAATTGTCTAATCCCAAAATTTCAAGCCTGGTGGCCTAAGGTATTCTGTTGTGAGCAGAGGAGTGGAGGACTCTTCTCGTGAAATACCTCTGGACTTGCTCAATTATATTAATATCCGATATACAGTGCAGGTTCCAGGCAGATGAGCTGTATTCAAGAATTGGTCTAGCAAAGGTTTGTATGCCCTAGTTTGCAGTACAATATTTATGGAGAAGAAGTTACACAAGATTAGGTTAACAACTCTTAATACCTTTTTGGCAATGTTGTTGCAGTGAGCTCTGGCACTTAGATCATTTGAGATGAGTACTCCAAGGTCCTTGACAGAGTGAGGGACATCTACAAGACTGTATCCACCCAGATTGTATTTGATGTTCTGATTATTATTTTTTTTTGCCAATGTGTAAGACAGAGCATTTGTTGGTGGAGATTTGGAGTTGCCAATTGTTTGGCCATCTTGCTGTGGATTGCCCTCTTTCATTGTTCCCAACATTGCAGAATATTTTCTATTCTGCTTTGTCAATGTCCAAGTTTTAATTCCATAGTATATCACCAGATATGGGTATTGTAAATAATTATCTTTTAAACAAACTTATTTAGTAAGTCCTGAATTATTTGGTGCAGAAATGGAAGACACAATCATCATGGGCACAGATTTCTCATCAATCTAGGTTGGCCATCACTACCATAATCTATACTCTTCAAAAGGCAGTGTATGCCTATTCCATTATCCATGTCTATATTCCACACTTTTTACAGGAGGCTAAAAAAAATGTGAAGCGTAATCATAATAAAATAGCATTTGGATGTCAGGATCTAGATCAGTATTTCTCAGCCTTGGCAACTTGAAGATGTGTGGACTGTAATTCCCAGAATTGCTGGCTGGGGAATTGTGGGGGTTGAAATCCACATGTCTTCAAACTGTCAAGGTTGAGAAATATTCATCTCTAGGACCTTACTTATGTGCTCTTTGATGGATAAGATTTAGATAGATAGGAGGATAGAATTTAGAATAGAAGACAGGATTTCTATGAACTGTCATTCAGTTGGTAGAAATCATAAAAAATAAAGGCTAATGTTTTGTCTTTGGAAAGCTGTATTAAATTTGTGGAACGTTATAGGTAAAGTAAACCCGCAAATCCTTAACCTGCGCAATTTATTTGCATTTTAATCCTGGATGCATGAGATTGACATATCCCAAAGTGGTGTTTCAAAAGTTTCCTTTTTCCAGTGCGCTGCTTGGATAATCCATGGATGGGTTATTCATCAGCTTCTGCTCACTGAAATGATTTTATGAGGTCAACTAATGAAATTTCCAATAGTTTTCATTTAATATGTTTAATTCATATTAAGTGAATTTGAGAGCATAATGCTGTCATGCTAGCCCACTTTTTAAAGTGCAAATCCTGGAAATATATGCCTCTAATGACATGTTTCTAGGATCGAAGTGCCTTTCATCCAGTCTGCTTGCTTTGTTTATAGAGCTATAATAATTGAAACTAGTAAACAATGAAGTAGCTAACTGAGTTAGCTTGTTTGTATGCAACCTAAGATTTAGACAGGCACAACTTGGCTGAAACTTTCTAGAAATTCAACGTAACACAGGCTACTCAAGAGTGGTAATTTTTACAAATGGTGTACAATATCTGACCATTAAGGCTGACTCCTAAACTTGGGTTCAAAACCTATGCCCTCTCCATGGGTTCAAAACTTATATTCTTTCTTCTCATCTTTACTCTCTGTAACACTCAAGATATCTTTATTTTTCCCCACTTTGTATATAGCTGTTGCCTGTTTACATTCTCGCCTTCATACACTTATTTGGGGAATCTCTGGCTAACAAAGCCCTAATACCTGATCGCAGAAAAACCCTGCAAAGAGAGAACAGTGTAATTACAATATATAATAGCAGTGTCAGATATACTTCCAATGAAGATTTTCATGTTGAATGTTAATATGTCTTTGAACAAACACTTTATTTAAATTCCTGAATGAATGCACAGAAGATTTTGAAGTTCTTTCAGCAGCTGGGAGTTAGGAGCATTAGAAGTTGGGAGCATTATGAATGTTTGAAAGCTGTAATCCACTTGATAGATAGCACAGGTAAGAGAGATGAATTCCCCCCTAGAGTTCATTTAACTGGGATTATTTATGCCTCCCTATTAAATGTAATAAGGTCACATTCAGATAAAAGGGATAGTTAAAGCTATCAAAGTACTTTGGGATGCTCGCTATGTGTGGTACTAATTGTCTTGTCAATCAGAACTCCAAGCAGTGTTATCTGGACTGAATGTATAAAGTATCTTCCGAAATATTTTTTTTCTTTCTTCAAACGTTTAAAAGAAATCGGTGTGTAGTTCCTGTAAGAAGATTTAAACTAGCAAGTTCTATAAAGCAGGATTCTGGTTTTCCCTCTTTTTTCCCCACTTATACTGATAGCACTGTTACAATGCTGGAAATATATTAAATAGAACTTATGTTAATTTCTATAATACGAAATTCTCCAGGTTTGTAGGTCTATTGCTGGGATATTTCTGTGTGTTATCCATGTTTATGGAATGACTTACCGTTGTTTCGTCGGCATATTTAAAATATATATCAAATTGCAAAATACGAGATGGATCCAGAACAGACCTATTTCAAACATGCTGGCTGGAGAATTCTGGGAATTGAAGTTCCTACACATCTTAAAGTTGTCAAGGTTGAGAAATACTGACACAGGCAAACAACTTACAACTTTGCAAGCTTCTTGATAGGGATACCCCACACACACATACACCCAAGCCACAGCAAAACATTTGTTATAAGTCATTTCTTCTATTCTCCCCATTCTATATTTTCATGGCAAAAAAATTTTTTGGGGAAGCATATGATATGAAACCATCATAAAATAAAACTAAATGTGTTGATGTCATTCTATATTTTCATTTGCCAAATGTTATAGATCAGGTACCAGTCAGTGAGAGTCACATTAACTCCCTCATTGTTGTCTGGTAATGTGCAGAAAATATTTAAATTTGATTTTGGATCTCTATTTTGAAAGAACAGGTAAATGGTCCAGAAAAAACTTTCACCCAGGCTTTGGCAACTGTGATTGAAGCCCCTTTCCCCCTTTTTTTCCTTGGTTCCCATATAGGTTTGTTACCTTTGCCATCTTCGTTCTTTTTTGTCCCATGCTTGGTTTCATGTAGCAAATCAAGGGATGCATTTTTCCTTTAGATTGTTTTATGTATCATTCATTTTTTATTTGTAGATTTGGGAGGTCCTTAGAGGAAAAACCTCACCTTCATTTAAGCTGCACTTTTTTTCTTCATCAATAGAACGCATATGATATACATTTCTTCTTCTTCTTCTTCTTCTTCTTCTTCTTCTTCTTCTTCTTCTTCTTCTTCTTCTTCTTCTTCTTCTTCTTCTTCTTCTTCTTCCTCCTCCTCCTCCTCCTCCTCCTCCTCCTCCTCCTCCTCCTCCTCCTCCTCCTCCTCCTCCTTGCATTTTTGCTGTCCAGAATAGTTTTCCAGTTTAGAAGTCTACAGAATTATTTTAATGACAAAAATTAGCTTTAAGCTAGACCAAGACCTGACATCCATTTTACCTCAGAATGAATGGATGGGAAGATGGAGGGAGGAAAGAATCCATGCTGGCTGGGGAATTCAAAGTTCACATATTTTAAAGTTGCTAAGGTTGAGAAATCCTGGCTTAGAGAAAGATGAATACATGAACAATAAGAGTAGCCCCATTTTTATTGTACCCAGAATTTGTCCCCAAGTATTTAGCAGTGATCGTTATGATGTGTTAAAGAGATTGAAGCCCCCCAGACATAGAAGGAAGCATGTTAGTATTCAACAAGCAAACATGTTGATATCCTTCATCACTTTTCAGTGAGGTTTTTATATAATACTCTCTATCACTCTTCATTCTGGATTCCTGCATGAGTGAGCATTTTGATTTGAAAGATCCATTAACCTGGAAGACATAACCCACATATTCATTAAAGGTATTTAGGTCACGAGGGACTTAAAATGAAAGGCATTGTTCTGTTTCCCTTCCCCCAATACTCCCAGCAAAGAGTCCGTCAGAGGCCTTCCTTTTTTTTCCCTTTTATTTACATAGATACATGTCCTGGCCACGTCTACCCACGGGCCTGCCAAGTTTCTGGAGATAACGAGGAAATTATAGATAAGGCCAGAATTACTTACGAATATATTCTTCCCTCCATTGAAATAGTTAGCTCGCGCCAATTCATTAGCTCGCGCCAACTCATTACTTTGTCCAAGACAAAAAACCAGGAAGTCCCGCCTCCTATTTATAGTCTCTGCAGATGTCACTGCATGACAATTATGACTTGGCTTTGTCCCAACTCTTCCGCTGCTGCGCACGGCGATTACGTCTACGTGACCTTGCATCGCTCCAAAACTGTTCTTGGGCGTTGCCAAATCAGAAGGAGGCTCCATGGAATCAGGCTGTGCCGGCCCTCCCATCCCTTTGAGTGGGTGCCAGGAGGAAAGGGCTCAAGAGAAGCAGGGCTGGCCAGGTCTTCTCCCTCACTTTCTGAATCATCCGAGTCCAGGAGTCCGGGTCCAGGAACCTGGGTCACAACACTATCCTCACATGGGGCCCTTCCCCGGGGCTGACGATCGGGATGCGGTCGAGCTGGGTTCTGCTCATGGAAGGCCTGCACCAGGTCAGGGGCATGAGCGTCGGAGGCATCTACCCAGGAGAAATCAGTCCCGTATCCCTTCCACGCGATCAAATATTGGAAGCGACCCTTCAGCCAGCGGGAGTCTCGTCGCTGTGGACTTCGTATTCCTCCGATCCGTCCTCGGCGACAGTGGCCGGGTGCTGTTGGGCACCGAAGGGGACTCGGTGTGGCCTCAGGAACCAGAAGGGACCGGTGAAAACGGGTGGATCCGCATGGATCGTGGCAGGGTCAGTCGGTAGGCTACCGGGTTGATGACTGCCTCGACAGGAACGGGCGATGAATCGGTGGTCAACTTCTTTACCGGGCGGTCGGACGGGAGGTGTTTGGTGGAGAGCCACACCCGGTCTCCAACTGCCAGCGGGGGCGTTGCCCGTCGGGAGCGGTCGGCGGACCGTTTGTAATCCTCCTTTGCCCGATTCAGCTGCTGGCGTACCAACTGTTGGACCGCATGCAATTCCGTCAGGAAGGTCTGCGTTCGGGAACAGGAGAGTCGGTGGTGCCAGAGGAAGAGCCGCGGATGGTACCCACATTGGCAAAGAAGCGGGGTCATCTGAGTAGAGGTGTGCTGAGAGTTGTTAAAAGCAAACTCCGCCAGGGACAGGTAGTCGGCCCAGTTGTCCTGTTGCTGGTTGATGAAGCAACGGAGATACTGTTCCAGTATACCGATGACCTTCTCTGTACCCCCGTCGGTCTCCGGATGGTGCGATGACGACAGACACACCTGCACCTCCAACGCGGCCATCAGGCTCTTCCAGAAGCGGGCTGTGAACTGAACTCCGCGGTCTGAAACCACCCTGTCCGGTAGACCATGGAGGCGGAAGATGTGCTGCAGAAAGAGACGGGCCGTTTTTGCGGCTGTGGGCAGTCCGCGGCATGGGATGAAGTGTGCCATCTTGGTGAGCATGTCCACCACCACAAAAGGCCGGAGCGGGTCGGGATGCCTCAGGACGGGTTCTGTGACGAAGGCTTTCTTGAGGGCTGTGAATGCTTCTTGCTGCGGGGGACCCCACCGGAACGCAACCTTCTTCCTGAGGAGCTGGGTAAGTGGAGCCGTCAGTGTGGCAAAGCCCGGGATGAAGGTCCGGTAGTAGTTGGCGAAGCCCAGCAAGCGCTGAACATCCTTCACCCGACGAGGGGCTTCCCAGCTACACAAAGCTTCTACTTTACATGGGTCCATGGCTATGCCCTTGGGCGAGATGATATGCCCGAGGAATTCTATGGAAGTCCAGAAGAAGACACATTTCTCCAGCTTCGCATTGAGTTGTTGCTCCATAGCGTTGCAGAACCAGACCGGCGTGTCGAAGGTGGCTTTCCTGGACCGGGAGTAAATCAGGATGTCGTCAGGTAGATAACCACGAACCGATCCAACATGTCTCGGAACACGTCGTTCATGAAGTGCTGGAAAGCGGCGGGGCGTTGGTCAACCCAAATGGCATGACAGTGTATTCGTAGTGTCCGTGTCGGTGCGAATGCCGTCTTCCATTCGTCTCCTTCTCGCATCCGCACCAGGTTGTAGGCCCCCCGAAGATCAAGCTTGGTGAAGATCGTGGCCTCCCGCAACCTCTCCAGTAGCTCCGGGATGAGCGGCAGGGGGTAGCGATTCCGCACCGTAATGGCGTTTAGCCGGCGGTAATCACAGCATAGGCGCAAGTCCCTGTCTTCTTCTTCACGAAGAGGACCGGGGCCGAGAGAGGGACTTTGAAGGCGGATGAACCTCGGGCCAGGTTTTTGTCCAGGAAGTCCCTGAGGCGGCCAACTCGGGCTCCGACATGGAATACAGGCGTCCCACAGGCAGTGGTGCGTTGGGCAGAAGGTCCACGGGCAATCGTGGGGCCGATCGCGGGTAGTCGGTCCGCCTCCTTCTCGCTGAACACGTCGGCGAAGTCCGTCAGCTCAGGAGGCAAGGTGATGGCAGCGGTGGGGCGTTCTGGCGGCACAGGTGTGGCGGATGTGATCGACGCACTGCAGACTCGGGAAAGAGATGGTGTTCGCGACCAGGCCACCTGAGGATCGTGGGTCCGGCCAGGCCATCCCAAGGACCACAGGAAAATGAAGGTCCGCCGTGACATAAAACTGGATCGCCTCCTCATGGTCCCCAATAGCCAGGCGCAAAGGCTGGGTGGCAAATTTAATGGGGCGGACACCAGTTCTCGCCCATCAATTGTCTCTACCGCATCGGAGGGTCCACGGAACCACGGGGACCGCAAACTGGGTCACAAAGGCCTGATCCATAAAGTTTGTTGTGGCCCCTGAGTCCACCAGCGCATGCGCCTGGAGCCCGTCCGACTGGGTCCCCAACCATATCCGTGTGTCCAGAATCAGATGCCGAGGGGGCCCAGAGTCTACTTCCATAGCGTCCAGTGGGGGCTTAATGCGTGCCCGACCTAGGGTTTCCCGAGGTCGGGCCTGCTCCATTCGATTGGTCACGCTGTGATTCGGGGACGGCGTCGTGCCGCCGCTTTCTGGGGCAAGAAGCGGTAGTGGCGGGCTCCCACAGTACAGGCACAATCCCCTTGGCGCCTCGGTTCCGCTCCTGGGCTGCCAGGCGAGATCTGGCCGCTCCCAACTCCATGGGCTCTTCCGCAGCGGTTACAAAACGTGGGGCAACCCTGGGTGCTGGTGGTGCAGGAATTGGGGGCGCAGATGTCGACGGCGGGTCCCGGGGGGTGCGACGGGACGGTCGCCGTTGCAGACGGGCATCGAGGCGGAGACAAAGGGGCACCAAGTTGTCAAGGGTCCGCGGCGCCTCCACGCGGGCCAGCTCGTCTTGCAATTCCTCTGAGAGTCCCTCCTGAACGCTGGCCCACCAGCGCTGCATCATTCCAGTCAGAGTCCTGGCACAAAAGGCGAAATTGGCGATGTACTCCTGCAGGCGTTTCCCTTGACTGAGTTCCTTAAGGCGCCTGGTTGCCGCCAGCATTCGAACGGGTCCTCATACATGGTGCGAGGTGCTGCCAAAAGCGCTGTTGGTCCGCCAGCAGGGGCTGTCCTGGAGCAAGAGGGCGTGGCCCATCGAGCAGCCGAGCCGGAAAGAAGGTTAATCACGAAGGCCACCTTAGCCCGGTCGCCTGGGAAATCCTCTGGCCTCATAGCCATGTAGAGCTGGCACTGTCCCAAGAAGGTCGGGAACATCTCAGGCTGCCCAGAAAACTTATCCGCACGGTTATCGGGCACTGCGGCGAGGAGGAGGAGTGGGAGGATGGGGGGCTGCAGGCACATTCCTGGCAGCAAGTTGGCCTGCCAAGTGAGCCACTTGCTGCTGGAGCTGTTGATTAGCTGCTTGTAGCTGCTCTAACTGCTGCTGTACCTGCTGCTGATCCATCTTTCGTGGAAGATGTTTTAGTCAGGTCTTGGACAAAATGTTCTGTTTCCTTCCCCAATACTCCCAGCAAAGAGTCCGTCAGAGGCCTTCCTTTTTTTCCTTTTATTTACATAGATACATGTCCTGGCCACGTCTACCCACGGGCCTGCCAAGTTTCTGGAGATAACGAGGAAATTATAGATAAGGCCAGAATTACTCACGAATATATTCTTCCTCCATTGAAATAGTTAGCTCGCCAATTCATTAGCTCGCGCCAACTCATTACTTTGTCCAAGACAAAAACCAGGAAGTCCGCCTCCTATTTATAGTCTCTGCAGATGTCACTGCATGACAATTATGACTTGGCTTTGTCCCAACTCTTCCGCTGCTGCGCACGCGATCAAGTTCGTGACCTTGCATCGCTCCAAAACTGTTCTTGGGGCGTTGCCAAATCAGAAGGAGGCTCCATGGAATCAGGCTGTGCCGGCCCCTCCCCATCCCTTTGAGTGGGTGCCAGGGAGGGAAAGGGCTCAAGAGAAGCAGGGCTGGCCAGGTCTTCTCCCTCACTTTCTGAATCATCCGAGTCCAGGAGTCCGGGTCCAGGAACCTGGGTCACAACAGGCATGCTGTTATTATAAGCATGACTAATAGGCCTCACAAATTAGGAAACTAAGCTAACAAAGTGGGAAAATAGGAAAGTTGCTAAGACTAATGTAGAATTTTTACTTTGGTATGATCTTCATAGCTTTCCATTCAGAATAATGACTAGAAACTGAGCAAGTTACTTGGAAAGTGAGGGAAGAACAGCTGGGA
This sequence comes from Ahaetulla prasina, assembly GCF_028640845.1. Taxonomy (NCBI): domain Eukaryota; kingdom Metazoa; phylum Chordata; class Lepidosauria; order Squamata; family Colubridae; genus Ahaetulla; species Ahaetulla prasina. Next base: position 286,186,124 of record NC_080540.1, on the reverse strand, counting down.
TGTAAATTGCTCTGATCACAGATATATGCTGTCTTGCCTTTTGGATATGAATACATATGCATTACTCACCTGGTTTTATAAAACACTTACCTCCATTTTCAGAATATATCCTACCCATTTCTTTGCCTGTTCCTCTATTGTTTTTCTTTCAAGCTCCATTTTCTTCTTTAGCCGTTGCTTTCTTTCTCCATAGAGAAAAGATACACATTGCTATTAAAGCCTGCTTTCAGTCTAAATAAATGCAGATAGCTTTGCAGCCTAGGTAAAAGGTCTTTGACAATCCTGATATATCTTTTAACAGTGCTAATACATAGTTGTCATGCATAAAAAGCTAGGTGTGGTAAAGATATTGGATCAAGGGTAGATATAATCAGTCAATAGGTAGATTAGTCATTTTTTCCTTAGTCCATCTAATTCCCTGACTACCTGGAGCTCTTAGAGAAAAGGTGAAAAAGATGCAGAAGGAAGGAAGGAAGGAAGGAAGGAAGGAAGGAAGGAAGGAAGGAAGGAAGGAAGGAAGGAAGGAAGGAAGGAAGGAAGGAAGAATATAAATATTGCTTTCATTATTGGTCTGAAAGTGAGAAACCCATTTTTCTTTTTCTCATTTAACCTCCAATTTTGGTTAGGAGTTATTGAACTTATGTTCAGAATCAGGTGCAGTTCTTGAATTCACAAACAAAACCACATGTTGACATGTAGCAGTAAGAAGCTTTCCAAAAGCAGCTTGAACATTCTACAAAGCAGCTTGAACACGTACAATGGACTTGATTGTGCTTTTTGGGAAACAAAAGGATCTAGAAACTTGCAAGTTCCTTTGGGATCAGAGACTGAGCAATACAGGAAGTTGAACTGTCTAGCTTCAAATAAAAATACGTTGATTTAGGCTAGCTATAATTAGCCAGCATGGCTCTTACCCTGATCTTGATAGGTTAAAAAAATAGATTGAAGGAATGTAATGGGATTTCATGGGTGGAAGATCAAAAGTTAGATTAAGCAGGTGCTATTTCTTCATAAATTAACTTGAGACCTGACATCATGGAACGAACAAAAATATTTTCAATTAATTAATGGGCTGACTAGACTATTTAAAAGGATTTTTTTGGAAGTTGAAAAAGAAAATTCAGATATTATGCCTTCAAGAGATGCAGATTAACCAATAAAATGTAAACCTGTTGGAATGTAAATATCTCAGTAAAAAAATTGTAGCCTTGGGCAGAAGGGAAAAATGAAGTAGCATTAGGGGTGAAAAAATTACCATGGAATTTGAGAAAAAAAAACCACCCCAAATTTATAAGAGAGAGTTATAATATTATGTTTTTAGGCTGCATTTGGAAAAATAACAATTGCTTCAATTTATGGTCCAAAAGACAACAAATAAAGTTCTGTAATTTTTTTTCTTCAATTACTTCTTGAAATTGCGTAGAGAGTAATTTTTATTCTCAGATATGAACCTTTTTTAAAATCTCCAAACCTGGATAAATCTGCTTTTGTAAAATGAACTTGGATAAACTCTTTCAAAATGTCTTAAACATTTATGAGAAGATCGTTACTCTCTCTGGAATCAAAGAGAGAGAAAGCTCTGCAAAAAACAGAAGGAGAATAAATTGAACCAATCAGAATTAAGGCACACAGATAACCCAGTTTGGAACTTTGAACAAAATATTCAATCAATGTGTAATCGAATTGCTTTTTGTTGTTGTTAGTTGCGAAGTCGTGTCCGTCCCATCGTGACCCCATGGACAACGTTCCTCCAGGCCTTCCTATCCTCTACTATCCTCTGGAGTCCATTTAAGCTCAGGCCTACTGCTTCAGCGACTCCATCCAGACACCTCGTTCTCTGTCGTCCCCTTCTTCTTTTGCCCTCAATCTTTCCCAGCATTAGGCTCTTCTCCAGTGAGTCCTTCCTTCTCATTAGGTGGCCAAAGTATTTTAGTTTCATCTTCGGGATCTGGCCTTCTAAAGAGCAGTCAGGGTTGATCTCCTCTAGGACTGACTTCTTTATTCGCCTTGCAGTCCAAGGGACTCGCAGGAGTCTTCTCCAGCACCAGAGTTCAAAGGCCTCAATTCTTTCAAATTGCTTTACAGGAAGTAAATGAGGCCTATAAGAAATTTATCAAATCAAACTATTTTGAAAAAAAAATAAATCAATTAAATTTGGGCTTACCAATTGTGTACTAAACTAGACAAAAAGAACTATTATTTCTATTTGGAAAGAAACAAATAGTCCTCATCTTACGATCATTGGTTTAATGACTGAAGTTACAACAACATGACAAATATGACTTATGACCAGTTTTCACGCTTACTGTTGAAACATCCCCATGGTCATGTGATCAAAATGTGTGTGCTTGGCAACTGGGATGTATTTATGATTCTTACACTGTCCCAAGATCATGTGATCACCATTTGCAATCTTCCCAGCCAGCTTTGGAAAAGCAATGTCAATAGCTAAAGCCATCTTCACTTAATGACTGAATTATTCACTTAACAATAGCAATGATTTGCTTAACAACTCTAGTAAAAAAAAGGTCATGAAATGGGGCAACTGCCTTGCTTAGCAACAGAAATTTTGGGCTCAATTGAGGTGGTAAGTCAAGGACTATCTGCTTAACTGTCTGGTTTGGTTCTGCAACCCAACAAGACAGACACAGACTTCAGAGGATAATTAGAACTGCAGAAAAAACAGTTGCTACCAACCTGCCTCCCATTGAGGACCTGTATACTGTACAAGTCAAAAAGTGGGCTGTGAAAATATTTACAGACCCCTCACATCCTGGACATAAAATGTTTCAACTCCTACCCTCAAAATGATGCTTCAAAGCACTGCACACCAGAACAGCTAGACACAAGAACAGTTTTTTCCCGAATGCCATCACTCTGCTAACCCAATTATTCCCTCAACACTGTCAAACTATTTACTAAATCTGCACTACTATTAATCTTCTCATCATTCCCATCACCCATATCCTTCCACTTATGACTGTAACTTTGTTGCTTGTATCCTTATGATTTACATTGATATTGTTTCCTGATTGCTTATTTGTACCCTATGACTATCATTAAGTGTTGTATCTTATGATTCTTGATGAATGTATCTTGTCTTTTTATGTACACTGAGAACATATGCACCAAGACAATTGTGTGTCCAATCACACTTGGCCAATGAAAAAAAAAATCTGTTCTATTCGGTAAATTCCCATAGCAAAGGAGATAGTGGAACGATTTGTTAAGTTGCTACACAAAATTATCTAGTAAACAGATATTGAATACTGGTAAAATTAAGGAGTATTTGAACACTATACTACTTACAAAGGTTAACAATCAACAGAAGGACGTTCTTAATAAACCCATAACAGAAAATGAAACTAAAATGTCAACTAAAAATACTGAAACCAAACAAAGCTCCAGGATTTGATGGCATCATTAAGACTATTTGATTAAACCATTAACTCAAGAAATGAATAAGATTCAGTAACACTAATAAGTTCCTTCATCATGAAAGAAATTTTCATCTCTCTGATCTACAAAGAAGAGAACATCCACATCTGTCCAGGGTCATATAAACCTATTTCCTTTTCCTTATTGAATATACGCTTCAATTTTTTTACATGGCAATTCTTACAAGGCCTTTTAAGCGAAATAATATAGCCTGATTAGATTGGATTTGTTTCAAAAAGGTGTGGGAGAGCATCAGTTATTTTTTGGATGTTATTGATGTATAAATTAAATTAAAATAGTGATTATGATCTTTCTTGCTATAGAGAGTGTTTTGATAACTTGGAATAGCATACCATAATGAAGAGGACACGACAAAGATTGTCCCCTTCCAGCTTCCTTATTTTTATTGGCATTAGAGCCATTGGCAAGGAAAGTACATCAACAAGACAAAATTAAAGGAATTAAATAAACAAGAACATAACTGGAAATTATATGCAGATAATTTTGTACTTACAACCACTAAGCTACAGGGTAATGGAATATGCAAAATAATGGAATCTATCTATTAGTTTTATTCAGTGTCAGACCAAAAAGAAGAAAATTTAAAATTTATATGTAACTTAAGAGAAGTAATATTTGCACCAAATAATGGGATTTAATATTGCTGCTAAAATAATAAAAATTTGGGATTGACAAAAATAATCAAGATCTGCTTTAAACATAATTATTCACAGATTGGAAAATATACAGCAGCAGGTACTTCAAAATGGAATCAATTGTTTTGGTTAGGAAGAATTTCACACATGAAATGAACATTCCAATAAAGCTTGAGTTTTTGTTCAAAACTATTTCAATCGCAATTGAAAACAAGGTATTAATGATAACAATAATAATAACAACAACAGAGTTGGAAGGGACCTTGGAGGCCTTCTAGTCCAACCCCCTGCCCAGGCAGGAAACCCTACACCATCTCAGACAGATGGTTATCCAACATCGTCTTAAAAATTTCCAGTGTTGGGCATTTACAACTTCTGCAGGTAAGTTGTTCCACTTATTAATTGCTCTAACTGTCAGGAAATTTCTCCTTAGTCCTAAATTGCTTCTCTCCTTGATTAGTTTCCACCCATTGCTTCTTGTTCTAACCTCAGGTGGTTTGGAGAATAGTTTGACTCCTTCTTCTTTGTGGCAACCCCTGAGGTATTGGAACACTGCTATCATGGCTCCCTTAGTCCTTCTTTTCATTAAACTAGACATACCCAGTTCCTGCAACCTTTCTTCATATGTTTTAGCCTCCAGTCCCCTAATCATCTTTGTTGCTCTTCTCTGCACTCTTTCTAGAGTCTCAGCGTCTTTTGATTGGTTAGAGAAAATAACATTATTTGATCTGGTCCAATTAAAGAATGATGTTATATTCATGGTACTGCAGGATTTGAAAAAAGCTGAAAAGACCCAAATTTTATAGCATACAATCAACTTGGAACACAGATTGGATCATATCATTTTATGGTTGAGATACCTCTATTGAGAGAGCAGGACTGCTGCACAAATATCTTTGGCCTGATTAAATTAGAAATAAATAGCTCATAGCAGATTATGCAATAATATGCAGTGTATTAAACATTTGATAGAGGAAAATAATTGACCCAGACCTATCAGTTCTCATCTGGTTATTAAATATTTAATTCATGAAGAAGAAAGCAGAAATAAATTCTCTTAGGAGCGAGTCAACAAATTATATATACTGAAACATTTGTTAATAAGTCAAAGATTTGTTCTTCTGTGTTCCAAGACTTCATCTTCAGAACTATCAGAATCATCTGACTGGTTTCAATATCTTTAAATAAGCAGAATAATATTAAAAGAACTGCAGAAACAAGGGAAACACTGACTTGACTGAATTTGAAAATATTATAAAATTTGAAGCATTTGCTAGATCCCATTTATTGTTATTGGATTATTATTACTAAATAATAATCATATTATTACTGAATAATAATCACATTATTCAGAAAGAGAACAAGTCAAATACTGTATGTTTAAGTGGATGCAGAATCTACATACAATTGATTTTCAACAATGGGAATTGCAATGGAAGAAGAACATTAAATTCATACCAAATATTATGCCAAATGGCAAATTGATTGTTAAAACAGACAGTCCATCCTAAAAGTTGTTGGAAATGCAACAATCAAGCCAGAGACTTTTATCATGTTTGGGGAGGTGATTTATAACAGAATTTTACAAATTCTAAAAGCTGAATTTCTTTTCCAACTTTTTTTTTATTCCCCTGACAAAAGCTTACATCCCTACAAAATTTAACACATTAGCATTGCGTTTGATAACTGCTGCAAAGATATTTTGCAGTTTCTATTAGAAAGTATATACAGTTCTCTATGGAGAAAAAAATGTCTAATTACATTCAGAGACTATGCCTTGATGTCAAAAAATAATTACATATTTCAAAAGTAAACCTGACGCAGAATTTAATTTACCTTGGAAACAATTTGGGGATTATACTTTTATATATCAGGGCTTGTACCACATTCAAAACGCATGTTTATCTTAATATATAGAACTAATATTCTAGTTTCAATCATTTAACAAATGAGAAAAGGTGTTTAGCTGTTAGATATAATTGCAAATTGTAACACTTGTAATGGTAGGTAAGAATGACCTTGGGAGACAGGAAGAAGAGCTATAGTAGTGGCCAAAACTGTGGAAACCTTTTGGGAAAAGTATATTTTCTAAAACTAGCTTATAACACCACTTTTTTGAAGTAGTACCATAAAATTATATATCAATGGAAAGATAATTTAATCAAGAATGTAATGCAATAACTTTTATGAAGGATTTGCTATTAGAATAGCAGTTACAGTATAAAGAAGAAAAGTAAAACACACAGAAAAAATACAAACTATCACCATGTCAGTTAATACTTAGTTGGGTAAACTTTCACATGAATACGGCCTTACAACGTCTTCCCATGGAGTGAACCAAGTCTTTTAGTTCTGCAGCTGTTATAATGTGAAACCAAGATTGAATGATTGCTTCTATTAACTGGGTTTTATGGCTGGGTTGCTTCTGTCTAACCAGTTTCTTTAGTCAGCTGCATAGATTTTCAATTGGGTTAAGGTCTAGAAACTAAAAAAAAAAAAAGTGGTGTTATTAGCCATCAAACGTCAAAAATACACTTTTCCCAAAAGGTTTCCACAATTTTGGCCACTACTGTACTAGGCAGTGATAAAAGACTTGCAAGATTGATGGGAACAAGAAGAGTCCTCCACTCCTCTGCTCGCAACAAAATACCTTATGCCACCAGATTCAAAATTTTGGGCTCAGACAACTTAGAACTTCGCCGTCTTCAGTCTGACCTAAGCATAGTACATAAAATCACCTGCTACAATGTCCTACCAGCCAATGAATACCTCACCTTCAACCAGAACAATACAAGAGCTCACAATAGATACAAACTCATGGTAAACTGATCCAAACTAGACTGCAGAAAATACGACTTCTGTAATAGAGTTGTCAACGCTGGAATGCACTACCTGACTCTGTGGTTTCTTCCCCAAATCCCCAAAACTTTTTCCTTAGATGGTCTACTGTAGACCTCACCCCATTCCTAAGAGGTCTGTAAGGGGTGTGCATAAGCGCACCAGCGTGCCTACCATCCCTGTCCTAATGTTTTTTTTTATTCGTATCCTTTACATGTATTTATAATTACGTTGACACTTGTATCTGTCATAAAATACATGCTTGATGTAAATAAATAAATAAATAAATAAATAAAATAAACCCTTAGAGATTAACAGTAACAGTAGCTAAAGACACTTTCTGTAGCTCTCCTTCCTGTCTCCCATGTACCATTGCAATTGTGTATGAATAGTATTTGGTGCCATCTGAATTACCACTAATTAACTGGGTGTATTTTGTTGTATACATAAACCACCTTACACCCAGTGTGAAATATTGTCCATTTCATGCAGAAATGGGCTAGAGAAAGATGAGAAAGGCCTTTCGCCAACCCTTTAGGCAATCACAGCGGGTAAAAAAAAATATATTCAGTTCAACATTCCTACAATTTTTTTTAATTAACTGAAATGGTGGTAGAACTAAAATGGAACAGCAGTCTTTGAATAATTAAAACCATGGCACTATTCCAGAAATGCCAAGAGCTTGGTTACTCACTAACATCACAGGATGTGCCCTTCTCCCCTAGCCTATTGTTTGAAGGAATTATTTTGCTTGAACATAAATGGTCTGTGTTGATTCATCAGTTATAGTAACTGACACTCCTCAGGATAGAAAAGTAAGCAGCCTGGTTACGCGACAGGACATTTTAAAGTTCTGAAGCCCCCTTATATCACCGTAAGGCTTCAGGACCACTTTCCCTTGTCACAGGAGTATATTCTGGCCCTGCAAAATTGATCTCTATAAATCCTGTCCTATTGCCAGTCTGTGGATGCAGATGGGAACAGACGATACTTGCCAGCCCAAGCAGTGTAGAATCATCCCTTGAGTTCTGGGAATTACTCTCCAGAGTTTCTTAATCCCACTAAACTGCTAACAAATGTTTTAATTCTATGGATTGCTATTTAGTCTTTTAGTATATGCCATATTCCTTCCGTAAAATCTCAAATGTTTTAAAACATTTAGAATCAATTTGCAATTATTGATTGCAATTGTACCATCCCCAATATGGGAGCATATTTTTCAGGGTGTAAATGTATATGCATATGTATTATGTATATGTATATATTAACCATTTTGAAATAAGACTTAGTTCAGAAGTCAATTCCTCATAGGAAAAAAAAATCAGATTTAAATTTTCTACCCAATGAAGTTCAAAGGTAAAAATAAAAATCAAACAGTTTATTTTAACTCTCAAATAAAAATACAACGATTCCTGATTTAACTGTATTTGTAATCTGCCGTAGGAAAGGATTATTCCACTCAAGACTAGCAGGAAGAAAAAGATTCAATTTTGCAGAAAGATCTGGATTTGCTACGGATCAGCAAAACTTTCCAATTCTGTTGGTTTAATGATGGCTAAAACGAAACTTTTTCAGTCTTACCAAGATTAGACCTGGATATGGTGTGAAAGTATTTTTATATGAACTTTACTTCTAGTGCTGAACACAAACTTATAATTAGATGCTTTCCGCCATCCTATTGCAAGTATATAAATAAAATCATGATGAAAATGTTTGACATCTTGAAATGATGAGGGCAATATGGCAAAACCATGGGTGAATTTAAAATATATCGCAAATGATTAAAGGATTTGTGGTGGTGCAACTAGAAATAGCATCGACTCGACTAACGATCGCTTTTTAATTCAGAGCAGGACTTAACTCTTAGAATAACAAATTGTCAGCATTGCAATGCAGCAGTCCAGACAAGGAACACATTCAGAAATATTAGGTCTAATTTTACTGTAAGGTTACATGAATAGAATATCACAAATCTAAAAGTAGGTTTACTTTTACGAATCTTTTTTTTTATTATTTTGTCACAACAGTATACACAAACAATTGTCATAGATAAAACAACATGTATTGAAGAAAATATATGTAAAAATATGCATCAATAATATTAATTTGATATAATGAAGGGAACAGCAGGACAGGAACAGTAGGCACTATTGTGCTCTTATGCACGCCCCTTATAGTCCTCTTAGGAATGGGGTGAGGTCAATAGTAGACAGTTTTTGGTTGAAGATTTTGGGATTTTGAGTAGAGACTATGGAGTCAGGTAGTGAGTTCCAAGCATTAACAACTCTGTTACAGAAGTCATATTTTCTGCAATCAAGTTTGAAGCGGTTGACATTTAGCTTGAATCTATTTTTTGCTCTTGTAATATTGCGATTGAAGCTGAAGTAGTCTTTTATAGGAAGGATATTGCTATAGATGATTTTGTGTGTTAAACACAGGTCATGTCGGAGTCGACGGAGTTGTAAGTTTTCTAATCCCAGGATTTCAAGTCTGTTGGTATAAAGTATTTTGTTGTTTTCGGAGGAGTGAAGAACTCTTCTAGTGAATTATCTTTCCCCTTTTACCTTATACAGTCCAAGAAACTAGGGAGGGTCCCTTCTGAGACCATGGCCCCCATTCCTTCTGCAGACTCAGCTACCTCTTATCTATCTATTGCTTAGTCTATGACTCTTCCTCCTGCCTCCCAAGGGAATTCTTGGCCTCCCAAGGTCCTTACACAAATTTAGTCAATCCAAAGATCATGCATTGAGTAGGAGGATGTCCCACTTCTGATGGCAGCTCCTGTTTGGGTATATGCATACATAGTGGGTATATAGTTTGGATATAAAGTCATGTACCAATTCAATTCAGAGCAGGCATGGTAATTTCTAGATTTGTATCACGTTTACTGGGAAGACATGGCTTCCAACCTGGGATGGGAGACAATGGTTTGTTTGTTTTTTTAAATGTAAGACTGCATTCACATCAGTGGCAAATGAGACCAGGAATGCCTGAGGGGAGGCAAAAATAGTATATGGGGATGCCTTTTTTAAAGTATACAGGTAGGCCTAGACTTGTAACAGTTCAGTGACTGTTTGAATTACAACACCACTGAAAAAAGTGACCTAGGACCATTTTTCACACTTATGACCGTTGCAGAATCCCCATGGTCACGTGACTTTACATTCAGATGCTTAACAACAGACTCACATTTATGATGTCCCGGGGTAATGTGATCCCCTTTTGCAACCTTCTGACAAGCAGAGTCAATGGGGAGGCCAGATTCACTTAACAACTGTGTTACTAATTTAACAACTTAACAATTGTGGCAAGAAAAATTGTAAAATGTAAAATGGGGCAAAACTCACTAAACAAATTTCTCACTTAACAACATAAATTTTGGGCTCAATTGCAGTCATATGTTACTGGAAGGGGGGCAGTTTTTCAATCTGCAAGATTCTGTTAATATAACCCTACAATAAAGGTAGTCCTAGTGCTGTGATGACAGGTGGCACACGGAGCCATATCTGTGGGCACGCGAGCATTGCCTTAGCTCAGCTCCAGCATGCATGAGTGCGCTGGCCAACTGATTTTCGGGTTTTCCAGGCCCAACAGAAGTCGGGAAATGGGCCATTTCTGGCCTCCGGAGGGTGGGGAAGGCGTTTTCACCCTCCCCAGGCTCCTAGAAAGCCTCTGGAGCCTGAGGAGGGTGAAAAATAGGCCTTCCAGTCCCACTGGAAGTTGGGAAATGGGCTGTTTCCAGCCTCCGGAAAGCTTCTGGATGGAGTGCGGAAGGCCGTTTCTCCTCAGGCTCCTAAACATCCTCTGGAGCCTGGGGAGTGTGAAAAATGGGCCTACCAGGCCCACAGTGCTATTGTGCGACAAAAGTGGGGGGAATGCGCGGGAGATGGGTGTGGCACACGCGCATATGACCCCCCCCCTGCTCTCCCCCCACTTTTGGCACACAATAGCAAAAAGGTTAGCCATTCACTGTCCTAGTGTATCTGGATGTGCTTCTTGTCTGGACTACCTCGCAAGGCTGACATCCATATCTGAAAGCACATCTCTTCCTCTCGCCTTGATAGTCCAAGAAACTAGGGAGGGTCCTTTCTGAAATGTTTGCCATGCCCCCATTCCTTCTGCAGGCTCATCTGCCTCATATCTTAAATATATATGAAAGATGCCTGAGAAAAGCTCACTTGTCAGCTTGGCTGAAAATAATTGGTAGCATCCAGGGATGAAAGTTTTCCCCCTTTTGTCATCTTAACATTTCCCTGATTTCATTACCTTGTCAACAAAAATTCTATGAAGGAATTAACAAATGTAAGCAAAGAATTTAAAATAAATAATAGGGCCGTGGTGTGGCTCAGGCTGTAAGAAGCCTGTTATTAAAACACAGCAGCCTGCAATTACTGCAGCTCGAGTCCCACCAGGCCCAAGGTTGACTCAGCCTTCCATCCTTTATAAGGTAGGTAAAATGAGGACCCAGATTGTTGGGGGGGGGGCAATAAGTTGACTTTGTAAATATACAAATAGAATGAGACTATTGCCTTACACACTGTAAGCCGCCCTGAGTCTTCGGAGAAGGGCGGGATATAAATGTAAACAAAAAATAATAATAAAAAAATAAATAAATAGCAAAACCCAGTAAAATGTATACATAACAAGAAAACTAAATAAAGCCACTGTCTAAGAGTACGATAATGTTTTTCTGCCTTAACCTAATGCTGGGAAAGATTGAGGGCAAAAGAAGAAGGGGACAACAGAGAACGAGGTGGCTGGATGGAGTCATTGAAGCAGTAGGCATGGGCCTAAATGGACTCCAGAAAATGGTAGAGGGCAGTGATGCCTGGAGGAACGCGATGGGTTGGATAGGACTTCGCAACTAACAACAACAACAAAAATAATTGATAAAGAAATGCTAAATTTAATTTCTAAAATTGTTGAGCTTTCTTAAAATTGGCAACCACAAATGATAAAACTGTGGAGGGTCCTTGGTGCTCTCTGAGCTTGGTGGTTTCCTTGCAGATGTTTCATTACCAAACTGAGTAACATCATCAGTGCTAGTCGGGATAGTGATAAAATGATAAAAACTCTTTATTACATTTCCATCAAATGTTTGAACATTTGAGAACTGCTATAACAATCACAACTGAGATAATATAGAAACATGAAAATATTTTGCACTCATTTTTTGGTAATTATGACATTTCTTTAATTATGACTAATTGCTAGGGGCCCGGGATGAGCAGTATCTGGGTATTGTTTGAATTTTTTCTGTTGTGAAAAAAGCAAACTAAATGATAATGTACACTTTGCTTATCTTGCCTCGATTGTGGAATCCCAATATTTTGAGGCAAGTTTGGAATTTGATGGAATTTGGAATTTGATCCTGGTGGAGGGTGGAGGAACTTGTTCGCCGGTTGGGAACGTCCTTGGATCATGAAAAGACATTGGAGAAAGTTTGCATAGAGTAGGAAATAATTTTAGAAAATTATGTCTAAGGGGGTAGAAGTGAAATATATACAGCAATTCTGCTTTTTTTTTTTTAATATATTCAAGTTCCCTGAGGGAAGGGCTGTTTTCCTTGAAAAGAAGGAAGAACTTGATATGTTTTAAACTGCAACCCCCAGATTGCAATTTACTATATTATATGCAAGTATTTGAGTCTCTAGTTGCTTACATCTGGCATTGAACTTGAATATATGCTTACGTAACGTGAAACGATGCAAAAGAGACTAGGGAGACATTTAATCTCATGCCATATTAAAATAAGGAGATTTTCTGTTCCTTTTTGTTTCTGCATGGTATTCCGAAATCACATTTTTCAGAGATGGAAACCATCTAAACATCAATCGTTGAACAAATCTGTAAGCAAATGTTTACGCTGAAGAAGGAGTGTATCTTTTAACTCTATTACTAGGGAAGAAGGCCTAGGTTCCTTTGTGACTAATCCACTGAATAGGCAGACATGGAAAACCCTCTTTGCCCACTGCTACACATCCATGGGTGCCTTCTTTGATATAAAATACATAGGCATGCATCGATTCACATTCATACATTGTACACACAAGCCCTTCCCTAAATGATGCCACCTAGGATCAAGGCACCATGCCTTCTCGGTAGTCTTCCCCTTAGGACACCCTCCCCTTGAGATCTAGCAGACGCCCCCCACCCCCTTAGCCTTCCAAGGTTGTAAATACCTCACTTTTCCTACAACCCTAGTGTTGTGGCCTGTAGGCCGCTGGCCCCTCCAGCAGCTGAATCAGATAAAGAGAAGGTGTGGGAGTCAGGGTCAGCATCAAGGCAACCTGAGAGCTCCGAGGGGGAAGACGGAGTGGAGCTGGCAGAGAGAGAGAGGCAGAGGCAGAGGCAGAGCCTAGGCCTGGGCCGTCCATCAGTCCTCAGATGGCGAGTCAATAGCTCCTAGGTATGAAGGTGGCTGATGAGGAAGAGGAGGAACATTGGGTCCAGTGCCTGATGCAGGGACGCGCAAAAGGCAGAGGAGAGGAAAGCAGTGGGAATCTGTGGGCCGATTCTTGGGACAGAAGCCCCACCCTAGCTCTGGGGATAAAAGGCAGGGGGCGGAGATGAATAGATGTGGCAGAAAACTTATTCATCTTCTGGTTGGATGGATTTTTAGCCTGCTTGAGAGAGAAACTTTTTGCTAGGATTGCTGGTGCTCCTAAGAAAGGAATCTTGAGTTAACTTCAGAGGGTTGGTCATGTCTGGGAGCTGGGTCAGAACACCTTGGAGTACTTTGAGACTGGAGACCATGGAAGCTCTACAGTTTGTTTGGATATGTGAGGATGTGCAATGTTTGGGGCACAAGGAAGGTTTTTGTTAGCTTTCATACTATTTTTTAAAACTGCTTTTACTGTTCTATTACTGCTTGTGATCTGCCCAGGGCAATAATATTGCATAAGATGTGGAGAGCTATATCAATCAAATAAATAAAACATCACCTGTTGGGTTAATCTATCACAAGCAACATTATGGAGCAGCATACAGATAGTTCTCATTTAGCAACTACAATTGGGGCCAGTCACTTGGTTGTTAAGCAAAGCAGTTGCTAAGTAAAATCACAACAGTACTTATGAACTGACTTCAGCTTTCCTTTGCTTTACAGACCTGGGAAGGTCATAAATGCGAAGCTTGGTTGTAAAGTTACCTTCTCATCATGGTTGTAACTATGAAGTGTTATTATATGAGGCAGTTGCTAAACGAGGGCTACTGTTTATGATGGGAATTGAGACTTGAACTGAGGAAAGAGCATGTACAAAATCTCTGTGCCTGTTTGGACCATCATGAATAATGCCTTGAACTAAGTCGAGAAGTACTGCCTAGAATCACTGGAAGTTGAGTGACATATAAAAAAAAAAATTAAACCTCAGTGAGACACTATCTTGATTTGGTTGTGGGGGCTTGGGTGCAATCCCAGACAAGTGGAGCACCACTTGAATTCCAATGGAATTGACAAAAATCACCAGTCAATTGCAAAAGGCATCTTTACTTGGAAGAGTTTACATTCTGGGACTATATCTTTAATATTATTAAACAACAGCATCTGCCTATTCCAGGGTTTTGTGAAGGACTCACAGGTGGTCAAAATGCCAAATCCATTGTAAACATCAGGCTGACTTTTGTGGCCAGCCATAATTTAAGAAGTTACATCCAGATGGAAATAACTAGATCTCTAGATCCCTAAACTGTATGACATTTTCATTGTTGAACTAATTAGAGATTGAACTGAATGCAAGGGGAAAAAAACCTCAACAAATCTACAGTGAATAGATATGAAAGCTGATATTCTCCAGAAATGCCACCTTTTTTTTTACATTAAAAAAACACAAACCCCACAGGTCATCTAGTTTGGTTTTCATGGAAGCGAGCAGAAACCGGTTTTGCTGATCTAGGTTAAAAATAGAGCTTTTGCTTTCACATTTGCTGCTGAGGTAGGTCAACCTGAACCAGTCAGCCTGACTTTGGGAACTGAGGGAAATGCCTTTCAACAGATGAATATTTTCTGTGCCTACTGGCACATCTCCCGGTGGAACAGGAAAAACCAAGTTCCTCTCCTCGGTTAACTTGGTAAAGGTGGGAGAAGAGAAGCCGGTCTTCTGAATTGGTGAGACCTGTTTTTCCAGCACAGTTCATTATTAACAAAAGCCCAACTGCATCCTGGAAAAGCAACATTCTCTGCATCTCCTCAGTGAAAAACCTTTTAAACTTGGGTTTTGAATAAAACATGGTGATGGCGGATGATTACTGAAGATGCATCAGCTGTGCATCTTGTAGAGCCAAAACGCTGAGCCAAAGAAAGATTTCTATTCTTGTCTATTGCAACACTGACCCTCCCCCCACCTTGGCTGTTTTTATTCTTCCTTCTAAGGTCTTCCCCTTCGCAGGAACATCTGTGCCAATGGGCAAATCTACACCCAAAAGGGTGTTCCCTGTTCATTTTACAGAGACATCCGTACAACTTTTATTTTTCCTCTATCCAGCAGTTAACCTGGCTGCACTGACCTGTTTTATGTCTCTCTGTGTGCTGACCTAGGCTCCCTGAGACAGTAAAAAAGCACACAATTAGCCCCAAAACCCTCTTTTTATTTCAACGGCTGTGAATTCTGTTCATTCACAGCCTGTAATGAGTCACAAATAGTTTGTAAAGAGTCTGACAGAAGTCTGCCACAGTCTTTTGGGATAGGGCTGATAAGCACCCGCCTTTATCTCCCTTGACACGCTGCCAAAGACCTAATTGGCAATTAGTTGTGCAAGGCCACATGGAGCACAGAGTCAAAACGGAGCTTCAGAATTTAAACCAACCAGAACAAAGAAAGTTGCTTCCTGCAAAGGCTCACGTGCCTTTGCTCCTCTTTTATGTCTTAATCATCTCCAAGCCCTACTCCCAAGTCATCCCTTTTGTCTTAACTGTTCTTGCCTTCTGGCAGCTCTGTGCATGTGTGCACTGGGAACAGGCTCCCCCTGTTCCTCTGCCTCGCTGACGTCAGACTCTGGAGGCTCCCGGAGTCAGCACATAACTCCTAGATGGCCCTGGCTCCATCTCTGCCTCTGACGCAGAGCCCTCATTCGTGCCTTCCCCAGACTCCAGGACTGGCCCATGTTCCTCCGCAGCCTCCTCACTGCCTGACTCTGCTGCCAACTCCGCAGGCTGCCGGCGGACCACTACACTGTGATACTCTCTGACTCAATTCCCTCATAACATCAAAGGTTACCAAGTTTAATGTAGAAATCTATAAAGTGTGGACTGTCATACCTCAGTCTACCTGCCTAATACAGTTTATTCCTGTTCTTCCGTGATTAGTCTCCAGTTATCCTGTTTCACAGTTTTTGCTATACTGTTTATTCTTGCAGCTTTTTGGATAGCCCACTCCGAATCTTGTTTTCAAGGGTGACTCTTATTTCCCATCTTTTAGCTCTACAGTCACTGTCCTTACAATATTAGGCCTCATTTCTTATTAAATCGTAGCTGTTAATCTCACAGTCCTATATGCTGTAGGTCAAAAACCCAAATAAGGATATCCCATTAAATTGATTTACAAAATTATCAGCTCAGAAAATGACACCTTTCCCCCCTTTTCTACTTAGTCTTCTTGATGCTTGCATTTTCACATGGTTGAAAAATGGACCATAGATGGAGAAATACGGCTTGGGGCTCTAGCAGCACATTGGATTAATTGATAGTGTTTCGTTGCTTTGAGAAACATTGCCTCTGGTTATTAAGAAACACAAGCAAACCAGCTTTGGCAGTGCTGATTAGTGCTTTCTTGGCATCCCTAGATGCATTAGTTTCTATTTTGTAGGAACTTTTTATTTCAAAAACTAAGGAATGTTTTTATTTCTGGAGTAGGCTGGGCTTGGTGGAACACAAGTCTGTCATAATGTGATCCTGCTCACGCTCTAACAGGATGAGTGACAGGCAAGATCTATTCTGCTGCTATTCGTTTGAACCATCCTTGAGGTTGCTGACCTGTTCCCAAATTCTGAGGTTTTACATCTAAGGAGGTTCAGCTAACTGACAACAGCTAGATGACTTTGGCAGATCTTACAAAGTTAAGCAGGGTTAGTTCTTGAATAGAAGACAACCAGGAAGCCCCATATTACACTTTAAATTGGGAAATAAAATAAAATCCCTCTAAAAAAGACACTGGCATGCCCTTATAATTGACCACAAAACTATGTGGATGCGAAGGGTCATCAGAGATTGTTTGTCCCAAAAAAGACTATCCTTTTAAGGGTTTGTTTAAAGCAAGGATGTCCAACTTTGGCAGTTTTAAGACTTATGACTTCATCTCCCAGAATTTCCCAGCCAGCAGTTGTTGAAGTTCAAGTCCACAAGTCTTGAAGTTACTACAGTTGAAAACCCCTGGTTTAATGCATTCTTAACTGCATTCACTGGAATATAATTTCCAGGTTATCCTATTGCTATGAAATTATCTCAGCTTTGGAAGCTAAGCAAGATCAGACCAAGATACTTGCTGGATGGGAAATCCCTACAAAATCTTACGATTGTAGGCCCTGCTGCCAAGTGAAATCAAACCCAAACAAACCATCCTCCCAAAGCTCTTCGGGGAACCTTTACCTTTACTTGCTTTCAGTTATTCCATTCTTGGGTATTATCCTCCACATATCTAACAGGCAAAGAGGAAGGATTCCATGATTAAGTGCTTCTCTGGACACATAAAATTACTTATAGATATAAGAACTGGTGAGATTTAATTTCTGTATGTATAGTTACTGGCAATAGATATATTACCAGTATACACAAACACACACATCCATCACCAACCACAAGACAGGGAAGCTTTCTGCTTGAAACAAGTGAGGATAATTTCTGTCA
This sequence comes from Ahaetulla prasina, assembly GCF_028640845.1. Classification (NCBI taxonomy): domain Eukaryota; kingdom Metazoa; phylum Chordata; class Lepidosauria; order Squamata; family Colubridae; genus Ahaetulla; species Ahaetulla prasina. The sequence goes on along the minus strand of NC_080540.1, from coordinate 286,168,352 downwards.
TTTCAATTGTGTGTATGGTTTAAATAGCAGCTCTCCCTGTGATTTTTATATTATTATTTTTTGTCTATTTAAACTGAACACCTGACAGTCCATCAAGGAGGCATTTTGCGGGAGGTTGGCAGAAATACAAAGGAGGTTGGCAGAAATACAAAGGTTGATGAAGCATTACAAAGGAATTCAAGAGAGGAAAAAACAGTATCAGCATTTTTAAAAGCCTGTAGTGGTTCTACTTTTAATGGAATGAACTAATTTTGGACCAGGATGTCATCATTAGGTCTTGGGCCTCTTTAGAGATGCAATCTTACCTGAAAGAAAAAATATTTGATAACCACGCAATCTTTAAGTATTACTTACAATTGCTTCAGGTTTGACCGTACCATAGCTGCTATATAAATATTGACTGATACTGAACTGTGCTGCAGTATTTATTTTACAGGTGTTCCTTTCTCACGAAGTATTATAGTCTGAATAAAGTTCAGTAATCTCTAAAGCAATCTCTGGTCATTGCTATTAGCTATTAACCTGGTAAAGGGGTAGTTTTATACTCAACAGGATCTAGTTATCCATTCTGTGCTGTGACTAGCAGCAGTATAACTGACTTTTCCATACTATAGTAATACACAGGGTCACTTCACCAGCAATGCCTCCCAGTACGACTGTGATGGAATTCAATTTTTTTTTACTACTGATTCTGTGGACGTGGCTTGGTGGGAGTGGCTTGTGGACATGGCAGGGGAAAGATATTGCAAAATCTCCATTCCCTCCCCACTCCTGGGGGAAGGATACTGCAAAATCTCCATTCCCACCACACTCTAGGGCCAGCCAGAGGTGGTATTTGCCGGTTCTCCAGAAGCTGTCAGAACTTGCTGAATTTCACCGCTGCAGTAACAGCAACTTAATATAGACCATTATGCATTGTTTATGTGGTGAAGGTTACATCTTACATTTTTCATTCCTGAATCAGCAAAGAGAAACTGTATTTTTAAGATACAGCTTCCTTTTTAAGATGTCATTGAATTATAGGGTTTAGAGTCCAACCTTTTGCAACCCAGCCTCTTCTGAAAAGTCTCCAGAGATAAAGAACCCACAATCTCCACTGTTCTAGTATTGTACAGCTCTTACCATCAGGATTTCCCCCTTATATTCAAAGGAAACGTAGGTAGCTTTTATTCTTAGCTGCGCTGCCTCTAAAGCTTTCCGAACATTTTATCTCTTCAATGAATTTGTAGGTCTAGAGGCTGATTTCATGCAATGTTAAGTATATTGTTCACAAAGCAAACCTGTAATTGAGAAGTGCTTTTAACTGGATTTTCAATATTTCTGACTCAATGCATTAGGAAAACAGAGGTGTGTTTTATGTCCTACCACCCATGACTGCCTAACCATTTTCACTGAATAAACCACCAACGGCTGGGATTGCAAGGGAATACTGTATGCATCAGGGGTGGGCTTCAGATCCCTCAGCAATGGATTCGCTACCCCATTACTGGGTGGACGTGGCCATGGTGGGCGTGGTCTAGTCAGCTGCCTGCACCATGGCCAGTGGGGGGCTGTTTTTCACCCTCCTCAGGCTCCAGAGGCTTCCCTCCAGGAGGGCAAAAACAGCTTCCCCTGAGGTCTGGAGGCCCTCCGGAGGCCGGAAACAGACACATTTCTGGATTTCTGGAACCTCCAGTAGGCCCATTTTTTGCCCTCCCAGACCTTCTGCACAGCCCCTGCACTTACCTGGAATGATGAACAGGCCACATGGAGACTCCTGGTTTGGGCAGGGTGGGCATGGCCAGCCAGGGATGGCATTTAGGGGTTCGCCGAACCCCAGCGATCCTTGGCTAGAGGATCCTTGGCTAGAGGATCACCTGAACCCTGCCCACCCCCTGGTATGCATCCATAAACCATAGTCTATGAAGCACTATGGCTGGCTACATACACCTTGTACTAAACCCAAATCAAGCAAATCACATTATGGCTTAGTGTGAAGAGTGAACCCCTTATTCCTAGAAACTTAAAATGTTTTCAGTGCGCTACTTCATCACTGTAAAAAGTAATAGAAGGCTTATCTTCCTTATTGTTCATTGTTCATTATTGTTATTTTGACACACATTGATTGAATGACTCTAATCACAAGTAGGATAAGTATAAGGTTTGCAAGTATGATTCAGGGATTACAGAATACCTTAGCTTTAGATCAAGGGTGTAAAACTCGCGTTGTCATAGCGGTGTCACATGACGTATCGGGACTACTCCCCCGCTTTCACTAAACCTGGAAGGGGCAGCACATGATGCATCTGGCCCGCGGGCTGTGAGTTCGACACCCCTGCTTTAGATAGAAATGCTGGGTGGTTGAATAATTAATTATAGAAGATTTCAGATTTCAATCCTTTCTGTTAACTAAGTGTACTTAATTAGAGTGTATTTCTTCTACTAAGAGAATTGCAGCACCTAAAATTATTGAATTTATGGTGGGAGGGAGGGAGAAATGTAGGATAGTTTCTGTTGTTAAGTCATTGGTTGGTAATATTCTATACTGCCTTTCAGATATCTAAAGTTTGTTCATTTCCCCTGTATGAGTTTTCCTTTCCATACAGTTAATTCGGTTTCTGGTGATGACGGAAATCTTCAGACTGGGATCAGACCATCCCAGAAAGTTAGAGAGAAAGGTCAAATAAGGGAGCAGGGCTTGAAGGAAACTTAACAGAGTGTGTGAGGTTATGAGTTTCAGTATTTCGGTTTAGAATAATTTACCATACTTTATTATCTGATCCTTTCTGTCTTCAACTGGAGCTACCACGAATTGAACATCGGACTGTATGTATGACAAGCACAAAAATATCAAAATATTTCCACCTGCTTCAAAGATATTATAAAATTTCAAGATTTTTAGAAATATTTAAAAGCAAAAATCCAGAAGAGCAATTAGACTAGCCTGACTGAGACTGATAATCCATTGGCCATAAAGTGAGGGTTTAAAGCAGGGGTGAAATCCAGCAGGTTCTGACAGGTTCTGGAGAACTGGTAGCGGAAATTTTGAGCAGTTCGGAGAACCAGCAAATGCCACCTCTGGCTGGCCCCAGAGTGGGAGTGGGAATGGAGATTTTGCAGTATCCTTCCCCTGCCACCTCCACCAAGCTGCAGGACACCCACCAAGCCACGCCCACAGATCCGGTAGTAAAAAAAATTGGATTTCACCACTGGTTTAAAGTGATAAAGGAGAATACCTTGGAAAGGAGTATATCTAGGTTAAGGACAGATGCAGCTGGTGTGAACTATCCCAGAACTGTGGTCCTCTCCTTTTTGCAAACAATAACCTGTCCTCTACACAATCCAAGTCATATTGTCACATAACTATTGCAGAATTGTGCCTGCAGGCATAATTAGAGGGACAAGCCAGATAGTCCAATGTGTTAAAGAAAAATTACATAAATGCATATATATTTATGGTTAATACTGTGTTTCCCCGAAAATAAGACTCTGTCTTGTATTTTTTTGAACCCCAAAATAAGCGCCTGGCCTTATTTTCGGGGAGGTTTTATTATTCTGGGGCACATGGAGCAAGATGGGACTCCTCTTGTCATCTTACCTCATTTCCAGCTCTGCCTTTAAATATTTTTAGGAGGGCTTATTTTCGGGGGGAGGCTTATTTTAGCCCATGCGCTCAAAAGTCCAATTGGGTTTATTATCAAGGGATGTCTTATTTTCGGGGAAACAGGATACTTGTGTAAGTTACATTTCCACAGCCTTTCAATACCTCAGATCTTCCTTCGCATAGAAACATCAATTTTCTACATTTCTCTAATCTCAGATTTTTTTTTTACAACGTTTATGATGGCATTTTTTGACACACTACATTTTACATTTTGTAAGATGCAACATTGCATTCCAGAGGCCAATGACCATTGCACAAACTTGCCCTGCAGTTAGTTCGAAGCCATACATTTTAAATCTTTGTCAGCCTGCAAAAGGTTCCATCAATAAAATAAAAATACCAAAGATACCATATATATTATTCAGTGCTCCACACCCAAGATAACGAACTCTCAAAAATGTGAAAAAAAATCAGTGTTGCTAATTTGTTTAAGTTCGTCTTGCTTTGGGTTTTGTGCTGACAAGGGTGCTGCAAGCTGTTATAGAACTGTTCACCTACTTCCTCTATAACCAGGAAAATTTATGGCCTAGTCCAGGGGTCTGCAAACTTGGCTCTTTTAAGACTTGTGGACTTCAACTCCCAGAGTTCCTCAGCCAGCTTTGCTCAGCCATAGAGTCCATTCTCAGCCATAGAGCCAATGAGACTATGAATAGAGTCCATTCTCAGCCATAGAGACTCTTCTACCGTGGAAAAATGGAGAAAGATATGTTAGTTATGCCACCTTGAACTTCTTGGAGAAAGCATGAGAGATATAGCTCATAAATATATAAATAACATGGTTAGGTTGAGCCTGGATTAGAGTGTTGAGATTTCAAACATAGGTGACAATTGAGCAGGACTAATGCAGCATAATATATATATATATGCTTTTCGGTGTTAATCTTTTCTCATACTATAAAAAGCCTACAGTCATGTTAAAAATGCTACCAAACAGCTTTGGAGACAGAAAGAGTTATTGTCTTATTTGCAATTGTTCAGATGTACTTTCCACACCCAACTTTGCTCATTCAAGTTGTTTTACCAAACATTTGTTTGTTCTCTCTCTCTCTCTCCTCGCCCCTCCCTCCCTCCCTCCCTCCTTCTCTCAATATATTAATAAAATAATGATACTTTAACTTTTCCCTACAACAGGGGGAATTGGCAATTCCTGTTCTAGATCCAGAAGTTAAAATGGTCTCTCAATAAAACATGATCATGCTTTTACACTGCAGCTCTACCACTGAAAGCATCTGTTTATAGGACATTTGATGTGATATGTATTACAACTTACTGGTGACCTTCCTGCTAGCTGGGTTATGAGAAGGGATATTCCGAAATGCTTTTAAAATGTATATACATTTTTGTGTCTAGATTATTTTTTTCTCTTTTCAAGGCTCGTGATGTCTTTAGCGCATGACTTAACATGCATTAAAATATTCCACTGATGTATTATGAGGTTATTGCTTTAAGGGATGTTGCAAAATGCTTTGTGTCCCAGATCCCCCAGTAACGTTCAGCTAAAGACAAATATTTGGACGGTGTTTTCTTTTTTGTGTTAAAATCTGAAGAAATAATGGGATTCTTAAAAAAGCCACTAATTTTGTTCATTATATGAAACTGCATAGGAAACTGTACCATCGCAAAGACCCATTCATCTCTATTACAGCAACTCATAATGACTTGAGTTACAGTCTCAATAATAGATGCTTATAAGAATATTTTATGCTATTAATTACCGAAGGGCATATTTTATGGCATTCTTAGCAAGTCCTCAAAACAAATGTAAGTAAATTCAAGATAAAGTAATGGTTGCGATAATAAACTATTCATAAAATGTTCTTTGGAAGAGTAAGTTATTTTAAGTAATTTCTGGAAGATTAGAAACAATGGAGCAAGTCTGAACTCTAAGGGAAGGCTCTTCTACAAGGCCTGAACAACTGAGAAATATCTCCATTCCTTTTCCTTCAAGGTATATTCGTGAATATTGTTTATTTCCAAGTAAGTCTATTGACCACTCTAGTTGCCGTATAGCAACTGTGAGACTGTAGTAAAAATGTCTGGTCCTAGAACCAGAAGTACTACTGTTGGGAAGAGAGATTGGGCAAGCATGATGTAGTTGGTTTGCTTTTGCTGTAGTGTGATTGTGAGAACATGCCAACTACATAGCGTTATGTACTGCTCAGTCCTGCTTGTTCAACATTCTGTGATTAAGCCATTATGTTGAGCACTCTATTTAGCTGCCTACAGAGCTGCCAAGCATAATCAAAGTACTGGTATATCAAAATGTAAGTATTTGGGATTACCATTAAAATAAGCATAAAATTGGCTGAGTGTCTCTAGGATGTTAACAAACTGAATTCCATCCACTCAGAGACTTTAGAGGAAATGAAGGCTAGGGAGAAATAGCTACCACCTTGATTGGATACAACCTATTAAATTTTAAAACAAGCAAAGCGTAGAGTTGGTTTAACAACTTTGTAAAACCTAAGTCTGAAAAAATAGCCATTTTTAAAAACTAGTTTCTTCCAGCGAAACAAAACAAAATCCTAAGACTCGGCATACATCAGATGTTATGACATGGCCGTTAAACAAACTTACCATTCATTTCAAAGGGCTCGTAACAATCATACAGTTAAGATGTGTGAAATGCCAGTCATAACTTGTCCTCCCATGTCTTTAAATGAATTTTTCTGTAACTTCCTGTTCGGTCTGGATTTATCTTGCCCCACGGGTTTCCACAAAATGATTCTACACTTTTCTTCTCTGCTGCTATTTTGTTATCTATCCCATGTGAATTTTACCTCAGAGTTGTTCATTTCAGAGTTCTTTCTGGACTATTCTGTTAGCTATATAAAAATATCTTAGGAAAGAAATGACACTTCTCTCTTTTAGTGCTGTAGTACAGCAGTAGTAGCTGTACAAACAATTTAATGACTATGTGGAGAAGAGCTTCTCTTCTCTTCTCCTCTCCTCTCCTCTCCTCCCCCCTCCCCTCCCCTCCCCTCTTCTCCTCTCCTTTCCTCTCCTCTCCTCTCTTTTTCTCCTCTCCTCTCTGTTGGTAATTCAAACCCTTTGGCTCACACCTGCAAAAACAGGTTTAAGCAATTCTGTGGGTTCCAATGGGATTTATGCCTAGATAATATGTTCTGAATTTCAGAAAATAGTCTGAGTCACGATATATTGCCTAGATACCATGATGAGTTCAAAACGAGGATTATGAAATAAAAAATGTGGACAAATTTCAAGTTTGATCCCACCATCTATCATTTTAGAAAGATGAATTTTCTAGTGTTCCTTTTTCATTCTTCAATTTGCACATAGGCTAATGTTTGTTCAGTTTCACTGTAGAAGACCACATTTTGACCCTGTAGAGGAACAACTGGTTTAGTAGGAGGTGTCCCTACTTTCCTTGCTAAGTTGCTACTCTAGAATAAGGAATTTGGTATAGTATAAGGCAGCTTACTGGGCCATCTGGATCGAAGAGTACATCCATCAAAATTGACAATAAAAGAAATAAAAGAATAAAGAAAAGAAGCCCTTTTAATTCATGTTAGAAAATATAAATCGTCTGGAGATTTTGAAAGAGGCTCAAAAGGACTTGTCCATTAGTTAAAAGCAATAAAAATATCTCCCAAGTGCGAGGCCTCTTGAAACACAAGATTTAGATTCAGAACAATAACTCTGAAACACTTTCTTTTTACGCCCTGCAAATCTTGGTTACCCATGGAGGAAGGAAGTAACATTGTGTGTTACTGAGCCCACCGTGGTTTATACTTACTGGCTATGCTGTTGAAAAATATGGCCCTGAATTCATCTATTGTGCTAAACCACACTAAATCTTGTTTCTTCAATGCAGTGCAACTGATTGGCCTTGTCCAATATGCTAAGCCATAAACCAGAGTTACGGAATAGAATAGAATAGAATAGAATAGAATAGAATAGAATAGAATAGAATAGAATAGAATAGAATAGAATAGAATAGAATAGAATAGAATAGAATAGGAAGGGAACTTGACTCTAGTCCAGTGATTCCCAAACTGTGAGCCGCGGCTCCCCAGGGAGCCGCGCCACCGCCACAAAGGGGGCGCGAAGAAGCAGGGTCCGCTCCACCTGTGCCGCGAGATCCCAGACGCACAAAGCCGACACGGCCGCAGCGACCGGGACTCGCACACCGCAACTCGGGACAACTCAAAGCCAAGGGACCCCGCAGCCGCACCCACACCGCGGGCAGGCCACAGCAGGCAGGAAGACGGCAGACGCCGACGACGGACCAAAGGAGAAGCGCGAGCCCGCCCGCCCGCCCGCCCGCCCGCCTGAACCACAGCGCCCGCCCAGACCCGCCGCCTGACGAAGCAACGGCGCACCTCCTCCAGTCTGCCCGCGACGCCACTGGCCTCCCAGACCACCCGACACGCTGCCCAACACGGCCGCGCCACCACGCCGACGGCATCGGGAAAGAGGCTGCGCAGAAAATAGCAAACCACCCGTTAGTTCCTCCCAGGTGAGCCAGGCTGGAGGCGAGAACAGCCACCTCCTCCACAAGGCGGAGACCCGAGGGAACAAGGGATCGCGAGAGGCCAAACTCCGAGACCGAAGCAGGGACCCCCACGCCTGGGAAAGTTCCACAGAGGCCGCTCCCATCAAAGGAGACGGCGCGTCCATCAGCAAAACATGAGTATGCCAAACACTTTGTAGAAACAGACTTTTTGATTAAACTCACATACCTATGTGATATCTTTGAAAAGTTGAATGTGTTGAATCTCTCTTTATAAGGAGGCAATATGCACATTTTAAAGTTAACAGAAAAGATTTCAGCTTTCAGAAAAAAATTCAGAAAAAAAGACAAAAATTAAAAAAAAAATCGGATGTACCTATTAAGGGAGCCGCGGAAAAAATCCGAAGTGTTATGGGAGCCGCAAACCGAAAAAGATTGGGAATCTCTGCTCTAGTCCAAACTCCTGCTCTGACAGGAAAACCTATACCATTTCAGACATACATTGGTTATCCAATGTCTCATTAAAAACTTCCAGTGTTGGAGCATTCACAACTTCTATAGGGGAAAGCCATTCCACTGATTAATTGTTCTGTCAGGAAATTTCTCCTTAGTTCTAAGTTGCTTCTCTCCTTGATTAGTTTCCATCCATTGCTTCTTGTTCTACCCTCAGGTGCTTTGGAGAATAGCTTGACCCCCAAATCTTTGTGGCAACCCCTGAGATATTGGAACACTGCTATCATGTCTCCCCTAGTCCTTCTTTTCATTAAACTAGACAAACCCAATTCCAGCAACTGTTCTTTATATGCTTTAGCTCAGGGGTGAAATGTAAAATTTGTTAGTACCAGTTCTGTAGGTGTGACTTGGTGGTGGGGTGGGTAATGTGATTGGGTGGGTGTGGCCAACTTTTTTTTTTTACTTTTAAAAGCATTTTTTCTACAACCTCTTTGGCTGAAGAGGTTGTAGAAAAAATGCTTTTAAAAAGCTCCTCTGACAATTCCAGCTGAGTTGCCTGATCATCAGAGGCTTTTCTTTTCTTTTAAAAGCATTTTTTTTGTCTTTAAAAGAAAAAAAAAGCCTCTGACAATCAGGCAACTCAGCTGGGATTGTCAGAGGAGCCTTTTAAAATAATTTTTTTCTACAACCTCTTCAGCCAAAGAGGTTTTAAAAGCCTTTAATGATTCCAGCTGAGCCATGCAATCCTCAGAGGTGTTTTTTTTTTACTTTTAGAAGCATTTTTTGGCCAAAGAAAAAATGCTTTTAAAAGTAAAACAAAAACAAAAACCTCTGATGATTGCATAGTTCAGCTGGGCATGGGGCGGGGCAGGGACTTTTGCTACTGGTTCTCCGAACCACCCGCCGCCATCGCTAACGGATTGAGTGATCCGGTCCAAACCTGGAGCATTTCACCCCGCTTTAGCCTCCATGCCCTAATCATCTTTGTTGCTCTTCTTTGCACTCTTTGTAGAGTCTCAACATCTTTTTTATATTGTGGCTGGATGCAGTGTTCCAAGTATGGCCCTACCAAAGTATTATAATTGTTGAGCATGCATCTTGTTTGAAGCCAGATTGATGTTATGGCTTAATGATTAAATCCTGGGGTGCACTTATCTGGGGTGGTACCACAGATGCAGCTGAATACATTTTATTGCTCTAAATAAAAACAAACCAAAACATTTCTTTTTCCTCTGAGCTACGTATTGTAGGTAAGTATTGTAAGTATTGTACGTGCTAGTCGGGAACGACTAGCACGTATGTGCAAGGGGAATCTTTACCTTTTTTAAGTATTGTAAGACAAGATCAGAGACAATCCAACTTCTGGGGCTGCCACTGTTCTTTGCTACAACTGGAAAACCCGTTTCTAGAGCAATTTCCCCCCTCTTCTTAACACAGTGGAAAACTATTGGCCAAATGTGACAGCCATGGTTCGACAAAAGCCAGCAGAGGGGCAGATAGGAAGAAAGAACTGTAGCTTGTAACAATGACTGAAGACTATTTGCCACAAATCCACTGCTCTGGAGGAAAATGACTGACCTTAATGCATGATATCGCTGTGTTTTTCCTGAGAGATGTTCCCTTCCAGAGATGGTATTCAGTTACCTTCACTATTTGCAAATGAGAGAATGCATGCTCAGAGCGTCAAAAACGGGACGTGATGATGTCCGGGCTGTTGGGCGGAGCCTTCTCAGTCACTGCTATCGATTTGCCCGAACCGGATATAACCGGCTGAATATCACCACTGTTTTCTTTCCTTAGATTTTTTTTGAGGGGGTGGGGAGGAAGAGGGGACTGAGATATTTTAAAAATATGGAACCTATTTTAGAAGGCAAGCTACAGTTTTTGCCTATATCAGCCTTATATCTGCACGTAGAAATCTTTGGAAGTGTGGAGAATTAGTGTTACGATGAATCATTAAAAGAACGTAGGAGAACACCTCATATGTAGAAGCTGCAACTAGATGTTCTGGGTTTTCTTTCCTTGGATTTTTTTTTGGGGGGGTAGGGAGGAAGAGGGGACTGAGATATTTTAAAAATATGAAACCTATTTTAGAAGGCAAGCTACAGTTTTTGCCTATTTCTTAAGCAAAAGTATACCCAGAAATAACCAAAATACTTACTTTCCCTACCGGTTTGCATATGTGAGCGTGCATGCATGGATGTGCTTTCCATGTGCATACCACTTCTGCACATGCGCTTTGCTCGTGCATGTGCCTTCCGCACATGTACCCGGCCTCAAAAACGTGCCTAAGTAGGATAGCATAGAGCCAGGGGGGGTGGCCACCCGCGATTTCTGCTACCGGTTCAGGTGAACCGGTACGAACCAGCTGAATACTACCTCCGTTTGCGTTACCATGTTGACAGGAAAGAAAAAAGGGTCTGCATAAAGCTGATTGAAAATAGGGCCTTGCCGTGTCTTGAGGGGAAAAAAAAAACGTTTTCCTTTATGAGCCCCATTTTTCCTTCAGTAGCTGTTTAGCTTGGTGTAAATCCTCTTCAAGTTGGCTAATAAATACGAGTGCTATTTACAAATGCAGAGTCTCTGGAGGACATAATAACAAGAAAAGTGAGAGCCCGAATCTATTTTCTTGCACTGCCAGTTGGCTGTTAACTGAGCTAAAACACACACAGGGCAGGACCCAGCAATAGAAAAGCCAGCTCGAGCGTTTGAACGATAAAAAAACATCTTTCCGATAAGGCTTTCGTTGCAATCATTCTGCTTGAATGGCTAAATATACAAGGGCAACAGTGAAATTGGAAGAGGGTTATTCCATAAATATTCTATAACATTTTCTGTGCCCAGTAAGAAGAAAGTTTCCTGCTCGAAACCACAGGGCTTGATTCTTGAGAGAATCAACACAAGGATCTTGTGTGCCAAACTATCACAAGATCATAGAGGATCACATGGGCCCTTTCCTTCCTTTCAGGGCAAATGATTAGAAAAGAAAAAGTTCACAAGCAGATTGTCGCAAGCTTCTAAGTACTGTAATTTCAAATGTCTTAGAACAAGCTGTGCTATTTAGAATTGGAAATAACAAAGTCAGATAAACTTTGCGGCCTGCAAAGGGCTTTTGCCATAATCGAAATCCAATAGTTATGCCCATGAGACGCTCCTTAGTGTTAGTACAAATGGCCTCAGCTAATAATTTCCTTCCTCGTTTACTCCCACGCGCTTTGCACATCTAACACGATATCTCTGGGTGAAAAGGAATTACGGCCATCCACCCATTAAATAATGTGTAGCCGATGACTCATTTGCCTTTCAAATTCTTAGTTTGAGTTACATCTTCTTATTGTGAATAAAAAAATGCCTTGACACAGTTTTAGTGAAGTAAAATCAATGCTTGTTTTGTATTACAGATAGCCCTCGCTTGGTGACCCTAACGGGGAGAGGAATTTACATCGCTAGGTGAAGTGGTTGTAAGGCAAAACATCATGTGGTCCCCTCACTTAGCAATGGCAGTTCCGGCAGTCTTGGTTGTGGTCGGGGTGGACTTCAAAAATTTTAGCAAGGGGTTCTCTGCCCGATTGCTGGGTTGGCATGGCCATGAGGGACGTGGCCTAGGCGGCCTCCTGCACCACAGGTGGGGGGACGTTTTTGCCCTCCCTGGGCTCTGGAGATTTTCCTTGAGCCTCCAGGAGGGCGAAAACAGCCTCCCCAAGCTCTGGAGGCCCTTCCCAAACTTCCAGTAGGCCCATTTTTCGCCCTCCCCGAGCCTCTATGCGCGCCCTGCACTTACCTGCATCCAAAATGGGCTGTGTGGGGACTCCCGCAAACCCCCAGCATCCCACCCCTGGACCTCATGCTCCTGCCCTGCCACACTTGTTTTCGTTTCAATTCCCTCCACTCGCCTATCTAACCCCCATCTCTGCCTTTGCACTCTGCCACCGCCATTTACTCCAGCTGCCCCCTGCCGTCCCTAGCTGACCTTCGCCATCTTTTCCCTTCCACTGCTAACCAGGCATGCCTGGCTGAGGCAATTGCCAACCCTTTGCAAGGTCTCCCTAACGCCATGCGAGGCCTCATGGAAGTTGTGCAAGCCCTTTCACAACCTCAGGAAGGCCCAGCAGTTCAGTTGCCTTGGCCAGGCACAACTCATTAGCAGAAGGAAGAAGGTCACTCTGGAGGCTGAAACAGGGCTACAAAAACCATGTTTCCAGTATTATAAAGTCTGTCGTGTGTGGCCCTCAGTAAATGGTAGCAAAGTGCAGGGTGGCCAAAAGAACAGAGATGGGGGTGGGGAGAGTTGAAGCACATGCTGTGGTTGTAAATTGAATTGTGATCACATGAACGTGGGAACGCTGCAATGGCCGTAACTTCAAGGGCTGGTTGTAACTACCATTAGTTCAGTGCCATTGCAATTTTGAATGGCCACTAAATGAACGGTTGTTAAGCCAGGAGTACCTGTATACTCAAGACTGCTTTCCCCCTCCCTCCCTCTCTCCCTCCCTTTTAATCAGCCCAGCTAGAACTTTAATTGACTCATTTATTAGTCAATAAATACATTATTGGGAAGCAATAATCAACTGCAATCACTAAAGTGTAAAATCTGTCATTTTTTTTTACAAGCCAAAGTTTTTAAAATAAGGGAAGGAGACACTTCAACTGGCTCTTTAGAGAATTTATCATAATCCATGCATTAATTGAACACTTTGTGGAAGACAACAAAAAATGCCCCATTGTTAAGGCTTGCAGAAAATGTGAAGAACACAGTTGTCAGTTTGAAGGATCTTATCTTGTCTTCCTCAGTTCATGAGCTGGTTCTGGTGTTTCATTCTTGGACAATATGATTTTGAATTTTCACAAAAAACAACACCACCCTTTCATAATGGAGAATAATGAATCACCAAGGGGTTAGTAGTTACTCCTAGTTCTGCAAACTGTTGTCTGCATACAGTTACATGAAATGTCACACAATTAAAAGAGAGAAAGGAAAGGCTGCACTAATTTTCAGTTATTACAAAATCACCCAACTTCCTGTTAAATTACAATCAAACAGGGGTGAAGAAAATGTGTGTCGTCCCTTGTAAACCGAACATGGTATACATGGATCTGTTTATGGAACCTGAAATTCGGAGCCAAAAGATAACGTTGTCCATGATAATAGCCTCAGCTTTTAAATACTTGTGTGATTATGGTGTGTTAAACCATGTGTTAGAACTTTTCCTGTTGACACTGTTTTTGGAGTTGTAGAACCAGTTTTGCAACATTTCCCCCGTTTTTCATCTTTGACATGTGGCAAAGGAATAATTCATTGGCAAGCAGAAATTTATCATTGTGAAGCTGTGAATGATCCACATACGTATGTTTTCATGTGTAACTTGTAGCCTTAACTCATTACTTGAACAGCCGTGCAAATGGTCACGCATTACTCAACCCAAGCATCCTACAATGTTTTGGATGACTTCCTTCTTCTGCAAGTTTGACACTGAATTAATGTATGTCATCTGATGGCGGCAACAAGGAAAAATTGGACTATATTCATTAACACGTGTCCTCAAAATAGCAGTTATATGAACGAAAAAGCAGTGACACAGCAACAAAGACCTAAAATGCAGATTGTAGTCTGGGAATTAAATAAACTGAGATTTGCATGCCTAGAATTTGAGGGGGGGATTTTCTAAACTACAATCCTACGAATATAAGCAATTAGACAGCCACTGGTTGGAAATGGAATAGGGTCTCCTGCTTGAGTAGCGGGTTGGACTAGAAGACCTCCAGGTCCATTTAACTCTCTTACTCTGTTATTTAAGTATATTAACCCAAGTTCACTGGAGCCTATTTTCCTGACAACACAAGCAGGCTAGAATTCCCACCTTTTGTTTTTGTTTGTTTACATTTATATCCCGCCCTTCTCCGAAGACTCAGGGCGGCTTACAGTGTATAAGGCAATAGTCTCATTCTATTTGTATATTTTTACAAAGTCAACTTATTGCCCCCCCAACAATCTGGGTCCTCATTTTACCTACCTTATAAAGGATGGAAGGCTGAGTCAACCTTGAGCCGGGCTTGAACCTGCAGTAATTGCAGGCTACTGTGTTCTAATAACAGGCTTTTTAACAGCCTGAGCTATCCCGGCTCTTGATGATGTTTAAGTAGACTTTGAAAACCTGCTGATTTCCCAGGCTTGGATTGGCCTTAATAGGATTTTAAACTCTTGGCATGAATGGCTTTCTCTGGGTATACAATATATCATTTTTTGCTTTTTTTTTTTAAAAAAAAAATCATTCTTACTATCTTTAATGTATCAGGGCCATATGAGTTGGATGTCCTTTTAAATTTGGTCAATAACATTTCCCCCCAACGTAAAATAATCGTAATAAAGCTGATACAGCAGCTGCATTAGGGTTTATTCTCTTTGGTAAAATGTTTCCAATCTGGATTATTTTTGGATTCTGAGCGGAATGTAGTTTTCAATGCCATTATAACCCAGGATTCTGTAGCAAGATATTGTTGCTTGAGAAATAGCAGCAGGGAGAGTACAAGTCATGCCTCAAGAGGCAGGATGCTCCAGAGCAGGGGGATCGTTAGCAATGACTGTCTTGAGAATCATGTCTACCTGATTTGATGGGCCCATATGCTTTTCCTTCAAGGCAATTGCACTTGGAGGAGATGGTTCCTCAGAGCTTTTGGAGCAAAATCAAAAGAGGGCTTCTGTCTGCTGTGCTTTCAAACTCAGCACCTTGAATTGGACTTGGATATCTAATGAGGGCTTAGTTGATGTGTGAATCCAGCTTGTGGCTCTTAAATGGGGATTTGATCTTTTGTCAGCCTTATAAGCAGTGGTGGGTTTCTACCCGTTCAGTGTCGTGTCCCACTCCTCCGCTGACGGCCGGGTCAGGGAAATCCGAATCAGGCGTGCCTCTGCAGCTCTGCCAAAGTCCTAGCAAAGTCCTCAGGGCAGGCAGGAGACCAGAAAGTGACTTCAGCAAGATATGTTTAGACTTTGCTTGACTCAGAGAATGCCAGAAAGCAGTTCCTTTATATAGGCCATGGGGTATGGCTCCATTACTCAGCACTTATCCAGGCCTGCCCCTCCCTTCCTTCTGTTGCCTCCGTCTATCAAGTCTTCTGACGCGAGGGTCACTCCAGTCTGCAGCTGTTGGCAATTGACCTCCCTCAGGCTCACATGCTGTGGAGGAGGGGGAGGGGTCTAGTTGCTCCGTTTGCCTGGGCATGGAGCCAGAGCTGGGGGCTGGAGATACTTCCTCCTCTTCAGCCTGTCTTGGCATGGAGCCAGGGCTGGGGCCGGAAGGCATACTAGGACATTCCTCCGTGTTCGGAAGCAGATAAGAAGGCCCCGGCTGTGGTGAGATCAGACGAGACACAACATTCAGCCCGGTTCGGGCAAGCCGATAGTGGTGATGGTGACCTGAGAGCGAACTGGTTCTCTCTGACGGTTAGCTTGGCCCTCTTGCCTGTCCCTATGTTATACATGTTGTGACCCAGGCCCAAGTAGGTAGAAGGAAACTCAGTCAGTGAAAAAACAAACAAACTTTATTCGAACAGCTGAGAATTACTTCATTCTCAGTGTAGTTCAACTAAACTAAAGCAAATTCCTCCCAAAACAAATCCGTCAGTCCTATCACCAACCTTGGTCGAATTAGGCAAACTGCCATTCTTGACAAACATTCAGAAGTCACCGATACAAAAATAAATGCAAGAAGACGAAGCTACCAATGTTGTTTTCCGGCAAAGCCCAAACATCGTTGCTGGTCTGTTTTAAGCCTTATGGGAGGGGCCAATCATCTCTAGGCCCTACTCCCAAGTTGTCCTCTTTGCTTGAGCTGCTCTTGCCTTCTGGCAGCTTTTCTCATGCATGCATTAAGAACAGGCTCCTCCTGTTCCTTTGCCTCGCTACTATCAGTCTCTGGAAGCTCTGGAGTCCCCACCTCACTTCCCAATGGCCCTGGCCTCACCTCAGCCTCATTGCTATCTGACTCTGTTGCCAGCTCCACAGGCTGCTGGTAGACCACAACATTATATAGCTTATATTCAGTAGTTTTCATCCCAGCAGAAAGGCGTGGCAGAGCGGATCACTGCGTCTCAGATGTTCCGAGATATACTGCACTTGCGTGGAGCGCATGCAAAGCGCGTGCATGAAGCGAAACCGGTGGTAACACCGGTTGAAACCCACCACTGCTTACAAGTAGGCCAGACAAGAAACATGTCAAAATGAGCTAATTCTACTTTACTGTGAGGGCTACATTAACAGAATTTTGAATGTCTCAGATTTGTCTCAGCCTACAAATCTCCCACTGTCTCTTTTTACTTTCTGATATCTTGATTTCTCTTTCCCTGTCCATTATTCAGTGGTGGGCTTCTCCCCCTTTTGTCTTCATTGTTCCCTAGGCAGAAACTCTTCTCCCAACTCTTCTCATTCAGTGTCCTTACTTCTTTTTTTCCCCATGCTATCCACAGAGAGATTGGTAGACTAAAATCAGGAAACTGTTATAAGTGTTAAGACACGTATTGACAAAACAGGTGCAGACTTGAAACACTTACGTGCTTTGCAGTAATGGCCTAAGATTCGGAAAGAGTCTTTCCTATCCTTTCTCTTACACGTTGCAGAGCAAGCTAAATGAAAGTAAGGAATTAGTCATTTTTTTTTTGCACCACTTAAACAATGCATTTCATGACAGGCTTGGCTGAACATTGGTAATGCTTGGCATATTTTTTTTTCCTATGGTGAATTGCTAAACAGAAAAGTTTGCAACATGCATTGATACATGGCAAAATGTGCTGTTCTTGGGAGACAAAACTTGTTAATTATGCTCTTTTTTTCAATCAGTTCCTACAGAGTCTTATAATAATACATATAATAATACATGGGGAAAACGATTTAATTTTTTTATTTTTTAAATTTTATTTATTTATTTGTAGTGTACGTATTAGATAATATATATAAGTATAAGCATGAATTGAATACACAAAATTAATGCAATTAAAGAGAACATTAGGACAGAGACGGTAGGCACGCTGGTGCTCTTATGCACGCCCCTTACAGACTTCTTAGGAATGGGGTGAGGTCTACAGTAGACAGACTAAGGTTAAAGTTTTGGGGGTTTGAAGAAGAAACCACAGAGTCATGTAGTGCATTCCAGGCATTGACCGCTCTGTTGCTGAAGTCATCTTTTCTGCAGTCGAGTTTGGAGGGGTTCACTGTAAGTTTGTGTGCTGGTGTATTGTTGTGGTTGAAGCTGAAGTAGTCATTGACAGGTAGGACATTGTAGCAGATGATTTTATGAGCTATGCTTAGGTCAGACCGAAGGCGGCATAGTTCTAAATTTTCAAAGCCCAAAATTTCAAGTCTGGTGGCATAAGGTATTTTCCTTCACTTCCCTGTTTTGAAGAATTCCATGCAGTCCTAGAGTAGGCAAAAGTAAATATATTTGTTACAACACGGGGCTGTGCAGAGGTCCGCGATCATATTCTTTGACAGTTGTAAATAACTTTTCAGAAGGATCCCTTCAGTAACCTAGCGATAGAAGACATGCTTTGCATGCCGAAGATCTCAAGTTCAGCTCATGACTTTTCCAGTTAATAGGATCAGAGATTATGTGGTGGGGACATAGTATCAATCATCTGAATGGATATCAGAATTTCCATGGATACTTAGTTTATGCCCTTGTGTGACCTGGTTCAACACTGTGCAAATGAAGCATATATACATATTTTGGCTGGTTTGGGGTAATTCTGTATTTTATATGTGGATCAAATAACCACGTAGATATCTATTCAAGTACTTCTCACAAGTTTTCTTTTTCCTTGAAGTTGTTTTAAAACACACAGTAGCAAATAGACCTATGCATCTTGAGGAAAGGAAAGGGAAGGGGGAAAAAATAAAAGATGGAGGGAATGAAAGAAAGGAAAGGAAAGGCGAAAGGGAAAGGGAAAGGGAAAGGGAAAAAACTAAAAGAAGGAGGAAAGGGAAGGGAAGGGAAAAGAAAAGAAAAGATGGAGGGAATGAAAGGAAAGGGAAGGAGAAAGGGAAAGGGAAAAGGAAAGAAAAAGGGAAAGGGAAAGAAACTAAAAGAAAGAGGAAAGGGAAGGGAAGGGAAGGGAAGGGAAGGAAAGGAAAGGGAAGGGAAGGGAAGGGAAGGGAAGGGAAGGGAAGGGAAGGGAAGATCCCTTACAGGGGCGAGCTGAGGAGCTTGGGGAATATCTGCACGATAAAATCGCTCAGATTCGGAAAGGTCTGGACTCAGATTGGGTAGGGTCGGGCGGGATGGAGGAGGCAGGTCTTGAGGTTGCTATCTGGGATGAGTTCGATACTGTGGCTCCTGAGGACATGGACAGGATACTGGGGAGGCTGAATGCGACCACATGTTTATTGGACCCGTGACCCTCCTGGCTGGTACTGGCCACCCGGGAGGTTACACGAGGCCAGCTTCAGGGAATTGTCAACACTTCTCTGATGGAGGGTGTCTTCCCTACTGGTTTGAAAGAAGCGGTGGTGAGGCCCCTCCTCAAGAAGCCCTCCCTGGATCCAGCTATTTTAGCAAATTATCATCCTGTCTCCAACCTTCGTTTTGTGGTGAAGGTTGTTGAGAGTGTGGTGGCACGACAGTTCCCCCAGTACCTGGATGAAACTGTCTATCTGGACCCATTCCAGTCCGGCTTCCGGCCTGGTTACAGCACGGAGATGGCCTTGGTCGCGTTGGTAGATGATCTCTGGAGGGCTCGGGACAGAGGCTGCTCCTCTGTCCTAGTCCTATTAGATCTCTCAGCGGCTTTTGATACCATCGACCATGGTATCTTGCTGCGGCGGCTCAGAGGGCTTGGAGTGGGGGGCACCGTTTACCGATGGTTCTCCTCCTACCTCTCTGACCGGTCGCAGATGGTGTTGGCAGGAGGGCAGAGATCGGCCCCGAGGTGCCTTTTGTGTGGGGTACCACAGGGGTCGGTTCTTTCGCCTCTTCTGTTCAACATCTATATGAAGCCGCTGGGTGAAATCATCCGTGGTTTTGGGGTGAGATGTCATCTGTACGCTGATGACACTCAGCTGTACATTTCCACCCCTAACCACCCCAACGAGGCCGTTGAAGTGATGTCCCGGTGTCTGGAGGCCATACGGGTCTGGATGGGGAGAAACAGGCTCCAACTCAACCCTTCCAAGACCGAGTGGCTGTGGATGCCGGCATCCCGGTACATCGCTGACAGTTGGGGGCAAGTCGTTGGCCCCCATGGAGAGGGTTCGCAATCTAGGCGTCCTCCTGGATGCACGGCTGTCTTTAGAAGAGCATATGACAGCCATCGCCTAGGGGAGCTTTTTATCAGGTTCGCCTAATACGCCAATTGCGTCCCTTTCTAGACCGGGTTTCCCTCTGCACAGTCACTCATGCCCTCGTCACATCCTGCCTAGACTACTGCAATGCTCTCTACATGGGCCTCCCCTTGAAGGGCACCCGGAAGCTCCAACTGGTCCAGAATGCGGCTGCGCGGGTGATAGAGGGAGCACCTCGTGGCTCCCATGTGACACCTCTCCTGTGCGGTCTGCACTAGCTTCCGGTGGTCTTTCAGGTGCAATTCAAGGTGCTGGTTACCACCTTTAAAGCACTCCATGGCATAGGATCGGGTTACTTACGGGACCGCCTACTGCCACCAGTAGCCTCCCATCGACCTGTGCGCTTCCACAGGGAGGGCCTCCTCAGGGTGCCGTCGGCCAAACAATGTCGGCTGGCGACCCCCAGGGGGAGGGCCTTCTCTGTGGGGGCTCCTGCCCTCTGGAATGAGCTGCCTCCGGCGCTTCATCAACTTCCTGACCTCCGGACCTTTCGCCGCAAGCTGAAGACTCTTCTGTTCCATCGCGCAGGGCTAGCTTAAATGCAGTTTTTAAATGGGGTTTTATTCTTATTTTAGTTTTTAGGCCATAAATTGAATCAATTTTTTATATTGTTCTTAACTTGTATTATATGTATTTTTTACTGACTGTGAACCGCCCTGAGTCCTCGGGAGAAGGACGATATACAAATCGAATTAATAAATAAAATAAAAGGGAAAAGGGAAAGAAACTAAAAGAAGGAGGAAAGGAAAGGAAAGGAGAAAAGGAAAGGGAAAGAAAATAAAAGGAGGAGGAAAGGAAAGGAGACAGGAGAAAGGGAAAGAAAATAAAAGGAGGAGGAAAGGAAAGGAAAGGAAAGGAAAGGAAAGGAAAGGAAAGGAAAGGAAAGGAAAGGAAAGGAGAAAGGGGAATTGTTGAGCTCAGCAGAAAGGATTGCTAGGTGTGCTGACGAAGCTACTAAGCAAAATATAAAACCAGAGAGACATTCCAGCTTCTATTGATAGATTTAAATGATTGTTAAGACTGAGTAGTAAGTTGATGAAGAGAATTGGAAATATTATGTTAGTGTGTTATATTATGAAGATGATGGTTGGTCACGGTTGTTTAATGGAACTATTTTTAAAAGGTGGCCTAATGGATGTTTAAAACGGAGATTCTAAAGAGTACCTTAATTAAACCTTAATTACTACCCATTCCATTGGAATGCCTGAAGGAAATCCATCTTGATAATAACAACTCAACATTAGAGATTAAGAACTCCACTGTTTGGCTAAGTTAAATACAGCAGCCATTGCTGACCCTCATTCCCAGGTCTAGAATTCATAATTTCTATGATGCAATTATATGTTTATTACATTTCATGATACCTTGGTGAACAGGTACCTTTAACCTTGAAATGCTCATAATCGAGACCCAAAATTCTTGACATTCATTATGTCTTATGATTGTAATGATATGTGGAAAAGACCTTGGGAGATTAGGAGATGCCGCCAAAGGAATGCAAAGGTAGGAAGCAGAGTAGCCTACAACTGAATGGCAGGCAGGGTAAGAGGATGAGCAGAGTCACCCCCTAATTTCTCAGATTATAAAGGTGACAGGGGAAGAGTATTCGTTCAGATTTCCAAATTCTGTCAATGTAGCTTTACAATAAAGTAGAATCAGCTCATCTGGTTGTGATTTCTATCTGGTTTACACTGCATGACTGACAGTTAATAATAAATATGAGCCACTACAATGAATATATGGCCATGGAGTGGCTGAGGATCAGAAATGACTGAACAGCTGATGACGACAATGCATACAGGATATAATGTATACTAATTATTACATTATTTCATTATAGGTAGTCATATATTGATATAGTATATTCAATGAGTATAATCAGTATTACTGCGTAAGTAAATTTTCTGTAGGTCGTTGCCAGTTAATTGGCTCAATGAACTCCCATTAACATGGCCAAAATTTCATTGTAAATGTTCATTATTAGAGGACAAAAAAAGGGTTTTGGAAAAGTTTGTTGCAATTAACCAAAGCTGCTTATTAATAAAGGAAGAAAATACTGTCTTTAATAGACCTATTTTGCATCCACACAATGAGCACTACAAATATTTTTCTCTTTACTATCAATTAGTATTGGCTTCCATCCATTAAAACCTACTGCTAACATTGTTTTATTTATTTATTTAGTTTTGTCACACAGTATATATAAGCATAAGTATGAAATAATTATACAGTATATAAGCATATGTATAAGTATGAGTTTGTAATAACTATATTAATTGGATATAACAAAAGGAAACAATAGGACAGGAACGGTAGGCACACTTGTGCTCTTATGCACACCCCTTACAGACCTCTTATTTATTTATTTATTATTTATTTATTTTTTCACATTTGTATACTGCCCTATCTCCCTAGGGACTCAGGGCGGTTCACAGGCAAATAAAAAAGGTACATATAAATACAGAATAAAATATCCATTAAAAAACTTATTTGATATAGCCAAATAATTAAAAAGAACAGTATATATAATAAAACCCATTAAAATCTAAATTTAAAATCTAGTCCAGTCCTGCGCAGATGAATAGATGTGTTTTAAGCTCGCGGCGGAAGGTTCGGAGGTCCGGAAGTTGACGAAGTCCTGGGGGGAGTTCGTTCCAGAGGGTGGGAGCCCCCACAGAGAAGGCCCTTCCCCTGGGTGTCGCCAAACGGCACTCTTAGGAATGGGGTGAGGTCAATAGTAGACAGTTTTTGGTTGAAGCTTTTGGGATTTTGGGAAGAGACCACAGAGTCAGGTAGTTTATTCCAGGCATTAACAACTCTGTTACTGAAGTCATATTTTCTGCAATCAAGATTGGAGCGGTTAACATTAAGCTTAAATCTGTTGTGTGCTTGTGTATTGTTGCAATTGAAGCTGAAGTAGTCTTTGACAGGAAGGACCTTGTAATAGATGAATCTATGAGTTAAACTCAGGTCATGTCGAAGGCGGCGTAGTTCTAAATGAAACTGATTAATCCTTTGAATCAACTGATTAAACAACCAGCTAGATAAAAAGACATGGAACTTTGTTTTTGAGTATGAAAACTGCAGCAAAATTATTAGATGCTCAAGAATAGAAAAGTTTGACACTTGCTACAATGAAAGAACAGTTGGTGAAAATAACGGAACTTGCGGAGATGGCTAAATTAACCTCTTTGGTTAGAGAAAAAAAAGTATATATATTTATGGTTGACTGGAATCCCGTTATAGACTTTTTGCACAAAACAGGAAAAAATGCACTTATGATTTGTGGTTTTGATGACTAGGAAAAAAATGGATAATATAAAAATGTGAGCTTTTTTGTAATCGTAGAGTAAGAGACAATATATCTGTACTTACAGTGGCTGAAAAAGAAATTGAAAGCTAATTTTTTCCTACTTTTTCTTTGTCTTTTTTTCCCCTTCTTTATTACTTTTGCTGTTTGTTATTTTTTCTCAGTTTTTATGTACTTTGTAAAAAACTAATAAAAATGTCTAAAAAAGAAAGGAAAAGGGAAGTGTTTGCTAAAGCACAGTAGATTGTAAGCTGTACATAAAAAAATTCTTTAGAATTTTCTAGCTGATTTCATAACTGATTCTTTATCCCTCTCCCTCTACCCAATATCTTCTTAGAAGTTTTCTGCTCTATTAAGCTATCATATTTTTCCTATAGATCTTTTTTCTCTACTCCTTGTGTATTTTTAAATTTGATCTGCTCAATGTGTGGAGATGGTGCTCTTCTCCCCTACTTTTTGTGAAAGACTACAACCAATTATATTATTATTATTTTAAAAATTGCAGGTGTCCTTAGAACATCTAGACCAGTGGTGATATTCACTTACCTTCGCTACTGGTCCACAAATTTCAGCACGTTCATGTGCAGAGCATCAAAATTTACATAAGACTTCTGTAAAGCATTTGATTCAGTGGTACATGACAAATTACTTCTAAAACTAAAATCCTACAGCATTTCTGGACTCCTGCATAAATGGATAGCTGCCTTCCTGTCAAACAGACAACAAATAGGAAGCGCTCTATCAAATCCTGTACCTGTTAATAGTGGTGTTCCCCAAGGCAGTGTTTTAGGTCCAACACTCTTCATACTTTACATAAATGACCTTTGCGATCGTATTAAAAGCAACTGTGTTCTCTTTGCTGATGATGGTAAGCTATTAAACACCATCGACAATGCAACTACCCTTCAAAAAGATCCTGACTATGTGTCAGATTGGTCTAACAAGTGGCAACTTCGAATCTCAATCAACAAATGCTCTGATTTGCACATCGGCAAACAAAAATTCAAAACATAAAATACAAATTAGTTGGACATGACCTTGTAGATGACCCTCACTCTGTCAAGAACCTTAGAGTACTCCTTTCTAAAGATCTAAGTGCCAGAGCCCACAATAACAATCTTGCCAAAAACGGCATTAAGAGTTGTTAACCTAATCTTGCGTAGCTTCTTCTCTGGTAATATAGAGCACACAAAACATTTGCTAGACCAATTCTCGAATACAGCTCATCTGTCTGGATCCCACACTGCACATCAGACATAAACACAATTGAGAGAGTCCAGAGATATTTCATGAGAAGAGTCCTCCATTCCCCTACCCATAATAAAATACCTTATGCCACCAGACTTGAAATTTTGGTATTAGACTACTTAGAACTACGCTGACTTTGGTCTGACCTAGGCATAGTACATAAAATTATCTGCCACAACATCCTACCTGTCAATGACTACTTCAGCTTCAATCACAACAATACACAAGCAAATAATAGATACAAACTCAAGGTAAACCGCTCCAAACTCGATTGCAGAAAATATGACTTCAGTAACAGAGTGGTCAATGCGTGGAATGCACTACCTGACTCTGTAGTTTCTTCCCCAAACCCCCAAAACTTTAAGCTTAAACAGTCTACTGTTGACCTCACCCCATTCCTAAGAAGTCTGTAAGGGGCGTGCAAAAGTGGACTAGCGTGCCTACCGTCCCTGTCCTAATATTCCTTTTTACTCTTACTCTTTTCATATATTCAAATTATGTTTATATACTTCTACCTGTTATCTTATATATGCTTGACAAATAAATAAATAAAATAAATAAATTAAAAAACGTGGATAAATGGGACGTGATGATGTCGGGCGGGTGGGTGGAGCCTCCCGCAGCTGCCGCTTCCGGTTTGACTGAACTGGATAGAACTGGCTGAATACCACAACTGATCTAGACCAGGGATGTCAAACTTGTGGCGTCATGTTGTCGTCATGTGACGTATCATGATTTTTCCCCTTTGCTAAACCGGGGGTTGGATGTGGCCAGTGTGTGATGCATCTGGCCCATGGGCCCCAAGTTTGACACCCCTGATCTAGATTGAGGAATACACGTAGAACCAAAATGACTAGGAATTTATATATGATCTATTCTTAGCATTTACATGTATGTTAATTAAAAATAGATGATAGATTAACCAGCCTATGTGCTTATGGACTTGGTTCTCACTATTAACCAGCCTATGTGCTTATGGACTTGGTTCTTAATAATACTGAAATCAGGCAATGTTCATAAGAAACCATAATTTCTTTGTTCATGGTTGAGGAGCCTTTTCCTTTTTCCACGGATGAACATTCTGCCCAGGCATTCCAATTAGCCTGAATTCTGGGTCAGTGATAAATCTATTTCCATGCTTCAAGTGGCCCTGTGTGTTAAAAAGGGAAAAATAAAAGATCCACTTTATACATTTAGTTTTGCTTGCTGAAAAGAAGTAGACAGCTCTCCAGTGGAGATGAAGTAATGAAGGACTTATGTGTTGTTTTTAAGATAGTTATCATTCTCTTTCTGGCTAAAGTGAACAGATTCTGTTGAAAACTTGGCCTGAAGTAAATGTCTGTGTTGCTTTGGTTTTAATGGCTTCTTCATGCATTTAAATCATCCCTTGATTTGACAGACTTGCATGTGTGACTTCCAACCTTCTGAGGTCAGTAAAATGAGGACCCAGATTGTTGGGGGCAATATGCTAACTCTATAAACTGCTTAGAGAGGGCTGTAAAGCGCTATGAAGCAGTATATCAGTCTAAGTGCTATTGCTATAAAGCGATGGAAAAAGTCACTGGGTCTTTGTGATCAATTCAGTTGCTTGTTCTGTGCTTATTAGCTTTTAGAGAGCTATATTTATTTATAATCCCTATTCTTTTCCCTTTTTTTTTAAGAATTCAAAAATCAGTCTAATGATATCAGTTAGACGGTGCAGGTCAGCAGGACAAAGGGAAGATCATGGTAGAGTTGGCTGGCCTTATAAATTTAGTAAAATGAAATAACATAATAATAAGTATGCCCAAGTAGATAATAAATAATGTACAAATATGCCCATGTTGGCAATAAAATATATGTAATAATAAGGTACCTACCTGACCAGAGTAGAAAATTAAATGTATAATAATACGAAGGACCAGCACAGGCTATTTCATATTTTTATATTTTTATATATTTTATTGGCAATAAAATATATGTAATAATAAGGTACCTACCTGATCAGAGTAGAAAATTAAATGTATAATAATACGAAGGACCAGCACAGGCTATTTCATATTTTTCTTAAACCCTTTTCCCATTTTTTTCCCTGATATGTTTTAGCTGGCAGCAAGCATCTAAGTTATCTAGTCTAAGCAAGCATATAGACTAGGTAATTCTAACTTTGGTCCTTTATATCAAAATAATTATAAATTGCTCATCATGTTGAGGGCCTACAAGTTCAATAAATAAAATGTTACCCACAAAGCCTTGTGCAAGACTGCAGTTCCTCCAGTGTGGTGAGTACAATACGAGATTTCTAAACCTGCATGAGAAAGGAACTGCAAATTCATGTTTCTCCCCATTTCGAAGGAAAAATAACAATAGGCTAGCTTCGCCTCTTCCCCATTCTGGTTAAGTCTAGATGTGCAATGCAACTGCAACTGTGAATTCTCAGGTAGAATTGTGGAAGTCGTGGTTGAAATTATATGGGGGGGAAAAGCTGGAAGGCACTTAAAGGTTAACTTTCAAGCCAGTCTGGAAAACCAAGCTTGTCTTGAACAGCTCACAAATTAATGTTGAGAGTTTAGTTATTCTGAGCATTTTGCATTACGATGAATCAATTCTGAATCTGTTATTGTGTCCAGCTCAATTTATGAGATATGATCCATACATCAATAAAACTATTGTTAAGAATCAGTCTGTCTGTCTGTCTCCATTTTTAAGACAATCATTGTCCTGTGCTCCAAGCAATCTTTAGTCTTCCTTTTGTTCCATTCATCTCAATAAAAAGATTCTAAAATGGATTTTTACATAGAAAATGGTGACTGTGACATTTGGTACAGATCTCCTAAAACAGGGTCCTCAATCTTTCGGACCTCAGGGACCACTAAATTCATCATTTTAAAGGTACAAAACATCAATACATAACACTCCTCCCCTCCCAGAAAACACTTTACCTCTATTTACATATTATTTACATGTTATTTTTCGACGTAGTCACGCAAATAACCTGGGCGTCTCCTGATTCGTTCGGACCTGCGCGGTTCAGTCTTTGGGAGTGGGTTGAGCTGGTCGGAGGGGCTGTTTGCTCCTCCCAGCTCTTTCGCTAGGCCATCCGGCCCTGGATTACTTGCAGACTCTTTTTCTAGGCCATCCGGCCTTGGATTACTTGCAGAGTCGTCCCTGCTATTTCCGAGGGGAACCTGATGGCGTCGCTGGACCTCCTGGGACTCAGCTAAGTCTTGCGCCTCTCCCGGGTTAAGGTCAGCTGTGGGTGCAAATAGTGTGTGGTCATGGTCTGTGTCATTTAGCTCGGATTGTTCGGCTATCCGTTTTCTTATTTGGTCTATATGGCGCCGCCATACTCGGTTGTCTTGCAACTCAACTAAGTATGACTTTGGACCGGTTGCTTTTATGACTTGCCCTGCCAGCCAACTTGGGCCGTCCCCATAGTTGCGGGCCCACACTCGGTCGCCTATGCTCATTTCTCTAGTTTTTTCCAGTTCCCCCTTGTACCCCTCTGGTGTGTAGTGGGGATTTAGCCGGTCGAGTGGGCACCGGAGCTTCCGTCCCATCAATAACTCTGCTGGGCTTCTGCCTGTTGCAGTGCTGGGGGTTCTATGCTGAATAGCCAGAAAGAAATCTATCTTTGTTTGCCAGTCGCCTGGCTTGAGTCTGGACAATGCCTCTTTAGCGCTCCGGACGGAACGCTCTGCAAGGCCATTCGACGCAGGGTGGAAAGGCGCAGAGAGGGCATGTCGGATGCCCTCATCTGCCAAGTATTCCTCAAACTGGGTTGCCGTGAATTGCGGGCCGTTATCAGATACTAGCGTGTCGGGCAGCCCGTGGGTTGCAAACAGGTGCCGTAGGGCTGCGATTACCGCCTCGGCTGTCATGGATCTCATGAGAATGATTTCCAGCCATTTAGAGAAGGCGTCGACTACCACTAAGAAGGTTTGGCCGTGGAAGGGGCCGGCAAAATCGATGTGGATTCTTGACCAGGGCCCTTGGGGTTTGTCCCATTCCCTGACTGGGGCCGTTGGGGGTAGCGGTCTGGACTCTTGGCAAGCCTGGCATTTTCCTACCCTTTCAGCAATCTCTGAGTCCATTAAGGGCCACCACACATAGCTTCTCGCTAGCCCCTTCATCCTTACGATCCCTGGGTGACCCTCGTGGAGAAGGTCCAATACCTTTTCCCTCAGTTTCTCCGGAATCACCACTCGATCTCCCCATAGCAAGCACCCCCCTTGAGCCGACAGTTCCCCACGTTTTTTTACAAATTCCTTAAAACGCTCGCCCGGCGCAGCGGGCCACCCTCTTTGTACCCAACCGAGTACAGTCCTTACAATAATGTCCCGGTATGATGCCCGAGCCACTTCCTTAGATGTGACTGGGCCAGAGTCCAGAGAGTCAATTAGCAGGATGGGCGTCCCCGGAGTGGGGTCTTCGATCGCCCCTGGTAGTGGGCATCTTAAAGCGTCCGCATGCCCCACTTCTTTTCCCGGTCGATGTTGCAGCTTGTAGGAATAAGCGGCTAAGAAGATAGTCCATCGGGTCAATCGTGGCGAAAGTGCCACAGGCGTTGGGCGGTCGCCAGCCAGTATCCCTAACAGCGGTCTATGGTCAGTCACAATTTCAAAGTCTCTCCCGAAAACATATTCGTGAAACTTTTTTACCCCTGACACAATTGCTAGCGCTTCCTTATCCAACTGGCTATAGTTCCTCTCTGTGGAGGACATCGTTCTGGAGTAGAAGGCTATAGGGGCTTCTGTGCCGTTTGGAAGTCTGTGGCTGAGCACAGCCCCCACCCCGTAAGGGGAGGCATCGCAAACCAGTAATAATGGCAATGAGCTATGATACTGGATCAGTAGGCTATCGCTCGAGAGTAGGTTTTTTACTGCTTCGAAAGCCCTAGCTTCCGACTTTCCCCAAGACCAAACAGTATTCTTTCCCAGAAGCTTATGCAGCGGCTCAGCAACGGTCGCCTTGTTCTTTAAAAGACCAGAAAATTCCCTAGCCCCAGGAATGCCTGTAGCTCTGTTTTGTTTTTGGGCGCTGGAGCCTTTCTGATTGCCTTGACCTTGCTCTCAGTGGGGTGAATTCCTTTCTTGTCTATTCGGTAGCCCAAGAACTCGACGGATTCTACCCCTATCTGGCATTTGTTCACTTTAACCTTTAGTCCGCTGACCGAAAATGCCCAGAACTTTCTCAAACGCCCCCAATTCCTCTAAATTTTCGCTGATATCAATACATCATCAAATAGGGACTACCCTGGGAGCCCTTGCAGAAGTCGTTCCATTAAATTTTGAACAGCCCGGTGCCACACTCACCCCAAATTGTAATCGGGTACACTTGAAAGCACCTCTGTGAGTTACAATCGCTTGGGCTTCGCTGTGTTGGCGCTCACGGGCAGTTGTTGATAGGCTTGAGCCAAGTCTAACTTTGCAAAGACTTGCCCTTGCCCCAACGAGTGCAGCAAGTGTTGCACCACGGGAACCGGGTAAGCGCTTTTCTGTAAGGCTTTGTTTAACGTCGCCTTGTAGTCAGCGCAGATTCTAACTGACCCATCTGGTTTTACTGGGGTGACGATTGGTGTCTCCCACTTTGCGTGATCGACTGGCACCAGAATCCCCTGATTTATGAGCTTATCTATCTCCTTGTCAATCTTAGGTTTAAGGGCAAAAGGGACTCTCCTTGCCTTTAACCTAATGGGGGCTACCTGGGGGTCTAAGTTGAAGGAAATAGGGGTCCCCTTGTACTTGCCCAGGCAGTCCTTGAAGACATCTTCGAACTCGTTCATGAGTATGTCTTTCAGGTTACAGTCACTTCTGTAGATGCCAGTCACTCCCATGCCCAGTGCACGAAACCAGTCTAGTCCCAACAAACTAGGCAGGGTCCCTTCGACGATCGTGATGGGCAGGGTCTTCTTGTGTGGTCCGTACTCGACTCGGACAGAGGTGGTCCCTCGAACAGGGATGCGATTCCCTTGGTAGTCGTGGACTCGTAGCCGTTGTGTTTGCAGGTGGCGCTTCGCGACTGATGGCAACGCCGCCAAAGTGTCCCAGGACATGATGGTGATCGCTGACCCGTGTCCACTTCTAGTCGGCACGGCACTCCTTCTATTTTGGGTTTGGTGAAGATCTTCTTCTCCACCGGGTTGAGGCGCGCCTATGATCACCGTCGTTTGATTCGAGTTCGCGCTTTTTGTTTGAGCCAATCACGGGTCGCCTTGCCGATCCCGCGCCTGATTGGCCGATTTGAATTTTCGGCGGGAAGGTTGGGGTGCTCGACAGACTTGAGCTAGGTGCCCTTCTTCTCGCACCGACATGTAGCGCCCTTAAATTTGCAATGTTGGCGCTGGTGTTGACCTCCGCAACTTCCGTGATTCGCTCCCGGTCTTTGTCCGCTCTCGGTTCGACAAACCCTTCCTCATCCTCACCGCCTGATTCGGTCTGATCTCTCTGCACCGGGTTGATTGTGCCGCTGTGAGTGGCTTTGCAGAGTCTCCGCCGCTTGGGTGGACATTTCATGCGCTCTGGCTTCGCCCAGAGCGTTTGCCAGCGTTAGATTGCTTTTTGATAGCAGCCGCCGCAAACGGATGTCTCTGACCCCACGGATGAGTTGCTCTAGCAGCGCCTCGTCCAAGTCTCGGTACCCACAGTCCTTGGAGGCTTTCCAGGGCGGCCATGTAGTCGCTGATGGATTCGCCTCTAGCTGTCTCGCTCTCCAAATTCAAAACGCCGACGATTTGGACGGCGTTGGCGCGAAATGGTTTTTTAAGCAGGGTTTGCAGAGTTTGCCACGATACCGATTGTACCGGCGTTGGCTCTGCCAGGGCTTCCGCAATGTCGATGACCTCGGGACCGCAGTGGCTCAAGAAATAAGCCCTTTTGCGGTTGTCTGGAACTCCTTGCAGTTCGTTTGCTTCTAGGAAGCTTTCGAAATGGGTCATATACGTTCCCCATTTCTCTCTGGCTGGGTCAAACGGTGCGGGCGGAGTGTAGCTGGCCATCTCCGCGTTTTCTGCCCTGGGTTTGCTGGGTTCGGTTCTCGTGCCTCAGCTCGGTTCTGGTGCTCCTTAGCCTCGAGATCCCACCTTCGTCGCCAGTGTTAAGTTCGGGAAGTAACGAGGCTGGAGACCAGGGTAGTGACAACAGCTCTTTAATATAGGGTGAACCCAGCAGCGTGGCTGGGGAAAAACCTCTCCTTATATACAGTTCAACCGGCGGCTTCAACCAATCAGCAACGTGCTTGTTTCCCGCCCAAATATTTAAAGGTACAAAACATCAATACATAACATTTCAGACCTCAGGGACCACTAAATTCATAATTTCTCCTGTACGCTGCTAAGAGAGTCCAAAGCAATGGGTTGTTAAGTTCATCTGATTGGCCAGAGACTGAGTTGAATTTGTTTAAACACACCTCCTCTAGGACCACTAATATGATTTGCCTAATGACCAGCTGGATGGGTGTGGCTAGGTGGTCATGTGACTGGATGGGCGTGGCCAACCCAATGTCACCCACATTGAAGGGTGCCTCTACTCACCCCTCTCCTGCCAGCTACTCCTCACCTGCCCACCCAGGCTCCTTAGGTCCCCAACAAGAAGCAGTTGTTGGAGCTAAGCTGTCACCACGAGAAAGAGTTGGCAAAACAGCTGGCTCAGTTCAAATTGCATCTGTTGGAGAAAGCTCAGCAGAAGCACCTCACTGAGGACTACGAGCATAGGCTTTCCAAGCAGAGGGAAGACCTGCGGGAGTGCAAGGCAGATGCTGGAGGCTCAGTGGGCTGAGATGGTCAGCCAGTTCCAGGCCATGAGGCAGTCCCACTGGAACAAGGCCCTCCGGCTCTTTGCCACCAGTGGCACTTCCCTCCAACCTTCGCCCAAAGCCCGCACCAGGAGGCTGAAGCAGACCCCAAGTCGGAATTTCTGCCCCCCTCAGACCCACACAAAAGGATCCCAAAGGAGGAGACTCGCTGCAGCAACACAAATGTTCATTGCTCGTATCCGGCCCAGGGGCCGTAGTTTGAGGATCCCTGATTTAGTGCAATATAAAAAAAATGCAAATAATTTTTCTGCGGACCACCAAAATTTTCTTCGGGACCACCAGTTGGTGACCGCTGTCCTAAAAGAATAAAATTAAAGTTCCATCTGAGGGTTCCTGTGATGACTGGAAATTAATAATAATAATTTTGAGCTAGACAAATCAAGAGTTTCTAAACAGATGGCAAAACAAAAAAACAAAAAAACTGTTGTGTCTTGCCCGCTCTCACCGCAGCCGGGGTCTGCTTATCTGCTTCCGAACGCTGAAGAATGTCCTCCCGGCCCCAGCCCTGGCTCCATGCCCAGACAGGCTGCAGAGGAGGGAGCACCCCCCGGCCCCAGCCCTGGCTCCATGCCCAGGCAAACGGAGCAACTAGACCCCTCCCCCTCCTCCACAGCATGTGAGCCTGAGGGAGGTCTATTGCCAACAGCTGCAGACTGGAGTGACCCTTGCATCAGAAGACTGGATAGGCGGAGGCAACAGAAGGAAGGGAGGGGCAGGCCTGGATAAGTGCTGAGTCATGGAGCCACACCCCATGGCCTATATAAAGGATCTGCTTTCTGGCATTCTCTGAGTCAGGCAAAGTCTAAACATATCTTGCTGAAGTCACTTTCTGGTCTCCTGCCTGCCCTGAGGACTTTGCTAGGACTTTGGCAGAGCTGCAGAGGCACGCCTGATTCGGATTTCCCTGACCCGGCCGTCAGCGGAGGAGTGGGACACGACAAAAACCCAACAACATTCAATGATTTAACAACAATAGCTAATGTCCTAAAGTTCTAGGACAGTGATGGCGAACCTTTTCAGCACCGAATGCCCAAACCGGAATATGCGTGCATGCATGTCCATGTACAGCGGAGCAACAGAAATCCAAAGACTAGCTGGCCGGCGCATGCATGCCTGGTTTTTGGCTGGTTTCAGGCTGGTTTTGGGGCTGTTTTCCAAAAAAAAGCCCCCAAAACGCCAAAAAAAAAAATACCCACCCGGAAAACAGCCTGAAAATGCCCAAAAAACAGACATGTGTGCCAGACAACTGGTCTTTGGATTTCTGACGCTCTGGCGCATGGCCTGTTTTTTTTTGGCTGCTTTTCAGGCTGTTTTTAGGCCGTTTTCCAGCACCCATGAAGACCATGGATACTGGAAACCAGAAGAGCAGCTGGCAACGGTGCAAGTGCCCATAGAGAGGGCTCTGTGCGCCACCTCTGGCACACATGCCATAGGTTCGCCATCACGGTTCTAGGATTTTAAAGACCAGTACAGAAGATTTTTCAACTTGATTTCCATACATGATCCCACCCAACTGAATCTTGTCTGGGTTGAGACCAGTGGTGAAATCCAAATTCTGGTTCTGTGGGCGTGGCTTGGTGGGCATGGCAGGGGAAGGATACTGCAAAATCTCCATTCCCACCCCACTCCTGGGGGAAGGATATTGCAAAATCTCCATTCCCTCCCCACTCCTGGGGGAAGGATATTGCAAAATCTCCATTCCCTCCCCACTCTGGGGCCAGCCAGAGGTGGTATTTGCTGATTCTCCGAACTACTCAAAATTTCCACTGGTTCTCCAGAACCTCTTAGAACCTGCTGGATTTCACCCCTGGTTGAGATGTAAACAGGATCAGATCCAGTTAGTATTCAAAATAGGAGCCCAAACACATTCC
Organism: Ahaetulla prasina; assembly: GCF_028640845.1. NCBI lineage: Eukaryota > Metazoa > Chordata > Lepidosauria > Squamata > Colubridae > Ahaetulla > Ahaetulla prasina. The sequence continues at coordinate 286,134,233 of NC_080540.1, read as the reverse complement.
AGAAGAAGAGAACGTGGAACCACTGCCAAGAAAACTTCATGGGTTTGTGTATGCAGTTATCAAAACTGAAGTTCAATTTAGGGGAGATTTATGCCCAAAAGCCAACAAGACATTGGCTCACAATGAAACAATACTTCTCTGAAGTGCTTTTTCAACTTGCTGTAGGCACTGAGAGTGAGAAAGAAGAAAAGGAAATAAAGAAATGCATCCTGTTGCAAAGTTTATCGGTGCTGTCATCGCTATTTCAGAATAGCTTTCTGTTTCTTCTTTCACAATCCTGCAAGTTTAGCAAATTGTCTAAAGAAACAACAAAATGAGATATGATGCTACCTTCCTGTTTACTTTATGATCCAGATTCTGGGCTAAACAGATCCTTGATCTAAGCCATCAGGATTTGTCTTGACTTCAAGAGACATAGAGTCTCCCCCTCCCACCCTAGTAATTGTGAAAGAAGAAACAGAAAGCTAATCTGAAATAGCTTTAATTTTTTTTAAAAAAATGTGTGGACTTCAACTCCCAGAATTCCCATGCTGGCTGAGAATAGGAAGCTAAAATGAAAGGGACTGATCAAAAAAAGGGGACAGAATAGCCCTGTAGTTTGGATACATCATTCCTCTGTGGGAAGCCCCCCAAACCCGAGAATGAAATATTTTGGGGAATATTAAAAGAGGCAGAATATTATATTTCCCCAAAGGAGAAATGGAGAAATAACTTAACAAAGACAGAAAGCAGCTCCAGTCTTCCTGCCATAGGAAAACAGCTTCAAATTAAGAAGCTTGAAGAGGCTGACCTTTAGGAATGCAGATTTTGTATCCATTCTGGACTAATCTATTCGTAAACAAAATGCCTTCAGCCACAGCTCCCACCTAAGGCTGAAACTGATGGGATTAAGAATGTACATCCCCCCACCCAAATTCTAAGGACAGGACATGACCTTTAGGACATAATCGGATTAACTCACCACCATTGAAATAGTAAAAGACACAAGGCTCACTATTTTGCACAACCCCCTGGAGCATCTCAATCACCAAACCCCCAGAAGCCTATAAAAATCCATTCACTCACTCAGCCATTTTGTCAGCCACCCCAGAAACATGCTGCCATCACTGAAGTTTCTAGAAAACCAAATAAACAAAGACCTCCTTTCCTTGTAGCCAGCCTCCATTTTATTTCCAGTGTCTTTCTCCCTGCTTGGAACTGAACTGGATTTTTCTTCCCACACCATCATTCAGTTTATGGAACTAGTTTTAAGTGTTCCCTTCCAAGGATAGAAGTGGAAAATAAAAAGAAAATGGGAATACAGATAGTCCTTGACTTACAACCATTCATTTAGTGACTGTTCAAAGTTACAACAGCACTGAAAAAAGTGACTTATGACTGTTTTTCACACTTACGACTGTTGCAGCATCCCCCTGATCATGTGATCAAAATTCAGGCATTTGGCAACTGACTCATATTTATGACAGTTGCAGGGTCCTGGGGTCATGTAATCACCTTTTGTGACCCTCTGACAAGCAAAGTCAATGGGGAAGCTAGATTCACTTAGCAACAATGTTACTAAACTAACAACTCTAGCGATTCATTTAGCAACTGTGGCAAGAAAAGTTGTAAAATGGAGCAAAATTCATTTAACTGTCTTGCTTAGTAAACATTTTGGGCTCAGTTGTGGTTGTAAGTTAAGGACTACCTGTACTCTATACCAGGGGTCTCCAACCTTGGCAACTTTAAGACTTGTGGACTTCAACTCCCAGAGTTCCTCAGCCAGCAAAGCTCAAAGTCCACAAGTCTTAAAGTTGCCAAGGTTGGAGACCCCTGCTCTATACAGTCTAAGGAATACTGAATATGCTCAGTAAATAAGGAATCTTGATGGAATTTAAAGAAAAAAAGAGGGGAGATGTGCCAGGCTATACTGCAGTTTTCTGTTGTAGATCCCTGCTTATTGTCTTCAATGAGTAGTGAGTAGGAATATCTAGGAGAACATTATATAACATTTCACAGTAATTTGTTTTGTTTTGTTTTCCTTTTCTGTCCAGACATAAGAAGAATGTTTTAGCCTATAAGGAATAGATAAGAAATGGAGAGGAACTGAAAATGGGGAATTTAATGGCCTTCTCCATCCTAAACACATTTCTTTAGAAATGGAATCCTATTAACGTCAGTGGAACATAGGAACAAATAGTTGAAAGCCAAAATTAGCTTAAACGGAAGGTTGTGAAGGAATGTTGACATATTAAAGTTGATATCAGTGTGCCTGGGTGAACTTACTTTCTTCGCCGTTGATCTTTGTCCGCCTACACGATCACTGTAGAGATGGAAAGCAAGAAGAACCATGACTCATCCATCATCCATTTTATTTTATTTTTATTTATTTTTATTTTTTTAATTTTTTTAAAAAATTTTAATTTGAATTTATATCCCGCCCTTTTCTGAAGACTCAGGGCGGCTTACATTGTGTTAAGCAATAGTCTTCATTGATTGGTATATTATATACAAAGTCAACTTTTATTGCCCCCAACAATCTGGGTCCTCATTTTACGTACCTTATAAAGGATGGAAGGCTGAGTCAACCTTGGGCCTGGTGGGACTTGAACTTGCAGTAATTGCAAGCAGCTGTGTTAATAACAGACTGCATTAGTCTGTTGAGCCACCAGAGGCCCTTAATCAAAGTGACTTATGACTGTTTTCCACACTTATTGATTAAGTATCTTCTCTACACTAAGTTATCATGGTCAGGGATCGAAATTATCTCACTCTTTTGAAAACCTAGTTTGAACTTTATATGTTTAAAGTGCTGTGCATAATATAGTCTACATGAGTTGATGGCTAGAGAGAATCATGAAGGGGCTATGACCAAATGAAGAAGGCAGATAACTTCTGCCATCCTCTTATCTTCCAGACATAGATTATTATACTTTCTGCTGATAACCAGAGGATGGGAAAGAGTTGGGATAGAACGGATCAGGTATTTTTATGGAAAAGAGAATCTACCATAAATCATAAAAAAAAGTTTAAAGGGACTAAGATCGAGGGAGGAAAAGAAGTATTATTGCATTCAGAAGAGAAAGGTGGGGAGAGGGACATCCATACTAATATCTCAACAATTTTCCTGTCATCATCTTGTGCCTCCTCCTCTTCCATTTCCAAGGCAACTCTACCTCTTGGGAATAACAGGAGACTACCAGGGGTGGTATTCACTTACCTTTGCTTCCAGTTCGCAAATGTGAGCGCTACCTTCTGCGTATGCACAGAATGTCAAAAACGGGACATGATGACATCCAGGCAGGAGCCTCCCGCATCTGCAGCTACCAGTTTGCCCGAACTGGATAGAACTGGCTGAATACCACCACTGGAGACTACCTTGAATTCTTCTTTGAGTATAGGTAGTCCTTGACTTAATAACCACAATCGGGACTGAAACATCTGTCACTAAGTGGCGCGGTCATGCCCAATTTACAACTTTTTTTGCCACAGTCCTTAAGTGAATTAAATAGCTGTTCAGCAAATCCAGCTTTCCTCATTGACTTTTCTTGTTGGAAGCCCTCGGGGAAGGCTGCAAATGGTGATCACATGAGGTTCCTCTAACCATTGCCAATGCATGGCGATTGCCAAGCACCCAAATTTCAATCATGCGATCATTGGGATGCTATAACGGTCTTCAGGGACAGTGTGACAGTTGTAAATGCAAGGACCAGTCATAAGTTACTTTTTTCAGCACTGTTGCATCTTCAAACAATCATTAAACAAATGGTTGTAAGTTGAGGACTACCTATATATGTCACCTTCCATTTTCTATATGTCCCCTTTGTCAACTTTAAACCTGGCAGCTGCCATTTTCCTGTTCCTCAGTTGCCACATAGAGGGGGAAGGAGAGGAAGGAAGTTGGAATGCCTTACTAGACACAAAAGAGAGCTTTCTCATGGGAACCAAGATAATCTCTACTGGTAACAGATAAGCTTGGGGAAAGAGTGCCTGGAGAGCCCGCCAATTAACTCAATTGGCCAACATGACCTGTGACACTTGGGGATGGGGTTATTTCCTATTTTAATTATACTGAAACCGCAATAATTATTTAGAGTTGGTTTTCCTTTAATCAGTGTCAATATGATGTACTCTAGAAAGAAGTTCTTTGAGGAGGATTCTAGTCTCACAGTTCTGATTTGCTTGGGTTCATTAGTTGGAATCTTAACATCCTTTTTCTCTTCAGCATTTTGAACAACTTTATACCTACCCATGTAAATTATCTTATCTAAAAAATCTGTGAATTTGGGAAAATTTAGCCTAATCTACTTTGCAAAGTTGTTTTGGGAATAAAATGGAATGGATTGTGGAAAAACCATATATCATTTCAAGGTTTTTGGAAGAACTATATAGCAAATGTTATTATTAGTACTTATTTACATTTTCTTTTGTATACAGGATTCAAAGACTTTTGTTTAACTCTGTTGGTTCTACTTCATTAACAAGAAAAATTGATGTGGTTGAGCTTTTTCATAAATAATTAGAAAATAAATCTCCAATAATTTAAAAGCAATAAAAATGCTGCTTTATCAGAAATACCAGAACTGAAATATATCTTTAAACCTGAATGAATATTTCATTGGCGTTTTCCCTCTTTTGCATTCGTTCCTGTTGCTAATTTGTTTATTCCATTTCGACCATCTGCCTCAAAATTAAAGCATTCAGATATTTGCAATTTCAACCTTGAAATGATTTCACCTACTACTTTAAGGGGGATGGGAACATACACTAAAGAAACAAATAGGAACAGAAGGATTATAAACATTGCCTACAGTGTGGGAAGCAGGGTGTTGATGAGGCATTGCTCTCTTTAAACCAAGCCAGGCTGGAATTAAAATGGAGATGCCCACAAAAATTTCGTTCTTGTTCGTAATAATTTGGCTCCTTGTGAGACACTGATGAGTCAGAAGTGCTGAAGATTCCGGTTTATTGTGTATAGGCAGTGTGCTGATACAAAGTGTGATTGCATCAGTGGACGTAGTAAAACTAACAAACAGATTAAACCTACTTGGTACTTTTGAATTGCTCAGCCAGAGTCTGAATCCAGGTTCTAAAGCTAGGTTCCGAGTCTTTCTTTGTTAGAAAAGTGAAAAGCCAGAATTTAGCTTCATATGTTGAAATAGGTTTTTGCTTCTGGTTCCAGTTTAGTCAAAATATAAATATAAATGACTAAATGAATAATTACATTGAGTTAACTAGAAACTGAACTGGCACGTTCTTCACTGCAATACAGGGGTGGTTTCCACTTATGTTGTGTCCCACTCCCACTCCGACGCACCAGTCAAGGAAGTCCATAACAGACTTGGCAACGAAGCCTTTGCCAAGTTCCTTCGAGGTTTATCAGGGCAGGAGTCCAAGTTGTGACTTCAGCAATAGAGTCCGATATCAGCAAACTAGCTAAGACTTTGCTTGACTCAAGGTTGGAATGCCAAAAGCAGGTCCTTTATATAGGCTGTGGGGTGTGGCTCCATGACTCAGCATTTATCCAGGCCTGCCCCACCCCTCCTTCTGCTGGCGTCACCTCTCAGATCTCTGGAAGCGAGGGTCCTCCCTCCCTGAATTGTCTTCATAGGGATCTGCTGTCAGTAATTCCAGCACCTGGCTGGTTTCCTCTGACGGCTGAGCCAAAGGAACACACGCCGTATGAGTGAGGTTTATCGGGTTTTATTGTTCGTTCACTCCTAGCATCCTCTCCGGGCATGGGGCCAGGGCCGGGGGCTGGAGGCATAACAGGTCATTCATCTTTATTATCAGACTCGGAGTCTGATAAAAGACCCGGTTGGAGACGGGAGGGGCCCAGCTGAGGAGAGGAGGGAGGACGAGTCACAACAACTTACCTTTACTACCTGTTCGCAACGGGAGCGCAGATCGTCAGTGATGACATCCAGGTGGGTAGACAGGGCCGCCCGCCACCATTACTACCGATTTGTAAGAACCAGACTGAACCGGAAGCAATCCACCACTACTGCAATATCAAAAATAGAGAGGTGAAGCAGAGCAGGCCTGTGGCCCTAACATTAAATTGGAAGATAGGTAGTCCCCAATTTATGACCACAATGGGGACTAGTATTTCTGTTGCTAAGCAAGGTTGATGTTAAGTGAGTCGCCCCCAATTTTATGACCTTGCTTGCTGCAGTTGTTAAATGAATCGCTGCAGTTCTTCAGTCGTTAAGTGAATCTGGCTTTCCCCATTGACTTGGCTTTTCAGAAAGGTCACAAATGGGAAGGTCACAAATGGCAATCACGTGATCCTGGGACAGTGCAAGGGTTATAAATACACGCTGATTGCCAGGTGCCTGAATTTTCATCATGTGACCATGGGGATGCTGCAATGGCCTTCAGTATGGGGACCAGTTGAAAGTCACTATTTTTGTACCATTGTAACTTCAAATGCTCACTAACTGAATGGTTGTGTGTATCATCTTCTACTTCCAAAGCCTCACATCAATTCAAAGAGAGAGAATCTGCTTCTTCAGACTACGATGAAGACTTCTACCCGGTTCTAGAACATGTTTGGCTTTGAGAACTAGTTAGAATGATCTCTTATTGATCACCCACTCTTGTTAGATTTTCTGCATGTTACTTCAAAAGCTTGTCTAGATATCAGGACCAGCAGTCTGGTTCTATCCAGGTGACCCCATCTTTCATTTTTTTGGTTACATATTTAGGCCTCATTGCTGCCTATTTAGCTCTGCATATACTGTAGGAAGTTAGCACCCGCCCCTCTCCTAGGAAATTGAGGAATTTTTATTTATTTTTTTATTTGTCAAACACAACTATATATATATATATATATATATATATATATATATATATATATATATATATATATATATATATATATATATATATATATATATATATATATATATATATATATATATATATATATATATACATATATATATATATATATATATATATATATTGGTTAAAGCTTTGGGGATTTTGGGAAGACACCATGGAGTCAGGTAGTGCATTCCAGGCATTAACAACTCTGTTACTCTTACAGAGTAAATATTACTCTGTTAATATTTTAGGAAATATTAAAAGGACAGAATATTTCCCCTAAAAGGGAGGCAGAAATTCAGCCCACCCCCCCACACCTTTATTAATGGTCCATTAAGGCCTGAGCCAGTCCATTCTCCATAACGAAGATCTACCTCCTTCAGGCAGAGCCATTTAATTGCCCTTCATTGCATCACCCAACAAGATTCAACCAAACTTAACACAGAGACAACCTACAAAGCTAGCTATGACCTCTGACAGCAACCGATCAGGATATTCTTCCTGTGCCCCAGGAAGTTCAAAGCCAGAGAGGGTGTACAACCCAGGGACCCTCAGCATCTCTTCCCTTTTTTTCGCCCAAGAACTCCAAAGCATGTGATCCTGTTCACCAATTAACCTTCTTTCCAAGCAACTTCCATGAATCCAGTGTCTTTTTCCCCACTTGGAACTGAACGCAGAAGGATATTTCTTCCAACAATACAACGTGTGACATTGCTGAAAATACTGCCTTGGAAGTGCAGGGGGTACCCTCCAAAGTACAACTCAAGTTTTCTTTTTCTGCTCAGAAATACACGGCTGCATTTCTGAACACCATCTATGATGAAGGGTTCCCCCCCCCTTTTTTTGTCACAACAGAACATACAATCATCAACATAAACAATAATTCATCATGAGAGAAAAAGTATATATAGGTAAAAGTATAAGTAAAAGTATGCATATAATACTATAATGAAGAGAACAATAAGACAGGAACGGTAGGCACATTTGTGCTCTTATGCACGCCCCTTATAGTCCTCTTAGGAATGGGGTGAGGTCAATAGTAGACAGTTTTTGGTTGAAGATTTTGGGGTTTTGAGTAGAGACTATAGAGTCAGGTAGTGAGTTCCAAGTGTTAACAACTCTGTTACAAAAGTCATATTTTCTGCAATCAAGTTTGAAGCGGTTGACATTAAGTTTAAATCTATTGTTTGCTCTTGTATAGTTGCGATTGAAGCTGAAGTAGTCTTTTACAGGAAGGATATTACAATAGATGATTCTGTGTGTTAAACACAGATCATGACGGAGTCGGCGGAGTTCTAAGTTTTTTAAACCCAGGATTTCAAGCCTGGTGGTATAAGGTATTTTGTTGTTTTCGGAGGAGCAAAGAACTCTTCTAGTAAAATATTTCTGGACACGTTCGATAGTATTAATGTCAGAGATGTGGTATGGGTTCCAGACGGATGAGCTGTATTCAAGAATAGGTCTGGCAAATGTTTTGTATGCTTTGGTTAGTAGTGTAGAGTTTTTGGAAAAGAAGCTACGTAAAATTAAGTTTACAACTCTTAGAGCTTTTTTTGCTATGTAGTTGCAGTGGGCTTTGGCATTTAGGTCATTTGATATGAAAACTCCAAGGTCTTTGACAGGGAGGGGGTCATCAGTAAGGTAATGTCCATCAAGCTTGTACTTGACATTAGGGTTCTTTTTACCAATATGTAAGACTGAGCATTTACTGGTTGATATTTGAAGTTGCCAAGTTTTAGACCAATCGGAAACAAAGTCAAGGTCATTTTGAAGAGTAGAAGTATTGTTAGTGGTATTGAATAGTTTGACGTCGTCAGCGAAGAGAACACAATAACTTGAGATGAGGTCACAGAGATCATTTATGTATAGTATGAAGAGCGTTGGTCCAAGAACACTACCTTGCGGAACGCCACTTTTGACAGGAACAGGATTTGATAGAGCGTTGCCAATTTTGACCACTTGTTGTCTGTTTGATAGGAAGGCATTTATCCAATTGTGGAAAGGTCCTGAAATGCCCTTCTCTCTCCCAGAGAGTGCTGTATTTGTTTCAGTAATTGAGCCAAAGAAAATACCAATTTCCCCCTTCCCCATTCCTCTATCAATTCCAAATGATCGATTGTGATTTCTATAGGTTCAATTCCTATCTATATATTAATTTAAAGCACCTACATTTCTCTGGCTCTCCAGCTTTGCTGCCAACAATAATAAATGTGGCCACCAGCTCTTCTTTCATAAATTCCTCCTTCTTTTTTTCCCCCTGCCACCTCCTTCCCCTCCCCATTAGAAATGGCTATCTGGACACCTAGCATCAGATGAGAATTAAAGAAGAAAAAGCTTATTTTAAAGCCCTGCTGCCAATCTCAGTACTTGCGCCTTGATAGAACATGTGATGGCGAGATGACAGCAGTCAGTTTGCATAAAATGCGAGCAGTTTGTGACTAACCTCTTGACTGAACGTGACGAGCTTGTTCATTATGTAAAATGTAGAATGTTAGCATCTCGATAAGGTTATGGAATTGTATCTTTGGTAATGTGTTGACAGGTAGGACAAGCTTGCTTGCGATACTTTGCACAATGTGACCATTTTATCACCCTGTAGTACAGGCGCACTACAGTCGATTAGCTTGACTTCGTTAGCATGTAGTATCTTGCAAATCTTTGGTTTTAATCGTCTCATCTATTTCAAGACTGTTTCCCACAAAGGCTCATAAGGCAGTTGCAATCATGCTATCCCGAGGATTAATATGAACTGCAAAAAACGTACCTTCTTGTTTAGATTCCCTGTAAACGACCGAATAAAGACACAATTGGGAATGGGATGGTATGACTATTATCACCACCCAGTTCCTTATTCTTACGATGAATCCTGATTATGTAATCCTGGTTATTTATCTGCTTTCCAGATGCATCGCTTTTTACCTTCCCTACTCATTGGTCAACATGGACATTGTTCATATCAGCTAGGACTTATCGAACTAGAAATCTGGTAGACACCAAAAGGTGGAAGATGTCTAGTTTTTTTTTTCTTTACTTCCTCTTTTAGTTCTTTGGGTGTTGAGGGAGATATAAAGTTCTGGTTCTTGCTTTTCTGGTGATTTTGTAGTGTGTCTTTGATGGTTTTTCATCTTCTGGGTCTGCCTCATGATCTTTGACCTTCTCTTTTTGTATCTGATTTGCACAGTATGGAACCTATGAACTAACACAGGTGAACAAACTACTTTATTTGCTGTTTTTGTGTGTAATTTAAAATTGGTTGTCTCAAAGGTTCTTTTTCAAGAGGCAGCTGGACTTTCTGGTTTTTCTTTGAAGATGTTTCGCTTCTCATCCAAGAAGCTTCTTCAGCTCCGAGTTTCAGAAGAAGCTTCTTGGATGAGAAGTAAAATGTCTTCATATTAAAACCAGAAAGTCCAGTTGCCTCTTGAAAAAGCACCTTTGGGACAACCATGACCTGGTTGATGGAGAATCTCCATAGAGAGTTAAGATTGGTTCTATGCCAGTTCTTTCTCTTATGGTCTCATATCTGATTTTATTTCTTCTGGTCACTCCATCCGCTTTCCTCCAACATCTCATTATCTTTATAGTAAGTTTCCATGTTTGGTACTGGTAATACAGGGTGGAGATTTAATATGCTTTGTATGAGATTCTTCTTTGGGCTGATAAGTACTGCCTTATGTTGCAGGAGCAGAGCTAGCTTTCTCAATTTTTTTTTTTTATTTGAATTTATATCCTGCCCTTCTCCGAAGACTCAGGGCGGCTTACACTGTGTTAAGCAATAGTCTTCATCCATTTGTATATTATATACAAAGTCAACTTTTTATTGCCCCCAACAATCTGGGTCCTCATTTTACCTACCTTATAAAGGATGGAAGGCTGAGTCAACCTTGGGCCTGGTGGGACTTGAACTTGCAGTAATTGCAAGCAGCTGTGTTAATAACAGACAGACTTAGTCTGCTGAGCCACCAGAGGCCCTGTAGTCTTTGACTTACGACCACAATTGAGCCCTAAATTTCTGTTGTTAAGTGAGACATTTGTTAAGTGAGTTTTGCCCCATTTTACAACATTTCTTGCCACAGTTGTTAAATGCATCACTGCAGTTGATAAGTTAGTAACACGGTTGTTAAGTGAATCTGACTCCTCCATTGATTTTGCTTGTCAAAAGGCTGCAAAAGGGGATCACATGACCCTGAGATATTGCAATAGTCATAAGTATGAACCAATTGCCAAGCATCTGAATTTTGATCACATGACCATGGTCAGGGGTCTCCAACCTTGGCACAGCTGGCTGGGGCATTCTGGGAGTTGAAGTCCTCCAGGCTTAAAGTTGCCAAGGTTGGAGACCCTTGACCATGGGGATGCTTGCAAAGGGCGTAAAGTGTGAAAAACGCTGATAAGTCACTTTTTTCAGTGCCATTGTAACTTTGAAGAGTCACTGAGTGAACTGTTGTAAGTCGAGAACTACCTGTGCTTGGTTCGCCTTACTACATCGTATGTTGATCTCTTCAGCCATTTTACCATCTTTGGTGAATGTTGTTTCTAGATACCTGAACTTTGTTTTATGCTTGTTTCTTCTATTACTATGCTTAGGCTAAGGTCTAGTTCAGGGGACTGCAACCTTAAACACTCAAAGAGCCATTTGGATCTGTTTCCCACAGAAAAGAAAACACCGGGAGCCACAAAACCTGGGTGGATGTGGCCAACTTGACGTCACTTACTTCCACCAGTCACATGACTGCCTAGCCACGCCTACCCATTAGGGCAGAGAACCGGTTGTTAAAAAACACTGGGAACCACAAAACCCTTTTGACATCTCTCTCCCTCCCTCCCCTCTCTCTCTGTATCTCTGTATCTCTCCCTCTCTCCCCCCACCCTCTGTATCTCTCTGTCTCTGCTCTGACCGCTTCTCTGTCTCCCGCCATCACCTTTACCTTCTCAGGCCAGGCGAGGAGTGACTAGGAGGGGCGGGCGAGGGGCGGGGCCAGCCAGTGATGGGATCACTCAACAGGGAGCCACAGCAGAGGGCCCAAAGAGCTGCATGCAACTCCAGAGTCTAGTCAACACCCAGTCTAGTCAACATTCCGGTTGCTACAATGTATCAGCAAGATAATTTCAGAAAACCCTGCCCAGCAAAATATTTTACCCCACAACTCCCCTTAGCAGTGACTTATAAACACCGATGTTCACTATAGCATTTGTAGATAATATCCATATACGGATTTGGTATTTTTCAGCAGCTCCTTTTCTTCATTGAGACAGTAATATTATTTGGGGCTTGGGATGTCATAGAGAGATTTTTTTTGAAGATAGATAGATGCTCTCTCTTTTTTAATAATGGAACTTCAAGTCATCCCATGAAAGTAATTAAAAAGAGATTTAGGAAACAGGAAAAAAGTTCTATCTTCATAAAATGTAGAACTGTATGGCTTGTAACGGTTATTATTAACTCAAGTGGCCTTAAAAGAAAGCAAAAGAAATTGATGAGGGATAAACGTGTCAATGGCAACTAATCAAGGCAGCTATTTCCAATATATGAGAAAGGACACAGATTGCTATATTCTCACAGGAAGAGCCCATAATCTCTCTCTTTTCAGGTAGGATGGCTGGATCTAAAAGGATCGAATTTGCTGAACCACAAACAGCCATATGTAATTCCAGAGTCTGCCTGTTTCAAAATCTTTTTGAGCCAAATGTTGCCTCCAACTATCTAGAGTTATCGAAAACATTTTTATCCTACATTTATGCTGCAGAGTAATGTTGGAAGAAATATCCTTCTGGGTTCAGTTCCAAGTGGGAGAAAAGACACTGGATTCATGGAAGTTACTTGGAAAGAAGGTTTATTGGTGAACAGGATCACATGCTTTGGAGATCTTGGGCGAAAAAAAGGGAAGAGATGCTGAGGTCCCTGGCTTTTACACCCTCTCTGGCTTTGAACTTCCTGAGGCACAGGAAGAGTGTCCTGACTGGTTGCTGTCAAAGGTCATGGCTAGCTTTGTAGGTTGTCTCTGTGTTAAGTTTGGTTGAATCTTGTTGGGTGATGCAATGAAGGGCAATTAAATGGTTCTGCCTGAAGGAGGTAGATCTTTGTTACGTAGAATGGACTGGCCCAGGCTTTAATGGCCCATTAACAAGGTGGGGGGGACTGAATTTCTATCTCCCTTTTAGGGGAAATATTCTGCCCATTTTAATATTTCCTAAAATATTTCATTTTCCTAGGAGAGGGGAGGGTTTTAAGTTGCTACAGTAACCATAGGACTTGAAACAGAAGCTACTATTTTGAGCTGCAAGGTAGAAGCTTGTGAAAAGAACAAATAATGGATTCTTCATGGGTTTTTTTTGAAAGTTTTTTTTTTTATTTTTTTAGACAGACAAACATAAAAACATCTTCAATACAAATACAGTGTGCCGGTTGGTTAATTACAAATCTTTTGCGCAATTTCAACATGTACATCTCATTAATTTGTCTAATTTTACATTTTATCAATCGGATACGTATCCAAGTATTTTAATCAATTAATCTTTTAATTAACTCTAATATTTTATTCTCTCATTTCATATAAAGTATTCTAAATTAATATTTAGTTTTATTACCTCATTCATTCCATCATCTTAAATCAATTATATCTTTCAACAATTTTTCCCTTATAAAAACCTCTCTCAAGTCTTTTTTAAGATATTTTCCCTTCTAACCATTGGTAAAATAGATCCCATATCTTGTAATATTGTTTATCTTCCTTTTCTCTGATTTCAAATGTCAATTTACTCTTTTGGGTTCTTCTTATTGTTATTGTTATCAAATTTATTTGCCACCCATCTCGCCACAAGGCAACTCTTTACAACTCTTTGCAATTTTACAACTTCTTTACAACTGCCACATTTGCTTTGTGACTGCTGTGTTTGCTTAACAACCGCTGCAAAAAAATCATGAAATCGGATCTGATGATTGCATGATGATCTGTTTTATGACTGTAATGACTTATGACTGAAATTGTGGCTCAATTACAGTCATAACTCAAGGACTATGTGTATAGGAGAAATTTCCAGCAATTTGTGCCTATGAACAGTACTTTTTTTTAGTTAGAAACAAAAGACAAAAACATCATGCAAGAAAGAAGTCTCTTTATAAAGCATACTGAAATCTAAGGAATTGAATGAAGCTTTGCAGAAAATGATTATTTGTATTTTCAGCCCAGAAACAACAGAGAGAGACTTTTAGTACTGCAAAAAGAAATTTTCTAAGGCTGATTTTTTAAAAATTTGTTTCAATTTGTTTATTTTAATTTTTCTACTTAAAGCCCACTAGGAGCAGAATGTTTGATACATCTTGATCAAAAAGGTTCAGTGATAGAAGTTGCAAATTAGATCCCAAAGGTGCTTTTTTTTAAAGAAGCAACTGGACTTTCTGGTTTTTCATTGAAGATATTTCGCTTCTCATGCAAGATGTTTCGCTTCTCTTTAGCTCAGACCTTCTTGGATGGGAAGCAAAATGTTTTTAAAGAAAAAACATAAAGTCCAGAGATGGGTTTCAGCCGGTTCTGACCAGTTCTGGAGAACTGGTAGCAGAAATTTTGAGTAGTTTGGAGAACCGGTAGTAAAAATTCTGACTGGCCCCACCCCCATCTATTCTCTGCCTCCCAAGTCCCAGCTGATCAGGAGGAAATGGGGATTTTGCAGTAACCTTCCCCTGGAGTGGGGTGGGAATGGAGATTTTACTGTATCCTTCCCCTACCACGCCCACCAAGCCACGCCCACAGAACTGGTAGTAAAAATTTTTGAAAGCCACCACTGATAAAGTCCAGATGCCTCTTGAAAAAGCACCTTTGAGACAGTTAGGACTTGAAATGACTGAGAATCTCCTTAGCCATTTTGCAAGTTAGGTGTTTTACTACCGCACAGAATATCCTAGCTAGCATTGGCAGATTCAGTCATCCCGAGTGCAGGTCTCTTTGTAATCAAATAATATAATCAGTTAAAATATTATGTCATATGGCACAAACAGGAGCATAATCCATGGAGCATTTTTCTCCAGAGCACCTGAGGGCGGGACTAGAAGCTTCTCAGAGGGAGATTCAACCAGGAACTAAGGAAACATTTTCCAACTGTTAAACCAGGGGTCTCCAACCTTGGCAACTTTAAGATTTGTGGACTTCAACTCCCAGAATTCCTCAGCCAGCTTTGCTGGCTGAGGGATTTTGAGAGTTGAAGTCCACAAGTCTTAAAGTTGCCAAGATTGGAGACCCCTGAGTTAAACAATGGAACAGAGTTGTAAGTGCTCCATCGCTCCCAGAGTTGTAAGTGCTCCATCGCTGGAGGTTTTCAAGGAGAGACTGGACAGACAGGTAAAAGATCAAATTGTTTACTAGTCAGGAGACAATAAAACAAAAAAGGGAACAGTATTGTTTTCAGTGCCAGGAAGGATATCGCAAAGACAGTCAACGTGTTTCATTCTTTGCGGGGGGTGGGTGGGGGGCTCAGTGCCTAAAATGGAACTAGAATTCAGTCTCCTGGTGATTGGCTCAAAGTCACCCAGCTGGGTTTCATGGCTAAAGCGGAACTAGAACTCATTCTCAGGCTTTCTAGCCTAGTACCTTAATCACTAAACTGACTCCCTTTATTTATTTTACAATCATGTTTTTGTGCACACCCTTTTCTATATGGGCAATAACTGCACACTTATATAGAATTCTACATATCCTGTTACTGAACCTTCTAGTTGAAAATAGATTTGGAACCTTTGCATAAATGAACTTCACCCTACAGTTATATGGAAGCCAAATTTGGACTGTACGACGTTCATCGAACCAGAAAATATGTATCCGTATTTAAAGGTCAGATTGGCTGCATTCATTCAATTCTTAAATTTGCTACAGACACTCAAAGATGAATTGAACTGACTACATGCCCAGAGACCCGGCTTTATCAGGGCATACAACTGCAAAAAAAAAAAAAAAAAGCCAGCAGAATTTATCTTTTCCCAAATAGTAACCTGCTTCAGATCCTGCCATGCAACATGGGAAGGTCAGGGACTCAAACTGAGTCATAAAAAGAACATTTGGCACAGAGCCTGCATGTATTTCCTTATCCGTCTTCTACATCAGTAAATACCGTGTGCGGTCTGAGTGCCTGAAGAGCTGGTTTGGGTTCTATCTTAGCTGTTTTGGTTGGAGATGCAGCCAACATCAAGTGTGTATGCATGTACAGGGAAATACATTTCCCCGAAAATAAGACCCTGTCTTATATTTTTTTGATCCCTGAAATAAGCGCTTGGCCTTATTTTCGGGGAGGTCTTATTATTTTGGGGCGCGTGAAGTCAGACGGGGCCTTCTTGGCGTCTTACCTGATTTCCAGCTCTGTCTCTCTAACCCTAACCAGAGGAAATGGCAGGGACCGGCTGCGCATGCGTTTAAGTATTTTCAAAGAGGGTTTATTTTCAGGGAGGGCTTATTTTGGGGAGGGGGCTTATTTTAGCACATGCCCCCAAAAGCCCGATTGGACTTATTATCAGGGGATGTCTTATTTTCAGGGAAACAGGGTACATTAATTAAAGCAACGCCTTTGTCAAATGCAATATAAACCGATCTGCTAGACAAGGAATCTAAAGAGATCTGTGACCTTCACGATCACTGTTCTTTCCATTTGGGAACCTTGAAAGAATCCTCAGCCATCCTTCCAAAGGAACCACACGGCTTGTCTCAAGACCTGGTCATTTTTTCCCCCCTTTTACAGGTAGTCCTCGACTTACGACCACAACTGAGCCTAGAATTTATGTTGCTAAGGGAGAAATGTGTTCAGTGAGTTTTGCCCCATTTTACAACTTTTCCTTTCCTTGCCAAGATTTGTTAAGTGAATCATTGCAGTTGTTAACTTAGTAACTTGGTTGTTAAACCAATCCGGCTTTCCCCGTTTGACTTTGCTTGTCAAAACACTCCAAAAGAGGATCACATGACCCCGGGGACACTGGCCACTGTCATAAAGATGAACCCCCTTGTCAAGCATCCAAAGGTAAATCGTGTGACTGCGGGGATATGCGGCCTACGGTCACAAGTATGAAAAAGGGTCAAAGCAAGTTACTTTTTTTCAGTGCCACGGAAACTTCCCAAAGTTGGCCACCCAAAAGAACAAGAAAGATGGTGCCTGACTAGGTGGCTCAGTGGCTAAGACACCTGAGCTTGTCGATCAGAAAGGTTGGTGGTTCAAATCCCTAGTACAGGTCTCCTGCGTGGGCAGGGGTTGGACTAGATGACCTCCAAGGTCCCTTCCAACTCTGTTTCAACTCCTACCCTCAAAACCACACTATAGAGCACTATAGTGTGCACACCAGAACTAGACACAAGAAGAACAGTTTTTCCCCGAACGCCATCACTCTGCTGAACAAATAATTCCCTCAACACTGTCAAACTATTTACTAAATCTGCACTACTATTCATCTTCTCATCGTTCCCACCACCCATCTCCTTCCACTTATGACTGTAACTTCGTTGCTTGTATCCTTACGATTTATACTGTAATTGATTGTTTCCTGATTGTTTATTTGTAGCCCATGACTGTCATTAAGTGTTATATCATTAAGTGTTAAATTTGTATCCTATGACTATCGTTAAGTGTTGTATCATTACTGTGTTCAATTTGTACCCTATGACTATCGTTAAGTGTTGTAAGTGTTGTACCTTGATGAAGGTATCTTTTATGTACACTGAGAGCCTATGCCCCAAAGACAAATTCCTTGTGTGTCCAATCACACTTGGCCAATAAAGAATTCTATTCTATTCTATTCTATTCAAAAGAACAAGAAAGATGGTGCCTGACTAGGTGGCACAGTGGCTAAGACACCTCAGCACGTCGATCAAAAAGGTCGCTGGTTCGATTCCCTAGTACAGGCCTCCTGCGTAGGCAGGGGTTGGACTAGATCAGGGGTCTCCAACCTTGGCAACTTCAAGACTTATGGACTTCAACTCCCAGTCTTAAAGTTGCCAAGACTTTTGCAGACTCCTGGACTAGATGACCTCCAAGGTCCCTTCCAACTCGGTTACTGGGGGAAGTTTTCACAGTGTGGTGTGGAGCGTGTGTCTGTGTGTAGGAGCGGCGAACAAACCGCGCCGTTGACTCATCCGCTCCGCTCGCCTTTTTCCTGGGCTACCTTCCGCCACATCTGGCCTGCCGGGCGATCGGGAGGGAACGCCTCGTTTCCTCCCGCCGGCCTGTAGAGGCAGCAGCTTCCCCGAACCGAGGGCGGTGCCAAGTTAGAAGCCGACGACTTTTTTTTTTCCGCACTCGAAGCCGCCCGAGTCTCCCCGTTGTGTTTCTTTTTCTCTCCCCCCCCCCCACACCTTCTTTCACAACCGCCCGTCCCCGTTTCCCAAAAGGGTGGCCCGGGAGGCGCCGCGAAAAGGCGGAAGGCAAGAACTTGGCAAGCGGGGCATCCGAGCCGCAAAGAAGGACCGGGCTTCCCACGCCGGTAAGTTTTCCCCCCCGCAAGATCGAGAGTCGGGCTAATTCGGTTCCGAAACGGGACGTGCGGCCCGAATCAATGGGTCCGCTACCTTCGCTGTTGGGCCGAAATCGGGGTCTCTCTCTTCCGAAGTTTGCAACGGCGGGGAATGAAAAGGCAGCGTTCTTGGCGTTGCCATTGGGGGTTGCGTGAGATTTGCGCGCTGTATATATACCAGGATGTGCGTTGAAAAGTTTTTCCGAAGGCACGTTTTTATTTTTATTATTTTTTTTACAGAAAACAAAACAAAACAATCCTCTCGCTTGCGGATTCTTGGGGCTCGCCTGCCACTCAAAGATTTAGAATGTTTTTTTTCCCCCTTTCCTTGTAGCCTGTTGCTACATTTTAAGGAGGAACTTTTAAAAACAGCAGAAACCTCGCAGCTGGGAAAAAGTGCGCCTGCTGCTTTCAACTCCCTGGGAGAAACGCTTTTTAGCCCTTCTAAAGTCACTGCGAATTCTTCCACCCATCCCCGTTACAAACTTTAAGAGCTGTTCGGATTCTACTCTTTTTAGTAGTTGGGGCTGTTGATTTTTTAAGATAGTGATCTCTGCTGATGTGTACAGGAAGTGTTGTGGTTGCTTTAAATAAATGAACGACGGAATCCTGTTTTAGACAAAGGTATGGTAGGTTGTAATCCCTGTTTATGCTTCTCTGGAAGCCGTTCAAATCCTGTCTTAACTGTGAATAAAGGCGTAGAATATAGTTGCACCTGTTGGTTTCCTCCCACCGTGGGTGATTAATATTACCAAGAGCCATCCTGGCTTGTTGTATCTTTTATGAACCAGGATCATTGAATGTGGTAGATGCACTTTTGAACACTTTAGAAAATGCAATATATTGGCATAACAGGGAAGAGAATGGTTAAGTAACCAATAAGCTGTTGATTTAATTCTTTGGACTTTTTTCAGCTGTTGTCGCAGGAAGTGGGTCCGCCTTAGAAAAAAATATTGGTTTTTTTCCCCCTGTGTAAACTAGCCTAGTATTAAACATACTTACTACCAACTACATGACATACCTATTGCACATCAGTTTATGCTTCAATGCTTCAAAATGAAATTGTTTATTATTACTAACCTACTAACTGGTGGATTTCAGTAAAATTTATATTAAGGCATTAACATACAGAAGTTCCCACACTAAGTTGCCATTTGCTTTCATAAAGTCTGTTCAACAAGCTGTAGTGGCTGGGCTCAGCCTCCAAGTATGATTTACAAATATTATAGTGGGTTCACATGCAGCCCTCAGTCAACCACTGTGGGTGGCTTAGTGCAGAGGGGGAAAATCCAAGGCTCCAGTCGCCTTGTAACTCCTCAAAGGTATTACCACGTGTTAGTTCTTACTACTGTAGAAGGAGAAAGTCTCTTAAAGATTTGCCAAGATTAATCCTAAAACAATTAAACTAGGACAAAATCTCCTGGTTCTAACCATTTTGAATTGAAAATCTACAACCTTAAGGAGCATGGCAGTGGGTGGGGGTGGGGAGCAAGGATGTCAGAAAAGTCAAAATGGCTGCTACGAGTGCACAATACGTCTTTTTAATTAAATTTCCAATTTTTTTAAGCAACTAGTGATTGGATACTCTTCACTGATGATTGCTCATATCCTGCTTTCATTTTCATCGTTTTTATTTTCAAGTTGCCCAGATAGATTTAGAATAGAATAAAATAGAATAGAATAGAATAGAATAGAACAGAACAGAACAGAACAGAACAGAACAGAACAGAACAGAATAGAATACAATAGAATAGAATTCCTTATTGGCCAAGTGTGATTGGACACACAAGAAATTTGTCTTGGTGCATATGCTCTCAGTGTACATAAAAAGACAAGATTCATTCATCAAGAATCATAAGATACAACTCTTAATGATAGTCATAGGGTACAAATAAGCAATCAAATCATATTAGGAAACAGTCAATCAATAAACCGTAAGGATACAAGCAACAAAGTTATAGTCATACAGTCATAAGTGGGAGGAAATGGGTGATGGGAACGATGACAAGATTAATAATAGTGCAGACTTAGTAAATAGTTTGACAGTGTTGAGGGAATTATTTGTTTAGCAGAGTGATGGAGTTTGGAAAAAAACTGTCCTTGTGTCTAGTTGATCTGGTATGCAGTGCTCTATAGCGTAATTTTGAGGGTAGGAGTTGAAACAGTTTATATCCAGGATGCGAGGGGTCTATAAATATTTTCACAGCCCTCTTTTTGACTCGTGCATATACAGGTTCTCAATGGAAGGCAGGTTGGTAGCCATTGTTTTTCTGCAGTTCTAATTATCCTCTGAAGTCTGTGTCTTTCTTGTTGGGTTGCAGAACCAAACCAGACAGTTATAGAGGTGGAGATGACAGATTCAATCATTCCTCTGTAGAACTGGATCAGCAGCTACTTGGGCAGTTTGAGCTTTCTGAGTTGGCGCAGAAAGAACATTCTTTGTTGTTCTTTTTTGATGACGTTTTTGATGTTAGCTGTCCATTTTAGGTCTTGAGATATGATAGAACCTAGAAATTTGAAGGTCTCTACTGTTGATACTTTGTTGTCTAGTATTGTAAGAGGTGATAATATGGGAGGGTTTCTCCTAAAGTCCACCACAATTTCTACGGTTTTAAGTGTGTTCAGTTCCAGATTGTTCTGGTTGCATCACGAGGCTAGTTGTTCAACCTCCCGTCTGTATTTTTATAGCAACATAAAGGAAATTAATGTTGTGATTTCTATGTCAAAATGTTTTAGGTTGCAAACCATTACTGAGGTTTGCTGAATCTTGGCCATTATGCATGTACATTTCAGTGACTTGCTTTTCTTATGAGAAGCTTGGAAGTCAGTTCTTCAGGGATAGTTGGGTGACTGAAACAGTACAGACCCCCTTTCTAAAGTACGTAGCTTTGTATGAGAAAGACAAGCTGGCATTATTTCAACAGTTTCAACCACTGCATTTCCCCCCCATCTTTGCCCTTCTTTATGTGCATTAAATTGGGATTAACTGCTTTGAATGCACCGCCAAATCCTGATTTTCTTGCAGATGAATTTGGGGCAGTAAATGGTTAGCCACATTTCATTTTAATGAAACTCTTCTATCGATTTTGCTGTGATTCAAGCCTTGCTATTAATACTCTCATGGGAGATTGTTCTGAATTTCAGGATATTGACCCATCTTAAAAAAGTTCTACTACATGAGCCATTGACCACAGATGAGGTTATCAAAACTGTTCTCCACTGAACCTTGACAAATCAAAGAATTACAGCCCTCCTCCCTGCCCTTTTCCTTTCCTTCTTTCTTTTTTTTTGCTGTTGTGCAAAAGTTTTGGGATCGGTTGGTGCTCTTGAAGAAAGACTTCAAGTAAAATCCGAAATAAATTCCTGAATGGTCTCGTCCTGTGCTTGTTGTCTCTTTTATATGTTTTTCTGTTATTGTTTCTATATTATTCTTTAAGGAGAATCATTTTCAATTCAGGATTGTCTTCTTTTGGATTAAATATGAATGTGCAATATACTGAAGTTACAGTCTCGCCTGCGTTCATCTGACAAGATCAGTGTTTTGGATTCAAAAGAGAAAAAAAAGTTAATCCAGAGTTTGCCTGGGTGTGTGCTCAGCCCCTTCAAGCAGACCAATTTTATTCCCCTGGGCATGTTGTACAGCTGCCATGTGACCCTGGGAAAAGCCATGCTTGGTTTGAAGTATCCTTAATAAAACCCGCGTGCTTCCACGCAAGCTCCAAATTCCGCCTTGCCCTTCAAAGCTGAAACAGTGCACAATCCTAGAAAACATCTCATACTGGACTCCGTGTGACATTAATCTTTTATCTCATGCTATGTCTCTGGGCTTCCTTGCCTCCAAATTCCTGTTTCTCCTGAAGAATTGCTCTCTTGAGCAGCTTTTGGGTGACACCATGTGACAGAGAGAAGGAGTTCAATAACTAACTTCTCCAACTTTGAGACATGTGAGGGAGTTACAGTTTATTAAGGCAAACTTCATTTAATGGAGTGTGGCCTTCCCCTCAACTATTTTTTTTATTTCTGTAAAGTTTGGAATATGAATTCTGTGACCTTGTTGTCAGCAGGGGTTGGAGGTTTACAGAGTTTTTTTTAATAGTTTTTATATGGGCTTTTTATCTTTGTAAGCCTCCTGGGTGAGCTGAGAGTGAGCTAGGTAGCCATATACATTTTCTTAGGTAAATAAATATAGGATGGACTTTTCAAAGTTGCATTTTGCTTGTTCACATTGATTCAGGCGCAACTCACAACTTGTGTTACTGTGCTTAATGACTAGTTTCTACAAGTATAGTCCCAAATATATTACACTGAAAGAAATATATTTAGGACTTCTATTGATTTTTTTTAATTTATTAGATATTTATTTTATTATTTTATTTTATTTATATCCTGCCTTACACAAATTACTCAAGGTGGCGAACGTATCCAACACACCTTCCTCTTATTTCTTCCATAACAACAACCCTATGAGGTGGGTTTGACTCAATGACTTGTCCCAGCTTACCCAGCTAGCTATCATGTCAAAGGTGGGACTAGAACTCAGTGTCCTTGGTTCAAAGACACTCAACTGGTTTTCCATGCCTAAGGTAGGACTAGAATTCATGGTCTCCTGGTTTCTAACCCTGGTGCCTTCACCATTAGATTAAACTGGTTCAATTTCTTACTCCCAAATAAATGTGTTCAATGTTGTGTAACACAATGAACAGATTAGATGCCGCTAAAAAAAAATTGTGCCAAAAGGTGCCCTTCATAATCTGGAGTAGCCAGCTCCAGATTATGAAGGGCACAATTTGAGTCTGATCTGTACCATGAAATGTGTAGGTAGCTATTCTATTTTCACCTCACTACCTCCTGATATAACTGATTGTGCAGATATACAGATATTGGGAATTCAGAAATGATTCCAGAAACACAAAGATCTAAACTATCAGGTATGGTTAGACCAATGATTTCCATTGCTTCGTCTCACTTCTGCTGCACCTGGTCATCTACGGCTCTTGCGCCTGTGCTTTTCAGAGTCAAGGCTATGGTCAGAGAAGAATGATCCATGTAGCAGCATGAAACGGAGACATGTCAAGAGATAGCAGAGAAGGAACATACTGTACAGACTACTGGTCATCCAAGCCAGGTCTGTCTCACTTCCTGGGCTAGTTGCCATAGCAAAGGATGAAAAGCAGCTGATAGGGATTAGAGATGGGAACAAAACCCCATGATTGTGACCTCTGAAAAACTTGATTGAGACTTAAGTTGAAAACGCAACAGTTTCGAGAAAAATGTATGCAAAATCTTTTATCTATGCGGAGTTCAGTGATTATGAGTTCTTCTTAGCAACAGTTACGTTGCTATGGGTGCTATTTGATGATTGAAGGCAATTCTCCTATTTAAATGGCAAAGATAAGGCATCATTGCTTATTAAAAGTTTATCTTGTTTCATTATTATTTCCATGTTGTATAAGCAAGAAATCACTGCTGTAAAGAAGCTTTATGAGACAGAAATATATTTACCTTTTTTTTTTTTGATTATAAGACACACCAAGATTTCCAAGAGGTAAGCAAGAAAAAAATGTTTTTGCCCAACCTGGGCCCCAGGAGCACTCTGTAGGCCTCCCAAAGCCTTTGTACGTGCCGTTTTTGCGAAAAACGGGCCTGTTTTTTGCAAAAAGGGGAAACGTGGGGCTTCGGGAAGCCAAAAATGGCTGCATTCAGTGTATAAGATGCACCAACATTTCCACCCTGTTTTTTTTGGGGGGGGGAGTGTGTTTTCTCTGGTGCGCTGCTTAGAGTCCAAGTAGTGGGTTTAATCTCATCTGATTGGCCAGAGACTGAGTTAAATTTGCATAAACACTCCTCCATCCTCCTTTGGAGCTCCAGTTTGTTAACTCAGTCAGCCAAGAGAGACTTATTTCTTTCCAGCTCCTCTTATACTCTGAAAAGTATGGTATTTATCCCAGTGAGTAAGAACCTAGCAGTTCGAAAGCACGTAAAAAATGCAAGTAGAAAAATAGGGACCACCTTTGGTGGAAAAGTAACAGCATTCTGTGCAGCTTTGGGGTTTAGTCATGCCGGCCACCTGATCACAGTGCTGGCTCTTCGGCTTTGAAATGGAGATGAACACTGCCCCCTAGAGTCGGGAATGACTAGCACATATGTGCGAGGGGAACCTTTACCTTTTTATTTATTATGGAATGTCGAATGACTGGCACTGTCTGCTTTTGTTTGTAAAATAGGCCTCTCACAACTTGTTCTGCCTTTCTGGTAAATAAAACGTGTGTGTGTGTGTGTTATAAATACAAATAGTACAACCTCCTAGCTGTGTAGTATACAGATGTGATTAGATGATGCAGACTTTTCTTTTGTCCTTAGGAGACAGATCAATCTCACAAGAGATAAACAAAAATCAAATGCTATTTTAAAACAAAGATCAATATAAATATTTATAAAATATTAAGAAAATAACTTTAGGTGTTAAAACATAAACTTTCAAAGGTGGGTAGATATCACAGCTATTTACCTTTACAGTGAAAGTTACAGTGAAACAGCTGGTTAAAGATCTATGGAAATTCTCTGTCATCCAGGTCATGATTGTCCCAAAAGTTAGGGTTAGAGGTAACTGGACTTTCTGGTTTTTCTGTGAAGACATTTCGCTTCTCATCAAAGTAACTTCTTCAGCTCTGACTGGATGGTAGGGAATGGAAGGATTTACACTCCTTGCAGATAGCTGGTCATGTGCATTCTTTCAACGAGTCTTTTAGTTCACCTGGAAGTTTATCTGTGTCATCAGGGTCACCTGAGTGGTGCAAATGGGTGTACTGTTTTTTTTTTAATTGAAAAAGTTTTAACAAACAAAAACATTTTCCCCCCTTTTCCCCCCCTCCCCCCCGCAAACCCCCTTTCTCCCCTCCCTTCACACACACCCCCGCTTCCCGGGTCAATCACAAGGTATTGTTATACATAAACCAAAAATAGAATAAAATTTTCCCTTCTAATCCAATTAACCTCATTCAAATCTTTTCATTTCCTAACCCCCCCCATTATATAAAATAATACATCCTAATTATTCAAAGGCAATCTGATATCTCTTAATCTGATATCTGTTTTGTAAATAATCAATCCATTTTTTCCATTCAATTAAATATCTTTCCTGCGTATTGTCTTTCAAAAAGGCTGAGATTTTAGCCATCTCAGCCAAGTTAGTAACTTTCAACATCCATTCTTCTATTGTAGGTAACTCTTTTTTCTTCCAATATTGTCCAATCAACAGCCTTGCTGCTGTTATTAAGTTCAAAATCAATTTAATCTCAGTCACTGTACAATCTGTTATAATTCCCAAAAAGAAAAGTTGCGGAAGGAACTTTATCTTTTTCTTCAGGACATTTTGAATAATCCACCAAATTCTTATCCAAAAGGCCTTGATTTTCTTACAAGTCCACCAAATATGAAAATATGTAGCGTCATCACAGTCACATCTCCAACATTTCGCTTGGATATCAGGATACATACATGATAATTTTTTTGGATCTAAGTGCCATCTATAAAACATCTTCTTAGTACTGTTGAAAGGTCTGTTTTGTAGACTGGAGATAGATAATGTCATATCCCTCCCCTTCTGTTGAGAGAGGGCTGTTCAGTTTTGACAAATTTTGTCAGAGGCCATCTATGACCAAATGAAGGTCCTCTCCTCTCCTCTCCTCTCCTCTCCTCTCCTCTCCTCTCCTCTCCTCTCCTCTCCTCTCCCCATCTTTGTCCTGTTCTGTCCTGTCCTGTCCTCCACTCCCGATATTATTTAGGAGGGTGTGAACTCACAAGGGTATATTGGCAAGTGTAATAGAAGTGTGTGTATCTCCATCCCGCCAAGACTGCGTATAGTTTTCTTCTTTGCCAATGAAGCCACCTGTACATCTGGTGCAAGGTCTGAATCCAAGGTGGGCTCTGACACTATTCAGAGGAAGGGCAGATGAGGCCATTTTTAATCCCTAAATCTGGAGCCTCTCTTCATAAAATGTCTGGTTTCTGTGAATCTGCTTCAATTTATTGTTTCCACCCAATACATCACTGCCTTTAGGCATCTATGTGGCACCTGCACAATGTCTCCTGTTGTGACATTAATTGTATGAATGCAATTAATATGCAAGTTTGAGGAACTATCCCAGCTCCAGCAAATATCTGTTTTTTGAATCTGCTGGTGCATCTCAAGATAATGTCTTCATGTGCCAGTGAGAACTTATTTTGAGAAGCAAGAAGTAGTGATAGGAAAGAGAGACTTATCATAATCAAGAGATAAATACTTAATTTCTTTTTACGCTTTCATCTTTCAAGATTACTCATAGCTGCTGTTGCTTTACATTAATATATACAATAATTTGATCCATACACTTACTATCAAGTCTTCTTTGGTCCTCAGTGTGCTTAGAGGCATTTAAAAGTGACACGTTCATGTCAGGAGGGCTGTTCTAATATCAATCCTATTAATAAAATTAAAAGGTAGGAGGATTATATTTTGTTTTAACCGCATATTCCTTGTGATTGTAAATATATTCTGGTGTATTTTGATTTTACTCATTTTGTGTAACATTAAATGATTTTTGGTTGTGTGTTTGCCTTGAATCACTATTGACTCCTAGCAAGTTGCCTGAACGAGTCCCTGCAGGTTTTTTTTAGCAATATTCCAGAAGTGGTTTGCCATTGCTTGCTTCCAAGGGCTGGCAGAGAGTGACCGGCCTCAAATCACTGGCTGGCTTTCTGCCTAAGGCAGGACTAGAACTCATGGTCCCCTGGTTTCTACCTTTGCACCTTAACCACCACACCAAATTGGCTCTTGCTATTTGATAAATGCTATTTAGCATTGATAAATGCTATTTAGTATGTTTTTTAATCACTACTGTGGTTAGGGATACATTATAAGTAAACATGTCTGTTTGTTGTGTAAGTTAAATGTACATTTCAGATACCAGCAAATGGGGGAATGTCTACATTTTATATAAGAAAAAGAAAGCCAACATTTCCATGGTTGGAAGCGACACAAGACGTGAAATCTGCAGAAGGTAGTGGTGGTGGGGGTATGTTTTTGAAGTGGATAGGTTTTATAACTTTCCTTTTGTTTTCCTAACTAACTGGGAAAGTCTCGGGGAAGTGTTTTTGGTGCAGTTAGGAGGCACTTGTAGCAAAACAAGATACTAGGAGAGGGAAGTAATATTGACTACTCTCTTGCCGGGTCTAGGACTTTTCGCCTCGAACTCTTGGTGCTGCCTGTTTCTCCACCAGGGTTTTGCTTCCGCGTTATTACGCCTCGGCACTTTGGGCCACGGCCCCTCCATCACAGTCGCCGCGGCCCATTCGTCGCAGTACAGTTCGTGTTGGGCTTTTGGGCGCACAGGACAGTTCGAAGCCAGCCAATAGGTGCAGGGGCTCGGGGGTTTTGGGAGTGACGAATGGGGTGAGGGGACTGGGACGGAGGGGCCATGGCCCAAAGTGCTGAGGCGTAATAACGTGGAGGCGAAACCCTGGTGGAGAAACAGGCAGTGCCTAGAGTTCTAGGTGAAAAGTCCCATTCCGCTCTTGCCATATCTTGCTGAGCAAATCTTGTTTTTTAGAGATTATCTCCCTGCAGGGCTCACTTATCATTTCACAGTCAGGCCAAGGAAAACAGCTTTAAAGCTACAGACTGATGCAGAAACACAGGCAAGAGGAAAGAGGGTATTCCTCTCTCTTTAAGAACTTCTTGAATGTACAGGTAGTCCTTGACTTACAAGGAGTACCTTGTTTGAAGTTACATCAGCAGTCACATTCTCTACACAAATATGTGAGAGTAGGGTCTAGGACAGGGGTGTCAAACTCCCGGCCAAATGCATCACATATTGGCCATGCCCACCCCCAGTTTAGCGAAGGGGGAAAAAATTCATGATACATCATCTGATGACATGACAACAACATGACGACATGAGTTTGACACCCCTGGTCTAGGACAACTCACCGCGGCCAACTGGGACAACTTGCCATGGGCAAGATGTCACCGTGGGACATCTCGCCACAGGACAAGAGTTACACCAACATCAAAGAAATGGTGGAATAGAATCATTGAAGAAACGGGATGCAAAAGGAGGAACAAATTTTGAAATGTGAATGACAAAAATTAAAATAAGTTTACATTCCTAGATGTACAGATGTAAGATGACATGAAAAGAAAGGATGTGATGGGGAACATTGTCCAGTCTTCATCTGTCTCCAGTGATATTTTTGCCCTTATCCAGTTCAAAGGTAAAACCAGATAGGAAGGGAAGATGGACAGAAATATGGCCGACTATTGAGTTATAGTTCATAAGAGCATTTGCTCCTCATTATGACAAAAAGGGAACTAGTTATTAGGGAAGCAGTTGGGCCCAAGAGAGTGTTGATGTCAAGCAGTGTTAGACATGGAAACATGCCCAAGTAAGATTAAGAGTGTGCATGCTATAAATACTCTAATCTTTGCTGATTCTGAAATGAAGTTATTATCTGTACCTATTGAATCTTTAAGAAAAGATCAATGTGTCTCAACAGTGAAGGGTCTCTGCCTCATCTGAACTGCAACAATGAGAGATCACCCCAAAGAAGTGAAGAGCTGAGGCCCATCTGCTCAGGGCATTCAATGACATCATGAGCATCTTGGATTCTGACATCAAGCATATTGAGAACCAGTGTAGTTCTTCTAGTGGACATTATCTAAGTTCCTGCTACTAAGGAACTATTAGCCAATAATCTGGATGGAAAGTTCCAGAATTGTCAACTATAGCAGCCAAATAGCCTTTGACCTAGAATCATTGTAGCTTGTGGAGTCAGTCAAAGCTATCTGAAATTGCTTCAACCCATGGAGACTAAATGAGTATCTAGTGACAAGGTTGAATGGAGAACTCTCAGCCTAGATTCCTTCAGTCTCATTTTGGATTTGTTTCATCAAAATGTATACCAGTCTCCTAATGATCCAGTGAATTAGGACACAGGCTCCATTAATTGGATCTCATCTGGCCATCATTCTGGCAGTATTCTAGCATCTATATTGCTATGGTTGGCTTTTATGGTAAGAAGAAAGAGAGCTTAGTATTATCAATAATATTGAATTCAAGATAGAAGTCTCAGTTTTTTCCATTATGTAGTGTTTAAGGCTTTGGACCAATAACAGAGAAATTTGGGTATCTACCTTCAGATACAAAAACTCACTGGGCAGCTTTGAGTCTTCTCAGACCAACCTATCTCAAAAAATTGTTGTGGGCGATAAATAGGAAGAAACAGCACTTTGAATTTCAACACAATAATAGTAGTAAATAAATGAGTAATGTTGAATTCTGCCATGTTTTATATATCATATAATCGTAATTATTGTCTAGAAGGACATTGGCAGTGGTGGGTTGCTACTGGTTCACACCAGATCGGGCAAACCAATAGCGGGAGGTTCCGCCCACCTGCTCGGACGCTTCTGTGCATGTGCAGAAGTGCCGTGCACACGCATAACACGTATGTGTGCATGAGCGAACTGGTAGCGATGGGATTTGGAACCTGACCCTAGAAAATTGGTAATGTTCTGTAAATTCTATCTGCTGTTCTAGGATCTTTTAATAGGGAAACGGGAACTGTATATTCTGGCATATTTATCTACTTCAAACTTTATGGTTGCTTGAAGAAATAGAAGGTTGTATACAAATCGTATTATAATTTCAATTCTTGGAAAAATTAAAAGGAAGGGGGTTAAAAATTGTATACAAAGAAATGAATAAATTATAATGGCATTTGGATAACTGAAAGCCAGCTAAGGTTTTGAACTGACCATATTTTACTTGTTCTTTGTAACTTGTGCAATTAGCAAGTTTCTCAGTCATAAGCAGATAACTTGTATCTGCTTGTTGTATTTCTAAGTGCCATAATTGTCTTAATCTGTAACCACTCACCCAATTAATTCAATCAACCTAAATTAATTTCTGGTTGATTAGAAAAGGGGCCGTATTTTTGTCTAACTTTTCGTCAAGATGAACTGGCCAATGGCTTAAACACATTCTGCGGGGAAAGAGGTTTGTCAGAAAGATGAATTTTTAAAGGTGGAGTTATCATGGCAAAGATGGGGCCCACTCAGTGGTGGGTTGCCCTCAGTTCGGACCGGTTCTATAGAACCCATAGTAAAACCGGCAGGAGGCTCCACCCACTGACCCAAATGTCATCAAAGTGATCTGCGCATGCACAGAAGTGCATGCATGGGAGTGGAGTGAGTGCGCACACGTGTGCACGATGCGAACCGGTAGTAAAGGTAAGTAGAACCCACCCCTGGGCCTACTGATCCTTGGCAGAGTGGAAATGCTTTATTTGTTTATTAAATTTATACGCCGCTCATCTCACTACCAAGCTATTCTGGATGGCATTGTTCTGTCTCCTTCCTCACTTCGGATTAACGAGCTGGCCTTCAGCTAGTGGATTCACGGCTCTTATCAGTCCTAGCAGAGAAATTGCAGCTGCCTGCCAAAGTTCAAAATGACTCACGTAGCAAGACTTTCAGCTCTTTTTGAAACGGTTCAGCTAAACTTTTGCTTCCCGTGGAGTGAGAGCAGTCCCAAAGCTCCTTATATATCCTGTGCCCCACCCTTCCCTTTGATGACACCGCCTCTCTAATCTTCTGAAGCGCGGGTCAATCCAAGCTTGATTATTATTATTGTCAGCTAGGTCTGAAGGCGTAGCCTGAGGAAGGGAGGTATCAGGGGATGATGGCCTCATTACGTCCTCCGACTGGCCGGGTTCTGGTTCCTGGAGCCGGGCCAAAGGAATCGGTGTCCCAAGGTAAGCCTTACCGGCCCTTCCCCCTCACTTTTGGAGTCACTTTCGGGCATGGGGCCAGGTTCGGGGGCTGGAGTCACAACAGGCATACAATGTTGAGACTCTTATTTCGTAAAAGGAAATGATGACTTACCTGTGAGATAATCAGTAAGCATCTGAGGCATCTAAGTGTTTTCTCTTCAGCATCCATGTTAAACTGGGAATATGGATGCCAAACTGCCAGCATCTGTATTAATGTTTACATTCCAATAACAGGCGGACCCGAAGCAAAGAGCAAGTAAGAAATAGTTTTAGAGGAAATGGGCTAATCAAGGAAGTTAAGAGAGGAAGAGATAAAAGCTTCAGCGGTTGCCAGAAAAGGGTTTAAGGAAACAAATATTTTATTCCTCTAGAAAGCCTTGTTTAATGTCGTTGTGTAAGCCCCAGTCTTCCATTTGGGCTGGAGCATAAGTCTAGAATTTCTCCAAGTACTTTTCACAGAATCGGTTTTTAAGAATGTAAACTAACATCTCAATGCCGAAAGCAAAATAAAAAAACAACCCTTAAAAAAACAAAAAAAATGACGTTTTTTTCCTTGTGAAAAAATACACCACATGAAATGTTACGGTTGAAAACATAAAGGGAACAAGACATTTCTTGGTAGCTTAGAGCAGGGGTCTCCAAACTAGGGAATTTGATGCTGGCTGGGCCATTCTGGGAGCCGAAGCCTACAAGTCTTAAAGTTGCCAAGTTTGGAGAACCCTGACTTAGAGGAAGAGCAAGTCTGGTGGAATAGAGGTTTTTCATCAGGCGTAGCTTATCACAAATGCCTCTTATATACATAAGCGTTTACTAGCAAATATATGTGAAAATTGAGCAGGACTTCAATTGTGTAGTCACAGCTGCATCTTGGATTTTCATCCCCCCTCCACTGCAGAAACCTTTGATGGTCATTCTACTGGAAAGGAAATACGTCAAATATATGTAATTTAATAATGGGAATAAACTATTTCTAAGAGTTTCCTATCGACAATTTAGTATTTAGTTTCACCTTGGTATTACAAATCAGTTGAGATAATACAGCGATCCTAACTTTGAGCTCTCAAGTACCAGGCTAGGGAAGGCTGAACTAGTACAAGTAAGTCCCAACTTACGACCACAATTGGAATGAGAACGCAGCTACAACATTGTTTTCTGGCAAAGCTCAAACGCCGGTGCTGATATGTTTTAAGCCTTATGGGAGGGGCCAATAATCTCTTGGCCCTACTCCCAAGTTGTCCTTTGCTTGAGCTGCTCTTGCCTTCTGGCAACTCTTCTCATGTGTGCATTAGGAACAGGCTCCTCCTGTTCCTCTGCCTCACTACTGTCAGTCTCTGGAGGCTCTGGAGTCTGCACCTCACTTGCCGATGACCCTGGCCTCACCTCAGTCTCATTGCTGTCCAACTCCATTGCCAGCTCTGTAGGCTACTGACGGACCACAACAACTATTTGCAGCCAGAGGCTGCTTGAGGTGTGTGTGGGGATTTGACTTTACTCTGGGACTTGCCAGAAACATGGGAGCATTTGGAGAAATTTGGAGCAATAGAAGGGCAATAAAAGCTGTCTGTGTGATCGCTCTGCCATGCCCCGGGTCATCACATTATGCAACCACGCAGTCATGAAGTGAATTCTGCTTCTCCCCATTGACTTTGCTTGCCAGAAGCCGGCTGGGAAGGTTGCAGATGGTGATCATTTGACCCTAGGATGGTGCAACAGTTGCAAATACATTTTGTGCCCAAATTGAGATCATGTGACTGTGGGGAATACTGTGATGGTTGTAAGTGTGAGGACCAATCATAAATCACCTTTTTTCCCCAGTGCCATGGTAACTTCATAATCCTAGGCTATAAAAAGGCAGAGAAGAGAAAGGTGATTTAAATTAAGAACAAGACTCTGCATTTTTCTCTTGTTAACAGAAAGTTTTGAAATTATGCAGAATGTGAAAGTAAACATGATTTGTTTTTTTGGAGTACAGTACTGCTTTTCCGTGTACCCTGTCTTCATCTTGATAGAGCCACCATGATCCAGGGTGGTCTGCAGGCAGGGAGCTTAATTTCCCCTGATTGTTCTTTTTCTTTCTTTCTTTCTTTCTTTTTAAATACAAATAATACAAACATAGTACATATACCTCTAAATACAAAAAAAGAAAGAAAAACGAAAAAAAATATTACGGTGCCCCTCCAGACATTTTTTCCCTTATATTTCTTTGTCTATAACAACTAAAAGATATACAATATATTCCAATTGTGCCCTTATCCCCTCCAAAACAATATGTATTCTTGAGTAGGTTAAATTCCCTTTGCCTTCCACCAACACTGTTTTTATAAAATCCCCCCTATTTCATTATAATTATTTGCTTTGATCATCCCTTTTTTTAAATTTAATTTCTGTTGTTAATTTATCATTTGTTGCCATACTCCAAATTTTATTATACCACTCATTTTCCAGTGTGCTGTTCGGACAATCCATTCATGGGTGATCTCTCATCTATTTGTTAGAGACTGAGTGTAGATATTTTCAAACTATTTAGCCACACCTCCTGCTCGTTGAGCTTCAGTCTTTTTCACTCAGTCTAACTGAAGAGACCTGAATATCCCAATTTCGTTCCCAATATTTAGCCATCACTAATCTAGCTGCCATTATCAAATTTACAAAATTCCTTTTTTGTTTCATTTATATCCTGTTTTTCCACCAGCAACAGTAATGCAATTCTCAGTGACATGTCTAAATTTACATTAAATTTATAAATTATAAAAAATATATATAAATATTGATAAAGCCTATTATAAATATTTGGTCTTAATTTTGTTTTTAAATTTGTTGTTTGTAATTTTGTGATGGTTTTAATATGGCTGTAAATCGCCCTGAGTCCTTCGGGAGAAGGGCGGTATAGAAATTAAATTATAAATAAATAAATTAATAAATTAAAAAGTGCTCTAATTTCTCTAAACCCCATGTCCCATATTTTTTGTGCACTGTCACCATCCCACCACATATATTTATATGTTCCAACCTCTTTATTGCACCTCCGACAAATATTTGTATATTTACCATCTTTAATTTACGTGGTCGTTTCATTTTTAATAGCCGTTTTAAAAAGCCATAAATGTCATGGCATGACCTAAAGTGACAGCCGTTTCTGTCATGGATGAAGGAGGGTTTCAAAACCAGGTTGTAGTTGCTTCTGGCAGTTATTCAGTGTTTTGTATCTTTCAGGGGTAGCACCTTAATAATCAATTATTTTATTGAGGGGGCCTGGGTGCTTTCTGGCCTTGCTTATTTTCATGCAGACATTTCATTACCTAAACTCTGTGCTGTGATGAAGTTACCTAGCTTTGGGTAATGAAATGCCTGCAAGAAAGCAATTAAGATCAGAGAGTACCCAGGACCCCTCATTTCAATCCTGAGCTACATATATCCTCCTCTGTCAAATTATTTTATTGTCTGTAGCCAGGAATACGACCAAGTGTTCTTCACAGGAGGTTAGGTCAGGAGTGATTGATTCATCTTGCTACTGAGAAAGACTGAAAATGGAGAAACTCAAGGGAATAGATAAGGCCTACCGGAGTCTGATTAATACTGACTAGAAACTTGGCAACGAACAAGAATTTTTTAAAAAGTGGTTGCCAAATTGCATTGGGAGGGAGAAGGCATGCAAGCCCAACTTTCATTGTACAGGCAGTCCTTGAATTACAATGGTTTGTTTAGTGACCATCGGAAGGCACCAGAAAAAAGTGTCTTATGTACAACGGTTGCAGCATCCCCATGGTCACATGATCAAAATTTGAATGCTTAGCAACTGGTTCATATTTATTTATTTATTTATTTATTTATTTATTTATTTATTTATTTATTTATTTATTTTATTTGCATTTATATCCCGCCCTTCTCCGAAGACTCAGGGCGGCTTACAATGTGTTAAGCAATAGTCTTCATCCATTTGTATATTATATACAAAGTCAACTTATTGCTTACAATGTGTTAAGCAATAGTCTTCATCCATTTGTATATTATATACAAAGTCAACTTATTGCCCCCAACAATCTGGGTCCTCATTTTACCTACCTTATAAAGGATGGAAGGCTGAGTCAACCTTGGGCCTGGTGGGACTTGAACCTGCAATAATTGCAAGCAGCTGCTGTTAATAACAGACTGTCTTACCAGCCTGAGCCACAGAGGCCCCTATGACTGTTGCAGTGTCCCAGGGTCATGTGATCCCCTTTTGCGACCTTTTCACAAGC
Organism: Ahaetulla prasina; assembly: GCF_028640845.1. NCBI lineage: Eukaryota > Metazoa > Chordata > Lepidosauria > Squamata > Colubridae > Ahaetulla > Ahaetulla prasina. Next base: position 286,098,899 of record NC_080540.1, on the reverse strand, counting down.
AAGCCACATTTGCTTAACAACTGCGTTACTAATTTAATAATTGTAGTGCTTCATTTAATAACCGTGGCAAGAAAGATCATAAAATGGGGCAAAATTCATTTAATGAATGCCTTGCTTAGCCACAGAAATTTTGGGCTCCGTTTTGGTCATAAGTCGAGGACTACCTATATATATTGTACGTTTGTTTGACAGAGCTGATTGTACAGGGAGTCCTCGACTTACGAGCACAATTGAGCCCAGAATTTATGTCGTTAAGTGAGAAATTTGTTAAGTGAATTTTGACCCATTTTATGACATTTCTTGCCACATTTGTTAAGTGAAACACTGCAGTTGTTAAATTAATACGGTTGTTAAGAGAATCTGGTTTCCCCATTGACCTTGCTTGTCAGAAGGTCGCAAAAGGGAACCACGTGACCCCAGGCCATTGCAACCGTCATAAATATGAACCGATTGTCAAGCATCTGAATTTTGATCACATGACCATGGGGATGCTGCAACAGTCATAAGTGTGAAAAATGGTCACAAGTCACTTTTTTCAGTGCCATTATAACTTTAAACGGTCACTAAATGAACTGTTGTAAGACAAGGACTATAAACAAAATTTTGATATATTTATTTTGTATAATTTTGTACAGAAGAAAAAAGTTTTCCTTAGTCCTAAATTGTCATCACTTGCCATTTGCTCCTATATATCACCGGAGTTTTCCTCCCAGTAAAGAGCAGAGCTGAGCTCAGAGCTCCCTACACTTGAGTCACTTAATATGAAATATTGTTTGCAAAATGAGGTTGTAAAAATATAGAAGTGTTTTTAAACACTTGAAAACTTTAAATACTTTAAACACTAAATAAGTTGTATTGCACTTTGTATTTTTAAGTATGTTCAAGAGTTTTATCTTAAATGTAATGAGATGAAAGACTAGAGATCCATTACATTATATATATTAGTACACTATATGAGCCTTCCAGAGGTGCTTAGATGAGATGGGCAACCATACAACTTGAATAAATAATAAATATGACATTACATTATTAGACCCTGTCCTTACCAAGTGAACCTAAACGAAGTCTTGTGTTTTATGCTGACCATAAATGAATATTGTAATGGATGGAATAGCTATGGCTTTGATTTATATGCTGTTGAATCACTTAGGAAAGTTTTCAGTAGCGTAAATAATAATAAACTGCTAATGATAAGGACATTAACAAACAACACAAAAATAACTTAATACAACTTCATAATAGAATAGAATTGAATTCTTTATTGGCCAAGTGTGATAGGACACACAAGGAATTTGTCTCCGGTTCATAAGCTCTTAAGTGTGCATAAAAGCAACAAGTGTTATATGTTGATCATAATCATCATAAAAATACATTCATCACAAGTCACAAAATAAAACACTTAGTGATAGTCATAGGATACTAAATAAGCAATCAACATAAATCATACTTGGATACTAAATAAAGCAATATAAATCGAAAGATACAAGCAACAAAGTTATAGTCATAAGAAGATAAGGAGATAGGTAATAGGAAAGATGAGAAGAATAATAGTAATAAAGCCTTACCAAATAGTAAGGCTTTTAGTTGTTTAGAGAATTAGTTGTTATCAGAGTGATGGCATGGGGGGAAAAACTGTCCTTGTGTTTAGTTTTTTTGGTGTGCAATGCCCTATAGCGTTGTCTTGAGGGTAGAAGTTGAAACAATTTAGTCCAGGATATGAGGGACCAAAATTTGACAAGAAGCATATTCTCCCTTTATTTAATCCGTATGCAGAATATTATATTGAGGCAAGCTGGATTTGAAGAAGATCAGTTTAAAACTGGCAGAAGAAAGGTGTGTTGTGCTGTAGTGATGACAATACCCTGATATCCAAAAATGCAAAGAATCTGCAATCCCTGGTATTAAATGTCAAAAAGCAGAGGAAAAAAAAAACATGGAACCAAAACTAAATATGAAGAAATCCAAATCAATGGGCAAAAATTAGGACAACCAGCCTTAATGACAGTGACAGAATTGACAGTGATGATATTGAAGTGGTGGATAGTTTTCTGCTTTTTAGGATCAACCACCTACCACCAACAGTGACAAGGGACAAGCAGTCAAGAAATATGCCTCAAATTAACGCACAGTAAATCAGCCATGTTGGCCTTGAAATTCAAATGCTGTGATGCAGCTATACCTCCAAAGATCAGAATTGTACAAACTGGTACTCCTTTTGACACTCTATGGAAGTGAAAGATGGATTTTGATGAAGCAGTATAGGAAGAGTATTGACTCATTTGAATGTTGAAGAAGACTCCTGAGAATATTGCAGTCAGCCAAGAAAACAAACCAATGGATCATCAAACAAATCAACGCAGAGTTTCCCACTCGAGGCACAAATGACCAGGCCCCAATTATCTTATTTTGGACACATTATGGAAAGACTTAGCTCTCTGGAGAAGGTTGTAATGCTGGGAAAAGTGGAAAGAAAGAGGAGATGAGGATGAACAGCAGCAAGATGGATGGACTAGGTTACAATGGCGATGGGGCCAACATTGGAAGACTTGAAAGACCAGACTAGAGATAAGATTGGAGCAGGGGTGAAATCTGCTTACCTTCCTTACCGGCTCAGAAGTGCACACACCGCGCGCGCTTACTTCGCGTGTGTGCAGATCTGCGTGCACATGCGCAGAAGATAAAAAACACATTACTTCCTGGCTAAAACCATGAAGTAATTACACCCAGGTTGCCACTACCAGATTGCCGAACCACTGGCCACGATCGCTACCGGATTGTGAGATCCGGTCAGAACTGGGAGCATTTCACCCCTGGACTGGAGTGGAAAACAATGGCATATAATTAATTAATTTTCTAAATGTTTAAACTAAAGAGAGGTAGCTCAGAAGTTTAGAATGATGATCTTAGAATTAGTTTGTATAGGTAGATATTCCTATATACCAGGTGTATCAAACTTGATTTCATTGAGGGCTGCATCAGGATTGTGTTTGGGGGGCTGGGGGGGGCGGCATGGCCAGGAGTGTGTGACCGGGATGGGCGTGGCCAGTTCAATGTCACTCATGTTGGGGGTACCTGTGGTGGCCCAGGCTGGGTTGGGGATCCTGGGCTCCTTTTTTTTGGCTGCAACAGCCTCCTGCAGCACTTTGCCAGCGAAAATGGAGCTTGGGAGGGCTGTGCGCGGCCTTGCTGGGCTCCATTTTCAGCTGCAACGGCCTTCTCCTGCTCTCTGCCAGCAAAAATGGGGCTCGGGGGGGCCACACGTGGCCCTTCCGAGCTCCGTTTCTGCTGGCAGAGCCACCACGGACTGGTCCTTTGCTGTTTCCAGGGCAGCCTTGAGTTTGACACCCCTGCTATATACTGTAAGCATGGTGAGAGATCAGTTCAGTAGAATTTTTAAAAAAGTGATTTGAAAGGTTTTTTTAAATTTACATCATTTTTTTTGAAAACTTCTGTTTAACATTTGAGTCTATTTCAACCAAAACCATAGAGGGGGAAAAAAAGCCCCAAGTATGTTTATCAATTCTGTGCAGTCATGTTTGATTTCCAGAAGGCATTTCTGAATGGCCAGGGATTTGAACAAATCACATGATTGCTGCTGCTCTTTAAAGCAGCCATGTTTTTTTCCAACGTCTCCCCACAATTTTGAAAGGTCATCAGCGGGTGTTATGTTTGCACCCCTAGACATACTGACTCCTTTATTTTGCATTATGTTCAAACTGCTGCACTGCTCTATCATTCATAATGGGCCGGGATACTTACGGGACCGTCTACTGCCACCGATTGCCTCCCACCGACCCGTACGCCCTCACAGGGAGGGACTCCTCAGGGTGCCGTCAGCCAGGCAGTGCCGGCTGGCGACGCCCAGGGGAAGGGCCTTTTCTGTGGGGGCTCCCACCCTCTGGAACAAACTTCCCCCAGGACTTTGCCAACTTCCTGACCTTCGAACCTTTCGCCGCGAGCTTAAGACACATCTTTTTATCTGCGCAGGACTGGACTAGAATTTTAAATTTTAAATTTGGTTTTAATGGGGTTTTTACTATTCTATTGGGGTTTTAATATTCGGCCATATTTAATAAGTTTTTTAATTGGGGTTTTAACTTGTATTTATGTATATTTTTTACTTGGCTGTAAACCGCCCTGAGTCCCTTGGGAGATAGGGCGGTATACAAATATGATTAAATAAATAAATAAATAAATAAATAAATAAGTATAATATGTCAGTAGAGGTGATTCTTAAATCAGATGAAATTATCACTTCCGCTAATGTGAATATCCCTGACGAGGCAAACATTACCGTTGCTACATTGGCGTTTTGAGAAATGAAATTTCCGTTTTCAATGTCCAGTTTAGAATACCGGAGGGGCAGCAGAGATCCCTCATAGGCATTTGGTTTGAATTAATGGATTCACAGAATTTGACAGCTCCAGGGTGTGGAAAAAAATAGAACTAGAAATAGAATCCCATAGCTTGGCTTCATTGGTGGAAAGTTGCCAAACACGGATGCCCAACTGAGTCTGCTTATGGAAGAGGCACTTGAAATTTCCTCTTTGGCACAAACAAGAAATAAATAGGGAAGAAATGCTTGTTTGTCAATGCACAGAGTTTCTATTGTTCATAGGGCAGATCCCATGCTTTTTCCGCATTACCTCTGGGGTGGGGCCGAAAGGGACCAAGAACGCACAACATATTCTTCAATGTTTCCTTTCTCTTTCAAGTCACAAGATAGGCAAACCAAGAGACAGAATGGCAGCGTGCCGGGAAAACGTTGGGACAGGGTGGGAGAGTGACAGAAATATAAGGAATGGTCTATTTTTCACTGAAATGATATCTAAATCCAGCCATATGTATGAAATGCAGAGATTTTGACCAGTAAAATTATACTTCGGTGTCTATGGAGATTTTCAGTCATCCAGGTCTTGGTTGTCCCAAAGGTGCTTTTTTCAAGAGGCAACTGGACTTTCTGGTTTTTCTTTGAGGACGTTTCACTTCTCATCCAAGAGGCTTCTTCAGTGTCTCTTCAAAGAAGCTCTTTGGGGCATATAATTATTGTTGTTGTACTGATAGTCCTCAAACTACTGGAGCTTTCCGTTTCGGTGATAATATAATAATAAATACATAATAATAATAATAATAATAACAGAGTTGGAAGGGGCCTTGGAGGTCTTTTAGTCCAACCCCCTATATGTCATAATAGTTGTAAAACAGGTTAGGCAGGCGGCTGGCTTTTTTGTTAAGCAAACCAAGGGTTCGGTATGGTTGTGGTTTTGCTAAAAACCAGAAGTGCTGGCAAAACCATTGTAAAATTGGGTCTTGTGACTATGGGATGTTGGAAATGGCTGTTTTGTTGAGTGCCTGAAGTTTGGTAACGGGGCCCGGCTTTGAATCCGGGTCATAACTCCCTCTTTTTGGGTCAGTTATAACATCAAACAGTTGTAAGCGAATGGTCATAAGTTGAGGACTACCTGTGTACATGAATAGTTTATGATTAAAATAATCTCTTTTCCAAAGAGAGAAAACCAATCCCTTAGCCCAGGGGTCCCTTAGCCCAGGGGTCAAAGCTGGCTGAGGAACTCTGGGAGTTGAAGTCCACAAGTCTTAAAGAGACCAAGATTGGAGACCCCTGCCTTAGCCTGATGCAAAGTTTGAAATTTGGGAGAGTCTGCCAAATTCCAATGGGACGATAGAGAAATGAACGTGAAATGTATCAACGGAGATCTTTTATTGTGTACCTTGATTTTTCTACAACCAAGGAGTTTTACAAGGGGTCCTGTTGAATCTTCCACTTTGTAATCTTCCCATGTTTTCCAGCTGTACTTCCTTGTTTTGTACTGAACGATTCCGAAGGAAAGAAAGATGAACTTACTGCAGAATGCTATAAGGTTGGCAAAACTCAGAATTGCTAGTTTCAAAACAGCTTTACACTCCTAATGCAAATTAATTTTTGAATACAAAATATGTAATGTAACATTTAAAATACCTTCACTGGATTAAACTTGTAATTCTATTTATCAGGCAGCTGGTGAATGCTGCTTCGAAACAAAGCAAGTGTGAACAGAACCTTTTGTATAATCACTAGTGCGATTATTTATTTCATGAACTGGGTGTGCTTGTATGGAATGTGTTGGAATAAAAAATGAGTATTTCATCGTTTGTTATCTAATCTTCATGCTAAATTTAATTCTTTACCTGCTTTTTGTTGTCTTAAGTAGAACCAGAAAAAACAAATGAGGTTCCAGATGCAACAATAACAGAAATGTTCAAAATGCATTCATTGAATTACCAGGTCGTCTTCAACTTACAACCAAAATTGAGCCTGGAATTATGGTCATAAATCTTGGCAGATTAAGCAAATCACCATGTGACTATGCCTGATTTTATGACCTTTTTGTGGCATGTCATATGCTAAGTGAATGATTGTTAAGTGAATGACATGGTCATTAAATGAATCCATTTAATCAAATGGGTGCTTTTTGCTGGCAACCAGAAACCGGCAACTTGCTGAAAATTACAGTCATTGGGCCATGGGAAGCTGCAAACAGTGTCAGTGCAAACTGATTGCCAAGCACCCAAAATGAAGTCATGTGAACATGTGTGTGTGTATGCGTGTGCACTCCAGAACCTCCAGAAATAGATCATAAGTACTTTTTGAGGGGGGGGGGAGGCTTTCGTAACTTTGAACGATTGCTAAGCTACCAGTCATTAAGTGAGGACTACCTGTATAATTCCAAAACAAACACTGAGCTCTGAAATAGCAAAGAAACTATGGTTCTCGCCGGCAGAAATTGGTCAATAGGTCTTTACGACTTTGTAATTTTAGACTGAAAGAGGTTAGTTGATTAAAGCTAACAGGGCCTGAAGGCCAATGGTGTGAATTATTAGCTGAGACTCATCAGGCAGTATGATGAAGTCTGACTCATCTGCATGAAGAAGTAAGATAATAAAATCTCCAGTAATTGACTTGGAAGTTCAAAGCAAGTTAAATTTAACATGCAGGGAGACTGCAGAGTTATGGACACTGTTAGTGTAAGGCGGATGTTGGCAACCCGCGGCTCCGTAGCCACATGCGGCTCTTTCATCTCTCTGCTGTGGCTCCCCATCGTCCTGTCATGGCAGAGGGATGAAAGAGTTGTCGCCCTGTTGTGGCGATGGCCGGAGCTTTAGTGCGGGAGCGAAGCGCCCTGCATTTGCCTTTGCATGCCTTTGTCACGTACATTTGCTGTTGCCACTTTTTGCAGCGCCTTGTGCAGCACAGTGAAATTTAGCGCACTTCACGATGGGGATCCCCTCCTCATGGAGCCCATTATGATGCAGAGGCACAATGTGACCCTGCCCCACTCAGCTCGTTCTCACCTCCCGGATGTCAGTTGCTTTTCCTGTAAATCCGCCAGTGTTGTGATGCCCTGCCTCCCCTCCGGCTAGCTGGTCTTTGGTGCGCTGTTCCTGGGCTTGTCAGCCTCCAGATGTCAGATTCCCACCACTCAGCACCAGTTCAGGGGTTCCTCCACCCCCCAGGGAGAGAGAGAGAAAGAGAGGGGGAAAGAGAGAGAGAGAAAAAGAGAGAAAGAAAGAGAGGGAGAGAAAGAGAGAGACAGAGAGAGAGGGGAGGAAAGAGAGAGAGGGAGGGAAAGAGAGACAGAGACACAGAAACAGAGATACGGGGGGGGGGAAGAGAGAGGGGGAGAGACATACACAGAGAGAGATGGGGGAGAAGGGGGAGAGAGACACACACAGAGAGAGACAGAGTGGGAGAGGGGGGGGGGAGAGAGAGACACGCAGAGACACAGAGATATACTGTCAGCCTCCACTCTAATCTTCATATACTTTTGAGTGATTATATCAGTAGATAGAATGTGAAATGTTTGTTTCTGTATTATAAAACTATTAAGGAAATGAGATGTATCATACCACCGTACAGGGTACGGGAAAGGAGCCTATTAAGAGTGTCGGCTGACATAACAATGGGGGAGGGATGATTAACGACTGAGTGTTATCAGCGCGGGCTTTTCTAACAGACACTGCATTCCTAAGATGACTGACATCTAGAGACCTGTGGAAGAAGATTACCACGAGGGGCCAAGAAGGAGCTGGCATTGGACCAGACCAGCCTGACCTCCTGGAGGAGGAGGGACAATTGGGGGGATATGATATGTTAGCCATATTTTGTCTCAGATCCAACTTAGCTTGGCTGCTATCATGACTGTAAAAAGTAAAAGTACTTGTCTTTATTCCAAATGAAGTCAAGGTGAATTCTTTCCTAATTATAGTCGGAGGTAGCCTGACATTAAGTTGGATCTCCATCATGTCTACCAACCAGGATTGCAATCGCAATACCGAGGTGGGAGAGAGAAAAAATGTGATGGAAGGCCAGCTGCCGGCTGAGCTGGGGGAGGCGTCCGGAGGTATTTCTTCTGTCGGTTTTAACCCTGAGCTGGAGATAATGCAGTTGGAAGAAGAGAGGAGGCTACCCGACTTCAAGGAACCTCCCTCTGGAGTAACTACAAGGAGAAAGGAGAAACTACGCACTTTTTCCGAGTGGTCTGAGGAGCAGAAAGTCAGAGACAGCCTCCAGTTGGAAGAGGCACTACGGCTATTTCGTGAAGTGAAAGTAAGGCAAGCTGCTCGCCAAAGGTATGAATCCCCTGTTCAGTCCTCCAGGGGGGGGGGGAGAAGAGGAAGAAGAAATTACAAAGGGGCCAGCTAGAGGTGATTCCCAGGGCGGTGAGATTTCTGAAAAGCCAGAGCCGGGAACCCTCTCCCCAGAGGAAGCTGAATTGGATGGGGGTCGGGCGCCACCTGCTGATCAAGCAAGGCTGCGCAGGGGAAGGAAAAAGCCAAAAATTCCCCCCATATCAGAGAACTTTGATGGAAACACGAAGGAGTTGGGAGAGTTCCTGGCATAAGTGAATGACCACATGATAGACTGGGGGGAAGATTATTGGTCACAGGCAGCACAAGTGAGAGCTGTGACCCACAATTTGACCGGAAGAGCAGCTGCGTGGTATGTGTCGTTATATACCAACCACTCCCCCTTACTGCAAAACTACGAGCATTTTATGACTGCACTGAGGAGGAGGTTTGAGGACCCCCTGGCAGAGCAAAAGGCCAAAGGTCGAATGAAAACCATCAGGCAAGGGAGGAGACCGGTGGCTGATTATAACCAGGAGTTCAGTGATTTAGTTCCCTTGATGAGAGGGTGGTCGGAGGTGACCCTTGTGGACATTTTCAAAGATGGTCTGAATGGAGATCTCTACGAACTGTGTCGAGCACGAGCCTCTCCAACTACGCTGTATGGCTGGTACACCCTGGCAGCAGAGATGGAAATCGAACTAGTGAAGGACCGTGGCAGAAGACAGCGCACTGGAGGGCCATCCCTTGGCCGTTCTCCAGGAGGCACCTATAGGGACGTCCCTAGATTGGAGGGAGGAAGACCACGTTCGTCTGCGTGCTACAGATGTGGAAAAGAAGGCCACCGAGCAGCCGACTGTAGGGTTAAGTTGAAACCAAGCGCGACCTCTGGTGGTGAAAAGGAACCAGTGAAACCAGCGGCTAAGGCGCGTAAACCGGCAAAAGTGGGGGAGGGCGTTGCCAAGAAGGGCACGCCCATCAAGGAGGATGGCGAAGCGTCGACCGATACTGACGACAGCAAAACCACATCAGAGTCTGATGAAGACCTTCTGGTGAGTTGGGCACGGGGCCCCTTGGACATTCCAGTCAATCTACATGTACCCTCTTCGGGTAATAAGGGGGAACTGCTAGCACTACTCGATTCTGGATGCACTAGATGTATGGTCAGTCCCGAACTAGTAGAAAAAATGGAACTAAGATTGAGAACCCTAAGTAGGCCCATAGCGTTTGCCCAGTTGGATGGCTCTGTGGCAGGGGGAGGACCCACCCATTTCGTAACAGAACCCATAGAAATGATAATAGGAGACCACCGCGAAATTCTGAACTTCATAGTAGCCCCAGGAATGGACCAACCCCTGTTGCTAGGCCTGTCATGGTTGCGGAAATGGAACCCCCATATTAACTGGATAACGGGAGTCCTACGTTTCCATTCCAAAACATTAAAAGGGGAAAAGGGGGAACCCAAGAAGGGATCTACCGTGGCCATGCACCAGGATACGTTGGGGGCAATGATCGAACGGATAGACAGGGAGGAGAGAATACCCAAGGAATACTGGGACTTGCGAGAAGTCTTTAGTGAGAAAGCATCAGACGTACTTCCTCCCCATAGGCCTATTGACTGTGCCATAGACATCCTTCCAGGGGTAAAGCTTCCAAAACCAAAAGCTTATCCCATGACCCAAAAGGAATTGGAGGAGCTACGTAAATTCATAGACAAAAACCTAGAGCGGGGTTTTATCCAACCGGCTAGACCTCGCGTGGCTGCGCCAGTGATGTTCCGGGAAAAGAAAGATGGCTCCTTTCGTCTTATTGTTGACTATAGGAATTTAAACGCAGTGTGCGCCGAAAACATATACCCCATGCCACTTATGAAAGATATGTTAGCACATTTAGCGAAGGGAAAGTTCTTCACCAAACTGGACCTGCGAGAAGCCTACTACAGAGTTCGTATAAAGGAGGGGGATGAATGGAAAACCGCTTGCAACTGTCCACTAGGATGTTTCCAGTTTCGAGTACTACCTTTTGGACTGCAGGGGGCGCCCGCAGTTTTTATGCAACTAATAAATGAAATACTCCATCAGCATTTGTTCAAAGGAGTTCTTGTCTACCTTGACGACATACTTATCTATACCGAAACAATGGAAGAACATATTAAACTAGTAAGAGCTGTTCTCAAAAAGTTATTATCTGCAGAACTGTATTGTAAGCTATCCAAATGTGATTTCCATCAAACTAAAATAGACTACTTAGGGTATCGCATTTCAGCTGATGGGTTAGAAATGGATCCAGAAAAAGTGAAAGCTGTCTTGGAATGGGCCCCCCCACGCACACGCAAGCAACTGCAAAGTTTTTTAGGATTCGCAAATTTCTATCGTCAATTCATCCCCTCCTTTGCTCAAATTGCTTTACCAATCACCAACCTCTTGAAAACTAAAGGAGACACGAAACCCAAACCATCATTACCTCTCGAATGGACAATGGAATGTCAGGCAGCATTTGAAAAATTGAAACGACTCTTTGCCGCCGAACCTATTTTAAAACACCCTGACATGGATGTTCCTTTTGTAATACAAGCTGATGCCAGTGATGTAGCAGTCGGAGCCGTTTACTCCAAAACAATGCTGATGGTAAACTACAACCCTGTGCTTTCACTTCTCGAAATTAACTGAAACTGAAAGGCGATGGGCTATTTGGGAAAAGAAGCATTTGCAGTTCATTGGGCTCTGACGTGGAGACAATTCTTAGAGGGTTCAAATCATCCTTTTGAAGTTTGGACTGATCACAAAAATCTAGAAGCCCTAAAGACTCCTAGAAAACTTTCACCTAAACAAGCCCGCTGGGCTCAATATTTTAACCGCTTTAATTTCACTTTACATTACATTCCTGGGGGGAAAAACTTCTTAGCGGATGCTCTCTCACGTTTGCCCCAATACAATTGCACTCGCTCCGAGGTTCGACCAATACTTCACGTGCAACAGTTGGCAGCTCCGGCTATAACTAGAAGCCACTCAAAAGCTGAACCCTCACTCCCAGATGAACTGACCAAGTCGTTTAAAGAAGCTTTAAACACCGATGACTGGTACTTAGCGCATTCCCATGAATGCACACTCCGTGATGGACTAGCTTGGATTGGAACAAAACTATATGTTCCTCTATCACTCAGAGAAACCATCCTACAACGATGCCATGATGCCAAAATGGCAGGGCATTTTGGATTTGTGAAAACTTTGCATCTTCTTAAAAGACAATTTTGGTGGCCAAGTCTTAAAAAAGACATTCAAGCATATGTAGCAAGTTGCCCTATTTGCGCATCATCCAAAAGGCCTCCGGGAAAACCTCCTGGACTACTTCAAACGGTAGCCAGGCCAGGAACCCCATGGAAAGAAATATCCATGGATTTCATAGTGGAATTACCTGAAAGTTCCGGCAATACTGTTATATGGGTTGTGACTGACCTTTTCTCCAAACAAGTCCATTTTATTCCATGTTCAAAAATACCCTCCTCAAAGACTCTAGCAAAGTTGTTTGTACAACACATTTATAGACTCCACGGAGTTCCTGATCGCATCATTTCAGATCGAGGAGTTCAATTCACTTCTCAATTTTGGAAAGAATTTTTACGACTCATTGGTTCCGCCCAAGGATTAAGCTCCTCCCATCATCCCCAAACTAATGGAAGCTGTGAACGTTCGAACTCTGTACTAGAACAATATCTACGATGTTATGTTAACTACCAGCAAGACAATTGGGCAGACCTCTTACCTTTTGCTGAAGTTGCCTACAACAACTCAATTCATAGTAGCACGGGATTTACTCCCTTTAAAATAGCTTCAGGTCAAGATTTTGTTCCTATCTCGGAACTCCCAAAGGAAGAAACTACTGTTTCCTCTTTGTCAGAATGGATAGATCAAATACAAAGCACATGGAAAATGACTCGCAAGGCGATCGACGACGCTCACCGTGCGCATAAAAAACAAGCAGATAAAAAAAGGTCCCCTGAAAACAAATATCAAGTGGGCGATAAGGTTTATCTTTCCACCAAATATCTTCAAACCACTCAGAAATCTAAGAAACTTGGACCCAAATATGTGGGACCTTTCCCCATAGTAAAAATCATCAACCCCGTGACAGTACAACTAGATTTACCAAAAACACTTAGGAGAATTCACCCCGTTTTCCACGTGAGCTTGCTGAAACCTGAACACACATCTACTTTCCGTCCTAACCGTACACCCCCTCCTATACCAATTCTCATAGAGGGCGAACAACACTTTGAAATAAAAGAAATTTTAGATTCAAGAAAACATAGAAATAAAATTCAATATCTTATTGTTGGAAACACTTCCTGTTATCCCAAGCTGAATGGGTGAACAAAGAAGATGTTCGTGCGTCGGAAAAGATAGCACAATTCTATAAAAAATATCCTGACAAACCCTAACTTCTCTTTTTTCCTTCTAGGACTGACGTCCTTGTTGCAGGAGGGCCGAATGTCAGCCTCCACTCTAATCTTCATATACTTTTGAGTGATTATATCAGTAGATAGAATGTGAAATGTTTGTTTCTGTATTATAAAACTATTAAGGAAATGAGATGTATCATACCACCGTACAGGGTACGGAAAAGGAGCCTATTAAGAGTGTCGGCTGACATAACAATGGGGGAGGGATGATTAATGACTGAGTGTTATCAGCGCGGGCTTTTCTAACAGACACTGCATTCCTAAGATGACTGACATCTAGAGACCTGTGGAAGAAGATTACCACGAGGGGCCGAGAAGGAGCTGGCATTGGACCAGACCAGCCTGACCTCCTGGAGGAGGAGGGACAATTGGGGGGATATGATATGTTAGCCATATTTTGTCTCAGATCCAACTTAGCTTGGCTGCTATCATGACTGTAAAAAGTAAAAGTACTTGTCTTTATTCCAAATGAAGTCAAGGTGAATTCTTTCCTAATTATAGTCGGAGGTAGCCTGACATATACACAGAGAGAGGGAGAGATGGAGAGAGACGGAGACAGAGACACAGAGAGAGATACAGAGAGAGAGGGAGAGAGAGAGAGGGGGGAGGAGAGAGACAGAGAGAGAGAGATACAAAGAGAGGGAGAGGGAAGGAGAGAGAGATATGTCAAAAGGGTTTTGTGGTTCCCAGTGTTTTTTAACATCCGTTCTCTGCCCTAATGAGTGGCTGGGTAGGCATGGCTAGGGGGGTTATGTGATTGGGTGGGAGTGAGTAATGTCGAGTTGGCCACGCCCATCCAGGTTTTGTGGCTCCCGGTGTTTTCTTTTCTGTGAAAAACAGGTCCAAATGGCTCTTTGAATGTTTAAAGTCGCAGGCCCCCTAGTCTAAAGTCTGTTTTAAAATGTGGATAATAAGCATGTTGACCCGGAGTTGCAGTTACAACCCAGTTGGAAATTTCAGGTTGCAAAAAGTTGGTCTAGAAGCCCTTTAGACCACATGATATTCAGCTGTAATTGCAGTCCCCATTCCTTCATTGTCCATGCTTCTGTTGATCAAAAATGGTAGGATCTTTTTAAGCATTTGGAAATCCTGGTGTTCTATGATACCATTGGACATTTCTTTGTGGGGTTTGTTCTGCCACTCAGTGCAGTTTCACTCCATCTCGGTGAGCATAGAGCAATTGAGTCATCCAGTGGTTGGCGTGAAGTGTTCACACAATTCAAAAGTCTGGTGGAACTTCCCTTCAAGCTCCATGGGAAGACCCGACTTAATCATTTATCTTCCATGACATCTAATTCTTCTTAGAAATCACCTATGCCAGTTCCTGATATAATACTTTATGGCAGGATAGTGTTTTTGTGGGTCTGTATTTGTATGTGCCATTCCATTGACCTTTGTTGAGTGACTCCAAGTTTGGTTATTATGGAGAAGGAGGGAAAAAAATACCTTGTTTGATGGAGAAGAATAGGAGAAATTATAGTTTTCTGTAACAATTGGCAGCCTTCTGTCTACTCTTCATAGAGTCATTATAGTCATCATAGAGCTTTAACCAAAGACTATCTACTATCGGCCTCACCCCATTCCTAAGAGGTCTATAAGGGGCGTGCATAAGAGCACCAGCGTGCCTACCGTTCCTCTCCTAATGTTCCCTTTGATTATATCCAATTCGTATGGTTATTTCATGCTTATACTTATATATACTATTGTGTTTGACAAAATAAATAAAAAATAAATAAAGTTGGAATACATGTTGGAGGTCAACTAGCTGAACAGCAGGATCTGCTAGAATAGAGCATCTGATAGATAACCATCCAACCACTGATTGAAGATTTCTTTTGAAGGAGAAGTTTCCACTGCAAGTTCCCCCTCCTGATGTCTAAATTGAATTTCCTTCCTTGTAGTTTTAACCCACTGAGTCTAACCATGCCCTCTAAGGGTGAGAGAGAGTAAGTCCATTCCCTCTTCTACCTGACAACCCTCTAGATATTTAAAGATGGTTACCCTACCGTATTTTTAAACCTGGAACTTTGGTTGAACAGATATCAGGCCTGGAAGGCCATTTTTTTTTGTTGGATCTTCAGGCCTGTCACATTTACTACTGTGGGAAACTAGGAGGGAGGTCTGTATGGAGCCAAGGTGATATATAGTCATAACAACATTCCTTTCTCAAAAAATCAAGGACATCTTGACGGCTGGAACTGGGAAGCATCTCCAGTTGGGACACTGCTTTGATTGGACCATGTTATGGACATCTGAGTGTTGGGCAGAGACTTGAACTTTCCTTTGGGTGGGAAAAACCTGGAAGCTTTCAGATTCGGGTTTTCCCAGATATGCCAATACAACATCTCTAATAAAATGGAACTTTGAGGAAACTTAAGCCTTGAAGTTTTCTTTCGTTGGGGGTGTTACTTGGAACCCTGACATTAGATTCTTGCTTCGTAGTTTAAACCACCAGAAGTAGAATTGTTAGCATGTTTCTTCCTGATGTGTTGTACCGAACAAGGGGAGGGCATGATCTTAAAGGGGTGATTCCTTGGAGAAAATTTTCTTTTGTTCAGTAGTAAGGCAGTGAGACTTTCTCCTAAAATCTACATGCGGTGAGTAGCTCAGTTATTTCCCCAAGACTGTGTGTAAGTAGGATAGTTTTGGTGAGCAAACGTTGAGACAAAAAATGAAAACAAGAATTGGATCCAGATGGAAGTTATACTAAAATGGTAGTCGTTGCTTCATCAGAGAAGAAGGAAAACTCATTTGAATCTAGATTAAAACTAGCTTTATACACACCGGTTTTCTCCCTGGGAAAATTTACACGATACTCTCTTGCTCATGTCTGATCTAGAACTATCAGAAGCCTTTGACATTTTACAGACTTATGTAACTGCAGGTGGGGCAGATAGCAGAACTTCAAAAGCAGGTTGTAAATCCCATTTTCAGGGTCCATCATAACTTTGAACAGTCACTAAGTGATGGCTGAGGACTACTTGTATTAGTTCGTAATTGACTTTAAGAACTGGAAGTGGGTATGGATTAGTTTGATATTTCTTTTTTTATTATTATTTTTTGGAAGAAAATTGCCAAATACAAAAAAGTAAGTTCTACTTTACCTGATTTGGAACTGGGGAAATAGCTTTCTTCACCGAATACCTTGTGAAACTTGGATTCATCTGCAACAGACACTAAAGCCAGTGTGGTATAGTGGTTATGGAGGTTATGGTTATGGAGTCATCCATAGAATCCCACTAGATGATTTGGACTGGTCTGTTAATCTACTCAAACCTATCACACAGGGCGGTTGTTGTGAGAATAAAATGAAATGAAGTTTCTGCATACCTTGCCTTGAGCTCCTGCAATGAAAACAACAAACATATCTAATCAATCAATCTAACAAATCAGTCAGTCAGTCAGTCAGTCAATCAATCAATCAATCAATCAATCAATCAATCACATACACTCTCAGCTCAAACTATCCCACGCAATTCTGGTATGGATGAAATGAAAGAAGTACTCCAGGTAGGCCATTTTCAGCTCCTGAAGAAAAAGGAAAATGTAAATTTTTAACAGTGTATCTCGCCTAAACTGTAATGAAAATTTAGTACTAATACGTTTCTATGATTTTCCTTCTGTCTGAAGCCTAATTTTTCTATGGCAGAATATCCAGCACAACAATAAAACCAAACTAAAATCACAAGCTGAACAAGAGTAAGAAATCCACAGCGGCAATAAAAACAGATGTCCCTTTGTGAATAAATAACAATTCAGGGGCCCATAAAAAAAAAAAAAGCCCTGCTGCCAGAAGAGATTATGTAGGAGGTAGAGCCTCCATCTATGCTGAGGACCGATATTTGGTCAAAAGTGGAGCAGTGAGCTGGTAAAGCGGCTGGATTCAAGGGAGCTGATACTGCATTCCTACCGATCCTTAATGCTAAATTCTGTCTCTCTTTTATTCCTTCCTGCTAATCTTCCTTTTCTCCTGATTTGCAGGTTCATCCAGGTCAGCACTATGACTGATGGGGACTATGACTATTTGATCAAACTCCTGGCCCTCGGAGATTCTGGGGTTGGAAAGACCACTTTGCTGTATAGATACACAGACAACAAGTTCAACCCAAAGTTCATCACCACAGTAGGCATCGACTTTCGAGAAAAGCGTGTGGTGAGTTTTTTGTTTGCGTGTGTATGAGGGAGGGAGGGAGGGAGGGAGAGGTCTTTCTGAAGATTTCAGTCTCTCAAAAGAAATATTTTCAACATCTCAGCGGGACAATATCTGTTTCCTTGTGTGGGTTTTGCCCTGCATTTTATAGCCTTCCCCTGGATTGTATGACACCCAACCAGTCTTTTCACTTAGTCCAAAATGGCATTTGTATATTGTTTCATCTCTTTCCAGTGTATAGGTCATTCACAACTTACAACTCTAGCTGAGCCTGACAATTAGGTTGTGACAGTTAACAGATTTCCATTTGACCGGAGCTGTTTTGATGACCTTTTTTTTTTTTTTACAGCAGTCATTAAGCGAACCCAGTGATCCTTAAGTAAACCCGTTGTTCACTGTGGAAGAGTTTTGGCCAGAAATCAGAAGTAAACACCAATTTCTGGCAAAAGCATTGTAAATCATGATCATGTGACTGCGGGGCACTTCATATGGCCATAATTGCAAATTGTTTGCTGAGTATCCTAGAAGAGAAAGAGGAGAGGAGAGGAGAGGAGAGGAGAGGAGAGGAGAGGAGAGGAGGGGAGGGGAGGGGAGGAGAGGAGAGGAGAGGAGAGGAGAGGAGAGGAGAGGAGAGGAGAGGAGAGGAGAGGAGAGGAGAGGAGAGGAGAGGAGAACCTTGGAGGTTTTCTAGTCCTTCATATGACCATGAAGGAGGGCAATGTCAGAACTTCGAAACTATATTTTTGGGGAAAATATAAAGAACTTACATTTCACCCAAAATATCCTTTTGAACATAAATTGAAGACTACCTATAAATCAGCCTTTCTCATTAAATTTTGATTTCTGTGCTTTCAAGGCTGTTTACATTGCAGTCTGTGAAGGTAATCTAGAAACCTCATATATAGCCTTAAGGTGCTTTTTCTTTTTTTCAGATTTGCCATATTACCATAGATATCAATGTTTCCAACGGTATTATTATTTACATTTCTGATTTGCTCAGTAACTTATTCTGAGCTTACCTTCCTTTCGGCAGCAGGGATTTTAAAACCACAGGGGCTCACACTGTCATATGGCACGGGCTTCTTTGTGTTACTTGCTGTTTAAATCATTCTTTGTGTTACTTGCAGTTTGCTTAATTCTTAAGGACGTTTTGCAGATCAAAGCTGAAAAATATTTGTAGGATTTCCAGAATCTCTAGATTGGTATACAAACATTCGTAATAACTAGATGAGAAGAGTGAGGATATATATTTTTTTTTTGTGGGGGTGTTATACTTATTGAAAAGGGACGCGGGGGCTCAGTGGCTAAGATGCTGAGCTTGTCGATCAAAAGGTCGGCAGTACAGCGGTTCGAATCCCTAGCGCCGCGTAACGGGGTGAGCTCCCGTTACTTGTCCCAGCGGTTGCCAACCTAGCAGTTTGAAAGCACGTAAAAAATGCAAGTAGAAAAATAGGGACCACCTCTGGTGGGAAGGTAACAGCGCCCTGTGCGCCTTTGGCATTTAGTCATGCCGGCCACATGACCACAGAGAGGTCTTTGGACAGCGCTGACTTTGAAACAGAGATGAGATGAGCACCGCCCCCTAGAGTCAGGAACGACTAGCACATAGGTGCGAGGGGAACTTATACCTTTTATAGTTAAAAGATTGTGAGGGTGTATATGTGTTTGCATGCGCACGCCCGCGGGTGTGTGTATCGAAATGATCTTTCCCTTCTTGATTTATTCAGTCTAGCTCATGTCACAGCATATGGTCTCCCATGCTGGGATTTAGATTTTTCATAGACGCACACAGGAGAAACTGCTATTCCTGGAAACCTCCATGTGTTGTGTTTGTGTTGTATTTTAACTCATTTAACTCAAAGCATAAGTGCACAAAGGAAGCAACCTTAGACTGGTTTTCTCTTAGAGAAGATCCACTGACAAGGTGCTGTGAGACTGCAATATAAGTGTTGTTTTGACACACAAAAAATGATTTATCACTTTCAAAGGGAAATTTTAAAAAAAGGATCCCAAATGCAATTTTGCCTACTTGCTTGCTTAATATTATTACAGGATTCAGACTCAAATAAGAAACACACACACACACACACACACACCCCTGTTAAGCTTATTCTCCTGTCACCAGTGCATAGATTCTAACAGGTTACAAATTAAACTTTGCAATAGCAAGAGTGATTTTGAGAGCTTGGGCTACCAAAAGAAGCTGTCCGTAGAGAGAACGAAGCTTTCTTTCTAAACTGCATTTTCCAAATACAGATATTATCATATTTGGTTTTTTTTTTACATTTATACAATAATAATAATTATGATTATGGTATGTAATCAGGACAAACTTTTTCTCTCACACACATATATCTAAAAGGGACTTGCTAAGAAATTTCTTCTAAGCACAGGTGTGAAGGGATGTGTACTGCAAAGCTTCCTAAATTAAAATAGAATAGAATAGAATAGAATAGAATAGAATAGAATAGAATAGAATAGAATAGAATAGAATTCTTTATTGGCCAAGTGTGATTGGACACACAAGGAATTTGTCTTGGTGCATATGCTCTCAGTGTACATAAAAGAAAAGATACCTTCATCAAGGTACAATGCTTACAATATTTAATGATAGTCAAAGGGTACAAATTTAACACTTAACGATACAACACTTAGTCATAGGCTACAAATAAGCAATCAAGAAATAATCAATTACAGTATAAATCGTAAGGATACAAGCAACAAAGTTACAGTCATAAGTGGAAGGAGATGGGTGATGGGAACGATGAGAAGATTAATAGTAGTGCAGATTTAGTAAATAGTTTGACAGTGTTGAGGGAATTATTTGTTTAGCAGAGTGATGGCGTTCGGGAAAAAACTGTTCTTGTGTCTAGTTGTTCTGGTGTGCAGTGCTCTATAGCGTCGTTTTGAGGTTAGGAGTTGAAACAGTTTATGTCCAGGATGTGAGGGATCTGTAAATATTTTCACACCCCTCTTTTTGACTTGCGCAGTATACAGGTCCTCAATGGAAGACAGGTTGGTAGCCATTGTTTTTTCTGCAATTCTCATTATCTGAAGTCTGTGTCTGTCTTGTTGGGTTGCAGAAACCAAATTAGTCGAAGTTTGCTACAGCTGGCTAAGTAACCTTTCTACACAAGTATTTCACACACCACACACACACACACACACACACACACACACACACAAACACTAACCACATTATTTTCTTACAAATCTTTGGTGGTGCTAAACCATTAAAACAGCAGTATCTCTCAATAAAAGTGGATGCTGTATTAATGACTAAGAGTTTGCCAGGCTATAACAGTTGTAGGCCAAAATATACTGCTTTTAAGGTAAATGTGAGCGATGTATATTTTGCCCAACCACAAATCAGGGGTGAAATTCAGCCGGTTCTATCCGGTTCGGGTGAACCGGTAGCGGCGGCTACAAGAGGCTCCGCCCACCTGCGCGGACATCATGACATCGCTTTTTTCTGACAATTTAAAGCCTCTGCGCATGCGCAGAAGGCTTTGCACATGCACGGGCACCGCTGCACATGAGCACATTTGTAAACTGGTAGGGAAGATAAGTGAATTTCACCCCTGCCACAAATGCTTCAGTGGCCAACATAATTTTTAATGATACCTTTCAATGCTATTTTTGGGGCGCCATTTAATCTCTGCACATTTTAAAACCTCTGGTCATTTAATTGGCATGAAAGGGGAGATGTGTACTTCTGAAAGCCATATCCTTTTAGGGGTGTCAAATGGGCAGCCCACAGGCCGGATGCATCACGCGCAAGCCCACCCCAGTTCCATGAAGGGGGAAAAAGCATCACGAAACGTCACGTGACAGCAACGTGACGGGGCAAGTTTGACACTCGTGCTCTAGGTGAAATATTGAAGGCCATTTTTTTCCCCCCAAGTTTCTTTTTACCCACTCCTGTGCTAAGCTCTTTGGCCATGAACACACCTCCCGCCTTCACTTGCGCAGGACCATCTGCTTCTCCAGTCTTCAGTTTCATGGAGAATCTCAAGTGGAACATACTGCTTATTTCCGTAGACCAAAGATATATGATGTTTCTTCCTGGGTTATCAGGGATGGCTGAGTCACCTCGTTAGTTCAGTATGTTTTCTGTACCAAAGAAACATGCTACATCTTCCGTGTATGTACAGGAGAGTCAATATGCAGCAGCTGTGCTGTTTAGAAAGATGTTACCTAGGAAAAGCATATAAACAAAGAAATTAGTTTATTGTTTCAGTCTTAATTTGGGTAGTCCAGAGTCCAGACACTTTGCAGCTTGGGCTGTGTGATAGTGACTAATTTTTTGGAGACTCCGAAGCAGTCTTCAGACTCATTTGTAAAAATTAATAAAGATGGGATACAAATAAATAAAATCCAGTGTTAAGAATTCCGGTCTGCTGAATATCAATTTGCTGCTTATACATCCATCTTTCAGCCTCCAAGGGATTTCCATGTTATTGTCCCACTCAATAAATCTGTAAGGCAAGTTGAAAGAGAATAAATGTTGAAATGCCTCCAAAAAGTTATATAGCGATAACAATAGCACTTCACAGTGCTTTACAGCAGGAGTCCCCAACCTTTTGGACCTCAGGGACCACTAAATTCATAATTTTAATCCCGCGGACCACTAATATGATCTGCCTAATGACTGGCTGGGTGGACGTGGTTAGGTGGTCATGTGACTGGGTGGGCGTGGCCAACTGAATGTCATTCATGTCAAGGGGTGCCTCGCCAGCTTCTTCTCGCCCCTCCCAGCCACTCTTCACCTGCCCGCTCGGGCTCCTTAGGGCCCCAGCAGGAAGCAGTTGTTGGAGCTAAGCAGCCACCATGAGAAAGAGTTTGCAAAACAGCTCAGTTCAAATTGGATCTGAACGAGGAGGAGGCTCAGCAGAAGCACCTTACTGAGGACTAGGAGCATAGGCTTTCCAAAAAGAGGGAAGACCTGCGGGAGTGCAAGACCAGGTATGGTGCCTCTTGGCTCAGCGGGCTGAGATGGTCAGCCAGTTCCAGGCCATGATGCAGTCCCACTGGAACCAGGCCCTTTGGCTCTTCGCCACCAGTGGTGCTTCCCTCCAGCCTTCGCTCAAAGCCCCACACCAGGAGGCTGAAGCAGACCTCAAGTCAGAATTTCTCCCTTCCTCCGACCCGTAGAAAAAGACTCTGAAGGGGGAGACTCTCTGAAGCAACATAAACATTCATTGCACATATCTGTCCTAGGGGCTGTAGTTTGATGACTTCTGATTTAGTGCAATATAAAAAATGCAAATAATTTTTCTGCGGACCACCAAAATTTTCTCGTGGACCACCAGTGGTCCACGGACCACCAGTTGGTGACCGCTGCTTTACAGCTCTCTCTAAGCGGTTTACAGAGTTAGCCTATTGCCCCCAACAATCTGGGTCCTCATTTTACTGACCTCGGAAGAACGGAAGGCTGAGTCAACTTTGAGCCTGGTGAGATTTGAACTGCCAAATTGCAGGCAGCCGACAGGCAGAAGAAGTAGGCTGCAGTACTGGCCCTAACCCTAACCACTGCGCCATCATGGCCCATATAGATGAGTAAAGGGTCACCACTTCCAATTTAATGTTGTAAACATAAAGTTTAAGGTGTACAAATTGATTTCATCTTCTGGTGGCTTCAGAGACAGGTGTTGTTGGTTTTTTTGCAATTTTCTAGGCCAGGGATCTCCAACCTTGGCAACTTTAAGACTTGTGAACTTCAACTCCCAGAATTCCTCAGCCAGCTTTGCTTTGCTTTGCTGGCTGAGGGATTCTGGGAGTTGAAGTCCACAAGTCTCAAAGTTGCCAAGGTTGGAGACCCCTGTTCTAGGCAACACAGCAGAAGTAGCTTGTCATTGTTTTCTCTTGGGAACTTTTTTTGATTTATCAAGCTAGCCTACAACATCGCGTTTCTCATGCTGGCTGGGGGATTCTAGGAGTGGAGGTCCACAGGTCTTAAAGTTGCCATGGTTGGACATCCCTGATCTTGAGACCGGTACTTCGAATATCAATATTGTAATTCTTTCTGTGTGCAACTCCTTCAGTAAACGCAGGGCTGGCTGCCAAAATCAACTGTGGAATAAAATCCATCAAAGGATCGTACGATGTTTAGCATCTTTTCCTATCCTGCATTTTCAGCTTGCAAATTATGACTTCACTTTTAATTAACTTTTAAAGAAACAATTGTTAAAATAAACAGTATTAACATAAACAGTGAAGCTTTATTTCGTATGTTTCAGGTGTACAACAGCCAGGGGTCAAGTGGTTCTTCTGGAAAAGCCTTTAAGGTCCATCTGCAGCTATGGGACACAGCTGGGCAAGAGAGGTAATATGCAAGAATTTAAAAGTCCAATGCAGAAATAATTGGAAGGGGAAATGAACAACATTTTTTCTGTTAGATTCTGTCATTTGAACTCGGGCAGGTTTTCAAGACAGAATATTTTTTTTTATTATCAGTTTGACATCGTATTACTGTTTACAAGGAAGCTTAAGACCTAGTTCTTATCTTGAATTATTTGGAATGTTGAATAAAAAGTGATTTGAAGCATTTTGGAACGTGGGATTTCAGGGGTACAATTGCTAAAGGTCGCAGGACAGTGGGTAGTGTCTGCAGTTTACACACACACACACACACACACACACACACACACATGCATACACATATGTGTATAAACACACACACACAAGTTCTCTGTTTGAAGGCGTGTGAGTCATACACTCAGAAATTCCATGTCCCTGGATGGGTAGCTGACTAAAATCTCCTGTGGCGGTTTCCTGCCCATCTTTTTGATAGGGAGAGAGAAATTTATAACACAAATCCCCATTGGAACAGAACAGATGATAAGAGAAAATAAAAATGATCCCTGGGGCTGCCTTACAACCTGAAGGAAGATTTGTGCTTGAGCAGTCATTCTGGATAAGGGTTGACTACCCGTGTAAAGCGAATATGAAAGCTTTGCCTTGTCATTTTTCTGTTTGCTTGCAGCACTTTTTTTTTTTAAAAAAAAAGTTCAGCCATGAAATGTTTACCTAATACTCCTTGCTTGCTTTCTTTTCCTTGATAGCTCATGTTGTATATTGATCTTTTTCACTCCTTTCCTCCTGACAGATTCAGAAGTCTCACCACAGCATTTTTCAGAGATGCCATGGGCTTCTTGCTAATGTTTGATCTCACCAGTCAACAGAGCTTCTTAAATGTCAGAAACTGGATGAGTAAGTGGAAAAAGCAGCTGCCTCTCTCTCTTAGCCTTGAGCTCTTTTAGCTTCAGCGGCATTGAACCTATCATCTTTAAATGCGACAGCAGTCCCCATAGAGAGTGGCCTTATGTAAGCTATTCCTGATACGATTAAACACTCTGCAACAAAAGGCATGCAGGTACCTTAGAAAAGAGCCACCGTGGCGCAGTGGTGAGAGTGCAGTACTGCAGGCTACTTCTGCTGACTGCCGGCTGCCTGAAAATTGGCAGTTCGAATCTCACCAGGCTCAGGGTTGACTCAGCCTTCCATCCTTCCGAGGTGGGTAAAATGAGGGCCCAGACTGTTGGGGGCAATAGGCTGACTGTGTAAAAACCGCTTAGAGAGGGCTGCAAAGTACTGGGAAGCGGTCTATAAGTCTAAGGTTGCTATTGCTATTAGAAGTGATGCACGCTTCTCTCTGAAGCTGGCTTCTAGTCCAGCCAGCAAGGGTGAAATGTAAAATTAATTACTACTGGTTCTGTGGGTATAACTTGGGGGTGAGGGGTGTTAATGTGATTGGGTGGGCGTGACCAACTTTTTTTTTTACTTTTTAAAAGCATTTTTTTTTTTACAACCTCTTTGACTGAAGAGGTTGTAAAAAATGCTTTTAAAAGCCTCTGTTGTGTCTCGTTCAATCTCACCTCAGCCGGGGTCTTCTTATCTGCTTCCGACAC
The DNA here is from genome assembly GCF_028640845.1 of Ahaetulla prasina. NCBI lineage: Eukaryota > Metazoa > Chordata > Lepidosauria > Squamata > Colubridae > Ahaetulla > Ahaetulla prasina. The sequence continues at coordinate 286,073,755 of NC_080540.1, read as the reverse complement.
GGAGGAATGTTCTAGTATGCCTCCCGGCCCCAGCCCTGGCTCCATGCCCAGACAGGCTGATGAGGAAGAAATACCTCCAGCCCCCAGCTCTGGCTCCATGCCCAGGCAAACGGAGCAACTAGACCCCTCCCCCTCCTCCACAGCATGTGAGCCTGAGGAAGGTTTATTACCAACAGCTGCCGACTGGAGTGACCCTCGCGTCAGAAAACTTGATAGGCGGAGGCAACAGAAGGGCCGGTTTAGCTCTGCCTGGTAAGGCCTGTTATTAAGAACACAAAGCCTGCAATTACTGCAGGTTCGAGCCCGGCCCAAGGTTGACTCAGCCTTCCATCCTTTATAAGGTAGGTAAAATGACCCAGATTGTTGGGGGGGCAATAAGTTGACTTTGTAAATATATACAAATAGAATGAGACTATTGCCCTATACATTGTAAGCCGCCCTGAGTCTTCGGAGAAGGGCGGGGTATAAATGTAAACAAAAAAAAAAAAAGGAAGGGAGGGGCAGGCCTGGATAAGTGCTGAGTCATGGAGCCACACCCCATGGCCTATATAAAGGATCTGCTTTCTGGCATTCTCTGAGTCAGGCAAAGTCTAAACATATCTTGCTGAAATCACTTTCTGGTCTCCTGCCTGCCCTGAGGACTTTGCTAGGACTTTGGCAGAGCTGCAGAGGCACACCTGATTCGGATTTCCCTGACCCGGCCGTCAGCGGAGGAGTGGGACACGACAGCCTCTGATTGTCAGGCAACTCAGCTGGGATCACCAGAGGAGCCTTTTAAAAGCATTTTTTTCCTACAACCTCTTCAGCCGAAGAGGTTGTAAAAAAATGCTTTTAAAAGGCTCTGATTATCCCAGCTGAGCCACACAATCATCAGAGGCTTTTTTTTTTACTTTTAAAAGCATTTTTGGCTGAAGAAAAATGCTTTTAAAAGTTAAAAAAACCCTCTGATGATCATGCAGCTCAGCTGGGCATGGTGGGGGGGGGGGCAGGGATTTTTGCTACCGGTTCTCCGAACCACCCGCCACCATTGCTACTGGATTGGGCGATCCGGTCCAAATCAGGAGCATTTCACCCCTGGTCTCCAACTTTGGCAACTTTAAGACTTGTGGACTTCAGCTCCCAGTGTTCATCATCCAGCTTTGCTGGCTGAGGGACTCTGGGAGTTGAAGTCCACAAGTCTTAAAGTTGCCAAAGTTGGAGACCCCTGGTCTAGAGGTTCCTGGATATTCTTTGCCTTGGCTGCTAGCTGCAAAATACCTTTTATGGAAACTTTAGGAAACAGCTGGACTCTCACTTTGACCTGACAAAGTTGTTTTTCCACTCTGGCACTGGTCCCTCCTTGAAGCCTCTAGCATCACCACCATGTCATGTTCCTGCAAAACGCTGAACCCTGCCCAGACTACTTTAAATATTACTTAAAAGAATGCATGTGAATTGCTTGAAATATATTAGCTGTATGTGAATAACAGGCAGTCTTGGACTTAACAACTGTAATTGAACCCAAAATTACAGTCATAAGTTGTGGTCATTATGGAGTCACTATGTGACTGCACCCAATTTTGCAACCTTTTTTTGTGGTGGTTGTTAAGCAAAAGTGATGGTCATTGAGTGAAGGCCATGGTCATTAAAGCAAACTTTTTTTTAACTCAATGAGCAATTGTTTTTTGTTGGAAACTGGAAGTAAATGCCAGAAACGAGCAAAACCCACCCAAAATTGTGGCCATATGACTTGCAGGATGTTGCAAACGTCTGTAAATTCAAGCTACTTGCCAAATGCCCCAAATGTGATCATGTGACTGGAGGAGGGGCACAGCCAATGGAACTCCAGAACCAGGTCATAAATGGCTATGGGGAGGTCCCTCATTGCTTCAAACCAGGGGTGAAATGCTCCCTGTTTGGACCAGATCTCCTGATTCGGTAGCGATGGCGGTGGGTGGTTCAGAGAACCAGTAGCAAAATTCCCTGCCCCCCCCCCCATGCCCAGCTGAGCCGTGCGATCATCAGAGGGGTTTTTTTGTTTACTTTTAAAAGCATTTTTTCTTCGGCTGAAAAAATGCTTTTAAAAGTAAAAAAAAAGCCTCTGATGATCGCCTGGCTCAGCTGGAATCGTGAGAACCTTTTAAAAGCATTTTTTCTACAACCTATTAGGCCGAAGAGGTTGTAAAAATGCTTTTAAAAGGTTCTGGTGATCAGGCAACTCAGCTGGGATCATCAGAACCCTTTAAAAGCATTTTTTTCTACAACCTCTTCAGGGAAGAGGTTAAAAAATGCTTTTAAAAGGCTCATCAGAGGCTTTTAAAAGCATTTTTTTACAACCTCTTTGGCCTACCCAGTCACATTACCCCCCCACCACCAAGCCACAGAACCAGTAGTAACAAATTTTACATTTCACTCTTGCTTCAAATGGTCGGTAAGCAACACCAGTTGTTAATCAAGGTCTACCTGCTTTATTCCTGTTGCAACTGTGATGCAGAGAAGGAAAAACAGTTCTCATTATCATTTACAGATTTATTATCTCAATGTTAATTTGATTGATTGGATGGCCCAATGTATTCTGGGCAATAAGACACTAACCATCCTATTTCTATTATAACATTTTTATAAATGTAAAAATAGATAGTGAATTTGCACATATTTCATCTCTCAGCCTTTCCCAGCCAGGCTGAGCACCTCAACTGGAAGATACCAGGTAGGAAAGGCTGAGGAATGATTTCTGCTCCTGTTTCCAGGGAACATTTTTACACCCCTCCCCAAATTTCTACATTTTCTTTCTTTAGGTCAGTTGCAAGCAAACGCTTATTGCGAAAACCCCGACATAGTCTTAATTGGAAATAAAGCTGACCTATCAGACCAGAGGGAGGTCAATGAAAGACAAGCAAAAGAACTTGCAGACAAATATGGGTAAGGCAAACAAACATGGTGTCCCCTCAACTAACCCGGGAGGCGTTGATGTAGCCATCTGAGTGATGCCAAAGGTGGGATAAGGACACAATGAAATGGCCAACCAAGACAGTTGGCTTCAGCAGAAGAAAACCCAAGTGTAATGTTTTATTTTATTTTATTTTCCTGTTGACATCAATGATTCTTAAAGTAATCCCCGTATGGATAAGTACTGATGCGAACAAGAATTTCTTTTTGTGAGAGGAGGAACAGGAATGTGTTCAGCAGACTTTGAGGGCTTTTTTAGAAAGTGACTCGATATTCATTTCGCTTTTGAGGACTACCGTATTTTTCAGACTATAAGACGCACCTTTTTTCCTCCCAAAAAAGAGGGTGAAAATCTGGGTGCGTTTTATACTCCGAATGTAGCCCTACCCAGCTTCTCAAAGGGAGGTTTCAGAGGCTGAAAAAAGCATCAGAAACAAAGCTTTAAAAAAGAAGCCCCCAACAGAGCTTCAGGAAAAAACCTCCAAACAGAGCTTCAGAGGCTTTTTTGTCTGAAGCTATTTCAGAGGCTTTCAGAGGCAGGAAAAAAAGTTTTTTCTGAAACAGAGTTTCAGAAGTTTCAGAGGCAGAAAAAAAAGCAAAAAAAAAAAAAAAAAAGCAAGGCACAGAGCTCACACCCAAGGAACCTGTTGCTAAAATTCACCTCTGGGAACAGCTGATTGGGAGTATTCCGGGTGGCCACCTGCCAATCAGCTTTTTTCTTATTTTCCTCCCCAAAAACTAAGGTGCATCTTATACTCTGGTGCATCTTATACTCCGAAAAATATGGTAAATGCAAGGTCCCCTTTGAAGGCAAACCTGTAGGTTATTGTTATAACTGTTCTCTCTTGAAATATCTTACCATACTTCTGATGTTTTCCTGCCGTAGCATCCCCTACTTCGAAACAAGTGCAGCGAATGGCCAAAATGTGGACAAAGCCGTGGAGACGCTCTTGGACTTAATAATGAAACGAATGGAACAGTGTGTTGACAAGTCTCAGCTCTCTGACACAGCCAACGGTGGGAGTTCAGGAAAACTGGTGTCATCCAAAGCTGATGAGAAGAAATGTGCTTGTTGACTTGGCCATTCAGGTTGAAGAAAAGAAAAGGAATGAGAAAATCGGAAAGTAACAGAATGACCAAATGCTAAATTCAATCTGGAACTCCATGGACCAAATGAGACTGCTGTTGTTGTCTTAAGCAAGCCTGATTTTTTTTTTCCAATGCTGAGAAATCATGCTTCTGCATTCAAACAGGTGTAAACCATCTTCATAGAAAATCCAGAGGCTCTTTTCTTCTTCATACAATAGGCGAGTAAATACAGAAAAAATATCTGCCTTGGGGAGACCATCATTGAAATGTTAGGAGACACCTTTACAATAAAACAAAGAGGTTGTCTTTGTTGGCCCGAGCCATCATTTCTCATCTCTTTGGCTTCTATTATGACATACATTCTATGTTTGCTAAATAGGTGATGAAAAAACACCCCAAAGAATATATTGCATGGCTCATTGTAAACATCTTAATGGTTTTGAATACCAAAAAGTTAACTGTTGTTTTATTCAGTTGGCTATTCTCATAAGACCTGGTTAAAATTGCAATGTAGTCATTAGGTGGCATGGGAGATAGAGGTGGACTGTAGAAAGATGTCCATACAATATAGTACAGCGTTGGAAAAGATATAAACCACGAGGTTTGCTCGAAGCTGAAAAGTACTATGTGCCTTGAAATACTTGGCCAAGTATTTCATTGGTGACTCTGAGAGTGATATTCCAATGGAATCCCCTTTCATTAAGAGGTAGTATGTATTTATTAAGTTCTATGTGGATACAGTTAACATTTCTAATTAGTTCTAATGCTCTAATTAACACATACTTTATATATATACACAGAGGATTATTTTTGCTTTTACTTTACCAGCAGAGCACTTCCCAAACTTGAAGCTATGTTCAACGTTGATCTGGAATATTAGCTGTCCAAAGCAAAGTCTTGCTTAAATACATAATGCCTTTCTGTTACTTCCACCACTTAAAATGAGAAAGGCAGGAACAGGAACAAAGATGAGGAAGTTCCAGTAATAATTTTGTTACAGTAGAAGTACTGTTAAGTGAAGGATATGTGCACTTTAGAGCAGGGGTCTCCAACCTTGGCAACTTGAAGACTTGTGGACTCCAACTCCCAGAATTCTGGGAGTTGAAGTCCACAAGTCCTCAAGTTGCCAAGGTTGGAGACCCCCGCTTTAAAGCCAAGCGTGATAGGATGATAGTGGTATGATGATGATGATGAGCCAAATGCAGCTCTTTAAAACAAAAACAGATATTGTCTTTCTACTATGCACCATTTCTCTGCGATGCCATTCTGGTTTAAAAGGTCTGCTTTTGCAATTCAGCCATTCCAAAATCGTCTGCAATTCCCTGCCACCATTTTCTAAGTGAAAGAGTTCATTTCACCAGGTTCTTTGTGTTATCAACCCAAAGCGAAAGAGTTGTTTCTAGTATTTATCACAATGCTCTTCATCAGTCTCTCGGTAATTAAAAATATATATTTCTGTTTGCAAAATGTGAGCGCGTTTCCCAGAAAGAGAAAGAAGGTAGAGGAATATATTCATGCCAATACCTTAATTTTCATTTTCATTCCAATACTGCGATATCTTCAGTACACTTTTAAATGTTTACTGCTTTTTGTAACCGTACAACTCATTTTCAGAAATGGGAAATTACAAAATCCCAAAGGTATCTTCACTTTTTGCTGGCGTTAATTGCTCAGCACTTCTGTTGGGAAATACTAATGTTTTTGTCTATAAAATCTGGAGCATATTTGCTTGGGTTCAGGATGCTTTGCTTGAAATCAAGGGCTGGGGGTGGGGATACATTTAAGCAGTGTTTCTCAACCTTGGCAACTTTTAAGACGTGTGAACTTCAGCACCCAGAATTCCCCAACAAACATACTGGCTGAGGAATTCTGGGAGCTGAAGTCCACCCGTCTTTTAAGTTGCAAAGTTGACAAACAATGCACTTAACTAAAAAAAAAAAGAACGAGAGATTCTTTATGCATTAAAAAAAAGAACGAGAGATTCTTTATGCATTAACATGTATCTTTTTTTTTCTGTATGGCTCTACACTGTGAGGAATATTTTATCTCTTTTTCCTGCAATTCTGCCATTTTATAACAAAGATCTTTTTAGCTTTCCAGTGGAAGAAGAGATAACAATATATCCTTAATGTTTCCCAGCTGTTAATACCTACTCGGTGCTGTCCATTGCAGTAAACAACTTTGGGTATATGGCTGACCTAGTGAGGAATCTCAGCTGACTTATTGAAAGTTGCCATTCAGAACTTTTCTTACATATAGTTCAACAATTTTGGATCTTCTGGCAGTGTAAATCCAATCTGGAAGGACTCATATATTCCAGTTGTATTCCAATCTCTCAACACTATCATACATATATTTTGTTTTTTACTATCTTGGTGTAGCAACTTAAGAACTCGAAGCTACTCCTAAGGCACAATTATTGTTGGGCATCATTTGCTGCAATCATATGCTGGGTTATCTACTAGTATTCCAACAGGATCTGCCCGTGCCTCTGTCTCCGCGTAATGCCCACAAGTGAATATTTTATGCATGCATGGTAAGCTTTGATATTGAGTACACAGAATATTCCCTGGCATTAAGTAAGGCCAAATAGCTGTTGGTTTTGTAGCTGTCATTACGCACACCTAAACTCCTGCATGCATAAGGAACATTTATGAGCACAATGTTAAATCTACAAGAACACTTTGACTTCCCAGATCAGCATTACATCATCTCATTAATAGCCTTTGAAATTGGCTTGATGCAACTGAAAACTTGCCAAGATGGCCATTCTGGAATCCATCTTGCATTTTCCATATAAACTCAAAATAATTTCTGTATCACATCAACAATTCGTTCATTATCTGTCTTTCGTGGCCCTATTTCATCAAGGAGATCAGGATATATGTGACAGATATCAAATATATTGATGTAGGTTATGTTGCCATTGTAGTTCATAATTGGCGCCTCACCAAAATAATCCTACATATAATTGAGTATTTGATTCAAATTCACCTGTAGTTCATTGAAGAATAATTGTAATGACAATATACTGTGCTATTTTTTCCAGTCTTCCTTTCGACCCTTTTGAGATATGGTATGAAAGTCCCTCTTCTGACTTGGTTTCATGAGTATTTGAATCAAAATAGTGGCTGTGTAATTGTGTATGTATGATTAATAGACCCATGGCTGTTCACTGCTTATATGTACCCTATTGTCCAAAAGTATTCAGATGTAATGAGCCAAATTCTCAAGTGCTTCTCTTGTGCCTCTGACCATCAAAGCACACTAAGCCAACAATGGTTTTCATAAACCGTATCTAATTGTTGAGGAGAGAAACTAGAGAACTCTTAGTTCCATGTAACCATTTTTGCCTGTTTTTATGGACAACCATTGGCATTACATTACAGCAGCTCACACTGCACACCAACTTGATTTCTATGAAAGGATCTTTGTTTGCTTCATTAAAGCCTCTGAGGGGGAAAGTCATTGCCTGATGAAATGCACATGATGTCCCTAATAATTATTGTCCATGGGATAAAAGTTCTCCTGTCACTGGAAATATGTTTCTCTACTTGCCCAGCAGCCTTTTAACAAAAGCTGCCTACCAAGATTTACACCATGCTCAAACCATTTAGCTGCTGTTTTGTTATTAAAATCTACCTATCCCGATACAGTTAAGTGTAGTCTGGTATTCCATGAAGTAACTACTGAAAATATTCAGCCTTGTTGATTTCTTTCTCCAGTCCACCTGAGGCAGAATTGGATAGTGTCCCTCATGGTCAACTTTCTAGATCTGCTCTTGAAGCTCAAGGTTAGTAATTGGGAGGAGGTTGGCTACCATAGATTAACATGGCTCTCCTCCGACAACATCCTCAAGGCTTGGAAAGAACTCTCCCATGTTTTCCCCCCTCTAAAATAAATGCTTGATAGCAGCTCTTCTAAAGGTCAAATTAAACATAACCTGAATCACGTGGTTATGGCTGTTACAAAGGGGATTAATTGGGGGTGGGGCAAGAAAAGTTATCCCAAACAGAAGCACCATTACAATCATATTCTCCGAAGGGGCGAAGTTGCGCAGTCTGTCTATGCTGTCAGTTGTTAAATATTATTACAGCCCTCCTCAACTCAGACCATTTAGCGCAGGGATCTCCAACCTTGGCAATTTTAAGACTTGTGGACTTCAACCCCCAGAATTCCTCAGCCAGCATGGGAGTTGTAAAGTCCACAAGTCGTAAAGTTGCCAAACTTGGAGACCTCTGATTTAGCACAAAGTCTTTTAGGAGATATTTCTTAAGAATCGTGGACACATCATCATCTTACACTTCCAAAGGCCCTGCCTGAAGCTCTCCTAAACTTGATTCCACCCCAACGTTTAAATCAAAAAGCTTCTTGACTCTTAAATCCTCTCTAACTGCCTTTGCTCTACCCTGCAGAGGGATTTTCAGTGTATATAATAACTCTATAATTCAAGGTACTTTTATGTATTCCTCACAAATATATTTATTTAAATTGTTCTTTTCAGATTTTGATTCAACACTAAGAGCCTCCTGACTGATTAGTTGCTTTTTTTCCCCCCCTCTGGCTTTGTTTTGCTTTTAATGTGCCCTTAAGTTAGATAACTCTGAGCATGTTTTCTGTTGGTCTTTGAGACAGTTCTGTAGAAATTAAAGATTTACATTCTTTGGGCTAAGTGTCTGAATTCTCTCTCTCTGGATGGACTGCACTGCCAGCCTAGCAGCACCAGTCATTAACCGTGTTGTATTACTACTACTATGCTGTTGCTTTTCAATGATATATAAATATGTATTTATATATGTGTGAGTGTGTGTGTGTGTGAGTGCACACATATACATACATACAATCAGACTGTATCCATTGGTGTCTGGGTTTTTACAATATGGCTAAGGAATGTAATTCGGTAGTTTCGTTTCTGCACTGTTCTTTTGAGATTAAAAACTATTCATTTTTAAAGCAGTTGTGGATTGTTGTCTTGAAGAGCAAACATGATCTAAGGCGGTGATGGTGAACCTTTTCGCCACCAAGTGCCCAGAGGTGGGATTCTACCAGTAAGGACGAACCAGTAGCTCCCGACGATCAGCTAGGCCTGCCCGCCTGCCTCTATGCTTTACCTACTTTTATCTTTGTACCTGGTTAGTGTGGCAGAACAGATTGCCGCACCTCTGCTGTTTTAATTCCCTAGCACTAACGTGGAAGGTGATTTTTCATTGAACTGCGCACGCAAAGCGCACGATCTCCAATCCGATTGTTAAACCAGGAAGATCCCACCACTGCAGGTGCCCAAACCGGAACCCGTGCACCCACGCTGGAGCACCAGAAACCCAAACATCAGCTGGCCAGTGCGCATGCCCATAGGGTGTGTTCTGTGTGCCACCTCTGGCACACGTGCCATTAGGTTCGCCATCACGGATCTAAGGTGTCCGAGAAAGGTGAAAGTGTGCAGACGACACACACACAATGTGTCTTACTTGATTCTGGCTTTGCACAGGCAAATTCACATGCTGTAGTTTCAGCCGGGTAGAAACTCAGCTGTGATGTTTTCAAAAATGGCTTAAGAAACCATGGCTTCAGTGTAGGAACTCAGCTAGACAGAAAAAGGATCAGGTTGTAATAGATTCTTCATCATAGTTCCAGTATTATTATTTTTATTCAAAACAAAACAAAACACCAGCCTCGTGCCTTCCAGTATGAAGAATACAATTCTTTGAATTACTAGCCACTATGGACCAAAGATTGAGGGTCATTTGAGAGAGTTTATGGGGAGTCCTCGACTTACAACCACAACTGAGCTGAAAATTTATGTCGCTAAGTGAGAAATTTGTTGACTTTTGCTCCATTTCACGACTTTTCTTGCCACATCTGTTAAAATGAACCACTGCAGTTGTTAAGTTAGTAGCGCGGTTGTTGAGTGAATCTGGCTTCCCCATTGACTTTGCTTGTCAGAAGTTTGCAAAAAGGGATCGCATGACTTTGGGACACTGCACCCGTCATAAATATGAACCAGTTGCCAACATCCAGTTGTAAATCACGTGACCATGGTGGGAATGGTCATAATAAATATTCTATTCTATTCTATTCTATTCTATTCTATTCTATTCTATTCTATTCTAATGGTGGAAAAATGGTCGTAAGTCACTTTTTTCAGTGCCGTTGTAACTTTGAACGGTCACTAAATGAATTGTTGTAAGTTGAGGACTGCCTGTGTACCCAACCTCTGTTGGATCTGGGTTTTATTTCGCGCTTAATTTGTTTATTTGGACATTTTTATCTTGCTTTTTTGTTATATAATGAAACACTGGAAAATTCTGGCTTAGCGGCCCGACAGTAGGGGCAGGGGATGGTTTTGTGTGAGTGGTAGACGCATCGGGGCTCCATTTGCATAAGCAGTGGGCATTTATTATATTTTCTGATTGCTCAAGTGCAGGGAGCAGGAAAAAGGGGAAAATGAACCCCAAATAGGCACACATTTAAGGCAGAAAGACTAATATAGCTGCACCCTGAAGGGAGTAGTGAGTGTTCTGTGGTGAGCCTGACTTGGAAAACATGTTTTTGAGCAAGTGAAGAGGGATGGTTGGGCTGAAGCAGAGAAGAAAGTAGTTCATTGCATTCCTGATTATCATGAAACCATGGTAATCGAATCATGGTTACACTCATAATGCTGACAAGGTTGCCTTCAGCTAAATTCATAGTTTTATCCGCAACGTACGCCAGCTTACCTTATGATCTTGTGGTTTAAATAATTGATTGAACATTGTACCAGTTATTTATTTTGCTACAGTGCAAACACGATCCAGCCAGACTGAAGCATAAATCTCGCTGCAGGCCAAGGAACAACCAACCTTGCCTTTCATTATCACACTGGTCACTAGAGAGACCGTCCTTGAGATGTTTAAATGCTCTTCTTATCCTGATAACCACTCTCTTGATTTCATGGCTTTTAGATTGTCCATTTCCTCATTATGCTTTGACAGTCTTGGCAAGCCGCTCTTGAAATACAATCTTAAGGATGGTATAATCATTATAGATAAATAAATAATGTATTCATTTAATTATGGGCAAACTTGCTCTTGCGCTGTCACAGAACAGGGCCCAGACAAATGTACAATCTGTTTTATAACTGAAATATATATTCCTGCTTTCTTGCCTCAGGCATACTGCTTTGATGAACCTCCCTTAGAAGAGCTCTATGCAGAACACTTACATTTTACCGATTCTAAATCATGACATAGGGATGGCTTCAGGACTGGCTTGTCTGTGCTTAGATGCACTTCCCAGAAGTGTTTTACTTCCTTCAGAAACATCATTTGTAAAATTATCATTTTACACAACTATGTTATAATTAGAATAGAATAGAATAGAATAGAATTTTATTGGCCAAGTGTGATTGGACACACAAGGAATTTGTCTTGGTGCATATGCTCTCAGTGTACATAAAAGAAAAGATTCAAAAACACTGAGGGGGTGGGGTAGGTGGGAATGCTGTAAACAGATATCTCCATTCAATGTTTTCTAAGCTTCACTTTACTCATTATATATAAATGTCTCTCTCTCCCCCCCCCCACTCTCTGTGTGTGTATGTTCCAGCATAACTCTGGAATACCTTTTCAACCAAACTTGGTACACAGTTGACTTACTCTCTAGAAAAAAATACTGTGGGGGTAAGACACCCCTAACACCCCTTGGCGTGTGTGTTCTGTTAAGATACAGCCTGTTGTGCCTTAAAATGGCTTCTACTGTACTGCCTTAAAATAACTTCTACTGTGCAGCACAGTGGAGTTGCTATGGTAATGGCTCCACAAGGGGGCTCCCTCTGGTAAGGGGGAAAATCCAACATTAGAAATTACGTTTAGTCTGGACATTTTCAACAAGGTTTGATTATTCTTGAGGACATATGTATGGCCATGATCAATACAACATTACTGCAACTCAGCCTGCCTACACCACTACGAGACTAATACGACGTACTTCACGCAGATTACCTACGAGAAAAGAACTATAACACTGAACAGCTTAGTGCATATATCGCGGACAAAAAGCCACTTCTAAATCAAGTTCAGAAAAAGCATACCAAATGATCATGGATCAGCTAGCAAAACAACAAGGTTGTATCATTTTACTTGATGCTTCTTGTTGAACAGGGAAAACTTTTTTAATTAATTTAATTCTTGCCGAAATCAGGGTGCAGGGTGAAGTTGCTCTTCCTGTCTAATACAGGATTGGGATAAATAAATACCCGGGTAACGTTGGGTTATCAGCTAGTTCTCCATAAAATATAATACTAAGAGCTACAATTTGGTGTGATGAGAGATTTTTTTTTCTATTAGATTGATGCAGTCGCCACACAAGTGCTCATTTATCATCTTTCTCTCTCTCACCTGGTATCCAAAACCAAGAAGAGAGAATTCTCACAAAACTAGTATTAGTCAGTTGCGGATCAGCTGAACGACATATCTGAGCTCCACATCATATATTTGATCCAGCTGCCTTAGTCCACCGTAATATTCTTCAGTGTAGATTCAGATGCACGTTATGGAACTTGCAGGAAGTAATTGGTCCTTATGGATTAATGAGTTCTGAAGCCAATGTATTTCCATCACCGGTAAGAACAACCACAATGCTTCTAATAATGGGCCCATAGATGACTAAAAATGGACTCTCTCCCTCCATATGTCCCAGCCTCCTGGATGCCTTCTGTCACATCTGAATTTACTTCTTTCCTTAGAAGATGATCTTGAGATTCTATTCATTAATTCAAAAGATGAAATTTGTAAGGTGACGCTGAAGTTCACTGTGCAGGTAAATCCAATGGAAATGCTTCTGGAAAGAAATAACTATCCTTGTAATGGATCTGAGGAAGGTTCAGACCTCATGGGAATAGGTCACTTGCGTAGTCTGGATATTACAAGGTACGGCAAGTCCTCATCAATCCTGGAACAAGATGGAGAAAGTTTTAATTGAAGAAGATATCATTTTGAAAAATTTGATTGATATTTCACGAGAAGAATTCTCCACTTCTCTGCTCGCAACCGAATACCTTATGCCACCAGACTTGAAATTTTGGGCTTAAGACAACTTAGAACTTCGCTGTCTTCAGTCCGACCTAAGTACATAAGTACATAAAATTATCTGCTACAATGCCCTACCTGTCAGTATATACTTTTTTTAATTTCTTTTTGTCACAACAGTATACACAAACATTGTCATAAATAAAACAACATATCTTGAAGAAAATATATATATATATATATATAAGTAAAAAAAAATATGCATCAACTATATTAATTTGATATAATGAAGGGAACAATAGGACAGGAATGGTAGGCACTATTGTGCTCTTATGCACGCCCCTTATAGTCCTCTTAGGAATGGGGTGAAGTCAATAGTAGATAGTTTTTGGTTGAAGATTTTGGGATTTTGAGTAGAGATGATGGAGTCAGGTAATGAGTTCCAAGCATTAACAACTCTGTTACAGAAGTCATATTTTCTGCAATCAAGTTTGAAGCGGTTGACAATTAGCTTGAATCTATTTTTTGCTCTTGTAATATTGCGATTGAAGCTGAAGTAGTCTTTTACAGGAAAGTAGTAAAAGTAGTAGTAAAAGTAGTCTTTTACTTCAGCTTCAGTCACAACAATACACGAGCAAATAATACATACCAACTTATGGTAAACGGCACCAAACTTGATTGCAGAAAATACGACTTCGGCAACAGAGTGGTCAATGCCTGAGACTGTAATTTCTTCCCCAAACCCCCAAAACTTTAACCTTATACCAGTGGTTCCCAACCTTTTTTTGGCTATGCCCCACCTATGCATCTCTAAAATCCTGATGCCCCCCCCCCCGTGACATATAATTCTTACTATTCAAAAAGTGACTCCTCCTCACATGGAGGAAGCCTAAAAGGCCATTAACTTAGTTTAAACCACTCGAGCCACTCGTTGCTCTCATGTAACACCACTACTACGCAGTCTGCACTGGCTTCCTGTGGTCTTTCAGGTGCGCTTTAAGATTTTGGTTATCACCTTTAAAGCGCTCCATGGCTTAGGGCCCGGGTACTTACGGGACCGCCTGCTGTTACCTCATGCCTCCCACCGACCCGTACGCTCACACAGAGAGGGTCTTCTCAGGGTGCCGTCCGCCAAACAATGTCGGCTGGCGGCCCCCAGGGGTAGGGCCTTCTCTGTTGGAACTCCTACGCTTTGGAACAAACTTCCCCCTGGTTTACGCCAAGTGCCTGATCTTCGGACTTTTCGCCGTGAGCTGAAAACACATTTATTTATTCAAGCGGGACTGGATTAAAAGTTTTACCTAATTTTAACTGGGGTTTGTTATTAATTTTTAGGTAATGGGGTTTTAACATTTTAATTGTAATTTTAAATTTTGGCCTATTTAAATAAGTTTTTTAATTAATGTTTTTACTTTGTATGATATTTGTATTTTATCGGGCTGTAAACCGCCCTGAGTCCTTCGGGAGATAGGGCAGTATAAAAATTTGATTAAATAAATAAATAAATAAATAAAACAAGTTCCAATTGGCCCTATTAAAAATCAAATTGTCCCCCATTGGAGCGTGGGCCCCATGTTGAGAACCACTGCCTTATCACTGTCTACTGTCGACCTCACCCCATTCCAGCATGCCTACCATCCCTGTCCTAATGTTCCCTTTTATTCATATCCATTTCGTGTATTCATAGTTACGTTTATACTTATATCTGTTATCTAATACATGCTTGAAAAAAATAAATAAAAATTAAAATAAAATCCTGTATTGACATTATTCGAAGAATCTGGAAGAAGGAGTTATTTCAGAGATCCTAAGAACTGTGTTAATATCAGTTACTGTCAGGTTCAGTTGACAAATGGTCATGTCGTGTCCCACTCCTCCGCTGACGGCTGGGTCAGGGAAATCCGAATCAGGCTTGCCTCTGCAGCTCTGCCCAAAGTCCTAGCAAAGTCCTCAGAGCAGGCAGGAGACCAGTAAGTGACTTCAGCAAGATAAGTTCGACTTTTGCCTGACTCAGAGACTGCCAGAAAGTAGATCCTTTATATAGGCCATGGGGTGTGGCTCCATGACTCAGCACTCATTAAGGCCTGCCCCTCCCTTCCTTCTGTTGCCTCCGCCTCTCCAATCTTCTGATGCGAGGGTCACTCCAATCAGCTGTTGTTGGGAGTAAACCCTCCTCAGGCTCACCTGCTGTGGAGGAGGGGGAGGGGTCTAGCTGCTCTGTTTGCCTGGGCATGGAGTCAGGGCTGGGGCAGGGAGATGCTCCTTCTTCTGCAGTTTGTCTGGGCATGGAGCCAGGACTTGGGCCGGGAGGCATACATTCCTCAGTGTTCGGGAGCAGGTAAGAAGGCCCCGGCTGCTCTGAGGGCGGGCAAGACACAACAGGTCAACAGCATTTCGCTTAGTTGCTTCATAAAGATTCACCAGGAAGCACGGGGACAATATCTGTCTCTTGATCTAAATATAGATTGTAATATGGTAGCCCCTTGGTACTCATCATTAATTGGTTCTGGGAGGTGCAATGAGTACCAAAAACAATGAGTACCAAACAATTTTCCCCCATAAAGAATAATATAGTGAGTTACAAGGCAACTGACACCAACAAGTTCTACCTTGTGCTTTGAATACCAAACAAATGAGTACTGGAACAAAATTTTGGTGTCAAAGTGCATTGAATACCAAATTTGATGAGTTTCAAAGCAGTTGAATACCAAGGTACCACTGTAATTTGAAAAATGTTTCTTTAAGTGAAAGGTGAACCAGCCTACACGGCAAGTAAATTCTATAGAACTTAGAACTTCTAACATGCTGTTACTCCATATTTTTACCTTCGTTATTTTTTTAGTTCAGCAATAAGGTAGACCTGAAGATTAACTTGTCTTGTATAGAGCCAACTTCATGACTATCATGTTCATTCAATAACTAGGTTCATGCATTACAATACACTATGGTACATTTAACTATGGTTCCCTGAATAAACAAATAACAATTGATTGGGTTCACACAACATAACTCCAAAATACCAACCAAACCAGCATTATGGTTTAGCACGTGTAAATCTAACCAATCTTTTTAAAAATAATTATTTTTCTTGAACATTTTAAAAGAAAAAAAATAAGAAAAGAAGTGATGTGCTGTAAACCCACAAGCAGAATTATAGTCCAAACATGGTTCCTATATGAGATTAAATGTTGTATAAAGAAGTTGCATAAAAATGTTGCATAAAAATGTTGCATAAGAGCACCAGTGTGCCTATCGTCCCTGTCCTAATATTCCCTTTAATTGTATTCATTTTATGTATTCAATTCATGCTTACACTTATATATGTTACCTAATACGTACTCGACAAAATAAATAAAAAAATAAAAAAATAAATAAAAATGTGTTCTTCAAATAGAAATTTTAGACTTCTATGTACTTTCCCACAAATCCATTAATTTTACAGAAAGAATTGTACATGCTTTTCAGTTTAAAGGTAGCTGTTAATGTACTACATACACACAGACTTTGATAATATCCAGTTGAAAGATGGCAGGTTGAAAAGAGAATTCAACTTTTAGAAATGTTTCTAAAAATTGTTTTGAAGCAGGAAATTAAAGTAGCAAGCAATGTTTTGAAAAACTCAAACCACAAGTTGCATTTTTCAATATGGTTAGCAAAACTAAGATTTGACTGATTGCCTGAATTAGCTAAAGTCTACTGAATTTGAAATATCCCAATTCCCTGTAATTTGGTTCTGTGAACTAATTTTTTTAATGGTAGTAGTGATCAAGTGCTGGAAAGATTTCCGAAGGATAAACTCGTATCTGTAACCATAACGTGCTTACTATATATTTGGCCCCACCTTCTGGAGAATGTGCACAGTGCAGAAATTTAGTCTTTCGGTTGATTCATAGAGCAAAAATTTTGCCAGCTATCTCATAGGAAAAATACTGAGCTATATATCCTGTCAACAACTGTGCTGTCCATTGTCTAGCCCAGCTCATGCAATTTTTCATAAATAACATGTAGCACGAGAAGTTCAGCTTGTACATTGGCTGCTGAAACCCAACAAGCTTAACCAGATCCAGTGGCTTCATTCCTACACATTGCTAAGATTGGATAGTTTTAACCCCTGTTAGAATTTACAAGCTTTTATGTGCTGTGGGAACTCAAACAGGTTGATTATTTTATAATCCAGTGTATTGTGTAAATGAGTTAAATCAGTAACTAAGTTTAGGATGGCAGACAAAAATAGTAATTACATTCCACAAGTTATTATAATTAAGACATTACTAGTTAAGACTCTATCCTTTCCCAATCTAAACCCGTTCATATGGGATTACAGTCTCCAGAATCCCCAATCATATGGGAATTTGGGAGTTGCAGTCCCAATACACCTGAACTAGACCACATGGAAAGAGAGTTGTTTGTGGTTTAGTAGCCACCAAATTGAAGCATTTCAAAGGAAAAAGTTTTCGGTGGTCCTCATTAGATTGCATCCCTTTAAAAACATAGAAATAACAGAATAACAGAGTTGGAGGTCCTTGGAGGTCTTCTAGTCCAACCTCCCATACCATTTCAGCAAATAGTTGTCCAATCCCTTCTTAAAAACTTCCAGTGAATAGAATAGAATAGAATAGAATTTTATTGGCCAAGTGTGATTGGACACACAAGGAATTTGTCTTGGTGCATATGCTCTCAGTGTACATAAAAGAAAATATACGTTCATCAAGGTACAACATTTACAACACAATTGATGATCAATATATCAATATAAATCATAAGGATTGCCAGCAACAAGTTATAGTCATACAGTCATAAGTGGAAAGAGATTGGTGATGGGAACTATGAAACGATTAATAGTAGTGTTGGAACATTCACAACTTCCGGAGGCAAGTTGTTCCACTGATTAATTGTTTTAACTGTCAGGAAATTTCTCCTTAGTTCTAGGTTGCTTCTCTCCGTGATTAGTTTCCACCCGTTGCTTCTTGTCCTGCCTTCAGGTGCTTTAGAGAATATGTTGTCTCCCTCTTCTATGTGGCAACCCCTGAAATATTGGACCACTACTATCAGGTCACCCTAGTCCTTCTTTTCATTAAACTAGACATTCTCAATATCAACAACTGTTCTTTATATGTTTTAGCCTCTAGTCCCTTAATTATCTTTGTTGCTCTTCTCTGGACTCTTTCTAGAATATCAGCATCTTTTTAACATTGTGGCGACCACAACTGAGTGCAGTATCCCAAGTATGGTCTTACCAAGCATTATAAAGTGGTATTAATCATGTGATCTCAATTCTATCCCTCTGTTAATGCAGCCTACAACTATGTTAGCTTTTTTGGCAGCTGCAGCACACTGCTGGCTCATATTTAAGTGATTGTCCATTAGAATTCCAAGGTCCCTCTCACAGTTACTACTATTGGGCCAGGTACCACCTATAGTATACCTGTGCATGTTTGTTCTTGGCTAAATGTAGAACCTTATTTTTTTCACCATTGAACTTCATTTTGTTAGATAGTGCCAATGTTCAAGTCTGTCAAAATCCTTCTGTAGTTTAAGCCTATCTTCTGGAGTGTTGGCTATTCCTTGCCAGCTTGGTATCATCTGCAAATTTGATGAGTTCCCCATCTATCCCCTCACCCAAATCACTGATGAAGATGTTGAAAAGTACTGGGCCTAAAACAGAGTCTAGGGGTACTCCACTGCATACTTCCCTCCATGTGGATGCAGTTCCATTGAGGACTACACGTTGAGTGCGGTTGGTCAGCCAGTTACGAATCCATCTGGTGGTGATGCTGTCTAACCCACATTTTCCTACCTTGTCAAGTACTAGGTGATGGTCTACTTTATCAAATGCTT
The DNA here is from genome assembly GCF_028640845.1 of Ahaetulla prasina. Lineage (NCBI taxonomy): Eukaryota > Metazoa > Chordata > Lepidosauria > Squamata > Colubridae > Ahaetulla > Ahaetulla prasina. The sequence goes on along the minus strand of NC_080540.1, from coordinate 286,054,895 downwards.
TATTGAAGTCCAACTAGATTACATCCACACCATTCCTCTGGTCCACTAATGTTGTCACTTTGTCAAGAATGCAATAAGATTTATCTGGCATGATCTGTTTTTGACAAACTCATATTGGCTTTTGGTTATTACTTTGTTTGCTTCTAGGTGTTTTTTTTTTAATTTGCATTTATATCCCGCCCTTCTCCGAAGACTCAGGGCGGCTTACACTATGTCAAGCAATAGTCTTCATCCATTTGTATATTATATACAAAGTCAACTTATTGCCCCCAACAATCTGGGTCCTCATTTTACCTACCTTATAAAGGATGGAAGGCTGAGTCAACCTTGGGCCTGGTGGGACTTGAACCTGCAGTAATTGCAAGCAGCTGCTGTTAATAACCGACTGTCTTACCAGTCTGAGCCACAGAGGCCCTTTGGTGATTTGTTGCTTTATTATCTTTCTACAATATTCCCTGATATGGAGATCGGGCTGGTAGGTCTGTAGTTTCCTGAATCTATTATTTTTCCTTTTTTAAGGAAATTTTAAAATTTCCAGACATTTTTGGCAGGGTTGGGAGAAAACAAAGAAGCCCATGTCTACTAGTGTTTAATATTTCAAATCAAAAGAATTTTAGCATTTCTAAAGATGTAATTGTTAAAACACCATAAAAATAAGGAAGGGACGTACCTTGTGCAAACAGCTTTGGAGATTTTTGGTTTTGATTGGGTCTTGTAGAATTCCACTTGATACTTCAGTTCCTTGTTCTGGAAAGAGTATATAAGTATATACATCCTATGAACCTCAAATATTAACACAAACAGATAGGTGCTTTTTTGCCTGCGTGTTCTATAGGATACCAACAACTAACTAAAAAGATGGGATTAAACAGAGGTAGTCCTCGATTTACAACAGTTCATTTAGTGACTGTTCAACGTTTCAACATCACTGAAAAAAGTGATTCATGACCGTTTTTCACACTTACAACCGTTGAAGGTCACAGGATCAAAATTCAGATGCTTGGCAACTGGCTCATATTTATGACAGTTGCAGGGTCCAGGGGTCATGTGATCACTTTTTGCGACCTTCCGGGAAGCAAAGTGGGGGACCAGTTTCACTTAACAACTGTGTTACAAATTTACCAACTGCAGTGATTCACTTAACAACGGTGGCAAGAAAAGTCATGAACTGGAGCAAAACTCACTTATGTTTCACTTAGCAACAGAAATATTGTGTTCAATTGGTGTCGTAATTTGAGGACTACCTGAAGAAATGCCTCATAAATGCCATCACAACACAGGCATCCTTGGGTTAGAGCAGCGGTTCTCAACCTGTGGGTCGCGACCCCATTGGGGGTCGAATGACGATTTGCCAGGGGTCGCCTAAGACCATCGGAAATATGGGAAGTATACTTGCGAGTCGAAGAATCGTGCTCCAATGGTTGACTCCACAAGCCAGCTGCAGGCTCTTCAAATCGCTAGCCGAATTCGGCTTCAGGTGTGATGAATTAAAAAAGAGAGAAATCTTTGCTCTGATGTCTCCCTCTCAAGCCAGCTGCAATCACTCCCAATCACTAGCCTAATCTGGCTTCAGGCGTGATAAACTTAATAGGGGAGGAGTCTTTGCTTTAATGCCTCTGTCCTGTATTAAAGGGGTCACAGCATGTATTAAAGGGGTCGCAGCACTATAAAGGTTGAGAACCACTGGGTTAGAGAAAGCAATGCCTAAAATTGATCTTGCAAATTCCTAATACTGAGGACACTGCAAACTAAATGACTGAATCTGATTTAGATGTTGCAACGTTCTTATATTGTATTGTATTAAAGCAATACAGAAGGCTTCCCATAATATTTAGGAAAATGTATCAAATATGATTTGTCCTGAAATTGATCCATCCAGATTTGGGGGGAGGGGGGAAGGGAGAGGATGATTCAACATAATGGGTAGAATAGGTCTGAGTTTTCAAATAGCAACAATAAAAAACAATACAAACAGAAGTAGAAAGACTGTGGGAAAAAAGGCAATAGTGCCCTGGGTGCAATTCCAAAACATCTGGAGAACCACTTGAACAACATCAGCATTGACAAAAATCACCATCAGTCAATTGCAAAAGGCAGCTTTATTTGGAACAAATATTGATGGAGATTCTCAATCATCCAGATCATGGCTGTCTCAAAGATGCTTTTAAAAAGGCAACTGGACTTTATTGGTTTTTTTTTCCTTGAAAATATTTCGCTTCTTGTCCAGGAAGCTTCTTCAGTACAAAATGAAGAAGCTTCTTGGATGGGAAGCAAAATATGTTTTCAAGGAAAAAAACCCAAAAAGTCCAGTTGCCTTTTGGAAAAGCACTTTTGGGCAATTCCAAATCTCAACCAACAAATGTTCTGTCTTACATATTGGCAAAAAATAAATAAATTTCAAAACACTAAATACAAGCTAGGTGGATACGACCTTGTAGATGTCCCTCACTCTGTTAAGGACCTTGGAGTACTCATCTCAATTGATCTAAGTGTCAGAGCTCACTGTAATAACATTGCCAAAAAAGCATTAAAAGTTGTTAACCTAATCTTGCGTAGCTTCTTTTCCAGTAATATTGAACTGCAAACCAGGGCATACAAAACATTTGCTAGACCAATTCTTGAATACAACTCATCTGTCTGGAACCCGCACTGCATATCAGACATTAATACAATCTAATGAGTCCAGAGATATTTCACAAGAAGAGTCCTCCACTCCTCTGCTCGCAACAGAATACCTTATGCCACCAGACTTCAAATTTTGGGATTAGACAATTTAGAACTTCGATGTCTTCGGTCAGACCTAAGCGTAGCACATAAAATTATCTGCTACAATGTCCTACCTGTCAATGAGTACTTCAGCTTCAAACACAACAATACACGAGCACACAATAGATACAAATTTATGGTAAACCGCCCTAAACTTGATTGCAGAAAATGCGACTTCAGTAACAGAGTCATTAATGCCTGGAATGCACTACCTGATTCTGTGGTTTCTTCCCCAAATCCCCAAAACTTTTACCTTAGACTGTCTATAGTAGTCCTCACCCCATTCCTAAGAGGTCTGTAAGGGGCATGCATAAGCGCACCAGTGTACCTACCATCCCTGTCCTAATGTTCCCTTTTATATTTATCCATTTCATGTATTCATAATTATGTTTATACTTATATCTGTTACCTAGTATATGCTTGACGAAATAAATAAATAAATTTGGAACAGCTTGCATCCTACAACAACAATACCTTTAACACCATCATACAACATTTGCCTATCCCAGGTCCCGGGAAGGACTTGATAGGTGGAAAAAAATACCAAATCCAGTCTAAAGATCTGGCTGACAGTTTGCAGAACCATAATAGTAATAATAATATTTACCTTTAATTGAAGCATTGCTATCTGGTCTTTTAAGTTTTCTATTCTTTCATCCTGATATTTCAGTTCGTTATTCAGCCCCTCGATCTAAAAAAAATGTGGAGAAACTATTTAGTAACAAAATTTGCTAGATGCAATTTTGAAGTTAATGCCTTCAAAATCTGTGAGACTATTTCACAGCAGAAGGCAGTCCAGAGTAACATTTCACACTGCCAGCATGATAAAAAAAAATATTTCTATGCCTTTTATCCTGCTACATTTCTTTATATTTTGTTCTCATTGTGATTTAAGAAGAGCCTCTTCTTAAGTTAACACATCTGAAGATTTCTTTTTTTTTCTTAAAAAGTTTTATTTTAACATTCATATCCAATAACATATTTAGTGTACAGTCATATACAATTAATCGGACCTGCCCGGTCACCCCCCCTTCCTTTAACTCTCTTCCCTTCTCTACCTTCTTCTACTTTCCACGACCATCCTCCCCTTCTCTTATCTACATCCTCTCCTCCTTCCTCCCTACTCCTTTCTTCTCCCTCTTCTATCCCGCTTCCTTCCTTTCCTCTTCCTCCTCTTCTCTTTCATACCTCCTTCTCTCTTCTCCTTCCTTCCTTCCCATCATTCTGAAATGGTAGCCAGGCAGCTCCGACCTTACATTAATTAAACATCTTCAGTCATCCCTGTACATTAACCATCAATCCATTTTCTACCCTCATCCCCCTCTCCCCCTGAAGATTTCTGAAGCCGGGGAAAGTTTGTGCCCTTGTACCAATCAAATTTAAAAAATGTTACCAATGTCTGAAGAATGATCTACTATAGAATCATATTGTTTACAATCAAAGGTATTTTCAGATTTATCTAGAATTATAGGCAGTCCTCAGCATGCAACCTTATGGAGCCTTCCTGATACAGCTGTGACAGTAGTAAAACAGCTCAGACTTGTGGCAAATTTGATTTTACAATACTTTTTGTGGTGGTCATTAAATAAACCAATGGCTTCGCTATGGGCACCATTTTACCAAAAGCCAGAAGTGCTGTCATGTGACTGAGGAATGTTGCAAATGCTGTAAATATGACCAAAGTTGCTGAGAATCTGAAATTCGGTCGCATGACTGAGGAGGTGACATTGGAAGTTCAGTTCCAGGTTGTAAGTCTCTTTTTTGGGTCCATCATAACTTCAAACCCTAACCAGTCATACAAAAGCTGAAAAACTACTACCTCTATAATCAAACACAATAGGTTGCCTCAAATGCCTTAAAGTAATATGGAAGTAAGCTTCCTCTTGAGTCATCTTTGAACTTTGAACATACATGTATTAGATATTTACTTGCACTGCATTATTTGTTCAACATTACTACAGTATTGCTTTTATCATTAATATCTGTATGCTGCCTGCAATTTACTGAGGCAACAAATAAACTGAATAAATAGACATTTGCTATATAATTGGTTTTAAATCTTATATTTCAAGACTAAATAAATAATAAAATGATAACTTAGGTTTATATTCCACCTTTTCTCCTCAGCTCAAAGTGTTTTATATAGATCCCTTCATATATTTTTTCCCTCACAGAAAGAATCCCTGTGTGAGAGATTAATTGGTCCAAAATCAAGTGAGAATGAAAAGTTTGACAACTACAAGACATTATCCTTCTAAAAAAAATCCAGCTACACTCAATTTGGCATATATTATGATATTTGCACACAATTTTTAGTTAATTACTCCTTTGGATGGTGAGTGTGTACAGGTGAGTGGGTGGGTGTGTTTTTGAGAAAAAAAATACACAGATGTGTAATAAAAATATAGAAAAGGAAAGAATAAAACTTTTAACTTTAGTTTTAATATTCATGGTGAACTGCCTATATATGATTAGAGATTAACTTTTCTCTTTGCTTCTTGAGCTTTCATGATTTTTATCTTCAAAAATGCTCTTTTTTCTGTTTTTATATTTTTCTGTATTTTGTTCAATGATTAATTGGATAACTGTTTCTCCCAAATAGCTGCATCTCAAGTATTTGAGTCAGATATGCAGTTAATGACTCTGTTAATTAATGAGATAGTTATACAATATTACAGAACACAACAGCAGGATCTATTTAAAAAATAGATTACATTAATTCTATATTGTAATGTAATGTAATGTAACGTGTGTATGTATGTATGTATGTATGTATGTATAGCATTATATTTTTAAATATAAAGGCATAAGACTGCAAAACATGAATAGATTTGCTCACGTTCAGATCAAAAGTAATAACAAAAGTCTGATTGAAGTGTTTTAGTTGATTAATGTCCAAATAAATGGAAGTATTAACAGAAAATTATCCCATGAAAAGAACTATATAATGCAGGGGTAGTCAACCTTTTATACCCACCTCCCACTTTTGTATCTCTGTTAGTAGTAAAATTTTCTAACTGCCCACTGGTTCCACAGTAATGCGCCGTGTATCGTCGTCTGCACATGCCTCTTGTGCATCGTGGATTGGGTTTGGGAGGGGTGCCAGCTACCAGCTCTGCTTGCCTGTTACAGCTGGGTGGTGTGGGGGGAGATGCGTGAGCTATTCTGGGATGAGGCTCTTTGGTTTGCGGTCGCACTATAGCGCCATTTACTTTCACTTACATAACGTGAACTAAACTTATGCGCGGGTGATACAAATAGTATATTTTCAGATATTTTAAATTGTCACAGGGAATTTTATGAAAACCTAATCAAAATGTTTTTAAATAATCTATGAAATTTTTTTTAAAAGTCAATTAAATTTAAAAAAAGGAAAGTGTTTCAGTATCGGACAAAAACCCCACCGCCCACCATGAAAGCTGGAATGCCCACTAGTGGGCGGTAGGGACCAGGTTGACTACCACTGGTATAATGGTTACAACGCCTCCCTTTTCCGTTCCCATATTCTGAGGGGGGGGGGAAGTCTTTTGTAAATCTGCCAGTCCCCCTTATTTCTCAGTCCTTCCTTCTCACACATTCATGAAGATGATTTCACTACACGGTGATCTGAAATCAGAGAATGGCTTGCTCCTAGGATACTGAAATAGATGATTCAAACCTGGTGAATCAGATTGTGCAAATGTTGGTGCTGAGTATGGATCACACTGTCCAGGTGAGTAATTTGCTCCTGAAGAACACACATCTCTGACTGAACTTTTACACAGCTGGAACAAATGAGAAAGAGAAATCAGCTAATGCATGCCCTGGAAAAGCATTAGAGCAGGAGTGTCCAAACTTGGCAACTTTAAGACTTGTGGACTTCAACTCCCAGAATTCCTGCATTAAAGGAAGGAAAATGAAGACTATTTGGGATAAAGCCATTGAGAAAGTTTGTATGAACTTTATGGAAGATGGACACTTTCTCATTGACCAAATGGGCAAATGATGAAATGTTCGTGTTAGTAGGAACTGATAAAAATATCTCTTGTTCCAATGGAATTTAGGTTTTCGGGTTTTGTTAACCTTTTTTTCCCCCAATTTTATGAACGTGTCCCTAGAACCGTGATGGAGAACCTATGGCACATGTGTCTAAAGTGGCATGTGGAGCCATGTCGCCTGGTTCGTCATCACTGCCCTAGAAGATTGAAATGCTACTTAGCAATGACAAAATCAAGAAACCAAATTTGGATGATCTGATAACAAAAAGGACTCACAGACCATGAAGACCATACCAGAACTATACATTCTTCTGGAGATCTTCTCTACAGACTTAAGAATCAAAGAAGCATTGTGTTCTGCCCCCCCTCGCCTCCGTCCGAGCGATGGTTTACTTAGCCGGCACTATCAGCTCTGGTAGCAAAAGAGCGAGCGCCTGCCAAGTGACTCTGTTATCTCCTTCGACGCCGATGAGTCACCCAGGAACAAACAATACTTCAGCTCTTAGTTAAGCAGTTAATTTGCCTGCTACGAAGAGGCATAGCAGCTCTTGCTGCCTTTATATCCTGTGGGGTGTGGCTCCATGACTCAGCACTTCCTAGGCCTGCCCCACCCCTGCTTCTGTTGTTCCCGCCTCTCCTGCCTACGAAACCTAGGGTCCAGCCAGGCCTGATTGCCATCAGCTGGGTCTGGAGGCGTGGCCTAGGGGGGAAGAGTCAGGGGACAGAGGCCTCGTTATCTTTTCCACCTGGCCTGCCTCTGACTCCTGGAGCTGAGCCAGGGAAGTCGGTGCTCCCGAGGTAAGTCCTGACGGCCCTTCCCCCTCACTTTCCAAGTCATTTTCTGGCAGGAGGCCCGGCTATCAGCCAGCCAGATTAGTTTCCTCTTCCTTCATCTCCCCTGAGTCACACCAGTCTTCTCTAGATAAGCATAGCTTCACCTCTGCTGCTCCATTTAAGTTCTAAATTTGTAATCGGTTAATGTGATTGCATTATGTGCAACTAACTGCGTTTCCCTGAAAATAAGACCGGGTCTTATTTTCTTTTCGGCCCCAAAATAAGCACTAGGACTTATTTTCAGGGATGTTTTATTTTTTTAATCCTTAAATGTACAAGAAGCCCATTTCTTCTGCTTGCTTGCAGCTGGGAAGGAAGCCATGCACTGGCTTACCTCAGGGCCCCTGCAGCTGGGCCATCCATGCCCCGACACTTGCCTCGCCTCATGGCCACGGCACCAACACACCACTTGGCCTCCTGGCTCCATGGCGGTCATGAGCAAGCAGAAGAAGTAGGCCAACATTCATGTGGGCTTCTGCTGCACATGGCTGCTAGTGCTGGCTCTCTGAGGCAGGTGTCGGGGTGTAGATGCGGGGGCCTTTAGGTAAGTCAGTGCAGGGCATGTGGAGCAGCTCCACCACCACCCCACCTTGCCTCATGGCCGCAGCACTGCATGCAACCAGATAGAATGAGCTGCTGGCAAGCCACACAGGCTCTTAAGTAGAGCTTATTTGGGAGGTAGGGCTTTTATTAGGCACACACATAAAACCATTCAAGGGCTTATTTTCAGGACAGGGCTTATTTTCAGGGAAACAGGGTATTATGTGAAGTCTCTTTTGTGCTTCTTTTGTTCTCCAAAATCCTGAACCTTACTTTATCATCTAGTACAATGTACCCTTGATAGCCTCACTTTGCAAATCAACTCTTTTTTTATTGATAATTTGCGGCTGAATTTTGGTATAAAATGTGATACAATATGGGTTTTGTAAACTGTATCCAGTCACCAAGCATAGACGCCAGGATGAGTCTACCGCTACATATCTGGTATGTATGCAGAACAGTATATGATACGGGATCCACCTACTGCAAAAACATCTGCTGTGTCGTGTCCCACTCCTCTGCTGACGGCCGGGTCAGGGAAATCCGAATCAGGCTTGCCTCTGCAGCTCTGCCCAAAGTCCTAGCAAAGTCCTCAGAGCAGGCAGGAGACCAGTAAGTGACTTCAGCAAGATAAGTTCGATTTTGCCTGACTCAGAGACTGCCAGAAAGCAGATCCTTTATATAGGCCATGGGGTGTGGCTCCATGACTCAGCACTCATTAAGGTCTGCCCCTCCCTTCCTTCTGTTGCCTCCGCCTATCCAATCTTCTGATGCGAGGGTCACTCCAATCAGCTGTTGGAAGTAAACTTTCCTCAGGCTCACATGCTGTGGAGGAGGGGGAGGGGTCTAGCTGCTCCGTTTGCCTGGGCATGGAGCCAGGGCTGGGGCAGGATGCTCCCTCCTCTGCAGCCTGCTTGGGCATGGAGCCAGGGCTGGGACCGGGAGGTGCCCCCTCCTCTGCAGCTTGTCTGGGCATGGAGCCAGAACTGGGGCCGGGAGGCATACATTCCTCCGTGTTCGGGAGCAGATAAGCAGACCCCGGCTGCGGTGAGAGCGGACAAGACACAACATGCTGTTTTGTAAATGAGGCAATTGTGTACAGACTACACAGTCTATGGCCTCAGTTGTGATGGGAGGCATTTGAAATCAAGATGGAGAAGAGCTGTAGATCTGTTCCCACCATCTATCAGGTGCAGATTTTCCAGAGTTTTTGGCATAGGAAAGGGGTATATTTGATGCAGTCTATCCCACCTTTATTAAATGATGCTATCGAACAGTATTTCCTAATTAAAATGACATCAGGTGAGAACATGCCATTTTACAGTTTACATTTTTCTATCAGCTCTTGTACAATTTACAGAGTGGTCTATCTTTTACTAACACAAAGATTCTCCTCTGCTTTTAAAAACCTGGCAAGTATTTATAGACCACTATTGATTTAGGTTTTGAGCTTTAAAAAAAAAAGAGTGAAGTTCACTAACCTTTGAGCATTCTCAGCTTTTGACATCATCTGATGCAACTTCTTTTTTAAAAGCTGTTTCTTTTCATCCAGTGTTTTCTTTTCCTAAAGAGAGCCAAGGAACAAGGATTATGCCTGGTGTACATCTTTTCTTTAACAATCATCACCATCATCATCCAAAGTTCAAGCATTCCTCATAATTCACTTTCAGCGATGACCACAACACCTGGCAAACTGCAGATATGCAAAACCTCATTGCTGGAAGAGGAGATATGAAGTCATTCTGTCCTAAACATCTGCTGGGGACAGGAATCCATATTAAAAAGGGGTTGACCAGAATCTACTTGAATGTTTTTTTAAATTTAGGGCAGTTCATCCTTCCTTTAGTCTAAGTCTTTACAATCAGAATAGAACTGGGAGAGATCTTGAAGGTCTTCTAACTCAACCCCCTGCTCAGGAGATCCTATACCATTTCAGACAAGTGACTGTCCAGTTTCTTCTTAAAAACCTTTAGTGATGAAGCACCCACAATTTCGGAAGGCAAGCTGTTCCATTTGTTCTCAGTGTTAGGAAGTTTCTCCTTAAATCCAGGTTGCTTCTCTCCTTGATTAGTTTTCATCCGTTGTTTCCTGCCTTGCCTTTTGGTGCATTGGAGAATAGTTTTACCCTCTCTTCTTTGTGGCAGCCCTTCAAATACTGGAATACTGTTATCATGTCACCCCTAGTCCTTCTTTTCACTAGACTAGCCATACCCAATTCCTGCAACCGTTCTTTATATGTTTTAGTCTCTAAGCCTTTAATCATCTTAGTTGCTCTTCTCTGCACCTTTTCCAAAATGAACTACTGTTATTCTTATGAACAATTTTCTTAACATTCAGGTTTTCTTCTGTAGCTTAAAATCACTTTGCAAATGGGGTTCATTCCATAACCAGCTGAAAAAAATATATTCTTTTAATCTTTCATTTTCAAAGCTAAAGATGCTCATGTCTTCAGTCTCTCCTGTGTCAGTTTTTGCCAGTTTTCTGATCCTCCTTTCCTGTTCTTCTCTGAAACTTTTTTCAGTTTGTCTGAATCTTTCTTAAAATATGATGCCTTCATTTCTCTCAGGTTGTATGGCATGATTCATGTAACATGCCCAACTAGGATTGGATATCTTGAGATTGTGGTTGAACACAGCATTAGGAAAATGCCAACATCTTAGCTGGTTAAGTGAGCCAGTCTGTCACACTAAGCCAACCTGTTGTTTATTTGAGCTCAGCACATCCTGCAAACAGAGCAACTATGTTTTGTTAATCTAGGCTTAAGGGAAAAATGGGTGAAATTAAGTGTCTTTTATCAGGCCAACCTGGTGTACCCAATTATGGGATCGAGCATACTGCTTCCACTTTAATCTTTCTCTGCCCCAATCCAGGAGCCTTCATAGGAAGTCAATTTTGCAACAAACTATTTGTGTATGGGTGTGTGGGTTGAACTTTGGGTGAAATGTTATTTCAAATTCCAGACCACCTTAAATGAAAAAGGAATCTTTAGAACAAATTAATATTTTAATATTTTTGCCAGAGAGGGCATTTCTATCTAGTAAAGGATGGCTAACTAACCAGAAGGGATGCAGTGGCTTAGTGGGTAAGACGCTGAGCGTGTCGCTTGAAAGATCAGCAGTTCAGTGGTTCGAATCCCTAGTGCTGCATAATGGGGTGAGCTCCCATTACTTGTCCCAGCTTCTGCCAATCTAGCAGTTCGAAAGCACGTAAAAAATGCAAGTAGCAAAATAGGGACCATCTTTGGTGGGAAGGGAACAGCGTTCCGTGCACCTTTAGCATTGAGGCATGCTGGCCACATGACCCCCGAGACGTCTTCGGACAGTGTTGGCTCTTCAGCTTTGAAACGGAGATGAGCACTGCCCCCTAGAGTCGGCAACGACTAGCACATACGCGTGAGGGGAACCTTTACCTTTAACTAACCAGAATCTTGTCATGAGGATGCTACGGCTATAATTTTGATGAGTTTAGCTGTTTCAGGACCAGAGGTGAACATCATGTATTTGATCATTTCCCATTTCCAAAAGCTTCTCAGTCCGAATCCTTTGCTGAGATTCTATTAATGGAATGTGATTCCTTTGGCTTCCAACTTAATTACAGAAGCATATGGTGACTTGGATTTTAGATAACACACTTATTGCAGTAACTCTGTTTGCTTCACAAGTGTCACTACTTATTAGTGAAGCTACTGAGAAAGTTTTGCAAAAGGCCTTGCCGGGGTGTTTCAATAACAACAAAGAATGAATATTGTAGGAATTCAGATGGCGGTCACAAATTGGCTTTCTTCTGTTTGCCGGGGTAATAATAAAGCTCACCTCAACAGTTTTCTGTTAACAACTACATTAAAAAAAATCTTTCTTGCCTCCAGATCCCACACACTGTCACACACTTTAATGTCAAATACAGAGTATCATGCAAAAATCTACTTATTAGCAAGGAATATGTAAATATTTGTCATTTCTAGTTTCGGCTTGAACAGGAAAAAAAATCTTCACCCAGTTGAAAAGTGTGAAATTAATCATCAGTTTCCTACAAAAAGCAATCACAATATTTGACCCGACATGCACAGTACAACCAGCAATAATATGTACATACAGGTATTCCTTGACTTACAACCACAATTAAGTCCAAAATTTCCATTGTTAAGCAACCACCATTTTTGAGTGAGTTTTGCTCACTTTTCTTGCCACAGTTGTTAAACAAATCACTGCAGCTGTTAAGTTAGTAACACGGTTGTTAAGTGAATCTGGCTTCCCCTTTGATTTTGCTTGCAAGAAGGTCACAGAAGGGGATCACATGACCCCAGGAAAACTGCAACCGTCATAAATATGAGCCAGTTGGCAGGCGTCTGAATTTTGATCACGTGACCATGGGGATGTTGCAACGGCCGTAAGTGTGAAAAACGGTCATAAGTCACTTTTTCCAGGGCTGCTGTAACTTTGAACAATCACTAAACAAGACCCAACCCAACAAGAAAAACACAGACTTCAGAGGATAATTAGAACTGCAGAAAAAATAATTGCTACCAACCTGCCTTCCATTGAGGACCTGTACACTGCACGAGTCAAAAAGAGGGCTGTGAAAATATTTACAGATCCCTCACATCCTGGACATAAACTGTTTCAACTCCTACTCTCAAAACGACGCTATAGAGCACTGCACACCAGAACAACTAGACACAAGAACAGTTTTTTCCCGAAGGCCATCACTCTGCTAAACAAATAATTCCATCAACACTGTCAGACTGTTTACTGAATCTGCACTACTTTTAATCGTCTCATAGTTCCCATCACCAATCTCTTTCCACTTATGACTGTATGACTATAACTTGTTGCTTATGATTTATATTGATATATTGACCATCAATTGTGTTGTAAATGTTGTACCTTGATGAACGTATCTTTTCTTTTATGTACACTGAGAGCATATGCACCAAGACAAATTCCTTGTGTGTCCAATCACACTTGGCCAATAAAATTCTGTTCTGTTCTATTCTATTCTATTCTATTCTATTCTATTCTATTCTATTCTATTCTATTCTATTCTATTCTATTCTATTCTATTCTAAATGTACTGGTGTAAGTCAAGGAACACCTTTGTTTCTTCATTAAAAAAAAAAAAAGGCCACTAAAATTCTTTGGGAGCTTTGGCAGTCATTGGTACATGGCAGAATGGGTGCCATGAACGTACGTGACCGATACGACTTCAATTTCACCTCTTCCATCCTTTGTACTCGTTTTCCCAGTTCTTCAACCTGGCCATATTTCTCATTCAATTGCACGCTTAGCTGGCTGAGGCTGTCTGTGCTTTGCTTTAAGATCTGCTCTTGCTCAAGTTTGCGGGCCTGCAATTAGAAAGCAAAAGGAGGGCTCTGAAGAACTTAGAAACTGATTATATCATGCTATTAGCTCAAGGCAAGGGACACAAAAATGAATCAGTAATCAGTAATATCACAAATATCGAATCAGTAATATCTGCACTCTGAATAGAGCCATAAAGGTAAAGGTTCCCCTCGCACATACGTGCTAGTCGTTCCCTACTCTAGGGGGCGGTGCTCATCTCCATTTCAAAGCCGAAGAGCCAGCGCTGTCCGAAGACATCTCCGTGGTCATGTGGCCAGCATGATTAAATGCCAAAGGCACATGGAATGCAGTTACCTTCCCACCAAAGGTGGCCCCTATTTTTTCTACTTGCATTTTTTACATGGTTTCGAACTGGTAGGTTGGCAGAAGCTGGGACAAGAAACGGGAGCTCACCCCATTACGCAGCACTAGGGATTCAAACCGCTGAACTGCCAACCTTTCGATCGACAAGGTCAGCGTCTTAGCCCCTGAGCCACCGCATTCCCCTGAAGAGAGCCATAGGCCAGTCCGACATGGGCCTGTTCTTCTTAATGGACAACCTGACATGACAGGATTATTCTGGTGTTCTCAGTCTCTCTTTGGTGATTACTACCTGAGTCCCTTTCAACCACAGCTGCTAAAAACTGAGGGTGGAACTAACGACTATTTTGAGGGAAAAAAATATACAAAACTGCAGTGTCAACACTAAACTTGATTTAGAAAGATGTCTATCTTCTATGATGGCCTATTATCTTTTTAAAAACTGTTTTAACTATGGAATACACATATTTATTTATTTATTTATTTATTTATTTAGTTAGTTAGTTAGTTTGTCAAACATGTACAAGATAGCAGGTAACTGGAAGACAGTAAAATTATAATTTTAATAAAATTATAATAAAATTCTATTCTATGCTATGCTATTCTATGCTATTATCTATTCCACTTCTGTGAGATTTGTTTGTGACTTTCACCTCTAAGTCAGGAGCTCAAGACAACATTCACAACATTAGTTTCTATTTTTCCCTGCAGCAATGACCCTGTTCCATAAGACCAAATAAGAGATTTCTTGTCATGTGATGAAGAGAATTACTGGAAGAAGAAGAGCTTTGTATGCTGTTACCCACTGTACAGGAAGAGACGGTGGATACCAACTTTGCTAGGATGAATGGACCGGTTTATTTCTTATCCAGATTGGTTTCTCACATGTTCATTCAAGAATCCATTCTGGTTTGTCTCTGGGATAGTCTGCATTTTTAAATCAAAATACGTTCAATTCATATTTAAATATATATAATTTCTCTGTCACAATGTATGAATTCCTGTGTCTTTAAAACAATACTTTCATTAATTTAGATCAGTGGCGCTCACGTCAATATGTAGACTAGCTTGTAAGTCTGCTTGCTTTGAAGAGTGACTCAAACCATGTTGTAGAATATCCCTAGGCTTGTCCTCTCGTCCCCAATCATCCTCTCAAAATATCCAGAAGTTTCTCAGAGACTTTCTAGAGAACTATACTTTGCATGACACTCCAGGCAACTGCCTAGCTTAGTGTCAGAGCAGAGCTGGTGGCATACTCGGACGATGAGGAGGTTGGGGAAGAACTTGGGCCAGTTCTGGGGCCTGGGGAAGGCTCTGATGGATGCTCAGTGTTGGACACTGAAAGAGAAAGCCAGGGACATCCGACATTTCCCAGCCACCGGAGAGGCAGCTGCCTTTGGAGGCTGCTATGACTGAAGAGGAAGAACAGCTGGGGTCTGTTCCAGATGCTCGTATGTGCAGAGCTGTTAGGAGAGGAGAACAACTGAGGACAAAGAGTCGACTCGGGAAGCAAAGCACACATGGCTGCTGAATGGCCCCTCCCTGGCTGGGGAATAAATAGAAGGAAAGGGGAGTGGTTGTCGTAGGAGACAACAGTTCGTATTTCTGAATATTTCGCTCATTGTGTTTCGTGCTGCAAAGACTGTTTGCCAGAACTTAATTTGCAGCCTTTCGGCTGGGAGCTCATGGCCTGACAATTATCGCAAGGAACTGATAAGGTCTGTTATTGCAGTTAACTCTTTGAAGGACTATTGCCTGGACTTTTCGGTGTGTGAATGCCATTAATTCACCGGTGTTAAATAAAGAGGAATTGTTTTGTGATACGGAGTCTGTTTCTTGTTTCTGCTAAGGCTGAGTCAGAATACTTAGTATCTGCAGTTTTCTTGGCATGATTTCAGAAGTGGTTTGTCCTTATCGTCTTCCTACTACTCAGATACCCTCGTTCAGTGGTGGTATTCAGCCGGTTCTATCCTGTTCGGGGGAACTGGTAGTGGTGCCTGTGTGAGGCTCCACCCACCCGCCCAGACGTTATCACATCCTGTTTTTGATGTTCTGCGCATGAGCGGAGGTAGTGTGTGTGAGCGGAGCGAGCCCTCACGCACGTGCACTCACATTTGCGAACCGGTAGCAAAGGTAAATGAATACCACCCCTGCCCTCGTTCCTATGGCAGATGCCCAGCACCACTACTCATTCCTAAAGCAGAACTAGATCTCACAATCTCCTTGTTTCCACCTCGGTGCCTTAAGCACTACACCAAACTGTCTTTCTTATGTTTCATACCTTCATTTTATTTATGACTCCTTCCTGTCTTTTCTTCTTATCTTCAGAACGTTTCGTGTAATTCTCCTGGAGCTTTTGGGAGCTTTGCTTCAAACACTCAACACCGGCTGCCCTTAAAGCTTCAAGCTGAAAAGGACACCATGAAAACAGATTATTTAAATCATTTGAGGACGGACTTTTTCAAAAAAAAAAAAAAAAAAGGACCACATGCCATGGAAATAAGTTCTCAGTATGAAATATTGTGTTGTAATTTGAAAGATTACGCGATTAGACATACTGAGAAGAGAGGCAAGGCCTATCTTAATTCAGCATTTAATAATGGTATCTTTATTATGGTCCAAAACCAGTAAAAAATGTACAGCGCTTGTTAGTTGCTTATATTGTTATATTTACTCTCCTGTAAATTAAGCTTTAGCCTTTTAATTTATTTTTAATGGTTTTCATTTTACTTTTATATTTATAACTATTTATTGTGTTTTGTTTTTAAATGTGTAAGCCAGCCACAGTCATATATGAAAACTGAATAAATAAAATAAGTTGAAACCATGCTGGTACTTTTCAGAAATACAACACTGTAACTGTTTAATACATGATAAGTTCTTTTTTATATAGTAATTTTATTAAATATAATTAGAACAATGAAAACTAATACAAACTGAAAATAGAAGAATAAAAAGAGAGAGGAAAAAGTGTGGGGGGAAAGGAAAAAACAGAAAAAGACATTAAAAAAAGCAAAGAAGAACAAAAAAAAATAAAGAACCGACTTCCCACCTTCATCATTATAAACATTTTAGCAACCTGTCATCTCTTAGAAACAACACATAATCTCTTCTTTCCATATCCCAGTATCGGTGAACCTATGGCACACGGGCCGGAAGCAGCACACGAAACCATCCCGCAATCAATGCACAGCCTTGCTGGCTCGTCTTCGCCGGTCAGCTGGCCGTTGTGTGTGCGGTGCCAGTTGACCCTGAAAGAGTGGCGGTCCATTGCGCAGGCGCGAGCCAGAATCCGACCTTCCGGGTTGATGTGGTGTGCATGTGTGATGGACTGCCGCTCTTCCAGGTCGCCATCACCGCGCGCGTGATGGCCAGCTGACCGGCACACATTTGAGCACAGGAATGCAAAAAGGAGCCGGCGAGGTCGCACGTTCGTCGCGGGATGGTTTCGCGTGCAGCTTCCGGCATGCAGGCCGACATGCAAGAATGCCAAAGTTTACCAATACAGCCATATCCTATTTCTTATCTATAAACCAATCCATAAAGCCTCATCATTTCAAGATGTCACCAGAAATCCATTTAGAGTTGCAGAGATATATGCATCTTAAACTTGATTTTAAAAACCCCAACTTTATATTCCTTTCTTTTATTTCTAACAATCTTAATCTTTAATCCCTTCAAATGATGTCACAGACTTAGATTTCTTTTCATTTCTTGTTTGTCCATTCTCACACAATTCAAAACTTTAAGAAGCCTCTTTTGTAAATTCAGCGTAGGAAAATTATGCTGGTCACTCTTTTGCTGTTATTGTATCAGAGTTGGGTTTCAGCAGGTTCTGACCAGTTCTGGAGAACCGGTAGCGAAAATTTTGAGTAGTTCGGAGAATCGGTAAATACCATCTCTGACTGGCCCCAGCGTGGTTGGAGCTGCCATCTCTCTATAAATACTGGTGGGGAGGTGGGGAGTGTTGCTGTGAGTGGGTTGGTTGGCTGTGTGGTTGCATCTTGATTGGTAGATGGTGTGGGTGTTTGCAGATTGGTCAGCTGTTTCATAGCATCCTGTGTGGGTGTGGTCCTAGTCTTTTGTTCCTGAGCTTTGGTGTTGTGGCCTTTGGCAGCTCCAACCATGCTTTACTCGCACAAGCACAAAGTCGAAAGCACCAGCCTGAAGATGATGAGTGAGACCTTGTCGAAACGTCACCAAGATACTCTCAACCTTACACGGGAAAAGACCCGAATATGCCAACACCTACATACCTATACCTGTGAAAACCTACAAAAACAAATATATATGTATATGTATGTATGTACAAAATGGGTGGCTATTTAATAAATAAAATAATAAAAAATAGTTTTTGCTTTGGATTAGTTTCAAAACCAATAAAGAATCGAATAACTTTCAAAACTAATCTTAAATACAAGACACAACAGCACTTTTTTGAAATTCCAAAAACAAAAGCGCACCTTCATCTTTAGCCTTTCGTTTTCTTTGTTCACACATAATAATTCTTCTTCTACTTCTTTCATCCTTTTTAATGTCTCCTCGTTGTTGGAAGACAGCGTCTCTTCATCAGGGACCAATCCAGATTCTGTAAAACGCAGCTAAAGTGAAGAAAAGAAATAAGGATGAATCAGCTTTTCCTGCTTCTGCCATTTCTCTTTTTCTGTGTGTCCCTCCCTTTTTTTTCTTTTTTGACTCTGCTTGCCTTTTACTAAATTGATTTCTACAATTTGCTGCAAGTGACAGATATAGTTTATTATTCATTCAAATTCTCTGAAATCTTAATAGAACTGCGCAATGCTGTGAGGTTTAAAAAGGAGTATATTCTTTTGTGTGCATGGGTAACAAAACTTGCTGTAAAAATGTAGCCAAATTGCATGCAGGCAATAATATATATATTTTATTATTAATGGAAGAATAGTTCATCCATAATATACCCATGCCAAACTGAAAACAACATGAGGTCTTTCAGAGCCTTTTATTTCCCTCATTTGATTTCCCAGGGGGGAAAAGCAAACAGGATTATTTCTCTAAGAGACCCTACTTTGAAATATAATTTGTCACTAGAATACCCAACAGTTTCAAAGTTTGCAGCGGGATCGCACACGAAGCTTCCTGATGACGTCGAGGTCAGTGGGCGGAGCCTCCCCCCCCGGGTTTTACTACCGGTTCACAAGAACCAGTCCGAACTGGAGACAACCCACCACTGATTGACAGCCCTATCATCCATGATTAACATCCTTTTATACTATTTCTTTATAATATAAAATATTCTTTTTTCTCCTACCTAAGTTGTCCTGAATTCTATTCAGTATCAAAATAGGAGGCAGAAGCATTATGCATGTGACCTTGAACGAACTGTACAATAAAACTGTGGTATAAATGTAATAAACTATAATGTCTCAGATTTATTGTGCTTCCCCTAAAAGGTATCTTTATGCTGATTACTGATTGACAGATTGAGGAAGAGCCTCTACAGTAAATGATGAATGCATAGGTATCTGTTGGAGTTGGGAAGGGTTTCATATACAGGTAATCCTCAATTTATGACCATAATTGAGTCCAAAATTTCTGTTGCTAAGTGAAACAGTTGTTAAGTGAGTTTTGCTCTGTTTTACAACCTTTCTTGCCACAGTTGTTAAGTGAATCACTGCAATAGTTACCTTAGTAACCCAGTTGTTAAGTGAACCTGGCTTCCCCATTGACTTTGCTTGCCTGAAAATTGCTTCACGTGACCCCGGGACACTGCAACCGTCATAAATGTGATTCAACTGCCGAGTGTCTGAATTTTGATCACGTGACTATTCGGTCATGTGAAAAAAACGGTCATTAAGTCACTTTTTTTCAGTGCCATTTTAACTTCAAAGGGTCTCTCAATGAAATGCTGTATCCTATAATATTATAGAAGGGATGCGGTGGCTCAGTGGCTAAGACACTGAGCTTGTCAATCGAAATGTCGGCTGTTCAGTGGTTCGAATCCCTAGTGCCGCATAACGGGGTGAGCGCCCGTTACTTGTCCCAGCTTCTGCCAACCTAGCAGTTTCGAAAGCATGTAAAACATGCAAGTAAAAAAAATAGGGACCACATTTGGTGGGAAGGTAACAGCATTCCGTGCGCCTTTGGCATTGAGTCATGCCGGCCACATGACGACGGAGACGTCTTTGGACAGCGCTGGCTCTTCGGCTTTGAAACGGATATGAACACCGCCCCCTAGAGTTAGGAATGACTAGCACATATGTGCGAGGGGAACCGTTACCTTTAATATTATCCAGCAGCTGCCCTTTAGGTTAAAAAACAAAGTCATCATCTTCTTTTAAAGACCCCATAATCCCTTGCGGGTTGAAGTTTTGGGCAACTGAATGGAGCTGAGTGTTTACTGGCCAGATGCCCTTCCTGTCACCAATGCAGAGATTGTTTCAGCAAATATATTCTTCCTTGCGCCCAGAGAGAGAAATATCTGCCTCTATTTAGGATCGAACTCACAGCCTCCTGATTGTGAGGTGAGAGCTCCACCTCTAGGCCACCACACCACTATGTTAAAAAACACAATAATCTTCATAAATAAAGTAATGTAAAACTACCTTCATTTTCTCCCCTAAAATCATTGTAAATAGCTTATAGCCATTATTCAGTAACGATATCGGACGATAATTTGTTGGCGAGGTCAAATCTTGAATTTATGTATTATGTATTGGCCTCTACCCAATGTCTGGTATCATATGTTCATCATCATACGTTGCAATGGTTGTGGTAGTTCATCTTCAAAATGTTTGTAATAAAAAGCTTGTTCTGTCCCCCCCTCGCCTCCGTCCGAGTGATGGCTTAATTAGCCGGCACTATCAGCTCTGGCAGCAAACTAGTGAGCGCCTGCCAAGTGACTCTGTTATCTCCCTTGATGCCGATGAGTCACCCAGGAACAAACAATACTTCAGCTCTTAGTTAAGCAGTTGATTTGCCTGCTATGAAGAGGCATAGCAGCCCTCGCTGGTTTTATATCCTGTGGGGTGTGGCTCCATGACTCAGCACTTCCTAGGCCTGCCCCACCCCTGCTTCTGTTGTTCCTGCCTCTCCTGCCTATGAAACCTAGGGTCCAGCCAGGCCTGATTGCCATCAGCTGGGTCTGGAGGCGTGGCCTGGGGGGGAAAGAGTCAGGGAACGGAGGCCTCGTTATCTCCTCCACCTGGCATGCCTCTGGCTGTTGGAGCTGAGCCAGGGAAGCCGGTGCTCCCGAGGTAAGTCCTGATGGCCCTTCCCCCTCACTTGCCAAGTCACTTTCTGGCAGGGGGCCTGGCTCGGGGGGCGCAGACACAACAAAGCTGGTGATCCATTTGCTCCAAGTGCTTTCTCTATAGTAGACTGATATTACCACTGGCTAATAGGAAGCTGACTTAGTCAATGAGTAGACAGCTCTACTCATAATCCTGCCACCACAGCCAATCCATTAGCTAATATGTCTTTCTTAAAGGTGAAGTGGTGGAGTATTTGCTATCATTTCCTTATGTTTCACCCATAAATCATTTCTGCCAATTGCTCTGCTTTTAGGGCCTCAATTTTCCTTGGGCCCAATGCATCTGCAAGTTCTGTGACTTTTTCTTTTCTTTTTCTTTTTCTGTGATCTTTAGAAATGAGTACTCATTTCTTAAGATCTAAGTGTCAGAGGCCACTGTAACAACATTGTCAAAAAGGCACTAAAAGTTGTTAACCTAATCTTGCGTAGCTTCTTCTCTGGTAATATTGTACTACTAAGTAGAGCATACAAAACATTTGTTAGACCAATTCTTGAATACAGCTTATCTGTCTGGAACTCGCACTGCATATCGGACATAAATACAATCGAGAGAGTCCAGAGATATTTCACAAGAAGAGTCCTCCACTCCTCTGCTCGCAAGAAAATACCTTATGCCACCAGACTTGAAATTTTGGGATTAGACTACTTAGAACTACGCTAACTTTGGTCTGACCTAGGCATAGTACATAAAATTATCTGCCACAACATCCTACCTGTCAATGACTACTTCAGCTTCAATCACAACAATACACAAGCAAATAATAGATACAAACTCAAGGTAAACCGCTCCAAACTCGATTGCAGAAAATATGACTTCAGTAACAGAGTGGTCAATGCGTGGAATTTACTACCTAACTCTGTGGTTTCTTCCCCAAACCCCCAAAACTTTAAGCTTAAACTGTCTACTGTTGACCTCACTCCATTCCTAAGAGGTCTGTAAGGGGCGTGCATAAGTACACCCGTATGCCTACTGTCCCTGTCCTAATATTCCTTTTTACTTACTCTTTTCATGTATCCAAATTATGTTTATACTTTTACCTGTTATCTTATCTATGATTGACAAATAAAATAAATAAATAAATAAATATTTAGATTAGACCCGAGTGATTGGTAGATAGACGTCACTGGAGAATAGATAGCATGAATTTTTGAGACCAAACGTTCCACCTGTACTTTCATCCATGAACTGAATCTAGGAGAATTTAAACTTCCAGCAAAAATGTTTTTTCCCCCCACCTCTCAACCCATGCAGTAAAATATCATGTTCTATTTGCTCAGCTCCCCGGGGTTTTATTTTTTGAAAGCATTGGCACAACGGACCTGATAAATAACAGCCCCAATTCCCTTAGGGCAATCTACTCTGCCTACAAGATTAATTAGTACTTGGAAGAATGCATCAGGCTGCAAACTCATTCTGACAAGGTTTGCAGAACAGGCATGTAAAAAGCCAAAAATGCCTTAACAAGCTTTATGAACACTCAAGTCACAAGCGCCTGTAACTTTTACTTAAGGAGCACCAGCGTTATAGGATAAATTGTCAATATTGCTATTTTGCTAGTGTGACAAAATGGGCAGCACATGAATTATGGAGTACCACAGTCCACTTAGCAGCATTTTCTTAAAATGTACAGGGGCAGGTTGAGTTTGGTAAAATTGAAGAGAATCAAGAAATGGGGCATTAATCAGCAAATCTCCATGCAGAAGGGCAAGTTTCTGGATGTTATCATAAAAGAGGACCTGACCTGGGGCGCTCACATTGTAGCACTAGTCAAAAGGGCCCAGCAGAGATTAAACTACTTGAGACTTCTCAGGAAACAGCAACTCAATGAAAAACTGCTGGTGACCTTCTACCACTGCACCATAGAGAGTATTTTAACTTACTGCTCCTGTGTATGGCTTGCCAATTGCACAGTGGCAGATAGGACAGCACTCCAGAGGGTCAACGTCATTGGTTGCCCTCTCCCCTCTTTGGAAGAGCTTTATAG
Source organism: Ahaetulla prasina (assembly GCF_028640845.1). Lineage (NCBI taxonomy): Eukaryota > Metazoa > Chordata > Lepidosauria > Squamata > Colubridae > Ahaetulla > Ahaetulla prasina. The sequence continues at coordinate 286,031,845 of NC_080540.1, read as the reverse complement.
CTCCAGTTGCCTTAAGAAAGTTCAAAACATTCTTAAAGATCCATCTCATCCTGGGCACCCTTTTTTTTTTAACTATTACCATCTGGCAGACGGTATAGGACAATAAAAACAAGGACAAATAGGCTGAGAAACAGATTCTATCCCAGAGCAATAACTATACTGAATTCTACTGTGTAATGCAATATTAATGCAATATCGGGTTTTTAGTTCAATTGTATAGAATATGAAGGATGTGTGTTTGTGTTTTATTTTTATAGTTATAATGTACACTGAAGATGGCATTTAATTTCATTGTACGAGATGCAATGACAATAAAGCAGTGATTCTTAACCTGTGGGTCGTGACCCCGTTGAGGATCGAATGACGATTTGCCAGGGGTCACCTAAGACCATCGGAAATATGGGAAGTATACTTGAGAGTCGAAGAATCATGCTCCAGTGGTTGACTCCACGAGCAATCACTCCAAATCGCTAGCCTAATCTGGCTTCAGGTGCGATAAATTTAATAGGGGAGGAGTCTCCGCTTTAATGCCTCCGTCCTCAAGGCAATCGCAAGCAGTTCAGATCGCTAGCCAATACGGCTTCAGGCGTGATAAATTAAAAAAACCAGTTTGCCGCTTTCCCCCCCCTTCTATGGCTGCTGAGGCGCGCTGAGATCACTGCAAAAATAATTTTACGGTTGGGGTCGCCACATCGTGGGGAATTGTATTAAAGGGGTCACAGCACTATAAAGGTTAAGAACCACTTAAGCAATAAAGTAAAGTAAAGTAAAGTAGCCCGGAACTGCATTATCAAGTGTCAGTTTGGTGCAGTTTATAACTAGAAAGCCAGATAAGTATTTATTTATTTATTTATTTATTTATTTCGATTTTTATACCGCCCTTCTCCCGGAGGACTCAGGGCGGTGTACAGCCAAGTAAAAATTCAATATATAAACATTAAAAAGAATTTAAAAAGAAATATTATAATGTGGCCGAAATTTTAAAACCATTTAAAATCTTAAAACATAAATACCCCAATAAAATTTCAATCCAGTCCCGCTTGAATAAATAGGTGCGTTTTCAGCTCACGCCGAAAGGTCCGAAGATCAGGCAATTGACGTAAACCGGGGGGAAGTTCATTCCAGAGCGTAGGAGCTCCAACAGAGAAGGCCCTTCCCCTGGGGGCCGCCAGCCGACATTGCTTGGCGGACGTCACCCTGAGAAGGCCCTCTCTGTGTGAGCGTACGGGTCGGTGGGAGGCACAAGGTAACAGCAGGCGGTCCCGTAAGTACCCGGGTCCTAAGCCATGGAGCGCTTTAAAGGTGGTAACCAAAATCTTGAAGCGCACCCGAAAGACCACAGGAAGCCAGTGCAAGCTGCGTACTTGATAACTGGCTAGAAAACCAGAGTCTGCATTCTGCAAAAGGCATGAAACCAGATAGGTGGACCCTGGACCAGTCCTTCTGTTTCAGCTCTAGGAAGAAGGAAACAGCCACCAATTTTTGCAAATCTTGCAAAGAAAACTACAGGAACTAGTCCAGACAATGCCCAGGAGTTAATGCTGAAAATGTTGTTATTCTTATTTACATATAGTCTACCAGATGGTTCTGACTAGACTTAGTACTTTTGATCACTGGATCCTTCCCAAGTGTCTATGGAGATTCTCCATCATTAGGGTCATGGTTGTCCCAAAGATGCTCTTTTCAAAAGGCAACTATACTTTCTTGTTTGTTTGTTTGTTTATTTATTTTGTTGAGTACATATTAGATAATATATATAAGTATAAGCATGAACTGAATACATAAAATGAATACAATTAAAGGAAACATTAGGACAGGGACGGTAGGCATGCTGGTGCTCTTATGCACGCCCCTTACAGACCTCTTAGGAATGGGGAGAGGTCAACCGTAGACAGTCTAAAGTTAAAATTTTGGGGATTCTGGGATGAAACCACAGAGTCAGGTAGTGCGTTCCAGGCATTAACAACTTTGTTACTCAAGTCGTATTTTCTGCAATCGAGTTTGGAGCGGTTCACTTTAAGTTTGTATCTATTGTGTGCTCGTGTATTGTTGTAGTTGAAGCTGAAGTAGTCATTGACAGCTAGGACGTTGCAGCAGATGATTTTATGAGCTATGCTCAGGTCATACCGAAGGCGGCGTAGTACTAAATTTTCTAAATCCAGAATTTCAAGTCTGGTGGCATAAGGTATTTTGTTGTGAGCAGAGGAATGGAGGACTCTTCTTGTGAAATATTGCTTTGAAAATGTTTCGCTTCTCATTGAAGAAACTTCTTCAGAACTTTGGAAAAAGCATCTTTTTGGACAATCCTTCCTAATGATCTAGAACCACTAAAATTACTACTGAAATAGTCTGCCATTCCAAGTGATGTGAATTTTGAAACTGATGTGTGGAGATTCTGTTTATTCTATCATACACCAAGTAGTTTTTCCAGAGACTTTGGGGTATGGCATCAAGCACACAAACCACTACTGGTAGACTTTATGGCCATTCATTCAACAACTGTTCAAAATTATTATGGTGCTGAACAATGGGATTTATGAGCTGCACCCAAAATTATGGCGGCTGCAGCACCCCTGCGGTGAGGTGAACAAAATTTGGGTGTTTGGCAATCTTCTCACTCTTATGACTGAATTTAGGAATGCTGCATCTGCCCCATCTGTATATCTTCCTTCCCATCCTGCCCCTGTGGGATTCTTGGGCCTACCTTTCAGCAGGCTGGCTCCCCATAAGTTTCAGCAATAGCAATAGCACTTAGACTTAGAAAGATCTTCTTTCTCTGCCAACTCAGAAAGCTCAAACTGCCCAAGGAGCTGCTGATCCAGTTCTATAGAGGAATTATTGAGTCTGTCATCTGCACCTTTATAACTGTCTGGTTTGGTTCTGCAACCCAACAAGACAGACACAGACTTCAGAGGATAATTAGAACTGCAGAAAAAACAGTGGCTACAAACCTGCCTTCTATTGAGGACCTGTATAGTGCACGAGTCAAAAAGAGGGATGTGAAAATATTTACAGACCCCTTCTCATCCTGGACATAAACTGTTTCAACTCCTACCCGCAAAACGACGCAATAGAGTACTGCACACCAGAACAACTAGACACAAGAAGAGTTTCTTCCCGAATGCCATCATTCTGCTAAACAAATAATTCCCTCAACACTGTCAAACTATTTACTAAATCTGCACTACTATTAATCTTCTCATCACCCATCTCCTTCCACTTATGACTGTATGACTGTAACTTTGTTGCTTGTATCCTTACGATTTATATTGACATTGTTTCCTGATTGCTTATTTGTAGCCTATGACTATCATTAAGTGTTGTATCATTAAGTGTTAAATTTGTACCCTATGACTATCATTAATTGTTGTAAGTGTTGTACCTTGATGAAGGTATCTTTTCTTTTAGGTACACTGAGAGCATATGCACCAAGACAAATTCCTTGTGTGTCCAATCACACTTGGCCAATAAAAAATTCTATTCTATTCTATTCTATTCTATTCTATTCTATTCTATTCTATTCTATTCCCCTTCAGAATCCTCTCTAAGCAGTTTACAGAATCTGCAGCATATTGCCCCCAACAATCTGGGTCCTCATTTTACCGATCTTACAAGGATGGAAGACTGAGTCAGCCTTGAGCTGGTGAGATTCAAACTGCTGAAATGCTGGTAGCTGGCAGTCAGCAGAATTAGCCACCAATACTGTTAGATTCGGGCAATAACGAGGCAGGAGACCAGGATAGTGACAACAGCTCTTTACTATATGGTGAACCCAGCAACTCGGGCTGGGAAAAACCTCTCTTTAAATACAGTTTAGCCGGAGGCTTCAACCAATCAGCAACGTGCTTTTTTCCCGCCAAAACATTTAAAGATACATTACAAATACTGCATTGTAACCACTGCACCATCCAGCTTTAAGCCTGCTTCCTGCCCCATCATACCTCACTCTGCTTATCTTCCAAAGATAGTTTTTCCCAAGGAGAAATAGCAGATCAGGGGTGGGTTCTACTTATCTTTACTACCGGTTCACATCGTGCCTGCGCGTGCACATGCACAGATCACTTTTGATGATGTTCGGGTCAGTGGGCGGAGCCTCCTGCCGGTTTTACTACCGGTTCTATAGAACTGGTCCGAACCGGAGGCAACTCACCACTGCAGCAGATGTGCCTTGCAGACTTCCTATAGAAAAGCCACCCTCTAGAAGTGAATTCTAGAGTAGGCAACATTTTGAGAACAGCCAGAATTCTTGCGATTCAAAACTTGCAAACGCTCCCAAAATGGTGCTTGTCTTCAGGATGGCACCATGTGACCTCTGTACAGGAAGGACACGAGAGAAGATCGGCTGCTTGTCTTTCCAAAGGAGGAGGAGAATTGGGGATTCTTGGGGGGCAAAGTAGAGGGTAACCAATACTTTTGCCAGCATTTGTATCTATCTATCCTTGGCCATTTCAAAGGAAGGAAAAATAGGATAAACCTAAAGGATAGTATAGATTTGGTACGTCTGGCAGTGTGTTGAATGGCAGATGAGATTGGATTGGTCTGATGAACATAATTTGGCTCAGTGGTGGAATTCACATTTTTTTTACTACCAGTTCTGTGGGTGTGGCTTGGTGGGCGTGGCAGGGGAAGGATACTGCAAAATCTCCATTCCCTCCCCACTCCTGGGAGAAGGATATTGCAAAATCTCCATTCCCTCCCCACTCCTGGGAGAAGGATATTGCAAAATCTCCATTCCCTCCCCACTCCTGGGAGAAGGATATTGCAAAATCTCCATTCCCTCCCCACTCCTGGGAGAAGGATATTGCAAAATCTCCATTCCCTCCCCACTCCTGGAAGAAGGATATTGCAAAATCTCCATTCCCACCCCACACTGGGGCCAGCCAGAGGTGGTATTTGCCGGTTCTCCAAACTTCTCAAAATTTCCACTTATCGGTTCTCCAGAACCTGTCAGAACCTGCTGAATAGCACCCCTGATTTGGCTACTGAGTGGCTATCACCAGCTTGAAGGTCATCCATGCTATTGTGCAGAACAGATCTACCTTATTGGTCTGTACGACACAGTCAATCTTTCATACCTTTGAATCCAGCGTGCCATTTTCAATGCTAGGGTTGAATTCCTTTTTATATAACAGAGGCTGAACTTTTGCTAGCGTGGAACGAATCTGTAGGGGGGAGAAAAAATAACCTGAAATGTTTATGGTTTTTAAGAGGAAAATGTCTGATGTAAAGATAGCACCAAGAAGCTGTTTTAATGTTTATAAATAAATGTAATACCCGTCAGGAATACAGGTAGGCCTCGACTTGCGACAGTTCATTTAGTGACTGTTCAAAGTTTACAACGGCACTGAAAAATGTGACTTATGACCATTTTTCACACTTAAGATCTTTGTAGCAACCCCATGCTCATGTGATCAAAATTCAGATGCTTGGCGACTGGTTCCTACTTACGACCGTCGCTGGGTCCCACACTCATGTGATCCCCTTTTGCGACCACCTGACAAGCAAAATCAATGGGGAAGCCAGATTCACTTAACAACCAGTGAACCGTGGCAAGAAAGGTTGTAAAATGTGATGAAACTCACTTAACAAACGTCTCACTTAATAACATAAATTTGGGGCTCAGTTGTGGTCATAAGTCGAGGACTACCTGTAATGTATTTTAAATATTATAGCAATTGTAAATTCTCTGTTTATTTATTGATAATTTATTTTCCATATACTTCTGCATTCTTCCCTCTTCTTTTTCCCTTTCCGTGGCCATTCATTTTATTCTTTAAATGTTCTTTTAATAAAAATTAAACAAACAGAACTGAAAAGTCTCAAATCTTTTGCTCACAGCAGCAACCCAAATTTAAAGTCCATGACAAATCACTATCTAGGCTCTGTTTGAAGACCATGCATTAATGACCTTTTCTAAAAACCTGTCCCACTGTCCACTGCCCGCTGTTTTTTTTCCTAATATTCAACCAGGATCTGTTTTCCTCTAACTTCAAATAATTATTTTGTACCCTGCATTCTGGACAATGAAGGAGAAGGTTATATTTCCCTCACTCAGTTATTAACTCTCAAGGCTAAACATACTTCTTCCTAGTATGACTTGATTTTCAGACTTCTAATATTCTTGATCTAAACTAGGGATGTCAAACTGGCGGCTCGTGGGCTGGATGCGTCACGTGCAGGCCACACCCACTCCAGCTTTGCAAAGGGGGGGAAACGTCGCAGTAAGTCACATGACATCAATGTGACGCGGCGAGTTTGACACCCGTAATCTAGCCATAATATGCAAGTCAATATGCATGTATGGCTAACGTTAATTATCATTGCTAAAGCCCTGTTCTGGATAAAACACATGAATGGAGTTGTGTGAGTGGGTACACATACACACAGGCACACACACACACACACTTCCGTTCATGTGTTTTATCCAGAAAAGTGCTTTATCACGGACAATTAGAAGGATCTTAAATAACTTAAACCAACATTCCTTGAGACCTTGGACTTTCCATCCCAGACATTTTAGGTGAACAGCATAGACCAGTGGCTCTGGTTTTGTTACATGTTTATAAAAAAATCAGCACCTTTTTAATATATTCCGTTTCTTCAATAATCTCAGACAAGGTAGATCCACGAAAGAGGAAATTTTTTGCTGTCTCTGTATTTTCTCTCAGTTGATGTGTCACCACTAAGGCGGTAGACATTATCCAAGTTGGGAGATAATCTGTATCAAAAAACCACAGATGAATACAAAAAACAAAACAAAACCCTGCACATGACAAGACTCAGATTCCAATCACTAGACCAAATCGACAAACCCTGATGTGTGACACGAGTGGAGAAGGACAGACTACTTCAAAGCATGGTAAAAATAGAGCACAGGTAGTCCTTGACTTCCAACCATAACTGAGCCCAACATTACTGTTGAGACATTTGTTGACCGAGTTTTGCAACCTTTCTGGCCACAAGTTGTTAAGTGAATCACTGCAGATCTTAGCTTAGTAACATGATTGTTAAGTAAATCTGGCTTCCTCGTTGACTTTGCTTGTCAGAAGGTCACAAAAGATGGTTTTCAGACACTGCAACCATCATAAACGCATGCCAGTTGCCAAGCATCCAAATTTTGATCATGTGTGACCATGCAGATACTATAATGTAATGTAATGTAATGTAATGTAATGTAATGTAATGTAATGTAATAGAATAGAATAGAATAGAATAGAATAGAATAGAATAGAATAGAATAGAATAGAATAGAATAGATTTTTTTATTGGCCAAGTGCAATTGGACACACAAGGAATTTGTCTTGGTGCATATGCTCTCAGGGTACATAAAAGAAAAGATACATTCGTCAATATCAATATCAATATAAATTGTAAGGATACAAGCAACAAAGTTACAGTCATGCAGTCATAAGTGGGAGAAAATGGGTGATAGGAACGATGAGAAGACTAATAGTAATAGTAATGCAGCCTTAGTGAATAGTTTGACAGTGTTGAGGGAATTATTTGTTTAGCAGAGTCGCGGCATTCAGGAAAAAACTATTCTTGTGTCTACAGAGCACTGCACACCAAAACAACTGCATGGCTGTAACTTTGTTGCCTGTATCCTTATGATTTATATTGATTGTTTCCATGTATTTTAGACAACTCTGTCCTTCAACAAAAGCAAATGGTTCACCAATACTTCCATTCTTCCCAGAGGCGGATGGATGATAAATGCTCTTGAATACCAGCTCCTAATTCCATGGTCAGCAATGTGGCAGGAAGGTTAGAATAGCTCAGAGACATCTGGAAGGTCATAAATTGTTCACTCCTACCAACAATATATGACCTTCCAGGTGTCTCTGAGCTATTCTAACCTTCCTGGCACATTGCTGACCATGGAATTAGGAGCTGCTATTTAAGAGCATGTATCATCCATCCACCTCTGGCTTAGGACCATGATAGACTTCAAATAATAACCTCTTCTTTTTGTCTTCTGGTTGTTTGTCAGAGTTAAATAAAAGTATCCTCTTCAGTTTATTAACTTGGATGGCCAGTCCTACTATCAAGCTGAGCGAGATGACTAACTGAAGAGGTCAAACCTGGGAAGAACGAAAGAATTGGTGAACCATTTGCTTTTGTTGAAAGACAGAGTTATCTAAAACGCATGGCCTGGCCGAAGCATCCTATCAGATTGAGCTGCCAATCTAGTCAGCTACAGATGCTGACCAGAGAAAGGTCCAAGCAGAATTTTGCAGCGGTCATCTGGCACCATATTCTGAATTAGAACAGCAAACACAAACACTGGCAACTGGACTTAAATATAAGCTATCCTAAGATTCAGTTCAGAGGGATGTGGTGGCTCAAGGGCTAGGACGTTGAGCTTGTCAATCGAAAGGTCGGCAGCTCAGCGGTTCGAATCCCTAGTGCTGCCGTGTAACGGGATGAGCTCCCGTTACTTGTCCCAGCTTCTGCCAACCTAGCAGTTTCGAAAGCACATAAAAATGCAAGTAGAAAAAATAGGGACCATCTTTGGTGGGAAGGTAACAGCGTTCCGTGCGCCTTTGGCGTTGAGTCATGCAGGCCACATGACTACAGAGATGTCTTTGGACAGCACTGGCTCTTTGGCTTTGAAACAGAGATGAGCACTGCCCCCTAGAGTCGGCAACGACTAGCACGTATGTGCGAGGGGAACCTTTACCTTACTTAAGATTCAGTTCATGATATACTGTGTTTCCCCGAAAATAAGACCCTTTCTTATATTTTTTGAACCCCGAAATAAGCGCTTGGCCTTATTTTTGGGGAGGTCTTATTATTTTGGAGCACATGGAGCGAGACAGGGATCCTCTTGCCGTCTTACCTGATTTCCAGCTCTGTCTCCCTAACCCTAACCAGAGGAAACGGCGTGGACTGGCTGCGCTTGCAGTTAAATATTTTCAGGGAGTGCTTATTTTCGGGGGAGGTCTCATTTTCGGGGAAACACAGTAGAACCATCTTTATTGTAAAACCCAGTTGAAGTGAATTCAGCAGGGGCTTCGCTAGCTATTATACAATCTAGAGGAATGGAAAGCAATTTATTTGGCCAATGCATCAGAAAACAACACAGATATGAAATCTGATTGTCTCACAAAAATTTACAGAGCCTTCAGCTTCCAGCATTTAAATGCACATTTTAAAGACAGTGTTAGATATGGTAAGATAACTAAATCAATAGAATTTCTATTCTGTTCTAAAGACAACAGTATTAAACATTTATCTTTAAAATACAAAGGTGTCATTTATAAACAGAACTAACATCAGCAATGTTTTCTGATACCCAGATTGAATATTCCTACGATAGTAAATGTTGGCTAGTAGTGCTGTTGGGGTGGGTTTGCAGGCTGGATTGTGAATATCTCATTGTGGGAGGGAAAATGTCTTTGAAAAGGACTAAAATGGCCCAGTTGGATGTAGATGTATTGAGTGATAAGACCAAGTGTCTAATATCCCCATTTTAGGGAAGGCTGTTGAGAAGGAGGTAGGATGAAAGCTATAGAAGGCTCTGGAAGGAATAGATAACCTAAATTGTTTTCGGTCAAGGTTCAGACCAAAGTTTGGGACAGGAACCATGTATATAAGAAATCTAAGAAAGTCAATCCCTGTGGCATTGCATACTGACACTTCCTTCCCCCTTATATTTCATATATATATATATATATATATATATATATATATATATATATATGTGTATATATATATATATATATATATATATATATATATATATATATATATATATATATATATATATATATATATATATATATATTTGTTTTCTGAGGTTTTCACGGGTGTTTGTATATAGGTCTTTGGTTGTTCGGGTTTTCTCCCGTGTAAAATTGGAAGTGTCTTGGCGACGTTTCGACGAAGTCTCATTCGTCATCTTCAGCTTCGTGCTTCTGGGAGCAATGTGTGATCGCAGCTGTTTCTTCCTTTTAACTGCTAGTGGGGGTTTGAACTGATTGGGTGGGAGCTTGGCTGTGCTCTGATTGGATGGGGGTTTTTCTGTGCTCTGATTGGATGGGGGTGTGTCCTGTGTTGGTGGAGGCTTGGTTGTGCTCAGTCTAATCTGTGCTGCAGGGGGATTTGAGCTGGTGAGCTGCACTGCTGCTGTTTGGCTTCGTGTTCGTGGTCGTGCTACATCTTCGTAGTGGGTGTCAGTCTGCTGCATGTATGGATTGGAGGGGTTTGAAGTGGCTAATGTTGCAGCTGCGGTCTGGCTTCTGGTCCTTGGTCGTGCTTCCTGATCAGTGTGGGTTTGGGTGTGCTTTCTGGGTGGATGTGTGGTGGTGACATCCTGTGTGGACCTCGTGAGTGTGGGTCTGGTGTCATTCCTCGTGTTAGGGACACGTTTGTCAATAAGGGCAGGTTTCCAAATGGCTGGTAGGCGGGAGGTATCATCTCGTTTGTTCATGCTGTGTGGGCGTTTTTCTATCTCGATGGCTTCTCTGATTATTCTGTTGTTAAAGTGTTCAGTTTTGGCGATAGTTCTGGTCTTTTTAAAGTCAATATCGTGTCCTGTGACTTTAAAGTGTTGGACCAGGGAAAAGGCACCACAGACAGAATCAGCAAGATCCTCCACAAACATAACATCAAGACAGCATTCTGCACAAACCAAAAAATATCCACCATCCTAAGAAACCCCAAAGACAAAATTGAGTTAGAAAATCAAGGAGTATATGAAATCCCATGCACCGCCTGCCCCACCACATACATTGGACAAACCAACAGAAGAATAAGTGCACGCATTGAAGAACACAAGAACTCATTCAAAAAAGAGGAACCAACTTCTTCCCTGGTCCAACACTTTAAAGTCACAGGACACGATATTGACTTTAAAAAGACCAGAACTATCGCCAAAACTGAACACTTTAACAACAGAATAATCAGAGAAGCCATCGAGATAGAAAAACGCCCACACAGCATGAACAAACGAGATGGTACCTCCCGCCTACCAGCCATTGGAAACCTGCCCTTATTGACAAACGTGTCCCTAACACGAGGAATGACACCAGACCCACACTCACGAGGTCCACACAGGATGTCACCACCACATCCACCCAGAAAGCAGACCCAAACCCACACTGATCAGGAAGCACGACCAAGGACCAGAAGCCAGACCGCAGCTGCAACATTAGCCATTTCAAACCCCTCCAATCCATACATGCAGCAGACTGACACCCACTACGAAGATGTAGCACAACCACGAACACGAAGCCAAACAGCAGCAGTGCAGCTCACCAGCTCAAATCCCCTGCAGCACAGACTAGACTGAGCACAACCAAGCCCCCACCAACACAGGACACACCCCAGCCAATCAGAGCACAGAAAACCCCATCCAATCAGAGCACAGCCAAGCTCCCACCCAATCAGTTCAAACCCCACTAGCAGTTAAAAGGAAGAAACAGCTGCGATCACACATTGCTCCCAGAAGCACGAAGCTGAAGCCTGAAGATGACGAATGAGACTTCATAAACGCCGCCAAGACACTTCCAATTTTACACGGGAGAAAACCCGAACAACCAAAGACCTATATATATATATATATATATATATATATATATATATATATATATATATATATATATATATATATATATATATATATATATATGGTTATCGGTTTTCTCCACGAAATTAGAAGTGTCTTTAAGTCTCATTCTAATTTTATTCTAAATTATTCTAATTTTATTCTAAATGTCATTCTAAGACACTTCTAATTTTACACGGGAGAAAACCCGAACAACCAAAGACCTACATACAAACACCCGTGAAAACCTCAGAAAACATATATATATGTTTATATATATATATATAACTGCAATCTATCAATCAATCAATCTATCAATATAACTGCATATATATATAGCTGCAATCACACATTGCTCCCAGAAGCACGAAGCTGAAGCCTGAAGATGACGAATGAGACTTCTAAACGCCGCCTAGAGTCGGAACTAGCACGTATGTGCGAGGGGAACCTTTACCTTACTTAAGATTCAGTTCATGATATACCGTGTTTCCCCGAAAATAATACCCTTTCTTATATTTTTTGAACCCCGAAATAAGTGCTTGGCCTTATTTTCAGGGAGGTATTATTATTTTGGGGCGCATGGAGCGAGACAGGGATCCTTTTGCTGTCTTACCTGATTTCCAGCTCTGTCTCCCTAACCCAAACCAGAGGAAATGGCGTGGAGCGGCTGGACCGGAAAATGTCTTTGAAAAGGACTAAAATGGCCCAGTTGGATGTAGATGTATTGAGTGATAAGACCAAGTGTCTAATATCCCCATTTTAGGGAAGGCTGTTGAGAAGGAGGTAGGATGAAAGCTATAGAAGGCTCTGGAAGGAATAGATAACCTAGATTGTTTTCGGTCAAGGTTCAGACCAAGGTTTGGGACAGGAACCATGTATATAAGAAATCTAAGAAAGTCAATGCCTGTGGCATTGCCTGACACTTCCTTCCCCCTTACATTTTGTGTATGTATGTATGTGTGTGTGTGTATGTATGTATGTATGTATGTATGTATGTATGTATGTATGTGTATATATGTATATATATATATATATATATATATATATATATATATATATATATATATATATATATATATATATATTTCTGAGGTTTTCACGGGTGTTTGTATTTAGGTCTTTGGTTGTTCGGGTTTTCTCCCGTGTAAAATTGGAAGTGTCTTGGCGGCGTTTAGTCTCATTAAATCATCTTCAGGCTTCAACCGTGCTTCTGGGAGCAATGTGTGATCGCAGCTGTTTCTTCCTTTTAACTGCTAGTGGGGTTTGAACTGATTGGGTGGGAGCTTGGCTGTGCTCTGATTGGATGGGGTTTTCTGTGCTCTGATTGGCTGGGGGTGTGTCCTGTGTTGGTGGGGGCTTGGTTGTGCTCAGTCTAGTCTGTGCTGCAGGGGGATTTGAGCTGGTGAGCTGCATAGCTGTTGTTTGGCTTTGTGGTCGTGCTACATCTTCATAGTGAGTGTCAGTCTGTTGCATGTATGGATTGGAAGGGTTTGAAATGGCTAATGTTGCAGCTGCGGTCTGGCTTTTGGTCCTTGGTCGTGCTTCATGATCAGTGTGGGTTTGGGTCTGCTTTCTGGGTGGATGTGTGGTGGTGACATCCTGTGTGGACATCGTGAGTGTGGGTCTGGTGTCATTCCTTGCGTTAGGGATTCGTTTGTCAATAAGGGCGGGTTTCCAAATGGCTGGTAGGCGGGAGGTGTCATCTCTTTTGTTCATGCTGTGTGGGCGTTTTTCTATCTCGATGGCTTCTCTGATTATTCTGTTGTTAAAGTGTTCAGTTTTGGCGATAGTTCTGGTCTTTTTAAAGTCAATATCATGTCCTGTGACTTTAAAGTGTTGGACCAGGGAAGAAGTTGGTTCCTCTTTTTTGAATGAGTTCTTGTGTTCTTGTGAAGAACACAAGAACAGCTGCGATCACACATTGCTCCCAGAAGCACGAAGCTGAAGCCTGAAGATGACGAATGAGACTTCGTCGAAACGTCGCCAAGACACTTCCAATCTTACACGGGAGAAAACCCGAACAACCAAAGAACTATATATATACTATATATATATAACTATATATATATATATATATATATATATAATTCTAAAGACCTACATACAAACAACCTCAGAAAACATATATATATTTATATATATTATATCTATCAATCAATCTATCAATATAACTGCATATATATAGCTGCAATCAGCTCTCCATATATAAAAGCCAGCCTGAAGAATCAATGAGACTCCACAAACAACATCAAGAGACTTCCAATTCTGCAAAACCAATAAAATATCCACCATCCTACATATATATATACATACATACATACATATATGTATGTATGTATGTATGTATGTATGGGTATATGCATGAGTATATGAAATCCCATGCACCACCTGCCCCACCACATACATCGGACAAACCAACAGAAGAATAAGTGCACGCATTGAAGAACACAAGAACTCATTCAAAAAAGAGGAACCAACTTCTTCCCTGGTCCAACACCTTAAAGCCACAGGACACGATATTGACTTTAAAAAGACCAGAACTATCGCCAAAACTGAACACTTTAACAACAGAATAATCAGAGAAGCCATCGAGATAGAAAAACGCCCACACAGCATGAACAAACGAGATGATACCTCCCGCCTACCAGCCATTTGGAAACCCGCCCTTATTGACAAACGAGTCCTTAACACGAGGAATGACACCAGACCCACACTCACGAGGTCCACACAGGATGTCACCACCACACAACCACCCAGAAAGCAGACCCAAACCCACACTGATCAGGAAGCACGACCAAGGACCAGAAGCCAGACCGCAGCTGCAACATTAGCCATTTCAAACCCCTCCAATCCATACATGCAGCAGACTGACACCCACTATGAAGATGTAGCACAACCACGAACACGAAGCCAAACAGCAGCAGTGCAGCTCACCAGCTCAAATCCCCCTGCAACTCAGACTAATCTGAGCACAACCAAGCCCCCACCCAAACAGGACACACCTCCAGCCAATCAGAGCGCAAAAAACCCCCCATCCAATCAGAGCACAGCCAAGCTCCCACCCAATCAGTTCAAACCCCCACTAGCAGTTAAAAAGGAAGAAACAGCTGCAATCACACACTGCTCCCAGAAGCACGAAGCTGAAGCCTGAAGATGACGAATGAGACTTCGTTGAAACATCGCCAAGAGACTTCCAATTTTACGCGGGAGAAAACCCGAATAACCAAAGACCTACATACAAACACCCGCGAAAACCTCAGAAAATAAATGTATATGTATATGTATATGTATATGTATATGTATATGTATATGTATAGATGGTAGGGTCTCCTGCTTGAGCAGGTGGTTGGACTAGAAGACCTCCAAGGTCCCTTCCAATTCTCTTATTCTGATAGTCACAAATTTGTTGAACACTCATCTCTTAAAAAAACCACTTGCAGATTAAGAGTTACTGTACCTTGTGGCAAGATGGGTGGCAAACACATTTAATAAATAAACTTAATACATAAAGAAGAGTTATTGAAGAGTTATTAGAACTTGTTATCAAACTGATAGATGGAATAGTATTGTTATTGTATTATTATTTTTTATTAGTTTTTGGCTTGTGTACCTTCAAAGGCAAATGATTAAAGTATGTTGATTGATCCCCAGGAAGCATTTTGGTAATTCAACTTCTCAAAATTATTTCAACCAGAGGCAAATACTAGTATCCTCACTTCCATTTTCCAGCAAACTGAATTACGATGGTTTATAAAAAAATATTTATTATCAAGTTTATACTTTGGTTTGGTGTTTGTACAAATACTCAACATTTTTTTTTTAAAAAAATAAAAACATATTGAAATGATAAAAGTTAAAATTATCATTTAAAACATTTAAATATCAATTAAACTATCGTTTAAAATGATAAAATAAAAAAAATATTGTTAGTATAATTAACCCTTAGCCAAAACAATGCATTTCTGTTTTTCCTAAAAGCTGGAAAATGAAAAACAACTTGAAGCTTGCAACAGCCATCACTTATTTTCTCCCTGATTGTCAGGTCTATGTTTATTTAATCCAGGATTCCGCCAGGATACACCCTACACTTATTAGTCTTGTCCTACGACTTTGTGCTTCATTTGAAGCAGTGAAAGAAAAGTATTGCCACGTTTTGTTGCTGCTTTCAAAAATTAAAAAGATCTGTTGTTAATTGGAAAAATAACCTGCCTGACTTAATAAAATGTTGTTTTGGTATCTTTTTCCACACATACACACCCCCTAGCTTTAGCAGGGACAATAACTGATCATCTATATTGATGGTCGCAGTTGCCAAAAGTAGAAGTCATGCCCAACAACATTCTTGCAAATGACTTCTGATAAGGAGTTACGGAGCAACACCTACTCGATACTTTTGTTTCCCTATGACCTAAACCTAAATAACAAAAGTCACATTTAAAATAGCATCCTAGGAGGTGATGAAGGTACCTATTAGAACCAGTTCGGTCTAGTGCAGGGGTGTCAGACTCAAGGCCCAAGGGCTGGATCCAGACTGTGGGATACTTAGATCTGGCCCATGGTGTTGCCCTGGAAACAGTGAAGGACCAGCCCGCAACGCTATTGCCAGCGAAAACGGAGCTGCACACAGCCCTCCTGAGCTCCGTTTTCATTGGCAGAGGGTTGCAGGAAGCCATGGCAGCCAAAAACGGAGCTTGGGAGCCCATTTTCTCTGGCAGAGCACTTGGGCCACCACAGGCCCCTTCGACACCAGTGACATCGAGCTGGCCATGCCCACCCTGGCCACACACACCCCAGCCACCCCCCCCCAAGGTCAAACACAACCTTGATGCGGTCCTCAATGAAATTGAGTTTGACACTCCTGATCTAGTGGTTAAGAGCCCAGTCTGGAAAGTGGGGAGACTGAGAGTTCTAATCCTGCCTTAGCCATAAAACTCAGCTGGGTGACCTTAGGCCAGTCACTCTCAGCCCAACCCAGCACTCTGGGTTGTTGTTGTGGGGGGGGGGAAAGTAATTATTATTTTTATTAGAAAAAAAACAGGCACGTTGTGCCACATTCATCCTTTTTTACCTTCTAACAAGACATTTACTTTTCAGGTTTACTTCTTCCCCTCTGGTAAGGCCAGGATTACTTTGAAACGAAGTGCTATAGAGCCATTAATTTACTTGCTAACAATGGCCTGGATATACTGGAGGGGTGAAATCTACTTACCTTCCTTACCGGCTCGGGTATGCATGTGCCGCGCATGCGCAGAAGGTAAAAATCACATTACTTCCTGGTTAAAATCAGGAAGTAATGACACCCGGGTGGGTGAGTGGAGCTTTGCTCCGCCATTGCTATCGGATCGCCGAACTACCAGCTGCAATCTAAAGTCTAAAAGCAAGTACAAGTTTCTTTGAAATTACTGTTTTGTTTCTTAACATACTATCCTTCCTTTTTTTGGTGTGGTACTGTAATTAAAAGAATCTAAACAAAATCAAACGACTTGGGAAGAGTTGTCCCATCAATACCATCCTGGAATGCAGAGTTCCCAATATACCATAATGGATTTCTTCTGAAGTAGAATAGATTTAAAATATAAAATATGGAATATCTGGAGAACTTGGAGAAGTTTCCGCCCATTTTAGTGAACAAAAAGAAAAAAAGAAAAAAGTAAAACAATTAACAAGGGTGTTAATTCCTCTGGCTGAATTTTCTTCAGGAAGGAAATACATTTCTTGCAATTTATTATCTCAGGGGTCTGCAAACTTGGCTCTTTTAAGACTTGTGGACTTCAACTCTGGCTTTGCTGGCTGAGGAACTCTGGGAGTTGAAGTCCACAAGTCTTAAAAGAGCCAAGTTTGCAGACCCCTGTATTATCTCATGGTGCCTAGTTGAAAATTACAGACCAATCTCTCTATGCTGCGTCACCTGCAAAGTAATGGAATCTATCATCAACCAATCCATTACCCTCCACCTAGAAACAAACAACCTACTCTCTAATAAACAATTTGGTTTCAGAAAAAAATTATCATGTAACTTACAACTTCTCTACTGCAGAAACATATGGACTACTAATCTTGATCAAGGCAAAGCAATAGATGCAATCTACATAGACTTCTGCAAAGCTTTTGACTCAGTAGTACATGATAAACTTCTCCTAAAACTAAAATCCTACGGCATTTCAGGACCTCTTCACAATTGGATAAATGCCTTCCTGTCAAACAGACACCAAGTTTCTTTTCCAAAAACACCACATTCTTTTCCAAAAACACCACACTACTAACCAGAGCATATAAAACATTTGCTAGACCAATTCTAGAATACAGCTCACCTGTTTGGAACCCTCACCACATCTCTGACATCAATACAATTGAGCGTGTCCAGAAATATTTTACAAGAAGAGTTCTCCATTCCTCTGAAAACAACAAAATACCTTATCCCACCAGACTTGAAATCCTAGGCTTAGAAAACTTGGAACTCCGTCGCCTTCGACAAGACCTAAGTTTAACTCACAGAATCATCTATTGTAATGTCCTTCCTGTCAAAGACTACTTCAGCTTTAATTGCAATAATACAAGGGCAACCAATAGATTTAAACTTAATGTAAACCGCTTTAATCTAGATTGCAGAAAATATGACTTCTGCAACAGAATCATCAGTGCTTGGAATACTTTACCTGACTCTGTGGTCTCTTCCCATAATCCTAAAAGCTTTAACCAAAAACTTTCTACTATTGACCTCACCCCATTCCTAAGAGGACCATATAAGCGTATAAGCGCACAAACGTGCCTACCGTTCCTGTCCTATTGTTTTTCTTTTCTTCTTCCTATATATGTTTATATGTGTATATACTACATAATCTTTTTGTATGATGTTGTGACAAATAAATAAAATAAAAAAAAATAAATAAAAAATAAGTGGTCAAAATTGGCAATGCTCTATCAAATCCTGTTCCTGTCAAAAGTGGCGTTCCCCAACGCAGCGTTCTTGGACCAACGCTCTTCATACTATATATAAATGATCTCTGTGATCTTATCTCAAGTTATTGTGTTCTCTTTGCTGACAATGTCAAACTATTTAACACCACCAACAATACTTCTACCTTTCAAAAAGACCTTGACTTTGTATCCGATTGGTCTAAAACTTGGCAACTCCAAATCTCAACCAGCAAATGCTCAGTCTTACATATTGGGAAAAAGAACCCTAACACTAAGTACAAGCTTGATGGACATTACCTTACAGATGACCTGTTAAAGACCTTGGAGTTTTCATATCAAATGATCTAAGTGCCAAAGCCCACTGCAACTACATAGCAAAAAAGGCTCTAAGAGTTGTAAACCTAATTTTACGCAGCTTCTTTTCCAAAAACTCTACACTACTAACCAGAGCATACAAAACATTTGCTAGACCTATTCTTGAATACAGCTCACCTGTCTGGAACCCATACCACATCTCTGACATTAATACAATTGAACGCGTCCAGAAATATTTTACAAGAAGAGTTCTCCGCTCCTCTGAAAACAACAAAATACTTTATACCACCAGACTTGAAATCCTGGGATTAGAAAATTTAGAACTCCGCCGACTCCGACAAGACCTGTGTTTAACACACAGAATCATCTATTGCAATGTCCTTCCTGTAAAAGACTACTTCAGGTTCAATTGCAATAATACAAGAGCAAACAATAGATTCAAACTTAATGTTAACCGCTTCAATCTTGATTGCAGAAAATATGACTTCTGTAACAGAGTTGTTAACGCTTGGAACGCACTACCTGATTCTGTGGTCTCTTCTCAAAATCCCAAAAACTTCAACCAAAAACTGACTACTATTGACCTCACCCCATTCCTAAGAGGACTATAAGGGGCGTGCATAAGAGCACAAAAGTGCCTACCATTCCTGTCCTATTGTTCCCTTTCATTATATTGAATTAATATAGTTGTTGCATACTTTTGCTTACATATTATGTTTATGTATACTGTTGTGACAAATAAAAAAAGAGAGGAGAGGGAAGGGAGGAGAGGGAAGGGAGGAGGGAGAGGGAAGGGAGGGAGGGAGGGAGGGAGAGGGAAGGGAGGAGAGGGAAGGGGAGGGGAGAGAGGGAAGGGGGAGGGGAGGGAAGAGAGGAGGGGAGGGGAGAGGAGAGGAGCCATGGGTTTCAATTAAATTGAAGTAAGAGTCAGCTGGATACCAGGAAGAATTTTCTAATGTCTATATTTCTATGATAATGGAAGGTTCTGTGTTAGGAAGTGGTGGGTTTTTCCAAATGGAGGAATTTAAACTACGGATGGCCATCTGTGGAGCTCCTGAAGTAACGGACAGAGGAGGTAGAACAAGCGATCTCCAAGGAAAGCCTACAACTACTACGGCATTTACCATTTCACTTTTGTGGGCCATGCAATCTTTATCTAGAAGAATTTCAGTGACAAGCCAATACGGGTAGTCCTCAACTTGCAATCACTCATTGAGTGACCATTTGAAGCTACAACGGCACTGAAAAAAGTGACTTACGACCATTTTTCACATTCATGACCACTGCAGCATCACCACGGTCACATGAACAAAATTCAGACGCTTGACAACTGACAGGTATTTAGGACAGTCGCAGTGTCCCAGGGTCACGTGATCTCCTTTTGCGACCATCCGACAAGCAAAGTCAATAGGGAAGCCACTTAACAACTGAGTCACTAACGTAACAACTGCAGTGATTGGCTTACCAGCTATGGCAAGAAAGGTCATGAAATGGACAAAACTCACTTAACGTCCGGCTTAGCAACAGGAATTCTGGGGTCAATTGTGGTCATAAGTCAAGGACTTACCTGTAGTCAGTGGCAAGACCTCCATGTGGCTAAAATAAAATTATATTCTCTCCAACTAAACTGGGTCATTATACAAGTCTGTATAATGTATGCAATGTAAGTAATATTATCAGGCATATTTTTCAAGAGTTACCAAATATCCACTCCACCCCTGAATGAAACAACTGTTTGGCAATTTTATTAGCTTTGCATGAACTGTGATGGAAAATATTTGACTATGTCTTTTGAATGTCTAAGGGCAGATTTGAAATACAGATATTTGTTTGCTCATATATCAGTGGTGAGTTGCCCCCAGTTCGGACCGGTTCAAAAGAACCGGTAGTAAAACTGGCAGGAGGCTCTGCCCACTGACCCGGACATCATCAGGTTCCCATTGCGAACTGCTAGTAAAGGTAAGTAGAACCCACCCCTGACATAGATATAGATATAGATATAGATATAGATTTGTTTTCGTAGGTTTTCATGGGTATAGGTATATAGGTCTTGGCATATTAGGGTCTTTTCCCGGGTAAGGTTGAGTGTATCTTGGTGATGTTTCGACGAGGTCTCACTCATCATCTTCAGGCTGGTGCTTTCGGCTTTCGGCGACCTTTGCTTGCACAAGCACAAAGCTGAAAGCACCAGCCTGAGGATGATAAGTGAGACCTCGGTGAAACATCAAAGATACCTCGAGGAAAAGACCCCATGCCAAGACCTACCTACCTACCTACCTACCTACCTACATACATACATACATACATATATGTGTGTGTGTGTGTGTTTTCAGTTTTCACGGGTATATGCAGGTTTTGCAGCCATGGTCGGCCCATGTAAGATTGGAAGTATTTAGGCAATGTTTCGATGAGATCTCACTCATCATCTTCAGGCTTTGGCTTTGTTCTTATGTGAGCAAAGTGTGGATTTTAACTGCTGTTTCTCTATAGATACTGGTGTGGGGGTGTGTTTTTTGAATTGCAGGCCTAGCTGTTGCAAGCTGATTGGTTGGCTGTGTTGCTACATATTGATTGGTTAATGAAACATCCACACATGACAAGACCTTGAACTCAGAACCAGACCAAGCCCCAAAATACTACTCCCCACACAAAGATCAACACATAATAGGACCTCAAACTCGGAACCAGACCAGGGCCCAAAATGCTACTTCCCACACAAATATCAACCCCATTAACCAATTAGCAACACAGCCAACCAATCAGCTTGCAACAGCTAGGCCAGCTATTCAAAAAACATCCCCCCACCAGTATTTATAGAGAAACAGCAGTTAAAATCTGCTGGTTCAGCAGACTAAGTCTGTCTGTTATTAACACAGCTGCTTGCAATTACTGCAAGTTCAAGTCCCACCAGGCCCAAGGTTGACTCAGCCTTCCATCCTTTATAAGGTAGGTAAAATGAGGACCCAGATTGTTGGAGGCAATAAAAAGTTGACTTTGTATATAATATACAAATGGATGAAGACTATTGCTTAACACAGTGTAAGCCGCTCTGAGTCTTCGGAGAAGGGCGGGATATAAATTCAAATTTTTTAAAAAAATCTACACTTTACTCACATAAGAACGTATATATATATATATATATATATATATATATATATATATATATATATATATATATATATATATATATATATATATATATATATATATATATATATATATATATTTGTTTTCTGAGGTTTTCACGGGTGTTTGTATATAGGTCTTTGGTTGTTCGGGTTTTCTCCCGTAAGATTGGAAGTATCTTGGCGACGCTTCGATAAGTCTCATTCATCATCTTCAGGCTTCAGCTTCGTGCTTCTGGGAGCAATGTGTGATCGCAGCTGTTTCTTCCTTTAACTGCTAGTGGGGTTTGAACTGATTGGGTGAGTTGGTTGAACTCATTCAAAGAGGAATAACTTCTTCCCTGGTCCAACATTTTAAAACACAGGACATGATATTGAATTTAAAGACCAGAACTATCGCCCCCTGAACACTTTAACAGAATAATCAGAGGCTAGATAGAAACGCCCACACAGATGAACAGATGCCACTTACCAGGAACACGGAATGACCCACATCACACAGGATCACCACCGCACATCCATCCAGAACAGCCCACACTGATCATCCTCCAATCCATTCATGGCAGAGATGTGAAGAATATATATATATATATATATATATATATATATATATATATATATATATATATATATTTGTTTTCTGAGGTTTTCACGGGTGTTTGTATATAGGTCTTTGGTTGTTCGGGTTTTCTCCGTGTAAAATTGGAAGTGTCTTGGCGACGTTTGACGAAGTCTCATTCGTCATCTTCAGGCTTCAGCCGTGCTTCTGGGAGCAATGTGTGATCGCAGCTGTTTCTTCCTTTTAACTGCTAGTGGGGTTTGAACTGATTGGGTGGGAGCTTGGCTGTGCTCTGATTGGATGGGGTTTTCTGTGCTCTGATTGGCTGGGGTGTGTCCTGTGTTGGTGGGGGCTTGGTTGTGCTCAGTCTAATCTGTGCTGCAGGGGGATTAGAGCTGGTGAGCTGCATAGCTGTTGTTTGGCTTTGTGGTCGTGTTACATCTTCATAGTGGGTGTCAGTCTGCTGCATGAATGGATTGGAGGGGTTTGAAATGGCTAATGTTGCAGCTGCGGCCTGGCTCCTGGTCCTTGGTCGTGCTTCCTGATCAGTGTGGGTTTGGGTCTGCTTTCTGGGTGGATGTGTGGTGGTGACATCCTGTGTGGACCTCGTGAGTGTGGGTCTGGTGTCATTCCTCGTGTTAGGGACTCGTTTGTCAATAAGGGCGGTTTCCAAATGGCTGGTAGGCGGAGGTGTCATCTCGTTTGTTCATGCTGTGTGGGCGTTTTTCTATCACAATGGCTTCTCTGATTATTCTGTTGTTAAAGTGTTCAGTTTTGGCGATAGTTCTGGTCTTTTTAAAGTCAATATCATGTCCTGTGACTTTAAAGTGTTGGACCAGGGAAGAAGTTGGTTCCTCTTTTTTGAATGAGTTCTTGTGTTCTTCAATGCGCACTTATTCTTCTGTTGGTTTGTCCAATGTATGTGGTGGGGCAGGCGGTGCATGGGATTTCATATACTCCTTGATTTTCTAACTCAATTTTGTCTTTGGGGTTTCTTAGGATGGTGGATATTTTTCTGTTTGTGCAGAATGCTGTCTTGATGTTGTGTTTGTGGAGGATCTTGCTGATTCTGTCTGTGGTGCCTTTTATATATGGGAGGAGGGCTGCCGCTTTTCTTGTTCTCTGTCTTGGATTTTAGTGGGGGTTCTTTTGGATTAGCTTGGTAATCTTATTTGTTTGGAATCCATTGGATGTTAGTACGTTAGTGAGAGTGTCTAGTTCGGGTTTTAGGTGTTGTTCATCAGCTAAGCATTTTGTTCTGAGATGAGTGTCTTGGCTACGGAGTTGATCTGTGCTGGGTGGTGGTGTGAGAGTGCGTGCAGATAGCGGTTTGTGTGTGTTTTCTTCTGGTAGATGGTGTGTCCTAGGGAGCCATTGGGTTTTCTGTAGACTAAGACATCTAGGAAGGGAAATTGGTTGTTAACTTCTGTTTCCATGGTGAACTGTATTTTGGGGTGTAGGCTATTGAGGTGTGTGAGGAAGTTGTCAAGTTTTTCTTTCCCGTGTGGCCAGATTATGAAGGTGTCGTCTACATATCTGAGCCAGAGTTTGGGTTTGTGATCAGATTTTTCTAGTGCTTGGGTTTCAAAGTGTTCCATGTAGAGATTGGCAATGACAGGTGAGAGGAGTGATCCCATGGGTGCTCCTTCTACTTGTTTGTATTTTTGTCCATTATAGATGAAGTATGTGTTGGATAGGCAGTGGTTGGTCAGATCTAGGATGTGCTTGGGGGGGTTATATTTGTTTTGGATAGCTGTCAAGGCTTCTTTGATTGGCACTTGGGTGAAGAGGGATATGACATCAAAGCTCACGAGTAGGTCGCTGGGCTGTAAGTTTTGTTTCTTTATGATCTCTATGAACTGGAATGAGTTTTTACGTGTGAGGTGATGGATTCTGCATAGGGCTGTAGTTGTTTGGCGAGAAATTTGGCTAGGTTTTGTAGAGGTGAGCCTATGGAGCTGACTATGGGTCTGAGTGGGGGTTCCTTCTTTGTGTATCTTGGGAGGCCATAGAGCTTAGGGCATCTGGATGATTTCTCTGGGAATGATTCTTTGTTGGATTTCTTCGCTGATGGGGAGGCTTTTATTTTGGATCTAGTGGTTTTCTAGGTAGGTGGTGGGGTCTGTGTTTAGGGGCTTGTATGCAGGGTCTTGGAGTAGGTTGGTTAATTTGGTTTGGTAGTCAGATGTGTTCATAACCACCGTGGCGTTGCCCTTGTCTGCTGGTAGGATTATTATGCTGGTATCTTTTTTCAGGTTAAGTAGTGCTGTCTGTTCCTCTTTGGGTAAGTTGCTTTTGGGTGGCTTGCTGGTGCAGAGGATGTTGGAGATCTCGAGTCTGATTTTGTTAGCATCATCGGGGTTGATTTTGGTCAGGCTGGTTTCAACTCCGCATATAATGGTTTCGGTGGGGATGTATTTGGGCGTGACTGCAAAGTTGAATCCTTTGGAAAGGACATCGGTTTCAGCTTTGGTGAGGATCCTATCTGAGATGTTATGCACTGTTTGTTTCATGTGTTGCTGTGAGGGTGGAGGGGTTTGTTTCTGGCGTTCTTGTAGTCTTCGGAGTTTGTTGGTGTGCGTGTCTGTCTTGAGGGTGGTCTGTGTTTCGGCTCTCCAGACGGCAAGTTGTTTGGATTTGTCCCAAAGTGCAGGGTGCATCTTGTTGCATCTTATATATATATGTAGGTCTTTGGTTATTCGGGTTTTCTCCCGCGTAAAATTGGAAGTGTCTTGGCGACGTTTCGACGAAGTCTCATTCGTCATCTTCAGGCTTCAGCTTCGTGCTTCTGGGAGCAATGTGTGATTGCAGCTGTTTCTTCCTTTTTAACTGCTAGTGGGGGTTTGAACTGATTGGGTGGGAGCTTGGCTGTGCTCTGATTGGATGGGGTTTTTGTGCTCTGATTGGCTGGGGTGTGTCCTGTGTTGGTGGGGCTTGGTTGTGCTCAAATTAGTCTGAGTGCTGCAGGGGATTTGAGCTGGTGAGCTGCACTGCTGCTGTTTGGCTTCGTGGTCGTGGTCGTGCTACATCTTCGTAGTGGGTGTCAGTCTGCTGCATGTATGGATTGGAGGGGTTTGAAATGGCTAATGTTGCAGCTGCGGTCTGGCTTCTGGTCCTTGGTCGTGCTTCCTGATCAGTGTGGGTTTGGGTCTGCTTTCTGGGTGGATGTGGTGGTGACATCCTGTGTGGATCTCGTGAGTGTGGGTCTGGCGTCATTCCTCGTGTTAGGGACACGTTTGTCAATTAGGGCAGGTTTCCAAATGGCTGGTAGGCGGGAGGTATCATCTCGGTTGTTCATGCTGTGTGGGCGTTTATCTCGATGGCTTCTCTGATTATTCTGTTGTTAAAGTGTTCAGTTTTGGCGATAGTTCTGGTCTTTTTAAAGTCAATATCGTGTCCTGTGACTTTAAAGTGTTGGTCCAGGGAAGAAGTTGGTTCCTCTTTTTTGAATGAGTTCTTGTGTTCTTCAATGCGTGCACTTATTCTTCTGTTGGTTTGTCCAATGTATGTGGTGGGGCAGGCGGTGCATGGGATTTCATATACTCCTTGATTTTCTAACTCAATTTTGTCTTTGGGGTTTCTTAGGATGGTGGATATTTTTTGGTTTGTGCAGAATGCTGTCTTGATGTTATGTTTGTGGAGGATCTTGCTGATTCTGTCTGTGGTGCCTTTTATATATGGGAGGAGGGCTGTGCCATTTTCTTGCTCTCTGTCTTGGGTTTTAGTGGGGGGTTCTTTTTGGATTAGTTTGGTAATCTTATTTCTCTGGAATCCATTTAACCCCCACTAGCAGTTAAAAAGGAAGAAACAGCTGCAATCACACATTGCTCCCAGAAGCACGAAGCTGAAGCCTGAAGATGACGAATGAGACTTCGAAACGTCGCCAAGACACTTCCAATTTTACGCGGAGAAAACCCGAATAACCAAAGACCTACATACAAACACCATGAAAACCTCAGAAAATATATATATATATATATATATATATATATATATATATATATATATATATATATATATATATATATATATATGTATATATATATGTATGTATGTGTATATATATATACACAT
Organism: Ahaetulla prasina; assembly: GCF_028640845.1. Taxonomy (NCBI): domain Eukaryota; kingdom Metazoa; phylum Chordata; class Lepidosauria; order Squamata; family Colubridae; genus Ahaetulla; species Ahaetulla prasina. Next base: position 286,005,306 of record NC_080540.1, on the reverse strand, counting down.
ACATACATACATACATACATACATACATACATACATATACACATACTCATAAATACACGGTTTCCTTTGACATAGTTTCTATTGGCAGCCTAATGCTTCTTCAGCTACGTTACTACAGGTAAGCTTCATCTAATAGGTAGCATGTGGGTGGGTGTTTGTGGGTGTGTATACACACAAACAACCTGTTCAATATATATATATCTATACGTACATATATATGTTTGTATGAATGTATGTATGCCTGCATGCATGTATATATGTATGTTGAACAGGTAGCCTATATATACATATATATACACACATATATACATACACACACATACATATATATATAGGCTACTTGTTCAACATACATATATATGTACATATATCTATACACACACACACACACATTTATATATATATATATATATATATTTATATATACACGCTACCTGTTCAATATATATATTGAACTACCTGTTCAATATGTTACCTGTTCAAAACACTATTAGGTGAAGCCTACCTGAAATAAAGTAGCTCAAGAAGCATTCGGCTGCCAAAACAAACTGTGTCAAAGGAAACCATGTTTGGAATGTGGTAAGTCGTATTATTCCTGCCAGATAAAAGGACCTGTTCTGCTGTTAAGGGAAAAGAGGCTGCCTCAGACGGCAAATTCTTCATGAACCTTCTTCTCCTTCAACATTGTGAAGTTGTGAATATTGTGAAGCCCTCAGTTTGTATAAAATGGCCCAGTTTTGCCATATGGTGACCCTGTTTGCTATCTTCTTTGATGATAGAAATGACAGCATGTGGTTGGATCACAAATGACCTGGAAAAGCTAGGAAGGTTTCCACCCTAAGAAATTATACGGTAATTTATCCTGAGTGGATTCAGCCTTAGAGTGCCATCGTGATACCTCCCGATGATGTAAAACACTACTCTGATTTCTGTTATCTAAATAACCCTGAGAAGGGGTTGTATTTTAAAATGAGAAATTGCTCCAGAGATAAGAGAAGAGAGAGAAGTTTTTCAGGGCCACCAGAGGAGACAAACTCTCAATCTATCTGTTTCAAACAGAATATTTTCCTAATTTATATATTTATATTTATTTGTACATATTAATTTTATAAACAGCTCAAGGCAGCAGACATATCCAAATATCTTTCTTCTCCGATTTTCCCCACACCAATTTTCCTCACAGGGTAGAGATGGGTTGAGCTGAGAGATTGACTGTCCCAAACATACCCCAGTTTGCCTTTCATGGCTAAATCAGGACTTGAACTCTTGGTCTCCTGACTTCTAACCTGGTGTTTTAACCACTAAACCAAACTGGCTCTATTCCCTGAGCTCAGGTTTACAAAGGAAATGGATGATTGCAGAAAACATAGAATTGGTGCTGCCAGGGCTGTTGTTTAGTCTTAAAAACAATTCTCATATTTTCTGCTCTACCTAAGGCTTTTGCATCCTTCTCAGCAGAGTTGGATATGTCAATGTTGCTTGTGCAGCTATGCCATTAATTTTTTAGTAGCTGTGTGTCATCTTTTACAAGAGGCTATTAAAGGCTGAATTCAGCCTGTCTTTTACACGTTTACTGACATTTATCCTATGGCAGCTGGCTTAGCCTCACCCAGAAGATGCCTGCAGTGTGTGGTTAAAAACATCAAGGTGGCAGCTGCGAAGGTCCCATCAAAGCTCCACCCTTGTTAAAAATGTGGCAGGCACATAAATAGCACCATTGTGGGGGGGCCCCCTTCCCGCTTGGGCTTTTCTTGCCACGCCTTGTGGACAGCCCTGTATTCCAGCTGTTTATGCATCACTCATATCCTGAAGGTTATGAGCAGCCCTTAGCATCATGGAATAATCCTAGCCATAGTTTAAGGATAAAGTGAGTTTAACTGTTGATTTGGGTTTTAATTACAGTTAGTCCTCGACTTCCAATCAATGATTGCATTTTGGATGTTTAGCAACCAGCCCAGTTTTATAGCTATTCGCAGTGTCCCACTGTCATGTGACCTCCATTTATGACTTCCCCCCCCCCGCTGGAAATCAGTGTTTGCTTCCACGTTTTCGCAAAAGACGCCTAGCAAACGACAGCCATTGCATACAAAGGGTTCGTTTAACAACTTCTGCATTCACTTAATGTCTCTGACATTTTGCTTAACAACTGCGGCATTTACTTAACATCTGCCGCAAAGAAAGATAATAAAATCGGTCACGGTAACATGGTGACCTGCTTGGAAATTTGGTCGCTTGGAAACTGGCTCATATTTATGATGGTTGCAATGTCTCGTGGTAATGGGATGTGACCTTCTGACAAGCAAAGTCAATGGGGAAGCTGTGTTCCCTTAACAACGGCATTGCTTATTTAACAACTGTGACAAGAAAGGTCGTAAAATGGGGCAAAACTCACTTAACAACTGTCTTGCTTAGCAATGGCAATTTTGGGCTCAATTTTGGTCATAAGTCGAGGAGTGCATTGATGCTTTCATGGCAAACATAGTCATGCTTTCTATGTTGCATTTTTAAGTTATTGCAACCCACTCAACCATAGTGCAACGTTTTGTTGCAGGACCCGTTTGCAACAAACATAAACACTGGCTAGCCATCATACAGTGTGTGCAACTATTTCAAAAGAACGAAATGTGAGCGGCACTTGCAAAAAGAAGCAAGAAAAGCATTCAAAGGAGCTCTAACAAATCTTGAAAAAGATTCCCTTTCTTAAAGGATTCAAAAAGAGGTACTTCACACACGCCCCTCTGTGTTTGAAAGCATTTCTTCTGAAGGATTTGCACAGCCTTAATTCTTTAAATACCTTGGAAATCTTCAGACTGAAAGAACGAGGAAAGAGAGAAATAATTCAAAGAGTATGATGATGAAATCTATCTCCTTTTTAAACAGAACCCTGGTGTTTTGATCGTTTGCATCCACACATTTATTATTGGAGGAATGTTTCTTAAATTGTTGTCCAAAGACTCTCCGGGAGTCATTCAAATCCCTTTCAGATTTCTGCAAAATATTGAAATGCCACTCTTCTCATTTTTTTCCTTGTTAAAAACTATAGGGTTTTTCAGGAAAAAAATATTTTATGTTAATACTGAATGATATTGAAAATATAAGTTTGAAAATCAGATGTTACATCTTATCTGTCCTACTCTATGGAGTGGAGAGTTGGTCTCTGACAGAAAGCCACTTGAAAAGACTAGAAGCATTTGAAATGTGGATTTACAGATGGCTGTTACATAAAAGCTGGGTTGACAAAATAAGAAATGCGGAGGTGATAAGCCACCTGGGAAAGCCAGGGGAGATCATCAAAACCATTAAAAAGGGAAAGTTAGAATATTTCGGACATGTAAATACGATACCCGGAAAAGTACAGCATCCTTCACTTAATCCTCCAGGGAAAGATTGAAGGCAAACGAGATCCAGGCAGAAGAAGAACATCATGGCTTCAAAATCTAAGGGACTGATTTGGACAAAATGCAACAGCACTTTTTCATGTGGCTGTTGATAAAAATAGTATCGTCAACATGATGGCCAACGTCCGATGACGGATACGGCACAATAAAAAGAGGAAGCATATTGAATGGAACGGGTATTATTATTTTTATATAATCCAAAAAATAGTGTACAAATGTATCACTTTTCATTTTTCATATGATAAATCTTGATCAATGTAAGCCATGGAAAGCTCCTTGGAGGTTCTTCATAATTTTTAAAAACAGGTAAAGTGAGAATTTTTTTTTAAAGAAACACTGTATTAGGGTATTGACACACTCTATTCCTCAAGCACAAGAAATTTCAGGAGCAGTTGTACAAACTAAAGAAAAGGTACATTAAAACAGAATGGTTACATGAACTGGGCATGGCTAGTCTATTGAAGAGAAGGACCAGGGGAGACAGGATAGCCATCTTCCAATACTTGAGGGGCTGCCACAGAGAGGAGGGGGTCAAGCTGTTTTCCAAAGCACCTGAAGCCCAGACAAGGAATAATGGATGGAAACTGACCAAGGAGAGATTCAACCTAGAAATGAGGAGAAACTTTCTGACAGTGAGAACAATCAACCAGTGGAACACAACATCTTTGGAAGTTGTGGGAGCTTCATCACTAGAGACTTTCAAGAAAAGATTGGACTGCCATTTGTCAGAAATGGTATAGGTCAGGAGTCTGCAAAATTGGCTCTTTTAAAACTTGTGGACTTCAACTCCCAGAGTATAGGGTCTCCTGCTTGAGCAGGGGGTTGGACTAGATCAGGGGTCTCCAACCTTGGCAACTTTAAGATTTGTGGACTTCAACTCCCAGAGTTCCTCAGCCAGCTTTGCTTGTGGAGTTGAAGTCCACAAGTCTTAAAGTTGCCAAGGTTGGAGACCCCTGGACTAGATGACCTATTAGGTCCCTTCCAACTCTGTTAATCTGTTAAAGGACCCGGGTACTTACGGGACCGCCTGCTGTTACCTCATGCCTCCCACCGACCCGTACGCTCACACAGAGAGGGTCTTCTCAGGGTGCCGTCCGCCAAACAATGTCGACTGGCGGCCCCCAGGGGCAGGGCCTTCTCTGTTGGAGCTCCTACGCTCTGGAACAAACTTCCCTCTGGCCTACGCCAAGTGCCCGACCTTCGGACCTTTCGCCGTGAGCTGAAAACACACTTATTTATTCAAGCGGGACTGGCTTAACAGTTTTAATAGTTTTATTAAATTTTAATTGGGGTTTTATTATTTTAGGGTTTTAAATTTTAAATTTTTAATGTCGGCCACTTTTGTAATATGCCCTGTTTTAAATTTTTTGTTTTAATTGTATATATATTGGGTTTTTTATCTTTTGGCTGTACACCGCCCTGAGTCCTTCGGGAGAAGGGCGGTATAAAAATCTAATAAAATAAATAAATAAATAAATAAATAAATAAATAAATAAATAAATAAATAAATAAATCTGTTAAAGAACAAAGGAAAGCATGCAGCTGGAATGAAGGTACCTTGTAAGAATTTTGTGAGAATTCAGTGTACAGCTAAGCAGCAACTAGGAGGTAAAGCAGGAGGAGAACTACAGAGCCCTAACTTCTAATCCAAGACTATCATAAAATCTATAAAGAACTAGTTAAATACATTCTCCTTGCCCTAGTAGTAGTAGGCAGTGGACTTTGGTCTCAGGGAGAGGTTCTCTGAATCCAGATATATATTTAAAGCAGTACCTCGGGGAAGCAAAATGCTGGCAGAGTGCCATCCAGCTACATTTTTGTGGGTTTGTATTGTTCCTTTGAAGGACATGCTGCTATCCAGCAATATGGAGAACTGAGCATTTCATCAGTGCTGTTGTGGTTACATGGATGCATCCAGGAACTGTGCGGAAGTGTCCTTTGTTTATGTTCTCCCATCTGAGCCATCATTTTGCATAGTTCTGGTTAATATATTTCAGGACACACAGTAAAATGAAAAACAAGGCTCTAATGCTGGTAATAGTGGAAGGAAGGAATGAGAAAAGAATGACCAACAGCAGAATGGACGGGTGCAGTTACAATGGCAAGACTGCACCTTGGAAGACCTGAAAGAAGGTCTATCATGTTTCCCCAAAAATAAGACCCTGTCTTATACTTTTTTGAACCCCGGAATAAGCGCTTGGCCTTATTTTCGGGGAGGTTTTATTATTTTGGGGCGCGTGGAGCAAGACGGGGCTCCTCTTGCCGTCTTATCTGATTTCCAGCTCTGTCTCCCTAACCTAACCAGAGGAAATGGTGGGGACTGGCTGTGCATGCATTTAAATATTTTTGGGGAAGGCTTATTTTGGGGGGAGGGCCTATTTTCAGGGGACGGCTTATTTTCAGGGGAGAGCTTTTTATCCTGGATGTCTTATTTTCGGGGAAATGCAGTATCATGTTAGGGCTAAATCAACACAGAGAATATCTACCTATGTTATAATTGCTAAGAATCAAAAATGATTTGATGGCACAAAATTTATTTTACAAAAGACTAATAAGCTTTTGTTCTATGCAGTAGTTAAAGCTATAGGCTTCCTCGTAGTAATATATGATTGTGAGAGTTGGATCATAAGGAAGCCTTAGAGGCAAAGAAAATGATGCTTTCGAACTGTGGTGTTGGAGAAGATTCTAAAGAGTCCCTTGGACCGTAAGACAAATCTGTTAAAGAAATCTGTTAAAGAACAAAGGAAAGCATGCAGCTGGAATGAAGGTACCTTGTAAGAATTTTGTGAGAATTCAGTGTACAGCCAACTCTAACGGTTCTTTGGAAGGACTGATCGTGAAGCTGAAGCTCCAATACTTTAGCCACCAAACGAGAAGAAAGGACTCCTTGGAGAAGACACCGAAGTTGGGTAAGTTGGAAGGCAAAAGGAGAAGGGGATGGCAGAGGATGACATGGTTATAATATCACTGATGCAATGAACATGAATTCAGGCAAACTCTGTGAGAGAGTGGCAGGCGGGAAGGGGCTGGCATCAGAGAGGGTATTCAACCGGTTTAGACCGGTTCGGGAAAACCGGTAGTAGCGATCTGCTTACCCGTCCTGGCGCTATGCCTATTTAGCCGTGTTTTCTATCCATCCGCATGCATGTAAGCTGCGGGTGCAAGCAAAGCGCATGCACGGAAGGCCATGCTCATGCATGCAGGTGGGTGCGCTCTCTCATATTTTTGGTGCTGGGCGAGCCGGTAGGTAAATTATGTGACTCCTGGCATGTTGTGGTCCATGGGCTGGCATGTTGTGGTCCACGGGGTTGCAAAGAATCGGCCAAGACTTAGTCACTGGACAACGAAAAAGCTTTTGTTCACCTCTCACTCATACTAATTGGCAAGGAATCCCTAAAATCAGCTTCCCCCACCTCCCTCTGCTGGGAGATATCACGGCTGAACTTAAGACTTTTTGCAACCAAAGTCCTTGGGTTCTTTCTGAGCCACCAGGGTTCCCATGCGCTTCCTCCCCTTGAGATGTTTCCACAACGTGAGAGTTCAACAACCAACATCCAAGTGATGAGAAAAGCACAGAGCCACTTGCTAATAAACTTTCCCACCGATTGTGCAAAAGAGTATAAAGAACAGCATCGGCAGAAGCTCACAATCTTTCAGACAGCGGCAGACTATATGTATATAAAAAGTCAAAGTTTGGTGTCAGAGAGAGGCAGCGGAGATGAGAGAGTAATAGGCTCCATTTGGAAATTAGGGCTGAAGCTTCATAGAGGTTACCAGATGGAAAAACTAGACAGCATTCTATTTCTACACCACAAAAGGAAGATCAGGTTAGCATTCTTCTCTGCAGCGTGGATGAAAAATATATATAGATTTGTATCAAGATGGTGACTTATTGCTAAGGGAATTGAATCCAGATATGGCGCTACATCTTCAATACACCTGTGTCTATAGGGCTATTGAGGTAGAATAGAATAGAATAGAATAAAATAGAACAGAACAGAACAGAACAGAACAGAACAGAATAGAATAGAATAGAATAGAATAGAATAGAATAGAATAAAATAGAATAGAATTCTTTATTGGCCAAGTGTGATTGGACACACAAGGAATTTGTCTTTGGTGCATAGGCTCTCAGTACACATAAAAAGACAAGATACATTCGTCAAGAATCATAAGGTACCACACTTAATGATAGTCATAGGGTACAAATAAGCAATCAAATCATACTAGAAACAATCAATATAAATCGTCAGGATACAAGCAACAAAGTTACAGTCATGCAGTCATAAGTGGGAGGAGATGGGCGATAGGAATGATGAGAAGATTAATAGTAATAGTAATGCTTAGGGGCTTGTAAATTTTTGAATATAGCATGGTTCTTTGAAAAAACAGTTATCAGGTCATATTACTGTGTTTGAATTAAATCTGGGTCCAGGTTTATCTCCAGGAAGTTTCATGTTGGGAGGCAATCTCAGAACATCAACAAACTATATTTATTTAGTCTTACTTCCAAAGTGCTTTAGGCAGTTTATATGCAATAATTAACATCATTTAGGAAATTATCCTGAGAAAGGCTGGGTTATTTTAGTTAATCTAGTTAATTTTAGTTAATCTTAGTTAAGATAATCATTTTACCTACTCTTTCTTGGCCTGGTGTTCTTCAGATCTGTTTAGAGCAGGGATCTCTAACCTTGGCAACTTTAAGACTTGTGGACTTCAACTCCCAGAATCCCTCAACCAGCAAAGCTGGCTGAGGAATTCTGGTAGCTGAAGTCCACAAGTCTTAAAGTTGCCAAGGTTGGAGATCTCTGGTTTAGAGAACATCTTCCAGAAACTGAAATAGGCTTGGCCCAATCCTGGAAATTTGGAGTTTCAGGACTCAGTGCACCTGGAGGGCATCCAAGTTGTAAGTTCTCAGCTTTTTAGGATAGGAAAACAAGACTCTTGTCTTTCATCCATTGATCTACCTCATCCAAGATCGGCTGTTAGGAGATCTACATTTTATAAAATCATTTGCAAAGTGTTCAGTGGGTCTGGTAACCAGGCTATTGAGGTTACAAGGCTGCAGCCTAAGAGGATGGATGACCCCCAGGATGAAAACATTGATCTACTTCCCCACAAGTCCTTTGGGACAGTTCAAACTCATTCCCAAAATGGCAAGTGTATCCAGGAAGTGAGATGGTCCATTGCTGATAGCTTTAAAATCTTAGCAATGGAACCTTTGTTTCTCAAAGAATTATAGTTTGATTAGATCTTGATTTACAAAAGCATAAAATTACAACAGCACAGAAAAAAGTAATTTATGACCATTTTTCACACTTACGACTGATCCAGCATCCCCAGGGTCACGTGATTTACATTAGGATGCCTGATCACTGGTTCATATTTATGACGGTCTTAGTGTCCCAGGGTCACACGATCCCCTTTTGCGACCTTCTGACAAGCAAAGTCAACGGGGAACCAGATTCACTTAACAACCGTGTTACTAATTTAACATCTATGGTGATTCCCTTAAGAACTGTGGCAAGAAACGTCGTAAAATGGGGAGAAACTCACTTCGCAAATTTCTCCCTTGGCGACATCAATTTTGGGCTCAATTGTGGTCGTAAGTCGAGGACTATCTATACCAGTACAAAGCGTGCTTGTGCCTTCAAGCAAGCACTGACCTCCGGCCATCTTCAAGACCTTGAAATTTGCTTGGCAAGATTTCGGCCGTGGTTTTTGCCTTTGGCTTCGTCCTACGGCTGAGCGAGAGACCCTCAACTCAAGCCACCCTTTTCTCTGTCAGATGTATCTGAATGAAAAAGTTGCCTAGATCTGAAAGTTGGGCAGGGGTAACTTAGTTAGCTCTTGGATGGGAGACCACCAGTACATTTCAGAGCTGTAGGCTTAAAAGGCAGAAGTCAAAAGGACCTGCTGAAACGCAGCGGATGGGGAAAGCTCCTTCACGGTTGAGAAGAAAGCAGGAAACCTTAACATCCATCCATCCATCCATAAATAAATAAATAAATAAATAAATACACACACACTCACCCACCCACAAGGTCAGCCTACAGCTGCCTGTCAGGGAGCCCTGAGTATCTTTCTTTCCAGATTAAACCCCAGGAAGAAAAAATACATTTTTCCTAGAAATTTTAACTGCCTTCTGGCACTCTCGCCTTCTTCAAAAGAGACCCATAACGCCGATGCTCCCCCCAACGCCCCCCCCACTCCCCACCTCTTGACTCCCAAACTTGCTTCGTGTCTCCGTTCCCACAACCAGGAACGGCGCGCCGCGAATCCCCCGCCAGGAGACGAGCTTCGGAGGCAAAGTGGCTGAACTGGGAGTTTCCCCCACCCACCCACTTCCCCTCATTTCCATTCAGCTCCGAATGGAAACCTTCTCTCTGAACCTCAGCCTACCTTACCGGGTTGTTGTGGCTGGAGAGGAGGAAGAAAAAGCGCGTAGGGGTAGAAAGCAACCCGCCGGGGAAACGCGCCATCCACGGCTTGAGACTGAGCCGGGAGACCCGGACGCGAGTGGGGGCTTTCTACCCCTGCCCGAGTTCGGCCTGACAGGATTAGCCGCTCCCGGCTCTTACCTGGGCGGTCTGTCTGTCTGTCTGTTCGCCGACGGTACTCCCCGCGACTACGGCCGCTCCTTCTCCCAACTTCTTCTCCCGGCCGCGGAGTTCCTGCCGGATCTTTCCATTCGCTTCGGAGCTGGGAGGCTCCACCCTGGCGCCCGCCCTCCAGCGCTCGGCGGGACTTCTTCCCTTGCCCTCCGCCGGGGTGAGAGGCTTCTTGGACCGCTGAGTGGGGAGGAATTGGCCGAGCGCTGCATTCACACGTTTGCAGCGAGATACGCGTCTTCGGAGATTTCGGGACTCTGGAACTGGGGTTGCGAGCGGCCCGACATGGTCTTGTAGAAGAAACGTCGTTGCCCGCTTCCTTCCTTCTTTACTCCCTTTCCTTTTACCTACCTGTCAATTCAACCGGTCGGGTTATTGAAAGGGCTTGTGTGTCCCTTGGTGCTGAATTAAGTCAGTTTTCTGGGTTCCCCTGATACGTCGGTTGGATTGACACAGTATACTAAACCGGGTTTAGCAAAATGCAGAACATAGGATGAAAAGGGCCCAACTCCATGTTAGTGGGATGGAACAAATTGTGAAGCCCCTGCAGGTGGGCCATAAACTCACCACATGGCTTGGCTTTGCAGGGTATTCTAGCCTAAAATGTGAGTGGCTGGCTTGGACTTCAATAGGATGTTAGACTACAGTTCTCTCTCTCTCTCTCTCTCTCCCTCCCTCCCTCCCACGTCCCCTCCCTCTCACTCTCTCTATCCCTCTCCCCCCTCTTTCTCCTTCCCTTCCTCCCTTCCATTGTTCCTGCCTCCCTCCCTCCTTCTTTCCTTCCTTCCTTTCCTCCCTCCCTCCCTCCTTCCTTCCTTCCCTCCCTCCCTCCCTCCTCCTTTCCTTCCTTCTTTCTTTCCTTCCTCCTTCCCTCCCTCCCACTCCCCATCCCTTTCACTCTCTCTATCCCTCTCCTCTTTCTCCTTCCTTCCTCCCTCCATTGTTCCTGCCTCCTCCTCCTTCTTTCCTTCCTTCCTTCCTCCTCCCTCCTTCCTTCCTTCCTCCTCCCTCCTCCTCCTTTCCTTCCTTCTTTCTTTCCTTCCTTCCTCCCTCCCACTCCCCATCCCTTTCACTCTCTATCCCTCTCCCCTCTTTCTCCTTCCCTTCCTCCCCTCCATTGTTCCTGCCTCCCTCCCTCCTTCTTTCTTTCCTTCCTTCCCTCCCTCCCTCCTTCCCTCCTTCCTCCTTTCCTTCGTTCCCTCTCTCCCTCCCTCCTTCCTTCCTTCCCTCCCTCCCTCCTTCTTTCCTTCCTTTCTTCCTTCCTTCCTTCTTTCTTTCCTTCCTCCCTCCCTCCCTCTCTCTCTGTATTAAACTTTCCTATGATAGGTATGATTGGGACATGGTGGCTCAGTGGCTAAGACGCTAAGCTTGTTCAATCAAAAGGTTTGAATCCCTTGTGCCACGTAACGGGGTGAGCTCCCGTGACTTGTCCCAGCTTCTGCCAACCTAACAGTTCGAAAGCACGTAAAAAATGCAAGTAGAAAAATAGGGACCACCTTTGGTGGGAAGGTAACTGTGTTCCATGCACCTTTGGCATTGAGTCATGCCAGCCACATGACCACAGAGACGTCTTCGGACAGCGCTGGCTCTTCGGCTTTGAAACAGAGATGAGCATTGCCCCCTAGAGTCGGGAACAACTAGCACATATGTGCGAGGGGAACCTTTACCTTTTTATTATAGGTATATGTATTATTCTAAAAAGTATGAAATGCACATTAGTAACTCTACACCCGCCCCCCCCACCCCCGGGGAGGTCAGAACCCCAGCTCTTCCTTTTCAGCATTTCTCAGATTTCCAGGGGAAGGGATGGAGAAAAAGAAAGAACTACAGGAGATCTTTGACTCATGACTAATGGACATAACAATTTATGACATTATGGTCATAAGTCATAACATTTGTAAAGTGGATCAGCCATCTGATCCACCTCTTTTTACAACCTTTTTTTTTGCGGTGGTCGTTAAGCAAACAAATTGTTCACTTATAGGCCAATTTTGCCAAAAATCAGAAGTAATCACAGATTACTGTGAATATTTCAACAAACGTAGCTGTGGGTCACTGCAAATGGCCATAAATAAGGATCAGCTGCCAAATGCCCAAAATGCAGTCACATGATGAGGCAGCAGCCATCTAAACTTTGGAACCAGGTCATAAATATTCCTGGGGCAGTCGGTCATAACTTCAAACAGTCACTAAATGACAGGTCATAAGTAGAGGAACAACCCAAGTTTGTTTATTGATTTCTCCTGAAAAGGAGCTACACTGTCCCACTGATACAGAAGAATGTTCTCAGAAGGGAAACATTAATACAAAAGTCGCATTATTGCAGTCGTCTTTCTAAATAAAAATGCAACACCTTGTTATTTATTCATGTAGAGTTCAATCCACTTATTCTCACAGTCTATGAAAAAGCAACAAATAAACCAAGATGGCAAATCTGGTTAACAACAAATATATCCTGCACCCAACCAAGGACTCCAGCCAGCCTGGTCCAAAGCCTTGGAGAAGAGTCAAATTTTAAGCTTTTCAGAATGGGGCCAGCCCAGACTTCGTGAACAATCACATTTCATAGGCCAGGTGCCACAACAAAGAAGGCACACTTCCAGTGTTGTGATAGATAAAAGGTAAAGGTAAAGGTTCCCCTCACACATACGTGCTAGTCGTTGCTGACTCTAGGGTGCGATGCTTATCTCCATTTCAAAGCCGAAGAGCCAGTGCTGTCCGTGGTCATGTGGCCGGCGTGACTCAACACCAAAGGCACACAGAATGCTGTTACCTTCCCATCAAAGGTGGTCCCTATTTTTCTACTTGGATTTTTTATGTGCTTTCAAACTGCTAGGTTGGCAGAAGCTGGGACAAGGAATGGGAGCTCACCCCGTTATGTGGCACAGGGGATTCGAACCGCTGAACTGCCGACCTTTCGATCGACAAGCTCAGCATCTTAGCCACTTAAGCCACCACATCCCCAACGTTGTGATAGATAGCACGACTTAATTGAAGGAAACCGAAGCTACAGCACAGTGAAAACTAGTAAAAACAAATTACACACCTGCAAATTAAGTTTTAATTGGCGTTTTTAACGATTTTCATTTTAGTTGTTTATCTAAAACTATTGTGTTGTTTTTAAGTGTGTGAGCCGCCTAGAGCTGTGATGACAAATCTATGGCATGCGTGCCACAGGTGACACATGGAGCCATTTCTGTGAGCACGCAAGCTGTCGCCCTGGATCAGTTCCATCACGCATGTGTGTGCGCCTCCCGCCGGCCAGCTGATTTTTGGATCTCTGCTGTGCATGCGGGAGATAGGCGCGCATGCCCATGCCACCCCACCTGACCCAAGAGTCTCCACATGGCCCATTTTGGATGCCAGGTAAGTACAGGGCTTGCATGGTGGCTCTGGAAGGGCAAAAAATGGGCCTACCGGAAGTCTGGAAACAGGCCATTTCCAGCCTCCGGAGGGCCAGGGGAGGCTGTTTTTGCCCTCCCAGAGGTGCCAGGAAAACCTTGGGAGAGAGAAGTCCGGTTGGACTTACTGGAAGTCTGGTTGCGCACACATGCGCAGGGGAGCAGGGCGTACGGGGGGGTAGGCATTTCATTATGGGTGTGGGCACTCTTGGTTTTGGCACCTGAGGGGAAAAAGGTTAGCCATCACTGGCCTAGAATCACGTATGTGAAATGGGCAGCACTATAAACAGAACGAATGAATGCATAATATGAAGCTACTAAAATGATTGCTTTGCAAAAGGCATGCTTCTATATGGGAAGTATTTTTGTCTGTGGCATCCTGTATCTGAACCATCTAAGAATTGTCAGTAATCATTAGGTTGCTTTGAGTAATAGCAGCTACCGGAGGAGCAGGATTTCAACCATTGCTACTAATAGTTTCACTAGGTAGGTGGTTGCCCCGAAGCCTTCCAACCAATGGAATTCCTGCATGCAATTATGTTCAAAAAGAAAAACAACTGATTGGTTCAAGCAGCTGTCATATTCACAGCCTATTCCATTTCCAAGTGTACTTAACTAGGTGTTTTCATTCTTGTTATATCTTTTTTTTTTAAAAAATATTTACAGACCCCTCACATCCTGGACATAAATTATTTCAACTCCTACCCTCAAAACGACGCTACAGAGCACTGCACACCAGAACAATTAGACACAAGAACAGTTTCTTCCCGAAGGCCATCACTCTGCTAAATAAATAATTCCCTCAACACTGTCAAACTATTTACTAAGTCTGCACTACTATTAATCTTCTCATTGTTCCCATCTCCTTCCACTTACGACTGTATGACTGTAACCTTGTTCCTGGTATCCTTACGATTTATATTGACTGTTTCCTAATATGATTTGATTGCTTATTTGTACCCTATGACTATCATTAAGTGTTGTACCTTATGATTCTTGACGAATGTATTTTGTCTTTTTATGTACACTGACAGCATATGCACCAAGACAAATTTCTTGTCTGTCCAATCACACTTGGCCAATAAAAATTCTATTCTATTCTATTCTATTCTATTCTATTCTATTCTATTCTATTCTATTCTATTCTATTCTATTCTATATTAAAATCTTTAAAATAAACAATGTAAATGCCTTGGTTGAAAACTGAACTTAATAAGTTTGTGGAATGTTCCTTCCAGGCAGTAATCAGAACAAACTGTTATGTTCTAAAATAGGAATCTCCAATCTTGGCCACTTTAAGACTTGTGAACTTCAACTCTCAGAATTGCTCAACCAGCATAGCCCACAGGACTTAAAGTAGCCAAGGTTAAAGCCCCCTCTTCTAAAAACAACTTTATTTATTTTAAGCATAAAGAGCTTTGATTCCAAAACTGCATATAATTGACACATGCAACTTAATAAAAAAGAAAAAAAATCAATGCCCTTTAAAAAGTAATTTCTATTTGGGCCACTCCTTATGTGTCTTGGAGAAGTAAAATCAGATTTAAATCTCCTTGTTTGATTTGTCAATATAGGAAAAGCAGGGCAGGGTTTCAAAGTCTATTGCCACCCATATGAATGAATCTAGAAGGCTGTAGGCTGAACAAAGGAGATCTTGTAAGAATAAATGTATGTGTGCAAAATTCCCATAAAATATATACAGGTAATTCTCAATTTGCAACCATACAAGTAGTCTTTGATTTACAACCATGGTTGAGACCAACATTTCTGTTGCTATGCAAGACAGTTGTTAAATGGGTTTGCCCTATTTTACAATCTTTCTTGCCCTAGTTCTTAAGTGAATCACTGCAGTTGTTAAGTTAGTAACACAATTTTTAAGTGAATCTGGCTTCCCCATTGACTTTGTGTGTCAGAAGGTCACCAAAGGTGATCACATGACCCTCCCCCCGACACTGCAACCATCATAAATATGAGTCAGTTGCCAAACGTAGGACTTTCAATCACATGACCAGGGGGATGCTGCCATGATAATTTATGTGCCATTGTAATTTCAGACAGTCACTTAATGAATGGTTGTAAGTTGAGGACCACCTGTAATTGGGCCTGAACTTATGTTGCTAAGCAAGACAGTTGTTAGGGAGTGGCATCCGATTTTACACCTGTTTTGCCATGGATATTAAGCGAATCACTGCAGTTGTTAAGTGAATTATGTAGTCATTAAGTGAATCCTGTTACACCTGTTGACTTTGCTTGGCACAAGTCAGCTGGGAAGGTTGCAATTGGCCATCACATAACTCCAGGATGCTGCATCCATTGTAAATGCATGCCGAATTTTAATCTTGTAACCGTGAGAATGTTGGAATGTATGTCCATAGGTCGTTTTTTTCAAGACCATTGAACTTTGAACCGTGACTAAAAAAATAGTTGCAAGTCAAGGACTATCTCTATTGAAATCAGTTCATTCTACCTCAAGCACAACCCAAGAGTAAGGTTCAGTCTAATATGGTAGTAGAAGCTGCTACTTCTAATGGTTACACCCCATCATTGGGTGTAACATTATAGAACAGGGATAGTCAACCTTTATGTACCTATCGCCCACTTTTGTATCTCTGTTAGTAATAAAATTTTCTAACCGCCCACCGGTTCCACAGTAATGCGCCGTGTATCATTGTCTGTGCATGCCTCTCGCGCATCGTGGATTGGGTTGGGGGGGCGCCGGCTACCGGATCTGCTTGTCTGTTACAGCTGGATGGTCTGAAGGGAGATGCGTGAGCTATTCTGGGACGAGGCTTTTTTGTTTGCGGTCACACTATAGCGCCATTTAGTTTCACTTATGTAACGTGAACTAAACTTACGCGCAGGTGATATAAATAGTATATTTTCAGAAATTTAAATTGTCACCGGGAATTTTATGAAAACCTAATGAAAATGTTTTTAAATAATGCTATGAATTTTTTTTTAAAAAGTCAATTAAATTTAAAAAAAGGAAAGTGCTTCAGTATCGAACAAAACCCCTACCGCCCACCATGAAAGCTGGAATGCCCACTAGTGGGCAGTAGGGACCAGGTTGATTACTACTGTTCTAGAACAATGTGTCTCAACTTCTACAACCGTAAGATGTGTAGACTTCACCTCCCAGAATGGCTGCCAGAGGAATTCTGAGAGTTGAAATCCACACGTCTTAAAGTTGCCAAGATGGAAACACACAACTCTAGAGCCGGAAGGATAAAAGGTCAGGAACACACATTAAAAAGATAGCACAGCTTCTGCTGTCATGATTGGCAAAGCTGAGAAGTTGACTTGAGTCTAATTGTGTGTGAAATGAAAGCAAAAACTCCAGGGATTTTTTTAAAAAAATGTTTCAAATTCTTTTCCTACTCTAAATACAGAGAGTAATTATGTTTATAATCAGAAGTCGTATTGCAATTTCGTCAAATCTTTCCATGTGATGCTTCTAATCTCATGAGCCTACATCTAATCACACAATTTTCCTCATGGTACCTAATTTTCTTTTTTCAAGTAGCTAAATAGGGTGGTATTCGAAATATAACTGTGGAGAAGAGACAGCGTGGATGATAACATTACCACACAGAGTTCCCATAATTATTTCATTTGGCATCTTATATTCACAGTTATGCACACCCAAATATATACTACACGCTCTCTTAAATATGTATATTATACACATATATGCTGACACACTTAAGGATTATGTGTGTGTGTATGTACACATGTGTCTGTATATGTGTGTATGAGTATGTAGCATGTAGCATGTTCATTTTATAAGAAAATTATAAAATTATAAAAATTATATAAGGATTATAGTGTATGTGTGTATGTGTAAACACATTATTATCTCTCTCTGTGTGTATACATACACACATACAGTATAATCGCTATATAATTTTTTATAATTTTCTTATGAAATAAAAAAAATAATTTCAAGGATTTCAGGAATCAGAAAACTAAGTAAACATACACACATATATATGCATGTGTGTGTATGTTTGTGTGTGTGTATGTATGCATTATATAGCAATTATACTGTATGCGTGTGGGTTATGTGCACATGCAGTATAATAGCTATATAATTTTTATCATAATTTTCTTATAAAATAAAAAAATCATTTCAAGGAACGCAGGAATCAGAAAGCTAAGAAAACAAATTAGAAGGTTCTTAATTTATTGCCCTTTATATAACTTAGTGAAAAATTGTTTTTCAGAAGATAAGGAAAAGGCTGTAACTAGTCCTCTTTAAACAACAATTAGAGAAGAAGTGAGATTTGTGATATACCTAAAAAATTGGCGCAGCTTCAGCCACACTGTCATGAACACCCTCTTTTAACCATACCCTCCAAATAGTTATGCTTCCTCTGGATTTTAGTTTCTTAATTCTATTCTGTTCTTTTTTTCTCAGGTTTTTCTGAATGATCTCTGCCCATTGACATTGGGATGGGCTTTCCTCTCCTTTGAGTGTTTGGCTCAAATATTTTCAGCTCCAATTCTCTGATGTGTTCAGAGCTGCTTTATTTGGTATGGGCTATGTTGTTTGAAGGGATGCAGTGGCTCAGCAGCTAAGATGCCGAGCTTGTCGATTGAGTTCAGTTCAGCAGCTCGAATCCCTAGTGCCGTGTAACGGGATGAGCTCCCGTTACTTGCTCCAGCTTCTGCCAACCTAGCAGTTCGAAAACATGTAAAAAATGCAAGTAGAAAAATAGGGACCACCTTTGGTGGGAAGGTAAGAGCGTTCCATGCGCCTTTGGCGTTTAGTCATGCCACATGTCTTCGGACAGCGCTGGCTCTTCGGCTTTGAAATGGAGATGAGCACCACCCCCTAGAGTCGGGAACGACTAGCACATACTTGCAAAGGAAACCTTTACCTTTACCTATATTGTTTGAATCACATAAGGACCATTACAGACTATTGAGTTAAATTTCTTTGCAGAGCTGTTGAGCATTCTATTCCTAGGAAACCTGGATTATAATGTTCCTATGTATATCTAAAACATGCATATTTAAGCCATGAGATACTGTGACTTGGGATCGCGTAATTGATGGAAAGACTGTAATTTCCTAAGTAAGCTACCGCCTCATTAATTAGATAAGATGTTATCTGTAATACCTGCTTTGTTTGACTCATATTTCCTCCTGTTCTTACACATCCATGTGGCGGCTTCGATATTTGTTTGGATCAGATAATTATATCTTAAATGTGGAGTCCTTGGTGCTCTTTGAGCTTGGCTGTTTGCTTGCAATTGTTTCATTGCCCAACTAGGTAATATCATCAATTTTTTTCATTAGTATTCCTCTTTTGGAATTATATCTGAGAAGGATGTTAGTAAGATATTGGAGGTCGGGGGAGGCAGATTGATTTCAAGCTAAAATCCACTTTCTTGATTTTGTTTTTTGTTTTTTTTGTTTTTTATTTACATTTATACCCCGCCCTTCTCCGAAGACTCAGGGCGGCTTACAGTGTATAAGGCAATAGTCTCATTCTATTTGTATATTTACAAAGTCAACTTATTGCCCCCCCAACAATCTGGGTCCTCATTTTACCTACCTTATAAAGGATGGAAGGCTGAGTCAACCTTGGGCCGGGCTTGAACCTGCAGTAATTGCAGGCTGCTGTGTTCTAATAACAGGCTTGAGCTATCACGGCCCTTTTTGTTGAATTTAGAATACCTTCCAAATGTGGCCAAATTAGAAATGGCGGGGGGAGGCTATGGATAACAGAGAGAAATAAATGATGCCAAAAAAAGAAAGAAAGAATGCTATCATAGCATGGTTTGCCAGTTGTAAACCATTGTATGGAATGTACTAGCAAAATGTACATTTTAATTCATCAATGTAAATGAAGCAAAATGTATCTTCTTCTTCCTAGCGTATTCCCGCAGGTGCAGGATCCGCTTTTCGGATCATTGAATGCCACTTTGCATGGTCAGCTGTGTCTCCAGGGTGCAGGCCCGTGGCTTGCATATCTTTGTTGACGGTGTCTTGCCATCTCTGTTTTGGATGCCCGTGAGGTCGCCAGCCATTGGCTTCTAGTTGGTAGGCATTCTTGGCCATGGTGAAAGGTGCTGACATGTCCATACCAGCGGAGCCGGCCTTCTCTCATCTTCTCTATAATTGGTGTCGAATGGGATCATTTGTGATGTGGTCAAGAAGGGAGATGCCCGATGTCCAAAAGAGCCTTTGCGCTTCCATGGCATGGAGATAGCCGTTGGTCCCCGTTGTTGCTGCCCAGCATTCAGTGCCCTACAGTGCAACAGGGCGGATGGTTGCCTTGTAAATCTTAGATTTAAGACGGGTTGGCATTCATCTGTCGCATAACACACTTTTTTGAAGCAAAAAACATGATCAGTCAAAAAAATATAGGTGCAGAAAAGTTTGTATCTTTAATAGGAAAGCTGAGCACGAATTACAAATAACAACTCTGTGGATTCTTAGAATTTAATTAATTAATTCATGTAGCTACCCATCTCAATCAGTGACTCTGCTAAGCTTACATTTCAAAAACATTCCAATTTAAACTAAAACTGAAAACATTTCGAAACAATGAAAAATAAACATCCAGATTAAATATACATAACAGCTGAGCTACTTGGCCAGTTAGCAATACAGCCAGAGAAATCTATCTAAGCCTCTGAGAAGAAGAAGAAAGATTTGGACTGATTGGTAGATCCCTGGAATAAAATATTCTCAGCATGACTACTGATCAGCTGATGTTTTCTAATTTGCCTGCCCTGATGTTTTTCTCATGATAAGCTAGCTCAATGGTGAGCAGCATATGACTCTCCATATGCCACTGAGTTAGTTCCCAGCTTCCTCCTCCACTCATGTGCTGCCTGGAGTTGTGGAGAATTAAAGTTCTGTAGCATCTTAACTGCCAAGGATTTAGGCTAACCCAATACTTACTACTAGTTAAATACACATGCTGATTAGTAGTGGGTTCCACTTATCTTCGCTACCGGTTCAGAATCGGGAGCGTGCTCATGTGCGGCGCTTCTGCGCATGCGCAGAGCATCTGTGATGACATCCGGGTGGGTGGGCGGAGCTTACCACCACCACCACCACAACCGGTTCGCCCGAACCGGGGCAAACCAGTAGAAACCCACCACTGATGCTGATCCACTGGTTCCCAAACCATCATGGAATTTATCTATCATCCTGTTGTTTTAGTATTCCTCTGGTAAATCCCATAGATGGTTTTTGACATCTGGCTATGCACATAAACTGCAAACTAGAGGTAATTGCTCATTCTTGAGAGGGTTAGACTAAGACAATGATTTTGAAAAATGCTTAGCATTAAAGGATATGTTCAGGGAATGAAAATATTAGAAATAGCACTTAAACTTATATACCACTTCACAGTGCTTTTACAGCCCTCTCTAAGCGGTTTACAGAATGAGCATATTGCCCCCAACAGTCTGGGTCCTCATTTACCGACCGATGGAAGGTTGAGTCAACCTTGAGACAGTGAGGATCGAACTCCTGGCAGTGAGCTGAATTAGCCTGCAATATTGCATTCTACCCTCTGTGCCATCACGGCTGCTTTTTATTTTATTTTTATGGTTTTATTTTATTTTAGTATTTTTTATTTCAATTTTTGTTTTATTGTCGGTTGTCACCCAACAAAAATCTCTATCTTTTATCAGTACAGCATTATTTCAAGTAGGGATGTTAAATATCTAAAAACCTAAGAGGGGCAGGTAGTTGTCAAAGAAACATGAATGATATCATTGATGGCTAGGGCACCACATTTACACATCCTGCTAACTAAACTTTAGCTGGATTGTTCTATGCCAGGGGTGTCAAACTCAATTTCGTTGAGGGCCGCAACAAGTGTTTGACCTTGGGGGGCTGGGGTGGGCGTGGCCAGGGTGGGCATGGCCAGCTTGGCATCACTCGTGTCTGGGGCACCTGTGGTGGCCAGAGCGCTTTGCCAGCAAAAACGGGCTCTCAAGTTCTGTTTTCGCTGGCAGAGGCACCGCGGGCCAGTCCATCACTGTTTCCAGGGCAGTCCCCTGGACCAGGTCTAAGCACCATGCACGCTGAATCTGGCCCATGGGCCTTGAGTTTGACACCCCTGTTCTATATTCTTGGGTTTGGTCTGACATCAAACTGGAATCAGACAGGCCTGAGTTTAAAATTTTGCCTTCTAAAGAAGGCAACAGTGGGATCCCTCACCCACGGACACTATACATCGATAGGGCCTCTCTACGCTTCCGTTAACTTGAATATTTATTTATTTATTTATTTATTTATTTATTTATTATTCGTATTTGTATACCGCCCTATCTCCCGAAGGACTCAGGGCGGTTCACAGGCAAATAAAAACATATATGTACAAATTAAAATAACCATTAAAAAACTTATTCTAAAGCCAGATTCTTAAAAAATAATATAAATATTAAAACTAATTAAAACCCCTATGAATTTAAAATCTAGTCCAGTCCCGCACAGATGAATAAATGTGTCTTAAGCTCGCGACGGAAGGTTCGGAGGTCCGGAAGTTGACGGAGTCCTGGGGGAAGCTCGTTCCAGAGGGTGGGAGCCCCCACAGAGAAGGCCCTTCCCCTGGGCGTCGCCAGACGACATTGCCTAGCTGACGGCACCCTGAGGAGTCCCTCTCTGTTATAGCGCACAGATATCTTTCTGTGGCAGTTCTGGAAGTTCACTATCTTCATTGGTTTCAATGGAAATAACAATTGACTAATAAAAACTGGTCATAAGGTCTGTGGAGAAATGGAGAAAAAGATTGTGGATCCTTCCTTGAGACTCTTCTGTGTAGTTTTGGTTGCCCTGGTATTCATCAATAGGAGCCTCCTTTTTCCTCACTAACGTGCTCCTTCCTTAAGCTCACTGAAAAGAAACAGGAGTTTTAAATAAAAACTTCAAAGCCAGACAAGAATGTCATTACTGCTCGCTGCAATTATTTAGCCCTGAAACGTATGGTGTTTCTTTGACAGCCATTAATTATTCTTATTACGTTCACATGATAAGAAGGAACACTCTGTGAAAAACTCTGTACCTGACCAAGTTATCAAATGCAAATTAGTCAAATGAATCAGACCTCTATTAAGTTTAAAAAAAAAAAACAACCACTGAGAAAATGATGATAATTTGTCCAAGAAGCTCCCCAGACAGAAACAGTAGTAAAATGCTTGCAGCGTGAGACATATGACTGATTCAGGGGTGGATTTTACTTACCTTTACTACTGGTTTGCAACAGGCGTGCACGCGCTTCTGCGCATGTGCAGATTATTCATTATGACATCCAGGCAGGTAGGTGGAGCCTCCCACCATTTTTACTACCGGTTCGGAAGAACCGGACATAACTGGGAGCAACCCACCACTGGACTGATTCCTAAGTTCTCAGTCATATCACCAGGAAGGATATCTCAAGTTAGATCTGACTTATTGGCTTTGTGAAAGTCACTGTCTCTCAAATGCACCTCTCTTTTTTTTCTTGGGGGCAGACCTGAGAATAGGACACTTTAACATGGAACGATCCTCCAGAGATTAGATTGGACCTTACCTCATGACTTTTCATAAGGCTCTGAAGACATAACTTTGTTACCAGACTTGAGAATCTGTCTGAATAGTATACCCAGTGGTGGGATTCAGCCAGTTCGGGTGAACCGGTAATTAAATTGCTGGATCCACCCCTCCCCACCCCACCTCTTTCAGGAGTCCCCATGTGTCCCATTTTGGCTCCCAAGTAAATGCAGGGAGGCCTCCTAGGCCCAAAATGGGGCACAGGGGGGTGCGACAGCCCCCCGCAGCCCGTTTTTGCTCCCAGAGGGGTTCAGGAGGCCAAGTGCTCCCTGTCACACCCCCTGGCCACGCCCACCATGGCCACGCCCATCCAGCTGGTCATTAGGGCAGAGAACCAGTTGTTAAATTGTCTGAATCCTACCACTGAGAATATGCCCTGATCAAATATCAGTATTGAATGTTGTTGAACGTTTTATAATTCAGCTCCTGATAATATTTTATGGTTTTTAAGATGATGTTATAGGGTTTTTGTTTTACATCTTTTCATATTGCATTTTGTTTACTGTTTTGGTTGTGTTTTAACTGCTATCGGCCATACGGAGTCATAAATTTGAGATGGGCGCCTATCCAAATTGAACTACCATAGTCAGTAAATCGATAATAAACAGAAGGAGATCCTAATAAGGCAGTTTTTTCCTATAGCCACTGCTTAATCCTTGCAGGTGATTGCAACCCTAGATCCCTCTGTTATAATCTAGAAATGGTGGCTTATGCTTTTGAACGTTGGGATTTTGATTTGTCCAAGCTCCAAACTTTTTGCTGACTGCTTTAGAGAGGGTAGCCCCTAGCACATCATTCAAAACTCAAGGAGGTTTCCCAGCCCATAAAATAGTGAACCCCTCTCTTTTAAGGGCGAAAGACCACCAAGTGAGGAAAAATGTCCTTTGAGTTTAGATGGAATGTAGAGGCTGATGAAATGGGAGAATGAAAGGACTAATTGTATACTTCCCCAGAGAAAAAGAACAGGCAGGACCAAGGAAAGAAATTCAGGATAGACATTAGAAGGAACCATCAGCCAATAGAAGAGGCAGCCAAATGTGATCCTTGTCCTTCCCTGAAGACTTCAAACAGTGAGAAGGTCACTTATCATATATAACATAACATAACATCAGAGTTGGAAGGGACCTTGGAGGCCTTCTAGTCCAACCCCCTGCCCAGGCAGGAAACCCTACACCATCTCAGTCAGATGGTTATCCAACATTTTCTTAAAAATTTCCAGTGTTGGAGCATTCACAACTTCTGAAGGCAAGTCGTTCCACTTATTAATTGTTCTAACTGTCAGGAAATTTCTCCTTAGTTCTAAGTTGCTTCTTTCCTTGATCAGTTTCCACCCATTGCTTCTTGTTCTACCCTCAGGTGCTCTGGAGAACAGCCCAACTCCCACTTCTCTGTGGCAGCCCCTGAGATATTGGAACACTGCTATCATGTCTCCCTAGTCCTTCTTTTGTTAAACTAGACATACCCAGTTCCTGCAACCGTTCTTCATATGTTTTATCCTCCAGTCCCTAATCATCTTTGTTGCTCTTCTCTGCACTCTTTCTAGAGTCTCAACATCTTTTTACATCGTGGCGACCAAAACTGGATGCAATATTCCAAGTGTGGCCTTACCAAGGCATTATAAAGTGGTACTAGCACTTCACGTGATCTTGATTCTATCCTCTGTTTATGCAGCCCAGAACTGTGTTGGCTTTTTAACAGCTGCTGCACACTGCTGGCTCATATCTAGATGGTTATCCACTAGGACTCCAAGATCCCTCTCACAGGTACTACTATTGAGCAAGGTACCACATATACGGTACTGGTGCATTTTGTTTTTTGGCCTAAATGTAGAACCTTACTTTTTCACTGTTGAATTTCATTTTGTTAGATAGCGCCCAATGTTCAAGTCTGTCAAGATCTTTCTGTAACTTGAGCCTATCTTCTGGAGTGTTAGCTATTCCTGCCAGCTTGGTGTCATCTGCAAATTTGATGAGTTCCCCATCTATCCCTCGTCCAAGTCATTGATGAAGATGTTGAAGAGTACTGGGCCTAAAACAGAGCCCTGGGGTACTCCACTGCATACTATCCTCCATGGGGATGTAGTTCCGTTGAGGACTACACGTTGAGTGCGGTTGGTCAGCCAGTTACGAATCCATCTGGTGGTGGTGCTGTCTAACCCACATTTTTCTACTTTATCTAGTAGTAGGTTATGGTCTACTTTATCAAATGCTTTACTGAAGTCCAAGTAAATTATATCAACAGCATTCCTCTGGTCTACTAATTTTGTCATTTTGTCAAAGAATGCGATAAGATTAGTCTGGCATGATCTGTTTTGACAAACCCATGTTGGCTTTTGGTTATTACTTTGTTTGCTTCTAGGTGCTCGGTGATTCGTTGCTTGATTATCTTTTCCAGAATCTTCCCCGGTATTGAGGTCAGGCTGATAGGTCTGTAGTTTCCTGGATCTGTTTTTTTCCCCCTTTTTTGAAGATGGGAACTCCATCAGCTCTTTTCCAGTCCTCTGGCAGCTCCCTGTGCTCCAGGATCTTTGAAAGATATAATTCAGTGGTTCTGAGATCACGTCTGCCAGTTCCTTCAGAACCTTGGGGTGTAATCCATCCAGTCCTGGTGATTTGAACTTGTCTAGGGTAGACAGGTGTTCACTTACCATTTTCTTTCCTATTTTAACTTGTGTTTCTAATCTGTTTTTGTAGTGCTGTTTTGATAGGTTGGATTGTTTTTCCTTTTGTGTAAAGACAGATGCAAAATATGAGTTAAGTAGATCTGCTTTCTCCCTGTTGCTTGTCATCTTCTTGCCACTTTCTCCCAGCAATGGGCCAATTGTTTCCTTGACTTTTTTCTTGTTTTTAACATGTTGGAAGAAGCTTTTTTTATTATTTTTTACTTTTGTCACTAGCCTTTGTTCATTGTGAGCCTTAGCTTTCCTCACTTCATCTTTACAGGCTCGGGCTATTTGCTGATATTCTGCCTTAGTTATTTGCCCCTCTTTCCACTTTTTATATTTGTCCTTTTTGTCTTTCAATTTGTCAGATAGTTCTTTATGCATCCATGCTGGTTTCTTTTGTGATCTACTATTTTTCTTCTTCGTTGGTATTGTGTTAGACTGTGCTTTTATAATCTCACTTTTCAAAATTTCCCAAGCTTCTTGAGTTGTTTTCCCCCTGAGGATTCTCATCCATTGAATCCTTCTCAAGATCTCTCTAAGTTTATTGAAATTAGCTCTCTTAAAGTCCAAGACTCTAGTTTGACTTTGTTCTACTACTTGTCAAACTAGAGTCTAGATATATGTGTTACTGTACTGAGCACTGGGTGTTGGACAGGGGTGGGCTTCAAATATTTTAGCAAGGGGTTTGCTGCCTGGTTGCTGGGTGGGTGTGGCCATGGTGGGCATGGCCTATTTGGCCTTCTACACCATGCGGGGAGGGCTTTTGCCCTCCCTGGGCTCCGGAGGCTTTTCTCAAGCCTCTGTGAGGGTGAAAACAGCCTCCCCAGGCTCCAGAGGCCCTCTGGAGCCAGAAATGGGCCTCCTGAATGTCTGGTAGGCCCGTTTTTCACCCTCCCCAAGCCTCCGCATGTACCCTGCATTTCCCTGCATCCAAAATAGGTCACGCGGGGACTCCTGGGAGGGGCGGGGTGGGGTGGATGGGGCGGGGCCTGCCAGGAGTGGGATTTGGGGGTTCTCTAAACTACCTAAGAAGAATCTTAGCCAAAGATTCTCCTGAACCCCTGCAAACCCCCAACAGCCCACTCCAGTGTTGGACTAATGTCTAATGTTCTAATGTCTTTTCCACTTACATAATTTTATGATTCTATGATCTGATTATCAAAGAAGTCCCTTTGCCGAACCAAGGTCTCAGTCGGGTTTTCTTGTTTTTCCTATCATTAATTCTACTTCTAAACTGATTTTCAAAAGTTCCTTATCCACATCTGATGTATTAATTACTTGCTTTGATTATAATTACATTAGTTAATTGTTCGACTTATTCATCTTTTTTTGGAAACTGCCTATATGGTAGAAAGGAGCCATATGCCAGTAATAATAAATTATGATCACTGTGCTATCGGATAAAGCTTGAGTTGATCCTAAGCCATCAGCATTTGTTGAACATTTTTCAGAAGGAAATACAATATAGTAATAAATTTTATTAATGCACAGATTTGACTTCATTCCAGATCTATAAACTGTAGCCCCCTGAGTTACCAATCTCTCTATTTTGTCTTACCAGTTAGTAACAACAAATATCTTTTTAAAAATATCCACAGGAGAGTAGCAGAACACAAGCTAGCTTCAAATTGTGTATGTTTTATTGCTTTAGATCAGGAATTGTCAACCCAAATTGTTACAAATGGTGCAGAAAAACTATTGGCTGCAAACTTTTAAACCTTTTTTATACAACAGGCTTTAATGGGTCAAAAATGAAGAAAATTAAGAGTATCACAGTATGCCATTAAACATAGATTTGCTATCTTTTTGAAACATTACTGCAATATGGAGCCATTTCAATTTGGGTTACTTATACCTGGCAGTATTTTCATTATTCACAACACCAATATCTGGTCTTACTGTTGTACTGACATACTGTTGTACTGACATGTTTAGTAAACATATTTACTAAATCTGCACTACTATTAATCTTCTCATAGTTCCCATCACCAATCTCTTTCCACTTATGACTGTATGACTGTAACTTTGTTGCTGGCAATCCTTATGATTTATATTGATATATTGACCATCAATTGTGTTGTAAATGTTGTACCTTGATGAACGTATCTTTTCTTTTATGTACACTGAGAGCATATGCACCAAGACAAATTCCTTGTGTGTCCAATCACACTTGGCCAATAAAAAATTCTATTCTATTCTATTCTATTCTATTTTCAAGACCAGCACCCAGGGGTGCTATTCAGCAGGTTCTGACAGGTTCTGGAGAACTGGTAGCAGAAATTTTGAGCAGTTCAGAGAACCAGCAAATACCACCTCTGGCTGGCCCCGGAGTGGAGTGGGAATGAAAATTTTGCAATATCCTTCCCCCAGGAGTGGGGGGTGGGGAATGGGGATTTTACAATATCCTTCCCCTGGATTGGGGTGGGAATGGAGATTTTAAAGTATCCTTCCCCTGCCATGCCCACCAAGCCACTCCCACCAAGCCACACCACACCACCCCTGCCAAGCCACACCCACAGAACCGCTAGTAAAAATAATTGAATTCCACCACTGCCAGCACCCACAAAATACTGTTGCAGATTGTGGAAAATGATGAGCCACTCTGAAATCCAGCTAAATCCTTCAAAGCGATCAATGAACAGATCATAAACTAGCCGAGCTGTTAAATATAGAATGTTAATTTCACCTACTTCCATTGTCTCCCAAACTGGAGACTCAGTCCGTTTTCAACTGATTCAAATTAACCAAAGGCAGAGTCTAATGTAAGAAAGGCTGCACTCCAAACTTGGGGAGAGTGGGGGGGGTCAGTGTTTATAATTAGCTGATGACATATCATGATGAATAAAGAAACGCAAGGGTAGTAAATAGCAGCACTCAGACTTTTCGATGACACCTGTTCTTCCTCAGACGAGGACAATTCCATCTGTTCGAGAGATCTGCCTTGTTTAAGGAAGCCCCAGCCTTGTAAACAGCTTGTCAGAGGCTGTGGGGGAACGTGACAAGGGCATGTGATTGATGAACGTATCACTGACTAGTTCAGCTTATCATTGCTACGATAAGGATATCCCTCTGAGTTTGATGTGACAGGACTGGAGGGTCCATGGAACGACAAGTGAGATGCTGAAGATGGGGAAGCAACTGGTAGAATGTGTCTGCTCATATGGGCGCAGTTAAGCCAGATTTCTCTAATGTCCCTGCTATGACAAAAGATACTCCCTGGGGCTGTCCTTGAAGGCCATCCGAAGCTTCAGCTGGGCCCTGAATTGTGGTGGTGGTGGCAGTGACGGGCACTTTGCACTAAGTTATAATGTTGTTTGCTTGCTGGGTATTAAGATAATATATGAACACAGCCATTGTGGCTTATAAAATGTTGTACATTGATTACCATAATGTGCAAAGGCAAACACTTGTGCCTTATTAAACCAAGTAAATCATGGATTAGCATTATATATGCATCAGATCCAAGTGTGTGGAACATCTATCATAGCACCATCATCATGGAGACCGTGTAAGTATTTAACTTTCATCATCAGCCTCCATCCAGATGCATAAAGGTCGTTCAATTGTTGCAATGCTACCCATCCAATTATTTCAACAAGGTTTCTATTGATTCCATTTACTGGGGCAATGTAATAGCAGTTTTCTTTGATGGATGAACTCAAATTGAACACAAATTACTTCCCTCTAGACCTCTAGCAGGCAAACGGCCAGAATGTCACACATTGGCTCTAGCATGGAGAAATACCATCATCATTCACCTGCTTGAAAATTGCCACGATCTCACAATAAAATGGCCTTCATCCTTTGAACTGGATCTCATTTGAGGAAGAACTTTGCACACGGTGTTTTAAGAGAGATAAAATTAGATAGTGGTTGTATCACTCGGAGCCAATACTAAGGCGGGGTGGAATCCTCTTGTGAACCAAGATTTCTGGAAATTATAATCCCAACATCTTTGCAGGACGGCTAATTGGGGAAAACATTTAAGGAGAAGCCAAAGATGCTTTTCCAAGAGGACTTGCTTGTTTTTTCTTTGAAGACATTTCACTTCTCATCCAAGAAGCTTCTTCAGCTCTGACTGGATGGTGAGGAATGGAAGGATGTATATTCCTTGCAGACAGCTGGTCATTTGTATACTTCTAGAGAGTCATTGAGGCCACTTGGGGATTTGTCTGTCTCCTCAGGGTCACCTTAGTAGTGCAAATGAGTGTGAAGCCTTCTTGGAACTGCTGAAAGGACTGTACTTGTGGAGCTGTGCTTTCTGCAGGAATCTGCATATACCTGTCCATAAAGAAAAAAGTTTGAAAAGAAAATAATTACTGAAAGTAAACATCCCTAAACTTGTGAATAGGAATTGTTTTAAAATTACAAGGCTTTTAAAAACAGCTTTTAAATTTGACTAAGTCTGGGCCAGTGGTGGGTTTCAATTTTTTTTACTACCGGTTCTGTGGGTGTGGCTTATTTATTTATTTATTTATTTATTTATTCAAATTTGTATACCGCCCTATCTCCCTAGGGACTCAGGGCGGTGCTTGATGGGCATGACAATGGATGGGCTTGATGGGCATGACAAGGGAAGGATACTGTAAATTCCCCATTTCCTTCTGAATTGGTGGGACTTGGGAGGCAGAGAATAGATGGGGGTGGAGCCAGTCAGAATTTTTACTTCCAGTTCTCCGAACTACTCAAAATTTCCGCTACCGGTTCTCCAGAACTGGTCAGAACCTGCTGAAACCCACCTCCGGTCTGGGCCTTTAATCTTTACCTGAATAGGAAATGCACAATTTTCTTCAGACCAAAGAATATTTTTGGCGTCTGAATTAGATCTGAGATGCAGAAATTTATACAGCCTCTAGAATTTTGCAACTCCAATCTGGTAGCCCCACTTTTGAAAAAAACCAACTAGGAGCAGAGTCCAGAAGCCAGAACAACAATAACAACAGAATTGGAGCAGAGAAAAGACATCATAAATTTGATCTGATTTAAAATAAGTACAATCAATACAATCAGTTTTCACATGTTCAACATTTCCCCTTTCTTTCACATTAAGAATAATAATTCAGTTGCAACTTTGCAGGAGACTGGAGCCGAAGTATATTTCTATACTTCAGCAACACCTTCTGCCTTGCGTGTGCTAAATTCTTTAAGATCAAATTTAAAAAGGCAAGGATGCAATCCTAATCAGTGCATTCAAAGAGCATGCTTTTGATCTTAATTAAGTTTAATTATCATTCAACATGCTACCTGCGCTTGGGTAGAATGGCATTAAAACGATCAGGAATTGCAACAATTCCTAGGACCGGGTTATTTACGGGACCGCCTGCTGCCACCAACAGCCTCCCATCGACCTGTGCGCTCCCATAGGGAGGGCCTCCTCAGGGTGCCGTCAGTCAAACAATGTCGACTGGCGACCCCCAGGGGGAGGGCCTTCTCTGTGGGGGCACCTGCCCTCTGGAATGAGCTGCCTCCAGGGATATGACAACTCCCTGACCTCTGGACCTTCTGTCGCGAGCTGAAGACTTTTTTGTTTTTCCGCGCAGGGCTGGCTTAAAGTAATTTTAATAGGGGTTATTATGGTTTTATTATAGATTTAAAATTTTGTTTCGGCCTTAATTTGAATCAGATTTTTAAACTTGTTTTAATTTTTGTGCAATTGTGTTTTTATCTGGCTGTAAACCGCCCTGAGTCCTTCAGGAGAATAAATAAAATAAAATAAAATAAATAAATAAATAAATAAATAAATAAATAAATAAATAAATAAATAAATAAATAAATAAATAAATAAATAAAATAAAGGTTATTCTTGTAATGAATGGAGGTTGTACAAAGTTGTGTGTGTGTGTTTGCGTCTGAGAAATAATACTCCCGCTGCTTCACAAAATTCTGTATATGGGAAGAATGGCAGCTTGGCACAATTAGGAAGCAGCTGTCATTGAAACAGCGGTTTTTCCATAGCAAAGATGATGGCAGCAACGATTCGGTGCCAAAACAGTAGAATAACTCTTTCCAGCCAATGGCTGCTTACAACTTGAGATTCTATTGAGGACTTCCGGAAGATGGCGACCAGGAAGGTTGCACCGGAGAAATGCTCTCTGTAAAAGGGCTCTTTTGAGCTCTTAGGAGAGCAGTTTCCCCGAAGATTCCTTGCTGGCGATACTCCAGAGCCGAAGGTTTTTCCAGGCTGCCGTGGATTGAGGCTGCCGAGGTTCTTCCAGGCTGCTGAGGACTCAGGCGGTGGGCGAAGAGTCGGAGACCGCCGGAGCCTGGACTGCCGCAGCCACGCCGCAGCCACGCCGCCCGCTACCGCCGCCAGCCCTGAGCCGCCGCCAGCCCTGAGACTGCCGCTGCGGTTGTGCCGCCACGGGCTGCCAGCCCCAAGACTGCTGCCAGCTGCCACTGGTGCCGCGGAGCCGCCGCCAGAGCCGCCGCCAGCCCGTGGCGCCACGGAGCCGCCGCCAGAGCTGCCGCCAGCCCGGGATTGCCGCTACCGCTTGTGCCGCCAGAGCCGCCAGACCGAGACCACCGCTACGGCAAAAAAGGCGGCGGGAGCCCCCCAAAACCACAAACCCCCCCCCACCAGCCCCGGGACTGCCGCTGCCGCTGCCGATACCGTGAGTCGCACCGCTGCCATCACCGCCCTCCATCATCGCCCTCCCACATTGCTACAAACTTTAAATTTCCCACCAAGGAGATAAAAGCCCAGCAACATTTACAACAACCCTAATCAACCTATCCGCCAATCGGCAGGACTGCTGTAGGACTACTGGTGAGTTCCTAGGAGACTCCAGTCTCCGGCCTCTACTGACTTTTGAATCTCCGCCATTACAGCCACCTGTAAAGAAGCTTCTCAACCACCCTATCTCACCATTTTAAATTTCCGCCAAATCTCACTGTTACCATAGTAACTCCCTATTACCATAGCAACTGCCAAATTGACTACCATTTAAAGTTAAAGAGACAGATATAAAATCAAAGATAATTGATTAAGTGACAGACACTTAATCATTACTAAAATAAATAATAATAAATAAAATAATAATAAATAAAATAAAATAAAATAAATAAAACAAAGGAATAAGAAAGATCATCATTATGCCAGCCAGAAAATCAAACGCTGATAAAATCTTAGAATCAAGATTAACAACTATTGAACAAAACATAGATAAAAGATTACAAGCTATTGTACAAAACCTAGAACAAAGAATTCAAAATATTGAACAAAACCTATAAAAAAGAATTCAAAATATTGAACAAAACTTAGAAAAAAATTCTATCAGTTATTGAACAAAGTTTCACAGATTTGATAAAACAAATTTCAACACTAAAAAATGAAAACTCTAATGATCTAAATCTCTTCCAAACTCATCTATCACCACAAAATATACAACTTACAACTCAACCTAGACATCAAATTAATACAACACAACCCAATCAACAAACAACTACTAATCAACTAATCAGAGATGCAATGGAGAGAGGACAAAAAATAAATAATGCAATATTATTTGGACTTGAAAACACAAATGAACCAGATATCAATAAGATTCACAACATCATTGGAAATTATAATTCATCAACCATCTCCCCAAATGAAATAATTGCTGTCTCCAGAGATGGACCAGAATATAAAAACAGCGATGGGACAACAGCACCAAGATTTTGTAGAGTTATATGCACTAATGAGGACAGCAAACGCAAATTCATAAAGACTATAAACTCAATTGCTAAATCCAACCCTACCTACAGTAAACTTAGATCACGTCCTGACCTATCCTTTCTACAAAGGATACGCTCTCGTGAACTTCGCACAGAACTTAAAAGAAGACAAGACAATGGTGAATCCAACCTATACATCGACTACCATGCTGATTGCATAAAAATAAAACCTGCAATCAAAAATCACCTCAAACCCCCATCACCCATAACAATCAACCAGCCATCCCAGTATTCAACCAAGTACCCATCCCCCTACCTCCCATTCAACCAACCATCTTACCAACTATCCAACCAACAGCCATCCAATCAACAATCCAACCAGCCATCCAACCAACCATCCAACCAACCATCCAAACAGCCATCCAAGCAGCCATCCAAGCAGCCATCCAAACAGCCATCCAACCAGCCATCCAAACAGCCACCCAACAATCCACCCAACCAGCCATCCAAACAGCCACCCAACAATCCACCCAACCAGCCATCCAAACAACCATCCATCCAAACACCCAAACTACCATCCAACCATCTATACAACCATCTATTGTCCACAACCCCCAACCTACTAACACCCAAAACTAGGTATGCACGCCCCTTACCTCTTCAACACCAATCATATCAGATCTCAAATGCAAATTGATAAATGCAAGAAGCATAGTCAACAAATTACCTGAATTTATCCTCTTATTAAACAGTGGCACATTTGATATCATTTTTGTTTGCGAAACATGGCTGAATTCATCCCTTCCTGACTCCATTATCTCAAACAAAGAATATCAAGTCTATCGATCAGATCGGGAAAACCGAAGAGGTGGTGGAGTGGCTATCTTTACAAAAGACACTGAATCTAAAAATATCCAAGTAGCACATAAACTCTCTTCCTGAAACCATAGTATGACCTATCCCTTGACACTACTCTTGATTCTTACTATGCTACAGAGCCCCCGACTATGACATTACCCACGCAAATATGCTAACCTCAATGCTAACATGGACTACCTCTTGCCCATACCCTCTTATCTTCCTTGGTGACTTAAATCTACCTCTCATTAACTGGACAACCAATGAATGTTCAACTGACCCAATCCATACTACACTATACAACGCTGTTACAAACCTAGGTCTTGAACAACTTGTAACTAACAATACAAGACTCAACAACTGCCTTGACCTCATCTTCTGCAACAATCCAAACTCAATTTACGGTATACAAATTAAAGAACCTTTTTCAAACAGTGACCACTGCATGATTGATTTTCGTCTCAATATCGTCCATACTTAAATCGTCATAACACCAGAACTCCCAACTACAACTTCAAGAAAGCCAATTACGACCTTATAAACAACGATCTTTCACTTCTGAACTGGCAAAATCTGTTTGCAACCTGCATAACCGCTGATGACCTCTATAGAATCTTCCTACTTGAAATCAATAGAGTCATTAAATTATATGTACCACGAATGACTACCATGTCCAAGAAAACAAACTACCCATATCAATAAAAAGCTTCAATCAAAAAAAATCCTCTGGAAAAGAAACAAAAAGGCTATGTTACAAACTTCAGAAACCGTTACAGAAACATATGCAACCAAATTAAAACTGAATGCACAAATTACCACACCAAGCAAGAAGAAAACCTTTACGCACAAATTCCAATCGTGCCTTTTATAATTTTGTCAACAGTAAACTTAAAGATTCAAGATCCATCCCACCACTAAAAGATTCTAACAACAAAGAATGCAATGACGAAACAGTCAAAGCAAACCTCTTCAACATTTTCTTTGGCTCAGTTTTTGTTAACTCCGATAACACATATCCAACATTCCACAAACGAACCAGCAATGACTATGATGATTTAACTCATATAGATTTCACAGAAGACAACGTTGGTAAAGCTCTTCACAACTTAAAACCATCGCTTTCTATTGGACCTGATGGTCTATGTGCATATTTCTTAAAAAAACTTTCCATTAATATAGCTGAACCCCTAAGTATTATCTTTGATAAAGCTTTCACTACCAGTTCTCTTCCCAAACTTTGGTCACTAGCCACAGTCATCCCCATCTTCAAAAAAGGAGACCCCAGCTTAGTCGAAAACTACAGACCGATCTCCCTTTGCTGCGTCACCTGCAAAGTCATGGAATCTATCATCAATCAATCCATTACCTCACACTTAGAAACTAACAACCTACTCTCCAACAAACAATTTGGTTTCAGGAAAAAGTTATCATGTAACTTACAACTTCTCCACTGCAAAAACATATGGACTTCAAATCTAGATCAAGGCAAATCAATAGATGCAATCTATTGCGTCTACTAGATCTATTGCATCTACTTCTGCAAAGCTTTTGACTCAGTAGTACACGATAAACTTCTCCTTAAACTGACATCCTATGGCATCTCAGGACCCCTCCACAAATGGATATCTGCTTTTCTGTCTAACAGACAACAAGTGGTCAAAATTGGCAATGCTTTATCAAATCCTGTTCCTGTCAAGAGTGGCGTTCCTCAAGGCAGCGTCCTTGGACCAACACTCTTTATTCTATACATTAATGATCTTTGTGACCTTATCTCAAGTAATTGTGTTCTCTTTGCTGACGATGTCAAACTATTTAACACCACAGACAACACTTCTATCATTCAAAACGACCTTGACCATCTAACCGCTTGGTCTAAAACTTGGCAGCTCCAAATCTCAACCAGCAAATGCTCAGTCTTACATATTGGAAAAAAGAACTCTAAAACTAAGTACATACTAGATGGACATTACCTTACAGACGACCCCATCCCGTTAAAGACCTTGGAGTTTTCATGTCAAATGATCTAAGTGCCAAAGCCCACTGCAACTACATAGCAAAAAGCTCTAAGAGTTGTAAACCTAATTTTGCAGCTTCTTTTCCAAAACACCACACTACTAACCAGAGCATATAAAACATTTGCTAGACCAATTCTAGAATACAGCTCACCTGTTTGGAACCCTCACCACATCTCTGACATCAATACAATTGAGCGTGTCCAGAAATATTTTACAAGAAGAGTTCTCCATTCCTCTGAAAACAACAAAATACCTTATCCCACCAGACTTGAAATCCTAGGCTTAGAAAACTTGGAACTCCGTCGCCTTGACAAGACCTAAGTTTAGCTCACAGAATCATCTATTGTAATGTCCTTCCTGTCAAAGACTACTTCAGCTTTAATTGCAATAATACAAGGGCAACCAATAGATTTAAACTTAATGTAAACCGCTTTAATCTAGATTGCAGAAAATACGACTTCTGCAACAGAATCATCAGTGCTTGGAATACTTTACCTGACTCTGTGGTCTCTTCCCATAATCCTAACAGCTTTAACCAAAAACTTTCTACTATTGACCTCACCCCATTCCTAAGAGGACCATAAGGGGCGTGCATAAGCGCACAAACGTGCCTACCGTTCCTGTCCTATTGTTTTTCTTTTCTTCTTCCTATATATGTTTATATGTGTATATACTATATAATCTTTTTGTATGATGTTGTGACAAAATAAATAAATAAATAAAATATTTATCTACACATCCTTAGCCGGCTAATCAGGGCAGGTCCGAAGGGCCAGGAGGTGTGGCCAAAATAGTCAAGATGGTGGCAATCAAAACTCCACCCACATTATATTATATGTGAGCATCCTAGGAAACCTCCAGTGGTTGTTAATGCAGTTTCTTCTAGACTAGCTCGTCTTCCAGTTTTCCTGGTTTCTATCTGCTCACTATGAAAGCAATTTTCATATTCCAAAGATCCCAATGAAAGCAACTGTCCCCCAAGTGTTGGCTAAAGGAAACAAAAAGATTAAAATACTTTTCCACCAGCAATCAACATCCAAGTTAAGCATAGATTAACTCCAAGATTAATATCAGACCAACAATAAAGAAATAAACGATGCCCCATTCAAGGAACTGCCAAATAAGCTAACATAAACAGTTCAACCAAAGATAGAATTTTTTTTTATTGGCCAAGTGTGATTGGACACACAAGGAATTTGTCTTGGTGCATATGCTCTCAGTGTACATAAAAGAAAAGATACCTTCATCAAGGTACAACACTTACAACACTTAATGATAGTTGTAGGGTACAAATTTAACACTTAATGATACAACACTTAATGATAGTCATAGGCTACAATTAAGCAATCGGGAAACAATCAATATCAATATAAATCGTAAGGATACAAGCAACAAAGTTACAGTCATACAGAACCTAGAACAGGGATGTCAAACTGGCAGCCCGCAAGCTAGATGCATCATGTGCAGGCCACACCTACCCTGGCTCCGTAAAGGTAAAAAACACCACGATCAGTGCCGAAATCTGAGTCGGTTTACTACCCATTGGCTGGCTGTGCATGCGCACCACGCACCAAATGCAAGGTGCGTGCACGCCAAAAGGAGGCATGGGGTAAGTAGAACAGCGCATGGAGGGGAGGTTGATCAGCTGTGGTGCATGATCTTTTTTTTTTTACTTTTAAAAGCATTTTTTTACAACCTATTCAGCTTTTAAAAGCAAAAAAAAGGCTCTGACGATTGCGCGGCTCAGCTGTGATTGTCAGAGGCTAGGTTTTTTTTACCTTTTAAAAGCATTTTTTAAAAGAAGCAGCAAGCGGGGAAGCGGGCAACCAGGCATTGGGTGGGCATGGGCGGGGGGGCGGGAGGGATTTTTGCTACCAGTTTTCCGAACCACCCGCCGCCATCGCTACCGGATCAGTTGATCTGGTCCAAACCAGGAGCATTTCACCCCTGATCATGATACACCGTGATAAGTTATATGACACGATCAAGTTTGACACCAGTGACCTAGAAGAACACCTCCACCAACAGAGCAAACCACTAGAATAGGGATGTCAAACTCAAGGCCTACGGGCCACATCCGGACTGCAGAGTGCTTGAAACTGGGAATAGCAAAGGACCAGCCCATGGAGCCTCTGCTAGCAAAAATGGGGCACAGGGGTCCACACGTGGCCCCCCTGCACCCCCTGTGCACTTCCTGCCGCTTGTTTTCAGTCTGGACAGCCTCTTGCAGCACCCTGCTGGCCAAAATGTGGTGCGGGGGGGACTGCATGCAGCCCCCCCTCCCGGCCCATTTTGGCTGACAGGGTGCTGCAGGAGGCATCCGTCCCGTCTCCCCACCCCCCACCCCGACCTGCCTGCAGAGAACTACAATGCTGATCTGGCCCTCGAAGAAATCCAGTTTGACACCCCTGAACTAAAATATAAACTGAGAACAAAGCTCATGTCTTACTAGCACTGATGATGTTACCTAGTTGGGTGATGAAACATCTGCAAGAAAACAGCCAAGCTCAGAGAGCACCAAGGATCCCTCTTTTCAACCCTGAGCTACAAATATTCTCCTTTATATTGTTGCCTTAGACTCACAAGATGGGCTGTTCAGTGCCCCCCCACCCCACATACACACCATCATCCTTCGACCACCAACAGGAAAGATTGATTTGAGCCATGTTTGGAGTTCCAGAGCTCAATTGAGAACAGGCAGAGGAATAATATAACCACAGTGTTTCTTGAACATGTGTATCAACTTCTTCTTTTAATGACTGCTATTAGCTGCTAAGATGCCAGCAAGAAAGGTTTCTGGCGGACATATGACCAATTGGTAGTCCTGGTGAAAAATCTGGCCCTTTGCACAAACCACATTGGATGACAAAAATATTGCTAGTAGTACTATATCCAGGAGTGGGATTCTACCGGTTCGGACCGGTTCGGACGAATTGGTAGCTCCGACAATCAGGTCTGCCTGTCCACCCGCCCCTGCGCTTTACTTACCTTTATTTTTATTTTATTTATTTATTTATTTATTTGTCATAACAGTATACATAAGCATAAGCATGAAGTATCTATACAACACATAAGTATATATATGAGTATAAGCATGTAATAATTATATAAATTGTATATAATGAAGGAAACAGTAGGACAGGAATGGTAGGCACATTTGTGCTCTTTTTTTTTTTATTTGCATTTATATCCCGCCCTTCTCCGAAGACTCAGGGCAGCTTACACTATGTTAGCAATAGTCTTCATCCTATTTGTATATTTATATACAAAGTCAACTTATTGCCCCCAACAATCTGGGTCCTCATTTTACCTCCCTTAAGGCTGAGTCAACCTTGGGCCTGGTGGGACTAGAACCTGCAGTAATTGCAAGCAGCTGTGTTAATAACAGACTGTCTTAGCAGTCTGAGCCACAAGAGGCACGCCCCTTATGCACGCCCCTTATGCACGCCCCTTATTTTCTCAGTTGATTTCCTATCTTCTCAGTTGATTGGCGCGGCAGAGCGGATTGCCACGCCCCAGCTGTATTACTCCCAAGTGGTAACACAGAAGGTTAGTATTTGTAAAACTGCGCATGCGTGTGCAGCGCATGTTAGGGGCGCCCGCACATGATCACCAAACCGGTTGTTAAACTGGCAGCAGCCCACCACTGACTGTATCATGTATTCCACCCCCCCTTTTTTTTTCTTACTTAGGAGGAATTTAGAATAAGTCTGATATTTAGTCCGACCAAAAGCAACAGGGGGAGGCCAACTGAAAAACAGGTACAAAGAGATCTTATGAAGACCCTCTCCAAAATGTATCTCTCACAATTTTGTCTTAGTAGTTAAAACTGCTGACGGGCGCAAAGTGATGCTGCCATATACCGCGTAGCATATCGGTGAGCAAGCACAAAAGAGAAAAGAGGAAGGAATAATTGAAGATAAGTCTCTCTTAATCATTTGGATGAAACAGCCGTATAGAAATACAGGCCTGAATCAGATTAAATCAGAGTGTTGCGTTCTCTTTAAGTCGGGATATTTAATGCTTTTGTGACACTGGCTGGAACATTGGATTTCTGTAATGCTCGGGAGAGCATTTCATGTCCAGCATCACAATAAGGATTAGAGTTCAATCAAACCTCCTCCCTTTCTTTTGTTAGAGCAATCGCTGAGGAAACTCTTCTGCTTAGACCATAATGTGACCATGCACTGCCACCTAACGTTGATTTCCTCAAAGTACAAGGAAGCTCTCAACTAATCAGAGAAATAAAATTACTTTTTATGCCAGCCGCAGAGTTGATTCATTCTATTTATTTATTTTTTTATTTATTTTATTTTGTCACAACAATATATGTAACTATCATACAGAGAGGTTATATAGTATATAAAAGTATAAGCATATACTTAGTAAGTATATATATATATAAGTATATATATATATGAAGAAGAAAAGAAAAACAATAGGACAGGAACAGTAGGCACGTTTGTGCGCTTATGCACGCCCCTTATGGTCCTCTTAGGAATGGGGTGAGGTCAATAGTAGAAAGTTTTTGGTTAAAGTTTTTAGGATTATGAGAAGAGACCACAGAGTCAGGTAAAGTATTCCAAGAACTGATGATTCTGTTACAGAAGTCATATTTTCTGCAATCTAGATTAAAGCGATTGACATTAAGTTTAAATCTATTGGTTGCTCTTGTATTATTGCAATTAAAGCTGAAGTAGTCTTTGACAGGAAGGACATTACAATAGATGATTCTATGAGTTAAACTTAGGTCTTGTCGAAGGCGACGGAGTTCCAAGTTTTCAAAGCCCAGGATTTCAAGTCTAGTGGGATAAGGTATTTTGTTGTTTACAGAGGAATGGAGAACTCTTCTTGTAAAATATTTCTGGACACGTTCAATTGTATTGATGTCAGAGATATGGTGAGGGTTCCAAACAGGTGAGCTGTATTCTAGAATTGGTCTAGCAAATGTTTTATATGCTCTGGTTAGTAGTGTAGTGTTTTTGGAAAAGAAGCTACGCAAGATTAGGTTTACAACTCTTAGAGCCTTTTTTGCTATGTATTTGCAGTGGGCTTTGGCACTTAGATCATTTGACATGAAAACTCCAAGGTCTTTAACGGGATGGGGGTCATCTGTGAGGTAATGTCCATCAAGCGAGTACTTAGTGTTTGGGTTCTTTTTTCCTATATGTAAGACTGAGCATTTGCTGGTTGAGATTTGGAGTTGCCAAGTTTTAGACAAAGCGGTTAGATGATCAAGGTCTTTTTGAATGATAGATGTATTATCAGTGGTGTTAAATAGTTTAACATCGTCAGCAAAGAGAACACAATTACCTGAGATATGGTCACAAAGATCATTAATGTATAGTATGAAGAGTGTTGGTCCAAGGACGCTGCCTTGAGGAACGCCACTCTTGACAGGAACAGGATTTGATAGAGCATTGCCAATTTTGACCACTTGTTGTCTGTTAGACAGAAAAGCAGATATCCATTTGTGAAGGGGTCCTGAAATGCCGTAGGATTTTAGTTTTAGGAGAAGTTTATCGTGTACTACTGAGTCAAAAGCTTTGCAGAAGTCTATGTAGATTGCATCTATTGCTTTGCCTTGATCGAGATTTGTAATCCATATGTTTTTACAGTGGAGAAGTTGTAAGTTGCATGATAATTTTTTCCTGAAACCAAATTGTTTATTGGAGAGTAGGTCGTTTGCTTCTAAGTGTGAGGTAATGGATTGGTTGATGATTGATTCCATGACTTTGCAGGTGACGCAGCATAGAGAGATTGGTCTGTAATTTTCGACTAAGCTGGGGTCTCCTTTTTTGAAGATAGGGATGACTGTGGCCAGTGACCAAAGTTTGGGA
Organism: Ahaetulla prasina; assembly: GCF_028640845.1. Classification (NCBI taxonomy): domain Eukaryota; kingdom Metazoa; phylum Chordata; class Lepidosauria; order Squamata; family Colubridae; genus Ahaetulla; species Ahaetulla prasina. Next base: position 285,963,304 of record NC_080540.1, on the reverse strand, counting down.
AGGGAACTGGTAGTGAAAGCTTTATCAAAGATTATGCTTAGTGGGAAGTTTTTTAAGAAGTAGGCACATAGTCCATCGGGTCCAATAGATAGCGATGGTTTTATGTTATGAAGAGCTTTTCCAACATTTTCTTCTGTGAAGTCTATATGAGTTAAGTCATCATGTTCATTGCTGGTACGTTTGCGGAATGTCGGATATGTGTCATCGCTATTAACAAAAACTGAGCCAAAGAATATGTTGAAGAGGTTGGCTTTAACTGTTTCGTCATTGCATTCTTTGTTGTTAGAATCTTTTAGTGGTGGGATGGATCTTGTGTCTTTAAGTTTATTGTTAACAAAATTATAAAAGGCACGATTGGAATTTGTGCGCAGAAGGTCCTCTTCTTGTTTGGTGTGGTAATTTGTGCATTCAGTTTTTATTTGGTTGCATATATTTCTGTAGCGGTTTTTGAAATTTGCTACAAAGCCTTTTTTGTTTCTTTTCCAGAGGGATTTTTTTTTGATTGAAGCTTTTTTATTGATATGGGTAGTTTGCTTTTCCTGATCATGGTTGTCATTTGTGGTACATATAGTTTAATGACTCTATTGATTTCAAGTAGGAAAACTCTATAGTGGTCTTCAGCAGTTATGCAGTTTGCAAACAGATTTTGCCAGTCCAGAAATGAAAGATCGTTGTTTATAAGGTCGTAGTTGGCTTTTTTGAAGTTGTAGATGGGGATACTATTGTTATGACGATTTAAGTATGGACGTATATTGAGACGAAAATCAATCGTGCAGTGGTCACTGTTGGAAAAAGGTTCTTTAATTTGTAGTCCATAAATTGAGTTTGGGTTGTTGCAGAAGATGAGATCAAGGCAGTTGTTGAGTCTTGTATTGTTAGTTACAAGTTGTTCAAGACCTAGGTTTGTAATAGCGTTATATAGTGTAGTATGGATTGGATCAGTTGTACATTCATTAGTTTATCTTGCAATCTGAAAAGCTCTGTTTCCCGATACCCTGAGACATAAGATGGTTTTCTTACATCTTCAGCTGAAAAAGAACAGGCAACTCTTAAGAATAATAAAAGAGCCAGTTTTGTCTAGTGTTTAAGTTGCTGGGCCTGGAAACCAGGAGACTGTGAGTGCTAATCTCAATTAAGGCATAAAAGCCAACTGGGTGACTTTGGGTCAGTCTCTCTCCCTTTCTCTTTCTCTTTCTCTCTCTCTCTCTTTCCCTCTCCCTAGATCACCTCACAATGCTGTTGTGGGGAAAATAGGAGGAGAAAAGAGATAGATAGAAGATAGAATTTTTTATTGGCCAAGTGTGATTGGACTCACAAGGAATTTGTCTTGGTGCATATGCTCTCAGTGTATATCAAAAGAAAAGATACGTTCATCAAGAATCATAAGGTACAACACTTAATGGTTATTACTCTAATGAATATTAGAGTATTAGGTATGTTTGCCGCCTTGGGTTATTTACAGTATAACAATAATAAAGGTGATATAAAAATCAGAATAAGAAACATTCAGCAGAAAGACAATGGCTTTGCAGATTGTATCCATACAAACGACTTGGATCTGAGATAAAATCTACAGAATCTACAGTCCGGCTTCCGGCCTGCTTACAGTACAGAGACGGCCTTGGTCACGTTGGTTGATGATCTCTGGAGGGCTCGGGACAGGGGCTGTTCCTCTGTCCTAGTCCTATAGATCTCTCGGCAGCTTTCGATACCATCGACCATGGTATCCTGCTGCGCCGGCTCGGGGGGCTGGGAGTGGGAGGCACCGTTTATCGGTGGTTCTCCTCCTATCTCTCCGACCGGTCGCAGATGGTGTTGGCAGGAGGGCAGAGGTCGACTCCGAGGTGCCTCCTATGTGGGGTGCCACAGGGGTCGGTCCTCTCGCCTCTTCTGTTCAACATCTATATGAAGCCGCTGGGTGAGATCATCCGTGGTTTTGGGGTGCGATGTCATCTGTACGCTGACGACACCCAGCTGTACATATCCACCCCAGACCACCCCAATGAGGCCGTTGACGTCATGTCCCGGTGTCTGGAAGCCGTATGGGTCTGGATGGGGAGGAACAGACTTCGGCTCAATCCCTTGAAGACCGAGTGGCTGTGGATGCCGGCTTCCTGGTACAGCCAGCTTACTCCATTGCTGACTGTTGGGGGCGAGTCGTTGGCCCCCACGGAGAGGGTACGCAACTTAGGCGTCCTCCTGGATGCACGGCTGTCTTTTGAAGATCATCTGACGGCTGTCGCCAGGGGGGCTTTTTATCAGGTTCGCCTGATCCGCCAGTTGTGTCCCTTTCTGGACCAGGTTGCGCTGCGCAGTCACCCATGCCCTCGTCACATCTCGCCTGAACTACTGCAATGCTCTCTACATGGGGCTCCCCTTGAAGAGCACCCGGAAGCTCCAATTGGTCCAGAATGCGGCCGCGCGGGTTATAGAGGGAGCACCTTGTGGCTCCCATATAACACCTATCCTGCGCGGGCTGCACTGGCTCCCGGTGGTCTTTCAGGTGCAATTCAAGTGTTGATTACCATCTTTAAAGAGCTCCATGGCTTAGGACCGGGCTATTTACGGGACCACCTACTGCCACAAACAGCCTCCCACCGACCTGTGCGCTCCCACAGGGAGGGCCTCCTTGGGGTACCGTCGGTGAAACAATGTCGTCTGGCGACCCCCAGGGGTAGGGCCTTCTCTGTGGGAGCTCCTGCCCTCTGGAACGAGCTGCCTTCGGGGCTTCGCCAACTCCTCGACCTTCGGACTTTCTGCCGTGAATTGAAGACTCTTTTATTCCGCCGAGCTAGCCTGATTAAGTAATTTTATATGGGGTTTTAGTTTTTATATTACTTAGTTTTTAATTTTGGCCACTATTTATATAAATTTTATTTTTATTGTATATTTATTATATTTTTAAATTGGCTGTTAACCGCCCTGAGTCCTTCGGGAGAAGGGCGGTATTCAAATGCAATTAATAAATAAATAATAAATAAATAAATGAAATTAATACAGAGACCAAAGCAGGGCTTTGACTGAATGCCAGCATTTTGCTCTCTCTAGGACTGGTTTCAAGGTTGACTCTGTTTTCTTAAAGCTTTAAGTTGGCAGCATTGAAGCTGATCATCTGACCCTTTAAAAGAGATTAAAGTTTCCATAAGCATCTATTTTTCCCCATTGTAAAGACCTTCTGGATGCATTTCAACTGGCTGAGGAGAGCTAGGCAAGCTGATATAGGATGTTTCTCCTTTTGTATGCCTTACTGTTGTGGTCCCCCAGCAGCCCGCGGACCTGGCAATGGAGTCAGACAGTGAGGAGGCTGGGGAAGATGATGGGCCAGTCCTGGAGTCAGGAGAATGCCCAGATGAGGGCTCTGCATCGGAGGCAGAGATGGAGCCAGGGCCATCTGGGAGCGATGCGCGGACTCCGGAGCCTTCAGAGGCAGACAGCAGAGAGGCAGAGGAACAGGAGGAGCCTGTTCTTAGTGCACGCATGAGAAGAGCTGCCAGAAGGCAAGATCAGCTGAAGGAAAAAGGACAACACGGGAATAAAGCCAGAAGATGATTGGCCACTCCCATAAGGCTTAAAAGAGCAGCAACGAGCCATTGGGTTCTTTGTAGAAAAGCAACGTTGATTTCCATGCTTCTTTTCAGCGTCTCTGAACTTTGTGGGGGTTTTGTCAAGAAAAGCCTTTGGCAGGTTGCCAGGGACATCAAAAGTTGGTGATAAGGCTGACGGACTGGTTATTAAAAATTTTGTTTTGGACGAAGCTGAGAATGAATTAATTCTCAGCTGTTTTAATAAAATAAGTTTGTTGAGGACTGAATTGTGTTTAGTAATCACTACTTGGGCCTTGGTCACAACACTTACGTTGAAAACCAGCAACGTTGGAAACTGGACTGTATGTTTTACCTCTAGAGCAGAGTTGGGGAACTATGGCCCCTTTTATGACTTGTGGACTTCAACTCCCAGAATTCCTGCCAGCATGGCTGGCTCAGGAATTTTGGGAATTGAAGTCCACAAGTCATAAAAGGGCCACAAGTTACCTATCCCTGCTCTAGAGAATTTCTCTATGCCGGGGTGTCAAACTGGGGGGCCCTGTGTCTGATGCGTCATGTGCAGGCCACGCCCACCCAAGCTCCACAAAGGCAAAAAATATCACGGTACTTTGTGATGCATCACATGACGTGATCGGGTTTGACACCCATGCTCTACGCAAAGCAATTTCAAACATTTTCATTTAAATAGGCAGAATGATAAATCTTTTTTTTGATAACCTGTGAAAATCACTTCCAGATCCATTCAAATTTGGTTTGCAATATTTCTCAGGTATATTTGTGTGATGACATTGGATCCACATCTTCAGCAATTTGTTATTTTTAAGTCCAAACATAAGAAATTTTGGGTGTACATTTGCATATGCAAAAACTACAAAGTCTGCATGTAACTAGTAATTTTATATGTAGCTGCCTCTAATGTATGATTTTTCCTATCTAAAATTCCCTGACATAAGGTTTATTTAATCTGTAACTTGCTCTAACCGATTTCTAAAACAACTTTCCAAACATACAAATTTAATTTTACATACCACCTTCCAAATGCATACTATTATTTTTATAAACAGTTTGAGCAAAGAAGAATGGATATCAACTGATTATTTGCTAAAGGTAGTACTCAACCTATGATCATAATTGGGACCAGAATTTCCATTGTAAAGTAAGACAGTTGTTATAAGATTTGCGCCCAGTTTTATGATATTTTTTGCCATAATTGTTAAGTGAATCACTGCAGTTGCTAAATGAATCACACAATCATTAAGTTGACTGGCTTCCCCCATTGACTTCACTTGTCGAAAGTTACCTGGGAAGACTGCAATTTTTTAAATTAGATTTTTATCCCACCCATCCCTTTATAAGTAACTCAAGGCAGCAAACCTATATAATACAGTATCCCTTTCTTGTCCTATTTCTCCCACTTCAATAACCCTGCGAAGTGGGTTGGATTGAGAGAGAGAGAGTGATTGGCCCAAAATCACGCAGTTGTTTTTCATGCCTAAGGTTGGTGTTAGATATTGACAGTTGCATAGTTTTCTATCTGGTCCTCTGTTTAAGCGGGAAAAGTTCTCAAACCTAATTGGCCGAGGCCTCTGACAGCCCCCTATAAAAGGGCAGGCTCTCAGAGAGGCTAGCAGCTGGATTGTACATAGTTGCTGAATAAAGAGCTGTTGTCTGAAGCTGGTCTCCAGTCTCCACATTCTCCCAATTTAACAGTTGGAGTCGGACTATGACTCACAATGTTCTCATTTCTAGCCTGGACCCTTAACTTCCAGACCAAACTGGCTCTCACTAGACCACAATTACCAAAACCAATAGATCAAAATGGCAGTCACATGTTGTCCCTAATTCGGGTCTGAGCTGAGGCCAATGAAAGACCCCAGACAGGAGGTGCAAGTTTTGGTTTCCTTTTATTGAAGCGCTCCAAGAAAAGGGGTCATGTCCAAAATGCCAAGAACCCTGAACAAGAGAATTAAGAAAGCTTTATACATTTTCACTAAAACAGAAGGCAAGATAAGGCGGGATAGATAAAAAAAATATCATCTAATAAACATTTTAGTAATGATCCAGCTATTATTCTGTTGGTCTCTACTCTTCCCTATTCCTAAGCCTTGGCTAATGAATGCTTCAGGAGTTATCTAATACAGGGGTCTCCAGCCTTGGTCCCTTTAAGATTTGTGGACTTCAACTCCCAGAGTCCCTCAGCCAGCAAAGCTGGCTGAGGAACTCTGGGAGTTGAAGTCCACAAGTCTTAAAGGGACCAAGGTTGGAGACCCCTGATCTAATATCAGGCTGTACACCGCCCTGAGTCCTTCGGTGTAGGCTGTACACCGCCCTGAGTCCTTCGGGAGAAGGGCGGTATAAAAGTTTAATTAAATAAATAAATAAATAAATATACATACTATTTGCTCCAGGCCATTTCTATTCCTAACTTCTAGCTGAAGTCCGCAAGATGCCTAACTCTTTGTTACGTTTATCAGCTTTCTAACCAGCCAGAATTGTTACACGCTTTACACATGCATAGTCCCTGTGAATAAGGTCGCAAAAGGAGATCACATGATCTTGGGACACATAAATGTGAACTAGTTGCCAAACATATGAATTTTGATCGCATGATCATGAGGATGCTGCAAACATCGTAACTGTGAAAAGCGGTCATAAGTCACTTGTTTCAGTGGCATAACTTTGAATGGTCACTAAATGAACTGTTGTAAGTCGAGGACTATCTATATAAATATTCACATGAAAGGAATTTAAACCTCCCACCCTGTTGAGTGGAATCAGTTTTCAGTTTCATTAGTAACTAATAGCCAGCTCATTTTTATTAACAACAGTATCTGTCTGTCTATTGTCTATCATCTGTCTGTCTGTCTGTCTGTCTGTCTGTCTGTCTGTCTGTCTGTCTGTCTATCTATCTATCTATCTATCTATCTATCTATCTATCTATCTATCTATCTAAATATATAAATATCTAAATATCTAAATATCTATCCATCATTCATCCATCCATCCACTCCTGTAGTTCTTGGCTTACACCAGTTCACTTAGTGACCATTCAAAGTTACAACGGTCTCTCCATTGTCTATCATCTGTCTGTCTGTTTGTCTTGTCAGTCTGTCTGTCTGGATCTATCTATCTATCTATCTATCTATCTATCTATCTATCTATCTATCTATCTATCTATCTATCCATCCATCCATCCATCCATCCATCCATCCATCCATCCATCCATCCATCCATCCATCCATCTCCTTCTGTAGTTCTTGACTTATACCAGTTCACTTAGTGACCATTCAAAATTACAACGGTCTTTTTGTAAAACTTTTTAATAAAAAAAAATACAATGGTCTCTCCATTGTCTATCATCTGTCTGTCTGTTTGTCTGTCTGTCTGGATCTATCTGTCTGTCTGTCCGTCCGTCCGTCCGTCCATCCTTCCATCCATCTCTGTCATCTATCTATCAGATCATTTTGAAAGATAACCTTTGTGTGGGGTTATACACAAACACAACGGAACTCCCTTTTGAAGTACCTGCCTTGTTACAGTACTTCAACAAAAGAAAGGAATGGTACAAAGAAATTCTTTACCAGCTTCCTCTTTTGCAGTACAGATCCGATGGATGCCACCCATCTAAGCACTTCCCAATATGCTAAGCTAAGACAACTTTGCTATCGTCTTCTCTAATGGGAACTGTTGGCTCAGCAGGAGCAAATGAGTTTCTCTGCAGGCTTAGCATTTTCCCGATCCAGGCCAGGGTGCCGAAGCAGTTCAGATAATGAAATGAAATGAATTTTAAGTTGCAGTAGAAATGCTGTTTAGTGAACCTGAAGATACGTATCTGCATTTTGGGTAAAGCAAACAGCACAGATGTTTGCGCCTTTAAAACAGTATTTCCCAAAGTGGAAGGAGTATCTACCACCCAAAGCACATCCAAGAAAAGTTTATGAATGACAACCCAGTGGTGGTGTACAGGGAATGAGAACAAGTGTGGAGTAGAAACTGAGCGGAAATGGGAGCCTTCAAATGTTCATTGAGAGTGCAGTTGTTACAATACAATATTAGCAGTTTTCATGCAATTACCAGGGTTACGCAAATATTTTGTCCCTAGTAGACCTGATGGGCAATCTACTACGGGTACATCCATACCTGTATATATCTGTGCAGGTGTCTGCATAATGTACATCCTCATGTATCCATGGTTTTTAGAACAAACAATATTAATAGAACATGCTACCTTCATGTATTCATATAAGTGAATAATAATCTGAAATCGGATCTTTCTAATCCAGATCAGGCATATCAACTGCCACACACTACACCCATTGTACGGATAACAGCCCAATTAAATATGTGTGTTTGGGGGGTTTAACATAAGAAATTGTCTTGTCAAATTGTTCTACAATTTGTTGAGAGAATGTATCTGAAGAGCTTTATTCTAACTAAAGGAGGAAATAAATATATTTAATAAATTAAATATTATAATAATTAATTAATTAAGAACACTTAATTCTCTCAGTCCTGTCCAATGTCTATGGCCCATGTAGTTGTGGCTGTAGTATTACTATTTATCCTTCTTTTTATCTTTTTTATTTCCCCCTTTTATTGGCATTATTATTATTATTCTATTGGTTTTGCATGTACATTGAGTGCTTCTGTATCAGAGACAAATTCCTTATCATAATAAGAGAATACACAAGAGTTGGAATGGTCCTTTGAGATCTTCTTGTCCAACCATCTGCTCAAGGTTGTCCAATCTCTTCTTTAAAATCCTCCAGTGTTGGAGCACCCACAACTTCTGGAGGCAAGTTGTTCCACTGATTAATTGTTCTCCCTGCCAGGAAATTTCTCCTTAGTTCTAGGTTTCTTCTCTCCTTGATTAGTTTCCATCCATTGCTTTTTGTTCTGCCCTCAGGTGCTTTGGAGAATAGGTTGATCCCCTCTTCTTTGGGACAGCCCTTAGACATTAGGAATAGATAGATATTGGAATTAGATAGATATTAGATGGCCAAATAAAGTATTCACTTCAATTCAAATTTTGCCATCAAAAAGATCAGGTTTTTTTATTCATTTTAGCACTGTTCCTGCATATTTCCAGATTCAAGTAGTTTTTGTATTCTGTCCTCCTAAGGAAGCTATTAATCCTTAATGCAATTATGGGTTTTTGTTGTTGTTCTTGTTTTTCTTCCACCCCAGGAAGCTCAAACTGCCCAAGGAGCAGCTGATCCAGTTCTACAGAGGAATTATTGAGTCTGTTATCTTCACCTCTATAACTTGTTGGCTCTGCAACCCAACAAGACAGACACAGACTTCAGAGGATAATTAGAACTGCAGAAAAAACAGTGGCTACCAACCTGCCTTCCATTGAGGACCTGTATACTGCACGAGTCAAAAAGAGGGATGTGAAAATATTTACAGACCCTTCGCACCCTGGACATAAACTGTTTCAACTCCTACCCACAAAACAACGCTATAGAGCACTGCACACCAGAACAACTAGACACAAGAAGAGTTTCTTCCCGAATGCCATCACTCTGCTAAACAAATAATTCCCTCAACACTCTCAAACTATTTACTAAGTCTGCACTACTATTAATCTTCTCATCGTTCCCATCACCCATCTTTGCCCACTTATGACTATATGACTGTAACTTGTTGTTTGTATCCTGATGATTGTTTCCTAGTATGATTTTTTTTTAATTTGCATTTATATCCCGCCCTTCTCCGAAGACTCAGGGCGGCTTACACTATGTCAGGCAATAGTCTTCATCCATTTGTATACTATATACAAAGTCAACTTATTGCCCCCCAACAATCTGGGTCCTCATTTTACCTACCTTATAAAGGATGGAAGGCTGAGTCAACCTTGGGCCTGGTGGGACTTGAACCTGCAATATTGCAGGCAGTTGCTGTTAATAACAGGCTGCATTAGCCTGTTGAGCCACCAGAGGCCCTGATTTGATTGCTTATTTGTACCCTACCTAGCATTAAGTGTTGTACCTTATGATACTTGACGAATGTATCTTGTCTTTTTATGTACACTGAGAACATATGCACCAAAGACAAATTTCTTGTGTGTTCAATCACACTTGGCCAATAAAGAATTCTATTCTATTCTATTCTATTCTATTCTATTCTATTCTATTCTATTCTATTCTATTCTATTCTATTCTATTCTGAAATTGGAATTTTGATGTTATATAAGCTGACAGCAGCAAGAACATTCTATTCTGTTCTTGTTGCTGAATAGCCAGCTTGTTACAGATCATAATGCTTGATTGGGAGTGGCTGGCCCAAGCTTTTAAACTTGGCTTCCATATTTAAGAGAAAATTTGGATCTGCCTATTCCTGGTCCAACATTTTAACCACTATAGTGCTCCAGACTGGCTGCCCTGAATAAACAAAAGATTACTTTTCTAAAATAAAGATTTATGATAGTATGAACAGGTTTTATTCCAACACAAAGTTGAATATGAGTGATGTCTCTTTTCCTTTCCCAAAATGATTAAATTCACATGCACAAAGTTTCTCTATCATATTATGAGATAATTATTGTAATTAGCGACTTAATTTGAATCCAGAAGCAATTTTCTTTTCTTCTTTTCCTCTCCCTCCCTCCCTTTCTCTCTCTTTTCTTGGAAAACTAAATTAATTCCCTCGGAAACTGATGAGAATTTTTCAAACTGGAAATAAATGTCAGTAATAAATCAAGAGATAAGGGAGTGGGAGAGATTATTCTGCAATTAAAGTTTACAAATTAATTCCATTTCAAATCCTTGGAGCTTAATGCCAAAAAAAAAAAGGAAAAAAAATATTACAAAACACAAAAGCCAGTAGCTAAATCTGCACAGGAAGTCTGTTTGGATTAAAACAAATACAACAGAAAGGGCTCTGGAAACACGCAGACAGTAATCAATATTCTGCCTATTAACAATCCAAGAGATTTCAATGCTACTTTTTTCCCCCAAATTGACATTTATATTAAACAAAAGGATCAAACCTGTAACAATAGCTGAATTGGAATCTGGACAGGTGACTAGGAAGTAGATGAGCATACTTGCAGTTTTACCCCGATGAATATAAATTTCATTAGCTGATAATTAAAAGGAAATTATACAGACATTACACTCACCGCCAATCGCATAAGCGATGAAGCTATATGGTGCCACAATTTCGGTTCCCTCATTGCTGTTCTCCCCATTGCTCTCTCTTTTTTGTGTGTCATTTTGGTTACCAAAGCAACCAAATATAAATAATGAACTTTGTCGCTCTAAAAATGAAGTATTGATGTGTTGGTAGGTTGTTAAGGCTTAGTGCTGCAGCATGAAACAATAATGTTAAACATTATTAGTTTTTTAATTATGCCAGTTAATTAGAATTGGTCCTGTTAATTGCCTGCAATTCATCTCTGGGTTTTTTTTCCCCCCCTAAGGTGGAATAACTTTTGGGGTGTGCCCCCTCCCAATCTTAAACATTTGATATTTTACATACATGCATGCAACTTTTCTTTCTGTATCTGTCTCATACACGGACGTGCACACGCATGTATATTTGTGTATGAGAGAGAGAGAGAGATGGTTGGACAAATGAACTCTCAACTACACTCGAAAGATTGAAGCTGGGCTGTGAATCCCACAGTGTCCACACAGGGGTGTCAAAATTTACAAGACACTTTTTTATTTATTTATTTATTTTATTTATTTATTTTGTCACAACAGTATATATAAGCATAAGCATGAAAGTAACTATATAACATATAAGCATATATATATAAGCATAAGTATGTAATAACTATATTAATTGGATATAATGAAAGGAAACAATAAGACAGGAACGGCAGGCACGTTTGTGCTCTTATGCACGCCCCTTACAGACCTCTTAGGAATGGGGTGAGGTCAATAGTAGACAGTTTTTGGTTAAAGCTTTGGGGATTTTGGGAAGAGACCACAGAGTCAGGTAGTGTGTTCCAAGCATTAACAACTCTGTTACAGAAGTCATGTTTTCTGCAATCAAGATTGAAGCGGTTAACATTGAGTTTAAATCTATTGTTTGCTCTTGTGTTGTTGTGATTGAAGCTGAAGTAGTCTTCAACAGGAAGGACATTGCAATCGATGATTCTATGAGTTAAACTCAGGTCCTGTCGAAGGCGGCGGAGTTCTAAGTTTTCTAAACCCAAGATTTCAAGTCTGGTGGCATAAGATATTTTGTTGTATTCAGAGGAGTGGAGAACTCCTCTTGTAAAATATTTCTTATTTTTTTACTTGTGTGGCATTGCAATTAAAAGCCCTGCCTGTTTTTGGATACGGAGCACATGCAAAACTGATTGATTGATCGATTGATATTGCCAAAAGAACATAGGATAACAGAGTTGGAAGGGACCTTGGAGGTCTTCTAGTCCATCCCCTTACTCTAGCAGGAAACCCTATACCATTTTAAACAAATGGCTGTCGAGTCTCTTCTTAAAAGACTCCAGTAATGGAGCACCTACAACTTCTGGAGGCAAGCCGTTCCACTGGTTAATTGTTAGAATGTTGGCACCTTCTCTCATGCAGCTTCAACCCCAATATTGCTTCAGAAATCTTCTCTTTATGACACTGTCTTTAAACTTCTCTTTTAAGTTAGTGCAATGTGAACAGTGAATAATATCAACTCTTTGGCCTTTGTAGAAATACACAAGCCCTGTCTGTGTTTGTTTCAGATGTTAGTGGCAAAGGCTTTTGCCCTGATGTCAGAGGGAAGGCAATGGACGTGACCTGCCCTATACTGGGAAAGTGCAAAGGGAGATCTGACCTACTAGTGGCACCCACTTTATACAACTAGGCAATCTTTATGTGTACTTTGATATGTTATCATTAAACACATGTGTGACATATTTAGGTGATTTTTATCTATGTAATGTGTAAATTTTCTGAGTCTTTGCTTTTGGCAATGTAATTTAACAATTCAATAGATTATCTGCCAGGCAGGTATAGATTACATTTTCTATAAAAAAATGTTCATAGTTTTCACTGCATTTTCTTACAAAAATTGCTGCATATCTACACACTGTGGACTTTAACTCCCAGAGTTTAACTCCCAGAATTCTGGGAGTTGAAGTCCACAAGTCTTAAAGTTGCCAAGATTGGAGACCCCTGATTTAAATAGTTATATAGATGATCTGTGTCTCTTTGTGTGGGTGTATACACACACATACAAACCCACACAAACCCACACAGATTATCTATATAGAATAGAACAGAATAGAATTCTTATTGCCAAGTGTGATTGGACACACAAGGAATTTGTCTTGGTGCATCTACTCTCAGTGTACATAAAAGAAAAGATACCTTCATCAAGAATTCTAAGGTACAACACTTAATGATAGTCATAGGGTACAAATAAGCAATCAGGAAACAATATCAATATAAATCGTAAGGATACCAGCAACAAAATTACAGTCATATAGTCATAAGTGGGAGGAGATGGGTGATGGGAATGATGAGAAGACTAATAGTAATAGTAATGCAGCCTTAGTGAATAGTTTGACAGTGTTGAGAGAATTATTTGTTTAGCAGAGTGATGGCCTTCGGGGAAAAAATGTTTTTGTGTCTAGTTCAGGTGTCTCCAACCTTGGCAACTTTAAGCCTGGAGGACTTCAACTCCCAGAATTCCCAGCTTTGCTGGCTGGGGAATTCTGGGAGTTGAAGTCCTCCAGGCTTAAAGTTGCCAAGGTTGGAGACCCCTGGTCTAGTTGCTTTGGTGTGTATACAGATAGTCCTTGACTTACAACAATTCATTTAGTGACTGTTCAAAGTTACAACTGCATGTGACACATAACCCTTTTCCACTCTTACAACCGCTGCAGCTTCCCCTATGATCATGTGATCAAAATTCAGACAATTGGCAGCTGACTCATATTTATGATGGTTGCAGTGTCCCGGGCTCATGTGTTTATCGCCTTTTGCGATCTTCAGACAAGCAAAAGTCAGATTCGCATAACAATCGTGTTACTAACTTAACAGCTGCAATGATTCACTTAACAACTGTGGCAAGAAAGGTGGTAAAATGAGGCAAAACCCACTTAACACGTATTTCATTTAACAACAGATATGCTGGGCTCAATTGCGGTCGTAAGTCGAGGACTACCTATATCTATTTGATCATTGATTGATCTGCTAAATGTATCCATACGTACATTTATGTAAATATCTCTACCCAAGATGGCGAACCTATGGCACGCGTGCCACAGGTGGCATGTGTGGCCATATTGATGGACACACGAGTTCAGCTCCAGTGCTTATGCGCGTGCCAGCCAGCTAATTTTCAGACCTTCTGGGCCAACTGGAAGTAGGAAAACAGGCCATTTCCAGCCTCTGGAGGGCCTCCGGGGTGGGTGGGGGAGGCCATTTTCACCCTCCCCAGGCTCCTAGAAAGTGTCGTGTCCCACTCCTCCGCTGACGGCCGGGTCAGGGAAATCCGAATCAGGCGTGCCTCTGCAGCTCTGCCCAAAGTCCTAGCAAAGTCCTCAGAGCAGGCAGGAGACCAGTAAGTGACTTCAGCAAGATAAGTTTGACTTTTGCCTGACTCAGAGACTGCCAGAAAGTAGCTCCTTTATATAGGCCATGGGGTGTGGCTCCATGACTCAGCACTCATTAAGGCCTGCCCCTCCCTTCCCTCTGTTGCCTCCGCCTCTCCAATCTTCTGATGCGAGGGTCACTCCAATCAGCTGTTCTTGGGAGTAAACCCTCCTCAGGCTCACCTGCTGTGGAGGAGGGGGAGGGGTCTAGCTGCTCCGTTTGCCTGGGCATGGAGTCAGGGCTGGGGCAGGGAGATGCTCCTTCTTCTGCAGTTTGTGGGGGCATGGAGCCAGGACTTGGGCCGGAAGGCATACATTCCTCAGTGTTGGGGAGCAGGTAAGAAGGCCCCGGCTGCTCTGAGGGCGGGCAAGACACAACAGAAAGGTTCTGGAGCCTGGGGAGAGAAAAAAATGGGTCTTCCAGTCCCACTGGAAGTCGGCAAACGGGCTGTTTCCAGCCTCTGTGGGGAAGGTTGTTTTCACCCTCCCCAGGCTCCTAGAAAGCCTCTGGAGCTTGGGGAGGGCAAAAAAACGGGCCTACCAGGCCCACCGGGCAATCACATGCCAAAAGTGTGAGGAGCATGGGGCGGGGGTTGCGCGTGCATGTGGGGTGGGGAGGCACATAGAATTATGGGTGTAGGCAGGCACGCACACGCGCGACCTCCACATGCTCCCCCCACTTTTGGCATGCGATGGCAAAAAGGTTAGCCATCACTGATCTATACCTTAGGAGGGTATATGATGTTCCAAGATGTGTCCAAAGAAAAGATTGGTGGCTGCTACGATCTGATAAATGGAACTGTAGCTCCACTTCATTGAGCAGGTTCGTTTCAAAAAAAGATTTGATTGACTTGTCATTCAGCCAGGATCTGGACTGGTACAGATGCCATTACAGTCCTGGCAAAGAAAGGAGTTTTGCAGGAGAGGAGATGGGACTCAGTTCAGCCTGACAAAAGATGGGTGGCTGTGCCTCTCCCGAAGTGGCTGAACTACAATTCCCAGCGTGCCTCACTATTGGCCAAGCTGGCTGAGCTCCGATCTTGATCTCTGTACCCCAAGGAAAAGATTATTAGCTCCATTTGCACCTGGACAGCAAATGAATCCCATGGCTTCATCAATCATAAAACAGCGATTAGTAGGCAATGATCCGTCAATAATGAAATAGCTTCTGTAATTAGTACTAATATACCACACGCTTATATTGATTGAAATGCATGTGTGTAGTTGAACGCTAATGAATTTAGAAATACGCTGAGATATCGACAAACCCCCCACCGCTTTGGGGCAAAGGCAGTTTTATTAGCACAGGGTTGCAACCTTCTACATTATGTTGATATTTGCAGAGCATAGCTAGGAATATTTTACGGCTGCTAGTTTGGATTGATAGAGCTGCAGAAAGCGTCAGAAAAAGGAACACACAGCCTTCCAGAGGTGTGGCAATGACAACTCCCTGTATTTCAGGTAACGGTAACAGAGTTGAAAGGGACCTTGGAGGTCACCTAGTCCAACCCCCTGCTCATGCAGGAGACCTATGCTAGGAATTCGAACTGCCGAGCAGCCAACCTTTCTGATCGACAAGCTCAGTGTCTTAGCCACTGAGCCATCTAGCCAGGACAATCACTTGGGGAAAGCTGGACAGTGGCTCTTTAACGCCTGCTCTTCCAAGAAACATTACATTCTTTGAGTTTATTTTGAAATCTTTCAGTTAAAATGGATCAGAATACATAATTGAAATGAACCTTGGAGGTCTTCTAGTCCAGGCCACTGCTCAAGCAGGAGACCCTGTACCATGTAAGTAAGGTTCTACATTTAGGCAAGAAAAACCAAATGCACAGGTATAGTATAGGTGATACCTCGCTCAATAGTAGTAACTCTGAGAGGGATCTTGGAGTCCTAGTGGACGATCACTTAAATACGAGCCAGCAGTGTGCTGCAGCTGCCAAAAAAGCCAACACAGTTCTAGACCGCAATCACAGAGGGATAGAATCAAGATCATCTGAAGTGTTAATACCATTTTATAATCCCTTGGTAAGGCCACACTTGGAATACTGCATCCAGTTGTGGTCACCATGATGTAAAAAAGATGTTGAGACTAGAAAGAGTGCAGAGAAGAGCAACAAAGATGATTAGGGGACTGGAGGCTAAAACATATAAAGAATGGCTGCTGGAATTGGATATGTCTAGTTAATGAAAAGAAGGACTAGAGGTGACATTATAGCAGTGTTCCAATATCTCAGGGGTGCCACAAAGAAGAGGAAGTCAAGCTATTCTCCAAAGCACTTAAAGATAGGATAAGAAGCAATGGATGGAAACTAATCAAGAAGAGACACAATCTAGAACTAAGAAGAAATTTTCTGACAGTTACAATGATTAACCAGTGGAACAACTTGCCTCCAGAAGTTTTGAATTCTCCAACACTGGAAGATTTTAAGAAGAGGTTGATCAGCCAGTTACAAATCCATCTGGTGGTGATGCTGTCTAACCCACATTTTTCTACTTTATCTAATAGTAGGCTATGGTCTACTTTATCTGAACTGATTCAGTTCTACAGAGGAATTATTGAGTCTGTCATTTGCACCTCTATAACTGTCTGGTTTGGATCTGCAACCCAACAAGAAAGACACAGACTCCAGAGGATCATTAGAACTGCAGAAAAAACGATGGCTACCAACCTGCCTTCCATTGAGGACCTGTATACTGCACGAATCAAGAAGGCCGTGAAAATATTTACAGATCCCTCACATCCTGGACATAAACTGTTTCCACTCCTACCCTCAAAATGACACTATAGAGCACTGCACACCAGAACAACTAGACACAAGAATAGTTTTTTCCCGAAGGCCATCACTCTGCTAAACAAATAATTCCCTCAACACTGTCAAACTATTTACTAAATCTGCACTACTATTAATCTTCTCATAGTTCCCATCACCAATCTCTTTCCACTTATGACTGTATGACTGTAACTTGGTTGCTGGCAATCCTTATGATTTATATTGATATATTGACCATCAATTGTGTTGTAAATGTTGTACCTTGATGAACGTATCTTTTCTTTTATGTACACTGAGAGCATATGCACCAAGACAAATTCCTTGTGTGTCCAATCACACTTGGCCAATAAAAAATTCTATTCTATTCTATTCTATCAAATGCTTTACTGAAGTCCAAGTAAATTATATCGACTTCATTCCTCTGGTCCACTAATTTTGTCACTTTGTCAAAGAATGCAATAAGATTAGTCTGGCATGATCTGTTTTTGACAAACCCATATTGGTTTTTGGTTATTACTTTGTTTGCATCCAGGTGTTTGGTGATTCGTTGCTTGATTATCTTTTCCAGAATCTTCCCTGGTATTGAGGTCAGGCTGATATTCTATTCTATTCTGTTCTGTTCTGTTCTGTTCTGTTCTGTTCTGTTCTGTTCTGTTCTATTCTATTCTATTCTATTCTATTCTATTATGTCAGACAAACAACATTCCAATCTTTTCTTCAAAAACTCCAGCGTTGGAGCCCCCACAACTTCTGAAGGCAATTCGCTCCACTCATTAATTGTTCTCACCATCAGGAAATTTTCATTGCTTCTTTTCCTGCCTTCAGGTGTTTTGGAAAATAGGTTGACTCCCTCTTTTCTGTGGCAATCCTTTAGATATTGGAAGACTCCTATCATGTCACCCCTAGATAGTACGCTTCCTATTTCAAGGAAAGAAGCAACTTAAAACTAAGGATAAATTTCCTGACAGTCAGAACAATTAATGAGTGGAACAACTTGCCTGCAGAAGTTGTGAATGCTCCAACACTGGAAATTTTTAAGAAAATGTTAGATAACCATTTGTCTGAAATGGTGTAGGGTTTCCTGCCTGGGCAGGGAGTTGGACTAGAAGACCTCCAAGGTCCCTTCCAATATTGTTGTTGTTGTTGTTGGTGGTGGTGGTGGTGGTGGTATTATTTTATTCTAGAATTTTTTAGTTAGATATTCACGGAGTGTTTTTATCTTTTCTGGTCTCTGGTCTATGACTGTAATAAACTGAATTGAATTGACCTTCTGACAAGCAAATGGGGAAGCTGGTTTCACTTAACAACCGGGTTACTAACTAAACAACTGCAGTTATTCACTTAACAATGGTAGCAAGGAAGGTCGTAGAATGGGGCAAAGCTCACTTAACACATATTGTTTCTTAACAACAGAATTTTGGGCTCAACTGTGGTTATAGATAGGTTGAGGATTACCTCTATACCTGCATCTGAAAAAAATGTCTGTATTAAGGTGCCCTGTATTAAGGTATCCTTATTATCTCTGCCTGTTCCCATATTCTCTAATAGTCTATTAATTCCTCAATACCACTGTCATAATACCACTCCTCCGCTTAAGCACCTGTGCAAAGAATAGACCTACTGTAGTACCGAATAAAATGCAAACAGACATTGTTTATAACACATAATCTTTGGGTACAGCTTGCCACGACTTTAGGTGACAAATGTTTGGTTCAACTAGATGTGTCAGAAATAACTGTGTATTAGCAGGTTGATTAACCAGCTATTTCAAGGCTAAATTTAACTGTCTATTGTTGCTAACAGAAAATTCTTGATGGGGATGAAAGATTATTCAGCTTTGATAGGAGCTCTGTGGTTTAGGCGCTTTAAGATTTATCTCCCACCCTCCCAACCTTACCCCAGGCTACATATTTCTTTTCAGACAACAAACGAGGGGATTGTAAAGGAGATTTAAGATGCAAGAGTTGCTATTAGCTCCTGATTTGCTTTGGAAATTTCAAAGCTTTGGCAGAACTCAATCCAAGAATAACACAGAGAGATAAAAGAATTCCTTTGGCCTTGTTTGGTGCTGGAAATCTCCCCTTCAATTTCTAAATCTTTTATTCCCCTGGAAAAGAAGCTCTGGTTTGTTTGTTTTTACCTTATGATCAACATGCTTGGAACTTTTCTTTTCCTTTATTGTATTTGCATTTCTGAATTACTTGTTGTTGTTGTGAAGTGACTGAGCATGCCAATCTCTCTACACCAATGGCTGCATGTCTAAGGGTCCCTCTGCTAAAAATACTGAAGTCTGCAGAAGATACAACAGTTATTGGTCTCATTCGAGACGGTGATGAGTCTGCATATAGATGAGAGGTCAAACAGTTAGTCCTATGGTGTAGCTGGAACAATCTGGAGCTGAACATACTTAAAACTGTAGAGATGTGAGTGAATCTTAGGAAAAGCCCACCGACTCTACTACAGGGTCCCCAACCTGTGGGCCACGGCCCATTATTGGATCATGGCCTAATTGCCACTGGGCCACATGTGTGGCTGACTGGAGCATGCGTGGCTGTCCATTTGCACGGCCCAACTCACATGAGCATTGTCATGGGTGCTTGTGGCTCCACTCACATGAAGATCGTCATGGATGGTTACAGCCCCACTCATGCTAGCATCATTGCGGGCATTTGTGGCCCCACTCACATGAGTGTCACCATGAGCATCGCAGGTGCTCACATGCGTGTGTATGCACGCACGCACACACACACACACATGTGCCTGCCCCTTCCATAAAATCATCCCCTCTTTCCCCCCTCCCCCTGCTCCGGGCTGTGGCCCATGGTTGTAGAACTCTGCTCTACTACGTCTTACTATATTTGACAGCATAGTATCAGCAGTAAATCAAGTTTTGAGATTCTATATTCTCCCAAGATTTGGAATGGATGCCTCACATTAGAAGGAGTCCCTGCAGATTTTACTCCGCTAGTCATTGCCAACTATAGGGGGAGGTGCTCATTTCTGTTTCAAGGCCATTGAGCCAGCACTGTCAGAAGATATTTCCGCAGTCATTTGGCCAGCATGATGTCTTGGAGCACAGTTACCTTCCCACTGAAGTGATACCTACTTATCTACCAGGTGTAGGTTCTACTTACCTCCACTACTGGTTTCAACAGGAGTGCGTGGGTGTGCTCCTGCACATGCACAGATTGTCTGTGATGACGTCCGGCTGGGTGGGCAGAGCCTCCCGCCACCGTTACTACCGGTTCGCAGGAACCGGACTGAACCGGGAGCATCCCACCACTGTTATCTACTCACATTTGCATGCTTTCGAACTGCAAGGTTGGCAGGAGCTGGGGCAAGGACAGGAGCTCACTCCATCATGGGGTGCTCAGGTCTCAAAGCTGAGCTGCTGGCTTTCCAGGCAACAAGCCCAGTGTCTTAACCACTGAGCCATGATGCTGCCCCTCCTAACATTAGAAGCATCATTAAAAAGTGACAACAAAAATGTCAAGTGATGTTACAAAACATCAGTTGTAACCAGCTTGCCTTCTCTAGAAAATCTGGATTTTGCATGGGTCACAAGGAGGGCTAAGCAAATATCTACAATGATCACATTCTGGTCATAAACTATTTCAACTCTTCCCCTCTGGATACCCCTATAGAACATTGCATGTCAAAACAACTAGATATAGGGACAGTTTTTTCCCCCCTTGTGTCATTACACTGCTGAACACCTAATCTTTATAGTATTATTTTATGTCTAAGTACTGTATATTTACCCATGTTGTATAGCTGTATTATTAATAGTATCCTTATCTTATTCTCTACTATTCCCTCTTATTGGTATCATATTATAATTATTATTACTCTGTTGCTTTGCATGTACATTGAGAGCTTCTGCACCAGAGACAAGCCCTCTCTAAGCAGTTTTACAGTGTCAGCCTCTTGCCCCCAACAATCCAGGTCCTCATTTTACCCACCTCGGAAGGATGGAAGGCTGAGTCAACCTTGAGCCGGTGAGATTTGAACAGCTGAACTGCAGCTAGCAGTCAGCTGAAGTTGCCTGCAGTACTGCACTCTAACCACTGCGTCAGCTCGGCTTTTCTAGAATTAATTAGAATTAATTCTAATTCTACCATAAGTCTAACTGTAATGCTAACTCTAACTCTTAACTCTGACTCTAACTCTAATTCTAACGCTAATGCTAACTCTAACTCAAACTCTAATTCTAACAACTCTAACTCTAACTTTAACTCTAACTCTCTCTTAACTCTGACTCTAACTCTAACTCTAATGCTAACTCTATGTTGTGACTCGTCCTCCCTCCTCTCCTCAGCTGGGCCCCTCCCGTCTCCAACCGGACCTTTTATCAGACTCCGAGTCTGATAATGAAGATGAATGGCCTGTCATGACTCCAGCCCTTGGCCCTGGCCCCATGCCCGGAGAGGATTCAGGGTGTGAAAGGACAAGCCCGATAAACCTCACTCATACAGCGTGTGTTCCTTTGGCTCAGCCTTCAGAGTAGGAAGCCAGCCAAGTGGTGGAATTACCTGGGCCTACTCCCTCTGACCCCTCCCTTTCCCAGATGCTGACAGCAGATCCAGCTGAAAACAATTCAAAGTGGGAGGATCCTCACTTCCGGAGATCTGAGAGGCGATGCCAGCAGAAGGAAGGGAGGGGCAGGCCTGGATAAATGCTGAGTCATGGAGCCACACTCCACAGCCTATATAAAGGACCTGCTTTTGGCATTCCAACTTTGAGTCTAGCAAAGTCTTATCTAGTTTGCTGATATCGGACTCTATCGCTTGTCACAACTTGGACTCCTGCCTGCCCTGATAAACCTCGAAGGAATTTGGCAAGCTGCAGAGGCTTCGTTGCCACGTCTGTTACGGACTTCCTTGACTCATTCGTCGGAGTGGGGGAGGGACACGACACTCTTACTCTAATTCTAACAACTCTAACTCTAATAACTCTAACTCTAACTCTTAACTCTGACTCTAACTCTAACTCTAACTCTAACTCTAACTCTAACTCTAACTCTTAACACTAACTCTAAGTTTAATGTATGTATTTCCCTTTCTCCTAGATCCAAGCTGCTTTGTCCTCTCTATTCACCAGGCTCCAGTATTCTCATGCTGCAATATTTTTAGGGCTTTTTCTCTATTTCTCTGGATAGCACCGCAGAGAAGGAGAAAAAAAGTGACCTGGATAGTTACTAACCAATTCAACTTTGGACACCAGGGGTTAGAGTCAAGTTTAAGATCTGTGGATTTCAACTGCCAGAGTTCTCCAGAATTCCACAAGTCTTAAAGTTGCCAAGGTTGAACCCTCTTGTTCTGCACCAAACCAGGAGTGAATTCATTGTTCGACGTGCGTCATGCAAACCACACAAATGGCTCACGGCCATTAATTATGGCAAAGTTGTGCACGTGTCACAGAAAGGCAGCTATGGAATCGGATCAACCGCTGTGTAAAATAGTTCTTAAAAGGAGCCTTATTTTTTTTTTTGTTCTTCCCCAGAACAAAACATTCAGAAACGTTGAAAAGGGATGCATTGCTCTCCCATTTCATCTCTGAGACCAATTTCAAAGTTAAACAAGCCTCAAGATTATTTTGGAAGAAAACACTGCTGCGCTGCTGGCTTCTGTTACAAGTTGAGCAATCAGTTTTCTTTCATCGTCTAACCACTGAAAAGTAAATTTTTAGAATCACCGATTTAGGAGGGTAGAGATACATACATTTTTGAATGTACCATCTCCTCTCATTTAAACACAGCTCGTCATCCAATCCTGGGGATTATTTGCAAGCAATTGCCAGATTTGTATTCTGATCTC
The DNA here is from genome assembly GCF_028640845.1 of Ahaetulla prasina. Taxonomy (NCBI): domain Eukaryota; kingdom Metazoa; phylum Chordata; class Lepidosauria; order Squamata; family Colubridae; genus Ahaetulla; species Ahaetulla prasina. The sequence continues at coordinate 285,940,623 of NC_080540.1, read as the reverse complement.
TGCTTCCACCCACCCTCGCAAACAAGAAGATAGTTTTCAGGCCTCTTTTTTATAATCTGGTTGATTGGCAAGTTTGACTGAGAGGAAGTATAATCATGGCTGATTTTGCTTGTTGCTGACTCAAAAGATGCATCAAGGAGTACAAGTAATCCATTTATGCCCATTCTTGAAATATTTTTTTTCAATAAAAATATCCTTAGCTTTCCTTTTATTGTGCATTAGTATTTACATTACAAAGGTCCTGCGTTTCTCTACATTTGGCGTTATAGGCAGAACATCGGGGTCTTTACGAGAGGATTGAAAAGTTTCCTATACGCTACAAGCAATTATTGCAGGATACTGGAAAAAGATCTAAGAAATTGCAACTTTGCTTCTCCGTTCTGAAGAAGCTTTGGATTTTGGTTTCAGCAGCAGCGTCCAATGTCATCATGCAGACATATAAAGATTTTAAATATCATTTAAGAGATATTTAAATGCGGCCATATTCAGATATTCAAAGACAAGAGTATTACACCCACTGGAAAACTAAAAATGTTGAGAATCTCATAAACTAACTTTTTTGATCCTGGATATTGGATTAGCTTACTGTCGTGTCCCACTCCTCCGCTGACGGCCGGGTCAGGGAAATCCGAATCAGGCTTGCCTCTGCAGCTCTGCCCAAAGTCCTAGCAAAGTCCTCAGAGCAGGCAGGAGACCAGTAAGTGACTTCAGCAAGATAAGTTCGACTTTGCCTGACTCAGAGACTGCCAGAAAGCAGATCCTTTATATAGGCCATGGGGTGTGGCTCCATGACTCAGCACTCATTAAGGCCTGCCCCTCCCTTCCTTCTGTTGCCTCCGCTTATCCAATCTTCTGATGCGAGGGTCACTCCAATCAGCTGTTGGAAGTAAACTTTCCTCAGGCTCACATGCTGTGGAGGAGGGGGAGGGGTCTAGCTGCTCCGTTTGCCTGGGCATGGAGCCAGGGCTGGGGCCGGGGGATGCTCCCTCCTCTGTAGCCTGCTTGGGCATGGAGCCAGGACTGGGGCCGGGAGGCATACATTCCTCCATGTTCGGGAGCAGATAAGCAGACCCCGGCTGCGGTGAGAGCGGACAAGACACAACACTTACCGTATATACTCGAGTATAAGCCGAGTTTTTCAGCACGTTTTTTGTGCTGAAAAGCGCCCCCTCGGCTTATACTCGAGTCTACGTCTTCGGGAACCCCGCACAGGAGGGGGTACCGAACGGACTCCCATGGGAGGGACGGGGAGCGGGCCCGCCGAGGTCTCGCGGGATTTGTCGCCCCCAGGCTGGCCCCCATTCCCGTGTCTGGTGGGCGGATGGCGCAAACTTGGCGGGCGGTGCATTGGCGCGGGGAAGCCCTGGTGGTGCAGTGAGAGGGCTGGGCAGGGGAGCCGCCAGCCTTCTCGGCTGAGGGAGGGAGGGTTTCCCCGACCGCGCGAGCTCGCCGCCGCGAGAGCCACCCCAAAGGCCAGAAGAAAAGGTCATTCCATCGGAGTAATGGAGCGAAGGCTCCTTCCTCTCCCGCCTTACCCATGCTGTGCGAGCCCGGCTGGGCTGCAACACCGCCGCCGCCGCTCCTTCCTCAGCCTCCCGGGCCTCGCGCTCTAGCAGCCGCCAAGCTCAGGCCGGACTCGGCAGCTCCCCATCAGCACTCGCACGGCGCGATTCGGGCAGGAGGAGTCGGGCTCGCTCTGTGGCGGTGGCGCCCGCCGCCTCCGCCTCCGCCACCGCCGCCGCCGCCACCGCCACAGAGCGAGCCCGACTCCTCCTGCCCGAATCGCGCCGTGCAGTGCTGATGGGGAGCTGCCGAGTCCGCCTGAGCTTGGCGGCTGCTAGAGCGCGAGCCCTGGGAGGCTGAGGAAGGAGCGGCGGCGGCGGGGTTGCAGCCCAGCCGGGCTCGCACAGCATGGGTAAGGCGGAGAGGAAGGAGCCTCGCCCATTACTCCGATGGAATGACCTTTTCTTCTGGCCTTTGGGGTGGCTCTCGCGGCGGCGAGCTCGCGCGGTCGGGGAAACCCTCCCTCCCTCAGCCGAGAAGGACTGCACCGCCAGGGCTTCCCCGCGCCAATGCATAGCCTGGCGGGAGTTACTGCGGCTCACCCGGCTCCCGCCCCAACTGGTGGTGTCGGGGCAGCCGCTGCCGCTTTCTAGCAAAAAGGTCGCTCGCCCAAAACTCCTCGCCTTCTCCTGGGAAGGGCTGGATGGCTAGCCGGGAAGGGTTGAATAAGCCAACCTCCCTCCCTCCCTCCCTCCTCTCCCCCGCAAGCGAAAGAGCGTTTTCCCGTTGGAAGAGAGAGAGAGGAGGGCCGTTCCTCCCTTCTTTCATTCTTTCTTCTCCTCCGTGCTTCAGAAGCTGGGCGTGTGTGCGCGCCTGTGTGCCCTAGTCCCCTTCTCTTCGGCGGCGCTGGAAGAGAGAGAGAGAGAAAGGAGGGGCCGTTCCTCCCCTTCTTTCATTCTTTCTTCTCCCTCCGTGCTTCAGAAGCTGGGCGTGTGTGTGCGCGCCTGTGTGCCCTAGTCCCCTTCTCTTCGGCGGCGCTGGAAGAGAGAGAGAGAAAGGAGGGGCCGTTCCTCCCCTTCTTTCATTCTTTCTTCTCCCTCCGTGCTTCAGAAGCTGGGCGTGTGTGTGCGCGCCTGTGTGCCCTAGTCCCCTTCCTTCTCTTCGGCGGCGCTGCCCCAAACGGCCGCCCCAAACGGCCACTCAACCGGCCGGGAAGGGGGCCCCGACGGAGGAGAAGGCTTTCCTGAAGGTCGATCCCGAGCTAGTAGTCACCGTGCTGGGCGACCTGGAGCAGCTGCTCTTCAGCCAGATGCTCGGTGAGTCAGCCCGTCCCCTTCCTTCCCGTGGGGGTCTGCCTTGCTGGTGAAGGTTATTGGGGCTTTTGAGCAAGGGAGGAGGAACGCGAGCACCGCCTTTCGCGCTGGCATTCCGGGATTTCCCTTTGTTTAGAGCTGGGAATCCTCCTTCCCCCTTTTGCACTCCCTCCCTCCCTCCCTCTCTCTCTCTCTCTCTCACACACACACACACACACAGACTTCTAAAGTCGATTGGCACAATGCTAAGCAAACACAGCAGTGGGTCAAGGGTGAAGGGCTAGGAACCTGGCAGGTGAAAGGTTGAGCGACATGAAAGGCAAAGACCACAATTGTTTTAAGAAAGAAGCTTTAGCAGGGAGGGGGGGATGGGAGGGTGTTTTAAGTTTTGGCAAACAGCCAGGCCAACTGTATTGGAGAAGGTCACACAACTGGCCTTAACATTTTAGCTGCTGTCTTTTTCTCACACTTGGGTTTAATGATATTAGAGACCCTTATTGCCCTGCCAAAAAAAAAAAAGAGCCACCCCAACGCCTATGAAAATTAACCTTCTGCCAAGAGACACTGTGCAGGGTATTTTCACTATTGGTGTGCATACAGGCTTAGATTTGTGCTGGGTTCTTAGTGCTTAGAGCACTGACCTTCAGAGGCACCCTGGTCCCTTGGAAGCTAAAGGAGGACTCATTTTCATGCTTGCAGTTGTATTGTCAATTTCTGTGAGACAATGTTGTTGAAGTAACTCACTCACTCATTCATTCATTCATTCATTCCTTGTGTGTCCAATCACACTTAGCCAATAAAAATTCTATTCTATTCTATTCTATTCATTCATTTTATTTTGTCAAATACATATTAAATAATTATATAAATATAAGCATGAATTGAATACATAAAAGGAATACAACTAAAGGGAACATTAGGACAGGGACGGTAGGCACGCTGGTGCTCTTATGCACGCCCTTTACAGACCTCTTAGGAATGGGGTGAGGCCAATACTAGATAGTCTTTGGTTAAGGCTTTGGGGATTTTGGGAAGAGACCACAGAGTCAGGTAGCACATTCCAGGCATTAACAACTCTGTTACTGAAGTCACATTTTCTGCAATCTAGATTGGAGGTTCACTTTTAAGTTTGAATCTATTGTGTTCTCGTGTATTGTTGTGGTTGAAGCTGAAGTAGTCATTGATAGGAAGTACATTGTAGCAGATAATTTTATGAGCTATGCTCAGGTCATACCAAAGGCGGCGTAGTTCTAAATTTTCTAAAGCTGGGAATCCTCCTTCCCCCTTTTGCACTTTTATTGTTTTTCGTTCAAATAAATATTCATGTTATTTTACTTGGCTCTATCTTTATTTTTTACATTGACCAGTAGCTGCCTCATTTCCCACCCTCGGCTTATACTCGAGTCAATAGTTTTTCCCAGTTTTTTGTGGTAAAATTAGGTGCCTCGGCTTATATTCGGATCGGCTTATACTCGAGTATATACGGTACTTATTTCATCATTCATTCATTTATTCTCACATAAAAACCATGATTGTTTGATGACGCTGAATTGTTGCTGTTTCAATTTTAGGGCGTGAGGTGTTGTGGTCCGCCAGCAGCCTGCGGAGCTGGCAATGGAGTCGGACAGCGATGAGACTGAGGAAGAACATGGGCCAGTCCTGGAGGCCGGTGAAGGCCTGGATGAGGGCTCTGTGTCGGAAGCAGAGGTGGGGCCAGGGCCATCTGGGAGTGATGTGCGGACTCCAGAGCCTCCAGAAGCTGATAGTAGTGAGGCAGAGGAACAGGAGGAGCCTGTTCCTAATGCACGCATGAGAAGAGCTGCCAAAAGGCAAGAGCAGCTAAAGCAAAGAGGACGATTCGGGAGTAGGGCCAAGAGATGATTAGCCCCTCCCATAAGACTTAAAAGACCAGCAACAGCATTTGGGTTCTTTGTTGGAAAACAACATTGATAGACTTGCTCCTTGTCTTGCTGCATTTATTTCTTGTCAGCATCTTCTGCTTTTGAACTTTTGCCAAGAAAAGCCTTTGGCAGTTTGCCTAATTAGACCAAGGTTGGTGATAAGACTGAAGAATTGTGTTATGAAGAATTTGTTTTGATTTAGTTTGGACAACGCTGAGAATGAGTTAATTCTCAGCTGTTCTAATAAAGTCTGTTTGTTTTTGAACTGATTGTGTCTACTACTACCTACTTTGGCCTGGGTCACAACATGATGATACTCAGCTGTACTTTTCCACACCAGGCCACCCCAACGAAGCTATCGAAGTGCTGTCCCGGTGTCTGGAAGCTGTACGGGTCTGGATGGGGAGAAACAGGCTCAAGTTCAATCCCTCCAAGACAGAGTGGCTGTGGATGCCGGCACCCCGGTATAGTCAGCTGCAGCCGCAGCTGACTGTTGGGGGCGAGTCATTGGCCCCAATGGAGAGGGTGCGCAACTTGGGCATTCTCCTGGATGGTCAGCTGTCTTTTGAAGACCACTTGACGGCCGTCTCCAGGAGAGCTTTTTACCAGGTTCGCCTGGTCCACCAGTTGCGCCCCTTTCTAGACCGGGATGCCCTATGCACGGTCACTCATGCCCTTGTGATGTCTTGTCTGGATTACTGCAATGCTCTCTACATGGGGCTCCCCTTGAAGAGCACCCGGAGGCTCCAGTTGGTCCAGAATGCGGCTGCGCGGGTGATAGAGGGAGCCCCTCGTGGCTCCCATGTGACACCTCTCCTGCGCAGACTGCACTGGCTACCTGTGGCCTTTCGGGTGCGCTTCAAGGTTTTGGTAATTATCTTTAAGGCGCTCCATGGCATTGGGCCGGGATACTTACAGGACCGTCTACTGCCACCGATTGCCTCCCACCGACCCGTACGCTCTCAAAGGGAGGGACTCCTCAGGGTGCCGTCAGCCAAACAGTGCCGGCTGGCGATGCCCAGGGGAAGGGCTTTTTCTGTGGGGGCTCCCGCCCTCTGGAACGAACTTCCCCCAGGACTTCGTCAACTTCCTGACCTTTGAACCTTTCGCCGTGAGCTTAAGACACATCTTTTTATTTGCGCAGGACTGGACTAGGATTTTTAATTTTTAAATTTGGTTTTAATGGGGTTTTTATTATTCTATTGGGGTTTTAATATTTGGCCGTATTTAATAAGTTTTTTAATTGGGGTTTTAACTTGTATTTATGTATATTTTACGTGGCTGTTAACTGCCCTGAGTCCCTCGGAAGATAGGGCGGTATATAAATATGATTAAATAAATAAATAAATAAATAAAATAAACATGAGGTATGGTGGCTCAGTGGCTTAATGACACTAGAGTCTCTGCTCCAGTGGTTCAAGTTCTAGCACTGTGTGGCGGGTTGACCTCCCATCACTCACCTCAGCTTCTGTCCACCTAATAGTTTGGAAGCATGTTCTATGCGAGTAGATGAATAGGTACCACTTTGGTGGAGAGATGAGTTGGTGCTCTGTGCAGGCAGTCAGATTCCTGTTGGCTCTGAACCTTCCTGCTTGCGATGCTCATTTGTGTGGCGTCTCTAGTGGAGGGAAGGGAGGCCTTGGTTAACATTGTGGGAAAAGCAGCTCATCTTTCTCTCTGGTGCAAAACTAGCTTGTGCTCTTTTGGCACACCATGGAAGCACACAAGCATGTTCCTGACAGAGCTGGGAAACAATCACCCAAACTAGTAATCTGCAATAGTAGTTTCCTTTGCTTATGTAATAATGTTATATGCTAATAATAATATTAATTTAAGGTTTTATTATAAACCCTTAAATTAATATTATTATTAGTGTATGGGGTGGAGTTTTTAAATGAAATAAGCCCCATGTCACTGTAAAGCCAAAAATAGAGGGTTTTTTAGGTGACACTCTGTTTGCCAAGTGTCGGGGAAGTGATCAGATGCCCAGCAATTGGTTCTTTTGTATCCAGTGACAACGAGCACTTCAATAAATAAAGGGACTTTAAGCGTTATTACTAGTTCAAGAAAACAGATTTAAAAGCATGACATAAAAAGCGAATATATCTAGCAAGATGAAACCCAAATCTCTTACAAGCTGCCAGGAATTCCTTAATAATGACAGCAGAGATACCCCAAGGGTGGCTAGTTTCCACAGTACACAGTGCTACACAGTGTGCAGAAGCTCCCCACAAACCCTAAAGTTTTTGTCAAAACCTGGCACCAGGACTTCATGGCCCTGCTACCGGTCATGAGTCTGCAAGATCTGACTTTGGGTGCCATGATAGTTTGGCATGGGAGCTGCAAATCTAAGACTTCCAGAATGAGCAAAGCTTAGCAGCTACATGAAGGTTCCATCCCTTTTCCGTTATTCAGTAAACAAGAATTTTAAGAAAGCAGGGGAGTTCAGAATGAGCTACAAGCGTCTAGATTTTTCTTAATATGAACAAGAAATCAAGCTATGTCACCAAACTCCTCAGAATAACAATCATCTTCCTCATTGCCACTGCACACTCAAAAGTCCACTCCCAGGACATGGGAAGAACTAGGCCTACAAAATATAGATCACAGATCAATCCAAGCTAATTTATCTCAATTTCTTTTCTGTGGTTTTTTTTCCCCGCTGTCTCAAGATGCAATAATTGCTGTTTTGATTTAACGGTGTCTACTGCTCAAAGGAGAAATACCTATTATTCAAAAATCCACGGCATGTCAAATATCATAATTACCCTTCCAGCAGGCATCCCTGATTTTATGTGAATATATCTACCAAACCTTCACTCAATTTGATTAAGCATGTTGTGGGAACCTAGTAGTTAAAATTCAATGCCTATGGAGATTCTCAGTCATCCAGGTCATGGTTGTCCCAAAGGTGCTTTTTCAAGAGGCATTTGGACTTTCTGGTTTTTCTCCGAAGATGTTTCGCTTCTCATCCAAGTAGCTTGTTCAGTTCTGACTGGATGGTGAGGAATGGAAGGATTTATACTCCTTGAAGACAGCTGGTCATTTGCATTCTTTTAGTGGGTTGTTAAGGTCACCTGGAGGTCACCTGTGTCATCAGGGTCACCTGAGTGGTGCAAATGGGTGTGGAGCCTTCTTGGAACTGTAGAAAGGACTGTGATGTAGACTGGAGATAGATGATGTCATATCCCTCCCCCTCTGTTGAGAGAGGGCTGTTCAATTTTGATATAGATGGCTTCTTTGACTCCTCTTTCAAATCAGCAATCCTCTCTGTCCAAAATATGGACTTTGTTATCTTCAAAAGAGTGGCCTGTGTCTTTTAAATGGAGATGGCCTGCTAAATCTAACCTTGATGTGTTTGCGCTTCTGTGTTGTGCCATGCATTTATGAAGTGGTTGTTTTGTTTCCCCAATGTATAGATCTGCAATTGGCTCACTGCATTGTACTGCATATGCCACGTTGCTCAGTTTATGTCTGGGTGTTTTATCTTTGGGATGGACAATCTTCTGCCTTAGTGTATTCTTGAGTTTGAACTGTGCACGTATGTTATATGGCCTGAAGATCCTCCTGAGCTTTTCTGATTCTGCAACGTACAGAATGACAACATTGCTTCATTTATTGTTCTCGTATCATTTATTGTCTGCAAGGAGTATAAATGCTTCCATTCCCCACCATCCAGTCAGAGCTGAAAAGCTTTCTGGATGAGAAGTGAAACGTTTTCAAAGTAAAACCATAAAATCCAGTTGCCTCTCAAAAAAACACCTTTGGGATTAAAATTCAATGACTGATTCTCTTGGATACCTTTAGCACCTGAGAGGAAGAGTAGCAACTAGAGAGAGATTCTTTTCAATAGTAAGAGCAGTTAGACTTATATACCACTTCACCATGCTTTATATCCCCCTCTAAGCGGTTTACAGCATATTGCCCCCGACAATCTGGGTCCTTATTTTACCGAGAAGGACGGAAGGCTGAGTCAACCTTGAGCCTGGTGAGACTCGAACTGCCAAAATGCTGGTAGTTGGCAGTCAGCAGAATTAGCCTGCAGTACTGCATTCTAACCACTGCACCACCTCAGCTCTTATCTTTTCAATAGGATTCTAGTTGAAGCTGGCTTTGGAAATCTACAAACAAACAAACTTAAGCAACAAGATGGCCCTATGTCAAAAGTGGGGTGGGGAGTAAAAAGAAAGGTGAAGCTCTTCTTGCTTGGCAATCAAGTGAGGACTAAAGGATCAGCCGCTAAATTTCTGTAAGCTTTTTTGCTTTGAAAGACACAGGAGCAAAGCCAACTCTTGTTACAAATCTTTTTTTGTGTGTGTGAAGAGCAGCAGCAGCTGGATCGGGATAAAGGACTTGATGAAACTCATCCAGAAGAGGTAGAGCTTAGTAGGAAAATCTTGGCAGAATTGCCACTTCTCCAACCTTAGATTCAGACCGCGAAGGCTGCAAGAGAACTTCTGACTTTGGGATGAAAAAAGCAGAATAGGACAAGGTGACTCAGCCAACTCGCTGTGGTCAACTCACCATGGCCAACTTGCCATGGGACAACTTGGGACAATTGAACAATTTAATTATTTAAAATAAATAAAAAATCATTTTAATTTTTGTCATTCACATTTCATTCTGTCCTTTCTTTTGCATCCTTTCCTTAACGATTTTATTCCACTATTTTTTAATTTTTTTATTTATTTATTTTATTAGATTTATAAACCGCCCTTCTCCCGCAGGACTCAGGGCGGTGTACAGCCAAAGTAAAAAAGAAACAATGTACAGTTAAAAGTAAATTAAAAAACTTATTATACAGTGTGGCCGAAATTAAAATAGTTAAAAATCTGAAAGATCCCAAATTAAAACTAAAAGAAATTTAAAATTTAAAACTAGACAATTTAAGAAAGCCCCGCACGAACAAACAGATATGTTTTCAGTTCGCGGCGAAAAGTCCGAAGGTCAGATATTTGACGTAAACCAGGGGGAAGTTCATTCCAAAGAGTAGGGGCCCCCACAGCGAAGGATCTTCCCCTGGGGGCCGCCAGCTGACATTGTCTGGCGGACGGCACCCTGAGAAGACCCTCTCTGTGCGAGCGTACGGGTCGGTGGGAGGCATGAGGTAACAGCAGGCGGTCCCGTAAGTACCCAGGTCCCAAGCCATGGAGCGCTTTAAAGGTGGTAACCAAAACCTTGAAATGCACCCGAAAGGCAACAGGAAGCCAGTGCAGTCTGCGCAGGAGAGGTGTCACATGGGAGCTACGTGAGACTCCCTCTATCACCCGCGTAGCTGCATTCTGGACCAACTGAAGCCTCCGAGTGCATCTCAAAGGATATTAATTTGATATTAATGTAACTCTTGTCCTGCAGCGAGCTGTTCTGCAGCAAGTTGGCCCTGACAAGTTGGCCATGATGAATTGCCATAGACCTTGAAAGAGGGACAGACATTTAGGAAGGGTATCTTGTGGCCTATTCACTAGCAGTCCATTTCTTTTCATTAGGCCAACAACCACAATTCATTCTAAACAATGTTATTTCAACTTAGAGATGATCAGGATCTTCTGGAATAAAACCCTTTGAGATCATTTAAATGCTGGAGCAACATCAATATTAGCCCAACCTGGATCACGCTGTGACTTGAACCAGGGGTGAAATGCTCCTGATTTGGACTGGTTTGGCCAAGCCGGTAGCGATGACGGCTGGTGGTTCGGAGAACTGGTAGTAATGGTGGCTCGAGGCTCCACCCAACCATCCAGTTATTGTTACTTCCTGGTTTTAACCAGGAAGTAACCTGTTTTTTACCCTCTGCGCATGCGCAGAAGGGTTTGCACATACGCAGAGAGTTGGTATGCACATGTGATGCACACACACATGTGAGCAAAGCAAGCACATGGCATGCAGCTCATGTACTTCCGAACGTAAGTAGATTTCACCCCTGCCTTGAACCCAATCATTGCTGTGACCTACAGAATAACTTTCTTCTTCCTCCTCCTCCTCCTCTTCTTCCTCCTCCTCCTCCTCTTCCTCCTCCTCCTATTATTATTATTATTGTTGTTGTTGTTATTGTTGTTATTATTATTATTATTATTATTATTATTATTATTATTATTATTATATTCATAAACAGTAAAAAACAGTAAAAATATTAATACTGGTAACAATAGTAATAATATAACAGAATAGTTTTGGCTAAATTTCTCTTTATATTAGCTTATTTATAATTCTGTTAAATATATTGGCATATTTATAGTTATAAACCATCTTTATATTTAATTCATACAATAATCTTTCTTCATCTAATTTCTACCTCTTATCTCTAACCACTCATAAAATCTATTCCATATCAAGTAATATGACCTTGAGAATAACTTTCTTTCTCATTGAACTTTGACAGCTCTTGGTGTCCAACCCATTACCAAATATTGCTATAGGTATTGTCACATTTGTTTTGTTTTGAATCTGGCACACTATTTTAAACACACTCTTTTGCTCAATGATTTTGCTTCATTCGAGGAATGAAGGAAGGAATGGAGGCTTGCTGGTAAAGCAATAATTCTTTATTAACGACTAACAGGCAAAGGAACAAGCGAACGGCAAGTAAAAGGCAGTATTACCCAGAGAACCCAACTTTCTGTCACAGCTGCTATTTATATAGCAGCTGCCAAACTGTTGGCCAATGATGGCCACTCATTTCTCCCGCCGGCTGAGGGGTAGCATCGCAGCCAGTAGGCAACATTTCTATGTTGCCGGGCAGAGGCGTGGCTGCATACACTGCACTCCTCCCCCCCTTGGATGGCACATCCGTAATCCTGCAAATATGTGGGGTGCCTGTGCAATCGTCCTGATCGATGCAGTTCAGGGCTTCCGCCAGGTTGAGGAGGAGGAGATAGTCCCGAAACCGCAGGAACAACCAGGGCCGGTGAAGGCGGCACCTCTGGAGGGCTGGCTGATGGAAGAATTGAACCATTCAATAAGTTGGCTGTTGGGAAACTTGTTTGTAATGGTATGTCGAAACCGCCAACTGGCTGAAGAGTAGTAGCTGGAGGTGACCTATCAGGAGTCCTGGCTGGCAAATCCTGGGGTATTGCAGAGGTGGAAAATTTACATCCCCGAATCTGGTCCACATGATGCTGCCAAATCCACCCATCCTCGAGCTCCACCCTGTAAGAACAGGGCCCTGTTACTAGGACAATTTGGCCGGGCAACCACAAGGGATCACCCCCATGGTTCTGGACAAAAACCCTTTCCCCCTCAGTGAAGGTCCTGATGAGGCTTGTCGAGTCCAGTGGGGTATCGGAGGCATAATTGGGATGCAACCGGTCTAGGGCCGTTTGCAGGCGCCGGCCCATGAGAAGCTTGGCTGGGCTGCGATTGGTCGTTGGGCATAGGGTAGTATGTTGTGACAGGTATTTAGTTAGTTTCTCCTGCCATGTCCCCGACCCGAACCAGGTCAGAGCATCCTTAACGGACTGGACAGCTTGTTCAGCCTGGCCAATGCTGACCGGATGGTAGGGCGCAACCTGGGCATGCCTGATGCCCAAACTAGCCATGAACATCTGGAAAACAGTTGAGGTGAACTGTGGCCCATTATTTGAAACTACCACATCAGGCAAACCATGGGTGGCAAACAGTTTGCCCAGCACCCTATTGACTGCCTCAGAAGTGGTTGATGCCATGAGAACTGCCTCCACCCAGTTAGAGTATGCATCAACCACTATCAGGAAGTTGTGCCCATGGACTGGGTCAGCCAGGTCAATATGAACCCGGGACCAAGGACTCCTGGGGGCCTCCCACTCCATAGGCGTGGCCGCGGGTGGCACTGCCCGGGACAGTTAGCAACTCCGGCAATTCTCTACCCATTCTGAGATGGCCTGATCCAATCTAGGTAACCAAATATAACTGTAGCCTAGAGCTTTCATCCTGGCAATTCCAGGATGTCTTTCATGTAGGGATTGTAATACAGAGGTGTGTAAGGGATGAGGGACCACTACCTGACTGCCCCACAATAAACAGCCCCTCAAGACGGACAGCTCATGCTGTCTAGTCTTGTAGGATTGGAACTCCCCTGGCAGGCAGTCTCCTGTGGCCACCCCCGTTGCACCCAATCCAGAACCTGCGCAAGAGTAGGGTCACACTTGGAATGATACGCAATATCAGCTGCAGTCATCAGGGTAGGAAGCTCATCCACCAAGATAATGGATGAGGCAGGGGCAGGGTCCTTGACACCCAGAGAGAGAGGACAATGGCTAAGTCCATCTGCATTGGAGAGCTCTTTCCCCTGGTGATAGATCAACTGATAATTGTACGCTGCCAAGAAAATAGACCATCTAGATAGGCGAGGGGACATAATCTGAGGGGTCTGTTTGTCACTGGCTAAAAACCCCAAAAGAGGCTTATGATCTGTGATCAATTGGAAAAAAACAGCTATAAATGTAGTCATGAAAACGTTTAATGACAGCTACAATGGCCAGAGCCTCCTTGTCTAATTGACTATAATTCCGCTCTGCCGATGACAGAGTCCGAGAGACGTAGGCAATTGGAGCCTCGGATCCATTTGGCAGTAGGTGGCTCAAAACAGCCCCTATGCCATATGGAGAGGCATCACAAGCTAGAGTAAGGGGGACACTGTCGCTGTATTGGACCAACACGGCATCCGAGGTGAGAAGAGCCTTGACAGCAGTGAAAGCAAAGGGCTGGGCCTTGCCCCATGACCAAGGAGACCTACCAACAAGCAACCTATGAAGAGGCTCTGCCACAGAAGCCTTATGGGGTAGAAACACGCTATAAAAGTTAAGGAACCCCAAAAAAGCCTGCAAGTCAGCCTTGCATGTAGGAGTAGGGGCATTTTTTATCGCCTCCACCTTTGACGGGGTTGGGTGCAACCCGTCAGTATCAATTAGGAACCCCAGGAACTCGACCCTAGGCACCCTGAATTTACACTTAGACTTTTTAAGTTTAAGGCCCGTTTGTTGGAAAGGGTGAAAACCTGTCGCAGGCGGCTAATGAGGGCAACCCGGCTGGTGGCAGAGACCAACACATCATCAAAATATGGAATGACCCCAGGTATGCCCTGCAATAGCCGCTCCATGAGGCTCTGAAACAACCCAGGGACCACACTGATCCCAAACTGCAGGCGGAGGCATTTAAAAGTGTCCCTGTGAGTGACAATGGTTTGGGCAGCCACTGTGGCATCGTCCACAGGAAGCTGGTGATACGCCTGCGCCATATCTAGCTTAGCAAAGATAGAACCCTGGCCCAAAGAATGGAGAAGGTGTTGGACTACAGGAACTGGATAAGGGTGTGCCTGCAAAGCACAGTTCAATGTGCAATTGAAATCACCACAGATGCGTACTGAACCGTCCAGCTTGATGGGAATGATGAGAGGAGTCTCCCACTTAGAGTGGTCGGTGGGCTCGAGCACCCCTTGCGCAATCAACTTATCCAGTTCCTTGTCCACCTTTGGACATAGTGCAAAAGGCACCCGTCGAGGCTTAAACCTGATAGAGGACACCTGGGGATCAAGGTTCAGGGAGATAGGGTTGCCCTTGTACTGACCCAGGGAATCATTGACTATCTCAGCAAACTCAGAAATCAGGGCCTCGAACCCATCTGTAGTGGTAGAATGAATGCTTGTGATGTTGAGGCCCAATGCAGAGAACCAATCCAATCCCAATAAGCTGGGGAGGTTATTAACTACAAGCAGTGGGAGGTGACCAGAGAAAACACCCTTCTCCACCCAGAGGTTGGCACCCCCAAGAAGGGGAATGTTGTTCCCTTGATAGTCCCTCAGCCTGGTGGTGCAGGCATTCAACTGACTTTTAGTGAAGTTTGGGGCTATCTTTTGTAAGGTGTTCCAGGCAATAATAGATTTAGAGGAGCCTATGTCCACCTCCATTCTACAGGGTACCCCCTCTATCTTGATAGTAAGAAAAATTTTCTTGTTGGAGCCAGTCGAAGCCTGGCTGATCGACACTACAGGGTTGGTGTTTCCTTGGTTCACAGTGAAGCAATCATCTTGGGACCCCAGGAGGACCTCTCTGGAACCATTTAGCTGGACAAGGACCCGATGGAGTGTTGTCCAGTGGGGTGAAGCAGCAGACTCTAGCCAGGTGTCCCCGTTTGCCGCATCTGCGGCAGATTGCAGTCTTGAAATGGCACAACGAGCGAGGATGATTCTCTCTGAATCCCAGGCAAAGTGCCGTCTGTGGTTTCCGCTCTGTTGGTCGCTTGGTTCCCGGGGCTGCTCGGAGGCGATCCACCTCATCTTCATCACCCTCGAATTCATCAGAAAGGACATCATCATGGTGAACGGCAGCAGAGTGGTGGAGCCCTGTGCATCTCTGCCGACGACTTCTCTGACATTTCATAGGCACGTGACTCATCCAAGACAGACTGGAGGGTAATGTCCGTTCTAGATAAGAGATGGTGTTGCAATCTCAAACTCCTCACGCCGCACACCAGCTGCTCAAGAAGGGAGTCATCAAGGTTGGAGAACTCACACTCTATAGCAGCGGTCCAGAGAGAAGCCATATATGAACTGATGGACTCTCCTTCCATCTGGACCCTCTGTTGAAAGGTGAACCATCTGGAAATGCGCGGAGGAGCCAGTGCATAATGAGCCTTCAGTTTGCCCATCAAGGTGGCCCAAGGCACCGCAGAGACCGGTTGAGGTGCCAACAGAGCTCTGGCCATTGCAAATATTTGTGGGCCTCAGGCATTCAGGAAATGGGCGCGTTTCCTATCTCCTGATAACTCAGTGAAATCGTTGGCTTGAAGATAACAGTCAAATCGCTTGACATACGCGTCCCACGTCTCATAGGCCGGTTCATATGGAGCAAAAGATGCCTTGTTAGCCATGGAACAATGTGGATTGACAGGCACAGAGTGTGATTGAACTCCCCTACCGTGACCAGTGCTCTACCATCACCTCAGGAATCCCACCTTCTCGTCACCAGTGCTTCATTCAAGGAATGAAGGAAGGAATGGAGGCTTCCTGGTAAAGCAATAACTCTTTATTAACGACTAACAGGCAAAGGAACAAGCGAACAGCAAGTAAAAGGCAGTATTACCCAGAGAGCACAACTTCTGTCACAGCTGCTATTTATATAGCAGCTGTCAAACTGTTGGCCAATGACGGCCACTTATTTCTCCCGCCAGCTGAGGGGAAGCATCGCAGCCAATAGGCAACTTTTCTCTGTTGCCGGGCAGAGGCGTGGCTGCATACGCTGCAGATTTAGCATTTCGTTCTTGTTTTGGTTCAAGATTTTCTGATTGTGTTTCTGGTACTGCTGTTTGAGACTTAAGATAGGAGAGTCCATCAACTATACAACAGCTTAAACATCTCCGAGTAGGAACTGTTTAGCTTCCTGTTAGGTTTGCTATTTTGCTCTACAATTTAAGATTCTGCCTTGTTAAAATGCTGCTCCTTTTCTGATAGCACCTTCTTCCATGCATTGTATCTGCAATTCCTGTCTCTTTTTCTGTCAGTCTTTATACCTTTTTGTCTAAAAACAAAGAGAAACAAAGATCCTAATTATACCCACAGTGATTATTCTCTGAAGAAGTCCCCAGTAATTAAATTTTAAAGAAAGAAATTATTTAATGAGCTTTTTTTTTTTGCAGTTACAGCCAAGCAATACATATTCATGGAGATAGTGATTAAGATGAAATGGTTCTAATTTGTATGACTTGATAAAAGCCTTTACTTTACAACTGTATTTTTTTAATAATTGTGTAATTACACGGAGAAGGATCCCTGTAAATATCACTTGTTTCTGAGGAGAATGGAGGACAGAGATATGTTTCTTCTCAAGACGTCTCCAATGCTCCTTATATCAGTTAAAAAGCCAATACTTATCTTTGAATGTCACAAAAATATGCATACTGGGTTCAAAAATCCAGGTGCTGGTTGTTATTGGTACTTGACTGTTTTTATACTTGATAGCTGGCTTTTTGGAGAAAATGGCCACCTGCTTCTACAGTACTTTTTTTTTTTTTTTGCAGTCTACACTTTCCCAACCTATCTTAGATCAGTGGTGGGATTCAGCCGGTTTGCACAGGTTCGGTAGAACCGGTAGCTAACTTTTTGTGCAGTTTGGCGAACCGACTGCATAACGTGCCTCGCCATGCCTGGCCCCGCTTTGCCCCTCCACTCCTAGCCACTCCTCACCTCACTGTCCACTCGCTCGCCCAGACACCTGGCCGCTCACCTGGCTGGGCAGCTGGGCGAGTAGCTGGGCATGAGAAGGAGTGGCTTGGAGAAGAGGGGCAAGGCAGAGCCAGGTATATTGAGGAGAAGCTGGGTGAGGTGAGTGCCCCTCGACCTGAGTTATGTCAAGTTGACCACGCCAACCCAGTCACATGACCATTTAGCCACGCCTACCCAGCTAGTCATTAAGGCAGAGAATCAGTTGTTAAATTATCTGAATCCTACCACTGTGGATGTATTATTACTGCAACTCTCAGAATTCCAAACTGGCTTTGAGCTGGAATTCTGAGCACAATAATTCCAAAATTTGGAGATATAAATAGATGTCAGGTGCAAAGCATCAAGACCATTCTTTAAGTTCAAGAACAAAAGATTTATTATTCAAACCTATACATAATATTTAGCCAACTAACAGTCAGCACTAAATTGGCAGGAAGATAAGAGTCAAAGGAATTCAGGGAGGGCTCGACTTGATTCACTTGCAGCAATGTTATGGCTCTTAACTAATGACACATTTAACACCATCCCTCAGCTCTGCCGGCTCTTCTCTAACATCAAATTGGGGAAGGTATTTTATTCTTAATCCAGCTAAGGGTTGGTTCAATTTCCTTGTTGCATTTTAAAATCCATAGTATTATTGAATCCTGTTAATCTCTTCCTCTTGGATTATAAATGTGGTGACTTTCCAAAATACATGTATGCTCTGTGCTTCAGCATTTTATTATTTGGGTTTATTTTTTATCTTCTCCTTTATCCTTTAATTTGCTGCCCTTTGGATTTGGGATATCAATGCCAAAAGGGCATTGGCAGCTTA
Organism: Ahaetulla prasina; assembly: GCF_028640845.1. Classification (NCBI taxonomy): domain Eukaryota; kingdom Metazoa; phylum Chordata; class Lepidosauria; order Squamata; family Colubridae; genus Ahaetulla; species Ahaetulla prasina. The sequence continues at coordinate 285,922,899 of NC_080540.1, read as the reverse complement.
TCCTAAGTAACAATAAGGCCAGTTCTGGATGGGGAAGGTTGTAGAGTGATAAAGTTAGGAAGGGACCATTATTCAGCCTCATAGCCCAGTCTGACCATCTGCTTTGTGTGACAAAAAGTACAATGATAGGAATTATGGGATGCCCCAATGCAGTGAAAGTAGCAGGTTCGTGCCACCAAGAACAATGCTCCGAATGCCCTAGGACAGTGGTTCTCAACCTTTATAGTGCTGTGACCCCTTTAATACAATTCCCCATGATGTGGCAACCCCAACCATAAAATTATTTTCATTTTGAATTTATCGCGCCTGAAGCCATATTGGCTAGCGATCTGAAGTGCTTGCGATTGCCTTGAGGACGGAGGCATTAAAGCGGAGACTCCTCCCCTATTAAGTTTATTGCGCCTGAAGCCAGATTAGGCTAGCAATTGGGATTGATTGCAGCTGGCTTGAGAGGGAGACATCAGAACAAAGATTTCTCTCTTTTTTAATTCATCGCGCCTGAAGCCGAATTCGGCTAGCGATTTGAAGAGCCTGCAGCTGGCTTGTGGAGTCAACCATTGGAGCGCGATTCTTCGACTCGCAAGTATACTTCCCATATTTCCGATGGTTTTAGGCGACCCCTGGCAAATTGTCATTCAACCCCCAACGGGGTCCCGACCCACAGGTTGGGACCGCTGCCCTAGGAGGATAACTTTAGAACTAAACTCTCAATAATCAATAATATGTGCTTTTTCATTCCCAAAGTTGCTTCCTCATGTTGAACTAAACAACAGCAAAAACTCTACTTTTCTTAAGGTTTCTTTCCTAGTTGTCCAGATGTGAGTTTGATCTCTTGGAAACAAGGAGGCTAAAAGTATTTAATGATCTATAAAAGGACTTGCAGAAAATGAAAAGTGAGTGCAAAGAGCAAGAAGAGAAGGAAGCTTAACTGAATATCATAGATGACCTGATGGTGCGTTGAGCATGTGCCTTCTTCATAGCAACCCTAATTTTAACCAAGTACACAACCTTTTAAGCTTGATAATCACCTTTTTAAGGCTAAGGTCATATCATAGAGGCTTTGACAAGGGAGCCTAAAACTTTCTTTAATACATATCTAATCTGTGAAAATGCCCTTTGCTCCTTATCGCTGCAGTTTCTCAAATGCTTTTTGGAGTGCACATGACAACACTTACAAAGTATTGAACTACATTGAATCACAGTCCAGTAGACATTGACACTGTTTTTCAGTACAGTAGAGGAAGGGAGGGAGGGAAGGAGGGAGGGAGGGAAGGAGGGAGGGAGGTAGACAGGGAGGGATGGCAAGAAGGCAGGCAGGCAGGCAGGCAGAAAGGAACGGAGGGAGGGAGGGAGGGAATGTAATCATAAACTTTCTCAGCAGAAATATAGATAAAACTTGATACTAACCAATTAAGAAAACTTATTCAATGAAATGGAAATAACAGAAGCATATATTTTTTTTAAAAAATCTGCAACATTTGCAACGTAAACTTTTTCCAACAATTCACATTTAAAATGTATTTTATTCAACGATTAACACCTTTTACTTGGTTATAAAAATCTGAAAACTGTAAGGAATGTGATCTAGCATTACAAAAGTTGAATTTTTCAGGTATTTCTGTGCTGATGATAATCATAATGGCTCCTGGTTTGCAAGCATTTAAACTTTCTCCCCATGAAGAGCTAAGAAGGAAAGTTTTTTTTCCTGCCACCTACACTTCCCAATGCCTCACTGTGTTTTTTTACCAGATCTACAAATTTACAAATTTCAGATAATTGTACAGCTAAACCGTTTAATAGTATTCTTGTAGGAGAAGAACAGTAGAATTTGGGAGCAAAGTTAATCATATTGTCAGATTAGAGTCATTAGGTTTCCACAAACCCCTATTGAATTCTGTTCAACTTTAGGTAAAGGTAAAGGTTCCCCTTGCACATACGTGCTAGTCATTCCCAACTCTAGGGGGCAGTGCTCATCTCTGTTTCAAAGCCAAAGAGCCAGCGCTGTCCGAAGACATCTCTGTGGTCATGTGGCCGGCATGACTCAATGCCAAAGGCACATGGAACGCTGTTACCTTCCCACCAAAGGTGGTCCCTATTTTTCTACTTGACACCAAAGGTGGTCCCTATTTTTCTACTTGCATTTGTTTAGGTGCTTTCGAACTACTAAGTTGGCAAAAGCTGGGACAAGTAATGGGAGCTCACCCCATTAAGCGGCACTAGGGATTCAAACCGCTGAACTGCCAACCTTTCGATTGACAAGCTCAGCATCTTACCCACTAAGCCACCACATCCCTTATATGTGCCAATTTAGTTTACCAGACAATGTTGGGGGCAAGGATTGAGACCACTAAATTGCAATTAAAAAAAATTATTGCTCAAGCCCACGCACAAGAATCTAGTCAACTAAAGTTCAATACTAAATTGGCACCAGTTAAGAATCAACGGGATCCAAGAGGGATTGGATTACATTGTCCAATTACATTGTCAGAATGTAATGATTCTAAGCTAATGACATATTTAACTTCACCCCCAGCTCTGCCTGCTTTTCTCCTACAGGAATAGATTAGGAGCTGGATTGCATAGAATTTGTCCCTGGGCAAATCAACACATGTTTAACTACCAGAAAGCCGTCAGAAGAATCCTACCCAAAAATTCATCTTAGTAGCATTTGTGTCACATTGTTATTGAAAATCTAAGAGCTCATAGTCAAAAGACACAGAAGGTCAGTTTTGAATTAAAGGCTATCTACAGATGCTGAAAACATATGCTAATCTAATAATTGCTATGTCCTTAGAGAAATCCCAAGGAATCTGTTTTGAGACGTGTTTAAAACCTAAACCAACCACAAAGGAACACAATGGCTCTCATGGTTAGGAAACCAGCTTGACAAGCAGAAAACCTGTGTTCGAGACATCAGTGCTGCCTTCATCATGAGTGAACCCTCATCCTTTGCTCCAGCTCCTCCTGGAGGCATGAAGGGAGCCCCAGTTGGATGTCACCAGCTAATGTTTTCAATCCTGAAGTAACTCAGTGCTATCAACACAAGTACAATGTGATCTTCAACCACATGGGCATTCTTGCTTGTTTTCATAAGAACATCTGTCCTAAATTTTGGATTCACACCACACGTCAGCTTTCCCCAGAGCAAGCTAAATTATCAGCTCTTGACTCATACATCTAGAATTTATCTATTAATTTTAAAGGGCGCTACAAACGTGTGCTCCGCAAATGCAATTTGAGAAACAGAATGTTGAATTGCACATTTTTCGCGGATTCTTGCAATCCATTTATATCATATTTGGGAAGGGAGCTGTTTCTCTTACCACTCATTTTCCCAATTACATATGCCCTGTGCATTCAGTGTGAAAAGTGGTAGTTTTCTCTGATTGAGATTCCTAAGCAGGCTTTAATAATAATAATACCACTATAATCTGCAGAGAGGAGCCGAATTTAAGTGATGTTACAGAAGGGATAATTAAAGAGGGGGAAAATATGTTAGGGCTGATTTTTTCGAGCAAGGTTGCAGGTGATTTTCTGAATATCTATTTTGCCTTCTGCACCGTGATTGCATTTGGTAAATCCCTAGGTATGTTTTCAAAACATATTGTTCTCTTTTATTATATATAGCGAGAGATGAGGATAATCAAGTTGTGTAGCAACTTGCATTCATTTTGCCTGTAGTGTAATACATTTAAGGTTTCTATAGAACTGTATTTAATTCTACTTGAAATTGACCAGTGAAGCCATTTATACACACACACAAAAATAGACCTCTTTTTTTTCCTGGCTGGAACTCTTTTGCAACTTTTTTTGTCCCAGGTTGCCAACAGAAAGTGTGCTGAAGAAGATAATTTATCAGAAATGAAGCCATAGCTCTCTTGAAAACTGTATAGCCAGAGAGCATCCTAGGTGCATTTCAAATTAGCTGATTTCCCATACAAAAAGTGAAGCGCAAATCATCTCAACCCATGCAATAACAGAACAGGTATTCTTCTTCATCCCAGGTTCAATTTACTCCTTGAAAGAGTTAGGAACAGGAGAGTAAAAAGAATTGATAGCTAAAACTCCTAATATCCATGCAAGGCAAGAAAACCGAAGTATATAACTTCCAGTATAAAGATAAAAAGTAAATTTTTTCCAGCTGATTTTTGCTACTCTCAATGCCTCAGAAAAATCTTCTCCCATTAAGGTATCTTTCAGCTCTGTGAACCTCAACTTTTAAAATCTTCAGTAATGACCAAACAAGCCCAAATATCTGGAGCAGTGGTATGATCCAATTTTTTTGCTACCGGTTATGTGGGTGTGGCTTGGTGGGCATGGCTTGGTGGGTGTGGCAGGGGAAGGATACTGTAAAATCCTCATTCCCTCCCCACTCGTGGGGGAAGGATATTACAAAATCTCCATTCCCACCCCACTCTGGGGCCAGCTAGAGGTGGTATTTGCTGGTTCTCCGAACTGCTCAAAATTTCTGCTACTGGTTCTCTGAACTGCTCAGAATTTCCGCTACTGGTTCTGCAGAACCTGTCAGAACCTCCTGGATTTCACCCCTGATCTGGAGAGTGCTGTAGTTAGGGAAGACTGACTTGAACCCTACATTTTTATACACTGATTTGTTAGTTGAGGTCTTATTGTAGAATGGCAAATGCAGACTGACAGGAGGGAAGTTCCAAAGTAACGTAAGAAAATGCTACTTCCCAGAAACAGCAGGGGAAGTTAGGAACCAATTTCCAGTGGAGGTAGTGGGCCAATCGTCAGTAACTGAGTTTAGACATGCTTGGGATAAACATATTCTATAATCCAATGAAAATTGAAAATTAAAATAAAATAGATAATAACTGATTTGAAGTAATAAATAAAGAAAATAAAAATAAAAACTAACAACAAAATTCAAAGGGCAAAGAATATCCAGTTGCTACTTGAAAAAAAACCACCTTTGGAGCAACCATGACCAGGATAACGGAGAATCTCCCTAGACATGTCCAAATATTGAGATAGTAGATCTCAGATCTATACTCTTTTTTTTTCTTGTAATAAAATTTTTATTTTATTTTATAACATATAATAATTCCAATTTCAATTGAACCGTGTGTTGTCTGAGTATAAATCATTTTAAGAAATATTAATCAAAGTGTTTACAACAATATTCATTGCATTAATATCAATTATATTAAAATTAATAATAATGATGATATATGCTTATCCAAGTTAAAATATCTTCCTGATATCACTGATCCTTCCATATATTTCCGTTTTTAGCTCCTGTTTTTGTCAGCTAGCCATTGATAAAATAAGTCCCAAGTCAAAATATATTCAATTTCTTTCTTTACCTTAATTGTAAGTGTTAACTTATCCATTTCTGCACATTCTAATATTTTTTTTAATCACATCTTCATCTGTTGGGATCTCTTCACTTTTCCATTGTTGTGCAAATACTATTCTCACTGCAGTCAATAAATGTAAAATCAGATATACATTCCCTTTGTTATACTTGTCTGGTAAAACACCCAACAAAAATGTCTCTGGTTTCAAATCTATATGTTGTTTTATCACTTTTTGCAGCCATGTATGTATTTTTGTCCAATATTTGTTTTGCTTTTTGACATGTCCACTACATATGATAGTGTTAACCAGGTGTCTGGTGACATTTGCAACATTTTAAGGATTTATCCTTTAACATCTTTGCTAACCTTGAGGGTGGAAAATGTCATCTATAACAGAGGTCTCCAACCTCGGTCCCTTTAAGACTTGTGGACTTCAACTCCCAGAGGCCCAATAAAGCCTCTGGAGCCTGGGGAGGGTGAAAAACAGGCCTACCGGGCCTACCGGTAACCTTTTTGCCATCATGTGCCAAAAGCAGGGGGAGCATGGGGGGGGTTGCATGGGGGGGCTGGGCACAGGGGGCATTGAATTATGGTTGTTGGCACATATGCATGCGACACCCCCCCCTGCACTCCCCCCCCCCCGCTTTTGGCACACGACAGCAAAAAGGTTAGCCATCACTGGCATAGAGTCTCCTGCCTGAGCAGCGGGTTGAACTAGAAGATTTCCAAGGTCCTCTCCAAGTCTGTTATTACTATTACTATTATCACTAATCAACGAATCTCAACTAAGTCACATCTCAACAGGTGTCAGCTATGTCGTCAATAAGAGGAAACCAATCAATTTAAAAATAATTATTAGAAAATAACGGGGATTGTAGCCATTTTTACAAATTCAGATTCCAGCCTTTGTAAGGCTTTCCTAGTGATCTCGGAAACCATTCTGGAATTGTCAGCGGCAAATTTGAATTAATTAATTAAGTGAGAATTAAATCAGCAAGGACTGCATGAATATAAAATGTGATGAATCTTGTACGTGGAAAGCGATGCTTTGGATAACGCTACGTGGAATGACTTTGTTTGAGTAAGAATTGTGCATACTCATGCAACCAAATAATTGAATGGTACTCCAGGGCTTATTGAGATGAGGGCGGCCAGCTCTGTAATTTGGGAAGTCAGGAGTGATCAGCTTTATAATGAACCGGATGTCTTTTAAACCAAATGCAGTAACAGAATGTATTTGTTGAAGCATAACTTTATGTACAGACTCCATGACATTCGACATAAGCCCAGAGAGAATACGAATACCATACTAATGCTCAGAGTCATGTTTCTTACAGTTGAGTAAATGTTTTTGTTTCATAGATCATGTTTTATTGAATATTAATTTCTCTGAGTGATCCAATTAAGCAAAAAAAAAGATAACACAAATAAATATATATAGAGTCAAAGGACAGATTATGAATTCAAAGGAAACCAAGACGCAAATCAAATCAATACATCAACAGCCGCACTGTGGTCATAGCAGAATAACAGAATTGGAAGGGATCTTGGAGGTCTTCTAGTCCAATCCTCCTGCTCAAGCAGGAAACCCTATATCATTTCAGACAAATGGTTGTCCGATCTTGTCTTAAAAACTTCCAGTGTTGGAGCATCCACAACTTCTGGAGGCAAGTTGTTCCACTGATTAATTGTTCTCACTGTCAGGAAATTTCTCCCTGGTTTTAAGTTGCTTCTCTCCTTGATTAGTTTCCACCCATTGCTTCTTGTCAGGTGCTTTGGAGAATAGCTTGACTCCCTCTTCTTTGTGGCAGCCCCTGAGATATTGAAAAACTACTATCATTAGTCCTTCTTTTCGTTAAACTAGACATACCCACTTCCTGCAACCGTTCTTCATATGTTTTAGCCTCCATTCCCCTAATCATCTTTGTTGCTCTTCTCTGCACTCTTTCTAGAGTCTCAACATCTTTTTTACATCCTGGCGACCAAAACTGGATGCTGTATTCCAAGTATGGCCTTACCAAGGCATTACAAAGTCGTATTCACACTTCATGTGATCTTGATTCTATCCCTCTGTTTATGCAGCCTTGGATTGTGTTGCCTTTTTTGGCAGCTGCAGTCATGTTCATGTAGATGGAAATCAGGGCTACGTTAAGCAATATAGGTAGTCCTTGACTTACGACCACAATTGGGATCAGAATTTCCAATACTAAGCAAGGCAATTGTTGAGTCACACCCAATTTTATGACCTTTTTTGCCACAGCGGTTAAGTGAATCACTGCAGTTGTTAAGTGAATCGTGCAGTCATTAAGCAAATCTTAATTTGGAATTGTTGGAAGCTAGCTGGGAAGGCTGCAAATGGCCATCGCTTGATGTCAGGATGCTCCAGCCACGAGAAATACATTCCAGTTGTCAAGTGCCTGAATTTTGATCATGCGATGCTGCAAAGTGTGAAGATTGGTCCTAACTTAAGTCACTCTTTTCAGTGCATTGTAACTTTGAACGGACACTAAACAACAGGTTGTAATTCGAGGCAATACTAATGTCAACTCTGAAGCGACCCTGGCTGAAGCCATCTTGTGCGGCCTCATAGTTGCCACAAAGCCTGAGCAGGTGAAGGGAGGGGGAAAAGTAGATAGCCCTGCTAACAGTCAAAACAGAAACTTTTCTTGTGGGAAACAAGGTCATCATAACAGGTGGCTGTTGTAGGAGGAGAGGTGCCTGCCAGCTACATTCATTGGACAATGTGACTGGTGACACCTGGGAGGGGGGGATTGCCATTCTTTTAATTATGTGAAAACCACGGGAACTGTTAGACCTGATTTTCACCGGCTGTGCCGATATGATTTATCCAATAGACATGTTCTTTGAGGAATCTACCTGCCTTGGAGTTCTGCTTTCAATGGGTGCGCAACTCGGAACGTTGACAACTACCTGTATTACACATGTTGATTAGATTATGTCTTGAGAAATGAGGAGAGAGAGGGAGGGAGGGAGGGAGAGGAAGAGGGAGAGGAAGAGAGAGAGAGAGAGAGAGAGAGAGAGAGAGAGGGAGGGAGGGAGGGAGATGAATGTTAGACAAGGATTTTGAAAGAATGCTAAGGCAGACTTCCAAGAGCTAAACTCAACTCTTGAAGCTGTGGTGACACATTGATACCATTTTGGAGAGGAAAGTTAATAAAATGGTTTGCTATTTCCTTCTTCCTAGCTCCTTTGAAAGGCATGGCATAGAAATCTCTACCACTGGCACGAAGCTAGCACTACGTGAAAATCTTTGGAAAACCCCTGGTAGTTACAACAGGCAAAAGTTATAATATCTTTGGCTCATGCGTTTTCCCAATTTATTTGATTGTACAAGGCTACCGAGCCAATGCCAAACAAGATTACTGGGTCTAAAAAGAAAAGAAAAAATCTATAAATGATTGTTATAAAAAGAAAACCAGTCCCCGTATTATAGTGGTTTATTCTTTCATTAGATCACAACAGAATATCTTTGACCAAATATTCCCCTTGAGATTGCTTTTGATGATTTATGGACACATTTCTCCTCTTGTCTAGCAGCTGGGAAAGCAAGCATTTTCTCCCCAAAAGATAGGAATACGTGACATTCAACCCAACCCCATGGAATAAAGAACAAACGAGCACACATTTATACCCAACCCAGAAAACTCTGCTTGCATTTTTGATTTATTAAGTCATTCTACAAGCTACAATTTCAACATGAAAGAAATTGGCCAAGTGTGGAGAGGTATCAGAATGGATTTTGTTCCAGCCACATTCAGTAAATCCTCGTAAGCTTGTCCTTTGTTAGGTCTTGGTAATATAGTAAACAAAAAGCTATAAACCTTTCGGAATCAGGTTAACAGTTCAAGTAAAACAGACTTGGCAAAGGGTAAATTGGAGTTTATTGTTGCCAAAAAAAGAAAAAGACTTATCTCTCTTTCAAAATTCAGCTCCTGGACTCTCCAATCTGTAGTAACTCACATGTAGGCATCTGTCTCTAAACTCATGTAATCCTCTTCTCATCTCATTCATGACTATCCTGAATCCAGCGCCATCCAAATTGGTGGATTGTGCGAGGCTTGAGACAATAAAAAAAGAGACATACTTCATTTCACAAAGTGCTTGATTTAAAGAATTGTTATAGTCACTGATTCAAAGACTTGGTTCACAAAAAGTGCGTAATTAAAACATTGGTTTTGTTCGATCTGGGGAGGGAGGTTTATATGTGTGTATGAATATCTTCAAGTCATTCTTAATTCCTCATAAATGCCTGGATAAAGCCCAAGAAATAATTTGGTCTTGTCTTCTTCTTAGGGTTGAGAACGGGGTGAAATGCTACCAGTTCAGGGCGGGTTTTGTTGTGTCTGCGCCCCCCGAGCCGGGCCTCCTGCCAGAAAGTGACTCGGAAAGTGAGGGGGAAGGGCCATCAGGACTTACTTCTGGAGCACCGGTTTCCCTGGCTCAGCTCCAGGAGCCAGAGGCAGGCCAGGTGGAGGAGGTAATGAGACCTCCGTCCCCTGACTCTTCCCCCCTCCAGGCCACGCCTCCAGACCCGGCTGATGGCAATCAGGCCTGGCTGGACCCTAGGTTTTGTAGACAGGAGAAGTGGGAACAACAGAAGCGGGGGTGGGGCAGGCCTAGGAAGTGCTGAGTCATGGAGCCACACCCCACAGGATATAAAAGCAGCAAGGGCTGCTATACCACTTCCTGGCAAGCAAATCAACTGCTTAGAGGGAGAATTAGAGCTGAAGTCCTGTTTGTTCCTGGTTTCCTGGCTGACTCATTGGCATCAAGAGAGATAACAGAGACACTTGGCATACACTCGCTAGTTTGCTGCTAGAAGCTGATAGTTGCCGGCTAATTAAGTCATCGCTCAGATTGAGGCAAGGGGGACAGAACAGGTTTAGTCGAACCGGTAGTAAAAAATGCTACTGGTTCACTGAACTGCTAATAAAAAAAATGTAAAAAAAAAGTTCTGACAATCAGAACACACTGTGTTGTCAGAGTGTGACAACACTGCAGACAATGTTGGTGGGGGGGGCAGAGATCGACCGCGAGACACCTCACGTGTGGGGTGCCGCAGGGGTTGGTTCTCTCGCCCCTCCTGTTCAACATCTATATGAAGCCATTGGGGGATATCATCCGTGGTTTTGGGGTGAGTTGCCAGCTATACGCTGATGACACTCAGCTGTACATTTCCACCCCGGATCACCCCAATGAAGCCGTCGATGTGATGTCCCAGTGCCTTGAAGCCGTTCGGGTCTGGATGGGGATGAACAGACTTTGACTCAACCCATCCAAGACGGAGTGGCTGTGGATGCTGGCGTCTCGGTACAGTCAGCTAGTTCCATCGCTGACTGTGGGGGGTGAGTCACTGGTCCCCAGGGAGTTGGTTCGCAGCTTAGGCATTCTCCTGGATGCACGGCTGTCGTTGGAAGGGGAGCTTTTTATCAGGTTCGCCGGATCCGTCAGCTGCGTCCCTTCCTGGACCAGGACTCGTTATGCACGGTCACTCATGCCCTCGTTACCTCCCGCCTGGATTACTGCAATGCTCTCTACATGGGGCTCCCCTTGAAGAGCACCGGGAGACTTCAACTGGTACAGAATGCGGTTGCGCGGGGGATAGAGGGAGCGTCTCGGAGCTTCCATATAACACCTTTCCTGCGCAAGCTGCACTGGTTGCCGGTGGTCTTCCGGGTGCAATTCGAGGTGTTGGTGATCACCTTTAAAGCGCTCCATGGCATGGGACCAGGTTACTTACGGGGCCGCCTACTGCTGCCAATAGCCTCCCATCGACCTGTGCGCTCCCACAGGGAGGGTCTCCTCGGGGTGCCGTCAGCTAAACAATGAGCCTTCTCTGTGGGGGCACCTACCCTATGGAACGAACTGCCTCTGGGGCTATGCCTTCTTCCCGACCTCCGGGCCTTTAAGCACGAGCTCAAGACTTTTTTGTTTCACCGAGCAGGGTTGGCCTAGGGTAATTTTAATGGGTGGTTTTATTACTTGTTATTTTATTATTCGGCCTATGGATTCAGATTTTTATATTTCAAATATTGTGTTTTAATTTGTATATGTCTTTTTAACTTGGCTGTAAACCGCCCTGAGTCTTCGGAGAAGGGCGGTATAGAAAAGTGAATAATAAATAAATAAATAAATAAATAAATAAATAAATCAGCTTGATTTATTTATCAACAAGCGACGCATGATCATAAGAAGTTTTTTTTTTTTACTATTTTTTTTTTTTTTTTACTATTTAAGCATTTTTTACCACTGGTTCTCTGGAACTGGTAGTTAAAAATGCTTTAAAAAGTTTTTTTTTTAAAGTTCCGGTGATTGCGCATCGCTCAGCTGATCATCGGAATTTCTTTTATTTCTTTTATTACTTTTTAAGCATTTTTTTATTACTGGTTCGGGCAAATAGGTACTAAAAAAATGCTTAAAAAGTAATAAAATGCATACAGCACAGTTGTGATTGTCCAAGCCTTTTTTTTACTTTTTTAAAGCATTTTTTACTACCTATTTTCTCGAACTGATACTAAAAAAATGCTTTAAAAAGGTTAAAAAAAGGTTCCAAAGATCACAGCTGTGCCGCATGATCGTCAGAACCTTTTTAAAAAACTTTTTAAAGCGTTTTTTTACTACCTATTCACCCAAACCAGTAGCAACAAAAAGTTTAAAAAAGTTTTTTAAAAGGTTCCCAAGATCCTGCGCCACAGCTGATTTCCCCCCCTCACTATTCTACTTACCCTCCCAAACTTCCTTTTGGCACGTACTGTGCATGTGCATGCAGCATGTGTGTGGTGCGAACTGCGTATGCGTGTGCACAGTGTGTGCTTGGCACACAGTGCGCATGCACGGCCAGTGAATCGATAGCAAACCAGTTCAGATTTGAGCCACTGGTTGAGAAGGTGTGACTGGCCCAGGATCACCCATCTGTGTCAAGATGGGACTAGAATTCATAGTTCCCTGGTTCTGGCCCAATGTCTTTAATGACTGCATTGATTTGGGAAAACTGATGTGCAAACCATGAGATGATGACGACTCCTCCTCCTCTTCTTCCTCCTCCTCCTTCTTCTTGTGCCATATCCGTCATTGGACCTTAGCGATTGGACCTTAGCAATCCTATTTTTATCAACAGCCACACAAAAAAGTGCTGTTGCGTTTTGTCCAAACCAGTCCCTTAGATTTTGAAGCCATGATGTTCTTCTTCTGCCTGGACTTCAGTTGCCTTCAATCTTTCCTTGAAGGATTAAGTGAAGTATGCCATATTTTTCCAGGTGTCGCATCACATGTCCCTACCTTGGTTTATTATTTAACCATGGTTAAAAAAAGATCTAATTTAAAATTAAGTCCGGCCACACCTGTACAAACCATTGAATGAAGACAGCCCAGCTTTGGAGAAAATATATGTAGTCCTTGACTTACAACAGTTCATTTAGTGACCATTCAGGTCATTTAGTGACCATTCAGGTCATTTAGTGACCATTCAGTTACCAAGGCACTGAAAAAGTGACTTATGACCACTTTTCACATTTATAATCATTGGTCACGTGATTTACATTCGGATGCTTGACAACTGACTCACTTTTATGACCACTGCAGTATCCAGGGGTCATAACCCTTTTGCGACCTTCTGACAAAGAATTGGGGAACCAGATTCACTTAACAATCATGTTACTAATTTAAGAACGTCAGTAATTCACCTAACAAATGTGGCAAGAAAAGTGGCGAGTAAAATGGGCAAAACTCTCTTAACAAATTTCTCACTTAGCAACATAAATTTTGGGCTCAACTGGGGTCGTAAATTGAGGACTACCTGTATATTTATTTATTTATTTATTTATTTTATTATTCGAATTTATATACCGCCCTATCTCCCAAGGGACTCAGGGCGGTTTACAGGCATATAAAACATCAATATCAATATACAAATTAAAATAATCCTTAAAAAACTTATTCTAGCGCCCGAATAATTAAAAATAGAGATATAAATATCAAATATAAATATTAAAATCAATTTAAAACCCCTCTAAATTTAAAAATCTAAGCCAGTCCTGCACAGATGAATAAATGTGTCTTGAGCTCGCGACGGAAGGTTCGAAGGTCAGGAAGTTGACGGAGTCCTGGGGGGAGTTCGTTCCAGAGGGTGGGAGCCCCACAGAGAAGGCCCTTCCTGGGCGTCGCCAACCGACACTGCCTAGCTGACGGCACCCTGAGGAGTCCCTCTGTGAGAGCGCACGGTCGGTGAGAGGTATCTGGTCGCAGTAGGCGGTCCCGTAGATAACCCGGCCCTATGCCATGGAGCGCTTTAAAGGTGGTCACCAAAACCTTGAAGCGCACCCGAAGGCCACAGGTAGCCAGTGCAGCCTGCGCAGGATGGGTGTTATCACGGGAGCCACGAGGGCTCCCTCTATCACCCGCGCAGCCGCATTCTGAACTAACTGCAGCCTCCGGATGCCCTTCAAGGAAGCCCCATGTAGAGAGCGTTGCAGTAATCCAGGCGAGGCGTCACAAGGCGTGAGTGACCGTGCAAAGGGCCTCCCGGTCCAGAAAGGCGCAACTGGCGCACCAGGCGAACCTGGTAGAACGCTCTCCTGGAGACGGCCGTCAAATGATCTTCTAGAGACAGCCGCTCATCCAGGAGGACGCTAAGTTGCGCACCCTCTCCATCGGGGCCAATGACTCGCCACCGATGGTCAGCCGCGGATTTAGCTGACTGTACCGGGATGCCGCATCCACAGCCACTCTGTCTTGGAGGATTGAGCTTGAGCCTGTTTCTCCCCATCCAGACCCGTCGGCCTCCAGGCACCGGGACAGCACTTGATAACCGTTGGGGTGGTCGGTGTGGAAAAGTACAGCTGGGTGTCATCCGCGTACAGCTGGTACCTCACACGAACCCACTGATGATCTCACCCAGCGGCTTCATGTAGATGTTGAACAGAAGGCGAGAGGATCGATCCCCGCGGCACCCCACAAGTGAGGGGCCTCGGGCCGACCTCTGCCCCTGTCAACACCGACTGCGACCGGTCGGAGAGATAGGAGGAGAACCACCGATAAACGGTGCCTCCCACTCCCAATCCCTCCAACCGGCGCAGCAGGATACCATGGTCGATGGTATCGAAAGCCGCTGAGAGGTCTAATAGGACCAGGGCAGAGGAACAACCCCTATCCCTGGCCCTCCAGAGATCATCCACCAACGCGACCAAAGCCGTCTCCGTGCTGTAACCGGGCCGGAAACCGGACTGGGACGGGTCTAGATAGGCAGTTTCATCCAGGTGTAAGGAAACTGATATGCCACCATACTCTCAACAACCTTCGCCGCGGCGGGTTGGAGACCGACGATAATTACCTAAAACAGCCGGGTCCAGGGAAGGCTTCTTGAGGAGGGGCCTCACCACCGCCTCTTTCAAGGCGGCCGGAAAGACACCCTCCACCAAAGAAGCGCTCGTAATCGCCTGGAGCCAGCCTCGGGTCACCTCCTGTGTGGCCAGCACCAACCAGGAGGGGCACGGGTCCAGTAAACATATGTCAAAGTACATTGTTGAGCAAGGGCGCGCATGATGCGAATCGGTAGAAAAGGTAAATAGAACCCACCCCTGATATAGTCATGAAAATAATGAAACTAACTATTCTCTCTCTCTCTCTCCTTCTCTCCCTCCCTCCCTTCCCCCTCTCTTTCTTTCTCTCTCTCTCTCTGTCTCTCCCCCCTCCCTCCCTTTCGCTCTGTATTTTTTCTTGGTGCAACATGCACAAAAGTTGATAATTTTAAGTTCAGTTGTAACCTCAAGTTTAATAAATGGAATATTTTCACAAACACAAGAAAGTGAAATCAATAGATTCATCCAAGATTGCCCTCATATGCATGCTCTTTCATTGTTTTTAGCTTTTAATATATGTTGCTTTAGTCACAGGCTGTAAAGCTGTGAAATAAATTAGTATGTGAAACTGAGGTAAAAATGTCATCTTGGCATGAGCTAGGTTCTATATCAAAAACAAGCTGAAATCTAAAAGTTTCTCAGTTTGGCTGAATTCAACTTGATATAACAGGAACAAAGACGTTTAAAACAGGGTAGCTAAGGATAAAAGGGTAAATAAGCATTGGATGCAGGCATACATTCTAAAATTATGATGAGTGACGGGAGAAATGGCAGGAAGACAAGATAATGCTGCCGCTATTGTAGCATTATCTAATAATAACTAGCATTTGGTTATGCAGAATATCATAACAAAATGTGCTTTTTTTGGTGCATTGGAATTAAAATAACTCTCTCAGGAATGAATTATTAGCAAAAAAAATGGACATGGACCAATATCTCCTTATTGGGAATAGGGGAAAAAGAAAGAAAGAAAGAAAGAAAGAAAGAAAGAAAGAAAGAAAGAAAGAAAGAAAGAAAGAAAGATTTGAGGTGAGGGACAGAAAGTTCCACCACAGTAGGGCAGTGATGGCAACTTATGATATATGTGTCAAAGGTGACACGTCACAACATTTTGGGTGCCTTGCTTGCATTCACCAACACCCAACCACAACTTTTCTCAAAAGTATGCCCTGCACTTGCGTGATTTTTGGAGGCCACGCAAGAACACGATGTGCTGTTGTGTGGCTTTGGGAGGCCAAAGAGGCTACGGAAGAGCATTTTCCAAAGCTCCTTCAAGAACGAAGGCCTTGTGAGACCTGGAGGAGGCTCAGGTAGGCGGTGGGGCCTTGTGAACAGAAGGAGAACATCGCTTGTAGATAAGCAAGATGTAGCAGATCCTGGGGAGTGCTGGGCTATGGGGACACCATTCCCCAAGGTTTGCATTCTTTGGAGACAGTAGTGGGTTTCTACTGGTTCACCCCGACTTGGGCAAACCAAAAGTGGCGGCAGCGGGAATTCTGTGCATGCGCAGAAGAGTTGCATGCAAACTAAGCAAGCGGGCATGCACGCACGCTCACAGTTCCGAACCAGTAGCGAAGTTAAGAGGAACGCACTACTGTTTGGAGAATAGCATAAGGTGGCCTTTTTGAATGGCAATTCTGGTGCTAGGGCTGAAGTCAAGAGCTGTATTTCAGGTCCAGCCTTGACTCTGTTGCCGAGTGCCCCCTGTTCAGGGTGACCTAGAGAGGGGCAGAGGGATAGAAAATTGTTTCTCTTTTATTTAAATCAAATTGGGCATTTTCTGAATGTTTGACATGCTGAGCTGAAAAGATTTCCCATCACTAGGGAACAGCCTAGAAAGATAAAAGGAGGAGCCATTACCAAGGCATTGGTCAGATAAGAGGGGCTTGAACCTGAAAATAAATTAAGGAAACATCTCAGACAAGCTCCTCCCACATGAAGATAAAACAAGAGAGGTGTCAGGGTTCCAAGTAACACCTGCAACAAAAGTAGACTACGAGGCTTGAAGTTCCTCAAAGTTCCATTTTATTAGGGATGTGTCGTGTCCCCCTCCCCCTCCGACGACCGGGTCTAGGAAGTCCATATCAAGCGTGGCCACGAAGCCTCTGCAGCTTTGCCAAATTCCTTTCAGATTTCTCAGGGCAGGCAGGAATCCAAGTTGTGACTTCAGCTACTTTGCTTGACTCAAAGTTGATTGACTCAAGCTGGTCCTTTATATAGGCTGTGGGGTCTGGCTCCATGACCCAGCACTTATCCAGGCCTGCCTCTCCCTTCCTTCTGCTGACGTCGCCTCTCCAATCTCTGGAAGTGGGGATCCTCCCACTGTGGATTCTCTTCCTCTGGATCTGCTGCCGGTAATTCCAGCACGTGGCTGGCTCCCTGCTCACACGCTGTAGGAGTGAGGTTTGTTTGTTCATTCCTGACATTCTGTCCGGGCATGGGGTCAGGGCTGGGGGCTGGAGGCATGCCAGGCCGTTCCTCTTCATTATCAGACTCTGAATCTGATAGCAGGCCTGGGAGGAGACGGGAGGGGCCCAGCTGAGGAGAGGAGGGAGGACGAGGCACAACAGGATGTCATATTGGCACATCTGGGAAAACCCAAATCTGAAAGCTTCCAGGTTTTTCCCACCCAAAGGAAAGTCCAAGTCCCTGCCCAGCACCAACAAGTCCATCATATGGTCGAATCGATGCACCGTCCCAACTGGAGATGCCTCCCAACCACACCCCTTCAGGTGCAGGGCAAGATGTTCTTGACTCTCTGAGAAAGGAATGTTATTATGACTATATATATCAACCCCTGCTCCATACAATCCCCCCTTCCATTTTCCCACAGCACTAAATATGGTAGACCTGAAGGCCCAATGCAAAAGATGGCTTCCAGGCCTGACAAAAGGAGGATATCCATCAAAACCTGCAAGATACTCTTACTATAGGTGCTACAATCAAAACTGTTCCCGATTTATATGCCATTGTTCTCTTAGTCAGGTCTAGAACATAGAATAGGGTTGGAAGGGATGTTGCAGGTATCCTAGTCTAACCTCCAGCTCAAGCAGGAGACCTTATACGATTCCAGACAAATGGTTGACCAATCTCTTCTTAAAAACCTCCAGTCTTGGAGCACCCATAACTTCTGGAGGCAAGCTGTTCCACAGATCAATTGATCTCACTGTCAGGAAATTTCTACTTAGTTCTAGATTGGATTTCTGTTTAATGACCTTCTACCCATTATTTCTTGTACTGCCCCCGGTGCTTTTGAGAATAGGTCAAACCCTTCTTTTCTATGATAGACCTTCAAATGTTGGAAGACTGCTATATCACCCCTAGTTCTTCTCTTTGTTAAACTAGACATACCCAATTTCCTTAACTGTTCATCCTATGTTTTAATCCCCGGGTGTCTGATCCCCTCTGTTGCTCTTCTCTAGGGCCCCAAAACTTTTTTTTTGTATCATGGTGTTACTTGGAACCCTGACATCTACCTTGGGTTGACACCAGTGGTGGGTTGCTACCAATTCGCCCTGGTTCAGGTGGACTGGTAGCGGCAGCAGCAGGAGGCTCTGCCCACTCGCCCAGACGTCATCAAAAATGCTCTGCGCATGCGCAGAACCTTCTGCACATGCACAGACGCGCCGCATGCTCCCAACAGCAAACCAGTAGCCCCGGGATTTGAAACCCACTACTGGTTGACACCCACCTTCCTGATTCTTGAAAATTGTGAGAACAAATGAAAGACAAAGCTGAAAGCTCGGCTGGTAGGCCCCACTATGTGGAATGAACAGAAGGCCTGGGTGCTTTAGGTAAATAGTTTTTCTGAAAAAACATTTTTTTCTGTGTCAAAACCAACCACAGTCCTTCCCATCCATCACAAACCTGTTAAGAAAAATGTCAATTAACATCAACTATGCTAAGAACATTACATTACATATTTGATTGATTGCTAACTGAACACTGGACATTATACCAAGCTGTTACAAACGGATAATATAAGACAGTGTTTCCGCAACCTTGCTGGGTTGGTGGCCCAGCACTATGGGGAGGTGGGGAAGAAGGAATGGTTCTGTACAAGGGGCAGGTGTGCAATTGTGTACACAGCTTCATTTGTGTGGTTGGTGGGTATGTGTGCCCACCGCTCACACGACTGGAGCTGCAAGTGCCAGCACCTGGTGGTCATGGAAGTTGGGCTGTGCACATGAGTTGGTCCACTGGTTGCAAATCGGACACAGCCTGATAGTGGGCTATGGCCCATGGGTTGGGCACTCCTATATTGGACATAACCAGTGTAAAGTAATAAAACAAAAAGCCACACAAAAATAGAGCAGATAACATGATAATAAAACCAAGAGCAAAACCAGTTCAGAAAAAGTCAAAAATGGTTAAAATTAAGTCTAAAGGTTACAGTTAAGGAAGATCTTAAAATAGGGGCTGATGAACTTGGCTCAGGAGGGAATATTGAAAAAGCTCTTCTGGTTGGGTTGGGTTGGGTTGGGTTGGCCTGCCTTGTCTCATTGAACAGAAACATCTGGGTAAGAATGTCAGATGAGAGTTATAGTTTACAGGTATTGGATAGCAGATAGATTTATTCAGTGCAGAGAAAGTAAAAAGTAGTACTAAAAGTAGAAAGTATTTTGAGGATTGTGCTTGCATGAAAGAGAAATATAGATAGCATGACTGGCTGAAGAATTCTGGGAGTTGAAGTCCACAAGTCTTAAAGTTGCTAAGTTTGGAGACCCCTGATCTAGTAGCCACCTCCATTAACCATATTAGAGATTTCTTTGCAAGAATTAATACAATCAATTCTGAAAAAAACACAAAGCAATAGACTTTTTTTTTCAACTTACCAAAGCCAAAATATGCATTCTCTTTCAGCTAAAAGACTTGAAATCCTAGGTTTAGAAAACTTAGAACTCCGTCGCCTTCGACAAGACCTAAGTTTAACTCATAGAATCATCTATTGTAATGTCCTTCCTGTTAAAGACTACTTCAGCTTCAATTGCAATAATACAAGCGCAACCAATAGATTTAAACTCAATGTTAACTGCTTCAATCTAGATGGCAGAAAATATGATTTCTGTAACAGAGTTATCAGTGCTTGGAACACATTACCTGACTCTGTGGTCTCTTCTCATAATCCCAAAAGCTTTAACCAAAAACTATCTACTATTGACCTCACCCCATTCCTAAGAGGACCATAAGGGGCGTGCATAAGAGCACAAATGTGCCTATCGTTCCCTGTCCTATTGTTTTTTCTTATATATATATATGCTTATACTTATTTATTTATTTATTTATTTTTATTTATTTATTTTGTCACAACAATATATGTAAGTATCATACAAAAAGATTATATAGTATATAAACATATATATGAGTAAATATTAGGAGGTATGAGAATATATGTATAAGTATATAAACTTATATGTTTATAAGTATATAAACATATATTTCCTTATACTTTCTCATCTATATGTTTATATACTATATAATCTTTTTGTGTGATGCTTATGTATATTGTTATGACAAAATAAATAAATAAAATAAATAAATAAATAAACATTAGCTACAGTCCCTTCTTACCAACAGAAAGTTTTATTGTACATTACGGTGGAGATGACCATCGTTTTTATAATGCCTTCTCTTCTTTCTAAAACTTTTGATAATATTTTTCCCCATTTTCCACAAATACCTATTTGAATCAAGTTCATTGGTCAAGGCTAATGAAGGCAATTACTGAGGGATTTTGATTTCTGAGGGAAAATAAATTCAGCTGGATAATGCTGTTAGTGATCTATTTTTAATCTCTTTTCCACAGTTTTCTCTTTTTTAAAAAAAATAACTTTTGGTTTTAGAAGTAGAGTTTATGAGATTCATACGCAGCAAAGGTAAACAGGGCAAAAATATGGAAACTAATTCATTTTAATCCAAGGGAAGGCTGATAATCCAATTTATTGGACTTTGAATTCTGTCAGCTAAATTAACTTTATTAGGTGCTTAGAAACACAGCCTATCAGCTCAACAATGAGTTAGAAATACCAGTCAAAAATATTGAGTGTCTACTCATCTAATACTTAAATTTAAATATTTATTATGCATTAATCACACTTATATGGCCACCAAAGGTGGTTCCTATTTTTCTACTTGCATTTTTTATGTGCTTTCGAACTGCTAGGTTGGCAGAAGCTGGGACAACTAACGGGAGCTCACCCTGTTACGTGGCACTAAGGATTCGAACCGCTAAACTGCCGACCTTTCGATCGACAAGCTCAGCGTCTTAGCCACTGAGCCACTGCGTCCCTTGTAACCATACATTACTAGCTTTCAAATGTCATAAGGCAGTTGGAAGCCTGCCTTATATGTACAACCATATATAGTGCGGTTTGAACCCTGCCAAATCATTTTGGGTTGCCCCCAAAATGTCATACTATTGTGAGATTTAAAACCACCAAATTGAAAGAAAACTCCAAGACAAGTCTGATTAACAAAATCAAAGATTTATTGTAGAAAAATATAAAAATTAAAAAAAAAGCGGTTGCAAGCATGGCCTCTTAGACTCTTCCCAAATGGATTGAGTTCAAAGAGCGCAAAAAGCAGTTTTCAAGCTACACATTTTATACTCCTACACAATGCACGCCACGCCTAAGAAATTCCCCCCTAACCCCCTTATTCTCTTTAGTCATCCTTTTAGTTGTTTTACATTTTAAAGGGTTATCTTGGCGATTTCCGTCCATCCACCAATATCTTATCTTATTTACTTGTAATTTTCACCTTGGGCTGATGTTCCTGTCTCCTGATAGGATTTTTTTTCCCAGGTGTAAGTTCCTGTCTCCTGGTAAGCTCTTAGCAAGTCATAATATATTGTCTCCACTGATTACCATTTGTAGACACTTTGCATAGTCAGGAAACAGCAGACAGATAGTCTCATACTTTGGTATTACATTTGTTACAATTTATAAAAGAATAAAAGAATAAAAGGTTCTACATTTAGGCAAAAAAACCAAAATGCACAGGTACCGTATATGTGGTACCTTGCTCAATAGTAGTACCTGTGAGAGGGATCTTGGAGTCCTAGTGCCCTTTAGATATGAGCCAGCAGTGTGCAACTGCTAACACAGTTCTGGGCTACATAAACAGAGGGATAGAATCAAGATCACGTGAAGTGTTAGTGCCACTTTATAATGCCTTGGTAAGGCCACACTTGGAATATTGCATCCAGTTTTGGTCGCCGCGATGTAAAAAAGATGTTGAGACTCGAGAAAGAGTGCAGAGAAGAGCAACAAAGATGATTAGGGGACTGGAGACTAAAACATATGAAGAACGGTTGCAGGAACTGGGTATGTCTAGTTTAATAAAAAGAAGGACTAGGGGAGACATGATAGCTGTGTTCCAATATCTCAGGGGTTGCCACAAAGAAGAGGGAGTCAAACTATTCTCCAAAGCACCTGAGGGTAGAACAAGAAGCAATGGGTGGAAATTGATCAAGGAAAGAAGCAACTTAGAACTAAGGAGAAATTTCCTGACAGAACAATTAAGAAGTGGAACGACTTGCCTGCAGAAGTTGTGAATGCTCCAACACTGGAAAATTTTTTTAACCTTTTTTTATTTCCTTTACTATTGTGAATGGAGTGGTGCATGAAAGGGACTCTAACCCAGTTGACACAAACCGTAACACTTGCACCAGGGCAAAGGAACTCAGAAGAGGCAGGGTGATCAGAGAGAGTCATGGGAGAAGCCAAAATACCACTGTTGATAACATGGAAAGTAAGCAGTATCTGTACATTAAAATATAAGCACTTCTAGCTCGTGGAATTGAGCACAGCTGGGTGTCCCTCCAGGTAGTTTATAGCCCTACTGTTTTTATTATGTAGTATCAGTAAGGAAATCAATGCTTGACTACATTTATGGGGCCATTTAGAACTTCAAAGCAGGCACTTCTGCTCGAGAAGAGGTGATTAAAAGGCTCACCCACCAATGTCGTTCTGTGGATTAGCATCCCATTTTTCCGGAGCTATGTTTCCTGATGATGCTTTGTAGGCAAAGGGTAAGTATTCAGAGCAGTGTTCAGTATCCTTTGGGGTGTGATTGGTGACACTAGAGCAAAAAAACAACAACAACAACCAAGCCTTCTGAGATATGTAGCTCCCAATCGAAAAGCAGGAGAGAGGGCAAGGCTGACAAGAAACATTCAAGCTTTGGAGTTTGGCTTTTCTAGGTCTTTGTGTGGGGAACAAATGGCTCTCCATAGACACCTTTCCCAATAGGAATGGATTTTCTTTCAGATTTATACCATCGTATGGCATCTCTCTGCCGCAAAAGCTAGGCTGAATTTACAGTGCCAATTCGCAGGTCTGTTATAAAAGTGCAGGCCTCATTCAAGTTCGGCTCAAATCCTAATGACTTTATTGACGGTTTGCAGAAATGATTGATCATGGCTGTAGGATCCAATCTGAGTCGGTCACTAAGCTTTCTGGCTTCTGCTGAAACCCATCATCAGAACGGTTGCTGGAACTGAGTATGTCTACTTTAATGAAAAGAAGGACTAGGGGAGACATGATAGCAGTGTTCCAATATCTCAGGGGTTGCCACAAAGAAGAGGGAGTCAACCTATTCTCCAAAGCGCTTGAGAGCAAGACAAGAAGCAATGGGTGGAAACTAATCAAGGAGAGAAGCAACTTAGAACTTCAAAGCAGGCACTTCTGCTCGAGAAGAGGTGATTAAAAGGCTCACCCACCAATGTCGTTCTGTGGATTAGCATCCCATTTTTCCCGAGCTATGTTTCCTGATGATGCTTTGTAGGCAAAGGGTAAGTATTCAGAGCAGTGTTCAGTATCCTTTGGGGTGTGATTGGTGACACTAGAGCAAAAAAAAACAACAACAACCAAGCCTTCTGAGATATGTAGCTCCCAATCGAAAAGCAGGAGAGAGGGCAAGGCTGACAAGAAACATTCAAGCTTTGGAGTTTTGCTTTTCTAGGTCTTTGTGTGGGGAACAAAGGGCTCTCCATAGACACCTTTCCCAATAGGAATGGATTTTCTTTCAGATTTATACCATCGTATGGCATCTCTCTGCCGCAAAAGCTAGGCTGAATTTACAGTGCCAATTCGCAGGTCTGTTATAAAAGTGCAGGCCTCATTCAAGTTCGGCTCAAATCCTAATGACTTTATTGACGGTTTGCAGAAATGATTGATCATGGCTGTAGGATCCAATCTGAGTCGGTCACTAAGCTTTCTGGCTTCTGCTGAAACCCATCATCAGAACGGTTGCTGGAACTGAGTATGTCTACTTTAATGAAAAGATGGACTGGGGAGACATGATAGCAGTGTTCCAATATCTCAGAGGTTGCCACAAAGAAGAGGGAGTCAACCTATTCTCCAAAGCGCTTGAGAGCAAGACAAGAAGCAATGGGTGGAAACTAATCAAGGAGAGAAGCAATTTAGAACTAAGGAGAAATTTCCTGACAGTGAGAACAATTAATCAGTAGAACGACTTGCCTCCAGAATCCATTGTGATTGCTCCAACAGCGGAAGTTTTTGAGAAGAGCTTGGACATTTGTCTGAAATGATATAGGATTTCCTGCCTGAGCAGGAGGTTGGACTAGAAGACCTCCAAGGTCTCTTCCAACTCTGTTATTCTGTTAACTTCTCTCTCTCCAAAATATGCACGCTGAGCTGTTCATACATATTTCAATAGGCACATATTCTAGAGAGAGAGAGAGAGAAGTTCCCTGAGGATGGGCTCCAGCACAAGTCCAAAAGTTTGGAAGAATAAACTTCTGGTTCCAGTGACCGACTCAGATTGGATCGTGCACATATATCCTGGGACACATATATTTACTTTCATTCTCGATCATGCTGGTTAGCTTCTGGGTATTCTTTTTTCCCCCAATTTTATAGTTTAACACAGGGGTCTCCAACCTTGTCAACTTTAAGACTTGTGGACTAACATGGTGATAGTTTTTGTATATCTCATTTTTTCTACGTGTTTCACTTTTCTTCTTTATACTGTAACTGCTATTCTAATAGCAAATCCATCATAAAAGTTATTGTGTTACATTCTTGATTAAAGTATCTTTCCATTGATATATAATTTTATGGTACTACTCCAAAAAAAGGGGATGCTATTAGCTAGTTTTAGAAAATACACTTTTCCCAAAAGGTTTCCACAATTTTGGCCATTACTGTAAACCGACAGCAAAAAGCACTTCTTACTGATGATGTTACCTAGTTGGGGTAATGAAACATCTGCAAGAAAACAAGCCAGCTCAGAAAGCATCAAAGAACCCTCAAGTAACCCTCAGGTAGGATTGTGGTTATACAGGTAATCCTCGCTTAATGACTAGTCACTTAGCAACATTCAAAGGTATTACAGAATCCAACAAAAGATAACTTAGATTCTTTCGTTCCAGAGTTCCAGGGGCAGAACCTCCACCAGGAGTCACATGGATGTATTTGGGGTGCTTGGCAACTGGCTCACCTTTATGGCTGGCTGCAGCATCCCACAATTACGTGGCATGCTTTAGGGTTTTTTAAAATAGAAGCTGAGCTTTTTGATTTCTAGCAAAAAAAAAATGCTAATAAGAACACACTGACTCACTTAATGACTGAGGCAGTCACCTAGTGACCATCATATTTGCTTAGCAATCATCGCAAAAAAGGTTGTAAAATCAGACAGGTCATGTGACTCAACTTCTAACCATCATGACTCACTATAGAAATTCCAGGCTTCATTATGGTTGTATGTTAAGGACTACCTGTGCAGTGCCCTACCCTTATATTTAACTGTGATTTATTGAATAAATAACACTTTTAAGTAAATCATAGCACATAGTACACTAAAACCAAAAGAAACACCATGATAGTGGACATTACTATAAGAGATACTCAAGTTGAACTCAAGGGAAAGGGTTAAATACGGGTCTGGATGGGGAGAAACAGACTCAAGCTCAATCCCTCCAAGACGGAGTGGCTGTGGATGCTGGCATCCTGGTACAGTCAGCTGCAGCCGCAGCTGGCTGTGGGGGGCGAGTTATTGGCCCCAACGGAGAGGGTGCGCAACTTGGGTGTCCTCTTGGATGGGCGACTGTCGTTTGACGATCATTTGGCGGCCGTCTCCAAGAGGGCCTTCCACCAAGTACGCTTGGTGCGCCAATTGCGCCCCTTTCTTGACCGGAATGCCTTATGCACGGTCACTCATGCCCTTGTCACTTCCCGCTTGGACTATTGCAATGCTCTCTACATGGGGCTGCCCTTGAAGTGCACCCGGAGGCTGCAGTTAGTCCAGAATGCAGCTGCACGGGTAATAGTGGGAGCAACTCGTTGCTCCCATGTAACACCAATCCTGCGCAGTTTGCACTGGCTTCCTGTGGTCTTTCGGGTGCGCTTCAAGATTCTGGTTACCACCTTTAAAGCGCTCCATGGCTTAGGACCTGGGTACTTACGGGATCGCCTGCTGTTACCTTTTGCCTCCCACCGACCCATACGCTCACACAGAGAGGGCCTTCTCAGGGTGCCGTCCGCCAAGCAATGTCAGCTGGCGGCCCCCAGGGGAAGGGCCTTCTCTGTTGGAGCGCCTACGCTTTGGAATGAACTTCCCCCTGGTTTACGTCAAGTGCCTGATCTTTGGACTTTTCGCTGTGAGCTGAAAACGCACCTATTTATTCAAGCGGGACTGGATTGAAATTTTATTGGGGTTATTTATATTTTAAGATTTTAAATTGTTTTAATATTTCGGCCACATTATAATATGTTTTTTTAATTTCTTTTAATGTTTATATAGTATTTTTACTCCCTGAGTCCTTCGGGAGAAGGGCGGTATAAAAATCGAAATAAATAAAATAAATAAATAAATAAATGTATCATAAGTCATGGGTCCCTGTGTGCCCACAAGAGATCTAAATCCAGCCCACTTTTGAATGCCTTTCTTATCTCCTGCTCATTTTTCTTGACTGTTAGTTGGTCAGATTCTTGTAGAGAGCTTAAGCTTGTAATAAATCTTTATACTCATTTGAGCTGCCTGAATCTCCTGATTTCCCCAGTGCTTGACAACTATTACTAGTTCTTTGTGATGGATGGGAAGGACCGTGGTTGGTTTTGGCACAGAAAAAAAAAAAAGGTATTTCAGAAAAACTATTTACCTAAAGCACCCAGGCCTTCTGTTCATTCCACATTGTGGGGCCTACCAGCTGAGCTTTCAGCTTTGTCTTTCATTTGCTCTCACAATTTTCAAGAATCAGGAAGGTGGGTGTCAACCAGTAGTGGGTTCAAATCCCAGGGCTACCGGTTTGATATTGGGAGCATGTGGCGCTTCTGTGCATGCGCAGAAGGTTCTGTGCATGCACAGAGCATTTTTGAGGACATCTGGGTGGGTGGGCAGAACCTCCCGCCGCCACCTCTACCGCTCCACCCAAACCAGGGAGAACTGGTAGCAACCCACCACTGGTGTCAACCCAAGGTCGATGTCAGGGTTCCAAGTAACACCAATTCTGGTCACCATAATGCAAAAAATGTTTTTGGGGCCCTAGAGAAGAGCAACAAAGGGGATTAGGCACCTGGGGACTAAAACATAGGATGGACAATTAAGGAATATGGGTATGTCTAGTTTAACAAAGAGAAGAACTAGGGGTGATATAGCAGTCTTCCAACATTTGAAAGTCTATCATAGAAAAGAAGGGATTGGCCTGTTCTCCAAAGCACGTGGGGCCAGTACAAGAAATAATGGGTAGAAGTTCATTAAACAGAGAAGCAACCTAGAACTGAGGAGAAATTTTCTAACAGTGAGAATAATTAACCAATGGAATGGCTGGCCTTCAGAAGTTGTGGGTGCTCCATCACTGGAGGCTTTTAAGAAGTCTGAAATGCACCCCACTGTTGCACCCCACTGAGCCAGCAGTGTGTAGCAGCTGCCAAAAAAGCCACCACAGTTCTGGGCTGCATAAACAGAGGGATAAAATCAAGATCACGTGAAGTGTTAGTGCCACTTTATAATGCCTTGGTAAGGCCACACCTGGAATACTGCATTCAGTTTTGGTCGCCACGATGTAAAAAAGATGTTGAGACTCTAGAAAGAGTGCAGAGAAGAGCAACAAAGATGATTAGGGGACTAGAGGCTAAAACATATGAAGAACGGTGGCAGGAACTCGGTATGCCTAGTTTAATGAAAAGAAGGACTAGGGGAGACATGATAATCAGTGTTCCAATATCTCAGGGGCTGCCACAAAGAAGAGGGAGTCAAGCTATTCTCCAAAGCACCTGAGGGCAGGACAAGAAGCAATGGGTGGAAACTAATCAAGGAGAGAAGCAATTTAGAACTAAGGAGAAATTTCCTGACAGTTAGAACAATCAATAAGTGGAACAACTTGCCTGCAGAAGTTGTGGATGCTCCAACACTGGAAGTTTTTAAGAAAATGTTGGGTAACCATTTGTCTGAAATGGTGTAGGGTTTCCTGCCTGGGCAGGGGGTTGGACTAGAAGACCTCCAAGGTCCCTTCCAACTCTGTTGTTGTTGTTGTTGTTGTTGTTGTTGTTGTTGTTGTTAATGGCCGAACAGGGTGTTGGACTAGAAGACCTCCAAAGTCCCTTCCAACTCTCTTATTCTGTTAAGACAGCTGTGGAATTACATCAGGCCACATTTCCTTGATAAATATGCACTCCAAAACAAGGAAGCCTGGAATTGCACCCCAAGATATTTTCAAGTACCTACCTGTTCTATGGAGATCCCATCAGTCTACCATTTATGAAAACTACCTTTGTGTCATGCAAACACTAGCACTTTGGTGTTTTTTTTTCAAAATTTACTATAAGCTGTTCTCCTCATTCCCACCTGGGAGACAGACAAAATTACTACATCATAGAATAGAATAGAATTCTTTATTGGCCAAGTGTGATTGGACACACAAGGAATTTGTCTTAGGTCATATGCTCTCAGTGTACATAAGGAGAATAAAATACATACATCAAGAATAAAAAGATATAAAACTTAGTGATAGTCAAGGTTACTAATAAGCTATCAAATTGTACTAGGAAACAAATAAAAACGATATAAATTGAAAGATACAAGCAACATGGCTATAGTGATAAGTAGGACGATCCAAATCTCCAAATCTCAACCAACAAATGCTCTGTCTTACACATTGGCAAAAAAAATCAGAACACAAAATACAAGCTGGATGGATACGATCTAACAGACGACCCTCACTCTGTCAAAGACCTTGGAGTACTCATCTCAAATGATCTAAGTGCCAGAGCTCACTGTAACAGCATTGCTAAAAAAGCATTAAGAGTTGTTAACCTAATCTTGCATAGTTTCTTCTCCAGTAATATTGAACTGCAAACTAGGGCATACAAAACTTTTGCCAAACCAATTCTTGAATACAGCTCATCTGTTTGGAACCCACACTGCATATCAGACATTAATACAATTGAACGAGTCCAGAGATATTCACAAGAAGAGTCCTCCACTCCTCTGCTCGCAACAAAATACCTTATGCCACCAGACTCAAAATTTTGGGCTTAGACAACTTAGAACTTCGCTGTCTTCACTCTGACCTAAGCATAGTACATAAAATCATCTGCTACAATGTCCTACCAGCCAATGAATACTTCAGCTTCAACCAAAACAATACAAGAGCACACAATAGATACAAACTCATGGTAAACCGATCCAAACTAGACTGCAGAAAATACGACTTCTGTAATAGAGTTGTCAATGCCTGGAATGCACTACCTGACTCTGTGGTTTCTTCCCCAAATCCCCAAAACTTTAACCTTAGACTGTCTACTGTAGACCTCACCCCATTCCTAAGAGGTCTGTAAGGGGAGTGCATAAGCACACCAGCATGCCTACCGTCCCTATCCTAATGTTTTCTTTTATTCGTATGCTTTACATGTATTTACAATTATGTTTACGCTTGTATTTGTCATAAAATACATGCTTTATTTTAAAATAAAATAAATAGATACTAGTAAGGAAGAGAAGAATAATAGTAATACAGTCTTAGTAAATTATTTGACAGGGAATTAGTTGTTAAGCAGAGTGATGGCATTTGGGAAAAACTATCCTTGCGTCTGGTTGTTATATGATATATGATATATGTAAGTTGTATATCATCTGCATATAGCAAGGATGGAATTGCACAGTTTGCTAACATTGGAGAGTGTGGATTAGAAGATGGGGGATCCTGAATTACTGAACTGATGTACAAATTTAAAACACAGGGCATGGAATATAACTTTGCCTTAGCCCTCTTTTGATGGTGACAGCTCAAGAAAGGTCTCCCCACAGGGAACATTTGACTCTTAGTGAGGTGTTAGAATAGAGTCTGGATAAGAAAGAACAACCTTTTATCTTTCGAAGGTTCCTGAAGTTTTTGTTAGAGCCTATCCCTTGGAATCAGATAAAAGCTGATTTGAAATCCACAAAAGCTGCAAAAGCGGAGCCTTTGAGGGTTGAAGTGAATTTTTCAGTTAAAAGTCGCAGGAGCAGAGAGTGGTCTAAAGTCAAACGGTCTTCTCTAAATCTTGCCTGTTTTTCAGCAAAGAATATTTTCACTTTGGACCCAGGGCAAGAGTCATATAGCCCTTTGCCTATAATTTGCTTATTGTATTAAAAACAAGTTAATTGGTCTCTGGTTGGCAGGGGCAAGTCAATTTCCTGTATTCTTACAGACAGGAATAACTATGGCCTCATTCCATTCAGATGGATAACATAAAGCGCTATTAATATCAGTTTTTTAAAAAAATTGCAGCCAGCACTGGGCGCCACCAATCTTTATTTCCTTTTTTTTTAATTGGCAACTCTGAACGAACAAAATTGCCTCCAGAAGCTTTCACAGATTTCAATTGCACAATGAGATCCAGAGCCTTGGCTAGATAGGTAATCCTCGATTTATGATGGCAACTGGGACCAGAATTCCTGTTGCAAGCTTTGTGCAATGATTTAAGTGAATCACTGCAGTTGTTAAGTGAATCGGGTGGTTATTAAGTGAATTTAGTTCCTCCCCCCCGACTTTACTTTTCAGAAGACAGGTGGGAAGGTTGCTGTTCCATACGTATGTACGTTGTAATTTGCATGACCGCCGCGGATTGGGTAGAGTTCATGGCGGGAAAAAATGAATAGTTGTCAATGGCCGGCTGGCAAGCCGCAGCGCTTTAAAAGGCGGGCCACAGCTGCTGCGCTGGGCAGTTCTCTCACAGTAGCAGTTCAATAAAGGTACGGTAGCAGTTCTGGAGTCCGATCTCTTCCTTCCCCCACATTAGATCCAGAGGTGGGTTTCAACAGGTTCTGACCAGTTCTGGAGAACCGGTAGCGGAAATTTTGAGTAGTTCAGAGAACCGGTAGTAAAAATTCTGACTGGACCCACCCCCATCTATTCTCTGCCTCCCAAATCCCAGCTGATTGGGAGGGAATGGAAATTTTGCAGTAATCTTCCCCTGGAGTGGGGAGGGAATGGGGATTTTACAGTATCCTTCCCCTGGAGTGGGGAGGGAATGGGGATTTTACAGTATCCTTCCCCTGGAGTGGGGTGGGAATGGAGATTTTACAGTATCCTTCCCCTGCCACGCCCATCAAGCCACGCCCACCAAGCCATGTCATGTCCACTCAGCCACACCCACAGAACCGGTAGTAAGAAATTTTGAAACCCCCCACTGATCAGATCTAACAGTTGCAAACGATGATCACATGATCTTGGGCTGCTGCAACAGTCATAAGCCCAAATTTTTGATCACATGACCCTAAAGATGCTGTAAACACTTAAGTGCACGAGTTGGTTGCGTGTCTCTTTTTTCAGTATCATTGTAACTTCAGTCACTAAACGGATAGCTGTAAGTCAAGGACTACAGTACCTGTGCATAGAGCCGTCCATTTGGGAGAAATCACCATTTAGTGGGGAAAACCCCCCCCATTAGATTATTTAACATTATTCTGATTTAAAATGTTCCGAAATAAACTCTCCCAAATATCTGCAGGCATTTGGCAGATGTGATTACCTGAAGAAGAGCAGTTAACCATTCAGAGTTCTTAAGCTTAGCTGCTACAATTAATCTCCCCAGCCCTCTCTCAGCACTTCCCCCTTCTTAGATTTTATAAGTGCTTTAAAAAACTTCTCATGTTCTCTAAGTGATTGAAAGGAGCCTAATGAGTTGTCAGATGGAAAAGCAGACACTGTAGTAAGAAGGGCCTTTTCTGCTTTCTAACCGTTTTTGTGTCAAACCAAAGTTTTGATCACAGAGGAAGAGGGCTAGAGCTAATTGATGAAACTCTAGATAGTGGGGCCTGGAGGGAAAGTGGATAATGGGCTGCTAATGCAATAATATCTGTTCAGAAAAGTCTGCTAAACATATCTGGGAGTACCTGTAGAGTCGAAGGAGTAGCAGAAGATTTTTGAGTAGCACAAAAAAGGAACTACTATCATCTAAGACAGTGTTGCTCAAACTTGGCGACTTTAAGATGTGTGGACTTCCCAGAATTCCCCAGCCACCCAAGCTTGAGAAACACTGATCTAAGGCCAAATTTTTGTTACTATCGGTTCTGTGGGTGTGGCTTGGTGGGTGTGGCAGGGAAGGATACTGCAAAATCTCCGTTCCCACCCCTCTCCAGGGGAAGGATGCTGTAAAATCCACATTCTCTTCCCACTCCTGGGGGAAGGATATTGCAAAATCTCCATTCCCACCCAACTCTGGAGCCAGCCAGAAGTGGTATTTGCTGATTCTCCAAACTACTCAAAATTTCCACTACCAGTTCTCCAGAACCTGCTGGATTTCACCCCGATCTAAGGCCTCTGTAAGATTGCAGCCTGTTCCAAGCCTCCCATTCCTCTCCTTGGATCCTGGATGAAATACACCAAAGCTATTCAACCCTATGTGAACCCCAGGGTCATCCAGCTGCTTGTTTTTATGATGCTGTAGAAAGTTAGCACCTATCATTCTCCTGGAAGAATGAAATATTTTGAGGAATATTAAAAAGGCAGAATATTATATTTCCCTAAATGAGAAATGGAGAAACATGGTTTTTCAGAGGCAGGAAAGAGACTCAGTCTTTCTTAATAGCCCCAATAGATACTGAGGAGGCAGCTTTTAGAAATGCAGATTTGGTAATCCATTCAAGACAGGATATTGTGAAACTCCCTGCAGCAAAGTCTGAACAAAGGCAGAATGGTAGGATTACCCCTCACTCAGGATCCAACACAGGATGAAAGCCATTAAACCACAATAAGAATTGCCCTTTCAGAGTAGTCCAAACTTCAACCAAACTTAGCTCAGACCAAAACCTAGGATTGGCATTTCCTCTTTTGCCTATAGAGCCAGCTATGACCTCTGCATAACCCCTACATGAGCCGCGGTGGCGCAGTGGTTAGAGTGCAGTACTGCAGGCTACTTCTGCTGATCACGGGCTGCCAGTAGTTTGGCATATCGAATCTCACCAGGCTCAAGGTTGATTTAGCCTTCCACCCTTCCGAGGTGGGTAAAATGAGGACCCAAATTGTCAGGGGCAATAGTATGACTCTGTAAACTGCTTAGAGAGGGCTGTAAAAGCACCGTGAAGCAGTATATAAGTCTAAGTGCTATGGGGATGGTGCAACGGTTATGTGAAAAATGGTCATAAGGCACTTTTTTCAGTGCTGTTGTAATTTCAAACTTCAGATCAGAAAAGAGCTAGAAGAGACCTTGGAAGTCTTCTAGTCCGCAATTCTCCAACCTTGGCCCCTTTAAGACTTGTGGGCTTCAACTCCTAGAATTCTTCAGCCAGCTTTGCTGGCTGAGGAATTCTGGAAGTTGAAGTCCACAAGTCTTAAAGGGACCAAGGTTGGAGACCTCTGTTCTAGTCCAATCCCTGCTGAAGCAGGAGATCTTATACTATTTCAGACAAATGGCTGTCTGGTCACTTCTTAGAACAGCGGTCTCCAACCTTGGTCCCTTTAAGACTTGTGGACTTCAACTCCCAGAGTTCCTCATCTAGCTTTGCTGGCTGAGGGACTCTGGGAGATGAAGTCCACAAGTCTTAAAGGGACCAAGGTTGGAGATCCCTCTCTTAGAAACCTCCAGTGATGAAACACTCACAATTTCTGAAGGCAAGCCGTTCCACTGGTTGTTAGGAAGTTTCTCCTTAATTCCAGGTTGCTTCTCTCCTTGATTAGTTTGCAACCACTGGGAAAAAAAATATATCCATGTAAAAATGCAGTCAAGCAATGTAATCTATTTTCTACATCTGCTGGAGTTATCTCGTCCTCCGTTGCCACTGTAGGACATCTACCTGCCAACAGTTCTTCATTGCTCAGCTGTTTCTCTTCAGAATTATGTCTGATCTGAATATGCCTTCCTGGAAGTTTTAAACTTCCATCCCTCTTGGTTCCAACTCTATCTTTGTTCTTCTCCTGTGAATAATATATCTTATGAGAAAACACAAGCATACACAGAGACACCTCCTTGATCCCAGCTCCTCATCCAGAAAATGAAACAGAGCAGTAGAAAAGCGTATCTTGCTTGGATTATTTTTCTCCTCCCAACACCCACTCAAGAGTTCACACAGATGCAGGAACACGTATGACTAGACGGTGCCAAAGCATAGCTGGCTACTGGCTTGTCAGAGTGATGCTTACTCGTAGAAGAAGCAGTGTCTTCCTTGGAGAGCACTGTTCATTTTGCTGATGGATTCAAAACAGAGCGATTCGTAAAAATAGACGTATTCAAAAAACAAATGCTTAGAGAAAGATTTCGGTATGATCTAAAATATTTAACGATGTAACATCGAAGGAGCAGAGTTTTGTCAGAACGTTGTGTGGGTGGTATTTGAACTGTAGCTTAGTTTAAGTTTAAGTTCACTTTATTGTCATTGCACCTCGTGCAGTGAAATTAAATGCCATCTTCCGTGCACATCATACATAAGAAAAGAAATATAAAAAATAAAAACACACATCCTTCACATTCTACACAATTGAATTGAAATTCAGTTCCTTGTGTGTCCAATCACACTTGGCCAATAAAAAATTCTATTCTAGTCTTTTTATTTATTTATTTGCATTTATATCCCGCCCTTCTCCGAAGACTCAGGGCGGCTTACACTATGTCAAGCAATAGTCTTCATCCATTTGTATATTATATACAAAGTCAACTTATTGCCCCCAACAATCTTGGTCCTCATTTTACCTACCTTATAAAGGATGGAAGGCTGAGTCAACCTTGGGCCTGGTGGGACTTGAACCTGCAGTAATTGCAAGCAGCTGCTGTTAATAACAGACTGTCTTAGCAGTCTGAGCCACCAGAGGCCCTAGTCTATTCTAAAACCCCTGACACTGCATTAATACGGCACTCTACAGTAGAATTCAACATAATTACTGATCTGGGATAGA
Organism: Ahaetulla prasina; assembly: GCF_028640845.1. Classification (NCBI taxonomy): domain Eukaryota; kingdom Metazoa; phylum Chordata; class Lepidosauria; order Squamata; family Colubridae; genus Ahaetulla; species Ahaetulla prasina. The sequence continues at coordinate 285,887,866 of NC_080540.1, read as the reverse complement.
AACTATTTTTCAGCCTATTTGTCCTTGTTTTTATTGTCCTGTACCATCTAGAATTCATTTTCTTAATGTGAACCTTAACTGATTGATGGATAGATTGATTATGTGCTGACAAGTTGGTGTCCACATCGATAGATTGTTCCCGTGATGATTTGTCCCTCATCTGGTTTTCAGGTCTTCCAACAGCGCACCCATCACCATTGCAACAACATAATTAACCTAAATACATGAACCTGATAACACAACACAGAAACCAAAAACCAGTTGCCCTTTGAAATTCACACTTCTCTGAATTTTGCAGCACCCCTCCCCCGATAAAAACAACATACAGTAGGCAAACCTCTGCTCAAATGAATACATCAAATTGATTAGAATAACATACAATATCACGAATAATTTTTTTTAAAGGTACACACACACACACACACACACCTCTTATAGGGGAAAATTGCAAACAAAAAGGTGTGCTTGGAGACAAAATGAAAATTGAATTCTCTCATTCCTTCTCTTCTCTTATCTCTGACTAGTAGAGAATTTGGAGAAACTGGACCTGTGAATAGAAAATCAGGAATAGTCAAATGTACCCATCTCTTATCCTTGATCTGGTCAGACAACAAGAATGCTATGAACGATGTCCGTTCATCAGATAAAATGTGACACTCTTTTCTAGCATTGATATATTATTCTTTTGATTGCTAAAAGGCACCATATCTGAAATTCGTCTACCAGATTCCTCAGTGTAACTCACTAGATATATGCATCAAGAGAATGAAACATAATAAGTGGGATATATCCAGTGATGGGATTCAAGTAATTTAACAACCAGTTCTCTGCCCTAATGATTTCTTCCAACAACCAGTTTGCCAAACTGCCCAGAAATTTAACAACTGGTTCTCCCGAAGTGGTGCGAACTGGCTGAATCCCACCACTGGATATATCCTTCAGACCCCAAAGACAGACATACAAATCTATCTATCTGTCTGTCTGTCTGTCTGTCTGCCTGCCTCTCCCTCCCTCTCTCCCTCTCTCTCTCTCTCTCTCTCTCTCAGGGTGGGGGGTGTCCAACAGCATTTACCAAAAAGAAACGTGATCATTGTAACAGCATTGAAGGTGAAATTAAATCCAACCTTCAAAACTAGAGTCCTGAAAACGTCTTAATGATGCCGAAAGGCCCAGGTTATTTAAAAACTTTTTAAAAACTAAATATATATTTTTTTATCCACACTAGATGGCAGTGTGGTATACAATCAGAATAGTTAGCATCTATCTTTTGGTACCTCAACAATACAAAAGAAGCTGGAGGAAGTTTGTTTCTTAACGTACATCTGTTATTGTCTACTTCCACATTTCTCTTCAAAAATGTTTATGACAGAGATACCAACTAGCTCAACATTTCTCCGGGTATGACTATGGATGGCATAGATTTCTACATGAAATGTAAATTTTAGCTATTAGTAATATTTCCCAAAATGATTCCCCTGAAATAGTATGACAGAGAATCAAGCACTGTCTAAATTTTAAAAACTTTAAAGGTTGCTGTGAAGAAGGTTTTTAAAAATTTATTTATTTAAATATGTAGATTTAACAAGTCAGAATAACGTATCTCCTTTCTGACAGGGATTAGAGATGATAAACATACTATTATAATAATATAATATAATATAATATAATATAATATAATATAATATAATATAATATAATATAATATAATATAATATAATATAATATAATATAATATAATATAATATAATATAATATAATATAATATAATATAATATAATATAATATAATATAATATAATATAATATAATATAATATAATATAATATAATATAATATAATATAATATAATATAATATAATAACAGAGTTGGAAGGGACCTTGGCGGTCTTCTATCCAACCCCCTGCCAAGGCAGGAAACCCTACACCACTTCAGACAAATGGTTATCCAACATCTTCTTAAAAAATTCCAGTGTTGGAGCATTCACAGCTTCTGCAGGCAAGTTGTTCCACATTGATAGAATAGAATAGAATAGAATAGAATTTTATTGGCCAAGTGTGATTGGACACACAAGGAATTTGTCTTGGTGCATATGCTCTCAGTGTACATAAAAGAAAAGATACGTTCATCAAGGTACAACATTTACAACACAATTGATAATCATTATATCAATATAAATCATAAGGATTGCCAGCAACAAGTTATAGTCATACAGTCATAAGTGGAAAGAGATTGGTGATGGGAACTATGAAACGATTAATAGTAGTGCAGATTCAGTAAATAGTCTGACAGTGTTGAGGGAATTATTTGTTTAGCAGAGTGATGGCGTTTGGGAAAAAACTCTTTTGTGTCTAGTTGTTCTGGTGTGCAGTGCTCTATAGCGTCGTTTTGAGGGTAGGAGTTGAAATAGTTTATGTCCAGGATGCGAGGGATCTGCAAATATTTTCACGGCCCTCTTCTTGATTCGTGCAGTATACAGGTCCTCAGTGGAAGGCAAGTTGGTAGCAATTATTTTTTCTGCAGTTCTAATTATCCTCTGAAGTCTGTGTCTTTCTTGTTGGGTTGCAGAACCGAACCAGACAGTTATAGAGGTGCAAATGACAGACTCAATAATTCCTCTGTAGAACTGGATCAGCAGCTCCTTGGGCAGTTTGAGCTTACTGAGTTGACTGAGTTGATTGTTCTAACTGTTAGGAAATTTCTCCTTAGTTCTAAGTTGCTTCTTTCCTTGATTAGTTTCCACCCATTGCTTCTTGTTCTACCCTCAGGTGCTTTGGAGAATAGTTTGACTCCTTCTTTGTGGCAGCCCCTGAGATATTGAAACACTGCTATCATGTCTCCCCTAGTCCTTCTTTTCATTAAACTAGACATACCCAGTTCCTGCAACCGTTCTTCATATGTTCTATTGAGATACCATGATTTGTATCTTTTTGAATCAAATAAAAATATAAATATTGGCAGTAAATAGGTGACATGAAATTATTTATTTATTTATTTATTTATTAATCGTATTTGTATACCGCCCTATCTCCCGAAGGACTCAGGGCGGTTAACAGGCACATAAAAACACATAAATACAAAGTAAAAAACAATTAAAAAATATATTCTAAAAGCCGAATATTTAAAACAATATAAAAATAAAACCCATTTAAAACCCATAAATTTAAAATCTAATCCAGTCCTGCGCAAATGAATAAGTGTGTTTTAAGCTCTGTGTGGTTGTATGGAAAGTCAATCATCACATTACAAAAAAGATGTTGAGACTTTGGGAAAAAATGCAGAGAAGAGCAACTAAGATAATTATGGGCCTGGAGACTAAAACATATGAAGAACTGGGTATGGCCAGTCTAGAGAAAAGAAGTACTAGGGGTGATATGATAGCAGTGTTCCAATATCTAAGGAGCTGCCACAAAGAAGAGGGGGTCAACTTATTTTCCAAAACACCAGAAGGCAAGAAACAATGGATAGAAACTAATCAAGAATAGAATAGAATAGAATAGAATAGAATAGAATAGAATAGAATAGAATAGAATAGAATAGAATAGAATAGAATAGAATAGAATAGAATAGAATAGAATAGAATAGAATAGAATAGAATAGAATAGAATAGAATAGAATAGAATAGAATAGAATAGAATAGAATAGAATAGAATAGAATAGAATAGAATAGAATAGAATAGAATAGAATAGAATAGAATAGAATAGAATAGAATAGAATAGAATAGAATAGAATAGAATAGAATAGAATAGAATAGAATAGAATAGAATAGAATAGAATAGAATAGAATAGAATAGAATAGAATAGAATAGAATAGAATAGAATAGAATAGAATAGAATAGAATAGAATAGAATAGAATAGAATAGAATAGAATAGAATAGAATAGAATAGAATAGAATAGAATAGAATAGAATAGAATAGAATAGAATAGAATAGAATTTTATTGGCCAAGTGTGATTGGACACACAAGGAATTTGTCTTGGTGCATATGCTCTCAGTGTACATAAAAGAAAAGATACGCTCATCAAGGTACAACATTTACAACACAATTGATGATCAATATATCAATATAAATCATAAGGATTGCCAGCAACAAGTTATAGTCATACAGTCATAAGTGGAAAGAGATTGGTGATGGGAACTATGAAACGATTAATAGTAGTGCAGATTCAGTAAATAGTCTGACAGTGTTGAGGGAATTATTTGTTTAGCAGAGTGATGGCGTTTGGGAAAAAACTCTCTTGTGTCTAGTTGTTCTGGTGTGCAGTGCTCTATAGCGTCGTTTTGAGGGTAGGAGTTGAAACAGTTTATGTCCAGGATGCGAGGGATCTGCAAATATTTTCACGGCCCTCTTCTTGATTCGTGCAGTATACAGGTCCTCAGTGGAAGGCAAGTTGGTAGCAATTATTTTTTCTGCAGTTCTAATTATCCTCTGAAGTCTGTGTCTTTCTTGTTGGGTTGCAGAACCGAACCAGACAGTTATAGAGGTGCAAATGACAGACTCAATAATTCCTCTGTAGAACTGGATCAGCAGCTCCTTGGGCAGTTTGAGCTTACTGAGTTGACTGAGTTGATTGTTCTAACTGTTAGGAAATTTCTCCTTAGTTCTAAGTTGCTTCTTTCCTTGATTAGTTTCCACCCATTGCTTCTTGTTCTACCCTCAGGTGCTTTGGAGAATAGTTTGACTCCTTCTTTGTGGCAGCCCCTGAGATATTGAAACACTGCTATCATGTCTCCCCTAGTCCTTCTTTTCATTAAACTAGACATACCCAGTTCCTGCAACCGTTCTTCATATGTTCTATTGAGATACCATGATTTGTATCTTTTTGAATCAAATAAAAATATAAATATTGGCAGTAAATAGGTGACATGAAATTATTTATTTATTTATTTATTTATTAATCGTATTTGTATACCGCCCTATCTCCCGAAGGACTCAGGGCGGTTAACAGGCACATAAAAACACATAAATACAAAGTAAAAAACAATTAAAAAATATATTCTAAAAGCCGAATATTTAAAACAATATAAAAATAAAACCCATTTAAAACCCATAAATTTAAAATCTAATCCAGTCCTGCGCAAATGAATAAGTGTGTTTTAAGCTCTGTGTGGTTGTATGGAAAGTCAATCATCACATTACAAAAAAGATGTTGAGACTTTGGGAAAAAATGCAGAGAAGAGCAACTAAGATAATTACGGGCCTGGAGACTAAAACATATGAAGAACTGGGTATGGCCAGTCTAGAGAAAAGAAGTACTAGGGGTGATATGATAGCAGTGTTCCAATATCTAAGGAGCTGCCACAAAGAAGAGGGGGTCAACTTATTTTCCAAAACACCAGAAGGCAAGAAACAATGGATAGAAACAAATCAAGGAGAGAACAACCTGGAATTAAGGAGAAACTTCCTGACAGTGAGAACAATATAACCAGTGGAACAGCTTGCCTTCAGAAGGTGTGGGTGCTTCATCACTGGAGGTCTTTAAGACGAGACTAGACAGCCACTTTCCTGAAATGGTGTAGAGCAGTGATGGTGAACCTTTTCGGCACCGAGTGCACCATCTGGGCTGCAACCTGGAAGAGGAGCTGCCCAGGGTGCATGTGCGTGCCTGAAAATGAACTTCCGGTTTCAGCTACTGAACTACCGGTTTCAGCCAGCTACTCTTCCAGGTTTCTGGCGCACATGCTCATGCGATGATCAGCTGCCGGCGCACATGTTCACACAGGAAAACAGAAGACCAGCTCTCCTAGTTTACAGGAATGCCTCATGCAAAAAGGCCAGCTGATCATCGCACACGCATGCACACCAGAAACCCGGAAGAGGAACGGGCATGCCAGGTGACATGGCTCCATGGACCACTTCGGGCATGCTTGCCATAGGTTCGCCATCAGAGTTGTAGAGTCTCCTGCTTGAGCAACGGGTTGGAATAGAACACCTCCAAGGCAGTGGTGGGTTTCAAATTTTTTTACAACCGGTTCTGTGGATGTGGCTTGGTGGGTGTGATATGGCTTGGTGGGCGTGGCTTGATGGGCATGGCAGGGGAAGGGTATTGCAAAATCCCCATTTCCTCCCAATCACCTGGGACTCGGGAGGCAGAGAATAGATGGGGGCGGAGCCAGTTAGAATTTTTTCTACTGGTTCTCCGAATTACTCAAAATTTCTGCTTCCAGTTCTCCAGAACTGGTCAGAACCTGCTGAATACCCACCTGTGCTCCAAGGTCCCTTTCAGTTCTATTCTGATTGAAAAACACAGAAATTGTAAATGTACTATAATCAAAATTGGAGTTATAAACTCACAGTGGAACATTTTAATTCTTAGGGCAATACAGAACATCTAATTATTTAAAAAAATATATATTTTAAAAAAATGTACAAATGGAACAGAGATCTGAAATAAAAGTTTTGGAAAACCTCAAAATCACAGAAGAAAAAGCAGCCGCTCTGATTTAGCTGATAGCATTAAAGATGTTTGAAAGCACCAAGTATTTTTGAACTATTTTCAAAAATACTTGGTGACAGTTACAGACAGTTACAGACAGTTACAGACCTATTCTTGAATACAGCTCATCCGTCTGGAACCCATACCACATCTCTGACATTAATACAATCGAACGCATCCAGAAATATTTTACTAGAAGAGTTCTTCGCTCCTCCGAAAACAACAAAATACCTTATGCCACCAGACTTGAAATCCTGGGATTAGAAAACTTAAAACTCCGCCGACTCCGACAAGACCTGTGTTTAACACACAGAATCATCTATTGCAATATCCTTCCTGTAAAAGACTACTTCAGCTTCAATCGCAATAATACAAGAGCAAACAATAGATTCAAACTTAATGTCAACCGCTTCAAACTTGATTGCAGAAAATATGACTTCTGTAACAGTTGTTAAAGCTTGGAACTCACTACCTGACTCTATAGTCTCTACTCAAAATCCCAAAAACTTCAACCAAAAACTGTCTACTATTGACCTCACCCCATTCCTAAGAGGACTATAAGGGACGTGCATAAGAGCACAAACGTGCCTACCGTTCTTGTCCTATTGTTCCCTTTCATTATATCAAATTAACATAGTTGTTGCATACTTTTGCTTATATATATGTTTTTCTTTTATGATGTGTTGTTGTTTTATGTCGATGTTTATATATACTGTTGTGACAAAATGAAATAAAAAAAAACCTAGAACAGGGGTCTCCAACCTTGGCAACTTTAAGACTTGTGGACTTCACCTCCCAGAATTCCTCAGCCAGCAAAACTGAATTGACAGCTTTGTCAATTCCCAGCTGAGAAATTCTGGGAGTTGAAGTCTACAAGTCTTAAAGTTGCCAAGGTTGGAGAGCCCTGAACTAGAAGATGCAGTCAGTTTTTCCATGCAGTATGAAAAAAAGAGGGTGCTGTCTTAATGCTGGTCTTGTTCTAACTTTGTTAGGAATCCTTGAATCTGGAAAAAGTGTAAAGGAACAGCTGATTCTTCTCAGTTTGATTCCATCATCATCATCCTCTTTTAATGACCCATAATCCCTTGCAGGGTGGAGTCTGGGCAACTGAATGGAGCTGAGTGTTTACTGGCCGGATGCTCTTCCTGTCGCCAATGTGGAGTATTTTTCAGCAAATACAGTATATTCTCAGTATGCCCAGAGAGAGAAATATCTGCCTCTACCTAGGATCAAACTCACAGCCTCCTGATTGTCAGGCCAAAGCTCCACCTCTAGGCCACCGCACCACTCAGTTTGATTCCTTCATAGAGCTAGGAAATGTAGAGATGACAGGGACAAGAGAGAGATACAAAGGGCACCCCTGCTTTCCTTCCATACACATTCATTGCAAGCCAAATCATGACTCATTTTTTTAACTGACATGGCCAGAATTTGCTTCAGAAAAATGGACTAGGAGTAAGGCAAACAATCGTGTTGGATTTACTGTAAATTTAAATTAGTTTGTATTAAATTAAGTAAATAGAATTTAATACAATGTCTTCTTGGCTATGCCTCCATCCTAATGAAAAATTATAGCCAGGGAAAACTTCTATGCGGGGTGTGGGGAGGAGGGTAGCTTTGCAAACTGTGCTAAAAGCTTGCAACCTTTCTGTTGCTGTTTCCCTATTAATTCAGTGGCTGCCAAAGTTAGTTTCTGTATTGAGTTTGTTGCTGATGATTTTGTTAGAAGATGTGACTGGGTTTGCTATAGAACAGGGGTAGTCAACCTTTTTATACCTACTGCCCACTTTTGTATCTCTGCTAGTAGTAAAATTTTCTAACCACCCACCGGTTCCACAGTAATGCGCCATATATCATCGTCTGCGCATGCCTCTTGCGCATCGTGGATTGGGGTTGGGGGGAACGGCTACCAGCTCTGCTAGTCTGTTACAGCTGGGTGGTGTGGGGGGAGATACGCGAGCTATTCTGGGACGAGGCTTTTTTGTTTGCGGTCGCACTATAGCGCCATTTAGTTTCACTTACGTAACGTGAACTAAACTTATGCGCGGGCGATACAAATAGTATATTTTTAGAAATTTAAATTGTCACGGGGAATTTTATGAAAACCTAATGAAAATGTTTTTAAATAATGCTATGAAAATTTTTTAAAAAGTCAATTAAATTAAAAAAAAGTAAAGTGCTTCAGTATTGGACAAAACCCCTACCGCCCACCATGAAAGCTGGAATGCCCACTAGTGGGCGGTAGGGACCAGGTTGACTATCACTGCTATAGAACTTAGCAGGTAGGTTATTATAATCTAATAATTTTAGATTAGAATTAATCTAATCTAATAATTTTAGATTAGGTTAATCTAATCTAATCTAATATCTGAAAAATCTAATAATTTTAGATTATTCTGGGCACGTCATGTGGGAGAATTCACCGCAGAAAGCAATTGTGCTTGGAAGAGTTAGTGGTAAAAGGAAACCAGGACTCCAAAGAACACGGTGACTGGACACCATCAAAGCTGACACTAGCCAGAGCATAGAAAGACTCAAAGAAGTTGTGCAAGATGGGAAGATGTGGAGAGACCTGGCCAGAGAATCATATCGTCAGATAAGATTGAATGGATAACATCACTACCATCACTGTCGTGTCCCACTCCTCCGCTGATGGCCGGGTCAGGGAAATCCGAATCAGGCATGCCTCTGCAGCTCTGCCAAAGTCCTAGCAAAGTCCTCAAGGCAGGCAGGAGACCAGAAAGCGACTTCAGCAAGATACGTTCGACTTTGCCTGACTCAGAGACTGCCAGAAAGCAGATCCTTTATATAGGTCATGGGATGTGGCTCCATGACTCAGCACTTATCCAGGCCTGCCCTCCTTCCTTCTGACGCCGCCTATCAATTCTTCTGAAGCGAGGGTCACTCCAGTCGGCAGCTGTTGGTAATTGACCTCCCTCAGGCTCACATGCTGTGGGGGAGGGGGAGGGGTCTAGTTGCTCCGTTTGCCTGGGCATGGAGCCAGGGCTGGGGCCGGGAGGTGCCCCCTCCTCCTCAGCCTGTCTGGGCATGGAGCCAGGGCTGGGGCCGGGAGGCATACTAGGACATTCCTCAGCATTTGGAAGCAGATAAGAAGACCCCGGCTGCGGTGAGAGCGGGCAAGACCCAACAATCACCACCTCCATCATCACCACCACCATCATCATCGAACCTCACAGCCAGGGGTGGGTTTCTCATTATGTTACTACCAGATTGCCGCATGCATGAGTACTCGCTTCGTGCATGCGCATGCCTAATTTGTACGCGCGCTTGTCTTCAGCACATGTGCCTGGTCTTCCACGCATACGCTTTGCTCGCACACGCACCTTCCACCCATGCGCCCGGCCTCAAAAATGTGACTAACTAGGATGGTATAGAGCCAGAGCAGGTAGGATACCAGTTCGGGCAAACTGATCCAAACCAGCTGAATAGCATCTCTGTTCATAGCCTTCAGCTTGGATCCTCTTGACTTCTGCAAAATTCAAAGAACACGCATCGCATGGCCAATGAATGAGGGAAGCTGGACAACGAGAGAACCAACCCAGAACTAAGGAGAAATTTCCTGTCAGTGAGAACAATAAACCAGTGGAATGGCTTACCTTCAGAAGTTGTGAGTGCTCCATACTGGAGGTTTTTAAGAAGAGATGGAACAACCATTTGTGTGAAATGATATAGGGCTGTGAGGGTGAACCTATGGCACACGTGCCCAAAGTGGCATGCAGAGCCATGTCACCTGGCACGCACAGCATCGTATGTCATGTGTGCATGGCGTTCATGCACATATGACGATCAGCTGGTGGTTTGTGCATGCAGCAATGCCGTAAACTGGAAGAGCTGGTCTTCCGTTTTTTGGCATGAGCAGGCGCACCAGCCAGCTGATCAGCGTGTGTGCATGCATGGCAGTAACCAGAAGACTTGCTGGCCAGCGTGCATGCGCGTGTCGAAAACCGGAAGTACCTTATTTGGCAAGTGCATGCTCCCTGGGCAGCTCCTCTTCCTCGTCGTGGCCCTGACGAGGGCGCGCGCAAAGTGCTCAATTTTCAGCACTCGGTGCCAAAAAGATTCGCCATCACTGATATAGGGTCTCCTGCTTGAGTAGGAGGTTGGACTCAGGGTAAAATCTACTTACCTTTCTTACCGGTTCGGAAGTGCACACTTCGCTCTTGCACACACATGTATCACATGCGTATGCAGACCCTCTGCACATGCGCAAAACCTTCTGCGCATGCACAGAGGGTAAAAAACACATTACTTCCTGGTAAAAACCAGGAAATAACAACAACTGGACAGGTGGGCGGAGGCTCACGCCGCCATCACTACTGGTTCTCTGAACCACCCGCCACAATCACTACCAGATTGGTCGACCCAGTCCGAACCGGGAACATTTCACTCCTGGTTGGACTAAAAGACCTCTAAGGCAGGGGTCTTCAACCTTGGTCCCTTTAAGACTTGTGGACTTCAACTCCCAGAGTCCCTCAGCCAGCAAAGCTAGCTGAGGAACTCTGGGAGTTGAAGTCCACAAGTCTTAAAGGGACCAAGGTTGGGGACCCCTGCTCTAAGGTCCCTTCCAGCTGTGTAATTCTTTTCTGTTCTAATTATTCAACAGAGTTCAATAGACTTTGGAAAGCCATAGGTTGTGCTCCTAACTCCTGGATTTAGATGAGAATCCTTCCACATTCCAGCCAGATCATTTCATCATTGCTATAGCACAAGTATAAACAGTTAAATTACAGATTTCCATTTAAAACTTTCCAGCCTTACCTACTGTTTTCCACTGAGCTCTTTTGATCCCATCTTTAGATTTGCATTGGTCACAGATCATAAATTAGGACAATTATCACTCCAATAATTATTGCTGTAATTATAATCTGTTATCTAAAGCAAAAGTCACCACTATTTTATGACCCTGAAGCAAAAAGTTCTCTGATGTTTCAGTGGACAAACAGCAGTAAACAAAATGATAAAAAAGAGGTGAGTCTATTGAAATAGGTTCTGTCAGATGAGGACTTTCTCAGCTGAAAGGAAAACCTGAATTATAATTCTGTATGTCTTCTGCAAATTTGGAGCCATTGAATAATAGAGCAATCTATATGGGACATTGGCCATCTTGGTTGAATTCATCTCTCTTGGTGAATAAGGGGGGTATACAGATAGTCCTTGACTTACAATAGTTCCCTTAGCTCGAAGTTACAACAGGACTGAAAAAAGTGACTTATAAGCATTTTTCACACTTATGACCATTGCAACATCTCAGTGGTGAATTCTAATTTTTTTTACTACTGGTTCTGTGGTTTGAGGGGCATGGCTTGGTGGGCGTGGCAGGGGAAGGGTACTGCAAAATCCCCATTCCCTCCCCATTCCAGGGGGAAGGACATTGCAAAATCTCCATTCCCACCCCACTCTGGGGCCATCCAGAGGTGGTATTTGCCGATTCTCCGAACTGCTCAAATCTCTGCTACTGGTTCTCCAGAACCTGTCAGAACCTGATGGATTTCACCCCTGCTTTACCAACATTTAAGTAATAACTGACAGATTCAGTATCACTTATATGCTATAGCAGGGGTGTCAAACTAGATTTCATTGAGGGCTGCATCAGGGTTGTGTTTGACCTCGGGGGAGGGGGGTGGGCATGGCCAGGGTGGGAATGGCCAGTGTAATGTATCTTTAAAAGTTTTGGAGGGAAACTTGGGCGGGAAATAGCACGTTGCTGATTGGTTGAAGCCTCAGCCAAAACTGTATATAAAGAGGGGTTTTTGCCGTATGCTTTTGCTGGGTTCACTATAAACTAAAGAGCTGTTGTCACTCATCTGGTCTCCTGCCTCGTTATTGCCCGAATCTAACACTGTCGACGAAGGTGGGATATCGAGGCAGCGAGGTAACACGAAAGAGCTGAACTAACCAGGAATTAGCGAACCCAGACAGTAAGGGGCGGAAAGCAGCGATGTCCAGCTACACACCGCCAGCGCCATTTGACCCAGCCAAGGAGAAATGGGGGTCGTACATGGCTCGTTTTGAGTGTTTCGGGCGAACGAACTCCAAGGAGTCTCGGACAATCGGAAGCGAGCGTACTTCCTAAGCCACTGCGGTCCGGAGGTTTTCGACACCGCAGAATCGCTTTCAGAGCCAACGCCGGTACAGTCGGTACCGTGGCAAACTCTGCAAACGGCACTTCGAGCACACTACGCACCGACACCCTCAAAGTTCGTCCAACGGTTCGAGTTGCGACAGCGGGTACAGCGCGAGGGTGAATCGATTAGTGTGTACATGGCGGCGTTGAGAAAAGCCGCGAACCATTGTGAATACAGAGATTTGGAAGACGCATTGCTCGACCAGCTCATTTGTGGGGTCAGGGACATCCGACTGCGACGGCGGCTGCTGTCGAGAAGCAACCTGACGCTGGCAATAGCCTTGGACGAGGCCAGGGCTCACGAGATGTCCACCAAAGCGGCGGAGACCCTGCAAATGCCGAACGCGCCAGGGGCTGGAGCGAAAACAACCCCGGTTCACAATGAGGAAGTCCAGGCCGAATCGGAGGGTGAGGAAAAGGACGAGGTTTTCCACACCGGGAGGCCGGAAAGAGAGGACCGGAGCGAATGCGTGAGTTGCGGGGGCCAACACCAACGACAACACTGCAAGTTTAAGGACGCGGTTTGCCGGTGGTGCGAAAAGAAAGGCCATATAGCGCAGGCCTGCCGAACCCCCCAACCTTCCCACCAAAAATTCAAACCGACCAATCAGAGCGCAGAAGCAGCGAAGCGGCCCGGGATTGGTCCATTCAAGAAGGGCGCGAAGTTAAACCAGACTGCCGTGAGAGTGGGTCACGCGTCAACGAAACTAGAGGAAAAGATTTTTACCAGGACATACATTGAAGGGGTGCCGTGCCAAATGGAAGTGGACACCGGCTCATCGATCACGATTATGTCCTGGGACACCCTCGTGAGAGACTTGCCTGCCATCGCGAAGCGCAAGCTGCAAGCCCAGAAGCTGCGGGTGCAGGACTACCAAGGGAATCGGATCCCTGTTCGAGGGGTAACGTCCGTCCAAGTCAAGTATGGACAGTTCAGGAAAACCCTGCCAATCACCATAGTTGACGGAACCTTACCAAGTTTGCTAGGACTGGACTGGTTCCGAGCTTTGGGCATGGGAGTGACCGGGGTCTTCAGGAATGAAGTCGACCTCAAAGATGAACTTATGAAGGAGTTCGAGGACGTCTTCAAAGACTGCCTGGGCAAGTACGAGGGGACCCCTATTTCCTTTAACCTAGACCCACAAGTTGCCCCTATCCGGTTAAAAGCTAGGAGGGTTCCCTTTGCCCTAAAGCCCAAGATCGACCGGGAGTTGGACAAGCTAGTAAGCCAGGGGATACTAGTGCCCGTTGACCATGCAAAATGGGAGACACCTATAGTCACCCCAGTCAAACCGGACGGATCGGTCCGGATTTGCGCTGACTACAAGGCAACGCTTAACAAAGCATTGCAGAAGAGTGCATACCCTGTCCCAGTAGTGCAACACTTGCTGCACTCGTTAGGACAAGGGCAAGTTTTCGCCAAGCTAGATTTGGCCCAAGCCTATCAGCAGTTACCCGTAGATAGCAGCACAGCCAAAGCGCAAACAATCGTCACGCACCGGGGTGCTTTTAAATGCACCCGGCTACAGTTTGGGGTTAGCGTGGCTCCTGGGTTATTCCAGAACCTAATGGAGCGGCTATTGCAGGGACTACCCGGGGTGGTGCCCTACTTCGACGATGTCTTGGTATCCGCTGAGAATTTAGAGGAATTGGGGGTAAGGCTGAGAAAGGTTTTGGGCATTTTCCGGTCTGCCGGGCTTAAGGTTAAGCTGAACAAATGCCAGATCAGGGTAGGATCCGTAGAATTCCTGGGCTACCGGATAGACAGGGAAGGGATCCACCCCACTGAGAGCAAGGTACGGGCCATCAGGAAGGCCCCCGCTCCCCAAAACAAAACGGAGTTACAGGCATTCTTGGGCCTGGTAAACTTCTATGCGGTGTTCTTAAAGAACAAGGCAACAATAGCCGAACCGCTACACAAATTACTAGCGAAGACAGCTGTGTGGTCATGGGGGAAGGCGGAAGCTAAGGCATTCGAAGGAGTAAAAAACCTTCTATCCAGTGATAGCCTCCTCATTCAATACAATGGCACGTTGCCATTAGTGCTAGTTTGTGATGCATCTCCCTACGGGGTGGGGGCTGTGCTCAGCCACAGATTGCCAAATGGGACAGAAGCCCCTATAGCGTATTACTCCCGAACAATGTCTTCGGCCGAGAGGAACTATAGTCAGCTAGATAGGGAAGCATTGGCTATAGTCTCCGGGGTAAAGAAATTTCACGAATATGTATTCGGTCGTGACTTCGAGATAGTCACGGACCATAGACCCCTACTAGGCCTATTGGCAGGCGACCGCCCAACGCCCGTGGCTCTCTCACCCAGACTGACCCGATGGACTATCTTCCTAGCGGCCTACTCTTACAAATTGCTTCACCGGCCGGGGAAGGAGTTAGGGCATGCGGACGGCCTGGGCAGGTGCCCACTTACAGAGACCATCGAAGACCCTACCCCGGGGGCACCCATCCTGCTAATTGACTCTTTGGACTCGGGTCCGGTCACATCCAAGGAAGTGGCCAGGGCATCTTACAAGGACATTACAATAAGGACTGTAATTGGTTGGGTACAAAGGGGATGGCCCGCTGCGCCGGGCGAGCGTTTCAAGGAATTTGTAAAGAAACGAGAGGAGCTATCGGTTCAAGGGGGGTGTCTGTTATGGGGGGATAGGGTGGTGATCCCGGAGAAATTACGGAAAAATGTATTAGAACTTCTGCATGAAGGCCACCCGGGAATCGTGAGAATGAAGGGTTTAGCGAGGAGTTATGTGTGGTGGCCATTGATGGACAAGGAAATTAGCGACAGGGTAGGGAAATGCCAAGCCTGCCAGGAGTCTAGGCCACTACCCCCTATGGCCCCAATCCGAGAGTGGGAGAAACCCCAGGGCCCATGGTCTAGGATTCACATCGATTTTGCCGGCCCGTTCCACGGGCAAACCTTTCTAGTGGTAGTAGATGCCTATTCCAAATGGCTAGAAATCATTCTCATGAGATCCACAACGGCCGAGTCCGTGATCTCAGTCCTAAGACACCTTTTTGTAACCCATGGGTTGCCCGACACCCTAGTTTCCAACAACAGCCCGCAATTCACGGCAACCCAGTTTGAGGGGTACTTGGCGGAGGAGGGCATCAGACATGTCCTCTCGGCGCCTTTCCACCCGGCGACGAACGGACTTGCAGAACGTTTCGTTCGGAGCGCGAAAGAAGCATTATCCAGGATAAGGCCAGGCGATTGGCAAACAAAAATAGACACATTCCTAGCCGTCCAACACAGAACCCCCTGTGTATTAACTGGCCGCAGCCCGGCGGAACTATTAATGGGCAGAAAGCTCAGGTGCCCATTAGACCGCCTAAACCCAGCCTACACCCCAGACGGGTACAAGGGGGCACACAGTAAGACGAGGGAAATGACAATAGGCGACTCAGTGTGGGCACACAATTATAGCGAGGGCCCAACGTGGTTAAAGGGGACAATCCTTGAAATAACCGGGCCCAAATCATATATAGTAGAGATGGAGGATGGCCGGGTTTGGAAGCGCCACATAGACCAAATAAGGAAACGGATAATAAGTAAACCAGAAACAGATCAGTCAGGCCCTGACTACCACATGTTTGAATCCACAGCTGACTCAAACCCGAAAAACGGGGACTTATCTGAGTCCGACGAAGTCCAGCGACACCAACCGGTTCCTCCTGACGATCGCAGGGACGACGCTGCAATAATCCAGGGCCGGATGGCCTAGAGGAGGAGCTGGGAGGAACTAACAGTCCCTCCGCCAGCTCGACTCACTCCCAGAGAATGAATTGCGAGGTCCGAAAGGGTTAGGAGACGCCCTGTCTACTTGCGTGACTACGAGAGAAATAAGATGCTAAATTTTATGTAAATATGGTACAATGCGTTCTGGGAGGGAAGGAGTGTAATGTATCTTTAAAAGTTTTGAGGGAAACTTATGGAAATAGCACGTTGCTGATTGGTTGAAGCCTCAGCCTAAACTGTATATAAAGAGGGGTTTTTGCCGCATGCTCTTGCTGGGTTCACTATAAACTAAAGAGCTGTTGTTACTCATCTGGTCTCCTGCCTCGTTATTGCCCAAATCTAACAGCCAGCTTGACATCACTTGTGTGGGCAGCGCTCTACCAGAGAAAACGGGCTCCCAAGCTCCATTTTCGGCTGCAACAGCCTCCTACAACCCTCTGCCAGTGAAAACGGAGCTGCGGCCCTCCCAAGCTCCGTTTTCACTGGCAGAGCTACTGAGGGCTAGGCCTTTGCTGTTTCCATGGCAGCCCCATGGGCCTGTTCTAAGTACCCTGCAGGCCATATCCGGCCCCCGGGCCTTGAGTTTGACACCCCTGTGCTGAAGCCTTTGTCTTCTTTAAAACTGTTCTTCATGAGATCACATCTGCATGTTGGCATCATGTAGAAGTTGTTTGTGTCTCTGACAAAAAGTTGTCCTTTTTCTACTCAGCAAAGTAGTATTAACAAAATGTCTGGGGAATCCTGCCAAAACTGGAGTTCTCCAGACCTGGGATCTCCAACCTTGGCAACTTTAAGACTTATGGACTTCAACTCCTGGGAGTTGAAGTCCACAAGTCTTAAAGTTGCCAGGGTTGGAGACCCCTTTTCCAGACTACTCAAAATTTCCGATACCAGTTCTCCAAACTGCTCAAAATTTCCACTACCGGTTTTCCAGAACTTGTCAGAACCTGCTGGATTTCACCCCTGAGCATCTCCATGGTCACATGATTTACATTCAGATGCTTGGCCACTGAATCACATTTGTGATGGTTGCAGTGTCCTGAGGTCACGTGATCCCCTTTTGTGGCCTTCTGACAAGCGAAGTCAATGGGGAAATCAGATTCACTTAACAACTGTGTTACTAGTTTAACAACTGCAGGGTTTCACTTAACAAATGTGGCAAGAAAAGTCATAAACTGAGGCAAAACTCAACAAATTTCTCACTGAGCAACATAGATTTGGGGCTCAGTTGTGGTTGTAAGTTGAGGGTCTCTGTGTTTTCGATTATGTCAGTGTTTAGATACTTTAGAACTGAATGCAGAGTAAAGCTGGTATCTGTTGAGTTTTGTTTTTCAAAGTAATGCTACTGATGCGCCAACTGTCCTTACTTCATAGCAGTGTTATTCAGTGGTGGGATTCAAATAATTTAACAACCAGTTCTCTGCCTAATGACTGGTTGGGTGGGCGTTGCCATGATGGGCGTGGCCAGGGGTGTGACAGGCAGCACTCAGCCTCCTACACCCCTGGGGGCAAAAATGGGCTGCGGGAGGCGGCGCTCCCTCCTTCACGCCCTGTTTTGGGCCTAGTAGGCCTCCCTGCACTTACCTGGGAACCTGGGCGTGTGGGGACTCCTGGAAGGGGAGGAGCGGGGCAGGGCCAGCCAGCAATTTAACTACCGGTTCACCCAAATCGGCCTGAATCGGCTGAATCCCACCACAGGTGATACTCAAATCTTGACAAGATAGTTGGACTTCAAGTCCCAGCATTCCCCAATCAGCACAGGATTTCATCTCTACATATAGAGAGAGACCTCATCCAGGGGGCAGAGCCACAACACAACTTGGGACAATTTGTATATTTTCTTGGCTTTAAGAGACAATTTTGATTTCAGTGTGCAATTCTTGGTCTCATTTTCTGGGAAGTTGGAAATCCTGGGTCATGAAAACTGTAATGTATCTTTAAATGTTTTGGCGGGAAACAAGCACGTTGCTGATTGGTTGAAGCCGCCGGTTAAACTGTATATAAGGAGAGGTTTTTCCCCAGCCCGGTTGCTGGGTTCACCATATATTAAAGAGCTGTTGTCACTACCCTGGTCTCCAGCCTCGTTACTGCCCAAACTTAACACTGGCGACGAAGGTGGGATCTCGAGGTTAAGAGCACCAGGAACGAGCTGAACGCACGAAAGAACCGAACCCAGCAAACTCAGGGCAGAAACGCAGCGATGGCCAGCTACACTCCGCCCGCGCCGTTTGACCCATCCAGGGAGAAATGGGGAACGTACATGACCCGTTTCGAGAGCTTCCTCGAGGCAAACGAACTGCAAGGAGTTCCAGACAACCGCAAAAGGGCGTATTTCCTGAGCCACTGCGGTCCCGAGGTCATCGACATCGCGGAAGCCCTGGCAGAGCCAACGCCGGTACAATCGGTATCGTGGCAAACTCTGCAAAATCTATTGAAGAACCATTTCGCGCCAACACCGTCCAAATACGTACGGCGTTTTGAATTTGGAGAGCGCAGACAGCAAGAGGGCGGATCCATCAGCGATTACATGGCCGCCCTGGGGAAAGCCTCCAAGGATTGTGGGTACCGAGACTTGGATGAGGAGCTGTTAGAGCAACCCATCCGTGGGGTCAGAGACATTCGTTTGCGGAGGCGGCTGCTATCAAAAAGCAATCTAACGCTGGCAAACGCTCTGGACGAAGCCAGAGCTCATGAGATGTCCACCCAAGCGGCGGAAACCCTACAAAAGCCACTCACGCCAACGGCGAGCACGAAATCAACCCCGGTCCACAACGAAGAAATCCAGACCGAATCAGACGGCGAGGATGAGGAAGGAGTTTGCCTCACCGGGAGAAGGGGCAAAGAAGACCGGGATGAATGCGGAAGTTGCGGAGGGCAACACCAGCGTCAACAATGCAAGTTCAAGGACGCTACATGTCGGCGGTGCGAGAAGAAGGGGCACCTGGCTCAAGTCTGTCGAGCACCCCAACCTTCCCGCCGAAAATTCAAACCAACCAATCAGAGCGCGGGATCGGCTAGGCGACCCGTGATTGGTCAAAACAAAAAGGGCGCGAACTCAAATCGAACGACCGTGATAGTAGGCCGCGCAGCAACCCGTGTAGAGAAGAAAATCTTCACAAAACCGAAAATCGAAGGAGTGCCGTGCCGACTAGAAGTGGACACAGGGTCAGCGATCACAATCATGTCCTGGGACACTCTTGCGAAAGCTTTGCCGAAAATCGCCAAACGCAAACTGCAAGCACAGCGGCTAAGAGTTCACGACTACCAAGGGAATCGCATCCCTGTTCGAGGGACCACCTCCGTCCGCGTTGAGTACGGACCACACAAGAAGACCCTGCCCATCACGATAGTCGACGGGACCCTGCCAAGTTTGTTGGGACTAGACTGGTTCCGTGCGTTGGGCATGGGAGTGACTGGCATCTACAGAAATGACTTTAACCTAAAGGACACACTCATGGACGAATTCGAAGACGTTTTCAAGGACTGCCTGGGCAAGTACAAGGGGACCCCTATTTCTTTCAATTTAGACCCCCAGGTAGCCCCCATACGGTTAAAAGCAAGGAGGGTCCCTTTTGCCCTTAAACCCAAGATTGACAAGGAGATAGACAAGCTCATCAGTCAGGGATACTGGTGCCAGTCGATCATGCAAAGTGGGAGACGCCAATCGTCACCCCAGTGAAACCAGATGGGTCAGTTAGAATCTGCGCTGACTACAAGGCAACGTTAAACAAAGCCTTGCAAAAAGCGCTTACCGGTCCCGTGGTACAACACTTGCTGCACTCGCTGGGGCAAGGGCACGTTTTTGCCAAATTAGATTTGGCCCAAGCCTATCAACAACTGCCTGTAGACGCCAACACAGCCAAAGCCCAGACAATTGTGACTCACAGAGGTGCTTTCAAGTGTACCCGGTTACACTTTGGGGTGAGCGTGGCACCTGGTCTATTCCAAAATTTAATGGAGCGTCTTCTGCAAGGGCTCCCGGGGGTAGTCCCCTATTTTGATGATGTGTTGGTATCAGC
Organism: Ahaetulla prasina; assembly: GCF_028640845.1. Classification (NCBI taxonomy): domain Eukaryota; kingdom Metazoa; phylum Chordata; class Lepidosauria; order Squamata; family Colubridae; genus Ahaetulla; species Ahaetulla prasina. The sequence continues at coordinate 285,867,518 of NC_080540.1, read as the reverse complement.
CGAAAATTTAGAAGAATTAGGGGAGCGTTTGAGAAAAGTTCTGGGCATTTTCCGGTCAGCCGGTCTAAAGGTTAAAGTGAACAAATGCCAAATAGGGGTAGAATCCGTAGAGTTCTTGGGCTACAGAATAGACAAGGAAGGAATTCACCCCACTGAGAGCAAGGTCAAGGCAATAAGAAAGGCTCCAGCGCCCAAAAACAAAACAGAGCTACAGGCATTCCTGGGTCTAGTGAATTTTTACGCGGTCTTTTTGAAAAATAAGGCAACCGTTGCCGAGCCGCTACATAAGTTACTGGGAAAGAATACTGCTTGGTCTTGGGGAAAGTCGGAAGCTAGGGCTTTCAAGCAGTAAAAACCTACTCTCGGCGATAGCTTACTGATCCAGTATCATAGCACAATGCCATTGGTATTAGTTTGCGATGCTTCCCCTTACGGGTGGGGCTGTGCTCAGCCACAGGCTTCCAAATGGCACAGAAGCCCCAATAGCATTCTACTCTAGAACGATGTCCTCGACAGAGAGGAACTATAGTCAGTTGGATAAGGAAGCTCTAGCTATAGTGTCAGGGGTAAAAAAGTTTCACGAATACGTTTTTGGGAGAAACTTTGAAATTGTTACAGACCATAGACCACTGTTAGGGTTACTGGCTGGCGACCGCCCAACGCCTGTGGCGCTTACGCCCCGATTGACCCGATGGACTATCTTTTAGCCGCCTACTCCTACAAACTGCAGCATCGGCCAGGAAAAGAGTTGGGGCATGCGGACGCATTAAGCAGATGCCCGCTACCAGGGGCGATCGAGGACCCCACTCCGGGGACGCCCATACTGTTGATTGACTCTCTGGACTCTGGCCCAGTCACATCTAAGGAGGTGGCTCGGGCGTCATACCGGGACATTACTTTGAGAACTGTACTTGGTTGGGTACAAGAGGGTGGCCCTGCGGGCGGCGTTTTAAAGAATTTGTAAAGAAACGTGGGGAACTTTCGGCTCAAGGGGTGCCTGCTATGGGGGATCGAGTGGTGACCCCAGAGAAATTGAGGAAAAGGGTGTTGGATCTCCTCCACGAGGGTCACCCAGGGATCGTAAGGATGAAGGGTCTAGCGAGAAGCTATGTGTGGTGGCCCTTAATGGACTCAGAAATTGCTGAAAGGGTAGGGAAATGCCAGGCCTGCCAGGAGTCCAGACCGCTACCCCCAACGGCCCCGGTTCGGGAATGGGAGAGACCCCAAGGGCCCTGGTCTAGAATCCACATTGATTTTGCCGGCCCCTTCCACGGCCAAACCTTCCTGGTAGTAGTCGATGCCTACTCCAAATGGCTGGAAATCATTCTCATGAGATCCATGACAGCCGAGGCCGTGATCTCAGTCCTACGGCACCTATTTGTAACCCATGGGTTGCCCGACACGTTAGTATCCGATAACGGCCCGCAATTCACGGCAACCCAGTTTGAGGAGTACTTGGCAGAAGAGGGCATCCGACATGCCCTCTCGGCGCCTTTCCACCCTGCGACGAATGGCCTTGCAGAGCGTTTCGTCCGGAGCGCAAAAGAGGCATTGTCCAGACTCAAGCCAGGCGACTGGCAAACAAAAATCGATGTTTTCCTGGCCGTCCAACACAGAACCCCCTGTGTCACAACCGGCAGAAGCCCAGCAGAATTATTAATGGGCCGAAAGCTCAGGTGCCCACTAGACCGTTTAAATCCAAACTATACACCGGAGGGTTACAAGGGGGGACTCGAAAAAACAAGAGGGATGGAAATAGGCGACCGAGTGTGGGCACACAACTATGGTGAAGGCCCGATCTGGGTAGCAGGAAAAATCCTAAACATAACAGGTCCAAAATCATACTTGGTGGAGTTAAAGGACGGCCGAGTATGGAGGCGCCACATAGACCAAATAAGAAAACGCATAGCCGAACAATCCGAATTAGACGAAACAGGCCCTGACTATACAATGTTTGAATCCACAGCTGACTCAAACCCGGGAAAATCGCAGGACTTATCTGAGTTCCCGGAGGTCCAGCGACGCCAACAGGTTCCATTAGAAAACAGCAGGGACGACTCTGCAAATAATCCAGGGCCGGATGGCCTAGAGGAGGAGCTGAGAGGAGCAAACAGCCCCTCCGGTCAGCTCGACCCACTCCCAGGGAATGAACTGCGCAGGTCCGAAAGAGTCAGGAGACGCCCAGTCTATTTGCGTGATTACGTTGAAAAATAATATGTAAATATCATGTAAATATTGGTAAAGTGTTTTCTGGGAGGGAAGGAGTGTAATGTATCTTTAAATGTTTTGGCGGGAAACAAGCACGTTGCTGATTGGTTGAAGCCGCCGGTTAAACTGTATATAAGGAGAGGTTTTTCCCCAGCCCGGTTGCTGGGTTCACCATATATTAAAGAGCTGTTGTCACTACCCTGGTCTCCAGCCTCGTTACTGCCCAAACTTAACAAAAACTCTTATTTTTCCAGCTTCTACTCCTATATACCACAGTTATTTACATCTTTTAAAATTTAAAAAAAAAATCCCATCAGCAAATCCTGCTGTGTGATCTTGGGCATGTTTGGAAACCACAAATAGGGTGTTGAGGATCCCACAATACATTGTGATGTAAGAGTTCAACACAACTATTTGTCATCCTTCCCTTTTTCTTTATTAACAAAATCTGAAACTTTTAAATTATTGTTTCCAAATATGTGTTTCAATTGGTATTCTTACCCAGGAATGAAGATCTCAGATGCATATGACAATGGGAGCAGGAATATTCAAAATGTTGAGGCCAAATATAACCAGGTATTTATGTCGTGTTTTAAATTGTTGATGTATATAGAATTTTTACCGATAAAAATGCTTCACAATTCAGTGACATGGCACTCTCCGAGATAACTAATGCCACTAACTAAACTATAAAATACAAATCAATCATTCTGTATTCGCTAACATAAATGATAATTCTACCTATAATCACCAGATGCTTTCAAAGTGGCTATTCTCCTTATATGCATATTCCAGTCTATTCTGTTTTCTGAAACTTAGAGAACTATAGATGGTGGGGAAAATAAAATAAAACAAAGATCACCGTCTGTTCAGGAAGCTTCTTCTATAAAATACAGTTGAATTTTTTAAAAAAAAGAAGAAGAAAAAGACAAAAATAGATTTTGCAAATTACCAGCCCAAGTCTAGCTAAGATCAAAACACCTGCAGCAGTTTGCCTGTTTCTCTTGCTCCCATCCCCGTCATTTTTGGCAAGGAAAATGTCCCCTGTCATTTCAGTGCTAGTGTATAGAAAGGTGTTAGGTGTGATTCTGTGATATTCTAGTTCATTATTTAGCTATTATTTGCAGCAGGAATGAAGTAACTACAAAAGGATAGACATTTGAACGATGGGAAAAATACAGAATATAGGAAGGGGATGAGTTGATTGAGGGTGGGAAAAACCTCCAATGATCCTTTCTGCTTTATGAAGCCTTTTCTTTGAATATAAGGGCTTGGAAATTTCAGTTTTAAATTCTCCCGTTTTATCTTTGTAATTTCATCTAGCATCAGTATCTTACATTCCTTTCAACAAAGAATTAGACGCATTTGTCGTTTTTTTTCCCCCCTAACACCTGCTCCATTCAAGGAACGCAACATTTTAATGTTGATAAGAGACAATAACTGGAGGAAGAAGGGAAATGGTAAGGAAGCAGTAAACATAATCAGATTATCTTTCTCATCCGTTAGTAAGGATACCAGATCCAGGCTGCAAAAAAATAATAATTGATGACTGTTTGATGGGAATCAAAAGTTAGACAATTCTATATCGTCATGCTGCCATCTTGGGGTCCAGTGGATCTGATAGTTCTAGATTTAAATCATCCTGCTGACTGGACAGTTGGAGCAAGGGGAATGACCATCCTAACCCATCTGTAAGGGGTTTGGTTCAGTGGTGGAATTAATCTTTTGATGGATCAGGAAGGTACTTGCAGCTTTGTAGCTTATGCCACCATCTCCTGAAATTTTATCAGCCTTGGAATTATTCATTATCTGGTCTCTTCCACAGTTTTCTGACCTTTTGAGCGCCTGAAGCACTGGATCTCATGACCTGTAATGTTGTTATTTCTTCTATTGGATATGTGTGCCTGCAGATACATTGCATCCAACAGAGGAATCTCTATAGAACAGGGGTCTCCAACCTTGGCAACTTTAAGTCTGAAAGACTTCAACTCCCAGAATTATGGGAGTTGAAGTCCTCCAGGCTTAAAGTTGCCAAGGTTGGAGACCCCTGTTCTATAGAAGATTCATTGCATCCTATAGCTATGGAAATATCCAAGATATGTCACAGGACAATTGGTTCTCTCTCTTTCCCTCCCTCCCTCCCTCTCTCTCTTTCTCTTTCCCTCTCTCCCTCCCTCTCTCTCTTTCTTTCTCTCTCTCTCTCTCTCTCTCTTTCTCTGTCTGTCTGTCTCTCTCTCACACAAACAACACACACTCCACACATGATATTTTACGTAATATCTACATCTAGACAATATTTATAAGTGACTCAGGCGGATGCTACTATAAGGAAGAGGAGGAGATATGTCACAACCAGATTTGTATGTCTTATTAATACTTAATTATTATTAAATAGTAAGTATAATTCTACTACTATTACTATTTAACACCAATAAAAGCAGTTCCATCTTTCCTGTGGAGTTGATTTCTTGGTCTGGCCTACCTACCGGGGTTGACCCATCCAGCCTAAGTGTAAATTTGTACGTGGGGGTGTCAGGGGGACATTTGGGATTAGCATCTGGCTAAATAAAGTAAAGGGGAATTCATGTCCACTTGAACGTGAATGCTACTGGCTAGGAGTAGAAAAGGTGAAATTGGCCTTGTGTGACATAACATGTTAGTTTGCCTGCCCATTAACAGTCAGTAATATACTTGCAGGGATATGATGGCTCAGTGGCTAAGACACTGAGCTTGCCGATCGAAAGGTCGGCAGTTCAGTGGTTTGAATCCCTAGTGCCGCGTAACGGGGTGAGCTCCCGTGACTTGTCCCAGCTTCTGCCAACCTAGCAGTTCGAAAGCACATTAAAAAATGCAAGTAGAAAAATAGGAACCACCTTTGGTAGGAAGGTAACAGTGCTCAGTGCACCTTCGGCATTTAGTCATGCCGGTCACATGACCATGGAGATGTCTTCAGACAGCGCTGGTTCTTCGGCTCAGAAATGGAGATGAGCACTGACCCATAGAGCCAGAAACGACTAGCAAGTATGCGCGAGGGAACCTTTACGTTAATATACTTGCACTACTACTTAAATTGATTACTGAATTGACCAATTGGAGGGTTTTGCAGAATATTGTGCACCATAAACTCAGCAACTAGCCCAAATTTTCACCTGTTGGCAATCTCAGGCTTACCATGTGCAGAAGGAGCCACTAAGTTTGAAACGGTTCACCTGGTTGTGTGAACGTGGCCAAAGTGTCGAGATGCAAAAACAAAAAAAGCCCCCCTTCTTTTCTTTTCTTTTCTTTTTTTTCTTTTTCTTTTCTTTTCTTTCTTTCAATTTATATTATATCTTTCAATTAAAATTGTTTTTATTTGTTTCCTAGTACGATTTGATAGCTTATTAGTAACCTTGACTATTGCTAAGTATTGTATCTTTTCATTCTTGATGAATGTATTTTATTCTCCTTATGCACACTTGAGAGCATATGCACCAAAGACAAATTCCTTGTGTGTCCAATTACACTTGACCAATAAAGAATTCTATTCTATTCTATTCTATTCTATTCTATTCTATTCTATTCTATTCTATTCTATTCTATTCTATTCTATTCTTCGATTCTACTCTACTCTACTCTATTCTACTCTACTCTACTCTACTTTACTCTACTCTATTCTCCTATCCTATCCTATCCTATCCTATCCTATCCTATCCTATCCTATCCTATCCTATCCTATCCTATCCTATCCTATCCTATCCTTCTATTCTATTCTATTCTATTCTATTCTATTCTATTCTATTTTCTTCTTCTGAACAGGAGGAGAGGAGAAACATTTTGAGTCAAGCCTGCATCTTCTCATTGCTTCGGGGCTGGTAGGGCGAATGTAGAACAGCGTGAATCGTTTTGGGAAATGGTGGATAATGACAAACAGCTTCTTTTTCTTCTCTTTTCAACTCTAGCATTGTGTCTTTGACTCTTTGACCAGTATTGATATCATCCCTATTGAGAGACAGTGGCAGAATGCACCGGCTTGGGTTAGCTCTTCAGATCAAGATAAATTCTGCCTCTGTCTCATTCCTGATTACAATGACATCAGCCTGTATTAGGGGCTGGTGCCCGGTTATCCCCAACCATGGTTGCTTGTTTTCCTTTGCAAGAGTCATCTGAGCTATTTCTCTTGTAAACAAACCCTATTTCAGGGAATAGCCACAAGCATTGATTGCCTTGCTCTCAGTTCAGAATCTTCAAAGGGTTGTGACAACCGTTAAGCCTCTTTCAGCTGTTTGCTACCCAGGCTTTTTTGGACCTGTTGCCATGGAGACATGGCACAGGTACCACTTTTGCTTGCTGGCACACGCTAGTAAAAGTGTGTGCCCAAACAGCTCAGCCTGCCAGCTAGCCAGCCAGGATGGAGATACAAAAGCCACACAGCAAAAGCCAACAACCGAGAAGGGAATTCTTCAAATGGATTTGCTTGGGCGTGTTGCAAAAAAAGAGGAGAACAAAAGAGCTAAGTACGAATAACAGATACTACAAATATAATCAAGCTCTCTGGGCCGTTGATGAAATCCATGAAAGAGGCAAGGTGGCATGAGCAGGCAAAGAATTTCAGAAGAAGGGGAGGCAGATTCAGCAAAACTTCTGGGCCACAGGGATTGCCATGCACACAAGACTTTCTGCTTTCAGGACCTGTTGTTGTTATTGTTAGTTGAGAAGTCGTGTCCAACCCATCGCGACCCCATGGACAACATTCCTCCAGGCCTTCCTATCCTCTACCATCCTCTGGAGTCCATTTAAGCTCATGCCTACTCCTTCAGTGACTGTCGTGTCCCACTCCTCCGCTGACGGCCAGGTCAGGGAAATCCGAATCAGGCTTGCCTCTGCAGCTCTGCCCAAAGTCCTAGCAAAGTCCTCAGAGCAGGCAGGAGACCAGTAAGTGACTTCAGCAAGATAAGTTCGACTTTGCCTGACTCAGAGACTGCCAGAAAGCAGATCCTTTATATAGGCCATGGGGTGTGGCTCCATGACTCAGCACTCATTAAGGCCTGCCCCTCCCTTCCTTCTGTTGCCTCCGCCTATCCAGTCTTCTGATGCGAGGGTCACTCCAATCAGCAGCTGTTGGAAGTAAACTTTCCTCAGGCTCACATGCTGTGGAGGAGGGGGAGGGGTCTAGCTGCTCCGTTTGCCTGGGCATGGAGCCAGGGCTGGGGCCGGGGGATGCTCCCTCCTCTGCAGCCTGCTTGGGCATGGAGCCAGGGCTGGGACCGGGAGGTGCCCCCTCCTCTGCAGCTTGTCTGGGCATGGAGCCAGGACTGGGGCCAGGAGGCATACATTCCTCCGTGTTCGGGAGCAGATAAGCAGACCCCGGCTGCGGTGAGAGCGGACAAGACACAACAGTGACTCCATCCAGCCACCTTGTTCTCTGTCGTCCCCTTCTTCTTTTGCCTCAATTGTTCCCAGAATTAGACTCTTCTCCAGTGAGTCCTTCCTTCTCATTAGGTGGCCTTCTAAAGAGCAGTCAGGGTTGATCTCCTCTAGGACTGACCGGTTTGATCACCTTGCAGTCCAAGGGACTCGCAAGAGTCTTCTCCAGCACCATGGTTCAAAGGCCTCAATTCTTTGGCCCTCAGCCTTTCAGGACCTCTGCGTATGCAAAGAGATGGATGCCTAGAGAGGCCCTCTTGCATACAGAAAGGGGAAAGTATGGAAACCCATGGATCTATTACAGATCATTAAAAAGGGGGAATGATACATAGTTTTCTACTACAACCACAATTTCTGTTTACTATGCAAGACAGTTAAGTGAGTTTTTATGTCTCATTTTGGGACCTTTCTTGTTACATTTGTGAAGGGAATTGCTGCAGCTGTTAAGTTAGTCATAGGGTTGTTAAGTGAATCTGTCTTCCCCAGTGATTTTGTCTGTCGGAAGGAGACAAAAGGTGACAAAAACACAAGCACACACACACAAGCACACACAAGCACACACCTTGCTGTTACACCGTAGACGATCATCATCCTAAACCATCATAAGTCACTTTTTCCAGTGCAGTTTATAACTTAGAACTAGTCAATGGTTTTAAGTCAAAGACTACCTGTACGTCTAAAGAAAAGAAAAAACTCTGACACATACTTTACCACAGTGGGGAAATCCAATTTTTTTTTACTACCGGTTCTGTGGGCGTGGCTTGGTGTGGCTTGGTGGACGTGGCAGGTGAAGGATAGTGCAAAATCTCCATTCCCTCCCTACTCCTGGGGGAAGGATAGTGCAAAATCTCCATTCCCACCCCACTCTGGGGCCAGCCAGAGGTGGTATTCGCTGGGTCTTCAAACTACTCAAAATGTCTGCTACCAGTTCTCCGAACTGCTCAAAATCTCTGCTACCGGTTCTCCAGAACCTGTCAGAACCTGATGGATTTCACTCCTACTTTACCAACATTTAAGTAATAACTGACAGATTCAGTATCACTTATATGCTATAGCAGGGGTGTCAAATTCGATTCATTGAGGGCCGCATCAGGGTTGTGTTTGACCTCGGGGGAGGGGGGCGGGCATGGCCAGGGTGGGAATGGCCAGCTTGACATCACTTGTGTTGGGGGCGCTCTGCCAGAGAAAACGGGCTCCCAAGCTCCATTTTCAGCTGCAACAGTCTCCTACAACCCTCTGCCAGTGAAAACAGAGCTGCAGCCCTCCCAAGCTCCGTTTTCACTCAGCAGAGCTACTGAGGGCCAGGCCTTTGCTGTTTCCATGGCAGCCCCCTGGGCCAGTTCTAAGCATCCTGCAGGCCGTATCCGGCCCCCGGGCCTTGAGTTTGACACCCCTATGCTAAAGCCTTTGTCTTCTTTAAAACTATTCTTCATGAGATCACATCTGCATGTTGGCATCATGGAGAAGTTGGAGGGTGTGGCTTAGCTTGTGTCTCTGAAAAAAAGCTGTCCTTTTTCTACTCAGCAAAGTAGTATTAACAAAATGTCTGGGAAATCCTGCCAGCGTTCGCAATATAATATAACTAAAGCTTTCTTTAGTTCAGAAATCAGAGGATGAAGCGGTTCAAAGGAAAATAATCATAGGCTGTTGTGACTCCAGCCCCCGAACCTGGCCCCATGCCCGAAAGTGACTCAGAGAGTGAGGGGGAAGGGCTGGTAAGGCTTACCTCGGGAGCACCGATTCCTTTGGCCCGGCTCCAGGAGCCAGAACCAGACCAGTCGGAGGACGTAATGAGGCCGTCATCCCCTGATTCCTCCCTTCCCCAGGCTACGCCTTCAGACCCAGCTGATAATAATAATAATCAAGCTTGGATCGACCCGCGCTTCAGAAGATTAGAGAGGCGGCGTCATCAAAGGGAAAGGTGGGGCAGGAGCCCCATCCCACAGGATATATAAGGAGCTTTGGGAATGCTCTCATTCCACGGGAAGCAAAAATTAGCTGAACTGTTTCAAAGAGAGCTGAAAGTCTTACTCTGTGAGTCATTTGTTTGAACTTTGGCAAGCAGCTGCGATTTCTCTGCCAGGACTGATAAGAACCGTGAATCCACTGGCTGAAGGCCAGCTCATTGCTCCAAAGTGGGGAAGGAGACAGAACACAGGCAGTGTTCGCATGACCAATGGAACAAGAAACTTAGCCAATCAAATACGTTGGAGTGTACTGTATGGGCCTTATTAAATTTTGTATTTATAGCCCACCTATCTGCCTGGAGCTCAAGATATTCATATATGGATGCTTAATGGAGTTAGCAGAGATGGCTACATTGATTGCTTTGATTAAAGAGGAGAACACAAATTAATTGTGTTTCTCCTTGGAAACCGCTTTTGGACTTTGTGCTTGAGTTGGGGGAAAAAATGAAACTTCGATTTTGGGTTTTCTTGATTAGATAGGTTTGATGTTACAGGAATGGCTAGTATAAACTATTATGTAAAATTAAAAAGTTGAGGTTTCGTGTTATTATCTTTTTCTACAGTAGCAAACGAAGTCGGAAGTCAAAGATTTTTTTGGGGGGGGTCTCTTCCCCTTTTCTTCCCCTTCATCTGTCCTTATATATTTTATGCTTTGTTATAATTAATAAAAATTATTAATATCAGAAGATATCCTATATGGAGAGTTTCTGCCTATAAATCTGCAAGGTAAGTTAGGCTGCATGCAATTTGAATTCTGAAATTACAATTTCATCTGAGTATCTCAGATCCTACATGTTCAACATTTTTCTTTAAAATTGTTTTGGTAAACATGTAAGGTTTCAGCAGAAGACAAAGCCCATCCACCAATCCATCCCTTGTAAACTGCAGCTGAAGGCATACATTTTTTTTAAAAAAATATATCTCTTGATTACTCATTTTCCTCACACTGCCATCATAAGGGAGAAAATTCAGTGGTAGGCTTTAAAATTTTTACTACTGGTTCTGCGGGTGTGGCTTGATGGGCCTGGCATGGCTTGATGGGCGTGGCTTGGTGGGCAGGGCAGGGGAAGGATACTGTAAAATCTCCATTCCCTCCCGATCAGCTGGGACTCAGGAGGCAGAGAATAGATGGGGGTGGGGCCAGTCAGAGGTGGGATTTACCGGTTTTCTGAACTACTCAAAATTTCTGCTACCGGTTCTCCAGAACTGGTCAGAACCTGCTGAATAGCACTTGAGAAAATTGTGCTATGAGCAGCCCATATTTAGAAGTCTGGTAAAATGATTGATAACAGCAACAAAAAATAATAATAAAACAGAGAGACCTGGGCCAAATCAAGACCTGATTACACAAACTCAGAATAATTTCATTTTCCTTCTTGGAAAATGTTGGCATAGGAGCCTCTATCTGCTCTCTCTCTCTCTTTTTTTTTCCAGTGGTGTGTTTCTTAGCAAACCTGCTCCATAACTGATCAAAAGATGAAAACTGGGAACACCCAATTTTTGAAATAATGCAAACTGGATAAGAAAAAAATAAACTCAGTCACACTGAGAATCTGGCAATGATCAATTTATAATTTTTGTTCCCAATGTTTCTTCTAAAAGTAATGTGGATGGAAAAATTTAATTACAGTCATTATAGCAAGCCCGGATTAGCACTGGAGTGATTTATGGTGTGTTTCAAACAAGCATGCAAGATCAAAGACAGAAGAGCATGTTAGTTACCAATAAAACTAAAGACTTGGCACTAATGCATCGCAATTGCTTTATAACAATTTTGATTTAACACTACCTTGGCAATGCACCCATGGGTTGGGTGTGGGGAAATAGGCTATTTCTGATTGCTTAAACTTGATGACAATTATTTTAAAGAAATTATGGATCAAGAAATCTAAATGGAAATCATGTTATGTATTGCAACATTCCAAATATAACAATCTCAATCCAGAGTAGTGCAACTGATTTTATTTACTTCAGTTGTAGGGTTCAAAGGCTCTTTGTGGCTAAGAAAGTCAACATAAACTAAACACATTCACAAAAAGAAGGTATGCACGTCAGAGGTGGGTTTCAGCAGGTTATGACCAGTTCTGGAGAACCGGTTGCAGAAATTTTGAGTAGTTTGGAGAACTGGTAGTAAAAATTCTGACTGGCCCCACCCACATCTATTCTCTGCCTTCCAAGTCCCAGCTGATCAGGAGGAAATGGGGATTTTGCAGTAATCTTCCCCTGGAGTGGGGTGGGAATGGAGATTTTACAGTATCCTTCCCCTGCCACGCCCACCAAGCCGTGCCCACCAAGCCATGCCCACCAAGCCATGCCACACCCACCAAGCCACACCCACAGAACCGGTAGTAAAAGAAATTGAGACCCACCACTGATGCACATATACAGATAAGCACGCATAACTGAAACTCATCAAGGAGAACTGTGGATCTTGCGTGTGTGTGAGCTTGAAAAACATTTCTGAATGAAGAGGTATCACTCTGTTCAGAATCACCAATGGAATTTCCCAGGAAACATTAGACCCACAAACCCAAAAGTTTATCTTTGAGAGATTGAACCTGATTTTGTTCTTCTCCATCTATCACAGGGGTGTCAAGCTTGATTTCATTGAGGGCCACATCAGGGTTGTGTTTGACCTGGGTGGGGGGGCATAGCTGGGGGAGGGCATGGCCAACTTGATGTCACTCGTGTCTGGGGTGCCTGTGGTGTCCTGAGCTCTGCCAGAAAAAATGGGCTTCTGAGCTTCGTTTTCAGGAGCGACAGCCTCCTGCAATGCTCTGTCAGCAAAGACGGAGCTTGGAGAGGCGCGTGCATGAGGCCCTCCTGAGCTCCATTTTCACTTGCAGAACCACTGCAGGCCAGTTCTTCATTGTTTCCAGGGTGGCCCCGTGGGCCAGATCTAAGCATCCCAAGGGCCAGATCCAGCCCCCAGGCCTTGTTTCACATCCCTGATTTAGACACTCATAACCTCCAGGCTAACAGAAACAGAACAGAATTGGAAGGGACCTTAGACCGTACCCATTTTCTAATCTAATTCCCTGCTCAAGCAGGAGATCCTATACATTTCAGACAAATGGCTGTCCAGTCTCTTCTTAAACATCTCCAGTGATGAGGCACCCACAACTTCTGGAGGCAAGTCATTCCACTGGTTAATTGTTCTCACTGTCAGGAAATTTCTCCTTCTTGGTCCAGGACAATCATCATTGTACCAATGATACTGGACAGTGGTGGGATTCAAGTAATTTAACAACCGGTTCTCTGCCCTAATGATTTCTTCCAACCACCAATTTACCAAACTGCTCAGAAAGTTAACAACCGGTTCTCCCAAAGTGGTGCGAACTGGCTGAATCCCACCACTGATACTGGACTTAATGCCAATGATCTCTCCCAATGGTTTCCGGGAGAAGTTAAACAGAAGGAGGGAGGATTAAAATCTAGATAAAATTATCTAGGTGGAATTCTCTATCTGGAGTAGAAGTCTTTTGGTGGAACATTTTTCCCTGCCTCATGGACTACAACCATCCCTTCAACAAGGAAAAGCACTGCAAAATAGTGGCCCCACTTCAGTGGCGGGTTGCCCCCGGTTTGGACCGGTTCTATAGAACCAGTAGTAAAACTGGCGGGAGGCTCCACCCACTGACCTGGATGTCATCATAGGTGATCTGAGCATGCGTAGAAGCTTGGCGCATGCACAATCCCATTGTGAACTGATAGAACCCACACCTGCCCCACTCCAGTCCTTCAGAGATGGTCCAGGAGGATGTCATGGTTGATATCAAAAACACGGAGAAATCAAGGAGAACTAAGGATTGCACATTTTAGATGGGCCAGTGGGCTTTTTTCCTCAGCTCTTTTTCCTTTTAGAAATAATAGCTGGAATTCAGCCTGGATAGGTGTCCATTTTGTGTGCCTTTTGAAGGGATTGTCCCAAAGGTGTTTTTATAACCATGACCTGGATGAAGAAGAAACTCCATAGATGTTGGGGGAGTTGATAGGCATCTCCCCTCCCCCAAGCAACATATCGACAGTCTCTATCTTAAGGATGTGGGGTCAAAAAGGACAATATGGCGGCTGTAACTTCAATTGAAAGTTACCTATTTGTGTGTGTGCGTGTGTGTGTGTGTGTGTGTGTAGCAGGCATAACATACATAAAAAGGAACATGGATTTGATCAAGTGGGAATGGGCACCATCTTTTTTGACTTGCAGCAGTGGTGGGTTTCTAACAGTTCGCTCCAGATCCTGGGAACCGGTAGTAGCGGCAGCAGGAGGCTCCGCCCACCCACCCGGATGTCATCATGGTCGCTCTGCACATGTGTAGAAGTGCTACACATGAGTGAAGCGAGCCTGCCTGTCCATGCACTCTCCCAGTTGCGAACCAGTACCGAAGGTAAATGGAACCCACCCTGACTTGCAGATATATCCTGCTTTATTCAATGGGAAGAAATCCAATTGCTGTCAACATTTTGGACTGGGGCAGTAGCAAAATATTGAAATGTGTCTCCTGCCCCATTGCCTTGTTCCTAGCTTGATCCATTTAATCCAGTGGTAGTCAACCTGGTCCCTACTGCCCACTAGTGGGCATTGCAGCTTTCATGGTGGGCGGTAGGGGCACTTTCCTTTTTTTTTAATTTAATTGACTTTTTAAAAAATTTCATAGCATTTTCATTAGGTTTTCATAAAATTCCCCGTGACAATTTAAATTTCTGAAAATATACTATTTGTATCGCCTGCGCATAAGTTTAGTTCACGCTACGTAAGTGAAACTGAATGGCGCTATAGTGCGACCGCAAACAAAAGAGCCTCGTCCCAGAATAGGTCGTGCATCTCCCCCCGAACCGGTGGGCGGTTAGAAAGTTTTACTGCTAACAGAGATACAAAAGTGGGCAGTAGGTATAAAAAGGTTGACTACCCCTGAGTTAATCGGTCGGTGTAGCTGCCTTCTCCAGCCTCCAAGCTGGATGGAACTTGAAGGCAAAAGAATTAAATTAATATTTGACTGTTACAGTAGATCCAAGGATGAGTTTTTAAATAAAGAGGTGCTCAAAACCCTGAATCTGGAATTGACTAAGTAGTTTCATGTAAAGCTTTTAGGTGGGCCAATATTACATGCCTGACTTGTGGACTCACTTAAAAGAATACATTAATTAAAAAGAAGAAGCAGGACCAGTCTGAATGGTACTGGTCAAAAGGTGACATCTGCAAAGCCTAATTACCTTCCAGGTGTTTTGGTCACACTTAATTAATTCCTTGAGTGGTGAGAATATCCACACCTGGGGACCCAACCAGGGAGGGGCATTTGCAAACACTTGCAGCTCAGGCCCTTTTGAGGGAGACAATCTCTCCTTTCCCATCTTGGGGTAGCTGGGAGAACGAAAAATCCAGGACAAGCCAATGAGGAAGCAGCAATGATGATGTAGGAAAAGGCTATCCCAGCATTTCTTTCAGAGGGAACTGTTACCTGGAGCAGCAAGTACCAAGTTGGTGAACTCTCCTCTCTTATATTTATTATATCACTTATATTTATGGGTAAAGAATGAATATATTTGGCTTATGGAAAAAAAAACAAATGAAGAGAGTTCTATCTATCTATCTATCTATCTATCTATCTATCTATCTATCTATCTATCTACCTACCTACCTACCTACCTACCTACCTACCTACCTACCTACCTACCTACCTATCTGTATGACTGCATGACTGTAACTTTGTTGATTGTATCCTTACGATTTATATTGATATTGTTCCTGGTTGCTTATTTGTATCCTATGATTATCATTAAGTGTTATACCTTATGATTCTTGATGAACGTATCTTTTCTTTTATGTACACTGAGAGCATATGCACCAAGACAAATTCCTTGTGTGTCCAATCACATTTAGCCAATAAAAAAATTCTATTCTATTCTAGTGTAATCTAGTCTAGTCTAGTCTATCATATATTTAATATTTTTGATTAAAGGATGAGAGTGTTTGGTTTATGGAAAAGACTAATATGGGGATAAATCCTATTTTTTCTCTCTCCCACTTTATTGTATTAATAGGCCACTCCTTCCTGAAAAATTCTGGATGACCAACAGAAACATCACTGACCTATATTTACATATTTACAGATATGAAAATATTTACAGATCCCTCACATCCTGGACATAAACTGTTTCAACTCCTATCATCAAAACAACGCTATAGAGCATTGCACACCCAAAACAACTAGACACAAGAACAGTTTTTTCCCAAACGCCATCACTCTGCTAAACAAATAATTCCCTCAACACTGTCAAACTATTTACTAAATCTGCACTACTATTAATCTTCTCATCATTCCCATCACCCATCGACTTCCACTTATGACTGTATGACTATAACTTTTTGTTGCTATCATTAAGGGTTAAATTGCAACCTATGACCATCATTTGTGTTGTAAATGTTGTATCTTTGATGAAGGTATTTTTTTTTCTTTTCTTTTATGTACACTGAGAGCATATGCACCAAAACAAATTCCTTGTGTCCAATCACACTTGGCCAATAAATTCTATTCTATTCTATTCTATTCTATTCTATTCTATTCTATTCTATTCTATTCTATTCTATTCTATTCTATTCTATTCTAAACAAACCAAAAAAAAATAATAAGGAGGAAAACCCTTTAAAATGATAAATAATGCCTTCTTTAAAATTAACCCAATGCAATATCAAAGTTATACAAAAAAGAAAAAATTCAAAGGCAAGTCTTTGCCAAATTCATACAATACCTTCAATCCTGACAATCCCTCCTTCAATTGGAGTAAATGGTTTGTAACTGTGCTCATGAAACTCAGATGGGACAGAAAAGGCCATTCTTTCCATGAGACAGGATTTCTGCAGTATAGGAGTAGCAATAAAAAAAGGTCCCATCAGGTGGAATTCTCAAAAGGAGTGGATCTTGCAGGGGGGATTCATAAAAAGCTAGGTAGCAGAAGACCCTCCCCTTCTGTATGATCATAGAAGCTCATGATGTCGCTTCCTTGTGTAGACAGTTAGCACTCATCCCATTCCTAGAAGAATGAAATATTTTGAGAAATATTTTTAAAAAGGCAGGATAAAATATTTCTCCTAAAAGACAAATTAAAATCTTAAGGGAGACAGAAACTCAGAGCCCCAGCTCCCCGCCCCCAAGCATATACTAAGCCAGCTTTTAGAAATGCAGATTTGGTAATCCATTACTCCCTGCAGCAAGGTCTGAACAAAGATATGGTTAGCCCCAGGGGTAAAATGCTACCAGTTCACACCAGTTCAGACGAATCAGTAGCGGCGGCAGCAGGTGGTTCAGAAAACCGGTAGCAGTGGCAGCGCGAGGCTCCGCCCACACACCCGGACCTTGTCAAAAATAACCTGTTTTTGACCTTCTGCACATGCACAGAAGGCTTTGCACATGGACAGAGGGTCCAAAATTCCATGTGATGCGCATGCAGCATGCACTTCCAAACTGGTAGGGACGGTAAGTAAATTTCACCTCTGGTTAGCCCTCAGCCACAATAGGAATTGCCCAACGAGCCCCTTCATTGCATCAGCCAAACTTCAACCAAGCTTAGCTCAGACAAACTCCTAGGATTTGTACATGGCATTATGGGAGTTTGACAACAGCCAACAGAATACATGCTCTTGCACAGGAACAGGAAGCTCAAGTGCAAAGCACAAGAGAAAGTATAAATACACCCCACTCTCAACTCCAGGTGGTCAGCTGCACAGAATCATAAGTGGTTGGTGGTTCTGCTTCATCAATAAATAGACCCTCTTTCAAATCAGCCTCCAACCTCCATTTTATCTCCAGCGCCTTTCTCCCGGCTTGGAACTGAACCAGATGGATATTTCCTCCAAGCCTTACAATCCTCTCTTTTTTTGACCCCTACTCCTATAGATAACACTGTATATTTTTGCTTTAAAAACCAGCTCCACCATCTTACAATAGACCTGACCTTTACTAGAACAAACATCCCAGCCCCCATTCCATCTTTGGCACCTCAGTTATCAAATTAAATCCAACATTAAGGCTAGGCCCTGACTGTTTCTTCAAAGAGAGAGACATTACAAAAGAGGTATTTCAAAGTATTTTCTCCATCTCCTGGAATTTGTGGTTTTTGAGCAGAAATATGTTTTTTTGTGGGGAAAAGACAGATCCTTTCTACCAATGGTTACACTGGGTGACCACATCTGTGAAGGAGTGCATTAGTCATATTAATGCTTTTAATTAAGTGGTGGAGACCCATTAAAAGCACTCTTCTGTCCTGGGATCATTGCTCCATCCAGCAAATTTATTCATAATGTACTTAATAATTCTAATTCTTTTGCTCACAGGAAATTCAGCTTAACAGCTTTAGGATATAAAGGTAACTTAAGGATATTCTCCATATAATATGACTGGAAATTGTAAAACAAAGGATCCTGACCATGGTGCGAAAATAACCAACCATAGGATGTGACACACTACACCCCCCCCCACACACACAAACCAACACAAACATAGACAGTGACACACATACACAAAAACACAAACACACACACACAAGCACACTTCTTGTTGTTACCATAGCGTGTCCTGATGTCACCAAACACATTTTGATGAAACCTTGGCTTGCCGTGAATGCTCCAGATCCCAGAATATCTGGAGGACATTAAATTGAGGATCACAAGGCATCCAGTGAAAACTTGGCTTTCCTGATGGAAAGTCTTTAGATGATTATAGGGAGTTTTGAGGATTTCTCAGGAGAAAACATAATATGGTCTAGGACAGGGGTCTCCAACCTTGGCAAAGCTGGCTGAGGAACTCTGGGAGTTGAAGTCCACAAGTCGTAAAGGGACCAAGGTTGGAGACCCCTGATCTAGGAGACATGAACTGGCTGGCGATAACAGGATAAATGTTGCTGCTCATTTGGTGGCTAAGTTCTTCCACTAGAATAAATGAAAATGATCTTGCTTTCACACAAAAACAAAGCAAAACAAAAAAAACCCCAACCCTTGGATTCCCCATTTCTATCTCCCCCAAGAGCTGACATCATCCTCGGGCTGAAAGAAAGAGACTTTTGTGTGAACCAAGCAGATAGAAAAGCTTGAGATGATATTGAAGTTACAGAGCTCATCAGTGACGCTATGGGTGACTCAAGAGAGCCTTTGTCTGCTTCTCATGCAGCCAACTGAAGAGTGAACTTGTGAGCCAGCTATCTTTACCGCTGAGAGGAGATGCTGGTAGGATCCACAAGCAGCAGTTAAGGGTCTTGTAAAGATTATAGGGGGGGGGGAAAGAACACATGAAAAATGCAGGAAATGCTATAGAGCACTGCACACCAGAACAACGAGACACAAGAACAGTTTTTCCCCAAAGGCCATCACTCTGCTAAACAAATAATTCCCTCAATGCTGTCAAACTATTTACTAAATCTGCACTACTATTAATCTTCTCATCATTCCCATCACCAATCTCTTTCCACTTATGACTGTATGACTGTAACTCTGTTGCTGGTAATCCTTATGATTTATATTGATATTGATTGTTCCTGATTGCTTATTTGTACCCTATGTTTATCATTAAGTGTTGTATCATTAAGTGTTAAATTGTACCCTATGACCATCATTTGTGTTGTAAATGTTGTACCTTGATGAAGGTATCTTTTCTTTTATGTACACTGAGAGTATACGCACCAAGACAAATTCCTTGTGTGTCCAATCACACTTGGCCAATAAAAAAAATAAAAAAAATAATATTCTATTCTATGTTACCTCATAAGGCCCAGCCAACATTTATTTCATTAAAATAATCAAACATCTGGTATCATCCAGATTTTTGGAACTAAGTCCACACCACCTTTTCCTGCTAGGTCATGGCTCTTTGTGCACGGTGGGATTTGAATGCCAAAACATCTAGAACAGTGACGACAAACCTTTTCGGCACCAAGTGGCCAAACTAGAATGTGTGTGAGCGCATGTGTGCATGCGCACCAGAGTACTGGAAACCCAAAGACCAGCTGGCTGGTGCGCATGTGTGTGCCGGCAACCTGGTCTTCGGATTTCCGGTGTGCACATGCACACTGGCCAGCTGGTCTTTGTGCACATCAGAGTGCCAGAAACCCAAAGACCAGGTGGCCAGCACGTGCCTACACACTGGCCAACGGGTTTTCAGATTTCTGCCGCTCCGGTGCACACAAAGACCAGCTGGCTGGCGCGCATGTGCACGCCGGAAGCCAGAATAGCAGCTGGCGATGGCGCATGTGCCCACAGAGAGGGCTCTGCATGCCACCTCTGGCACACATGCCATAGGTTTGCCATTATGGATCTAGACTGTCCCAAGATGCCTGCCACTAATTGGCTGATTGTGATTATAGTTGCATTACATTTCTTTCTTTCTTTCTTTCTTTCTTTCTTTCTTTCTTTCTTTCTTTCTTTCTTTCTCCTTCCTTCCTATTTTCCTTCCCTTGTTCTTCTCACCCTCTCTCCTACCTCCTTCTTTTCCTTCCTCCCTTCCTTCCTTCCTCCCTTCCTTCCTTCCTTCCTTCCTTCCTTCCTTCCTTCCTTCCTTCCTTCCTTCCTTCCTTCCTTCCTTCCTTTTTTCCCGTCTTTCTTTTTACATTTATAAAGCCACCCATCTTTCAATAAACTCTGTGTGGCTCCCAATCAAAAATTGAAAATCATTTTTCAAAAATCATGAAAATCATGAAAACCGATCAAGGAAAGAAGCAACTTAGAACTAAGGAGAAATTTCCTGACAGTTAGAACAATTAATAAGTGGAACGGCTTGCCTGCAGAAGTTGTGAATGCTCCAACACTGGAAATTTTTAAGAAAATGTTGGATAACCATCTGTCTGAGATGATGTAGGGTTTCCTGCCTGGGCAGGGGGTTGGACTAGAAGGCCTCCAAGGTCCCTTCCAACTCTGTTGTTGTTGTTGTTGTTGTTGTTGTTGTTGTTATTATTATTATTATTATTATTATTATTATTATTATTTTAAAATATACAACTTAATCAATTAAAACAGTAAAAACAACATGGTGGGAGAAGAAACATTGTTTGCTATTCATCTACTTGTAGTTTGAAACAGTAAATTCCAGTCTACCACACAACGAACTATTTATCTAGATCTGTTTTAACTCTAGAATTTGAAACTTGGAAATATTCTACTGTTGGTTTTATATTCCATTCCATTCCCCACTACCCTGTCAGAGCTGAAGAAGCTTCTTGGAGAAGCAAAATGCCTTCAAAGAAAAAGCAAGAAAGTCCAGTTGCCTCCTGAAAGAAAGCACCTTTGGGACAACCATGACCTGGATGACTGAGAATCTCTACAGACGGTTTTATATAATGTATTTATTTTGTTTATTTTGTCAAGAATAAATAAGATAACAGGTAAAAGTATAAACATAATTTGAATACATGAAAAGGGTAAGTAAAAAGGAATATTAGGTTTGTATCTATTGTGAGCTCTTGTATTGTTTTGGTTGAAGCTGAAGTAGTCATTGACAGGTAGGACATTGTGGCAGATGATTTTAAGTACTATGCTTAGGTCAGACAGAAGTCGGCATAGTTTTAGTTGTCTAAGCCCAAAATTTGGAGTCTGATGGCATAAAGTATTTTATTGTGGGTAGAGGAGTGGAGGACTCTTCTCGTGAAATATCTCTGTACTTTCTCAATTGTATTTATGTCCGATGTGTGCAGTGCGGGTTCCAGACAGATGAGCTGTATTCAAGAATTGGTCTAGCAAATGTTTTGTATGCTCTAGTTAGTAGTACAATATTACCAGAGAAGAAGCTACGCAAGATTAGGTTAACAACTCTTAATGCCTTTTTGGCAATGTTATTACAGTGGACTCTGTATTTCCATTGTTTCATCTATTGGGAAAGATATTCTTAAACTTTTACATTATGAAGGATCTATCCAGCCCAACAGCACAGTACATCCAAGCTGCTGCTGAAACTCACAGGAGGAAGGCTTGTGGTACTCATAGGAAGCCATGCTGCAGTGACAGATATGGAGGTAAAGGAATTCAGGAAGTTTGGATTTCTTAGTTGTTGACTAGGAAAACTCCTTTAAGACTTGGGAGCAGTGAAATAATGTGGAAACAGTGATGAGAGCACCCTGCATCCTTACTTATTCAAATTAAACCCATCTGCTTTCCATCTTCAGTGTCATCCAGTTATTGCTTCATTTGTCTTCCTGAAACTAGTTTTAATTCTGCTTTTCCTCATTGCTGAATTCATTACAGTTTTTTACATCTGTATATAATGCTGAACAACCTGGAACAAGTTAGGAGGAGGAGGAGGAGGGGAGAGGGGGAGGGGGAGGACGAGGAAGAAGGGAGGGAGGAAGGAGGAGGAGGAGGAGGGGAGAGGGGGAGGGGGAGGACGAGGAAGAAGGGAGGGAGGAAGGAGAAGGGAGAGAGGAGGAGGAGAAGAAGGAAGAAGGAAGAAGGAAGAAGGAAAAAGGAAAAAGGAAAAAGGAAAAGGAAAGAAGGAGAAATTTATTTGTTTATAATCCATTCTGAACTCAAGACGATTTGATAAATAATTTTCTAAATATTAATGATAGTTTTTATTCCAACAAATACTAGTTTACTGTTTACTAATAAATAGTAAAATGAAGAGAGAAATGGGAGAAGAGTGATAAGAAAAGGCACTGGAATAGTTATGAAGTAGGAGAGTTATAGGGGACGTGGTGGCTCAGTGGCTAAGATGCTGAGCTTGTTGATTGAAAGGTCAGCAGTTCAGAAGTTCTAATCCCTTAAATTCTGGGAAAATTTTTATAAGATGTTTTATAGATGGCATTTAGATCCTAAGAAATTATCATGTATGTATCCAGATATGCAAGCGAAATGTTGGAGATGTAATTGTGATGATGCTACATATTTTCATGTATGGTGGACTTGTAAGAAAATTAAGTCTTTCTGGATAAGAATCTGGTGGATTATGCAGAATGTTCTGAAGAAGAAGATAAAGTTCCTACCGCAATTTTTCCTTTTGGGAATAACAACGGACTGTACAGTGATTGAGACTAAGTTGATTTTGAACTTAATAACAGCAGCACGACTGTTGATTGGACAATATTGGAAGAAAAAAGAATTACCCACAATAGAAGAATGGATATTGAAAGTTTCCAATTTGGCTGAGATGGCTAAAATCTCAGCCTTCTTGAAAGACAGTACTCAAGAAAAATATTTAAATGAATGGAAGAACTGGATTGATTATATTCAAAATAGATATCAGATTAAGAAATTTCGGATTGCTTTTGAATGAAGGATGTTATTTTTGATTTTAATGGAAGAAGTCAGGTTATGTGAGAGAGAAAGATTATAATTGTGTTAGATTTTAAAATTTTAATGTATGACTGTTTTGTTTAAGGAACTATACCTTGTGTTTGCTCCGGGAAGTCCGGGGGAGGGGTTTAGGAGGAGGAGGAGGAGGGGAGAGGGGGTGGGGGAGGAGGAGGAAGAAGGGAGGGAGGAAGGAGGAGGGAGAGAGGAGGAGGAGAAGAAGGAAGAAGGAAGAAGGAAAAAGGAAAAAGGAAAAGGAAAGAAGGAGAAGTTTATTTGTTTATAATCCATTCTGAACTCAAGACGATTTGATAAATAATTTTCTAAATATTAATGATAGTTTTTATTCCAACAAATACTAGTTTACTGCTTACTAATAAATAGTAAAATGAAGAGAGAAATGGGAGAAGACTGATAAGAAAAGGCACTGGAATAGTTATGAAGTAGAAGGAGAGTTATAGGGGACGTGGTGGCTCAGTGGCTAAGATGCTGAGCTTGTTGATTGAAAGGTCAGCAGTTCAGAAGTTCTAATCCCTAGTGCCGCGTAACGGGGTCAGCTCCCGTTACTTGTCCCAGCTTCTGCCAACCTAGCAGTTCGAAAACACGTAAACAGATGCAAGTAGAAAAATAGGGACCACCTTTGGTGGGAAGGTAACAGCCTTCCGTGCATCTTTGGCGTTGAGTCATGCCGGCCACACGATCACAGAGACGTCTTTGGACAGCATTGGCTCTTCAGCCTTGAAACAAAGATGAGCACCGCCTCCCTAGAGTTGGGAACGACTAGCACATAGGTGCGAGGGGAACCTTAAGAGGAGAGTCAACATATGTAAGAAAGAAGTCATGCCCCAAATTAAGATGAGTACCCAGGTGATCACCCATCCATTCATTATCCAGATCTAGACTAACTTAGCTTTCACATGGTTCCCACAGAACATCCTTCTGACGTGTCTATGGAGATTCTCAGTCATCCTGGTCATGGTTGTCCCAAAGGCGCTTTTTCAAAAGGCAGCTGTACAAAGGGGAGAAACAAAGTCCAGTTGCTTTTTGAAAAAGCACCTTTGGGTCCTTTAGACCAGGGGTCTCCAACCTTTGCCACTTTAAGACTTGTGGACTTCAACTCCCAGAGTTCCTCAGCCAGCAAAGCTTTAGACCTCTCTATATTGCCTTCTTCTGCTTGAACGGCACTCAAGGAGCATCTTGATATCTACTGGCCCATCTATACAAGCTGTACCTGGAGTTGTCCCTCCATTGCTGGTTGGAGGCAAGTCTCTCTTTCATCCTAGCCCCAAGATCCAGACCCAGAGCCCCCAAAACCATCCCCAGATGTTATTCTCCCATAACTCAGGGACCCGGTTTGAGAGACAGTAAATATCCAAACCTGAATTTAACATGAGGATCGGTTCCTTTCAGAAACACTTCCCCTAATTTGGTAATTTAAGTTTGTGAGGGCGGGTGTGTTGAGGGAGGGGGCTTGCGAACTGCACTTCCGCCCAACCTTAGAGGGCTGACACATCACATCCAATTAGAAGCCAATCTCATTTGGAATAGCAGAGCTGAACTTGTTGGGAAGAGCCATGCCTTTGCAGCTTGGGGCATCTCTGTTTTCAGTCAAACGGTGGAATGGCTGCCAAAGTCATTCAGTGTTATTTCCCACTGGCTTAAAGGAAATTTACATTTGCGGAGATGAGGAAAAGAATAAAAACCTGCTCAGAGTTCGGATGTAATTTGGGGAGTGGATTTCAATCCGGCTGACATGGGTGAAAGAATTAGAGCAGTGTTTCTCAGACTTGGCAACTCTAAGACATGTGGACTTCAACTCCTAGAATTCCCCAGCCAGCTTTGCTGGCTGGGGAATTCTGGGAGTTGAAGTCCACATGTCTTAGAGTTGCCAAGTCTGAGAAACATTAGATTAGAAAAAAAACAGTATCCTCTTGTTTGTCATGAATTACAAACTCTGGTGATGCAAACATTAACTATTCTCCCAGCTTCTTCCTAAACAAATTGTTAGCAGGATCATGTAAAAAATTTATTTATTATTTATTATTTATTTATTTTATTTAATCACATTTTTATACCGCCCTATCTCCCGAGGGACTCAGGGCGGTTTACAGCCTGATAAAAACACAAATATAAATACAAGATAAAACACCAATTAAAAAACTTATTGAATAAGGCCGAATTTAAAATATGATTAAAATAATAAAACCCCATTAAAAACTAAATTTAAAATTAAAATTCTAGTCCAGTCCTGCGCAGATAAATAGATGTGTCTTAAGCTCGCGGCGAAAGGTTTGAAGATGTTGAGACTCTAGACTCTAAAAAGATGTTGAGACTCTAGAAAGAGTACAGAGAAGAGCAACAAAGATGATTAGGGGACTGGAGGCTAAAACATATGAAGAACGGTTGCAGGAACTGGGTATGTCTAGTCTAGTGAAAAGGACCAGGGGAGACATGATAGCAGCATTCCAATATCTCAGGAGCTGCCACAAAGAAGAGGGAGTCAGGCTATTCTCCAAAGCACCTGAAGACAGGAGAAGCAGCAATGGGTGGAAACTAATCAAGGAGAGAAGCAACTTAGAACTAAGGAGAAATTTCCTGACAGTTAGAGCAAGACACTCAGCTGTACATTTCCACCCCTAACCACCCCAATGAAGCCATCGACGTGATGTCCCAGTGTCTGGAGGCCGTGCAGGTCTGGATGGGGAAGAACAAGCTTCAGCTCAACCCGTCCAAGACAGAGTGGCTGTGGATGCCGGCATCCCGGTACAGCCAGCTTACTCCATCGCTGACTGTTGGGGGCGAATCATTGGCCCCCAGGGGGAGGGTTCGCAACTTAGGCGTTCTCCTGGATGATCGGCTGTCTTTAGAAGAACATATGACGGCCATCACCAGGGGAGCTTTTTATCAGGTGCGCCTGATTCGCCAGTTGCGTCCCTTCCTTGACCGGGATTCCCTATGCACGGTCACTCATGCCCTTGTCACTTTCCACCTGGACTACTGCAATGCTCTCTACATGGGGCTCCCCTTGAAGAGCACCAGGAGGCTCCAACTGGTCCAGAATGCAGCTGCGCGGTTAATAGAAGGGGCACCGCGATGCTCCCATATAACACCTCTCCTGCGCAGCCTGCACTGGTTGCCGGTGGTCTTCTGGGTGCAATTCAAGGTGTTGGTTATCACCTTTAAAGCGCTCCATGGCACAGGACCGGGTTACTTACGGGACCGCCTACTGCCACCTATAGCCTCCCATCGGCCTGTGCGTTCCCATAGGGAGGGCCTCCTCAGGGTGCCGTCAGTCAAACAATGTCGATTGGCGGCCCCCAGGGGGAGGGCCTTCTCTGTGGGGGCTCCTGCCCTTTTGAATGAGTTGCCTCCGGGGCTGCGTCAACTCCCCAACCTCCGGTCTTTTAAACGTGAGCTCAAGACTTTTTTATTCCACTGTGCGAGGCTAGCCTGATGAAATTTTTAAGTGGGGTTTTATGATGGTTTTATCTTAGTCTTAATTCTATTAGGCCATTTTATAATCAGTTTTTAATATGTTTTTAATTTTTGTCTATGTTTATGTTGTTTTATTTGGCTGTAAACTGCCCTGAGTCCTTCGGGAGAAGGGCGGTATAAAAATCGAATTAATTAATTAATTAATTAATTAATTAATCAGTGGAACAACTTGCCTCCAGGAGTAGTGAATTCCCCAACACTGGAAGTTTTTAAGAAGATGTTGTATGACCATTTGTCTGAAGTGGTGTAGGGTTTCGTGCCGAAGCAAGAGGTTGGATTTAACAGATTAAGAGAGTTGGAAGGGACCTAATAGGTCATCTAGTCCAACCCTCTGCTCAAGCAGGAGATCCTATACTATTTCTGACAAATGGCAGTCCAATCTTTTCTTGAAAGTCTCAAGTGATGAAGCTCTCACAACTTTTTCAAGTTCCAAGTTCCGAAGGCAACTTCTGTTCCATTGGTTGATCGTTCTCACTGTCAGAAAGTTCCTCCTCATTTCTAGGTTGAATCTCTCCTTGGTCAGTTTCCATCCATTATTCCTTGTCTGGCCTTCAGGTGCTTTGGAAAATAGCTTGACCCTCCTCCTCTCTGTGGCAGCCCCTCAAGTATTGGAAGGCAGCTATCATGTTTCCCCTGGTCCTTCTCTTCACTAGACTAGCCATGCCCAGTTCATGTAACTGTTCTTCATATGTTTTATTCTCCAGTCCCCTAATCATCCTGGTTGTTCTCCTCTGTACTTTTTCTAGTCTCAACATCTTTTTTATAGTGTGATGACCAAAACTGAATGCAGTACTCTAGGTGTGGTCTTACTAAGGCTTTATAAAGTGGTATTAGTACCTCACTTGATCTTGATTAGAAGACCTCCAAGGTCCCTTCCAATTCTGTTATTCTATTCTAGTTATTCACGCCAGAAGGAAAATGTCTACATCACTTCTTTTAAAATCTTTTTTTAAAATGCCATTTTCTTTCTGCAAAATTACAGTGTCAGTCTTTCACTCACCAACCTATCTGTGTTGCATTTGCACTTTTCTAGCGTAAATGTTTTCCTTGCACTTGAAACTTTTCTAAGATAAATGTTTTCCTTGGGCTTTGGGGTTTTAAAATAACTGTGCTGGTCTGCAATTTTGATGTATTAATAATGGCAATCAATATACCCCCCAAAAAGCCTCTTTTGTATGCAACTCTTAAAGGCAGCTCAGCGACTCCTGTCTCTTTCTGTGAAACACCCCTCCTTCTGATTTATGTAGGATTTTCTGATAAAGGTATTTTAGGTTTGTTTCAGGCTGAGTGAAGTTATTTTTCCCCCTTCTTTTAAATATCTGAAGAAAATTCTTTAATATCCAGGAAAACAAGGGTGTCCCTTTTAGTAGCCTGATATTTGTAGCTTGCTGCTGCTCAAAAATTCTATTATCCCGAGAATTGCAGCTGCTGAATACATCTGAAGATTCAAGCCATCTGGAATTTCCTCTCTCTCCCCCCCCCCGCCCCACTTCTATGAGATTCCTTATCAGATCCACCGACTGCTTTCTGCTGTCATGTCCATATGGATCCTATTGAATTTGGGCCTGCTCTGTCCTGCAAATTTCCCAGGGAATGGAAATGGCCAGCCCTCCGCCCACAACTCCCTGTTGTTGCAACTTTCTCTTCGTTTCCTGAAATTGCATTAAGAATGTGCACCTGTGCGAGTTCCCAAATAGGTGGAAATCGACACCAGCTCCCTCCCTCCCTCCCTCCTCCCCCCCCACAATTGGCACGGCGAAAGAAAGAGGGGGTTCACTGAACTGCTGAAATTTTATGGCAATCTTTGGGTGGCTGGATTTCAAGGCTTCACACATTTCTTGCTTAAAGCATATGCTGTTTCGTTCGGCCTGTCCACAGATGCCAAAAGAAGGAAGGGGGGGGGGAATGTAACTCGCTCCTTTTTCTAATTTCCTCGGAAGACTGTTTTCTAGGATCATCAGATCACTTCCACATCTGTTTTGCTGAAAAAGAAAGAAAGAAAGAAAGAAAGAAAGAAATATAACTAGATATGTTCCAGCTCATCACAGACTAATCTTCAGGGATGAAATGTAAAATTTGTTACTACCGGTTCTGTGGGCGTGGCTTGGTGTGGGGGGTTAATGTGACTGGGTGGATGTGGCCATTTTAAAAAAATTTTTTACTTTTAAAAGCATTTTTTCTACAAACTCTTCAGCCGAAGAGGTTGTAAAAAAAGTGCTTTTAAAAGCCTGTGATGATCAGGCAACTCAGCTGGGATCGCCAGAGGAGCCTTTTAAAAGCTTTTAAAGGATTCTGACGATCCCAGCTGAGTTGCCTGATCGCCAGAACATTTTAAAAGCATTTTTTTAACAACCTCTTCAGCCGAAAAGTGTTGTAGAAAAAAATGCTTTTAAAAGGCTCTGATGATCCCAGCTGAGTTGCCTGTTCGTCAGAGGAGCCTTTTAAAAGCATTTTTTTACAACCTCTTTGGCTGAATAGGGTGTTTAAAAAATGCTTTTAAAAGCCTGTGATGATCAGGCAACTCAGCTGGGATCGCCAGAGGAGCCTTTTAAAAGCTTTTAAAGGATTCTGACGATCCCAGCTGAGTTGCCTGGTCGCCAGAACATTTTAAAAGCATTTTTTTTACAACCTCTTCAGCCGAAAAATGTTGTAGAAAAAAATGCTTTTAAAAGGCTCTGATGATCCCAGCTGAGTTGCCTGATCGTCAGAGGAGCCTTTTAAAAGCATTTTTTCTACAACATTTTTCGGCTGAAGAGGTCGTAAAAAAATGCTTTTAAAAGCCTGTGATGATCAGGCAACTCAGCTGGGATCGCCAGAGGAAGCAAAACTCTCTATCTCTGTAAAGTTGTCCTCAACAACTTACAATTGTTCATTTTGTATGTGAAGGTATAATGGCACTGAAAGAAATGACTTACAACCAATCCTCACACTTACAACCATCACAGCATTCCCACAGTCACATGATTAATATTTGGGTGCTTGGCAACTGGTATTGATTTATGACGACTGCCGTGTCCTGGGAGAGGGGTTGTCAAATGATCGCCATTTCCAATCTTCCCAGCCAGTTTCCAACATTATTATTATTATTATTATTTATTGAATTTTTATACCGCCCTTCTCCCGAAGGACTCAGGGCGGTGCACAGCCAGAGATAAAATACAAAATATGTACAATTAAAACAAATTAAAACATATCAAAATTACAAAAACGGCTAATAATTAAAATTAAATTTAAAATATTTAAGAATATTAATAAAACCCCAATTTAAAATCAAACTATTATGCCAGTCCCGCTTGAATAAATAAGTATGTTTTTAGCTCACGACGGAAGGTCCGAAGATCAGGCACTTGACGTAGGCCAGGGGGGAGTTCATTCCAGAGCATCGATGCTCCCACAGAGAAGGCCCTATCCCTGGGGGCCGCCAGCCGACACTATTTGGCAGACGGCACCCTGAGGAGAGGAGACCCTCTCTATGAGAGCGTACGGGTCGGTGGGAGGCATAGGGTAACAGCAGGCGGTCTCGTAAGTACCCGGGTCCTAAGCCATGGAGCGCTTTAAAGGTGGTAACCAAAATCTTGAAGCGCACCCGAAAGACCACAGGAAGCCAGTGCAGACTACGGAGCAGTGGTGTTATGTGGGAGCCACGAGCGGCTCCCATTACTACTCGCGCAGCCGCATTCTGGACTAACTGCAGCCTCCGGGTGCACCTCAAAGGCAGCCCCATGTAGAGAGCATTGCAGTAATCCAACCGAGACGTAACCAGAGCGTGAGTGACTGTGCATAAGGCCTCCCGGTCAAGGAAGGGACGCAACTGGCGGACCAAGCGGACTTGGTAAAAGGCCCTCCTGGAGATGGCCGCCAGATGTTCATCAAAGGACAGCCATTGAACATGCAAAATCAATGGGGGAAGCCAGATTTGCTTAACGGCCGTGTGATTCGCTGAACGACTGTAGTGTTTCACTTCAGAACTGTGGCCAGAAAGGTCGTAAAATGGGGCACAACTCTTTTAACAACCACCTTGCTGAGCAACTGAAATTCTAGCCCCAATAGCGGTCGTAACTTGAGGACTTACCTGTACCACAATCTGGCAATTACAATGCAAGAGGCACAGCAAAAATTGCACGGGGCCACCACACGTTATCAAAAATGAGAAGTGCTGACACCTTAAGAGGGGAATTGGAAAAAGCCTGAAGTTTCTTTTTTTAAAAAAAAAATCCTCTTTCTCAGGATGAATCTCCCACTGTGCAATTTATAGTTTTTGTACATCTGGGAAATTCTGCCCTTAACAGAACTGAGAAAGTCCTTTGCAGATAAATCACCGAAGTCTTACAAATACTTTAAAATATTGCTTTAAAGATTTAAGAGTTAGCTCATTTATCTGTATTATCATCATTATTATGCGGCAAATCTGTCTTATTTTGCTACTAAAGTAAGTTGAATTGACAGCAGATAACACGCCTCAGCCATCTTGCGTTTTGGTGCTTGTTAATCTCTGATTATCGTTAATGATCTTTGGGTCCCTTTTATTCCACATTATTCAGGAATTTCACATAATCTTTCCATTTAAGTGTGGCTAGAGAATCTTTAATCCACCGGGGTATATTTATCCTCCTCAGGATTTCATCCATATTTCATTGAAGGATTTTCCTCTCTGAATTTCCTCTCCTCTACATCCCCCATCCCTTGACACATGCTCACTCAAACACATATGCAAACACAATGCATTAATTCTGAGAGTTTGCTGTTCTATTTCTTTGATATTTTTTTTTACATCATTAAATCTGAGTGGTGATTTTAACATCTTTCCATCCAAGCAAGGATGTTTCAGAAGCTGCATACAGAAGGCGAACAGTTTAGTAATGGTTCACAAAATGATGTGTCACAGGGATCTTCATCAGGAGTGGGTTCCTCTTACCTTTCCTACCAGTTTGGAACCGGGAGTGTGCGCATGCGCACATGCTTCGCTTGTGTGCAATGCTTCTGTGCATGCGCAGAGCGTCCATGATGACATCTGGGCGGGAGGGCGGAGCCTCCCGCCACTGCCACTACCGGTTCACCCAAACCGGGGCGAACTGGTAGAAATCTACCACTGATCTTCATTGTTCCACTTTCTAAATGTGGAGTTCTTAGTGCTCTCTAACATGACCTGTGTTTAACACACAGAATCATCTATTGCAATAGCCTTCCTGTAAAAGACTACTTCAGCTTCAATCGCAATAATACAAGAGCAAACAATAGATTCAAACTAAATGTCAACCGCTTCAAACTTGATTGCAAAAAATATGACTTCTGTAACAGAGTTGTTAACGCTTGGAACTCATTACCAGACTCTATAGTCTCTACTCAAAATCCCAAAATCTTCAACCAAAAACTGTCTACTATTGGCCTCACCCCATTCCTAAGAGGACAATAAGGGGCGTGCATAAGAGCACAAATGTGCCTACTATTCCTGTCCTATTGTTCCCTTTCATTATAACAAATTAACATAGTTGTTGCATACTTTTGCTTATATATATATTTTTCTTTATAATGTGTTGATTTTCTTATGTTGATGTTTGTGTATACTGTTGTGACAAAATGAAATAATAAAAAAAAGAATAGAATAGAATTTTTTATTTTATTATTTTATTAAGTGTGATTGGACACACAAGGAATTTGTTTTGGTGCATACGCTCTCATCGTATATAAAAGAAAAGATACATTCGTCAAGAATCATAAGGTACAACACTTAATGATAATCATAGGGTACAAATAAGCAATCAAATCATATTAGGAAATAGTCAATATAAATCGTAAAGATACCAGCAAAAAAGTTACAGTCATAGAGTCATAAGTGGAAGGAGATGGGTGATGGGAACGATGAGAAGATTAATAGTAGTGCAGATTTAGTAAATAGTTTGGCAAAGTTGAGGGAATTATTTGTTTAGCAAAGTGATGGTGTTCGGGGAAAAAACTGTTCTTGTGTCTAGTTGTTCTGGTGTGCAATGCTCTATAGCGTCGTTTTGAGGGTAGGAGTTGAAACAGTTTATGTCCAGGAGGCAAGGGGTCTGTAAATATTTGCACAGCCCTCTTTTTGCCTCGTGCAGTATACAGGTCCTCAATGGAAGGCCGGTTGGAAGCAATTGTTTTCTCTGCAATTCTAATTATCCTCTGAAGTCTGTGTCTGTCTTGCTAGGTTGCAGAACCAAACCAGACAGTTATAGAGGTGCAGATGACAGACTCAGTAAACTTAGTTGTTTGCCTGCAGGCTGGGTAACATTATCAGTGCAAGTATATATGTTTTCTGAGGTTTTCACGGGTGTTTGTATATAGGTCTTTGGTTGTTCGGGTTTTCTCCCGTGTAAAATTGGAAGTGTCTTGGCGACGTTTCGACGAAGTCTCATTCGTCATCTTCATACATATATATGCAGGTTTTGGTATGTTCGGATCTTTTCCCATGTAAGATTGGAAGTATTTAAGCAACATTTCGATGAGATCTCACTCATCATCTTCAGACTTTGGCTTTGTTCAAAACCTGCATACATATACCTGTGAAAACCTACGAAACTAACTAACTAACTAACTAAATATATATATATATATATATATATATATATATATATATATATATATATATATATATATATATGCATATATATATATATATATATATATATATATATATATATATATATATATATATATATATACATATATATATATAGTATGCAGGTTTTGGTATGTTCGGGTCTTTTCCCATGTAAGATTGGAAGTATTTAAGCAACATTTCGATGAGATCTCACTCATCATCTTCAGACTTTGGCTTTGTTCAAAACCTGCATACATATACCTGTGAAAACCTACGAAACTAACTAACTAACTAAATATATATTATATATATTTATATAATATATATATATCCATTTAGAGATGGATGAGGCTTCTTTGGTGGCTCCTTGATTAGGGTATTCAGTTAAATCTTTGTTGCAATCATAGTTCAGCATAAGGAGGTTCACAGAATCAGATAAGCAGGGATCAACCCTAGACAAACAATCAAGCAGAAAGCAATGCTCTAATGAAGGAGTTGCCAAGGAGAAAAACCTCATAAGAAATAGCAGAGCAAGACACATGCACAGGCAGGAAACCTCACCATCACTCATATACGGATGATGCTATCCAGTTGGGTAATGTAAAGCTGGGTAATGTAAAGCAAACAAACAGGCTCAGAGAGCACCAAGGACTCCATAGTTCAGTCCTGAGCTACATGTATCCCCATCTCTAAATTGGGACTATAATTTTTATATTGGCAAGGAATTCAGGAGCACCAGGTTAGAAAAGCAGATTTACTTTGATGGGCGTTAGCTGTCCAGAAATTCTTTTTACCTGACTTTTTTAGCCAGAAGTACCAGGGTTCAAATGGGATTTTTTTCAGGGATGAAATGTAAAATTTGTTACTACTGGTTCTGTGGGCATGGTTTCGGGAGTGGTGGTAATGTGACTGGGTGGGCGTGGCCAACTTTTTTTAAACTTTTAAAAGCATTTTTAAAAAAACCTCTTCGACCGAAGAGGTTGTAAAAAAATGCTTTTAAAAGCCTGTGATGATCAGGCAAGTCAGCTGGGATCGCCAGAGGAAAAAAAGCTTTTAAAGAGTTCTGATGATCCCAGCTGAGTTGCCTGATCACCAGAACCTTTTAAAAGCATTTTTTAAAAATGCTTTTAAAAGATTCTGGTGATCAGGCAACTCAGCTGGTATTGCCAGAGGAGCCTTTTAAAAGCTCGGCCGAAGAGGTTGTAGAAAAAAGGCTTTTAAAGGGTTCTGACGATCCCAGCTGAGCCGTGCGATCATCAGAGGCTTTTTTTTAACTTTTAAAAGCATTTTTTCGGCTTAAGAAAAAAGCTTTTAAAAGTTAAAAAAAACCTTTGATGATAGCATGGCTCAGCTGGGCATGGGGGGTGGCAGGGATTTTTGCTACCGGTTCTCCGAACCACCAGCCGCCATCACTACCGGATCAGGCGATCCAGTCTGAACCGGGAGCATTTCACCCCTGATTTTTTTCTAAAATAGGATGAAGGATTCCGGAAGTATGAGAAACTATACATTTTCTGTCATGTTTCACTTAGAAAGACCTTCAAAACTGCAGGGCAACTCCTGGGAATAAATTGGGCTGGAATTTCATATGCTGAGTGATATGCACTGAATAATCATTCTGCTCCACTCCTCATTGCGCTTTGAAGTTTCTCTCCGTCATTATCTAAATACTGAAAAATTATATCATGAAAAGTAGCCCTTGAACTGAACTTGACTCTTCATGGCTACAGGAGCAAATCCATATGATTTTCTTGGCAACATCTTGGAAATGTTTTGCCATTGTTTTAGCTCAGGATGGTCTCTCTGTGCATTTTAACATCCCAAACAAAAATCCTTATAGCCCTGGGATTTTCAGATGGACTTCTATTCAAGTACTCTCCATGTTGTCCATGCTTATCATCAGACAAGGTCAGATCCAAGATGCCATCTGCTCCATTTGAGGCTTTCAATCTGAACCGTGATAACTTCAATTCATGGTTGCCAAATAGTGAAATAATAATTAGGAGCCTGTGGCATGCTTGGGACTTGGGAAGTGTCTATGGTTGGGCCTCCTAAGAAGAAGATCTTAACAATGGGGAATTCTGCTTGGTATCCTGGTATCCATGGTATCCATGGTATCCTGCTGCGCCGGTTGGAGGGATTAGGAGTGGGGGGCACCGTTTATCGGTGGTTCTCCTCCTATCTCTCTGATTGGTCGCAGACGGTGTTGACAGGGGGGCAAAGGTCGTCCTCGAGGCGCCTCACTTGTGGGGTGCCTCAGGGGTCGATTCTCTCGCCTACCTGTTCAACATCTATATGAAGCCGCTGGGCAAGATCATCAGTGGTTTCGGGGTGAGTTATCATCTGTACGCTGATGATACTCAGCTGTACTTTTCCACCCCGGACCACCCCAACGAAGCGGTCGAAGTGCTGTCCCGGTGTCTGGAAGCTGTACGGGTCTGGATGGGGAGAAACAGACTCAAGCTCAATCCCTCCAAGACGGAGTGGCTGTGGATGCCGGCACTTGGGGGCGAGTTAGTGGCCCCAAAGGAGGTGGTTCGCAACTTGGGCGTCCTCCTGGATGGACGGCTGTCCTTTGATGAACATCTGGTGGCCGTCTCCAGGAGGGCCTTTTACCAAGTTCGCTTGGTCCGCCAGTTGCGTCCTTTCCTTGACCGGGATGCCTTATGCACGGTCACTCACGCTCTGGTTACGTCTAGGTTGGATTACTGCAATGCTCTCTACATGGGGCTGCCCTTGAGGTGCACCCGGAGGCTACAGTTAGTCCAGAATGCGGCTGCGCGAGTAGTAACGGGAGCCGCTCATGGCTCCCACGTAACATCACTGCTCCGTAGTCTGCACTGGCTTCCTGTGGTTTTTCGGGTGCGCTTCAAGATTTTGGTTACCACCTTTAAAGCGCTCCATGGCTTAGGACCCGGGTACTTACGAGACCGCCTGCTGTTACCCTTTGCCTCCCACCGACCTGTACGCTCTCACAGAGAGGGTCTCCTCAGGGTGCCGTCCGCCAAACAGTGTCGGCTGGCGGCCCCCAGGAGTAGGGCCTTCTCTGTGGGGGCAGCGACGCTCTGGAACGAACTTCCCCCTGGCCTACGTCAAGTGCCTGATCTTCGGACCTTCCGTCGTGAGCTAAAACACACTTTTTCATTCAAGCGGGACTGGCATAATAGTGTTGAATTTTAATTTGGGGTTTTGTTAATATTTTAAAATTTTAAATCTAAATTTTTAATTATCAGCCTTTTATAATCTGCTATGTTTTAAATGTTGGTTTTAATTGTATATATCTTGTGTTTTATTTTTGGCTGTACACCGCCCTGAGTCCTTTGGGAGAAGGGCGGTATAAAAATTTAATAAATATAAATATATAATATATACATTTCGAGAATCATGAAACAGGGGCAGGCTTTTAGGATCTAAGTGATAAGAAGAAACAAATAATTTGAAAAGGGGTGAACCAGGGCTGAAATGCTACCAGTTCGCCTCAGTTCTGTTCTGTCTCCTTCCCCACTTCAGACCCACGAGCTGGCCTTCAGCCAGTGGATTCACGGCTCTTATCAGTCCTGGCAGAGAAATCACAGCTGCCTGCCAAAGTTCAAACAAATGACTCACGTAGCAAGACTTTCAGCTCTTTTTGAAACGGTTCAGCTAAACTTTTGCTTCTCGTGGAGTGAGAGCAGTCCCAAAGCTCCTTATATATCCTGTGGGGTGGGGCTCCTGCCCCACACTTCCTCTTGATGATGCAGCCTTTCTAATCTTTTGAAGCGCGGATCAATCCAAGCCTGATTATTATTATCAGCTGAGTCTGAAGACGTAGCCTGGGGAAGGGAGGAATCAGGGGATGACGGCCTCATTACGACCTCTGACTGGTCTGGTTCTGGCTCCTGAAGCCGAGCCAAAGGAATCGGTGCTCCCGAGGTAAGCCTTACCGGCCCTTCCCCCTCACTCTCGGAGTCACTGTTGGACATGGGGCCAGGTTCGGGGGCTGGAGTCACAACAGGTTCGGTGAACCGGTAGCAACGGCAGTATGAGGCTCTGCCCACCCACCTGGACGTCATTACTTCCTGGTTTTAATGGGCATGGTTTGGTCACTGCAGACAATCAGGGTTGGGAGATCTACTCCATGCTGCCAGGTCTACTTAGGTTAGCAATGAGATGCTTCCTTTTCTCAGCCATTCTTTCTCTCTCTCTCTCTTTTTTTTTTCTTGGAAGACTAGATAGGAAAGATGGATGAATTAAACCGTGTTTAGATGTCCCCCTGACATGATGGATTGTTAGGCATGGGTGGTTAAATTTATTTAATTTATCTAATTTATATAGCCACCCCGTTTCACGAGCAAATTAATTCTCAGTGATCCTGTAAGGACCACCTACTAACAAACTTAAGTCTTATCTTTTATTTTCCAGGCACCGAGTGTCCGTCCCTTCTGCTCTGCGCAACTATGAATGTTTTGGCATGCTGTGTTATTCCGAGCTTCAGTCTTTGAATCGAAGGCTTGCTCACTGAAATGTTAGAGGGGGAAGAAAGACACAGAAGGGGCAAAACAAATATATCCACTGGATTAAGCAAACTGCTAAGCTTTTCTCTCTAACTAGGGTGCCCTACTTGGCAAATGCTTATCCTTGTTCACTAGCATTTTCTTGGTTCAATATAACATTAGAATGTCATTCCTCCTCCTCCTCCTCTTCCTCCTCCTCCTCCTCCTGTCATTAACAGTATCTCATTTACACAGAACTGACAGTTTTCACCAGGCAGCCTCTAACACACTTTCGGTATTAATGAAGTTAAAACCATAGCAACGGAATAGTTCTGGCCTATTTCAGATTATTTAATCCTCTTTATCTTGTCTTTGAATCTTGGGCTTACACGTTATTTAGCACATTTCAGTAAGTATCTCGGCACACTCAGGAAAACATCTGCACTAAAAGTTGGCTTTATAGCCAAGTTTCCCCCAACCTGGTACCTTCCAGATATATGGGGACGGAGGATCAGAACTCCTGGACTCTCCAGTCAACATGCCCATCACCCTCCCTGTCTTCAGGAATCACAGCAAATCACTAGGCTGGGGAAAGCTGGTCGATAGAAGGATATACTAACTAAATTTGTTGGGCTCAGATCACACTGAGTTTCTAATGTCTGAATCTACTCTGCCGCTTAAGTTGGGACGAAGCATTGGGGTCACGGTTTAAGGCAGGGGTCTCCAACTGTGGCAACTTGAAGACTTGTGGACTTCAATTCCCAGAGTCCCTCAGCCAGCAAAGCACACACACACACACACAAACCAACACAAACATAGACAGTGACACAAATACACAAAAACACAAACACACACACACAAGCACACTTCTTGCTGTTACCATAGTGTGTCCTGATGTCACCAAACACATTTTGATGCAACCTTGGCTTGCCGTGAATGCTCCAGATCCCAGAATATCTGGAGGACATTAAATTGAGGATCACAAGGCATCCAGTGAAAACTTGGCTTTCCTGATGGAAAGTCTTTAGATGATTATAGGGAGTTTTGAGGATTTCTCAAGAGAAAACATAATATGGTCTAGGACAGGGGTCTCCAACCTTAGCCCCTTTAAGACTTGTGGACTTCAACTCCCAGAGTCCCTCAGCCAGCAAAGCTGGCTGAGGAATTGTGGGAGCTGAAGTCCACAAATCTTCAAGTTGCCACGGTTGGAGACCCCTGGTTTAAGGAGCTATTTTAGCAAGGGGAAGACCTTTGGTAAAACAGCTTTAGTAGGTTTCCAAAAAGCAAAAAAAAATACAAATGCTGTGATTGGTTGGACTGTAATCAGTGTTGTCCATGGGGATAAAAATCAAAAAGTCGATAAGATGGTGGCCACAAAGATGCAGTTAAAGCCACTCCCCCCCCCTTTAACAGGCATCTCAAGTGTGATTTGGGGTGAGGATGGATAAAACGATCATAGCCGTTATCTTGCTTTTTTTTTTTAACCCAGAGTAAAGATGCCTTTGACTACAGTGGTTTTATTTAGTTGTTTGTAGACTTTTTTTTTTAATTAAATGCCTTCTGAATTTCTGTCATGGTCCAGCCTATATGTCTGTGATGGTGAACCTATGGCACATGTACCACAGGTGGCACGCGGAGCCATATCTGTGGGCAGGTGAGCGTTGCCCTAGCTCAGCTCCTGTTGTGTCTCGCCCAATCTCACCACAGCCAGGGCCTGCTTATCTGCTTCCGAACACGGAGGAATGTTCTAGTATGCCTCCCGGCCCCAGCCCTGGCTCCATGCCCAGACAGGCTGAAGAGGAGGAAATATCTCCAGCCCCCAGCTCTGGCTCCATGCCCAGGCAAACGGAGCAACTAGACCCCTTCCCCTCCTCCACAGCATGTGAGCCTGAGGGAGGTCAATTGCCAACAGCTGCAGACTGGAGTGACCCTCGCGTCAGAAGACTTGATAGGCAGAGGCAACAGAAGGAAGGGAGGGGCAGGCCTGGATAAGTGCTGAGTCATGGAGCCACACCCCATGGCCTATATAAAGGATCTGCTTTCTGGCATTCTCTGAGTCAGGCAAAGTCTAAACATATCTTGCTGAAGTCACTTTCTGATCTCCTGCCTGCCCTGAGGACTTTGCTAGGACTTTGGCAGAGCTGCAGAGGCATGCCTGATTCGGATTTCCCTGACCCGGCTGTCAGCGGAGGAATGGCACATGACAGCTCCAACGCGCATGTGCGAGCTGACCAACTGATTTTTGGGCCTTCTGGGCCCACAGGAAGTCAGGAAAGGGGCTGTTTCTGGCCTCCGGAGGGCCTCTGTGTGGGTGGGGAAGGCCATTTTCACCCTCCCCAGGCTCCAAGAAAGCTTCTGGGGAGGGTGAAAAAGAGGCCTACCAGGCCCACCGGGCCATCGTGTGCCAAAAGCTGGGAGGGGTTGCGTGCGCATGCGTGGGGGCAGGGTGCATTGAATTATGGGTGTGGGCACCTGCATGCATGACCCCCCCCGCGCTCCCCTCACTTTTGGCATGCGGCACCAAAAAGATTAGCTGTCACTG
The DNA here is from genome assembly GCF_028640845.1 of Ahaetulla prasina. Classification (NCBI taxonomy): domain Eukaryota; kingdom Metazoa; phylum Chordata; class Lepidosauria; order Squamata; family Colubridae; genus Ahaetulla; species Ahaetulla prasina. The sequence continues at coordinate 285,827,596 of NC_080540.1, read as the reverse complement.
CTATATGTCATCACCTTCTGTCCTAGGCTGCGATGGGAGAACTTGTCAATGGCTTTGCTGAATTCAACGCTTTCTATGTCTACCATAGTCCCGTGGTCAGGTAAAGTGATCTCTGAAGCAAAAAAAGTAAAATAAAAATGGGGAATCAGATTTTATTTGGCATACCTCATTCTTGATATTCTCACACTGGCTCCTTTGAATAAACGCATTCTGTTCTGAATGCTCACAAATCAACTGCTTAATAATCTGTTCTGGATTTATTTCTTTCCAGGACTGACATCAAGTGGACTATTTTGCATTTATATTCTACTTTTCTTTTTTCTCCCTCCCCCTCCCCCCCCTTTTTTTTTTTTGAATGGAGGAACGACCTTTGGTGCTCTTCAGTTCTCTGACACTGTACCCAGCCTCTTTGATTTCTCAAAGATCACAAAAAAATGATCTCCAAAGTGACATCTACAAGCTCCTTCCAAGTTTAGGAAATGTAATGGGTCAGTCCTGGTAAATTCATTCATGGTGCATTCTTGGTACCAGGGCTTTACTTACTTGGGTGTTTCTCCCCCCTACCCCTTTGATCCATTGTTCCGTTTCAGTCTATTGCAGTAGAGCTTGGCAACCAAACAAAGGAGGAGTTGAAGAACCTACCCTGTCTTCATCACCTGGTCCTGTCCTATCATCTTTTCTAACCAAATGTCCTCTTTCTTCCTTTTACTGTTAAGGTGACATTATCTCATGCATCTTTTAGGAAGGAATATAACAAAGATTAAAAAAAAGTGCCTCCCCATTTCCATTTGAAAAGTTGCACATATAAAGTAAAGTGTGTGTATGTCAGTGATGGTATTCAGCCGGTTCGAGAGAATCGGTAGCGGCGGTTGTGGGAGCATTTCCCTTTTTTGATGCTCTGCACATGCGCAGAAGGTCCTGCGTATGTGCAGAGGTGGCGCGCATGCTCCCATTTGCAAACCGGTAGTGAAGGTAAGTGAATACCAACACTGGTGTGTGTTTGTGTGTGTGTGTGAGAGAGAGAGAGAGAGAGAATGTATGTGTCTGTGTTCTAATCCCTCCCATTCACTCTCTAGTACAGTGGAGAAAAGTGTACATATTATTTTAAGTATCCCATTCAATGAGGCAAATCATACCACTGTACACAGAAAGTGAAATGTAAAAGGTTTGTTCTTTATATCTATTTTGTGTAGCAAGTGCTTAGGACTGAGTTGGCATTTTTTCCCCCCGAGATGGCGTGACAGCCAAGAGACGGATGCTCAGCACACAACCAATGTTTTTTTCCTCCTATAGCTTGTGCATTTGGCTACAAAAGTCAGAACTACTGATGCTGCAATTCTACAGCCAACGACCTCAGAGGAAACCCCTGACTAGACATGCATTATGATTGCACTTTTCAAGTACTTTCGGATGGCAGGAAATGTGCTGAATGTTAAGAAAAACTTCCTCGCGGTAAAAAAAAAAGTTCTACAATGGAACCAATTGCAGAGGCCTCTTTACAGAAGCTAGGGTAGTGATGGCGAACCTTTTCGGCACCCGGCCTCGCGGAAACTTCTCACACACACAAACACACATGCTTGTTGGGCCTGCGCTCCGGAAATACCGAACTTCCGGGTTCTAGCACGTATGCGTGCCTGATGATCAGGTGGCCGGCGCGTATGCGCAGGATGGTTTTTGGCACTGCTGTGCGCATGAAGAGATTGCGCTTTGGAAAAGCCGAACTTCTGGGTTCTGGCATGCATGCGCACACTGGTTTTCAGCACTGCCACATGTGTGAAGGACAGCTGATTGTCGCACGCACATGCACGCCAGAGACCCGGAAGACAGACAGGCAAGGCCGCGCGTGCCAGGCAACATGGCTTCACGTGGCACTTTGGGCACGCATATCATAGGGCTAGGCTATCATTTCTAAGGGGAGGATTGAACTCAAGGCTCTAAACAGCCCCTTCCAACTTAATGATTCCATGTATACTGTATGAAGGCTCCTTGGTACTCTCCGAGCTTGCCTGTTTTCTTGCAGGTGTTTCATTACCACCATCAGCAGCATTGCTAATGTTACCTAGTTTGGTAATGAAACGACTGCAAGAAAACAACCAAGGTCAGAGATCACCTGTCAGCCTCTGCATGCTATCTTGATTGCTTTATTTGCTTAGTTAAATGTTTTATTGCTATGTTAGTGTTAAGTATTAGGAATGGGGTAATGTTCCTTTAAGATTGCTTAGGCCGCCGTACAAAGAGGGGGAGGAGGAATTCAAACTCCAAGAGGCGGGCTGACACTAACAAACTCTGCATACCAGACAAGCAGAGGTCACCGGAAGAAGAACTGCCACGTGAAGCCTAAGAAGAAATGAATTGGACTAGATTGTTTGACCTTTGGAGGGAGGAGGGATTTATGAGGGATATGCTTCTGTACGCCACTCCTACTATTCAGATCTTGCTTTCCTTTTGTGCATTCAGTTCTGCTCAGTAAAAGTACCTTGCTCTAACCCTATGGAGTCGGGGGTTTTCTTTCTTGGGTTCTGAACGGAGGCACTCCTGACATCACCAAGGACCCCAAATTTCAATACTGAGATGCAAATATTATCCTCTATTACAGGCCCATCAAACTGGCAACCCATGGGCGGGATACGTCACACGCAGGCCACGCCCACCCCGGCTCCGCAAAGGCAAAAAGTCATTGTAATTCTGCATGATCTGGCCTATGAAGGGATCAAAATTTGACACCCGTGCTCTATAGAATCCATGGTGGTGCAGTGGTTAGAAATGCAGGATTGCAGGCTAACTCTGCCCACAGCCGGGAGTTCGATCCTGACCAGATGAAGTTTGACTCAGCCTTCCACCTTTCCGAGGTCAGTAAAATGCGGACCCAGATTTCTGGGGTGGGGGCAATGTGCTAATGTTGTAAACCACTCTGAGAATGCTGTAAAGCTTTATGGAGCAGTATATAAGTCTTAAGTGCTATTGCTATTCTATGTATCCCCTGCCCCTGCTGCTTTCTCCTCTTTATTTGGTAAAATCTGAAAAAAAAAAATTGGCTCTGCCTCATCCCATTTCGACCCTATAAAACTCCAGGCTGTGTTATTTAACTGCTTAGTATAAATTTGTACTGCAGATCAATCTGACTTCAAATGCTGTTGAAATTTTGCATTAAGCTTTTGCAGTTTACAAGCGTTTGTAAAACTTTGTGCTTTGCAAGAGCCTCCCAAGAAGAGTTGAAGAATGTTGGCTGTTTCATTGCTTTGTTTAGGTTGCCATAATGCCAAAGTTGAAAAAATATAGGACTAGCTTTAATAAAATTCACAAGCCCTCTCCAGGTCTATATAAGGCGGGGATGGGGCTGTATCTCAAAGGATTGTCAGTTTGCATTCTCAACCTAGTGCATACTGCCTTCTGGCAGCTCTTCTCATGCGTGCATTAGGAACAGGCTCCTCCTGTTCCTCTGCCTCACTACTATCAGTCTTTGGAGGGTCTGGAGTCTGCACCTCACTTCCCGATAGCCCTCGTCTCACCTCAGCCTCATTGCTGTCCGACTCTGTTGCCAGCTCTGTAGGCTGCTGGCAGACCACAGCACATGCTTTGCGTGCATGTGCACCTGAGACATGCCCACACAGTGCTAAAAAAGGAACATTTTGAAGCCTTCTGAGTCTGCAAAGGTAAGTAGAACAGCAAGGGGGGGAAAATCCACTGTGCCACATGATTTAGATTAGCTAGAAAGCAGAAAATATGATGATTCTAGCTAATATAAATCACACGTCACAGCTGATCATTGCCCAGCTGATAGTTGGAAATACTGGTTCACCTGAACTGGTAGCATTTTTTACTACCGGTTTGGGAGAACTGGTCCAAACCGGTAGCATTAGTAATAGTAGTAATAAACAGGCAAGATGATGGCTGCAACAGTGCAATCAAAGGTCTGCCCGTTTCAATTGTGCCAGCTTAACTTTGTTGCCCACCTCCTGTGTAAAACCATGCCAGTTTTCTTTCAGATATCTTTTTCCATTGTTAGTTCTTTCTTGCCTAAAGCAGGTGGAAGAATTGGTTTAATACCACCAATATTGGTGGTGTCAGGGTTCTGAGAGATGCCCTAATTAAATCATGAGCCTCAAGCCAAGCTTCAAAAGAACTCCAGTTATTTATTAGGAGCTCCATGTCAGCAGGCTCCCAAATGAAGCCAACTCTGACACTACGTAATTTACGGCCCTAATCCTGACCCTGTTTTCCCACCCTCACCCCAGGGTGTGTCATCAATCACATTCGCCAATGGAGCAATTTCGCGGGTTGTAGAGGCCACTCCCCTACGGCTGCTGTGAGTAACCCTGGGAGGCAGCCTTGAGAAAGATATGCCTGGAATGCACTCCTGCCTTTAGCTGCCGGCTGCTTCATTGGTTTCCCATCCCCCTTGCCTATGGCAACTCAAGAGCTGGCCAGGGATGCTTTGCGAGTTGACAGGTGGTATATGGGAAGAAGCACAATTATATTAGACATGGGCAACACAGAATATGATTGGAGTAGCATCAGCTGGATTTAAAAGCCAACACCACCTCCAAACAACAGTAGTGTTGTGCCTCGCCCGCCCTCCTCTCTTCAGCCGGGCCTCTCCCATCTCCTGCTATTCGATTCAGAGTCTGATAATGAAGAAGAATGGCCTGGCTTGCCTTCAGCCCCCAGCCCTGGCACCATGCCCGGACAGAATGTCAGGAATGCACAAACAAACCTCACTCCTACAGTGTGTGAGCACGAAGCCAGCCACGTGCTAGAATTGCCGGCAGCAGATCAGGAGGAAGTGAGTTCACAGTGGACGGATCCCCACTTCCGGAGAATTGAGAGGCGACGTCAGCAAAAGGAAGGGAGGGGCAGGCCTGGATAAGTGCTGAGTCATGGAGCCACACCCCACGGCCTATCTAAAACACCAGCTTGAGTCAAGCAATTTGAGTCAAGCAAAGTCTCATCTGGTTTGCTGAAGTCACACCTTGGATTCCTGCCTGCCCTGAGAAATCTGAGAGGAATTTGGCAAAGCTGCAGAGGCTTCGTGGCCATGCTTGATACAGATTTCACAGACCCGGCCATCGGAGGGGGAGGGGGACACGACAAGTAGAATATTTTTCTCTAACCCACAAATCTTGCAAATCTAGTTTAAAAAAAGAATATCCCGATTCAGGCTCATCCTGTGCTGCTGAGCTGGGGAAGGAGAGGGGAAGCAGGTTGAATCCAGCCTAGAATAATGGAGATTTTTCTGGAGAGCAGCAATATTTCTTGGTTTGACCAACTAGAACTGATCAGCCAGTTCCCTCTAATGGTTCAGAAAAAGTGTTTAGTTTTTCTGCTGTAGTGGCAGCTCTCCCTGATTAACAAAGCAAAGCACAAAAGCAAGTTCTCAGCAAAAATCCCTCTAATGAACCTTAAACACACATACACATGCATGCACCATGCACACACTCATGGTCACATGCCCTGAGATCACGCCAGGATGTTGCCACACCGCTAAGCAGTTTATGAACCGCGCCGGCTTTGTGTGAAATAGATTTCAGCCTCCACCAAGAAAGTGAAGTCCGTGTTTCTCCATGGCCCGTTTCTCTACTCTTTGTCACTTTCATTACAGAGATGTTACAGAGATTTGGAGACCGTGGGAGAGAAGGGGAGTAAATCTTCCTATTTTGCATAAGATTTTTTTCAGCTTTACATCCATCCATCCTGCTTTTTTTTGTGACAGAAACCAGAGTACAATCTGATTAACATCAGATTATAATATAGTGCTTTTTAAGGTGGTTATTTTAAGGTGGCGGAGGGGGGAGGGGGAGGAGGGGCGGAACAGGTTTCTACCAAATAAAACGTTGCTTGTGGTGTTCAGCAAGAATGTGGACTAATACGACAAGTGTCCTTCTTCTCAACGATCTGCATCTGAATTCTTTCTCGCATGAATACTTTAGTGCAGGGATCTCCAACCTTGGCAACTTGAAGACTTGTGGACTTCAACTCCCAGAATTCCTCAGCCAGCTTTGCTGGCTGATGAATTCTGGGAATTGAAGTCCACAAGTCTTCAAGTTGCCAAGGTTGGAGACCCCCTACTTTAGTGGAATATGTACAATATATGCTGTATGTTCTTTGGATGACAGGCAAAGGGTTTGGTGTAGGGCAGGGTCTGCAACCTTAAACACTCAAAGAACCATAAAACCTGGGTGGGCGTGGCCAACTCCATGTCACTCACTCCCACCCAGTCATATGACTCCCCCCTAGACACGCCTACCCAGCTGATCATTATGGCAGAGAACTGGTTGTTAAAAAAACACCGGGAATCACAAACCCTTTTCTCTCTTTCTCCCCTTCTCTCTTTATATCTCTCTATCTTTCTCTGTATCTCTCTCTCCCCCTCTGTATCTCTCTCTCCCCCTCTCTGTCTCCCCCCTCCCTCTCTCCCCCCTCCTTTCTGTATCTATGTCTCTCTCTCTCCCCCTCTCCCTCTTTCCCCCTCTCCCTGTATCTTTCAGATTTCCAAGGCCAGGCGAGGAGTGACTGGGAGGGGAGGGCATGGGGCGGGGCCAGCCAGTGATGGGACAGGGAGTCACAGCAGATGGCCCAAAGAGCCACACGTGGCTCTAGAGCCACGGGTTGCTGACAGCCGGGTGTAGGATAACACCATATATTTATTTAATTTCCATATCACCCCACCAGGCAATACCTGGGTATTTTATGTCTTGTGTTAATTCCTGAAAAAAAAATGGAGGGAGAGAAATCAGCAAAGCCTCAACTGTCAATAGCACCAGAACTTGTAAAATTCTTTGAGAAGATGGAGTTGAATGCACAGTAATGTTTGGCGAACAACAATCCCATGGTTACCAAATGAAGGGAAGAGGTTAACTTCCCTTTGAGGAAGAAAAGAATAACCAACCCAGATGTTCATAGAAACATAAAGGTGGAAGGGGCTTTTGATTTCAACTCTCTTTCCATGTGTGTCATGCCTTAACGCTGAAAGACGTCACTGCGGTGCTTTGGATTGGTCTTCCTGAAGAAGGCAGTCAAAAGCCTTCTTTCCCATATCTGAGAAAACTTTGCAGAGTCCAGTCTGAGTGGGTCACCAAAGGTTTATTCTGCCAAACTTTTCAGTTGGTACTGGAGCCCATCATTCGAAAACTTCTCTCGCTCCAGAATATGTCCTAAGGATGGGCTCCAGCATGACCCCTAAAGCTTGGAAGAATAAAGTTTTGGTTCCGATGACCAACTCAGATTGTACCCTACATAGTCCTAGGACAGGGGTCTCCAACCTTGGTAACTTTAAGACTTGCTGACTTCAACTCCCAGAGTTCCTCAGCCAATTCCTCTGGGAGTTGAAGTCCTCTGGGCTTAAAGTTGCCGAGGTTGCAGACCCCTGTCCTATATTTACCTTCATTTGTTATATATAGTTCCCATCACCAATCTCTTTCCACTTATGACTGTATGACTATAACTTGTTGGCAATCCTTATGATTTATATTGATATATTGACCATCAATTGTGTTGTAAATGTTGTACCTTGATGAAGGTATCTTTTCTTTTATGTACACTGAGAGCATATGCACCAAGACAAATTCCTTGTGTGTCCAATCACACTTGGCCAATAAATTCTATTCTATTGTGAGAAAACATTGTATGTTCTACCAAAGGTGCTTTTTCAAGAGGCAACTGGACTCTCTGGTTTTTTTTTCCTTTGAAGACGTTTCACTTCTTATCCAAGAAGCTTCTTCAGTTCGAGGTGGGGGAAGGAACCAGACGGTCCAGTTTCCTCTCCAAAAAGCATATTTGGGACAACCGTGACTTGGATGACTGAGACTCTCCACAGACATTTGTGTTATAACTAATTTCTTTGCTTTTCCTGATAGATCTCCAAAAATGACTAAAAAACACCCTGAAAAAGGGAGGAGTTACATTTTGATTTCTATCCTAACATCTAGCTTAATTTTTCTATAACAAAGAAGTAGCAAAACAGTCAGAAAGGCTTAATAAATTCTTCCTTACCCCTGTTCTCAATTCTTTTGGGGCTTAGGGCTAGCAATCTTTTATTTTCTCTCTATTTCTTTTGACTGTAGCGCTGACAAAATAACACAGTATGTTATGTTAGTTGATGATTATAGGGACAATCATAAGAGTTCTATGCTGTAGTCGTGCAATTGTAACTTCCACATTGATGGGAATTCTAGGTGTTGGAAGTCTACATGCCTGAAATGACCAATGTTGGAAAACACTGGACGACACAACTCTATACAAGATTCACAAATCTACACTGGAGCAATTCAGCCAAACCCAAGATCATTTTTGCTAACTAGATTTAAAAGAGAGAGAGAGAGAGAGAGAGAGAGGTATTTATAATGTACATATTCTGAGATCCAAAAGGATTGTAGGTTTAATATGCAAAATTTACACTCTGTTGCTGGCGATAATTTCTCACCAAGTCGAAGTTTGGGAAATTGTTCTGGATTGGGCACTATCAATACCCAAAACCAGGGGTCTGCAAACTTGGCTTTTTTAAGACTTGTGGACTTCGACTCTCAAGAGTTCCTCAGCTTAGCTGGCTGAGGAACTCTGAGATTTGAAGTCCACAAGTCTTAACATAACATAACATAATAACAGAGTTCGAAGGGACCTTGGAGGTCTTTTAGTCCAACCCCCTGCCCAGGCAGGAAACCCTACACCATTTCAGACAAATGGCTATCCAACATTTTCTTAAAAATTTCCAGTGTTGGTGCATTCATAACTTCTGCAGGCAAGTTGTTCCACTTAGTGATTGTTCTGTCAGGAAATTTCTCCTTAGTCTAAGTTGCTTCTCTCCTTGATTAGTTTCCACCCATTGCTTTTTGTCCTGCCCTCAGGTGCTTTGGAAAATAGTTTGACTCCCTCTTCTTTGTGGCAACACCTGAGATATTGGAACACTGCTATCATGGCTCCCCTAGTCCTTCTTTTCATTAAACTAGACATACCGAGTTCCTGCAACTGTTCTTCATATGTTTTAGCCTCCAGTCCCCTAATCATCTTTGTTGCTCTTCTCTGGAATTTTTCTAGAATCTCAACATTTTTTTTACATCGTGGCGACCAACATTGAATGCAATATTCCAAATCTGGCCTTACCAAGGCATTATAAAGTGGTATTAACACTTCACGTGATCTTGATTCTATCCCTCTGTTTATGCTAAAACAGATTTATGTTAAAACAGATTTATGTTAAAAGATCCAAGTTTGCAGACCCCTGCCCTAAACCTAATGGCATCTTTACAAAATTGAGAAGATGGCATCAAAAAGTTATTTATGTACGATCGCAATTCACTGTCCAATAATAAATGGCAGCCACTTCACAGTCATAGCCTAGTATGTGATTTCCTGAATTTGTGTTTAGCCTTTCCCTTAAAAAAGGGATGGGGGAATCAACTAACAAGCGAGAATATCTCCTGGACTGGTAATTTGCAACAGGCCCAACCAAAATTTATTACTTCTTTTCTTTTCAACAAGATATAAATACAAACAGCATTTATAATGTACAACTTCAACAAATATCTCATATGGGGACAAATTAAGGTGATCTGTCCACTTGAACCCTTAGTACAGCTCAGTCTGCAATACTGTAATAAGAGAGTCACAGTTCTGCCTAAAAATACAAAAACGATCTCAATTGATACACAAAAGTATTAAAGAGGGTGATCGACGGCAGTCTTGTGCGTGACTTTATAATTGCTCCAAATCTTTGAATTTAATAGATTAATCCTTATTTTTTTTTTCTAACAGTTCAGTTTATTTTTTGCATACAGCTTAGCACCTTGATGTCTGTCCATTGCTCACAGGTGCAATCAATTGTCTCATACGTACATTAACAGTTTTCCATTAAAATACAGGTGCTGTATTTACAGAAATTGATGGTCACGAATGCAATTTTACACGTTATGTAGCACCTTTCATTCAGGAAAAGAAAAAAGAACGAACTTTACAGAGGAATTACAAACAATTTGCTCCACCCGTTGAATTTCAAGCCAAAGGTGGGCCAGGTCAACAACTATATTACAATGCATAGCCATGTTACACAACCGCTTAGGCTGAGAAGGACATGTGCTTTTACAGTTATGTCCAGAAAGTAGATTTTTAATCAACTACCCAGTGCAAAAAAAAAAAAAAAAGAAAAGAAAAAAGTGAAGAGGCCTCTAGAAGGAATCATATTCTGAGTGGAACTCGGGTGATCACAACTTCAGTTTTACACATCATCTGGAATGGAGCACTTCTGAGAACACCAAGGGCACTTTTAAAACCCATTGCTTTTGAAGTTGGGAGAGTGGATGACAGCGCCACCTATTAGGTCATTCCTAGGCAGTGACTCCTGGTGATACCTACAGAAATGGACAATGCAAAATGAAATGAAACGAAAGTGTCAGAAACAAGTTTATAAAAATGGCACATTTATTGCTACAGAACAGTCATGTACATGACGGCATCAAATAACTACAAAATGGGAAACATAAAGGTCTACAGCAAGCTGTGTGTTTCGCCTTCAGGGATCTCCGGCGCACAACCTGTTTTAGACACCTCTACAAATCAGAAATACACCAAAAAACATGGGGGGGCGGGGGGAGAAATATATCGAGGCACTCAGCCACACGTTGAAAAACAAAGTGTAACTGTTTATCTTTTTTTGTTTCTTTTTGTCCCTTTTATCGTTTTTCCCTTTTTTATTTAATTTTTTTCCCCTCCTTTTTAAATGTTGCAGCTATGGGTACAGTCGCAAAAAAAAAAAAAAAAAGAGACAGTTCCCCACTGCGACCTCCAACTTAAAAAAAAAAAAAGATAAAGAAATAAGGGGGGAAAAAACCCAGAAGGAAAAAAAAAAAGCTATCGTACAATTTCATCTTGTTAACACATATGTAAAATAACATCTTTTAAATAGTAAAATAAAGTAACAAACTTTTACTTAGAATGATTCCAAACATCTACAAAGAAGAAATATTCAGAATCTGACAACCCCTGTCCCACCCCTCCACCCACCCAATATTCGTGGTATAAAAGGATTGCTCCTGTGAAAAATAAGCCAAATATATATATTTTTTAAAATTTTAAATTTAGGCTTTTCTTTTATCCTACTTGGGTGTACTACAGTCTATTTTAATAGCAAAAAGGTCACTAGACAAACAAAACTTTGTAACAAAAAGGCAGGCACTGATACATGGTAAATCTCTGCTTTTCCGTATCTTCACTTAGTTGCATCACAAGTAACAAGAATGAAAAAGGCCACAGTTCATATATTTTCACCATTACGTAAGTCTATAATACTTGAAATGAGTATGGTCAAACCAGCACTGCACAAAGGTGAATCGATTTCAAGTCCCATGAGAAGATGCTAGAAAAATGAGAAAGAGAAAGAAAAGAAAAAGAAAGGAAGGAAGGAAGGAAGGAAGGAAGGAAAGGAAGGAAGGAAGGAAGAAGGAAAATAAATCTTGGTGCCCCCGCTGTGTTGGAATTCATTGTATTCCATCTTTAGGAAATCGCATTTTTCTTTTCCTTCTCGTATCAGTCAGTGGATTAAGCTTTGTGCTTTTTCTCACCCGATAAAATTCTCTTCGTTTGTGGCAATGTACTATTATTACACGGTCTGGCACAGATTGCACTGTGCCTGTTGAACAGAACAATGAAAATTGGAAATTGCTCTGCATTTTTCCCACTCTTATCCCCACCCGTCCAATGAAATCAACGAATAAAACAAATCGGAAGACTGCATCAATTACAATTTGCATCACTGGTTGAACTGACAGTTGTATAAACATTAGTGTTCTTTGTAGCTACACGTAAGACAAATGTAAAAAAAAAAAAAAATTCTAGATGAACAGATTTCCTTAATCTGCGTATTCATAAATTACTTGAATGTGGAGGTGGATCATTCATTAAATGTTGGATAGATCTCTACAATTGTAGTGTCCAAGTACTGTTCATTACTGTACAACATGTGGTTTCTCCTTCTTACGAGTGTGCAAAGCACTCCAAATTCTGCTGGATTTTCTGACAATCATGGAAGCATCTCAAAATCTCACACGGTGCTTTGCCTTGAGCTCAAAAGACTTGTGGAATATATGGAACACTTCAAATTCGAAACAACTTGCACACTTCTACCTCTTGGTCGTTAAAACTCAAGTCATCACCAGATCTTTTAACAAGTGACAACTCCCACTGTGGACAGCAGCAGTGAAAGTTAAGCAATTTTTGATGTCTTATTTCTTAGGATCACACACTAAATTAAAGCAAGCAGAGGAAGGCAGGGGGAGGGTGAACAACACAAAACAGCATTAACTGGTTAATTTTCAAGTTTAAATTCCATTATGGAACAGGAAACCATGTCCAAAACCACAGAGATTAGATTACTGTTTTATAAACAACTAAACCTCGATTGGTTCTATGTACATCACCATTTTCATTCCTGTTTAGAATCATCTCTGTTGTAATGAATGGCTGGTAATGAAAACCATCTTTTTATCAATGTTCTCTGTGAATGTTTTCAAGGTTCGTACAATGTCATCAATCTGGGCAATTATTAAAAAGACAGCATTTTGATTTTGCGTTGATAGCTGTCTTACCCAAATTAGTTTTATATACAGAGCAGACGATTTGAAATCTTTGCATTATGAATGTAAACAAGCAGAAATGCTCACATTGATGACATCAAGATGGAAGTTTAACGCCTCTTTGATTTATCCAAGTTTTTAGCATAAAGTTATCCTCTGAAATAACAATTTCCCATTAAAAGTATTAGAATTGTTTTTTATAAAAAAACTTTAATCCTAAACTATAGTAATAACTGGTTAATTAAAAGAGAATCCTCCAATGTTTAGAATACCAGTGCTAAAAGAATTAGGTTTAAGACAAACATTTTCATCTAAACATATTCTATTAGAAGTATGGCATCTGCAATGAAATAAGTCATTTCTTGTTCTGATTTCAACTTACATAGTCTCTGCTCTACTATGAGCTTAATCCACCTCCACATTTGAGAAACTTATTAACAAATAATAGTATTTTTAAAAGTTTTACTGCTACTGAACATATTTACAATTTTCAACACACAGGTAATCAAAATGTTTATGGATATGGAGAGGGTGGTCCACATGGCAAACTACCGTATTTGTTCTTTATGTTTTTCAGTAACATAAAATTAAGATTCTTATTTCTCACTATTTCATTTAAATGAATTTTGTTTCAACCACACAGTTTTTTTTAAAAAAACAACAAAAGTTTGATACAATGTATTAAAACACATAATAACAAGAGTCTACATGTAAAAATATAACTTTTACATACACAATTTCAAAATAATGATACGTTTGCCATTTTGTTGCATAAAATTTACAAATGTATTTTTTTTTCATTACTATGTAACTGGCAAAACAGGAGAACAGATGGAAGGTCTAGACCGTTTTCAATGGGTATATGGCGTTTACTCAGTGCTGATAGGTGGAAAATTGATTCAAACCGGGAGATTCCGTTTAAAAATAACATGCCAAGTTTGCGTGGCTATTTTTTTCTTTTTTAAAAAAAAAAAATCAGATCCTTGAACCGGACACAAAAAGAATGCTGACAAAGACTGAATTGGGAGCAATGTCAGTTAATTGTTCCGTCTCCCAAAGTAAGTCTTTGGAAGATTCACTGTGGGTGCTTGCTTTAGATGCCCTGAAATCCAATTATTGGATGAGTTGCTGTGTCATAAACTTGATCTAATACTTGCCATAATGTATATGCGTTAAGTAAAAACTTGGTTCATACTGGCCAGAAAAATACTGTTTTACTCCCTCCTCCTTAAGAAAGTGCAACTTAATGCTTTAGAACGGGTAAGGCTTGTTCTAATGCTGTGTGACAGTTGGATATTGGCATTTTTTTTAACAAAAAAAAAAATGAATGGAGGAGGCAGTATATGGTCTGTCTTTCAGGAATACCCTTTAAAATGTTTTCTTTTTTCAAATCAAATTCTTGTACAACTAGCAACTGCCCCCCTCCCCCAACTAAAACCCCACCTTTTAACCATGTATTCTGAAACGCCTCGATGCATATTGTATTTAAGCTACACACATTAATTTAACATTTCTACTGGTTTGTTAAATCACAGCCACCTTTGATTATGTTACATTATTATTATTATTTTTTTGATGATATAAACATTGGAAGGCACAGTGGTAACATTGTAGCATTCTAACCTTGTACCTCTGAAAATCTTAGAAATAGGGTCTTAATGAGAGCAAGAGTTGTGATTTAGAATTCTCCACCCCAAAATTCGATTGCCTGGGCCATTTTCCCCCCAAACTCGTGTTGACTGTAGAGTAGTGACTAGAGCCCCCCAGAATTCCTAACCCCTCCCCAGCATTCTGGGTAGTCTCGATCTGCCTTGGGGGGAGGGGCGCTGGAGGTCTCAGCAACGCTGTTTATGCTTAGCGACATGAGGCATACCTCATCTAGTCCTGTATTCTCCCCAAAGGACCAGAGATCGCTTGCTACTTTTCTGTAGGTATGGTAAGCAACCTTGGGGGTCAGAGTTCATCCTTGACGGCCCCTGCAGCAACAGAGCTGGCACTACAGGTTACAATAAGGAACTGAAGGGGCCGTGGGGGAAGAGAAAGAAGACGTCAACAGAAACAGAAGTTATTTACAGTAAAATCTTTTTTCTTAAAAAAAGTTAAATCAGTACTTTGTTTTTTTTTTACAGGAGCAAAAAAATCGGAAACAAATGAACAAAGCTTACCATAGTCACTAATTTTTTTTTATATATATATATATATATATATATTTATATATATATTTATATAATATTTATATATGTGTGTTTGTGTCCATGTGTTTTGTATTTGTCATAGGTCTATAAGATCCATCTGTTCCTCCTACCCTAAGGAATGGCTAATGTCATTACTTCAGTTTTCATTAGGACCTTTGCTGGTTTTGTAAATATTAGGGTAGCGTAGCTTCCCTTTTTAATATCCAGTAAGTATAAACACTAGCTGACTAGTACACCAATGAAAACGTTCATTTTTTTTTCTTCAGAAGTACACTTTTCATTATTGCAAGTTTACAATTTTTAAATTAAATATTTTTTTTTTCAGACTTACAAATTAATTATATTTTTTTTTTCCAAAAGAAGTTTAGGCACAAATGCATTGTCCCACAGTGTGGAGAAGATTGCCATTCAGTCTCCTGGCTGTGCACTGACAGCTGTCAACATACTGCTTGAAACATTCCGAATGATATGTTGAAAAGAAGTTGTCTCTCAAGTTGCACTTTTTTTTTCTCCTTTATTTCAAAATCAGGAATGCTGAAATCTCTTGCGTCTGTGATTCGTAACTACTCAGACTTGTCTTATTATATTACAAAAAAAATGGAGGGCGGGGGGGAGAAGGGTTAAGTGTTTATATGTTTTTAAGATAATACAGCTGTTTTAAGGAAGTGGTCTCTGGTTTACGTGAAGAAAATGTGGCAACTTGGACCTGCAAAAGAAACGGAAAAATTTCAGATCAGCCAAAATGCAATCATCTTTATTATTCTTAATTTTCTTTCATAACAACATATTCAGCATTAAAAAAAACCCGCTTCAGAAGCCGTTTCTCAACAATATCACCCAGATGAAGAGATTTATTACTCTGCTGAAGACACGTGGAAGATTTTTCACACTTGAGGTTCGAAATACAGAGGCAGAATAAACTGACTGAGATTGTGCCGAATCCTTACAAGATGGTTGGGTCTAGTCGTTAAGGCCACTAGAAGCCAGGAGGATGCGAGTTGTAGTCCTGCCTTAGGCATGAAAGCCAGTTAGGTGATGTTGAGCCATTTACCAGGAGACTGTGAGTTCTAGTTCCGCCTTAAATATGGGTGACTTTGAGAAGAATAAAAATAAATAGATGAATAAATGAAATAAATGAAATAAAATACAGGTAGCCTTTGATTTATGACCACAATAGAGCCCAACATTTCAATTCAACAATTATTAAGTGAGTTGGGCTCCATTTTATGACCTGGTTGTCACAATTGTTAAGCAAATCACTGCGTTGTTAAGTGAAACATGCAGCTTTTAAGTGAATCTGCCTTCCCCCATTGAGTTTGCTTGTCGGAAGTCAGCTGGGAAGGTTACAAATAGTGATCACGTGACTCCAGGGCAGTGCAACCGTCATAAATACATGGCTGGTGACAAGTGGCCGAATTGTGATCATATGACCAAGGGGATGCTGCAGCCATAGTTAAGTGTGAAAACTGGCTGTAAGTCACTTTTTTCAGGGCTGTTGTAACTTTGAATGGTCACTAAACAAATGGTTGTAAGTCTAGGAGTACTTGTACAACAGAAAGAGGGAGGTATTGTACATGGCTAAAATTACTAATTTCCCAATAGGATGAACTCCTGTTGATGAAAAATTTCCTTCAGTAAAGAAACTCAGGTCAATATTTTTAACTCCCTTCTTTTTGTTCCCCATCTATAAAACCCGCTGAATTTCCAGTAACCCGTTTGGTAAGTTATCTGGTAGTGACTCAGTCCTAACATATAAATCTGTTCTCGTTATGTCACACAAATAGGACATTTTTATGAAGTGTTTTGGGGAATTTGGGGAACATAGAATAAATTCAAATTCAAATTGGCAGTTATTTATCGTTGTATATCAGAATGCCGGCAGGATCCAACGTGTGTAGCCAATGTTTTCCATGTTCATTAAGTATTTTGATGCTACGCAACAAGAGTAAACAAACACGTTCCTAATTTGTGATCATGTCTGATCTGGTCCAGATTTCTTCTGCTTGCTATTTACACTTCAACCCATAGGAGAAAATGGAGCTACAAAGCAATAAATAAATGGGTATAATAAAGAAATGATTGGGGTGAGGGGTGGAGTTGGTTGTTCACTTAAATGAAAAAGAAGAGAGAGAGAGAAGCTAACAGAATGTAGCAAAAGCAATTCAAATGAGGTATTAAATTAAGAGGAAAAATAGTACTGGATTAAAAAAACAGAGTTAGCTATGGAATGGATGAATATGGAAGGGTTTCTTGGTTGCCTTTGAGTCAATCTTGACTTGCCGATGTCCCTGCAGTGTCCCTCCAGTTTTTTTAGCAAGATTTTGGAAGTGGTTTGTCTTTATTTTTTTCCTCCTAGGGGCTGAGAAAAAGAGACTACAGATAGTCCTCAACTAACTACCACAATTGTGACCAGAATTTCAGTTGTACGTTGTTATGGTTGTCAGTTTTTCTACCATTTTACAGTGGTTGTTAAATGAATTCTGTGTTCCTAGACCCAAAGCACGTGGTCATTAAGCAAATCTACTGCAATGCTCTCTATATGGGGCTCCCCTTGAAGAGCACCCGGAAGCTCCAACTGGTCCAGAATGCGGCCGCGCGGGTGATAGAGGGAGCACCCCGTGGCTCCCATATAACACCTATCCTGCGTGGGCTGCACTGGCTTCCGGTGGTCTTTCGGGTGCAATTCAAGGTGTTGTTTACCATCTTCAAAGCGCTCCATGGCTTAGGACCGGGCTATTTACGGGACCGCCTACTGCCACAAACAGCCTCCCACCGACCTGTGTGCTCCCACAGGGAGGGCCTCCTTGGGGTGCCGTCGGTGAAACAATGTCGTCTGGCGACCCCCAGGGGTAGGGCCTTCTCTGTGGGAGCTCCCGCCCTCTGGAACGAGCTGCCTCCAGGACTTCGTCAACTCCCCGACCTTCGGACTTTCCGCCGTGAACTGAAGACTCTTTTATTCCGTCGAGCCGGGCTAGCCTGATTAAATAATTTTAATTGGGGTTTTAGTTTTTATATTACTTAGTTTTTAATTTTGGCCACTATTTATATAAATTCTTGGTTTTGTTTTTATTGCATATTTATTGTATCTTTTAATTGGCTGTTAACCGCCCTGAGTCCTTCGGGAGAAGGGCGATATACAAATGCAATAAATAAATAAATAAATTCCACCCTCTGGAATGAACTTCCCCTGGGACTCCGTCAACTTCCCGACCTTCGAACCTTTCGCTGCGAGCTTAAGACACATCTATTTATCTGCGCAGGACTGGGCTAGGTTTTTAATTAAATGTAGTTTTAATGGGGTTTTATTATTTTAATTGTAAATTTTAATTTGGCCTTATCTAATAAGTTTTTTAATTAGTTGTTTTATTTCTGTATTTATAGTTATGTATTGGTGTTTTTAATAGGCTGTAAACCGCCCTGAGTCCCTTGGGAGATAGGGCGGTATAAAAATGTCATTAAATAAATAAATAAATAAATAAATAAATAAATAAAATCATGTAAATGTAAATCTGCATCTACTCTCCTAAATGGGTGGTGTTGTTTTTTTGCCAGAAACAAAAAAAGGGGGGTGTGTGCTAGCAGCTGGCAAAAAAACCATGTTGCAAACTGCGATCATATGATCACAGGATGCTACAAATGGTTGTAAATGCGAGCGCTTTATCTAAGGTGGAACTACCCTGTTTTCCCCAAAATAAGACATCCCCTGAAAATAAGCCCAATCGGGCCTTTAAGCACATGGCAATAAGGCCAAGCGCTTATTTCAGGGTTCAAAATATATATATATATAAGACAGGGTCTTATTTTCGGGGAAACACGGTAGAACTCACGGTCTCCTGGTTTCTGCACCAAACTGGCCCTCATGGAAGAAACAGTCTTTAGATGTTAATTCCCGTAACAATATTTCTTCTAAGGAAACTAATAGCCATGGTATTAATGTTACTATGAGCAGAATGGTCAAGACGTATGTACCTTTTTCCTTTTTTTACATCTGCCCCATATGATTAGATGTGTCTCCCATCCCAGGGTGGGGTCCTGCCAAAGAAAGCGGAGGAGGTTCCGAAGATACTTTCTCTTCTTCCCTTCTTTTCAAACACGCCGCTTTAGGATTCAGATTTCTTTCTGTGAAACCAAAATTTAAGATAACGTTAAACAACTGTCAGGGTTCCAAGTAACATACCCATAAGCAAACAAAACTCTGAGGCAGGTAGATTCCTTAAAGAATAAGTTTATTGGATATGTCATATAGGCACCGGCTGGTGAAAACCGACTCTGACTATTCTTGTGTCAGCGTTCCAGAAAACCCCCTCCTGCAGAAAAGACTCCGAAGCAAACATCTTTCAAAGTTCTTTTACCAGCATAGGTAAACTGGCACAACTGGATAAACTCCGAATCTGGGAATCCGGGTTTATCCTCAGTAAGCCAAAAACTCCAAACTCCAAACCCCCTTGACCCTCTGCCGATCACATGCTCCATTAGCTAACCGTCCCATCTTGAGACATCGCTCCGGCCACTCCTTCTCCAGATGTAGACTCGGCCTGATCTTGACTGGTAGGAAGAATGTTATTATGTCTAATGGCCCCTTCTACCAAATCCCCCCTCCTATTTTCCCACACATGAGAAACTGGCAGCACGGAAGCTTCCGGCCTAGTATGGCTTCCAAAGCCGACATCCTGCAGTTTTCACCTAACTAAAAGTTTTTCACTTTCTCAAAACAATCAGTCACATAGTCCAATCAGGATGCTGTCCAGTTGCTAGGTGACTCTAGTCCCCTCCTTCTGCGCACCTGCGGGAATGTCCTTGGTTCCCAAGAGAAAGTATTTTGTTTTGACTACAAACCCCAACGATCTCTATTCCCCCCTCCCTGTCCCTCTTCTCCAGTGTTATCAGTGCTGAAGTCTCAAAATGGCCTCAGTCAGGCCAGCTTCAGGGCTGACAATAACCTGGCTCATCCTGCTGTCATTCCCTTCAATTGGCCAGGAATCTCCATTATAATGAGAAATATTTTTTATTCTTTTAATCTTGTGTCTCTGGCTAATTTTCCACTTAAAAATTGTCTTCATTTCATCTCCAGGCCTCGCCCATCTCAATTTGTGACATTCAAGACAGAGATTCACCTGCATTTCAGAACAATTGTTACTTCAAATCAGAAGTTTAAAGTTATTTTAATCACTGCACCTTAGCACTGGTGTTAATGTAATTTATCTCCTAAACATACTAACCACCTTAGGAGTTTGGAGTAATAATTATCATTGGATTGATAGCATATTTACAATGAATTTTGTGATACTGGCTTATTTCATTTTATTCCTTTATTAAATTTATATGCCCGCCCATCTCATTGTCATGGGACTCCAGGCGGCTTACAAACGTCATAAAATAATAGCTCTACAAAAAGTAAAAATGAAATACAAGGGAAATTAAATAAGCTAAAACCAGAATAATATAGGGTAGCATGTGATCTTCTTCCTACTCCACTAACCATCCTTCAAAACATAATGGCTCCATCTTATAACTGAATTATAAATGACTTATAATCAGAGACTTGCTTCTTGGGATCCAAGCTTTTTTGTTTTTTAGCAAGACTCGTGCAGACTTAATTTCAAGGTTAGCCATTTCAATGGATACCACTAGCATGAAGATGGTCCTTTCATAGTGGTTTACATAACATTGTGCTGTCCTGGCCTGTATGAGTTCAGACCAAGGTTTTAACAAAGCATCTTATGACCTGGAGGCATCTAATCCATCATCACATCATTAATGAAGCACAGTAATCCTCCTAAGATCAAAGGCTGTGATGGCGAACCTATGGTACATAGGTCTATGGCCTATGGTACACGTGGGCACATGAGCCGTCGCCCCAGTTCAGCTCCGCCATGCATGCACACACGCCTCCCACAGGCCAGCTGGTTTTTGGGTCTCTGCTGCTCATGAGCTGGGTGCATGCGCGGGGCCCACGTGTGCATTGTATTTTGGGGGTTCGGGCGCACATTCGTGCGTGCGCTTTGGGCATTCGTGCGTGCGCTTTGGGCATTCGGTCTGGAAAAGGTTAGCCATCACCGATCTAAGGTTTCCAGTCTTTCTTCAAAACATCTGAATGAGACTGAGATTTGCAGATCGACTGGATAAAGTTAGCCTCAACTCAACTCACCTCTGACTTGCTGCTCTAAACTGAGGATAACTGCTACAGCTTGATGTAAGATTAAAAGTTTGGTCTGGGGCTTGTCGCTTTTTAGATGGAGCTGCACCATCCGGCCCAGCTCTTTGAAAGCCTCGTTGATGTCACGGACACGCAGGCGCTCACGGGCATTGTTGGCCATTCTTCTTTCCTTCTCGCGCTCTGCTTTTTGCTCCGGAGTAAGATCTTCGTCGTCATTATTGCTGAGAGAGAAACATAGCACAGGATTTTCTAATGGGGTTGAAACTTCAGGGGTTTTATCAACATGTCACTCCATTTCACAGTATGAGTCTTAGTTAGAAGGAACAAAGGAACGTAAAGCTTTAGCAGCATTGAATAGTGTGGCAGAAGGCCAAATATAAATCTGAACGAATGAAATGCTTCACTTTTTTAAAAAAGCCATACATCCCAATACATGGTTTCATTGGTATCTGTCATATTGAACGTAATAAACAGTACATGCAAAAAGGTTTCCACTCATTCATCAACACATCTTTTCTCTAATCAAAGAAGTTAATTTAACCATTTCTACAACTTCCATCATCTTGACCAACCATTCTTCCATTGTAAAGCATGGAACCTTTCCACTTTTGTGCATATAATAATTTTGCTGCAGTTTTCATATATAAAAACAAAATTCCATGAACATTTTTCTAGTTGCCTGTCCATTATCCCAAAAGAAAGGCTTCTGGTTTCAATTGTATTTTAGTCTTTAAAATCTTCTGAATTCCTATGTTTAGTTTAATGAAAAGAAGGATTAGAGGAGACATGATAGCCGTGTTCCAATATCTCAGGGGTTGCCACAAAGAAGAGGGAGTCAAGCCATTCTCCAAAGCACCTGAGGGCAGGAGAAGAAGCAATGGGTGGAAACTAATCAAGGAGAGAAGCAACTTAGAACTAAGGAGAAATTTCGTGACAGAACAATTAATCAGTGGAACAACTTGCCTGCAGAAGTTGTGAATGCTCCAACACTGGAAATTTTTAAGAAGATGTTGGATAGCCATTTGTCTGAAGTGGTGTAGGGTTTCCTGCCTGGGCAGGGGGTTGGACTAGAAGACCTCCAAGGTCCCTTCCAACTCTGTTATTATTATTATTAACTTGTGGCTCCCTCTCTTTGCTTTTTGATATCCCAGTGACAATCAGAAATGGCAATTCAGTAATAAGGAAGTCTGCACTGATCTAAGGAAGACTGAAATCTACCATATGGTTCACTGAAAGACTTTGGATCAGTAACAGTACTTGAGGGAGAGCCACCCCAAGGAAGTATGGTGGGGATGAACTGTGGGCTTGGGAAGGAAATAGGATGCCTTGAGCTCTAGGGCTCATTTGTAAATGACATAACTCTTTATTTCTGCAGTGAATGGATATGTTCCTCCAAATGCCACAAATTTCTGCTGTTTATTAAGGAACAAAATGTATGGTGTTTTTAGAAGTTAGTAGAAAGATAATGAACAATGTAGGGTCTTTGTTGCTCTCTGGTTAATTTCTTGCCTTTTTTCTTGTTTATTTGTATCCCACCTTTATTATTTTTACAAACAGTTCAAGGAAGATGGTGAACATATCCAACACACTTTCCTCCTCCTTCTTCACAACAGCAACCCAACAGTGAGTTGGGTTGGGCTGAGAGAGAATGACTGGCCCAAAGACACCATATCAGCTTGCATGGCTAAGGCAGGACTTGGTCTCCCACTTTCTAGCCTGGTGCCTTAACCACTAGACCAAACTGACTCTCTACATTGATGATGTTACCTAGTCAAATAATGAAATATCTGCAAGAACACAACCAAGCTCATAGAATATTAAGGACACCACAGTCCAACTCTGACCTACAAAAGTTGGTTTCTCTTGATAATGAGCAATATCAGAAACCAAATTGGCCTCAGTGTTGCCTTTTCCCTGGAAAACTGGACACAGGTCTTCTATTTATTTATTTGATTCTATATTTATGTAATGAACTATAGTCCACAGAATGCCAGTTGAGCAAAGAGCCAGTATGACCTAGAAATAAATTCTAGGATCTAGCTAGATGATGATGAAAATAATGATTGGTGGGTTCTATTTCCCAATTTGTATTTTTCCTTCATGCTCAGAGCGCACTTGAAAGGGTTAGTAGTAATAATCAATCAATCAATCAATCAATCAGAAACATACAATAAATATGAGCAGTTAATATCAATCAGAAACATACAATAAATATGAGCAGCTAATATCTAACCAACCAGGATTAAAATGGTTTAGCTGTACTGTTCAATATACATTTCTTTCAATGCCACGTTATTTGTCAATTTGAAGTTCTTTGCAGACACTTCTCATAGCCTACTTAAATTCACTTTTTTGGCATTAGGTCTCCTGTGTTATGGGGATTTATATCATGTATATCATTTTACACACGTAGAAATCAGAATACAATTTTTATGCATTCAGGCATCAGGGAATCTATCAAGGCTATTTCATAGTTCTTGCCTGAATTACTGATTCCTTCAGCCACTGAATGCAACCGATTGAAATAGTTGCGTGCTGAAGAAGCAAAATGTTACCCTAAGTGCAAAGTGGCTTCTATTAAATTAAATTTTTATTTGTTTCTGAGACTCTTCTGTATTCCACCCCATTTCATAAAACCCACACACAAGGAGAGCTTAGTTTATTTAATACTCAGCAACCGTTCCGTCATTCAGACAAGAATCTGAATGTAATAGAAGATGATTCAGAAGCATTTTTGCTGATGAAATCCAATATATTTTATGAAAACCATAAGGGACACACTAAGGGTCAGTGGTAATGAAAGAAGAATCTTGCATACTGATGCCTGTAAGCAAGAAATAACGGTCTACGTAAGGGTTCCAAATTATTATTGGGAACAAGGCTTGATGAATTTATTCAAGTACCTTTACAAACCTTGGCAATATGCCTTAGATCATCTTAACAATTACTTCTGCGTAAATTGGACAAGCTACCCTGATTTATCCAGCTTACAGTTGTGATTACAGTTATGTTCTTAAAAACAAAACAACCAGGAATACGTGCATTCCACGTAACTATTATAAAATAACTATTATAAAAATGGCATCCGCTTAAAAATTTTTGTGTGTGTTTTCACAGGTACATCAGACCAATGAAACGAACTCCAGTTCAAGTCTATATATAGCTCTGTCCATACAGTTCTGCCTAAGTGTTTGTCCTTTCCCCAAATTCAGCCCTTCTAGAGTACAAGCTTCCAAACAGATACTCTTAAGTACTTCTAAGAAAGGGCTATGTGATTTTTTGACCAGCAGGAAAAAAAACTTCCAGAGTTTCTTCCTGTTCTGTTCACTTCATCAAAATCCAATAAAGGAATTAAATGAAGCGACACTATTATATACGGTTACCTAGATCTTGACCTAGTAATTGATTTGATATCCTTCTTGTCATCGTCTAACTTCTTGTC
Source organism: Ahaetulla prasina (assembly GCF_028640845.1). Classification (NCBI taxonomy): domain Eukaryota; kingdom Metazoa; phylum Chordata; class Lepidosauria; order Squamata; family Colubridae; genus Ahaetulla; species Ahaetulla prasina. The sequence continues at coordinate 285,803,242 of NC_080540.1, read as the reverse complement.
ATCGGAAGATTTTGAGTCCTGGAGGTTCTCATCTCCTTCGTCATCAGATTTGATTTCAGAGCTCCCTGAAGATATGCTTTGCCCTTGAAGTCCAGTTGGCATGCCTGTGCGGAAGTGAATAGAAGGATAGGTCAGCTTGCGGGCATTCGTACAACACATATATGAACATGCAAATCATCAATGGAAACAATGTTTAAGAATCATGTGGGCGCTACCTTAACAACCTACTTGTTTTGCAGAAAAAGAAAAAAAATCCATTTAATGAAAACAGTTATTAAATAGCAACAGATTTATACACCGCTCCATGGTGCTTTCCAGCACTCTCTGAGCAGTTTACAACGTCAGCATATTGACCCAACGATCTTGGTCCTCATTTTCGATCGTTCTAAGGATGGAAGGCTGAGTCAACCTTGAGCTGGTCAGGATCGAACTCCTGGCAATGGGCAGAGTTAGCCTGCAATGCTGCATTCTAACCACTGCCCCATGGCTCTTTTAAAACTGTTTTTAAATAGTTTCAAAAGAAAACTATTAAAAATAGAAAATAAAATGAATAAAAATAGTTTTTTAAAAAAATAGTTTTCTATTAAAAACATTTTTCCAGCTGTATCTGGTGTAGATTTTGTGGTAGGAGCAGTGTTTTGTCTAGAAATACTTGTCTAGAAATACACTCTCACAGGGAGGGTCTCCTTAGGGTGCCGTCTGTCAGGCAGTGCCGACTGGCGACGCCCAGGGGAAGGGCCTTCTCTGTGGGGGCTCCCATCCTCTGGAATGAACTTCCCCCAGGACTTCGTCAACTTCCTGACCTTCGAACCTTCCGCCGCGAGCTTAAAACACATCTATTTATTTGTGCAGGACTGGACTAGAATTTCAATTTTAAATTTAATTTTAATGGGGTTTTATCATTTTAATTGTAATTTTAAATTCTGGCCTATTTAAATAAGTTTTTTAATTAGTTTTTATTTTGTATTATATTTGTATTTTTATCGGGCTGTAAACCGCCCTGAGTCCTTCGGGAGATAGGGCGGTATAAAAATTCGATTAAATAAATAAATAAATAAATAAATAAATAAATAAATAAATAAATAAATAGAAATAGAAATATGCTTGTTTCTTCTGCTCTTTTCTTGAGAAGGACAAAAAGAAGAGGTACCTCATGAAGGAAACGGCTTCCATGAGTATTTCTCACATATTACTCAGGAAAGTTCCAGAGCTACAGCTACAGATGAACAGAAACTTCCCATTCTATTACTGTTGCCTTCTTTCTTTAATACTGAAAATGGGTTTCATGAAGTCATACTCAACGCACATGTGTTTGTTTTTTTTCTTTTTGCACTTCTTAATCAAGGGTGAAATGCTCCCAGTTCTGACCGGATCTAGAGATTCGGTAGCGATCGTGGCTGGTGGTTCGGCGACCCGGTAGTGTCACCTGCCCGGGTGTCATTACTTCCTGGTTTTAACCAGGAAGTAATGTGTTTTTTACCTTCTGCACATGCGCAGAAGGTCTGTGCATGCGGTGTGTGCACTTATGAACCGGTAAGGAAGGTAAGTAGATTTCACCCCTGTTCTTAATCTTCTCATCATCTGATAATCCCCAAAAGAACAAGAAGAACTCACCGCAAGCAAGTGAGAATATTTCCCCTAACATTTAAAAGTAAGGTAGGGTAACAACCACCACTACTCAACTAGCTTGAGAACCACTGGTCTACAGCTCTTTCCTTGAACTAAGTAATTAGATCTCTTTTCGCAGACAAGTCTCTCAAACTCTGTCAAGGAGTTTCATTTGTGCCTGCTCTGCTGGAACAATCCCAACATTTTTATCTACGGAGCAGACTGGCTGGTTGGGTGTGCTAAAAATGTTATGAGAAACTGGAGATTAGGCAATTCCTATTTGTTCTTCTAGAGCGAGCAGGGGTGTCAAACTCGCAATGACATACTGTTGTCATGTGATGTATCACAACTTTTCCCTTCACTAAAATGGGTGGGGGGGGGGATGGCCAGCATGTGACACATCTGGCCCGCAGGCCGCGAGTTTGACACCCCTGTTCTAGAACAAGTATGGGAGAGCTGTGGGCCTACTGGTTTCTGTAGCTACCAATTGCCAATATTAAGCAACATTGTTTTCCACCATTTTGACTCAGGATGTAGAGAGGCAACCCCAACAATGGGAAAACAAACAGTTCCCACCAACACCTCACCACAAAATTTCAGTTCTGCTGCTCTGCTTGAACTACTTTATTTATTTCGCGCGGGGCTGGCTTAAATTTTATTGGGTTTTTATTGGGTTTTAAATTTTTATTATGAATTTTAATGGGTTTTTAGTTTTATATGTTTTAAAGTCTTAGGCCAATGCTGTAATAAGTTTTTTAAATTGGGTTTTAATTGTATATTGTATTGCTTGTTTTATTTTGGCTGTACACCACCCTGAGTCCTTCGGGAGAAGGGTGGTATAAAAATCGAATAAATAATAATAATAATAATAATAATACTTTCTTTGAAAGTCCTTTGAAAGTCCGACAGGTGGGCCTTGACATATAACCATTCGAACTTAACAACAGTGCTGAAAAACGTGACTTACACTCAGTCCTCGCACTTATGACCGTGGCAGAATGCCTGCCATCGTGTGATTGCAATCCGGGTGCTTGGCATACCAGCTTGCACTTATGACCATTGCAATATCCTACAGTCAGGCAACCACCATTTGCAACCTTCCCAGATGTTTTGATGGCGGGCATGACGATTACATTTTATGCAATCAATCATTCAATGAAAAAAAAAATCAATCGATATTCTGTTTTAATCAATATTAGGCAATTTTTTTTGGGGGGGAAGATTTCATTGTGTTTCAGAAAGAATTGTTTAAGTCAGAGGTGGTATTCAGCAGGTTTGAACAGGACCGGGCAAACCAGTAATGGCGGCCTGCCCGCCATAATCCTGTCCTATAGTGCTGTGTCTTTGATGCCGCACGCATGTGCGGTCGGTGCGTGTGAGGGAATTGCCGTGTTGTTTAACGTTGCATGCATGCACAGATGGCGCTCACATTTCTGATGCTGGGCGAACTGGTAGCTATAGTATGTTTAAACCCACCTCTGATTTAAGTGTAGAGTGAAATAAATGTGCATACCGGGATATTAGGTTTTAACATGCCACCTCTAATAATTTATATCAACAAGCCACATTATTAACTAGTCTGGCAAGTTGTTATCTACCATGTTTTCCCCAAAAAATAAGATCTCCCCTGATAATAAACCCAATCAGGCTGCTGAGCACATGCGGTAAAATAAGCCCGCCCCCGAAGCCCCTTGGAAATATTTAAACGCATGTGCAGCCGGTCCCCGCCATTTCCTCTGGTTAGGGTTAGGGAGACAGAGCAGGAAATCAGGTAAGACAGCAAGAGGAGCCCCGTCTTGATCCATGCACCCCAAAATAATAAGACCACCCTGAAAATAAGGCCAAGTGCTTATTTCGGGGTTCAAAAAAAATATAAGACAGGGTTTTATTTTCGGGAAAACACCAAAAATCCATCTCCACCTGTAAGGAGACTCCTTCAGTAGGGGTGTGGCTTGAATAAAGAACAAGTCCATTCCTTCTCCTATACGGACTCCTACCCTCCTGACATTTGAAGCCTGCCATCATAGAAATGGTAATATCGATCAGGGGTCTCCAACGTTGACAACTTTAAACCTGGTGGACTTCAAGTCCCAGAATTCCCCAGCCAGCAAATTCTGGGAGTTGAAGTCCGCCAGGCTTAAAGTTGTCAACGTTGGAGACCCCCGATATAGATGATACAAATCAAGGCATGGGGCCAAGCAATATTGTGGTACATACCTCGATAAGGATCCGGAGGCTGGTTTAAGTCAGGAGATGTTGCAGACTGCACTGGCAGCTGTGGAACAGGAACTTGGTTTGGCACAAGGGAATGACTGCCACGGAGGCCAACTGCATCTTCACGATGAGCACCAACCTGCCAGAGGAGAAGGAAGGAAGAAAGGAAGGAAGGAAGGAAGGAAAGAAAGAAAGAAAGAAAGAAAGAAAGAAAGAAAGAAAGAAAGAAAGAAAGAAAGATGTAAACAGGGCCGTTTTAAGGGGAAACGAGCCAAGAAGCCATTGGGTCTCCTATTCAATAGCTTGGGGAGATGCTGGAAATAAACACAGGCATTTAAACATCATAGCAACTTTTCCTTGTTGCTTTTCACTAGAGGGCGCCGAGGCACTGTTTATGTATATATATATATATTGTATGTATATACCCCCCAAAAAAACACTTAACAGTCAGTAAGGCGCTGTGCAGCACATTTAGTGACAAACACAGCAAAGGAGCTCAGGCAGGTAAAACATCAAATTGTGTCTCCCAGGGTGCTGCAGTAGAGAGGCTGATTCGTACCCATCTGTCTTCTATCATGTCCGCCAACAGATCTGACAATTATCTTAATGCCCATATGCTTAATTGTGGGCTTCTCAATTCCCTCACTGCTATCAGAAATCCTGCAGGAATTTCAATTTGGCATCCAACTTCCCTTTTAGGGGATAAGATTCTTGGGCAAGCCACTTTCTCCCTGTTTTTCTCTACTTTTATAACGCCAGCTAAGTTTCTGACAAGGCAGCCAGTGAAGCATTGCAAAAACTCCTGCTACACGGTTTGTGGTAGGTAGGGGTAGTAGCAGTACTAATAGTATCATCATTGCCGTCCCATCCATCCCCTGGCTTTCCAGGAACCAGAAGCCCAGACCTAGAGTAAATTAATCTTCTCTATTCTATCATTAGTCATAGATTCCAGCTCCAAGGGAGAAGATGCTCTTGCCAATATCATGACTTCAGATAATATATCTATCAAAATTTTATTAACCACACCACTAAGGCCATCATTGTAGGCATGAAGGTGTCAGGGTAATGGTGCTGTTGTCATAATTGATGGAACTAGCTAAGAAATGGAAACCCTTTTTTTGTTTTTGGTATGGCACAGCATTCAACATGTCTGTAAAGTTATACCAGTCACAGGATTAAGAGGAGACACATAAGGGCACTGTGTTATTTTTTTACAGAATGCAAGCTGTACTCAAAACAGTTATAAGACAACTTACTCAAGGTTTAGCTATTCAGAACACCGACTCAATAGAAGCGCTATTTATGTACCACTGCCACTATTATTGCTGTTGCCACTACAGCTATCACCAGTGTGTCTACAGTGATTAGGTGTTGTACAAACATTAAACAACAAGAAAAAGCTCTGCTTGCAAGCCCCCAGTAAGTAAGATATATACAGGATGAAGAGGGGAAGAGACAACTAGGAGAACAAAGCCAATCTGATAGGCCGTGATGGTGAGATGCATTACGTTATGAGCTGCTGTTGAAAAATCAGGCGTAGTGGTTCAAAGAACTGAAAAGGGAAAGGAAATTTGGGTGGAAAGAAACACGATAATCCTTAATTTATCCCAAAACATGGTCATCCTTAATTTAGCCAAAAGACTGGGCTCAAGTATAGGAAAGACCCCAAAGGGTCATATAAAGTTAGAAGATAAAATAGATGTTTGGCCAGCCACCTTACATGACGATTAAGTGGGAAGAAAGACTTTGACCAAGCACATTAATGAAGACCTCAGAAACTTCTAGAAAGGCTGGTCCCATCCTCTTCAACAATCAGAAAACCCAAGGCAGTAGCAGTGTGTAGAATTCTGCTATGTTGTATCATTCTACGGTCTTTCAAATCAGCCTTCTGTAATGTTGAGTTCTTTGAATGTATCCTTCCTTCCTTCCTTTCCTTCCTTCCACGTTGCCCATTTTCATGACTTGTGTCGGGCCACAGTCCCATTATCCCAGCCACTGGTTACACTGATAGGAGTTGCAAACATCAGGTTAGGGCAGTGATGGTGAACCTTTGGCGTGCTAGCATGCTGGCCCACGTGCCGGAAGTGGCATGTGAAACCGTCCCATGTGGAATGCACAGCCTCCCATCGCATTTCTGTGCTGAAATGCGTGCTGGTCAGCTGGCCATTGCGTGCACGGTGCCAGTGACCTCGGAAGTGCAGTGGTCCATCGCGCATGCGTGAGCCGCCAACCTGGAAGGCCAGGTGCCGGCTCGCACATGCGCAATGGACCGCCACACATGGGGGTCCGCTGGCACCGCGCGCTTGATGGCCAGCTGACCAGTGAGCGTTTGAGCACAGGAACGTGACGAGGAGCTGGCGAGACCGCGCATTCAGCACGGGGACGGTTTCGTATGCCGCTTCCGGCACACATGCCATAGGTTCGCCAACATGGTGTTAGGGTAAATGCTTTAAAATTGAAGCCTGACTTCCATCTAAAAATGCAATTATTATCCACACTTTTTATTTTGCACATGAAGACTTTTGTTTCTTTGCATTCATTTTTAGTCAAACAAGTCATAATCCTACTTCGGATGGTTTCATTAGAGACCATTATCAGTAATAGTTGGTTACATAGCACTGTGGGCCCAACTCCAAAGAGCTGTTCTGGAGTGCAAATGTCGCAAACAGGTGCATCATTTCCTGGACAGGAAGCTGCCCTCTGCTCTTGGGAAAATGTGTGGTGGCTTTTCTAGCAGGACAGGTAGTCCTTGACTTACGACCACAAGTGAGTCCAAAATGTCTGTTTTTCAGTGAGACATTTCTTAAGTGAGATTTGCCCCATTTTACAACCTTTCTTGCCACAGTTGTTAAGTGAATCACCGCAGTTGAGAAGTTAATAACCTGGTTGTTAAGTGAATCTGGCTTCCCCACGGACTTTGCTCGTCAAAAGGTTGCAAAAGAGGATCACATGACCTTGGGACACAGCAACGGTCATAAATATGAACCAGTTGCCAAGCATCTGAATTTTGATCACGTGAGCATGGGGATGCTCCAAAGGTTGTAACTGTGAAAAACATAAGTCACTTTTTCCAGGGCTGTTGTAACTTTGAATGGTCACTAAATGAACTGTTGTAAGTCGAGGATTACCTGTTTACCAAATCCAGTACAATAACAACAACACACAATATACAATAAAAGAAACACACACATACACATTAATTTCAGTTTCAATAATTAATATCATTTTTTTTGGCATTCTAACCAGTTCCAAAGTATGGGAAATGTCATAGAGCACACCCATGTTTGATCTTCCTCTTACCACACCTGCAACAGGCATTCTTTGTATTCTCAATTGATATAGATCTTGCAATGCCAACAGCCTAAGCCATACAGAGCTTAAACCACCTCTTGAATAAGCTTTAAAGATGCTTAGAGATGCTGCACTTGCTTCCTAAATGCTACGCTTTGAAAGTACTTCACACTCCTATAACAATTCTTAGTAATATTCTGAATTCGCCAACTCAGAAACAAGTATAATTTTACATGCACACATACAATGAGCAAAATTAAAAACATGGATAGACAATAAGGATAAAGGATGATGAATGGTACTTTATTTCAAGGTAATTTCCTGTTAAATCTAGCACGTAGGCTAAATAACATTTCCTGCCTGTATCAAATGACCATAATTTTAGAAGAGATGGCTGAAGGATTTGATAAAAAGGAGGTGGCAATATTCATCACCCACAATGGGGTGAAACCAAGTCCATAGATGATATTCTGGGAGATCTAGGCAATTAAACGTTATTGGGCAAATCCCAGTTTTGAAAATATGTCACCAGTTCTCTTTACTGTTAATTTATATGAAGAAATGTTTGTGAACACAGGACTTTAGGATATTAACCCGGTGTTTACTACCCATTTATTTCTTACACTGGAGCTTCAAGAAAAAAGAAATAAGGCCTCAACATGAGGACCCAGATTGTTGGGGGCAATAGGCTGACTCTGTAAACCGCTTAGAGAGGGCTGTAAAAACACTATGAAGTGGTATATAAGTCTAAGTGCTATTCCTATAAACGGGCAATCTAGTGTGACAAATAGAAACTCTAACTAAGCCATTCTGGTGGATAAATAAAACTTAGACCAGAGTTTCTTAACTTTGGCAACTTTTAAGATGTGTGGACTTCAACTCCCAGAATTCTGGGAATAGAAATCTACATGTCTTAAAAATTGCCAAGGTTGAAGGATATTGACTTAGACATTTAACATTCCAAACAATTATCTCTGTCAATTTGTGGGTAGAGGTAATGTAAGAATTCCATCGGGTTCGGTCTTTCATTGTGAAAGGGCAGAAAGGAAAGGAACGCATTACTCGGGCAAGGATTTTTGAGTGGTTCCGAATGTTTTAAAAAGCTATCTCACCTCAAATTAAATCTTCTAATAGGAAGTTCAGGTTTTGAAAGGATGGCTTTCAGTGATCCAAAAAGTTATTTGGATTCCAGAATTAAGAACAGGAGGCAAAGGAGATCACACACAGCTATTTTAATCTGATAACCTGCCAGATTTGATCTGTTCTGAAAAAAAAAATGTGCATGGCCACTTGATGGACAGCATGGAGAAACAGAAAACAATACAGTTTTTGTTTCTATCCAGCAATCATTCAGGTATCTATGGGCCAAATCACTATACAAGGACAAAGAACTCATCTAACTGTAAGCTGCTATTACTAAATCAGGCACTCCTCATCTTATACCTATTCATTTGAAATTTATTACTTAAGTGTAGGACTCTACACTTTTCTCTCTTTTTTTAAAAAAAAAATCATTTCATTTCAGTCCACTTTCCAACCTATCAAAATTATTTTGAATATTATTTCTATTCAGTACAGCATTAGCGATCCCAGGTGATTCCATGTCATCTGCAAATTTGATAAGCATTCCTTCCACCTCTTCCTCCAAGTCATTAATGCAAATTTCAAGAGTAGAAGATACTTCTCTCCAAGGTGACGCACAACCATGAGTTTCTGAATATGGTTTTCAAGCCAGGTATGCTGGTACTTAATTGTCATGCCATTCATACCATGAAATAAGAGACACCTTGGTGGGAATTAGGCTTCCACCGCCCTGAAGGTGGAAAGGAAGGTTGGGAGGGGAAAAGATTGTTGTTGTTGTTCAAGAGATTATACTCAAAAATAGTGTGTGTGTGTGTGTGAAAGAGAGAGGGGGGGAGACGGAAATAGAGAAGAACTGAAGAACTCAAAAGTTTTCTTGCATTTTAAGAAGTAATCTGCAAAAGTAATATGATTTATATGAAGTGCAAAATTTCACAATTATGAATGTCAAGTGGCCATAGTTGTATCAAGTCAAACCAAAATTTTGTCTTGTCCATCCTATGAAAACAAACAAGCTCCAATCTGTAAAAGTCAACTCAAAAGAATTTTTTCTTACTCTGTGCAGGTTTGCCTTTATTTACCGGGCTTATATGCTTCTCCAATCACTGATTAGATCTGAGCAGTTTACAATCCTACGACTATGTAAACAGAATTAAAACAGGTATGTGTATATACCTACAAATACACACATCAAACCAGCAAACGGTAAGAAACTAACAATCTTGTCTTCTGCCAAGAATCCTTTACTGTGCTACTGTAAAACACGATACTAATGCGGTATTGGCCTGCTGAAATAACCATGTTTTACTTAACATTTATTACATTTATGAATACCAACAGTATTAAACAAGTCTAACCCTCCAGGGGGATACTACTCCAGAGGATGGGGGCCTAAGAAGACCCCCAGTAATAGGGTGATTAAGAAGACCCTGTAGATGGCATTTTTAGGAGAGGGGTTCCATAGCAGCTTTTTCTTCCTGGCCTAAATAGTTGGGTAAAATTCTTGGGAAAACGGTCCCCGGATATGTATATGAAAGGATAGAGAATTAAGAATATTCCTGTTGAGAAATTTTTTATTTTTTTTATTTTTATTTTATTTGAATTTATATCCTGCCCTTCTCCGAAGACTCAGAGCGGCTTACACTGTGTTAAGCAATAGTCTTCATCCATTTTGTATATTATATACAAAGTCAACTTTATTGCCCCCAACAATCTGGGTCCTCATTTTACCTACCTTATAAAAGATGGAAGGCTGAGTCAACCTTGGGCCTGGTGGGACTTGAACTTGCAGTAATTGCAAGCAGCTGTGTTAATAACAGACAGTCTTAGTCTGCTGAGCCACCAAATCATTTTGCTGTTCTGCATTTATTATAAAGGGACTCTGGTGGCTCAGACTGTTAAGACAGTCTGTTATTAACAGCAGCTGCTTGCAATTACTGCAGGTTCACGTCCCACCAGGCCCAAGGTTGACTCAGCCTTCCATCCTTTATAAGGTAGGTAAAATGAGGACCCAGATTGTTGGGGGCAATAAGTTGACTTTGTATATAATATACAAAAGGATGAAGACTATTGCTTGACATAGTGTAAGCCGCCCTGAGTCTTTGGAGAAGGGCGGGATATGAATGCAAAAAATAAAATAAAAATTATAACTAATGGCATGTCTACATCTCTGGTTCTACATCCCATTCCTAAATAAGATCTTGAATATGAGCAAAATCTGGTTTTCCTGTTCATGGAAGAAAGTCAAAAAGAAAGATAACGGAGGAAAAGGTTTTTTTTTAAATGAATTTTTTTTTAAATGAATATTTTTTTTTAAATGAATATTTTCTAAACATTGGTGTTTCATCTAATGATGGCCAATAATGGGGGTTGTGATGGCTATTCTTCTGGATGAGTAATTATTTTTAATTATGTTTTTGGAATATTTGATTCCTTCTTGCTTTGTAATACATGATCTAGGTCTTTGATTATTATGTATATATTTTTGATTAAAACGAAGTATCTGGGGATTTGTAGGCTATTCAGAGACACTTGATTGGACCAACCCATAAGACAAATAAGTAGGTAGGTAGGTAGGTAAGTAAGTTAAGTAAATAAATAATCAACAAATGAGAGGAACAGTGGAAGCATATTTACAATAACAGAGAAAGAAGAGAAGACTGTTTCATGTGTCAATTTCTTCAACCATGTGATGAGCAAACATATCCACAAAACGAAGGAAGGCCTGATTTACTCAGCTCCTGTTTCAAATAATAGATACGAATGTTTTGCCAAGTGTTGATTGCTCTACATCTATGTATTTTGAGAAGAGTCCAAAGGTCAGCCTGGCCACGATCAAGCTACTTTTTGCAAGCCTTGAAGACTTCCAGATGTTAAGAGCCCAATTTATTTCTGAAGAAATGGCAAATAATTATGGCGAGGCCAGATGACGTAAAGGAATCCATGCAGTCCTGCTCTGGTACAATTCGTCTATGTAGGAATTGGGCTTTACGCTGAGTCAGTTTGTCACGCTCAGAATGATTTATTTGGCCTTCCGATGGGTTATCCTCACACCTGCTGGCTGATCTCTTTTCAATGCTAATGTTGGAAATGATGAAGTTGACAAAATTTGGTCTAGTGGTTAAAGTGCTGAAACCAGAGCACTTCCAGTCCTGCCTTAGGCATTAAAGCCAGCTGGGTGACTTTGGGCCAGACGGTCTCTATCAACCTAGCCCATCTCTTGTTGTTGTGAGGAAAATATAAGGAGGAAGGAGTATCCGGTATGTTTGCTGCCATTTGTTACTTGTAAAGTAACAAGGGCAAGAAAGAAATCTAACTACTCCCTTAGCCATAAAACACATCTCTCTCCCTCCCCCACTAACCTTGTGAGTTGAGCTGATCTTAAGCAAATCTTCATTATCACCAACATCCTTAAAAAAAAAAGAGTATCCAAGAGCCATGATGGCACAGTGGTTAGAGTGCAGTATTGCAGGCTACTTCTGCTGCCTGCCAGCTGCCTGCAATTTGGCAGTTTGAATCTCATCAGGCTCAAGGTTGACTCAGCCTTCCGTCTTTCCAAAGTGGGTAAAGTGAGGACCCAGATTGTTGGGGGCAATATGAGGACCCTATAAACCGCTTAGAGAGGGCTCTGTGAAGCGGTATGTAAGTCTAAGTGCTATTGCTACTGCTATCCATGATTTGCATCATTCCCAGATGAAAGTGAGTTGGCCATAAATGAAACACTGTTCAGAACAAAATTCCCCTCTCCTCTTTGGTCTGGGATTTCATTAACACTCCCAATTTCTTTCAGTCTTTGCTGGCAGTCCTATCAGCCAGAAGAAATTCTTTCTTTTGATGTACATTAACTCAACCGCCTGCAAGATCCTCTGATGCTTTGCAGGGGAACATCTCGGGCCACCTACCTGTTTGAAAAGAGGAAAAAGCCAGTGAGGTGGACAGGTGAACTTCTGTTTATATCCCCCCTACTCTCCAAACTCTCACTTGTTTATTCATTCTGTAACTTCAGCATAGCTGGAGATGAATTAGCAATGCAGTTTTACCCAATCTAATGTCCGGCAAAGAACGGTAAAGTTGGCAAGTAGGAGTATTTGCGTATGTAAGTAAGGCCAGTGCTGGGATGGCAAGAAACCGACAGAAAACCTATTGGGGAGAGAATCTGACAGAAAGAGGCTTGGCAAAATAGAGGAAACTGAGTGCCCATTCTGGCTCATGGGCCTTGTAGTGAGGAATATTGAGTTACAGCATTTAATCTGGCTCAGGAAGCTTCTGTTTCTTGGTCATTAAGATGCCACAAGGGCCCCTTTCTTCTTTGGTTACAAAGGACAACATGAAAACTACTCAGCTGTGAGGATCACTGCAGGTCAAACTAAACCAGGGATGAACTAAATGTTCCTTTAAATAGCTTATAAACAGTTACTTATATTCCACCCCCCACCCTTTTACTCAAAAATAATTGTAGAATCTGGCTGAGGAGGTTTTAAAACTTTTGTACTCTTTCACTGTGGTACGGAGCCTTGCAAATCACTATTTGCTCCTAATGGCAGGTCCTCTTTATCTGCATATTGCAGGCACAATAGTGAACAGATTTTGCTTGGGACTGCCAATAGATTAAAAAACCAACAGCAATCTATGTGAGGTCAATCTGGATTCTACTTAGAAATAAAACAACAACACATACTCCCCCTATTAAGAGTAATATGCAGTCTGAACTAGAATAGCTTTAGCCAAGTAGCCTCAGCTAACTTCCTTTATAATGTGTCCCATCAGATTGCCTATAATAAAAGCAAGAAGAGATAAGAACTTCTATACGGAAACTCATGGCGAGTACTATCATTAAATAGCAGTCTAAATGGGCCTACCTGCACTGAAGACAGTACAATAAGACTGATCTCTAAGTAAATTTAAATAGGATTACAAGGTAAATGTATTTTTCTTTGTCAGCTTCTAACGCATGACTTAAGGAAGTTACTACGAAGCCTGAAACTAGAGGTATATGTAGCCTCTCTTTTGCTTTCAAACCAAGTACCAAAAAATAAAATATTCTAATGAAAAGGAAGCTTAGCTGAAAATAAATAAGATTATGGTCAGAAAAGCTCAAAACCTGAAGGCTCCAGATGCTGTTGTTGCTGTGTGCAACACTGCATATGAACTGATTAAAAAAGATGCTGCCCAGGGGCACTGAAGTGTTTAGGTGTAGATGAACACAACTAAAAGAAAGGACCACAACCTTTCCAATTCAGAAAGCAGGACAAATGCAAACTTAAAAGCATAGGGATGCTATGTAAAGCAAAAATGGTTTGCTGTCAGAAGCATGATATTTTTTTCTCCCCAGTAATGTCTGGCTAGATAGTAACTAGCCTATATCAACTCCTTAGGACTTGACATAAGGACATCCACCATCAGGTACTTCCATCACCAAAGAAGCCACACCGTTAGAACAAGCATTTTGGTTATGAATGAAGATGATGGCCACTTTGCCTGTAGGCAAAAGGAATGAATTGGGATCCTTTGTTTGAACAAATCTTGGCTGCCTCTCTGCTCCTTGGCTTATAGAGTCTGAAAACCTAGATGACAGTTTTCCCTGAGTTAAAGTTATTACAACTGAATGTCAAGCAATTGAACGGGAGAAGAAGCAGCCCTCTCAATGGTTTTTGATATTAGGGCTATGTACACTTTGAAAAATGATCAAGGCAGGATTGACTTGTGATTTCCTTTAAGCTCTGGAATTTCATTTGTTGCTTGTATGTATACTGAGAGCTTAGGCATCAGAGACAAATTCCTTGTGTGTCCAATCACATTTGGCCAATAAAGAATTCTATTCTATTCTATTCTATTCTATTCTATTCTATTCTATTCTATTCTATTCTATTCTATTCTATTCTATTCTTATTACATTCTGTGCTATGCTATGCTATGCTATTCCATTCCGTTCTTATTCTATCCTATGCATTCTATGCCTATTCTATGTCACATAAGTGCATATTTGATTTCTTTACCAGTGTGGAACACTGGCACAAAAGGTTTAGCAGCCAAACTCAATGGTTCAATATGTAGAACAGAATCTTTCAGATAAAGATCTGGAAAAAAAACCCCTTTAGTCTGTCATATTCTCCATCTCTCTTCTGTCTTTGTAATCTGGATTCCCAAACTCAAAAGTAGAAGGAAGGGTGTTGGTAAACTTTCTGAAACTGAATTTCTGAGCAATCAAGAGCCTGCTATGTAAGTTTAAGTTCAACTGAACCACAAGTACTTAAGCAACAATTAGATTATTTTCTCCATTTTATTTGGCTTGGATATCTTTCTTGGCTTGGTGATCTCCTTGAACGTGGATTTTCCTTACACACAGTATTCATTTGTCTATGACCCTATACTCTGGTGGTAGACTACATCTGTATAAGCAAGCACAAGAAGCTTATTCACATTAATTCTTAGTATACATATTTGATATAAGAGATCATTTTGCCCCAGTAAACAGAGAAGGAAAAGTTGATGTATTCTCAGTTTAATTATACAACCATTGACACAGAAAACTGTTTTTAGGTGCCTTTGAATTGTAATCTCCTTGTGAAATGACAATTATACCTAACAATCTCAAAGGGCTAAATTGAAGTTTTGGTGACTCTGCCTGCTATCTGTTATATCAAAACAAAGAAACGTATTTGCTCTAAAGTGGGGGAAAAAAATTATTTAGTCCTAAAAGTGCATCTTTAAAAGTGGTAGGAAATACTCATCCAAATGTTAACTTTTATTACACCCAGATGGGTACTCTGAAGTTTGTGAATTGTGGGCAGCAGATAAAAGCTGTAAAAAATTAAAACAATGGAAGAAGGTTTCTTATGAAGTTATGAGAAGTGTATTCGGCTGTTGCCTAAAGTTAACTCTTTCTTTCTAAGAGAACTTCAGAAGTATTCTTATTTTTGCAGTGTAATTTGAGAATTAAAACCAGTTCTCTGAAGAAAGAAAATGGGGGAGAAAAATGGATGTATCTTTGGAATTTGGCATTCTCAACCGAAGAAAATATGGCAACATTCACTTACAACACAACACAATTATACAACTTGCAGCCTGGGAATCTACATTCAATCCTATGTCTGTCTAAATAAGCTCCATTAAGCCTCAAGGATGCTTTTTCAAAAGGCAACTGGGCTCTGTTTTTCCCTTGAAGATGTTTTGCTTCTCATCCAAGAAGCTTCTTCAGTTCTGACTGAATGGAGGACCAACTGGATAACCTTCCAGTCATTTGAACTCTTTCCGAGAATCGTTGAGGCCACTTGGAGGTATATCTGTGTCCTCAGGGTCACCTTAATAGTGCAAATGGGTGTGGAGCCTTCTTGGAACGGTTGGAAGGACTGTGATAAAGTGCAGTTGCCTTTTGAAAAAGCACCGTTGGGACATTCATGACCTGGATGATTGAGAATCTCCATAGACATTAAGCTCCATTAAATTTAATGGGGTTTAATTCAAAATAATCACCCATAGTTTTGCAGCTTGAGGCTTATAACATCAACCTGCCATATGACTTACTTCTGAATGGAACTGTAGAAATACAGAATTCAAGGAGGGTAAGAGAGAAGAAGAAATAGATATAAGAAAAGGAAATCGGAGGAAAAAACTAAACTATAAAATATTTTTAAGGAACAACTAAGTTTACGTAACCAACCCACTCTAGCCATCTTTCCAAGATTGGGCATGTTTCCATTACACGACAATATACAATAAAACACTTTTGTATTATATCTGGTTTTTCAAACAGAACCTTGCTCACTGCCCTCTTGTTCCAACATAATATAGGCAATCTGAGTGATTTTCAAGGCTCACCGAGACAAAAATCACACAAAAAATGTGTCTTAAAAGATTCTGAATGAAAAATACATGAGCAAACAACGGCACGTCACCTTGCTGGTTAGGCAGCTATAATGTGTGTTTGTGAGCAAACCTTCAGATTGTTTATTGAGGGAAATTTTCCAATCAAAAATCCCATGAATAGAAATGCTTACATCTCTCTCTTAACCACTGATGTCACAGGCTCCTTTGTCTGAAATCAACCACTGCTGAGAACCAAAGCAAGACTTGGGGGTGGGTTGGGGGCTGTTTTGGGGGGTGGGGTCAGAAGAGGAGGAAAAAAAAAATCTCCAGGTCCAACAAAAGAAAGTTATTATTGGACTTTCAATGATAACTAGCAAAATGTGCATTTTCTGCCAAAACTGCTGAAGTAGGCTTTTTTCTGTCGGTTTTCTCCTGATTTCTACATTCAGAATGCATTGGGGGGGAAAAATTGCAATTATGCTACTATCAATCAAAGAAGACGATGTCAACCAGTCTGTAGGTAGCGGATTTCTGATGTAAACAGCGCTGTAAAACATGCTACACGAGACGTGTCTGATTTATGTAAGAAGTTTGCTAGTCTCAATCTGATTTTTCTTC
The DNA here is from genome assembly GCF_028640845.1 of Ahaetulla prasina. NCBI lineage: Eukaryota > Metazoa > Chordata > Lepidosauria > Squamata > Colubridae > Ahaetulla > Ahaetulla prasina. Next base: position 285,786,625 of record NC_080540.1, on the reverse strand, counting down.
CTTTATTTGCAGTCCCAGACCAATGCAACACCGATTCAAAACCTCAAGTACAGGAAAGCAAAACCTGAAACGATCAATATTGAAAAGAGGGTGCCAATTGACGTCTGCAAACCGTAGCTGCTGCTAGAAACAGGGCAATCTTCATTGTGGTTGCCAAAACTGGGCCTGCGGAAGGAAAACCGTAACCTTTTGCACAGAAACGTGATTACAATTTGTCACAATCAGGTTTACGTGCGCCAGGCAACACGGAAGTAGAATGGCAGCGTAACAATACATGGATTACTGATACCACCTCTGTATCTGGGCAGACGTGTGTATGACTTTGGCACGGGAAGTGGATAGGATTTCTAAGGATCTGGGAGACATGTTGATTTGATAATTAAAGCAATTATTCACATTTTGGAGAATACAGCTAAGCAGAAAAAAATATGGAAGATTCCTATGCACACAGTAGTCTCTTAACAACGATGTAAAATGAAATCATAATAATGCACAAGGAAAAGCTGGGTGGTGGGGAAAGGAAGAGAACATTGAAGCATATTACAAGAATCCAAGATCATCTAAGTATGCAAGCCCATTTCGTCTAAAGGCCTTATAAACTTCCAGTTTGTAATAAGAGAATAACGAAGGACACCTCACCAAAGTCAGGTTCTCACACTCTGCGTGCATGTTGTTGGTTCAAATTATTCACTCTTATTTAACCAAACTGAAAGTCTTTCATCTCCATGCTATACAGTAATAGTTTCCATATGACTGGTGGCTAAGCTATAAATAAGATCAAAAGCAAAAAGAAAGGACTTCATTGTAACAAGGGGGAGGGGGGGAGAGTTTGTGAGTCAGTCTGAGCAGCATTAAATCAAGAAAAAAAAGAGAGAAAAGTTTTAACAGTTTTCTTTTAATACAAAAAAAAAAGCACCACAGGGTTATAAACAGCTTTCTAAAAAGCTTACTGAAAATACATTCTGCAAGCAGTGGTCATATGCAAAACCTATTTAAACCTAACTCAAAACTGGCAGAGCAGAGGTTTCATCAGTAAGAGGGAGCGAGGTAGAATGCCACGTTTTAAATCTAGGCAGAGACCAACTATAAATGGGCGAGGGGGGGTGAGGGGATGGGAAGCGATTCTTGTGATTGTTATATTCTTGCATGCTGTTAAGAGAACACAGCATGGCACTGCTCCATATATTTCTCCACGGTCTTTCTGCTTTGTTTTTGAGACAGGGGTGGGTGGGTGGCCTCGGGCAATCTATTATTATTATTATTATTATTATTATTATTATTATTATTATTATTATTATTATTATTATTATTATTATTATTATTATTATTATTACGATGACGACAATGATTGCTCAACGCAGATCCATGAGCTCGAAGTAAAAAGGATGTTTTATTTGGCACTGCAGATCAACTCAATGGCAAGAGCCAACTTCCCAAACCAATTTTCTTCTGGAAAGGCAAAAAAATACAAAAAATACAAAAATACAAAAAATAACAATGCTAAACTGGAGTCCCTACTGGACAAACAGATGTTAATAATAATCCAGCCGGGGTGGGTGGGTGGGGGAAGAGATGCATTTCCTCTGCTGTTTATAAACAGCAAATGGACAGTTTTGTAATGTTTTAATATGTCGGAGGAGAGCTTTGCCTTTCGGGATGTGATTTTATGGAAGGTGCTTTCCCAGCCTACCGTTACTGTTCATTTCCTGTGCTCCGAGAACACATTAATGGGGGTATTCTGGCACGCTTCGGGTAACCCACAGGTTGCAACAACTGTTGTGTTGGAAAAAAATTGAGGAAAGATAGTTTTTTTCTGCTGTCAGTACAATAAGGGCAGCAACGTTCTGCCTACAGGGATAATTATTCATTTTATATACACTGGTGGAATCAGGAGAGGTTCAAGATCTGAAAAGCAAGAAGGTTAAGGATATTAGCATTCGGCTACGAGTAACGACCTATTGATAAAAACCACTGAGTAAAAATAAACCATGAAATTATGTAGCTGGTCAGATTATCCTCGCATCTCAGCTCATTTCTCTTCCTTTATCCCCCCTCACTTGTTTTTTGTTTTTTTTTGGGGTGGGGGGTTGGGAGCACCTGTTGAATGGTGACCTCACCTCTTACACCTTGAGATTCAGACATCTTACCAAAAACGGCTTTTTAAACAAAAGCCAGCTGTTTCTCATCTATTCTACAGGGGAAACAGGAATTGGGACAGTGCTAGAGAAATGTTAACTCACAGGCAACCATTCTCCAATAACTTTCACACACCCAGCTGTACAACAAATAATCCATCTGTATATAGAAAAACACTGATCAGGGGCTAATGTGGAATTAAAACTTGGAAATGGAATACTAGTATTTTAACAATGCGCCTAATTAGGTTGTTGGAAATGAATGAAATCATTGTATTAGGATTTTAAGTGTCTTGAAAAATAATGATTGGATTCCCCTTTTCCCAAATCAACAACACAAGCCTTAAAAAAAAAAGATCTTAAGTGTATGATATAATTACACAGAATTAGTAATACTAACTAAATTAGTTAATCCTTAAACATATAAAATGATTTGCTGCAGTTGCTTTTAAGATGCTCATTGTAGTAAGATTGCTTTGCCTTTTGTGAAAGAAGCTTTTTTTTAATAAAAAAGCAACATGATTACAATAACTACTTGTATTGTTATGATAATGTTAAATAGGATATGTGAAGAGATTCTTATATTAATTTGGTGAAGATACAGCCTTTAAAATAATTTTAAATTGTTTTCTTCTTTTGATTCGGATAAAAGTGCCAACCTGCCTCCCAACTGCTACGATCTTTCCTAAGGTTGAATTATAAATTAATCTAATGTTGATGTTTAAATAAAACATGTCTACAACCATGTGGTTTTCCTATACGTTATCATGCTGAAGAACCAGGCACATTTTTCAGCAGCTTAAATACTAACTTAAAAGCAGGCTAGATTTAAGGATGTTGTTCCACAAACAGAATAAATTCCAGGGTGGAGAAAATCAATTATTTTTTTAAAAAAAAATCAAAAAAAATCAGACTTTTAAAAATTTAAATCGGATTTTTTAAAATTTAAATCGGATTTTTTTAATTTTTATCGAATTTATTTTAATAAAATGCTTTTGGAGTAAACATCTATCTAAAGAGTTTTCTATTTACGATACATAAATAATTTAGTTCATTCAGCATGAAATGGAGCTTAGTTATGTAGCATGAGGCTGTACATTCTGCAATGTTTACATTTTTGGTAAACTCATTCAATGAATCCAAGCTCTGCAAGCTGAGATAACATGCACTGCATTGATGCATTCACACAATTTCACAGTAACCATGAGATAAAACCATAAAACAAGTTCAGGAATATTCCGTTATCCCATTCTGTTTTGCAAATCTATGTACACTACAAACTGTATGATTGTTTGAAGAGAAATGCATCTGTACTACCAGGCTCTAAGTGTGAGGAGGAAGGGCAAGCGGTAAAAATGAAAGTGAAACCTTCTAAGTAGCTTATAAATATAATATTAAAGAGCACCTGTCATTTCAGATCCATTATGGCAGTGCCAATTAGCGGGCATTCACTCATATGCTACCTGCCACATCCCTCACCTTGTTGTGTCACTGCTGCATCACCAGCCATCCAGTAGTGGATTTCAATTTCGTTTGCTACCGGTTGGCTTGTGTGCACGACGCTTCTGCGCATGTGCAGAGATGCCCGGGAGGGTGGGCACAGCTCCCCCCCGCTACCGGTTCTCCCAATCCGGGGTGATCCAGTAGCAACCCACCACTGCAGCCATCCCATTCAAGTGAACAGCGGGTCAGAGGAGGAGTCAATACAGGACAGAGATGACAGTTGCTCTTTAAAAATTATGATTTACATCGAGTTGATTTAAATCCAGTGTTTTTACTAGTGATTTAAATCATGATTTAAAACAACTTGATTTAAATAAAATCCACCTTGATAAGCTCTATTCACAGCATCCTAGAATGGCTCCTAAAATGAAATAAGAAATGACTTTTGCTGATTTTACGGTCTCCATAAAGTTTTATGAACCATTTTTCATTGCTCTGGATCCAGTTTTGGGGTGGGGGAGGTTGCAAATGAGGGGACAATTTAGATCTAAGAACTCTGCTAAAACGACTCCTCATGTATTCCCTAAATTTCGTTTTCTGTCATACTCAAAATTGCAATTTGACACTCTGGAAGGGCTTTGAAGGGAGGCTGTTATAGTCTTCAGTGCTCTGAAATGCTATTTGCTCCCTATAATGTCAAATTATTAGAATCTTCTTCAAAAATTATACTTGGTGCACCCTCAACTTCTGAATTAGATAGACAGAAGCCGAAGTATTGGCTTTTTTGAGAAGATGCTTAAGTATGTTACTATATACTGTATTGCCTTTGGTTTTTTTTTTTACCAGGTAAAAAATATTTTCATTTATCCAGACTATCTGTTCTCAGAATAGCTTTCTCCAGGCATACTTTTCAGTAGAAGCCATGGTGCTATCATGTACATCATTATGCAGATGACATAAATTATGTAGTTCATGTCAGTCATATCAGGTGAGTGATGCATAAGATGCAACTTATACCATTTGTGCAAAAAACATTACGAAGCACCTGGGGTCACTTGCTCCACCTTTCTTTCCCCATCATCTCTGATCAAGCTGAGGTTGCAGAAGTTGGTCACACCAAACAAACTTCTTCAACAACCCTGAAGAAGACTGCAACGGAAGACATGTGATGCAATCTTAAATAATGGAGTTTTCAGTTTGCCTGCCAATATTGTGATTTAATTGTTTTCAGTGATCTGTTTCATGGTTAGGTTCTGTAGGTGTCAATTCGAATGAACTTTTCAAAGTCGTTATTTCAAGGACAGTAGGCAACCAGGCATCTTGACCTCCAGGGGTGGTCTTCAAATTTTTTTAGCAAGGGGTCTCTGCCTGGTTGCTCTGTGGGCATGGCCATGGAGGCTGTGGCCTAGTTTTTGCCCTCCCTGGGCTTTCCTCAAGCCTCCGGGAGGTCGAAAATGGCCTCCCCAGGCTCCGGAGGCCCTCTGGAGGTCAGAAATAGTAGGCCCGTTTTTCACCCTCCCTGAGCCTCTGCACATGGCCTGCACTCACCTGCATCCAAAATGAGCCGTGTGGGGACTTCTGGGAGGGACGGGGTGGGCAGGACCAGCCAGGAATGGGATTTGGGGGTTCTCCAAACTGCACAGAATCTTAGCTAGAGGTTCTCCCGAATCCCTGTGAACCCCCAGCAGCCCACCCCTGCTGACCTCTATGGCCAAAAGCATGCACAATGGGTTGCATGTATGGCACACATCAGAGTCACTAAGTAACTGGATGGCAATGCAATTAGTGAGAAGAGATTGGAGAGCTAGTATACCGACTCAGGTAAAAGGAGAGCTAGACGATCATTTATAGTTCTGGCTATTCAGAGATAGTCTCCGAATAAGAGTGGAAAAGCGATCAGAATTACCCTATTCCATTTTATGTTTGGTGTGGGGGGGAAAGATTAAAGGCACAGTCCTGGAAGCTCACCAGCTATAAACCAAATGTTTCTGGGAACTAGTTAGCTGCTTTCTTTCAGAGAAGCTTGTCATTGGAACAAGGACCGTTATAGGAATGAGCCTGTGGCTAGTAATTAATCCTGCAATCTTTTGAATGGTAGTGCAAGTAAATATGAGTTAAAGGCTGTGAACAAGAATAAGCCATAATTTAATACTCTCACCGAAATCCCAGAAATGATTCTATTACAGAGGTTAAAGAGCGCTTGGCTTAGAACTATCATTTATTCTTACTGTATTAAGATAAAAGGGAAGTAACTTCCTCCCATCCACTTACTCATCTGCCTGCCTGCCTAAAGAAATGGAAAAGAAAAAAAGAAGGAAAGATGAGATGGAAATTATCTTTTGGAGAAAAAATAAACAGAAAGACTTCCTTTCACTCGAATAAGGTATTAGCAAAATGTAACTGACAATATAGAAAACATATTTTTACCATTTAGCAATGGCAAATAAATAAATAATTTACCCCGCTTTCCCAAACAGCTTGTATAAAGAATAGATTTTATGCAATTAGACAGAAAAACAGAAGAGGGAGGTTAAAAATGTTACTAATACCCAGAATTGGGTTAAAGTTGGGAATACAATTACTGAAAATTAAATATGAAACCCAGGACCGCACAAGCAGAAAAAAACCATTACAATGAATTACTTCCTTCCTGACTCTGTACCCAGAAAAAAAAAAGCCACTCCATAGGTTTCTTTTGGGGAGCTACCAAATATTGTGAATTAAGCCGTGGTGGGATTCAAATTTTTTTACTACAGGGCATGGCTTGATGGGCGTGGCATGGGTAATGGGGGTGGCTTGATGGGTGTGGCATGGGTAATGGGGGTGGCTTGGTGGGCATGGAAGAGGTCCTGAATCCTAGGAGAAACACCAAAAGGAGCGGAATACATTTAGTTTGGAAAAAAGGAAAATTGAAGGAAACATGACAAAGGTCTCTAAAAGTCTAAAAACATTGCCATGTGCAAGTGGGATAGATCTTATTTTTTTCTAAAAGTGAGATTGGGACAAAGACTAACAGATTAAATGAAAATAAAGTAGATGTGAAGGAATTTCCTGATGGCAAGAAATATTAAGGGAGTAGGAACGGGGACAATATAGCTGCAAATGAATTTTTGGCTATCTATCAGGGGATTGATTGTGGGAAAGTGTACCAAGCAGAGAAACGGACTCACTGATGTGAAAGGTCCCTTTTGGCCATTCAAGGTTTCTAATTCAAAAGAGAAGATATATTAAGATAGTGGAGTTGGGTGTGATAGACCAAAAAAAAAAAAAGGGTGTGTGTGTGTGTGATACCTTTACAAATGTTTGCTTTCTATTCTCACTGGGTACAATTTTGGGAAGTTAAGTCAGAGGCATCATTATTTTTATTCTCTTTAATGCAGGGCTGTCAAATGCCCAGCCCACGGGCCAGATGCGTCATGCGCTGGCCGCATCCGGTTTAGCGGAGGGGAAAAAAGTCCCGATACGTCAAGTGATGCTGCCGTGACGACACGAGTTTGACACCCCTGCTTTAATGTATTTTTCTTCCTGTTGTTGTTTTTGTTACTCAATAATAAAGTACAGCATATTGGCTTTGTTGGTTATTTGACAAAAAAACCCCAAAACATTTCTGTAAATTTATAATCTAGGCAAATAATAATAATAATAATCAAGGTACTTTTGATATATTTCTCCTCCCCTAACCAAGAGGTCCACAGCTGACAAAGGAAGAAGGTGTACAGTGGGCAAAGTAACTCACCAGGCCGTTCCGAACAAGCTTCCGGTCTATACCTCCCACTGCTACTTTATTTATTGCAGCTGGCCAACGTTTTATTGCCTGTTTCATGTATTAAAATTCAAATGTGGAAAACATTACCAGTGTCCTGCTTGATTTTCTCCCCCCCCCTCTCCATTCAACTTCCTTTTCAGCATGGAATGTATCAAATGGTCAAAGGCTAACTTAAGACTGACTCTACTCAAAAAGTATTTCCTTTGTTCTCGTGTTTTTACTTCAAAAATTCAGACCAGTTTTCCATAAAGAAAAAAATAGCAGCAGCCCTGATGTTTTCTCACAAGTTACAGTTTCAGACAGGGAAGAACACTGCTGGTGAATGACCAAGAACCTGGTGATATTTTTCCCCCCTCTGTTAGGAGAAAGAAAGAGTGACATTCACAAAGCAGTTTTGGTGACACTTTGTTTTTGTTTTGTTTTTTTGGGTGGGGTAGAGGAAATTTCCAACATCTCTTTTTGGACCTGACGTTTCCACGTTAGGGGTTCATTTGTTTAATGCTCCTTTATTACTTTATGAATTTTATCACAGCAGGAGAGAATCTCAACAGCAACAGAGCTTCATGCTTTATTTGTGGTGTAATCAACATTCAACAATCAAAGCAGACCAAAGCTACAAATAACGGTTCTGTTTTTGGAGGAAGTCAAACTCCTTGGTCAGATATTTCCATGAATGCTATGTATGCACAGCAGACTTTTCTAGGGTTCCCTTCCCTGCCTCCAATCTTTCTTCAGCTACATCTGGCATATAAATACATAAGAGGGAAGTATATATTTATGGAAGAACTCTCTCTGAAGTGATGCCCTGGGTGCATGTTGCATCAGTTTAACATATGCAAAGCAAAGCAAAGAGAAAAAAGAGAGAGAGAAAAAAGAGAGAGAATACCAAAGGGAGGGAGGAAGAAAGGGGAGGGGGAGAAACTCCCCTCCTTTTCTCTCCTGATTGAGAGCAGATATACAGGAATAGTTGCAAGTCACAGATCTGGCTTTTAATAGAGCCAGATTTCTACATTAAAGGCAGTATTTATTTGAATGTGATATGGTATATGTGGCAGAATTCCCCCATTTGCTTCCAGTTCTATATATCCAAGAACACTGAATACATCTGTTGATAGATGACAGCAAAGGTAGCGTACATGACAATCCAAACACTGGAGAACAGTCAACCCATGCTTCAAAGGAACAGAGTCCATATCCAATAGATCAGGGGTATCAAACTCAATTTCAACGAGGGCTGCATCAGGGTTGTGATGAGCATGGTAAGCTCCACGTCACTCATCAAGGCTCAGTTTTCGACCATGATAGTCTCCTGCCAGCGAAAACGGAGCTCGGGGGGGGGAGGGGCTTCCCTGAGCTCCATTTTTGCTGGCAGAGGCACCGCGGGCTGGTCCTTCACTGCCTCCAGGGCAGACTCGCAGGCCAGATCTAAGCACCCCGTGGGTCGGATCCGGCCCTGCGGACCTTGAGTTTGACACCCCTACAAACTATTCATTTCATAGTTTGATTCTTGGTGTGTGTGTGGGGGGGAGATGAAATGGGTATCTTTCCCAATGATGAACTTTCAGAATGCTTTTGGGTTGTTTATAAGCAACAATGGTCCACTTTGATCTTTTAATAATGCATTGCTGGCGGAGGGGTTAATTTTCAGAGATGATCTCTGTAGAGTTCTTTTATGGAAATGGTCCTTACTTCTCATCATAAATAACAAAGCTATATAGTTAACAAGCACCCGCAAGTTTCATGTTTTTCATCCTAACATGATTTAGGAGACGGAATGCATCACCAAACGTGACTTGGAACAATTAAAGTTTGACGATATGTGGAACCTTTGGACCATGAAAATTAAGCTCATGTTGGAATAACAAGTACAGAAGGCTAAGTACATTATTTACTCATCCAGTTGTTTCCAAGTATAGTTTCTTGATGTTTCCAGCCTTAGCTCATAGCTCCCCAACCTTCCAGTGATGGGTGGGTGGGGAGAGGGGATTGTTTTGTGTGACTGCCCACACAAGTGGGGGTGTGCACGAGTGCGCGCCCGCCACTTCTGTGATCCGGGGGGTGGGGGTGGGGGCTCAGGGACCCCTAACTCAGCTAACTAAATGCATATAGAGTATTAAATTGCTATATATCAGGATATCAATTTCTGGTGAGAGCGATACATCAAATGGGTGCCTTTTGCAGGATCCTCAGCATTCTTTCCTATTTTTGATAATACTTGTTCAGAATTCCCCAGCCTACATATCCAGTGAAATTGAACAGGTGCAAACTGTCTGTGACTAAAGAGACATTTAGATAACAATAAGAATGCAAACTGCTCTATTACATGTTTTATATTCTCTCACGAGCTGTAGTTTTCTACGATGCTGCTTATAAGAGATTTGTTATTTATCTCAGAAAAACACACAAAAAGGGAAATGAATCCAACAAACTATCCAGAGAATTCCCGCTGAATCAGATAATTGATTGGAATGATCAGCAAGACAGAGAACCTTTAATATATAAAAACAGCTAAAATAGACTAAAAGTGGGCAAATTTAGATTAAAAACATATATTCTAGAAACCTGTAATGATTGTGAGCGATTAAATACAATTTCAGACAGGTGCCATTATGAAGCATATCAAACATCCTGAGTGGTGTTTTTTTTTTTTTTAGGATTCTACAATTTCTCTTTGTAGATTATTCTTTCCTTACTAGAGCACTTAATGATTCTATAGACCATGGGTGTCGAACTTGCCATGTCACGTTGCCGTCACGTGACGTTTTGCGATGTTTTCCCCATTCACGGAGCTGGGGTGGGCGTGGTCTCCGCATGACGCATCTGACCCGCGGGCCGCCAGTTTTGACACCCCTGCTATAAAACTTGTTACCTGCCGTTTTTTGTTTTTCTTCTGTCAAATGAAACAGGTTTTTGTTTCTACAGTTCCAAATTATAAACCCCTGGTAATTATTTTTACAGCTTCTCCAGTTGAACTTTGCATAGATAAGATCCTTACAGTTGGATATGATGAAACTTGTCAATTCTGTTTTGATCTTTGCACTAAATCTACATCTCATCAGGTCCAACAGAAGAGATATATTCTGGATCCATCTGCAAATGAATTCCATCTGACAGGATCCAGACTACCTGACTTTTCTATAGTGGCTCCCACCCTCTCAAACATCATACCCAGTGGTGGGTTTCTACTGGTTCACCCCGGTTCGGGTGAACCAGTAGTGGTGGCGGTGGGAGGCTCTGCCCATCCGCCCAGATGTCATCACGGACACTCTGCACATGCGCAGAAGCACCGTGCACGAGCGCCCCCAACTCTGAGCCGGTAGCAAAGGTAAGTGGAACCCACTACTGATCATACCTCCCTGTTCCAAAGGCGATGTTAGTCTGCGTGCCTGCTAGTCTTTAGGAAGGTCTTGTCTATGTGGTTCTTGCAGCAATTTTGGGAGTCAATAGGGAACCTATGCAATGGTCATATAGGTAGTCCCCGATGTACAACCACAATTAAGCCCAAAATTTCCATTGCTAAGCAAGACAATTGTTAAGTGGGTTTTGCCCCCTTTTACAATCTGACCACAGTTGGTAAGTGAATTACTGCCTTAAGTGAATCTGGCTTCCCCATTGACTTTGCTTGTCAGAAGGTCACTGAAGATGATCACCTGACCCCGGGACACTATAACTGTCATAAATACATGACATTTGCCAAGCATTCAAATTTTGATCACAAGACTTTGGGGATGCTGCAACAATTGTAAATGTGAAAAACGGTCAGAAGTCACTTTTTTCAACCCACCACAATCGGGGTCAGTGACATTTTAGGGGGGTAGGTGGGAGGGATATAAACTTGATAGAAAAAAAATATATCCCATAACTACACTAAATTGCCCCAGCAGATATTCATAGCAAACCTATCTGTGTTGTTGAGAATGACCATTCAAGCATATGATAGTTTTTTTTTGACAGATGTCTAATTGTTGGAATCATAATATTGGAATCATAAATAAATTAACCAATTGATTATATTCAGCATTTTGTTGAGAAAAGCATTAGAGAGACATCCATACAGAAACCTCCCCTCATTTCTTATTTCTAAATGTGTTAGAACTTTAAATTTCCAGAATTCCTGCTCAGCATGACCAACAGACCACAAAATAAAAAAAAAATCATATTTATTTTATTGCACAAAGTACTTTTTCCTTTATTTCAATAAGCTTCCAAATAGAGGTTACTTAAACAAAATGTGGACATTAATATATCCATTATCTTACATTGTGATTAAAAGACTTAGTTTTAACCTAGTTCTAGTTTTGACCTAGTGAAACCTAGTTCAAGTAACTAGGTTACTAGCAATAAATGCTTTGGATTGTTTTTAAATTAGCCAAAAACTTTTATCCTCAGATGCTCAATAATTAGTAACAACAACAACAATGTCATCCCACTCTAGAGAGATCTTATGAAGATTATGTCAGAAATCTTGATCACTAGGAGAACGTTGTTATTATTTCACTTTCTTTAGCCATATAAAAACATGTATACCATGGAATTTCTCAATCCAATTAAAATTATCAGAGTAAGTTTTCATCTAAAATTTGCCAGGTATTTATCATCCAAATAAATTAGGCAGGTTATTTCCATAACCAAAACTGTAAGAAGCAATGTTGAAGGGGAAGGTAATTTATACGTGTACTACAGATACATGGATTATATCAAATTACCTATTTTTAAGATTATCTATCCTGTCTGACTCATAACTCTGTTTGCTATAATACATATTAGCTGAATTCAAATACAGCATGCTGTTCGAAAAGTGAAAAGGTAAAATAAATAATCAACATTATATAGCTTGCTATTCCAACTCAAACAATAGATGCACATGCCAGTTTTGTAGCCCGCCATTTCAATCCAATTATTCTAAATAAAGAAATGAAGATGGCATTAGTGAAGGTTGCAAGAATGGATAAGGGAGATTTTAAGTTTCTTAAGCATTCTGTTCTGGACTGATAGATTGGATGTTTAGGTATTATCCCGAACCACATAGAAACTGCTTTTTCTGAGCAGCTCCTCTATAACTGAGGTCAGGTGTAAATGCTCAGGCATACTTTGGGTACATGGCAATGTGAACAATGAAATTGCTTGACAAAGAAGAACAAAACATGAATGAAAAACAATGGTAAGGAGGAACAAGGCCTTAGTCCTGCAGACTAGAACATCTCTAATTCAGACATTAGTTTAACATGTAGGAACGAAACCTGTTCCAGTTTGCTGCAAAGAGAACCAATGTTAACCGGTTCACAGGGGTATATGTGTAGTTGAGATTCATAGAATAGAATAGAATAGAATAGAATTTTATTGGCCAAGTGTGATTGGACACACAAGGAATTTGTCTTGGTGCATATGCTCTCAGTGTACATAAAAGAAAATATATGTTCATCAAGGTACACATGTTTCCAAAGTGCAGAAAATGTGTATGTTAAAAGGCAGTTGTTCCCCAGGAACTCACAGCAGCCAACCAGTGATGGGTTTCAATTTTTTTTACTACCGGTTCTGTGGGTGTGGCTTGGTGGGCATGGCATGGCATGGCTTGGTGGGCGTGGCAGGGGAAAGATACTATAAAATCTCCATTCCCTCCCCATTCCAGGGGAAGGTTACTGCAAAATACCCATTTCCTCCCGATCAGCTGGGACTCGGGAGGCAGAGAATAGATGGGGGCGGGGCCAGTCAGAGGTGGTATTTACCGGTTCTCAGAACTATTCAAAATTTCCGCTACCGGTTCTCCAGAGCTGGTCAGAACCTACTGAAACCCACCTCTGCAGCAAACGTAACTTTCACTCCTCCAACTTTTTCACCACTGCCTTTGAGGTAGATTAGGCCAAAAAAGAGCGATGAGCCCACTGAGCTTCCATGGCTGGGTATAGACTTGAATCTGAATTTCAGAAGTTCTAATCCAACACCGTAATCATGACGTCACTTTTGGAGTCAACAAGATAGGAAGTCTTCCTCTCAAGGTCCTAGCCCCGTAATGGTGAACCTATAGGTTTAGGGCAGCTAAGCTGGCTGAGGAACTCTGGGAGTCGAAGTCCACAAGTCTTAAAAGAGCCAAGTTTGCAGACCCCTGGTCTAGGATGCCTGGGAAGGCCGATATCTGCTTTTTTCTCTTCTCTTCTTGCATGGGTGGGGACTAAACTCCTATTCAATGCCATACTTTCCCCACTGTTTGTAGACTTCGGCTGATAGGTTAATTCTAGAAACATACCTAAGGATATTCTTTTTCATTTTCCCCCATTTTGTATTTGCGCCAGATATAAAAAGAAGCCAAATATATTTCAGCTAAAAATATTTCAGAAATAGATTTTAGGAAGGACTAATGCAACAGATTAGCAGCTTCTTGCTAAGCAGATTCTTTAAAAGCATGGGCTGAACGTATTCTAAGCATGATAAATTCTATAACTAAAATAAAAAACACCAAAAACCCACCAAATACAAGAAGACACATTTTAACATGTATTGCAGAACAGTAATTATTGCTTATGCAATAGAAATAATAAAGGTAGCTTGTCATTAAGTACTACACTGCCTTTCATTTCTGCAACACTAAATTGTACTGGAATTAAAAGCTTAGTTTAAAAAAAAGTTTAAACATCCCAATCATGCATTATTTAACTTTTTTTTTTAAAAAAAAGAAATCCGTAGTGTTGAATCTTTATGGCTTACCATTAGTGAATGTCTATTGGCTGAAAGAAGGCCTGTCCCATATCCTGATCCAAGGCCTCCCATAGCTCCATTATGAGAAGAGCCTATTAAGCTATGGAGGTCACTATGACTACCAGGCATGGCAGTTGAGGGTCCCACTGCATGGTTCCGGAGAACATGAATAGCATCATCCAGTCTTTCCAAGCGGTCTTCAATTCGGCTTTGCTGATAGTTTATGAAAAAAATAAGAGAGCATCAGAAAATGCAATAGACTGTGTCATTTTTGGGCAGAACTCACATAAATGGTGAATCATAATTTTTTTTTTCCACTGCTACTGCTATGTGTCAGGCAGTTGAAGCCGAACATGATTGTTTGTAGCTGGGCTGTTTCTGAATCTGTTTCAGAAACAGATTTATTAAGAGTATTTTGCTTATTTTCCCCCCCTTTGCTTCACTGTAAATGAAACAATTGACACCCAAAACTAGCCTGTAAGATGCTATGAAAATTCTGTTTTCCAGAATCAAAAAAGATAAGAAAAATGTATATTGAAAATTTTGTAAGATGGATAAACTAACTGTATTATTATTTTAATACAGTTTTAATATTAAATAATATTTAACATTATTATAATATTGATATGTGTATTAAGATTACTAATATGATTATGGTTATTGTTGTATACTTATTTAAAATTAATTGAGCCCAGACAACACACAGTTCCAATAGACATGGAATTTTTTTATGTTTATAAAAGAGAAATGCATCAATAAAACATATATTAAAATAAAGAAAATTCTGTTTTCATTTTCATGGGCAAAACAGGTTCACTGATTCCCCATGAACATAATATTTACAAGACATTTGTTGCCCTGGGATCCTGAAATATTTTGCGTCAGAAATATCAAATTGCCATGACCTATTAAATTATTTCTGAATGCTAACTTCTTATCCAAGGCTTATTTACTTCTCACTGTTTTAACTGGGGCTGTGAAAATTGATATGTGGAATTCTATGATCAAAAATAGCCTGCATTGGACATATATTCCAATTCAAGAATAAGAAAAATAATACAGTATTTTATTCATTTATAGCACAAACATCTAAACAGGTTTCAGAACAATTTGAATAAGTTAAATGAGTACATTGCTGGCTGGGGAATTCTGTGAGTTGAAATCCACCCATCTTAAAAGTTCCTAAGGTTGAGAAACACTGGTTATCTAACGTTGTCTACGATACAAACAAACCCTCATACGGTTTTTTTAAGAAACAGTCCCTTGAAATCATCAATAATTTTCTGATTTAAAGTGCAAAGAATTATGGCAGGCATTTTTTTTTTAAGGGGAGAGACTTAAGATGATATAAGGTAAGGTAACCAATGTGTCTGGTTATATTCTGCCAAAATTCTTCATTATACAATTCTCAAGAATGTTTCTGAAGTGGCTACATCATTCTTACTGAAACCACATGGGAAAAAAGACTGGTGTCAACATACTTATTTAATATATTATGCAATGCTCAGTGGAAAAACACTACTTAATTTTCATTAATGGAAATGGTGATGCTCCTTTCTTATTCTGAATGTGGCTTCTATATTAGGACCATCATTTCTAACTTTCCCTCAGCTTCAAAAATATTTTCTCATGTGGCATTGGGGGTCTTTGTGGAAATGTATTCTTTGAGGAAGTAAAATCTAAGGCATCATTTTGTCACGACACTAACTGAGCAACTCTTTGTATAGTACAGTGATGGCTAAC
This sequence comes from Ahaetulla prasina, assembly GCF_028640845.1. Classification (NCBI taxonomy): domain Eukaryota; kingdom Metazoa; phylum Chordata; class Lepidosauria; order Squamata; family Colubridae; genus Ahaetulla; species Ahaetulla prasina. The sequence goes on along the minus strand of NC_080540.1, from coordinate 285,770,845 downwards.
CTTTTTGCCGTTGTGGGGGAGCATGGGGGGGGTCACATGCGCGCCCACACCCATAATTCAATGCCCCCTGCGCCCTGCTGTGCATAAGCGTGCAACCCCCCTGTGCTCCCCCCACTTTTGGCATGCAACAGCCAAAAGGTTACCGGTGGGCCCGGTAGACCCATTTTTCACCCTCCCCAGGCTCCAGAGGCTTTCTTGGAGCCTGGGCAGGGTGAGAACAGCCTCCCCCCACCGGAGGCCCTCCAGAGGCCAGAAATGGGCCGTTTCCCGACTTCCGGTGGGCTCCAAAGGCCCAAAAATCAGCTGGCCGCTGTACACATACGTGCTGGAGCTGAGCTAAGGCAACGCTTGTGTGCCCACAGATATGGCTCCTCCACGTGCCATAGATTCGCCATCACGGGTATAGTAGGTTCACATTGAAGGCGTTATTCATTTTGTTTTGGCCAGTTTTGAATGTTTATAATTGTACTACAAGACTTATGGAGAAGAAGCCAATAACAAGCTACAATCATTAATCTAGGGAAATAGGTGTTTTCCCTTCTTGCCGTGACTTTATTCTTGGAACCCAACATTCAAACTGAACTTAAATTTTTAATTAATCCCACAGGCTCTAACAGGCAGTCTTGGCACTTTTGATGGGCATACATAGCTGAAGAACACCAATACAAGGTTATCTCTTGCCAGAAATATTACCATTGGTATTGGCTCTTATACTGATGTTTTGGAAATATCAGTTGGCAGCAGAATGTAGTTTACATAGACCGATATAGTTCGATGAACTGATATAAGCTAAGATGCTCTCCATAACGGCAGTACATTATCTCCTCTATGGTTATAAAAAATATTGAGAATGTTACAGGGCATGCACATTACTCATATATGTAACTCATCTCCATTTCAAAGCCAAAGAGCCAGTGTTGCCTGAAGACGTCTTCGTGATCATGTGGCCGGCATGACTAAATGCCAAAGATGCACAGAACTCTGTTACCTTCCCACCAAAGGTGGTCCCTATTTTTCTATTTGCATTTTTTACGTGCTTTCGGACTGCTAGATTGGCAGAAGCTGGGACAAGTAATGGGAGCTCACCCTGTTATGTGGCACTAGGGATTCAAACCGTTGAACTGCCGACTTTTCGATCAACAAGCTCAGGGTCTTAGCCACTGAGTCACCACATCCACGGAATAAATATTAGGAATAGCTTATTATGTTACCTATTTTTCCATATACAGTTAAGGCTTGATCATCTTACTGGTTAAACAAAGCAATCTAAGAAAGTAGCCCCCACCCCCCACCCCTTTTCCACCCCAAAAATACTGTATTTACATTCCCTGATTAGGCCACTCCTTGATTTTGCTTTTTAAGCAAACTTAATTTTTATCTTCTTCTTGTTTTTTTTCTACATGTATAGATTCCAACCTTACACAGTTCATATTAGCCAGCATGCCTTATTTCTATGTGTGGTATTTTACTACATAATCATTGATTAGCTAAATGTTTACGGAGATTCTCAGTCATCTAGGTCAGGGGTCTCCAACCTTGGTCCCTTTAAGACTTGTGGACATCAACTCCCAGAGTTCCTCAGCCAGCTTTGCTGGCTGAGGGACTCTGGGAGTTGAAGTTTACAAATCTTAAAGGGACCAAGGTTGGAGACCCCTGATCTAGGTCAACTATGACTGAGAATCTCCACAGATATTTAGCATTGCTGATTAGCTTATGAAAAAAAAAAGCGATATAGAAATCTGTTGTGCTTTAGGGAAGGATCTCCTATTTAGAAAGGATCAGGAGAAGAGTGCACTAATTAGTGTTGTGCTCCATTAGGAAAATGGATAGGAAAGAGAAGTAGACAGCATCAAGATATTAACAGGTAAGTAGTTCGCCATCGAGAAACATACCAAAGAATGTAAGGGACCTTCATAATTGGGAGATGATGATGCTTGCCCTCCATTTCTAGACCAAACAGCTGTTCCTGCTAATAGTAAAATGGGAGTTACAATTGGAACCATGCAAACGAAATGTCTTTTCAAAGACACTGAATAATACCATAGGTATGTACATAAGATTTCCCAACAGTCATATTAAACCACATCTCTTGTGCAGAACTTTGAAAACAAATATTTATTATGCAGCCCCACCCAGAAGCCACATCATGTCTCCAAATTTGCATGCCAGCATATAAGATTTCATCTATTTTGCAGTTGTGCATCAGAAAGCAAGTGGAAATTCATATATTTTAAAATATATTTATAAAAGAATTGTGGCAAGATGCTGCTAGCTTAACCCTAGTCGAAGGCCTTATCAATAATTTTCATTTATTATTATCGGAGAAAAATCTATGGTAGGTTTGTTGGTTGGTCTATTGGTCTATTGCCTGCAGTGCAGTTTTTGCTTAAATGTTTGCATTGAATGTATTAGCCGAAGCATTTTGCCTGTAAGGGTCCTAAAAATGTAAACTCTAAATTCTTGTAACCGATAGAGGTTGTTTCCTCTTCTGCTTTAAGTCTTTTAAATCAACTATCATATTTATTGCTTTTTTTAAAAAAAAAAGAATAAAATACAAGTGTAAATAGTATAATATATTAGCTTTCTAAGACAATCTCACTGACTACTCTAGGATCAGGTAGAATTTTGAAAACTTTCCTCACCAAATGTCTTCATGAAGTACAATAATTTAGATATTGGAAAAGATATTTCTGTAAATGGTACAATAATTCACTAATACTGAATAACTGAATAAGACAGAAGCCTAGTGTATTTTTGGCCTTTTTTCCTAGCCCATTTATGGTCTTTTTTCATCAAGAAGAATCACTGGGACAGATATATCAGTCTTCTTTAACTTGGGGTCCTATAGTTCATTACAATCCCTAACATTCCTAGCCAATCAATAGCCACACCTGTTGTTCTAATGCATCATAATTCCTGGTTGAGCAAAATTAACATACACAAAAGCAAAATATTCACTTTCAAATCTAAATTAGGGGTTTAATCATCCAGAGATCCTTTTAGATCTTAGATGAAAGTCTATCACTCTGGAATAACAACAAAAATAGTATCATTTTGGAAATGGACAGAACAGTTCATATCCATCTCTGCTGTCAAGATATTACATTGTTGACATTAAATATGTTCTATGGAATTAACTGTTTAACTTAAGATAGCCTTAGGATTTTTTTTTCTTCTCCATTTATTTATGATGCACGCATATACATATATGCTCCATGGCTTAGGGCCGGGTTACCTACGGGACCGTCTGCTGCCACCGATTGCCTCCCACCAACCCGTGCGCTCTCACAGGGAGGGACTCCTTAGGGTGCCGTCTGCCAGGCAGTGCCGACTGCCAACACCCAGGGGAAGGGCCTTCTCTGTGGGGGCTCCCACCCTCTGGAATGAACTTCCCCCAGGACTCCGTCAACTTCCTGACCTTCAAACCTTTCGCCGTGAGCTTAAGACACATCTATTTATCTGCGCAGGACTGGACTAGAATTTTAATTTTAAATTTAGTTTTTAACGGGGTTTTATTATTTTAATTATAATTTTAAATTCGGCCTTATTCAATAAGTTTTTTAATTAGTGTTTTATCTTGTATTTATATTTGTGTTTTATCAGGCTGTAAACTGCCCTGAGTCCCTCGGGAGATAGGGCGGTATAAAAATGTGATTATAAATAAATAAATAAATATAAATAAATAAATATACACAAGCATATACACACAATCATTCCCTCAGCCTTATAAACTTTGCTGCATGAAATTGAAATGCTTTCCAGACATAAGACAGACTTTTCTGTCTTCAACTTCAATTGGTATTCTTTTTGCTGATAAGATAAAAACCGATAGTAACTCCTCTCTTCCTGCCTGTCTGAACTGCAGGAAGTAAGGCTGTGAGCTTGCTAGATTGGAAAATGTAGTGTACATGATGTTATGACTGTCTGCTAAATCCCTGAAGTCTTGCTTACTCATGAATTAAATATTCAACCTCTTTAACCTTGGCGTACCACGTAGGAATGCTTTGTTTTTGCCATGAAATCATCCTTGGAACAGGTTGGACGATAACATAGGAAGAACTTAATAATGGAAGAAGAGACCATACATTACAAATAGTCTCACTTTCCTTTTACCATTTCCTATTTCCTCAAAAGGAAGAGCTTGGAAGGAGGAATAGATTCAGACGTATATATATTCAGATGAAACAAATGAAAATGTATGTGTCATGTCAAACTGACAAATGTATTGACTAATTTTAGATCCAACCCAGTGGAATATGTGTTTTATATTCCATTTCCTTAAACCTTTGGGGGAATGTAAGCCCTGTAATAATAATAGTTGCCTATTATTATTGCAATAATTGCATATTGTTGCATTTGCAATAATTCTTAACTTCTTCTTTCTGGATGGGTTGATTAATCTATTGTGTAATGTCTATGCCAATGATGGCGAACCTTTTCGGCACCAAGTGCCCAAACCGGATGCATGTGCGTGCTGGAGCCCCAGAAACTCGGAGACCAGCTGGCCAGTGCACATCTGCGTGCCAGCCACATGGTCTTCTGGTTTCCAATGTGCGCATGCGCACTGGCAAGCTGATCTTTGGGTTTCCGGGGCTCCAGCATTTGTGAGAAGATCAGCTGGCTGGTGTACATGTGCGGGCTGAAAACCAGAACAGCTGCCGATGGTGTGCGTGCCCAGAAAGAGGGCTCTGTGTGCCACCTCTGGCACACATGCCATAGGTTCGCCATCATGGGTCTATGCCATTAATACAGATGTTCAGAAACCAAGTTGAGTGTTCAAGCATCAGGGTTGTTTACTATGTAGCTCAGCCTTGAGTAATAAAGCAGACCTGAACGTATTAGCCTGCTCCCTGGAACCAGTTTACACAGTTGTACAAGTAGGACAGAAGTCCTTTCTAAGCCCTTGCTAGAGATCTTCATGCAATACTTTAATTTTACTATTAAGCCCCAAAATGTTGAATAAGTGGTAGTCTGAAATGGTTTCTTAGACCAGGGGTCTCCAACCTTGGTCCCTTTATGACTTGTGGGCTTCAACTCCCAGAGTTCCTCAGCCAGCTTTGTTGAAGTCCACAAGTCTTAAAGGGACCAAGGTTGGAGACCCCTGTCTTAGACAACTGAACTTCTGAACAAGCTTAAAACCATTAGTTTAAACATTTTCTTGCCATTTCATAAATTAATTGTTTGGTAAGATATAATTTTAACCACAATACCTGAAAGAGAAGGTGGTGAACCCACAGGAGTTGAAGGATTTGATGAAAAGCTGTTGTTGGTATGATCTGGAGAGTAAATCTTTAAAAGATGATACAGAATTAATCTAAAGTCACTTGGAATGGATACAGACAGAGGATTGGCAGTCTTCCTTACAAATATACTTACACTTATGACTCATAAGATGAAAAGGAGGCTGTGAAGAATATGAAACCAATATGACAAAAAACATTATGAAGAAATAAGACCGTTGTGATGAAGGACAACTTGTGGGAGGGTTTTTTAATCCCTTCGATTTAATTATCATAGTAGGTTCTACAGTACTAAAATATATATAGTGTACATAAATGGAGGGAAAAATCAGAAAATTACTTCAATTTAAGCTACAAATCTCAAATGGAATGAAGTTATGGAGAAGAAAATATTGAAATATAGAATAGTGAAACATACTTATTAAAGCAAACTCTACAAAATAGAAGATGGAAAAAAATAATCCTGACTGGTGTGTACAACTGTATATACATGGTTGAGTAAGTATATTAGAATTTTTTAGTTAAGATTCTCCCGGGTTTATCTACTTAATACCCTGAATAGATAAAGCTTCTATGATCATTTGGGACCTGATTAGAAATCATAAACATCATTAGACTCTTATCTTGTCAAATTATCAAAGCAGACCATGCTGGGAATTCATATTGGCCACTATTTAAGCTGGGCTCATGAACTTTTCCTTAGGGTTCTGCAAAGGCAATTAAATTAATTAACCCCTTGATCATCTCTCAGTTAACCAATGCCTCCAGGCACCAGTTAAAGTAGATTTTGTACTGTATCCATTATTTGGGAGTTGTGCTAATTTTTGTCTTTGTAACATATGTTAGCTGGACATGGAAAACATCAATTCTCATGAGAACTCACTGGAACTCTACTCTGCCCAGAAAATACATTGCAGTGAAAGTTCCTTTAAAAGTCAACGTTAAGTTTTAATGTGTAGAAATGCACTGTATATATACTTAATGGATCCTTACCCAAATCAGAGAAGGGGAAATAAATAGAATTGGTGGCAATTGGAAGTCAAGGCTGGCTTTTAAATATCAATCACTGCAGCAAAACAGATTGAGAGGCCCTTTGATCTTTTTATCCTGACTTCTGGGAGTCTGATTTCCCATATGCAGTGCCTAAGCAGATAGTATATCATCCAAATTATTGAAAGATGTGAACTGGGAATGATGATACGGTTTCTGATTACAGATTCACCACCCTACCAGGAAGTGGTAATTCTATGGAAAAGATCCATAAACTTGGTCCCTACCCATATGGGTGGATTATATTTCCAAGGAACTATGCCTAAAAATGTTCCTCAAACTAGGGAGCTACCCAAAGGCCTTTAAGCAGTGGTGAAATGTAAAATTTGTCACCATCGGTTCGGTGGGTGTGGCTTGGTGGTAGTGGGGGTAGTGACTGGGTGGGCATGGCCAACTTTTTTTTTTTTTACTTTTAAAAGCATTTTTTCGGCCGAAGAAAAAATGCTTTTAAAAGTAAAAAAAAACCACCCTTTGATGATTGCGCGGCTCAACTGGGCATGGGCAGGGGGCAGGGATTTTTGCTACTGGTTCTCCGAACCACCCGCTGCCATTGCTACTGGATCGGGTGATCTGGTCTGAACTGGGAGCATTTCATCCCTGCCTTTAAGGCTAAAAAGGGAAATTCAAAATTCAAAATCCTATCCCACCTCAGTGAGACTTACTCCCCTTTACTAATGGGAGATTTGAAAGACACAGTTGAAATAATTTAGCATTGAGATAGGGATAATTTTTGAATACTGCCCATCCAGTCTCTAACATAAATGTACAGCAATTCATGTTTCATGGAGCTATTCAAATTATTCTATCTATCCAGATTAATTATGGTCATGGCTTTGTCCCAAAGAACTCTACAATCTGTTTCTATGATGTAAAATGGGCATCTGAATCAGAAAGTTTAACATCCTTACATGATATAAATTCACAGCAGTCTTTGGATGAAAATATGTACAGGTAGTCCTTGATTTATGACTAGTCCTTTAGCAACCCTTTGATGTTACAACTGACCCGAAAAAGAGGACTTATGACCTGGATCTGAAGTTCTAATGGTACCTGCTCCTCCAGTTGTGTGACCGCACTTTGGGTGCTGAACAATGTGCCTGCATTTATGCCTGTTTGCAGTGTCATGTGGCCTATTTCACAGTGGCTTTGCAGAAAACCAGCATTGTTTTTTCACAAAAACATGTCGAAGTAAACAGTGGATTCGCTTTATGACTGAAGGGTTTGCTAAATGACCCACTTTACGACTGTTATGACCACGATGGGCATTACAGCCGTAACTTGAGGACCACCTATAAGTAAAGTTGGTTTAAATATGGTTTAGGTTTCAAATGAGACAAGGAAACCACTACAGGATGGGTTTGGCTACTGAATCACGTAACGTAAGCGTCATACGATTTCCAAGTGAATGGGAAACTATAAACAGTTTCAATTCAATTGCACAGTCTGCAATTAAGAATTTATCTCGAATTATCTAGATTTTTCAGAGCTATGTATTCAATCTTAACATGTTTTTATTCTAAATTATTTTAGCTCGGCCATGATAAATGTGTGCATATTTGGCTCTTGATTCCAACCCAGGTTCACGCTATTCAAATCATCCAAAACAAATACTTTCTTACAGATGCAAGTGCTTTCCCCAGCGCATCGCCTGTCTGTGAACTTCCTGCAGTTCCACTTCCTCTGTTTGCTGAAAAACAAACCCAAAAAAACAAAACAAAAAGCACATGAAGACAAGAAAATAAATCTGTTTTCCATACACTGCACCCGTATCCATAATTCAGCTGCATTTTAAGGGCGAGTTATACAAATTGTAATTAGTGTTACTGTTATTAATTATGGTGGATTTCATACATCTCAAACATACCTCTCATATTTCATGTTCAAAACTGTTTTTGTTGCAAGCTATTTCAATCTAGTCTTCTTTCTGCGGTGAGTGAGATACAGAGCAGTGGGTCTTTGAACAGTATTAACCTAGCATTTTACAAGAAGAGAACTGCAAAGCCCCCTAGATCAGGGGTCTCCAACCTTGGCAACTTTAAGCTTGGAGGACTTCAACTCCCAGAATTCCCCCAAAGCTGGCTGGGAAATTCTGGGAGTTGAAGTCCTCCAGACTTAAAGTTGCCATGGTTGGAGACCCCTGCCCTAGATGCTTTATTTTGCTATTCTCTTCGGCTAAAGAACAGAAGGCCTTATTCAACTGCCTTCAAATATATAGAGAGATGGGAGACTGAAATCACCGCAATTCTATATTGTGTCCACCTCCAAGTAAAGACTTACTCATTGCCTCTATCCTATATTTAATCATGCTGAGGGAGCCAGATGTCTTATGTCAGTTCTTTGGGGCAGATAACATCAGGAAGCAAAGGCCACAAGAATTGTCAGAATTATATCATTAGAAGGTACGACAACAGAATCTTGAAATCCTGACCGAGATTTACTTGATCTCCTCTTATACGGAGAAACCAAACATAACAATCTTGAGTTTTTCCCCCTCACCCCTCCTGCCCTTCTGGGCTAAGTAGAGGTTTGCACAACAGTTTTTGAATCCCTTTGAATCTCCATGCCTGCTTAAAACTTGGCATCAAAATTATTCCAAATAAGCCATTCTGAAATTCCGAAATAATCTCTCGCTGGGAATATCTGACTTCGTAGAGTTGATATTGTGTGGAAAAATATGAGGGGGGGGTACTGCCTTGAGTTCCAGTACAAAACCTGAGATATTATCTAATAAGGGAATAAATAAATTTCATGCTCCCTTTTTCAGAACCAAGAACAACACATGGAGTTACTTCTGAGTACTGTATTTTTCGGAGTATAAAACACACTTCCCCCCCAAAAAAGAGGGTGAAAATTTGGGTGTGTCTTATACATTGAATATAGCCCCGCCCACCCGTCAGCCCCCACCCATCGGCCTCCGCACGTCCTCTCAGATGGAGCTTTGGAGGATGAAAAAGCAAGGCGCAAAGGCCAAAATGGCAACCCGGAACAGCTGCTGCCTTGTCGGACCGGTTCCGCGCTTCATCTGCTGTACTCACTGGAGCGCCCTGTGACAATCAGCTGCATTTTTGAAGCTGCGTATCTGCCCCAATGAGGCGCATGCGAGTGTACTGTAGCTAGTGCGTGCGCACATTCACAACCAGTGAACCTGTTGCTAAAGTTCACCTCTGGGAACAGCTGATTGGGGATATTCTGGGAGGCTGATCCACCCTCCAATCAGCTGCTCATGCTGAATCAGGCTAATGTGCTGAAGCTGACCAGCCTGTTTGCTAAGGATGCTAGCCAGATGACTACCCATGGATGCTGGTAGTCAGAGGCAGATTTTTTTCACCTTATTTTCCTCCCCCAAAACTAAGGTGCGTCTTATACTCCGAAAAATACGGTAGTTCCTTTATCGTTGCTTGCCTACAAACATAATCTTGCCAAACTAAAGCTATTATCTGCCATAAGTATATTCTCGGGGGTGTCTGACCTTGTTCTCTTCCTGTCCACCAGACATTCCAAGCCCTCTGTCTCTTTGCCCTCTGGGAAAAAGCCCCTTTCTCCTATGATTCCAGATTATATTCAACTACACTGCTTCATGTAACATGCAAAGCTAGCAGATGGCTTTGCATACGATAATTCAAACATCGTTTGAGTGATCCCATTGTGATCCACAAATAATGCCAATGGTGTGGGGGTCAAGGAAACTGCTTGCATTTGTCTATGAACTCATCAGGAACAGAGCTCAACTCAAAGACTTTACCTTTATGAACTAATGATGTGACCTCAAGCCTTGCGTTCTGTCCAACTCAAATAACATCATCAAACCCATAGCATGATGGAGCTAATAATTAATCCCATCCTTTTAAATGTACGAAAAAACAACAACAACCCCTATACCAGAATGTTAAATGCAACTATTTTCATAAGGGTGAAATTATAAAGGTGATATTACAATAATTATAATCCCCATGTTTCTGGCATAATGTCTAAATAATCATCTGCTTTAATGGATTTGTTTGTGGATGCCCTTTTTATAATTGTATGAAATCTTTTGTATATGCCAAGGTTACATAAAAATTGTCCTATACGTGTTTCACAGTCTTCACTGGCAGGAATATAATGGTTTTGCAATCTAGAGCTAGCTATACCAAACAAAAAATAAAATAAAATAGAGGATTACTCTCAGTTAATACATGCAACATCCAGCCTGTTCACCAGTCTCTAACTTGAATAAGAGCAACAAGTACATTCAGGAAATAGAAAACTTGAGCCAATTTGATATTTTTTTCAGATAAGATGTACTGACACAGCAGGATAAAATTCATGTCCCTCTTGTGCCATATGACAGTTTAGCACCCCACTGCACTGGAAGCTTAACACACTAGTAAAAAAATTAAGTGCAGTATTATGTGACTGTTCCCATAATAAAATCACAGTAAAACCAAGGCTTCAAGGGAAGGCGCACATCATGTTCCCACTAAAAAAGCCACATACTGCTATCTATCTTGCAATTCAAAAATGTCATTTAAAGTGAGAGTAGAAAGTGGGATTAATACATGAATGAGGCAGATCTTCTGGACTAATCTTTAGCATATGCTACATTAAATCTTTCGTAGTAAGTGGCTGCTTAAAGGCTCTGAATCTTTGAAAACACACAGAAAATACTTTGCATAGACTGAAGCATCGCTTAAGTTAATATCTTCCAGGTTTTTGTTTTTTTTTAAATGTCTTCGAGTCTGTGTTGATTTCTGGCGACTGCCTGGACCAGTCCCTGTACTTATCTTGGCAAGTTGTTTGGAAATGGTTTGCCCTTGCCTTCTTCCTGGGGCTGAGAGAGAGTGACTGGCCCAAGATCATCCAGCTGGCTTAACGTTAAAGGTAGGACTAGAACTCACACTCTCCCAGTTTCTAGCTTGGTGCTTTACCCACTGCACCCAATGCTTCTGTTTTAATATCCACCTAGAAAAATTTCCTTTTGCTTGGTCTGCAATTTTCTCTTAGGATATCACCGGTTAACAATTATTTTCTCTTCAAGTTTCTGTCTTTTTCCAGATTGCAAGTTAACTTTGAGATAGCAGCCAAGAATGAAATTTAATAATACAAGTTTACTTTCTTGGAGAGCAAAATCAGACCAGGCAAATAAAAGGGGCTGGATTATTCACAGATCAAACTCTAATCCTACACTCTTGTTGACCTGAGTTTCCAGTCAGTATAGCAAAAACTCCAGCCAAATATCCTTTTTAATCTGTGACTACATGAAAAGCAAACTTTTCTTCTATGATATCTGATCAGCTCCACAAGCTCTTTCCCCAGAAAACAGATGAGGGGAAACTGACAGGACTTGCCTTCTTCAATTCGGTAACAACCCTACAACTCACCCATTATACTTTCTGTTCCATTTGCTGGAGGTGTACAGGAAGAAGCACTGTAATGGGTTGTGGCACTGCGATGGAAAGTGGACATTGGAGGAAGACTGGAATTGATGTCTGCTGAGGAGTGTGATGGGTAGCTCTGTGGCACATAGCAGGGAAAGATAACATTTCGGTTAGCAGGTGATGGTTGAACAGAGTTGCTGATGTTTTTCACTCACTCACCAAACTTATATAACTCACATATAGTTGACTCTGGGCAGCCTCAAAAATTTTAAAAATCCATAAAACCTATTTTTTAAAAAACCCATCCCACCTTCCATAGCAGCAACAACACAATCAAATTAGCCATTTAATCGGCTCCATCTCCATTCATGATCCCTAGATCTGCTCACGAATTCCCGTTTTTAGAACCATGCTTTTCAGAAAAGCAGTAGGGTGCAGGCCAGTTGTACCTTGGGGGAGTGATGTCCCATAAAGAAGGATCATTGTACAATGAACCACTATTTTTAGGAGATCTTTCATTGTCCGTAAATAATCTTGATCACCCAGCTTGGATGGAAAGGTAGATCAAAAAAAAAAGCAATTCAGTGACATCTCCCAGGGGGACTTTTTTGGGGGATTGTACCCTTGTTTCATCCTAAAATCTTTGATTTGTAGCTGAGAGACCCATAGGCGTTAAGGTACAACATGACCTGTACCAGAGGCCCAGCAGAACGTAAGAACAATGGATCAAAGAACAAAACTCCATTGTAAGGCTGTAAAAATTGTTCACATTTATGTCAGGGAAGGCTGTTTTAAAGATTGTCACACAAAGAAGCATCTTCAAAGGAAAAAGAAAAAAAAGAAAGCATCCTGAAGACAGGGTCCTGCTGTATAGAGTTAGCTCTGCTTGGCCTCCTCCTCATTTTGCAATTAGGATTTAAAGTCTCACACATGTGGGGGAAAAAAAGAGATTTTATTTTTAAACCATGAAATGTACAGAGGTGTCTGCCTCTCTCTCTGTGCGTGTTGTCCATGAAAAGACACCGGATTTCTTCACTGGTAATTCTGCTTTTGTCAGATGGTTTTTCTTTTAAGCGGTGAAATCCATGGTTCTTCTCTTCCAACAGAGATAAACATGAGCGTGTGAGAGAAGAGTGGTTTAAATTGGCTAACAGTTTGTCTTCTATATTTGTGGCACACGCAGATTGACACAGAGTGCTGATTTAGTAGCCTTACCAAGCGGTCGTGAGGATGAAGACTGCAATAGCTACTGGACTGTGGAAGATGAGATGAATTGGCCAACATGCCTCCATACCCAGGGGGATTCATTCCACTGGATGAGTTCCACGGATCACTGCTATGGTGGCCGTCTGTAAAATGTACAGAAGAAAATACAGCTTCTCTAAACATTCAGTTCTCTGACTAACATTCCGAGGTCGTGTTTTTAGTCAATGTTAAAATTAGCATTCTAATAGGGTTTGATGAACGCCTTACATGTCACAGTATTGGATAGCAGTTTACAATAAAAGATAGCAATCACAAGTGGAGAAACTGTTATCATCCTTCGTCATTTAGGAGCCACACTAATCTTATGTAACTTACATGAGCATAATTTTTTTTAAAAAAAAGTTTTCTAAACAGGAGTGCAAATGACATTCCTGAAATCACCACTGGTTAGTCAGAGATATTCTGTGCAATTTTTAAAACATTTGTGCTATTTTTATTAGAAACCCAGATAGTTGTGACCTATATTGTTATTAATCCTTGCTCGATAAAACTGGAACCTAACAGGTTTTTTTAAAAAAAGAGCATTTAAATAAGAGTCTAAGTAGATTCTGGGGTTTTATTTTAGCACATAAATACATAAATATTTTGATTCCAGGACTTAACTTTTTGGCCAACTTCATATCCCAATGTCATATATAAAATATTTATGAATCAGAACAGAGATATCTATGATTTAGGAAGATGCTCAGAAACTTATCTCATAGAGATTCTTAGTCATTTAGGCCATGGTTGTCCCAAATATGGTTTTTCAAGAGGCAACTGGACTTTCGGATTTTTTTTTTCTTTGAAGACGTTTCGCTTCTCATCCAAGAAGCTTCTTTAGCTCTGAAACATCTTCAAAGAAAAAACAGAAAGACCAGCTGCCTCTTGAAAAACGCATCTTTGGGTTTTCCTATAGACAGACATTTACCAACAAAAGCTAATTGGAAAAGATACATATTTAAAAGAAAGAAATTTAAAAGAAATTTGTCTCCAGAAATTTTTCTTTTCCATTTTTCAGTTGATGAACCCTTATTTTTTTTGAACTCAGATATTGGTTTAGGGGAAAAGTTGAGAGAAAACTAAAACTTCATTATGGTATTATGATTATAGATCGAAACACAAGGATCAGCTAAACTGAACTCATTAGTTTGCAATCAATTTTAGACTAAAATACATTATGAGCTATTTTAAAATAAAGCATAAACAGAAGCTATTTTCTTCTTGACAATAAATTGGTGCCTAGTCTCATAGATTAACAAAACAATCTGGAGTGTGTTATTTGAGTTTTCATTATCCAGAAGATAGCTAATGTACTACTTATCTGGCGATCCAAGAATATTATGCAGTTATATTTGTCCGCATGGAAAGTACAATAAAGTCAAACTTTCAATGGTATAAGCCACAAGGGTAAAATTTAAGACTCTGGGGGATGTTCTTGAAGCTGCCTTCCAATATCCTTGAAGGAAATTAAATCAAGGAAGCATAAACACAGTTTAAAAGTTGGAAGTATGGTTGCAGTTCATATTTGTGGGTCAAATATGAAGCTCTGTCTGGACATTGGAATCTAATAGTTTCTGCCTTGCTGCAAATTTATTTGAACATAACCCAAAACTCAAATCAACAATGGACAAATTTGAAGCATCTTCTCTTTGATCTCTACTTTCAAGAAGACAACAAACTGTTAGCAAGCATTGAGGGAGCTACGCTATACAAAAAGTAATCTTTAATTTTAAGTTGGAAGCATCAATCGATGTCTACTCTCTATCTTTAATAAATCTGTATCAAAACACTGGGTCATAATGAGCAACATGAAACAATTTTCTCAAAAGATTTTGACTGCATTGCTCATAAGGCGGTAACCATCCAAAATTTAAATAAGGAGCTGACCAACAATAAATGTAGCTGGGATATAACTAACTCCTCTAACACAGAAAAATGGGTACAATATCTTTAAAGTATACAGGTAATCCTCAACCTATGATCACAACTGAGTCCAAAATTTATATTGCTAAGTGAAACATTGCAGTTGTTAAAGTTAGTAACATGATAGTTAAGTGACCCTGCCTTCCCCATTGACTTTGCTTGTCAGAAAGTCACAAAACGTGATCACATGACCCCAGGACACTGCAGGACACTGCAACCACCACAAATATGAAGCAGTTACCAAGCATCTGAATTTTGATCACATGACCACGGGGATGCTACAATGGTCGTAAAGGTGAAAAACAGTCGTAAATCCAGTGTCCAGTGCTACTTTAACTATGAACGGTCACTGAATGAACTGTTGTAAGTCGGGGACTATCTGTACTTTTGTCATTCCGTATAATGTAATTGGTATATGTTTGCTCACTGAGAGGCATCACTTCCAAAATGTGTATGAAGTGTGATACTTTTAGCACGTTCTAATTTTTAAAGCTGGAATTCACTTTGAAGTCCATGGTGTGTAAACTTGATCAGCACTAAAGAAACTGATCTCCCATTTTTTAAAAAAGTAAAAAAAGTGTACTAGATGTTTTGCTGGTTCTGATTAAAGTTCTGGAAAGATTACTCATCCCAAGAGTGACCAGTGAGATACATCTTGGCTGGATTACAAAGATGATGTGAAAGTGATAGCTTCCCATTGCTATTTGTTCTAATTACCTGGTATTCAGTAATATACTCTAATTCCCCCTGCCATTTATTTTTATCATCAGAACAACAGAATATATCTTTGGTTAGACTAAGAAATAGTAACTTGCCTAAAGCCACACACTGAGTTGGCTAATTAAATGAGCATCTACATGGAGGCTTGTCCATTAGATTCAAATACTCTAATCACTATATAGATTATAACTGAATTCATTTAGCTAACATGTTGCTGATAGACACATTAATTATAAATATCATCAAAGCTGTTTCAATATAGTGGGATATTTTTTTTTTTATCAATGTTCTGCCTTTTGAGAAACTTCCAACATGGACTTTCCTTGCACCACTTTTTTTTTTATTTGCATTTATATCCCGCCCTTCTCCGAAGACTCAGGGCGGCTTAAACTATGTTAGCAATAGTCTTCATTCTATTTGTATATTTATATACAAAGTCAACTTATTGCCCCCAACAATCTGGGTCCTCATTTTACCTACCTTATAAAGGATGGAAGGCTGAGTCAACCTTGGGCCTGGTGGGACTAGAACCTGCAGTAATTGCAGGCAGCTGCTGTGAATAACAGACTGCATTAGCAGTCTGAGCCACAGAGGCCCTAACTAGATTCTCCCTGCAGAGGCCACTGACCTCTGCAGGGAGAATCTAGCCATTTGGTTGGTCTGCCTTGGATATTTAATGAATACATGTGGTTTCTAGAGGATGCTTGAGAACTTTCTTGTGGTCTTGGTTGACCTAACTGAACCTTGAAATATAGAAGTGACTGTATCTCCTGGCGAGATTGTTCATAAGGAACATCTCCTATTTTTCATCTAGAGGCCCCATCCTCTGCTGAGAAGCTTTGGGAGATGAAGCAGTACATGGGATGCCTAGAATAGCAATTACATACAACAAGAGAAAATACGACTGAAAATATTTATAAACTCAACTTCAAACCTACAGGATGGCAGTAAGAACAGCAAAGTTCCATTATTATCAAGATATAGACTGGGACCATGAGGGAAAATTTGACCAACAGTTGAAAAGACATACTTTGTTGAGACTGGAAAACCAAACTTGGGGAATAAGAAGCGATAGCATACTTTTCAGTTAGGGTTCTGATATGTTGGAAGTTGGAATGTGATTGCATTGATTGCTGTTGTTGATGCCTTAGATAGAATGATGTCTTGTCATGATCCTACTGGAGCTCTCATGTACCTTCAATACTATTGATCTCTGCTTCTTTCTGGACTATCTGTGAGGGTTGGGAGTGAGGGAAACATGACACAGTTCCACACCAGCTGGGCAAAATCAAGGAAACACAGATTTCAGCAAGTTCTGTTTATTGCAAGTTTGAGGGTATATACAGAGTGTCAAAAACTGCAAAAGAAATTTTCCACCTTCCTTCATAGTGCTTTCATTAAGGTGGAGTCTTTTTTGAAGTATCTGAAGTGCTTCTTCCTAAATTTCTGCCACCTGGGCTGAATCCTTCTTTATATGATAAACTGCTGTCTTTTGATTGTTTATGTCTACTCTCCCTTTTCTTATGAAAGGCTTCATTTTACTCCCAGGAAAGTAGACCCAGGAGGTAATATGACGCTGACATGATACTGGTGATGTGGTAGATTATGAACTATTCTTGCTTAAATTACATTTGGGGGGGGGCTTTAATTCTGAATACTATATGTAGGGATTGTAAGCTACTCAGAGTCAGTCTCTAAAACTCCAAGCAATGAAACGTTGGGAACAATAGTCATAAACAAACCTTCTACACTTTAGCAAAAGGAAGCAGCAAAAGAAACACATTTAAAGAAGCTAGTATCCCTGAATGAATGAACACAATGGGTTAGCACGGGATAAGTCCAGTGAATAAGTATTATGTGAATAAGTCCCACAAAAGTGTTTAAGTTTTATTTTTGTTTCTCCCCCTAATTATTTTGTTTTAATAAGATATTATATCTCATCTCTGCTATTGGTAATTTTCCTACTTACACTAAGTTTTATTCATAAAGAATATTCATTCTTTTTAAAAGCCTGACATGAAATCATACAGTTTATCGTTCTAGTTCTGGCCTTCCTTTTTCACTCTGTTGTAGTTGTATGTCAAGCTAAGGATAGGAACTATCAACACATCTGGCTGAAATGAATTCTAATTCATTAATGAAGTTGGTTCTGAACCTATTTCTTGTCAAGTTAATTAATGACAATGATTGCTGTGAAAGGTGGTGAAAAAGTTATTCTCTGGAGTGAAAAAAAAAGTATTTTCCAGAACATTCATAACATCAGTTATCTGCTAATAAAAGTATCTGTTATCTTTTCTACAGAGATGCAACAGAGAAGATAAGCAAGAAACGTCTGAGAAATTAAAATATCTACAAAAATATCCCAAAGGTGTTTTTTTTTCCCCCCCAAGAGGCGAGTGGACCTTCTTTGAAGATGTTTCACTTCTCATCCAAGAAGCTTCTTCAGCTCTGACTGGATGGTGGGGAATGAAAGGATCCTTCCATTCCCCACCATCCAGTGGGGCTGAAGAAGCTTCTTGGATGAAAGACAAAACGTCTTCCAAGAAAAACCAGGAAGTCCAGTCGCTTCTTGAAAAAAACACCTTTGGGACAACCATGACCTTGATGACTGAGAATCTCCATAGACATCTACAAAAATAGTTTTGCCTTACCTGATGTCCTATATATGGTTGAGCCAAAATTCTACTGTGTTTCCCCTAAAATAAGACCCTGCCTTATATTTTTTTGAACCCCAAAATAAGTGGTTGGCCTTATTTTCTGGGAGGTCTTATTATTTTGGGGCGTGGAACAAGACGGGGCTCCTCTTGCCGTCTTACCTGATTTCCAGCTCTGTCTCCCAAACCCTAACCAGAGGAAATGGCAGGAACTGGCTGTGCATGTGTTTAAATATTTTCGGGGAGGGCTTATTTTGGGAGGAAGGTTTATTTTAGGGGAGGGCTTATTATCAGGGGATGTCTTATTTTTGGGGAAACACAGTAATAATTTGATTTCTTTGCTGTTTTGTTCCCCCCCAACCATCTTATTATTCTATTAATTGCTATCTTGATTTATTGTTTTTTTAAATTCTACTGTATTAGTTGTAAAAGGCTGTATAGGTATGTTTGCATAAACAGAAAAAACACTGTTCATATATTACAAAATGAAACTTAGCTAATGGATAACAATAAATGAAATGAATCAGAAAAGCTCAAAGGGAGAAGAGCATTGGCAATTATAGTAGAAGCTTATTTATAACTGAGAAGATTTAAAATTCCAAGTCAATGAACGAAACATGATTCAAAGGAAATGCAGTTATTTTTATTTATTTAATTTATTTTCTTATTACATTTTCATGCCACCCCCTCCCCTATAAGGACCTACAATTTAAAGGACAAAAATAAAATCTGTACCTAATTTAAGAGACAAGAAGCCATTCCACAAGGAACGGCAACAAGATTGGATGAGATCAATTAAAATTCTTGCAAATTTTCCCACCTGTTTCTTTCCAGTTGCATTGGTTTGTAACTCCCTGCATGGCCAATGGACTTATGAAAAGAAGTTGGTTTGTGGGATCTTCATGGAGCTCAAGCAATAATATTATTAATAAATACAGCTGTTGAATATAAAGTTTTTTTAATATCATTTTTTTCTCCATCAATGATTGGTTTACATGTAAAATCTCATTTCTGAAATTATATTTAAGGTGAGTGAATAACTCCTCTCCATGTGGGACTGATTACACCTTGGATTTTTCTGATCAATTTAATTGCTCTATCAATTGAATATTGTTACAAACTATTTGACCTACCATGTTTCCCCGAAAATAAGACCCTGTCTTATATTTTTCCCGGCTAGCTCAGCCACAGTTGTGTCAGACGCCGTGAGAGTAAACAAGCCAACTTGATTTTCTTTTGCAACAGTGACTTCGTTTATCGAGTGTGCTACAAACTGGGTCTCAGTAATTGTCGAGGTCTCTCTATACAAAGTCAGCGCTGAGAGCTTCTGCCTCTCAGCCCCTTTTAAACATCCCACGCGGCTCATGCCCCGCCCCATGGCTGAACTGCTTAGTTATTTGGACGTCCGGCCATTCTCTCCCTCCTCATCTGACAGCCTCAGCTGCCACATCATCTGCCAAATCCTGGAACTAAAGCAGTTCTTCATGATGTCCAGCCCTCATCTCCCTCTATCCCGGCCACCAGTGTGATGGTCCCCTCCCCCTGCTTCCCAAACGCAGATCCCTGCAGCCCTTGAACAAGTCCTCGGTAATTCATCCTTTTGGATCTTTGATTGGGGCTGCTCCCAGGATCCAGCTCCCTGTAGTGTCATGTGTCTGGGCTCAACCATTTTTTGAACCCTGAAATAAGCGCTTGGCCTTATTGCCACGCACTCAAAAGTCTGATTGGGCTTATTATCAGGGGATGTCTTATTTTGGGGAGAACAGGGTAGTATTATAAAGTAATTCTTTGAAGTGGATGCAAAGAACTGAACACATTCATCGCATTAGCTGTTTTTATACAAAATATTTTTGAGTGTAGCCAACACTAAGGCTTCAAGGTTCTGATTCAAATCATGCCGAAGGCCAGTAAGGCCCACTGAATATGATTAGACTTATCAGATTTTTTTGCACATCTTACTGAAAATATTTGTAATCAAGTATTTCCACTAGACAAAATTAAACCTATCGTTATTTCTTGAGCACTATTATGCGCTATTGCTTTTCAAAGTTTGGAATGCTGCATTTCAGATCTTACCACTGTAGGCTAACTCCTTAATTTCAAATGGAAGAAAGAGGCATACAGACATATCTTGTGCCATGTTTACCATCCCTTCCCAATGAATGCTAAGATCTGGGTAAGGGACAGCTCCATTTTGTCCCAGGAGCCTAGGAATTTATGTTTGCATCAAATCATGAGCACATTCGCTATGTAGGAGTCTGTGTGTCTGAATTCAAAGTGGCACTAATATTATTATTTCACCACCAAATATGTTCGCTTCCGTAAACGTTTGGAAGAGCAACAAAGTAAGCAATGTTGCATATTGTGAATTCGAAGTTGGCAGCAAAACCGACTGTACAAAATGTTTATTAAAAGATCCCTTTCAAATCCGCAATATGTCTTGTGGCCTTGATCATCCTTTATCTGTCTGGCATGCTACTATGTTAACCCTTTAGCTTTGAAAGAGAAATCAAGATTGCCTGGAATTGTCCATCTGGCAGGAAACTCTGTAAACAAAGAACTAAGCTCAAGACTTCAGCATCCTGTCCTTAAGGACTCTGATCCTTAAGGACTCACTGATCCTTAAGGACCCGCATCAGAAAATCCCTTCTATGATAACATCCTACCTTGCATGAAGAAAGAACTAG
Source organism: Ahaetulla prasina (assembly GCF_028640845.1). Taxonomy (NCBI): domain Eukaryota; kingdom Metazoa; phylum Chordata; class Lepidosauria; order Squamata; family Colubridae; genus Ahaetulla; species Ahaetulla prasina. The sequence continues at coordinate 285,749,966 of NC_080540.1, read as the reverse complement.
GAAAAGTGCTGGCTGGTGGTTTTGAGGATGGATAGCCGGGCGAATCCCGATTGTAATCGGCAGTGCTTGCAGAAGGGGCATAAACCTATGGACAGAAAGAACAAGAGCAAAGGGTTAAATGCACTAATATCTTTCCAAAAATTAGAATTTTTAAATTTGTTAAACTGTACAGCACCACTGTATGATTCTCTTTATTGGTATACGGCTGTAGTTAAAACCTACTTCAGCAAACATTGAATCTGCTATCGAAACTCTACTTTTGTAACCTTCAATTGGATAAAACAGTGCATCGTAGGGAAACAGTTTTTGAAAATGTGATTCAAATGGATTATCTTATAAAAGATGAGCCCAAAATCTGGAACCTATGTAAGGCTGAAATTTGGCAAAGTTAGGGCCAAATTTTCCATATCACTGCCAGACTCCAGTGGTGGTTTGCCCCCGGTTTGGACCGATTTGCAAAAACTGGTAGTAAAACCGGCGGGAAGGCTCTGCCCATGACCCGGACATCATCAGGAAGCTTCTGTGCATGTGCAGAAGCACACGTGTGCAGCCCCATTGCAAACTGGTAGTAAAGGTAAGTAGAACCCACCCCTGGTCCACTCCCACAATTTTTGCCTGCATGTGGTCATTCTGTTTCTTTTTTAGGTCAGGAAATGTCTTTGAAACTATGACCCAACAGGTCACGGTTTGTCTAGTACATGATAAAATGACTAAAATTTTCTCCATGAAAACCACTCCTATGAATTCAAATCCTGGTAGTATACACTTAAAAGGCCCACCCTAGTATTCTCATCCAATATAAATCCAAAGATATATTCACAAAACAGAAGGAGAACTTATCACTCAAGGATATCGTTTGCCATCTAAATTGCAGTTTTGCGGTAAAAGTCTACTAAATAAGACATTAAAGGCTCATAATTTTACTGTGGCATGCCAGCTTCTTATTCAGTTATTTTCTTAAGAAAAATTCTTTTTGGAAAAAATAAACAAATAGATGGAATCATGATCTTCATGGGAAACACAAGACATATTTGGGACCCCTTAGGAACAATGGAACATACATCAGATTTGAGATGAAAAGGTATGCCATTAGCACACTACCAGAGAACCATTAAATTTTATGAACCATCTGCTTTATAGCCTCCTCCAGTTTTCTCCAACCACAAGGAACTTTAGACATAGCTTGGGCCAAGTCACCTAGTGAGCATCTGTGGATGACAATGGAACTGAATCTTCCTGAGTGTTTCTGTTCCTAGTCTGATACCTTAATTGTACCACACTGGCTCAATCCTGTTTATTTCCATTGTTGCAAGAAGGCAGAAAGCGCTGGTCATCTCCCTCCCTCCCTCCCTCCCTCCCTCCCTCCCTCCCTCCCTCTCTCTCTCTCTCTCATTCTCTCTCTCATTCTCTCTCTCATTCTCTCTCTCTCATCTCTTTCTCTATCTATCTATCTATCTATCTATCTATCTATCTATCTATCTATCTATCTATCTATCTATCTATCTATCTATCTATCCAGTGGGGGGATTCAAGTAATTTAACAACCGGTTCTCTGCCCTAATGATTTCTTCCAACAACCAATTTGCCAAACTGCTCAGAAAGTTAACAACCGGTTCTCCCGAAGTGGTGCGAACTGGCTGAATCCCACCTATCTATCTATCTATCTATCTATCTATCTATCTATCTATCTATCTATCTATCACACATTTTCACCCCTCTGTATTATCTTTCACTGCCTCTGCTTTCCAATGTGAAAAAAACTGTGGAAGCACTTTTCTGAAAATGCCTTCTCTTGGGACTTGAAGCTCTGGAAGCCAATGAAGCTGCTGACCTCAGGGAAATGATTTCACAGTGAAAGAGAAGACATACATTCTGAAGTTTTATATTATTGCATGCCCTAGCACACTGTTCAAGAATGAAATATGGTAGATTGAAAAAAAAAATGAATAAAGTGCTTGGGTTAGGCTGCATCTATTCAGCAGACAATTTCTTCCATTCCTGACATGAAATCTATCTGGCCCTGGAAATCTGAATTTATCAGTACATCATACTCGATTTAAAAACCCAAACAGTGGGACTTAAATGATTATTATAAGTAACTTGAATTTAGTCTGTACTACAAATGAATGCAAATCTGAATTTAATCTGTACTATTTTAAAATGAAGAATGGAATTGCACATGATTGAATAACTGGTATGCAAGAGAGAACAAAAACTGAGATCAGAGTGTTTCTTCTTGATTATATTATTTTGAATAGACAAATGTTATTGTCCTATGGAAGGCATACAATCATGTTGGTCCTTCTAACCATGTCAATAGCAGAATGCAAATGCAATTTACTCCCCAAATCTCTTGTCACTGCAGAACTTTGTATCTGCTCATACTTCCTTAGTCTCAAACCCATAAAGTCATCACCGCAGGGATGAGGATTTCTGGCAGAAGATATGAATGAAACAAGCTGTAAGAAATAAAATAGGAGCCAACAGGAGAGATACATATGCTGTTAAGTCCTCAATGTATGACTGTGATGGAGCCTGCCAGTTTTTATGACCTGTTTTTGTGGCGGTCATTAAGCAAATCCATTGCTCAGTGTGGAGCGTTTTTGCCAGAAACCAGAAGTAAATGTTGATTTTCAGCTAAAATGTCACTCATGCTCAACTGACCGTGGGATGCTGCAAACAGCTGTAAATGCAGGCTGGTTGCCAACTGCCCAAAATACGGTCATGTGACTGGGGGGGCAGCCACTGGAACTTCAAAACCGGGCCATCAGTATCTTTGGGGTGGTGGGGTGTTGTAACTTAAAAAAATTACTAAGCAACCAGTTGTAAATTGGGGACTATCTTTACACCAGACAGCATAGATACCGATATGTGGAATACATTTAAGCTGGAGCAAAGTTTCTGAACTTGGAAAGGAAAAAAAAAATATTATGTACAATATCATACCTGCTGTCACTGAAAGTCAATGCTCTTTAAGGCAGGGGGTCTCCAACCTTGACAACTTTAAGCCTGGAGGACTTCAACTCCCAGAATACCCCAGCCAGAATTCTGGGAGTTCAAGTCCTCCAGGCTTAAAATTGCCAAGGTTGGAGACCCCTGCTTTAAGGCATACTGTATATATCTGGAAAAATTGTAATATCATGAATGTAATTTTTAAAAAGTCTTTAAAATGATCTATTATATGGAAGTAGAGTTCAAACATTAACGGAACAATGAAAGAAAGCATCAAATCATTCCTTTGTTCCCCAGGCTAGAAATGGAATTTCAAAAGCGCGACTCAAAAGCACCGAAAGTTCTAAACATATCCCAGGATACTAAACCTGCTCTTTTTTCTGAGAAGCTCAAAAATAACTAGTAAAAATCCAGATCAGCCCAAGACCACCAAAGCAGTGTGCATGCATTTGGGGAGTTGGGCTATTTCCTTTTTAGTGCTCCACATATTTGTGAGTATAATAAACTTAGTAAATATGCCAAAACTTAATTTACTTAACATTTGTTTACTAATAAGCAGAGTTTTTTTTCCTAACAATTCTTTCCAGGGGTGAAAACAAACTCTATTTAAAAACTTTGATTTCTTGTAAGTGCCTGGGCACTTCAGTGTTCATGGATAGTTGTTTTTCTTTTCTTCATTTGTTGACTTTTATATATACAGATATTTGTATATTTAATGTTTCTGTTTTTTAAGATCTTCCAATTCCAGATGGTCAGGAAGATCAAAACATTCTCATTATCTTGATGAAAATGGATATCTTCTTCCTGCCTCCATTTTGAAGCAAGCAAGCAAGGAGATCACAAACTAGCTACAGTTTTATTTAGATATTGACAAGTTACAGCAAAACGAATGGAAAAAATAATCACAAAAGGGAAAAGAAGAATACGAATATACATCTTAAAAATAGGACAATAGTTTGCTTCAGAGAATAAATGCTACAACCAAGAAGAATGATCTTAAAAATAATGAATGATGACCATAGTAAAGATACGATGGCTGTAGTGTATACTCTTGCATAATTATTCTCACAATATTTTAATGCTTGGATAGAAAGCATTGTTATAGCCCCGGTCATAATTATTATACAGAAGTAAGTTAAAAGACTTTTTGGAGAAGTATTTGAAATAATTGTGTTTTAGAAAAAGAGCAGATGCGTAGAACCCAAAGAGTGGGAGAGTGGTAGATGGTGATGTCATCTTTAATGCTTTGTCCATTATGTTTTTGTTAATTATTTATTAAGCAATTTGATTATATGCAGAGCCCAAAGGACAATTCAGCCTCTTTTTTAAAAAAAAGAACCAAAAGTGCTGCTATCATAATTAACAACTTGCAGATATAGCCCACACAGGCTAAGAGCAATATAACCCAGTAATCCATCCCATTTCTATAACCTGGATTCAGTTTAATATCACATCAAACCAAAACATATTTTTACCTGGATGGAAGGACCTGGCTCAATTGCGGACTTGCATTTTTTTTTTTAAAAAAAAAGTTGTAGTTTGCAAACTAACCTAGGAGAAAATGTGAGTGAATTCAGGGTCTAGTTAAAGTATCCATGAGTGTCAGGAGCACATTAGGGGCACAAACAAAGACAGTGCTTCTCCGATAGACCTGGCTAGGCTGTTTTCTGGTCCTAGGCTGTGCCATCTGGAATTGGGAAGTTTGCTTTCTCATTCAATACACTCCACCGGAGAATAACAAAGAAAAGTCACATTTAGGTTAATGGCTCCTTTAGGGATTGATGTGGCAAGCAGTAGCAATCACTTCACATTCCAAATGAATGAGAGACTGGATAGCTGAACACTGTTTCTCAACATAAAATATCATGCACGTGCACCCATGCGCACCTCCCCAACCTATTAGAACAATGAAGGCTCTTTCCTCTAATTTCTTTGCTTTGTGTTTGGGGATAGCATGGATAAACACACACACACACACACACAAACACAATCTGGTAGAGACAAGTTCCCTGAGGATGGGCTCCAGCATGAGTCCGAAAGCTCGGAAGACTAAACCTCTGGTTCCAGTGACCGGCCCAGATTGGATCCTGCAACATTATACTGGGACACGTGCACTTGCTCTCTCTCTCTCTCTCTCTCTCTCTCTCTCTCACACACACACACACACACACACACACACACTGTACACTTGTGTGTTGAGCAATGAAAAGCTACTCTTGCAGATGTTTGTCCTTGTATCGGTCTGTCTTAGTCTTCTTTGTTGGGTGCAACAGAGGACAAGAGTTGTTGAAGTCCAGCCTGAACAGAATCCAGTAAAAGGATTGTGGGGCCTGGCCTTCAGAGAGGTATGTTATGAAGAATGAAATGGAAAAAAATCTGGAATATCACATTTGTACTGGCAGAAAGTCTCTGTGTTTTCCATATTCTCACTTATAAAAGTTTCCGGAATATCGTAAAAGGCTGCACGAGGGAGAAGAATACGTGAATCTTTTCTCTACATAGACATGGAGAATTTTTATGAGTTTTTTTGGAAATCAAGAAGTAGCACTGGACAAAAATATACCTGATTATTTTGCATAATGGGTAGAAGTTGTTCGAATGTGGTATCATGGGAATCTGAAATAACAAAAATTATTATAAATGTCTGTGTTCTAATAGTTAACTGCCCATAAGAGAACATTCAGTACTTCTGGGATATGAAGGAAATAACTTCAGTAAAAAAATTCTGTCCAAATTCTTGGACGTTTCTCATAATTGGGGTTTGAAACCTAGAAATGCAGATCTAAAAATATCCTTTCCTGGGAGCATCTGTCTATTATAAATAATATGGTCTATTTCAGACAGAATGATTTTAGTCCTCAAAACCATTTTTACAAATGGCAAAATCTGCTATGCACTCTTTTCTATCTGATAAAGCAAAATGACCATCTGATTATGTCACATTACCATTTCCTGACTATTAACCAGAATACCAGATTTAATATCATGAATTTATAGTTGTAGGTTTAAACTTATGTATTTTCCTGATTTGGATGTGATTGGGATATATGATTGGTTTGTACTTGCATGCAAGCAGACTCCTTTACAGGTAGTGCTCAAGATAGAACCATTCATTCAACAACCAATCAAAGTTACGACAGGTTACGGACACCTGGGCATCACTTAGAAGTCCCACGGTCATGTGATTGCAATTTGGACCCTTTGCAAATGGTTCACATTTAGAACAGTTGCAGCATCCTATAGTCAGATGATCACAATTTCCGATCTTCCCTGCTGGCTTCCCACAAGGCAATGAAGAAACCAGCAGGGATGGTTGTAAGTCAATCCAATAAACCACTCACACTGCTTTTTCTCCTGAGGATCCCTACTACAGAATACAAGATCCCAGGGATCTTATACTCCCCATAGCCCCCTTCCATCCATACCCTCCACAGCATGTACATCTGTCTTCAGAAGGACCTCAGTGGCCCACCCATGTCCCTAGTACCCACTCGTAGCCCTTTGTAGCCCACTGATGGCATTCCCTTCCCCCGCTGCACAAGCACATCCCCCCAGCACTCCTTGCTTGGGACTCCCACTTCTTCCAACTTGATGACTCACACAAGCCTGAGGCCTGGACTGCCAACACTAAGGGATACAGTCATGTGATATTGTGCTTTACAACCGCATCATTTAGCAACAGAAATTCTAGCCTAATGGCTGTCATAATCCTAGGATCACCTACATATATTTTAACAGGACCACATTATAGGATTATTTGTACTATGGATAAAATTCCAATAGCACCACTAAACGTGATATTAAAAAAAAAGCACTACAAAGGTTTTCTTTTTAACTTTGAAGCACCCATATGGGGCTGTTCGTTATACTGATGGGGGAAAAAAAACTAGCTTAAAAGCTTAACTTAAGCTAAAAGTCTAGCTTAAAAGTGACTTCCTTGTAAAATAAGCCCAACAATTTTTTTGCTTTATCTTCAGAGCAACTGTGGATAACTCTGTCCTATCTTCTACATGGCATCTCTTCAGATATTTGAAGATAAGTTTCCCCCAAATCTTCTGTCTTCCCAGTTAAACACAGCCAAAACCTCCAACTACTACTCTCTAACAGTTTTTCCTTCTAGACTTCTTATCCTACATTTCAGTTTTTCAATAACATGCCAAGAGGTGGACCTAGGTATGGCCTGATCAATGCACAATAGGGAGGAATACTTATTTGCCCAAAAGGTACATAGTCTATTATGATTGATACTTAGATAGGATTTTAAGTCTAACTACGGGTCATAAAATTCCAGACAAAGACAACAGCAATCCAAATTACTATTTTAATTATGCATAAAAACAGGAGTTGAGGTCACCTTGGGGAAGCTTTTACCTACCATATAGCTGCCATCACTGCAGTTATACCAAGTAAAAAGATGCAGGATGCTCTAGAGATGACCCTTGAAATTTTGTATTCTGGTAGGAACACACAAGGAATATGAGGACAGCAAAGTGAGATGAGATTAGCAAGATGTTCTGAGCACATTGGAATGCAACTGTGCAGAGTATGGGGCAGCTGGTAGCCATTCAGTGAGATAAAGAAATAGATGTGTTGAAGATGTACATTAATGTACATTAACTACTATCTTTCTATTTTGTGAGTACAGCAGATAGACCAAAAGGAAGCAACTTTGAATTGGAAGAAATTATTTCCTACAGCAAACCAAGAAAATGGACGGTGATCTTGACTAAATTGAAATATATAAATAAGATCTATAGTATCGGACTGATAAGTTGTGAAGCTACCCAGGGTTTATTTTATTTTATTTTTTTACTTATTTATTTGTCATCAAGTACAAGGAAACAAGTAACAGTATAGACATAGACATGGACACATAAAAAAAATTGGCACAAATAAAAGGATATAAATAGGCAAAACATAGCCATAAGCACATAGAATGATTACATATAAATGGGGACAGTAGGACAGGGACGGTAGGCACGCTGGTGCACTTTTATGCGCACCCCCTTAGGGACCTCTTAAGAAAAATTGAAAGGTCCACGGTAGACAGTTTAAGGTAAAAGGTTGTACTGTACTTGGGCAACCTAAAAAAATCAGTCAACCAACCAATCAACAAAAATAATTGATAATGATCGATACATACTATATAGTCAAAGTAGCAGTAGAATATCACCAATGCCTTCTGCCATATAATTTTTTATCTCCTGCTCTAATGGTCTAAATGAAGCTTATGGGACTTACTCTTAGCATCATGACCAGGATGTGTCAAATTTACAGGTATTCAACCTTCTCACAGTAGGAGACATGAAAGCCAGGATGCTATGATTTTTATCTAACAGTGTTAAGAGCATCATCATACTGCATCATCAATTCCTGGGAAGAACATCTCTCTTCCAGACTAAGAGCCTCTGTAATTTTAAAATCTGCTTAGATGGATGTGATTAACTCTGGAAAAAATTACTCTTGTTCTTAGGTGTTACCATTATATCTGAATAAGGGTGTTGAGTATATCACATTATTTTCTATCATCTTTGACAAAAATACTTTGCCCAGAGAGTATTTTTTAAAACATCCCCTTTCATGACCGATTTACAAACAGAATGAGGTTCCTAAACAAATTATTTCAAATATTTACACCTTGGTACATTCCAGCTCTAATCTCTATTCTTACAGCAGTTTTATTGCCTCCTCACTTCCATATGCTAGCAACCATTTGAAACTATGCCTCAAAGAATTCACTTTGTAAATAGCAGTGCAACAAGAATGTGCTTTTGAATATTTTCAGATGAGCATAATGCAAATTCCAATTCGGCTATCAACTCAAAATATTCATTAATATGAGCAATCATACAGCACAATTAATGAATTCTTGATTACTGGTTGGTGGAAACATATTTGTCAGGTCACAGTAATTGCAAAATTAACAGCATGTTTTGAAATTCGCTCAAAACAAGACAAACTACAACGTCAAAAATGTACAAGCAAAAATGGCACTTAAATATAGAGTATATAATTTTTTTACTGTTTATATGTATGCAGATACACATCTGGGAAATATATTTTAACAACCTGTTTTTACTGGTACCCACTTCTGAGGTTGAAGAAAGTTTGTTAGGGCAATTATTACAGAAAGTCCACAAATCAAATTAAATTACAAAATTCATATCTGAAGCAACTGTGGCTGTCCCACCTTGACGAAAAAAGAAAAGAGAAGAACACAAAAGAAAAGAACACAAAAGAAAAGAAAAACTTGGATAAATATAGGGTACCAAACTGTCAAAGCTAGGGGACTATCAATTGTAGTTGCTATATATTAAAACGAGAGATGATAAAATGTTTATGGACATTTCAACTGCTCAGAATGTTACATAAAAGTCTGGAAGGAAGGTTTGCAATGAAGGGAAAAAGCAGACGCATCCTAATCGAAGACACTTTTTACATTAAAAGTATAAAGTTGGGGTATAAAACAGAATGATGCACAAAAAGACTGTTGAATATGAATGAAGTTTCTACAGTATTTTCGTAGCATCTGTTTATGTGAATAATTGTTCAATATGTATGTTATGTATTTTTAATGTTTTAAAAAATTAATTCAATTCAACTTAGTCTAAATGTGCAGATACTCATTTTACAACATTTGAAAAGACATTTTGGAAATGTTTTGTTCTGAAGAAAAAAATATACTATTTAAAAAAAACGTTGGAAGAAATCATCCAGTTTTGCAAGAAATTCTGCTTGAACAAATGTTAAAAGGATTCTCCTAAGCTGCTCCTAAGACAGAGATATATTTAAAAAGCCAGTTTTCTATTTTGTTTCCCTTGTGTTCTTATGTTAGAGGAAGGAATATCTCTTACTCTTTGGAAGAATATCTTCCTGCTGTAGAAAGAAAGCATCACCTAGCTGGTGTTTTTCATGCAGTTATTATTATTTTTTTGTCCTTTTGGAATCAATTCTTCAATAAGGATTGACTTCCTGGGAAAATTAGCTCTTTATAGTTTGCCAAAGTTAAATCTGAGGAAAGGATGACAAAAGTTATTACTTATCCTTTATCACAGGACTGCTTAGTTAACTCCATCTACACAGAAGCAAGCTTCACTGAAGTTAGTGGAAAAGAAGGAGGAAGAGGAAGAGGAGGGGAAGAAGAAGAAGAAGAAGAAAAAGAAGAAGAAGAAGAAGAAGAGGAGGAGGAGGAGGAGGAGGAGGAGGAGGAGGAAGAAGAAGAAGAAGAAGAAGAAGAAGAAGAAGAAGAAGAAGAAGAAGAAGAAGAAGAAGAAGAAGAAGAAGAACAAGAAGAAGAACAAGAAGAAGAACAAGAAGAAGAACAAGAAGAAGAAGAGGAAATAATAATCCAGTTAGAGAATAAAACACTTTAACACTTTATAGCACATTAGACCAGGGGTCTCCAACCTTGGTCCCTTTAAGACTTGTGGACTTCAACTCCCAGCAAAGCTGGCTGAGGAACTCTGGGAGTTGAAGTCCACAAGTCTTAAAGGGACCAAGGCTGGAGACGCCTGCATTAGACCATCTACCAATAGATTAATCAATCTGGGATATAAACAATAATATAAATAATGTCTTAAGACCTCATGATAAACAGGAAAATCTCTCCCACTCTCATTCTTAAACATTTACATTTTGGGTATAAATTAATTTTGTAATAACACTGCCTCAGACAGAGCTGGTGTGCAATCTGGAGATGCTGCCAAACTCGGGGCTTCTGCTCAAAGAGCAAGTGGCACCGACAGCAAGGAAGACCTTTGCACACCTTCAGCTTGTGTGCCAGTTGTGTTGGCTCCTGAACAGGGAGGCTACTATTCACTTCTCTCCTATTCTTGTGACTTCTCATCTGGATTACTGCAATGCACTCTACATGGAGCTGTTCTTGGAGAGTATTTGGATGCTTCAAATGACGCACAATGCAGCAGCATGGATAATAAATGGACCACTACTTGGGGTACTGCACTGGTTGCCAGATGTGCACCTGGATGCAATCAAAGTCCTGATTAATCATAAACTCTTTGTGGCTTATGATTATGATATTTGAGGGATTTTCTCTATCCAGTTATTTCTACCCTTCCGATCTGGTCAGGCAGGATGGACGTATTTCAGGCCCATTGACCAAAGAAAGTCAGTTGGTGAGCCTAGTAGATGTACCTTTTGGTCATAGTCCCACCTTGTGGAACATTCTTCTTCTGGAAATAACCTTGACTCTGTTGACTGTTTGTAAGGTCCTAAAAACCTGGCTCTGTGCCAGATCCTGGGATCCCAACTGTGTTCAGGGACCTGTTTCTTGGTTGAATTAGTGATTTCGGCTAAATATTTCTTGGCTCCTTTGTATTTTAATTTTTGTAATGCTGGTAACAGTGTTAGGTATCCATATAAATTGAATAAATAAACAAGCAAACACAATGTAAAAAAACAGAATACCAAAGAATGAATGCTAAGAGAGGAGCACTGAAAGCAAGAAAAGCATATAGTTTGGCTTCAGATTTTAATTCTAAATATCAGAATAAACAGCTAGGTCCTCATTTGGTACTGTAAAGCAGAATGGGGCGCATTTTTCTCCTCTCTCAACTGCAGGATGCTGAGAAAATATATTCTACAAATATACCTTATTCCACAAAGGGCAATGGATGTGATAAAAGCAGAAGGAAGGAAGTGGAGCCAATATATACATACATACTTGCAAGCAGTGTAATAACTTCAAACCTTCCTGCATGTGACATGCCTGTTATTTTTGATTCTAAAACCCTGCAAAACCACACCTGGAAAATTCAGTAACCAACTTGTCCCAAAACATGGCAAGATTTCCTTGTTCATTATATGCAGCCCTCAAAACCAGTTAGAAAGCAAATAAATAAGCAATGGTTCCCCAATCCAACACAAATCTCTCCAGAAAAAAACCCAACCAGCTCACTTTCACAACTCAGTGGTTCTTCATTCTACTCACTGTAAACTTTGGAAGGGTGATAAAATGAATTTTATTAAAAAAAAGTCTGACCCTGGCTTCAAACTATATTACGCAGTGCAACTGTCCGTATATAGAATATATGTACATTAAGATGGCTTCCAAGCTTTTTAATTTTTTCACAATTGCAGCATTCACTTGTAGTCCTCCACAAGCATGCAGAGATATCAAAACATTTGCTCAGCCATCAAAGAGTGCGTGCCATGACAAGCAACAAAACATCAGTAACAATAGCAAGAGATCAAAAAGGGCCTCTGTGGCTCAGACTGGTAAGACAGTCTGTTATTAACACAGCTGCCTGCAATTACTGCAGGTTCTAGTCCCACCAGGCCCAAGGTTGACTCAGCCTTCCATCCTTTATAAGGTAGGTAAAATGAGGACCCAGATTGTTGGGGGCAATAAGTTGACTTTGTATATAAATATACAAATAGGATGAAGACTATTGCTAACATAGTGTAAGCCGCCCTGAGTCTTCGGAGAAGGGTGGGATATAAATGCAAATAAAAAAAAAAATGAATTGGAGGTATGCAAATCAGTCTGGTTAAAGTCCTTAACTCCAGCAAATGATGAATGTTTCTGATTCCCCCCCCCCCAAGATATTGATATTTTATGTAACTCATGCTTGGTAGCTTTGGAAGGAAACAATGGTGGCTATTTAAGGAGATGGGGGCTAGGAGCTACACGGGCTTTTAGATAATGTGTTGTCATCTTCTTTTTGTGTCATATCCATCATCAGACGTTGGAGATCATGTTGAATAGAATATAACAGAATAGAATAGAATAGAATTTTTTATTGGCTAAGTGTGATTGGACACACAAGGAATTTGTCTGGGTGTATATGCTCTCAGTGTACATAAAAGAAAAGATACCTTCATCAAGAATCATAAGATACAACACTTAATGATAGTCATAGGGTACAAATAAGCAATCAGGTAACAATATTAATATCAATATAAATTGTAAGGATACAAGCAACAAAGTTACAGTCATAAATAGAAGGAGATGGGTGATGGGAACGATGAGAAGATTAATAGTGGCACAGATTTAGTAAATAGTTTGACAGTGTTGAGGGACTTATTTGTTTAGCAGAGTGATGGCATTTGGGAAAAAACTGTTCTTGTGTCTAGTTGTTCTGGTGTGCAGTGCTCTACAGCTGTATGAAAAAGTGCTGCTGAGTTTTGTCCAAGCTAGTCCCTTAGGTTTTGAAGCCATAATGTTCTTCTTCTGCCTGGACCTCATTTGCCTTCAATCTTTCCCTGGAGGATTAAATGAAGGATGCCGTATTTTTCTGGGTGTCGCATCACATGTCCAAAATATTCTAAGTTTCGCTTTTTAATGGCTTTGATTATTTCTCTTTGCTTTCCCAGGTGGCTTATCACCTCCTCATTTGTGGTTTTGTTAACCCAGCTTATATATAACAGTCACATTTCAAATGCTTCTAGTTTCTTCAAGTAGTTTTCTGTCAGAGACCAGATAATGTGTAAATTCTCCAAAATGTTGTGGATGAGACAAAATTCAATTTATTAAAATGAAATAAATGAATGGAACTTCCTATTATCGAAAACAATTTTACAAGGAGTGGATATACTTCAGGCCTGGAAATTGGATGGAACATGGGCCATAGGCTGAAAACCTCTAGCCAAAGTGGATATTATTGATCTACCCTAACACAAACTGCAAACTGGCTGCAGAGGAAGATTTGGATATTCTCCAAGGAACAGTGGTTTGAGATGGAGATATGATTCTTTATATGAATTTTAGCAAGCCACATGAAAAAGAATTTGCAAGCAAAACCTGGCCATCAGCCAGAGATCTTCATTCCGATCTACTGTATTCAACAAGGAAGAAAAAGCCTGATAAGTCCTTTTAATTCTTGGCAAATGTTCTGAAAATTAAAAATCAAACTGTACTAGTTAAACTCTTTTTCCTCTCTAATTGGCTGGCAATTCTGCAAGATATTACAAAGAAAAAAAGCAAGCCGTTGGGCATACAAATACTGGAAATCTTACAGCCAGGCAGAAAAATAAAACATGTAAAACAGGTAACATATGACAGCAATTTTGAAATGCATTTAAATTAATGTGTCATTAAGAAACCTAAAGACGAAAACAAAACTCCAGAGTAGAGACTCTCTCCTGGCTAATATATAGGCAAATCTTAAAATAAAGATGTCATACATTTGAAAAGCAAATGTAATGATTTTCAAGTCTGCTAGAAGAACAATACTATTTGTGCAATAACTCTTTTGTGATTTTTTTAAAAAAAAATATGGGATTCAACACAAAACAGGTATTGCATCGTATATCAGAAAACTTCAGAGAATGAGCAAGAACATCAACTGAAATAACAAGAAGCCATTGAGGAGGAAAAAAAGAGGTATGAATGTTCACTGGAATCCCAAACTTTTGCAAGAAAATATCCAAACAACAGAGATTTAGCAGATCCTAAAAAGAAAAGGAGAGAGAAAATTGAAGGGAATGCTTCAGCATCCACCTCTAAGAGCCAAAAGGTTCCCAGGAAATGAGGGGCACCAGGTTGGAGAAAGCTCAGTCTCCAGAAAAGAATGTGTATTATAGACTGGAATCCTAGAAACAATGAGAGCACACAGCAATATATGATTTATTTATTAAATGTTTATGCTGCCCATCTCCCCTATAAGGCAACCCTGGGCAGCTTGTAGACAATTTATTATTTATTAATATGAGTGTTTTTTAAGTGATCAGATGTCAGTTGGTTTTAAGAGAATGGAATACCTTCTCTGAAATAGAGATTTATTTCTCTATCAATACTCACACTAGCTTGGTGAGAATATTGGCTCAAATCTTTGAAATAAAATAAATATATGCAAAATATTTGCATGCAGTATATATGCAAATAACCCTAATATAAGACTACATTTTTTTCAAGAAATGCTGGCGTTTTGCTACCTGCTATTTATATCCCTTTGATAATTTTAACCCTTCTTGCCTTGATAAATTCAGATCTCTGAATTATTAAGTCAAACACTTAACAAAATATATAATTTGCATTTTTTCAAACATTTTAATAAAATAATGCTTTATATTTCATCTTTTGTACAACAATGCTAATTCATTCTGTCATTTTTTTCAAATATATGGTACGAGAAGGTGAATTAAAATTCTTAAGTATAAACTGAATTTTGAACTTACATGAAATCCATCTACTTTTGGAGTGACATTTAAAGTTTAACATGTCTCTTGGAGAGTCGCTTCATGTTAATTATTTTCCGATTTTAAGGTACCACAAGAGCTCAGAAAGTACAATGCGATATTAATTTTATATTTCCATTGAACTAAAAAGTATCTCATTCCTAAAGAGTTTGTTTCTGTCTGATGCCCTGAATGTTTATCATAAGCTGTGATGTATTTCCAGCAATCTTCCTCAACCAGGCATTCCAAGAGATATCCATCATAACATCAAATCTTTTGCTAGACTAACTGTGAATTCTGGAAGTTGCAATCCTAACATATCTGGAATTAGGGAGCAGTGACTTCATTCAGTTTGAAGGAAGATTCAAACCAAGTTTCAGGGAATGTAACAATAACCTTCTGCCCATGTGGGAAATTTCTAGTGAAATCAATAAGAAATAGTTACAGAGGGAAGTTGCCTACATTTTTCAGCTAAGTTGAATTCCTAATTTTATGCAGAAAAGTTTTAGGAAACAGATCAAATTGTAAAGCAGCGGTTTTATGTCTCTGGCTGCAGCAATACAAGGTTGGGGTGGGGGGAGAAGTGGCTTACAACACAGCCATAATGCTGGAGAATCAAAGCTCATCCATCAGCAATGTTCAAAAGAGTTTGGCTTCCTTGTAGAATCCCTTGCTTTTATGTTAGTCTCTTGGTCCTCCCTTCTATGCATCCCCTGCTGAGCACGAATAATCATAAGCATCCTCTAGTCTTCAAGAAATGACAGTAGAGAATGAGCCGCAGCATCAATCTTCTAAAAAGGAAGCAATGATATTATTTTGTTAGCCTCCTGCTTGGTTTTGAAAACACTAGTTTGATCTTGAAGGGATAAACTTCTCTAAATTGTACTG
Source organism: Ahaetulla prasina (assembly GCF_028640845.1). Lineage (NCBI taxonomy): Eukaryota > Metazoa > Chordata > Lepidosauria > Squamata > Colubridae > Ahaetulla > Ahaetulla prasina. The sequence goes on along the minus strand of NC_080540.1, from coordinate 285,733,988 downwards.
AGAAGTTAAGATTGTATTTTTTTTTTTATTTTTTTTTTTTGCTATGTGTTAGAAGCAGATTCACCATTTCCTGGACCGATCCTTTCAAAAAAGAAAAGAAAGAAAGAAAATGCACATGCCTAATTTACGCCACATGTTGCTGGTGGTGATTTGGACTTAGGGGAAGAGCGGAGGTATGCGGGGTGGGAGCTGGTTGAAGGGGAGGGAGCAAGATGATGAAAAGACCAGCACCACAAGTGAAGCACATTACCAGCCCAGAGTGGAAAGGGCCGGAAGGAAAACCCACCCACCTCACCCTGCGTTTATTCTATCAACCTGCAATTGCAGCAATCAAAGCCATATGTCGGCTCTTCCAGATCTTTCTCACAGGACAAACATGCAAAAGGCCTAGGGCCTGGCGTTGCCATCAAATAGTAATTGATACCATATGAGCTGCCGAACAGAAAAAAAGCACATGCAAACTCCCCCTGCCCCACAAGAGGTATGAAATTGCAGGTCCCGCTGAGAGGCTGAGTGCACGGTGCACCGTGGAAAACAAGTGTACATAGCTATAGTAACCACCTGCAAGTCAACGAGGCCGAGAAAGGACTCCCTGGCAAAGAGGAAACCCTGGAGGTTTTAATGAGAGGTTAAAGGTCACAGGAGGTTAATGAAAAGGGTTATTTAGCACCGCAGAAAATGAAGGAAGGTGTAAGGATGAACACAAGGGTGGAGAGGCTTGCTGGGATGCTACGCACCCTGTTTTCTAATCGCAACATGTTTTTTTTTTCCAAAAGGATCTTGTGCTAAGAAAGAAAAACGTGTGTTTGTGTGGGGGGAGGCTTATTTAATTTTCAATTTGTCCTTCCAGTTAACCGGCCTCCCGTCTGAAAAAAATGAAAATTAGCCCTCCTAAAATAATACAAGGAGTTCATTATGAGAAGGAAGGGTAGGGTGTTCAAAATACTTGAGATGGTTTGAGATTTACTTAGAAGGGATAAAAGAGATAAAAAGATTGAGATCCTACCCTAGCATTGTTTATTTTATATCAATGAACAAGTAGTCCTCATCTTACAACTGCGACTGAGCTCAAAATGTATGTTTGTAAAATGTAAATATAGACATTTAAGTGGGTTCTGCCCCATTTTAACATCTTCCTTGCCACACTTGTTAAATGAATCACTGCGACTAAGTTAGCAACAGGGTTGTTAAGTGACTCTGGCTTCCCCATTGACTTTGTTTGTCAGAAGGTTGCAAAAGATGATCACGTGATCCCAAGACACTGTAACCGTGGTAAATATGAATCAGTCGCCAAGCGTCAGAATTTTGATCATGTGACCACAGGGATGCTGCAAGTGTTATAAGTGCGGAAAACAGACATAGCTCGCTTTTTTTCCAGGGCTGTTGCAGGGGAGAAATCCAGCCAGTTCTGACAGATTCTGGAGAACCGGTAGCATAAATTTTGAGTAGTTTGGAGAACTGGTAGTGGACATTTTGAGTAGTCCGGAGAAATACCACCTCTGGCTGGAACCAGAGATTTTGCAATATCCTTCCTCCAGGAGTGGGGTGGGAATGGGGATTTTGCAGTATCCTTTCCCTGGAGTGGGGAGAGAATGGGGATTTTGCAGTATCCTTCCCCTGCCACGCCCACCAAGCCACACCACGCCCCCAAACCACACCCACAGAACCGGTAGTAAAAAAAAATTGAATTTCACCACTGGGCTGATGTAATTTTGAATGGTCACAAAACGAACGGTTATAAATCGAAGGTTTCCTGTAATTAAGGCAGGAATGGACAGAGTCTTCCCTACCTTCAAAACCCAAAATCCCCTTTCCAAGGTGAAATGCATAGCTAGAAAACACACTGCACATCTGCCTTTTGCTATTAGTCCCAGTTCTATCACCATGCACTTCTACACAAACAACAGCCGGGATTCTAAACATACCCTAAGCATTAGCAGTCTCATTTTTTTTCCTTATCCCACTGTATATTATATCTTAACTCCACAGATCAAGTCAACTTAAAATATTTTCCAGATGGAACAGCTAAATTCTACATCTTGTGAACGCCCAAAGTTAAAAAAAGGTCAGCGAAATTAAAAAAAGAAAGAAAGAATTAAATACAGCATGATGTCATCCTTCTGCAGTAATGCTCATTCCACTACAGTAATAATGAAAATTGGACCTGCATAGCATCTATTCATTTTTTTCCCCATTTTTCCCCCCATTTCTTTGGTTAATACATTGTTTTTGTGCCACCCCCCAAAAACCACAATCATCAAGATGTATTTTTGAAATTGTACAGGATCTGTTTCAAACCTTTAACCTAGTTATTGTCCTCCTTCACATTTTGTCGCAATTTAATCCTGACTGCTTTGAAGAAACCATAATTTAAAGTGAGACTCCCAAACTGAGTTCTTTGCAATTTTTTCAAAGCTCTAACCAGCATGGTTAAAGATCAGGCATAGTAGAAACAGAAAGGTGTACGGTACTCCTAGACATGCAAAACTTCATTTAGTGACTGTTCGAAGTTACAATGTCACAGAAAAAAGTGACTTATGACTGCTTTCCGCACTTACGAGAGTTGGTCAAATTCAGACACTTGGCAACTGTTAAAAATATTTATGACTGTTGTGTCCCAGGGTCATATGTTCACCTTTTGCAACCTTTGGATAAACAAAGTCCATGGGGAAGCCAGATTCAATTAACAACCGTGTTACTAATTTACCAACTGCAGTGATTCACTTAACAACTGTGGCAACAAAGGCCGTAAAATGGGGAAAAACTCACTTAACAACTGTCTGTCTTAGCAACAGAAAATCGTAGGTAGAGGATTATCTGTATAGTGGATCTTTTTTCAATTCAATTTACAACTTGGTTAGGAATCTACTCCTTGATCACAATGAAGTCTGTGAATTTTGTATTTTACACTATACATTTTCTTCTGGTCACACCCAAGAGGGAAGGGGGAGTAAGAACTATTAATTCCAGAGAGACATGAAGGTGTATGCAGGGGTGAAATCGACTTACCTTCCTTACTGGCTCAGAAGTCCACATGCCGTATGTGCTCACTTCGCTCATGTCACATGCATGCGCAGACCTTCTGCGCATGAGCAGAAGGTAAAAAACACATTACTTCCTGGTTAAAACCAGGAAGTAATGACACCCGGGCAGTGGATGTCGCTGGTGGTTCGGCGATCGCTACCGAATCACCAAACCACTGGCCATGATCGCTACCGGATCGCGCGATCCGGTCAGAACCGGGAGTATTTTACCCCTGGGTGTATGCATGGAAAGGAAATGTTACTTTTTATTCTCCATACTAAAACACTGGCCCACTTTGACACTAGCCTGACTCTGTATTCCACTTGAGTTTATTTTAAGATTCTTTTAATTAAAATAAGGAAGATGAAGAGGAGGAGGTGGTTAGTGACATGCTGCAAAATCTCAAATCTTCTATTAATTTTAACAAACACTCTTGGCTACACATCTGCCACCAAAACATTATTAAAAAAACAAACATAATGAAAGGTTATGCCACCTGCTTAGTGTGATTTTTTTAAAAAAAACATACCTCTGAAATTTTAGACAGCATCTTGTCAAGCTACCTAATAAGTTTCGTAGATCGGAATTTGTGATTGGTCATATTCAGCATGGATGCCATTTTGTGAGAGTACTCTCAAAATGTTTAAACCTGACCCCCAGCCAAACTGAATTAAAAATCCTTGCTGAACCTTATTATAAAATGGACATTGTATCACATATGCATACTAAAACCACCAACTGCAAATGTGCCTCTTTGGCCTGCTAAATTATTATCTATTCAGCCCACAATATGCTTCAACGGACTGACAGGGTTACAAACTAGCTAAAACCATTTTCTTTACCTGAAATTTCATTGCTACAACACTATTGTGATACATATTAATGGATATGTCTGGAACAGTGGTGGGTTTCTACCGGTTCACCTGGCTTCAGGCGAACCAGTAGCAGTTGTGGTGGAAGGCTCCGCCGACCTGCCCGGATGTGATCACTGACACTCTGCACATATGTGCAGAATAAGTTTCTGTGCATGCGCAGAAGCGTCGTTAGCAAACGAAGCGCATGCACGCACTCACAGTTCCAAATCAGTAGCAAAGGTAAGTGAAACCCACTACTGGACTGGAAGTTAGGTTTTGAACAAACTTACAGGTTATAAATAATCTTTCAGGAGAAATAACCTCTACCTTCTTGGTGATATCTTGTGCATGAGCCAAAGGAAAGCAAATAGCTCAACACGAGCCACACACACGAAATGCGTTGCAATCAAAATGAGCCTATATCCAAATTTGAAATTTCGCTGCTGGGGGGGTCTAGGAAAAGGATTAAGAGTGTTATCTCACAAAGGGTAATTCTACTGCACACCCTAAAAAACATCTGATTTTGGCTCCATGTATATCCTCGTACATTTTGATAGAATGAGGATAATGGTTTTCCAAGAAAGTAATATTAAAATGCAGGGCAGAAAAACCTGAAGCATATGGAGTATAGATTTCATTTTTGAGGCTAAAAGGAAAGTCTGATGATAAAAACTCCTACCTGTGGTTTCCAAAGCAATATTGCTGGGCACTTTATTACTTTTTCTTCTTTAAATTTATAGCTTGCGTTGGACCAAAATTGAGGGGTTGGGAAAATTTAGTGCTAGATCATAGTTCTAGCACGTTCCATCTCCATCTCTCTCTCTCTCTCCTCTCCCTCCCTCCTTCCCTCTCACAGAGCTCAAAAAATAATGCTATACTAGATGGCACAAAACAAGCATGTTCAGATCTAGTTTTGATCTCATAAGCACAAGGAAGGAAAATAAATAGGATCACAAAATAAATAGGAGAGCATATGTATTTATATAACTGATCCTTTTCAGAGTCAGCAGCGTTATTCAAAGCACAGAAAAGAGTAAGAAGAATGTGCAGAATAAATATTTGTTTCCTGCTTCTATTTATTTTTTTTATAGATAACACAAAGTGGCAAACATGTGCCTTCCTCCTCCTATTTTCCCCACAACAACAACCCTCAGAGGTGGGTTGGACTAAGAGAGAGAATGACTGGCCCAAGTCACCCCCAGCTTTGTATTAAATAAAATAAAGTCTTTAAAGGAACATGCATTAAACCGTTTTGATTCTGGCAAGGGTGCAACTTAGTTTGACTCAGTAAAGGGCTCAAAACTTCAGTTTTTGGAGAACGGAAGGCGTGCAAAGGAAGAATGACAGAAAACAGAAATAAATGTGATGACAAACAACATAGGTGTAATTTGGCAGAAATGTGAAGTTGGCTGCCATATGCAAATTTGAATTTAAATTTAATTTTAATTTAAGCTAGCGGTTTTTTTTTTTAAAAAAGGGTAGAGGAAGTAGTAGGAGGGGAAAAAAAGAAAAATAAAGCAAGACCTGTCCTTTCCTTATATCAGCTACGTGGAATTTTTCTTAGCCAGATTTTTTTTTGGAGAATATTTTTGTTTTTCAATGTCCATATTCTGTTTACAAATACAAATAATAATAATAATAATAATAAAAGATTTCAGACATCTGCCCACACTCTTTCTATTCCTCACCTCTTCATCAGAACGCCCACTATTTCTTGAGGAGAAATTTGGTCATTAGTACTAGTACAATGTGGATCAAATTAATTTTTTAAAAGATACCCTTAATTAATTGGCTTTTATCCGTTTCTGTAAAGTAACCCTCTAGGAGCTCCCTGCTGAGTTTCTTCTATGTTTTACAAATATTGAATTTTATAAACTGCAAGGCACATAAAGCGGCATTTTATTAGGAGAGGCTAGAATAAAATGTCACTAAACAGAGACGTGACTGCTGAAATTCTATTTACATTCTTCTTATCTAAAGATAAAAGTTAATACTGCAACTTGAATGAATGGCAGAAATTACCAGAGTTATGGGTCAATATTGTTTGTTTGTGTAATTCCCTTGACTATCAGTTATATTGCAGAAAATGGAATTTGTAAGACAACTGGATGTGGAAAGGGAAGAAAAATATTACTATATCTGCTTTATTCCTCCATAAGATACATTTTTTTGGGTGGGATGTTGTGGGCTGCGAGTTTGTATGCTCAAACCTATATAGCTATCATAACTAAGATACAGATAGTCCTCGATTTATGCCTAGTCGCTTAGCAACCAAAGTTCTGACAGACCTGAGGGATACTTACAACCCAGATTTCAAATTCTAACAGTTGGGGCTGTCCCGCAGTCATGTGACTGCCCTTCGGTTACTCGGCCATCAGGATGCAATTTAAGTTGTTTGCAATGTCTTGCAGTCACGTAATTGGGTTTTATGATGGTTCGCGGCATTTACTTCTAGTTTTCAGCAAAACCACACCCAGGAGAATGGGTTTATTTAATGACCATGGTGATTTGCTTGCAAAAAAGGTCATAAAATTTGTGGTTTGAGATCACAAAATCAGACCCACAAGGATTCACAAATTCTACTTATTGTTCACCTCCTTTAATGGTTTTTCCATGACATGTTTGTTTCTACCTCACCACCTGCCTTTCAATCAGGTAGGAATGTATTGAATCCTCATTCTGCTTATAGGGGATCCATCCCAGAGAACTTACTGGTGGGTACCAACTCTGGCTCTTCCTGGTTGTTCAGATCATAATGTATGGCTCATAATATTTTTAAATGAAAACTTATTGGAGGATTGAGTACAATTTTGGATACTACAATGGAAGAAGAGAATCAACAATCAGGTCCAAAGGAGAGGAATAGAGGTCAAAGAATCCAGAAGCCAAAGTCGGAAGGAGCTGAGTGTGGGGTTTTTTTTCCCCCCAGAGCAAAAAAATATAACAATAGTTCTTTTGAAATATTTATTAGGATTTCAAATAGAACTTATTTTTTTTTTACATATCTATTAAAATTTATTAGCCACCAACTCCAATGGACATAGCCATATCTAACTGAACAAGGAGAGATTCAACCTGGAAATAAGGAGAAATTTTCTGACAGTGAGAACAATCAACCAATGGAACAGAAGTTGCCTTCAGATGTTGTGGGAGCTTCATCACTGGAAGCTTTCAAGAAGAGATCGGACTGCCATTAAAAATGTCAAAAATGGTGTAGGGTCTGCTGGGTGGAGGGTGATTGGATTAGATGACCTACAAGGTCCCTTCCGACTCTGTTAATCTGTATCTATCTAATTGATGAGGGTCAAAGTACAAGAAAAGGATTTTAACTAAACATTAGGGGGGAAAGATCTTGAAAATATATCATGGGGAACACTAGTCTTAGAAAATAATGGGCTCTTTTTCCTTTAGGCTTCTGTTATGAACAGTGTCTTCTTGATGGTCACGTATCATATAAACTAGAGATGAAGCTTTCCTGCACAGGTAGGGGGATGGACTCTAAATGAGAAGGGAAATGGGATGACAGGAGCATCAGGTGCCAAATTACAATAATACAATGTGAAAAGAAAATGCTTACTCTATATGTCAGAGGAGATGTCAGTACCCATTAATAAATGTATCTATTAAGTCTGCTCTTATTCATGAGGGACATTTCCAAGTTAAACTAAAATAAATTATCTTTAATTAAATGGAATTGTCATCTTCCTCCTGCTATCTTCCCCAATTATTACGTCCTAATCAGTCCTTTTGGGAAAAGGCATGAGAGGCCCACGGACTATAAATGATTTGTCTCTCCATCAAATAGTGGCACTTTTGTTTAATTGTAGGACACTTGCACCCTGTTTTTAATAAATGGAACTAAACAAATAAGAGAAACAAGCAGGTATCTTTATGCATCACCATCTACTTCTAACAATTAAAAAACTAAGAAAAAGCAAGTGAATCAGGAAAAGTATTTTGCTCAACTGAGAACTGAATGATTTAATTTTGTCCTGAAACTGCAGGTAAAATAATAGTTGTTCTGAACCAGAATTGTTAGGAGTCAAGTGGCATATAAATAATAATTTTCAGATGATTATAACAATAATAGGCACCTTGGGGGTAATCTCAAAATAACTGGGGCATCAGTCAATTACAAAAGGCAGCTATGCTTGGAAGAGCTTACATCCTGCGACAATAACTTTAATATTTGAACATCCACATCTGCCTATCCCAGTTCCTTGGGAAGGACTCGCTAGGTGGACAAAAATGCCAAACCCAGTCTGAACATCTGGCTGACCATGAAACAAAAGACAGTATAATGAATTTGAACACCATCCAACTCTGAACAATTCAGGTAGCAATAGCACTTAGAGTTATATACCGCTTCACAGTGCTTTACAGTCCTCTGTAAGCAGTTTACAGAATCAGCATCTTGCCCCCAACAATCTGGGTTCTCTTTTTATCAAACTTGGAAGGATGGAAGGCTGAGTCAGCCTTGAGCCAATCAGAATACTGCATTCCAACCACTACGCCACCAAGGTAAGCAATTTTCTGTGCCTTACTTAAGTTAAATACCAAACTGATGTATTTAAACTGTATAGAACCACAGGTGGCACTCAGAGCCCTTTCTGTGGCCACGCGAGCCGTCGCCCAGCTCAGCTTCAACCTGCATGTGCGCATGCCTCCCACTGGCCAGCTGATTTTTGGGTTTCTGCCGCGCATGTGCGCCTCCCTGCAGCCTCCTGGGACTAAAAACAGGCCGGGGGGGGTCCCAGGGAGGCCTGCTAGGCCCAAACTAGGTGGAGGGTTGCGCGTGCATGCATGGGGGGGCAGGGGAACACGGGGGGTCGTGCATGCATGCGCAGGGTGTGTGTGGGGGTCACGTACGCATTGCATTATGGGTGCATGCATGCACATGCTCTGTTGCGCACGCACATACTTTTGGCACGCAACAACAAAAAGGTTAGCCATCACTAGTAACTGATCTGTAAGCAGTATGGATCTCTCTCAGCCTCATGCAAAAGACACCTTCTATACTCAATAGCCACGTGTGAAACTCATATCAGGTTAAACTTTTCCAGAAGGAATTTCACAGTACTTTTGAAAAACCTGTTCCATTGTTAAACAGTTTCTATAGTTAGGAAATACTTCCCTATGTTCAACCTATTTTTTCTATTTTTGCTTCATCTTAAAGCCAGTTACTCCATATATTGAAACGATGGTTCATAAAAATCATTCACTCTCTTCATTGCTGATTCTTGAATATTTGAAACACACAGGCATCAATCTACTTTCTTTTTTCTCCAGTGGTGACATCTCCTCTATCATTTTTCCATACCTCATGTGACCGAATAGGGTGGAAAAACTATCATGTGGGAGATATAGATTTCATGAAATTTTTGCAGGCCACAGTAGATTTAATGGATATGGTTGGGTTTATATATAGTAAGGAAAATATTTAGATTTCCCATGCCTATAACCTTTACTGCATTTCTGATTTATCTCAGAGGATGAAATTATATGTAATAAAAATAAAAATGGTGCTAATGTCAGATTAGAAACCTCCTGTCAAATTGCATATTCCCTTGTAAGTGATGAACAATTCCTCCAAGAGATTCTTTGGGATCAATCTGCAGAGATTTATCCATGCTACTACTTGTAACATCCATACCCGGCATCCGTGCTACTACTGATAGCCAAATTATATTAAGACTTAATTACAGTGAAAGTAGACAAGTGTTCATTATTTGTAGTTTCCTAAGAAAATTAAAAAAAAAAAGAATTCCACTCAAATCCCCTTCAGTCAATATTTGTATCTGGCTTTGTGAAAAGTTGGCATTCCAGTCAAAATGAAGAGAAAGAACTGGGAGTACTGGACAGCATCAAACTGTAACAGAAAGCATTTTTTGACTATCAAAAACTAGCTGAATTCTTTACACAGCTAAAGTAATAACCCCGATATGATTGATTAAATAGAACAAAGACACATAATCACAACACATTTTGGGTTTTTACTGGATATAAATATGACCATCAGAGTCCTTGGTCACTTGATGGGATGATCAGAATTTGCTGACCTCTGCCTCTTGCTATCCTCACACAAATGACAATTTGCAACATGAGCGGGATAACCACAACAATACACAAGCACAAAATAGATACAAACTTAAAGTGAACCGCTCCAAACTCGAGTGCAGAAAATATGACTTCAGTAACAGAATTGTTAATGCCTGGAATGCACTACCAGACTCTGTGGTCTCATCCCAAAACCCCAAAAATTTTAAACTAAGACTGTCTACGGTTGACCTCACCCCATTCCTAAGAGGTCTGTAAGGGGCGTGAATAAGCACACCAGTGTGCCTACTGTCCTTGTCCTAATGTTTCCTTTAATTGTATTCATTTTATGTATTCAATTCATGCTTATACTTACATATATTATCTAATAGGTACTCAACAAAATAAATAAATAAACATTTCTACAACTTTCTGGGAGGAAGGAGTCAGGCTGTCAGCCCTTTGAGGTATACCAGGCAGGAATCAGACCTTACCAAAAATACCAGAACTTCTTTGAGGTGGCCTAGAACGGAATCTTGCACACCTGACAAAAGTTTCTCTTTCTCTCATTTTTATATCAAAGAGAATGAAGTTTCTTACACAGTACGTGGTCGCTAGGAATAAAAAAACAATTTGATAATTGAAATTGAATGAAAAAAAAGAATAATACATTAAAATGTATTTAATATAATATCAAACTTGTTTCAATTAGTTTGGGTGAAAATAACTTTCCTGCTACAGCTTTCTATAGTATAGTACAGTGATGGCTAACCTTTTTGTCGTCGTGTGCTGAAAAAGCGTGCGTGCACACATGACAGCGCACGTGCATGCCTGCACCCGTAATGCAATGTGTGCACAATCCCACCACCACGAATTCTGCCTAGTAGGCCTCCCTGCAGCCTCCTGGGACCAAAAACGAGGCTGCAGAGAGGCCTGTAAAGCCCAAAACGGGCTGCACTGCCCTCCCGCTCCCCCAACCCCAGCACATGCATGTGTGACCCCCGACCCTCGCACATAAGCGCCTGACCCCCCAGCCATGCGCGCATTTCCCACATGAGCCCTCTGCGCATGTATGGCAGACACTTGAAAATCAGCTGGCCGACGGGAGGCGTGCCCACATGCGGGGTGGAACTGAGCTGGGCAACGGCTTGTGTGCCCACAAAGAGGGCTCTGCATGCTACCTGTGACATGTGTTCCATAGGTTCGCCATCACAGGTATAATATCTATCCTTCTGTCTGCAACCATATAATCTGAATATTTGTCAAAAAGATGTTATTTGTTTCAAATGAACTGAGAATCTAAATGAAATAAATAATTACTGCAAGATACACAAGCAGAAGTAATTTATTCTCCATCTCTTATTTGCTTCACTCTCTTAATGGCTCTCTAAAGAATGTTATTAATATACCTGTTTAACAGAAGAGTAAACTAGGGTTGGGATATAATAAATTTGAAGACCTAAGCACCGTATTAAACAACTGCTAGTATAGGATAGGAAGAATATAATGCCTTTGAATCTGATGTTGAAGAAAATTCCTGGAGAATTCTACAGACAGTCAATCAACCAAACCAATGAATCATCAAATGAATCAATCCAGACTTCTCACTCAAGACATAAATGTTAAGTCTACTTGAGGTTATGCAAAGATCCAGCTCTCTGGAAAAAGTTCTAATAGTGGAAAAGATGGAAGGAAAGAAAAGAAGAGCAGCAGGGTGAATGGATTCAAATAGAATAGAATAACAGAGTTGGAAGGGACCTTGGAGGTCTTCTAGTCCAATCCCCTGCTTAGGCAGGAAAACCTATACCATTTCAGACAAATGGTTGTCCAATTATTTCTTAAAAACTTCCAGTGTTGGAGCATTCACAACTTCTGGAGGCAAGTTGTTCCATTGATTAATTGTTCTAACTGTCAGGACATTTTTTCTTAGTTCTAGGTTGCTTCTCTCCTTGATTAGTTTCCATCGGTTGCTTCTTGTCCTGCCCTCAGGTACTTTGGAGAATGGTTTGACTCCCTGTTCTTTGTGGCAGCCCCTTAGATATTGGAACACTGCTATCATGTCACCCTAGTCCTTCTTTTCACCAAACTAGACATGCCCAATTCTAGCAACCATTCTTTATATATTTTAGTCTCCAGTCCTCTAATCATCTTTGCTGATCTTCTCTGCACTTTTTCTACAGTCTCAACATCTTTTTTACATTGTGGCGACCAAAACTGAATGCAATATTCCAAGTATGGCCTTACCAAGGCATTAGAAAATGGTATTAATACTTCATGTGATCTTGATTCTATCCTTCTCTTTATGCAGCCTAGAACTGTGTTGGCTTTTTTGGCAGCTGCTGCACACTGCTGGTTCATATTTAAGTGATCGTCCACTAGGACTCCAATATCTCTCTCACAATTACTATTCAGTTATGATGGTGATGGGAACACTGCTGGGAGACTTGGAAAAAAACAGGTTAAAGATAGATTGTCATGGAGAAAATCTATCTATGTGGTAGCTAGGAGTTTAAAATAACTTGATGGTACATAATAAATCAATCAATTAAAAACAACAATTAATATATTAAAAATTGGACTTGGGCTTATTATACTTGATTCCTGATGATTTGGTTGACATATCAAATATAGTGCATTCTTCCACATTGCATTTTTTACTTCCTCGTCCAATCTAAAGCCCTAGAAATTCCTGTAGCTGTGATCCTTTTCTATTTGGCTGTCATTTTTTTGTTTTGTTTTTTGGAATGGATTCTAAACAATTCTTTGCTTACAGACCGTTCGTTCAAACTGACCTTTCAAAGTTATGAAGGTGCTGAAAAAGGAGAATTATGGCCAAGCCTTGAAGTTGTGGCTGCCAGTGTTGTAGCATCCCTGCAGTTATGTGATCATGATTTGGATGCATAACAACTGGTGCATATTTACAACTGTTGCAATGTCCCATAGTTGCGTAATTATCATTTACAATATTTACAACATTCACAGTTAGCTTCCTAAAAGCAAAGTCAATGGCAGGAAGCAGCAGGAATTAGCAAATTGTGGTTGTGTAATGTTGTGCTTAACAACCATGTGTGTTTCACTTAATGACCACAATGAGAATTGACACCAAAAGTGTTTCATTTTACAACTGCATCACTTAGCAATGGAGTTGCCACATAATGGTTGGTAGATGAGGTCAAATCCTGAACAGTTTAAACAAGCACAAAAAAGCTTGTTCACAAAATTCTGTGAGGCTAATAGCTTTTTTTTAAAAAATCATTCATTCATTTGAATGCATGGTTGTTGATATTAGAGTCACTGTGATTTTACAATTGTTTACAGGGTAAGAATTTATTGCTGTTTTTAACTTGTGCCAATGATGCACTTAATAACAGACATGTGATATATATATATATTTACTACTGAACTGGTTTTTGGTCTATAAAATATCACTGTTTTGTGGGTATAATATAATTTACTTTCTTCTAACCCTGCTCCCCCATTTTGTTTTCCTTCTGAACATGCCTTCAAGTAATAATAAAATAGATTTCAATACATTTTACAGTGAGTATCACTGTATAGTCACAACCCCATTGTTTATTTCAATGAGGTACACAGCAGTTGTCAAAACAGGCATTTTACATGCTATGCTAATGTCTTTTGGCCACTTACTACAGCTTTTTATACAATTGTACTTAATAAAGATCGTATTTTTAGCTTCTTGCCAATTTGAATATTATGGTACAGGAACTACATATAAAGTTATACAGATAGATCAATGAATGTTTTAAACTCTGTTGCCGAACAGAAAGCAAACAACAGAAAAGTTGAACGAGTGCACACCATAAATGATTACTAACTTTGTAATTATTTCAAGGAGAAATGATAGTTTGTGCATGGGGGTAATGAGATCCAGGAAGAGCATCTGTCAGTTTGTGGCATTTTTATCTCTTGATAACCATAGCTTACTATAAAAAAGATGGTCTGAAAAATACTTCCATTATGTTTTACATTATGAATTAACATAAATACATTTTTATTCACTTTAACTGAATTTAAAAAGTTGTGGGGGAGAGATAAAATTTAATCAGATGAAAATTACGTAATTCTCAAAAAAGTTTCGCAAGCAATTACAATCTTTCCTCTCTTAATTTATTTGAACTTGGCTGAAGCCTCCCAGACACACTACATGACATGACTAAGTAAGGAATCTTTATTATACACTAAAACTGAAGCCACTACAGCAGTCAATTGCCCATAAATCCTCTTAGTTTAAAATTCAATGCTTCTTTTTCCGCCCCTTTTCATAGCTTAATCAAAATCCTGCTTTGTGTTTCTCATGCTTGCTGTAAATTGGCAACTGGTTATTGACATATTGAGGAATCCTGGTCTGAGAAATTCTAGTTTCCAAAATATTTCCCACATCAGCCTTCTCCAAACCCAATAGCCGTCCAAACACCAATGGAGAAGATCAAATTGTAAAACATAAAAAAAAGAATTTTCTGAAGCTGTGAAGTATTTACAGTTCAGCCATGAGTATTGAGTCAAGCCAAGTTTATTATTAAATTTATCTAAATTTAACATCAAATCTATACAATTAATAGCAAGGCCTTAGGTTGCACATTTTAGACTATTTTGCAATATATTTTTCTTTTGATATTTCATATAATATTTGAAATATATTTTTTCTTGGATCTGGTGCTTTTTCCTTTTACAGTTAAGGAAAACCTTATTGGCTTTCCATTTGATCAACTTCTGAATTCAAGCAACAACTATTCTTACTGCCATCTTATTTAATCATTATAACTAGCTTGTTTGTTAATTTTAGTACCATTTCAAGTAAATTTTGAATACATGGATTGTATTTGAGTCTAATTGTAGGAATTTAATTAGATGGGTATAACGACACATATGAGTCTATCACAATGAGAAAATGCTTTTTCCCTTAAGCCCTTACAAGAACTATTCTTGACCTGACTATTCTTTAATATCTCAATCCTTAGTTGATCAGGTATGCAACCGTATTATAGGATTCCCAGATAAGAAATGATGGACTGAAGATAACTTCGCAAAAAGCAAAGTGGAAAACTGTAGCTGAATGAAGAGCCATTGAATAGACTAGCTCTCTCCAGACAAATAGAAGGCTTGAGATCACCCACAAGTCCTCCAGGCAATTGCTCCTCACAATGATAAGACTGCAAAATGGTGGTCTGGTTTAGAGTTATGGGAGATGAGTGAATAGTGATCTTATTCAAACTGCAGTCAGCACCTTTGAAAGGACACTGGATTCACGTACTTCCTTTTCTAATTACTTTTGAAATTTCTTATTAGCTATCTTTCAACTATTAGGCACCTTTGGATGAACAAGGTGTGTAGTACCAAGTAAGTTTTTTTCAATCCTTAGCAAAAGAGGTTTTAAATGTAACTTTAAGGATTTAAAATATTTTGGGAATAAACAGGAAAACATTGATTTTAGAAAGACACATATGGACTATGGGTCCAGATCTGAGGTGGGTTTCAGCAGGTTCTGACCAGTTCTGGAGAATCGGTAGTGGAAATTTTGAGTAGTTCAGAGAACTGGTAGTAAAAATTCTGACTGGCCCCTCCCCCATCTATTCTCTGCCTCCCAAGTCCCAGCTGATCCAGAGGAATTGGGGATTTTGCAGTATCCTTTCCCCGGAGTGGGGTGGAAATGGCGATTTTATAGTATCCTTCCCCTGCCACGCCCACCAAGCCATGCCGCGCCCACCAAGCCACACCCACAGAACTGGTAGTAAAAAATGTTGAAACCCACTACTGGTCCAGATAAATTTGAAACAAGTATTTGAATTAATTGTGAAGAATCTTTCTTGTGGGAAAATGGTTTGTTTTGAATTCTTAAAAGAAATTGGACAGTAGAGGGAACTAAAGATTATAATTAAAGGAGAAAAACATTCAAACTCAACTTACAAATAGAAAAAGATGCAAACTGGAATGAACTCTGTTTGGGTTTGCAGTCACCTACATCTTGTTTGGAGAACTATATATATCAAATTCCCTTTACGTGTCCGTCTACTATTTGGTGCACTTCTACAAAGCAAGTGATACCTAGGAAATCAAAGTCTTCCTAAAACCGCAAGTTCAGATTTTTTAGGTTGCATTTAAATCTCTGTAGACATTACAATGACTCAGACAAGTTTATGGGGAACAAAGCTTTACTGGGATTTCATATTATTGGGATCAGGAGTCTCTGTATTCCAGTTGTATTCCATCAGTAAGCTCGGAAGACATTAAAACATTGAAAGAGCAGACAGTTTGTGGTTAAGATGTAGTAGTCATTCCCAACTGAAACAATGCTCTTACTTGATCAGAATGTGCTGAGTTTTGCAAAGCAACCACTTTTATTAGTAATATGGCCCATAACCAACAGGCAATAACATGTGACATGGGATATCCTTCCACCCTTCGTTAAAAGCTGGCAGAGAAAAAGGAAGGAGCTACAGAACTCTCCTTATATGTCACCCAGAGTCCTTGGCTTGAGATGGGCAGATAGAGAAATTTAATAAATAAATATCTCACTGCCAGCCAATGTAAGAGATTCACACCTATCGTGGAGTGGACAAAAAACAAAATAATCTAGGGACTGAGAAGGGCCTTTTGAAAACTTCAACTATCTAACCAACAGAAGAAAAGTCATCTGTTATAAAATATGGATGGAAGATCCTTAAGAGATAAACTCTGGTTCATGCATACCTTGGTATGTACCATCAGATTCTTAGCCTGCACTTTCTATTAATTAAGGCAACATTCAAGGTATTGGTTACCACCTTTAAAGCGCTCCATGGCTTAGGACCGGGCTATCTACGGGACCGTCTACTGCCGGCCTCTATCTCCCATCGTCCGGTACGTTCCCACAGAGAGGGACTCCTCAGGGTGCCGTCAGCCAAACAGTGTCGACTGGCGGCCCCCAGGGGGAGGGCCTTCTCTGTGGGGCTCCACCCTGTGGAACGAACTTCCCCTCGGACTTCGACAATTACCTGACCTTAGGACCTTTCGCCGCGAACTTAAAACTTATTTATTTCGTATGGCTGCACTAGCCTGATTTTTATCTTTATTTGATGGGTTTTTAAAGTTTTGTGATTTTATGGGGGAGTATGTTATTTTAACATTTGGGCATTTAAATTAGTTTTTAATTGTTGTTTTAATTATTGTGTATTTGTATTTTATCTGCCTGTTCACCGCCCTGAGTCCTTAGGGAGAAGGTGGTATACAAATTAAAATATTATTTTTATTAATATTATTATTATTATTATTATTATTATTATTATTATTATTATTATTATTATTATTATTATGACATAAAAGTGTTCTACATCTTGAGGTCTAGTGGCTTGCAGTGCAAATGCCAAGTTCCAGAAAATAAATGAACGCCGAAGCATGAGAACAACATGAGAACACATTCTCAGGCAGTCATATTAGTGCATCCCAATTCCACGGCATGGACCATAGTTCTTTGTTTTTGTTTTTTGTGCCTTCAAGTCAGTGTTGACTCCTGGTGGCTACACAGACAGATTCTCAATCCTATACAGGTAGTCCTCAACTTACAATCATTTGTTTAGTGACTGCTGAAAGTTACAATGGCACTGAAAAAAAGCGACTTACAATCATTTTTCACTCTCCATGTTCACATGATCAAACTTTGGGCACTTGGCAACTGGCATGTATTTATGACAGTTGCACTGTTCTGGAATCACGTGATCACCATTTGTAACCTTCCCAGCTGGCTTTCTACAAGCAAAGTCAATGGGGAAAGCCAGATTCGCTTAATGACTGTAGCATGAATTCACAGAACAAGTATAGTGATTTCCTTAACAACTCTGGTAAAAAAAAATGTTAAATGGGCAAAATCTGCTTAGCAACAACTGCCTTGCTTAGCAATAGAAATTTTGGGCTCAATTGTGGTCATAAGTTGAGGACTACTGTGCTTGTCAACTGGTTATGTGCCATCAAGTCAGTGTCAACCCTTAGCAACCAGGCAGATTTTTGCTATGATTTCTAATCAGATAATCCACAGGACGCCAAATGCTACATACATGTATAAATCTATGCAGCTGATAAAATTATATCACTACAAGCAACAGCAATATAATTATAATGAGGGGTGCTAAAGTCCACGGACTTGTTTCTCTCACTTAAGTAATACATCCTACTCATTGGCTGTGCTGCCTAAAAAATTCCGGGAATTGGGTTCACAAATTATCTGGGGTTACAAAGTTGGAAAAACTGCTAGCCAATGTAGCAAGTACAGAAAAATTCATTTTTAAAGCACATCAAGAAGTATGTCTCTGGTACAAACATAAAATAATGGGCAAATCATATAGGCACAGCTCATCTGCCAAATAACCTAACCCTAAATTTCACAGTTGTAAAAACTAAAACCTTGGACTGTGCTCAGAAACACACTGCAAGAGCTACAATTGATCTTTTTGCAGTTAAGAATTCTTTCAAACACAAGTTAACTATAGGACTTTTGATTGATTAAATAAATATGTGTTTTCAGTAGAATGAATTGATTTAACACCCAGCTTCCAAGTTGACCAAAATAAAAATTATCAGCCCAAAGAAATATAAACTATACATATAAAGAGAAGAGATATAGACTTCTCTTCAAGTTCTTATTTCAGCAGTAGGCAAAAGAAAGCAGTTTTGCTGCATTGACATTCATACTAACCATTTAAATCAGGGTTTAAGCCAGCATTTGAAATAAGCTTAGGAAAACTAATAAAAGGCAATTATGGTGTTATTGAGTACAAATCTGATGCACTTTATACAGAAATGAAGGGGATAAACATCTATACAAAATTGAGGTAACAGAGGAAGAAAAGAAAAAAAGATGATAAATGAATCCTTATATGTTTACAGTAGGCAGATGTTTGCGACAGACAAAAATAGCCTGATAAATGTTAGGCAATATAAAGAATGTACATACTTGATATTCTTATCAGATGCAATCTTTTGTATTTGATAGATAGCACATAGCTTAATTCAGAAACAAACAATATTTCCCTAATAGCCATTATTTAAAGTTCCTATAAATGTCATGACACAGAGGGACATTTGGAAAGGCAGGAAAATGGCCTCGAAATACAATTCAGCATTTGAATTGATTGGGTGGATCAATACTTTTCATTCAGGGCAGTAAAACCAATACATGCCTGAAAATTATATCAACATTTTGGAATTCTCGATACAATCTTTTCTACTGTATGGGACTATAAATTTCAAGGGAAAAACCACCAAAACAAAGCACACACACACGGAGGAAAAATGGATGTGGATGCCGCAGAAGGGAAGAAGTAGTCAGTTTAATACTGAGGGCTTATGTTTTGTTTTGTTTTTAAAGAACCTATATTTTTCAGAGCATAAGACGCACCTTAGTTTTTGGGGAGGAAAATAAGAAAAAAGCTAATTGGCAGGTGGATCGGCCTCCCGGAATACCCCCAATCAGCTGTTCCCAGAGGTAAATTTTAGCAACAGGTTCCTTGGTTGTGAGCTCTGAGCCTTGCTTTTTTTTTTTCAGCCTCTGAAACCTCCATTTGAGAAGTGGGGGGGCTACATTCAGAGTATAAGACGCACCCAGATTTTAACCCTCTTTTTTGGGGGGAAATACAGTAATTTTTATTAAACTTTTGATTTTTAAAAGACAAGAGTTTATGTTAAAACACCTTTGGCTCAAGCAAATTCTCTACCTAAAATTATTAATAAAAAATACTAGGGTGCTTCTCTTTTGGCAAACATTATAATATCCCTGAGCCAACTAAAAGGGACTGCTAACAAGTCTTTCAAAAGAATGCAATCACAGAATGAGAACAGCCATTCAAGTCATCCAGTTCGGACCAGAATAGGAACCACTGAGATTGTTATCCAATGTCTAGAACATGTCCAATAAAGTAGAACACATTTTTTTAAATTTTTATTTTATTTATTTGTTACAACAGTATATATAAGCATAAGCATGAAAATAACTATATAATATATAAGCATATATATGAGCGTAAGTATTTGATAACTATATTAATTGGATATAATGAAAGGAAACAATAGGATAGGAACGGTAGGCACGTTTGTGCTCTTATGCACGCCCCTTATAGGCCTTTTAGGAATGGGGTGAGGTCAATAGTAGAGAGTTTTTGGTTAAAGCTTTTGGGAGTTTGAGAAGAGACCACAGAGTCAGGTAGTGTATTTCAAGCACTAATAACTCTGTTATAGAAGTCATATTTTCTGCAATCAAGATTGAAACGGTTAACATTGAGTTTAAATCTATTGTTTGCTCTTGTATTGTTGTGATTGAAGCTGAAGTAGTCTTCAACAGGAAGGACATTGCAATAGATGATTCTATGAGTTAAACACAGGTCCTGTCAAAGGCGGCGGAGTTCTAAGTTTTCTAAACCCAAGATTTCAAGTCTGGTGGCATAAGGTATTTTGTTGTATTCAGTATAATATGTATGTTTTATAAGGTTTTTTGTTGTATTCTCCGAGAATAATTCCGAGAATTATTACTCCGAAATAATTCTCAGAGAATTTTTTAACATCAAATTGCTCTTACCTGGAATCTGCCGTCCAGTAACCTGAATTCATAAACTTATATCCTGTACTCTGGAATGATGGAAATAATGTTGATCTTTCCCCCCGCCCTCTCTCTTTCATCTTCAGATATGTGAGAATGTTACTATAGTTCTCCCCCAATTTTATATTATCAAGCTTAATATATCATTCTAAATTGCTTCCATCTCTGTTCACAAAATTAACGTCTGCCTTTCTGAATATCATTCTTGCTCAACTTTGGACTCATCCCCATTCGTCTGGATTCTTTTTAAATGTGTGATGCTCAGAACTGGACCCATACTTGAGGTAAAGTCTGATTCGTGATTATGGGCCATCGAACTGGTGTTAATTTTTAGCAACCAGATAGATAGAATTCCTCCCTATATTATGATCAACTCATAATAAAGTGGAACTATTATTTTCCAGGAAATAGTAGCTCACTTAAATTTTATTTGCCTATTATACAGCCACATGGCTGAGTA
Source organism: Ahaetulla prasina (assembly GCF_028640845.1). Classification (NCBI taxonomy): domain Eukaryota; kingdom Metazoa; phylum Chordata; class Lepidosauria; order Squamata; family Colubridae; genus Ahaetulla; species Ahaetulla prasina. The sequence goes on along the minus strand of NC_080540.1, from coordinate 285,713,032 downwards.
ATACTTAATTCAAAATTAGTGACTAGCCTATGAGCCAGGGGTGAAATGCTCCCGGTTCGAACTGGATTGCCCAATCCGGTAGCGATGGCGGTGGGTGGTTTGGAGAATCGGTAGCAAAAATCCCTGCCCCCCCCATGCCTAGCTGAGCCACGTGATCATCAGAGGTTGTTTTTCTTTTTACTTTTAAAAGCATTTTTTCTTCAGCCGAAAAAATGCTTTTAAAAGTTAAAAAAAAAAGCCTCTGACAATCAGGCAACTCAGCTGGGATCGTCAGAGGAGCCTTTTAAAAGCATTTTTTCTACAACCTCTTTGGCCAAAAAAATATATATATAAAATATAAAAAAATATAAAAAGTTGGCTATATTACCCCCCCACCAAGCCATACCCACAGAACCGGTAGTAACAAATTTTACATTTCATCATTACTATGAACCTATCACATGTAGATAACACTGAAGTCATTCAAGCTTAATTAAGAATGTAAGTGATGCTGCTGGAACAGTCTTCTGGCCCACCTAATTCAGCAGTTTGTTCCAGGGGTCAATCATATGCATAAAGGAAGCCCACTAGTCTCTTACAGATGACTTTCAGACACAGTCACACTGCCCTTAAGACTAATGGTCACTGATCTCCATGACTTCTATGAATTGGTCCAACACTTTTTTGAAACCAGCCAAGCTGATAGCGGTACTGCAATTCACAAATTCTAACTCCGATTCTCTGTAAATGTATATTAAGTTATGCACTTATATGTAAGATAAATTAGCTGTTTATTAATGACAAACAGTTCTTGTTTAGTTCTTTCAAAGTATTTACTAGTAATATGGAGAAGGAAAAGGGTAGGGTGATGATCATGATGCTAAAAAACAAAACCAGTCACAACCAGAAGATGACTATGAAGGATTAAGCAATCCACAGTGGAATAATGGAATAGATAGGTAACGTATCGGTCTTACCAAATCTCCCAGAACCTCCACAAAAAGGTTAAACATTCTTTGTGGCTATTATTTATTATTTTACTGGATTTTACAGGTCATTCCAATCACAAATAACTGAGTAGTGGGTTAAAACATGAAACACAGAAGCAACCTAAGACTGTAACAACAGATGTGACACAAGGAACATCCATTATCTGCCAAGAATATTGCAATGTTAGAGGGAATTGTTCCACAGAATCTCAAACTCCATTGGCCTGCTCAGATAACCGTATTATAATGGCCTTCCTTTGGGGATGATGATCCCCAAAGATAGCATATTCTGAATGAAGGAGTACAAAGAAAACTTATTCCACTGGATCTTATTGAATGAGTAGATATTATGGGGAATGGGTGATCTAGTAGATAACCAGGTCCTGAATCATGAAAGGTTTTAGAGGCACCCTGACTTTCACCTTAAAACCAAGGTCAGTGCAGTTCTTGCAGTAAATGAAGATGCACACAAATACGTCAGCAGCCAGTTGTACTCTCCCAAAGACCAACCATGTTGCAATAATTTAGAATAGAATAGAATAACAGAGTTGGAAGGAACTTTACAGGTTTTCTAGTCCAACCCCCCTCCCTACTCAGGCAGGAAACCCTCTACCAATTCAGACAAATAGTTGCCCAATCTCTTCTTAAAAACTTCCCGTGTTGGAGCATTCACAACTTTTGGAGGCAAGTTGTTCCGCTATTTAGTTGGAAGATGTCTATTATCCAAGTGACTATGAGGAGAACCTTCTGTTCTAGGAGAAGCTGGAGCTAGTTCACAAGATGAAGCTAGGTGCAGACCTTTCTAAATACAAATGCCTCTTGCTCATAAAACAGCAGTTGTGATTCCAGGATTACAAACTAATTCCACGTGGAGCAGCACAACTCCACCTAGAACTAAATCTGCAGGATTTCCACTGAATAAGAAATCTGCAGGATCCAAAGGCCTGGGATTAAATTTAGATCTGTTATTTCTCATCCTAGCAACTTCTAGAAGTTGAAACAACACCTCAACAATATCTTAGCTTCAGATGGCTTCACTCCATGGTTTCATGTAGTGTTACATAAGAACAGTTTGAGCCCTGAGCCCTGCAGGACACTGAGGAGCCTTGGGCTCAGTCACTCTACTCTGACTCCGAAAAAGAACTACTGCAAGATAGTACCTCTTATTTCCAAGCTTTGGAGGCAATCAAAAACTGTTTATCTTAATCAATAACATTGTAGTGTCAGTTTCTTGAAGTAGGCCACTTTAAGGAACTGGCATAGCAGGACTCCAGGAATTGAAATGACCATTGACTATAAAGGTCCAATAAGTGGAAAAGGGCTTTCTAAATCTTGCATGTAAATTGAGAGCCATGATTTTTTTGCAATAACTGACTAAGTTCTTTATCTAAAAACATGATCCGGAAAGAGTTGTGTGGTCTCCTATGTTAACAGCAGTTCTTTGCCAGAAATAAAACGAACCAATTGGTATATTAATGAAAATGGTCTTGTATCAATTTACAATTGGATGTTCAGTAATAAAATCAAACAAAACTATGGTCCAGGGGAGAAGGAAATGGCTAGAGCAAATCAACTTGCTTAGTTATAAACAGGATGAAACATAATTTTTGATATCAGCTCTCATCTTGACTACCAAAACTCTTTTAGTACAAGATCCTTTACAGGATTAATTTTCTACTTATTCAATAAAGATCCAATAACCAAATAGTTCAACTGCGGAAGATAAAAAGCACATTTTTTCTATTTATAAATAGCAGGTTTCTGTGAAGACAGTCTAGGACATTTCTGAGGGAAGAATAAACATACTGAAGGATCAATCTTCGGAAAAAACCCCAATATATTATCAAGAAATAACATTATATATTTGTTTAAAATACTGTTGCTGGCCATTTTTGGGGGATAAGCTACTACTAGATCACATCAGCCTTGATTATTATCAAATTGCAAGTGTTAGTTTTGAATATTAACATTAAAGAAAATCAATCTGTACTCTGCCATTATCCACAAAACATGTAAGAGTAGCAATATTCATCTTCAAAGAATCAGATATTTCTTCAATATGGACAATTTTGATCCCTACTGATACATATATTCTCAAGAAAATAAATCATTACATATACATACATACATACACACACACACAATGAGTATTCACTTCCTTATTTTTTCAGAAAGTTGAGTCGGCCATGTTAACGTTCCATCATGGATCTGTATTTCTACCTTACTATGAAGTCCAGCATACAAAAAAACTTTGCATTGATCAGACTGCATAAGTAGTTTTTGTAAATTTATTTATTTTATTTTATTCAATTTAGGCACAACCCAATTCCACCTGCCTCTGGGCTGCTCACAATATGGTATCATTAAAAGGAATACAAACCAAACCAACTTTGGATCCAGGCACAACATGCAGGCAAAAACAAAAATTACCACCACACAATTGGGGTAAGCTACAAATGATTGAAACCCTGAAAATAATGGGTACAAATTTAAGTACATTTCCATATATTCATGGTGCAATCCAATTGTGTTCAGGAATATCTTGTGAGTTCAATGAAGATTTATTTCCAGGACAAATATAAGCAACCCTAAAATTCAATTTAAATAGTTTGAACGTTTGCGTGTGCTATATTTATTTTAGCTGTTTATACACCACATTTCCTTTGCTTTTATTTGTAGAAGGGTTCTTTAGTTTAATTGGACTATTTTTAAAATATGTGTGTACAATTCTGTTTGTTTAATAAGATTTCTTCTCCCATTTCTTGTAGACTTGGGTGCTCCTAAATCAGGTTTGAAAGGTTTTCCTCAATCCATTGGAGAAAATTTGAGAATGTGGCAGGAAACAGCACAGGACGGGTTGGATGAAAGGAATTTGTTCCACTGTTGGACACTATTCCATCAGTGGATGAACAAACTGGATATAACTCATTATTAATCAAATGCTATCAAACGCTTAAGATTAAGGTGCATTTTCAGAGGATTAATTTGGGCCAACCAGCCTCTCTAAGCCTAAACTACTTGTAGGTTGTCATAAGGATAATCTAACTCAATGAATCTTGTCATGAGCAGCTTAGAGGGTAAAATCCAACAAATAAAAGGGTAGATATAATTCAGAGAGGAAAAAACAGGGCAGCGATGCATAAATGTTGCCAACCATTTTCCATTTGACTAAAACATTTACAAGAATCCAGTGCCGTGTTCAGTTGTGTTTTGAATACAAAACATTTCCTCTATTGCCTACCAGTATGTTCCTATTATTGTCACAATTTATAGTAATTTCTGGATTTCTGCACCACGTTTGAAAAGCTCCTTTTTTATAATCAGATTCAGTCTTACAGATTTTTGCATTTGCAGTACTAGCGGGAAAGCACTGAGTCTGCAAGGAGAAGGAATATGATAAATGCATGTATTTTCTAAATTTGCTTGCATGCAGACAATTTACACACAGAAGTTAATTTTGCACTCTACAACACACACACACACACACACCCTGTTTCCCCAAAAATAAGACATCCCCTGATAATAAGCCAATTGGGTTTTTGAGCACATGCGCTAAAATAAGCCCCCCTCCCGAAAATATTTAAACACAGAGCTGGAAATCAGGTAAGACAGCAAGAGGAGCTCCATCTTGCTCCACACACCCCAAAATAAGACCTCCCTGAAAATAAGGCCAAGCGCTTATTTCGGGGTTCAAACAAATATAAGACAGGGTCTTATTTTCCGGGAAACACGGGTAGAGAGAGAGAGAGAGAGAGGGAGAGAGAGATACACATATACATATACAAATAACTTACAAGATGGCAGTTTTAATTAGACAAGTGTGTTCTGCAAAAAGTCTAGTTACTTCTATGAATTCAGAATTAAAACATCACTAAGCTACCTGGAAGTTCTATAAGGCTTCCTACACATCTATGATTTGCAGCTTAATCATTATGGAATATTAGTTGGTCTGCCCAGTATGAGACAAATAAACACATTGTGAAGAAAAATTGTGTAAAAATGTTAAAACAAACAAATATGAATGAGTTGAGTCAATGTAAGGAACGGTATTTAGCCAAAATCTGCCTTCTTATAGACCAGGGATGTCAAACTCGCATCATCACGGCAGTGTCACGTGATATATCAGGACTTTTTCCCCCTTCGCTAAACCAGGCAATGGCATGACTAGCGCGTGACACATCTGGTCCATGGGCCATGAGTTTGACAGCCCTGCTATAGACTATCCTCTCTTTAATATTAGCTAAGCTAGCTTTTCAAAAGATATATGAGGATGCAGAATGCTATTCATAGGTCTAGAACGTAACTCATATTCATGCTCCCAACTTGATCCCAGATGAGACTGTTTTCATTCTTGACTGGTTGGAATTAAATTGTGTTTTTTTTCCTGCTTGTTAACAAATAGAACTAATCAAAGGCCATCACTCTAAATTAACTTTATTTCCCCAACACAAAGACAGTCAAATCAAGAGTGGCTACGTCAAGATAGAACTACAGAGCTCCTATCCTGGTCAGTAGTTGAACAAGCACTATTTGAAAACAGAACAAAATGACACCAAAATAGCAGCTGCCTCTAGTAGCAAATAGCAATAATCTGGCATAATAAGAGAAACATTTTTGTAAAGCTGAAAGTGTCCATTTGTATTAAATCATTTATGCTTTAAATTTTTACTCCACAGAATTCTATGTATGCTAATAGCGATATAGAGAGTGGATTGTTTAACTGCATGTTTAAGGGGGGGGAGATGATTTAGATTCAATGACTTGGTAGACTCAGATTTACTGGTAGATTTTAGGATAATTTTCAGATGGGTATAGTAAGAAGAAATCTCTTCCTGGGCTGAAACTGTACCGTACTAAAATTTGTACTACAAAATGCATGCAGAGCCATTCATTTTTATATGGGATAACTTTTTAATAATAATAGGAAGAATATCTAAAGGCACTGAAGAAGATGCATTGAAACTAGTACACGATGAAGGCTTACTGAATGCCAGAGTCACCAAGCTAGCCTACAAAAAAACCCCAAATGAAGAACAGAAGAGATACAATGCAAAGCATAGTATTACATGGCCAGTACACACACAGACACAGACACAAGACACACACAGACACACAAACCTAGCAGGCAATGCAGGTAACAATAAAATCTGGCAATGGCTAAGAGCAGGGAAGTTGAAGAAAAAGATGGAGGGGCTAATTCTGTATGTGGAAGACCAAGCCTTAAGAACAAATGCATATAAAATCAGAATTGAACAGAAAGCAACAAAAAGCAAATGACACCTCTGCAAAGAACCTGAAGAAAGAGTGGACCAACTAGTTAGTTGCTGCAAGAAGATTGCACAGACTGGCTACAAACAACAGCCTGACAAAATAGCAACAGTGATACATTGGAATATCTGCAAGAAACTTCATTTGCATTGTAGCAAGAACTGATGGAAACCCAAGACAGACAAAGAAACAGGAAATGAAGAAGCTAAAGTGTTCGGAGATTTTAGAATTCAAACAGACAAGCACTCGCTACACAATTTTTATTTATTTATTTATTGAATTTATATTGCCCATGGCGACTCAAGGCGGCTTACAGAATATAAAACCACATTTAAAACAATAAAAACTAACAAAAAGAATCAAGTAAATTAATATAGTAATATAATATAATATATCAAGTAAATATAACAAAATCACTCCCTACCTTCTGCCCCAGCGACAGCAGATCACATGAGCCATTTAATGGGCTCTATGCCACTCTGGGTTCCCCAGGCCCGCTGGCAGAACCAGGTCTTCAAAACCTTCCGGAAGAATATTAGAGTGGGGCCATTCTAATCTCTGGGGGAATGATGTTCCAGAGAGAGGGAGTCACCACAGAGAAGGCCCTTCTTCTGAGTCCCACCAGGTGTGGGACTTGGGGACGGGACCCGCAACATTCCCTGCCTCCCCACTGTGATGGGTCAGGTAGATGTCACTGGCAAGAAACGGTCCCTCAGATAACCTGGTCCCAAGCCATGAAGGGCTTTAAAGGTGACAACCAGCAACTTGAATTGCACCCGGAAGCAAATCAGCAACCAATGCAACTCCCGCAGAAGACATGATACATGTGCAAACCAAGGTCTGCACAAAACCATGCGGGCTGTTGCATTTTGCACCAACTGCAACTTCCTGATGTTCCTCAAGGGCAGCTCCAAATACCCGAGTCTTAACAAGCATTGATAAGAAAAACAAAAAGGCATGGACAGTGGATGTTGCAGAATCTAGAGGCAGCAGAATAGAAGAGAAAGAACTGAAAAAAATTACAAAAAAAAACAAACTTGCAAATTGAAGTAGAAGGACTGTGCCAAAAGAAAGCAAAAATACTGCCAATAGTAATAGGCGCCTTGGGTGCAATTTCAAAACATCTGGAACTTCATTTGAATACCACTGGCATTGACAAATTCACGACCAATCAGTTGCAAAAGGCAACTTTACTTGGAACACCTTGCATTCTGCGATGCCTTTAACACCATCACACAACATTTGCCTATCCCAGGTCCTTGGGAAGGACTTGACAGGGGGATAAAAAAGCCAAATCCAGTCTAAACATCTGACTACAGTGTGACTAGCTATAATAGATTAGATTTAGTAATATCTGGGCTCAGAATTCTGTAATTTTAAATATATATATATATATTTTGCATATATATATTGCAATATGCTGTGGATGGTAGCTTGTAGGATTCTAGTTCTTGGAAATCTGAAGTCCGCTTATTCTTGTAATTACATTTCAGCACACTGCATCCTCAATTTACAGTTATCCTATGCCCTTATGATCACAATGGAGCCCAACATTTCTGTTACTAAGTGAAACATTTGTTAAGTGAGTTTTGCTGGATTTTACAAACTTTCTTGCCACAGTTGTTAAGCGAATCACTGCAGTTGGTAAATTAATAACACGGTTGTTAAGTGAAACTGCTTTCCCCATTGACGGCTTGTCAGAAGGTCGCAAAACACTGCAACCATCATAAATATGAGTCAGTTGCCAAGCATCTGAATTTTGATCCTGTGACCACAGGCTTTTTACAATGGTCATAATTTTGAAAAACCATCATAAGTCACTTTTTTCCAGTGATGTTGTATCTTTGAATGGTCACTAGATGAACTGTTGTAAGTCGAAGACTACCTTTATAATTTAGAATAAGCCTTATTAATTACGGAGGGAGGGCTGTTCCTTCATAGGAAACATGTGAAAACAGATCTTAAAGCTGGAAACACATTTGTTTAAGTGCCATAAAATGATTATATTTAATTGTGGGGCTTAACAAAGTTTATTTTCTCTAGAGAATAAGACTGAATTATGGATTATTCCCAATGCATCCTTTAAGATGTATATGGCTCTGTTTTTGTACAGTTAATCAAATTCCACTGATATTAGATTGATAAAATACGCTAACAGGTATGCCTTTCCATGTAAGCCAAAATAAAACTAAGCCAAATCAAAAGAAGTCTGAATAAACTGACTGGAATTTACTTCCATGGTAGATTTTCATAGACTGATATCAAGAAGGCTAAATCCATTCTGTTGCTCCTTCTTGCTGCAACTGATTTCAACACTACAACACACAGGATTGCTTATTTGGTAAATGGGATTACCAGAGACAAATCTGAAGGTATCATCTTACCCTTCCAGAGGTTGGATATTTAATACCACACCAAGTTTTTTTTTTCTTCCAGGTGTTAATAGAAAATTCAATTTTACATCACAACAGCTGGTATTGTTTTAAATAGCACAGCTGTCAGGATTTGAAAATAACTAATTTGAACATGGCCGCTGTGCTGAAAACTAGTTGAATGAAAACATGACCGATCTGCACATATGATCCCCTCTGCCAACCAAACTTCCGGTATGACTGGCATTGCAAAGATATCTAATAACAGGTTTCAGCCTGTTATTTAGTCATGCTTTGGCAATGGGGACCGCATGGAATTTATTGCCCATCCAGACAGGAAAAAAGGTCACTGCCATAACTGTAAAAATTATCTGCTTCATATCTGCTTCACTTTGCATTTTTAATCACAGAAATAGAGGCGTGTAATTTTAGAAATGGGTAACTTTGCATTAATCCGAAGCGCCAGCAGTATGTAGTCCATGCAAAGATTGCAGGCAGCACACAAACTGCTTAACCATTATTTTTGTAATGGTTACACCCTCTTTCCTTGCCTATTCAGGGAAGTAATGCATTAGCTCAAAATAAATCCAAAATGGAACTAATTTTAGTACCCACAATCCTAAAACAGCAGCAATTATTTAGAGATTAAAGAAGGGTAGTAAGAGTGCTCAATTTTGAACTAATAGAAACAAGAAAAGTTTTTAATTCCTATGTGAGGAGTTGCCAAATTTAACTGCAGTTTATAACTCCCACTCTCTGCATTGAATATCTAATATAGTGGATGCAGAATATGCCCCTGTAATTTCCAGGGGAGCAGATTCTTGTCTACAAAATTTAATAGGGAGGTTAGAGCAGGTTGCTATACTCTCACTATTGACCTAGAAAAGGAGCAGGAGGAGGGAGGTGGCGGGGTGGGTGGGGGGTGGGGGGTGGAGAGGTGACAATCCAGCCTCAGAGGATTGTTGGGAGGGTTTCTAAAATGTGCAAAGAATGCTTTGAAGATGTATTTTAAATTTTACCATTATTTAACAAAAAAACATGGGAAGAGTATAAGCATGGCCTTATGCTTATGAACTTTTTTGTTCATATCATCGAACGCATAACAGATGTTGTAGGACAGAACAAGATTATTCCCACAAGACAAACCACAATGGAAAATTACACTGGTATGGGTTACAAAGACTCCGCAAAGTTCACTTCACTTTTAAGACAGCAAATTGAGAAATACGAATTAATACATTTTTTTAATTAAATTTCAAAAAAGACATCATTTATCTATAATGCAGTTACAGAAGCTAGTTTGGCATGCTGCAAAACCAAACGGCTATGCAATGAATTGCAGGAGATATGAAATCACAATTCTACATTTAATGTTTGACAATACAACCCAGTGTTTTCAGTTCAATTTGCATCCAGATTTACTTTCTTTAAAACAAGGACATAGCCAACAGGGCAGTCTGTTAGTAACTGAGCACTTATTTCTCTCTGTCTCAGCACCAGAAATTTAATAAGCAGTGAACATTACAGAAAGTATACGTTTTAATTCTGAGTATTAGTTACCAACAGTTATGAACATTATTGAAAGCTTCCATGCTAACCAAAGCTAGCGTAATATGCCTGAGAAAATTTCACTAAGAATGCAATCCTATGCATGTCTACTTATAAATTCAATTGGATCCAAGAGGACCTCCTTCCAATTCAGTTTTTTTTTATCAGTGCCCCGCTTAAGTTTATTTTCTTCTTTCTTAATCCCACCTTATAACTGCTCTCAAAAACTGCCTAAAGGATCATAGCTATACTTTGTTATTCTGTGTCTACTGGAATTGTTGTAACAGGTGCAGCGTTAATAATATGCTGGGCAATCAACTTTTTTCCACTGATCTGTCAGTTTAGCTTAATAATGCCATTAAAAGTGTAAACATTTCTGCAATCCATATTTAAAAGTCAATAAAATAATGGGGTGCACTACTTATCTTTTTAATTTTTTTAAGGAATACATTTGATTATTTTAATCATGTCACTCCTAAAGGGGTTTAAATATGCAAGCAACATCACTCTAGACTTCACTCTCTCCCAGCCCTTCCCCCATCAATGAAACAATTCCACTTTGCTCCCTTTATCCTTTAAAGCAAAGACGATTTAGAGACAATCAGCACAATATTTCCTATCGTTCTTAAACTGCTGTTAAGGGCAAGAAAAATATGCGGAAGAGATGTTTTATTAAAGAGAAAGGAACTTTGACCATACACGTGGAGAAATCCATGCCAGAAAAATTAAACAACTTTATAATAATAAAAGGGCAATTACAAAAACTTCTCATAATTACAAAAAACTTTGTATGTGGGCATGTCTATATCTTTATGTGCAGATGTCCAGACACAGACAGATACATCACTCCAAAGTGAAAATCCTTAAAATTACAGACTTTGGTCTTATATCAGCCTTATTGCCAGTAGTCCAGATTTGTTAAGTCTATAATTCTCACTAAAACACAAAGGTGAAAAAGCCAAATCAAATGTTAGCCTGTATTGTTAACACGTTTTCTGTGTTTGCAAGTCCTCTCCAATGGAAGCAGCTGGAATCTAACATTGTCGTGCTGCCCCACCAATTATATCAACGCTGCCTTCTCTCCAAATGAGTGTAATTTGGTATCTACGAAAGCTCCCCTTTGGGATCCTGCAAATGATAGGCAAGGACTACATATTTCAGGGCGTATAAGTAAAGACAGCCCTATTTTCATTCATTGATCAGCCTTAGCCTGCTCCTGTTTGGCTTGTACTACCTTAAAAGCTCAAAAACTTTTCTGTTAGTGAGCCCTGATTTTGCACAAAGCAGTATTTATAGTAGCCCCGTTTCTGGTTAGGAACCTATTAAGTCGATGCAGGTGTACCGAGTTTCCTCCATTTTCAACTTCATAGATCTTTTGGGCCACCGTAAGGACCAAATAAAAAACTTTTGAGGGAAATAAACCAGACACACAGAAGTATTCCCCCCCACTTCTATGTATACACAAATATCTACAGGCACATACACTTTGTTTCCTGTCTTTCTCTTAGTTGTCTGTATTATGCGATACAAATGGAATCATAAACACAGATAAGTTATTGTATTATGAACCGTAGCAAAATGATACTTCTAATGACGATGAAGATAACCACAGTGTGGCAAATCATGCAACTTTAACCTGGGGTAAGTTTACAACTATAGGTATTTTCACCCCTTCTTCTGATGCTTAAGAGACATAAGACAATTACAATCCATGAAAAAAAAAAGTTTCTGTAAATTGCATATTTCTACTGTGATTTCTGTAACCATTTAGCTTTAGCAGGGATAATTCCTCCAAATATTTTACCTTCCGCATATAAAAAGTCATTTTAGTTAACTAATTCCGATCACAAACAGTAATAAGAAGAGCAATAAAAAGGAACATATAAAATCTAATAGATGTCCGGTTGGCATCTGCAAGATTCTAAACCGTGCATATGGGTATATATATGATACAGAGAATATGACTGAGATTCATATGCTTCAGTTTCCAGAACAAAAACATTAAAATATGGTAATTAATAGAATGCCTGACTTCTGGAAGCTGGGGTGTGAAACTAAGGTTTCAGCTTCCTTTAGCAATATCAGTCAGCTTCATCTGTGTTCTGTAGAACATACATTTTCCCGACATGTGTTTTAAGACAGACATCCTTTATGTGTATAAGAAGCTTGTCAAAAGCAAAGCTGGTCTGACAGACAACTATTCAGACAAAACAAAAGTGGAGTCGATCCACAGTCCAGTTAAGCTGAGTTACTGGAGTTTAACCAATTTATCCTCAGGGACTGCAAGCCAAACAAAATTGTTTTGAGTCAACTTCACTGGGTTACAGAACAGGCTAGCAATATTCTACAATTTTATCATTTATCACAGATTCTCAGAAAGAGTACATGAGCTTTTCATGTACTCTCACACTCTTTTGCTCTCACACTCTCTAAATACATACACAACACACATAACACGTAAAGGAAGCCAGGAATATCCCTATAATTCTAGATAGTCATGTCTATTTTTTTTTTTTTGGCTTTCTCTAAACACATCATGGTAAAATGCAGTGCTAAACCCTTGGTCCTTGACATACTATGGCAATTTTACAGTAAACTGAGTATAACATGAACCAGACATAGTGTATTTTCAAACAGGAAGCAAACTGCTCTTCTGCACAATTTCTGCGAGAAACAGTTGGAAAGGTATTTCAAAGGCTGTACTGGGAATGAGCATTTTCAAACCAATCTAATTCTCTTCCCCCCCGCCCCCCAAATATGTTTTCAGTCCAGGATTAGAAAAATATATTACTTAAGGACACCATAGTAATTTTCCATGTATGGATCACCAATTCATTATTCCCTAAAACAACCACCATTTCATTTATGAGGGAGTTAGTTGTAGAATGCAGATTTGCTTCTAAAACAATTGCAACTTTATACATTTATAATGAAAAAGTGCTCCGCAGATTATTCATTGTATTTTTTTATTGCAGTAGTGTAAGGCTACATTAAAAAATGAAGACTGAAATTTTATCCTAAAGCATCTATTCGTAAAAGTACAGAAGCTTAATTTTTGTAGTATAAAGGAACAATATCATTGTTAAATCAGCATTCGGAAAACAGGAGCTATATGAGAAAGCTTAGGTTTTTTTTTCTGTTTTACTTGTACAAATGCGACACTAAAAAGTGGATCAGGATAGGCTTGCACATGGTATTTTAAATGTTAAAAGCATTATTAAATATTAAAGTAGATACTAATCTTTTCCTATTATTTTTTGATATTAATAAAATATTTACAAAATAATTTATTACAGATTAAGTTACATGATGAGTTGGGAGATATGTTAAAGTTTTAACAAAAAGCCCTTTCAACTAGCTATGTAGTTTGCAGCTACATATTTGTATAGATGTACATGAAAATAAATATAAATAAGGTATTTATAATATTGACAAATTGCTTAAATGATTAGATTTCATGCATAATAATAACATGATACCTAAATTATACAGGCCTCAGAGATTTTTTTACTAAGATTTTTGACATGTTATTGGGTAATGGTTTGTGTATATTTTATTTCTGATTTTTAGTATTTCCAAACTTCAGTATCACAAACCTCTCCCTGTGGAGGTTTGATCTGAATTACTGGGTATGTTTGTCTTGGAAAAACAATGAAATATACAGAAATCTAATTGGCAGATATTTAATTTTACGGGAAAAGAGACAACAGTAAGTATGATTTGCCATTACATATATTCTTTACTGCCTCTATATAAATGAAATAAATGTACTGCTTGTTAATAAACAGAATTAATCCTATCATTTGGCCTAGCCTATTAGTAGGAACAATACTATGAAATATTTATTTCTTGTAACTCTATGTTGCTGAAAAAGGTTAATAATAATAAGAACAGACAGAATGCAAACACAAAAACACATTAGCATTTTGTTTTTTTGATTTGAGAACTTCACAAATAACTATTTCAGAACCACTATTTGGTGAGATGGCTTCACGCTTGTTGGTATAATGTACAAAAAAAGAGCAATTATCATAATTATAGGGCTCTCTATATGATTTATCACATGTACATGTGGGTGAGAATCAATGATGAGATCTTAAAATACTATTAAGTGAAAGTTTTGCCACTTTTGTTTTCAATTTCATTTGCAATATATGCCATCGTTGCTGTCTCCATGTCCTTTCAAGTATGTCATTTGATCAAATAACTGCTTGCTAAAATCTCAGCCATGTGCAATTAGGAATTCTAAACATGTGATTAAAAAAGTGAGACTCCAGAATTTCAGACCATACATACTACCAGAGATATCTCAATGTCTTTAAGAGTTGGGAAAGGCAATCTTTTTCGACTGCAGAGGCTTTCTCGATAAAGCTATTACGCCGAGATGTTACATAACAGAAGCATGCATTACAAAAATAGATTTTTTTAAAAAAAATCTCTAAGCATGACCAAGAAAGTGAGTGTCACATATATAGCACACATATGTTTATTCAGTTATTTTTTTCTGAAATTGTTCTTTATTAAAAAAAAAAAAGAATACCTCAATTTTAAAGAAACGTTTCCTTGCTAAAAAAACAAAGCAGCTAACATGAACAACAGGTGAACTGGAAAAAAAAAAGGAAGTACATAACTTCCTTTAACACCATAATGCCTTTATACAAAAACAGATTAATTTAAAAGTCCCCAATCGGTCAGACGCCTTTTGCTTTAAAACAAATCAACAGTCAGAGATCTCATTCCCAAACAAGCTCTTCTTCCCACTCTAATATAAATCCGGAAAGGTCTGGAATGATTTTGCCATTTCCCCCACTTTCGTTTATTCCCAGAGACGACCTACTTCCTCTGGCTATTCTCAGTTCAGAGAGTTCAAACTGAATTTAAAACATGCCATTGGCTTGTCGGGAGGGGAGAGAAGAGGAGGAAGAGGAAGAATTTTGAGCTACATCTCAAGAAGGCTCCTAAAAAATAACGTAGCCTGTATTTTGGTTGCACAAACTGGGAGAAATCTGGCACTTCCCGACAGGCACTCTAAACAATTCAGGCAGGGCATACATAGCATCTGCAAGATGCCTGGCACCAGATCAAGAACTGCACAACATCTAATAGGAGCAAGAACAATACTGGCCATATAAAAATAATTCCTCTTCAGATATATACCTATGTGTGTTGTGCGAATGCACGTGTTCCCTTCATGCGCTCACACACAAACAATTCCTGCTTTCTCACCCGGTGCCAGAATCGTGGCCTCATCACGAAGATTCCTTCAACGTGTTATTACGATTGACGATTCTTCAGATAGGTAAAAATTTAGATTTCTCCAGTTTGAGGGAATCAGTCTGCCTTCTGCTGATACCCCCACCCGCCAATGTTTATTCTGTTCACTACCAAACAGGCACACAGATTCCAATGCATGTGAAAGTGTGAAGTTTGTTGCCTTTTTCTTGAACACACACACACACACACCAACAGATTTGTTTTTAATAAATGTCATTTAACAGTTCCTATAAATACATTTCGTTTGACAGCTATCTCGATGGTACAAATACCATCTTCCTATTCAGATTCTCTCTATCCTCACCTCCAAAAATCAACCCTAAATGAAAATATTTATTAATGGGTGAATAACAGACAAAGGTAACTTGTAATATGATGTCGTATATCCTTCTGTTTATCCACAAATCAGACAGAATGCATTCCACTCTGCTGAAGACATATGTGCCAGGTGAAGATTTTAATTTTTTAGAAAGTTTGTAACTTTAAAACCACAACACTAAAACAGTGACAGCTTGAATTCATGTATCTTGTTTCCCCATCAAAACTACATTCATGCATTTAAAAAAAAACACCCTGTAATAGTGATGCTTAAATAGTGGACAACTCATTATTTCCTAACCTTGACAGTTTTAAAACAAGATCATTTCCCATAAAAATTTATAAACTCTACATCCAATGCATAAAACAACTGTCTAGTGTATGGAAATAAAGGTTTGTAAATAAACCTCCAATTATTTTTTTAAAAAACCCCATACAAAGCAGTTCATAGTTCTCAGCTGAAACTAAACATTTTTCTTAACAAGTTACATTACTCACTAATATTCTTTAGGAACAATATAATAAATTGACAAACTTTATAGTCCTTGATTGTAACCAGATAAATTGTAACCAAATAAATGGAGAAAAATACTAACCCTTCTAAAAAATGCTTCCATGGGAAGGGTAAATTTGCTGTATGAAATAATGTTAACTACCTATATATATATATATTACAATGTGTGCATTATTGGAGTGTGTTTTTCTGCAACACACATTCGTAAGTATTGTGTAATTTATTTGTGCCAACCCCCTACTCTAAAATGGGCCTTGTTTAAAGCTGTAATAGTTCCCTTTTGGCCTAACTTGCTGTACCCTGATTGATATCAGATGCAATGTTAGAAGTTGAAACAACACAGACTTCAGCACTTTTCTCAAAAACTTCAATATATTATTTTCTAGCTTTTTCAAAAACATTAAAATGCCCATTAAAAAAAAAAGAAAAAGAAAATCTTTCTAAAGTCATAGCCAAAATATAAAAAAATACACAATCTTCCAGACGGCAGGTATAAAGCTTTTCCTGAAGTGGTACACAAAACACCAGAACGCACTTCTCTTTCTTTTTCTTAAATAAAGTACTTCTAATGGAAGCAAAAGCTCAGATGCAAGGCACAAATTTTACATCATTTATGAGGATGTTGGCAAGATTTCTCTCTCTCTTGTTTTGTAATTTTGCATCATCGTTATTCTTTTCATTGCATTTCAATCTCAATTCATGTTCTACATCAGTTTTTCCCTCTGTCAGTTCGTTCTCAATCCCTTCAGCTGCGAAGCCTGAATTCGGGAAGCACCAAAGCTTGTTTTCCAGGGGGAAAAAACAAAACACAAACAACTTATCTGAACAGACAAACTGAGCACTTTCTGGTGGGTTTAAAGAATGTCCTCATTCCTAAACACAATTCAAAGAAATAATCACTAGCTTAAAAAGGAACAAGTTTGAGTTAACTAACTTAAGTTAAGTTCCAGGTTGCAAAAGTCCTTTGCCACAGACTGAAGGCATTTTCTGAAATTCAATTTTCTTCCCTTACCTTACAATCCCTACGCTTAATACTACAACATTAGCACGAATTAGATAGCTCAGGCAGAAGGTATTCTGAAGCAGCCCAGAACAACTTTCCAAAGCAATAAATGCAGCAAATGACTCTCATTCGTACCACAATAAAACTTGTAAAAATTACACCTTTAATTACAGAGCGAGCTTACCGCTTTCCCATTATAGTAGTACATCAAAGAATTTCCTCCCATGCCTGGAATTGTGTATGCACAATACATGGTCTTGAATTCTTTTTTTTTTCCTCTCCAGTACCACTCTACCAACTTTTATTTCAAACTCGCTGTCCCTTTTTTCACAACAATTCCTTCAGTCGCATTTTCCCATATGGCCAGGCCAAGCATGGTGAATATGCAAAGCAGGAAGAAACCATTCCTGACGTTAGGGGTGCTTGGAAAGGGGGGGGAGTCGGCGGCTAGGAGTCTTCTCTGAGACAGTTAACTTTCCAGAGCAAATCTGGAATTCTTCCCAGTCCTGATTTAGCTGCAATTCCTAATGCAAAGACAGAGACAGAGAGAGAGAGGGAGAGGGAGAGAGAGAAAGAAAGGCAGAGCTTCTACTGGGTCCCTAGATTGGTCTACTTGCTGGAATAATGCTGATTCTTAGTGGGTTTTTTTTTAAATAAACCTTAAATAATAATAATACTACTACTAATAAAAAAAAAGTTGCCTTCACTCTTTTCGTTCCTAAAATTTCCACTGAATTGCCTTAGGGGTAAAAAGTGGAATAGGGTCGATTATTGAAGAGAATACAAATGCAGTTAATTGACTCCCCCCCTCCTTCTCCCACTCTTTCTTTTTTGTTTTAATTTGATTAAAAAGCGAGTGGCAGGAAGGGAATCGTATGATGCACATCTAATAACTGTACCATCTGTCTGTGCTGCTGGCTGCCTCCCAGCATTGTATGCAGCTGCCTGAGAACTCGACTCAGGGAAAGGGGAGGGGGGGGATTGAAAAAAAAAATAAAAGCCCACACGTCTCTGACCTCGCTGAAAAGGAAAGAGGAGCAGTGTTTTCTCACAGCCTGCTCGTCTACCTACAAAAATAAGGGTTGAAAATGAAGCAGAGAAAACAAACCCCCTTGCTCCAAGCTTAGGGTGCTGTTGGTGGGGTTGGGTGATTTTTTATTATTATTATTATGATAATGATGATTATTATTCCTTGTTGTTATTTTTTATTTCCCCCCCCCTTCTCTTTCTAAATCCCAGGCTTTTCGGTTGGAAGCAGGAAACGGATTGGAAGCGTTAGAAGTTAATTCAACTACAGAGCTGGCGTTGGCTTCAAGGGGAAAATCAATTGGGAAGGAACCTGATCTTGCACTTGCTTGTTTGTTTATTTCGGCTCGGATATTTGGGGGGGAGGATGGAGAAGGGGCAGGGGAGGGAGTTTGGCGATGCACATTTTTGGGTTGCTCAATATTACGACCTAGCCTCCGAGAACTTTCCCTGGAAAACAGAATTGGGGGGTGGGTGGGTGGATGGGTGGGAGAGGAATCTTTTCCCAAAGCATGGATCTCAACTAACGGGTTTCCAGGTTTTGTTGTCTTGTTGCCCCTCAGCCTACGAAGACAAATAAAGCATGTTCAGGGCACAATTCGATGCCACTCTGTAGAGACGGACTCTGATTTTTCTTTTACGCTCTGCTGTCTAACCCAAAAAAAAAAGGAAAAACGGGTTTAAAAGGGCTGCGTGGGGAAGGGAGCGCACAGGCGAGAAGAATGGGACTGGATTCAGCTTGCCAAATTCAGAGCATCAGAGTAAAGGGGTGCCCCTGGGAACCGATCCCAAATGAAACTAAATAATTTGCATATGCTGAAGCAAATGCCATCTGAGCATACAGCTATTCTCCAGAATCAACTTTAATAATTCAAAGCACCTATTTTCCTACCACTCAACATGGTAACAAAACACATACAGTATTAATAAACAGCGAGAGATGGCAATGTTAGCCCTGAAGTAAGTCCTTTCTTTTTTTTTTCTTTTTCTTTTGCTAATGGTAACATTTTATTTGGTATTCTCTATGAATCAACGTAAGAGTGCCGACCGCTATATAGATTTTAGAAAAAGGAAGAGAGAGCAGAGGGCTTTATCTAACTTCCTTGTTCTGCATTTATTTGGGAGGTCCTAAGAGACTTGAATAAACAGTTCTTGAATTATAATCACACATTTCATTCAAATTTCATGCTTTGAGGATTTTTTTTTTCATGATTAGAAGAGTTAGTTGTCAAACTGACTGGATCACATTTCCAACCTTTAAACTATTTTTGTATATAATATAAATGGCCAGAAGTCAAAATAAAACAAGTATCCATGTAACAAAATGTAAACTCTCGTGTGTGTGTGTGTGTGTGTATACACACACACACAAATACACACACGTATATATAATTTGAATATATCTTTTATCGGTTGAATATATACAATTTTAATTCCATTATGTTTCTGCACACAAATCATTGTTTCTTTATAAGTGTGCAGCTTCAATTTTTTTGTGTTCACACAGATGGATGTAAGCGCAGGGTGGAATTCCCCCAAAGTTATGGATTAGTAGATTCCTCACAAATATGCAATTAACATTTAATTCTAATAAAAGTTTACCCCAAACTAAATTTGATTGATATCTAAGCTTCTAAATTCACTCTAATCAGTTCATGGTCACCGAAACAACCCTCTAAAATCGGACTAACACTATAAGCTTTAATTACTGGCATCAGATAATTATGAAATTTCATATTACGATGTTTATAGGAAAACACAAATTAATGAAGTCTGATCCCATTGAACAGTAGCCTTGAAATAATGACCTTTCAATTCTGAAAGTGACTGCAGTTCAGGCTATGGTTACTTTTGACAAGTTAGGTTAATGGATTTTTAATTACATTTGGACAACTATAAGCCTTTATTAAAGTTGGATTCAAGAGATATCCCTTCTCTTCCCTCTTGATAACAACCGTTCCAGTATTTTGCACATGTTTAAATTTGATTAGCATGTGTAATATTCACACAGATTTGTTGGATCAATAATTTCATTTGGCATAAAATGACTTCCTATATATTCTTAAAAATGAGATTCTTCTCCCAGAGTTCAGTAGCACTTCCTGGTTCGCCCACCTTGCTTGGGATCCACAAAGAAAATCAGATTGCTCAAGTTGTCCATCTTAGATGCAATTACAAGTCTTCCATTTACATAAATGAATATTAGTGTTTCCAGTTCATATAATCCTTTTTCCTTATAAATATAGACTTATAGGCTCATCATTCGCATAATAATATGGTAAGAGTTTCTATTTCAAATTACATGATGATAAATTACAGATTGAGACGCAAAGAAAAAAAAGCACTTTTCTTGTTTGTTCAAGACACAGTCATATGTGTTGTGCACACATTCAACAATATGTTTGCAAAAGTACAGTGTTAGAAGGGGGACAGCGTTTGTACAGTGGGCATTGAAACAATGAAGTAAATACTATAAAAGTGGAATAAATCTCCTGTCTTTAAAAACTGCTCAATCATTATAGTCAAACGTCAGACTCATCAGGTAGGTTTCCTTTCCTGACCCACAATAAAAAACCTTGATTCAGACATGCAGAAACAAACTTGCCATGGATTTAGACTTAAGTAACACATGGCTTAACATACAAATGGTCCTTGACTTACAACAGTTTGATTAGTGACCGTTCAGAGTTACAAAGGCACTGAAAAAAGCGACTTATGACTGTTTCTCACACTTATGATTCTTGTAGCATCCCCATGGTTACGTGATTTACATTTGGATGCTTGACAACTGGTTCATATTTATGACTGTTGCAGTGTCCTGGGGTCATGTGACCATCTTTTGACACCTTCTGACAAGGAAAGTCAATGGGCGAAACCAGATTCACTTAACAACCATTTTACTAATTTAACAACTGGAGTGATTCAGTTAACAAATGTGGCAAGAAAAATGGGGCAAAAACTCACTTTACAAATTTCTCACTGAACAACATAAATTCTGTTCAATTGTGGTCACAAGTCGAAGACTACCTGTACTGTATTTGTTTGGGTAACCGACATTTAAGAAACGTTTCCCGAGTTCACACTAAGATATTATAATATAGCCAGAATTTGCCATTTTTTATGGTGAACTCACATTCATCCCATTTTTCATGCAAAATGCTAAATGGGCCAGGCCCAAAGTTACCCAGGTAGCCTTTGAAGTTACAAACACAATTAAGACTCGAATTTTGGTTGCTAAGCAAAGCAGTTCTTAAGTGAGTCGTATTCAATTTCACGACCTTTATTGCCATGGTTGTTAAGCGAATCACTGCAGTTCAGTGAATCCTGTGGTCATTAAGCGAATCCAGCTTCCCACATTGACTTTGGTTGTCAGAAGCCAACTGGGAAGGTGGGTAATGGCAATCACATGACTCCAAGATGCTGCAATTGTAATACATACATGCTGGTAACCCATGTGCACAAATTTTGATTGTGTGGCCATGGAAATGCTGCAATGGGGAGGAACAGTTGTAAGTCACTTTCTGAGTGTGCTGTGACTTCAAAGAGTCATTCAACAAATAGTGAAGACTATTCAATCAAAGACTTTCTGTAATCTTTTTTTTTTTTTTACAAATTGCAGGATATATAATATGTCTTCTAATTACAATCACATCTTGAAACAGACACCAGCTATTAACCCATTTCTGTTTCTTGAAGAAAAGTTCATGATTACTACGAAATAAAAGTTCATAAGGAAAACAACAGGAAAATACTTCAGAGAGATGGGAGATAAGAGAAATGAGAAAGGAGGCAGCCTTCAGAATGGACAAGGAACCAGCTGAAAGTCACTGAAATCAGAATAATTTTTGAGATTCTAAAAAAGAAGCATGGAGTTCCAAGTTTTTTCACCATATTTACAAAAGTTAAAAATTTAAGTAAGTACATAAATAAATCAGAAAAATGATAATCTCAACTGTGCCAACATTGTTTACTCATTTCTCAAGCAGATCAACTTTAGGGAGTTCATGCTTTAAAACTGGGAATGACAAGTCATGTTCATCAAGAATCAAAACACTACAGTAACTACTTAAAGAAATTTGCTTAGCAATTCATTAAAATGATGATAATAAAGGTGGATGCCTATGTTTTAATCTCCTAATGCAGTGCTGCTAAATTTGCATGCGAACACAACTACTTAGATAATGTAATTGAGCCAAGCAAAGCCAGTAAGCTATAGTTAGTTGATTCATAAAGCTGATAGTGGGACAGACTGCCAAAATGCCAAGTTCCACTTATTCCAAATATGAGATGCTATCTTAAATATTGTTGTTACATTAATATACACACCTACAACAACTCAATATATTCATCGAATGTTATATTACAGTATTTTTTTACTTAGACCTATTTATCCTTTCAGATATATAATAAAAGCACTGTCTGATTACCAAAATATAATGTTTACAGTTTTACAGTTCTTGATCATGAGCTATAACACTGTTATGCTTAACCATCTCCAGTAGAGGCACACAAAATATTTTGAGTTTAAATTTCTTACTCTGAGTTGGAAACAGCTGTTTTGACCTTACCAGAAGTGCAAACTCAGCTGTCGCAAAATGGAAATATTTCTGATTAAGTTAGAAATGGCTTCAAAACACTCTGCATGCTTCTACTCCAGAATCAACGGAAGCACTTCTTGTTTAAAACAATGTATTTCTACAGGTTATGGTACTGTTAGCCATTCTCTTTTCTTCATTGCTCTATGCCAGTGGTTCTCTACCTTTATAGTGCTGCGACCCCTTTAATACAATTCCCCACAATGTGGCGACCCCTTTAATACAATTCCCCATGATGTGGCAACCCCAACCATAAAATTATTTTTGTTTTGAATTTATCGCGCCTGAAGCCGTATTGGCTAGCGATCTGAACTGCTTGCGACGGAGGCATTAAAGCGGAGACTCCTCCCCTATTAAGTTTATCGCGCCTGAAGCCAGATTAGGCTAGCGATTGGGAGTGATTTCAGTTGACTTGAGAGGGAGACATCAGAGCAAAGATTTCTCTCTTTTTTAATTCATCGCGCCTGAAGCCAAATTCGGCTAGCGATTTGAAGAACCTGCAGCTGGCTTGTGGAGTCAACCATTGGAGCACGATTCTTCAACTCGCAAGTATACTTCCCATATTTCCGATGGTCTTAGGCGACCCCTGGCAAATCGTCATTCGACCCCCAACGGGGTCCCAACCCACAGGTTGAGAACCGCTGCTCTATGCTACACAGGATCAGAAATAGAGACTCCAAGGAATATATATTGGGACTCAGATGCAGACCTAAATGCTTCTCTGGAATTAAGGAAGGAATGTTATGTGGATTTTCAAAAATTGGTGCTAATGCATACCTCCTTGGGATGACAAATCACTACCAATTTTAAGTGATTTATTTCTGGGAATTCTGAGTATCACTCAAATAAAGTTGAGTTTGGAACCTGCATTACTCTACTTGGGCTTTCAGTTTCTGCCTTATAGCATTTAAGGTATCATTTCAAATCTTTATTAGTATGGAAAGAAAATGGAGAGCATAAGATGATTGCATTCCATCTGACAATCAGAGAGGGTATTCAGCAGGTTCTGACCAGTTCAGGAGAACCGGTAGCGGAAATTTTGAGTAGTTCGGAGAACCGGTAAATACCACCTCTGACTGGCTCCACCCCCATCTATTCTCTGCCTCCCAAATCCCAGCTGATTTGGAGGGAATGGAGATTTAACAGTTTCCTTCCGCTGCCATGCCCACCAAGCCATGCCATGCTCACAGAACCGGTAGTAAAAAAAAAATAAAAAATGAATCTCACCACTGCTGACAACCAGTGCAATTTCTTTGCATTCCATTCTGTGATCCTTAGAGTAGACCCCAAGTCCTAACAACCAGTGCAATTTCCTGCTGGCTAGCATTTATAGAAAACACACTATCTATCTATCTATCTATCTATCTATCTATCTATCTATCTATCTATCTATCTATCTATCTATCTATCTTTTATTATTATTTATTAGATTTTTATCCCGCCTTTATTACTTTTGTAAGTACCTCAAGGGGGAGAACATACTTAACACTCTTTCTTCCTCCTATTTTTCCTACAACAATAACCCTATGATATAGGTTTACCTGAGAGAGACTGACTGGCCCAAGGTCACCAAGCTGGTTTTCAGGGCTCCGTTTTCCAACAAATGCACCAACGCAACTATCAAAAGACATGGACAAAGAGCTCTTCCAAACAAAAATTCAAATTAAAAAGCAACTCAATAATAAATACATAAGTATGCCACAAGATTCCCACAACACTGTCAAACTATCTAAAAAGGCAGTATTATTATCATTATTCTCATCTTCCCTATTACCTATCTCCTTATCTTCTTATGACTATAACTTTGTTGCTTATCACTATTGTTGTATGTGCATTGAGAGCTCATGCACCGGAAACAAATTCCTTGCGTGTCCAATCAAACTTGGCTAATAAAGAATTCTATTCTATTCTATTCTATTCTATTCTATTCTATTCTATTCTATTCTATTCTATTCTATTCTATTCTATTCTATAGTCAGCTTAGATATTAACCCTCATACCCTCTTCTAAGAAATCTTCTAAGAAGGACTAAGGGAGACATGATAGCTGTGTTCCAATATCTCAGGGGTTGCCACAAAGAAGAGGGAGTCGGGCTGTTCTCCAAAGCACCTGAGGGTAGAACAAGAAGCAATGGGTGGAAACTGATCAAAGAAAGAAGCAACTTAGAACTAAGGAGAAATTTCCTGACAGTTAGAACAATTAATAAGTGGAACGACTTGCCTGCAGAAGTTGTGAATGCTCCAACAGTGGAAATTTTTAAGAAAATGTTGGATAACCATCTGACTGAGATGGTGTAGGGTTCCTGCCTAGGCAGGGGGTTGGACTAGAAGGCCTCCAAGGTCCCTTCCAACTCTGTTGTTATGTTATGTTAAATAAATAAAATTGATCTATTATCCAGTTTCCCCAGCTTTCTCTAAAATGAATCCAGTAATATTTATGGTGGCCTTTGACTAACGAAGTCACACCAATAAGATATCATTTATAACCACTCTAGTCTAGACAATTGTAACTGGCCAATTGCATATGCTTTAATTCAACATGAAGGACAGTGGGGGATAGCAATATTTTTAACCACCAATTGCTTTGGTCAGCATTTTTTGAACTTTCTATCTGATAATTTATTTTGAAAGTTAATCATAGCTCTGTCCTCATTTCCCTTATTCAGTGCAGTCTATCTCCAGTCAAAACAAATCAAAGTATTATTATGTGCATTAGTGAATATTAGGGAGGAAAGGTAACTTTTGGTGCTTCTAGCTTTCCATTCTCTTTAACTACAATGTTAATGACAATAAGTACTACTTTCAAATGGAAACAATATCTTACATCTGTCACATGAATGATTCTATTTCTTCCCAGGTGAATAATTCTGTACCCTGAGGCTGCTCAGGGTGCAGCTAGTGTACAGTTCCATACAACCTATAACATGATTAGCTGCAGAGACTACTGCTGCGTATCTGGGACTACATAAACTGAATGGTGTGTTTGCATGCGTGTTTGCACATGCTGGAGAGTATAACTCACTTCACATAACATGTTGAGCCATGGCATGCTTAACATGGTTAAATTAATTACACCAAATTGGCTCGGATTACTTTAGATCCTAAGCTGTAATAGACTATGCATTACAAATTACAACTGAGTTTATATAAGACAGCTAAGTTAAAACTAATAAATCACACTTTTGGTTAATGGAATGCATTAACCATACAATTGGACTTATGGCTGGTGAATGCATTTTTCTTGTGATTTATAATGTATGTGGTTTCTTCAAGAAAAGGAGTTTCCAAATGCAGGAAGTTTTTAGTATTGCGAGTCACAAAACTTGATTTTGTTGAACAATTTTGTTGGCGCTCATGATCAAAATGCCGTAAAATGAAACAAAGAATCCAGCATGAGCTATTTAGAGATTAAACAGATACAGGTATTTGCAAAAACTGTATGACAAAAATTCTTCTATTTCTATTGCACCTCTTCCTTCATTCTTCTATGATATCATGTCATTTTTCATGAAATATAATTTAGGTGAAAAAAAAAAAGACAGAAGTTGACAAAGTGTTGAAGGGGGGGGAAGGAGGAGAAAGAAGGAGGAAGATAAGGAAGATGATAAACTCCTAAAATCATAGATAGATAGATAGACAGACAGAGAGACATACATACATATAAATGAACATATGTATATAAATGTATGTATGTATTTGTATGTGCATATCTACATATATATGTAGATGCATATCTTATATATCTATCTCTTTGTGTGTATGTATGTGTATGTATATATAGCAAAAACTTTAACTAAATGAATCTTTTTAATTAACATCTACCCCTCTATCTACCAGAGGGATACAGCTTGTAACTGATTACCTATATCAAGGTGTCAAACTTGCAGCCCATGGGCCAGATTCGTCATGCGTTTGCCACGCCTACCCCAGGTTTAGCGAAGGGGGAAAAAGTTGTGACATGTCACATGATGACAACATGACGCAGCAAGATTGACACCAATGACCTATATGAAGTCCCCAAAGCTATTTTTGGCTGTCCCAAGAAATCAAAATGCTGACATTTTTTGTGTTCTGATGTTGGAATTAATGTCTATACATTCCACACTAACAATTCATCTTGAAATTTGGGGATAAAAAATAAAGAAGCACTTAATGAGATGCCAAAGACTCACTCACAATTGGACTCATCTTTCTTTGATTGTGCTACAAGCCTAACAAAAAGGACAGACGGAACATTGCAAATGGTCATATAAATGTCACAAATAATTTTAAGAAAGAACAGTTGCAATACATATAAAGAGCCATGTATGCCATCTGTAAATACTTTCAAAGAGTAAAATTGAGTAATTCTTATTTTTGAAATAGTATGCCACTTGAAGGACCGATATTATAGCCAATGTAAGCTGACGAAACATAATTTGTCTATTACACAACAATGAAATTTAGTACCCCCCAAAAAATGCAACAGAATATTGAATTTTTAAAGCCTGTGGCTATGTTTTGGTAGTTAAGTTCTCTATTTTTTTTTCTTAAAATTGTCATAGAAAGGAAAATAATTAGTTGTTGTAATAAGATGGGTCTATCTATGGGACTATTTAGCTGCAGTCCCTTAAAAAAAACCCCTATATAATAAAGCTTTAAAAAAAGAATTTTGCTTTACCTGGAAATACTAAAATGTGTTTTATCTTCCATATTAATAGCAACATATATTTCACTTGAATTATTGTTTATTTAACATATGTAGCTCACTCTTCACCACTGTGCTCATGTTGCTCATTTATAGTCCATTATGTCAACCCTGGTTTCTGGAGACTACAAGTCCATGCAGGTTTTTTGGCAAACCTGTCATTGCCTTCTTCCTAGAACTCAGAAAGACTGCCTGGCCCAAAATCACCTAGTAGTTTTGTGCTTAAAGTGGGACTAGAACTCTCAGTCTCCTGGCTTTTAATCCAGTTTCTTTAACCACTACTGTCGATCAAACTGGATCTCAGTAAAGAAGACCTGGATATTTGTTTTGTTTTTTTTATTTGCATTTATATCCCGCCCTTCTCCGCAGATCAGGGCGGCTTACACTGTGTTAAGCAATAGTCTTCATCCATTTGTATATTATATACAAAGTCAATTTTTATTGCCCTCAACAATCTGGGTCCTCATTTTACCTACCTTATAAAGGATGGAAGGCTGAGTCAACCTTGGGCCTGATGGGACTTGAACTTGCAGTAATTGCAAGCAGCTGTGTTAATAACAGACAGACTTAGTCTGCTGAGCCACCAGAGGCCCAATATATTGAAGAACTATATATTTCTTTTTATCCTTTTTTACTCACAAACTTTTTAAATCACTTTATACATCTTTCTGAGCTGAGTGCCACATCAGTGTGTCAGCTGCATTTGGTTTTCTCCCTCGAGAATATGCTAAACGAAACTTTATAAGAAGCCTATCATTATATACATAGCCATGCCCTCAAAACATACCATGTATTGGACAAGATATATACATTTTGAAGGGAAATGCTCTTTTAAGAACTTGTGCCATGTATAGGATCATAGGGAGAGGGGGAAAAAATATTTCTGAGTTTACTGATTATTTGGACAGCTTATTTCAAATATCCCCAGAAAAATGAATGCAATGCTGGGATACGACATACCGCTAAATTTTCCAACTAATGTTAACTTTTTAAAATCAACTAACAGTTAATACTTTCCCAGCCCTACAAGAAAATGAAGTGGGTTGAAGGTCAGAGCATTTCTATGTAAAAACTACAACTCTTTGCCACACAAACACACACACACACACACACACACACACACCAAATAATGGTGATTGAGCATCCTTTACCTAATGTCAATGGAGTTGTAAAAACAACAACCCAAAAGTTGAGCTGAATTCAGAACTCAAGGCAGACGGAGCAGAATAGGAGCCATAAAGAAGCCAATCAAATGGCATTTTGATTGCCAAGTCAATTTTGATTGACTCAGCCTTCCATCCATCCGAGGATGGTAAAATGAGCACCCAGATTGTTGGGGGCAATACGCTGACTCTGTAAACCGCTTAGAGAGGGCTGTAAAGCACTGTGAAGCGGTATAGAAGTCTAAGTGCTATCACTATTGCTATTTTTGCTAGTTGTCACGTACCGTATTTTTCAGAGTATAAGATGCACCTTTTTACCCCCAAAAAGAGAGTGAAAATCTGGGTGCGTCTTATAGTCCGAATGTAGCCCCGCCCAGCCTCTGAAACCTCCCTTTGAGAGGCTGAAAAAAAAAAGCAAGGCACAGAGCTTACAACCAACGAACCTGTCGCTAAGGTTCACCTCTGGGAACAGCTGACTGCGGGTATTCTGGGAAGCCGATCCACCCCATCAGCTTTTTCCGTATTTTCCTTCCCAAAAACTATAAGGTGCGTCTTATACTCTGGTGCGTCTTATAGTCCGAAAAATAAGGTACTTTTTAAAAGTAGGGATTTTGAAGAGTCGTATTTTAATATCTATTAATTGTTTGATGTATTGAAATATTTCAAAGGCACTGTTGCGCATAGTGATACTTAAAAATGTATTTTTGTGAACTGATCTTAGGGCATTCAATCTATGTCATAGAAGACGAAGCTTCTCATGAAAAATTCTCTTCTTCCCTTTCACCCCTCCTTGTGCCCTCAACATCTGCTTTCCTTGGAATTCTTTATGGCAATGAATTCCTTTTACATCCATTTTAGCAAGCCAGCAAGAAGTAACAATGAAGATAATTCATAGATGGCATCACAATTTCCTAAAATTATGTTATATAAATTGCATCCTTTCTAGACAGTGTTACATAGGGGTGTAAACAAATCGGTTCTTATTACTATCTCTCATGGCAGTGCCCAGTAAGCCCGTATTTGAGATTCAAGGTTGTTGTTGTTTTTGTTGTTGTTTTAAAGCTAAATTCGCCAATAATCTTGAACAATCAATCCTATGGCCAGTTTATGGTCAATAATTGCTAATGCACATACAATTGATGCAGCGTAACAAAATGATTCAGTAAGAAAACGATTCAGTCCTTGCTGCTAAGTTCTTAATCACAGAACATCAGAAAAGTAAACTACAGCATTAATTAGATCAATGATATTCAAGTGCGGAGAAAATTGAAGTGGCAGAAAAAATGAATACAACACTCAACAATGATGATAGGTCCTATAATGAAAGATAAATTCAGTCAAATATAATCACCTTAATAGAACCATGTATGCTTTTCATAATACTGTAAATAATAAAAGCCTATGCAGAAATAACATTTGGCTTGATATATTGAATATGGATAACGGTAATGCCAGCACTGCTCTTCAAGGCCATGCTTGTATGAACGTCTCATCCATGTCCCAGTAAATTGTCTATGTGTCTATGCATGTATGTATATGCACTGCTTCTATTTACCTTGAATCAATCCAGTTCAAAATGAAATTCTAGAAGATTATGGAGAAGTGCAGGTTAGTAGACAGACAGATTTGACATTCCAATCTAGTCGTCCTGCTGCTCTTCATGTCCAAGGGAGGACTAGAACATCCCAATCTAGCATTTTAACCATTACACTGCATTAGTGCTTTTAAGAGAGACATGCATTTTGAGGGAGAATAACAGAATAACAGAGTTGGAAGGGATCTTGGAGGTCTTCTAATCCACCCCCCTGATCAGGCAGGAAACCCTATACCATTTCAGACAAATGGTTGTCTAACCTCTTATTAAAAACTTCCAGTGTTGGAGCATTCACAGCTTCTGGAGGTAAGTTGTTCCACCGATTAATTGTTCTCACTGTCAGAAAAATTCTTCTTAGTCCTAGCTTGCTTCTCGCTTTGATTAGTTTCCATCCATTGCTTCTTGTGTTGCCTTCAGATGCTTTGGAGAATAGACACACTCAATTCCTGCAATGGTTCCTTTAGAACCTACCCTAGTCATATTTTTGAAACCTTTTATTTTGGTTTCAAAGAAGTGTCAAAGAAGCCATCTATATTAAAATTGAACAGCCCTCTCTCAACAAAGAAGGAGGGATATGACATCTCTTATCTCCAGTCTAATCCCTAGTGCCGCGTAAAGGGGTGAGCTCCCGTTACTTGTCCCGGCTTCTGCCAACCTAGCAGTTCGAAAGCACGTAAAAAAATGCAAGTAGAAAAATAGGGACCAGCTTTGGTGGGAAGGTAATAGCGTTCCGTGTGCCTTTGGCATTTAGTCATGCCAGCCACATGACCTCGGAGATGTCTTTGGACAGTACTGGCTCTTCGGCTTTGAAACGGAGATGAGCACCGCCCCCTAGAGTCTGGAATGACTAGCACATATGAGCAAGGGGAACCTTTACTTTTACCTTATCTTCAGTCTACAACCCAACCCTTTCAGCAGTCCCAAGAAAGTTCCACACCCATTTGCACTCTGACCCATGTGACTCTGAGGAACAGATAAACTCCCAAGTGGGTCTCAGAGAGCTAATGACCAGACGATTACAAAGAAATAAATCCTTCCATTTCTCACCTTTCAGTTAGAATTGAAGAAGCTTTTTGAATGAGAAGTGAAATGTTTTCAAGGAAAAAAAAAACCAAAAAGTCCAGTTGCCTTTTGGAAAAGCACCTATAGGATAACCATGACCTGGATGATTGAGAATTTCCATATACACATAAGCACAACTCAGAATTACATACTTGACGTTATTCTTTCCTTGAATTAAATAGAAGGTTGAAAAAGTAAAAGCAAGAACTGGAATAATTAGATTTATAACCTGCTCTTTCTTTAGGACCTGAATGAAGGTTCTGTGAAGATTTCTTTTAACTTTATCCTGTCAATATCAACTTTGTGCTCAGTCATGATTAACATCTTGACTTAGTTGATTCACCCTCAAGCCTGGCTTTCTTCAATGCCCCGTTTCTTTGTTGAAAATCAACCGCCATACTGGAATGGGTCCCTGCTATTGAAAGGATAAACTGTAACTAGCAGAAAATAAGTATCTGGATATTGCTTTACCATTCCTCCAGCAATGGATATGCCCAATCCAAAATCTACTTGAATTATGTCTGAATTTTCCATGACTCCATCTTATCACTCAAGACACAACTCAACAAGTTATGTTGAGACTCTAGAAAGAGTGCAGAGAAGAGCAACAAAGATGATTAAGGGACTGGAGGCTAAAACATGAAGAACGGTTGCAGGAACTGGGTATGTCTGGTTTAATGAAAAGAAGGACTAGGGGAGACATGATAGCAGTGTTCCAAAATCTCAGGGGCTGCCATAAAGAAGAGGGAGTCGGGCTGTTCTCCAAAGCATCTGAGGGTAGAACAAGAAGCAATGGGTAGAAACTGATCAAGGAAAGAAGCAACTTAGAACTAAGGAGAAATTTCCTGACAGTTAGAACAATTAGTCAGTGGAACAACTTGCCTCCAGAAGTTGTGAGTGCTCCAACATTGGAAGTTTTTAAGAAGATGTTGGGTTACCATTTGTCTGGAGTGGTGCAGGGTTTCCTGCCTAAGCAGGGGGTTGGACTAGAAGACCTCCAAGGTCCCTTCCAACTCTGTTATTTTATTCTAAATAAGTTATCTAAGGAAGTTTTTAGACAGTTTGGATATCATTCCTCAGAAGTTATTCACATCCTCAAGATCGGATTTATCTTCCAAGGGTCTGCAAAGGAATAAAGGTTAGTTTTGTGGTTGGGTCCTAGGAATTGCTTTGTCACTGAAGTCAAAGATTAAAGTTCCTAATAAGCCTAGGTACTTAACTCTGATAAGTATACATTTTATTTTAAATAAAAAACATATATTTCTGAATCCTCTCTACTGGATTCTTTAATTATCACTGTGAGTTGAGAAATGGAGTTGGTTTAGTGCTCTGTAGGAGAACTTGGAAATTATCTTACTTTTTTACCCTGCAAGTCGGGGCAGATACCTAGTTCTTAAGGTTGAAAAAAAACAGGACCATCTAGAGATGCACTGGATGCACTTCTACTAAAGTGTAATCTAATATCTGATTATTCCTACCATAACATATAACTAAGAAGGGTCTGGCATTCTACCCTGCTTCGCAGGGAGGGAGGTACAGAAATTAATAAGCAAGGCTATCAACAACAATAACAGATTAAATGTGCTTCAGAAAGTTTTCCCCCCCCCCCCCCAATTACAAACTAGATCTTAATCACCTTCATAAAATTTAAGTGGAATAGCACATTAGGTAAGAGGGTAAATGAAGAAAATAACATGTATATCTACAAACTTTTACTCAACTGCAGTGGCCTTCTCTAACCAGATTACTTCTCCATTTAAAGTAGTTGCAAACATATGTGACTGTACTCTCTGCCACAGCTTCAGGGCATTTAAATCCAAGATATTCAACACTTTCGATGATGTTTGCAATAACTGGGATTTTTGCACTTTGCTTGCCTTCGGCTATTTCTTTTAGTGGGCAGTTATTAACTGAGTACTGTCTGAACTTTGGTAACACATCACAACACGTTTTAAGCTTTCCTGCAAAAATATTCCGTGTCAGACAAAGCTACTTGAAATGCAAACATTTGTAAGAAATGGTCCAAGAATGGGTTGAAAAGATGTGTACATGCACACATATGCCGGCCTGCCCATCTATCTCTGTGTGCATACACAGACATACATGAAAATGAAATCGTAGAACTTCTCAGAAAAAATGGCAAAGAAATAGTTAACAGACATATGCCGTATAATTAGGAGATGCATTAATGATTATGAATAGTAAATGATTTGGTGCAAGAAAAAAAACATCTAGTCAAAAGGGACATGTACCTATCTTACATGTTTGTTAGTAACTGTATAAAACTAGAGATTTTTGCTATTAAGAATCCTGCATTATTGGTGTAAACACTTCCAAGGGTACATCAAATTGTAATCTTTCATACGACATCCATCAAACCAGGCTGGAGATTTTGACAAACATTAAACACAGTAAGGAGGCAATTATGTATGCATGATTTAATCTGCAGCTAATTAATATGCAAATTTATTCATATGTTAGTTACTAAATTAAAAATGCAAAGAAGCCCTTATGGTGATTCTCAAAATTTTGCACAAACAGAACATTTAAAATGTAAGAAAAATGAACTTTTTTTTAAAAAAAATCCCTGCATACTTATAGCCTTTTAGAAACCTGTTGCATGAAGAAGATTAAAAAGTACCTTCTTTAATATTGGGAAACAATAATGGAGCTTTAATTTGATGTGAGACTGTGGTTAAAGAAAGGTTTTACATGTTTCTATCAAAGTCTTATGAGATGCACACTAATTAGCAAACAAAATGTATTTCAAAGCTAAGTCAAATAACTTGCAAATATTTTGGAGCATATAATATAAATCTATCTATCTATCTATCTATCTATCTATCTATCTATCTATCTATCTATCTATCTATCTATCTATCTATCTATGTCAAAGCAAGGTACTTATATATATATATATAAAGTGCTGAATTATTTTTTTCTTTTTTATTTGAATGAAGACAATAATACTTTCAAACTAGGCTTATTAATATTTTGGAGTAGTGAAAGCTAGTCAAATCCAATGAATAAGAAGGGACAGAAAGAAATATTTTTTTAAAAAAAGTGGGGCTGATTTCAATATGCATCATGAAAGAATTACAATTCAAATAATGAAAAGAAATTATCTGGAACAGTTCCCTATGTTATAGCATCAATCCTTCCCTTCCACTGCATGCTTTAAAACATGTACATTAAAAATTTTTAAAAACGTGGCACTTTCTCATAAAGGAGAAGAATAACTAAATTATATGTGTACCCTTCTTAAACTCTGTAATGTTGGATAGTTTTGAAAATCTCCAAGATATTCAAACTATGCTAGCAAACACTCGCACATACATTTGTCACTCAAAAGGGTTTTTGTTTTTAATGTATAAATGGTGATCACATAACAGGGACTCCTTAGTCTAAAACAGAGACATGCACAAAATAAAAGGCACAATCAGCGTTTCCCACCAGCTGATTCCGATGTGCTGAACATGGCTTATATTTATTTTTTCTGAAAACTGAGAATAGGCTCAGAGAGAGAATAATTCTATTCATTATATCCCTAATGTTTAAAAAGCAAAACAAAACCAGAAAGTTAAAATACTGATTACTGCTGCATTCCTGAAATGATTTTCTTAACTCCTTTTTTTTTTTTTTAAACCTATGCTTATGCCAAACTGACAATCGACTTTCCAGGTCATGTCAAGCATGCCAACTGAATAAGGAGTGAGTACTACAACTCTACCCCCACTGTGTACTATAAACAAACAAGACTGTTTGATATCCTTAAAAAAAATAGAAGTGATAAGCCTTTGTACAAAGCTCTAAAGGCATTATAGCTCAGAAGTGAAAAATCTAATAGAAGAGACGAGCTGAAGGAGTTAAAAATAGGGAAAGATTTGTGATGAGAATAAAGAAAGAGAATATGGAACTATGTCATTGCAAAAAACAACAACAGCTTTACTGTAAACTGTCTGTTCTGAGCCCTAATAATACGCTTTCATTACTACCTCGGACTTTTAAAACTATTTTATATTTTACACTCTCATTCTTATAAATTCCTGGGATAAGCTTTGACAGAAACAACTTTCCATTGGAGGAAAGCAAAATCTGAATAAACAGTTTTGACACGGAGGTAGGAAGTAAGCTTGCTTTACTGTGTAGTAACTTGAAATACAAGACGCCATTTCTGTTAAGTCCTGAAGTGAATGTAAGGCTTTTAAAAGCTTAAACATACACATTTGTGCATTCATTAGGCAGTGCTAAATCTAATTTGTTCTCTTTACTGTAACAGGAAGCACATGTTTAGAGCAATCTGTTTCCTCATATGAATGCTTTCCTGTCTGTTTAAAAAGAAAATCAGTGCACTTTACCCCAAGTAACCAAGAGGTGATCGTAAATATCCCTAAATAGCATTAAACAGATATGAAAGACATTAACACTTCCAGAATGCCAAAGTAGTATTTTTTTAAGGGGGAAGGGAAACCCTAACAGATGCTCCTAGGTCAAAAAGTGAAATGTGTGTTTCCTGGAAGAAGGAAAAAAAACCAACAACAACAACCCCAGTCTCATCAGAATCAAAAATGAACTGTGAGTAGAGACTGGAGTATCACACTAGCAAAGAAAAGGCTAAAGACAGGATGCTATCACTCCCTTGCGAAAGTTTAGGTTTGGAAAAGCTCTGTTAGCTTAGAACCTAGTCTAACAAATCTGTATATTTTGTAATCCACAAGGTGGCAATGGCAACCAATGAGGGTTATCTGCACAAAATCACTCTGGGGCCTACGATCTTCTCTTGCAAATATATTGGAAGATTCTGGACTCTTCTATATATCTAAGTAAAGCAAAAAGAAAAAAAAAAGAAAAAAAGAAAAAAAGGGTAAAAATTGCTCTGTCAGATTGGATCTGGTCTTTCTCTTTTGACTCTGCATCACAGATAAGTGTTATACCCCCCCCAAAGGAAAAAAATTCCTAACCCCCCCAAAAAAAAGTATAGCATCATAACCTGTTGTAAAATACATTTCCTCCTTTAAATATTTAAATATTCCTCCTTTAAATATTACACATACAAACACATGCACGCACACACACACAAAGTGTTGAACAATATAAGTTAAGTTAACAAAATAAGTTGAGGAGAGAAGATACTTGAATGCATCTAAAGCATTTGTGCAAATAAGAAGTTTTTACTCAGGACTTGTAATGCAAAAAACAACAACAACAAGAAAAAAACTTATTTTTGTAAACAAAATATGACTGAAACATTTGAACTGAATGCTGATTTAATTTGATTAGTATAGCGAAGAAATGGGTAAAAAGGCCCAACTTTCTAAATTTGTTGACATCCAATACATTCCAATTGAAAAGAACAGTAATATTAGGCAGCTAATTACAAACAGCACTGATGGATTATTAGAATGCATTTAGTCGCTTTCTAGGATCCTGATATGTCTTGTCCAAATCAATAATAATTGGGCATTCCCAAAAGGAGCACTTATAAACTGAAACCAGTTTAATAAAAGCAGTATTTATAAAGTCAGTGACTTCCAATAATATTTGTATGTTACTCAAAACAGTCCAGAGCAAGAAATACTGTATTTCTTTAAAAGTTAAGAAACTGTTCCTGTGTGAACATAAGTAAATCAGAATGTAAACATCATAATAAGCTTTCAAGCTTCTGCTTATTTTTTGTATTTATCTCTTGTTGCAATTAAAAAAAAATAAAGACTTTTGGTCCTTCTTGGTATCATTTGGCGAGCTTTGCTCATATAATTATAAATGCCAGAGTTGTTTAAATGATACCTTTGATAATGGTCCTTAGGAATTATTATAATATACATCCCCCCCGCCCGTTTTTTGCCATAGAATCATAAATGATGTGCAATAAAAATTCATCCTTAAAATAACACACCCAAACACATGCAAATATTTGTCACATTTAATCTAGAAAATTTTGAAACTAAAAACAGTTCCAGAAAACAAGAACAGAATGACTTTTTGACTTTCTTCTCATGTGCTGGATCGGACACGACTTCACAACAACTCATGTGCTGTGCCAGTGAGTTACAGGAACCAGTAAAGAAGTAGTAAAAATGTTAAAACAACATTAAAACAATAAAGGTATTACTGAAAACAATTGTTTTATACCTGTAAATATACTGTCTTAGAAGCTTTTGGCTTAAGTTACGTATTAAAATAATAGATTAAAATATAAGTAATTTACACTCAAAGAAATGCCAATGAATCAATGAGCATTACATATATTTTGGCCAGGTAGGCAGAAAACAATGGTAATGATAGCTGGGTTTCATGTGCAACTCTTTTATGTTTCTGTGTACATGCAAATTATTACTCCTCATTATAGTAAAACACTTTAATGGATATTTTCTTCATAGCAAATAATTGGATTGGATTCAATATTGGATAAGCTTAAGTGAAATAGGAGGTAGAAAGAGAATGGACTCTGCACCAAATTTGAAATACGAAGGATGAGAACAAGGGTAAATCCTATTGTACAAGCTGAGCTCTAATCCCTGTAATATTAATTAAACTGCTATGAACTTTGCTGTAAGTACAAAAAAGAAAAAGAGAGGGGTGGTGGTATCTTTTTATAGTTTGTGATTATTTAATGATAAAAGCAAAGGTATACGTATATTCCTGTATTACAATAGGAAAATCTATTAACAGATGTAAAATACATTACAGAGTTTTAAACCTCACAGTGATTCATTTACTGCTTATTTTAAAGCTGAATCTCACCCAATATCAGGACTTCTGTAAACCATCAAATGCATTCTTCTAAGAACAAAAAAGGTTAAAAAACCCCATCATTATTTAGCTCACTAAAGCCTCATATGAAATGAGTTGCAGATCTTCACACTGTCTTAAATCTAAAGTATCTGTTTCCTAAAATATCTGAACGCTAGAAAGTGCAATTGTCTTAATTTATAGACAATAACAGAAATCCTAGCTGTTTCGTGACAAAAACTTATGACCCAAAAACTCTGTCCCCTGCATTACCTATTTTCCTCTGAAGAGGGAGACTATGTTTAAGTAAAATTCAGAGTAGCAACATTAATACATCTATGTATTTCTATGCTAAGAAGTATGCCAAACTGATTGCAATGCCGTTTTCCTACCTAGAGTTACATCGTAAAAACCATGTTAATACTATGCCATACAAGCAAATTCATTAAATACCAAAAAATACATGTCACACACACACTTTTATCAATCCATTGTAAAGAGGGAGACTGCAACTTAAGCAGCATCAACCAAATCACAGCAACAGTTTCAATGTTGTTTTCCCAAAAGGCTTTGGGTTCTTTTATTGCCTATTTTGGGTTTTAAGCAACAGGACATCTTTTAAAGCTCTGCTACACTGAGATGGCAAGGGTAGAGGCAGGGAATCATGCATTTATCGCATCTGAAACATTCAAAGGTTGACATTTTTCAAACTGAATACCAGGATATAATAGCAGCAGCAGCAGCAGCAACAACAAGAGTTAGAAAGGACCTTAGAGGTCTTGTAGTCCAACCCCCTGCCCAGCCAGAAAACCCTACATCACTTCAGATAAATGGTTATCCAACATCTTCTTAAAAACTTTCAGTGTTGGAGCATTCACAACTTCTGCAGGCAAGTTGTTCCACTTATTAATTGTTCAAACTGTCAGGAAATTTCTCCTTAGTTCCTCTCCTTGTTTAGTTTCCACCCATTGCTTCTTCTCCTGCCCTCAGGTGCTTGGGAGAATAATTTGACTCCCTCTTCTTTGTGGCAGCTCCTTCTTTTCATTAAACTAGACATACCCAGTTCCTGCAACCGTTCTTCATATGTTTTAGCCTCCAATTCCCCTAATCATCTTTGTTGCTCTCCGTTTTACATATGTAGGTTTATGGATACTCACAAGGTTTACTAAGTAAAAGAATGGGTATTGTAGATGTAAGCATGGGGAAAAAATGGAGACAAAATAAAGAACAGAATAGAGCAGAATTCTTTATTGACCAAGTGTCATCGGACACACAAGGAATTTGTCTACGGTACATAAGCTCTCAGTGTACATATACAAAGCAAATAATATACTAGAGTTCTAAGAATAGCTTATATGAGAGGGAAACAGACATGGTATTACAAAGTGTGGTTAAAAAAAAGTATGGTGGCCACACTGATGAAGAAAGTTGTGGTTTTTTTTAACCATATTTTGCAGACACCCCTGAAGGCAGAACTTTTAGAATGTAGCTTGATTTATATGCTGGGGTTTACAAAAACTGGGAACACTAAATTGTGTGCCTGAAGTATATTGGATTTCGGGTTTGAATGGCAACTGGCTGAATTATGATTACATCACTTCCAAGTAAAGTGGCAATCTCTTTATCTGTTAACTACTTTATAGATTAATCCATAAAGAAAAAACTATTCCTGTCTAAAGTACTGGACAGAGGTGACTCTTGCTTGATTTATTATAGGTTCCAAATTGAGAAGACAAAGAAAACCCTTCTTACAGGCCATCTGACAATCTCAGCTAAATTTAATCTCCGTCTGAAAGAAAATCAACCTCAACTTGTCAATATATTTTTTTTAAAAAAAGACACTTTGCTATGATATTTTTATGTTAACTGATTTGATGCAGAAAAAACAGTTTTATAGATACTTTGAAACAGAAATTTGGGGATTTGAATCAGAAATTTGTAGGTCTGAAAATTCAGGCAATCAATTTATGTCAAACCACAATTATTCAGACTGAAAACTCTGATTTAAAAAAAAAACACCATTCAACTGATATGGCAGAAAAATTCAAACAAAGATCTTCAGGGCCTCTAAGGAGACTTTACTGCAAAAATAATTTGCCTTTTATAAAAAAATAATATAAAATGTCAAGCAAGGCCAACCTACAGCAGCAACCGTGGCAAAAAGTTACAGATGATATTTACCACTGCAGCTGGAGTATAAATTGACACCAAAGCTGCTTATTGTGTGGGTTTCTGTTTCCATTCAACTCAGAAACCTCATCCCATTGTTTTGAAATCCTGCGGATCTATAGATAGAGTACATTGTGCATTTCTCATAACAAGTAGGAACCCCTGAATGGAAAACAAGGAGGTAATGATTTTTCCAGACTCTTCCACAGATGGTTCGAGAGAGGAAGTTATTCAATAAAGGCCATCCAGGAAAAAAAAGGACCAAGAATTTTTTTTTCCTTTTCTAATCATATGTATATTTGCATGCAAATACACACACGCACACATGCACATACAATTTAGTGATTGAGATATGTTTAAAATACATGCACACACAACTATATTTTTGTATATGGTTCATGAAGAAAGAAAAAAATAAAAATTAAAACTAGAAAAAAGTTTGGGAAACTTTAAGCAGAAGTGCTAGCTGCTTTACACCAACACTAATAAAATTTTTTTTTATGAGTACTAAACAGGAACTTAATTCCCTTTATACACTTTAAACAGAATATTCAATGAATCATTAAGGAAATATATTGAGGTATGAAAGACCTAATAAATTAATAGCTTCTTGACTAAAATAGCTGCAGCAATAAAATATTACATATTAAAGATGACCTAAGTAAAGTAATAATGATAATAAATAACATTAAAAAGGTCATTGATTGTATAATATTATCTAATTCTATCTGAGGGAAAACTTTACTTGTTATAGTGATATAGTTTTTCCTAATATTAGGCATTGCTAAACTTTACCATTAGTCCTCCGAGTAATTATAGTTCTTTTAAATGTATGAAAAAAGGTTAGTCTTCCAGTCTAGACAGCTATAACTGTAAAATACCAAATTATTTGCCCCAATATTATTGGAGATCTAAACTGATGTCTTCTTCAGTAAAAAAATATTCCAACTTCCTGCGGTGAAGTTATAAAATTGATATAATTGATTTTGAAGGTGGCTAGATATACTAAGTACATGCTACCTTCCTCGTTCCTTGTTTGCTTTTTTTGTTTGTTTTCCCCTTCTTAACATGTCTTTTTTAATTTCATTCCAAATATTTTGAAATAACATACAACCCATATTTATCATAGTAATACCCAAGTATCTTCTCAAGGTTCTTCTCAGCTGTAAAAGCCCATTTTATTCATCGATACTCTGCCTTTATTATTTTTTACAAATATATCAAGGTGGCGAACCTGTCCAGCGCACCTTCCTCTTCCTATTTTCTCACAACAACAACAACAACAATAACAACAACAACAACCCTGTGAGATGGGCTCAGCTGAGAGTGCATGACTGGTCCAAAGTCACCCAGCTGGCTTTCAAGGCAAGACTTGAATTCTTGGCCTCCTGCTTTCTAGCCTGGCACCTTCATAATATGTTTTAGCGTTTTTTGCTTCTGTCTGTTGATCTTAAAACTTAAAGGTGCACCAAGTTATTTTGGTTTTCTAGTTAAAAGTTTCAACTCCATTAGTAGTTGACGTTTTGCATGCATATTGAGACAAACTGAAACCAACAGTGGTGCTATTGACAGATTTTTTGAAAAATGTGGTGGATATTGTACAGTGAACAATTTGTAAAAATGGTATAAATATACGCTTCCTTTCCCCCCCCCCTCCAATTTAATTAACTGAACCAATATGATTATGTGCTACCAAGTAGGTGTCAACTCTTAGCAACCACACATAATTTTTCCAGGAGGATGTGTTCACAACCTAATCTTTCAGGTTGATTGTGATTACACTCAAATTATTGCTGTAATTGAATAGATCCATGTATTGTTGCTTATCCTCTTCCCCTTTCCCAGCATTATAGACTTCTCCACAAAGCTAGGTCTTCATGTAACGTGTTTACAGTATGATAATTTGATCATTTGTGCCTGAAGTAAGAAGTCAGGGTTGACGTATTTAATGATTCATGTGTTGTTTTCTTGTTTATTTATGGCATTCTCAGGAGTCTTCACCAAAGTTCAAAAACATCAATATTCTTTTTACTTTGCTTCTGTAAAGTCCAACTTTCATTTCTATAGAATCACAAGAAAAACCACTGCCTGAACAATTCTAATCTTTGTAGGCATAAATGTTCCAGCATCTGAACACATTGTTCAAGGCCTTCATTGCTACTCTATCCCGTAATAATCTGTGGTGTATTTCTTGAATTGCAGTTCCTTTCCTGTTGACAGTTGATCCTGAAAGATGGAAGCTATCCACCACTTTCATGTTTAATATCAGTTCTAAGACCGATTGATGTACTTGTCGTTAGTTTGGTCTTCTCTATATTTAATCTCACAGGGATGTGGTGGCTCAGTGGCTAAGATGCTGAGCTTGTCGATTGAAAGGTTGGCAGTTCAGCAGTTCAAATCCCTAGTGCTGCGTAATGGGGTGAGCTCCCGTTACTTGTCCCAGCTTCTGCCAACCTAGCAGTTCGAAAGCACATAAAAAATGCAAGTAGTAAGGGATCACCTTTGGTGGAAGGTAACAGCGTTCAGTGTGCCTTTGGTGTTTAGTCATGCCGGCCACATGACCATGGAGACATCTTCGGACGGTGCTGGCTCTTCGGCTTTGAAACGGAGATGAGCACGGCCCTCTAGAGTCAGGAACGACTAGCACATATGTGCAAGGGAAACCTTTACCTTTTTATATTTAATCTTAATACCGTTTCTCCTTTCATTACTAGAGCTTGAAATAATTTATATTTCAGCTATCAGAGTAGTGGCATCAGAGCAGTGATAACTAGTGTCACAATGCAGATTACCAATGTTTTTTTTCCACCACTTCTAAAATCACACTCATCTTCCAATCCACCTTTTTGCAATATATGGCCCAAACATAGTTTGACTAAATAAGGGGAAAACACAGGTATTCCTTGACTTTGGGTTCAACCACAATTGAACCCAAAGTTCATGCTGTTAAGTAGCTATGCCCCATTTTGCAACCTTTCTTGCCACCATTAAATGAATCACTCCAATTGTTAAGTTAGTAACAAGTTGTTAAATGAAGCCAGCTTCCCCATTGACTTTGCTTGTCAAAAGGTCGCAAAACGTGACCCTGGGTCACTGCAACCATCATAAATATGAACCAGTTACCATCTGAATTTTGATCACATGACCATGGGATGCTTCAATGGTCCTAAGTGTGAAAAATTCTCATAAGTCATTTTTTTCAGTGCTGTTTTAACTTTGAACGGTCACTAAATGAACTGTTGGAAATTGAGGACCACCTTTGTCAACCTGGAGCTAGTCTGTTTCACCACGTTCAGTTTATACTATGGCTTTCTGGGATAAGTTTGCGTGAGGACAATGAGATATTCTGGGATTGCCATTTTTCTGTTTTCCGTAGCTTGAATCAATGTCTGGTACTCTAATCACGAAATATCTCTTCATCAAGGTTGCTCATTATCATCTCTTTATTATCAATTTGATATCAGAACCAAAGTCACACATGTGATGTGGACAGCTATATAAATTGAATGAATGAATAAATCAGTCAATAAACAGATTGTGTACAATGACAAACAGTGGCCTATGAGCCATAATAGGCAGCTCTTTTACTGCAATTTATGACGTTGACTTTGCAAGCAAGCAAAGGAATTGTGCACTATGCAATTTCTCTTTGCAGCAAAAAGAGTAAATCTCTTCTGAAATAACTTTGACTTCTGGTGATTTCATCGTTACATATATCCATTTTTGCTGGTAATAATACTTAAGTGATTTTCCTTGCTTCTGTTTTTCTGACTAGAAATAACTTAGCTTCTTTCATCCTTTTACTTATGGATTTTGCTTTCTCTCTTTTTTAGGAATGGCATGCCACTGGTTAGTTATTTGCCATTTGTAATCTCAACCCTTCAGAAGCTCAATAGCAAAT
Source organism: Ahaetulla prasina (assembly GCF_028640845.1). Taxonomy (NCBI): domain Eukaryota; kingdom Metazoa; phylum Chordata; class Lepidosauria; order Squamata; family Colubridae; genus Ahaetulla; species Ahaetulla prasina. The sequence goes on along the minus strand of NC_080540.1, from coordinate 285,668,839 downwards.
ACTTTAGTAATGTATAATATGCATTTCTATATCTAGATAACCTAGTATGGTCTGATAGCCTGTCTACAAATTTTGCTATGAATAAGTGCTATATTAATATCTGAAATACCAAATTGATGCGGTAAATACAGCAAAATTTTAATAAATGGTTAGCTGCCTGGATTTTTGAAAACAGAGTTACTGTATCTATGATGTATCTGACCATATTTACAACCATTTCAATGCAATTTCAGTCTAATTCAAACAGGAAGAGACACATGCAACTTTATCATGCTCGATTTCATAATGTCAACACAAGGATCCTGCTTCCTATACTAGTCAAGATATAATTTAGACAAAGTTACCAAGTTCCATTTCTTTTCTTTGAAATTTTACCTCTAACTAAAGCTTTGTAGGGATCTCGTTGGAATATTTATTTCATTTAATAAATTTATATGGTTGCCTCTCTCATAAACATGGCTCTGGATAAAAGGTTATAAACAGGAAAAAAAACACAGTAAAACCACCAAAATTAAAAACAGAAATAAAATCATATCCAATAATAGCTAAGAACAATAATTTAATACAAGCATGACCAAAAATTGGCTAAATTGTCCTGTCAAGGCCCTAGGCTTGATGACTGTTCTTCACTTTTGTCCTACTCTTTGTTATTTATTATAAACAAAAATTTTAAACAAAAGTCAATATCTAGTTTGTTGTTGTTGAGGTCTTCTTTGGGGAATCTTGAAAGAACCATTTTTTTGCAGCGATGTGACATCAAGAACCTTAAAGCCAATCTTGGCTGACTCTACATTTGAATCCAACCCCTTTTTTAAAATTAATAAAAATAGCATAATAAAATAGTTTAAAACCAGAAACATTCTAAGAAGAACAAGAGCCTTCAAGGTTCATTTCAATTCCTAAAGCAAGGTCACTAAAGATAAAACAATTGGAGTTTTGGAGCTTTTAATTATAACAGAGGCTTGGATTATAATTATTTATACTTCAAAAGAAAGTGAGTAATTTAAAGGTACACATTTTCGATTAAAAAAATATTCTTCTATTCATATCCATATTATCCATAATTTCAGACTTTGAAATTTACAGTATTGCTGGCATATTAGAGACGTGTTTAAAAGAAATTGTATTGCCATTACACACTGCATATGCGAGGTATCAGTCTAAATGGGGATATGCATGAATATGATTTCACAGCTCAGTATTCTGAAGAAATAGTAAAAAACCCCTAAAGAAGACAGCCCATCAGTTACATAATGCTTAAAAGTAGAGGAAGAAATATTTTTTTAAAACTGAAGGCAGAAGAATAACTATGCCTGTCTAGAATCTCTATATTGCTCTATATTCTGTCTGTCTGCATCCATCTGTCCATCCACTCATCCATCCATGCGCTCCAAAAGAAGCAAACCCAGAAAAGGCTGCTACAAAACCCAAAGTAAAATCAATGCCTGCTTCAAAACAAGAATGATAAAAATTACTCCTTTAAGTACCTTCAAAACAATTAGAAGCAGTGTCATTTGAAAAACAGCAAGTTTGATTTCTATTAGGCAAAATGGGAACTGACTTCTTCAAGCATAACAAAAGCTCCCTTTTAATAAAAGGCAATACTGAGTCTACTACCTTAAATTTATGCACAGCATAAACATGTGACTTGAAAATATGTTTAGTTACGTGCTGTTGTATTCGAATTTATACTATGAAAGATGTTAGCCCTGATAAAACAAAGTCTTGAAGGGTCCAATGCCTAAAGCACGGGGGAAATGCTTTGAAGTCTGCTACGGGTTCGCTTCAGGCGTGCATGTGCGGTGTGTACCAAATGTGCTCTTTGCGCACGCATGCATAGTGCATGCCAAACGCGCGCTTTGAGCACATGTGCACTGCAGGTGCTACCGCACAGCGCTGAAAAAGAAGGATTAAGAAGCCTTTTCTGAGTCTTCAAAGGTAAGTAGAACAGCAAGAGGGGAGGAAAGCTGTGCCGCGCGATTTATATTCGCTAGAAAGCAGGATTTGCTGCTTTCTAGCAAATATAAATCGTGCAGCACAGTTGATCATTGGAAATACCGATTCACCCGAACTGGTAGCATTTATTTTTTTACTACCGGTTTGCCTGAACCAGCAGCATTTATTAATACGGGCTAGGAGAACCGATCCAAACTGGTAGCATTTCATCCCCGGTCTAAAGGACTTAGTTTTGACATTATGGAAAAATAGTTTTGCACAAAATACAATATGTTTAAGCCTATCTATGAACACACAAATGCACAAATTCCTGTTTTCATTCTCTGTTTTGTTTTCTCTTTGTTTCAATGGTTCAGCAATCTCTTGAAATATGTATCATGAAATGCTTGGGACAGAATTCATAAATTCAGACATCAGCAGTATATAACTTACTGTGGTTTGCAAGTACCTTTAAAGTACCTTGTTTGATACCTGGCATGGTTCAACATAAGCATGCTGTGTGATTGGCAGAAGCACAGATGTATTGCATAGATAATTTGTCATAACACCTGAGCAGTGTTTCGACAGGGACTTTCAAAATCGTGCTGGATCCTAGAAAGGCTAGTTGGCACATTTCAGTCTTCATGCAATCAAAGCACATGGAGTGAAGCTGATTTTGAACTTGATCTAAAAATGGCTTGCATATTTTTTTTATAAACACGCAGAGAGAAATATATGTTTTTACTTTCTCCTTAAGTCTCCTAAATTTCTGTCATTCTTGCAGTTTATCACTAAATAGCACTGTGTTATTTATTATGTGGTATCCAGAATCTTTAAAATAAACGAAAGTATGAAAGGAATCGTTTCATCTTGAACAATCATTCATTCTATTACTATTTACTAGGCAATGGGCCAACACAAAATAGGAGTACTTTTGCAGTGTCTTGTTACAATCTATATATACAGAATACACAGGTAGCTCTTGTTGAACAAGCACTCATTTAGTGTCTGACGTTATGCTGGCACTAATTGAGGGGGGCTTCTAATGGATTTTCATGGATCCAGTTGCTGCAGTGTCATGATTTGGCCATGTTCTGACCCAGCTCCCTAAACACGACCTACCCACTGTAATTAATCAATGTTTCCTTTATTAGGAGTGCCAGCAGCAAAAAATCTCTCACTGCAGGCTAACAAGTCTGTCCGGCAGGGAGATGAATAGTTGTCTGCCACATCTATTCATTTCTGCCCTCTGCCTTTTATCCCCAGAGCTAGGGTGGGGCCTCACTAGCAGCTGTGGCTCTTCCTTCCCAAGGATTGGCCCACGGATTTCCACTGCTCTCCTCTCCTCTGTCTCCTGCGCATCCGCCCGTCAGGCACCTGACCCAGCTGTTCCTCCTCTTCCCCATTAGCCACCTCCAGACCTGGGAGCTGTTGACTCTCCATCTGAGGGCTGACGGATGACCCAGGCTCCGCCTCTCTCTCTCTCTCTCTCTCTGACAGCTCCATTCCCTCTTCCCCCTTTGAGCTGTCAGGTTGCCTTTATGCTGATCCTGATTCCCAGGCCTCCTCATCTGATTTGACCACAACAGGCCACTTGGAAATTGGATCACAGTTATGACATTGCAGCATCACAAATGATCCACATTTGCGACCTTCACCGCCCAATTCTGACAAAGAAAGCCAATGGGGAAGCCAGCAGGAAATCATAAATTGTAATTACTGTTCTTCAGCAAGAACTACCTGTATAACCATTTGGTTTTTCCATACATCAAAAACCAATAGTCAAACATCCAGAAAATAATACAAAAGGCAAAGATACACAAATATGCTGATCTTAGCTCACAAGTGACATAACTTCCTGCTGTTGCAAATGTGAAGAGCACTCTCTCCTAAACTACACCTGAGAAAATGAATAGGTTAGCATGACAAAGGTATTCATCCATTGTACATCTGAATGTACATATAAGGGCCGCGGTGTGGCTCAGGCCGTAAGAAGCCTGTTATTAAACACAGCTGCCTGCAATTACTGCAGGCTCTAGTCCCACCAGGCCCAAGGTTGACTCAGCCTTCCATCCTTTATAAGGTAGGTAAAATGAGGACCCAGATTGTTGGGGGGGCAATAAGTTGACTTTGTATATAAATATACAAATAGAATGAGACTATTGCCTTACACAATGTAAGCCGCCCTGAGTCTTCGGAGAAGGACGGGATATAAATGTAAAAAAAAAAAAAAGAATATTGTCCATGTCAGATCCAACTTAAATGGAGTTCCCTATCTTTAAATAAAAACTTTCTGAATTAAAATAGTTAAACCCAGGCACCTTGTATTGTAAACAAGAAAATACTTAAAGCAAAATCGAAAATAAAAATAGAACCAATTTTATTTAAATTTATGGTAGACATGTGTACATATCTGTATGCAGAACCAACTGTGTCACTTCCTTTACATTAAATGCAGTTAAAAATAAGAAAGTATGAGCCAGATACTAAATATATAGGAAAAAGAGATGGAAATACAGCAAAATTTAGTTGGTGCTAGCCACATAACTCTCCATAGTTTTCTTCCCATTGCCAAACAAGCTTTCTTTTGTTATTTAAACTTCTTGCCTTTCTATCAACTGCATGGAACAACATTTTTGATTATCGTCTTCTTGACTTATTTAGTATTCCTTCATGTATTTTATCTTCTAGTTCCTTCTTATTTTTCCCAAAATCATCTCAATGTTTTTTTATATTGTAATTCAGTTTTGGAATCTATTCACATTCATTCAGCATCCACTCATATCTGTCTCCATCTCTTCGGGTTTTTCCATGCATTTTAAGGATGACATTCAACACACTTTTATTGTTCCATACATGCGCCCAACTCTCACTTCCACTTAATAAAGTGGGCAGAAGCACAGCTTTATGCAGAGTTACTTTTGCTTCTTTCAACGAACATTCATTCCTTACAACAGACCACATCTGTCTACAAAGATCTGCACATACAAACATTTCCCAGGTACTCACCTATTTTACTAAACATTCCACCAAAGCACACACATTCCTCTATAGCTGTAGCTCTTCATCATTTGTGCACAACTTGCATCGTATACCTATGCAAAAATAATTCGTCTGTTCTGCACACAAACAAACATACAATACACTATTTTTACATTCACGTTTGCTTGATATAGCCACACTGAACTTCTTACATTTTACTCATCACTATCTCCTGTAACCTTTCGAGCATAATTCTGCCAAATACCTTCCAAGGGATGCTTAACACACTAAACCCAATGCAGTTTTTGCCTCCATTTTTGTTGTCTTTGTTTAGCCTTTTGTATAGGAGAACAATGAAGATATTCTTCCCATGCTCAAGCAAAGATACTCTTCCTCACACATATGCATAAAAAATTCTGCATAGCCCATCACAGCTAAACCATAAACCACATTTTAACATTTTTCCATCTGCATCATCTACAGCTGCTGTCTACCATTTGTCAACCTTCTTTCCACATTTATTGCTAACAATTATGGCATTTGCTTCAGTTCCACTTTTCAACGTATCACCATCATCATTCCCATACAAATTTCTAAACCACTATTTGTAGCATTCTCTCATTACAGTTTCTTTCCTCTTTGTTTAGACTTTTTTTTTAACCCACTTCCAAAACAAATGCAAAATCACTTTGTGGTTTCCCATAATTGCTCTTCCTTGCTCTTTTCTGCAGCATACATTCTTCCTCATCCACAAACTCTTTCACCTCATCCTTCCAGCAAACATACTTTTCCCCCCATACAACCGATTAGAATAACGTTTTACAATCCCTGTGGCATTCTGGAACACAATTCTTCTTCCTGTTCTTAGCAGATTTCTTTCCATCCATTTCCATTCATTGGGTTCAGATTTAAGACAGATTTGTCCTTACTTAATCCTAACTGGGACCAAATTTTTTGTCACAAGTCATGTGAATAGAATCTTGCAACTCTAAAAGTACAAATTTCCTACCATTGCCTTTACAATCTGAGAACCTTGGGAGGGTCCCTTCTGAAACAGTTGCCAGATTCTTTCTGCAAGTTAAGTTGCCTTATATCTGACCATTCCCTAGACAGCATCACTTGGCTCTATCTCCCAAAGTCTTTCCCACATACCATTATACTGCACAAGTCCTGTACTGCACGAGGACCTATATGCTGCACAAATCAAAAAGAGGGCTGTGAAAATATTTACAGACCCCTCACCATCCTAGACATAAACTGTTTCAACTCCTACCCTCAAAACGACACTGCACACCAGAACAACTAGGCACAAGAACAGTTTCTTCCAGAATGCCAACACTCTGCTAAACAAATAATTCTCTCATCACTGTCAAATTATTTACTAAATCTGCACTACTATTAATCTTCTCATCGTTCCAATCACCCATCTCCTTCCACTTATGACTGTAACTTTGTTGCTTGTATCCTTACAATTTATACTGATATTGATTGTTTCCTGATGGCTTATTTATAGCTTATGACTATCATTAAGTGTTGTATCATTAAGTGTTAAATTTGTACCCTATGACTATCATTAAGTGTCCTAAGTGTTGTACCTTGATGAAGGTATCTTTTCTTTTATGTACACTGAGAGCATATGCATCAAAGACAAATTCCTTGTGTGCCCAATCACACTTGGCCAATAAAAAAAATCTATTCTATTCTATTCTATTACAGGCCAAGGCTGTGGCATCATTAGACAATGCCCTCATGTTTCTCCTGCACTGTTGCATTCATGCTCACTTCAACTCTCCTCCATCCACCTGTCTCCCCACAACTCTGCCTTTTTAGCCATTCTGTGATCCATCAAGCCTACCATCCTAAGCTGATTTTTGCTGTCTTCTTCCTCCCATTGCTGACAAGGTGTGCCCTGCTTAGCCTTGCAGAAGGCAGCTGCTGGCTATGAAAAGGCTTCAAGAGGCTGCACAAGACACTGAAGCTATGCAAAGCTCAAGAAGGATATCTGTAATCTTAAATCCAGTTGCTACCACCACATGCCTCATGAAAGGCCAGGCCAGGCATGACTCATCAACAGAAGGAAGAAATGAAGGTTAGAACTAAGGAGAACTTAGAACTAAGGAGAAATTTCCTAACAATTAGAACAATCAATAAGTGGAACAACTTGCCTGCAGAAGTTGTGAATGCTCCAACACTGGACATTTTTAAATTTTGGATAGCCATTTGTCTGAAATTGTATAGGGTTTCCTGCCTGGGCAGGGGGTTGGACTAGAAGACCTCCAAGGTCCCTTCCAACTCTGTTATTATTATTATAAGGTCACTTGGAGGGACCAGGTGCTGTGGAGGGGAAATGGCAGGTGCAGCCAAATGGTGTTGGGGTGGGGGAGATAGGCAGGTGAGGGGGAAATGGAAGCATACTCTGCAGGCATGTTGCTAAGTACCCAAATTTTGATCATGGTGATTGTGGAATTGCTGACAAAGCTAAAATTCTGAGACGTATTCATGACTACCATTTGTTTAGTACCAGTGTAACTTTGCTGAATGACCATTTGTTCAGCAACCAATCAAAGACTATGCGTATAATCTAATAGTTTTATCACACAAAATATGTACTGCATATACTTTATCCTCCTGCAATCATGCTAGTTCCACTCATTTATTTTACTTCTTTTTTTCCCCCCTTCCACGTCTGTATTTCCCAAGACCTATTCTAAACAACTGGTATGTCCCAAATTTAGAACATCTAATCACTGTTCTATTTCTCAATCTTTTGTTACCAATAAAGCACATTTTTATATATTCATCCCTTTCCCACATAAATAGATTTAAGTTGGAAGCAGAATTGCTCAATCACTTTTTTTCTGTATTCTCTTGTCTTGTTCTCACACTCATTCAAGCCACGTAACTGAATGTTTTTACTTTGCCTCATCTTCAGTCAGATGTTACACAATTTCCCAAAAACTCATGTCTAATTCTTCAATTATCATCATTTTTGGGAATGCAACATGAAACTACCACCAATTTACATGCAATATTCCCTGCTAAAAGTAAGGGTGGTACCACTGTGGTTTGATGTATTTTGGCCCATGTTCCACAAGTGGTACCAAGTACAATTTTAGTCCAGCATGCTCACATTATTTCAGAAGTTAGAGTTTCTATTTTAGAGATTATGTGGCATACTGTTGCTCACATTCCATTAATTAGGAAGTATTGTACTTGTACAGAAAATTAGGATTTGGTAAACAAAATATTAAATGGTTCTGAAGGTACAAATTCATCCCATATTTTGTAGAAGTGAAACAAGATGTTTGCAACTACGGAAATAATAAATCGTAGTAAACTGAGCTAATCTGAAATCTCATATCATAAATTTAAGATTCAATATGTTGCACTGAATTGTCAGGTTATATGTAGATTATAATTCTTTACACTTATCTATGGTTAACTGTAAAACCTGTGCTGTAAATAGCAATTACAACAAACTACAGCAGATTATATGCAGTTCTTGCAATCAATGTAACATCAAAGTGCACATTGTGTTAAAATATTTATAATAGTGTTCATCTACCTTTTTAATGTTATGTTTTATGAAAAGTGATTTTTTCCATCTCTGACTTGGTAACTGATTTCTGTTATTTTTCTGGATTACAGGCAATAAGAGCAAATATTTTGTTAGCTATATGACTAACAAAATATGACTAACTTATGGCAATTCATATATGTCTGATACATAAATTTGTTAGTATCTATCAGTATGCAAGTTCTTTCCTATGTATAATTAACAAGAAAATAAGTATGATTCAAACATAAATTCATAGAATCAATTGTTATTGAAGTATGAAGGTTATATCTAAGTTTAATTAAACAGTTGTTTTCAAGACAACCAGTTTACAGTTTCATTTAAATATTATAAATTAAGAACAAGTCTTGTAAGAAAATCTCACTCTCAATTATCAAAATATTCTTATTGGATTTATTGGATTATTGGCTAGAGCTACTTAGGATAATATTCATATCATCCTTCACCATTGGCTAGGCTAGCTGAGGGATGACCCAAGAGCTGCATGCCAACATTTGTGAAACCTAGATTTAAAAAGTCTGACTGAGACAATGAAGCAACCTCTTCCCTAGCCATTGGTCAGCTTGAGAAATGTTTAAAAGGGAAGCTCTATTTCAAGTTGAATTCAACTCCTAGTGATTACAGGAGAGCATCCGTTTAGAGGTTTTCTGGTAACAACAGAAAATTGGTTTCTCATTGTCATCTTTAGGATTTTTTTTTAAAAAGTTCCCAATCTAGCCCAATTGTCACAGGACTGTCTGACACTATTCTACTCAGTTTTTAATATAGTATAATTTTGCTTAGTTTAGTAAGATTAGCCAAGTTTGGCTAAGGCTTTCTACTTCCTTCCTGGTGACTCCTGCTATTTTTCTTGAAAATATTTTGCCTTTTCCTGGTATGTTTGTTTTCAACTTCCCACTTTACCCAATTGCTCTGAAACTCTTCCATCCAAATACTAATCAAACCTTAAAACTATTCAACATTTTATAGATAAACCTGGATTTGCTTGAGATATAGAGACCTATGCTATTTTGGTCCTGTTTCTGTATATTAAAATAGCCAGAGAAGTAAGGACTTCTAGAAAATGTCTATAGATTATTTCAAATGATACACTGTTGGATAATTCATCAAGGAAACTGTTATGGATGTTGATAAAATTACTGTGGATCTAAGAATACTGTGGCGTAAGTTAGATACTACTCTGCAGTTCTCAGTGCTTCTCCATTTCCTATCCATACAAGATTGGTGCTTCAGGAAATCAGCTTTAAATTGTTTGTATTTCAACTCTTAATTTTTTTTTACAGTTGTTAATCGAAAGTTTCTGGGCAGACTATGCAGTGAGAGGTTAAAAGGACAGACACTTTAACAGACTGGCAATTGGTAAAGAACAGAAAGAAAACAGTAAAAGAAATTAGATGGAGAATTTTTACATGAGAGAGATATGACAAGTAAGGATCCTTAGGGATCTGTGCTAGATCTGGTGATCCTTAGCTTGTTTATGGATGACCTCAAGTGGCTAAGACAGGTCAAAGTGGCTGACACCATCAAATTATTCAGGGTGGTAAAATCAAAAGGAAATGGCAAACAGCTTTAAACTGATCCCTCCAAATGTTGCATATGGTCTTTAAAATAACAAATGTAAGTTCAGTGTAAGCAAACATAAATTAATGCTCATTGGCACAAACAACTAAATTTCATGCATTCATTAATGAAATCAGGACTGGCATTAAATGATCCAGAAACGCATCTGAAAAGGTGGATAACTCAGTGAAAATGTGACCTCGCTGGACAGCAGCCAGTGATGGAAGGAGCAGGAGGCGGCAAACTCTACAATTGGGAATAGCGAAAAACAGGATTGGAAATAAAACTGGAAATGCAGTAATGGCTTTAGGTACAATTTGTATATAATAATATTTATAGTGATAATCACCAAATCTATAAAATAACAATAGATGATATAAAATGATTTATGATGGAGAAAAATGTACAGAAGGTTTTATTTCTCTTTCCCAATGTCAGGATTTTAATTTCATTTATATTAAATTAAATGCAAGGATGAATACGGATCTTTATACAACACGAAGCTGAGTGATTAAACTTGATAAGATGTGGTGATGGCCATTCATTTAGAAGTTTTTAGAAGGGGCTAAACAAACACATGGAGGAAACATATCAACAGCTGCTAGTTCTGATAACTATATATTACCCTCTTGAATCAAAGAAAGGTTCCCAAATTCATCTGATTGGCCACTAGATATTAAAGGATGCTGGACTAATTGATTGACTGATGTTAGATAATAAATATTCGATGGACCATTAGCCTATGCCCTCACAGTTCTTCTTGCATTCTTAGCCAAATGAAAGAAACCGCTTGAAATATGCCCAGGAACTAAATGAGGAAAAAAAAACTTGCAGCAACAAATAAAGAAATGTGTATTTTTACCATCAAACAAATGTATTGAAAAATCTACAAATTTTCACAGTTCTTAAATCCCTTTATAGATCCATTGTATGAATCATCAATTACAATTTGCTTTACAGTGAAAAGATTGATTTTCATTTTAATTTAAGGAAAATATCCTCAGTTCCTTTCCAATCTATGTAGAAAGAAAGAAAGTATAGTGTAATCTATTTAGTCAATTTACAATGCTATTGTTTATCCAACATAATGGCATCATATACTACAATGTGACAAAATGCATTATTTAAATACTTTGTACCGTACAACAGGCTGTATTATTCTTTTCAAAACCTCAGCCATTTACTGATACATACAACATAATTTGCTATAGTTTATAAAGGGGAATAATTGTCAAAGCGAGTTCATAAAAGAAACTAACAGAATTCCTTAGAGATTTTCTTTATTTATACAATATACTGTATATCACAGTAAAAATATCTATCTATCTATCTATCTATCTATCTATCTATCTATCTATCTATCTATCTATCTATCTATCTATCTATCTATCTATCTATCATCTATCTATATGATATTAGATAAATAAATCTAAAGGTATAATCAACATATTTCTTTTGTAGTGAATCAAATGATCCTATTTATTTTTTAAGTAATACTAGGAAATAATTACGTGAAAGAGTTTATCAATAGCAAAGTTTTAGTAACTTCTTTAAATAAGATTCTCCCAAAATATTTGAACACCTTAAGCAAATTGCCCAATCCATCTCGTATTTTCTTTTTCATGTAAAACTAGGGACCTTGTAGCATTCTTAAAGTTCCAACAGTATTGTCTGAAAACAATTAGATTCCAAAGCAAAATTATTTTCAAAACAAAACTCTAAAAAATATGCTATAAAAATGTTTATAAAATTATTTTTAAAACCTTCACAGAATATAACATTACCTTTTATACATTTGAATGTTATTTATATTGATTTTTAATAAAAAACAATTTTATTATACTACAACATGTTGATGTACTCTATAGCAATTTTAATAATATCCATGTTATTTTTACTGGCTTCTTGCAAAATAAGAACAGCTGCAAACTATATTTTATCTGTGGTTGTCTTAAAAATGATTAGAAATCAAAGTTTCAAATATATTACATTTTCTTCTTAATTCAAATGCTGTTCAACTTCTATTCAAATATTCATAAAAAAGCCAACAATTACACACACACACACACACACACACACACACACACACACACACACACAATATTTCTTTGCCCTGAATTTCCCCCCGACAGTCAAGAAAGCTAAGCAATTTTCCTGTTAATCATTTTTAGTTTCGGAGTATTTCTTCTTCAACAGATGTGCAGAAGTTAAAAAATTTACACCATAATTCATGTATGAATTTAAAACAATGATTTCATTCCTTTAACTGTTCACTGTACTCAGGGAATACTAGCAAGAACATCTAAAATACTGAAGACTAGCCTGCTTATTGCTGAAAGCATCTGATAAATATGAGATAATAAGAACTGGCTAAACATCAGTAGTCATCAAATAATAATATTTTATTTTATGTATCCTTTTATTCAATAAGACAAGAGCAGAATCCCAATTCAAAACAAATAGTTCCGCAATATAAAATATTATTCATCTGGCACCCACTCAACTTTATAATTATCTCTCTGAGTACAACTTATATGTCTAGGTAAAATACGTGCCATCACCATTTCGAATCGAATAAAGGAATTCAGTACTTTACTATTTAAATTTAAAACTATGTCCCCCAAATATATTTGTTTTAAGATTAAACTTCAAATTAATCAACAAGGTAACTGAAAATATAAGATACTCTGACTTATTTCAGTAGAATGATAATATGCAACAAGAAACAACACACGCATGACCACTATTTTCTGCGGGAATTAATTACCCCTAATCTATAAATTCTTTCTCTCTCTTTATCTACCTATATATAGTTTTTACTGCAAAATAATTTAAATATATGCTAGTAATTAATTAGGATATTGCTCCAATTCTTCATAAATGTATCATTTGTTAATAGTGAAAATAGGACAATTGAAGGTTTAATAATGCTTTAATTTATTACTATAACCTAGAATTCCTTTGATAATATCTGAAGCCTACTGGCTGACACCTGGAATCACACACAGCGAGAGAGCTATTTGAACAGAATACAGTTAACAGCTCTAATTCAGAAACTTCACTGGAAAAATGAAGTTGTCCTTCTATTCTGGGCTCAGACCCATGTAAATGTTGCATAAATCCCTCTCACAAATCTCTTTTAACATGCAAATCCATAAATCATCAGAACGCTGACAAAGAATTTAACCAGCTTGTGAAACTAATGCATATTCTGTCTGGAGTTGGGATACTGATAGAACTATCCAAAACATCACCCATCACCAATTTACTATTGGTCAAAGGAGAATAATTTATGCCGTCATTTCATTTATCCATACGATGATTAAATGCCTGAGGACAATCATTGATATCATTTGTAAATTAGTAACATTGACCAACGGCACCTCATTTACTCAAAAGACACAACAGAATTACAAGTAGCAAATTGACAGGGAGTACTTACTGAAGATGGTAAACCTGGAGGAACTTTTCGAACTTTCTTTGTTTGTACTTCTGAAAAGAGGAACATAACAGGGGAACGGTGAGGGGCATTTTTGCAGCCTCAGACCTTCACAGTCTGTGATATAGCACTGAGCTTAGCATGTCTTTATCAAGTGGTATAAGACAGTTCGGTAGAAGTTGCACATTAGAAATGTAAGGGAGTAACTCACCAACAGAAGTGCTGTGCAGAGGCCTCCTTCGTGGATTATTGCTAGAATACTGATAGTACTGAGAACCAGGTTTGGTAGGAGAAAGTGTTCCTGGGTTGCCCATTTCCATGTCACCTCCAAGGAGACTTTGCTAAAAGATTTTTGAAAAATAAGTATTGTTACATCTAACTTTTTCCCCTTATTGCCTTTTCTATATGCTGATTCAAATTAACAGCCAATAATATGAAAGGGTCTATAACAAGAAAACTGTTGCAAGCAGCCAGTCAAAATTCATTTCAGCATGGTTGTTTTAAATACTACAAAACAGTCCTTTTAAAAAAAAAAAAAGAACAATTTCATTATTACTGAAAAGAAATGTTTACATATTTAATTATTAATTAAATCATTTTTTTCTGCTTAAAGAAAACAGCATACGAGTATTTTTTTAACTTGATTATCAAAAGATCCAGAACTACTTATTTTTCTATATTATTTAGGATGAATAAAATATATTGTGTTCTTTAATATAACTTTTTAGTCTAATACTAATGAACAACCGCCAAACGATTTCATTGTAAAAAGATAATCATTCTAAAAAAGGTGTTTGTGACCAATAAAACTATTTTTAAAAGCGGCTTATAGTTACCATATAAAATGTGCCAATCAAGTATATGGTCATTGAAGAAGAAGTCAAAATAATAATAATAATAAATATTATTGAAATTAGCTGTTGTTTGGCTACATTATTTGGAACAAGGAACAGAGATTGAGGAAAAAATAGTGAACAGGAGTTGTTTTAACAAGCTACTTCAATATCATACTGTTACAATAAGAATGTGAGCATCCAGAAATACGAAAAGTACTTACTTATGAATGGACAATAGTTACTACTAATCCAGAAGAAATGGAATCTGAGCACAGTAACAAGGAAAAACCAGAGGCTGACATTTTCTAAAAATTCTATTACTATAACTACATTGCAACTTACCCATAATATATAAATCCCCTGATTATACTCTGCACTGAACACATTGTTCTTTTAATTTTTCTGATATGCAATAAAACAGGTGCAGATACTACCATTTATATGATGAAGAAATTTCCCATTTAATAAAGAAATTTCAAAATTAAGTACCAAAAATCTAACTTTATCGTTACTTGTAATCAACTTTTACTGACTGAACTAATTACTGTACTTGATAAAGTACAGAATGTGTTTTCCCTAATCTAAATTCTAATCACCATGTCACTCACAACAGACTTAGTAATGCTTCACTAACACACTATTCACATGCAAAACACTCTAAATAGGCCAATTATGACTCTGCCCCTATTCCCTGGTTAACCCGCTGAGAACTGAAAAATTTCACAAGACAGTCACCAACTAAAACAAAGACTCCTTGTTTTAAATTAAGGCAGTCTTTTTGATTCCTAAATAGTTCAACAAAGTACCATGTCTTTGTCTGAAAGCAGTTGGTCAAATATAACCTATGAGCTGGAAAATATATAGGAAAAAATAAGTAAATAAAATAAAATTTAAATATAACTTTTGCATCCTTGGAATATACCTGTATTAAAATGTCTTTCCCTAGAAAGGCACTTGGTAAATTCGTTAATAACAACCTACAAGCAAGACTATATGTACTGAACCTTTATTACCAATCTTATACAAAGTCAAAAAGGAGTTTTTCACATCCCCAACTCAAAATAGGAAAGCATTAAAATCATCTTCTTTGTCATTCTTAAAAGGCCATAATAATGGTTGCGTTTGGACCAAAATAGGGAAATTGAGAATATGCTGTGCTAACAAGCAGCTTCAAGCGAATTTAATCATTAACGTTGATTGATTTTATATAATAAAACTTATTGAACTTTAGTATGGAAAGCCCACTGGAATACATCTTAGGAATCAGACATGTTAGAATATGCATCTTCTCAATTAAATGATTTCTGTGGATATGTATCTTCTGTCTGTTAAACAGACAAGTTTAATTTTTAATACAACTACAGGAAAAAAATAGTTCTACATTTTTTCAGTTCTAAAAAAAATAAACTCCTGGGGAAAAAAGACAGAATTATACACATAATAAACATACATAGAAAATGGTTCCATGCCACAATTTCAATTATTTAATTGCATTCTAGCCACTTTGTAAAGTTGTTCACAAGTTACTACTTTAGCTGGAAAAGCTTTCAGTTCGCAAATATGCCAAAATACTCTTAACATGTGATGCTTTATAGGCTAAATGTTTGCTATGAAAACTCTGTGGACTACTTTACTAGATAGATGCAGTATTTATCAAGTATAGTACAATTTATACTCAGAATAATGCCATGTGGATCAGATGGAGTGGTTTGTAATCCATGACACTTCAAGGATTTCAAATTATCAGGAAAAAAATATAAATATAATACTCCCAAAAAAGGAACAGTCTTTAAAATAAGATATCAGATACATATACTATCATTTCTAGCATAGCAGCCTTGACTATAAACAAAAAATTAAGAGCACTGTATTCCATTAAAAAAAAAAAGTACACAAAAGTTACAAAACTTTTTAAAAACCATAGTGTGGCATGGCAAAATCCACCCATTTTACTTTTCATTCAAGCAGAGTAGTTATATTTTGCTACGTATTAGATGATATATAAATAATCAAGCATCTTTGCAAATATATAAATTTGTGTATGTTTAATCAAGGCAACCACGGAGGGGGGAGGGGACAGTAGCAAAACATTACTAGCTTCTCCTTCCAGCTTTTCACTTAAGTGCCTCTAATGTGGTCTTTATTTAAGTCTTTGTTTTTCATTGGAACAGCTAAGTCATTCTTCTGAGGCAACAAAACATGCATTTCTGTGCTCTTGTGGGGGCTTCTCTAAGTACTCCACTGGGGAGAAAGAAGATAAATATATATCTATTCATTCTGAGGTACTCCTAAATAGAACAACAACCCTTGTGCTATTGCTCAATCATCGCTAACATCTTTTAGCTGAAGAACAACGCTGAAAAATCATGAGGCCACTATTTAACATTTGAGCTTTCTCAACTTAAAAAAGAATAATCAATTATGAAATTCAAAAGCCAAATTCAAAGAGTTAGTTTTCATTTACAAAGGCCTTGGAGTTTGGTATCTGCGCGTGCGCGCACACATACACACACACACACAAGAGAGAGAGAGGAAGAGAGAGAGAGACAACCTTTAGTCAAACAATTAAGTTGTTCAATGTTTTCTATTTATCATTGTTATATTGTTCCACTGCTTTAACAGTGGAACAAACTGTCTGAAAATTCATTTATATATTTTTATACCATATTGAAGTTCATTTCTGGAAAGTTATGTGAAGCACTCTGAATTAGGAAGGCACATTTTAAAAGGATATATACCAGGTGAAACATTGGGTTAAATCAGGGGTATCAAACTCATGGCCCCGGGGGCCAGATTCAGCCTGCAGAGTGCTTTGATCTGGCCCGCGGGACCGCCCTGGAAAAAACAAAGGACCGTCCTGCAGTGCCTCTGCCCATGGGTGGCCCTCCCGAGCTCTGTTTTTACTGTCAGAGGGTTGCAGGAAGCCGTCACAGCCAAAAATGGGAGCCTGTTTTCACTGGCAGAGCATTTGAGCCACCACAGGCACCTCCGACATGAGTGACATCGAGCTGGCCACTCCCATCCTGGCCCCCCAAACACAACCCTGATGCGGTCCTCAATGAAATTGAGTTTGACACCCCGGGTTAGATTTTGCATGGCCCTTCTGTTAAACCTCCATCTGCAACTGAGGTCTCTAAGTGTGCGACTTTTATACAATGGCCTCAAACACAAAAGTTATTTCTGCAATACCTAATAAAGGAAAAAGACAATGAGCAGGGCATTTATTTTAGGGTCCCTGAGGCTATGATTCATCAGAAAGTATAAGAGTAGAATCTGCTCAGCTTTCACAACTAACACCAAACCTTTCTCTAGTGAAAAGACAGCTGCCTACTAAGAGAATGCAAGCTCAGGAATTGGTTAAAAGCACAGCCAAAAAACACTGTAATAACTGTAATAGTAAATGTGTCACCCATACCCCTCAATATGAATGAATATTAGAATATATTTAAGAGTTGTTTTGATACAGAAACTGGAATTCCTTTATGATCATGAGTTTGCTATACATAATGCAACTTATTTGGAATCTTTCTTCTTTTCCTTAAACTTAGTTCCATTTTTTCTTTCATTTTAGTCCTAACTTCTTATCCTGTCTCAACTAAAAAGTCCCACCTAAATGTATGAAAATATAAATTAAAGCTGAATTTTAAGAATGTGCAATTTTAAAATAGAGAAATAGAGATTGAGGTTTAGCATTCTCTATCAAAATAATTGTTTGACGCTAACTAAGGTTTTATTCATGCAAGTAGAACATAAACACAGTTTTTTCCCAAATATAACGAGGAAATCCAGTCTGCCCCTCCTCCATACTCATTCTTAATATAGATTAAAATGGATTGAGTGATGCCTTTCTTAATGAATAATTGATTTACATAAAATAAATGCCCTTGAACATTAAGGCATTTTGAAAGAAATTAATATAGTAAAAAAAAAAAACAATTGGGGTGGGGGAAAGAGAATATAAAAAAAAAACCTTTCTGGCAAAAGGCCTGTTGACTGGACTTGCTGGAATGAGTTCTCTTTCTCATGCTTATTAAATTCCGATCAGATATCACAGTACTTCAGATTACATTTCTTTTCTAAGCACTTGTCAAATTATTGTGGATTGAGTACATGTTTGGGCATTTTAGCACTCTAACCAGCTGCATTTCTGTACTACCTTCACCATGTATGTAATCTATTGTGACTGTGGGCCATATTTTACTACCATTTATGTAGTAAAGAAAACATTACACCTTAAAGGTTTAAAGCAGGGCTGTCAAACTTGCGGCCCGGATGCGTCACATGCTGGCCACGCCGATGCGCTGCTTTAACGAAGGGGAAAAAAGTCACAATACGTCAAGTTATGCCACAAGTTTGACACCCCTGGTTTAAAGTATTGGAGGAAGGTGCATTAGAGTGAAAGGTAAGCAACTTGATGATATATCCTAAGACTTCTCAGTGCTGTATGGTCCTGCTATAAAATTCTTTTCTTCAATATAGTCCTGAGGGTACAACTAGCAACTAAGCTTTAAATCTGTATTGTTTAAGAGGTCTACCAAAAGAAAAACATCATTATCATATCATTTAATTTGCACATCCAGGAAAGTGTAACACCATGAAAAAAAAAACTGTTTTTCTTGAATTAAGAGAGAATGAATGAAGGAATCAACCTTAAAGTTTAGCAACATTGGGGGAACAACAGCATTCCTATGATAAAGAAATTTTAAAAATGACTTATAAAAGATCTTCTGGTAAAGGAAAACGATACCCCATCTTCTCAGCCATATAAACTTTCCAGTAGATGTCACTATGTATTTCCATAATATGTTGAATGGAAAGGAGAATGTACATCAGCACCATTATTACAAAATAAAACACAGTCATGTGCATACTTTCTGGAATAAAAAAAAAATTCCAGCATGTTTAATGAGATTTGTACAAAAAATATACTTTACGTTCAACTATCATACAAAGGACCACTTCTCACATTTTCCCTTTTCTACGTGATTTTTTTTTCATTATCTATTTTGATACACTTACCTGATTAACAGAAAGAAGATAAGGAGAGAAGATGAAATACTGTTAACTTAAAATATGAATACTTTCAGTTGGAAATTCCCTTCCTCATTCATTTACTCTGAATTCCATAATCAAGTAAAAGGTGAATATACTGTATATTACAACTATGGTGCAAGGGTGGGTTCTACTTACTTTTACTACCAATTCTCAACGGGAGCGCGCATGCGCACTTGCTTTGCTCACGCAGAAACTGCTGCGCATGCGCAGATCATCCATGATGACATCTGGGTGAGTGGGCGGAGCCTCCCGCTGCTTTTACTTCCGGTTCGCAAGAACCGGACCAAACTGGGAGCAACCCATCACTGCTAAGGTCACAAAGCAAGAAAGGGTACATTCGGGAGTAGAAACTTCTATTTTTGGAAAGTAAACTGTCTATGAAAGGAAATAGTTGAGATCTGGAGGCACAATAGACAGAAAGCATTAAAAGTACTTCTGTTACAAGGGTCTCAGACTATGGACCAACTTTCCTGTATGTACTTTTAAAAGAAAATAAACAGTTGCAAATTCCATGAAGGTAAAAACCTGTTTCAGTTTTCAGTTGCAACCTAAGCCTTAAGGTCAGCGTGATCACAAAAGCTACATTTTGTGCATTCTGTAGAAGGGAGAAGATAAGATGAGTTACAATTTGCACTTGATAGGAATTAGTTAGATTCCCTTTGGTCATAACTGTTATTTTTTATCCTAGTTCAGGTTTGTAATCTAAAGTTAGCCAAACAGGAGGCGCAGGAGGAAAGGTTTAGTTTCCATTAACTACACACGGTCCTTTTGATTCCTGCTTTAAACTTGGAAAGAGCAGATAAATAGATAAAATAAATGTGGATGCTCTTGTCATGTGTGAATTCATTCCAGATTCTGGAGCAAAATCAAATGCAACCTCTGATGCAACAGAATGAATCATGTTTTCTCAGGCAAGCAAATAAATGTAACTTGGCATTGATAATAGAATTTAAAGGCTTTATTTTTTTGTTACTTTGTTTTGAAGCAAAGCGTCAGATGTCCAATTCTTTTACAATACATATTTTGATAAATGAATACCTAGTATTTCAGAGAGGCTCCCTCTCATGCATCATGTTGGAATAAGCTATTGTGTATTAATGTCAATGATAATTATTTTAATTCTCTATACTCCCCTCTTCAATTGCAGTATCTCATGGTAGAGAAGCAAGATTAAATCTCCTATTTAAAAAATATCAACGATGAATTAATTTCCCTTAATTGCATACTTTGAACATTGAACATAATAGATAAGTAGGCCCATTATTTGTCTGGTAGCAGATTTATTTTTATTGGGGGGGGGGAATAATAATGGTTTAATCCTGGACATCATTTTGCTTCTATATAAATGATAGACTGTCTATAGAATTAAATTTAGTAATACTGATGTTGTCTGTAAAACAGAATCCAGATAGCGAAAAACTCTCCCTTTCTTTTCCATTAAGAAAAAATAAAATACTGTTTTTTACAAATAACTTTTAATAATTGTTCTGAAAGTTCTCATCTTATCGTAACACCTGATTATAAACAGCATTTGTTCAATGAAGCAGCAGAAATAAGCATTCTGTCTTGAAACCATATTGTGTTCAATTAATTCTCTGTGGAAATCCCTTTTAATTTCCCCCGAATTTTCTTTTGGTTTTCTGTTTCACACAAGAGTATTCTAGTTCGCCATTTTTAGGACTGTTTTTGAGGTTATCCATATATTTTCATCATTCTACATCCTTTTTGGCTATCCCTAGACCTGATAAGGAAAGCACATGAGCATATCAAATTGATTTATTGATAACGAATTCAGATAGATAAATAGATAGATAGATAGATAGATAGATAGATAGATAGATAGATAGATAGATGGATGGATGGATGGATGGATGGATGGATGGATAAGAGGGGGGAAGAGGGAGACAGAGATAGAGAGAAAGTGTGAGTTTTAAAGGATTTAACAAGTTATTGTATTAGCTCACGAACCTCAGGACCTCAGTCATTATCCATCTGTTAGTTCAAAGTCAATATTTCTGCTTCCATCCAATTTTTCCAATTATCATCTTTTCCCCAAAATTGGGGTTTCCCATTTAGCATGGGGAAAAAGGTTTGAATTCCACTCATGAATAGAATAGAATAGAATAGAATAGAATTTTTATTGGCCAAGTGTGATTGGACACACAAGGAATTTGTCTTGGTGCATATGCTCTCAGTGTACATAAAAGAAAAGATACGTTCATCAAGATATAACATTTACAACACAATTGATGGTCAATATATCAAAATAAATCATAAGAATTGCCAGCAACAAAGTTACAGTCATACAGTCATAACTGGAAAGAGATTGGTGATGGGAACTATGAGAAGATTAATAGTAGTGCAGATTCAGTATATAGTTTGACAGTGTTGAGGGAATTATTTGTTTAGCAGAGTGATGGCCTTCGGGAAAAAACTGTTCTTGTGTCTAGTTGTTCTGTTGTGCAGTGCTCTATAGCGTTGTTTTGAGGGTAGGAGTTGAAACAGTTTATGTCCTGGATGTGAGGGATCTGTAAATATTTTCACGGCCCTCTTCTTGATTCGTGCAGTATACAGGTCCTCAATGGAAGGCAGGTTGGTAGCAATTATTTTTTCTGCAGAATATAATTAGACATTACATTCTGCAGTTTTCTAACTGATATAGCAGAAATATCTAAAATATCTGGAAAAATATGTTTCCAGAAATATCAATATTTTAATATATTTAGATCTTAAAAGTGTCCATTCAAACCAAGATGCTATATACTGTATGTATGTTCCAAAGTTGTCCAAATGGAAAAATTAACACCCGTTGTTGGCTTCCAATATTTAATACTTAACAATATATAAGCATAATAATATAGTTCCAGATTAGGAAAACTAAATCCTCCCTCATTAATGGGTCATTGCATTTGTTGTAAAGATATTCATGGAATTAACAAACCATATTGACATTTTCTAAACAAAGAATTAATTTTCTGAAAATATTTCTTAGAATAATAGGATTGGAGGGAATCTTCAGTGTCTTCTAGTCCAGCTCCTTACCCAAGCCATGATTTTTGTACTAACTTGGACAAGTGGTTGTCCAATCTTTTCTTGAAAACCTTCAATAATGGATCATCCATTCCAGCAGGCAAGTTGTTCCATTGCTTAATAGTTCTCAGTGTCTGGAAATGTATCCTTATTACAAGACTGGATCTCCTTCTCACAAGCTTTACCCCATTCCTTCATGTTCTACCCTCAGATGCTAGCTATGGACAATAGAATAGAATAGAATAGAATAGAATAGAATAGAATAGAATAGAATAGAATAGAATAGAATAGATTAGATTTTTTATTGGCCAAGTGATTGGACACACAAGGAATTTGTCTTGGTGCATATGCTCTCAGTGTAAATAAAAGAAAGATACCTTCATCAACAATAAAAGCATTTCTGCTTCTGTGTGGCAGCCCTTCAAGTATTGGAAGACTGTTGTGGTCTGCCAGCAGCCTGCGGAGCTGGCAGTGAAGTCAGACAGTGAGGAGTCTGGGGAGGACAATGGCTCAGTCCTGGAGTCAGGGGAAGGCCCGGATGAGGGCTCTGCATCGGAGGCAGAGATGGGGCCAGGGCCATCTGAGAGTGATGTGTGGACTCGAGAGCCTCCAGAGGTGGACAAAAGGGAGGCAGAGAACAGGAAGAGCTGCCAGAAGGCACGAGCAGTTAAAGCAAAAAGAATGACTCGGGAGTAAGGGCAGAAGATGATTTGCCCCTCCCATAAGGCTTAAAAGAGCAGCAACAGCTCTTGGGTTCTTTGTAGGAAAGCAACGTTGCTACAATTGTTTCTTGTCAGCATCTCCTGTTTCTGAACTTTGTGGGATTCTTTCCAAGAAAAGCCTTTGGCAGGGTGCCAAAGAAGACAAAGGTTTGTGATAAGGACCAAGGACTTTTTCTGAAGGACTTTGTTTTGGAATTAATTTGGACTAAGCTGAGAATGAAGTAATTCTCAGCTGTTCTAATAAAATATGTTTGTTTAGGACTGATTGTGTCTGGTAATAACTACTTGGGCCTAGGTCACACCAAAGACTGCTATCCCTGTGTCCTTGTCTTCTCTTCCTTAAGCTAAACACACCTTGTTCCTTTAGTCTTTCTTCATAGGATTTAGCCTTCAGACTCCTTACCATCTTTGATGCTCTATTCTCCAAATTTGTAAGCATTCAAGCCCTGTTAATTCTTTAAAAGCGAGGCAGGTAGACAGATTATAAAGTCTTGCATTGCTTACTAAATCAGCAGCACCCATCCTATTGGAGAATTTGGCCTCTAGCAAATGATACTGCCCAACTAAACTACTGAAAATATATATAGATAATTTGCGATTTGTCTCCCTAGGAAAAAGGTAAAGGTAAAGGCTCCCCTTGCACATATGTGCTAGTCGTTCCTGACTCTTGGGGGAGGTGCTCATCTCTGTTTCAAAGCCGAAGAGCCAGCGCTGTCCGAAGAAGTCTCCGTGGTCATGTGGCCGGCATGACTAAATAGCAAAGGCGCACAGAATGCATTTACCTTTCCACCAAATGTGGTCCCTATTTTTCTACTTCCTTTTTTTACGTGCTTTCAAACTGCTAGGTTGGCTGAAGCTGGGACAAGTAATGGGAGCTCGTTATGCAGCACTAGCGATTTGAACCACTGAACTGCCGACCTTTCGATTGACAAGCTCAGTGTCTCAGCCACTGAGCCATCGTGTCTCCCTAAGGAAAAAACAAAGAAAATTTTCTTTCCCAGAATAAACTAGATGTAGATGGAATGCCAAGAAGGCTGGGAGGTGCAGTAGAGTTTAGGAACTTTTCCTCAAAGGAGGTAGAGGTGCCAACCACATTCTGGACATGCATTTTGCAGTTTGGGGCACAGCATATATGTAGCACTTGTTGTTGTTGTTGTTGTTTTTGCAACTACTTAAACAAAGTATTTCATATTCTCTTGACATCAACCAGCAAGCTGAAGGGGCACAACTGCTTAACGAGGTACAGATAAATGCTACATCAGTATGACAATAGCATAGTATTATTATTATTTAACAATTTATGTACCACATGGTGCTTATAAAAAATATATGTACAATGGAAGTATACATTTGAATAGTTAAAGGGTCAAAAACAGGCAACATCTATAACGGGTGTCAAACTCGTGGTCCACAGGCCGGATGTGTCATGTCCAGTTAAGTGAAGGGGGGGGGGGAAAGTCCCACTACATCACATGATGACGCTGTGGTGATGTGAGTTTGACACCCCTGATCTAGAACAAAAATCTTATAAAGGATTAAGGAAAAGTTTTGCTCCACTGCTTTATATCCATCTGTATAGAACTCTGCAGAAGGTTAGCTCCCTTTTTAATTATAAATAATATAGCAAGCAGTGATGTGCAACTGTATTACAAAGCTCTTCCTTGACACAGTTATGTCAAACAGCCCTTTTAGATAATTCGGGTACTCCAAATGGTGTTTAGGATCAAATATGTACTCTAATAAGATTTATCTGTCAATGAATGATAACAGTAGAAAGTAAAATCAATAAAAAGACAACCATGTTCTTTGATATATTGTAAATGGTTATACCTCTGTGAACCAACATTTGTTTGCTAAGGAACATGAATAATACATTTCTGAGTAAATACAGATACAATGATCACACTGTTAAAAAGGTGCCAACTGAATAATGTAAAGATAAGATAAAATACAACGTACTTTCAGAATCTTAATTTTTTTTTTACTTCAAATGTCTCAAAGTAAAGTCAGAGTCAAAAGATAATTTGAATCCTACATATGTATCTGTAAACTGCATATACTACATAACAGGTGAATATATAAACAACAGTATATTGGCTCGCATCGTAGTTTCTAAAACAGAAACCCAAACTTACACAGAATAGCATAAGCATCACGGAATTAAAGTTGATTTTTGGATAGCCTTGTGGCATGTAAGTCCATTAGCTGGTCTGTAATGTTTCCAACATTAGTAGGAGAAGTTGCATTGCTGAGGTTGGTGTTCCAATCTATATCTTGTCTGTCTTATCAGTCTAGCAGAACTATATTGAGAAGAATAAGCCTTTTAACTCTATCTTCATTGACTTGACAAAGGCATTTGATACTGTAACAGGGAGGCTCTCTGGATTACCCAGACATACTGTGAATGCCTAAGGAAATTTGTGAAGTTGATTCAATTACTCCATGATAGGAAAAGAGCCATGGTGATGCAGTGGTTAGAATACAGTATTGCAGGCTACTTCTACTGACTGACTGCAATTTGGCAGTTCAAGTCTCACTGGTTCAAGGTTAACTTAGTCTTCCAGCCTTCTGAGGTTGGTGAAATGAAGATCCACATTGTTGGGGGCAATATGCCGACTAGGTAAATATTGGCTCGCATCGTAGTTTCTAAAACAGAAACCCAAACTTACACAGAATAGCATAAGCATCAAGGAATTAAAGTTGATTTTAACTTTATCTAGAGAGGGCTGTAAAGCATTGTGGAGTGGTATATAAGTCTAAATGCTATTGTTACAGAATGACAGGACAGGTTTTTTACAATGGTGATACATGAGCTGCACTTGCCATTTTCAATGGGGTAAAAGAGTGTTGTATGATAAACCTGGTCCTATTCAATCTGTTTTTCACTTGCATGCTGTCGTGTGTTGACCATAGTCTGAAGGAGGAACTGTACATCAAATAATGGATTATCTTCATCACTTGAATGCATGGATAAAATGCCTTTCCAGGCACTCCTTTGCTGATGACTGTGCACTCCTAGAGCACAAATACAGTGATTTTCAGTTGATGCTGAACCTCAGATGTTGCTGTGCTCTTTGTCTTGACTATCAGTATGAACAAGATTGAAGTATTCACCAGCCCATGCCAAATACCAAGCTTGCAGAACCAAAAAAAAAAAATCACTGTTGACGACACCCAGCTGAAAATGTAAAGAGTTTAAATACTTGGGAAGTGTTCTTTTAGGCCATGTTTTTTTTTTTTTTTTGGAAAGGAAATTAACTCCAGGATCAATGAGACCAGCCAGGCACCAGGGGAAGTTGTGAAATGGTGGTCAATCAACACAACATCTGTATCTCCACAAAGCTAAAAGTCTATAGAACTGCAGTTATCCCACCCTCTTATATGGATGTGAGTCCTGGATTCTACCAAAGCCACATTAAACAACTGAATAAACTTCATGTGAGCTCTCTACTCCATCTTTGGCATTTTTTGGCAAGATCATGTCCCCAATTTGGAGATCTTGAATCTTACAGAGTCCATCAGCACTGAATCCTTGATTATCAGAGCCAGATAATTTAATCATTAGATTATCAAAATGAATAACTGCTATATGCCTTTCCACTTGCTCTACAATGTACTGGATCTGGGCAGAGACCTTGAAGTCAACCATGCAAGCATCACATACCATACACCGCTAGGTCATTCAGCTAAAGCAGGGGTGTCAAACTTGCGGCCCACCGGCTGGATGTATCACATGCTGGCCACGCCCATCCCCGGTTTAGCGAAGGGGAAATAGGATCACAATACGTCATGTGATGACAATGCAACGCCGCGAGTTTGACACCCCTGAGCTAAAGGAACTAGAAGCTGTAGTTGTTGATAAAACTCACTGGCACGACCTGTGTTATGAAGCCCACACCAACTCTGAAGACAAATGCCATCAAAAGTCCTGAGCAGCGTCACACAATAACACTCAAACTTACTACAGCACTGGACTTCCAATGCCTCCATTCCACTAGACTCTGTGCTTCCAGGCTGGGACTGCAGAGTCACTTCAATATACACAAATGAACTTCCCAACAACGCATCTTTTTGAAACCCGAAGACATATTT
This sequence comes from Ahaetulla prasina, assembly GCF_028640845.1. Taxonomy (NCBI): domain Eukaryota; kingdom Metazoa; phylum Chordata; class Lepidosauria; order Squamata; family Colubridae; genus Ahaetulla; species Ahaetulla prasina. The sequence continues at coordinate 285,641,611 of NC_080540.1, read as the reverse complement.
TCATACAGGCACATGGAAAAGAAATACATATGGAAGCAAAGACTGATTATTTAGGATGAAAGACTTAAAAATAATTAGCGAAGAATACAAAGGTGATGAAAGGTCCTGGCTATGAGAGATACAATGCAATATCTACAATAGATCATGTTCAAATGAACATGAAAGAAAAATAAAAACTGAAAGAAACAACAGTGAAAGGCTGAAAAGGGTAACTTCTCTGTGAAAATGGATGGGCAGTTGAAATAAGGAAAACATGTAGAAACGTCTTTGGGGGAAAACAAAGATGTTACAGAGTGCCAAAAAGGTGTGTGATGTTTTGCTAATGGAAGGTATTTAAAAAGAATGTGTGGTGCAGTGATGATGGGGGGGAAAAAAGGCTGTGGATACAAAACAGCAAGCGCATATAAAAGAATTACAACAAAAAATAAGTATAGGATCCTTTTGATGCTTGTAGAAAGAAAAAGTAAATTGCCGGCAATGTAGAGCAAGGAACAATTAAGATTAAAGGAGTCAGAAAAACAGCAGAGATATTCCTGAAAATCAAATATGATTTTGGAAGTTGGCGAAAAAGGCTAAACAAAGGGGGTTTCTGTACCATTAAATGACATGAACTCATAGAAAGGACCCCAGAAAAGCAACCACTTTGTTGGGTTTGGTGGGACGGGCAGAGATAGCAATAGCGCTTGGACTTATATACCACTTCATAGTGCTTTTACAGCTCTCTCTAAGCTGTTTACAGAGTCAGCCAATTGCCGCCAACAATTTGGGTCCTCATTTTACCCATCTTGGAAGGATGGAAGGCTGAATCAACCTTGACCCTAGTGGGAATTGAACTGTCAAATTGCAGGCAGCCGGCTGTCAGCAGAAGTAGCCTGCAGTACTGCACTCCAGTGTGTCATCTTGGCTCAGAGATAATTGGAAACAGGTAATCCCAGCAGTAACCTGGTCTCCTGTGATAACTAACATCTGGAATCGCAATTCACAAAGCAGATACATGAGCATCTTGAGATGTTCCGGAATTGCCTGCACCATTGCATTCTGGATCACATGAAGTTTCTGAATACTCTTCAAGGGTGGCCCCTTGGTAAATGTATTGCAATAGTCCAGATAGGAAGATAGGAAGTGATTAATACATGAGTACTATGCTACTATTGTAGCAAAATATATGTTTTACAGTCAGGTATACTGATTATATAGCCACGAATGATTCATAGAAGAATACTGAAATATATGTTTTTTATTCAGAAGCATGTAAAGAAATCCATAGAATCTATTGTTAAAAAAATAATCCATTCAAAACCTTTATACATACAGTCTTTTAAATGCGCTCTTCTTTAAAATTCCCTGTTCCAAAATAAGAAGAATATTGCTCTATCTGAGACAGGTAATAATAAAATTATGTATAAACATAGCTCTCGATATTTTTGGCACTGTAAAGAAATCACGTGAGAATTCAACAGATGAGAAAAGGGGCAAGTGTGACATTATTAGGTGGCAAATGTGTGAATGAATGGAAATATTACAATTTGGGGGGAAAAAATCTCTGCCCAGATCTGCACTGCTGGACTATTTTATGCTAGTTCCACACACTCCAGAGTTTGCATAAATCTCAAGAAAACAGCAATCTTCGCCAAAACTCATAATTCAAAAAAATATTTGGGTAAAGTTACAAAAAATCTACGCTTAACACTATAAAGTTAAGTATTATGAAACTAATGGAATCTAAGCAAAAAGCTAGAATCTTATATTCTAGTGATTAGAGGGTCAAAATTTCTTTGGCTTCATATTGATAAAACTTTACATTTTCTTAACAGAAGAACATTACTTAACATTTCCAACGAAAACTTGACATGCAAATTATGCAAAATCTAGAAATTCTCTCTCTCTCTCTCTCATAGTAGATATCAATAAACATTTGTAATTTTTTACAGTGTACAGAATACAGTACTTTTCCACAGTTCTACTCGGGACAATAGCACTTAGACTTATATCCCGCTTCACAATGCTTTATAGCAGGGGTCACCAACCTTTCGAACCTCAGGGAGCACTAAATTCATAATTTTAAATCCCACGGACCAGGTGCCTAATGATCAGCTGTGTGGGCATGGCAAGGTGATCATGTGACCGGGTGGGTGTGGCCAACCTGATGTCACTCATTTTGAGGGGCACCTTGCCAGCCTCTAATCACTACTTCTTGCCTGCCCACCCGGGCTCCTTAGGGCCAGGAAACAGGAAGCAGTTGCTGGAGCTAAACAGCCACCATGAGAAAGAGTTGGCAAAAAAACTCATTTCAAATTGGATCTGACCGAGAAGGAGGCTCAGCAGAAGCACCTCACTGAGGACTCGGAGCATAGGCTTTCCAAGAAGAGGGAAGACCTGTGGGAGTGCAAGGCCAGGTACCAGCACCTGGAGGCTCAGTGGGCTGAGATGGTTCCAGGACACGGTGCAGTCCCACCGGAATAAGGCCCTCCGGTTCCTTGCCACCTTCGCTCAAAGCCCCATACCAGGAGGCTGAAGCAGACCCCAAGTTAGAATTTCTGCCCCCCTCCGACCCACACAAAAAGACCCCAAATGGGGAGACTCTTTGCAGCAACACAAATGTTCATTGCACGTCCCAGGGGCCGTCGTTTGAGGACCCCTGATTTAGTGCAATATAAAAAATGCAAATAATTTTTCTGGGGCCCACCAAAATTTTCTCAAGGACCACCAGTTGGTGACCGCTGCTTTATAGTACTCTCTATGCGTATTTCAGCATACTGCCCCAGCAATTTGGATCCTTATTTTACCAACCTCAGAAGGATGGAAAGCTGAGTCAACCTTGAGCTGATGAGAATTGAACTGCTGGCAGTCAGCAGACTTAGCCTGCAATACTGCATTCTAACCACTGCGCCACCAGGACTCTGATGATGCCTCTGGTTTAATAATTAAAATCCCTTGTCCTTCCCTCCTGTCTCTTTTTTGGTATGGAAGAAAAAGAGCCAAACTAGCACAAAATAATAAATAGAACTTTCAAAAGCATAAATGTAATGAAGCTTCCCTTTTGCAAATATGAATTTATCTGCATGTTTTGCTAAGTTCTCTTTTAAATACAATTGTCTCTGGATGAATGGTATTTACACCATAAAAATGCAGCAATATACAGTATAGTATTTCAATACTATTTATAAAATAATAACTACAACAACTACTACTAAGATTAATTACTGTAACTAACAATAATAAAAAATGAGTACTTTTCACTCATTTCATTGTGGCAGCAAAAATCATTTTTGTTATTACAATGAGAGAAGAAATCTAACTACTTGCAACTAAAAGCATATCACTGAATGATACCTGAAGATTTTCTTGTGAATTCACATGGTCTAAGAATTCTTCCAACTTTTGTATAGATGGGGATGTGTCCTTTTTCAGTATCTTTAGAGGATGAATCCAAAAGTATACATATACATACCCTGTTTTCCCAAAAATAAGACATTCCCTTATAATAAGCCCAATCGGGCTTTTGAGTGCATGCTCTAAAATAAGCTCCCCCCCGCAAAAAAAATAAGCCCTCCCCAAAAATATTTAAATGCATGTGCAGCTGGTCCCCACCATTTCCTCTGGTTAGGGTTAGGGAGACAGAGCTGGAAATCAGGTAAGATGGCAAGAGGATCCCCGTCTCGCTCCACGCACCCCAAAATAATAAGACCTTCCTGAAAATAAGGCCAAGTGCTTATTTCGGGGTTCAAAAAAATATAAGACAGATCTTATTTTCAGGGAAACACAGTATACATATACATATACATATACATAATCATATACATATACATACCCAAAATATATGTAAAGAAACTGTGTGATAGTTTTTTGCATACATAGAGTGTAAATTTGTTCATGTCACAGGCAACATACTGGTATTTTCTTCTTTCCTCTCTAACCAGAGATGCTCATCTTGGTTTCAGTGCTCTGGTCATAGAAGAGAGGAAGTGATTATTTGCATATTTTCCAGGAATGGAAATTTATTTTTTACAAAGACCATCTGGCAGCCATGGATCACACTTTGGGAAATACTGATGTAAATAATGATACTTCAAATAGTGAAAGTTGAAATCTGAATAAATAACCCTGCCAACCCCCCATTACAAAGTATTCAGGTCCCCCCCCCTTGAAAAGGTACATCAAGTTGATTTGATCTTGTAATTAAAATAACATTGCTTGAAAACATAGTAAGAGTGAACCAATCTGCTGTTGAATAAAAGTTGAGAATCAAGAGTTTATTGGTAGAATTCTCATAGTTATGGATGCTATAAAGTGCATTACAAACCTATTGTAAGGAATTATATATAAATTATAAGGAATTCCCTATTGATGGATATCAATTTTACCATGTGGTCTCTATAGTTAATCCAATAATTTCTTTTAAATTAATGCATAGAAAACCAGTGAAGTAAAGAAAAACACATATGTATTTTGAACAAACTGATGACAGGGATCGATAGAAATCAAAGAGAGAAGTTATTATTCCATAGCTGTTCAAAAATATGTATTATCTACAGCTTTATTTCTTACTTCAATTCATTGGAGTGGCTGGGTTTTTTCCCCCTCATCAAGGTACTGTTAATACAAGTGAAAGAAGAAAAATCTCACTGCTCCCTATAACATTTTCATGCAGTTTTATAGATGTCTACTCAGAAGCTAGGCATACCGAATTCAATTAGTGATGGAACTGAAAGAAAATCTATATATACACATAAATATACAGAAATACACAACTGAACATAAATACACAACAGTGGGACCGACAGTTCATAAAATGAAATTTATCTATGCAAAACTATGAGAGTTCCAACACAATTCAATTCTTTCCCTCAGGGATTCAGAATATAAAAGAAAGGCAAGGCCAAAAATGTAAGAGGACACAATGAAGACCAAAACTGCAAAGATTTCGTTTCTCATAAAAACATATTTGGCGTAGCGTATGAAAGAATGATGCATGACGATTTTCTAGAAAATAGAGGATGTAAAGGATGGAGATGCTGGAGATTAAGTTCAAACCCCTGTCCACTACAGGATACAAATACTAACAGTGGCCACTCACCCACCCTATGTTTAAAACGGTTCCAGCAAAGAAGTACACTACCATTGAACTGCTCTTACTCCTAAGATTTTTTGTTTAAAGAGCCTGTAATATTGCTTTGGGCAGAATGTAATAAACTTTACAATTACACACATGTATCAAATTTGATCCATAGGTAAACAATAATGGCCTTTAATAATAAGTATTTGCTTTGCTGGCTGGGGCATTCTGGGAGTTGAAGTCCTCCAGGCTTAAAGTTACCAAGGTTGGGGACCCCTGAAGTAAGATGTATATTAGTGGAGAAAGTAAAAAAAGACCCAGAGAAAGAAGAAGTAAAGAAAGCAAAAGGAGGGAGGTATATTTATTTTTTCAGTACATCACAATGCTATTACCTGCACCAGGACATTGGCAATCGTGTACAGAGGCTAAGTTTGTGGCCAAAACAATGACTAGGCAGGCCACAAGGAAGACTGAGCTGCCCTGGAAGAGCCCACAAAGATCTGCATACAGTATGTATGTAGTACTGGGAAGGAGAATTCTAAATAAAAGTATGTGGGGATTTAGCCATAGTTATTCCAAAGTTGTTAATCATGCTCTCAAACAAATAGGCATTTTATTAGCACATTTGTGTTTTTAGTGCAACTCAACTATGAACTAAAACACAATCTTTGCTCTCCAGCATTGGTATTAATGAGTTAATAACATTCATTCATTCATTCATTCTCATAACAATTGCATGTTGATTATCTTGGTACCTTCTTAGAAACCGAGATCTGATATTCTGGTGCCTTGTGATAACGCTCCATAATTATAAGAAAGAAGTCTCCATTTGGCAGAGTAAGTGGCTTGTTGATTAATATAATGTGGCAAAGGCCAAAGGAAACTTCATATATGAACCTTGGGGTCAGCATTCACCCTACTTTAAATAAGTGAATATATTCCACTACATTCCAACTGTTTTGTTCATTAAGAGTGTTAATGTCTGCTGGAGATTTCTTGGGGCTGACAAAGAGTAACAGAGTTGGAACGGATCTTGGAGGTTTTCTAGTCTAACCCCCTGCCTAGGCAGAAAACCCTATACTATTTAAGACAAATGGTTGTCCAATCTCTTCTTAAAAGCTTCCAATGTTAGAGCATTCACAACTTCTGGAGGCAAGTTATTCCACTGATTAATTGTTCTATCATGAAATTTCTCCTTAGTTCTAGGTTGCTTCTCTCCTTGATTAGTTTCCACCCATTGCTTCTTGTCCTGCCCTCAAGTGCTTTGGAGACTAGCTCGACTCCCTCTTTGTGGTAACCCCTGAATATCGGAATACTGCTATCATGTCACCCCTAGTCCTTTTCATTAAACTAGACATACCCAATTCCAGCAACCTTTCTTTATATGTTTTAGCCTCCAGTCCCCTAATCATCTTTGCTGCTCTTCTCTGCACTCTAGTTTCTAGAGTCTCAACATCTTTTTTACATCATGGCGACCAAAACTGGATGCAGTATTCCAAATGTGGCCTTATCAAGGCAATATAAAGTGGTATTAACACTTCATGTGAACATGATTTTATCCTTCTGTTAAGGCAGCCAAGAACTGTGTTGGCTTTTTTGGCAGCTGCAGCACACTACTGGCTCATATTTAAAGACTGTCCACTAGGACTCCCAAGATCCCTCTCACAGTTACTTCTATATTGAATGAGGTACTACATATACTGTACCTGTGTATTTTGTTTTTCTTGTTTAAATGTAGAACCTTTGTTGAATATTTGTTGTATTTTAAGATGGCTGTACACCGCCTTGAGTCCTTCGGGAGAAGGGCGGTATAAAAGTTTAATTATAAATAAATAAATAAATAAACCAACCAACCAACCAACCAACAAATAAACTTTACTTTTTTCACCATTTAATTTCATTCATCACTGAGGCATGGTGGGGTAGTGGTTAGAGTGCAGTATTGCAGGCTACTTCTGCTAACTGCCAGCTGCCTGCAAATTTGGCAGATCCAATCTCACCAGGCTCAAGGTTGACTCAGCCTTCCATCCTTCTGAGGTCAGTAAAATGAGGACCCAGATTGTTGGGAGCAATTGGCTGCCTCTGTAAACCACTTAGTGCTGGAAAGCACTGTGAAGTGGTATATAAGTCTAAGTGCTATTGCTATTTTGTTAGATGCTCAGTGAGGTAGGAAAGAGTCAGTCACTTTGTAAATTTCCATTGCTGAGAAGATATTTCATCCTAGGACGAACAAAATATTAGTGCTTCAATTGCTGCCTCACAAAGTTTTGTGTTAAACCACTTAATTTATTCAGTTCTTATATTATCTTTTAGTAACATGTGCAAGTAGTGATATAATATTTGAAACTCTGTTAAGCATTTTTTTCTACACACGTCACTTTAATCAAAGGGCCATATTCTGAGCTCACTCAGAAAAACTGCTGAAAAATAGATGTGAGGAATGCAAAAAGGAGAAAAATAAGAAGTGAAAAGTTCTGAAAAAATAAAAACTGGAAAATTCTTAAAGTAAAGCAAAAAGCAAATTTAGTAGACTTTAAAACAGACTTAAAACAGAGCTGCCATTGAATTTGGCAGAATATGGAAGCCATATACAACCCATTGAGTGCCTATTAGCAACACAGAGAGAGGAACTAAAATATGGGATTTTTTTCTTTGTGTGTGTGTGTGTGTGCATGTGTCCATTCCCAGCATCTTGCTGACCTGAATGTGCAAAATGACATTAAGCAAGGAATAAAAAAGAAAATTAAAAGAAATGAATGCCATTTCAGAGATGAAGAACTGTTGGAAATGTGAAGTATAGTTAACTGCCAACCACCCTTAAGTTTAAAATGATTAGGGCTGTGAGTTTAGTGTTTTTAATTGATTAACTGTTTTGTCATTATCTGATTAATGAGCCAATTAAAATAAATATGACAGTACCTCAATAAAGGGTGATATATTGAGGATACTTTAAACTGCAGTATTCCTTCAACTAAGAACCATGATAAATAACAAAAGATTTGAGCTGATAAAAAAAAGATCTTGATACCTTTTAATTTGTAATATCAGACACAGATCTGAGTTGACCATTATTAGAGCTGAAGGATTAACTGTGTCCTGTTAGAATCTCAAGAAAAATCCTCTTTTTCTGAAGATCGTATTTTAATGGGGAGGGAAGAAATCCTTCATTCTGCAAATATAAACCTCACTTATATGGTAAATACTCTCTCTCTCTCTCTCTCTCTGTCTGTGTGTGTGTGTGTAGCAGAGAGACCTCCCACGTCATTGTATTTGCCACCTTTTATATTTTTTTATATTTTATCACTTTGATTCTAAGTTGATTATTGTGTCACTGAGAATCAGCTAGCATCGAAGTTTAATAAATATTGTTATAGTTGCCTTTTTCTTTTCTTAAACATGTTAGCAGTTAGCCATACAATGCTATATATTAACTAGGAACCAGGATAGTAGACAATCATTATGCCTTTCTTGTGCATAACTAACACATGTAAACCAGGTGAAATAAAAATAATCTCTATTACTGCAATATCGCTATCTTTCTTTGAGAATTACAAATCAATGTGATTTTGCAGCATATTTGTCATCATATAGACATTTGTTTTCAAAATTTTCCAATTGTTTTGAAATTGAATGAATAAAAGAAGTTATTTATTTATTTATTTAGAAAATTTATGTAGCCACCTACTCACTCACAGCAACTCTAAGCGGCTTACAAACACAATATACAACAAATAAAAATAAAAAACAATACCCCACCCACCCAGCAGCACAGTCAAATAAGCCATTTGATGGGCTCTATCCCATTCTGGATTCCCTAAGTCCACTAGCAAAACCTTGAAGGTCTTACAAAGGAGTGTCAAAGTGGGGGAACGTCTAATTTCTGAAGAAATGATATTCCAAAGGGAGGGAGCCCCCCCACAGAGAAGGTCCTTCTTCTGGGTTCCGCCAGATGTATCTCCTAAGGAGATAGGACCCAGAATGAATGAATGAGTGAACCAACCAACCAACCAACCAACCAAATGGGAAGGGGGAGAAGTCCGTTTTTCCTCGCAGCAGGCTTCAGGCTTCAAGGAGCCTGCTGGGAGGAAAAAGGAACTGTCCCCCCTCCCCCGTTTTTTGGCTAGTACCCAGCTGAGCCATGCGATCATCAGAGGTTTTTTTTTTTTTACTTTTAAAAGCTTTTTTTCAGCAAAAGAAAAAATGCTTTTAAAAGTAAAAAAAAAAACCCTCTGATGATTGCATGGCTCAGCTGGGGTGGGGGTGGGGGCAGGGATTTTTGCTACCGGTTCTCCGAACCACCCACCGCCATCGCTACTGGATCGGGTGATCTGGTCTGAACCGGGAGCATTTCACTCCTGCTTCCAGCCCTGAATTATCCTCTGAAGCTGCGTCTAGTGACAGGATTGTAATCCTTCCTTCCTCTCTTTCTTTCTTTCTTTCTTTTTCTTTCTTAAGCCTCTGACGATCAGGCACCTCAGCTGGGATCATCAGAGCCTTGTTTTAACTCTTTAAAAGCATTTTTTTAAACAACCTCTTCGGCCGAAGAGGTTGTTAAAAACATGCTTTTAAAAGTTAAAAAAAGAGGCTCTGACGATCGCTTGGCTCAGCTGGGCATGGGAGGGGGAGGAATTTTTGCTACCAGTTCTCTGAACCACCCGCCGCCATTGCTACCGGATCAGTTGATCCGGTCCAAACTAGGAGCATTTCACCCCTGGCACAGCCTCTTTACCTCCTCCAAAACAGTCGCCCATTTATAATTTTTAACGTGACAAACACTTACCTTATTAAACACCATTACAGCAGTATGATTACTCTCAATGAATTGAAGAATGCTACATAAACTGCATTAAGTGCAAGCCTGAATGTAATTCCCTTCTAATTATTTTCTTTTTTCTCTTTTCCCCATTCCTCTTATTTGTCTTTCCTCTAAGGATTGCCCCATGGTGAAAAAATTATTTATTTCTGATCTACAGGATAAACCCATTAATATCAATATTTTCAGCATACTGTTAATGAGAACTGAGTTTCCTTTTGCAGGGTGATTAAATCATTAATGGTCTTTCAGGGTCCATTAGAAGGGAATATGTTTCTTCAGATAGGACAAGTGGGTCCTGATAGGAATGGGGTTCTTTTGCTCATGCTACCATGCTGCTGTTTTCTTCCCAAATCTCTATTCTGGTAACATCGTCACCTTCCTCTTCTCTAGGCTATCCCCAAAATGACTTAAAGGCACTAAGCTATTTACCCTTTTAGCTAAATAGCTGCAATTCAAAACTATGGCAGCTGAGTTCTTTTCTCTTTATCCCCAGGAGGCAAAAAGTGAGACAGGGAGGAAGTGAACAGAGCAAAAAGCAACAAGGAGTTATTGGAGTGTGGAATTGTTAATTATTTCCAAAGCTTATAATGTTTAGGGTTGTTAGCTTATTATCTGTCATCCCTAAATTCATTAAAAGAATATTCAGACCCTTAACTTTTCAAACATTCTCTCTAGTTCACTGCAATTATATTACATACATCTTGTCTAGGTTTTTTTGCCGTTGTGCGGGGTTAGTTAATGCATAGTCTGTGAATCCATATGTTCCAGCACCATGGCTGGCTTTAAAGTCAGACGTGCCCACATCAATTATATTCAAGAGATCCATTCATTTTATTGAACGTTATCTGGATTATTTGTCCCAAGATAGAGTGGAAAAAACTCTACATTTATACCCACATTTTTCATCTAAACCGTCACATTAGATAAAATATCCATTTCTGTTTTATCAAAATGCTAATCTTCTACAGCTCAAATATCTCCTTTCTGGAAAGAAAACAGTTAAAAAGATCCTAGTAAAAGGTAGGTAGATGAATAACTTAAATAATTTTAATATATTATTATGGTATTATGCAGTGGTGGGATTCAAATAATTTAACAACTGGTTCTCTGCCCTAATGACCAGTTGGGTAGGTGTGGCTCGGTGGTCATTGGTCATGTGACTGTGTGGGCGTGGCCAACTCAACGTCACTCACGTTGATGGGAGCTTCGCCTTAGCTGTTACAATGTAATAAGAGTTAACCAGAGAGGCAGTTTCTGTAAGCAGGCCAATAAAGATTAGGCTAGAAACAACACCAGAATGTCTCAGTTCCTTACAGGATTAGCCCTATAAAGTGGAAAAAAAACAAAATAAGATTTCTTCCAACAACTGGTTCTCCAAACTGCTTAGAAAGTTAACAACCAGTTCTCCAAAATAGGTGCGAAATGGCTGAATCCCACCACTGGTATTATGGCAGGTAGCACGGCATAACAGCGTTCCATGCACCTTTGGTGTTGAGTCATGCCGGCCACATGACCACGGAGACATCTTTGGACAGCGCTGGCTCTTTGGCTTTGAAACGGAGATGAGCACCGCCCCCTAGAGTCAACAACAACTAGCACATATGTGCGAGGGGAACCTTTACCTTTACCTTAGCACAGTCAGCCAGATGTTTCTACTGGATTTGGTATTTTTATTTACCCATAGAGTCCTTCCAAAGGACCTGGGTTAGATAGATGTTAAGAGATATCATTGCAGGATTTAAGCTGTTCCAAATAAAGCTGACTTTTGCAATTGACTGATGGGGATTTTGTCAATGCCGATAATGTTCAAGTGGTGCTCCAGAAGTTTTGGAATTGCATCCAAGAATCCTATTATTGTTGATACAATGGCTCTACTTCTACTTGCAGGTGTTTATATTTTGTTATTTTCTACTGCTCTTTCTTTTCTCCTTTGCTGTCTTCAGGTTCTGCCACGTCCATTATCCAGATATTTTCGTCTTTATTGATAATTGTTAAATCTGGGGTGCAATTTGGCAGGTGTTTGTATATTTGCATTTTCAAGCCCCAGAGCACTTTAGCTTCTCCATTTTCTATTACTTTTGTCTATTTTGTAGTCCCAACAGTGCTCACTTGCAGGCAAATGGTATTTTTTGCAAATATTCCAATACATCATTGTTGCTACTTTGTCATGCCATTGTTTGTAGTTGGTCTGTGAAATTGTCTTATAGCAGATAACTAGGTGATCCACTGTTTCTTCAGCTTCTTTGCAGATGCGGCATTTGATTCTGTTTCTGAGTTCTCAATTCTGCCTTTGTATGCCTTTGTTATGATTATGGTTCACAAAGATTTGTCATAAGGGGCAGCCAGATGTTTAGACTCAATTTGGCATTTTTATCCATCTAGCAAGTCCTTTCCAAGAATATGGAAAAAATAGATGTTGTTGCTTGATGGTATTGTTATTGTTGTTAAACTGTTCCAAGTAAAGCTGCCTTTTGCAATTGACTCATGGTAATTTTGTCAATGCCAATAGTGCTCAAGTGGTTTATTATTGTTATTATTATTAGCAGTAGTATTCAAAGTTGCAATCCATGCCATGTGGCCCTTGTGCAATGTTGAGAGAACAGGCTTATGGAGATGACAGTCAATGCCAAATTGGAATGAATAACAGCATCAGAATCCATTGGCTAATTTCCTCTGTTGAGTAAACTCTGCTATAAATCTTGCTAAGACCACTAAAAATATGGATGAAATGATAGTAAATTTAAATACAATATCAACAGCAGCTCGAATAAATAGGTAGGTAAGTATGATAGATAGATGATAGATGATAGATAGATAGATAGATAGATAGATAGATAGATAGATAGATAGATAGATAGATAGATATTTCCAATTGTAGAATTAAATTTAACTCCTTTAAATTTCAAGTTCTATTCAGGATGAGGGGAAAAAATTACAGGTTAAGCTACTGAACAACTGGCAAATGTAGCTCAGCAGGAGGGCATACTATTCTTGGACACTTGAAACAGCTGTGTTTATTTTCAATGTCCAGGATATTACTAAAGCATTATTTCTTTTTGTTTCAGAGGGCAACATTTTTTCCAGAATACCTATCTTCCTCTAAGCATGAATTTCATTGTTCTGCTCGTCTAGCAATAACAAACAAACCCTCCGTGTATGGATGGACAGATGTGTGTGCATGTATATATTCAATTATACATATGTTCCCTTTTGTATGTGCTGGTCTAATTCCCTACTTACTTTCCATCAGTTTATCTATATAAGCGAATCTGACCAATATATGCCTATTTGGAAATTAATTCCACTTAGAGTTAGTTATGTCGGGTTCCATTGTCCAAATGGAATTTTGTTTCTGAGTAAATGGGGCCCAATGTTTGGAGCTGACCACACTCAGATTAAAAACTGAAACAGCAGTCCTTACTTTATCACAATTTTGTGTTTTACCAGGCAACTTGAGAAATGAAAATAAAACCAACTTATGCAGGAATGTCGTCTGTCCAAGTTCAGCTACAGCTGTCAGTGGAAAAAAATAGTTTAATGAACTCTGTGTTTCGCTAAAATCCATGTTATAAAAAGAATCAACTAGCAAACAAGTGGGGTGGGGGAACTATTTCACCTCCTAATAAATTTTATTTATTAAAATATTTATATCTCACTTTTCTGACTTAAATGAAGGCACAGATGTACACAAAAAACATAAAATATGTATTTGCTATTCCATAATCATAACTTAAGATTTGAATTTACTGCTGTACGCAACCTTGTATAACACATCACAGCAAGCCAAGTATTAATTACACAACTTTAAAAATAAACTTAGAATGTTTCAAAGTGGTTCAAAGTCTATCAATATAATAAATTGATATATAAACAAGAAAACTCTGTAAGCCTTTGATGACATATTTCAGGACTGATTAAATAATTATAAATGAACATATGTTCTAATTTGCAGTGTATTGCAAATACATTTCCAGCCCAACCAGATTTGTTTAACAAGGTGGGGTTTTGCTGGTACCCTATAAGGTTCCGAAATTCTAACTAGGGTTACGATGAAAGGGGGTATCTAAGTATACTGATTAAATAAATGAAATATATAGAAAGTACAGTGATCTTTTGATCCTTGACTAGCCTAGAACAGCTTGTAAAATCTAAGTGGGTATTTCTAGGCAGCTCTTGACTCTCAGTAAAGAAAAGATACAGTTAATTGTTATGGTTTTATTTATTTACATATATTTATAGGTGCCTGTCGCACCTAATGACTCCAAGAGTCTCATAATAACCACAGTAATACTTTAAAAAAGAAAAACAAAGAACACTGCAATTTAATCAACCCCCCCTCCCCAGAAACCATCCAATAATCATACCTTCTGGTCTCAGTTAACAAGCAAGCTCCAAAGCGAAAAAAAAATATTTTCAAAGTTTTCTGGAAAGTAACAGGGTCAGGGCCATCTGGAATTTGTGGAAATGCTCTTCCACGGAGGAAGTGCCATGGCGGAGAAAATGGAATTCTTAAGACACCTATAGATGATACTATTTTCCCTAAAAATCTGGAGGATGCCCATCCTGTCAGGTTGGTGACATAGACATGGACAATTGGGGACAGACAGTCCTGAAGCTACTCTAGCCTCAATAATAATAATAATAATAATATTTTAATTTGTATACCGCCCTTCTCCCAAAGGACTCAGGGCGGTGCACAGCCAGAATAAAATACAAAAAGAACAGTACATATAATATTAAGAACAACCCCTTAAAAAACTTATTCAATTTAAGCCATGTAGGTCTTCATAATGAAGGACGGGCATTAGATAAGAAAATGTAATCCTTCCAAGCTATTTATTAAATATCTGTCTCAACAATCTCTTAGAAATTCTTCAAAAGGATGAGTGTTCTTTCCATGGTAGGACATTCCTCACTGCTAGAGTAACTTTTGCTAAACACTCTGCTAAACAAATAATTCCCTCAACACTGTCAAACTATTTACTAGATCTGCACTACTATTAATCTTCTCATCGTTCCCATCACCCATCTCCTTCCACTTATTACTGTATGACTGTAACTTTGTTGCTTGTATCCTTACGATTTATATTGATATTGATTGTTTCCCCATTGTTTATTTGTAGCCTATGGCTATCATTAAGCGTTGTATCATTAAGTGTTATCACTGTAAGTGTTGTACCTTGATGAACGTATCTTTTCTTTTATGTACACTGAGAGCATATGCACCAAGACAAATTCCTTGTGTGTCCAATCACACTTGGCCAATAAAAAATTCTATTCTATTCTATTCTATTCTATTCTATTCTATTCTATTCCATTCCATTCCATTCTATTCTATTCTATTCTGAACAAACTGCTAGTGGTTAAAGAAAGCTTCATCAAAATAATCGAGGTGAAACAAGCATGATTACATCATCCTTTACATCTGGGCACTGCATTCTTCTGCATTAGATTCTTAGTCTAGTGCAGGGGTAGTCAACCTTTTAATACCTACCACCCACTTTTATATCTCTGTTAGTAGTAAAATTTTCTAACCGCCCACTGGTTCCACAGTAATGTGTCGTGTATTGTCATCTGTGCATGCCTCTCGCGCATTGTGGATTGGGTTGGGGGGGGCGCCGGCTACCAGCTCTGCTTGTCTGTTACAGCTGGGTGGTGTGAGGAGAGATGTGCGAGCTATTCTGGGACGAGGGTCTTTTGTTATAGCGCCGTTTAGTCTCACTAACATAACATGAACTAAACTTATGCGCGGACGATACAAATAGTATATTTTCAGAAATTTAAATTGTCACAGGGAATTTTATGAAAACCTAATGAAAATGTTTTTAAATAATGCTATGATTTTTTTAAAAAAAGTAAATTAAATTAAAAAATAGGAAAGTGCTTCAGTATCGGACAAAAACCACTACCGCCCACCATGAAAGCTGGAACTAATGGGCAGTAGGGACCAGGTTGACTACCACTGGTCTAGTGTCTGCTTCAACTTTCCCAAGGGTCATCAGCATGTAGTATGACAAGAAGATAATCATGGTATAGATACAGTGTATAGTATATAGACCCATGTGTTAGATCTTGGCTTAAAGCATAGATGACAAATGTGGCCTGGGACACCCCTGCAGTTGGAGTTTTTGTCCTCCTTTTTGCATTTGGGAAATTTGGGTGTTTTCCGGGAGCAAAATACATTCCTTAATCCTTGTGGATATTTAATGACTCCACTTTACTCCTTAATACTTCTTTGCCTCCATTCACTTTCGATTTACAACGTCAAAATGCTATGAGGAATCTGGTGGGGCTCTCAAACCTTCTGAACTTGCACCGTCCTCCCCTTCTGGGAGTTGAAGTCCAACATCTTAACCTTGCTAACACTGAGAAACACTGGTCAAAAGTGTGTATCACATTAGAAAAAGTCCTTCTAAGGCAGCTGGTACACTCACAAAACAAACAAGTGACTTATAATTAGTAAGTGAATACCATTTCAGTTAGCATTAGGCTGATTATTGATTTCCAAGATGGCGCCGACGAAGGCTGCCTCGGTGAAATGCTCTCTAATTGTTTCTTTATTTCTAATTGTTCTCTGTGACTCACTACGGATTTCCTACTCATGAGACCATCTGCTAAAATTAAGGAACATTTCTTTAAGGAGCAGCTTTCTTTGATCTCACCCCTGCCTGTCTTTACAAACACGAAGGAGATTCTAATAACAAATAATTCCATCAACACTGTAATCTGCACTACTATTAATCTTCTCATCGTTCCCATCACCAATCTCTTTCCATTTATGACTGTATGACTATAACTTGTTGCTGGCAATCCTTATGATTTATATTGATATATTGACCATCAATTGTGTTGTAAATGTTGTACCTTGATGAACGTATCTTTTCTTTTATGTACACTGAGAGCATATGCACCAAGACAAATTCCTTGTGTGCCCAATCACACTTGGCCAATAAAAATTCTATTCTATTCTATTCTATTGATGAACGTGTCTTTTCTTTTATGTACACTGAGAGCATATGCACCAAGACAAATTCCTTGTGTGTCCAATCACACTTGGCCAATAAAAAATTCTATTCTATTCTATTCTATTCTATTCTATTCTATTCTATTCTATTCTATTCTATTCTATTCTATTATTTAACTTTTCCGATTTCAAATGCAGCCAGCCTCATAAAGGCACACGACATAAAGGCGCTTTTGACTTTATTTTGATCAGCTGAAATATTTTCACACTCATCATAAATTCATCATAAATCTGTTACTCTCAGGATTTATTCTAGTCTCTAGCAACGGATATCGTGAGAGGGGGAAGAAGGAACAGAAAGGAGAAAGCCAACAAGATTTAAGAAAAATCAATTTTTCTGAATTTTTTTGTTTTATTTGATTTAATGCTGCATCAATACAGGATTTATGTGTTTTTATATGTAGGGAACAGGAGGAAGATTTGATAACAGGTACAGACAACTTGCTATGAGAGCAAGCAGAAATCTACTTATTTGACTAATAAAAAAACAAAGTTAGTGATTTGTAACTGAAGAGCTAAAATGAACTCTTTATGTCTCCAGAGGTCTGCAATATGATCTGCACAAAAGGTAGCTTGCCAATTTAATTGAGGTAGTAGTTATTTATTTTTTTTATAGACAGGTATAGCTTTCAATAAAACCACATATGCCTATAATACTGCAATGGCAGATGCGTCTCGATTATTAGAGATGGGCTCTAGGGAATATACACAACGGATCTTGAAATTTGTAAGCAGCTGTTTAGAAGGGGGGGTGAAACATTGTAACACATACACACATGTTCCTTAAGTGCAGTAATGTTTTGTTATTTTACTGCAGGTGTATTACAGAGATAAAATTTAATAACTTATTGAATAAAATTCCTTAATATTTACCATTAAAGTACAAATGTCGGATCTATCTATCTATCTATCTATCTATCTATCTATCTATCTATCTATCTATCTATCTATCCAATTCAAGAAACAATGTTTCTTGTCTTAGTGATTTAGTTTAATTATGCAGAAGATTTTTTTTTCGAAATAATGACTCAAGAGCAATCAAGAAGGTGTAAGTTTATATCAGGGGTAGTCAACCTTTTTATTCCTACCACCCACTTTTTTTATCTCTGTTAATAGTAAAATTTTCTAGGGTTCCACAGTAACGGTGATTTATAAAGTGTATTGTCGTCTGCGCATGCCTCTCACGCATCGTGGATTGGGGGTGGGAGGTGGCACCGACTACCAGCTCTGCTTGTCTGTTACAGCTGGGTGGTGTGGGAAGAAATGCATGAGCATTTAGGACGAGGCTCTTTTGTTTGCAGTCGCGCTATAACGCCATTATGCATGAGAGATACAAATAGTATATTTTTAGAAATTTAAATTGTCACGGGGAATTTTATGAAAACCTAATGAAAATGTTTTTAAATAATGCTATGATTTTTTAAAAAAAGTCAATTAATTTTTTTTAAAAAAGGAAAGTGCTTCACTATTGGACAAAACTCCTACCGCCCACCATGAAAGCTGGAATGCCCACTAGTGGGCGGTAGGGACCAGGTTGACTGGTTTATATAAAGCTATATAATATATAGCTTTATATAAAGTTAAAAGTGCCGATGAAGCTACTCCTTATCTAATTCGAAAGAGTAGCCACACATGAAACCATGACATTCAGCGTGTGATGCAGGAGAGTGTCAACTCCCTGCTTTTCCTCACATGGGGATTTTTATGATACCAGCATAATAAGTATAATCCTTAGAAGATTACTCAAACAAAAACAAATAAAAACCTTCCAATTCTGATAGACAAAGATGATCCTTGAATAAAACTTCGCCATGATTTGGTATTAAAAACACATGTTCACAGTTAAAAAAAAAATCCTGATACTGGGACATAAAATTTGGTTTTAAACTTAGATAACTTTATGTCCTAGAATGCTATTAGCTGGTTGTCTCTGCTGTACTAATTGTGTACATCGTTGATTGGGGAAAGAAAATTTTCATATTTTAACTACGTTTCATTAAATGAATGAATAAGGTACATAAGATTACTCTTGAAAAGTTTGGGGAAGTGATAACTAGCATAAAAACTACGTTCCTCCTTTGCTTTATATCTGGGTACACTTAAATTTGTGAGTTTTGACTCACTAATCAACTAATTGATTTGGGGCCAGAATTATGTTTCCTTTACACCTATGAATGTAGCCACAAGTATCATTGGAACTCATTTTATTAATAACAATTTAAAAGTGGCATACTGATGGTTATCCAGGACACGATTTTATAATATGAGGGTTGATTATGATAGGTAAAGGTAAAGGTTCCCCTTGCACATTTGTGTTAGTCGTTCCCGGCTTTAGGGGTCAATGCTCATCTCCATTTCTAAGCCAAAGAGCCAGCGCTGTCCGAAGATGTCTCAGTGGTCATGTGGCCGACATGACTCAGCGCTGAAGGCTCATGGAATGCTGTTACCTTCCCACCAAAGTAGTCCCTATTTTTCTACTTGCATTTTTTACGTGCTTTCGGACTGCTAGGTTGCCTGAAGCTGGGACAAGTAATGGGAGCTCACCCCCTTACACAGCGCTAGGGATTCGAACCACTGAGCTGCCGACCTTCTGATCGATAAGCTCAGTGTCTTAACCACTGAGCCACCGTGTCCCCTCTTGATTATGATGCCTATTGTTAAATACAATTTCTTTTGTTAATTGCTTTAGATGTCAACTAAAATCTGTTCAGCTCGATTCAGTTTTGATTTTATACAGGTTTTTGTTTGTTTGTTTGTTTTTTGCTATTGAACCTTACAGCAATATTTTTTTTTATTAAATGTTGCCCCATTTTCCTTATCTTTCAGTTTACTTCGTTGTTTTTTTTTTTTTTAAAATATTGTGATGGCTAGTCAAGGATTCCAAGGGAGGGAAAGAACAATTTGCCTATCATCTGTTATCATTAATAATGTCTTTTGGGTGTGTTAGAAAAATTTACTACTAAAATTATGACTGGTTGTTTCTCACTGAACTTGCGAAAGGTTCTGGGTCTCCAGGAATTGAATTCACAGTCTAAGTAATTCTCTTTTACAGAATTACTGCTAGAAAGCCATGCCATGAAAGATTTGCTGGGAGGGGGGAGACATGTGGCAAATAAAGTAATGAGCTACTTAAAATTTTGGGAGAAATACACACACACACACACACACACACACACACACGTTTGCAAAAACCAGCAATCTTTTCCAGGCTACTTTAGCATTCATTTAACTCCTTGACTCCTTTAACTCATTTCCTTTGACTCCATGTGTAGACTCGTCCAGTAGTGGATTTCAATTTTTTTTACTACTGGTTCTGTGGGTGTGGCTTGGTGGGCATGGCAGGAGAAGGATACTGTAAAATCTCCATTCCCTCCTCAATCCAGGGGAAGGATACTGCAAAATCTCCATTCCCTTCCAATCAGCTGGGACTTGGGAGGCAGATAATAGATGGGGGCAGGGCCAATCAGAATTTTTACTACCGGTTCTCCGAACTACTCAAAATTTTCGCTACCGGTTCTCCAGAACTGGTCAGAACCTGCTGAAACCCACCTCTGGACCAGTTTGTTACAAGATATACAGACTAAACTTCACCATAAATATTTTTTAATGCACATCATAAAAGGTTAAATTAACAAGCTTTACTGAAATACTGAACTCAGTATTTACAGTTATTTATAAATTCCCTGGTAAGGAGTGCTCCGGGGTTCGAAAATGTGATCACAGCAATTAACATGCCGTATAGCCAGTTGATATAGAAAGGGCTGCATATTTCGAAACTAAATTCCTATTATTACTCAGGCCACTCTAAAGGCTAGGAACAGCAGCAATTACTGTTTGCAGCGAGTCCAGATATAACTTCAGATGGTCATCTACTTCCCTTTTGCTATTCAATTGCCATTGTTTGTGTTGCCCAGAGGGAAAAGGAAATACAGGTCTTTTGATGGTAGATAGAACCAATTCTATGGCCTGCTAAATCATTTAAGAGCTGAACTTTTCAACTAAAAACTAGTGCTTGGGTTGGGCTTGGTTTCCTTCTCAAAAAAGACCTTTTTGTTTCCTTTGTGGTTCTTTCTTTTTTAAATAAGACTGGAAGCATGGCAGTGGTGAAATACAATTTTTTTTTACTACCAGTTCTGTGGGCATGGCTTGGTGGGCGTGCTGTGGTTTGGTGGGCATGGCTTGGTGGGTGTGCTAGGGGAAGGATACTGTAAAACTCTCCATTCCCATCCCACTCCAGGGGAAGGATACTGCAAAATCTTCATTCCCACTCCACTCTGGAGCCAGCCAGAGGTTGTATTTGCCAGTTCTCCCAACTGCTCAAAAGTTCCGCTACCAGTTCTTCAAAACCTGTTAGAACCGGCTGGATTTCGCCCCTGAAGCATGGGGAGTTTAATTTAGATGTTCTTGGAGCAATTTTCAGGAATGTTTCAAATAAATTCTATAGAAATTGAATGAATGAATGAATATGATTGGGATCAGGCCATTGCTTCACTTTTGTTAAGTCATTTGATAGAGCATTGTTTCTCCATCCTGATAAATTTAAGGTGTTTGGATTTCAATTCCCAGAATTTCCCAGTCTGGGGAATTCTGGGAGTTGAAATCCATGTGTCTTAAAGTTGCAGTTGAGAATCCTTAACTTAAGTATTGCATTTTCCTCTTATTTCTGCACTTGTGAAACTGCATATCCAAAGCAAAGCAGGGCTGGCTAATTGATCTTTAGGAGATCCCCCAAAGGCCTAAGCTGGGTCAGATCCACTTATCCTTCGGCTGAATAACTTTCGTGTTCCATCTCATAGTTTGGTCCTAAAACATCAGTCCAAGCATTCCTCCCCCCACCCCGCCCTCCTTCAGGGTCAGGTAAAGAAATTTAAAAATAAAAGGAGAAAAGAAAAAGAAGGCACTGTAGTAGTACATATGATACTCAGAAGGCCAAAGCTGTGACACTTGGTTGTTGTTGCGTGACAACTGAGAGAAGAAAAGAATGGGGCAATATAAAGACAGAAACCATTTTGAAACAGGTAGCACGACACTGAATTAGGAATATTCTATGTCTAGGACTGCTCTAGGTCTACAAAAGCCATAGAGTAATACCATTCACTACTCTATCATGACAACCGGACAAGAGGAACCCAAGTTCCTAAGTAATGCAAATTGTCCTCTCATATATTCCATTGCTAAAAGAAAAAAACATAAAAGGTATCTATGGAGATTCTCAGTCATCCAGGTGATGGTCAGTGGTGGGTTTCAAATTTTTTTTACTACCGGCTCTGTGGGTGTGGCTTGGTGGATGTGGCAGGGGAAGGATACTGTAAAATCTCCATTCCCACCCCACTCCAAGGGAACGATACTGCAAAATCTCCATTTCCTCCTGATCAGCTGGGATTTGGGAGGCAGAGAATAGATGGGGGTGGGGCCAAGCAGAATTTTTACTACCAGTTCTCTGAACTACTCAAAATTTCCGCTACCGGTTCTCCAGAACTGGTCAGAACCTGCTGAAACCCACCTCTGGTCACGGTTGTCCCAAAGGTGCTTTTTCAAGAGGCAACTGGACTTTCTGGTTTTTCCTTGAAGACGTTTCGCTTTTCAAATGCTGAAGAAGCTTCTTGGATGAGAAGCGAAACGTCTTCAAAGAAAAACCAGAGAGTCCAGTTGCCTCTTGAAAAAGAACTTTAGGGACAAACTTAAAAGATGCTTCACATATTTAATAAAACACACTGCTTCATGCTGCAGTGAAAACAAGCTTTACAGGTAGTCCCCACTTAGTGACAACGGAGACCAGCAACTCAGAAGGACGTCATGGCTGCTACATGAAACTGCAGCTATGTTTATGATCTTACTTCAACTTTCCTTTGCTTTGCAGACCTATGAATTGGTCACAACATTACTATATCATCACCATTGTAACTATGATTGACTGCTAAATAAGGCCGTTACTAAACGAGGACTACCTCTATAGATTCATCTCTCTTGATGTTAACATGTCTAAACAGGTTTATGTGCTTGTAGCAGTTCTTGAGACCAGAAAGAGCTGCAAAAAAGAACCTGAACTTTCTCTCCCCGCCCCTCCCCCCAACATCTGGTAATGTTTATTTGGGGATTCAACAGATCTGTAAGTAAAAGTCCAACCTGTTCAGCTTTAACGAGAATAACTTCCATTCATCTTTCAGATCCTCTCAGATTTTTCCATTTATAAACCTTTCCCTTTTTCCTTCAACGTTTTGCTACAAATTGAAGATGTCAGATACGCTTACAAAAACAAAAACACCACCTTTCTTTCTCTTAATGTTGAAGCTATAATACGTTTTGCCATATTGTGGTAACAGAATGGCGCTTCCTAAATTTTCTCTGTTTTTTTTTAAACATTTCATTGGGTAGGAAGTTGAGGCATTTCTATATATTTGAAAGAATGGTGTTAAAAAAAAATAAGGCGCTGATCATCTTTAACCCATAATAAATAATATACGTTTTCTTACAGTATACTTCTACAAATGCCAAGGCTTCATTTTGCTAAAACAAAAATAAATATTTTCAAACTTCACATTCACACGATTTAAAAAAAAAAAAGAAAGAAAAAGTCTGAATATATTTCAAGTTACATTGCATTGAGTTCTAACACTGGAAAAATCCAGTGGATCAAAATATTTCTATTGCCGAGGAAACTAAATTCTGCATGCAAAGAAATCAGCATAATCCAGAGATCCCATTCTTCATTTCAGCCCCAAGTGGACCAACCCTCAAGTAAAACTGTGATGGAATAGGTTCTCAGATAAACCTCATGATACCGTGGGTCAAATCCTAAATCTGACGCAGAATTAACAATGCATGGATCAAAATACGATATAAATACATAATTGGGTAACCTAGAAAAAGAGAAATGAAAAGTATCTAGTCAGGAAGTTAGGAGATCACGTGAGTTCATCAAGCTATGTTACAAATGGAACTGACAAATCCTCTCAAATAAGCAGGATCACGTTTTGTCAGAAGAAGTCTGGAAAAGGGCTCACCTCAGGTTTGGGACAAACTCTGGCTCCCCCACTTGTCTGTGATAGCCTTTTCAAAGGCAAGAAGAGATACAGGTAGTCCTTGACTTACAACTAGTTGCTTAGCAACTATTGAATTTTATGACAAGATGTCCTTGAGAGTACCTGCTACTTTCTGAAGTTCTGATGGCTGGCCCCCAGGTCATGTGACCATATGTTGGGTGCTCAGCAACCAGATTTCATTTTATTTTATTCTGTTTGTATCCCGCTTTTTGGTTAGATAGTGTCACTGATGCAATGGACATGAATTTCAGCAAATTCCAAAAGACAGTGGAGGACAAGTGAGGCCTGGAGGGCGATGGTCCAAGACTCGGACACAACAAATGAACAACAAAACCCCCGCCTTTATTACTTTTACAAACAACTCAAGGCAGTGAACATAATCAATCCTTTTTCCTCCTCCTATTGTCCCCCATAACAACAACCCTTTGAGATGAGCTGGACAAAAAGAGAGGAGGACGGGCCCAAAGTCACCCAACCAGCTTTCATGGTTTAGGTGGGACTAGAACTTTCAGTGTCTTGCTTTCTACCCTGGTGCCTTAACCACTAGACCAAATTGGCATTTATAGCTGTTTGCAGCATCCCATGATCATGTGAACTAGATTTTATGATGAGTTTTGAAAAAAAAAAGTTTCATAGTGAACCATTGGTTTGCTTAATGACCACAGTGTTCATATAATGACTGCCGTGTATCAAGCGCAATGACCGCCATTCATAAAATTGGGTTGGTAACATGGGTGAACAGATTTACAACTGTTACAACTTACAACCATAACCATTGCATGGAGCTCCGTGGACTATCTGTACTTTGCCAGAAAAGGAGCACAGAACTTGAGCTCTTTTAGTCTAGCTACCCATAGTTAAATCTAGAGTTCAGCTTTTGAAAATATTTGGAACAGATAAAAATCACACAGGTTTGCACAAAACACTGTGATGTCATTTCAAAAGAAATGCCAAGTTGTCACATATATTGTTATGTAAACATATGACTATCATGCAAGTTTATTGGACAGCACCAATTGCATACATAGATTTCTGTCTGAATCCTATTAGCCTTAATGCATTAAGGCGGTCTTAGTATCATGGTAGAGGGAAGGGAAGGGAAGCATCACTTATTAAGTAGCAGTCAACAGTGCTAACTAACCATGTTGGCATTGAAATTATCCTTCTGGATTTTCTGAGGTCCAGTGATGTGAGTGGGAACGAGAAGGAGGATAGTTGTCTTTCTATTGCAATGGCTATTTCCAGAAAGTGATGCTTTTGATTTTTATTTATTTTATTTTATTTTTGCATTTCTTGATT
The DNA here is from genome assembly GCF_028640845.1 of Ahaetulla prasina. Lineage (NCBI taxonomy): Eukaryota > Metazoa > Chordata > Lepidosauria > Squamata > Colubridae > Ahaetulla > Ahaetulla prasina. The sequence goes on along the minus strand of NC_080540.1, from coordinate 285,616,373 downwards.
TTGTTAACCATCTTGTTTTAACTTCTCTTGAAATCACTGCACATGGACTTCTGTAGGATCTGCTGGGCATTTTTTTCCTCCAAAAGAACAGGCTTCACTCTGATCATGTCACACACTTGCACAAAGTGCTGAGACTTGTATTGCATGCAATAAAGTTGTCATAACTTGTTTCCCAATCCCTCATCCCCACCATTGGATACTTCTGTTATTATATTAGGACAACACAGGATTTGGACACAGGATCTCCCTTTTTAACTTCACACTAGTTAGCTAATGAACAACAAACATACAAGTTTAGAAGTGAATGGGGAAGTTCTAATTTAAGCTCTGCTTCTATAAAAATTGTTGTTAGTTGCGAAGTCATGTACGATCCATAGTGACCCCATGGACAATGTTCTTCTAGGCCTTCCTGTCCTCTAGCATCTCCCGGAGTCCATTTAAGCTCATGCCGACTGCTTCAGTGACTCCATCCAGCCACCTCATTCTCTGTCGTCCCCTACTTCTTTTGCCCTCAATCTTTCCCAGCATTAGGTTCTTCTCCAGTGAGTCCTTCCTTCTCATTAGGTGGCCAAAGTATTTGAGTTTCATCTTCAGGATCTGGCCTTATAAAGAGCAGTCAGGGTTGATCTCCTCTAGGGCTGACCGGTTTGCTCACCTTGCAGTCCAAGGGACTCGCAGGAGTCTTCTCCAGCACCAGAGATCAAAGGCTTCAATTCTTTGGCACTCAGCCTTATATATATCTATATATCTATATAGATAGACCTCACTTAGCAATCATTCAAAGTTTACCATTGACTCCCCCAAAAGTTACTTGATCTGTCATTGAAGCTATGACTGTCGTATCCTTCCCCATGTCACATTTTGGGTGCTTGGCAAATGCTCCAAATTTATGACTGGTCACAGCCTCCCAAAATTATGATGGTTTGCAACATTTTTTGCTGATTTATACAGCTCCTGTCAGTTTCTGCAAAAACCACCCATTCGGGAGAATCGGTTTGCTTAATGACCAGGTAGGTTTGCTTAACAACCATGTAACTCACTTCTGATCATCATAAAAATGGTCATAAAATCAAGTCAGGTCATGTGGTGACCCACTTAATGACTGCAATGACTTATTACCAAAATTGCAGGCTCAATTGTGGTTGCTAAGTGATGTGTGACTCTGGTTTCCATTATATCCTAACAGGCAGGGAGTTTTTTACTTACTATTGTACTGATGAAACTACTTTTAATTTGGTTTCCATTTTATGCAATTCTCATTCTCTCCCTCTCTCTCTCCCTCTATGTGTGTGTGTGTGTGTGTGTGTGTGTGTGTGTGTGTGTGTGTCTGTTTCTCTTTTTATGCGTGAATCTTACTGATTTATTCTGACAATTTCAAAATATTCTTATAAGCCATTCTGGAACTGAAAGGAATGGAATCACTTTTTCAGTAACCAGGGAATCTGTTCTTGTGTTATTGTCATGGTACCAGCAAAGATGCAGTTAAAAGTAAATTAGAAAAAAAATCATAGGCATTAAGTTTATCATGATCGCTAAATGATCTCCACTGTCACTTTTGGATACCATTCACTGGGGAATAAATACTAGAATTATTTTCTTAATGCCACGTTAGTGGTCTTTCTGGGGACATTTTGTTGGATCATGCTCAGACAAAATTCAAACAGACAAAACCCTTTATCTGATTCAACAGTGATTAAAAAATTGAATGTAGACTTATTTTATTTGTTAAAAATGGTATTAGGCTACCATCTAAAAGCCAGATCAATGTAGTTCACCAACTGAACTTGACACACGTGCCAATGTGGGTCAGTGAGGCCGAATTTTAGAAAGCCAAATCCGTTTAAAGAACATTGTACTTATTTCCCATCAGTAGCTTACTTTAATGGCTGAGTTGAATATGACCTTACTTTTTGGCTAACATCTTGTTTTCTATATTTTGCAGCAGGTGATCCCTATTCTTAGATTATTATTATTTTGCCCCTTGGCCATTTTCCAGGAATGTTTGAATATGAGCTTCTCTCCAATGTAAATTAACAGTGTTGAAAAATATCCAGCCGCTTCCTTATTTTGAGGACAATCAGAACTAAGTTGGTGCCACGGAAAAGATTGTTTCCTCAAACATCTGTTTCAGGGATCAGTTATACACTGTTGAACTTTAACTGACACTATCATCTCGTTGTGGAAAATAAAAAAAGGTTATGAATAATTTGGATACTAAGAATGACAACTACCGATTTCCATGTATTTACAGAGCAGGGTGTAAAGTCATGAAGATTTCACAAACATCAGAAAACAGCAGTATCAGAGACCAGGAGAGAAAGAAAGAGAGAGGGAGGGAGAGAAAAAGAAATAGAGAGAGAGAGAGAGAGAGACAGAGAGAGAGAGAGAGAGAGAGAGAGAGAGAGAGAGAGAAGCAATGTCTTAGCTACTGATAAATGGCACAAAATTCATTAACTAGCTAAAACAGTTTAATAGTGGGAGTAGATATAAGACAATACGGACTAATGTAAAGAAAGTAGAGGAGCACATAGCAAATGTTCTTTCAGATAAAGCAATATTGTACTCTGCTGTTACACAAGGGAAAGTAGCATAAGATAAAAGATTAGGAGGCTATTGTAGAAAGATTGTCTAGGAAGCTACATGGCTAAAATCAGGACCTTACAGACAAAGGTATCATTCAGAAGTTAAATCTCCTTCACCTAGGTAGCAATACTTATTTCATAGAATGACTTACTTTTGCTGGGAATTATGGGAGGCATTTATCCTTAAGTATATTTAAGTATATTTACAACAACACGTGTCTGGAAATTATAACTTAGCTCAATAAATGAGTAACATCTATGAAAATGGTGGTGGTAGCAGCACGAAGGAATACATGAAGCTGCAATGAAAGTGAAGTAATTTAAAATAGGAAAAAACACTGCCCATAGCCCTTTATTGCAGATGATGCTTATTTGGGAAACAGCCCTTTTATTTTAATGAATTTCAAACGCCACAAATCATTTAATAGGCTGGTTCTACAAAATCACAAAATGGATAAAAGGGGCTGCCACTGCACTTTTCTTTTTCTTTCACACATTCAAGAAATGTAAATGACAGTTTAAGGGAGCTTTAATCCGATCGGAATTAATCTGATAAATAACACACACACACCCGTTTTTTAAAAAGAAAAAAAAAACCCTGTAGAAATGACAATCAGCTACTGTGCAAACCAGCCCAAAACCACAACCAATAAAAAAACAGCTCTCCCTCCCCTAAATTATTCTACCTGCAAAAAAGAAGCATGTCACCAAACTTCTCCTCCTTTGTTTTGACCCCCAGAAACCAAATACAACACAGCAAACCTTCCACAGGAATTGAAAGCTTTACACTAAAGCCACACAGCATTACGTTTGTTCGCTGCCAAAGCTATCTGCTCTCCAAGCATTTGAACAGGCACATTCCAAAGCTGTTTCCATTGCTCTGAGAAAGCTGTAAGTTTCTTTTCCTGGGCAATTCCTTCCAGAAAACAGGGGATGAATTATACTTGAGAACACATGCAAGTCCAGAGTTCTTGACCAAAGCAGCCTGGCGTCTCATTTCCCCAAATCTCTCGCTACCGATCTGGATAGGAATGGATAGCATATCTGAGTAGGCTGGAGAATCAAAACTTGCAAAAATGAACAGATGCACAAAGGCACTGGAATGCCAGCTCTAAGGAAACATTAATACTAAGTATGTGTACTTTTCAAGGCAAGGTTCTATTTAATGACTTGGACTGTTTATATTTTGCTATGCTTAATTAAGCAAAGTAGCTGAACTCACCTACCCCAAACCCATTTCAAAAACCTCACATTGTGTTTTTTTTCTCTGCTGCTAAGAAAGTTACGGTCAGGATAAATTAGGAAGAAAAAAAAAAAAGCAACATGGCACTTCTTGCTTTAAAATATGTAAAGTTTTGAAAGGGGTAAATAGGGGGTATTTTCTTCCAAAGTAAGCAAGTGTTTCTTTTGGGCTGAAAGAAGCAATCAAATAACACAACCAATAACTGTCCTAAAAAAGGAAGGAAGGGGGAAGGAAGGAAGGAAGGAGAATAAAGCATTCTGAGGAAGCAGTAAAACTGGATTTGTGTGTGTGTGTGTGTGTGCGTGTGTGTGTGTGTGTGTGTGTGTATTCATGCTCAGACAAAATTCAAACAGACAAAACCCTTTATCTGATTCAACAGTGATTAAAAAATTGAATGTAGACTTATTTTATTTGTTAAAAATGGTATTAGGCTACCATCTAAAAGCCAGATCAATGTAGTTCACCAACTGAACTTGACACACGTGCCAATGTGGGTCAGTGAGGCCGAATTTTAGAAAGCCAAATCCGTTTAAAGAACATTGTACTTATTTCCCATCAGTAGCTTACTTTAATGGCTGGGTTGAATATGACCTTACTTTTTGGCTAACATCTTGTTTTCTATATTTTGCAGCAGGTGATCCCTATTCTTAGATTATTATTATTTTGCCCCTTGGCCATTTTCCAGGAATGTTTGAATATGAGCTTCTCTCCAATGTAAATTAACAGTGTTGAAAAATATCCAGCCGCTTCCTTATTTTGAGGACAATCAGAACTAAGTTGGTGCCACGGAAAAGATTGTTTCCTCAAACATCTGTTTCAGGGATCAGTTATACACTGTTGAACTTTAACTGACACTATCATCTCGTTGTGGAAAATAAAAAGGTTATGAATAATTTGGATACTAAGAATGACAACTACCGATTTCCATGTATTTACAGAGCAGGGTGTAAAGTCATGAAGATTTCACAAACATCAGAAAACAGCAGTATCAGAGACCAGGAGAGAAAGAAAGAGAGACAGAGAGAGAGAGAGACAGAGAGAGAGAGAGAGAGAGAGAGAGAGAGAGAGAGAGAGAGAGAGAGAGAGAAGCAATGTCTTAGCTATTAATAAATGGCACAAAATTCATTAACTAGCTAAAACAGTTTAATAGTGGGAGTAGATATAAGACAATACGGACTAATGTAAAGAAGAAGAGGAGCACATAGCAAATGTTCTTTCAGATAAAGCAATATTGTACTCTGCTGTTACACAAGGGAAAGTAGCATAAGATAAAAGATTAGGAGGCTATTGTAGAAAGATTGTCTAGGAAGCTACATGGCTAAAATCAGGACCTTACAGACAAAGGTATCATTCAGAAGTTAAATCTCCTTCACCTAGGTAGCAATACTTATTTCACAGAATGACTTACTTTTGCTGGGAATTATGGGAGGCATTTATCCTTAAGTATATTTACAACAACACGTGTCTGGAAACAAAAGGAATTATAACTTAGCTCAATAAATGAGTAACATCTATGAAAATGGTGGTGGTAGCAGCACGAAGGAATACATGAAGCTGCAATGAAAGTGAAGTAATTTAAAATAGGAAAAAACATTGCCCATAGCCTTTTATTGCAGATGATGCTTATTTGGGGAACAGCCCTTTTATTTTAATGAATTTCAAACGCCACAAATCATTTAATAGGCTGGTTCTACAAAATCACAAAATGGATAAAAGGGGCTGCCACTGCACTTTTCTTTTTCTTTCACACATTCAAGAAATGTAAATGACAGTTTAAGGGAGCTTTAATCCGATCGGAATTAATCTGATAAATAACACACACACACCCGTTTTTTAAAAAGAAAAGAAAAAACCCTGTAGAAATGACAATCAGCTACTGTGCAAACCAGCCCAAAACCACAACCAATAAAAAAACAGCTCTCCCTCCCCTAAATTATTCTACCTGCAAAAAAGAAGCATGTCACCAAACTTCTCCTCCTTTGTTTTGACCCCCAGAAACCAAATACAACACAGCAAACCTTCCACAGGAATTGAAAGCTTTACACTAAAGCCACACAGCATTACGTTTGTTCGCTGCCAAAGCTATCTGCTCTCCAAGCATTTGAACAGGCACATTCCAAAGCTGTTTCCATTGCTCTGAGAAAGCTGTAAGTTTCTTTTCCTGGGCAATTCCTTCCAGAAAACAGGGGATGAATTATACTTGAGAACACATGCAAGTCCAGAGTTCTTGACCAAAGCAGCCTGGCGTCTCATTTCCCCAAATCTCTCGCTACCGATCTGGATAGGATTGGATAGCATATCTGAGTAGGCTGGAGAATCAAAACTTGCAAAAATGAACAGATGCACAAAGGCACTGGAATGCCAGCTCTAAGGAAACATTAATACTAAGTATGTGTACTTTTCAAGGCAAGGTTCTATTTAATGACTTGGACTGTTTATATTTTGCTATGCTTAATTAAGCAAAGTAGCTGAACTCACCTACCCCAAACCCATTTCAAAACCCTCACATTGTGTGTTTTTTTCTCTGCTGCTAAGAAAGTTACGGTCAGGATAAATTAGGAAGAAAAAAAAAAGCTACATGGCACTTCTTGCTTTAAAATATGTAAAGTTTTGAAAGGGGTAAATAGGGGGTATTTTCTTCCAAAGTAAGCAAGTGTTTCTTTTGGGCTGAAAGAAGCAATCAAATAACACAACCAATAACTGTCCTAAAAAAGGAAGGAAGGGGGAAGGAAGGAAGGAAGGAGAATAAAGCATTCTGAGGAAGCAGTAAAACTGGATTTCTGTGTGTGTGTGTGTGTGTGTGTGTGTGTGTGTGTGTGTGTGTATTGCAAGCAGCTTAATATTTAGCTACTGAGAGAAATTTTAGATGAAGGTCCTCTCTCTGGAAATTTAAAAGTATGCAAATGCAAACTATATAGTGGCACAAACACAGAGAAGCTATACCTTTGTATTACATTGGCATTTTATTATTTAATTAAAATACTCTTTATTTTTCTAGCTCACACATGTTTCCCTTGAGACAATTTTTCTGTTAGCCTGCTGGCCTTGACTTCCAGCCAAAAACAATTCAGAAACAAAAAGAGACAACAAATCATATTTTCACAGACATTTTTATCTCTCAATAGAACCCTGTTTTCACACAACATCCTACAGACTCTATGGAAATTGTAATTTATTGTTATAGCCATCCAAAGGCAGTATGGTTTAAAAATCTCCACTTGTGCCTCCTACAAACTCTGACAATTTCTTAAGTTGAACTATTCATTGTCCAGGAACTGTTATTGGGCAATACAATAGTGTAATCTTTTCAATCAGATTGATATCACCAGGGGTACATCAGAATATCAACCTAACAACCAACAGAAAATCAGAAAGAGAAAAGCAATTTAATGTTTCAAATACTATTGAATGATCCTTGATGATTCTGTGAAAAGACACGATATATGTCAGAAGGATGGACAGTATGTAAACACGGGATCACATATTACTTCATGCCATTAACTGACTCTTACCTGATGGCAACCTTGAAGATTTGAGTCTCGTCCATATGATGAATAAGAGCTTCTATCTGTTTTACCTGTTTCAGAGGGAGAGAGAGAGAAAGAGAGAAGTATTACCTGATAACACAGTTAAAGAATACATCCTGTAATTAATTAATCTGTATAGAAGAGTGATATTTATTGCATTATAGTGAATGCAATAAATATTTTATAAAAAAGCCTCTCGTCTTTAAACCCATTTTTTTATAGTAATCACATCACTACCATCTTTGGTCTTGGTAAATAAATTATGAATCCACATCAAAACAGAAGAATGGCACATGTTCTTCATCTCAATAGCAAAATTTTCTAACCACCCAATTGGCGAAATCCTCCAAATTGGCGAAACCACCCAATTGGCGAAACCCTCCAAATACCGGATACCTCCTAGATACCTCCTAGATGGTATCTAGGAGAGAAGTTCAGGGCTGCTTATTAACCCTCAAAACAAAAATAAGGGGCAACCCATGATAGACCTCCATTTATTTTGCTCAACCAGCCTTTTTGTGAACCCCAATGGCATACTGTTCTTGACCATTATTCTTCCATAGGCCTGTGCCATAGAACTCCTAATGGCCTCCACTTTAAAATACCTTCACTGCTTGCTATGATTACATTTCTAATTGGAAACGCCATTCAAACCTCCAGAATAATATATGTGAGACAATAATTTTTAAAGGAGGAAACAGAATCTCTCTTTTCCTTTTCTTTCTTACCCCTAAAAACTGCGTAAATTTATTTTTATGAGCACAGCAGGAAGGTTATTCATGTCGTGACCTGACCATAATAATTCTCACTGATTACACTGCAGTCACCAGTGGGGTCAGAGGTAATAAATCAAAAACTCCAGATGGTAAATTTAGCAAAGAAACCCCCTCACAAGTCTGATTTCCTAGTTGAATTCCCTGTTGAATGACTTGATCTCTGCAGTTACGCTCCAGAAAAGAGTATTTTATATTAAAATATATCACTCCCTAACAATGTTTCAGCTTTCTCAGTTGTAGGAGACACAAATAGATTGTGATATTTCATGCCAATTCTAGTACTTTCTTTGATTTTCCTGCATGCTCTAACATTTTCTTTAAAATGTCAACAGCACATGATATAGTTGGATGCGGACATTGTGAATCTGATGAAAAGAACAGAGGAATGGATTTCATGTATTATGATGGTTGTTAGTAAACCAAAGAAGGAATTTATTGAAAATGTGAAAAGCTACGAAGCCCTGTTCCAATAAGGTCCAGCAAAGACCTATGATAGGTTCTGACATGAAAATGAATAATATTCTGGCATGAAATTCAATAAAATTATTCCAACTGTGGTTAGAAAGTGAAAGATTAAGCTTTAATAATTTACAACTATTAGGCGCACCTAAGATGAGCAGATATAAGATTCAACCGCTTAACATAGAAAGAAATAATTGCTATTGGATATCCCAAATAATGTATACCCTTCTCCATAACTTTTGTTGGACAACAAAAATGACCCTTGGGTGCCCAGATCTAATATAATTCAAAGTTCTGGTTGTTTCTGCAATCAAGCATATAATAAATTGCAATAACTAGCTACATATAGTACAGTACATTACCCCTGTAAATGAATCATTTAATTACTATCACGTACTTTGCAAACCACCTTTACTTTAAAGGATGTTATTTTGTTACAGAATATTATACTCAGTCTGGTTATTATTGAAATACAAGGTGCAAGAAAAAAATTCACATTTTAAATTTAATATAGAACAATCATTTAATAAACTAAAGTGTTGTTTCTTAAAGTGTCGAATTATTTTATTAAATGCACATAAGGTTTTATTTAAGGGTTTTGCTAATAAAGTCGGGATTCAATTGAAATAACGTCTATGAGTTTAATACATTCTACAAGGATGTATATACATTCTTTAATAATGAATACATTACTGTGTAATTTGCACATGATTTCAAATTGGCATTTACAGATCTACAATATTATATGGTATTCTACTTTCTTTCAGTTTTACTCTGTTAAAAAGATGGAACGTATACTGGGAGTAAATCTCCTACATACATTCCCCTGAAAATGTACGTCAATAACTAATATAAAATTATAACTCTACTTTTATTTGACTTGCCATTTTGAATTTAGCTTTCAGACAGGGGAAAAAAACCCCGGTAATTCCATATGTTTTTAAAATTGTCTTGTCATAATAGAACACGAAACAAAATACTACAAGGTGAATTTATCTACATGCCCAAGGATATAAAATGTGACACATTTTTGGTGATTTCATAAAAAGGATCTTTTCCTAACCGTGATGAAAACTACAGATAGGAAAGTAGAAATACTGAACTCACTTGAGATTTTGTGCACTATGAGTTAATGTAGGGGGGGAAAAAAGATGTCTATGAACAATTGATGAGACAGGAAACAAGAAAAAAAATCTAAACAGGAAAGGATTTACTGTTTTTACAGTACAGGTTTTACTTCAACTCACACCTACAAGGTGAGTTTCCTTAAACTCAACCGGGCAAAAATACATTTTAATGAGGAGATGGGTGAATAAAGCTAACAAATCCAACCTACTGAATAAAGAACCGGGCAAATGAATTTCGTTTACTATGTGAGTACCTGTCCTCCTTCTCCTTCTCCTCCTCCTCCTCCTCCTCCTCCTTACTATCGTATCAGATACAAACTGTCTCATTTTAATTTTGGTGGTTAAAAAATATTTATCTAGATGCAAAAATAAAACGCACTGCAAATTACAAGTTGTCAGGGTTAAAAATCTACTTCTATTTGTGTGGGGGAGGATGAGGGAACAGCACAGACATGAATCATTCTCAGTAATTTGAGTGTTTCCATGACATCAATGGGCACTCGTCCAGGACTCTGTCGAAGCTTGTGAGGTACCAAAGAGACACAGAAACCAGCAGGAGATTGACTTCTTCTTTTTTTTAAGGATTATGCTCCTTGTAAAGATTTCATCTGTAGCATCCATTTTTACCACCAGACAGATAGCTTTGGAGATCAGGAATGAGCATATTTCATCCTGAGTGTAAGCCTTTAACTTTTATTACGTCTTTATTTTTGTACCCCAATCCAACCAGGAACGTGTCTTTCCTCCCAGTTAAGAACAGAATAATCAAATTTACATGAAACTCTTTAGGGACGTGGATGGATGTGTGGATGGATGTGTGTGTACAGAATTCGTATAGATGCACTATCAATTGTCATTGTGAAATAAACTCACTTTTTTGGGGATAGATGTCATTTAATTCATGGAGGGGGAAAAATATCTGGAGGGGAAAAATTCATTTAAAAATCAGCTACTTTCTTTATGTTGATTTTCTGCTTAAAATTCACTAGCATATTTATTTCAGATAATAAAATTTGAAAGACGGCTAATAATATTCTGGCGGGGGCTCTTTAAGTAACTATCTGTGTGTATGAATTTAACACACAAAAAATGAGCTCGCTTGGAATTTTTATACTTACTTTGCAATGTCCATCGTTCTCAGGTATTACAGGAAGACAGCAATTCTGAATGTGCATTTGTGGACTGGGATGCTATAAATTGTGACTTCTTAAAGGGACTGTGCGTGAGGGTTCGGTTTTTAAAGAATCGACAACAATGTAGAAACTCGACACATTCACTGCGGAATTTTCGAGACAACCTTCCAGTACCAGAATGCGGCAGCCGCTGCGGATATTTTTTGGCACAAAGACAACAGTTCCAGTGCCAAGCCCCATGGCTACAACTACTCGAAAGAGGCATAAGGGTAGCATTAATCGCTCAAGTCTTTTACTGCGTGGAGTATTGCTGTCCATAGTTTTTTTTTAAAACAAACCTTAAATGTACCGGTTAATAATTTGCATACAAATCAAGAAAAGGGTACTTTTCTATAATCTGGTTAGATTTCCCATTGCAAGGACCAGTTTTGCACTGACTGCTAAATAAAAAAAAAAACAACCACTATGTTGTGATAGTCGAAATAAAACTTACAAGAGAAGATGACCCAAACAATGACTTACTATTATACAAGTGGGAACCCTGAGAGTGATTCAAAGGAAATGCATTATTAATTATACTAATACCTTTTTAAATAAATAAACAGACAGAATACACATCAGCCAAAATACATACAAAGAAAAACAGAATGAACTGCCAAAGCTTTTCTCTAAGGCATAATACACATACAGACACTCAATAAACACCCAAGAAATAAAAAAAAAAATAATCTCCTCTAAACTCAGTTGCTTACTATGCAGTTCCCAGCATCTGAGATTAACTGTAATCAAAATGAGGAAAAGGAAAAAAAGAAAAAAAAGAAAACCAGCACAAAAACATTGCAGGATTTCCAGTCAGTCCATAAAGAAGCCGGTTGCTTCTCAACAACGTCCTCTGAAAAATTAATTGAATTAAGCCAACAATTCAAGTCATCTAACTCTCATATAACTTTTTTCCCCCCTTTTGTTCTGAAAGAAAAGTCAGATCGTCTTTGCTCTACCAACAGATATCTTCGCTTCTACATTTGTGATACTCTTATATTTTAACTTTTGTGACAGATTCAAGAGACATAGTGACATATCTTCAAATATAGTTTGACTTCAGATGGTTGAGGAACATTTATATTCACATTCCTAGTCTCACAGTCGTGGGACCGCTTCTGTCTGGACTAAATTACTTATTTCACTGATGGGGATTATTCATTCTGTAATTTTAAATTGCTAGGCATTGTAAAAAGAAAAGAAAATCCATGGGGAAGAGATAGAAAGGGGTAAGCTTTTTATTCAGTATCAATATCCTCTCACACTGAAGTGCCCATCATGGTATACGTGGGAGATTTATGCTCGGGAAATGAGACAATCTTGTCTTCATATGCTACCTATAAGGCAAGAAGTTTCAGATACAAAGATGTTACATATAACAAATAACAGAATAACTGAGTTAGAAGGCATCTTGGAGGTCTTCTAGTCCAACCTGCTGCTCAAGCAGGAGACCTATACCATTCCAGACAAGTGGCTGCCTATAAGATGTCTATAGGACTTCTATCTAACAGCTCTCTATAGAGTGGCTGCAATGTATTTAGGAAACATTTTAGATTTATTATTTCCATTTCTACTCCTATCTTACTTCCTTCATGGGTAAACAATGTATTAAGACAGAGAGAGAGATTAATAAACCACATGCATCATTCGTTCATTTATTCATTTGTTCATTGATAGCTCTGCAGTGACTCTATACAATTTTATTTAGGTAACTGTACTTAGAAACTACTCGTGTCCAATTCTGCTCCATTGTTTAGAGAAATCGTATCTATTAAGACTCCCCTAGTCTTTTGTGGTAATAAATGGCATACAATAATAGAAATACAGAACAACATAGATCTGCCTAATTCACTGGGATTTAAGCAAATAACTGGGTTTCCACTACAAACTGAACCATTATAAATAAATACCCCCCCACACACACACACCTAATCAAGGTTAACCATTAATCAAACTTAGCATGTTGCTTGATTGCACATAGGAAGTTTTATTTGACCTGGTTAAATTGGTTGTGTGAACATAGCCATTGCAAGTCTCATTAACGAAACATAATCTAACAATTGTAAAGTATAAATCCAGTTTCATGGCATTATGGGGGATCTTCATTTGTTTGAAAAGAATGCAATTGAGGACCTAGCATTTCTTCTATGACACTGAACTAAACCATAACTTGGAAGAGTTTCTTTTCTTATGGAACCTTTTGAAGTATTTGACTGAAGCTTAAATGTTCAGTACTAGACATTCATGAAGTGTGATGCACAAAAGGATCAAAGACTAACCCCAAAGGACTCTTACTGGCATTTTATAATAATATAAATTTGCCCCAAATATCTAGTTTATTGACATAAAATGAAGCTGGATATCAAAGAAATATAATATTCAACATAGACATAGAAATTACTGAACACAGAAGCAAACGTTATCCTAACATTGACTCAACTTAGGCATTATTAAAAAAAGAGAGAGAACAAGAGTGATCTTTCAACTATGGTTTAGAAAACGTTTACAGAAAAAGGTATAGAAAAAAGGTATCCAAAAAGGGTTTCTTTTGTTCAGCTTTCTTCATTTTTGCCTGTGCTTTAACTTTAAAATAACTAAATGGGATGCACTGTTTACTACCATTGTAATTACAAACTGTCTCAAAGCCATGTTTTGACACCTCAGTGTAAAAGGGGTTTATAAACTATGATATATTTGGTTTTAACCATAACATAATTAAAATTCAGATATCACAGCAAACCATTGTTAGGATAGCAAAAAAAAAAAGGGTACAAAATGAAAGCAAGAGAACACAAATCATTTGCCCAGATCAAATGTTGTGATATCCAAACCAAGTCATTACACTGGCATTTCAAATCAATAGATAGACCAGCAACAATTTTAGGTCTAAGAAGGTCTAAGAAATTGATATGCCCCAGAGATACAGCAAAAGGCGAATGGATATTACTTTCAAAACATGAACAACTTTAATGAATACACTGACATATATAGAGATGAATTGTTCCTAAAGAGACTTAACGTTGCCACTGTAATGTGCTATTACAACTGGAGATTATACAGTTTAACATACCACATCAGAAGATAAAGACAAAGCAAAGCTTAAAGGTGCACTTAATGTAAAGATCTTTCCAGATGGACAGTTTTTGGTGTCAGGCTGATTCAATGTTTCTGACACCTACAAATCGCAAGGGGACTTTGCAAACTCCCATGTTGATTCTGTTAGCCTAAATAGCTGACTGAGGGCTTAGTCAGAACAGCATATGTGGCATAAATGAACAGTGTGCAAAACCTCAATATTGGTTGATGCTTTATTTTTGAAGTTCTTTTACTCCAGCTTATATTCTGGTGCACATCAGCCACAGAAACTGGTGTCATTGAAAATAAACCAGTGTTTATTTGGTTTTAATCTTAACATCTGACGCACATAAGCCATCAGTCATCTCTTGAAAATCTGATATTTGCATCTAACTGTGTGTTGTTGGGCCCAATAAATATTTTTCAACTTTAACAAATGAGATTCGCTGAATGGCCGTCACACTTAATTTTAATAGAATATATGTACTGCCCGAGCTACTAATTTGTCTAGAAAATTATGGCCTTATACTATATTCGAATTGTTCATTCTTCAAAAAAATAGTAAACATTTCTTAATACACCATACAGGAAATATTGATTTATATAGGAGGTACAGGAACTGAGAATACAACTGTAACTTAATTCTAATCCAATTAACATTTTTTTCTAAAAAGTTTTTTGTTCCAATGGCCTTTGAAGCAATAATATTTCATGGGTTAAAGAAATCTTATTACCTTTGTGATAGATCTCTAAATTTGTTTGTCTCATAGGAACTGCCTATTTTATGCAAATCAATCTCAATTTATCCAGATGGTCTTACATATGAAGAACTCCATACCATTTCTTATACCAATGACTTAAAGCAAATGTCTTGAAATATCCATTATCAATTTCTTATCAATTTTAAAGGCTTCTTTTGTCATAAAAAGTTTGTGCAGGTATATTTTAAGGCAACATCTCAAACTGAAAGCAGTAAAATACTGATTTTAAAAATTTACAGGAAAATAAACACAGAATGATGGGCATTTATATCCTTTTTTTCAAAAGGCAACTGGACTTCCTTTGTTTTCCCTTGAAGACATTTCACTTCTCATCCAACAAGCTTCTTCATTTCTAACCGATTGGTGGAGGATGGAAGGATTTATATTCCTTACAGTCATCTGGTCATTAACACACTTTTTGAAAGTCTTTGAGGTCACTTGAAGGTTATCTGTGCCCCCAGGGTCATCTGGAAAGTGCAAATGGATGTGAAATATTCTTGGAATTGCTCAAACTGCTGAGACCTACTGGAATATTGGTCTTGACATTTCAAAAGAAATGCAACTTACAGGACCGCCTACTGTCACCTACAGCCTCCCATCGGCCTGTGCGCTCCCATAGGGAGGGCCTCCTCAGGGTGCCGTCAGTCAAACAATGCCGACTGGCCCTCCCCCAGGGGGACGGCCTTCTCTGTGGGGGCTCCAGCCCTATGGAATGAGTTGCCTCCGGGGTTGCGTCAACTCCCCGACCTCCGGTCCTTTAAAGGCGAGCTCAAGACTTTCTTATTCCACCGTGCGGGGCTAGCTTGAGGAAATTTTAAGTGGGGTTTTAGGATTGTTTTACTTTAGTTTTAATTTTAATTGGCCATTTTATAATAATAATAATTATTATTAATTAAACTTTTATACCGCCCTTCTCCCGAAGGACTCAGGGCGGTGTACAGCCAAGATAAAAAGCAATAAGTATACAAAGTTAAAAATCAATTTAAAATACCTATTCAATAGTGGCCGAATTAAAACCGTCAAATTGACCAACCTAAAATACCCCATATAAAATTACAGAAGATTTAAAAATTTAAAATTTAAAATTTAAAAATTTAAAAAATCTAAAAAATCAGTCCAGTCCCGCTTGAATGAATAAATGAGTTTTTAATTCCCGACGAAAGGTCCGACGGTCAGATATTTGGCGCAAACCGGGGGGAAGGTCGTTCCAGAGAGTAGGTGCTCCAACAGAGAAGGCCTTCCTGGGGCCGCCAGCCGGCATTGCTTGGCGGACGGCACTGAGAAGACCCTCTGTGAGAGCGCACGGGTCGATGGGAGGCATAAGGTAACAGCAGGCGGTCCCGTAAGTACCCGGGCCCTAAGCCATGGAGCGCTTTAAAGGTGGTAACCAGAATTTGAAGCGCACCCGAAGACCACAGGTAGCCAGTGCAGACTGCGAGGAGTGGTGTTACCCGGGAGCAACGTGGTGCTCCTCAATCACCCGCGCAGCTGCATTCTGACTAGCTGAAGTCTCCGGTGCACCTCAGGGTAGCCCCATGTAGAGAGCATTGCAATAATCCAGGCGAGAAGTGACGAGAGCATGAGTGACCGTGCATAAGGCATCCCGTCCAGAAAGGGGCGCAACTGGCGAACCAGGCAACCTGGTAAAAGCTCTCCTGGAGACGGCCGCCACATGGTCTTCAAACGACAGCCGCCCATCCAGGAGAACGCCCAAGTTGCGCACCCTTCCGTCGGGCCAATGACTCACCCCAACAGTCAGCTGCGGTTGCAGCTGACTGTACCGAGATGCCGCATCCACAGCCACTCCGCCTTGGATGGATTGAGTCTGAGTCTGTTTCTCCCCATCCAGACCCGCACGGCCTCCAGACAACGGGACAGCACTCGACAGCTTCGCTGGGGTGGCCTGGGGTGGAAAAGTACAGCTGAGTATCATCAGCGACAGATGATAGCTCACCCCAAAGCCACTGATGACCTCGCCTAACGGTTTACATAGATGTTGAACAGGAGAGGCGAGAGAATCGACCCCGCGGCACCCCACAAGTGAGGTGCCTCGCGGTCGATCTCTGCCTCCTGTCAACACTGTGACCGTCAGAGAGGTAGGAGGAGAACCACCGATAAACGGTGCCTCCCACTCCCAACCCCTCCAACTGGCGCAGCAAGATACCATGGTCGATGGTATCAAAAGCCGATGAGAGATCTAACAGGACCAAGGCAGAGGAGCAACCCCTGGCCCCGGCCCTCCAGAGGTCATCCACCAACGCGACCAAAGCTGTCTCCATGCTATGCCCGGCCGGAAGCCGGACTGAACGGGTCTAGATAGACAGCTTCCTCCAGGTACTGAGGAAACTGCCACGCCACCACATTTTCTACAACCTTCGCGATAAGCGAAGGTGAGAGACTGGACGGTAATTACCCAAAATAGCTGGGTCCAGGGAAGGCTTCTTGAGGAGGGGTCTCACCACTGCCTCTTTCAAGGCGGCGGGGAAGATCCCCTCCATCAAAGAAGCATTTATAATCCCCTGGAGCCAGCCTCGTGCCACCTCCTGAGTGGCCAGCACCAGCCAGGAGGGGCACGGGTCCAGTAAACAAGTAGTGGCATTAAGCCTTCCCAGCAACCTGTCCACCTCCTCGGAGTCACAGAATCGAACTCATCCCAAACGGTATCAACAAGACGCGCCTCAGTCATCTCATCCGGATCATCGCAATCTTGGTCCAAGCTATCCCGGAGCTGAGCGATTTTATCGTATAGATAACCGTTAAACTCCTCGGCACGTCCCTGTAAGGGGTCATCCCGCTCCCCCTGGTGAAGGAGGGAACGGGTTACCCGAAACAGGGCGGCCGGGCGGTTATCTGCTGACGCAATGAGGGAGGAAGCGTAGGAGCGCCTCGCCACCCTCAGTGCCACTAGGTAGGTCTTTGAAAAAGACCTAACTAGTGTCCGATCAGCTTCGGAACGGCTGGACCTCCAAACGCTCTCTAGGCGTCTAATCAGTTTTTTAATATGCTTTTTAATTTTGTCTATGTGCATGTTTTTACTTGGCTGTGCACTGCCCTGAGTCCTTCGGGAGAAGGGCGGTATAAAAATCTAATAAATAATAATAATAATAACAACAACAACAACAACAACAACAACAACATACTATATTCTTGTTTATTTATTCGTATCCTGCTTTATTATTTTTATAAATAACTCAAGGCAGCAAACATACACAATACTCCTTCCTTCTCTTTTCTCCACAATAAGAACCCTATGAGATGGATTGGCCTGAGACACAGAGTGACCAATCCAAAGTTACCCCATCAACTTTCATGCCTAAATGAGGGCTAGATCTTTTGGAGGTAGCTCCACAAGGGAGGGGCAGCCATGGAAAAGGCACACTTTCAAGGTCCTGCTAGATCACAAGATTTCAGGGAATGGACCTAGAGCAGGGGTCTCCAACTTTGGCAACTTTACGACTTATAGACTTCAATTCTGGGAGTTGAAGTCCACAAGTTATAAAGTTGCCAAGATTGGAGACCCCTGACCTAGAGTGTTACCTCCTTATCTGACCTAGTGAGACAGGTGAATCAGGGGTAAAATGCTACTGGTTCGGACCGGTTCTCCTGAACGGGTAGTAAAAAATGCTACCGGTTCAGACGAACCGGTATTTCCAATGATCAGCTGGGCGATGATCAGCTGTGACGTGAAATTTATATTAGCTAGAATAATCAGATTTCCTGCTTTCTAGCTAATCTAAGTCATGTGTCACAGCGGACTCCCCCCACCTCGCTGTTCTCTTAGCTTTGCAGACTCAGAAGGCTTCAAAAAGTTCCTTTTTTAGAGCTGCACTGGTGCGCCTCAGGCGCGCATGTCTGCACAAAGCACATGCTCGGTAGCAGACTTCAGAGGATTTCACTGCTGAGGTGGATGTTCTTAGGGAATGAATAATAACCAGCTACTGTGCTGTGTAGGGATTTAAAGGTGACAACCAAAACCTTGAGTTGCACCCAGAAGAAAACAGGGAGAATGAAATTGGGGTGGTTATCATCAATAGAACATGGTATGCTAATAAAAAGGTGGGATTTTTTAAAAAAAACTGAACTAGTTCCTGTCAATGAAAAATACAGGGAAAGAATAATAAATATACAAACTGAAAGTGTTTGATGGAAAAAGTATTTCACTGGAAAACATATCTGAGACCCTCCATCAGATTGTTCATCTGAGAAATTTGCGCGGGGGGGTGTGATCAAAGACTTTCTCCCTTTATCTCATATCAAGAGTAAATAGCGTGAGAGTCCCTGATTTTGATTTCAAAAATCTCATTGGACAATGTCAAGATCTTGTATGATATTTCAGTTATTATGCGCCAACTCAGAAAGCTCAAACTGCCCAAGGAGCTGCTGATCCAGTTCTACAGAGGAATTATTGAGTCTGTCATCTGCACCTCTATAACTGTATGGTTTGGTTCTGCAACCCAACAAGACAGACACAGACTTCAGAGGATAATTAGAACTGCAGAAAAAACAATGGCTACCAACCTGCCTTCCACTGAGGACCTGTATACTGCATGAATCAAAAAGAGGACTGTGAAAATATTTACAGACTCCTCACATTCTGGACATAAACTGTTTCAACTCCTACCCTCAAAGTGACATTATAGAGCATTGCACACCAGAACAACTAGACACAAGAATAGTTTTTTCCCAAACACCATCACTCTGCTAAACAATTAATTCCCTCAACACTGTCAAACTATTTACTAAATCTGCACGACTATTAATCTTCTCATAGATCCCATGACCCATCTCCTTCCACTTATAAATTTGTTGCTTGTATCCTTACGATTTATATTGATTGTTTCCTAATATGATTTGATTGCTTATTTCTATCCTATGACTATCATTAAGTGTTGTATCATTAAGTGTTAAATTTGTACCTATGACTATCATTAAGTGTTGTAAGTGTTGTACCTTGATGAAGGTATCTTTTCTTTTATGTACACTGAGAGCATATGCAGCAAGACAAATTCTTTGTGTGTCCAATCATACTTGGCCAATAAAATTCTATTCTATTCTATTAAGCAAGAAATCTCAGCTATTTTAACTTTGGCAGGGTTATAAGTGTATTTTTGGAAACAATTGTGCCCTTCTGCCTGTGGGTGATGCTTTAACAATCATTTTTCTCAACTTACTGAAACTGAATTGCAGTTCAGGAGAAAAAAGAACCACTCCACATAAGAAATTTATTTTTATGTTGTTGTTTTTAAAGTTTATACCTAGTTCAAGAAAAGTAAATGTGCATAGGTTATTTTGAAATCTTAATTAAAAGAACTGGATTGGATCCAGATGTAGGTATATAGGGCGAGTTATTCAAAGCAGACTTTTAAACTTCTGCTCATTCACTGATCATGTTTTGGGTTTGACCATCATATCTGCCCCCATTTGATATCTAACTCCTCCAAACATCTTTTGGACAAATTCCAAATTTAACAGTTCTTGTACTTTACCCAATAAAAAAACAGCTTATTATTTGTTTGGAGGTGACAGCATAAAAAATTAATGTTGTTGCTATTTATGATTGGTTGGAAACCTCAGATTTTAGTCGACATGGAAAGAAATTGATCTCAGAGGCTATGGAAGCAGCAGAATTAAATTGGACCAATATATTTATATGGCTTTAAAAGGATAAACCAAATTCCTAGAGGTATATAATAAACAAAAATGTAGCCCTAACAGTTAGTCAATGGATACTAATGCTGAACAATCTAAGGATTAAAAAAAAAACATTGTAAAATAGTAATCTAATACACTTCTTGTGAGCATTTCATAGAAATGTGTTTAGGCAGGATAACTAAAGTGTTTTCCTCCAGGAAAAACAGAAAGAACACATCAGGCAACAGTATAGAAGTAGTGGATGGATGGATGGATGATAGAGAGAGAGAGAGAGAGAGACAGACAGACAGACAGACAGACAGACAGACAGACAGACAGACAGACAGACAGACAGACAGACAGACTCTTAGCTTGCTTAGGTGCTAAATCTAAAGAAATGACAACAGCTATAAAGAGAATAATCTGAGAAAAACTGGATTAATTCTAAACCTTATCTAAAAAGCAATTCAAGGATTTTGACTGGAAAGAAACTAAGTTGGGAAGCACAGTTATCATGCCTTCCCCTAAATTTTTAGCAAAACTTAAGAGCGAGCACAGTGCTTCTAAAGATCAATTTGTAAATTTTATCTTGAGACTAACTAGAGAAACACTCATTAAGGAAAATTTCTGTTCTGCCCAGAATATAACTTTTTTCTCCTGCCCCCACCCTCCATTTTCCACTATCAGTTTTTTTATATAATATTTTTGCTAACTCTATCTATCCATCCATCCATCCATCCATCCATCCATCCATCCATCCATCATCTATCTAGTTAATCCTCTGCTTTAATAGCTGATGCTTGGTTATCTATCTATCTGTCCGTCCATCCATCCATCCATCCATCCATCCATCCATCTATCTAATGTTTTTAGACCAGCCATTTACCTCTAGGAGGGGCTATTTACGGACATTAGTAACACATAAAGTAACTACTATGATACAAATTCATTAAAACTAATACAATCAATGTAGGTTTCACTGATCATCAAAAGTCCATTTTTTTTTAATCCACTTCGAGGAGTCCCTGAGAATGACAGCCATTCTAAAACTGTGACAGGCTGTTTCCAGGGGAATAGCTGCCACAGAGCACTTCTAACAAGCCATTCCTGGTTCACCCAAAGGAGGTAGGTGGCAATCCAGATCAGGTAGGCAAATGTATGCTTCGAACAGTAGCTTCTTATATATGCATGTCTTGAGCCACATATGGCTCTGAAGATAGGGACCTGCATTTGAGTTGCATTTTGAAACAGATCAGCGTCAGCTGTGTGCCACGACCATACCACACCATTAGCTATTAAACGACTTCTGACAATCACATGCCTGATGGACTAACCATCTACCTAGGTAGAAGTCACCTTCATTAAAATATAGATGGGCAAAAGCAACCAAAACTAAACCTATATGAAAGTACATTAAATTTAGGAAAAACTCCCAACTTGGTGTAATCTGTTCTTTGTGCAAATCTTCTGTACTTTGAGTAATCCACACTGCATAGATTTAAGAGAGAGAAATCTGAGGTTTATGGTTAACTAATTCAGGAGCACAAAAAAATGCATGTGCCAACACAAAAACTGAAAATAAATTAAAGCAATATACAAATGCCCTAATAAACATTTGTAAACTGTTGGGGTCAGCATAGTCCTGATAACCTTACCATAATTCATATAATACTTTACTCGACTCTGTTGTTACAGCCTCAAACCCTCACAGTTTCAACTTCAAACTGTCTGCTATGGACCTCACCCCATTCTTAAGTGGTCCGTAGAGCGGGTGTGCATAAATACACCAGCGTGCCTACCGCACCCTGTCTTATTGTCCCCATTTATCTGTATTTACTTCCTTTGTTTATGTTTATGTTCATACCTATACTTGTTATCTTGTACATGTTTGAGAAACAAACAAACAAACAAATAAATATTATAGTCAAACTGTTAAAATATCTTCCTTTTGAACAAAAGTTGAGATTGACTGAATTTCTTGGTTTTAAAAAAAAAGGTTGATCGAAGAAAGCCTCTGGCCTCTGGTGGCTCAACAGACTAATGCAGTCTGTTATTAACAGCAGCTGCTTGCAATTACTGCAGGTTCAAGTCCCACTAGGCCCAAGGTTGACTCAGCCTTCGATCCTTTATAAGGTAGGTAAAATGAGGACCCAGATTGTTGGCGGCAATAAGTTGACTTTGTATATAATATACAAATGGATGAAGACTATTGCTAACATAGTGTAAGCCGCCCCTGAGTCTTCAGAGAAGGGCGGGATATAAATGCAAATTAAAAAAAAAGCCACCTCAATTATTTGGCTGAAAATGATGGGAGTTTTCCCTGCTTCCTAGCATAATTTCTCAATTTGTTCTATTACACTTCTACCTACTTCTCAGTGCCATAGATGATGACTAGTTCTGGTTCATTATTCTTCTACCATCATCATTATCATCATCTTCATCATCTTGCATTCATAAGGATGATGTCAGGAAGCATTCCCTGTGTTCTGGCCTTATACAATGGTCTATTCTTCTTGGCTGTGCTATGATTAAACCTAATTAGGAAACTCTGGACACCCACAGGGAAAATAAATAGGACACATACATCAATGTACACGGGCTCTAACTTATGTAGTTGAGTGAGATGTCTGGAGAGAGTATATTTATTTATTTATGAGCCGCGGTGACACAATGGTTAGAGTACAGTACTGCAGGCTACTTCTGCTGACTGCCGGCTGCCTGAAATTTGGCAGTTCAAATCTCACTATAAATATTTGAAGGCAGAGAATATACCTAATGCTCCTTCCTCTTCCTATTTTCTCCCACAACAACCTTTGAGTGGGTTGAGCTGAGAATAGGTGATTGGCCCAAAGTCACCCAATCGGCTTTCATGCCAAAGGCGGAACTAGAACTCACAGTCTCCTGGTACTAGACCAAACTGGCTCTCATATATAAGGGTGTCATTTCTGTCACAAAGTCACAGTCCTAATGCTTTGGCATGGTTATCATTCTTTTTTTTAAAATGCTATTTGCTCTTTGATGTGTAGGTTAAAAAAACCAACCATACCACATTAGAGAACTTGATCACTGCCACAACTTGTAAGAAAAAATTATATAGACTAAGTCCATGCAAGAAAAACTCATATTATCTTAGGAGTTACTCTATTATATGATCCCAGGTGCTATGTTCTGTAAATCAAGGTTGCTAGTTTAATGTCTAGATAACAGTGGTTTATTCAATAAACCACAGGAAATCAAAATACTGCCTTTGTGCAATATATAAAGGAATTTCTTAAATACTCAAAGCCCGTTATATCAATTCGATTTTCATTATAATAGCCCTATAGAATAGATGGTCTTTTTTATCCCATGCTATAAATTGTGATACTAAGAAGAGATGGTTTACCTAAAGGAATCAGTTCACAGTTCAAACTTCAGCGATAAGATTTTCATAATCACTATGCTACAACATGCTAGTTTTCTGTTATTAACAGATGCTTCTAACAGAAAAGGGTTTTTCTGTGTTGAAGAACTTTGACTACAAATGCACAATGTTTTTGAGAATTTGTTTTCCCTATGTATTAGTGAAAAAAGTAATCTGGCATTGGAGATATTACGTCAGGGCTGAGATCACATAACACAGTAAGTCATAATGCTGCTTTCTGGTTTGCACCAGCAAATTTAAGTTTAATTAGCATGGTAAGCAAACTTAAACTTTCCCGATCAGTACAGGTATGACATGATAACCACATCTCTGTGGTTCTGTGAATCCAACCTGCGATGTTCAAACGGATATTCAAGGAATGCTTCTATAACTGTAAATGATGTGTGAGCATCTGTTTGCTGAAAAAGATCCTAGAGAAGACAGTCTGAGCTGGTTTTCATTACCAGCAAATTGTGTCGAGAGGCCAGACTAGGATATTCACAACATTACAATTATTGCAGTAACACTAGTAGTGCAGTAAGACTAGTAGTGTTAGTGAAATTGTCTTTCAGGGAGCTTTTTTCCAGGACAATTAGCCATCTCACTGAAGAACCGATTACACCCCAAATATCCACTCCTTCTGCCCACCCATAAAATTTTTTGATGGGTTGTCCAGGCTAGTTGTTGAAGCTAGCCAGAAAATCACTAGAATCATCCAGAGATTTAAACTGTAAAAGCAAAATAGAAAAAACCTGTGGTAGGATTTTCTTCCTGGATGTGATGATACACAATAAGATTATTGGATATACGGGAGGTAAGAAACGATAAATACAAGTAATGAGTTACAACGATGGACCTGCTGGGATGTTGGCACTGACATGTCAAATGAAATATATTATATTTTTGCTTATTTTTATCCTGCCTTTGTTGTTTTTATAAATAACTCAAGGCAGCAAACATACACAATACTCTTCCTTCTTCCTGTTTTCCCCACAACAACAACAACCCTTTGAGATAGATTGGGGGCTGGAAGACAAGGTCTGACCCAAAGTCACCCAGTCGGCTTTCATGACTAAGAATTCACAGTCTCCTATTTTCTCACCTGGTATTTATTTTATTCTGTTCTATTTTTAACTGAAATATTTATTTTAGAATTACTTCAAGAAGCGCTATGTATCAAGCCTACTCTTATTTTCCCTCCCTTATTTCCTATGCAATAATAGAATAGAATAGAATTTTTTTTTTTTATTGGCCAAGTGTGATTGGACACACAAGGAATTTGTCTTGGTGCATTTGCTCTCAGTGTACATAAAAGAAAAGATACGTTCATCAAGGTACAACATTTACAACACAATTGATGATCAATATATCAATATAAATCATAAGGATTGCCAGCAACAAGTTATAGTCATACAGTCATAAGTGGAAAGAGATTGGTGATGGGAACTATGAAACGATTAATAGTAGTGCAGATTCAGTAAATAGTCTGAAAGTGTTGATGGAATTATTTGTTTAGCAGAGTGATGGCCTTCGGGAAAAAACTGTTCTTGTGTCTGTAGTTGTTCTGGTGTGCAGTGCTCTATAGCATCGTTTTGAGGGTAGGAGTTGAAACTGTTTATGTCCAGGATGCGAGGGGTCTGTAAATATTTTCACGGCCCTCTTCTTGATTCGTGCAGTATACAGGTCCTCAATGGAAGGCAGGTTGGTAGCAATTATTTTTTCTGCAGTTCTAATTATCCTCTGAAGTCTGTGTTTTTCTTGTTGGGTTGCAGAACCGAACCAGACAGTTATAGAGGTGCAAATGAACAGGGCACCCCCACCATCACTGTGTGATTTTTTTCAAAAGTATATTCACAGATAACATTGGCCTGTTACCCCAGACACCCAGTTAATGCCTAAATCTTTATAGAACTATACTGATGATTTCAAAGCTTTCAACGCTAAAATGCCATACTCTGCATCTTAAAACCATTCATTACAAGAAATCTAATTATTAGAACACCCAAACCATAAAGTTTACTTGAAATTGGCATTCCATTTATGATCATACCTGGGTAAACTGAACTTCTGTAGACGAAAAAAATAATAATTATACATATTACAAAATTTAGGTCATTTTACATTTCATCTCAACAAGACAAAACACCGCCTTTAATGATAGATTCAGGAATGACAATTACACAACTAATGAAAAGGGTTATAGTACAAATTTCCAATGTAGCTGAACAATGAAATATTTGATAATTCACCCAAAAGGTTTGAATTAGCATTATCCAGCAGAGGGCATCCATAAGCTAAAAAGATAGTTACACTTGAGACCTGTTTGGGATTTTATTTTGTTTTGTTTCCCCCCCACCGGTACAGGTATGGAAATAATTCTGAAAATATGGGGAGAATTCTCACTTCATTTAATAAGCAACCAAGGTAAAGTGCATTGTGGGAAATAGTGCACTAAAATAGTTTTCTGTTTATGTGACACCTGTTTTCTTTAATTCCAATGAAGTACATTATGTTAAGGATTCTTTGAAAGTTTCAAACTGTCACAGACTTTTTTTTTAATAATCAAACTTCATTTCCCTATTCCCCCTCCCCAAAGATATTCTGTAAGAATCTGTAAGAAGGGTGATTAAAATGAAAATTAAATGTTGTTAGGATTGATAAAGAATTCACAAAAGCTACCACGATGGTCATGGCTAAAGAGGTTGTGAACATTAGCACTTTGACATTAGCTAGGGTACAAATGGACTGAAATCGGATTAGGTCATATGCTTGTTTGTTGATACAGCAAAGATACTAAACTGGAGAATTCTATAAGGACTGGTAGTAGCTAATGAATAAACTCATAAAAAACACTTCCTCTCCATGAAAACCTCAAAAACACACATATTTTGTAGCAGAAGGAATTCTCTAGCATATTTTTTTTCTTCATGACCTATTGTTTTGTAACCTGGTTTAAATTAAGTCCATCAGAGTGCTGATATACTCAAAGAAATCAAAGTATTCTATGTAACACCAGCTGTCAAATATACTTTAAACAAAAGCAATGATTTCTTTCTTTCTCACTCACAAACACTCATACACTCTAAATTTGCCTGTGAGTTCATTGTTTTTTAACCTGGTTTAAATTAAGCCTCAGAGAAATCTTAAGTATTCTATGTAATACCACGTATTAAATATATATTAAGATGAAACAATAATTTCTTTTCCCCACTCTCTCTTAGTCACAAACATACATACACTCTGTATAAACTTGGTGTAATGGCATATCAATCCATGAAGGTCCTACTAAAATTTGTCTGTCTGTCTATCTTTTATTTGCTTGCTTGCTTGCTTGCTTGCTTGCTTGCTTGCTTGCTTATTTACTTACTTACTTACTTACTTACTTACTTACTTACTTACTTACCTACCTACCTACCTACCTACCTACCTACCTACCTACCTACCTACCTACCTACCTACCTAGCTACTTATTCTTTCGGCTGCCCATTTTACCATAGGGTAACTCTGGGTGGCTTACAGTCATAAATATATATATAGATATATCTTTATATATACATTAAAACATAAATAAATTAAAACCAAACATTAAAATCTAAGGACATATGCGGAGGGTGAGGGCGGAGTGGAGTGGAGGTGGGATCGTTGTTATTCGATCAACCACCTCCACTGTGCTCTTCCCCCAATTGGGGTCCCAAGCCAATCGGCAGAGGCCCATCTTTACGACCTTATGAAAGGATAAGAGGAAACAAACAGAAGAGGCCCAGTAACCAGGATGCCATGACTTGTAAAATAGGCATCTTAAGTTACATGTAGGTCATAATAAATAATACTCATTGCTTGGCCACGGCGAGCTGCAATGTTGCCACATCAGTTGAAATCAAAAGCTTTTATTATTCCTAAACACTTGATTTCAGAAACATTTGCACAATCTGTTAAGTCCAGACAAATTTAAATGGTTCTGACATGCAGCCTGTTAGGGTCAGTGACAAGGATAATGCCTCCGTTTGTGGGTAAAATTTTGTGGCATATAGGTCACTCTCTTAAGGGGAATCAACTGTATCTTTCTTCTTTGCATTTCCACCACAATCCTTCATCCTGCAGCCTAGAGCTGAGAATGAAATGCAAGAAAGAAGTCGAGTGCTCAAAGCAAAAATCTGCTTCCAGGACAATCCATTATATCTGACAAGTTAAATGTTCCATGCTAGACCATATGGCATCAGAGCAGGGCTGATGGTGGAAGAGGAAAACTCAGCAAATGCATCACAATTAAGGAGTTTGACTGCAGACTATGTATGTGTGTGTGTATGTGTGTATTCACCTCTCAATATTTTAGATTTAGATAGATAAGACAGACAGACAGACAAATAGGCAGAGAGAGAGAGAAAGACAGACAGACAGACAAAGAGAGAGACCCAATTAAGATTATCTATATGATTTACCATTTCATAGTTCACCAGAATGTTTTCCTTAACATCATAGCTACTACCACTTAGAAGCGTGTTCTACATGGTTCTCTGCTGATAGATCTGCTACCAACAATGGAGCCTTTTTATATGTCTTGATCAGAGGGGGGGTTCCACATAATTTTACCACTGGTTCGCTGCACACCGAAAATGTAAGTGTGCGCACCTTCCACGCATGTGTGCAGCCTTCTGCTCATATGCTTTGCTACGTGCGCTAGAGGCTTGCACGCATGCGCGTGGCTTAGAAAATGTGGCTAAATAGGATGGCATAGTGCCAGGGCAGGCAGGTGGGAGGGAGGGCCCACCCCCACCCACAGGTCGCCACTACCGGTTCACTTGAACCGGTCCGAATCAGCTAAATACTACCACTGGTCTTAATGTTACATGTATTATCCAAGAATAATTAGGATTAACTAGAAACTTCCATAGATATTTGGTTGGTTATGATGAATTACAGTAGGATGTACGGTGTGCTCTTTGGGTTGACTGAGAAGACTTGGCTTCTCAAGGGAAATAACTTTGAACTCACCACCACAAGGTACAAAGAATCTACAGTATGATTCCAAGATGGAAACTAAACCCTCTTCTAGGAAGAAATGGCATCAAAGCAGTGCTGAAATCCCCCTTTTTTTTACTACCGGTTCTGTGGGTGTGGCTTGGTGGGCGTGGCAGGGGAAGGATACTGCAAAATCTCCATTCCCACCCCACTCCAGGGGGAAGGATATTGAAAAATCTCCATTCCCATCCCACTCTGGGGCCAGCCAGAGGTGGTATTTGCCGGTTCTCCGAACTACTCAAAATTCTCCAGAACCTGTCAGAACCTGCTGGATTTCATCCCTGCATCAAAGGTTTTAAATTTAGTTATCAAGCAGGTATAACTGTTTTGAATTATACAACCGGACATTATAGACAGATCACAAGCATAAGATTTGTTTTCAGTGTAACTAATTGAAACTTTCTGTCTAAAATTAATGGGTTAACTGCAATATCCAAATCAGTCAGTCAGATAGAAAAAAGAATAACAGGAAGTTAGTCTGTCATATTATTTATAGAGAACGGAACACGGCCCAGTTCCAAATTAGCTGGGGGACCCCTGTTCTAAATGACAAATAGCCTTTTTTTTGAGTCAATACAGCAGAACTCTCATATTCTTTGCCCCATACCTAAATTATAAAATATTATTTCATCATAAACTTTTACACAACTAAGCAAAGTGTGACCATTTTATATCGGGAGCTGTTTTATGTATTTTTCTACAGATTTTCCCCCCTATCTCTAGATGAATCACTAGCCAATTCCAAGTTAAGGTCCATGGACAAAATAACTTCAGTGTGTGCATGGGGGAGGGCAATGGAGGGGGGAAAGGGAGCTTCTACTTTCCACTCACTTTTACTCTTTTCCAGTTATTAATTTAGAGGAAAAGAGCAAGGAAAACAGACACATCTACTTATTTCCTCTCTCCTCTTGACACTTGGTCTCTGAGAATAAATTCTGATCAACATAAGCACACCAATGCAACATCCTAGGGTCCTGGGAAGAACCTGATGCGTATGAAGGCCAACACTAGCTAAAAAGAACTAATGACTGCAATTTCATATTTTGGGCTATATAACAACAACAACAATTGTAATCTTCCATGGGACAATAGGAGCCCAATGGAGAGACACAGCAAGTGTAGTACAGCGTGTTATTGTGTAGAAATTGGACTCAGATCAAAGACACACAGATTCAAGTATCCATTCAGCCTCTGATATTTATCATTTATTTAACCAGCATGTATTTTACTTAGCAGCCAATATATAAGAATTGTTTTAACTGCCTGGGTCTAAGTATTACCGAGTCTCACAATGAACAAAGGTCTACTGTTCCTTCTTTTAACCAAACTACCCTAAGCTTAACGTAGTCATTCTGATAATTTATAAGAAGGAAGTAAATATTTTTAATGAGTAAGGCGACACATGGTTCTTTTTTTCCAGCTGAATCTCAAAAAGGAATACACATCTTTAAGAGACTACCAGAAACCAAGTCTAGAAGATTACTTTGCAAAGAAAAATCTGAACAATACATTTGTTTAATTTACCTTTCCAAGGAACATGTACAACAGCATGAAAGGATTTATCCATTCAGACTGAACTTTGTGGAATTATTACTTATGTAGCATTGTCTGGTTATGTTATGAATAGACACATACAGATAAACCACATTTACACACCATTCAAAAGAGACAATCAAAAAGCTAAGAAGGAAAGACCAGAACACATCATCTTCAGCAGCCTACAACCAGATAAACTGGGATTAACACCAGACAAACAATTAAGTAGCAAATAATACCTTAATGACGGATCTACCAAGGAGAAAATCATATCCCCACCAACACTGGCAGGGCAGGCTGCAGTAGTTAAACCTCATTAGCAATGATGGTGTAACCTAGTCAGGTAATGAAATGTTGGAAGCAAACCACAAGCTCGGCGAGTACCAAGAATTCTCCATGCTGTGAAGACTATTTAGAACTATGGGATAATTTCTTGTCCTCACTCCAATCTGCCTACGCAACTAACACTCAAAGCCTACTTGGCAAAGACTAACTATAGGGAAGACCACTGTTAGCTTTGTTTAAACTACACTAAAGTGGGAAAAGGACTCCCAAAGAAAGTGATACTGCATAAAAAACAATCCCTTTGCAGAATATCTCCAAGTATTCTCCTTCCTTGTAACTAGAACATTCTATTACCATAAGCACAGTGAAGCTTATCTGATTACATTTCTCTGACCGGCTATTATAAGCAAAGCTTTGCATTACAGACTGAATCTTTCAAATCAGCAGAGCTTCAGTTTTCCTTGAGAGTTTTTCAGAAGAGTAGGGAAATGAATGTGAGAATAAGGTAAAGGTAAAGGTTCCCCTCGCACATATGTGCTAGTCGTTGCCGACTCTAGGGGGCGGTGCTCATCTCCGTTTCAAAGCCGAAGAGCCAGCGCTGTCCGAAGATGTCTCCGGTCATGTGGCTGGCATGACTCAATGCCAAAGGCACACAGAACGCTGTTACCTTCCCACCAAAGATGGTCCCTATTTTTTCTACTTGCATTTTTACGTGCTTTCGAAACTGCTAGGTTGGCAGAAGCTGGGACAAGTAATGGCAGCTCACCCCGTTACACGGCAGCACTAGGGATTCGAACCGCTGAGAAAGAACCGATCTTTCGATCGACAAGCTCAACGTCCTAGCGTCTGAGCCACTGCATCCCTGTTGAATGTGAGAATAAGCCAGCCTAATTCTTCAAGGTATTTTTTTTTTTAATTTACATTTATATCCTGCCCTTCTCCGAAGACTCAGGGCGGCT
Source organism: Ahaetulla prasina (assembly GCF_028640845.1). Lineage (NCBI taxonomy): Eukaryota > Metazoa > Chordata > Lepidosauria > Squamata > Colubridae > Ahaetulla > Ahaetulla prasina. The sequence goes on along the minus strand of NC_080540.1, from coordinate 285,584,815 downwards.
TACAGTGTATAAGGTAATAGTCTCATTCTATTTGTATATTTTTACAAAGTCAACTTATTGCCCCCCCAACAATCTGGGTCCTCATTTTACCTACCTTATAAAGGATGGAAGGCTGAGTCAACCTTGGGCCGGGCTTGAACCTGCAGTAATTGCAGGCTGCTGTGTTTTAATAACAGGCTTCTTACAGCCTGAGCTACCACGGCCCCTATTTAATGTATTAAATAGGTTTCTTTGTGCCCTTCAACACAACATACAAATCCAAGAACTTTGATATACCATAATTTTATTTACTAGGCCACAACTTACAGTTACAAAATACAGTTCTACAGAGGAATTATTGAGTCTGTCATCTGCATCTCTCTAACTGTCTGGTTTGGTTCTGCAATCCAACAAGACAGACACTGACTTCAGAGGATAATTAGAACTGCATAAAAAACAATGGCTACCAACCTGCTTTCCATTGAGGACCTGTACACTGCATGAGTCAAAAAGAGGGCTGTGAAAATATCTACAGACCCCTCACATTCTGGACATAAATTGTTTCAACTCCTACCCTCAAAATGGTGCTATAGAGCACTGCATACCAGAACAACTAGACACAAGAACGTTTTTTTCCCGAACGCCATCACTCTGCTAAACAAATAATTCCCTCAACACTGTCAAACTATTTACTAAATCTGCACTATTATTAATCTTCTCATCATGCCCATCACCCATCTCCGCCCACTTATGACTGTATGACTGTAACTTAGTTGCTTGTATCCTTACAATTTATATTGATATTGTTTCCTGATTGCTTATTTGTACCCTATGACTATCGTTAAGTGTTGTACCTTATGATTCTTGACGAGTGTATCTTTTCTTTTATGTACGATGAGAGCGTATGCACCAAGACAAATTCCTTGTGTGTCCAATCACACTTGGTCAATAAAAAAAAAATCTATTCTATTCTAACTTAATTCAGATTCAGGAAACAGAAAACAAGGGGAATATAATTATGAATCTGTAGTAGCAAAACAATAAGAGGTAGGTATGAATAGGCAACTTTGTCAAAATGAGCCACCAATGATTGTTTGGTGGGTGGGTGGGTGGGTGGGTGGGAGGAGGAGGAGGAGGAGGAGGAAGGAAGGAAGGAAGGAAGGAAGGAAGGAAGGAAGGAAGGAAGGAAGGAAGGTTGGTTCTTCACTTTCCTTGCTTTTCCAGGTTTTAAATAGAAGGAAAAGAAGTATTTCCATATTTATCTTTAATACTCTCCATATTGCCTCTCCCTATTTGTCCAAGATTACATAGCCAAATTGAGTGGAAATAAGGTCAAAATCCTGTGGCAGAAATTAAGGATGTGGAGCAAGGTTTGGAAGAAGATGAAGTTTTCACACTCAAATGCTTTCCTCTTTATTTCACCATTATTTTGATGAGGGAAGCTAGAAAGTTATGGTTCTGAAAAGCAGTCATTTTTTCCACTGAGTTTTGGCACTGTGATCTCTAAGAAAAAGAAAGGACTGAAACCTGTAGATACTGTGGTGAGCATCTCAGAACTTGGTACTATCAAAATGAATTTTGCCTGTAAAGTAAAAGGTAAAGGAAAAGGTTCCCCTCGCACATACATGCTAGTCGTTCCTGACTCTAGGGGGCGGTGCTCATCTCCGTTTCAAAGCCAAAGAGCCAGCGCTGTCCGAAGACATCTCCGTGGTCATGTGGCTGGCATGACTCAATGCCAAAGGCGCACGGAACGCTGTTACCATCCCACCAAAGGTGGTTCCTATTTTTCTACTTGCATTTTTTACGTGCTTTCGAACTGCTAGGTTGGCAGAAGCTGGGACAAGTAATGGGAGCTCACTCCGTTACACGGCAGCACTAGGGATTCGAACCACTGAACTGCCCACCTTTCGTTCGACAAGCTCAGTATTTTAGCCAGAGCCACCGCATCCCGATTGCCTGTAAAGTACCAAACTAAATATTAACCAAGAATATATCCAGGTTTGCTTCTTTTCTTTTCTCTATGAAATTGAGACTTTTAAAATGATGTTGACATTCTGAGGGAACCAAACTTGATATATAGGTAGTCGACTTATAACAGTTCATTAATGACTGTTCAAAGTTACAAGGGCACTGAAAAAAGGGACTTATGACTGTTTTTCACATTTACAACCATTGCAGCATCCCCATGGTGACACAATCAAAATTCAGATGCTGATTCATATGAATCAGAAACTGATTCATATTTATGACGGTGGCAGTGTCCTGGGTTCAAGTGATCCTCTTTTGCAAACTTCTCACAAGCAAAGTCAACTTAACAACTACAGTGATTTACTTAACAGTCGCAAGAAATGTCATAAAATGGGGCAAAATTTCACTTAGCAAATGTTTCAATTAGCAACATAAATTTTGGGCTCAATTGTGGTCGTAAGTTAGGACTATGGTATGGTATGTATACCATACTATATACACAAAAAATTGCTTTCAAAATAGTATTTAATAATCTAAATTAAAATAATTAATTTGATTTGTGTTGCTACTCATACCCCTTTAATTAGATCTGACACACAGACACACACTAAAGGAGCAGAGGGTACAAACTGGCAGAGGTAACAGAAGTACTCCTCATTTAGTGACTAACTTGTTTAATGACCTTTTGCAATGACAATGATGATGAAAAAGTAACTTTGTGACCAACCCCTGCATTTACAAATTTCACAGGTTGTATAAAACCAAGGGAATCTCAAGCATGTTTGCGCTTAGTAACTGCTTTGCTTAACAACCAAGCTGCTGATCCCTGGTGTGGCTGCTGAACAAAGACTACCGCAAAGTAAAGAATTCTATGTCTATATCCCTAGAGAGTGGAAATAAACTGTTCCGTGTATGAGCATCATCATTTAAAATAACTATAGTATACAGTGCAAATTTTCAGTGCGAATCAGTTAACACTATAGAAGCAGTTTCAGCAGAGAATGGAAGTAGAGTTTAAAAAAAAGAAAACCCAAAACCTTGAAAGAAAGTTATAGTTATACAATTCACACTACCATAACGAGGCAGGTCTTTTATAAAGCTAGCTACTGTATACAGATCAACATTTTTATTGCTAATTAAAATGCCCATATGGTAAAGGAATACCTTATGCAAGGAACCTCCAAGAGCCTTAACTGTCAGCATACAGTTTGCAACGTTAACATTGTTATCTAAAATTCTGGTGTCGTTTGATTTTGAAAAGCTGTGTTCTTTAACCATTATGAAATACAATTAACACTTTAGGCTAAATATGTGTTTTACCAGAACTCTGAGTAAGATAATCACACTTGCAGTTAGGATGAGACTGTAGTGAAAAAAGAAAATCTAACACACTGTCAGGGGCAGAATTTTCTCCACTAACTTGAGCTTCCATAATTTAATGGCATGAAGGAAAAATAAATGCAAATTTTAAATCTGCAAAGGACAACGTGCAATCCCACTCTGCCGTTAATATCACAACAAACTAAGTGCAGCTGTTTCTAGAGGGGTGGCTGCATTGATTGGCTGCAGCAAAATGAACAAAAATATGTGACAACTTAAAAGAGTTAGCATGGCAGAAGCTTTCAAAATTTCAGTTGACACAACTAGATACAAATATAAAAAAATATCCCTCTTTTAATAAAGAATCAAGAACACGTGAAGTGTTAGTACCACTTTATAATGCCTTGGTAAGAGCCCACTGTTCTGACCAGCCTTAGCAGAAGCAAGAAATAGATTGCTTGTCACAAAAAAGCCCTCTTTATTTACCTCTTGTGAACTAATTGTATTCACCCACTGAAAAGTCCAGGCAATAGTCTTTCAAGGAGTTAAATGCAGTAATAGAACTTATCAGTTCCTTGCAAGATAAGTACAAGGCCTTGACCTCCCAGGCCGAAAGGCTACAAATTAAGTTCTGGCAAGCAGTCTTTGTGGCACAAAACACAATGAGCAAAATCTTCAGAAATCCGCTGTTGTCTCCTACAACAACCACTCTCCTTTCCTTCTATTTATTCCCCAGCCAGAGAGGGGCCATTCAGCACCCATGTGTGCTTTGCTTTCCGAGTCGACTCCTTGTCCTCAGCTGTTCTCCTCTCCTAACAGCTCTGCGCATACGAGCATCTGGAACAGGCCCCAGCTGTTCTTCCTCCTCACTCACATCAGCCTCCAAAGGCAGCTGCCTCTCCGGTGGCTAGGAAATGTCAGACGGCCCTGGCTTTATCTCTGTGTCCAACGCAAAGCATCCATCAGAGCCTTTCCCAGATTCCAGAACTGGCCCAAGAACCAGAACCCCAACCTCCTCCTCGTCTGAGTCTGCCACCAGCTCCACTGGCAGCTGGCAGGCCACAACACCACTTGGAACACTGTATCCAGTTTTGGTTGCCATGATGTAAATAAGAAGTTGAGACTCTAGAAAGAGTGCAGAGAGGAGCAACAAAGGTGATTAGGGGATTGGAGGCTAAAACATATAAAGAACAGTTGCTGGAACTGGGTATGTCTAGTTTAATGAAAAGAAGGACTAGGGGAGACATGATAACAGTGTTCCAATATCTCAGAGGCTGCCACAAAGAAGAAGGAGTCAAGCTATTTTCCAAAGCACCTGAAGGCAGAAAACGAAGCAATGGATAGAAACTAATCCAGGAGAGAAGCAACTTAGAACTAAGGAGAAATTTCCTGACAGAACAATTAATCAGTGGAATGGCTTGCCTCCAGATATTGTGGGTGCTCCATCACTAGAGGGTGTTGTGTCTGCGGGCCCCAAACCTGGCCTCCTGGCAGAGAGTGACTCAGAGAGTGAGGGGGAAGAGCTGACAGGGCTTCCCTCTGCAGGACCTTCCTCTCTGGCTCTGCCCCAGGTTCCAGAGGCAGGCCAGGTGGAGGAGGAGGAGCTGACACGGCCTCTTTCCCCCGACCCCTCCTTCTCCCTGGCAACGCCTCAAGAGCCAGCTGAGGAGGATCAATCTTGGCTAGATGCAAAGCAGCGACGCCGAGGGAAACGTGTGCAGCAAAGGAAAGGGAGGAGCCGGCTCAGGGAGTGCTGAGTCACGGAGCCACAGCCCACAGGGTATAAAAGTGGGTGGAGCTGCCATTGGGCTTCGTGATGGACAAAAACTGACTTTTGGAAACTTTGGCTGTTTTGTTGCGAGACTAAGGAATTGGTTTTTGGATTTCTGTTTATTTCTGAACTCTGGGTTGCTCCAGTAACGGACCGCAGTTGCACTGAAGAGATAGGAGGATTTGGCAGGAAATCGCAGGTTTGTTGCCAGAACTGATATCTGTAGTAGGAATAAATTGCTGGCAAATATAGTCAGCTCGCGTGTCTTTTGGGTTGTGGTTGAGGGGGACAGAACAGAGGATGTTAAGAAGACATGACATAAAGTTTCCTGCCTGAGGGATTAGACTAGTACGCCTCCAAGGGCCCTTCCAACTCTGTTATTCTATTCTGTTCTATTTTATTAATAACTGTTCAATTACTGGTACTAAGTCAATAAGGATTAGCTACAGGCATTTCCTACCTATGTTAGAAAATGTGCATAATAAGGAAGAAAAATGTTCTCCCTTAGCTTAGTCTCTTATTTTGGGTATCCCAAAATCAACTCTTCTCCAAAATTCTCTAAGGTGTCCAATCAAAATATTTGACCTGGTGCACTCCTAATTTTATATAAAAAATACTGAGATCTAACTGACTTTATTAACTGAAAAACCAAGGGTAATATGATAACTATTTCATAGGCATCTTTTATCTTTTAGGATACAACTGATAAAGGAACAAATAATTAAGATACACACCAGCACATGGTAGAGTAGCAACACAAAAGCCCTAGAAGTCTATTGAGATTCTCAATCATCTAAGTCATAGTTTCACAAAGATGGTTTTTCTAAAAAGCAACTGGATTTTTTTTTTCCTTTCAACTATCTGGTGTGATTGCAACAATCCACCTATTTTCAGTTCAGAACTGAAAAAGCTTATTGGATGAGAAGCAAAACATTTTCAAAGAAAAAAAAAACACCAGGAAAATCCAGTTGCCTTTCGGAAAAAGCACGTTTGGGACAAAGTCCCTGGAGAAGATATTCAGATGTCATGATGTGTCTATACCTACAAAGTTCAAAATACTGCAAGCAATCGTGTTTCCTCTAAATCCCTAAGAACTTTGAAGGAGAAGGACAGGAACTGTATTGACATTTGTGAACTTTGGTGAGAATTCAAACAACAATCAAGAAAACAAACAAATGGATCACTGAGCACGTCAACTCAAGAGTTCTCACTTGAGGCACAAATAGGTAAAGGTTCCTCTCACACATATGTGCTAGTTGTTCCTGACTCTAGGGGGTGGGGCTCATCTCTGTTTCAAAGCCAAAGAGCCAGTGCTGTCCAAAGATGTCTCCATGGACATGTGGACGGCATGACTAAACGCCAAAGGCGCACATAACGCTGTTACCTTCCCACCAAAGGTGGTTCCTATTTTTCTACTTGCATTTTTTACATGTTTTCAAACTGCTCAGTTGGCAGAAGCTGGGACAAGTAACTGGAGCTCACCCCGTTACGCAGCACTAGGGATTCGAACCACTGAATTGCCAACCTTTCGATCAACAAGCTCAGTATATTAGCTACTGAGCCATCTTTGAGGCACAAATGAACAGGCTCAAATGATCTTTCTTCAGACACATTATAGAAAGTCTCTCTCTTTCTCTCTCTGGAGAAAGCTCTGATGCTGAGAAGATGATCAGCTGCACATGAATGGATTCAGTTCTAGTGGTGTTGGATGCGCTGTTGGAAGCCCTGAAAAGACCAGCTTGGGGACAGATTACAATGGAGAAAATCTGTGCAATTTTAAGAGTTGACACTGACTTTAATGACACATGTTCAATATATCCAATTGGGAAGATTTAGGCATATTCCTTGATTTATATAACCAATATATACTGTATAGTAGAACTGAATTCCTGTTCTTGTAGTGAGCCCTTTGACTTTGAGACCCTCAACTCCAGAAACTGAGTTTATAAATCACTTTTTTATTTTTTACTTCCCTCTTCAAATCACAAAACATGCATTTCCTTGACTGACAGGAAAACATTTACATTTCCATATCAACTTTTGAAGTGTAAGGACCACTAATTGTCCACAGGCTGCGTAGATGATGATTCAAAGGAAAATCAAAAGCCTGTTCCCGTCCATATGGTCCTGATCTAGGTGGCTTCAGGCTGCATACTACGGAAGCAGCAGAAAGTCATCCTGGAGAAGGAAATTGAGCAGAGACGGTAGCAGGAGGCAGCCTGAAACTCAGCAACAAGGAAAGTAGGCTAAAGCATGCTGAGAGCAAAAAAATATTCCAAGAGATCCACGGATTCAGATACGAACAGGTTCTGGTGTAGCAACTGAGGAACCAGAATACAACAGTAGAACTTCAAGACCAATGTGAGCATTGCTTCATTTCTCAGGCATTAGAGCCATCAGAGCTTCCAAGCAACATCAGCTGATGTTTATCAAAGAGGCAACCTGTGACTCTTGAGTAACTTTTCCTTGCAATCAGGTGTTGATGAATCTGGAAACTGAGGGATACCGAGTTCTTGGGGATTCAACAGGATCATCAACTCTGATGAAGCAACCTAGAACTAAGGAGAAATTTCCTGACAGTTAGAACAATTAATCAGTAGAACAACTTGCCTCCAGAAGTTGTAAATGCTCCAACACTGGAAGTTTTTAAGAAGAGATTGGATAATCATTTGTCTGAAATGCTATAGGATTTCCTGCCTAAGAAGAGGGCTGGAGTAGAAGACCTCCAAGGTTCCTTCCAATTCTAATTATTCTATTCTCTGATTGAGATATGGCCATTAGAATTTAGATATAAATTAGATATGGATTATGGAGGATTTTTTTGGGACAGCCTTCCCCAATATCTCAGATTCCTAAATTCCAAGGAATATGCCTTGATTTCTCCAGGACAGTTATGACACATGTACTTGATTTGCATTTTCTAATTTGTAAACTGAAGTTCTTTGAAAAGAGAAAGAGGAGAGGAGAGGAGAGGAGAAAGAGAAAGAGAAAAGGAGAATAGGGTTTGATCTCTGAACAAGATATTACAGCATAGCTTTTTGGCAATCAAGCTAGCATTGAAGATTTTAAAATATGAAATGCAAGTTAAATATTTATTTTCATAAAGACAATTGGAAATCTTAAATGATTTATGAAAAGGATGTTTGGCAAGCACTACTATATATAATTTTACAGCTAAAGAGTATTTCAGGGCTTTCTGTACAGTCTTCAAATGTTTATTACCATCCTGCTCTTGTCCATATTGACAAAGCAGTTTAAGAGGGGGGTTGCAGGTAAATGGAGCATCATTATAAGAAGTCTGTAATAATAAATGTAGTCTTATATCAGCTGGAGAATTTTTCTGCCTTAGGCCCAATTCCACACTGGCAAAACTTTAAAGAGACATGTTCTAGCAAGAATGACGAAGGCAATGTGAGTGCAAAGAACGGGAAAAAACTGAACTATTATTGATTCATTTCAGTTTGAATCATGTGCATTTTACTCAACAGAACTCAAATGAGCTTCTTCTCAAGTAAAATCATTTAGTGGTTATAAGCATAAAATCATACTTTGGGAATATATCTTCAAAAATCAAATAAAAAATCAAGAGTATGGGGGAAAGTTTCTAAAAAATATATATTTACAGTACAATACATCTTATATATTAACAGTGAGAGAATGCAATATTATTCAAAAGTTCATGGGATTCCTTATCCTAACTTTCTCAAATATGCTATTTTCTCTCTTCCCTTCCAAAATCTGAAGCCAATACACTTCTGAGGTCCAATTAAAATTACTGTATACACAAATTCATTTTATTTCATTAAGCGTTGATCTAATGAAATGGGTTTCTATGAAGTTGCAAGCTGTAGATTTTATAAAGGAACGAGTAACAAATAATAAGGAGAAACAGCAACTGATAAAGACTTCTAATAGTGGTGGGAAGATCAAGGACATGAAGGTGGGACTGACTGGGATAGATTGTTGGGATTGACACTTTAATATAATTCTATCATATTTTATTTATTGCTATATTATTGTATTTTTTTCCAATCTCATTTTAAATTGTATATTTATTCCAATTTCATTTTAAATTGTATTTTATTCCAATTCGATTTTAAATTATTTTTATTGGGTTTTAGTAATAATTTGTGTTTGGAACTCTGCACTTTGATATTGCCCATCTTAGTAAACTAACTAAGATGGGCCATATCTATGTTATCTAAACTAACTTAAGTTAGTAAACTAACTAAGAACATGATGGCACACACGAGACTGCTTTAGAGCAGGGTCTCCAACCTTGGCAACCTTAAGACTTGTGGACTTCAACTCCCAGAATACCTCAGCCAGCAAAGCTTTAGAGGGATAGCAAGACACAGGGAGTCAAGTCAATCAAAGCAAGGAAAAAGGAAAGGCAACAGGGAAGCAGAAAAGGATATATGCTGCAAAGGAACTTCTACAGGGTAGACCCACCCTAGGGAAAAAAAATCACCTTTCTCTTCTATATACCTAATCATTCTGTAAATCTCCGAGAATTATTTTGGCCACATCATATGTGCATGATATGAAATCTACTTAACTAAGACTTAGAAAGGAATATACATTATAACTGACTGGACCGTTTGCCCAATTCTTATAGCAGAAGTGGGGAAAACCCTGTCACGTTTCTCCTCATACAAAACGCATGAATTTTTCAATCCGGACATTAATCTCCAGATAGGGAAAAAAGTACTATATAAATCATCCATACTGACCAGGGTTAAGCTGCTACTAGCAATTTCATTTAGTCATCTGGGGGAATTTAGTTTATCTGAAATTGTTAGATTCAGATTTATTTAACATAGAACATGATACGCTAACAAAAACAAAACAAAAATCACACTGCGATGAAAAATGCCAGTTTGTCCTTCTCTCTCTAAGCATATATTTTGGTTTGTTTTAGATTTATCTACCGAAAGGTATCCCACTTCTCCAGCCATTCAGCAGTTTCACCTCCATCATAACTATTTATTTGGGCTTGTGGAAGAGCTGTGAATTTAATCAAATGGGGTTTGATCCTGCTGCCTTTGTGTGGGAAATGTTTCCATTAACCTTAGTGGGGTTATACTTGCTTAAGTGCTACTGAAGCAAATGAAACATCTGTGCATGGTTGTTCTTTTTCTAAAAAAGAAAAGAAAAAAAGCCACTAATGTTTTTATTTATTTTTTAAATAAAACTGAAAATTAAGTGTTCATTCCACAATTATAAACATTAGAGCAAACATTTTTAAAATATACTAAGACATGGATTGCTACTGGATATTTCTATATTTTTTAGAAATATAAGATAGATATTAAGAAGGAAAGCTCTATTTCAGTGTGTGTGTGTATATAAGTTTGTGTGTGTGTACATTCACAAGCCTATAGTAAAATTGCATGTGTAACATGTAAATTGAGGAGGTATTCCCTATTTTCAATTGCTACCTTAAAACATCAAATTCTGTACTTCAAATCATTCTTAAGTTCCTTAAAGCACCAAGTCTCTGAGGTCATGTGAGAAATGTGTGAAATAGCAAAGCTTCATTGGGTTAAAAAATTCTTATTTGAGTCTTCCCATACAAAGCTGTCTTCTTCAGAAAGTATTCCTCCTGACTGTGTCATCTAGGAAAGGCGGGACAGCCGAGGGTCACTCCATCAAGTGACATTTTTGTTCAGCTTTCAAAATTGTCATCTGCACTGAGCACAATGCACTGCATGGACTCAAGTGACATCAGAATAAGCTGTGTTCCTAGACCTAACAACTTTATTTAGGCATTTTCCTGACAATTTTAAAACAGATAGATGATAGATAGGTGGGTGGATGGATGGATGGATGGATGGATGGATGGATGGATGGATGGATAGATAGATAGATAGATAGATAGATAGATAGATAGATAGATAGATAGATAGATAGATAGATAGATAGATAGATAGGCAGGCAGGCAGGCAGGCAGGCAGGCAGATAGATGAGTGATAGAGAAGGAACAGAGAATAGAATTTTATTGGCCAAGTGTGATTGGACACACAAGGAATTTGTGAAAGAGTGAAAGAGGAAAGGGGAGGGGAAAGGGAAAGGGAAAGGGAAAGGGAAAGGGGAGGGGAGGGGAGGGGAGGAGAGGAGAGGAGAGGAGAGGAGAGGAGAGGAGAGGAGAGGAGAGGAAAGGAAAGGAAAGGAAAGGAAAGGAAAGGAAAGGAAAGGAAAGGAAAGGAAAGGAAAGGAAAGGAAAGGAAAGGAAAGGAAAGACACTAGTACTTTAAACTGCTTGGAAGATTTGGGATGCTGATAAGACAACACAGATATCTTTGCCATAAAGTGATTGGGCAATAGTGAAACTCTGCTTTTAAAATGAAGATACCTCACTCAAATACACAGTAAAACTACAACTCCAGCTGTGAGAGACTTTTCACAATCTGTAGAAGAACTTTATAAAAGAGATATGAAAAAAAACCCTGCATTTTTCACAGTAAATTAAGTAGTTTTACAAAGGAGGCAACAAGGTTTGGCAAAGCACTAATGAAAATGATACTTTGAAAGGAATTGGAGCTCTTTGATTTATTTTTTTTAATGGATCTTCTAGCTTTGCCCGATTCCAATGATACCAGATGGTTTTACATGTACAAAATAACAACAGTAACACCACTTGAACACATCAGCATTGACAAAAATCTCCATCAGTCAATTGCAAAAGGGAACTTTATCTGGCACAGTTTACACCCTACAATGATACCTTTAACACATCAAACAACATCTGCTTATTCTAGGTCCTTGGGAAAGACTCGATAGGTGGATAAAGATGCCAAATCCTTCCTCAACATCTGGCTGACTGTTCAACAAACCAAAATAATTTCTTTACATAATTATGTGCTGCTATCAACAGGAGAAAAATAGCAAAACTGGAGGTATCTAGATACCTTATGGAAATAAAATCAAGAGTCTGGATGAAGATGATTGCTACAAATACAAATACTTAAGCATCAGGGGTGGGTTCTACTTACCTTAACTACTGGTTCACAACGGGAGTGTGCGTGCTTCTGCGCATGTACAGGTCACCCATGATGATGTTGTGGCGGGTGGGCGGAGCCTCCCACCAGTTTTGCTACCAGTTCTATAGAATCGGACCAAACTGGGAGCAACCCACCACTAGTAAGCATCCTTCAAGCTGACAACATCAAGGACAATGTAGTCAAGAAGTCAAGCAGAAGAACTAAGGTTACATGATAGCAGTGTTTAAATATCTAAAGTGCGCCTCCCCCCGAGCTCCCTTTTTGCTGGCAGAGGTCTTCAGGAGGCTGTCATGGCTGATAACACTCCCCCAGGCTCCGTTTTCACTGGCAGAGGGCTGCAGAAAGCTGGCAGAGCGCTCAGGCCACCACAGACACCCCGGCACGAGTGACATCAAGCTGGCCTAAGCCACTCTGGCCACGGCCCCCATCCCCCCCCGATGTCAATACAACCCTGATGAAGGCCCTCAAAGAAATCAAGTTTGACACCCCTGATCTAGTTGCTGCAAGAAAATTGCTCTTGCCGACTACAGACAACGGCATGATAAAATAGCAACAATAGCATATTGAAATATCTGGAAAAAATGCCACTCGCCTACAAGCTCTGTAGGACTTTAGAATTCAAACAGGCAAGCATATCCCTTACAAGTCTGGATAGTGGACACAGCAGAACCCCGAGACAGTAGAATAGATGAGAAAAGAGTTGAAGAAAATCACAAAATACAAAGACCTGCAAACAGAAGTAGCACAACTATGGCACAAGAAAAAAAGACAATGCCAATAGTGATAGGCACCTTGGGTTCAATCCTCAAACATCTGGAGCACCACTTGAATACCATCAGCACTGACAAAAATCATCATCAGTCAATTGCAAAAGGCAACTTTACTTGGAACGGTTTATTTCCTGAAATGATATTTTTAATATTCTTGGACAACATCATCTGCCTATTCCATGTCCTTAGGAAGATCTCAATAGATGAACAAAAATAATAAATACCAGTCCAAAAATAAGGCTGACTGTGCAACCAACAATAATACTGTATAACCCAAAGAGAACAATACCAAAACCTCTAACCCTAACCCTAACTCTTCCACAGACTCCAGGACTGGCCCACATTCCTCCCCAACTTCCTCACTGTCCGACTCTGCTGCCAGCTCTGCTGGCCACTGGCGGGCCACAACATCCCCATCAGCAGAAGAGAAAAAAAGACACAAAACCTGGCGGAAATGTTACTTCAAAAGTTTATGGGTAGGTATTAAAGACATCTATAATGATTTCTAAAATAACACAACAGTACTTTCTTCTCGAATTATGCCAATGTTTATGACATTGGTAATTTGGTAATTTGGAATTATCTCAGCTATTCCAAAATTTTAGAATTAAAGTAGATCAGAATAAAAGCACCAAGTTCGAACAGGGATTAAACATGTCATCAAGTTGACAATGACCATATTCATTAAATAATTTTGTCTCTTTTGGAATTTATTGAATAGATTTAATGTGGGAAGCCCATTTTACTATCCTCTAATTCCAATTCACACTTCAGTTCTGGGTTTGTTATTTATGCCACCCGAAACATGGAATGTATTAAAAACAACAACAAAAGAGCAATTCTGGAGCATGCAAGTTAGCACCTAAGTGTAGTGAGGAGAAGCAAGCGAAGAACGGGGAACGCCAACTGCACATTCATAACTTCACTGACCTTCATCAATGTCTGAAATAGCCTAGTGTATGAGTTTGCTAAGAATAATGGACTTCCAGCTAACGTCGCAGTGAGATCAGATGTAAGGAGCGGGTCTCCGTACTCCCACGCTGAGTTCTCCCTGTTGGAGAGCTCCGAAAGGATCTAAAGCCACCCTGTAGAGGTGTTGAAGTAAAGAGGAGTACCCTGCAGGTCGCAGAGAGCCACAACTCTCCTGCTTGACCCAGGGCTTCTAGGTCCCAGGAATTATTCACAACAAGGAAAAGAGGCAGCCATGATGGCTGCCATGAAGCTGGGGCATCTGAGGCAACAAAGAAAAGTGCAGGAGCGGTATAGATGAACAGTGATTGGAGCTGGGTGAGAAGATTCCTTTATTTAGATCCTAACTCTAAAAGAAAAAAAGAAGAAAATCCCGGAAAAGAGACTCTTAGAACTATTTCTTAAAGTGGTGAAGAACCATAGAGAGAAAAATCCTAGACCCAAAAGAAAGGAACTAAGGGGAGAAAAGCTAAAGACCGTTTAAAACATAGAAAGTTGGACTTTTAACTGGGTAGGTGTTGTTCTGGAAAGGCATTATAAAATTCTGGAACTATCTACTTGAATAACTGACTTTGCTCCCATAAAATGAATTAAATTTGGATTAATCAATTTGACTTAAAACAACGCTGAAACCTAAACTGAGGGTCCCATCTATCTCCACAAGCCTGCAAAACTTCAGATAAGAGAAATAAACAGCATCCATCTGGAGGACTGTGGTGATACTCACTGTTCTATAACTATCTACTTCATGATTACTGGACTCTATTGTGAAATAAGGAAGACCTTTAAGTAAAGTAAAGTGACTTTTGATTTTTGGAAAGCTGCCTGGACTACCTAAATGGAACATATTAATAATCCTGAGATGTAAAGAGCTATGATTATTGAACTTTCTAAGGAGCAACACTGGACCTGAATACATTGTTTTTGGATTATTGCGTAAGAGTGGGATTTACCAAAATAAGACAAAATACTCCTTCAGGGGGAAATGAGCGAGATTTCAAAAGAAATGCCATTGATGTTTCAAAGCATTAGGGATACTATGACAAAGAATCACAAGTGCAAGGCATTAATGGGAAAATAGAAAATATCCTACAACTGATAATGAATGAAGATCAAAGAGTCCAGGAAAGAGAGGAGACAACAGAAAGAATGGAGGAAAAAATAGAACAGAAAAATCAGCAAATAAAGCAAGGAGAAGAGAAGGAGGAGACAATAAAGATAATAATGACTGATGAAATAAACCAAGGGAAAAGTGTTTTAAGAGATTGAAAAATGGAATCCGATAAGATGGAAGATACTTTTGAAAGGGAGATAGGGGCTTGGGTGGACACTCTGGAGACCTGGAAGCTTAGTGGGATAGAGATGAGAGAAATATTTAGACTGAATGGTGAAGATGCAGATGTTGATAGAGACAAAGATCTAAGAGACGAACATGGGAGGCAAGCCAAATAAGAATTGATGTATTAAAATGGGCAAGAGATGATGGATAGAAAGAAAATATTTTTTTCCTAATATAATGATGGACTGATTAAAAACTAGAATAGAGGTAGAAATAAGAATGCACACCTTTATATAAAGCAATAGTTAAATGGAAAGATTGGAGGTGGAAAGATGGTATTATCATGTTTCCCTGAAAATAAGACCCTGTCTTACATTTTTTGAACCCCGAAATAAGAGCTTGGCCTTATTTTTAGGAGGTCTTATTATTTCGGGGCATGTGGAGCAAGACGGGGCTTCTTTTGCAATCTTACCTGATTTTTAGCTCTGGCTCCCTAAACAGAGGAAATGGCGGGGACCGGCTGTGCATGCATTTAAATATTTTTGGGGAGAACTTATTTTTGGGGAGGGCTTATTTTCAGTGGGTGTGTGCTTATTTTAGCACATGTGCTCAAAAGCCTGATTGGGCTTATTATCTGGGCAAGTCTTATTTTTGGGGAAACAGAGTATTATGTATATTTAAATAATGTGATGATTGGTACTAGAATGGTGTATTGAAATACTGAACAACCAAATAATGAAGGACTATGTCTTAATATAAACGTGTAATAACACTAGGATTAATAATGGTGGTCTGACTAGGAGCTAGAATAGAGGAAGAAATAAGAAACAGGGGAAATATTAGCATATATAATTTTTATAGAATAGAATAGAATCAATAACTAGATGGAAAGATTAGAGACTGAAAGATGGTATTACTATGTATATTTAAATAATATCATTGGCATTAAAATGGAACACTGAAATATTGAATTACTACTTTAAAACAAACATATATTAATACTAGAATTACATAAATTTGATTAATATAACAAATATTTTTAATATTATCATCACTACTTGTATCAAAATGAATTATACCCAGAGGCCACACTGTTCACGTATAGATATCAATGTATATTTAAAAATAAAAATCCAATAAAACTTTTTAAAAAAGAATCATGGGCTTGCTATTATCTGGCCCATAGTAATAATTTAGGACTAGGACCTATCGGCTACACTTTTGACTAAAAAAGCATAGAGTGACATTTAAGAGTAACACTTATAAAATGGAAAGCTCTTCTATTTGAACAAAATAAATACATTCATTCATTAGTTTAATCTTAAGTACATTTTTTTTATCATATTGTTGACCAGTAACTTAAACCAACCTTCACAGTTAAGTGTTTTTCCTGTGAGATTGGTCTATCAGAGCAACCTGATATGGGACATAACATATTTACCCAAATATGGGACGTAGCATACTGCTTCCACTTTGGGTATAACATAACATAACATAACATCAGAGTTGGAAGGGACCTTGGAGGCCTTCTAGTCCAACCCCCTGCCCAGGCAGGAAACCCTACACCATCTCAGTCAGATGGTTATCCAACATTTTCTTAAAAATTTCCAGTGTTGGAGCATTCACAACTTCTGAAGGCAAGTCGTTCCACTTATTAATTGTTCTAACTGTCAGGAAATTTCTCCTTAGTTCTAAGTTGCTTCTTTCTTTGATCAGTTTCCACCCATTGCTTCTTGTTCTACCCTCAGGTGCTTTGGTGAACAGTCTGACTCCCTCTTCTTTGTGGCAGCCCCTAAGATATTGGAACACAGCTATCATGTCTCCCCTAGTCCTTCTTTTGTTAAACTAGACATACCCAGTTCCTGCAACCGTTCTTCATATGTTTTATCCTCCAGTCCCCTAATCATCTTTGTTGCTCTTCTCTGCACTCTTTCTAGAGTCTCAACATCTTTTTTACATCGTGGCGACCAAAACTGGATGCAATATTCCAAGTGTGGCCTTACCAAGGCATTATAAAGTGGCACTAACACTTCACGTGATCTTGATTCTATCCTCTGTTTATGCAGCCCAGAACTGTGTTGGCTTTTTAACAGCTGCTGCACACTGCTGGCTCATATCTAAATGGTTATCCACTAGGACTCCAAGATCCCTCTCACAGGTACTACTATTGAGCAAGGTACCACATATACGGTACTGGTGCATTTTGTTTTTTTGGCCTAAATGTAGAACCTTGCTTTTTTCACTGTTGAATTTCATTTTGTTAATAGCGCCCAATGTTCAAGTCTGTCAAGATCTTTCTGTAACTTGAGCCTATCTTCTGGAGTGTTGGCTATTCCTGCCAGCTTGGTGTCATCTGCAAATTTGATGAGTTCCCCATCTATCCCCTCGTCCAAGTCATTGATGAAGATGTTGAAGAGTACTGGGCCTAAAACAGAGCCTTGGGGTACTCCACTGCATACTTCCCTCCATGTGGATGTAGTTCCGTTGAGGACTACACGTTGAGTGCGGGTATATTTGGGTAGGTTGCCCTGATAGACCAGTCTCATTGGAAAAACACTTAATTTCCCCCCTAGTCCAGCCAACAAAGAAGGCGAGCCCATGGCCTAGAGGTTGATACATCTGCCTAATATGTAAGCGGCCTGGATTTGAATCCCAGAAGGGTATGGCTAGCTGAAGAGAACTAAACTTGAAATAGGTATACTAGTCTCCCTTTATTTCTTTTTGTCGGTAAATTTAAATTTAACACAAAACCTTCACAGTTCTTGAAAAAACTAACCAACCAGGGTCAGATGATTAGGATAGGACACAACAGGAATCCTGAAAGAAGACACTGGCAATTAATTTCTATAACGTTACCAAAAAGATGTCTTTGTAGTCACCAGAACTGGAGCTAGACTGAATGAGGTCTTTATCTTTATCATGTTCACTCACTTTCTTGGTTTGCCATGTTAGTTAAGCAATTAACTTTGATTAGGTTTCTGTTGTTCCCCATAAACACATCACCAAACCATACATTGTCAATTATTGCTAATGTCCTTTCAAAATGCCTCTTCAACTATGGAGAAGATTGAAGCTTTGAAGTTATTTATAATGCCCCATTTCTAGGCTCAATCTCTACAAAGCTACTTGTTGCAGCATCATTGTTTGACACTTTTACCCAAATTCTCTTCCTTTTTGTGCTTACAAATGGAATGTTAACCTAAATTATAACATGGAAAGTTTGACTTCTAGTTAGTTTGTTCTATCAAATTAGCTAACATGAGAGCCAGTTTGTAGTATAGTTAAGGCCCAGGCTATTAACCTGAAGACTCGGAGTTCTAGTCTCACCTTGGTCACAAAGCCAGCTGAGAGATCTTAGGCCAGTCACTCTCTCTCAGCCCTAGGAAGCAGGCAATGGAAAACTTCTTTCTGAAATCTTGCTAAGAAAACTGCAGGGACTTGTCTAGTCTCTAGCCAGGAGTCAACACTGTCCTGAAGGCACAGGCAGACACAGGTACAATACCAGCGTCTACAAAGGTATTCTCTCACATTTAATGTAAAATTTTGGCCTGAATGCCACTTTCAACTATTAATTTTATGTTTTAATTGCAGATTTTATTCATTTTATTTGCAAAAGATTAAACAAACAGATTTTCTTCATGGGTGGATAGTGCAGGGGTCCCCGGGCCTTGAACTGGTACTGGTCCATGGCCTGTCAGGTTGCACAGCTGGAGATGAGTGGGCGAGAGCAAGTGAAACCGAAATCATTCCCCCACCCCCACCCAGTCTATAGAAAAATTGTTTTTCACAAAACTGGTCCCTGGTGCCAAAAACATTGGGGACTGCTGGGATGGTGTAAAATTTTAAGTTAGTGGGCCATATACAAATGACATAAATACTCTTCCGTGTATCTGAAATTGTTCTGAAAATGCCCTACCTTTGCATTTAATTTTTCATAAAGCCATTGGGTTTTGTGGACTCAAGAAATGAGGATATGGATGCATGCAGGCAAAGCACATTAGTATGAAAAGTATCTGCCCTTTAACAGAAAACTTCTATAGTAATCAATGACCCTGGATATGACCTACATAAATTCCAGGACAATCCAATTCAGTTGTCAGTCTAAAAATTACTTCTATCCATATTTTTTTAGATTATCGAAAAATAAATATAGTATGATAGGTGAACAGAGGCTGAATAAATTATTACCTTCCTACTCTAAATATATTATGTTTCATTATTTATTTATTTATTTATTTCATTTTTGGCCTCATTATGAGGAAATTGTGATTGATTATTATTTGGGAACTGTGCCCACAACACATCCAACATTAAATATATCTATATCTATTTTTAAAAAAATCTGTTAAGTATTATAAGTTCAAGAACAATTTATTAAACATACCTAGCACAACAGCAAAAATATGAAAACATCTAGACCAGAGAAAAAAACATTCAAACTCTGAAATAGCTACTGATGATAACACTAGGCCTCATTTAATATACTTCATAAGATCTTGCTAGCTTGAAAATCACTGTGTGTTAGTTAAGGCACTAAGTGGGATCTGGCTAAAGTGGGTAATCAATTAGATTGATGAGTTGATAAATTTGCTGTAATAACAAGCCACTTTAATAGAAGAACATTCAATTGTAGTTACTGGATGAGCTTCGCTAAAGGCAACTTTTGCCGTTTAAGTTATGGTTTTCCTGAGATCCTGCTTACAAGGATATCATATAAGAGGCATTAAACTCTGAAGTCTATCCACAGGAAAAGCCTGATTTAATTGGACATGGAAGTGAAATATGGTGGACTTAGCATTGTTCTTCCTCCAATGAATTTAACTATTAAGTGAGTAGAAGCTCATCTTATTACCATAAGATGCTTAGATCATAGCTGCTTGAATACAGAACATAGAATAACAGAGTTGGAAGGGACCTTAGAGATCTTCTAGTCCAGCTTTCTGCTTGAGCAGGAATCCCTATAGCACTTCAGACAAATGGCTATCCAGCCTCTTATTAAATACCTCCAGAGATGACGCACCCACAATTCCTGAAAGCCAAGCCATTCCGCTGGTTAATTGTCCTCAGAGTTGCCTTGACTGTGAGATGGACAGCAAATATATTTAATAATAAAGAAATAAATACATTTTTGCTTAGCCTCTACTTGCCAGCCAAGATGGTATCTCTAGCAAAATCCTAGCCCAGATGAAGTGAATCTTATTTCAAGCACAATATTGAATAATATTTTTTGCAACTATGCATGGCAAGGAAATATTTAGTCAGAAAGCCTGCTAATTGTATTACAATTTATCAAAACTTCTTCACGAGCATTTGTTGGAAGCATGGCAGAAAACAGAAGTTTGCAGATGTTCTTCCATGAGACATACCCCGAGCAACCAGAATTTAACAGAAATGAAACATAAAGGAAAACAGAATGAAAACTAAAATATAGCGAGCAGCCACCAGCAGAATGTAACTTAGCCTTACCAGCAGAACGCAACTTAGCCTTACCAGGAAAAAGAAAAAGCCACAACGGAATTGGCTGGCACAGGAAAATGCTATATAGTCCAGGCACAACCCTATTCCCGCCTGCAATGGAAATATGGGCCTGTGACCTACCATGGTCTTCCACTTGGGTGAAAATGATCTGGAACAAATTATATGCTTGGAAGTCTGTTGAACCTGGAGGACGTCAAATGAATATAAACAGGATGGCAACTGTTTGGTAAAAAAATCTACATCAGATGAATTTGAAAAGACTCCTGGCCAGCAGGCACAATAGAAAGACTGCAGAACCTGAGTGTATTTTTTAAAAAATATGTGGAAGAGGAGAAGGAAAGAAAAAATATTCTCTACGTAGGAACATATTTTCAAAAGCCATTTCAAGTAGATTTTTCATGTCTAGATTCAAGGATAAATGCTTTCACGTTGGTGTGAAAATAGAATCAAAATAATCAATTTTCTCGTAAAGGGTGATAGAAAACAAAATATGTACTTTCAGCCTTTAGTAATAAAAATTATGATAATTATTTGGGAAGACATATCAGTTAAGTAAGTCTCAGTTAAGTAAGTTGGGAGGCTACATTCTCATATCTGCACGTAGGAAAAGGAGAAATATGAATTGGACAAACTATTCAAATCCTGTTCTTCCTTCTGAATCCATGTCAGAACTTTAGTAGAATGACATGGGATAATGTGATCCATGGATTTTAAAATCAATAATTTTCCCCACTTGTCTAAGTGAATCAGATTTCATAATGACAATTTTTGAACAATAAATATTGAAAATTCCTTCCACGGTTTTCAAGAATATAAAGAAGAGTGGGCAGATAGTTTATTGTATGTTATTTTGACCAGATTAGTGAACACCTTAAGCCTTTAACACATTCAAATAGGTTAAATGTTTATCTATGTTAATAAAGATGAATATGAATATAAATAAGCACAAACCATACAAATGAATAATCTATAATATTTCTTGAGATTTTGTTTCATGTTGTAATAAAAGAGAAAATGGCACAAATTCGGCAAGAATCAAGTACATTTATGTTTAAATAATATCCCCAATACAAAAATAATCAGTAATTATTACAGATTATACATGAGGTACATCTAAAGTGAGAAATAAATAAGAGTTTTAGAGTAACAGGAAATAAAACAATAAACTTCATTTCCAAAATCTAACATCCTTGGGGGAGAAAAAATTAAATCTATGTTGTCCTGAAAAGTATTTAGGCAACAGTCTTATACTGTACATACATAACCAGAATAAGTTCAAATAACATTTTTTCAATCAACATGTAAGAGTTTGAAATGTTCACTATTAAACAGAACATATTTTGAGCAGTTCTTTTTCCAACATACACAAACACTTTATAGAACTTATTGTTATTTGAAATAATGTATTGCTTAAATGTATATGTTTAAATATTAAACATTTTAATATATCAAAAACGTTGCTGCTACTGGATCACTAAGACATTTAAGGCCTAAGTACCGCTTTTCTCACTTTTGGGGTTGGAATCATTATATTTCACTTCTAGTTGATATGGCAAAATAGGCAGCATCTATTAATTCAAAATGATTACACACACAAGTTCCAACTTTGAATTGCAACATTAACAGAACCATTTATAAATGAGTAATTGCACGAAATATTTGCTCTTATTTTTATGGCAAGGATTTGAACAAGGAGACAAAGAAAACCAGATGTTCTTGAGAAATCAGGTGTAGCTGCGATGGACATGATTTCAACAATTTTATAAAACAAAAGTAACAGATTGCCAAACCATCTAAGCCATTAATACAAAGACACCATAGAATAATACATTTCAATACAGTTATATTGTACGTGCCGCTGAATTGATGCCATAACAGAGCAACACTGCAAATATAATTCCACAGAGAAAACTGAAAACATTTAAGGACTGCCATTGTTTTACAAATTTACAAATTTTAAAAAACCCCACCCTTTTAAATATTGAGGAAAAGTAATCTCCAGAGACATAATACTAGCAGAGTTAACTTAAGAGAAAGCAATGGCTTCAAATAAAAGTATCAGAACAGCCCAGGCCTTGCTGTTCAATAGTATTTTGGATAACGTATAATGGAACAAAGAATAAAAACAAAGTTAACACTAAAAAATGTTTAATAGAAATATCTGTATTGTTCGCAAAGTTGGGGGTGTGGGAGAAGAGGGAATGTTTTAAAATAACTATTTTTGAATCTTTTTCATTCTACTCTTTTCACTAATCAAGCTTATTTTTAAGAGGGTGGGGAAATGGAGTTTAAAGGGTTAAAAGCTCCCTACCATTAATTTGCATCTGGTGCTTTTAGTGTGTATGTGTGTGTGTTTTCTTCCCTGAAAAGTTGGCAGAGCCACCGATTTTCCATAATGCAAGCATTTGGGAATTGTGAGCGGAATGAAACCGATCCAATCTCCTGACTGCGACATGAATTTTCATTAATTACAACCTTGTCAGCAAAAGCATTATCAAAGCTGAATATGAAAATGCTAATGAGTTCTCATTTGCATATTTTTCTTTGTTGGAATGTCATTAATTATTACATTTTATGATGATGAATGCAGCTGTCGAAGCTCTCCGATGCATAATTAGCCATCAGAATGCCAGGAGCCGATCAGCATTTTTGGGTAAAAAAACCCCCCAAAAAACAAAAACAAAACAAAAAAAAAACCCAACAACAACAAATTTCACATCAACCTCTTCCACTTCTCCCTTCTCACTAGCAAACCCCCCACCCCTCCAAAAACACACCACACAAAGTTGGCTCAAAGGAAGATGGTTCAGCCATCATTTTACTTTGGAATAAGTTTAGGGTACAAGAAACAGAAAGATTTCTCTTAATTTTATGACCAAATTATTTTGTTTTTGCCGATCTCGGTCTTATACAATCGGAGCAGCTCTTAATAAAAAAATCGTTATTCCAGCTTAATTAATGCCATGCTTAATTATAACACCATGATGTCAGCGGTTTTAATTAAGTATTGGCTCTGTTACAAAAAAACTCCTTGCTGCAGAAAGAGTCACTATCCGCACATTTGTGCAAATCTTTTCACTCGTGATTGAAGGGGGGGGGAGCAGTAATTCTTACTGGATTGTGAATCATTTCAAATATCAACAAGCATTAGATCTTGCATAAGGAAAGAGATGTTGGGAAAGAAGCCTGATTTTTGGGGAGGAGGACATTGGTGGGGGAGGGGGAGGGAGGGGAGGGAGGGAGAGAGAGAGAGACGGGATTACTCGAGTGCATTACTTGAATTTACTTTTAGCTTTTACCTATTTGACCACATTTTTTGAGCTGAAGTGTAAGTGAAGATGACAAAACATGGCTCATCCCCTCTCAGCCACTGGGAACGGTGTTTATAAGTAAAAAAGGAAAAACAACACAGAGCAGATGGGACCATTACACATGACCAAACCAATCAATCACTCATGAAGGGCCCAGGTGCAGCGCAGCCGCGCAGCAACGCACCATTTCACAGTCTGTCAGACACATACACATGGTCGTACATGAGTGACCTCCTCACATCCCCCAGGACCTCATCTGGAGTGCTTCTCTCCTTTGCCCCTGCCTAAGATCCAAATGACGTCTTCATAATCGCCTGTCTCTCTATCGACTTTAGCTGGGAGACAAGGAACGGCGAACGAAGGACAATGAAGGCCATCATCATTTTCATATGTGAATAATTCCTCCTCCAGCCCTACCGTCTCCTCCTATACTTTGCTTACATAAACCTTTCTTCCAGTCACCAAATGAGGGAGAAAAGCAACCAATTTAGCCAATCAATGTGGAAGGCACCCGTGTTCTTAATACACAGAAGGAGACATTATTGCTTTTTAAAAAAAAGAAAAGAAAGAAATTGAAAGATGCAATGCTATTTTTCCCTCTAAAACTTGTTTTTACATGAAAGATGCTAAATCTATGTTTATATTTGATTGCAACAAGCATTTCAATCTCTATTTCATACTAATAACCAAAGCCCAATCTTGTCAAATTAACATTTCCACTTTATTTCTTCGACAACTTGAGTTACTTATGAAGTAATAAAGGCGGGATAAAAATTTAATAATAAAATGAAAAATAAACATTGGATCATTCTTTACTAAAGGTGAACCTGTAACAAAATGATCGAATGATCTTATTTAGTGGTCCAACATTTCTCTCCATTTTCTGATTTTTATTTCTGCATCCCAGACTTTCCTTTAAGAATTAGGTAGTATTTTTGTGGCCAGAATAATTATTCGGTCTTTATTGCATGCAGTTTTTTCTTTTAATTGTTCAGGACTTCTGAATATGCTGGCTACAGTTGCCTCTGTTGTTCTGAACAGATAAAATGACAGTAACGGGCTTTAATCCAGATGCTCAAAGGTTAAAGTAGAGGAGATGCAATCTTTGTTTGCTCATTGTTTGGCGTAAAGACCCTCTCCTGCCAGATGCCTTCTAAAAATTTCATGCGGAGGGTTATGGGTACAATAGTGGAGACTGCAAAAGACAATGAAATCCTTGCTGGTAGGAAGTTGAATCCACACATTTCAACAACAGAGTGGTCTATTGGATTACAGCCCCTTCTATGCATGAAAACACTTCTTTTAATTAAGAAAAGAACAATGCAAGATCATAAGCAAATTATTTCTAAAATAGGTATAATGCTTATTTCTTTAAGAAGAAAAGCCAACCCTAATTTTATTGTAAAATGTTTATGCATGAGGAATCATGAGGAAATTGTATATCTTACTCATGGATCAAACAGATGCAAAGGGCTCTTATCTACTACATGAATTACTGCAAACATGACTGTGTCACATGCCAACTTTTGGGGTGACAGTCACTATCAATATGCAATGATAACTGGGCCCAGGTTTTATATTTCACTGTTTGTAATTTCTCTCCACAACCATATGAATATCCACAGTGAGTCACATACTTAGTATCCATTTTTAAGAGAATATTCCACACATCAGGTAAAGTCCAGAACAACCCATGAAAGTCCACGTAGTAACAAATTTGTTAAAACTTTTAAGATTTCACAAGGCTTTTATTTACTAAAATGTCCTAATAAGAATACACCTTCGGAAAAACTCACAAAAACGCAGCGATAAACACCATTCAATAATTTCTAACAGAAAATCCACCATGACTCTAAAATGACTTCTTCTGAGGAACTCAAGCACAACCGCGCAGTATAATAATATCTGAAACTCATTTAAATTAAATTGCAAACAATTGTTATGATTAAAATGTTGAAGTAACCAATCATTTCATTTAAGAACTTCCACTAGAACACAGAAATCTAATATAACCTGGATTCACTTGTTAAACAGGTGGTGTCTGTGGTCAGAAGTATGACTGAAACATCTTTGTGGATGGACAGATCTGCAGACGGAGCCAGAAGAAGCAGTTACATAACTAGAATTGGAAAAGAGGTACTTCGCAAACTGTACTGCCGTGCATTTATTTAGCATTTGTAAATATGGTGGCATTATCTGAAAAAGGAATCTAAATAATAGAATAGAATAGAATTCTTTACTGGCCAAGTGTGATTGGACACACAAGGAATTTGTCTTGGTGCATATGCTCTCAGTGTACATAAAAGAAAAGATATCTTCATCAAGGTACAACATTTACAACACAATTGATGGTCAATATATCAATATAAATCATAAGGATTGCCAGCAACAAAGTTACAGTCATACAGAGTCATAAGTGGAAAGAGATTGGTGATGGGAACGATGAGAAGATTAATAGTAGTGCAGATTTAGTAAATAGTTTGACAGTGTTGAAGGAATTATTTGTTTAGCAGAGTGATGGCTTTCGGGGAAAAACTGTTCTTGTGTCTTGTGTTGTGTCTTGTGTTGTTCTGGTGTGCAGTGCTCTATAGCGTCGTTTTGAGGGTAGGAGTTAAAACAGTTTATGTCCTGGATGTGAGGGATCTGTAAATGTTTTCACGGCCCTCTTCTTGATTTGTGCAGTATACAGGTCCTCAATGGAAGGCAGGTTGGTAGCAATTATTTTATTAATAAATCTATTAAGAGTTAACAAGGAAGCTCTCAACTTATAACAGGTGACTTAATGCTGTTCAGCATTACGATGATGGACCCAAAAAGGAGACTTACAATCCAGATCTGAAGTTCTTTACAGTTATTTGCAGTATCTTGGTTTTCAGCCAAACTTTGCCATAGAGACCAATGGCTTTGCTTACTGATGGCGGGGTTTGCTTAACAACCACTGCAAAAAAAAAAAAAGGTCATAAAATCAACTCCTTTTATGACCGTTACAACTTGCATGCATAATGGGCAGGCTGACTGTGAATGTGTAACTCACAAAGATTCGCTTACAATTGTATACCGCACAAAGTCAAGTGTGAAAGCATAAGAGGGCTTTCTTGTAGGGTTTTAATGAACTGATATGTTTCTCAGTAAATAAACCCAGCCACCTGCACACCGAGAACCCCCATGGTTCTGTTGTGCGCATGTGAGTGGCTGAATCTGAGAGAAGTGGTGAGATGAGACCACATCTAGAAAAATGCTATTTGTTGATCTGGTCATATCTGACAACTTTTGCTCGGTATGCCCATGTATTTTTTTTTATTTTTTTTTTGTGGGAAGGTAGCAGAGAAAGTGATTGTGAATCATTTCAGAGGCTCATGCATGAAGTTATCTAGATTCATCACAACACAGATTTAGGCCTGGGTATGGAATAGGACAGAATTAATTGCATTGCTTGAAATAAAATGAGAAAAATACACTGGGCATTTTTGTCTATAACTTCTGAAGACAGTTGCATCAAGGTCCAGAAAATTAAAGTTAATTTGTATATGCCATAATTTACAAAATACCCACCGCTCGCAAATGCATGGACACACACATACACATATACAAACAATATTTAAATATTTTAAAAAGACTGTCACTGAAACAGTCTTTTATAATTTGGCAATGCTGTGCGCATGTATGTTTGTGTGTGTTTTGTGTGCATGTGTGTTGCTAGGGATTATAAACCTAAAGCCTTAGAAACTGATTAAAATCTGGGATTTCAGAACAATTTGGGTTACCCCCTCTGCTTACTGAAATATGAATCTGGAAATATGCGCAGATCTTTATTTACAAAATTCACAACTTACCATTGTAAGGAAAATGTGTAAGAAATGTTACAAACAGCAGAAGACCTTTTCCGCTGCTATCTTCAACCTCTTGCAATTGATAATATGGTAGAATACTAGGTAGCTTGTTTGTTACTGAATAGCAAGATACACACACAGAGAGAAAACGTATAATGTTTAAAAATACCATGCGTAGTGGTGTGCTCTCAAACTATTTCTTTAAAAAATCTTTTTTTAACTAATTTCACAGGCAAAACAAAATGTGACAGTGACAGATGAGTGAGTCGGTACCAGGTTACAGTCATACTTCTTTAAGGCCAACGGAGAATCCCACCCTAATTTTTTCATGAAACCTCTTCACTTGAGCAGAATACAGATAGTCCTCAACTTACAACTATTTGTTTGAATAGAATAGAATAGAATAGAATTTTTTATTGGCCAAGTGTGATTGGACACACAAGGAATTTGTCTTGGTGCATATGCTCTCAGTGTACATAAAAGAAAAGATACGTTCATCAAGGTACAACATTTACAACACAATTGATGATCAATATAGCAATATAAATCATAAGGATTGCCAGCAACAAGTTATAGTCATACAGTCATAAGTGGAAAGAGATTGGTGATGGGAACTATGAAACGATTAATAGTAGTGCAGATTCAGTAAATAGTCTGACAGTGTTGAGGGAATTATTTGTTTAGCAGAGTGATGGCCTTCGGGAAAAAACTGTTCTTGTGTCTAGTTGTTCTGGTGTGCAGTGCTCTATAGCGTCGTTTTGAGGGTAGGAGTTGAAACAGTTTATGTCCAGGATGCGAGGGATCTGCAAATATTTTCACGGCTCTCTTCTTGATTCGTGCAGTATACAGGTCCTCAATGGAAGGCAAGTTGGTAGCAATTATTTTTTCTGCAGTTCTAATTATCCTCTGAAGTCTGTGTTTTTCTTGTTGGGTTGCAGAACCGAACCAGACAGTTATAGAGGTGCAAATGACAGACTCAATAATTCCTCTGTAGAATTTGGTGACCGATGTTACAATCGTAGTGAAAGAAGTGACTTACAGCAATAATAGCAATAGCACTTAGACTTATATACTCCTTCACAGTGCTTTGCAGCCCTTTCTAAATGGTTTACAGAGTCAGCCTATTGACCCCAACAATCTGGGTCCTCATTTTACCCACCTCGGAAGGGTTGAAGGCTGAGTCAACCTTGAGCTTGAACTTGTTCTGCCAAATTGCTTGCAGCCGGCACGCAACAGAATTAGCCTGCAGTACTGCACTCCAACCACTGTGCTACCATGGCTCATAGGACTATTTATCACACAACTGTTGCAACCTATATAGAATACCCTTCTGGATTTCTGTGAGATTGTTTTAGAAAGCATCCACTGTATGAAGGTAATCTTAACTCTTAGCTAACATTTCTTTTTCTCTTTTTTAATTATCATTTTTAGGGTATTTTAATAAAGTACACTAAAGGAATCTGACCTAAAAGTTCCTTCTCTTTCTAAACTTGTTCTTCAGATTGTCTCTTTCCAAGGATCTTTGTATTACCTTGAGTAGTATAATAATCAATGCGTAGGTATGATATTATGTAAATAAAATATATAAGCCTGCAAAGTTATGCCTGGTAGAATAAGAATTGACGGGATCATTCCTCCTTTCTCTAGTACAGGGGTCCAAAACCCCCACTTGTGCATCCCCACTCGCACGAGGAGCAGGTAAGTGTGGCAGCAGGTGTACGAGTCTGCCACTTGTGCAAATGGAGCTGACTGCTCTTGCTGACTGCTTGTGTGAAATCGTCTCCTCTCCCCTCCCCCTGCCAGTCCACGAAGCCTGAAAGGTTAGGAAATTCTGCTCTACCAGAGTTCCGTCGACCTACTTACCTACCTACCTACCTACACATACATGCACCTCAGGTGTGCTATTCATCAGTTTCTGACACGTTCTGGAGAACCGGTAGTGGGAATTTTGAGTAGTTCAGAGAATCGGCAAATACCACCTCTGGCTGGCCCCAGAGTGAGGTGGGAATGGGGATTTTGCAATATCCTTCCCCCAGAATTGGGGAGGGAATGGGGATTTTGCAGTATCCTTCCCCTGGAGTGGGGAGGGAATGAGGATTTTGCAGTATTCTTCCCCTGCCATGCTCACCAAGCCATGCCCACAGACCCGGTAGTAAAAAAAATTGAATTCCACCACTGATGCACATACACAAACACACCCTATCACTAGCAAGATTTCATTGACCCTTCATGTCAGAACTTTTAGATAAGAGTTTTAAAGAAGCTCTGTAAATTAAAAATGTTTTTTTTTTAAAAAAAACACTTCAAAACCTGCCCTAGAATACATATATTGAAGGTCAAACGTTCTCAATTCTTTTTAGCTAGTCCTTTAAACATAGAACCCATTTTTCCCCCCACGCAACTGTTTCAACCCATTTATTTTAATTGGATCAAATTCAATTTATGCAATATAACCTATTTTACAACACATAGGAGGCATCATTGAAACAACTCTTTGGTATTGGTTTGGGCTGCTTCAGCTATAGACAACCTAAGTTCAAGGAACAGCTGTTGAGAACCATGTGCTTCTTTAATCCGTTTTTTTTTTCCCAATGCCTGATAATATTTCTTTCTGGCATTAGTCCTTCCCTTTTTTCACCAACAAACTTTGAATGAAGAAAAAAAACCGTGATGCAGGTATGTTATTGAAAACAAATATTTACATTAGGAGCAATATAATTCCCTCTCCTACGGGATGTATTATAATGATGCAGATGGCTACTGTACACATTTGTTAAGGGCTCCTTCCTTTGAGCCTATCTAGAAAACTAAGATCTGAGTATCTCTATGCCATTTATGGCACACTGTTTATGCCAGGGCTCTCCAACCTTGGCAACTCTACGACTTGTGGACTTCAATTCCCAGAGTTCCTCAACCAGCAAAGTTGGCTGAGGAACTCTGGCAGTTGAAGTCCACAAGTCTTAAAATTGCCAAGATTGGAGACCCTTGGTTTATGCTGTATAAATTCATACTACTGCTCGTATTGACATTTGATACAGCTAATCCTCAGGTTATGATCAGAATTGGACCAGGACTTCCACTGTTAAGTGATGCAGTCATTAACTGAGCCCGGCCCAATGTTATGACAGTCGTTATGCGAATCACCACTGTCATTAAGCAAATCATGCGGTTGTTAAGTGAAAGTGGTTCTCCCCCATCCCCCCATTGATTTTGCCGGTGGGAAGCCAGCTGGGAAGGTTGCAAATGGGAATCACATCTCCTTGGGATGCTGTAACCATAGTAAATACATGGGCCTGGATTTTGATCACATGAACGTGATAATGCTGTGACAGTCATGTGCAAGAACCTATTATAAATCGCTTCTTTCAGTGATGGTGTAACTTTGACTAAACAAATGGTTGTAAGTGGAGAACCACCCCATATATCTCAAGTTGCATGTACATCACAGAATGATACAATATCACAGAAATGGATTAGAAAACTCCTGTTTCAAGGGAGAGAGACCAAATTACTTTGAAGATTTAATTAAAAGCTAGTCCATAAGATGTTCAAGGTTTTTTTCTTTACTTTTAAAAGCATTTTTTCTTCGGCCGAAAAAATGCTTTTAAAAGTTAAAAAAAGCCTCTGATAATTGCGCGGCTCAGCTGGGATCATCAGAGGCTTTTAAAAGCATTTTTTCTACAATCTCTTCGGCAAAACATACACTGTATTGTGTTTATGTGTACAGCAAGAAATATTTACCTATAGTTGTAAGCTTATGTGGGGTTTCTTAAGAGTCAGGAGGCAGGGGAAGAAATATCTGATAGTGAGATACTATGGACAGATCCTCAGAAACAAGTCCCAGTAAGTTGCTTTTAGATAACACCTCCCTTATTAGCACATTGCATTCTCTGACATTGCTTTCAATGTACATTACGTGATGGAAGACATATGTTTAACTCCTAAAAGGAAGTGAGACAGGCTTCAAAGCCAGCTCTTCCTTCCTTCCAATGGATTACAGGTGTGAACCACATGAGTCGTGGGGGAGCATCAGCTGGGATAAAAGCTTTAAATACATAATATATAATGTGATCATGATCCACATATGTGGATAGAGGGGATCAAAACTAGACAAAAAGCAGCTTTGTTTCACCCAAGAAGAATGTAGCCCAATATGGCTACCAAAGGCTGAATAAAAGAAGATCTATTTGGTATGGATTAGGTTTTCTTGACATAATTCATATACCTGAAAGGGTATTCATTAACTACAGAAGGAGACAGTAGAGAACAAAGACATCTTTTAAGAGAATTAGGAATATCTCTTAATTCATGTTTCATGCTCTGCTTGGAGATGTCAGCAATTGGCAAGGTAGCATCTACAGGACTAGAGCACGGTATTTGAAATTGGAATCATAGAATTGGAAGCACCTCAGTGTCTTTCATTTCATTCCCCTGCTTAGTGAAAGATCTGCTAAATATTTCAGACAGATGGCAATTCAACCTAGCTTTGAAGATTTCCCATGAAGGGGAGCGTATCACTTCATGAAGCAACCAATTCCATTGGTTGATGGCTTTGATTGTCAGGAAATTCCTCCCCAAACCTATGTTGAATTTACTTCCCTGTAGTAACAATCCATAGATTCCCAAGGCAAAAGAAAAGCAGTGCACCGACTCATCGACAACACAACCGTTTTACGTATCTGGCCATCCGAATGAAAAATATGCCATTCTATATATATATATATATTTATATATATATATATATATATTGCAAAAGAATGAGATTATAGGATCCAATCTGGGTCAATCACCAAGACCAGAGGATTAGTCTTCCAAGCTTTCAGACTCACGGTGGATTCTGCAACATGATCCCGGGACATATATATTTGCCCTCATTTGTAATGAGACTATGATTAAATATTCTAACGTTAAATATTCTAATAGGATAATTCCCACCAGAGGCATCTGTAATAAGCTGCAATGATGTCAAAATGACACGTGTGTTGTGACATAATATAAATGATGCAGATATGTAATTGCGCTCTGGCATCTCATGCAAATGCATGAGTTGTGTCATTTGTGTGATGTCATGATATGCATCTCATCATTTGTTCCTTCTTGCAATTTGTAAATTAAGAAGGTTTTTAAATAGATCTTGGTGTGTGGCTGGGGTGTCAAACTGGCGGCCCGCAAGCCAGATGCATCATACCCCAGGCCACGCCCACCCCAGCTCCGCGAAGGAAAAAAGTCGCAATATGTCACATGACAGCAACATAACATGGCGAGTTTGACACCCATGGTGTGTGGGGTCCCTGGTACTCTCTGAATTTGGTGTTTTTTCTTGCAGATGTTTTATTACCCAACTAGGTAACATCTCAAACAATGGAAGCTGACAGAACATACAAAGATCCAGGTCTATAGAGCCTGCGTCCTGAGCACACTCTTGTGCTGCAGTGAGTCTTGGACCCTTTATGCACGGCAGGAGAGAAAGTTGAACACCTTTCATATGTGCTGTCTCCGACGTATTTTTGGCATCACCTGGCAGGACAAAGTTCCAACAGCGCAGTCTTGGAACGTACTGGAATTTCTAGCATGTATACACTACTGAAACAGCGACGTCTACACTGGCTTGGGCTTGTCATGAGAATGGCTGCTGGTTGGTTTCCGAAAGATCTCCTGTATGGAGAATTCGTGCAGGGAAAGCGCCTCAGAGGGAGACCACAGCTGCGATATAAGGATGTCTGCAAGAGGGACCAAAAGGCCCTGGGAATGGACATTAACAACTGGGAAACCTTGACCTCCGATCGTTCAGCTTGGAGGCTAAAGACCCAGCATGGCCTTCTCCAATTCGAAGAGATATTTGTTCGGCAGGCTGAGGCAAAGAGGCAGTCCCAGAACCAGCAAAATCTGGGGGCTGGGCAGGGGACGGAATGTATCTTCCCTCAGTTTGGAAGGGATTGCCACTCTCGAATTGGCCTTTTTAGCCACACGAGATGCTGTTTCCAGAGCACGATACCATAGTCTTTTGAGAATGAAGGATGCCAATGTAGGTAACATCTGCAAAACCCATTCCCTGAAGATGGACCCCACAGGTCAACCCTGAAGTACAAATATTCTATTGTTCTTTGATATTAAACTATTAAATGCGTTATAATTATGTTATTGATTTTTGTACATTTCTAACCTCACTTATGAAAAATAGGATGAATATTGCCTAGTCAACACTGACTGAAGGGGCATATGAGCCCAGAGAAGGAATAAATGGCACACACAAACACACTGCTGCAAATGCCAACGGACACCTCTCTCTTGTGAATCTTCTGCCAGTTTTTTCCCTTGAGTTCAAGAAACATGTTACTCAGAAAATAAAGAACAATATGTACTTGACTCCCTCAACTTCAGCTCTGAATGAGGTATTTTTAAATAACAGTATATTTACACACTGCATTCAGTGCCGCCACACAATCAGTGATGTAGTTAAGGGTTATATAGTAAGGCTGAAGATGAAGTCAAGTTGGAAGCCACAAAGTGAAGACAAGAGCAAAATTTGTCATTAATCTTGGGGCATGCCTAAAATCTAGAATGTGGACTGAAGAAGCACTTAATATAATATCAATGGTGATACTATCAATGGTGATGTTATCCATTTAGTTGTGTCCGATTCTTGGCAATTCTAGGTTTCTCCGTATCTTCTGATCCTGCAACTACTTTTGAGTTTTTCTATGCCCTGGCCACTTTGATAGTGTCCAGCCATCATGTTCTTTAACGGTGCGATTTCCTTTTACCACTAACGCTTTGAAACGTAATTTCTTTCTCCAGTGAATTCCCATGCATGCCATGGCCAAAAATCGCCCCGCCAAAAAGTTTTGTGATGGCACATAAATTGCAACTGCTTTTTTTATTTTTTCTTAAATGTATTACTTAGGCTACAAAATGCTAGTTAGGACATACAACTGCCTTATCGCTTCCTACCTGTGAACTTGTACGTGGGGCACAATAGTCAAGGTTTTGCAAATACACGAAGCAAGATTATAGGTGTAGATTATAATTGTTTTTAAAATATAAGCCAAAACTGTAGGTAACATCGTTATTACATGTTGAAATAATATCCAACAATACAGTTGGCAAGAGTTGTATCTAATTCATTTATGTTATCTATTAAGGCAGTGTAATGCTTGGATTTAATTCGGGAAAACTTTACTTTGGAGCGCATAAAAGAACAAATGCAAATCATTAAAGCTGCTATGCCTTTTTTTTTTTTTTTTTGCTGGAATCGAATCTGAAGCACTGAACAGACCTATTTATCTATTATCCAAAATTTGCATGCTGTATTTGCTGTTATTCACATGGAAACCAAAGTTGTTAAGAACAAAAATAAACCATACAGTTCCTAATAAAATTGTAACAAGCTTTGCAATCCCTTGGTTGCAAAACAATAGAGTCAACAAAATCAAAGCACACCAAACCACAGTTATCTTTCATGCTTTCTTTAAAGAAAAAGCAACAACTGGTGTTTTTTTTTTTAACCTGGCAGTGAATATTTGTTAGAAAGAAAAAGAGTGTCGCATGGCACGGGGTGCCACTAGCTAATATGAAAGCTTTGCCTTGCTTTGTGAATCTCTCGTTTGCAACAGACAGTGGTGGGATTTAGCCGGTTCTCTCCAAATCGCGCGAACCAGTAGCGGCGACTGCAGGAGGCCCCGCTCTCCCACCCGGATGTAATGTGCGACTACTGCTCATGAGCAGAAGGCTGTGCGCATGCACAGAGGTGGTGAGTGCAGTCACATTTGTGAACGGGTAGGGAAGGTAAGTGAATCCCACCTCTGGCAACAGACATATGGTTAGTCCTTGTCTTACAATCACAACTCAGCCCCAAATTTTTGTTGCTAAGCGTGACGTAAGTGAATTTTGCCCCTTTTTACAGCCTTTCCTGCCACAGTTGTTAAATGAATCACTGCAGTTGTTACATTAGTAACCCGGTTGTTAAGTGAATCTGGCTTCCACATTGACCTTGCTTCTTGTCAGAAGGTCACAAAAGGGGATCACAGGACCCCAGGACATTGCAACCGTCATAAATATGAGTCAGTTGCCAAACGTCTGAATTTTGTGACCATTGGGAATGCTGTAATGGCCGTAAGTAGGGCCGTGGTGGCTCAAGGCTGTAAGAAGCCTGTTATTAAAACCAGCTGCCTGCAATTACTGCAGGTTCAAGCCCCACCAGGTCCAAGGTTGACTCAGCCTTCCATCCTTTATAAGGTAGGTAAAATGAGGACCCAGATTGTTGGGAGGGCAATAAGTTGTTTTTTTTTTTTTTTTTTTTGTTTGTTTACATTTATACCCCGCCCTTCTCCGAAGACTCAGGGCGGCTTACAGTGTGTAAGGCAATAGTCTCATTCTATTTGTATATTTTTACAAAGTCAACTTATTGCCCCCCCAACAATCTGGGTCCTCATTTTACCTACCTTATAAAGGATGGAAGGCTGAGTCAACCTTGGGCCGGGCTCGAACCTGCAATAATTGCAGGCTTCGGTGTTCTTAATAACTTAATATTTACAAAGTTGACTTTGTAAATATACAAATAGAATGAGACTATTGCCTTACACACTGTAAGCCGCCCTGAGTCTTCGGAGAAGGGCGGGATATAAATGTAAAAAAAAAAAAGTATAAAAAAAAACTAACATAAGTCACTGTTTTTAGGGTCATTGTAACTTCAAATGGTCACTAAATAACATAACATAACATCAGAGTTGGAAGGGACCTTGGAGGCCTTCTAGTCCAACCCCCTGCCCAGGCAGGAAACCCTACACCATCTCAGTCAGATGGTTATCCAACATTTTCTTAAAAATTTCCAGTGTTGGAGCATTCACAACTTCTGAAGGCAAGTTGTTCCACTTATTAATTGTTCTAACTGTCAGGAAATTTCTCCTTAGTTCTAAGTTGCTTCTTTCCTTGATCAGTTTCCACCCATTGCTTCTTGTTCTACCCTCAGGTGCTCTGGAGAACAGCCCGACTCCCACTTCTCTGTGGCAGCCCCTGAGATATTGGAACACTGCTATCATGTCTCCCTGGTCCTTCTTTTGTTAAACTAGACATACCCAGTTCCTGCAACCGTTCTTCATATGTTTTATCCTCCAGTCCCCTAATCATCTTTGTTGCTCTTCTCTGCACTCTTTCTAGAGTCTCAACATCTTTTTTACATCGTGGCGACCAAAACTGGATGCAATATTCCAAGTGTGGCCTTACCAAGTCATTATAAAGTGGTACTAGCACTTCACGTGATCTTGAGTCTATCCTCTGTTTATGCAGCCCAGAATTGTGTTGGCTTTTTTAACAGCTGCTGCACACTGCTGGCTCATATCTAGATGGTTATCCACTAGGACTCCAAGATCCCTCTCACAGGTACTACTATTGAGCAAGGTACCACATATACGGTACTGGTGCATTTTGTTTTTTTGGCCTAAATGTAGAACCTTACTTTTTCACTGTTGAATTTCATTTTGTTAGATAGCGCCCAATGTTCAAGTCTGTCAAGATCTTTCTGTAACTTGAGCCTATCTTCTGGAGTGTTGGCTATTCCTGCCAGCTTGGTGTCATCTGCAAATTTGATGAGTTCCCCATCTATCCCTCGTCCAAGTCATTGATGAAGATGTTGAAGAGTACTGGGCCTAAAACAGAGCCTTGGGGTACTCCACTGCATACTTCCCTCCATGTGGATGTAGTTCCGTTGAGGACTACACGTTGAGTGCGGTTGGTCAGCCAGTTACGAATCCATCTGGTGGTGGTGCTGTCTAACCCACATTTTTCTACTTTATCTAGTAGTAGGTTATGGTCTACTTTATCAAATGCTTTACTGAAGTCCAAGTAAATTATATCAACAGCATTCCTCTGGTCTACTAATTTTGTCATTTTGTCAAAGAATGCGATAAGATTAGTCTGGCATGATCTGTTTTTGACAAACCCATGTTGGCTTTTGGTTATTACTTTGTTTGCTTCTAGGTGTTCGGTGATTCGTTGCTTGATTATCTTTTCCAGAATCTTCCCCGGTATTGAGGTCAGACTGATAGGTCTGTAGTTTCCTGGATCTGTTTTTTTTCCTTTTTTGAAGATGGGAACTACATCAGCTCTTTTCCAGTCCTCTGGCAGCTCCCATGTGCTCCAGGATCTTTGAAAGATATAGTTCAGGGGTTCTGAGATCACGTCTGCCAGTTCCTTCAGAACCTTGGGGTGTAATCCATCTGGTCCTGGTGATTTGAACTCATCTAGGGTAGACAGGTGTTCATTTACTATTTTCTTCCCTATTTTAACTTGTGTTTCTAATCTGTTTTTTGTAGTGCTGTTTTTGATAGGTTGGATTGTTTTTTCCTTTTGTGTAAAGACAGATGCAAAAAATGAGTTAAGTAGATCTGCTTTCTCCCTGTTGCTTGTCATCTTCTTGCCACTTTCTCCCAGCAATGAGCCAATTGTTTCCTTGACTTTTTCTTGTTTTTAACATGTTGGAAGAAGCTTTTTATTATTTTTACTTTTGTCGCTAGCC
Source organism: Ahaetulla prasina (assembly GCF_028640845.1). Taxonomy (NCBI): domain Eukaryota; kingdom Metazoa; phylum Chordata; class Lepidosauria; order Squamata; family Colubridae; genus Ahaetulla; species Ahaetulla prasina. Next base: position 285,546,623 of record NC_080540.1, on the reverse strand, counting down.
TTTGTTCATTGTGAGCCTTAGCTTTCCTCACTTCATCTTTACAGGCTCGGGCTGTTGCTGATATTCTGCCTTAGTTATTTGCCCTCTTTCCACTTTTTATATTTGTCCTTTTTGTCTTTCAATTTGTCAGATAGTTCTTTATGCATCCATGCTGGTTTCTTTTGTGATCTACTATTTTTCTTCTTCATTGGTATTGTGTTAGACTGTGCTTTTATAATCTCACTTTTCAAAATTTCCCAAGCTTCTTGAGTTGTTTTCCCCCTGAGGATTCTCATCCATTGAATCCTTCTCAAGATCTCTCTAAGTTTATTGAAATTAGCTCTCTTAAAGTCCAAGACTCTAGTTTGACTTTGTTCTACTACTTGTATTTGCTTAATGTTGAATTCCAATATTGCGTGGTCACTTGCCCCAAGGTTCCTGTAGCTTCAACACCTTCTATCATTTCATCTCTGTTAGTGAGAATTAAGTCCAATATGGCTGACCCCCTTGTCGCCTTCTCTATTTTTTGGGAAACAAAGTTGTCTGCTAGGTTTGTTAGGAACCTGTTGGATTTTCCACTTGGTGCAGAGTTTGTTTCCCAGTTGATGTCAGGGTAGTTAAAATCCCCCATTACTACTGTGATGTGCTTCCTACATACCTTAGTTAGCTGACTAGCAAAAGTTCATCTACTTCCTCTATTTGGTTGGGTGGCCTATAGTATAGACCTATGGCAATATCGTTTTCACCCTTTTATATTGACCCAAATACATTCAAGATGATTTTCATCATTGTTGTGCTCTATTTCTGTAGAGATGTAGTTATTTCTTATATATAGTGCAACTCCACCTCCTCTTTTATTTGGTCTATTTCTTTTAAATAATTTATATCCTCTAGCTGTATGTTCCATTTGTCAGTTTCATCCCACCAAGTTTCCGTAATGGCAACAATATCATATCTACCCTCATTTACTTGGATTTCTAATTCACCCTGTTTATTCCTCATACTCTGTGCATTGGTGTATAGACATTTGAGTCCATTTGGATTGATCTTGTGTTTACTGTCTACATAACCTGTGTTGACTGCCCCTACTTTCATGCCACCTGTTGGTTTAGTGCACATGGTATGGCACTCACTGTTAAATGCTTGGTTTTGCTTGATAGCATGGTTGATAGTCTTACCCATACAGACATCTATGTTACATGCACTGATAACCCTTTTAGTTTTCGATTGCTGGGGACAGAAATTTTCCTTATCAGTTAATTCTCTGTCCCCACTGTCCGGTTTAAATGTTTATCCAGAAAATCTGTGAATGTATTGCTAAGTAACTCAGTCCCTTTCTTTGATGGATGCAATCCATCTCTTTTGTACAATTTTTCGTTGGACCAGTTGCAGACATCATGACTAATAAAACCAAAGCCTTCCCTTTTACACCACTCCTTTAGCCACACATTAAACTCCACTACACGCTGGCCTTTACCTTTTTGTTCCTTATGTACTGGTAAAACCTCTGAAAAGTTAAGCCTACAACCTATGCTATTAAGTTCATACCCTAAGCTCTGGAAATCATTCTGCACAGAAAGCAGAATGAACGATTGTAAGCCACAGAAATGAACGATTGTAAGCCAAAGACTACTTGTATGTGAAGCTGTATCTCCTACTGGGACAGGAAATACACACAGGAGGGTAAAACCGTACAATGAAAAACAGTACGCAGACACCACAAAGCCAACTGGTAATTAAACTAAGTTCTAGAAGTTCTTCTCTAACTATAAGAATTTCACCAAATACATGTTCCTCCTTTAGGGGATAGTGAAATGTAATCTATTTCTTTTCCATTAAACATGGGAAAGGAGAGGAGGGAGGGAGGGAGGGAGAGGGAGGGAGGGAGTGTGGGAGAGAAAGAGGGAGAGAGTGGGAGAGAGAGGGGGGAGGAGGGAGGGAGGGAGAACACAACACTTGAAGAGATACCCTTATATTTATAGCCAATTAAATAATGGGTACAAAAAAATGAAGGGACATAACACCTCACTCTCGGGGTATAAATATCAGCATAAATTTAACTGGGCAACTACAGCAATTACTACTGTGGTGTTAGAGGTTCTAATATATGCTAAAATTATTAACAATTCAGGTATTAGTCTCTTATAGAAAGGCAAAGTTTGCAAACTGGACTTAGCAAGTGCAGTATCAATTAGCACTAATTGATCCATTAGTTTGATTGCACAGCTTGTAGAAGAGTGTGAACTTCATGCTTCTAATTTACTGCAATTTAGTATTTGAAACAGAGACTGCAAGTAGCTCTACAGATGAGTTCCAACAACTAGCAAATCCCGTGGACTTCACTTTAAATTTGAATGCTTTAATTAATCAGAGGTGCAATTAAATTGTTAAACCAGAGTTGTAGGGTTGCACAAGTACAAACTTATTCAGGTGAATTATTCATTCAGAAGAACATTCATTTTTGCGTATTTTTACTCAATCTAAGATGAGGCCAAGATTACTTACCTAGTAAAAATTTTACTGAAGAGCAAGAAAAGTCCAGACAAACTAGGATCGTGTCATGTGAGAACCAGAAAACAACAACAATAACAACCACTCTCTGAATGGGGAAGTGCATCTTTAATATGGGGAGTCAGCTACAAACTACCCTAGATAAAATATCTGGATTCTTTTCAGTCCTATGAATTCAAATCTCAGCATGGTGCTGAAATGACATTGATTTCACTGATGAGTTTTGTTGGGATCCGTATAGGATTGATGAAGCCTTTTTAGATCCACTAGCCAGGGGTCTACAAACTTGGCTCTTTTAAGACTTGTGGACTTCAACTCCCAGAGTTCCTCAGCCAGCTGGGAGTTGAAGTCCACAAGTCTTAAAAGAGCCAAGTTTGTAGACCCCTGCACTAGCCCTTTCAACGGCCTTCAGTAGCACAATGACACTCTTTTGGTAAATCTCGTACTTATTTTATTTCTGCAGTTAAACAGCAGCCCATCATAGTGAATTTTACAAGAATTCTGTCTCGGGAAGATTCCACTTCTTAAGAGGTAGTCCCAATCGGGAGGTTTAGGAGAGGAGAAACAGCCCACTGGCCAATCACTTTTATCCATCTGTTCAAGGATCATCAGTCTGAGTTCTTCCATCCTGATTTTCAGTAAACTTCAAAGTTATTTCTCAAAGGAAGGGGGTGGTGGCATTATCTGTACATAAGTGATGACTAAGGATCTTTCAAGGCTCTTGTACTATTACAGTGATGGCTAACCTTTTTGCCATCACGTGCCAAAAGAGGGGGGCGTGCGGGGGTCACGCGCATGTGTGCCCACACCATAATTATATGCGTATCACCCCCCACGCATGCACATGTGATACCCCCCATTTTGGGCATGTGATGACACAGTGGGCCCATTTTTTGCCTCTCTAGGAGCCTGGGGAGGGCGAAAACGGCCTTCTCTACCCCCCAGAGGTCCTCTGGAGGCCGGAAATGGCCCGTTTAACTACTTCTGGTGGGCCCAGAAGGCCTGAAAATCAGCTGGCCGGCATGCACATGCGTGCTGGAGCTGAGCTCGCCTGCCCACCAACATGGCTCCGCGTGCCACCTGTGGCACGCGTGCCATAGGTTCTCCATCACAATCCACCTATTGGATGGATATGTAGGGGTTATGGCCGGGGTGTCAAACTCACGGCATCACACTGTCATCACGTGACATATCATGACTAATTTCCCCTTCATTAACTGGGGGTGGGAATGGCCAGCGCGTGATGCATCCAGCCCACGGGCTGTGAGTGTGACACCCCTGGGTTATGCTATAGGAGGTCCACTGCTCATTGACGTATGAACTCTCATGACAATAACTCATTCCTTCCTGCCTAAGATCACCCAGGCAGCTTTGTGCCTAAGCTGGGACTAAAACTCATGGTCTCCCAGTTTCTAGCCGGATGCCTTAACTAGTACACCAAATTGTACTAGTTAATTGTACTAGGGGCCGTGGTAGCTCAGGCTGGTAAGAAGCCTGTTATTAGAACACAGCAGCCTGCAATTACTGCAGGTTCAAGCCCAGCCCAAGGTTGACTCAGCCTTCCATCCTTTATAAGGTAGGTAAAATGAGGACCCAGATTGTTGGGGGGGGGGCAATAAGTTGACTTTGTAAATATACAAATAGAATGAGACTATTGCCTTATACACTGTAAGCCGCCCTGAGTCTTCGGAGAAGGGTGGGATATAAATGTAAATAAAATAAAAAATTCTCACTAGACATTTAGATAACTGCATGGTACAAGGGACTTCCTTTGAAGACATTACAAATGCTGCATTACAAATGCTTCCCCTAATAGAGACGACTTCCGGTATCCGGTGGCAACGGACGTCTGGAAGGCTTCTCCTGCCTCCAGTGTCCGAATCCGGCCGCCGCCGAGGCCCTCAGGGGCCAGGTGTTCCGAAAAGGACACCTGCCGCACGGACGGCTCGCCAGGGGTCTCCCAGCCGATATATAGGACTGGGGGGACCGATGCTGGCGCGTCCTAGGCTCGGCGGGGTTCGGAGGCCACAGGCCGCGGCCATTATTTTGGTCGTCGCCTAGGCCGCTGTGCCCAGTGACACCGGGGCTTTGGATTTATAATTGCAGCAGCCTGGTGGTGAACAGGGAACGGAGAAGAATTGAGGAATGAAGAAGGGAAGGGGATATCGGCAAACGTGAGTGGAGTACCCTGGAGTGCGGGGGGGTTTTCCTCCCCTGCGACTGGAAGGAGTACGAATCACTTTGGAGAGAGGAGAACTTAAAATAACAAGATTACCGGTTTTGTGGAGCTCTGGAGAGAAGAGGTGATGGAGAAATTTAGGAGGGAGGGTTTGAGGCCCCCCCTCCCTCTGGGGAACAATGGTGGCGTCCAGCTTCCGCCTTCACTATGAGAATCTTGATGACATCACTTCCCTTCGGTTTCCTGGTTGACTAACTGTACTCTGGACTCGTTGCTCCTGTGAGTGCCCCCTGGTGGATCCAGAGGAAATTATAAGGATACTGTGCTTGCCTGAGGACTTTGAAAATTTTTTTTTAAATGGCAAAAGGTCAGAGACCAACTGCTGGAGAAATGGAGAGAATTTTGGAAAAGTTATCTAATATGGACAAGAAACTGGATGAAATAAGAGCGGAAATTGTGACTATCCAAAAGGACTTAAAGGATACTCAACAAGTCTCAGCAGAAAATAAGCAGAAAGTGGAAGGTTTGGAGGGTGAGATGCGGGCAGTGCAGAAAAGAGGGGAGACGACAAGCAATGCTGTGCTTGGATTACAGATGGATAAAATGTCTTATTTCCTTAGGTTTCAAAATCTGGAAGAAGTGGACCAAGAAGATTTGAGAGATGTTGTGACTAAACTGTTGGGAGAATTTCTTGGGAGAGGTGTTGATTTTATGAATTGGGATGTGGATCGAGTTTATAGAGTTAATTCACAATATGCACGCATGCAGTTCCTAGAGAGGTTCATGTCAAATTTGTGAAAAGAGAGACGAGAGATGAAATTCTTAGAAAACATAGGAGTGGGGCACTGACTTATAGGGGCAGGAGATAGCCATTCTGAGGCAGATTCCCAGACAGGTGCGTGAAATGAGAAAGAAATATTACTTTTGTCAAGCAAATTGTACCAGAAGGAGTAGGCTTCAGATGGCTGATGCCAGAGGATTGATGATTTTCCGGGAGGGCATTACGAAAAAATTAGTACAATTGCGGAGGCTGCGGCCTACGTGGAGGAACACAAAGCCCTCCTGGAATCAGATGACCCAGGAATTGAAGAAGGGAGGTTATAGACCATGGGCGGAGGCAGCTGCCGCTGTTGCGGCCCTGGAGTTGGGTCAGGCTGAACCCAGAGTTCTGAGATCCAAAACTAGGAGGTGACAAAGATATTTGGTATTGTGTTGGTTTTACTTATTCTCTTTCGTATGATATTCTGATTATTTTTGACCCTTCTTTATTGCGTATGTAAGATTGGTAAACTTAGCTACTCCGTATTACCTGCTTGCCATATGGCTGTTGTATGTGTTTAAAATTTTGAGTAAAATTCTTATCATGTATAAGAAAAATGAAAATTTACCATACCTGATATGTATTTGTATAAACCTTTTTTTGACCAATAAAAACTTTTTTTGGAAAAAAAAAAAAAAACAAATGCTTCCCCTAATAGATACTGGCTATTTCAATTGCCCAGGGCCTCTCCCACCTATGAGGTACCCCATCTTCACTTAATGACCTGCATATTGGCATCAGGCAGAACAGGAGGTGGGCTTAAGCTTTCGTACTTAATGGTTGTCACCGCTTGCAATTGTAATGGGCAGACTCCATTATAATCTTAGGTCAAGGACTACCTGTATAACATGTAAAATAGAGCATCTTTAGCCAAAGAAGTCTTATATCGTAAGGCCAGTTAATATGTATGTTCATATACAAAACATAAATTAACTATTTTAACAGTATAATTTTTTTTTACTTACTGATGCTGAAATAGTTTTACATTAACACTGGTACACTGGAGATTTCAGTTCCATCACTATCTATACTCTTGAATATTTATCTGGATATAATTTACTACCCACTTATAAATAATAGCCATACATTTATTGCTGTTGGAGTATCTATTATACCCAATGCAAATAAAAGGATCTGGAGCCCTTCAGACTGCAGGTTCATAGCTATAGGTAAATATTGACACTCATGAGTGTTTTATGTGGTTTATATACATGATGTTTATATTGCAATGGTTTCAGTGGGGAAAAGAAAACATGGTCTGATTTGAATTGTGCATCCATCCATGTTCTCCAACATGACAATTTGGATTCCTTTACATGTATAATTTAGAACGATCATAAGGATTACGGAGTTACAATGGTGTTGAATACTTTCCCAAAGGTTAATAGAAAAGGAAGACAAATGTTGTTATTTTCCAAAAGAATTGGAGACTAAGACCATCCAATTTATAAGATGAATCAGATGGATCAATTAAGAAGTCTAATGAGGAGAAATTCCTAATGATTAAACTTGCCATCCTCTGAAATGCCCCAGAAGATGCGGTTTATCATTTAAAGTTAAATCTGAAAAATTAAACCTGTAACAGGTAATTAGAATACCTGAGGGGAAAAGGGGAGAGAATCCTACCCATATTTTAATTTAATTCAGAATAAATAAGCTGGAAGGGATCTTGGAGGTCTTCTAGTTCAGCCCCAAGTTCAAGCAGGAGAATCTATACTATTTCAGATAAGTGACTTGTCTAGAATCTTCTTAAAAACCTCCAGTGATAAAACACCCACGAAGTCTAAAGGCAAATTGTTCCACTGGTTAATTGTCCTCACTGTTAGGAAGTTTCTCCTTAATTGCAGGTTGCTTCTCTGATTAGTTTCCAACCATCGTTTCTTGTCCTACCCACTTGATGTTTTGGAGAATAATTTGACCCCCTCTTCTTTATGGCATCTTAAAAATATTTAACTCCTGACAAATATATTTTAAAAATATATTGAGGAATATTACAGTACTATATACTGTGAATTACCTACAATAAAAGTTTAATTTTAAAAATATTTTCAATTCAAGAAAACATATTGCTACTGCTGCTGGACACTACTGAAATTATCCTAACAAAATCTGTTTCGACAACGTGCTAGTCATAAAAATCATGAATTCTGATTTGGACTAGGCAGATTTAACAAGCAACACCAGTCAATAAATCAATCAATAAAAAAATCAATAACAATCAATATGTGGTGGCTTAGTGGCTAAGATGCTGAGCTGGTCAATCAAAAGGTCGGCAGTTCAGCGGTTAGAATCCCTAGTGCCGCGTAACGGGGTGAGCTCCTGTTACTTGTCCTAGTTTCTTCCAACCTAGCAGTTCGGAAGCACGTAAAAAAATGCAAGTAGAAAAACAGGGACCACCTTTGCTGGGAAGGTAACAGTGTTCCGTGCGCCTTTGGTGTTTAGTCATGCCGGCCACATGACGATGGAGACGTCTTCGGACAGCACTGGCTCTTCAGCTTTGAAACGGAGATGAGCACCCCTACCTAGAGTCGGGAATCACTAGCACATATGTGCGAGGGGAATCTTTATCTTTATCAGTTAATCAACTGTGAACAATCCTCTTTTTTCCCTTCATATTTCCTCCTTGCATGTTTCAAAGAATAATCTCTTCATCCCTTTAACTGAACATGAACATAACCAACACAATTCTATGAGTTCCTCTCCCAGCCACTTGATTCTCACCATATGTCCTGTTCCAATGTTCAAAGGAGTAGGTCCTCAAACATACCCCAAAGAATCTCCACCAAGCAGATATCCAATTATCTAATCTTGCTTGTAGTTGTCCCAATTGGGGACAACTTGGGAGCAACTTCCTGGCAGTCCGCATATCCATCTCTGAATTAAAAGACAAATAAAACTTCCAAGGAACGTTAACTTATTCTCAGCTAAATGTCACTGATTGTTTTGATGATGGACCTCTTATTAGTAGTAGATTTAATTTTTTCTTTAAAATTAAATAAAAACGCTTTCGAGCCTTCAGTACTGCAGTAAAAAGAAAATGTGGATGTCTCTTTTTAAAGACCGGCAGATTCCATATATAGATTCTATTTCAGATAAAGGAAGTAACTTGTACTACATCCTAGACATGGGGGGGGGGGAATCTATCCAAACTTACAAGACCAGGATGATCTGATTTCTAGCCTTCCAAGCTGTTGCACAGAACTGCCTGGTGTACCTGAAGCAGAAACATTCATATAGCTCTATTCAACTTGGTTCCAGGAAAAGGCAATGTAACTGTAGTCCTCAACTTACAACCATTCATTTGGTGACCGTTCATAGCTACAACATTGTCGCAACATCCCCTGGTCACTTGATCAAAATTCAAGCCCTTGGTAATTGGCATGTATTTACGATGTTTGCAGAGTCTTGGAGTCACATGATCTCCATCTGCAATCTTCTCTGTCTGTTTCCCCGGAAAGTCAATGGAGAAGCCAGCAAGGAAAGTTGCAAGCAGCAGAAATGAAGGATAGCTGAAATCCTCCTGTGAGCCTGCAGGAATGGAGCTGAAATCTTCAGTTCCATTTTTCCCTTAATGTATGGAAGAGGGAGGGAATCCTTCAGCAGGTTTCAAAGACATTTGAGAGCAAAAGGGGTGCCTGCTAGAGGATTTCATGTACATTCAGAGCTTAAATCTTTCAGCAAGCAGATCTGTTGCTCCATCCCCTTAATGATGTAGGACAAGGCTGTCAAACTTGCGGCCCGTGGCCCAGATGCCTCATGTGCCGGCCATGCCCATGCCCGGTTTAGGGAACAGGAAAAAAGTCCCATGATGTTGCCATGATGATGCCAGTTTGACACCTCTCATGTAAGAGATTGCCTAACAACCACAACCTGTTACATCAGCATTTTACTTAATGACTGCTTTGACCAATGACTGAGATTCCAGTCCCCTTTGTAGTCATTAAGTGAGGATCACTGGTATCCTTTATAGTAAAAACGTCTCTAGATGCAACAGAAGCTTTTCTTTCCTTGAGTTTAGACTTTATTCTGAATGATCAAACTACTGTTACCTGCAGTATTTCCAAATATACTGTTCTTTTACCAAAAGAAATGAAGCATTTTGTGCATATCTATTACTGCTCCAAAGATCATGACTTCAACAGTCATTCAGCAAAATGGATTTTGCTTTCAGAAATGAATCTTTGCCCAAAAAAAAAAAATTCTTATCATAATGTAGGTGTTTGGTATATCCCAAGTGACCAACCCCTTTTGAAAAAAATAAAGGTAAATGTAAAGGTTCCCCTCGCACATACGTACTAGTTGTTGCCGACTCTAGGGGGCAGTGCTCATCTCTGTTTCAAAGCCGAAGAGCCAGCGCTGTCCGAAGACATCTCCGTGGTCATGTGGCCGGCATGACTCAACACCAAAGGCGCACGGAACGCTGTTACCTTCCCACCAAAGGTGGTCCCTATTTTTTCTACTTGCATTTTTACGTGCTTTCGAAACTGCTAGGTTGGCAGAAGTTGAAATAAATACTGTTGTCTAAATAATATGAAGATTATATGATAAAGAACTACGTTTGGAAATGTTTAATATTAAAAACCCATTCATAAGCCATTTTTTTTCTGTCAAAAGGCAAGCCTCTGAATGATTTCCTGGTTGGCTAAGATTTTCTAGAAATTGGATTTTCCCTCCTCTATGAATATTTTAAAGAAGTCACTTATAGATGCCTTTTAATGCAAGAACAGGTGTGAGCTCAAATTCCCTCAGCAACTAATATCAGCTCAGCTGAGAGAACAGCAGTAAATTCTTATTTCAAAGCTAAACTAACTTCATCTTGATAAGAGCTGAAAGCTCATTAACCATTAAAATGCCACATACATGTTCTTCTAAAACCTTTTTTTCTGGTGAAATTTTATCTGGATTTGCAATGCAGACATTTAAACGGGGAGAGGAACCTGCAAATAAGGCATCAGGGCATCCAGGATGGTTATGCTTTTTTTTTTCAGATGAAAAAGTCAGAATGGTTTTGTGATTTGAACCTTGCAATTTAGTTCCCAAGTATTAGATGCAGGCTTCAACTACTATGCTAATAACTGTAACACTGCCTTGACTGAACTGATGACGGCTCAACACCTACTCTGTAAATGTTTCTTTTTGTGTAAGTTGTCCAAATTTAGATTTGGAGTCGTAGGGCATTCTATCAGAACAGTTACCTAGCACAGCAATTAAATGTCGAAAATCCCAAATCTCAGGAAACCTCAAGGACCTAATGTAGAATTCTTCCAAGCCACTCCAACAATTCTCTCATTTTGTCTTTAAAAGTTATTGAGATCCATCGTCTGTCCCCAACTGCCATACTTTTCGAAATCTAAGACACACTTTTTTTCCCCCTTAAAAGAGGGTGGAAATATTGGTGCATCTTATACACTGAATACAGCCATTTGTGGCCTCCCAAAACCCCGCGCATTCCATTTTTGCCAAAAACAAGCCCATTTCTGGCCTCTCAAACCTGCCCCCATGTGTCACGTTTTTGCCCTCCCCAGCTCCCAGGAGCACTCTGCAGGTCTCCCAAACCCTTTACACACCCCATTTTTGCAAAAACTGAGCCCGATTTTGGCCTCTCAAACCACTCACGCATCGCGTTTTTGCCCTCCCCAGCCCCCAGGAGCACTCTACAGGCCTCCCAAACACTCTGCGCATCCCATTTTTTTGCAAAAATGGGACGCACAGAGGATTTGGGAGGCCTGCAGAGTGCTCTTGGGGGCCAGAGAGGGCAAAAAATAGAAGTGCAGAGGCCAAAAACTATTTTTTTCTTGTTTGCCTCTTCAAATTCTTGGTGCATCTTATATTTTGATGTGTTTTACAGTCCGAAAAATACGGTAATTGTTTTGTTCATTTGTTCAGCAGGAAAATTTTAATGCCTTTGGCCTTATGCATTTTGAGTTGAGAAGCCAAATTCCTTTTCATTGCTAGGTAGGATTTCTGTTTCATGGGTGTTGGAGAAACCAAACTCTGAAGGCTGCAATGCCTCCCCAAGAGTCACAAAAGGGACAGATCTTCAAAAGTGAAGATCTTCACACCTAGGTTTTAATGGCAGGCTTGCCAATAGCTCAATTAACCTGTGATTCTCTGAACTGGAGGGCTTCAGTTTTCTGAACTGAACTATCAGTTATTGTTTTTTTAGCTCTCTAAATTTTAACTGCCAAATATCCAAAGTTTAGCTGCCAAATGATACCAGCAGAATAATCTTGACATCTGTTATACTCCGGTCCAGGGATATATGAACGAATCAAACGTTCATTTCTCTAGAACGATCCAGTGGTTCAACAGAGGATTAAGAAAAATACGATTGTTACAGGACATTTTTACAACTGACCCAGAAATTACATTGAAATAAAACCTGAATGGTTTTATTTAAAGGCTCTCAGTTAAAGACATATCTGAGAAACAAACGATAAAACAACAGACAATGAAAACAAATTTGATTTACTTATTTACTTCATAAACAATGCATGGCTACAAACAATACTGCAACTGAACACTACACAGGGAAACATTTTTATTATTATTAAAAGGCTTTTAGAATTAGGTAACAGCAACAGTAAATTGCAAATGTTAGAAGTCCTCTCAATATTAGTTTTGCTCTAGAATAAATTACTTTCCAATCAGTACATCTCCCCAGTTCCTTCTGTATAAACCTGATCATACTACTACTATGATTTTTATTTTAAAAAGTACAATTATGATCTCAGCTTTTTGAAGATATGCTAACAGGGGATATTTTTCTAACTTTAAACACCATAATCCGGGGTAAATTTCAGTATACAATCTTACTCCAGAAACATTTAACACCATTACAGCAGCATTTTTGTGTGAACTGTACAGGTAGTCCTCAATTTATTAAGCCCAAAATTTATGTTGCTAAGTGAGAGAGTTAAGTGAATTTTGCCCCGTTTTATGATATTTCTTGATACAGTAAGTGAATCAGGCTTTCCCCATTGACTTTGCTTGTCAGACGGTCAAAAAAGGGATCACATGATCCTAGGACACTGCAACTATCATAAATACGAACCAGTTGTCAAGCATCTGAATTTTGGTCACGTGACCATGGGGATGCTGCAATGGTTGTGTGAAAAGCAGGCATAACACATATTTTTCAGTACTTGGCAGTTGTGAAATCCAAATTTGGGCGTGGCTTGGTGGGTGTGGCTTGGTGAGCATGGTAGGGGAAGGCTACTGCAAAATCTTCATTCCCACCCCACTCCAGGAGAAGGATACTGCAAAATCCCCATTTTGTCCCCACTCCTGGGGGAAGGATATTGCAAAATCTCCATTCCTACCCCACTCTGGGGTGGTATTTGCTAATTCTCCAAACTACTCAAAATTTCCATTACCGGTTCTCCCCAACTGCTCAAAATTTCCGCTACCGGTTTTCCAGAACATGTCAGAACCTGCTGGATTTCACCCCTGGTACTTGGTAACTTCAAACGATCACTAAATGAACTGTTTTTAATTTGAGGATTACCTGTATAATTTTTAGGCCATCATTTTGGTTCCTTATAATGCAACATGTTTTGAACAATTCTCACTGCTTCATGGCAGGAAATATAACAAAAACATAAAACTAAACTAAATGTCCCAAAGGTGCTTTTTCAAGCACCATGACCTGAATGACTAAGAATCTCCACCGACACGCTAAACTAAATGCTAAACTTTTTCTTCATATATAAGAAAAAGAAAAGGGAAACGAAGAGAATCCCGAAGACAAAAACACCATATGAACATGTCACTCACTGCATCCTAGCTTCTAACTATACAATGTAGAAATAAATAGCTTCAACAGGATAGGATTTAAATCTATATAAAGTTTATTAAAAAGTAGATTCTGCACCAAGGTTACTTATCCTTTTGGTTTAAAAGTAAGGATACTGAATGATATTTGTATAGGAAAAGTTGTTTCTTCTGGGAAATCACTCGAAAGCATTTTCTTCCCAGTGGAGGACTGTTATTTAAATAGTAGACAAATCTCCATATATTCGCTGCTCTGTTTCATGATTAGAAACTATTATGATTAGAATCCTATTGAAAATGATTAGAAACAGTTTGAAAATGATCGGAAAACATTGCTGAACGTTTTTTAAATCTATGTTTTTAAATCTATGTTTTAAATCTATGTAAATCTATCAGTGGAACAACTTGCCTGTAGAAGTTGTAAATGCTCCAACACTGGAAATTTTTAAGAAAATGTTGGATAACCATTTGTCTGAAGTGGTGTAGGGTTTCCTGCCTGGGCAGGGGGTTGGACTAGAAGACCTCCAAGGTCCCTTCCAACTCTGATATTATTATTAATACTATTACTATTACTATTATTACTACTACTACTACTACTACTACTACTACTACTACTATTATTATTATTATTATTATTATTATTATTATTATTATTATTATTTTCCAGAGTCGTTTTGTTTGACAAAATTTGTAATCTTCAAACCAGATTCCAATACTGACTGGGGAGTATTACTTCTTATTTGTGCTATTTCCTCCCTTTATTTAATATTCAGATATTACTGACAATCAAGAGGCCACACTACCCATCTCATTTAGAAGAGAGCGGCTGAAAAAAATGTTTTTCCAAGGCTTCACCTTTACATGGTGCTAAGTTAAACTCAGGCTAGCTAGAAACCCTTTGAAGCAAACCAACCTAAATATTCCTGCTAGGCAGACTGAGCGGAGGAACTGAATTATAATGAACCACCAGCTGTCACAATATGACCACAGTAACCAAATCAAAATATCAGCCACTAACTCAGATGAGATTCAAAAGGTCATTGTATAAAGCCAGCAGCTTTCTTCAAGATCACCCGAAACCTCAGTCTAAATCCTAACAGTGAAATGTTCCATTAACCCACAGGGAGTATAGAAACAAGTTGCTATGTATCGGTAAATGATTTAATGTACAGGCGTGATAACCTAAGCTGATACTGTAAGAACTCACAACAAGCCATCTGAAAATTGAACAGCAAATCTGGAATGGCGTGTATCTGAAGTAATATATTTTACCTCCTATATAGTGCCAGAAAACATGGAAAAATTCTTATTGGCTCCACCGTGCACCATTGATTTATCCTTCAAAATGGAGTGTAATTGATTGGGAGGACTACAACATCTTGGAAATGAAATATGACTTTGGTCATGACAAATAAAGAGTTTTGCTTGTTCCCTCAGCTAATTATCTCATGGTTTGAAATTAAGACCATTTAAATTATTTCTTGCTTGGCTTCCCATCGGTTTAAAAGCATTTGAAATTGAAATCTGCAATGTGGATTCACAGTTATCATACAACTTTTAAGGATCCTGTGAAAATTTCTAGTAAGTACAGCTAGTTCTCAACTTATAACAGTTCATTTAGTGATTTTTTGATGTTACAACAGCACTGAAAAAAAGTAGTTAAGGTCATTTTCCTCACTTACGACCAGTAGGGGGTTTCAAATCCTGCTGCTACCGATTTGCTCATGGACGTGCATCCGTGCTGCTTCTGTGCATGCGCAGAGACATCCAGGCAGGTGGGCGGAGCCTCCCACCGCCGCTACCGTTTTGCCTAATCCAGGGCGAACTGGTAGCAACCCACCACTGCTTATGACCATTGCAACGTCCCCATGGTAACATGATCAAAATTCAGATTATGCTTGGTGACCGACTTACATTTATGACCGTTGCAGTGTCCTCCTGGGGTCACATAACCAACCACCTTTTGTGATCATCTGACAAGTAAAGTCAATGAGAAAGCCAGATTCCAACTTATTAAAGTTATTAAACAGCAGTAATATACTTAACAACTGTGGCAAGAAAGGTCATTAAATGGGGCAAAAAAATCACTTAAACGTCTCAGTTAAATTGGGGGCTTAATTCTGGTTGTAGCTCAAGGGCTATCTGTACTGTGCATTATAAACTGTCCTTCTCCACCCCACAGCCCTTTTCTCTGAATTGTTCTCAGATCCAAGAAAGTAAAAAAAATAAGCACAGCATGTTTGACTTTATATAAAATATAAATGAAATTTCAGACTTAAGTATTGCTATCAAATTCAAAAATGGTTGGAAGAAATTACAAAGCAAAAAATAGATTTGAAACCTGAATTGTTTTTATTAGGAATACTGGACCTGAAAATGAACAAAAACCTTCAATACATTATATTGCACATACTTACCGCAGCAAGAATCACATTCGCAAAAAAATTGGAAACAAAAGAATGTACCCTCAGACGAAACAGTCATTAGGGAAATTCTAGAATGTGCAGAGATGGCTAAAATGACTATGGAGTTGAAAGAGAGAGAGGATTCAGAATATTATGGAATATGGAATAAAATGTACATTTGGCTCGAAAATAGAAATCAGAATAAGAAATGTTCAACTTAATATTGATGAAACTTAAAGTAACTGAACATTAAATAAAGAGATGTAAATATAAATGAATATAAATGTGTATATAAGAACAATGAATATTATAATGTGTGTGTATGTGTGTATTGTGTATGTGTGTGTGTGTGTATTAGAATAACGCGATTATCCAACTATTTAGTAAATAGAAATGATAGAATAGAGAACTACAAAAGCAAAGTACGTAAGTCGATATGAAATGCTGTAAAATTACAATTGTTATGTAATGTTTAATATGTTATGTCTTGACATTTCTTGTTTTTATACATGTGTGATTGTTTTTGTGTTGCTTTTAAAGACAAACTGTTTAGTAAAAATTATTAAAAAAAGAAAAAGAAAAGTAATTTCAGACTTAAAAGATATTTGTGAGATTGAAATTTGGATATTACCCAGCGAGTGTTATTTCCTGTTTAACAACAACTTTCTTCATTGCATTATCCACACATATTCCCCCAAATGGCTTCATTTCACATAGAGGCAGCTGGGCTAATGTGTGCATGTATATGAGCTGTGGTGGCGCAGTGGTTAGAATGCAGTACTGCAGGCTACTTCTGCTGATCATCCGGTGCCAACAGTTTGGCAGATCGAATCTCACCAGGCTCAAGGTTGACTCAGCCTTCCATCCTTCCGAGGTCAATAAAATTGAGGACCCAGATTGCTGGGGGTAGTATGCTGACTCTGTAAACCGCTTAGAGAGGGCTGTAAAGCACCGTGAAGCTGTATATAAGTCTAAGTGCTATTGCTATTGCTATATATAGGAGGGAGGGAGAGGGAGAAAGAGAGATATTACTTCACGTCAGAATATAAACTCAATTTTGGGGGGAAATCATACAGTTTCTCAAGCTGATGTCAAACTTTGTGCCAAGGAGTAGATCAAACAGATGAGTTTATGTACCTTGGTAGAAGATTTAGCAAATGGGAAAATGGATAAAATGTAAGACATTCAAATGTTGGTAGACACACAGTGGATAGTATGTGGTGTATTGCTAAGAATGAATGCAAAAAATAAACACACAAAAGTGTTAATACCACTTTATAATGTCTTGGTAATATTGCATCCAGTTTTGGTTGCTATGATATAAAAAAAGATGTTGAGATTCTAGAAAGAGTGCAGAGAAGAGCAACAAAGATGATTAGGGGACTGGAAGCTAAAACGTATGAGGAATGGTTGCAGGAATTGGGTGTATTTAGTTAATGAAAAGGAGTAGGGATGATATAATAGCATGTTCCAATATCTAAGGGGCTGCCACCAAAAAAGGGGGGGGGTCAGCCTATTCTCCAAAGCACCTGAAGGCAAGGCAAGAAGCAATAGATGGAAACTAATCAAGGAGAGAAGCAATTTAGGACTAAGGAGAAATTTCCTGACAGTTGGAACAATTAAATAGAGGAATGACTTGCATCCAGAAGTTGTGGGTGCTCCTACTCTCCAATAATATGGTTTCCTGCTTGAGCAGGGAGTTGGAGTAGAAAACCTCCAAGGTCTCTTCTGTTATTTTATTATTCTGAATGTTTGTTGAAAGAATCCCCCCAAAATGGTGGAGTATAGGAATCTACACTGCCCACATTACTACATGGAGGTAAGAGTTGACTATATCCAGAGAAACATAAAAGGAGTCTGGATGAAGTAGGAATTGCCTGCTTGTTGCATCTGAAACAAGAAAAAATGGAGCAAGGCTGAATGTGGGCCAAATGAATATGAATTGAATACAAAATTAAAAAGTGTATTGAGGTGGTTTAGACATATGGAAAGAATGAATGACAATCAAACTGCACAACACATGCTGAGTAATTAATTTACTAAAATTAAAGTCGTTATTTCAAATGGCTTAAATATTTCCAAATAAAGTAATAGTTAAAGCAATAGACTAAATGTGTGTGTGACGTATTAAAATATGGGCTATCAGTATTAACATATGTCAGGGATATGTTAAGATTAAGTGGTTCTCCACTGATTTGCACTATATCTAGATGAGTTGTATCAGAACTTTATTTCTACAAAATAAGGATGACGAGTCCTGGCATAATTATGAGCAAACCTATAGCTGAGATTTAAAAAACAAAACAAACTTCTGCTTTGAGAGTTCTATGAATATGTGAAAATTTTATAGGACTCTCATATTGGGTGAATAGACTGAAAGCAGTGGTGGGATTCAAGTAATTTAACAACCGGTTCTCTGCCCTAATGATTTCTTCCAACAAACAAGTTTGCCAAACTGCTCAGACAGTTAACAACCAGTTCTCCCGAAGTGGTGCGAACTGGCTGTATCCCACCACTGACTGAAAGCATCTGAAACAAAATGGCTAAAATGGAACAACCATCCCCTCCATCTCTGAATATTTTATATTAAGGGGTCTAAATCAGATAATTCCACTTAGAGAAACTGTATTTTGTAAGCTTTGACAAACACACCCAGAAACCCCCCCCCCAAAAAAAAATCTAAGCCAGTATGTCAAATCGTTGCATCTACAGATGTGTGTGAAATATTTAAACCAAGAACGACTCCCATAATTACCATTGTTTTAATCCTCATCCTTCTTTTAAATAATAAAGCGTACCCAATAGGGCTTAGGATATAAAACAGTCCTTAAAATGATCATGGCCGAGTACAAAAGAGCTTTTCCTGATCAAAGGCGTCTCTCTGTGGCCTGTGTAAAATTATCTTTCGACAAGTTCGCTTTGGGAATTCTACAGTTTCTCGCTCACTGATCTCATCTTGTAGACATTTCTGTTACTTTCAGGTAAAACCCCTCCAGTCTGCCATGCAGTTGCAACTCTCTTTTAAATCTCTTTGAGGTGGCAAATGTAGCATTTCATAATGACAAAAAGACCATGTTTCAGAGCAGACAACTTATCTGAGAGAACAACACTTCCACTAGGGCCTCGTACACAGACAGAATATTGTTATCTGGCGCAGATTATTAGTTGTCCATGCTGACCAGATCTAAAAGTTTCAGACTTCCTTCCACTAAAGGACAAGATTACGTTCTGTTACATACTGAGTATGGGAACAGGAAGTGAGGGGGAATACTCTGGAAAAGAAGGAACTGAGGATACTATTTTGCTTCTCAAAACTCCCCAAACTACTGGTATTTATTTGTAAAAATTATTAGCCAACCATTTTACCAACCAGTAGCTTTGGGTGGCTGGGTATTGTGGTGAAATCACTGGCTGAAAGAGAGGGGGGTAAAGAGACAATCCAACTTGGAATTGGTTTGGGAAGAAGAAATATCTGAGGTCAAACTCTTGGTCTATATCTCCCGTTTCCCAAGGGAAGGCAGACAGTATGGTGAAATTCTTGTAGTAAAGGTGATCAACAATAAATATCTACTTGAGCCTATTCAGGCTCAGGTTGCGTGTACCTGACAGTTGTTAAGGACAAGATGAGATTCTTTCATGCAGTTCTCCTTCATCCCTACTTTATTTAAATGTACTGCAGTTTGACTCCCATCATTCTTAGCCAACATTTGTCACAATGAATGAGGATAATGCAGTAATGTGAACAGTTCTGGAGGCTCCTCAGGTGGTACATGTAACGCCGCTGTTACATAGACTGCATCGATTGCCGGTTTACTTACAGGTCCAATTTAAGATGTTGGTTATCATCATTAAAGTCCATCATGACACGGGACCAGGTGAACGGTGAACGGTCTGGTGAATGGTCTTGCCCCAGTCGGTCTGGTGAATGGCCTGCCCCACTCACACCAGCAAAAGAGGCCTTCTAAGTTCTCCATTGGCCAAGGAATTTCAGCTAACAGGGTCTAAAAGAAAAGCCTTCTCTACCATGGTCCCCACGCTCTGGGACATCTTGTTGCCCCTCCACCATTCTGGCCTCCCAGAAAGTCCTTAAACATGGCACTATAAGTTGGCTTGGGGTCCCGAAGGAAACATGCTGGAGGTGGTTAGTAAAGTCCCAGACTAAAGCCCATCCAGGTACGATTTGTTAGTTTTTCATCTTTAATTGTTGTTAGTCTTTTATATTTATGCTTTTGGGGTATTATAAGACCTCCCAAAATCACTTTGAAAAGTGAGATGAGAGGCATATAAATTTAACAAACAATAGGCATTATCAATTATCATGCACCAGCTTTTTAAATTTTTTCAGACGTTCTGCAGGCTCAAGAGAGTCTTGCAGATGTCAATGAATGGAGATTCAGCAAAGTGATCAACTCTTCTAACATAACAAACAAGTAGAGCAAGTCAGCGATTCATACTGCTGATCCAATTCTACAGAGGAATTATTGAGTCTGTCATTTGCACCTCTATAACTGTCTGGTTCGGTTCTGCAACCCAACAAGAAAAACACAGACTTCAGAGGATAATTAGAACTGCAGAAAAAACAATTGCTACCAACCTGCCTTCCACTGAGGACCTGTATACTGCACGAATCAAGAAGAGGGCCGTGAAAATATTTGCAGATCCCTCGCATCCTGGACATAAACTGTTTCAACTCCTACCCTCAAAACGACGCTATAGAGCACTGCACACCAGAACAACTAGACATAAGAACAGTTTTTTCCCGAAGGCCATCACTCTGCTAAATAAATAATTCCATCAACATTGTCAGACTGTTTACTGAATCTGCACTACTATTAATCTTATCATAGTTCCCATCACCAATCTCTTTCCACTTATGACTGTATGACTATAACTTGTTGCTGGCAATCCTTATGATTTATATTGATATATTGACCATCAATTGTGTTGTAAATTTTGAACCTTGATGAACGTATCTTTTCTTTTATGTACGCTGAGAGCATATACACCAAGACAAATTCCTTGTGTGTCCAATCACACTTGGCCAATAAAATTCTATTCTATTCTATTCTATTCTATTAACAAAGAAAAACTTAAACTCTAGTAATACAATGTGTAGACTGCATAAGAAAGATGGGACTTTATTGCAGTAACACATTTGCATGAACCTAAAAAGATTCAACATTTCCAAAAGACTGAAATAAAACAAAACACAGGGATACAAAATATAGAGATTTACTGCCTAGAGTACAGGGATACAAAACACACTGGTCATTTGAAATCAAGCAGTTCTGACGGAACTACTGTTTTCAGCAACTACAAAAATACAGCCATTTAGATAATATAATAACAGAGTTAGACAACTTAGAACTAAGCAGACTTCCATCTGACCTAAACATAGTACATAAAATTATCTACCACAATGTCCTACCTGTCAATGACTACTTCAGCTTCAACCTCAACAATACACGAGCAAATAATAGATACAAACTCAAGGTAAACCACTCCAAACTTGATTGCAGAAAATATGACTTCAGTAACAGAGTGGTTAATGCCTGGAATGCACTACCTGACTCTGTAGTTTCTTCCCCAAATCCCCAAAGCTTTAAGCTTAAACTGTCTACTGTTGACCTCACCCAATTCCTAAGGGGTCGGTAAGGGGCGTGCATAGGTTCACCCGTGTGCCTACCATCCCTGTCCTAATATTCCTTTTTTACTTACTCTTTTCATGTATCCAAATTATGGGACCTTGGAGGTCTTCTAGTCCAACCCCTGCTTAGGCAGGAAACCCTACACCACTTCAGACAAATGGTTATCCAACATCTTCTTAAAAACTTCCAGTGATGGAGCATTCACAACTTCTGGAGGCAAATTGTTCCACTGATTAATTGTTCTAACTGTCAGGAAATTTCCCCTTAGTTCTAAATTCTACTTGATTAGTTTCCACCCATTGCTTCTTGTCCTAGCCTCAGGTGCTTTGGAGAATAGCTTGACTCCCTCTTGTTTGTGGCAGCCCGAGATATTGGAACACTGCTATTATGTCTCCCCTTCTTAGATTTCCAAACTAAATTTTGAACAAATCATACATAAAATCTATCTACTGTTACAATCATCCCAACAATTCTAATCAGGATGCAGTGACTTCACATTTCATAATGCCATGAAATTCTCCTCCATGCTCAAAAGAAAGTACTCTATTATACAAAAGAAAGCATAATTTTCTTGGCAAAAAATGATTTTCAGGCCATAGTGTTCTCTGTTAAAATAAGCCAAAACTGGATGCGATAAACCTTAAAAAGTTTGTAAAGGTACAGTGAAAAGGTCAGTCGTGAAAGCATCACGCACAGTGGGTTTCACAGAAGACCATGGCTACACAGAAAAATTATATTTACACTGCCTGCAGTCAAATCTAATAGTGTGACTTAAGAAGGGCGGTTCAGAATTTCTTTCCTTTTCTTGGCTCAAACCAGCTCTTTGAAATGGCTGTAGCTACATTACTTGTGTATGACTGCACACACATTACTGCAAGCTTCAACACTGTCTCTCATGTTAAACAACTCACAAATATTTCCTAATAATAAAAGACAAGGAATATTTCAGGGGCATATATAGTATGAGTCCTAGAATGATATATCACAGTTGCAACTCATTGCTTTCTTTGGCTCAGATTCAGTTGTTTGAAACCGAGGCATCTCAGCTAGTTCACTGACAAGTGCAAGGAAAAGGGTGTGATCTTGGCCAGAGAAAAGGATTAGTAATATTTTTACATCATATATTTATCTTAACCTAACTCATTTATCAGGCATGATTAAAGCTGCTATCTGCACTTGCAAATAATTAAAGACTTTCTTTTAACAGCCAGAATTATTACTATGGAAAGTGATCCCTGTAAAAGAGAATGATAGTGACCAAGCATTATCCAACTGTGAGGGCACACACTTGCCAAACACCACAGGCTGTCAGAAGTAGAACATACTGTAGACAAGGTCAGACTTAATGTAGAAGCTTGCCGCCCAGAGACTAAAGGTCCCTATAGGCATATTCACACTGTTACGCGAAGGAAACAACAGTTTCTGATTGCTGATAGCAAACCCTACGCATCCACTGGAACATTCGTTTGGATTCACTGAGCTTTCTTGTACATTTTCCATTCTATCATTTTTACATCTACGATATGCTAGCATTAAAAATAATATACAGATAACTTAACATTCTACAGACGAGGTGTGCCTTTGCGAATAGAATAAACTCAAATGGAAAATAGAAGTGCCATAATAATACAGTCTCTCCCTTTCCCATAAATATAAGTCACATTCCAAACCATGAAATCTTATATATGAAAAACAAATTGACATAAATTACAAAGCAAGGTGATATATCCAAGGACTGTGCTGAAACACTGCAGAAAGTGGTCTTCACTTCATAAAACAAACATTTTTTTTCCTCCTTTAAACATTCCAGGTTCCCCCACACACTTCAAATCTTCTCCAGAACAGGGGTCTCCAACCTTGGCAACTTTAAGCCTGGAGGACTTCAACTCCCAGAATTCCCCAGCCAACTTTGCTGGCTGGGGAATTCTGGGACTTGAAATCCTTCAGGCTTAAAGTTGCCAAAGTTGGAGACCCCTGCTCTAGAGAATCCCTAATTTTATCTGGTAGATGAATACAAGAGGATTTAAGGCTGTTTAAAAACAGGTATGAAGGAAATCAGGCTACAAAGTATATTTGCAGATACTTGTTCTAAGCAAAATATTTGCAAACTTTAACGTGGATATTGGTTTATTTTATGGCATAATTAGCATTCCTGGAGATGTTTTAGAATGTGATGGTAGTGAAAAGGAATATTATTTCAGTTAAAAATAAAAAGCACAAGCAATTACAAACATTTAAGGGTAATAAAAGCATTAATTTCTTCTTACTTTGTATTCTGGAATTCACAAAAGGAGGCGATAGATTGTCATGTGATCCAAGGTCCCTGTTTGTCATATGTTCATAAGAAGGTCCATCTCCGTAGTTCTGTAAATAAATTGGTAGCAATTTAAATGGAATATACACATGCAAACGTCTTAAGATATTTCTCAGTTATTATAACTAGAAAGGCACTTTTTCAATGGACTGATGAAATTTGAAGATAGCTATTCTAATATATTAAAAATATGTGCTCATATTTATGTTAATAACTCAGATATTAGCCAGCAAAAATGACATTTTCTATCCTGTCCAAAAATTGAAATGCATGTTTTTGCAGTTATAATCTCAAATAATGAGAAACATGGGAAGTTAAAATTACATACTTTATTTAAGGAATCATTTGTATTTCCAGTACAGGATACCCCGTACTGAAATTAATTTTTTGTGCTGACTCTTTTACTGTTTTTTTTATTGTTCTGATGTACTAATTTGCCCATGCAATCTGATTTGTTTTAAATTCATTCTACTTTCACTCAAATCAATTTTACTTAAAGATTTATGTACTGCAGTTTATAGTACATATCGTACTACAATAAGAGGCAATGAATTTATGAACATCTTATTGAAATCAAAGCAATACTGCCTTTCCTATTTTACTCTAAACTGGCTCAGCATTTTTTCTGAATGAAATTTGCTGATCTTCAGAACCTCATAATCCACAGACAGCTCTCCATATCTGTCACAATTCGCTACAATTCTGAAAAAATTAACAATATTCCAGAAATAGAAAAAGGTAAAATTCTGGATTTAGAAAATTTAGAACTACGCTGCCTTCAGCATGACCTGAGCATAACTCATAAAATCATCTGCTACAATGTCCTTTCTGTCAAAGAGTGCTTCAGCTTCAATCGCAACAATACACGAGCACACAATAGATTTAAACTTAAAGTGAACCGCTCCAATCTTGATTGTAGAAAATATGACTTCAGTAACAGAGTTGTTAATACCTGGAATGCACTACCAGACTCTGCGGTCTCATCCCAACCCCCCCAAAATTTTAACCTTAGACTGTCTATTGTTGACCTCGCCCCATTCCTAAGAGGTCTGTAAGGGGCGTGCATAAGAGCACCAGCTGCCTACCGTTCCTGTCCTAATGTTCCCTTTGGTTGTATTCAATTTGTGTGGTTATTTCATGCTTATACTAATATATATTGTTGTGTTTGACTAGATTAATTAATTAATTAATTAATTTAAAAAAAATAAAAAATTTCCCTGTCCAGTTGTATCCAACTCTAGGGTGCAGTGCTCCATAAAAACACAATTTTCCTTTTGAATTCAAAACATTGCATAGTCTTAACAATATGGCTGTTAGATGTCTTGAATCTCATGTAGACAAGAAACTTGACGTGAAATATAGGGAACGCTTCAAATGTGTCTATTCATCAGGTGAAAAAAGTTTTATTTTAATTTTAGTGCCTTCTGTAATAGTAATAGGGTTAATCATAAAAAAATATAGCTGCTCAAAAATTGGCCATGTTTTCTATATTATTTTGCGGTTGTCTAATGGTTATTTGGAATTTTTCAGCCTAACTAGATCTGGTAGATCTATATCAGGGATGTCAAACTCAAGGTTCGCGGGCCGAATCCAGCAAAGGACTGGCAGCCAAAATGTGGCGAGGGGGGGCGCATGTGGCCCCCACGTCCCATTTTTATTTTTATTTTTTTTATTTTATTTATTTTGTCACAACAATATATGTAAATATCATACAGAAAGGTTATATAGTATATAAACATATATACAGGGTGATGTTTTGACCAGCAGGGAGTCCGTCCACGGCTGGCTTGCGGAGGAGAACTACAATGCTGATCCGGTCTTCAAAGAAATCCAGTTTGACACCCCTGTTGTTACTGCAGATATACACAAAGTACCCCCATCTTCATCTATCTGAAACAAGACAGATGAAGATGGGGGTACTTCTCTTTACAGCTGCAGTTCTAATTTCTGCCAACTGTCAAAAGAACTTGGATATTAATATGTTCCACTTCCTGAGTCTATTCTTAGTGGAAATGAACATGTGATCTCTGTAACGCGAGAAGAGATAAGTTTCAGATCATTGGCATAATGCATTTGAATGTCAAACTGTTTGAGGCCTGGCTTACTGTTGGTGAACTAGAAGGTATCTTATGTATATTTACACATCACGGTTAGGAGAAGATTGTCAAAAGACACTCCAGCACTTCAAATGTTGTCGATTTCAGAGATTATTTCTTGGCAAAACGTAACCTAGAATGAGTGTACCCACAAAATATAGAAAAAGTCTTTTTGTAAAAGAAAATGCCACACCATACATTAAAGGGAGGGCAGTGCAATCAGTTATCTAAAGGAAGTGCTAAATTAAAATAGAGTGAGGAAATTGAGAGTATCCTTAAAAGAATGACAAAAATTCAGCTGTCTGCGTACATGTGCCAAAATTGCCTCCATGAAAAAGTCCATTTTCATAATAGTAGTTACATATAGCAGGGATGGGCAAATATGGACCCTTTAAGAGCTGTAGACTT
Organism: Ahaetulla prasina; assembly: GCF_028640845.1. Taxonomy (NCBI): domain Eukaryota; kingdom Metazoa; phylum Chordata; class Lepidosauria; order Squamata; family Colubridae; genus Ahaetulla; species Ahaetulla prasina. The sequence continues at coordinate 285,520,490 of NC_080540.1, read as the reverse complement.
CAACTCCCAGAATTCCTGAGCCAGCTATGAATTCTGGGAATTGAAGTCCACAGGTCATGAAGAAGCCATAGTTGCCTACTCTGGTTTATAGCGTCAACCAAGTTTAGTTAAGTAAACCTTTATCAAGGGGTAGAGGCATATTTAACTAAATAAATTATATTTATAAATTTAAGGACACAGATTTTAATCATGCATTGAATTTATTGCTGTGTTCTATATTTTGCTTTCTATCTTTGAGTGTTTTACATAGTAAAAAGGTAAAAGTTTAAATTTAATAAATAACCACAGAAAAGGCCCTGTGTGTTTGTGCCATGCACAAACGAATACAAATAGTTAGGCTGGTTTACACTGATAATTAAACTTGGCATAAAATTGTGATTAAAATTATTCCAAAAGATAAAGAATTGACTAGATTTGCAAATTTGTGCAATGCATGTATACCTTTCTATCGTATAACTTTTAATGTTGTAAGCAGACCAGAATCATCTATGGCAAGACGAGGGCAAATAAAATTAATAAATAATGATAAGTTTTAGCAAAGCTTTTTAGATGATTCAGTTGCACTGGAATAAATTAAAAAATTAGAATCAACAGTTACTATTCATACTACCCTGTTTCCCTGAAAATAAGACCTATCCTGAAAATAAGGCCTAGCATGATTTTTATGTATGTGCCTAATATATAAGCCCTACCTCCAGATAAGCCCTACTTGAGAGCCTGCACAGCCAGTCTCCTGTCCCACTGTGAGCAAGCAGAAGAAGTGGGCCTCCTGTACGGGGGGGGGGGATAAATTACCCCCGGAAAATAATCCCAAGTGCCTATTTTGGGACCCAAAAGAAAATGGGACCCAGTCTTATTTTGGGGGAAACACAGTAGATTTCCTGAATTTTGGGCATATAAGAACAAATTTGCACATATTAGATACGCATTAGATAAAATAGTTCATATATACCTCTGAGGTACTGATTTCTTCCTATTATATAATAACATAACATAATAACAGAGTTGGAAAGGACCTTGGAGGTCTTCTAGTCCAACCCCCTGCTTAGGCAGGAAACCCTACACCATTTCAGACAAATGGTTATCCAACATTTTCTTTAAAATTTCCAGTGTTGGAGCATAATGTTATACCTTAATTTTCTTTTCCTGCTCAATAATTAATCTGAAAGATATATAGACATACTGACAGCAATGGTGACAAAGGTAAACTAAATTAGAGAGTTAAAACTCCTAGCATCCAAAAAGTTCCACCTTCATATTTAATATTTTGTCCTAGAATTAAACATCTGGGAAGACACCTACAACAAATAAGAAATCAACAGCCAAATAAAAGGGGAGGGGAGGCATCCAGACAGCTTACAAAAGAGAGATAACCACGTATCAAAGAATGATAACAACACAGGAGACAAAGCATTTAATGAGGCTTCTTTCTACTTGCAATCAGGAACACAGCAAATGTCAAATTCATCTTTGAGATCAGATAAAAATCTAAAAATAAAAAAAAAATCTGGGAAGAGGTTGCTCTACAGCCAAACTTGCAAGTACATTTTCCTATGCAATCAGGTGCCCAATTCCCATTTAGAGTTTAAATTTGCATACAGAGGAAGGCTGGTGAGGAATAAAAAAAGATTAGATGTACTTACCCTGGATGGGCTAGGATGTCCTCCGTTCCCCCAGGACCCTGAGCTAGTTCTGTCTTCTACATCTAGGGACAAAAAAGTTCTTTAGGCTTTATTGCAATAATTCTTTCCTTTTGTATAGGCACTTTTAAATTAATGTTTCAAATTAATCTCCTGTTGCCTTTAATTAAGAATCAGGCACAGGGCTACTACAATGATAGTGGCTTCTGACCCAACCACTTAAATTAACTCATTTAAATTCACAGCAGAAATGAACTGGACCCTCAGGAACCTAAGGTTTGCACATAAAAATTATTCCAGTCTTTCAGAAGTGACTGGAAGTCACTGACTCAACTTGAATTGAAACCTAGCACAGAAATGCACAGCCTCAACAATAACGCCAAGGATACTGCAAAACAAATAGAGACATTTAAGACAGAGGGTTTTTAGATAAACATTTTGCTTCCATCCCATATAGAATATTCCTTCTTAAAAGCAGAATTCCGAGACTGGTTTGGGAAGCACCTGTTTTGTATTTTGAACCTGTAATGGATTGAACACCTGCAATATTGCAAATCTGCAATAAAGATATTTAAGCTATGCCATGCTGTATGTCTGGAAAAGAAAGTTCTGAGTTAAAGACCACAAGCCAACTTGAGATGTGCAAAGTCGCAGGTTGGAGATCTCAGCTGACTTCTGCTCTGAAGGTCTGAGAGAAAAAGTTGTCACGAGCTGTCAGAGAGGTGGTGGGATATAAATCTAACAGATAAAAATAAGCCTAACAGATAATGGACAGTAAATACAAAACAAGACCTGCAATATTAGCATATGCTTTAATATGGGTTAATACAGGTTAAGGGATGCTGTGGCTCAGTGGCTAAGACGCTGAGCTTGTCGATCGAAAGGTCGGCAGTTCAGCGGTTCGAATCCCTAGTGCCGCATAATGGGGTGAGCAACCGTTACTTGTTCCAGCTTCAGTCAACCTAGCAGTTCGAAAGCACATAAAAAATGCAAGTATAAAAATAGGGACCGCCTTTGGTGGGAAGGTAATAGCATCCTGTGTACCTTTGGCGTTTAGTCATGCCGGCCACATGACCACAGAGACGTCTTTGGACAGTGGTGGCTCTTTTGCTTTGAAATGGAGATGAGCACCGCCCCCTAGAGTCGGGAACAACTAGCACATATGTGCGAGGGGAACCTTTACTTTTATCTTTACCTTACCTTTAATCCTATCTTAAGCATAAAGGTTAGCTGGATAACTTTGGGCCAAATACCAGGAGACAGTGAATTCTAGTTATGCCTTAGGCCTGAAAGCTGGCTGGGTGAATTTGGGCCAATGACCAGGAGCCTCTGAGTTCTTGTCCCATTTTAGGCTTGAAACTAAAGGCCAAGGAACAAGAAGCTATGACTTTGGGCCAAGGACTAGGAGGCTGTGAGTTGTATTCCACTTTAGGCATGAAAACCAGCTCAGTCACTCTCACTGAGCCCAACTCACCTCACAGGGTTGTTGTTGTGGGGAATATAGGAGAGAAGAATACTGTGGGTGTTCCCCATCTTGAGTTATTCGTAAACATAATAAAGGCGGAATATCGATAAATAAAACATAATCCAAGCTATCATTTTTCTCTTTTAAATTCCATCCTGTTCATTTGAACCCAGAGCTCAAGTCTCTCTAGAATTTTTCCCAAAAATCTTTTATCTTTCATTTAAAGTATTAGCCACAACTCAGCATTGTGCCATCTGCAAACTGTAAGTACCCTCATCCGTGTTCCTGGTTAAAAAAATATAAAACAGTACAGAGACCAGAAGGACTTCACACCAGGGGTGAAATGCTCCCGGTTCAGACCAGCTCATCGCTAGCGATGGCGGCTGCTGGTTCGGAGGACCGGTAGCAAAAATCCCTGGCCCCGCCCCACTGCCTCTGCTGAGCCGCACCATCAGCAGAGGGTTTTTTTTTTTACTTTTAAAAGCAGGTTTTTCTTCAGCAAGTGTTTCACAAACACTACACAACTACACAACTACACAAGCACACAAAATCTCAGAAAGCTGTATGTGGTATTGTGTGTGTGTGTGTGTGTGTGTCAGTTGTGTTGTGTTGTGTGTGTGTGTAAAGTGTGAAAGTTGGTTTTTGAGCTTTTTGTGGCTGTGTGAAGTGTGAAATGCAGCTGCTTTTACATTGTATGTGAGTCAGTTGTGTTGTGTGTGTGTGTGTAAAGTGTGAAAGTTGGTTTTTGGTACCTCTTATTGTTTTTTATACTTTATTATTTTTATTATTTATTGTTATTGGCCACGCCTACCCAGTCATCTGACCAAGCCACGCCCACCAATTAAGCCACGCCCACAGAACCGGTAGGGAAAATTTTTAGATTTCACCCCTGCTTCACACCATCCATTCCTCCACAATGAAGTGGAGTCATCAATAATCTTTTTTTGGGGGGTGGGGGGGGGTGCACTAGTTCAAGAGGGGAACTTTTACCTTTAATACGGGAATCACTTGAATCGAGCCTAGGTAGTCCTCAACTTACAACCACAACTGAGCCCAAAATTTATGTTGTTAAGTGAGAAATTTGTTAAGTGAGTTTTGCCCCATTTTACGACTTTTCTTGCCACATTTGTTAAGTGAATCCCTGCGGTTGTTAAAAACCAAAAACAATTGTCAAGCATCTGAATGTAGATCATGGAAATGCTGAAACAGTTGCAAGTATGAAAAATAGTCATAATTCACTTTTTTCAATGCCGTTTGGTGACTTTGAATGGACACCAAATGAACTGTTGTAAGTCGAGGACTACCTGTAGTTTATTTTTCCTACAAATAATTGTGTTATTATATTCATGTGCCATCTTTCTTTTGAATGCTCAGAGCAGGGTCATGAAAATTAAATTCGCCTGAGAGGCAAGGACTAGTCCAAGCTTAGCCAACGAATTTCATGGAGACTTCACTTTGGTCTTTCAAATCCACCAAATTATTATACATAGACAAAACAAAGGTTTTACTGCCTTATTTCCAAACTTAAATAATAGGCATTATGCTGGCCAATGGGCCAATGGGCTTCAGTGGTTAAAACTAGGAAGTAACGACAGCCGGACGGGTGGACAGAGCCTCGCACCGCGACTGCTACCGGTTCTCCAAACCAACAGCCAAGATTGCTACCAGATCTGGCGATCCAATCGAAACCGGGAGCATTTCACCCCTGCTCTTCTATATAAATACATATAGATATAGATACGAACAACTTATATAATATACAGCAGCTATATGTGGTATATTACCACATCTCTAAGGTAAATAATAAGGTAACGTTACCACACCTTATTACCACACCTTAAAGATGTGGTAATAGAGAAAGATGCAGAAAAATACAACCCAAACGATGAATCAACAACCGATATATTAGGTTCGAATTTCAGTTAGCATAGCCCTAAAACTTCTGAAAGGGACTCTCTTAAAGAAAGACTGCTGAAATTGGGGGATATTAAAAAAACATCTTGGAGCTTTTGGGAAGTTATAGTTGAAAACTCTGAAAATTCAATAATAACAGTAACAATAATTAATATTCAGTGCCTATGGATACTACTGAGATGTATGAATTAAAATGTACCCTGTGGGGTTTTTATTAATCTCTTTCCTGACCCAGGATATTAATCCTATTAGTTCTGCAGCTACTGGATGGACTTATTACTTCCTATAGAGAAGTGTTTGTGTCCAGAATTTTGGAGAACCATGAACCAAGCCCATAAAAATCCTACATTTGTATTTTTCCTTGTTTCACATTTTCAAACAATTCGCAGAAATCTGGAATAGTTATTTATGAGTCTTCATTTAATCAACTCTTTTCGGGATAGAAAAATGAAGAGGGAGAAGAAATGCTTTCACGTGGAAAAACTTTAAAAGGGCAGATTGAGTTATTTTTCAGTCTTACTGAGATAGGCATAAGAAGGAAACAGAGTAGTTGCTTTAAATGCAACTTATGATCGTTCACAGGTAGTTAGCGAGTGCCTTGTGTTCCTGGGGATACACAATGGCAGTTGCATCAAGACTCAAAGGAGAAAATAAAAGTCCCTCAGCTCTAATGTCTAAGGTAGCATCCAATATATATTTGTAGCACATTAAACACTACAGAAATAGCTTGCCTGACTGCTCATTAATAATGTATTTAAATTCTCCAATGATTGACCAGTTAGGAACCAATCTAGCAAAGCAAGAATAACTTTAAATATAGATAACACGCCCTAGTGAATTATTTTTTTTACTGTATTAAATTCGGAAGAATACAAAGAACTTCATACACTTTGTTCTGGAATGCTCTTGGTTCCTAAGATTCATAAATGTGTTTATGATATACTTTTTAGAAACCTATTAAAAATCTATCTCTTCATCCATATTCTCTGTATAAATGTTATATGTGAGGTTTTGGTTTATTTCTTTTTTCACTTTTTAAAGTGAATGGGTCATTTTATACTACAGGTGGTCCTCGTTTAAATAACCACTCACTCAACGACGTTTCAAACTTATAATGAACAAGGGATAGTTACAACCATACATTGTATGTATGGCTGTCACTGTTCCTGTGGTCATGTGACCTGTCACTGTGTTCCGTGGTCATGTGATCACAATTTACAACCTTCCCTGCCCACAAGCAAAGTCAGCAGAAAGCTGCAATTACCTGATTGCATGATGACCCCTGCGATTTTCATTTAACATTGGCAACTGGGACTGCCAGAATGGTTGTCGCTAAATGGCATGACCTACGACTGTGTTGCTTAACAAAGGAGTTTCCAGTCCCAATTAGCATTGTTACAAGGACTACCTATATTTTATGCATGGTGGCACAGTGGTTAGAATGCAATATTGCAGGCTGACTCTGCCCAACACCTAGAGTTTAATTCTGAGGACTCCGCATTCTATCCGTATGAGGTCGGTAAAATGCCTCCAGACTATTGGGGGCAACATGCCGACTCTGTAAACTGTTTAGGGCGTACTACGAAGCAACACATAAGTCTAAGTGCTACTGATATTGCTTGAATCTGTTGTTTTTATCCGTCAAGTCCTTCAGATTTCCTAATAGTGCAAACTGATATTCATTTAGTGAATAGAGCGAATAGTGACTAAACTCAGATGGATTATAGCACATAACCAGTAAATTATATTACATGGCTAAGGTCAAAATATGGCCTAAACTGAGAAAGTGGCAAAAATCTCTAGTTTATACGTTGTCTTTAAATTAAATCGACAATTCTGCATTAATTTATGCTGTCATTTTCTAAATGGGACTTGCAACTCAGCTTCTAAAGTGGTTGCTAACTGAAACCCTAATGGTGCTTCTGCTCTTACTGTAGTTTTCTTTTGCTTTATAGACCCGTGAAGGTCTTAAAGTTATTTTTATCACTGTTTATCTGTGAATGGTCATTGAAATAAGCCAATCGCTAAATGAAGAGTACTTGTAAATGGGTTATGAGAAAAAGGGAGATCAAGATAGCTGTGGTTAAAGTTAATGAGATCCTCGAAGTGCGTAAGTGAGAATTTTAAAGAACAAATGCAGTATATATAATGTTGTATGGAGTGGTGAAAGAAGAGTTTGCAGAATATGCAGAGGTAAATTAAATGGCATTGGTGTAAATTAGATTTAAATGTTTCCTTTTATTTTCTGACTGTATACTTTTTATTCCTTCTCTAACTATTTCTTACTCTCTTTGGGTGTCTTGCATAATACTGCTTACCCACAAGGGAATAGGATGATTACTTTGTAAGTATGAATTAAATCTGTCTAAATTACTAAATCCACACATTTTCACTTTAGATTACTTTCCAAGAAAAATCTTGCCATTAATTTATTAAAAAGGGAGGCTACAATATTATCTGACATTGATTCATTTTGAACTATATTAATCCTATTAATACAAAAAAAAATCCTCTAAAATTATCAAAGCTAAGCATGTAAATGATACAGACTATGAAGTTGAATTATTTTTACTATGTGTTTGAAACTGTACTGCACAATTGAAAAAGAGGCTTGCTTTCACCAAGGTTTTTTTCTTCTTCTTTTTCCCCCTGCATATTAATGGGTTTGCTTGTTAATAATGTGTTTCTCTGCATCACCATTCCTAATATCTTCATGAAACATTCAAGTGCTAATAATGTTAGAAAGACATTCCAGGTAAATATTTAATTATGTACGCTTTTTAAAATGGGAATCATTTAAATGACAGATCAGATCAACCATTGCATTCACTTAATTAGAGACAGCTTTTTAAAATCATGGGTGTTACATAACTGATTATTAACTTTTTTTTTTTACTTTCATTCAAAGCACATCCAAAATCATAGATGGAACTCTGAATTACCTGTCGGTGGGTTTTATGCCTAGGTTCCTTCCCATGTCATCTATTCCATTAGGAAAATTGTACTATAGTACCCAAGAGAAATGAAAAATGGGTGCTTCTGAATTTAAGACCTAGGATAGACAACTACAAAAGAGCACAGTTCTTGAACCCTAGAAGTCTACATACAAATTTTAGTTAGCATAGTGTATGAAACAGGAAATTTTGCCTGGGTTCCCAAATCTTGCAAAGCCATTATGAAATATGTTTAGCTTTGGGGTAGCATGCAACAGCATGGTGGTCAAGTGATTAAGACACTGGGCTTCTCAGCTAGAAAGCCAGCAGTCCGAGTTCAAGACCCAAGTGCCTCGCAAGGGGCTGAGCTCCCATCCTCACCCCAGCTCCTACCAACCTACATTTCAAAAGTACGCAAATGGAACTAGATAAATAGGTACTACTGTGGTGGGAAAGTGACAGCACTATGTGATATCATGCTGGCCACACGACCATGGAAATGTCAGACAGTAATGGCTCAATGATCTTGAAACAGAGATGAGCATTGTCCCTATAGTTGACTAGCAGAGTAACATCTGCAGAAACTCTTTACCATTTTTTTTAACTTGGGTTAGCATATTATGTGCCTTCAAGTAATTATAGCTTACTTAATAAATCACAATTAAGAATTTCAGGGATTACTATTCATGGTAATGTATGAACCTAGTCTTAAGTTATGTAATATTTTTGATCTTTCCCAACTTTGCTGCTCATTTTGTAACCTTCTCTCTCATATTTGGTCTCCTATTTCCTCCAAAATAAATTAGAAAAAATAATGACCTAATTATTTGAAACGTGTGTCAAAATTTCAACCTGATAGTAATGCAAATAGCTTATAAGCATCTAGAAATGATGTTTATAGAATAAACATTACATCACTACGGATTGTGTACTAAATGACAGAAAATTTGAAAACAACAATAAAACCCCACTATGGAGAGTTTAAACACTTCTGAAATACAAAAATATTTAACTAGTTTAATCAAAGGAGACCTTTTCAACTTTGTTCACATAATATCACTGACATTTCCTATACTACAAATAAGGTAGTTTGAGAATCATAGTTCAGTAACACCTATTATAATATTTGCAAATCCATAACAATCAAACTTACTTATTACCCTTTATCCAGTATAATTAGTAATATTCTGGCATCAAATATGCATTTTTCATATCCTAATTATAAATACATTTTATAAGAAATAATCTGTTAACTTTGTACAATGCATTTCTGTTATGGCTGGAAATCCACCTAATGTTTGGAGATTAACTAGTTTCATGCAGGCAAACCCTTTTTATTTCAAGATATATTTAATGGTAATTATAAATTAATTCTTCATTGTGTATGATGGAATGAAGAAATTCTATCCAAAAAAAACCCCTGAAAATTCCACCCTCCATATAAACTCCACTATAGTAATCCTACCTATAAGAACTCCAGGTTAAATTATGACACTATATGCTATTTAAATATAAGAATAAATAGGATACCTATGTCTGTAATATTAGTGTTCTTTTCCCCCCCAGAAAACTGTAAAAACATGCTATAACCCAACTCACATACGCCTCCAAATACTGTGTCACATTGATTTCACCCTTCAGTTGAGACCATCAGCCTGAAAACCTATAATTTCTACCTGAAAAAATGCACCTGCTTTATCATTACTTTTCTTCAGCTATAGTGTACATCTGAGCAGTTCCAAATGGTTCCTAAATGTTCAGTGTTCTAACTGCATAAATTTAACTGTAATGCCAAATCAGAATAGGGTTCTATTTGGGACAAGTGGGGAGAAATGAGGGCCAAATTTAGAAAGAAGAGATTGAGACTACTAGAACTGATTTGTGTGCCACAGGCTGTTTTGAAAGACATTTAAAAAAGGAAAACTGGAAATGCAACTATCAGTTCTATTTTCAAACTACACATTACTTTCAAGGCACTAAAAACATTATACCAGGGTTGTTTTTTTAAGCTCTTATTCAAAGATGACATAAGTGATTCTGTCACACAGAGAAAGGATGTTAATTACGGGGGCTTTGCTTAAGAGAATCTGGGGAAATGTTTGGAAGAATTATGAGATGTGATGATGATCAAAATTCTGGAAACACAAATTCTAGAAATCAGCATGGGTTTAAGGCCAGGACGGGGATGTGCTGAAATGACGTTGATCTTCAATGGTTCATCAAGAGGTACGGTATACAGATGTCATGAAGTTCATTGAAGTTTGTTCATTTAGATCAGGGGTGTCAAACACAAGGCTCAATATGGTTGGATCTAGCCCGTGGGACCGTCCTGGAAAATGTAAGGTGCTGGCCCACATCGCTTCAGACAGGTCTACCCAATGCAAAGAGGAAACATTGGGCCAGCATGGCTTCGGCCCGGTCTACCCAATGCAAAGAGGAAACATGCCAGAAGTTTGGGGAATGGCATCTAGCTGGCCACACCCATCCAGTTGGCCACACCTACCCAGTTGGCCACGCCCCCCCAGGTCAACCACACCCTGATGCGGCCCTCAATGAAGTTGAGTTTGACAGCCCTGATTTAGATGAAGTGTATGATAAAGTAAAATGCTTGAATTATAGAAGATTGGTTGCTGAAGAATAGTATGAGGTGGGTGTAAAGCATGCATGACAATAATTGGAATGCTAAATAAAAAGATCAGCATGGAGTAAGGAGTAAGACCAAGATTTATTTTTTATTTTTTATTTATTTATTTTGTCAAACACAACAATATATGTAAGTATAAGCATGAAATAACCATACAAATTAAATACAACCAAAGGGAACATTAGGACAGGAACGATATGGGTGATGTGCAGATATAGTGAAAGATGGTTTGCAAAGTAAGAAAGATTAAGGAAAGTTTACTACTGGTGTAAACCAGATTTAGCCAGCCAGACAGCCTGCCTCCAGCCAGCTATGGTTAGGAGGGCCTTTGCACCACTTAATATTGTGCCCATTCCTAGATCATCAGGTCTACCCATGGTCATGCATGTCCTGATCACCTCATAGCTGGACTACTGTAATGTACACTACATGGGGCTACCCTTGAAAACTTCATCTGGTACAAACCAATGTGCAGTTATGCATGTTTTTGGTGGAACATCATACCTTTGCTTTGTGAACTGCAATGGCTGTCATCATGTTTCTGGGTCCAATTCAAGATGCCGGTGTTAAGCTTAAACACCTTGCATGGCACGGGAACTGGTTATTTGAGGGGCTGCCTCTCCTCAATTTCAAGAGTGCCTCTCACTCATTACTTCCTGTTTTTACCTTTGTTTTACACTTGTTAATATTTTAATCAATGATAATTGTTCTAAGTATTTATTGCTTTAACTTTAACATAACATAACATAACAACAGAGTTGGAAGGGACCTTGGAGGCCTTCTAGTCCAACCCCCTGCCTAGGCAGGAACCCTACACCATCTCAGTCAGATGGTTATCCAACATTTTCTTAAAAATTTCCAGTGTTGGAGCATTCACAACTTCTGCAGGCAAGTCGTTCCACTTATTAATTGTTCTAACTGTCAGGAAATTTCTCCTTAGTTCTAAGTTGCTTCTTTCTTTGATCAGTTTCCACCCATTGATTCTTGTTCTACCCTCAGGTGCTTTGGAGAACAGCCCGACTCCCTCTTCTTTGTGGCAGCCCCTGAGATATTGGAACACAGCTATCATGTCTCCCCTAGTCCTTCTTTTTGTTAAACTAGACATACCCAGTTCCTGCAACCGTTCTTCATATGTTTTAGCCTCCAATCCCCTAATCATCTTTGTTGCTCTTCTCTGCACTCTTTCTAACTTTGTTGTACATCAATCGGAATTACATGTTTGTGAGATGGATGGCTATATAAATTTGACAAATAAATAAATAAATGATGAAAATCATACCTCCTGGTGTCTAGTTTAGACAGAAAAATATTTCTTAGGATATTTTGGGATTGATAGACGTATGAGTTGTTAATATAATTTAAAATTATAATAAAATGATGGGATTCATGCCAGACAGGTAAAACTCAATGTTTCCTTAAAAATTCTCACAGTTCAATTATTGTTTGAAGATTTCTTTAAATTTTTCCATCTGATCCCCAGTGGATCCACTTGAGAATCAAGCCTCATACAGGTAGTCCTCAACTAACGATCACAAATTCAGCTCAGCATTTCTATTGTTAAGTTAGACATTTCTTAAGTGATTTTTGTCCCATTTTATGACTTTCCTTGCCACAGTTGTTAAGGGAACCAATGCAGTTGATAACTTAACCTGGTTGTTAAGTGAATCTGGCTTCCCCATTGACTTTGCTTATCAAGGTTGCAGCAGGCAATCACATGATCTTGGGACACAGCAATGGTCATAAGTATGAACCAGTTGCCAAGCATCTGAATTTTGATCACATGATCATGGGGATGCTACAAAGGTTGTAACTGTGAAAAATGGTCATAAGTTGCTTTTTTTAGTGCCGTTGTAACTTCGAGCAGTCACTAAATGAACTGTTGTAAGTCGAGGACTACCTGTACTCTGTATCACAGAAAACCTTAGTGTTCTACTTTCTCTACTTATTTTAAGACGGACGTAGAGAAAATATCTTGATCTGAATAATAAACAGAAGAGCAGAAATTAATCTCTATGAACATGTCCATGATTCTACATTACAAGATCAGGAGTGTTGAATTATTTCAATGTTTGTTAAATCCAAGGCATTTTTGAACCAAAAAGCTTTTATATTAACATATTTTCAGCTGGGCTTGAATTTCTGTTACCTGACATACAATGCTGGGTAAAGAAAAGTTAGGAATGGCAATAAGAGCAAGCCTGCATCGTGACATAAGCAAATGCTCTTTTGCAGCTCTTAAGCAGTTTTAATTGTAGGTTTGCAACATTTGGGCCCTTTTAGCATATTATAATTTTACCCACTGATCTGAAAAATGGTAAGCAATCAGTCCTGTATGTTATCTTCATAGCTCGTGCCTAAGCTTTCAGCCAATTTTCTTTGTATTTAGACTTAAATGTGCAAACCACACTATATTAGTCTGCAAAGCATCAATGAGAAGGCTTAATTAAGTAACACTGACAGATAAATCCATTTCTTTTGCAGTAATCAAATCAAAGCAGGTTGACATAACACAGAAACTTAATACAGTTATTCCCTTGTAATTGGAAAAAGACCCTTTACTTCTCATTACAGCAATCTTCTGGGTATTGGTATAATAAGACATCTCAGGGCTTTAATATTATGCTATAAAAGTCTCAAGATACAGGCTCCCCTAAGCAAACACATAAGATTATCTAATTCCTTCATCACAGAGGAACATATCATTTATATTATTTTAAAATTGTTAAATTATTTATCTTATCTAGAGTTTAAAAAAATAATGTACTAGTATAAAAAAAGTATAAAGACATAAATGCTACACTCAAAATGATTTCAGAACTGGATGGAAACAGTGGGTGGAAAGATTACTTTTTAATCAAAGAAATGAATTACGGGCAGACGATTAGTAATACTGGGCACTTTTACTACATTTTACAACACTTTTAAAAAGAATTAAAACAATATTTTACTTTTGGAGGAGTTGGGAGACCTGCTGAAAGTCTGGAATTTTGGTTAAAAGGTAAAGAGACCAAAATATAGTGAAAATAGTTTGAATCTGCACATCTTGTTAAATATGAGAAATAAAGCTATATATTATAGTGACGATAAGCTATATATAGTTTCAAGCCTAGAGTGCAATTGCTTCTTCTTATTTAAAATCCCTTTTTATTCTGTTTTAAGGCATCATGAAAGGACATATAGAATGCTTCCCATCAGCACAGATTAATTAAATATGAACCAATTGCCAAGTATCTGAATTTTGGTCTCACGATCATGGGAATGCTGCAATGGTTGTTAAGTGTGAAAAATAGTCACAAGTCACTTTTTTTCAGTGCAGTTGAACTTTGAACAGTCACTAAACGAATGGTTGTCAGTCAAGAATTTGCCAGTACATCAGTCAGCCACCACAGAATTATGAAGAATGAAAAAAATCCTACTGCTACTACTTATCCAACTGGAGAAGAAAATCCAAAAGCAATTTCTTTTCCATGAAATTAAATAATAATTTTATAATTCCCTCCAGCACAGGAAGGAAAAATACAATTTAGCTCGCCATTTAAGAAAGGAATTAAACTATTCTGTATCTATACATACAATAGCAGTCCAGAAAAACCCTGCCCCTTGTTAATGTTCAGTGAAGATTTCACAAGACTGGTGAAAAATTTCATTAATACTGATTAGCATGGAAACCAACATGTACTGTACGTCCCCTCACATGCATTTAGTTCTACAAACTTCCATAATGTACAACAAAGAAGCCTAGAGATGCATTCAGCGCATACCAAGGAAATATTTCCTCTCAGTTTACATTATATAATAGAAACAGACAAGACCTGGGGCCAAAGGGCAATTTTCCTTCATCGGTTCTGCTATTAGAAGCGAAGTCACTCAATCTTTTTTTTTAAATAAATAATAATAATTTAATTAAATAGCAACCCCAAAACAGCACTCTTGAAATAGAGAGAATTAACATAAATGGCAAGAATACTTAGAAAATTTAAATAAATGGTAGTGTTTCTTCTGCTTTGTAAGCCCTATCAAAAGCCCAAAGTAAAAATATTAATAAAGTTCTTCACAATTATTTCTTTCATAAAAACCTGTTCGTGTTTCTATAACTCTCTTTGATCAAAGGAACAACTTTACTGTTGTGACTGGATCAGAAGAGAAATAACATGACAGGACTCTATGTAGAAAGGAATTTCAAATATGAAAGAATCATATAACCATCTTATTTTTATCTCAGACTCTACAATAACATAATTTATAATTTGCAGGTGTTGAATACTTACCATTGTTGAGACCTTGTCTTAAATTTTTTTAAAAAAAAAAGATTTGAGGGCTTATCAAGATACACACACACACACACACATTTGCTGAACTAAACCATTTCTAATTTGAATTAATCTTTGATTTTGTTCTCCATCAGAAAGCCACAGCAATAGCACTTAGACTTATATACTGTGAAGCAGTATATGTGTGACACCCTCTAAGCAGTTTACAGAGTCAGCCTATTGCCCCCAACAATCTGGGTCCTCATTTACCGACCTCAGAAGGATGGAAGGCTGAATCAACCTTGAATCTGTCAGGATCGAACTGCTGGCAACCGGCAGTCAGCAGAATTAGCCTGCAGTATTGCATTCTACTGCGCCATGATGCTCACAATTCTCAGCATTTTGCTAAGGGTGAGAAACTGTAAAAACTATTTACTTGTCTTAAAGTGATTTAAAAACTATCTCCCCAAATTATACTTCCTTTGCCAAGCTCCTGTGGTTATCTTTGTACATCATCACACATCTAACAGACAGACAAAAATCTCTCTATTACTTGTGATAAGTTAGATTTGTTCAATTTTTCTTTTGCTCAGGGCAGCTAATCTACTCTTTAATAAAGAAGTGAGTAGGACAATCCAGATAAGTTGTCAAAATAGACAATTCTGACAGATACGTCTGTGACTGTTTTACACCAAAGGAGGATATTCATAGTTCTTATTGTTTTGGGTCCCAAGGGACTGAATCCGTAGATGGCAATAACATTATTCACCCTTCAGTTGCTGCTCTATTAAAAGCACATCCTTTTTAAAAATCGCTTACCAGCTTAAATCTCTCAGCGGCTTTCGATACCATTGACCATGGTATCCTGCTGCACCGGTTGGAGAGTTTGGGAGTGGGAGGCACTGTTTATCGGTGGTTCTCCTCCTATCTCTCTGACCAGTCGCAGACGGTGTTGACAGGAGGGCAGAGATCGACCGCGAGGCACCTTACTTGTGGGGTGCCTCAGGGGTCGATTCTCTCGCCTCTCCTGTTCAACATCTATATGAAGCCGTTGGGCGAGGTCATCAGTGGCTTTGGGGTGAGTTACCAGCTGTATGCTGATGATACGCAGCTGTACTTTTCCACCCCGGGCCACCCCAACGAAGCTGTCGAAGCGCTATCCTGGTGCCTGGAAGCTGTACGGGTCTGGATGAGGAGAAACAGACTCAAGCTCAATCCCTCCAAGATGGAGTGGCTGTGGATGCCGGCACCCCGGTACAGGCAGCTGCAACTGCAGCTGACTGTTGGGGGTGAGTCATTGGCCCCAACAGAAAGGGTGCGCAACTTGGGCGTTCTCCTGGATGGACGGCTGTCGTTTGAAGACCATTTGGCGGCCGTCTCCAGGAGAGCTTTTTACCAGGTCCGCCTGGTCCGCCAGTTGCGCCCCTTCCTAGACCGGGATACCTTATGCACGGTCACTCATGCTCTTGTCACTTCTCGTCCGGATTATTGCAATGCTCTCTACATGGGGCTACGCCTGAAGAGCACTCGGAGGCTTCAATTAGTCCAGAATGCAGCTGCGCGGGTGATTGAGGGAGCCACACGTTGCTCCCGTGTAACACCGCTCCTGCGCAGTCTGCACTGGCTACCTGTGGTCTTTCGGGTGTGCTTCAAGGTGTTAGTTACCATCTTTAAAGCGCTCCATGGCTTAGGGCCCGGGTACTTACGGGACCGCCTGCTGTTACCTTATGCCTCCCACTGACCCGTACGCTCACACAGAGAGGGTCTTCTCAGGGTGCCGTCCGCCAAGCAATGTCGGCTGGCGGCCCCCAGGGGAAGGGCCTTCTCTGTTGGAGCACCTACCCTCTGGAACGAACTTCCCCCTGGTTTGCATCAATTACCTGACCTTTGGACCTTTCGCCGTGAATTGAAAATGCACTTGTTTATCCAAGCGGGACTGGCTTAATTTTTTAAACTTTTTGAATTTTAATAATTTTAATTGGGTTATTTTATGAATTTTATGGGTCAAATTTGATGGTTTTAAATTTTTGGCCATTTATAGAATATGTTATTTTAACTTTTGTTTTAATTTGTATAGTGTATTGTTTTTAATCTGGCTGTACACCGCCCTGAGTCCTTCAGGAGAAGGGTGGTATAAAAATCTAATTAATAAATAAATAAATAATAAAAAACAAGACATAGTTGTTTCCAGAGCACAAGCATGTAAGACATGTTCTAGATTTTTATTTTACTTTTTGTTGTTGCTTTGTTTTTGGCCAGTAAGCCCATTCCTTTCTCCTTGAGTTTGGAAAAAGGCTAGTTACATTCTACTGACATGAATCTGTCCATAGAAAGCCATTCCCAGCTATGAAATTAAACACTCAAGTGATTGGTGCTGTCTTTTGTCTGCTTTGTGTATTGTTCAAACCAACTGAACCATGTTCTTGATTATGTTCATAACTTCTACCAAAGGATAACATGGTTTCTGTCTTGATATGCATGAAGCTCCTGGGAGGCTTATCATTTATGAGTGACTAAATTTATTTCCATCCGAAAGGTTCCAAAACAGTCTTCATCATTCCATGTGCTGTTTCCCTTGCCCCTTTGAAGAGCCACTCTTCCATTCTGGAATGACACCAAGCTACCTCCTCTTTAGAGGATTGCTCCTGCTGCTCCTGTTGCTATTACTATCATGTGAACAGCACTGGGGAAGATGCCAGAACTAAGGGGAGTGAAGTAGACTGGAAATTCAGTCAGCCTGCTGTGAAACGTAGGTAGGAAAAATTTGAATTAGCATAGATGTGTGAAGATATAGCTGTGTACTGCATGTTGTGCAGGATTTAAAACAGTAGGAAGCTCACACGCTTTAAACCTATCAACATATAGTTAGCTTTTGTCAAGAGTTACTAATTTTGAGTTTTAAAATAGTCAAACTTTCAGATACGGGCTGATTAGTCCTTGAAAAGGTGGAGGAAAGAGCGAGAGAATCAAAGAAATGGAATTAATTGGGTTAGATTATACCCAAAATACTAGGGTCTTTTATCCTGTTCTCACCTGACAATCGCTTGCCTTATTTAAAATGGAAATGAGGTATCTGTTGTGTAAAGAGAAAATATTCCAATATGCCCAGTAAAAAAAAATATATCTAAAAGGAATAATTCTTTTAATAAGGATTGTGCATAGGAAATACAAAATAGAAATATAAGATTGCCTGTTAGACAAATCACAACCCTGAGTAATGCACACTCTGAATGGGATTAGTGATTTTTATTTATTTATTTTTATTTTGTTTACATTTATACCCTGCCCTTCTCCGAAGACTCAGGGCGGCTTACAATGTATAAGGCAATAGTCTCATTCTATTTGTATATTTTTTTACAAAGTCAACTTATTGCCCCCCCAACAATCTGGGTCCTCATTTTACCTACCTTATAAAGGGTGGAGGGCTGAGTCAACCTTGGGCCGGGCTCGAACCTGCAGTAATTGCAGGCTACTGTGTTCTAATAACAGGCTTCTCTATTGCCTGAGCTATCCCGGCCCCTTTTTAAGGTTATGTTCCTTTTAAAAGAGACTAGGTAATTTTAATATACAGGAAGTCCTTGACTTATGGCCACAATTGAACCCAATATTTCTGTTGCTAAGCAAGATGGTTGTTAAGTGAGGTTTACCCTATTTTATGATCTTTCTTGCCACAGCTGTTAAGTGAATCACTGCAGTTGTTAAAGTAGTAACATGTTTTTCAGTGTTTCTCTAGTTGTTGAATGAATCTGGCTCCCTCATTGATGCCGCTTGTGAAAAGTTCACAAAAAGTCATCACGTGAGCCCAGAATACTGCAACCATCATCATAAAGGCCAGTTGCCAGGTGTCCAAATTTTGAAACCATGACCCTGGGGTTGGTTAAATGTGAAAACTCTCACCACTTTTTTCAGTGCTGTTGTAACTTCAAACCATCGTTAAATAAATGATTGTAAGTCGAGGACTACATGAATTGGATACTTCTTTTATTGTCGCCGACATTCTCTTCTCAGTTTGGTGATTAATCAGGCTGACTTAGCCACAATCAATCACCCTAGTGGACAATAAAATAACTGAAGAATGAATGTGTATATATATGAATCTGTTTCAGAGGAGCCCTAGTATGGAAGGGAACTGAAAATAATGTCCCAAAGTACTTTTTTTTACACAAGAGCAGAATATTAGGCAAAACTGTTCATAACGTAAACAGCAATACTCAGGTGGGTGTCCTTTATTGATCCTACTTTGTGGTTGTATTGATGATAAATAGTAAAATCTTGTTTAAAGGTTTTTTTTTCCCCAGTAGACTTTTTCTAATAGTTGGAATCCAAAAGAAGTTACAGAGCTGAGTCATTCTTACTGTATATTGCATACGTGCTAAATTTTAAAATGGCTCATGTCTTAAACAGGGTTAGTAAGCAGAGCTAGGCTAATCCATTTTTGGATTTATTTTTCCCATTAGTGTATATATAATTAAATCTCGCCAAAAGGGATTAATTGATTAGATTTTAGGAGCCTTTTTAGGAGAGACAGAAAGAAAAGGAATAAATCTTAACTATTTTAAAATAAGCATTTGTGCATCTGTTATTTATAAAAAAAATTATTTGGCATCACTGAGAGTCGGGCAGCCTACAAGTTTAAAAAAAATTTACTATCATCATCATTAGATACCCATTTGGAAGGGAAGCAGAATTCTTCTAAACACCGTGAGGGAAAAAAAATACTATGATGCCCCTTTTTAATTGTCTTTTGATTTAATTCAATAGATTTATCAAGAAATAAAATTCCTGCCCACTCCTGAATGTGAGAGAATACAATATTTCTGAGAGTATAGATAGTCCTCAACTCCCAATTCATTTAATGACTGCTCAAAGTTACAATGGCACTGAAAAGAGGAATTTATGGATGTTTTTCAAATGTATGACTTTTGAATAGAATAGAATAGAATAGAATAGAATAGAATAGAATAGAATAGAATAGAATAGAATAGAATAGAATAGAATAGAATAGAATAGAACAGAACAGAACAGAACAGAACAGAATAGAATAGAATAGAATAGAATAGAATTTTTTATTGGCCAAGTGTGATTGGACACACAAGGAATTTGTCTTGGTGCATATGATCAAAATTCAGGCGTTGGGCCACTTGACTCATATATATGACGACTGCAGTGTCCCGGGGTCGTGTGATCCCCTTTTGCAACCTTTTGATAGGCAAAGTCAATTGGGGAAACCAGATTCACTTAAGAACCACGTTACTAACTTAACAACAATGATTCATTTAACATCTGTGGCAAGAAAGTTCATAAAATGAGGTAAAACTCACTTAACAACTGTCTCACTTAGCTAGGCTCAATTGTGGTTGTAAATCAAGGACTACCTGTAGAGGAAATCCAGAATGCCATCAGCAATATCAATTCATGATATTTAATGTGTCGCCATATAATGACAAAAAGAAAAATAACCACAATGCTAAGAAATTCATGCTTTATGACCAGAAAAATGGACCGGTGTAACAGAAATCCTAATGAAGCTTTTTCAATGGTATCTCAAACTATCCCCTATAGCCTATAACAGGGGTGTCAAACGCAAGGGGCGGGGGCTGGAACTGGCCCGTGGGGTGCTTAGATCTGGCACACAGAGCGGCCCTGGAAATTCCAAAGGACTGGCCCGTGGTGCCTCTGCCAGCTAAAACGGAGCTCAGGAGGGCTGCGGGTGGCCCTCTTGAGCTCCATTCTCGCTGGCAGAGGGTTGCAAGGGGCCGTCGCAGCTGAAAACAAAGCTCAGGAGTCTGCTGTCGCTGGCAGAGCACTCAGGCCACCACAGGTACCCCCAACTTGAGTGATGTTGAGCTGGCCACGCCCACCCCAGCCACACCCACCCCGGCCCCCCGAGGTCAATCACAACGCTGATGCGGCCCTCAATGAAATCGAGTTTGACACCCTTGGCCTATAAATAATCATTTGCAAAAGCCCTACAACCATCACCTACAAAGAACGGAACAAAACTTTTCTTAGGACGCAGCATTCCCTACAAAGTTAAACAAAAGCGCTATTCATGGGATTCAATCACAGCATTCCGAGCAGGTGGCCTGATCATTATTTTAGTTGAGCTTGCCAATTTCTTGCCAAACTAGCAATAATGCCTTGATATTTGGCTTAGTAGGCCATGAAATATTAGGAAGAGCGGTGCTCAGATAATTAAAGCTCAGATAATGAATTCCTAAAGTTGATATTTTTAATTTTTTTTTAAATTAACTATCAGCACAACAGAAACTGGTATCTGGCACAAAAAAAGAGTGTCATAGCAAGCATCCCTAAAATGAGGATAATATTAAAAATATTATTATTATATTATTATTAATATAAGAATAATATTAATGTTATTATTATTAATAATAATAGTCAGCTCAGGAGAGAGAAGACTTTTATCATCCATTCCCCCTCCTCAATTTACTTCAGTGAAGAATTTAATATTTTCTGATTTAATCATTTATGTATGATTGAGGTTCCAAATGCTGGCCTTCATTTAACTTTCAATTAATACTAATAATATTTTTATTATTATTATTTAAATATAGCCTGATTTATAACGAGGAAAAAAATTCAACTTGCTAAAATAAACTGAATAATCATATGGTATAGCATTTAATAATTTGCTACACAGTTACGCCACATTAGTAATCTCATTATAAGTTGGCAGTACAACCTTAATACATCATTGCAGTCCAGAGAGAGAGAGAAAAAGAGAGAGAAAAGAGAGAGAGCTATGGTTCCCATAAGACATGGAAGGAAAAGCCAGGTTAATGCTGTTGTTCACATACATTATATAGCTTATTTTTACAGAATAAACACCCATAATGAATTACGGCATCGCATTCAAGTGTCAATATTGATCATGAAAATGCCATTAGAAAAAGAATTAGGATTGAAATTTAATTCACTGAGCAATTTCCTTAAACGGTATTAAAGAACCCAGGAAAACATATGAACTTATAAAGGACTCCGCAAACAGCAAAACTCAGCACGATGTATGTGAATGCTAATAACCCTTGAAAATTCTAGTGCCAAAGAGTTGATTATAGGATAGCAACCAAGCCATGTTCCTAAGTTTTCAAAGCTACTATTCCATTTATTTGTCAGTAGTCGGACACATGGAAACGATTAAATAGTAGAAAGCTACTGAACACAGAAACCACTATCCAGGATTTTATCCTACTATTTAGGATCTGAGGAATAGAAGTATACAGACCCACACCACAAAAGACTGTAGAGTCCTCAAATTCAGTCCAAAATTATTGTTGCTAACCGAGACGGTTAAATGAATTTTGCCCCATTTTTACAACTCTTTCTTGCCAAAGTTGTTAAGTGAATCACTGTGGTTGTTAAATTAGTAACACGGTTGTTAAGTGAATATGACTTCCCCATTGACTTTGCTTGTCAGAAGGTCACAAAAGATGAACTCATCACCCTAGGACACTGCAGCTGTCAGAAATGAACCACTTGCCAAGTGGCTGAAGTTTGATCACATAAATCATGGGAATGTTGCAATGGTCGTAAGCATGGGAAAATGGTCATAAGTCACTTTTTTCAGTGCAGTTGTAAAAACAGTTCAGTTGGTCACTGAATGAACTGTTGCAAGTCGAAGACTACCTGTATTCTTGCCTTGATTTGAAATTAGTTGCATTGTAAGGTTAGATAACTGGAATGATCACTAAGTCTCCTTCTCTATCTTATTCCTCTGATTGTTCTAAGCGCTTTATTGTACTCACTTTCATTTGTTATATCTGAATAGTAGCTTGTAGGTTACCTGGATTTAAGTGTAATGATTATAGTTTTAAAATTATAAATAAAGCAGCCTATATTAATAAATAGCTTAGTTATTTATTTCTTTATTTTAATTTTTTATTTTTTATTTATTTTTTTATTTTATTTTTTTATTTATTTATTTATTTATTTTATTTCATTTGTTATATCTGAATAGTAGCTTGTAGGTTACCTGGATTTAAGTGTAATGATTATAGTTTTAAAATTATAAATAAAGCAGCCTATATTAATAAATAGCTTAGTTATTTATTTCTTTATTTTAATTTTTTATTTATTTTGTCAAATACATATTAAATAATATATATACGTATAAGCATGAATTGAATACATAAAATGAATACAACCAAAGGGAACATTAGGACAGGGACGATAGGCACGCTGGTGATCTTATGCACGCCCCTTACAGACCTCTTAGGAATGGGGTGAGGTCAACAGTAGACAGTCTTAGGTTAAAGTTTTGAGGATTTTGGGATGAGACCACGGAGTCTGGTAGTGCATTCCAGGCATTAACAACTTTGCTACTGAAGTCATATTTTCTGCAATCGAGACTGGAGCAGTTCACTTTAAGTTTGAATCTATTGTGTGCTCATTGTGGTTGAAACTGAAGTAGTCATTGACAGGAAGGACATTGTAGCAGATGATTTTATGAGCTATGCTCAGGTCATACCGAAGGCGGCATAGTTCTAAATTTTCTAAACCCAGAATTTCAAGTCTGGTGGCATAAGGTATTTTCTTGCGAGCAGAGGAGTGAAGGACTCTTCTTGTGAAATATTTCTGGACGCGCTCAATTGTATTAATGCTTAGTAAAATATTGAAGCGGGGGAGGGATGAGAGACAGTGGTGGGTTTCAATTTTTTTTTACTACCGGTTCTGTGGGTGTGGCTTGGTGGGCGTGACATTGCTTGGTGGGCATGGCTTGGTGGGCATGGCAGAGGAAGGATACTGTAAAATCTCCATTCCCACCCCACTCCAGGGGAAGGTTACTGTAAAATCCCCATTTCCTCCCGATCAGCTGGGACTTGGGAGGCAGAGAATAAATGGGGGGATGGGGCCAGTCAGAATTTTTTACTATCAGTTCTCCGAACTACTCAAAATTTTCACTACCGGTTCTCCAGTACTGGTCAGAACCTGCTGAAACCCACCTCTGATAAGAGACACTCTCAGTGGCAAATTCCATTTTCACCAGAAAGAAAGAGGGGTCTGGTTTCCTAATGAATTCTCTTCTAAAACAGCAGGAGATGGGGGTGGGGAATTTAAACACAAAGATATATACAGGAGCCTTCCAAATAGCTTTCTGTCCTCATAGAAGAATCATAAACAAAACAAAACAACGCAATGCAATGCAATAAAATATCATCCCAAGATGGGACCAGGGGAAGGAGGGTGAGACAAAGGGATGAAGCAAATGGACAGAGATGGGGGGGGGGGAAGAGAAATAAATTTTAGGCATTAACAAAAAGAGTTAAATTTACCAAACAACCAAAGTCCCAATTGGCAAAGCTTCAAAGGCAGCCATGCTTTCTGGAAGCATTATATGCAGTCATTTGCATTTCTTTTCGTTCCTTTGTTTTCAATAGCTACTTCTAATCTTATCACAGTAGATTTCTTCAATTTGTAGGTAATTATTAGGGAGGAAAGGAATTGTCATTTATTTCATTTAATAAATATTGTATTTCAGAAGAACTTGTAATTCAAATTTCAAAGTGAGATAATATATAGAATCTATAAGGCTGTTTCCAACCAACACGTAAGCAATTGTACTGTTAGGAGCCTGTATTTTGATATAATTTTACTTCTCTCTTATAACTTAACTGAAGTAGAGTAGCACTAATCTATCAAAAAAAACAACCCTATACTTTCTGTTGCAAAAAAACAGCTGAAATTACTTCTTTATGACATTTATCACTTAAGTTCAACTATGGGCTATATAAATGCAATATTACTTTATTAATTCATGCTTTTCATACTACATTTACAAGTTCACCCTTTCTATCTTTTCAGTCAGGGCATCAGTAATTCATTCTCCAAAAAAATCATTTACAAAAAAAAATGAAACTATAAGCAAAACAATATATAATATATAATAAATATATAAGCAAAACAAAACAAAACTTATATCAGAAAACAACCTTGTGTCAATTCCTAATGATGCAGCAGTACATTAAAAGCAATTCTTTAAATTATACCTTTGGAATTTCAATAAATGGGAGATTAAGTGTAAACAGCCTTGAAATAATAAGGAAAAATAGAAGGAAAAGGAAAAGGAAAATACCAGTGAAATATCAAATTCTAAAGGTTTCCTTAACCAAATGGATCAACATGTGGTTGAACAAAAAAGAAAAGAAAACCTCTGTATTTTAGGAAAAACACTAGGAAGTGGGGGAAATGGTTTACAGAGAAGGTGGTTTCCCATCATTCGTACTATCTATATTATATGTCATTTTTCGAAAAGGAAAAGTGAAGTTTCTTACATTTAAAAAAATATATAAACAACCTGGTACTGTATGTTACAAGCAGACTTACTAACTCAAAAGAAACTCATTCTGAAATTGATCTTCATAGAACATTCTAGGACCTACAACTAGTTTCAATAGTTTTCAGGAATATAACAATATATATAACATTCTGAAAAACATGATGTGCCATTATTCAACAGCCATAAACATTGTAAATTTTGCACCACTGTTCAATATGCACTTCATTCCTGTTTCTTATTTCATTTCTGGGAAGTTATTCTTCAGGCAACTGAATTAATTAAGAGGCTTGGTGACTGACAGAAACTTTTGAGGAGATGATAAGATTCAAATTATATAATGTAGAAGTTCTATGGTGTCTTTGACGTTCTCCGAATTGAGTGTCTGGTTGCAGATGTTCCTTTATCAGACAGCACCAAGATCTCCACAGTTCAACCCTGAACTACATATATTCCCTTCTATTGGCACTAATAAAGCTAAAATAATGAACTAGATAATTTGATTAATAAAATATGGCATTGTTTAACAATGAGTATCAGGGAGAATTGTTACAAAACTTCACTAAGCACTGGTCCAGGAAAGTTTTGAAAAACAAGAAATTTGATTATGGCTCCTACATAATAAGTAATAAAATCTAATAGAATGCTGGCTAGATTTTGACCATGGTGACAATGTCAAGTTTGTATACGAATAGTGATTTCCAACTGGAACAAGTGTAGAAAAATTCTATTTGTATCTACCCAGAAATGTGCTTCACTGAGTTCAATGTAATTTGCTTCTACATGAATACATGTAATAGCCTTCCACAATCTGGTTTCCTCCAGATGTTTTGGATCTCATATCCCATAATTCCCAGTTAGCACCACTGCTGACCTTATTGCTTTGGGAATATGGGAATTGAAGTATGACATATTTCATATATAAGATTGCAACTTTAATACAGTACTCATACTGTATTAAATGTGACATAATTTTGTTTCTGTCTCCACCCTCCCCCGTACATATATATTAGCAGTATATTGTTGCAATATATATTTCCAATAAATAAAATGAATTTATATTATTAAAAATTGCTGTAGCTGCACATGTACCAATTCTAACTGAAATGATAGGCTCCCCTATTTACCGGTATCTGTATAGCGCATTTTAAAAATTATTCTATTCATCTTTTTCCCGTTCCCACCTATACTTTCTTCTCCCTCCATTCTATAGGTATCCTTGACTTACAACTGCAAATGGAATCCAATTTCTGCTTGTAAATTGTTTCAGTCATAAATCAACATACCGACATGACCGGATCTGATTTTACAACATTTTTTTTGTGAGCCTTCAGCTTTTTTTTGTGAGTGGTCATTAAACAAATGGTGCTGTCATAAGTGTGAACCATTCTTCTGAATGGGTGTTTTTTGCAGGGGTGAATGCCAGAGAAATACCAGTTTTAAAGGTGCACCATTTGCTAAGCCCCCGAAATGCAGTCAAATGACCTTAAGAGGTGGTGGTGGCACATTTGACAATAGCCAGAAGTACTTTGCAGGTTGCAAAGCAGCTATTATGGACCCATCGTAATGTTAAATGGTCATTGAGAGACCGGTCGTAAGTCAAAGACTACTCGTAGCTTTATATCTGGAAGAACTTTAGCCCTTTCTATGTTAAGCCAGCTTTTCTTAGCCACATGCTACAAGTCATAACTAATTATAAGCCCTATTAGCTCTTACTAGAATAATATACGGTATGGAAACAGGGGCTACAGATATCCAGTATAGTATTCCAGTATCCTGAAAGATTGCAGCTAAAGAAAAGTTGCAATAAATATTCTTGTTGGCGATTAACAAAATTCATTTCCTTTCTAGGATTTTTTCTTGCATGGAACAATCTATTCTATTCTATTCTATTCTATTCTATTCTATTCTATTCTATTCTATTCTATATCTGGTTCTTAATTTATTTATTCTTGAATGTAACCAAGTTGGTTCATTTGTAAGAAATTCTTAGCAGGAAATACTATCCCTTTCCCCATAACCAGATTAATCCAACTGATTACTAATCCAGATTTACCAATTGCACCAACTAGATCAGGGGTGTCAAACTGGCGGCCCACAGGCTGGATAGAAATCTTCGGTACCATCCAGAGGTGGGTTTCTGGAGAACCGGTAGCAGAAATTTTGAGTAGTTCGGAGAACCAGCAAATACCTCCTCTGACTGGCCCCGTCCCCATCTATTTGCTGCCTCCCAGTCCCAGATGATTGGGAGGAAATGGGGATTTTGCAGTAACCTTCACCTGGAGGGGGGAGGAAATGGAGATTTTACAGTATCCTTCACCTGCCCATGCCCACTAAGGCACGCCCACAGAACCGGAAGTAAAAAAATTTGAAACCCACCACTGGTACCATCTAACACTTTTTTTACACTCACTATGATGTGAGGCTTTCAGAAAACTGGATATATTCCTTTGTGGCATTTTGTTTAGTCCAATAAACAAATTTTCTAATTGGATTTTTCCCCCCACTGGAAGAAGGGGAGAATTGGCTACAACACAGCAAGGCCCTATTATTTTTTAAAAAATTAGTTTTGAATATGTCTCCCTGGATTTGATAAGAATATTTGGTAATAGTAATGGTCAGAAAGATATATTCTGATTCTTACTTGCATGATGCACCAACCCATTAATCTTTGCACTTGGCAGGAGGCAGTCAGTGTGCAAAATTCTTTGTATATTCAACTGTGAAACAGATGGTTCAAACTGGTTAGGGAAGCCCAGAGAAAATTTTAAAAGGAGTGGGAAATCTCAAAAGTTTAGGAAGCATTGCTGAAAGCAAGAATGAGATGTACCGTCACAAACATGCCCTTATGACAGAAGGAATGCACTTACTGCAAGAGCCAAAAATTAGCTTCCTGTGTTTGGAAGGATAGAAGCTCTATTACGGCTAAGAATTCTTTGACTCCCGTTTGTGTTTACATGTATAAACCTTATGCCATTTCTTCATCTTCCTTTTTTTAAAAGTTTAACACAAATAAAATGCAAGGGAAATCGTAAATGGAAATGCAACTCTCTCAGCTGCTGCTCTGCGCCCTAAAATACACAGATGTAAATGAAAATACATGCTTGACATTTGGTACAGCCAGTTTTGTCTAAGACTGCCAAACACAGAAAGGAAGTTCAAGTGTTGGATAAATGTTAGAAGAGCTGTGCCAAAACCCTAGTGATAATATATACATCTCTCTGTTTGTGTGTACATTTGTGTGTGTACATTTTTCTGTCTACTGAACAACTAAATCTCTGGACTTTTTTGTTGTTGTTGTTGTTCAAATGATGTTAATCAGTATTCACTGGCAGTATTGTATCTATTTCATCAAGATGTATAGGGCTGCTGCTGAGTCACATGTACAAGGCATTATGACATCCTGAGGGTCTCAATTTTCATTTCATTTCTTTTCACAAATAGCTTTCTGGCCCTCGTGTTTACAAAGAGCAGCTTGCAAAAAAGTTGGAAGTATTTACTGAAGGAAGAGTTTCCTGTCTCTCCATAATGATTTTTATTCACTCTACATCTTTTTTCCCCAATAATTTCACATTTGTATACCTATTTCTTTATATTTTCCAATTCACTTGTTCCTTAAAACAGATTGCAAAATCTGTATTATAAAAATAGATGTATAGGTATGAATGCACATATGTATGTATAAAACTTTATTTTATCATTCTTCCTTTATTACAAATCATATTTTCATTCTTAATTTTTGTCAGCAGCCTAGTTAAAATGTTTTTTTTTTAAATCATGATGAAACTGAATGCTAGTCTAAACAAAGAGATATTTTAGTGGATACTGAAAGTCTGAGAAATAATGAATTATATCATGATTTTCGGGAATAATCAGCATGAATAATATTTTCCTTCTAGAATATTTTTTACTTTTTCAAAAGATTTTACAAAATAATATATATGCATTCCAACTTTAACAAAGCCTATTTTTTGTCCTATAAAAGAGTCATTGGTGAGCTGATAAGATCAATAGACATTAAAATCTGTGCACTACTAAAGCAATAGACCTGCTCAAATTATACAACTCTACAAACACTGCAGATCACCTGGTAACAATTGAAATCTTAGCTGCTTTCTGGGTCATTAGAAACCAACTTTCTAAGGTGAAGGTAATTCATCCCTATGCTAAAAGTCACAGAAACTGTAGCCCAAGCTATAACTTTCAGAAGGATAAAAAGACTTTAGAAAACAATTTTTGGTCCCTATCAGATTTATTCCCCAAATAAGGGATTATATACCCAATTTCAAATATTATTTTCATTGCTTGAAAAGAGAATACCGTATAGAGGTTTTTCATCCAAACCTTTGCTACTGAGTTTAACACCACTGGCATTCCAATGGCAAGCCAATGGGAACATTCAGCCCTGGGAGCAGTAATTATGGAGACTGTGGTGTGTGGGTTATCAGAGATATGTTTGTTGGGCCGCTGCTATTAGTGCATGAATCTGTTTGGTTTTTGGTAGCGCAACACATGATAAAAGAAAGAACAGGCGCTGGTGGCCAGCCTAGATCCTATGACTGCTGTTCATCCCCCTGATTTGGGGTATCAAATACACTGGTTTCTTCTACTTGTCGATTAATCCTACCCATTGCCTTGGAGATATTTTAAAGAAAGACTCCATCTCACTCATCTTCATACAATGCTTATCTTGCAAGGACTGCTCATTTTGGGTCATACCACAACATTTTACTCGGATTAAGATCAAGGCTTTGATTTATTATTCCCCAAAATGTGAAAATTCTTCCTTTTGGGGCATTCTCTTTGTAGTATTTTCCTTCTAGAATAATTTTTACTTTTTCAAATGATTTTATAAAATATTACATGCATTCCAACTTTAACAAAGGCTAATTTTTCATCCTGTAAAAAAAATCATAGCGCATTTATTTGTATGTTTTGCATTACTGTTCTGTTGCACGACCCTCATTCAGGACAGATATCCAATATCTTTCCATAGAATTTTCTAGTATGACCCCAAATCCATTGTTTCCTGAATTGCAAATTGTCTAGCTAAAGAGTCTTCAACCTTTCTGGCTTTTCAGACCGGCAGGCGGCAAGGAGGATGGGGGGATGGTTCCACACAAGTGGCAGGCAAGTGCATGTGTGCAGCTCCATGTGCACTAATGGAGCTTCATGTGCATGCGCGCACATGCCTGCTGCTTGCATAATTGTAACTCCACACATCTTCGCTCACCCACTGCTTCCACAACCGGGTTCTGTACAGGCCATGATCTGGTTCAGAGCTGTAGCCTGGGGGTTGGGGACCCCTGGTCTAGCTCCTGAATGCCACATTTTCATCTTTGCAGGTAGATGGAATACAGTTAATGCAACAATTCATTCTTGAGTTCTGAAATTATTATTTGTTTGGTTTAGAAAATAGGTTTATGAATTCAAGCAAGTCTCTCTCACTGCCATACATATACATACATACATATACACACACACACACAAACACACACACACACACACACACACACACAAAATGCTTTAGTGGGTGGGTTTTTATTTTATTATTTTCAAAAATCCTTCTTTGCTTCCCTGGGTTTTTTCTGACCTCCAGGTGTATTAGATACTGTATTTTTTGGAATATAAGACGCACCTTTCCCCCCCCTAAAAGGGGTGAAAATTTGGGTGTGTCTTATACACCAAATGTAGCCCCACCCACCCACTGGTCCCCACCCTCTGCCTCCCAGTTTACCTCCTTACAGCAAGCAGCAAGAAGAAACAGCCCATTTCAGCTTCAGCACAGCCTAATTAGCACAAGTTGATTGTCTGTTGGATCGGCCTCGCAACTCTCAGCTGTTTCAGGCTGCAGGGATTGCCATTGCCTATTGCTGTGCGGGCCTCTGCTGCTTGCTGCAAGGAGGTAAATTGCTGGGAGCAGATTTTTTTTTCCTTGTGCTAATCAAGCTATGCTGAAAACAAAAATGTAAGTAAAGCAGGCTGTTTGCTGCAACGAGGCAAAATTGCTGGGAGGCAGAGGCAGATTTCTTTTTCTTGTTTCCCTCACCAAAAAAGGTAGTCCAGAGCGTCTTATACTCCAAAAAATATGGTACCTTGAGCTGATGTTCATTGGGCAATCGCTCTTGGGAAGACTAACAATGATAATTGCGTTTTCTGTATTTGTGTAATATATATTTGACTATGACTTGATGGAAGCCATAAACAATGGTTTCCAGCCTCTTGAGAACCGTGTGTGTGGTGGTGGTGGGAGGTTTGCATGTGTATTTTCAAAGGATTATGCCTCAAGTCATAATACGCTTCTACAAACCATTGTCCTGAAGATCAAACTTTGATGGCAGCAATGAACATGTGCAATTTTAATAGGGGAAGGCTGCTCAGATCCCAGGTTGATTGCCATCTCACGGACTGGACTTGTGATTAAACTTAAAAAGAGATTGTATCTTAGGGCTTTTCTTAAAAAAGGCATCAAAGTTGACTCAGACTGTTCAATAAAGGCATGACACGATATTCTGTTGCATATGTTGCTGTTTTTTCAGCCAGACTCCTTTTCTCTATTAATAGGCTTAGATGAAGCTCAGAGAACATTATAAATCACAATACGTAAGCATTTCAGATAGTTCTAAAGGATTCATAATCTTTTTCTCACCACTGTATATAAACAGCAACAAAATCATTGTCTAGGGAGACTCTGATAACTTTGTTTGCAAATACTTTTTTTATCTGTTTAGACTAGTATGCCAGGTGCAGACCTATCTAGAGCTGCCAGTTCTAGTCAAAAAAAGCAATGCTCCCAAGCTTGACTAGTGCTAATGTATTTTGGACAAGGCTGTCTTTTAAACATAATAGGAAAATGTCCTTGATTCAAAATGCAACAATCCAAATATTGGTAATGGCCAAAGAGGTTCAAATTTTGTACCACTTAACGCTGGAGTGGGAAATCAGGTTGCCTTGACCTGAATAATTCTTGCAAAACCTATGTTGGCTCCTCCTAAACAAGGCATTTTACCTTAAATAACTTAAGCTAGGTTTACCCACTATCAATTGCAATCTCAATATTCTGTAGTTACCTAGATCCACCCGCTCCCTCTTTTTCCTACTTTCTTTCAAGGTTCCCGTTACTTTTAATTTATTCCACCAGTTCTTTCCAATTGGTCTGGATCATCTCAATTAGAGCCAGTCACTTGTCTCTTCTTTAATGTTCTGAAAATGGAGCTGGCAATAAGACCACTTGGGAATTTTGTTTATGTTGCCATCTTCACTGAGTTACTTTTCCAAAAGATGTGAACTTATTCTCCGAAAATTTGGTAACTTAGTTTTGTTGTTGTTAGTTGAGAAGTTGTGTCTGACCGATTGCGACCTCATGGTCAACGTTCCTCCAGGCCTTCCTGTCCTCTACCATCTTCTGGAGTCCATTTAAGCTCACACCGACTGCTTCAGTGACTTCATCCAGCCACCTCGTTCTCTGTCATCCCGTTCTTCTTTTGCCCTCAATCTTTCCCAGCATTAGGCTCTTCTCCAGTGAGTCCTTCCTTCTCATTAGGTGGCCAAAATATTTCAGTTTCATCTTCAGGATCTGGCCTTCTAAAGAGCAGTCAAGATCTCCTCTAGGACTGACTGGTTTGTTCACCTTGCAGTCCAAGGGACTCGCAGGAGTCTTCTCCAGCACCATAGTTCAAAGGCCTCAATTCTTTGGAGCTCAGCCTTTCTTATGGTCCAACTTTCTAACTTAGTTTAGAATTCTATTATTCACATAGTCTATCTAGCTTTGCAGCCTGTGGCACATTCTTGCAATAGTACATTTATTTTTAATTATTTAAATTTAAAAATTCTCTTCTAATGCAATTTGATAGAATTCATAGTTTTCAGTAAATACTGTATGTTTTGGGATAATACCAGTTTCAAAATAGCAAGTAAACTACAACTATTATTAATTATTATTCATGGGCTAGTAGTTTAATGTTATATTACATAAAAACATTTTTGCAAAAGGCATTTTATTCGTTCGAAACTGTACAATGGCAATATATTAAATAAAAATGACTTCTGATTTAAAAGTCTGTTTCACATACACTAGTGGCATCCAAAGCTGAATTAATATCAACATTGAAAGGTATTTTGGATTATTCTAAATTTACACATTTTTAACAGATACAAAGCATTTCCATGTTATTTGCAATAACTCTGAATACAGAGTTGAATAACCCATATGATCAAAGCAAAGCAACATCTTAAGGTGAAAGTAATTGAACAAAGTTTCTTTAATGTTGATTAAAGAAGATAGCTAAGATGAAGTTTTTTAGAACCTTTTAATTCCAATTCATTACGCCGGAAACATAAATAATGGAACACACACACACACACACACACACACGATACAGATCTGCTTTTTTGGTACAAATATCTATACAATTGTTCACTTAAATTTGAAAAGACACATGTGATCTAAAGATATGTGAATTCAAATGATACGTTGAAAAATTGGAGATAAGATAAACTATATAGTCATTTTTTTTACTGCGAGCATACCAGCCCACATTAAAAATGAAATTCTGTTGCCTGCTCTCAATAGAAAGTCTGTATCTACCCAAACATATACATAACACATATTCACATGCCAATACACATATAAGGTAAAGGTAAAGGTTCCCCTCACACATACGTGCTAGTCGTTACCAACTCTAGGGGGCAGTGGTCATCTCCGTTTCAAAGCCGAAGAGCCAGCGCTGTCCAAAGACGTCTCTGTGGTCATGTGGCCGGCATGACTCAATGCCAAAGGCGCACGGAACGCTGTTACCTTCCCACCAAAGGTGGTCCCTATTTTTTCTACTTGCATTTTTAGGTGCTTTCGAAACTGCTAGGTTGGAAAAAGCTGGGACAAGTAACGGGAGCTCACCCCGTTACACGGCAGCACTAGGGATTCGAACCGCTGAGCTGCCGACCTTTCGATCGACAAGCTCAACGTCCTAGCCCGAGCGATACAAAATACATGGAAATCTATGGATTTACTAAGCAGAAAACATAACAAACAAACAAAAAGATTATTTTATGATGAAAAGGCAATGTCACCCTAATTGTCTCTATGTATTCTGTTGATAAACTGGCTTTTTATGGTGTAAAGGAAAGACTGGTCAATATTATTCAGAGTGGTCAAAGTTGAATTTTTTCAATTTTAATTTTACTTTTTCTTTTTGTGTACCAAAACAATACAAATTAATGAATGTTTTCAGCAGGATTCCCAACACATAAGAGGATGCATAAGAGGAATTCAACTTCTTTTCATATAAGAAACGTATTCATCTTTGGAAGCAACAGGGCTAATTGAACCTGTAGCGTTTTGAGTTTATATTTAAAACAGAATTTACAAATGTAAGCTAAAAAGGCAGACAATCACTGAACAGACCAAAGCAACAGAACTTAGAATAGAATAACAGAGTTGGAAGGGACCTTAGAGGCCTTCTAGTCCAACCCCCTGCCCAGGCAGGAAACCCTATACCACTTCAGACAAATGGTTATCCAACATCTTCTTAAAAACTTCCAGTTTTGGAGCATTCAGAACTTCTGGAGGCAAGTTGTTCCACTGATTAATTGTTCTAACTGTCAGGAAATTTCTCCTTAGTTCTAAGTTGCTTCTCTCCTTGATTAGTTTCCATCCGTTGCTTCTTGTCCTGCCCTCAGGTGCTTTGGAGACTAGCTTGACTCCCTCTTCTTTGTGGCAGCCCTGAGATATTGGAACACTGCTATCATGTCTCCCCTAGTCCTTCTTTTCATTAAACTAGACATACCCAGTTCCTGCAACAATTCTTCATATGTTTTAGCCTCCAGTCCCCTAAAACTTGAAGAAGTTCATTTCAACAGATTCTTTATGACCCTCTTGCCGCTTACTAAGTTATTCAACTGTAACAACTGTTGCTCTTTTGAATATAGTTGTTGTGGTATTTTTATAGATCTCTAGAACCCTGTTTACAAACCCAGCAGACCTTCACCCACACTGAAAGCAATAAGCAGTAAACAAAAGACAGTCATCCAGAAACATCCCTAGATCCTTGAAGTTATCCTGACGTTTGGAAAACTATTTCTGTCCAGAGCATATGCTTAAAAACTGCTTTAAAGCGTAAAAGGAAATGAGGTGGTACTCACCCATATGCTCCCGATTCCATCATGATTCAGAAAACATTATTGAACATTTAGCATTGTATTAAATTTGGCAACACCAAGTATATTATTGACTCCTGCTTGTTCATAGTAGTCAATAAAGCAGAAATTCATTTCTTTAATAATTGAAAATCTAACAAGAGTACCAAAATATGGTAATCTTATAGTATTAAAAAAATAGGTATTATTATAGATTATTATTTCAGAAATAAACTCAAATGTGATACTGAATTTAGATATATTGATTATTCTGCTGCCTTGTGATGAGACCAGCTGCCTTGAGTTCTCCCCAACTGTCATCTAGCCAGCTTCTATTCCATCATGATATCTGAAATATTCTCATCTGAACTACTGTCTGGGCTTGCCTCCCTCCACCCTCTCATCCTACTTTCTTTATTTGCTCGTCATCTCATTTAGATAATAAAACTGAGAGTGGAGACACTATCTTTTCTAGAACAGGGATAAAAATGTAGCAAATGAATAAATACATTGCATTTCAGAATTAAGACTGTTTTGTAGATTCTCAGAGGACAGCCATGTCTACATGTTCCTCCAGGCAAAACATTTCTAGCAGAAAGAGCTACCTTTTGAAGGGAATTCAAAGTCAATATTACAGGATCACAATTATATCCAGCTAGCTGTAAAAAAATGTGATTTCTAAAGTACCTGTTAAAATTTGGGTACTGGTATATGAGGTTAAGATGCTTATCCATCTCCATAACAGAGATAAGGAGAACCATAATGCAGAAATAATATATTTTTTATGATCAGGGTGAAATGCTCCTGGTTTGGACTGGATAACCTGATCCGGTAGTGATGGTGGCGGGTGGTTCAAAGAACCGGTAGCAAAAATCCCTGCCCCCCCTTCCCCCCTGCACGCCCAGCTGAATCGCACAATCATCAGAGGTTTTTTTTACTTTTAAAAGAATTTTTTCTTCAGCCGAAAAAATGCTTTTAAAAGTTAAAAAAAAAGCTTCTGATGATTGCACGGCTCAGCTGGGATTGTCAGAACTTTTCAAAGCATTTTTTCTACAACCTCTTCGGCCGAAGAGGCTGAAAAAAAATGCTTTTAAAAGGCTCCTCTGGCGATCCCAGCTGAGTTGCTTGATCATCAGAGGCGTTTAAAAGCATTTTTTACAACCTCTTCAGCTAAAGAGATTGTGACAAAAATGCTTTTAAAAGTATATATATAAAAAAGCTGGCCATGCCTACCCAGTCACCTTATCCCCCCCTACCAAGCCACACCCACAGAACTGGTAGTAACGAATTTTACATTTCACCCGTTTATGATATCATATGTTTATACGTACAATGTACAGAAAACCTCACAAAAGCTTCTAGGCAATATCATTCGTTCTATTGGCTCTGAATCAACTAATTTCAAATTACCAAATCATCATGACCAACGACAGGAGAAAAATGAGGAACAAGTTATTAAAAAATACATTAAAACATCCACAATCTCCCCAAGGTGGAGGTTTTTTCCCCCCTCCAAATTATCTGATATATTAAGACAATTCTGGCTGGACCAGAACGTCCTACAGATAACCAGAATCCAAACTATCAGGAGATGTATAAACCACCATTGTGCATCTAGATGCTAATCAATAGGTAGTATAAACTACCTACCGCAGTCTTATACAATTTACAAATAAAATGTGAAGTTCCTCTCTAAATTAAAACAAGTTACTCCGTCTTGTTATCATTGGCAAAAGATTTGTTCATCTCCGTATTTCAATAAAGGCTCTTTTATAAATTTGGCAAAAGAATAAATAACAACAGCAGCAGCAAAAGAGCAGGTTGGGTTTTTAACAAAGACACATAATGGCCTCAAAAGAAAACATTTACTGTAAAATAAACAAAGGGAAGCAGTTTGTAGATTAAAAACCTCTTAGAAGGAAGCATCACCTCTGAAATGGGGGGGGAATAACTTTGCAGAGGAAAACAGCTGGAAACAGGATGCTTTTTAACTTTCATCCTGACTGCTTTGATAGACCACATCCCTATATCATAAAAAGGCAAAAAGAAAAAAGAAAAAAAAGATATCAGCTGTATCTTATTTCAATAAAGAGAAGAGAACGGCTTTGTAGATGATAAAGAAACAAGTTTAGAGAAGGAGGGGGCTCCTGCACAGAGAAATCGATTAAACAGTACAGGAAAATCACAGTAGATTTGTTATCTTCTTTCTCTTTGAAAATAGCTTAACTAAGTAAGGTTAGTTGTTCATTTGAGATACCATAATGGAAGACTTATGGGTTGGCTGGACTATAGCTAATTTTTCTTAAAACTCTTTTAAAATATTGTATATTGTAATAAAGAAGGATTTTTATCAGGCACTTTTGTATGTCAACATTAGTGGAAAACATGCTTAAATTTGCAGTGCTTTGGGTAATAGAAATTGCTTCTTATTCCTTCTTTAAAATAACTGATGCAAAGATATGAATATTTAAAACACGGAAGAAGTTTGCAGGATCTGATCCGTCCATTAAAATGACAAAAGCAACATCACACTGTAAGCTCCTCCTTTGTGGCATATGGCTGTAATGTCATGGCAATGCAACATTATGTTTGTCATTTTAGCCCACTGATCTCTTCCTACAGAACAGCGGTTCTCAACCTGTGGGTCGGGACCCCGTTGGGGGTCGAATGACGATTTGCCAGGGGTCGCCTAAGACCATCGGAAATATGGGAAGTATCCTTGCAAGTCGAAGAATCGCGCTCCAATGGTTGACTCCACAAGCCAGCTGCAGGCTCTTCAAATCGCTAGCCGAATTCAGCTTCAGGCGCGATGAATTAAAAAAGAGAGAAATCTTTGCTCTGATGTCTCCCTCTCAAGCCAGCTGCAATCATTCCCAATCGCTAGCCTAATCTGGCTTCAGGCGCGATAAACTTAATAGGGGAGGAGTCTCCGCTTTAATGCCTCCGTCCTCAAGGCAATCGCAAGCAGTTCAGATCGCTAGCCAATACGGCTTCAGGTGCGATAAATTCAAAACAAAAATAATTTTATGGTTGGGGTCGCCACATCGTGGGGAATTGTATTAAAGGGGTTGCAGCACTATAAAGGTTGAGAACCACTGCTATAGAAGTATTGATTTTAAAATAAAAAACATACAAAAACACCTTTACAAGGAGTCTACAATTCATTCAATCTCCAAATTAAGGAAATATGTATAAAGGTGACAGTGGAGAAATAAAATGCTTAAATATCTGCAGCATTCTTTAATTTTATTTTCAGAATAGACAGTTTCCTATTAAATTATCAGAGAGCAAATAGCCTGAAAAAAAAGGCAAAACAGGTGAAATAAAATATTTAACATGGATCAAACAGTATGCTAAAATATTTAAAAACTGTTCAAACATTTGCTAGCAAATGTATTAATTGATTAACTAATCAAAGGCCCCCTTACAGGAAAGGGAACGTTGTCTTACCTGAACGTCCCTTCTTGGAGAGGGGAAAACGGCCGTCAGGAATGGGTTAATCTCCTCGTTTGCTGATTGGACCGAGTCTTGAAAAATTTGTTGCTTATAGTCCCCGCCTTCTCTTCCCTTCCAGCTTTTTCGGCGAGGATCCAGGCGTAGGCCCTCGTGCAGTACTGAAATGAAAAAGAATTAGCGCACTCCGCTAACCCCTCTTGGACAGGCGCCATGGGTGGGGCTGACGTTCCCTCTCCAAGAAGGGACGTTCAGGTAAGACAACGTTCCCTTCTCCCTGTCGGGGAAAACGGCCGTCAGGAATGGGACATACCCAAGCTCAATGTCCTACCGGGAGGGAAGATGGCGGTCTGTCATTGTTGAGAAAGGACCGACTGCAGGACCCGTCTGCCAAATGCCGCGTCGGCCGACGCATAGGAGTCCACCCGGTAGTGCCGAATAAACGAAGAGGGAGTCGACCAAGTCGCCGCTCTGCAGATCTCATCGATCGATGCCTGGGCGCCCCAAGCAGCCGACGAAGCGGCACTCCTGGTCGAGTGTGCCGAAATATTGCGAGGTACCGGTAGAGACAGGTTTTCGTAGGCCGTGGCTATCGTAGCCCTGATCCACCTGGCGAGAACCGATTTGGTCACTTTTAAGCCCATAGAAAGTGGTTGGAACGACACAAAGAGGGCCTCCGTTTTACGGAACGAAGCAGTCCGATCAATGTATATCTTCAATGCTCTCCTTACGTCCAGAGTATGCCACACTTTTTCTAAGTGATGTCTGGGATTCGGACAGAAGTCAGGTAAAACTATTTCTTGAGCCCTATGAAACTGACTGTTAACTTTAGGGAGAAAGGTAGAGTCCAATCGTAATACCACTCTATCGTTGAAGAACTTGCAGAGATCTTGTCGCACAGACAGGGCCGATAGTTCTGATATCCTGCGAGCCGAGGTAATGGCAATTAGAAAGGCGACTTTGAGTGACAGAAATCGAAGAGATGATTCCCTCAACGGTTCAAAGGGTGTCTTGGTCAGAGCGTTAAGTACTGCATTCAATCGCCAGGTTGGGAACCGATGAACTACTGGAGGGTTGACATTAGAAGCGCCCCGAAGAAACTGTTGAATGTGAGGTTCTTTTGAGAGAGGAATGAGTGAACCGCATCTCAATATCGAAGAAAGCGCCGCCACCTGTCTTTTGAGTGTGTTGGTTGCTAGCCCGGCATCGAGACCTCGCTGCAGAAAAGCCAGAATGACTAGAACTGAGGCCTCAGATGCTACTATTCCCTGGGGCGTGCACCAGTCAACAAAGACACGCCAAGTAGCCTCATAAATCCTCTCGGTGGAATCCTCGTGAGGCCAGCATAGTTGGGATGGCTTGGCATGGAACCTTTGCTTTAGTCAAGATGCCCGCTCAATCTCCACACGGCTAGGCGTAGCCATTGTGGATCGGGATGTAAAACTGGTCCCTGGTGGAGAAACCTGGTCGTCTGGTATCCTCCACGGTTCTCGTATTGAAAGAGACATCAGATCTGCGAACCAGGGTCTCCTGGGCCAGAATGGGGCGACCAATATCAACTCCGCCTTCTCCGTGAGTAGCTTCCTTATCACCCTTGGGATCAGTGGAATTGGCGGAAAGGCATATAGAAGGCCGGAGGCCACTTGCTGCGGAGGCATCCACTGCCTCCGCCCCGAGGCGGAATCTCGAAAAGAAGCGAGGAACTTGATTGTTGGAGTGGGAGGCGAACAAGTCCACCAGTGGGAGTCCAAGCTGTTTGTCAACTCCTGGAAGTTCTCTGGGGCCAATGACCATTCCGCCTGATCGATGGTTTGACGACTGAGAGAGTCTGCCGTGCAGTTGTCTGTTCCCGCAATATGTTCCGCTTTCAAAGAGCGCAAGTGGGATTCGGTCCAATGTCCGAGGAGGCGCTTCCGTCATAAGCGAGCGAGAATGAGTGCCACCCCACCTGTTTATATGCGCCTTCGCCGTCACGTTGTCCGTGAGCACAAGGACATCCCTGCCCCGGATAAGATCCTTGAATGCCAGAAGAGCCAGACGTATGGCCCGTAACTCCAGAAAATTGATGCCGTAATGGCATTCCGATGGAGACCACTTGCCCTGGGCTAGGTGTTGGTCGAGATGTGCTCCCCATCCCGAAAGACTGGCGTCGGTGGAGATGACCACTCGCTGGCTCCTGAAGACTGAGCCTCTGGCTAGCGTCTCCAGTTCCACCAGGCCAAAGAGTCGGCCACTTCCGTGGAATGGCCACCCGACGTCTTGATGAACTGCGTCGTTTCCTTTGATGTGGCAAGAGGAACCACTGAAGAGGCCGACTATGAAGGCGAGACCAAGGAACAATGTCGTACGCCGAAACCATTTTCCCTAGAAGCTTGGAAAGTTGATCTAATGGAACTGTATGTGACAACCTAGATATACAGGCTAACTCAGCCAAATTAGCCTGACGGTCTGTCGACAAATAAACCATCGATTCGCGAGAATCAATTTGCGCCCCTAAATGTGTGATAATGGTAGAAGGAGCTAAGTGACTCTTATCCCAATTAATTGAGAACCCATGTGCTTGTAATATCTCTAAGGTTAAGGCTATATCCCTGTTTGCTGCCTCCTTTGAGGAAGACAAAATGAGAATATCATCTAGGTAAGCCTGAAGTCTAACTGGAAACCCCCTGATATGGGCTAATAGCACAGCCATGACTTTGGTAAAAACCCTGGGGCGAAGATAACCCAAAGGGTAGAGCCCTATACTGAAAATGAGCACCCTGAAAGCAAAACCTAAGGAATTTACGGTGATCTTTCCTAATAGGAATGTGCAGATAAGCTTCCGTCAAATCAATGGAAGCCATGTAATCCCCTGCGGATGCACTCTAAGATGGAGCGTAAGGAGTGCATCTTGAAGCGATGATGCGCAATGAATTTGTTCAGGGCTTTAAGGTCCAGAATGGCTCTCCATCCCCGACGGTTTGCTGACTACGAAGAGTCTGGAATAGAACCCCTGTTTCTGTTGATCAATGGGGACCCTCTGAATGGCCCGGATAGAAAGAAGGTGACTAACCGCCGACTCCACAATGGAAGAGCTGGAAGAGCGGTTAGAAACAGGGCAAGTCAAGAAAACCGTCGGGGGGGTGGAGATGAACTCTAAGGCCAGGCCCTCTCTGATAGTCTGTAGCACCCACTTATCTGAAGTAGACACCTCCCATTGGGAATAAAAATAAGCTAGCCTGCCTCCAATGGGTAGATCCTCTAAGATATTATTTGAAGCGGTTAAATGGTTTCCCCCGTCCCCCCCGAAAGGGTTTACGGGAAGAGAATTTGGACCCTGTTCTGACCTGATCAGATCTCTGTGAGCTCCCTCTGTACGGTGAAAATCTTTGCCGACGCGACCCAGACCCTCCGAATTCCTGGCCACGAAAGGAGGCAGAAGAAGAGGTAGCCGAGGGACGAAAATAAGGTTGTTGTCTCAGTTCGCCTCTGCGCGACAAGGACGGTAGCACCTTTTTCTTATCCTTAGTTTCCACTAGAATAGGGTCAAGAGGAGCTCCAAACAACTTCGAACCTGCGTAAGCGGAAGAAGCCAATCGCCACTTGTTTCTAGTATCTGCCTTCCAATGGCGCAACCATAAAAGCCTCCGGGATGTAACCGTCGACCCAATCGACTTAGCTGAGAACCTGGCTGCATTAAGTGTCGAGTCAGCTGAAAACTCCAAAGCTGCGATGACCTTGTTAAGATCCTGGTGAGCCCTGACGTCCGACGTTGGTAACCGGCCCTGAAGTTGTTTGAGCCACATTATGGATGCTCTATTGAAAAATGAAGACGCTATTGAAGACCTGATGGCCCAGGCTGATGCTTGATGGGACTTTACCAGGGATTGGTCAGCCCTTTTATCTTGGGGACGAAGAGCCTCATTCTCTGGACCTGTCACATGTGACACCGTTGTAAGAGCGACTACTGGAGCATCCACTGTGGGTACTTGAAGAATGTTCTCTAGATCAGGAGCACAGTTATAGAACTTTTTGTCTGTGGCGCTGGGAAGAGAACCCGAACTAGGATGAGCCCACTGTCGTTGTACCACATCCACAAACATTTTAGGTGCCGGAATGGCCTCTGCCACCACTGTGGGTTCCACAAAGAGATTAGTTGAAGTGATGGGTAAGGATTGCTGATCCGTAGAAGGAGCCTGAGAAGCCCCCAACCCGTGGTTGCCAATGCCTTGAATAAAGGGAACGGAACATGTGGTGTTTAAAAGTCCCACAAATGATGGTTGGTCAGGA
Source organism: Ahaetulla prasina (assembly GCF_028640845.1). Taxonomy (NCBI): domain Eukaryota; kingdom Metazoa; phylum Chordata; class Lepidosauria; order Squamata; family Colubridae; genus Ahaetulla; species Ahaetulla prasina. Next base: position 285,477,494 of record NC_080540.1, on the reverse strand, counting down.
CCAAGGCCTTCGTCCTCCGACAAAGCCTCTCCAGCGTCCTCTTCTCCGGAAGAAGAGCTTGGCCCTCCTCTTCCGAGGACTCCTCCTCTGAGGTCTGAACATTGTTGAAGCAGAACATGCAGGTTCCCTCTGCCTGTCTTTATGCTGGGGTCTAGAAGTAGATGCCATCTGGGATTCCCGATGCCGGGCTTGTGCCAACTCTTGGCGCACGGCCTGTTGAATCATCAGCCCAAAGGACTCAGGAAGTTGAAAAACTGGAAACGTTGGCAAGCCAGATTCCGGCAGAGGCCTAGCTGTTTCAGTCTCTATTGACCCAGGTACTGTTTGTCCTGTTATACCCCCTGAGGCCTCTTGAAGATCCATCTGCGACAGAGTACGGAATAATGGGGGGTTTCCCGTCTGAGCCCTATGCGGGGAAAATGATCTATCTGGGGACCAGGCCCCTGAATCCTGCATGGTTTGGATAATGCATTCTGGCTCTAAGGGAGGTGGGATTTTTTCCCCCCCTTGCTTTCTCCCGCTTCTAGGGGAAGGAGACCTGAGAGCCCTCTTGGAAGCTCTAGTAAAGGCCTTTTCTAGAGCCCTATGCCGCTTTTCTTCAGCCCTCTCCCCCTTTTTGGCCCTGGGTTTTGGTGCTTTCCGCCTTGGGGAAACCTGAGGGTCTGCTGAAGGGCCCTCACCCAGGTCCCCTTGGGCCCGGGCTTCAGGGGATATATCCACCAAATCTGGTTGAGTAATAGTGGCGTCCTCCATTTTGAAAAATTCCCGCCAATTTGCTGCACCGGCCTACTCCCAAGATGGCCACCGAGAAGCCTGCTCTGAGGGAGTTTGCAGGATCAGGGCCCCACTGGCTAATTAATGGTTGCAATGAGCCGGCCACGCTGCTCTGGGGAAGTTTGCAGGATCAGGGCCCCACTGGTTCTTTAATTATTGCAATGAGCCGGCAACGCTGCTCTGGGGGAGTTTGCAGGATCAGGGCTCCACTGGCTCTTTAATGGTTGCAATGAGCCGGCAACGCTCACACAATCCCTTGTTTCAAAGTCTAGCCGCGCTTTCCAAACCAACCTTCCGTTTGCCTGCAGGGCGGGCCGCTCGCGTGGCTTCTGGCGCGGCACAGAACTGGCTCCCCTCGGTGATCCGGCACCACTCACGCCGCTTCTTCAGGCGGGGCCAGTAAAACTCCCAGGCAGCGAAAACTCCCAGGCAGCGAACCTCCTGCCGGGAGGGAGCTTCAGGGACCAGCCCGTGAGCCTCTCCGATAGCCGCCTTGACTCTTTGCAGCTGCGGTGTTAGCGCGTCGGGAACCTGCCCGTGAGCGCCTCACAGCTGACCGGCGGGCCGCGAAGCCGCCGCGGCTTCCCCAGCGGCTAGGGAGTCAGACGCTCCTCTTCTCCAGTAACCCCAAAAATATAACGTAAATTAAAAGAAATTAAAATAAATCCACTTGAAGCAACAATTAAACCTCTAGCCCAATAACTAGAGATTTTTAACACACGACTGGTCCGAAGCAAAACCGAGTCGAAAAAGCTGGAAGGGAAGAGAAGGCGGGGACTATAAGCAACAAATTTTTCAAGACTCGGTCCAATCAGCAAACGAGGAGATTAACCCATTCCTGACGGCCGTTTTCCCCGACATGGAGAATGTAATTGAACAAAATTTGGCAACTGTTTTTGGAAAATACTGTTCTCATTCAACTAGTAGTCTTCTACCAAGATAGTTAACTACTAGAATACCAAGTTTGATTCAAATGACCAACAAAAAACAGGTCACACCAGACAAACCTTATTGCATTTTTGAGAAAATTGTGAAATTACTGAATCAGCAAATTGCTGTGGAAACACAAGTAATCCTCAATTAACAACTAAGCCCAAAATTTTTGTTGCTCAGAGAGACAGTTGTTAAGTGAGTTTTGCCCCATTTTTCTACCTTTCTTCCCACCATTGTTAAGTGAATCACTGTGAATCACAATGCAGTCCTAGGCTGCATCAGCAGAGGGATAGTATCAAGATATCTAGACCAGGGGTCTCCAACCTGGGTCCTTTAAGACTTGTGGACTTCAACTCCCAGAGTTCCTCAGCTTTGCTGGCTGAGGGGCTCTGGGGAGTTTGCAGGATCAGGGCTCCACTGGCTCTTTAATGGTTGCAATGAGCCGCAACGCTCACACAATCCCTTGTTTCAAAGTCTAGCCGCGCTTTCCAAACCAACCTTCCGTTTGCCTGCAGGGCGGGCCGCTCGCGTGGCTTCTGGCGCGGCACAGAACTGGCTCCCCTCGGTGATCCGGCACCACTCACGCCGCTTCTTCAGGCGGGGCCAGTAAACTCCCAGGCAGCGAAACTCCCAGGCAGCGAACCTCCTGCCGGGAGGGAGCTTCAGGACCAGCCCGTGAGCCTCTCCGATAGCCGCCTTGACTCTTTGCAGCTGCGGTGTTAGCGCGTCGGGAACCTGCCCGTGGCGCCTCACAGCTGACCGGCGGGCCGCGAAGCCGCCGCGGCTTCCCCAGCGGCTAGGGAGTCAGACGCTTCTCTTCTCCAGTAACCCCAAAAATATAACGTAAATTAAAAGAAATTAAAATAAATCCACTTGAAGCAACAATTAAACCTCTAGCCCAATAACTAGAGATTTTTAACACACGACTGGTCCGAAGCAAAACCGAGTCGAAAAAGCTGGAAGGGAAGAGAAGGCGGGGACTATAAGCAACAAATTTTTCAAGACTCGGTCCAATCAGCAAACGAGGAGATTAACCCATTCCTGACGCCGTTTTCCCGACATGGAGAATGTAATTGAACAAAATTTGGCAACTGTTTTTGGAAAATACTGTTCTCATTCAACTAGTAGTCTTCTACCAAGATAGTTAACTACTAGAATACCAAGTTTGATTCAAATGACCAACAAAAAACAGGTCACACCAGACAAACCTTATTGCATTTTTGAGAAAATTGTGAAATTACTGAATCAGCAAATTGCTGTGGAAACACAAGTAATCCTCAATTAACAACTAAGCCCAAAATTTTTGTTGCTCAGAGAGACAGTTGTTAAGTGAGTTTTGCCCCATTTTTCTACCTTTCTTCCCACCATTGTTAAGTGAATCACTGTGAATCACAATGCAGTCCTAGGCTGCATCAGCAGAGGGATAGTATCAAGATATCTAGACCAGGGGTCTCTAACCTGGGTCCCTTTAAGACTTGTGGACTTCAACTCCCAGAGTTCCTCAGCTTTGCTGGCTGAGGGGCTCTGGGAGTTGAAGTCCACAAGTCTTAAAGGGACCCAGATTGGAGACCCCTGATCTAGACTGAATTTGGCATTTTTGTCTACCTATTGCATCATTCCAAAGAAACTGAGACAGACAAATCTCTTATTTAATAACGTTAAAAATATTTTTTCGTGTTATAAGCTGTTTCAAGTAAAGCTGCTGTTTGCAAAACTGACTGATTACCATCAGCTTACTGCCAGTGGTAGCCAAGTGGTGCTCCCAATGTTTTGGAATTGCACCCAAGGCACATATTATTATTGATAATATCTTTGCTTTCTTTTGCCACTTCTATATGTAGGTTTTTATATTTTGTTATTTTCTGCAGTTCTTTACCTTCTCTTCTGCTGTTGGCCCAGGTATTGCAATGTCTGCTATTCAGACTTTTTGTATTTTTATTTATAGTTGGTCGCACAGTCAGACAGATGTCAAAGTCCTTCCCAAGTACCTGGTAGGCAGATGTTGTTATTTGATGATGTTAAAGGTATCATTGCAAGATTATTATCTACACAAGACTGTGAAAGCACAGCTGACTTTAGCCACTGTTGACATTCATATACATGTATCCGCACAATATTATGTGTGGTGGTCTTTTATAATTGGTCAATGGAAATTTCTGTCAATGTGCAGATTTTTTAAGTGTCATTCACGGATGGCTGTCATTATTGTTGTTGTTGTTGTTGTTGTTGTTGTTAAAATTCATTGGGCAGTATATAAATTTTACCAACACATCAGTTGTCACCCAAGAACAGTCTCAACTTAGTCCACTCACTTCAAAAACTCTGCCATTCAGACATATAGCCCTCAATCTCCTATGACCCCAAAGTATCTCTTGTCTCATTGCCCAGCACAAACAGTTTTAAATGCAACTGCCCTCTAAGCAGATAGCCAATGTCTCAATAGCAAGCCATTCATGAAAAGGATCTGTCTCAGGTTCTGAACTGACAAGTAAGAGGGACCAAGGGAGACATGATAGCAGTGTTCCAATATTTGAGAGGCTGCCACAGAGTGGAGGGGGTCAAGCTATTTTCCAAAGCACCTGAAGGCCAGACAAGGAATAATGGATGGAAATTGATCAAGGAGGGATTCAACTTACAAATAAGAAGAAATTTTCTGACAGTGAGAACAATCAACCCATGGAACAGAAATTGCCTTCAGAGATTGTGGAAGCTTCTTCATTGGAAGCTTTCAAGAAGAGACTGGATAGCCATCAGTCAGAAATGATGTGGGGTCTCCTGCTTGAGTGCAGGGTTGGACCAGATGACCTTCAAGATCCGTTCCAACTCTGGTCTTGACTTAAAACCAAGCAGACTACACTTCAGATACAAGAAAACCACACACATATATAAGTCCCACAATAATTTATCTCACCTGCATCTCTGGTGTTTTCCTTCTGCAATTCTTGCTTGATTTCTTCTACTGGAATCTTACAACCATAATGTAATTTTCATCTTCGAAATGCAGTGTCCTAAATATTTACCATATCTTAGATTTAAATCTTGTACAGGTAGTCCTCGACCTTTGACCACAATAGAGTCCAAAATTTATTTTGCTATGTGAAACATTTGTTAAGTGAGTTTTGCCCCATTTTACAAACTTTCTTGCTACAGTTGTTAAGTGAATTACTGCAGTTGTTAAATTAGCAACATGGTTGTTGAGTGAATCTGGCTTCTCCACAAGCTTTACTCGTCAGAAGGTTGCAAAAGGGGATCATATGAACCCGGAACAGTGCAACTGTCATAAATATGAGCTAATTGCCAAGTGTCTGAATTTTGATCACATGACTATGGGGATGCTACAACAGTCATAAGTGTGGAAAAGGGTCATAAGTCACTTTTTTTCACTGCCGTTGCAACTTTGAACAGTACTAAATGAACTGTTGTTGTAAGTCAAGGACTACTTGTAGTCCACTTCATCTTAGAAACACTTTTTTTCACTGGGCTAACTTGGAGTTGGGCCTATTCACACCAAAGGAGTAGTAGAGACAGGCAATTACAATGGAAGAAATCTAACATGAAGAGTATTTTTACAAGCTAAGATTATTATATAATTTGCAGTCTTATGAAATCTAACAAAACGAAATTAGATGGTGAAAAAAGTAGGGTTCTACATTTAGGCAAGAAAAACAGAATCCCTTATGCCACCAGGCTTGAAATGTTTGGCTTGGACAATCTGGAACTGTGCCACCTGCGGTCTGATCTAAGCATAGTACACAAAATTGTTTGCTACAACGTCTTACCTGTCAACAATTTCTTCAGCTTCAACCTCAATAATACACAGGCAAACAATCAATACAAACTCAAGGTAAACCGTTCCAAACTCAATTACAGAAAATACAACTTCAGCAACAGAGTGGTCAATGCCTGGAATACTCTACCCGACTCCGTTATTACATCCTCAAACTCTCACAGCTTCAACCTTAAACTGTCTACCGTGGACCTCAGACCATTTCTAAGAGGTCCGTAAAAGGGGGCGTACATAAGCGCATTAGCGTGCCTACCGTCCAGTGGTGGGATTCAGCCAGTTCGCACCACTTCGGGAGAACCAGTTGTTAATTTTCTGAGCAGTTTAGCAAACTGGTTGTTGGAAGAAATCATTAGGGCAGAGAACCGGTTGTTAAATTACTTGAATCCCACCACTGCTACCGTCCCTGTCCTACTGTTCCCATTTATTTGTATTTGTTTCCTTCGTTCATGTCCATGTACATATTCATACCTGCTATCTTATACATGTTTGATAAACAGACAGACAGACAGACAGACAGACAGACAGACAGTATGGGGTAGCATTAGAATGCAGATGACAGACTGGTCTAACAGATGCAGAGGGAGAAAGTACTACATCAAACCATCAACTCATGTATTAAAAAAATGACTCGAACTAGCAAACTTTAACCAAATTATACCACTGTGCATAATGGTGTTGGTATTACTGAAATCTGATTGCAGTGTTTAGACACGGTTTAGAATAGTGCTGTGATTTGATAAGATTAGCACAACCAAAATCCTGTAATCTATTTCTGTAAGTTTGCAGTCAAGTGACAGCAGAAGGGCTTTTATTGCAGCAATTAGAAAAATCTGTATCAGGAAGAATTTCTGAACAGGTATATTATCTACAGAAAGGGAAAATGCACAAAAAAGAAAAGAAAAAGATTCTTCTGGATCCCTCCACTTATAAGCTTGTCACACAAAAATATAATGCTCAGCGGAACGGAACATTGTACCTTAAAACTTTATATCCAATAACACTGAATGGGATATTATTAAGTGCTGTTTTGAATGAGAAACACCATTTAAATTTCCAAATGTGACAATAAATAGTCTCATCCAGGTGTGAAATGCTTCCGGTTCGGACCGGATCAGTCAATCCGGTAGCGATGGCAGCAGGTGGTTCGGAAAACCGGTAGCAAAAATCCCTGCCCCTCCCCCTGCCCATGCCCACCCAATGCCCAGTTGTTCGCTTCCCGCTTCTTTTAAAAAATGCTTTTAAAGGGTAAAAAAAGAGGCTCTGACGATCACAGCTGAGCTGCCTGAAATTGTCTAATTCACTCTTGCTAGACCCGTGATGACAAACCTATGGCACGCGTGCTAGAAGTGGAACGCAGCACCATCTCTCTGGGCACGAGAGCCATCGCCTGTTGCTCTTCCAGGTTCCGGCTGAAACTTCAGACATGTGGGAGTGCCGGAAACCGGAAGAGGAGCTGTCTGGCACACATGCGCCTGCCAGGAGGCTTTTTTTCCAGTTTCTGGCATGCACATGCGCACCAGCCACCTGGTCTTCCAGTTCTTGGCGTGCATTCAAATACCAGCTAAGCAGTGCACATGCACGCGTCAAAAATCGGAAGACCAGGTGGCCGGTGTGCATGTGTACATCAGAAAGCGGAAGAGCAGCCGCTCTGCAACCACATGCGCACCGGCTGGCTGCTCTTCTGGTTTCTGGCACATGCACATACGTGCACGCACGCCCTCTTGGTACCAAAAAGGTTCCCCAACATTGTGCTTTGCTGGCTGAGGAACTCTGGGAGCTGAAGTCCACAAGTCTTAAAAGAGCCAAGTTTGCAGACCCCTGTGCTAGACTAACTGTGCTAGAGTCAATATTACAAAGCAAATTTGACAGGAGGTCTCCTTGGGACTGAAGATTTTTGTGATGCTCTCTTTGGAGACCAGAATGGAAAGCTGGAAAAAACATACCCCAAAAGTTGGGAGTGACAAACCATTTTGGTACTACTGCTAAGAAGAGGAAAACACATCCATGTAGCCATGAATTGAGCTCAATCTAAGGGCAACTTGGATTATATTTAGGAATATAAACATCTATCTTATTTCATTTTCTATTCTTCTTTGTCCTTGTCCATATAATATGGTGGCTTTTTTTTTTTTTTTGCTATTGCTTTACAACAACAGATCATTATGTCCTGATTACGGCAGCACAAACAATGTCTTCCAATTTTTTGGGGGGGTGGGAGGGGGGATAGGAGGAGGGATGGAACAGGTAGATATATTTGGAATTGTGAAAACAATGCCACTGTTGCTTCCATGAATACCTGTCTTGGGAGGTTATCCATTCACAAAGCCCTAATTTCACAGAAAGGTGAAATAATGATAATTGTAACTAGCCACAAAAGAGAAAGTGGAAGGAGTCAGATGCCCCTACCATCACCACCATCAATTAATTTGAACAGATAGTTTTCTCGGTTATTCAGTATGGAAGAGACAATTTGGTGTAGTGGTTACATTGTTCTGTTTACACTCTCTTCATTTTTTTCCCCTTTTTATTGTTGTAAGCTATCTAGTTCAGGGGTCTCCAATCTTGGTCCCTTTAAGACTTGTGGACTTCAACTCCCAGCTTTGCTGGCTGAGGGACTCTGGGAGTTGAAGTCCACAAGGCTTAAAGGGACCAAGGTTGGAGACCCCTGATCTAGAGTAGCCCCATGGTGAGATAGGTGGCAAATAAATTTAACCAATAATAACTGTGAGGTTCTCAAGAAACAGAATTCTTGCCCACTAGTAGAGAATAGAATAGGGAATAGTAGAGAATACAATATTGCTAAGAGTACAGCTAATACTCAAACTGCAATGGTTCGTTTAGTGACTGCTCAAAGTTACAACAGCACTAAAAAAAACTAACTTTTGACTTTTTTTCACACGCACAACTGTTGTAGCATCTTCACTATGCTACACTATGTGATCAAAATTCAGATGCTTGGGCAAGCGACTCTTATTTATGACAGTGTCCCGAGGTCATGCAATCACCTTTTGCAACCTTCTGACAAACTAAATCAATGGGGAAGCCAGATTCATTTAACAACCGGGTTACTAACTTATCAACTGCAGTGATTCAATTAACAAATGTGGCGAGAAAGGTAGTAAAATGGGGTAAAACTCAACAACTGTCTTGCTTAGCAACGGAAATTTTGGGCTCAATTGTGGTCATAAGTTGAGGACTAACTTGCTAAAGGCTAAAAAGGTCAAGTCATTTGAATTTCTGGAAGGTTTCAGTTGATCTTATGCAATCAGGGCCGGTGAATGGCGCAGGCTGGTAAGGCCTGTTATTAAGAACAGCCTGTTATTAAGAACACAAAGCCTGCAATTACTGCAGGTTCGAGCCCGGCCCAAGGTTGACTCAGCCTTCCATCCTTTATAAGGTAGGTAAAATGAGGACCCAGATTGTTGGGGGGGCAATAAGTTGACTTTGTAAAAATATACAAATAGAATGAGACTATTGCCTTATACACTGTAAGCCGCCCTGAGTCTTCGGAGAAGGGCGGGATATAAATGTAAACAAAAACAAAAAAAATCTCATGGAGGAGTCTTCACCTAGGATCTCAAATGACTGTCCCCCAAATGCCCCAAGAATCTGGCATTCCTGTGTAAGAGTTTTGCAAATGCTATGAGATTTTAGACACTTTAATGAAATTTTGGTTACATGAAGGGACCATTTTAAAGAATCACCTACAGAACAAGATAACATTTGGCAAATTAAGAAATGACTGGAATTACTCATAAGAGTTAAATGATAGCATTACAAATAACCCTAGAAACCATTCTTACAGGGAAGACTACCAACTTAACATGGTACCTGACAATTCTGTCAAGTCTATTTTTATTGTCAGTTGTGTGTTATATAATTGCAGATATATTTCCTTTGCTTTTGGACAGTTAAGTTTTATAAAAACACTGAAAGATGGGATATAATTCTCAAAAAAAAATTAAAAAAATGAAAGGTAGATTATGGAAGACTTGTGATTACTATTAATACCATCAACTACTGAAGATTAAGTTCAAATACTGTGAGGGTGATACTCAAAATTTCCATACTAATGATATTTTAGTGTGAACATAGATATATTCTCCCTATTTTCCATTTAGGCTCAGTGCTGAGAAGAACAGAGCTTTATGAAATGCATATCTTTGTCTTACAGGTAATATAAACTGGACAGGATCTGCAGCACAACTGTTTAAAAGAAATCTAGATTACAGATTGGCAAATTTTAGGAGACAATGCTTTACAACTTTCCTGAGGAAAGTATAATATGTACTCAGGTATCTTCCATTTGTGATGAAAGATCATGGCGGAGGGAGGGGGGAGATTGCTTTGGAACAATGTCTTAAAGTCTAGATTAAAAACCCTTTAAAAAATTTGGGTGTGCTTTTAGCCTATGGTCTAGAGCAGGGGTCTCCAATCTTGGTCCTTTAAGACTTGTGGACTTCAATTGAAATCCACAAGTCTTAAAGTTACCAAGGTTGGAGACCCCTGCTCTATAGCAGTGTTTCTCACCCTCACCAACTTTAACATGTGCAGACTTCAGCTCCCAGAATTCTCCAGCCAGCACATTGACTTGGGAATGCTGGGAGTTGAAATCCATGTATCTTAAAGCTCCCAGAATTCCCCAGCAATGTTAAAGTTTTAAGAAACACTGCTCTAGAGCAGGAGTGTCAAACCCAAGGCCTGTGGGGCCAGATTCGGTTCACGGGGCCACCCTGAAAACAGCAAAGGACCAGCCTCTGTCAGCTAAAATGGAGCTCAGGAGCCGCTTTCGCTGGCAGAGGGGTGCAGGAGGCCATCGCAGCCAAAAACAGAGCTCGGGAGCCCGCTTTCGCTGGCAGAGCATTCAGGCCACCACTGGTGCCCCCAACACGAGTGAGGTTGAACTGGTCACACCAACCATGGCCATGCCCACCCCGGCTTCCTGACGTCAAACACAACCCTGATGCGGCCCTCAATGAAGACACCCCTGCTCTAGAGGATCTCCACCACAAAATCATTAACAAAAATCCACTCACATTTTCTTTGAAAATAGAGACAGGAAAAGTCCTACTGACTTTTTACGTTATGTTATAAAGAAGAAGCCGACCACAGCCATCTACTGTTTTAAAATGTAAAGTGAAAAAGGAGATATAAGAACAATATGGATCACAAATTTAAAAGCCAACTTTCCTGTTAAATTTTACCACTTTTTCTCCCTTTTTTTTTTTCATTGTTTGTTTCAAGGCAGTAGACTCTACAAAATAATTAAATATTGTTTAGTGAAGTCTAGCATTTTCAGATAGTTTTCTGGGGGTTAGCTCCCATGCCCTGATGTCCTTGAATGAGTTGTATTGCCTTTCCTCATATAGACTTTTAATTAGTTATTTCTTAGTTTGAAGGAGCTTGCTGATGCAGAGACACCAACTATCTATTGCACTTGCCCTTGAGAAGTAGTTTTAAGTAAGCAAACTGGTCTTAACTCAGGTTGCCAGTTCAGTAGTATATGTGAGGTTACAGAGAAAGAGGATGCACAAAGTTCTCATTGCTAAACTATCCAAAATAGTTGGATAGGAAAACTGGATTTTTTAAAAAAATAAAATAAATTGGAGATCTGTAAGAATATGAGCTAAAAGGTTTAGGAGAAGATAAGAGAAGATAAGATGGATGATTCATTTCTAGGTGATAAGATACATTATGGATTTTGCAGCACAAACTGAAGGATATGCAAAAAAAACTGTAATTGTTTTTAATCTGATCATTCTTCTAAGTTCACACTCTGTTGACTTCACAACAGAGTCAAGTTTTTGATTGATGAAAACGATATTACTCCTTTGTTCCTACCAGCAGCATCCTGTATTATCTTAAACAAACGAACAAAAATGTAATGTAATCTATCAAAAATATTGAAAACTTTGTCACCAGAGATGACAAGGTTCCTATAAGGATTTAACCCAGTAATTCTCCACGTCCATAATTTGAAAGGAATACTTCATAACTTTATAACTTTATTTTTATTTTCACTTAATCTTGTGTTAAGGTCCTAATTTAACCACCATAAACTGCATTCTGATAACCCAAACTGTATCTTCCCGGCTGTCATCTGATTCTACATACTCTACTTGTTATCCTTCATTAAAGTAGTGAAACATTCTTCAAATGAAGTTTGATTTATGGGTAGCACATGGACACTGTGTTCTTGTTTTCTTGGCAATAAGAAAGTGTTTGTATTGCCATTTTCTCTCTACCCTCCTAAAAAGGTAAAGGTAAAGGTTCCCCTCGCACATACATGCTAGTCATTGCCGACTCTAAGGGGCGGTGCTCATCTCCATTTCAAAGCCGAAGAGCCAGCGCTGTCCGAAGATTTCTCCATGGTCATGTGGCCGGCATGACTCAATGCCAAAGGCACACGGAACACTGTTACCTTCCCACCAAAGGTGGTCCCTATTTTTTCTACTTGCATTTTTACGTGCTTTTGAAACTGCTAGGTTGGCAGAAGCTGGGACAAGTAATGGGAGCTCACCCCGTTACATGGCAGCACTAGGGATTCGAACCGCTGAGCTACCGACCTTTCAATCGACAAGCTCAACGTCCTAGCCCCTGAGCCATAAAGCTTCTATGACCTGCCTTCCCCCCCCCCACCCGCCATGAGGGTGGGATAAAATTGGATGATGGCACAGTTGAAGTTTGACTTGGTGCCAGTTTTTTGTTCTTTTTAATGTGTTTAGTTTTAAAATGTTTTTTTATGGTGCTTTCATTTTCAATTGGGAGCCACCCAGAAATAATTCCAAGATGGGCGACTATAAAAAATGTTTTAGAAAAATAAATAAAATCTTCCAGGATTATGTTTTGTTTCCCAGTCTATTAAAAAAAAATGAATTTCTGAGGGTCACCTAACCACAGTTCTAATTCACTGACTATTCCTCCCAATTCAAATTTACCAGTCGTGGACCCTTCAGAAACCCGTTTTAAGGAAGGACCACTCTAAAAGTTAATGGTTAAGTGTTGTAAGTGTTGTACGTTGACTAAGGTATCTTTTCTTTTATCTACACTGAGGGCATATGCACCAAGACAAATTCCTTGTGTGACCAATCACACTTGGCCAATGAAAAATTCTATTTTCTATTCTATTCTAAAAAATAAGAAATTTGATATCCGCCATTGTCACGTGGTTCCATTTGGAAAAGCAACTACTTGAACAGGAGGTTTTACTTCCCCCTCCTATCTTGTCAAGAGACCCATCAATCCTTCTGCAAGGTGGGGTGCGGGGAAGCCCTTTATTTATAAGTTACAGCTCAATTGGAACAATAAGCGACAAATAACAAAAACAGGCAAAATAATATGAGTCAACTAATTCATTGCCAGACTGGGGTCTCAAGATGAGCGGAGGGGGGGGTGTCCCCTGGGAGTTTCACTGCTTCAAGGACAATAGCAGCAGGACGTGCCTCATTTCCTGCAACTGCTCTACATGGCTCTCTCTGCGATGTTTATAAACTTCCTTCCTTTACGCATCAGGCTCTCAAACTGTCGTCAGTCCTTCGGACTAATAATATCCTGTTGATGCTTGGATAAGCCAATTCTTTCTTTTTTTTAAAAATCCCTGACTTTTTTTTTTTTACCTTTTTTTTTGTAGCTATTTTGCCTACCCATTTATCAATTGAAAATGCTGAATGGGCAACGTGCAGGCATATGGAGCTGAGTCTATGCTTGCAAGCGTACAACCTATGTGTATATTAATCTCAATTTAGCATAAACTCGAGGCACATTTCACCTCAAGGCATCTGCGGAAAACGTAATTGGGATTTAGTACAATCCGAATTGGGGGAGGGGAGAGATAAGGGAGACCAGACAAAAGAGGATGCATTTTTAATGACTGATAAAGGCCGTGCTTGGGACAGGAAGACCTTCTTGTACCACATCATAACAGCCTTTGTCCATTCAGTACTAGAACACAGCAGTGCTTTCAAAATTCTCTGCAGACTAAATTGCCAATAAACCTCATGAAATAGAAAGCTGCCACACTCAAAACTAGTTTGCAACTGCCTACAAGAGGATTTTGTTCACCAGTCATTAAAACGAAGACAGTTTTTTAGGGAAGAGTATCAGACATTATTAATGTCATCCCTCTACTCTAACATTCATTCTTTGCAATTCCACACTTTGGCAAACTTAAGAGCTATACAGAATGAAATACGTATCTAAGTCAATTGGAGATTTGTATACATATTTTTTTTTCTGCTGTTCATTTTTGGTGTGCAATATGACTGCATGTCATCCATGCAGGGCTGCATGCCGGCCACATGATCACAGAGACATCTTCAGACAGCGCTGGCTCTTCGGCTTAGAAACGGAGATGAACACCGCCCCCTAGAGTGAGGAACAACTAATACGCATGTGCGGGGGGAACCTTTACCTTTACCTTTTTATGACTGCAAAATATAGTAGAAAATACAAACATGGTGGTACGCTTCAAAAGCAGCATATTTTAATATAAAAACAAGTATACATGGTATGATTGAAGGTACTGAGAAAAATAAAATCAAAAAGACAGAAATAGATAAATAAAATTCCGAAGCAGATAAAAAGTTTTGAATCACCATAAGAAGTTGAGTTCTGTAACAATAGTGAAGATAAATGCACAAAGGCAAGTACTTTTAAAGAAAAGGTCTTGGAGAGAATGTGGATAAATTTCACATATACATGCCCATGGATGAAATATATATGCCAAAATTACAAAATGTGAAATTAATAGTATTGTTGAGGAGTATTGTTGGAATTTTGATTAGCTGACCTGAAAGTACAACAAAGAGACCCTCTGAAGACAAGTATTATTCATGATGACACATGAGTGATGGGCAGGATATTTTGACAGCTGACTTGGAAGTTATGTTATTATTAATAATATTTCCCAGGACTTCTTACATTCAAAGGTCAATAAAGAGCTAGATGTCAAGCACAAAAGTTCAGGGGCACAAATAAGTGCCAGTTCAGAAGATTTACAACTCAAGTAATAATTTATTAACATTTCAAAAATATATTTATTTTAAATTTAAATAAATGTATTGCACAAGAATCTGGTTAGCTAACATGCAACACTAAATTGGAATTAGATAAGGATCAAGGAATTCAAGAGAGACTGGACTTGGACCATTTGCAAGAACGTAAAGACTCTAGACCTATGATTCATTTAACTCTGCCCCCAGCTCTGTCTGCTTTTGTTCAACACTAGACCAGCAGCAATGGCAAACCCTGTAGGATTGCCTAGTTAAAAATTCAGAAAATGCCTCACTTGACTCTGTTGGCATCTCTGAGAGGGGGGAGGGAGAGGGAGAGAGAGAGAAAGAAAGAAAGAAAGAGAGAAAGAGAGAGGTGGGGAGAGGGAGAGACAGAGGGAGGGCTCTATCTGGCCAGGAAATTTCAAAATGGTAGACAAGATGGGGAAGTCAAAACACATCCTGGAAGAATTAAATAACCAACTGGCTCTACATTGCTATAAAATAACCAACCCGCTGAGTCCAAGTTGCCATCATAAATCAACTCAAAGGAAACAATTTTATTTTTAGTAAGTCTTTTCTGTTTTGTTTGGTTTGATTTTATTTATTTATTTAATGAGACTATAACTGGGCAGAAATAATAGCAATATGCCACTTCTAATTTACAGTTGGCTTAGGAGCTTGTTCTGAAGTTTGTGCAAATCAATTACAGTTAATTAGGGAATTCCTGGTGTGACCATTTGTACTGAAAAGGAAGGACTGCAGATAATGCAAAATGTTCAATCATACATTGGCATATTGTTGATATTGCTTAATATTAAATATTTAACAGAACGAAAGAGAGAGGCAAAGTACATGCCCGTGGATGTGTGAAAATGTTTTAATTATTTCCAATTAATTATTCCAGAACATTTTACTCCAGGTAAACTGTTCCAGGGGAAAAGCCAACCTAATACTACCTTCTAGTTTTCAGAATAAACAAAGTTAATATTAGGAAAGTTAACTTTCTTTTATAATTTATTTGCTAAGGCCATGACAGATAGTATACATTGGAATGACTGCAGAATTGAGAAAACAGATCAGCCTGAAAGAAAGAAAAGGCAATATTCAGGCCAGAATGTACCAATTATCACAGTTTGAATGGGTTACTCCTTTGCCAACAGCAGTAACACCTGAGCCACTGAAGAAAACCGCAGTGAAAGAATTCTTCATATCCACATGTGACAACAGGTTTTAAGGCAATGCATCTCATATCAATAATATTATACAGGTTAAGGTTTTGGCAAAGTCTGTTTTCTCAGTCACAGAATTCTGAATAAGCTAGCACTAATTCTTTTGTAGTTTTATCCTATTTTACCAATCAGACTTCGACTTAGAATCAGTGTAATTATTTTTGTCTTTACTTCAAACCCAGCAGGATGTTCCTGGTCATCCAGTAAGTGCACTTCAAGTCATGTCCATCAAACCCCGTCATTTTACGGCACCCAGGAGATATGTCTACTTGTTTGCAGTACCTGCTCTCTGGAATGATATCCTTGCCCCATGATTTGTGAGGCTCTCACTCTTCAACAAAATTGCGTATGGTTTTCCCAGTTGCAATTTATGGCTGTGAATGTTGGACCACAAGAGACTGAGCATCAAAGAATTGAGGCCTTTGAACTATGATGCTGGAGAAGACTCCTGCGAGTCCCTTGGACTGCAAAGCGATCAAACTGGTCAGTCCTAGAGGAGATCAACCCTGACTGCTCTTTAGAAGGCCAGATCTTGAAGATGAAACTCAAATACTTTGGCCACCTAATGAGAAGGAAGGACTCACTGGAGAAGAGCCTAATGCTGGGAAAGATTGAGGGCAAAAGAAGAATGGGACAACAGAAAACAAGGTGGTTGGATGCAGTCAGTGTGAGCTTAAATGGACTCCAGAGAATGGTAGAGAACAGGAAGGCCTAGAGGAACGTTGTCCATGGGGTCGCGATGGGTCGGACTTGACTTCGCAACTAACAACAAAAACAACACTCTTCTGGGAATTATTGAAAACCTGGTTGTTCTCCCAGAGATGGGATAGAGTGGTTATGGAGTGCTGTTTAATTTAGTGTTGTTGTTCTACTTGGCCAGGTTCTCTTAAATAGGTATTTTCAATCTCTTTCTTTTTCTGTCATTCTCTCTCACATTTGTAAACTGATGAAAGTCATTGAGGATTTGGGTGGCAACAAACTTGGGGTTAAATAAATAAATTAAACCAGAGATGCTGAGATAATGCTTGAAGTTAGAGACTTAGTTCACTGTATCACTTGGTCAAAAAACAGACAACTTTATAGTGATCTTGATACAATGAGATTAAAACCAAAACAGATGTCCTCAATATGCATCCTAATTTCCGGTCCAATAATTTATTCTGCAAGATTGGCATTCTTGAGCTGACATTCAGATTTAAAACGTATAATGGTACTACATATCTACGGGCACTTGTTAAATTGGACTTGGTTTTAAGTCTGCATTATGAAGTCAAGAGCCAAAACAGATGAGATCTTGATACAAAGCATATAGCTACTAGAGTTTTTCTTTTTCCTTACATAATTACAGGTAACGAAGCATATGAGGAAGGGGGGCTTACCTCTTCTCTTCCCAGTGCCGAGTGCAACTGACAGTAATGGATAATTTCATCTTAAGGAAGAAGGGATCCGACTCCGGTATTGTGCACACTTGTAATTAGTTAAGCAAAAACGTGACATGTAGAAACATGTTATCTAACCAGAGAATGTTTAGCTTGGGCCTTAGGCAAGCAAACAAAAGTTCTGTTATAATTTATTAGGTTATGATTATATTATTACAGCACACTAATGTAGTTGTGTAGAATATAGCTGCAAAGGTTACAGTAAATTTAAGAACTGGAAAGTGTGCTAACTTTTTCTCTTAAAGTAGACCTCCTTTTCCTTTGCAAGAGGCCTCTTTGGTGTTAAACATCTCTTACCCAGTGTCAGCCCTACTAAGTAAACCAGGCAACAAACATGACCAGACGGGCTGGTTTTACCTTATTGTAAGACTGCATTAATAGAATGTTACAAATTTGAAGATGCAAACTTCCTGCTACCACTTTTAACCATGTTAAAACAATTAGGGCAGGCCTTTCCTAAATTTCTTCCTTCGATTGTTAATCCATTGGGTTGCCTCACTCTCTTGTCTGACTGTTTCCTAGGCAGTCTCTTCCCCTCCTACCAGGGGTAAAATTCTGCAGGTTCTGACAAATTCTGCAGAACCGGTAGCGGAAATTTTGAGTAGTTCAGAGAACCGGCAAATATCACCTCTGGCTGGCCCTGGGGTGGGAATGGAGACTTTGCAGTATCCTTCCCTGCCACGCCCAAGCCATGCCCACCAAGCCATATCTCACCCACTAAGCCACGCCCACAGAACTGGTAGTAAAAAAATTTGAATTCCACCACTGCCTCATAACCCAAGTTATCCACACATTACATTGCATCCAGATTCCAGAGACCATCCACAAGGTTATCGTAACCTTTCCCTTTTGCCCTGCAGAAGCTTTCAAAGTCCTCTATATTTCTTGAGACAAAAACCATTTATATATTCCACCTATTCTCCCTTCCTTCTTGTTTCTCTGCCTCTTTTATCCCTCCCTTCTATTATGCTTTTACTGCCTGGAAGTAGATTTGTTGCTTCCTCATACTTCTGGCAGATCAGAATTAGTTTAGGGAATACTCAATGAAATTATTTACCTTTCAAAAATTGTTGTTATTGTTGTTATTTTAGTTAATCTTCCAATTCGATTCACAGTCTGGAACTAGTAAAAACAGAGGTGGGTTTCAGCAGGTGCTGACCAGTTCTGGAGAATCGGTAGCAGAAATTTTGAGTAGTTCGGAGAACCAGTAGTAAAAATTCTGACTGGCTCCACCCCCATCTATTCTCTGCCTCCTAAGTCCTAGCTGAAATGGGGATTTTGCAGTAACCTTCCCCCAGGAGTGGGGAGGGAATGGGGATTTTGCAGTATGCTTCCCCTGGAGTGGGGTGGAAATAGAAATTTTACAGTATCCTTCCTCAGCCATGCCATGCCCACCAAGCCACACCCACAGAACCTGTAGTAAATATTTTTGAAATCCACCACTGGGTAAAAACTTCACAGTTCAAGTCCTAACCAAGGACCTAAGAGCTGTTAAGATTGCATCTGAGTACATCGGCTGTTTATTGTTGTTGTTATATTATATCATGCTTCTTATTCCTCCTCTGCCATCAGCAGAGTCATTCCAATCTCTTTCTCACACTGCACACTAGTTTTCTTCCTAGTATCAAAATTGTCAAAAGAAATCTTATAATTTGCTATTCTTCATCACTTTTAAGAGAGCCAAGCAGGTATTCAAACCTATTAAGTAGGACTAATTGTGTGAATTTAATTTAGTTCAGCTATATCGGTGTCCAAAGAGTTATCATGACAAGCAAGGAATAATGCTGAATTGGAGATGTGTATACGTTAAAAGAAACACCAACTGATTAATATTGGATCTTACAAAAAATAAGTCTCAGGAGTCTCAGATAATATTTCATTATTTATTATCATCATATTGATATACCATTTCCTATTTTCACTGTCCCATAGATTTTTTTAAAAAATTTTTTAAAAAGGCAATGGCTATAAAGGGTGTGTACTCCATGGGTTTCAACACAATTGTCATAAAGAAAGTCATCCCACTGAAGAGGATGTTTAGTACAGTCCAGTGAAGTGAGCATAGGATTCTACCTTCTCTTCATTATAGCACAATTTCTACTATGATTCTCAGGATAAATTCATATGCAAAACATTATGAAATGATGCCAGCAATCGAACTACATGGCAGTGATCCCAGAAACAGAAACAAAGATTGTTGGCATGATGTTCCCTCATCAGCAATATTCTCTCAAAGCATTTTCACAGATATCTGTCACAGCAATTATGGCAGAAATTGCCCCATGATAGGAGGGAGAAACTATGTCTGATAAACCTCTTGTTCCATTTGCATTTACTTCTAAGTGAATATGTATAGGATTACAGTGTAGGTTCAAATCCTAATTTTGCTATGTCCGTGGTTTTCATTGAGCTTCGATTTCCCACCAGTGAATCAGTGAAACATTTGAAGAACGGTTGCAGAATTTGGGTATGTCTAGTTTAACGGAAAGAAAGACTAGGGATGACGTGATAGCAATGTTCCAATATCTAAGGGACTGCCACAAAGAACAAGGGGGTCAACTTATTCTCCAAAGCACCTGAAGGCAGAACAAAAAAAACAAAAAAAAAAAACAATGGATGGAAACTAATCCAGGAAAGAACCAATTTAGAACTAAGGAGAAATTTCCTGACTGTTAGAACAATTAATCAGTGGAATGATTTACCTCCAGAAGTTCTGAGTGCTCCAATACTGGAAGTTTTTAAGAAGAGATTAGACAATCATTTGCCTGAAAAGGTATAGGATTTCCTGCTTGAGCAGGAAGAAGTTCCCTTCCAACTTCGTTATTCTTTTATTTTTCCAATTGGAATGACAATAAATTCATTGGATCTTAAAAATCACACATGCAAAACAAAGTAGAATCTTACTGAATTAAACCAAGCTTATTTCCAAAGGTAGCTAATCAGAAACTTCTGGAGTAGCCACAAGCAACACAGGAAGATAGTAACTATTTTGTAACCTTGAGACAATAAACACAAACGACTCAAAACTAGTCAGTTTTAAGATCCGTTGCTTTCAATGCAAATACAATATTTCCTCATGTGCTTGTTTACTTTGAAATCAGTGAGGCTTAAACACTGCTTAACTTTGGCTGGATTGAGCCTACCGTAATTTTATAATGCAATGCAATGCAAAATAACATGAACGATTAACATGCGGAACGTTGTTATGTAGAGATGTGAATTACATACAACCACAAAGTTTTTGTTTTGCAAAGAGACTTTAAAATCTCTAGCATAAATAAAAAAATTATCGAAGAAAGCATTCAGAAAAGGATATAGTATTTATGAACCTCATGGACAAGTTCTGAAGTTTGGCTTTTACTGTTGCCTTCTAATATGATTTCTACTCCTTTAAATGTAAATGTAAAAAAGATATTAGAATTAAGCCACCAAATTGCTGAAAAAAAGACAAACTACATGTATTTAATTTGATGGTACAGATGTTCTTATATTAGAAAAATGATGCAAGTGAATTTGACAATTAGCAATTTCCAATTCAGCCAAGACAACTCTTTAATAATTCTTTGTAATATATTTCTTTGTAAAAGGTTTGGATGAGCTACTGTCATCCTTCCTATTTCTAATTTTTGCCCTTTCCAAGTGCAAAATTAATAATGCTTTTTTATTCTGCTTTTGATGTAATGCACACGGTTAAAGAATCAAGGTTGCAAAGTAACTACATAGATCATGATAATGTTATCATTAAAGCATAATTTGACTCACCAAATGACTTTTATATAAGAAACGGATTTTGGATGTATTCTAATACTGTTTTGTATAAGAAAATCTACAAGAGTGCCATGGATTATTAATAATTGCTTTGGAGTGTTTCCAAATGCCATAATTAAGCTATATAGAAGGAATACAACTGTCAGAAAATACATTAACAATTCCAACTACATGCCTTGCTGAGCTGCCATGATTATATCCCAAGTAATGCACTTCCCACTATCACTCATTTGGGGTAGAACTAGTGGCACTGTGGGAAATTACAAGAGAAATAGCTTTACTTTTTCTTTCTTTTTTTAAGTAGAGCAACAATGCCACTACTGCACTACTGCATTACATAAATATGAAGGGTAATTTTTTTAAGAATGTAAAGTGCTAAAATAAAATTTAAAAAGGATGTAAATTATGATAAGAGAGTCAGTTTAATGTGGTGGTGGAGGTATCAGGCTGGAAACTGAGGGATCATGAGTTCAACTCCCACTCCAGGGATAAATCTAGCTAGGTGATTTGGGGCCAGTAGTTCTCTCTTAGCCCCCCAAAAAAAGACAATGACAGACAACTTCTGAGTTCTTGACATAAAAACTGTAGGGACTTGTCCAGACAATCACCAAAGTCAAGAATGAATTGAAGGCATCCCAAATGTTTCCTTGGCAACATTTTTCAGAATTGGGTCATTAATTTCTTCTTCCCTGAGGTTAAGGGAAGTGACTGCCCTCAAGATCACCCTGGTGGCTTTGCAGCTAAAGTTAAGACTAGAACTCATGATTTCTTGATTTTTAGCCTGACACCTTAAGACAGGGGTCTCCAACCTTGGTCCCTTTAAGACTTGTGGACTTCAACTCCCAGAGTTCCTCAGGACTCTGGGAGTTGAAGTCCACAAGTCTTAAAGGGACCAAGGTTGGAGACCCCTGTCTTAATATCAAGTTGGATCTCAAGCTACTGTTGAGGGACTCTGGGAGTTGAAGTCCACAAGTCTTAAAGGGACCAAGGTTGGAGACCCCTGTCTTAATACCAAGTTGGATCTCAAGCTACTGTTACTGGTTAATAATTTTACGGACCAACTACCGGCAGTATAATACAGGTGAGGCAGAAACTTAAAAAATGCTAGATTCTATAGCACTTAATGAGTAAAACCCATTAGTTTTCTAACTTCAATAATAAGTTTATTTATGGGAATTGAGAGTGTGAGGGAATTGAGAGTGTGATTAAGTGTGGAGAGACTAGAGATTATAATTTAGGAATTATTTTAGATTATGATTGTTAGTTTTGATACCCTGCATTTTGTTCTGGGAAGTCGGGGTGGGGGCGGGGGTATGGGGAGGGAATTGGGGGTTGAGGCTAGAGATGGAGTGTTGGTGAATGTACAGGGATTATTGAAGATGTATAAATATAATTAATGTAGGGTCGGGTCTGCCCAGTTACCATTTTAGAACAGTGGGGAGGGAGAAAAGAGAGAGTAGGAGGTAGGAAAGAGGAGAAGAGGAAGGAAGAGGGGTAGAAGAGGGAGAAGGAAGGTGTAGGGTGGAGGGAAGAGAGGATGTAGATAAGAGAAGGAGAGGAAGGTTTGGATAGTAAAAGAAGGTAGAAGAGGGGAGTGTTAAAAAGGGGGGTGGTGACTGGGCAGGCCCGACTAAATGTATATAACTGTACATTGAATGAATTGTTTGATATGATTGTAAAAATAAAACTTTTTTACTAAAAAAATAATAATAAGTTTATTTATTAGATTTATAGTTCAACTTCACTGGGGATAGCAAGAAAAAAAAATAAGTGGATCACAGAGCAAATTAATCCAGGGTTCTCTCAAACAGTCCTATTTTGGACATCACATGACAAAATCTACTCTCCTGAAAAGTCTATCTTTCTGGGAAAGGTGGAAAGAAGAGAAGAAGCTAGCCAGCACCAAGGTGGATTACTTACACCTTACTGTACTTACAGCTTACTTACAGCACTGATGTTGGAAATATCCAAAGGCAAGTTTGGGGATGACACTGAAGAAAATCTATTTATGTGACTGCTGAGAAGCAACACGCCTACATAATTTATATTGTATTAATTGTACTGTGTGTGTGTGTGTGTGTGTGTGTGTGTGTAATTTTAAACTTTACATATAAAGTATTTTGATAACTAATGCTCCCCCCCCCAAGTTAACTTCCTATTTCTCTAACTATCCAGATTTGCAAAGCCTGAACTAGTTAAAATAAAATTAGCAACATGTTAAACCGCAATTAGTTCTTCTTACAAAGATGTTATCCTTAGTTCCCAACTGGGTTCCTCCAACTTGGAATTTCAATTACCATAAAACCCAGTTTGCGTTTTTGTTCTTTTATACATTCTTTCGCTCCGCATATATCTGTCTCTCTTGTGTCCCTGTGTGAATGTGTGCTTATCTGTGTAAAATCAAATAAATTTATTTCACTATTTTAAAGACTGGTCAGCATAAGTTCACTTCTTAAATATGTTTAAGCTTTATATTTATATGAAGTTTGTATTTCATATTCATCCGTGTACACTGAGAGCATATGCACCAAGACAAATTCCTTGTGTGTCCAATCACACTTGGCCAATAAAAATTCTATTCTATTCTATTCTATTCTATTCTATTCTATTCTACAGGCAATATAACAGTAGTGACATCAAAGAAAAGCTAAGGAAACATAAAGAGATTACGGCTGGTAAGGTTGGTGTAGCCTTCTACTATACAAACTTATTTATTATCCTATAGCCTTGTTTTGGAAACAAGCCATATTCACATGGAAGACAAAAGAATGCTTTCTGCCAAGTTTGAAGAAATAAGCATCAAATATGTATGCAGGTCTCGTAGGAGGCTGTGTATTTGGTTTTGTGATTTTACGCCAGATTTTGTGCAAAATTCTACACGTACAAAATCTCAGAAGACAAGCATTGTAACTGATGTTTCTGACACAAAAAGGAATAAAGTAGAAATGATTTTATGTTTGTAAGCCTTATAACCATACAGACAAATCCTTGTTTTGCTCATTTATAAATGTAGATATTATGTGGGGATTCTGATCTATCTTTTTAACTACTTTATAGTAATAAAGTAGTTTAATAAATAATAAATAGTTTACTACACAGTGGATAGTTGGGCAGTTGATGAGTCATCAAAGATTCTGGTCATTTCAAAGATACATTTTAATGGAAACTTTTTAATATTAAGTTTAACCTTAATTATTTTACTTTTGTTCATTTTGTGCAATTTGTGTTGGATATAGTCCATCTAGGAGAACCAGCATACTCCGAAAGAAAGAATATGTATAAAATATTTAAATAAAATAAACTGTCAAACGTTAAGTTTTTAATATAGAATCTTATAAAATTAAACTGAAATAGCAAAAATTCAATTTATCTAATGATAGATAAGTTTGGTGAATCGGTTATCTTTATGACTTTACTTCTATTGATACATTAACTCTCACACAACAGTGGATGAAATCAAGCAATGTACAATCAAATCAGATCAACAACCTACACAAAAGACTGTTTCATAAACAATGAATCTGATTCCTTTAAGTCCAGAATATGAAGCAAAATCAATCAACTTCAATCAGTTAAATTAATCAGATTTGTATGCTATTTGATTTCCAACAATTCTGGGTAGCTGTTCTCAAAATGTAGCATATGTATTCAGCTATGGAAACGACAGCCGTCAAAACAGAAGAAAAAAGTTTAAACCAAAAGATATACAAGTAATTTACACATTACAAATCATAGTGCATGGCTTTGGTATAACATGATATACCATTCTAGGAAGAAAAAACACATGATTTACAAATTACAGTTTGTATAGGAGTTTTTTAACCTATTATCTAAAGCCAAAACAATTAAAGCACATGATGGTTTAATATAATGTGTGAAGATATTGTTCAAAACTTTGACGCAAGATTGAATGAAGGGATAACCTGAAAATGAATGCTACCAATATGATCTACTTAAAGAAATCAAGATTTTGCACCTGTCAGATG
This sequence comes from Ahaetulla prasina, assembly GCF_028640845.1. Lineage (NCBI taxonomy): Eukaryota > Metazoa > Chordata > Lepidosauria > Squamata > Colubridae > Ahaetulla > Ahaetulla prasina. The sequence continues at coordinate 285,452,585 of NC_080540.1, read as the reverse complement.
CAAAATATCAGGTTCACACATGAAGGTCCAATTAAACTGATTTATTGCTAAACATGCCTATGTACAGAAATCACATCAACGAAGATTTGCACCTGCTTGGGGTTAGATAAGGGTGAGCACAACTCAAGCACGGTAAAATTTAGTTTCCTTGAGGCTATGAAAGGATTCTAGGTTGATGCCCTTTTTAACTCCACCCTTAAGTTCTGCCACTCCTTTTCCTATAACACTCCAAAGAAACAAGTCATTTTTTAGTTAAGAGTTTTGTTGACAAGATGGAACTACCGTCTCCGTTTAATAATGAAGGATTGTGATTATGGCTTGGTCCTGAAGTATCTTGGTTTAAGTTCAGTATATCTAACAGTGCGATTCAATATAATGAAAATATAATTAAGACATATAATACAGTATATTAAAATATTATCCTTAATTATGCTGGTTGCCAGTTAGAATATAAACTTTATACCTACTGTACTAGTTGCCGGAAACTGAAAACAATAGAGCTTTACTGCATATCCATTCTTTATTTCTGCTTAAGGAACTCTGTATTTTTCCAATTAGAAAATAATCCTTAACATAAAATATACCAGTGTTGGCGGATCTTTTCAGCACAGAGTGCCAAAACGGGAGCAGGCGAGCATACATGGGGGAGCGCCCACACCCGGAGGAGTGCCAGAAACCGGAAGAGCAGTTCCCAGGCGTGCATGTGTGTGCCGGGAAGCTGAGTTTCCGGTTTCCAGCCTGTGCGTGCGTGCCGGTCACCTGGTCTTCCGGTTTCTGGCGTGCAAGCACACACAAAGACTAGCTGGCTGGCACGCATGCGCACGCCGGAAACTGGAAGCATGAGATGCTCTTCTGGTGCTCCCATGCACGTGAAGACCAGCATGTGCACTCCAGAACCCAAAAAAACAACAGGCGACAGCTGGCGTGCCTGGAGACACGGCTCTATGTGTCACTTCTGGCACGCATGCCATAGGTTCACCATCACAGAACTATACTAATGATTTTACTATCACACAGAAAAGAAGGTAAATCTTCAATCCTAAATTTATTTATTTATTTATTTATTTATTTATTTGATTTTTAAATGCCTATACCTTTATTCTAAAAGACAAAACTTTATAACCTGCGTGTTTTAAATCATTTTTTTTTAAAGTATGCAATTAAAAGTGAAAATGGAAAAGAACCTATTGAAAGATTATCCAATTCCCAGTGCTCCAAAAAGAACAGAAGATTTGCAGGCAAATATACATATACCAACCACAGTATTATGTTGCCTGCAAAAAATCAACCACATACAATAATGCCGATTTTAAAAATCCTTCATCCCATTCTGCTTATGTCAGCATGGTTTTTAGACTTAAGCAGTCCTTCTCCGTAATGTTAGTAATATGAATATACACTATAGACTGAAATTTATCCCAGCAATATGGAACTTGTTTTCATTTTCCTTAAGTCCAGGTATTAAGTTAGTTGACTTTAGTGTAAAGATTTTAGATGGATTTGAGGGTGGAGGTTAGACTATGGTTTATGAAGCTTTAATATGACTGGTTAAATACAGAATAATCTGTCCCAGTCAAAACATACTCTGATTTCATTTAACATTTAGACTACTAGCAATTTCAAAGAACTGACACCGTTTTGATTTTGTGTGTGTTCTTTCTTAAAAAAAAATTGATATAAAGAACCAGCAGTACAAATGCCTTTTTATTTCTTATGTTACCTCTGCTAAACTGCTAATAAGTTTTCAGTTTTGGAAAGAAGTGAACAAAACATTTTTTTCCCCCTTGCAAATCTATCTGATACTGGAACTGGCATCTTTCCAGCTTGTTTTTAACTTTTCCCATTGCCAAATTTCTCTTTAAATCCTAAATCTTTCATACTGTTTTTGGCAGCACATGAGTAATAAAATAGTGAAGTCAGTGGATGATGAATCAGTTCAATTGTTCAGTACAGCACCAGAGTATTTGCACTGATTTACACCAGGAGCCCAGTTCTGACAGGATATTATGGATGCAATTTCTGATATCAATTGTACCTATATTAACCCAGATGTGGGTCAAAACCACATGATGAAAATCGTATGAATGGACTTCAAAGCTGCAGACGTTTCAGTAATTCTTTAAAATAACAGACTCTCTTTCTTTTTCCTTTTTATTCCAATATTTCCTTCAAACCTTTAATTGGATGTGTAAATTTACAAAACAGAACCCTTAAACACTAGAATACACTTCTTGGAAAACCGATGATTCAGATTTTTCAAAGGTATATGGGGAAGATAATTAAAATTAGTAAGCGCAAAGTATGAGTGTAAAACTTGCTACATTGAAGTGTAATGTGAAGAAATTCTTCATATTATAAAATGTGGTATCAACACAGGAAGTTTTTCATATAGCAACTGAATAATTGGATTTGGACGAAAGCTGAAAGTTCTGTTTATGCAATTTATACATGGCACAGAATATTTGATTTTTGATTGATAGTGAAATAAGAGGAAACAACTAATTCTGTCTTATGATTATAAAATGCTGCCATATTTATAATTTTGTTTAAAAAGCAGCAATCAGATTTATTCTTAAAATTTATTTATTTTCTTCTCACAGTTTGTTTGCAGCTATATAACTATCTTAAAATTTCTATCAAACCCAGGTTTAAAGGATTTCAACAGAAAACTGGAAAGAATTTTAAAAAAACAAAAGCAACTCATTTGTCAACCTACATACTAAATTTACAATAATCTCAAATGTTACTTTTAACAGCTGGTACCAACTTCTGCTAACAGAGAAGTGTGATTATGAAGCTGACAATAATTCTGAAAATTCACGATTAGGTTTTATTTAACAGGTTTGAGTCATTAGTATTGTTAATAAAATTTAATTCACAGATTCAATTAAACAGAGATCCTATCCAATGTTCTATATTCAAACGAGTTTTTGAATACACATTTTACGAATGTCTGGGGAGTTCTGTATTTATGAATGCTAAACCGTTAAGGATAAACCAAGTGAGGGTGAAGTAGTAGGCCATACCATTCCCAGTTGCAGTTAATGATAGAAGAAAGGCCCAATAATTAAAACCTTGTTGATTGGTGTACTTAGAAATGTTCAAAGGTCATGTGTTAAATGAGCAAGGAAATATTTAGAAGAAAATGACAATTAATTTGAGCATTTAGTGTAATTTATATAATAATTTATCTATGAGCTCTGCCTTTTTGCACACTTTGTATGTGCATTGAATACTGAGAATTCCACACAGGTCTTAACATAACATCAGAGTTGGAAGGGACCTTGGAGGCCTTCTAGTCCAACCCCCTGCCCAGGCAGGAAACCCTACACCATCTCAGTCAGATGGTTATCCATCATTTTCTTTAAAATTTCCAGTGTTGGAGCATTCACAACTTCTGAAGGCAAGTCGTTCCACTGATTAATTGTTCTAACTGTCAGGAAATTTCTCCTTAGTTCTAAGTTGCTTCTTTCTTTGACCAGTTTCCACCCATTGCTTCTTGTTCTACCCTCAGGTGCTTTGGTGAACAGCCTTACTCCCTCTTCTTTGTGGCAGCCCCTAAGATATTGGAACACAGCTATCATGTCTCCCCTAGTCCTTCTTTTTGTTAAACTAGACATACCCAGTTCCTGCAACCGTTCTTCATATGTTTTAGCCTCCAGTCCCCTAATCATCTTTGTTGCTCTTCTCTGCACTCTTTCTAGAGTCTCAACATCTTTTTTACATCGTGGCGACCAAAACTGGATGCAATATTCCAAGTGTGGCCTTACCAAGGCATTATAAAGTGGCACTAACACTTCACGTGATCTTGATTCTATCCCTCTGTTTATGCAGCCCAGAACTGTGTTGGCTTTTTTAACAGCTGCTGCACACTGCTGGCTCATATCTAAATGGTTATCCACTAGGACTCCAAGATCCCTCTCACAGGTACTACTATTGAGCAAGGTCTTCCTTCTGAGTAATATAAGGACTAATCTAACAAAGTTGGTTCCATAAAATTAACAGCTGTTATTGATTTTTAACACTGACTTTTTGGCAATTTGATATTTGTTGCCATCCTTGGTAAAAGTGACATGGATGGTCTCATTCTCCCAAGATAAAAAATTATCTCATCTACAACTATCCCATTACAGCTATGGCAATATACAAGTACTGAGGCCAAAATTTATGCTGTTAAGTAAGACCACTTAACAACCCCACTTTAGAACCTTTCTTGCCACAGTTGTTCACTGAATCTACCTTTATTGTCTGAACTATTTTAGTCAATAGAAATCAAAGATCTACATTTGTCTCAAATAAGGCATAGGTTTAAAAAATAAACTTTTGGCTATTTAAAAGTGCCGATATTTTACCTGTCATCTGCAACATGGAACTTAGAAACAAGACAAATGAATAAGTACTATGCCAACGTTTTTACTCCATATAGCTTCTATAGAAACAGCCACTAACATAATAAACTTGGTTGCCTTTTGACACTGGATTGCTAACTACATAACAATAAGGATTATGAACCCTTGGGAAATATAAAAGATTCAAAGTGAGCATGATTTAGCCTTAAGCAAACCAAACATCTGCTTACAGCAGCAGATCTAAAGAGAAGCAAAAACCTTAGTGCTTATGGTAGCCAAATCTGGACCAGCAAAACTGGCTGATTTTGCTGACAAGAGATAGCTAAGTTATTGTTTTGCAAATTGTGGTCATAGCATTGAATCGATGCAAATAAGTAAATGCTACAAGCTCATAGGCTAGGTAAAGTGACAAGGAATCTCTTTTTTTGCGGGGGTATTTATTTTTATTAAATTTTAAAACTGCTCATCTCCCGCAAAGAGGGACTCTGAGCCATGTGCAAATAAAATATTAAAATACAGACACATCATATAAAATTTAAAAAGAAGCAAGGAATTCAAAAATGTTGAACTGATAGATTTTACAAAGGACAATAACTGCATCTCCATCTTAATGTTTTTGGATTTTGAGAGGATCATTTTTTTCCCCTTATTTTAACCTCTTCTAAAATAATTAAGCAAGGTAAAAACTGAACCATTAATGAAAATGGTTCAGAAAATGGACTTCAGAATTCCAGATTAGTGGAAAACATATGTACTATCAACTGCACTATTTTTTATTTATTTGTACCCCATATTGTTTATATAAATTACTCAAGGTGGAGAACATATCCAAAAGACCTTCCTCCTCCTATTTGCCCCACAACAACAACCCTTTGAGGTGGGTTGGGCCCAGAGAGAGTGAGTGACTGCCAAAGACACCCAGCTGGCTTTCATGGATAAGGCAGGAGTTGAACTCATAATCTTTCGCTTTTTAACCTGGTACCTTAAGCACTAGACCAGGGATGTCAAACTCGAGGCCTGCAGGCAGATCCAGCCCACGGGGTGCTTAGATCTGGCTCACCGGATCATCCTGGAAATAGTGAAATTTTTATTTTATTTATTTATTTATAATTGCATTTGTATACCGCCCTTCTCCCGAAGGACTCAGGGTGGTTCACAGCCAATTAAAAAATACAATAAATACAAATGGGCTTTCAATCTCCGTTTTCGGCTGGGACGGCCTCCTGCAACCCTCTGTCAGCGAAAACGGAGCATGGGAGGGCCAGTTTTCGCTGGCAGAAGGTTGCAGGAAACCATCCCAGCCAAAAACGGAGATTGGGAGCCCGTTTCACTGGCAGAGCACTCGGGCCCCCACAGGCGCCTGACACTAGTGACGTCAAGTTGGCCCTGCCCACCCCAGCCATGCCCAAAGTCAAACACAAGCCTGATGCAGCCCTCAATGAAAGCAGCCCTTGAGTTTGACACCCTTGCACTAGACCAATCTAGCGTCCATAAATCTCTTTAATAAATCTATTAGGACGAGATGAGCTCCACCAATTATTTACCATTTCTTGTTCAGTTTTCATTCTGTCCTATGCCGCTGAACAAGAGGCTAGATCTCAAATTGTAACTGAGAAGTTTAAATGTGTATCCAAATGGTTCAGATGGCAATCTTGGGTCTGGAAAACCAAGTGGGAAATCTCACACGAACAGACTGTCTCCTGGCATGCCTGCACTTTTAATTCTGCTCTTGGCCTGTACCAGGAAGTGCAGAGGCGTGTGCTCAAGTGAAATTGGGGTTGGGGGGAGCTTGGAAAACATTGTCAGAACATTCCTTAACTTGCAAAAAACATTTAGCTAAAACCAGGGACCCCAGTATTGATATACTTGTTTCATTGGTTCGCATTTATATATCTCCAGTGAAAACGTCAAAAGTTTGTAACTTGCCATTACACTGTAACACGGAAATGAAACATTTAGAAACTAAACTCAAATCGACATAGAAGGCTGGGTAGAAGGCAGGGGTGAAACGCTCCCGGTTCAGACCAGATCATCCGATCCGGTAGCGATATCGGCAGGTGGTTCGGAGAACCGGTAGCAAAAATCCCTGGCCCTCCCCCATGCCCAGCTGAGCAATGTGATCATCAGAGGGGTTTTTTTTAAAAAAAATGCTTTTAAAAGGCTGTGGCATCCCAGCTGAGTTGCCTGATCATCAGAGACTTTTTTTTTCTTTTAAAGGCAAAAAAATGCTTTTAAAAGAAAGCAAAAGCCTCTGATGATAAGGCAACTCAGAGCTGGGATCGCCAGAGCCTTTTAAAAGAATTTTTTTACAACCTTTTCAGCCGAAGAGATTGTAGAAAAAATGCTTTTAAAAGTAAAAAAAAAAAAGTTGGTCATGCCTACCCAGTCACCTTACCCCCCACCAAGCCATGCCCACAGAACCAGTACTAACGAAGTTTACATTTCACCACTGGCAGAAGGGGAGCACGCTAACGTATTTGCTATGACATTTGGAGAGTTGGGTGTTTGTAGAAGAATTATGTAACTCGTTTCCTTTGCTGTGAACTGCAGATACAACAGATATTTCAATCCACAAGATATGAAATATAGTTAAACATAGAATTGTCTGGAAGAAATGACACCCAACTAAGAAATCATCTTGTTTCATGGAAGTATAAATACATTCTCATTCCATTAGACCAGTGGTCTCCAACTTTTCCAGATTAGCCGGGTGATAGTGGCTGCAGGGTTGGGTGGGGGAGGACAGGGCATGGTTTCATACATGTATGTGTCACTTTCACATATGCAGTTGCGCACATGGTCATCATGCACACGGCTTGGTTCTGAATGGGCTGCATCCTGGCAGACTAGAAGCACTTACAAAACGGTGGTGCAAAATTTTTTCTTCTTCTGTTGCTAGATTAAACTTTAAACCACCAGAATGAAGCCAAAAATAAGCCATTATTAGTATATGTTTCTGTTAGTAGTCGACATGTCAGGAGATGGGCCTCTCCACATTCACAGAGCATGTCGTTATCCACTACGAGTCATCACTTGAGCATACTGGTTTTACATTTTGATACTCCAGCTCTCAACCTATTCAAGGCCTTCCAGGTTCTTATAAGGGAGGTCAAATCCTTCAGCCATATTCTCCTTTAATGTTATTGCTTGCTCAGTGGTCTCCTTCCTCCATCTTTTACTTCCCTTTTCTTCTTGTGTACCTTCAAGAATGTTTGTTCTTCCCATAAAACTGTTCCTAGATCTGAGTCAGAAGGCTTGGGGTGTATGTCTGTTCAGAGCAGGGGTTTGCAAACTTGGCTCTTTTAAGACTTTTAAGCTTTGCTGGCTGAGGAACTCTGGGAGTTGAAGTCCACAAGTCTTAAAAGAGCCAAGTTTGCAGACCCCTGGTTCAGAGGATGTTGAAGATCATTCTCTTGCTTAGCTCTCTCAACATCTGCCACTACTTCTCTCCCTATCTTGGGTAAGGCAATGCCAACAAGAGGATATACTTTTTCAATTAGGTGCATGAATTGATTTGATAAATTGACAGCATGCAGATAGACCATGCTGATGGATACAAGTATCAAACAAAATGGATTTTGGAAAGGAGATAAAATTATGATGGCTGCGAAGGGAAAAGATGTACAGTGCGTGTTGTTACATGTCCTACACTCTGTCATATACTCTCGCCTGGACTCAGCAAAGATTCTTTGTATTCCCCATGAAAATCTTCTTTAAAAAATTATATCAGGTTTTCAAAATACTTCACATACCTACTTATCTAAGGATTAGACTGATTAAAGACAAAAAGACATATTTCTGAATAGACATGTACAGGATTATATGATTAAACATTTTACAATCATGCTGAGTGCTCTATGTTTACCTGCTGGTTATTTGTATTATTTGGGCTTATATATATATATATATTTATTTGCCATGCTTATTTTTGGAGGGCAGTCACTTTACATACAGTATTTCAATATGAAACTTCCCAATGGGAAAAAAAATGAAAAGGTAAAAACTGTATTTAAATACTTGGGATGATGAGATTGACAATATTGGAATTACTTTAACTCCTGCAGGTATAAACAAACACTGTCAGCCATATTACAAGGATGCTGAATTGTGTTGCCTGGATTTAAGCTAGAAGATTATTTTGCATACATTTATAATATATTTCCAGAAATTGGCAACAAATCAAACTATGTTAATGTCCCATCAAAGCCACAAAAGAATAAATTCCAAACAGATATATGAAATTGGCTAAAAGTGAAATGAAACAAGGAACCAGCCATAACAGGTGAATAGGAAATTAAGTATGTCTAGTTTCAGACAAGAAATCGCTGATCTGATGGGTTTATGGCAAGGCATTTTGGCAGAAGAAATGTGGAAACAGTTTCAATCAATTATTTTAAAACCAGTGTTCATAACTGATATTAGATACCTCCCTGGCTAGAAATTAATGTAGTGCACCAAAACCTGGAGAATATAATGAATCAGCTATTTGTCATAATTTTAAAAGTTGATCTCAGTTACAAAGATTTTGCTATTTAAAGAGACATTAGCAAAGAGGAAATACTATGCCAAAGAAAGGTTTTTTTTAAAAGGTCACCAACAGCAGCCTTCTCAAATAAAGACTTGAATGCATAATGAATTTCTACGTATTTATCCTTGCATGTTGTATAAAGCATCACCATTATTTGCTTTCCTACTTGAGCTTTTGGGGAACAAAATTACATACATCCTGGCAACTAATGCTCCTCAAAAATAGCCAGATAAACCAGAGGTGTTACGGAGGAAATATTTTTTTAAAAAATCCTGTCTAGGTCTGGCATAAAGCTTTCCCTGTTGAAGACCCAACTGGTGGTGGGAGGGCCTTTTCCCATCTCATCTCTTCCTATGCTCAGGAGGGTTATCTCCGTTTCAAGGGCAGTTGAGCTAGTGCTAACTGAAGGCGTTTCTGCAATCGTTTGGCCAGCATGATGTCACAGAGCGCTGTTACCTCCCCATCGAAGTGGCATCTATTTATCTACTTTCATTTGCATGCTTTCGAATTGCTAGATGGGCAGGAGCTAGGTCAGTGGTTCTCAATCTTTATAGTGCTGCGACCCCTTTAATACAATTCCCCATTATGTGGCGACCCCTTTAATACAATTCCCCATGATGTGGCGACCCCCAACCATAAAATTATTTTCGTTTTGAATTTATTGCTGAAGCCGTATTGGCTAGCGATCTGAACTGCTTGCGATTGCCTTGAGGACGGAGGCATTAAAGCGGAGACTCCTCCCCTATTAAGTTTATCGCGCCTGAAGCCAGATTAGGCTAGTGATTGGGAGTGATTGCAGCTGGCTTGAGAGGGAGACATCAGAGCAAAGATTTCTCTCTTTTTTAATTGATCACGCCTGAAGCCGAATTCGGCTAGCCAGCTGCAGGCTAGCTGGCTTGTAAAGTCAACCATTGGAGCGCGATTCTTCAACTCACAAGTATACTTCCCATATTTCCGATGGTCTTAGGCGACCCCTGGCAAATCGTCATTCAACCCCCAACGGGGTCCCGACCCACAGGTTGAGAACTGCTGAGCTAGGTGAAGACAGGAGCTCATCCCATCATGCGACGCTAGGGTCTCAAACCTGGGCTGTCAGCTTTCCAGCCGACAAGCCCAGTACATTAAACCTCTTAACCATTGCAGTTCAAAAGAAATATATATATATTATTTCACTGCCAGTGTGGAATGGATTCTCTGACAAAATTCCCCCTTTCATATCTTACTCCTGGCTCTTTACAATCCGTACAATGATTGTTTTAGTTAATTGGTTTCAATATAGTAATTTTTGCATTTGTATGAAGCAAACGTTATATTCCATCTTTCTTCCAGAATCTCAGAATGGCTTACATGCATCACAACTGTATGAGTTAGTTTCAATTGAGAAATGTACCCAAATCACACAGCTGATTTTCAACAAATCTGGATGTGGGTGGAAATTTGGATTTTGTCAGATTAGCAATTTAACCACTACATTACACTGCCTCATCCCAAACAGAGATTTTATTAAGGTAAGTGCATCTTACAGTTTTTATCTTGTACTACATTTCCAGAACACTGAAAGAGCTTTATATAGCTAACCACTGTCTTCCAAGACTGAAATGTGAAAAACTGAAATATGAATGCAAAGATTAGACATATTAGTCCACAGACTCATAGAATTCAGGATGCAGCTTCTATTAAGGGCTACCAATATGTCTCTCTAAGAAATGCATAATAGTAAAAACCCTCTCTAATTCAGGGGGACAATATATTTGGCAACAAAGTTTACAACTGAACTACTGTAGCAAATCTCTTTTGATAAACTAAATTCCTGTAGAAGTCTGTACGGACTTACATGGATTGTATATTCACAGATATATACAGAAGCTGGTTCCTTTTTTCAAAATAATAATAGGAGCACCCTAGCATAACTTCCACTCTTTTTACATGCATAAACAATGTCATGACACATGCACAAAATGGGTGGGGCTTGAAATGTGATGCTTCTGTTGCCATTCTTTTCTCCACCCCCATCCCCAGATTCCAGACCAGTTGTTCTTGAGAGCAATTTGGGGTAATTTGGACAAAGCCTGGGGATAACAGAGCAATTTGTAAATTGCTTGTTTATGGCTTAAGGATCCAGTTTGAGAATGCCAATTCAGAGACGGTGTGTGAGATGGGTGGGTTGATAGGTGGTAAAGATAATGATATTATCTGAGTTCCACAAAGGAATAAGTGGGTCAACCAATTTAAGAACCATTGCTCCAAACAGTGCTGTGCATGGAGGAAAAAACATTACATGTCATCAGGGTGGATTTGATTTAAATCACAATTTAAATCAGGGGTCTCCAACCATGGCAACTTTAAGACTTCTTGGACTTCAACTCCCAGAGGAATTCCACAAGTCTTAAAGTTGCTAGGGTTGGAGACCCCTGATTTAAATCATGATTTACATCACTAGCAAAAAGGCTCTACTAATTTTTAAAGAGCAACTGTCATCTCTGTCCCTCATCCGCTCCTCCTCTGACCCGCTGTTGACTCACCAACAGTTCCAATATTGCAGAATATACAGCCTTATTCATACCGAATAAACTAAATTATTAATGTATCTTTAATAGAAAACTATGTTTAGGTATTGATTTTTACTCCAAAAGCATTTTATTAAAATAAATTTGATAAAAAGAAAAAAACGGATTTAAATTTTTTAAAAATCCAATTTTTGTTGATGCTTTTTAAAAAAAAATCCATCGATTTTTATCCACCCTGCATGTGATGAATGCTTGACATTTTATTTTATTAAGTATATTTTATCCTGCCTTTATTACTTTACAAATAAGGCAGAATATTTACATGATACTCCTGTCTCTTTCCTAATTTTCCCCACAACAACCTTGTGAGGTGAGTTGGGCTGAGGGAGAGTGACTGGCCCAAAGTCATCCAGCTGGCTTTCATGCCTAAAGTGGGACTAGAATTTATGGTCTCCTGGCTTCTAGGCCAGTACCTTAACCACTAGACCAAACTGACCGCTGCTTTCCTATAAGGGTTGGGGGCATAAGCATGGATATAAAAGTGGACAGATTCTCCTGGTGAATATTTCCATTACTGGGCAAGTCAAAAAGGTTCTACATTTAGGCCAAAAAAACAAAATGCACCAGTACCGTATATGTGGTACCTTGCTCAATAGTAGTACCTGTGAGAGGGATCTTGGAGTCCTAGTGGATAACCATTTAGATATGAGCCAGCAGTGTGCAGCAGCTGTTAAAAAAGCCAACACAGTTCTGGGCTGCATAAACAGAGGGATAGAATCAAGATCACGTGAAGTGTTAGTGCCACTTTATAATGCCTTGGTAAGGCCACACTTGGAATATTGCATCCAGTTTTGGTCGCCACGATGTAAAAAAGATGTTGAGACTCTAGAAAGAGTGCAGAGAAGAGCAACAAAGATGATTAGGGGACTGGAGGATAAAACATATGAAGAACGGTTGCAGGAACTGGGTATGTCTAGTTTAACAAAAAGAAGGACTAGGGGAGACATGATAGCTGTGTTCCAATATCTTAGGGGCTGCCACAAAGAAGAGGGAGTCGGGCTGTTCACCAAAGCACCTGAGGGTAGAACAAGAAGCAATGGGTGGAAACTGGTCAAAGAAAGAAGCAACTTAGAACTAAGGAGAAATTTCCTGACAGTTAGAACAATTAATAAGTGGAACGACTTGCCTTCAGAAGTTGTGAATGCTCCAACACTGGAAATTTTTAAGAAAATGTTGGATAACCATCTGACTGAGATGGTGTAGGGTTTCCTGCCTGGGCAGGGGGTTGGACTAGAAGGCCTCCAAGGTCCCTTCCAACTCTGATGTTATGTTATGTTATGTTATGTTATTAAATAAATTCCATTTTCTACTGTGATCTACACATTCATCATTCCCCTTAAATATATTAAATATAGTCCTAATTGTGTCATATAATGGTATATGCATAATTTTGTACTTACTTATTTATTTATTCAGTCATGTTTATGTAGTGTATATTAGATGTGATATATGTGATACTTCTGAGAGCTGAATGCAACGAAATTTCATTTTAAAGTATGGCAATTAGTGTACATTCAAAGTGACAATAAAGTTATTCTAAGTCTAATTTGAATAGAGTTCCAATCTAAAATTCTGCCTTTATTACACAAACTGGGTTGCTCGTGCAGCTGAGGGTACCTACAAACTCAGTGTATCCTCTTCTTGGATTAACAGATATGTATTTAAGTGGATAAAAGCCAAGGTCACTGGAACATATGAAAGCAGTCACGAGAGAAAAAGAGGCAGTCCCAGGTAGGTTTAAAAAGGATTAACCTTTAAAAGCATTATATTGTGTATTTTATATTGTTGAAATCATACCTAACACTTCTGTACATAAATTTCCATCGTTAAAAAATACAGTAGTACAAAATAGATGCAAATTTCAGGGTGGGTGGGTTGTGAAATTCAAAATATTCTTCACTGTCTTGTGATATAGAAGTAGTTTATTCTGTAAAAGAACTATCTTAAACCAATTTTCTTTTCTTTTCACTGATAGTAAAGAGAGAGTACATGCAATCCTTGACTTACAACCACAATTGGAATCAGAATTTCCATTGCTAAGTAAGACAGTTAAATAAGTTGCACCCAATTTTATGACCATTTTTGCCACAGTTGTGAAGCAAATCACCCTAGTAAGTAACTTAGTAAGTTAATAGCATGTTCTGCAAGTGTTAAATAAATAATAAATGATGTGCAAGTATTAAAAGAAGGGAATTATGGAGGAACCATATGTAAAACAAAGTAGCATTATGTTATAATAAATATACACCTCCACAAGTCTATATTAAATATTAATAAATTAAATATTTCTGATCAAATAATATGGATATAGTTGGAAAAAAATATGCAAGAGCACAACAAAGGGAATAGAATAGAATAGAACAGAACAGAACAGAATGAAATGGAACGGAACGGAACGGAATGGAACAGAACGGAACAGAACAGGTTTATTTTCACTTTAAATGTACACTAATCAGCATACATTAAAATTAAATTTCCTTATATTCAGCTCTCAAAAGATAACCATTATACATATTATACATTATATATACATAAGGAGCATGCATAAGAGCACCAGCGTGCCTACTGTTCCTGTCCTAATGTTCCCTTTGGTTGTATTCATTTTATGTGGTTATTTCATGCTTATACTTGTATATATTGTTGTGTTTGACAAAATAAATATATATATATATAAAATCAATAAATATTCCCACATACAAACACATATATGACACAGAGAAACATCACAGTCTAGTTCGGATGTATACATATACACTACGGGGGAAAAACAACCCTGTGAGTTTACAAAATGGATGGCATAAGGAACAAATCTGTTACAGAATCTAGTAGGTCTGCTATACCGTAAATACTTCGAAACCTCCTCCCAGAGGGGAGCAACAGAAACAAACCGTGAAGTAGATGTGTGGGGTTTCTAACAATGCTTCCAGCGCTAAGCCCATAGTGCTTACAAGCATTATCCTGAATAATGGGAAGTGAGCTTCCTATAATCTCCTTGGCTGTCCTTACCACTCTCTGTATGGACCTTCAATCTGGGGCACTGCTGCCACCAAACCAAACAGGGATGCAGTTTGTTAAAATGCTTGCAGTTGAGGAAAATGACCCATTTCTAAAAGCCTAGTTAGGTAAATTACTCTCTCATCTTGTCAGTGTTTCCCACAAGGTTTTATTTATTCATCACATCTATAAGGCTCTCCACCACCTATCCAGAAATTCTTCATATATATATGAAACCCAGATCAAGGCTTCTCATTAAAGACTCATGACATACATCATCAGAGTTCCAGAAACTGACAGACTGGCCCCAACTCCTGAGGGAACAGCCAGGTCTTCACAATTTTCCAACCAAATTGCCTTGGTTGAAGCAATTTGTATTTTTGCAGGAAAGTGTTCCACAAGGCAGGCATTATGACAGAGAAAGCGTATTTTTTAGGATGTATCAGATAACATTATTTCATTGAAAAGACCCACAGCATGGCCACTATGCCAGATCAAGAGAGAGAGGCAGAAGCGATGGGGAGAGGCAGGTAGACCTTGCTTAACAACTAGTCATTTAATGACCATTCAATGTTATGATGGTCACAAAGCGGGTATTTTATGAAGTGCTTTATGGCATGCTGCACACCCTACCACAGTCAAGGGACTGCATGTTGGGCAACTCAGTTTTATGGCCCATTGTGACATTCCACAATCATGTGACCGTGATTTTTTTTGCAACTGTGTTGCTAGCTTAATAACCACCACAAAAAAAAAAAACAACACAAAAATTATATCCCTCCTCCTGCAATGGGAAGAAGCTTGCAGAGAAGTCTGTGGAGCAGTATCTCCACGATAAGCGATAAATAGCTTCCCCCCAACTCCATTTTGCTATTTCCCCAAGATAAAAACCAGATCCAACGATAAAAATAAAAACTAATCCAAATCCCCATTACACATTCAGCCATCAAAAAAACTGAATCACATCCATGGTTGCCATGGTGGCCATAAATTCACATATATCTCTTCTGAATCTGAACCTTGTGAAGAGAGGTTAAAATTTCCCAGCCTAGGGAACTCCATGATTAATTCCATGTGTTCCATAGCCAGCGGTAGGATTCAAACAATTTAACAACCAGTTCGCCCATTGCTCATTGGAGGCATGGCTCATTTCCGTCCTCCCGCTCCGCCCGCCATGGGAGGCATGGCTCATTCCCGTCCTCCCGCTCCACCCGTCATGGGAGGCATGGCTCATTCCCATCCTCCCGCTCCGCCCGTCATGGGAGGCATGGCTCATTCCCGTTCTCCCGCTCTGCCCGTCATGGGAGGCATGGTTCATTCCCGTCCTCCCGCTCCGCTCGTCATGGGAGGCATGGCTCATTCCCATCCTCCCGCTCTGCCCATCATGGGAGGCATGGCTCATTCCCGTTCTCCCGTTCCGCCACACATGCAGGATGAGCCTCTTGCCATGGCCAACCTGACCCTGGGCGGTTGTTAAATGACACACACACACGGCTATCATAGTGGATCCTGGGTGCTGTGCTGTGCTGCAACGGAGAAAAAGGCAATGGAGCGGCTGGCACGAAGAAAGGAGGAGGAGCAGGGAGAAAGGGAAAGTGGCCTTCTTCCCTCGTGCCAGCCACTTCATTGCCAGTTTCTCCATCACAGCGCAGCACCCAGGATCCACTTTGAAAGCAGGAGGGGATGAATTTAACAACCAGTTCATCTAAACCAATACGAACTGGCTGAATCCCAACACGTTCCATAGCCATAATCAAACTGCTCAGGCATACGAGTTGCATCGTAGTAGGGAGACTGGTACACAATCAGCAATCCAATTTGATCTGTACCAGGGGTAAAACTCAGCTGGTTCTATCCGGATTGCGCGATCCGGTAGGGCCAACTGCACGAAGCCCCGCCCACCCACACAGACGTCATAATGTCCCTTTTTTGCGACATTTTTCAGCCTCTGCGCATGCAAAGAAGGCACACGCACATTTGGGAATTTCACCCCTGATCCATACAGTTCAAGATCAGTATTCAAGTATGCTGCCTAAAACACCACAGTAATATGCAATGGATCACTTTTCCTCTGCAAGGACAGGAGATTTATTTTATTATTCTATAGAAGGAAAGACCAAGGCTGAGAGAACAGTGGGGTGCTTATGGACGTCTTAAAAACAACCTAAGTTGAAAATCTAAACTAGGAACGTCTTGATTCATCAATCCCTCTTTTGCACAACATGCTACACTTTACAGATCAGAAATATTTTTTTTTATTCAGGGCTTTAAATCTGGTTGTTTTCTTGCAGACATTTTATTACCAAATCAGGTAACACCATCAGTACTACAAGTGTTGTTGTTGTTTAATTTATCAAATTTAGGCCTTACCCAGCTCACTTTCTAAGTGGCTTTTGGTGATTTACAGATAAAAAGTCATAAAATCGTCATCAAGAAAGAGTTAAAACATAATTAGAACTGAACAACAGATTCCACATAATTCTTTGGCCTGCAGCTAATGTCCCAACGTTCTCCATAGCCTACAGCATAGATACTTGCTTAACAGGAAGCTATATATTAATGCTGAACACATGATATTATGTATTATCCTCGTCTTAGGTGCACTTCCCAAAGCATTTAGCAAATACTAATTAATCCGCCTGCTAAAAGATTAAGAGGAAAACTTTATTATAAATTGGCAAGAGTCCTTTTCATATTAACAGCTATATTGCTATTGTGTATCTAGGCACCCAAGGATCAGTTAACCCAACAAACCATTAATTAAAACTTGCTTTCCTCTGTGCAGGTTTTGTCCGTACCTATAAAAATAATGAAAGCAAGTGTAAAATCAAGACAGTGGGCACTTTTGAAATTAAAGTTGGTAATACTAGTTAGATCCTACTAAAATTTGTTAGAATTAAAAGAACCTTCTGTTTCATTTTAAAATATATTTTAAGGGGTAGAAAGTAAATACTTATTTTATAAGTGTCTTAACATATGAAACCAGGGACAGTGAAACAGTCCAATGTGTTATTTTACTTTAGTATTTATAGGGATAAGGGGATGCAAGGGTTCAGTGGTTCAAGAACTGAGAAATGCACGATGGGGTAAGCGCCTGTTACTTGCCCCAGGCTCCTGCCCACCTAGCAGTTCGAAAGCATGCAAATGCGAGTAGATAAATAGGTACCACTTTGGTGGCAAGGTAACAGTATTCTCGGCTTAAGTCATGCTATCCATATGACCACGGAAGGGTCTTTGGACAATGCTGGCTTCCTTCGCTAGGAAATGGAGAGGCGAACCACCTCAAGAATTAGATACGCCTAGACAGGGAAAACCTATACCTTTATCTTTACCTTTTATCTATAGGGATATTCACAATGCCAGTAACTTACTCCTTTGTCAATAACCTGAAAGAACAAAAACAAATGATTTTCCTTTTTATAGTAAATCTCTCTACTCCAACGGTAGCAAAATATTGACCCATGGCTATCAGCACCAACTGATATAAGATCAGCCATAGTTATAACTCAGTTATACATGCTAACCACCTCACTATTATCCAATGTTTGGTTTTATTGTTTTTAATAACAGTTCCTATTTTTGGTGTGGGTGGGAGGGTGTGGGTGTGCACCTGGCAACTCTGCACAAGTCCTTGAAATTTACTCAGCAAGGATTTTTAAGTACATTAAAGTATATATGTTTATATAGAGCTGATATATTTTTATGTTTATCTGTTTTATTTATCTGACTGTTTATAAAGAGCTTCAAGATTTTTGCAAATAGGGAGCAGAATGAGAATGATGATGAACTAGAAAATCAAGCTCAAAAACTAGGCCTCAGCAATCTCACTTTTGATTTCCAAGCCATATATACCAGATTGCTGTGCAATCAACACAGTATTTAAAAACTACTGTCGCGATAAGAACGAGAACTGAGCAAATGTTCCCAGTTAAAACAATGATAAAAAAAGTAACTTTGTGACCAAATCCTCACATTTATGACCGTTGCATGTCTGTAAAGCGAAAGAAAGCTGAAGTAGTATCATAAAGTTCATATTTCACTTAGTGACTACTTCATTTAACAACCAAACTTGTCAATTCTATTTGTGGTCACTAAATGAGGACTACTTATACTCTTCTTTAAATAAATATTAGCTATTCACTCCGAAACAAAAGCCAAGATAAAGTTGAATAATTACAAATCAAAAGCCAAGATAAAGGTGAATAATTACAAATTTGATAAAAAGGGCTCTGCCAAATTTCTGTTGATCATGCTGGGAAAAATAGACTGCTTAGTTCTTGCAGAATTGGTTAGTGAGTAAAGGCCAGTTCTATGGACCTTTTGCCAACATTGCTCCATTAAAATATTAGGCCTATGTGAACCTTTGGGAGACTGATTCAGTTTAATGACATTTCAAATGACCATCCATTTCATTTCCTTAGAGTCCTGCAGAAAAATCAGGTGGAACAACGGCTGATGACTTCTTTCTATTGGTCCACGATAGAAAGTGTCCTCACAAAGTGTATAATGGTATGGTATGCTGGTTTAACAGCCGCGGACAGGAAGGCACTACAGAGAGTGATTAATTCGGCACAAGGAACCAGAGTAAGGAAGATACTTAGGGATAATTCACACCCTGGCCAATATCTGTTCTCACTTTTTCCATCAGGAAGAAGACACAGAAGTATAGCCAGCCGGACAAACCCGTTTAAAAACAGCTTCTACCCATGGGCTGTCAGACTCCTAAACACAATATAGCACCACAAACAGATTAATATGACGAATTTCACTGGTGCCAGTATAGTGTGTAATATGTATATATCAGAGGTGGGATTTTGCCGGTTCTGTCTGGTTCGAGCGAACTGGTAGCGGCGATTGCAGGAGGCTCCGCCCACCCACCCGGCTCTAATGCACGAGCACTGCGCAAGCGTGCAAGGCCATATGCATGCGCAGAGACGGCACGAGCAAGCGTAGCGAGTGTGCGCGCACACATGCTTACATTTGCAAACTGGTAGGGAAGGTAAGTGAATCCCATCTCTGGTATATACCATGATATAAGATCATACACCAGAGTAATACATATGTTGCACAGAATATGACATACATATGGAAATGTATGGGTAGGTTTTTTTACTAACTACTTGTATAAGGATTATTTTTTATATTATTCATGTTGTCTTGTATTCTTCTATGGACTGCACCATAGACTTGGTAAACCAATTTCGTTGTATACATGATGTACAATGACAATAAAGGCTTTGAACTTTGAACAGTGACTGATGGACCTTGCTGGATTCCAAAGAGAACTTAAAGTTGTTTCTAAGGACTTAGTTGGTACCTGACATAAGAACATGAACATGACATAAGAATAGTGGCTTACTAGATCAACCCTCTAGCCCATCTAATCCAGAGTTTGTTCTCACAGTGGCCAACCAACTAGAAAAGAAAGCCCACTTTCTTTTCTTGTGTTTCTACTCATTTTTCAGAGATTGCCACTTGCTGCTTGTCTTCGTTGGGTTTTCTAGGATATCAAGAGGATGGGGATAGCTGGTCAACAAGATTGGCTTATTTTGAGAAGGACCCCCTCAGCACAACAGGAATTGGCTGAGTTAGGGTTGAAGCTTGCAGGTAATTCTTTGTCTTAGGAGAAACACTGGTGAGATACTGTATCTGGAGATAACCTAAAGTGGTTATCTAGAAGAGGTTCAAGCTTGTTGGTTCAATGGTCCAGAGAAAGTAGATAGAACTGATTCTTCTAAACTAAATCTCTAAACCTGAATGTTCAACAAAACAGGAAGCACAAATCTCCCATAGATGATAGCTGCTAAAGAATGCCAAATATTGTTGTCAGCCTGGTCTCGTCTTGATGACCATTAGTTTTAGAAATATTTAACAAATTCTTTTCTTCTCATAGTTTATGAAAATGTTAGCACAGAGTAATTTGATTTTATTTTCTTGAATAAACCAAACTGAATTAAAAAGGTTAATTTGAAACACTCTCTCTCTCTCACTCACACACACACACACACCTAAAATAGGTAGGCAAATGCCAGCATTATGAATATGAGAGACTTTGTTCTTATAAATAGGAGATGTTCCAACCCAAAAAAAATAAGCTTCATCCCATTCCTGAGTCTTTTCTGTTATTTTCAATTAAAAGCATCTTCAGCAAATGTTCCCTTCATCACTTACTACTTATTTTAAGAAAAGGACAATCAAACTGACTAATTAATGCTCAGTCCAGTTCTGACTATTCTTATACACAACCCTGAAATGTACCATGTTGGGTCCTAAGAACAAACTGTGCTAATGTTCATAATGGAAAGCTAGATAAAAAAGAAAATGTATTCTGTCTGTATTGCAGAAATACCAAAATATATACAAGTGTGAGTCAGTTATTCCAAAAATACTTTCCATGAGTGGCAAAGCAGATAGGACTACTGCCACAACACTTCAGCAAAATTAACAGATCTGAATCTTTTATTGTACATGTAAAAATGTCTAAGGCAGTCTTAATGGCCTCCGGATAATGCAGAAACTAGATTCTAGAACGAATTCCCAACCAGCAGTCTCAGGCAGTGGTGAAATCCTCCGTGGTTTGCCACTGGTTTACTGCCGGCGCATGCGTGCCAAATGCATGCTGCATGCATGCGCACTGTGCACCAAATGCACTCTGTGCACACGCGCATGCGTAGTACACACCAAACCCATGCTTCACACAGAAAAAGGAGGTTTAAGGTAAGTAGAACAGCGAGGGGGGGAACAGCTGTGGCAAGTGATTTTGATTCGTTAGAAAGCAGGATTTCCTGCTTTCTAGCTAATATAAATCATGCGGCACAGCTGATCGTCAGAAATACCAGTTTGGACAAACCGACAGCGTTTTTTTTACTACTGATTCGCCCGAACAGGTAGCTTTTATTACTACCGGTTCACGAGAACCGGTGTAAACCAGTAGCATTTCACCCCTGGTCTCAGGTGTAACCTTAACACATTGGCAAGTTACCAGGTTAAGAACAGGTCTACTAACTCTCTTAAGAGTTAAATTCTACTGAGCACAAATCTTTCCTTTAAATAAAAAGGAAAAGACAGCTTAATGTCTCAGTATTTTGGATTGCAGACAATAGTATCAGCTTTAATACTCATTTGAGAACTAGTTGCCTGTGGCCACAAGCATTCAACTTCTGCTGAGACTAAAGCTTAATAAGTCATTCTCTTGATATGTAATACATTTTTCAATCATTTCTAGAGTCCAAAGAGTTATTTTAGCCATATCAAGGGACCATATATATCCAGGAGGATTTTAAAAATATTTTCTTCTTCAAACAGTGCACCAAACACATTTCATAAACCAGGCTTTTAAACCTCACTTATATTTTTGTTGAAAAATTCCGTTCACAGAGTGCAAAATTGTTCAAGAGAACAGTTAAATCCCCAGCCCCGTCTGGCCTATACAAGCTACCAATATGATATAGTATTACTTAATTACAGTAGTTTTAAATTATCTTTTTTCTCAAAAGGTTACCATAAGTTATTTTGAAAATTGGCCAAATCTACAAATATATTGCAGTTAAAAAAAACCTATGTGGAAAAGAGATTTCTGGGACATTCATACTCATATCAAAGAAACATATCTAAAAAAAAATTGCATTTCATAGTTTTATTATAATACCTTGCTGGTTCTTTGGGTTCTTATCATTACAATTTAGAAAACAATCCTTAACTCTCAAATATTTAAATAGGCATAAACAATAGATTTTCCCATATTAATAAAAATAAAACTTAATATTTCTATTACTGTAATTTGAATTTAAGGATTCAGGTCACTAACCTCCTGATAGATCCAATTAAACTAGAGCTAAGTTTCACTCTAGCACAAATACCAAATTCAGGTCATTTTCATGAGTTATCTTCCAGGGTCTTCAAGATACAGATAAAGGTTTCCCTTGACCCGTAGTACCTATCTCTACTCTATTTCCTAGCCAAGGAGCTAGTGTTGTCCAAAGACACTTCTATGGTCATGTGGCCAGTATGACTACATGCCAAAGGCACACAGAACTGTGCTAACTTTCCACCAAAGTGGTACCTATTTATCTACTCACGTTTGCACGCTTTCAAACTGTTAGGTTGACAGGAGCAAGGACAGGAGCTTAACCTATCACGTGGTACTTGGGTTTTGAACTGGCAATCTTCTGGTCAACAAGCGTAGCATCTTAACTGCCACCATGTTTCCTAGGGCCATGATGGCAAACCTACAGCACACATGCCCAAAGTGGCACATGAAGCCATGTCGCCCGGCACCTGCAGTCTTGCCTGTTTGTCTTCCGGGTTTCGGGCACGCATGCATGTGCAACAATCAGCTGTCCTTTGCAAATGGCAGTTCCAAAAACCAGTGTGTGCATGCACACCAGCCAGCTAATTTTCGGGTGCGCATGTGCACCAGAACCCAGAAGTTTGGCTTTTCCAGAGCGCAATCGCTTTGCGCATGCGACAGTGCCAACAACCAGCCTGCACATATGTGCCAGACAGATGATTTTCAGGCACACATGCATGCTAGAACCCAGAAATTTGGCTTTTCCAGAGCGTAACCCCGACAAGTGTGCATGCGCATGACATTTCTGCCATCACTGCTCTTGGGTCTTCGACAATAATTCAAAAATTATGGGCAAAAATAAGGGTGAGGACAGACTTTATATAACTTCTGTGATGGCTAAGGGATATTATTAAGACACTAATGGAGAGATGGTTCTATTTGGGGATATTCAGAGTAGTTCTAAACCCATCCAAAGCAGGATAAACAGCTTTACCTTCCATACTGCACTTAATACTTAATAGAACTCTTATAAATCTAAAAGGTTTTAAATAAATATTTGAGATTTTCAAAATCAAGAGTACAGATAGTCCTTGACTTAAGACTACAAAAAGGACCAGAATTTTTATTGCTAAGCAAAGCAAAGTTGTTAAGTGGGTCGCGGACAGTTTGACAACTATTTTTCCCACACTGAAGTGAATCACTCCAGTTGAATGAATCATAAGGTCATTTAGCAAACCTGGTTTCCCCTTATTGACTTTGCCTGTCAGAAGTCAGTTGGGAAGGTTGCAAATGGTGGCCATGTGACCTGGGAAGCTGCAATGTCATAAATACATGTCTTCCACCAAGTGCCTGAATTCTGAGCACATGATGATAATTGTAATTGCAAGCACCAGTCAAAAGTCACTTTGTCAGCACCAAAGTAACTGAACAGTCGCTAAACGAATACTTGCAAGTCAAGGACTACCTGCACTGATTTCAATGAATGAGAAAGACTGCTGGTTCTATCGGTCCAATCACACATGCTTTAGAGATTTAGAGACAATCTGAGAAAAACTCCTTCATTTAACTATTTGTTGTCCTAATTTTCTATCTCCCATCCGTAGAAATAAAGAGCAGTTTTGTGCTTGTCTTAACTCGAATCGAAGGACTGTTTTTTCCTCTTAGGGAAAAGATGACTAAGTTTACCTCACCCCCTTTAACATCTAACAGTCAGTTACATCACATTCACTGGCAAATAAAATTATGTGCCTAAATCTTCCTAAAAATACTCCTTAATATTGGATCTGCATCTTTCTATTCTGTATCATTGCAAAGAACTTAAAGACAGTTTCTAGGTAGCGTCAGAATTTGAAGAAGCAGTTTCTGTGAAATGATGCAGCGATCTGTGTAAAATGCGGCACCCTTCAGCTTTTTCGTTAACGTAGCACATTCTAGTGAAAAGCAGTGGATGCTTTAACAACTTCTTTTTCAAAGGAATGAAACTCAAAACCCCTTATTAAAATGATATACATAATTATTCTGAATTTTCCTAGGCATTCTATCCTATTCTGAAAAAAAAGGGGGGGAGACTTATTCCCCCCCCTCTCCCCGGATTGTTAATATGATTCTGGAAACCCTTTGAAAGAAGCAGTTTTGAAACATGCAGACAAACAAGCTCTTTTTAAAAACCTTAAAGCAGCCGATTCATTTGAAAGGCTATCAGGCAGCTTCAGAAGTTGCCGTTTCTCCACCCAAAGTCACTTTGCGTTACTTTCTTCCTGAAAAGTAAAGTGGCTGTCCAGGCCACCCATGTAGAGACAACCAGAAGCTACTGAAGCAGTTGCGTGAGCTTTGTAAACAATATGGATAGTTCGACAATTCAGAAAGAGGCATTCCAAATTGCATTTCTAAGTATTGTGAACAAATTGTTTGAAAGACTTATACAGCCCTTCCCTAGAAAGACCAACCAGAAGCTGTCTGCCTGCCTGCCTGCCTGCCTGCCTGCCTGCCTGTCTACCTTCCTATCTACCTACCTATCAAATTTAGAAACCTCTTATCCCATTCACAGGGCAGCATAGAATTATGGATAGGATCACAAACATCTTAAGAACTGCATTGTAGACTTCCAGGTGAAAAAAATAATTGCTGCCAACCTGCCTTCCATAGAGGATCTGTATACTGCACGAGTCAAAAAGAGGGCTGTGAAAATATCTACAGACCCCTCGCATCCTGGACATAAATTGTTTCAACTTCTACCCTCAAAACAACGCTATAGAGCACTGCACACCAGAACAACTAAACACAAGAACAGTTTTTTCCCCGAATGCCATCACTCTGCTAAACAAATAATTCCCTCAACACTGTCAAACTAGTTACTAAGTCTGCACTACTATTAATCTTCTCATTGTTCCCATCACCCATCTCCTTCCACTTATGACTCTATGACTGTAACTTTGTTGCTTGTATCCTTACAATTTATATTGATATTGTTTCCTGATTGCTTATTTGTACCCTATGACTATCATTAAGTGTTGTAAGTGTTGTACCTTGACGAAGGTATCTTTTCTTTTATGTACACTGAGAGCATATGCACCAAGACAAATTCCTTGTGTGTCTAATCACACTTGACCAATAAAAAATTCTATTCTATTCTATTCATTGCAAGGAGCTGGCTATTACCTATAAAATCCTTCAAGGTGTAGGCTAAAGTTATTCTGCAGGACTACCAATCTCCAATTCTTTCTGCCATAGAGTAGGCATGCTCCAGGTCCCTTATTTGAAACAATGGCACCTGTAGAAAGTAAGGTGTTTGTCTTTTTGACTTTCCAAGGTTTAATTAGCTCCAATTTGGTTGCTGTGAGCAAAGTTGTTTTTCAGTGAGAGGGGTGGTTATATAATTTTGATTAATAGGTAGATAAAATAAACCTTGTTTGTCTTCAGAAAGGTTTTGAAGACCGGGTTGTTCTTCCAGGCATTGCGGCCAGGAGATTGTACGCAGCTGTTGTGACCTGACTCTATTATTCTTGATGTTGGTATTTTTTGTTGGGTATGGTGAAATCAGTCGATACTTGTACACTATCTGGAGCCATGTTTTTGTGAGTTGGGTGGCCACATAAATCTTTAAATAAATATAAATAAATAAAAGGCAGCCAGGTATTGTTATTCAATAAATAAATACATATACCTTCCAGGATCCAGGCTCAGGCTCAGCTATCACCCAAACTGATACAGAATGGATGAACCAAGAATCCGACTAAAATGCAAGAAAAGCAGTCCTAGAATTGCTTTTCTAATGTGAGATTTCTGAACACTACAACATTCTTTAATGCACCAAAAAGTTTAATTATATTAATGTGAAACACAAAGTTTCTTGGTCAACCATATTCAAAAATATTTTCACAATTTTTTTTCACGGACCTGTTTTGTCATTCTTGAATAAAGAAATCTATGCAAACAACAGCATTTATAGAATTGCTTATTGCTAAGTTTCTAAAAATAATTATCGATATTAAGTATTCTTGAATATCCAAAACCATATTTTTTTTTTAATTTTTAAATTCTGTACATATTCCACCCTTCCATCTAGAGCAGGGGTCTCCAACCTTGGCAACTTTAAGACTTGTGGACTTCAACTCCCAGAGTTCCTCAGCCAGCTTTGAAGTTGAAGTCCACAAGCTGAAGTCCACAAGTCTTAAAGTTGCCAAGGTTGGAGACCCCTGCCCTAGAGCAGGGGTGTCAAATTGGTGGGCTGGATGCATCACATACTGGCCATGTCCACGCCCAGTTTAGCAAAGTCCCAATACGTCTCACGTGACGTCGCTGTAACATGAGTTTGACACCCCTGATCTAGAGCAGAGGTCCCCAACCTTTCGGACCTCAGGGACCCCTAAATTGATAATTTTAAATCCCACGGACCACTAATATGATCTGCCTAATGACCAGCTAGGTGGGTGTGTCTAGGTGGTCATGTGACTGGGTGGCTGTGGCCAACTCACTGTCACTCACGTCAAGAGGTGCTTCGCCAGCCTCTACTCGCCCCTCCCCTCCCAGCCACTCCTTGCCTGCCCACCTGGGCTCCTTAGAGCCCCAACAGGAAGTAGTTGATGGAGCACCATGAGAAAGAGTTGGCAAAACAAACTGGATCTGACCGAGAAGGATGCTCAGTAGAAACACCTCACCGAGGACAAGGAACATAGGCTTTCCAACAAAAGAGAAGACCTGCGGGAGTGCAAGGCCAGGTACTGGTGCCTGGAGGCTCAGCAGGCTGAGATAGTCAGCCAGTTCCAGGCCATGAGGCAGTCCCACTGGAAAGGCCCTCCGGCTCATCGCCCCCAGCGGCACTTCCCTCCAGCCTTTGCCCAAAGTCCCACACCAGGAGGCTGAAGCAGACCCCATGTCGGAATTTCTGCCCCCCTCTGACCCATACAAAAAGACCCCGAAGGGGGAGACTCTGCAGCAACACAAACGTTCATTGCACGTATCCAGCCTAGGGGCCGTAGTTTGAGGACCCCTGATATTAAAAATGCAAATAATTTTTCTGTGGACCACTAAAATTTTCTCGCGAACCACCAATGGTCCACGGACCACCAGTTGGTGACCGCTGATCTAGAGGGCTTTTCAAAGGACATAGGAAAAGAGATAGCAATGGAGAGAAAATTATGAAATTATGAACAAGAAATAAAATGTTGAATTGGCGTACAGCGTACAGCTGTCTTCCTAACCCTTAAGTTGAATATTGCCCCAAAAATGTGAGCAAAAGGCCAAATATCAAGAAAGAAACTTTTTGCAGTCTTTTAATCTCACTATTTAAATTCAAATTGATATTCAGCACCACTTTAACAGCCTTACAGTCAAAAATAGATATAAGACTATCATAACATTTCATATTTCTTTCTAAAAAAAAAAAGAATGTCAAGAAAAAGCTCATGGCAAGTGTTTCTATCAATCACAGTTGGTGAGGTGGAGACGGGAAAATAATAGAAAAGGGACCATTTTTTTCCCCCTGGCGTGGGTTGGAGGGAGAATTGTGTTCCAACTCCTAAAGAGAAACATTTACCCAAAGTTTTTGCTCTGACTCCAGACAGCTGTGAGTTTCTGGCAACTTATGACAGGTTGTGTTTTTCTACAATAAAATATGAGTTACTAGTTGACCTGTCACTGTCAGATGAATTAGAATTGTTGCCTATGGATGGGGGAGTTGACATAATAGAAACATTTCATTAAAATAACTAATTATAACTTCCAGACATGTTAAAGCAACTTGTTTCTTTGCTGCTGGGTTTGTAACAAGCATTGGCACTTTTTAAAATGTGCTAAGAATATATTCCATCAAGAACCAAGGATCTTCTAGGAAATATATAAGGTGCTTTAAAGTATCATTAGCATGTTTGTTAAGATGTACTACAGAGGGGTTTCCTGATAGGTAAGCCATATTTACCCAAAGAAAATTAGACGCACCCGAAAGTACCTGTTTCAATTCTCATATTCTCACTGAAAATAATATTCCATTTTAAAAGCAATTTTATGTGAGTGAAAAGAAGATTTGGATTTCCTTCCAGATAGATGCAAGATCTGTTTGCTTTCTTGCATCTAGGATCAAGCATGTTATAGAAGTAGGCTGATGATAGCATCTTCCTATCTGTAGTGGAATGCAATCTGGATTCCCAGGGGGGAGGGGCTGCATTCCAGAGTTCAAAGAGACAAGGAGGCTTAGTCTGGGAGAAACAAAGGCGCTCCTCCTTAGCAATTCTAGCAAGCCTGAAAAATGTATATATGCTTGTCAAACGTATATAACTGCTTCCTGTGATGATTGTGTACCACTACCAGCACCACTGAAAGGGACAGGATGCAGCTAAGTCAGGGGTCTACAAACTTGGCTCTTTTAAGACTTGTGGACTTCAACTCCCAGAGTTCCTCAGCCAGCAAAGCTCTGGTGGCTCAGACTGCTGAGACAGTCTGTTATTAACACAGCTGCTTGCAATTACTGCAGGTTCAAGTCCCACTAGGCCCAAGGTTGACTCAGCCTTCCATCCTTTATAAGGTAGGTGAAATGAGGACCCAGATTGTTGGGGGCAATAAGTTGACTTTGGATGAAATGGATGAAGACTATTGCTTAACATAGTGTAAGCCGCCCTGAGTCTTCGGAGAAGGGCGGGATATAAATGCAAATAAATAAATAAATAAAAGAAGTGAACTGAATGACCCTACTATGGTCACATAACCAAGAACCATGGACCAAAATGTTTGAAACTACGAGTAGACTTATAAAAACACACAGCTTTCTCCGCTGTAAAGATTACTGATCCAATTTTGTTTCCTTTCACATGAAGAAATTGGATCAGATCATTAAGAAAGGAGCCGGGTCTTGTTAAGCAAGTTTATGAACTCTGTGGACTGGGCATTTGAACTTTACATGAGCACAGTGGTAATGTATTACTTGTGAACTCAGGAACTGCCTAACCCAAATGAAACAGCCTTTCAGGAGCTATTTCACTGTGTTAGTAACATACACCTTATTACACTATGCAAAAAGGATCCAGAAATACAAAGGCATTTTATAATTGCATCCCCTATAGCAGCGGTTCTCAACCTGTGGGTCGGGACCCCGTTAGGGGTCAAATGACGATTTGCCAGGGGTCACCTAAGACCATCGGAAATATGGGAAGTATACTTGCGAGTCGAAGAATCGCGCTCCAATGGTTGACTCCACAAGCCAGCTGCAGGCTCTTCAAATCGCTAGCCGAATTCGGCTTCAGGCGCGATGAATTAAAAAAGAGAGAAATCTTTGCTCTGGTGTCTCCCTCTCAAGCCAGCTGCAATCACTCCCAATCGCTAGCCTAATCTGGCTTCAGGCGCGATAAACTTAATAGGGGAGGAGTCTCCGCTTTAATGCCTCCGTTCTCAAGGCAATCGCAAGCAGTTCAGATCGCTAGCCAATACAGCTCCAGGCGCAATAAATTCAAAACAAAATTAATTTTATGGTTGGGGTCGCCACATCATGGGGAATTGTATTAAAAGGGTCGCCACATCGTGGGGAATTGTATTAAAGGGGTCGCAGCACTATAAAGTTTGAGAACCACTGCCCTATAGTATGTATAGTGTTCGCTGCATGCAAGACAAATGTGGTTCTCTTTAAAAATGCAGAGTACAACAAGGTATGACGCTTGATGGGTTGAAGTCTCATTACTGTAAAAAAATATAAACACAAACCTTGAAATACGTTTAAGAGTAGCTCTATAACAACTGAATAACAATACCCAAATGTCAAAAAGGAACAAATATATATTAAATACTCTAAGTCTACATCATAAGCATTGTTGAAAAAAAGACTTGAATGAATGAAGGATGCTGAAAGTCACTAAAAATAAGACATATTTTTAGTTTTCAGATTCAGCCACCATCTTCATCCAAATAGTCCATCATTTAAAATCATTTGTTTTGAGAAAAACAGCACAGGCAGAAAACATTTTGCTCTGTATCTTCTCAGTCATCAAAAGTTAATGTCTGAAAGATTATCTAGAATTTTGACCAAGTATTTTAGACATTAATATTCATAATATTTAGAAATCAGTATAAGATTGAATGTTGTTCAAAACCAGCCAGAATGAATGGAAATATAGTATCACTTATCATCTGCATACTCAACTCAACATGGAAAATTTTGCTCCAGAAATGCAAATCAAATTTTTTTTAAAAACCCACAGAAAATATTGTCTCTTTTTAAAAGGTTTCATTTTAAAACAATGTTAGTATTTTCCAGAATCTGGTAAAGTCTTAGGATAAAATGCAGACTTAGTAGCTCAAGAGGAACAATAGCAATTTTTGAGATCCATATAAAATGAAGGTGCTACAGTTATTATAAAAAAAGGAAGACATTCTCAGGTTGAGCTAGACCAGAAGTCTGCAAACTTGGCTCCTTTAGGACTTGTGGACTTCAACTCCCAGAGTTCCTCAGCCAGCAAAGCCAGCAAAGACTTGGCTGAGGAACTCTGGGAGTTGAAGTCCACAAGTCTTAAAGGAGCCAAGTTTGCAGACCACTGAACTAGACCATTGTCTTTGTATCCATATTTCTTCATTGAATTATAGCAGTAATTTTCCACTGCCTTCATCAGTGGTGGGATTCAACCGGGGTTACAACTGGTTCGCTTCGTGCACGCTTCACACATGCGCCAAACAGGCGATCCATATGTGTGCAGTACATTTGAAAACAGCACCTTCTATTGCAGCTCCGGTGAATAAAACAGCTGAGCCGTGGCAATCGCAGCTGCGCCGATCAGTTGGGCTTCAAGCAAAGAAAATAAAGGTAGGTATAGCGCATGGGCAGGCGGGCCCAGTTCGCTCTCAGCTGATCGCTGGAACAACCGGTAGGCCAGAACCAGTCCAAACCGGCAGAATCCCACCCCTGGCCTTCATCCTCATTTTGGGTGGGATGGACTATTCATGCCAACAGTGCTGGAATATCCCTCTAACAAGTGCTAACAAGGCCTGAGCCTACTTCTAGTATTAGCCAAAGTGTACTGGATATTGCCATCTGAAGAGACTGCACTTCCTCTAAAAGAGCATCTTATGTAAGCTAATGGAGACAGGCAAAACAAAAAGTTGAAATAATAAATAAATAAACCTTGTGTTCCATTATTATAACTATTATTATCTAATTCTTAAGTTTGGTTCATCATTACAATTCCCACTTAAAATCTACAGATATGAAGGAATATTGAAAAACGGTCCACACCCAGGACTCAAAACTTCTTTTTTTTCCCACACGTTAGTTCCACTTATCTGGTTTACTGGGGAGACTTATTATCATGTGATCAGTATTTCAGAAGATAAATAGTTCTTTGTTGAATTAAGTTTGTTCACATTTCAACCCTAAACCAACATCTGGTGCTCTCACTGTCCAACACATTGCTCATTAACTTCCAACACGCACATTATTTTCTACCGAGACACACACCAGTGACTAGGTTGAAAATACTGTGGAAAAAGAAACGCGGTGGACTATTTAGACTGTTTTTATACAGAGCTCAATGGGCACAATAGTGCTGAATACAAGGCTCCAGTTCAATTGAAGTGTTCCACTCTCATCACAAACAGCTGCAGAACCCCCGAGTCTCAAATGCAGCCTTCTCATTCAAGCTCATTTCTTCCATTGTTACTTATAATGTGATCTAAAGGAACATTTGCAGGATTTCATAGAAAGTTTAAATGTTGTTTGATGAGAGCCATTAGATATTTAAATCTGAAACGAAAGACATACAGTAGGCAAGACAAGCAATTAGTACACACCTAAACTAGAGCAGAAAACTTCGTAGCTATTATCCTTCCCTTGTTTGTTGCTAACATTTGTTTGTGTGGCACCATAGCGGCAGTATGCATTCCCAGTGCGAATGGGGAAGAATATAGAATATTAGAAGATCCTTTATTGGCCAAGTGTGATTGGATGCACAAGGAATTTGTCTCCAGTGCATAAACTCTCAGGGTATATCAAACAACTAAGTAATATAATCGTAAGATATCAATAGTAGGAGGTAATAGAAAAGATGAAAAGGGTAATAGTAATACAGTCCTGTGGGAATTAGGTGTCCAGCACAAGGGAGAAAAATTGTCCTTATGTCTAGTGTTTTTGGCATGCAATACCCTATAGCAGCACTCTAAGGGGAGGAATTGAAAGAGTTTGTGTCCAGGATGTGAGGGGTTTGTAGATATTTTCTCAGCCCTCTTTTTGAAGAACACCAGAGTTTTGGATCAGGCCCTCTTATACCAAGTACTGTATTCTTTTTCAAAGATTCTCTACTCCTTTTAAATCAACACACACATATAAAGGAAAACAGAAAAGGAGGCAAAACACAACCCTTCCTCTCTCATTTTTTTTTCGTAATGAGAAGGAAGACAATGCACAGCATAGAATATACATCAATAAATGTGTTAAAATACCTAAGATTAGGGTCCCGTATCATGTTATGGGCAAACTTTAAACCATAACTCAGGATTTTGCAAATCCCCAGTACTTGGATTCACACAACTCATTAACCCAAACAAACTGCATTATGCCTCAGAAGCAAGCTTAAAAAAATAGGACTCCTACCGCACGGCATGCTGAGAATCAGTATCTGGAACTACAATTTCCTACTGATATCTCCTAAAGATACTAGCTAATGATCTAATTATCAGTGGTATAGGAAAGACATCAGTATTTCTGGGATATTTTTTTTAAAAAAACTGGGAGGACAACTGATTGACTGCAGAGAGCTGGTGCCTAAAAAAATTGCTTTTGCATTCTCAAGCTTTCAAATGGAGGAATACTGTAGCCAGGCCACACTTCTAAGGTAGAAGCTGTCCTTTAACAGTTCCTATATTTTATCCAATTCTACTTTGGATCTTGTTCAGAGGAGCTAATGCCAGCTGAGTAAACTGATTATGCAGAAGCTTCAGAAGAATATCGGTCCCAGCACCTCTTTGCTTTAGCTTGACTCCTTCCATATACACAGCGAGGGCAACAAGCCAGAAATCACAGTTAATATAGCTTTCCAAAATAAATGTCCAAAT
Organism: Ahaetulla prasina; assembly: GCF_028640845.1. Classification (NCBI taxonomy): domain Eukaryota; kingdom Metazoa; phylum Chordata; class Lepidosauria; order Squamata; family Colubridae; genus Ahaetulla; species Ahaetulla prasina. The sequence continues at coordinate 285,419,333 of NC_080540.1, read as the reverse complement.
AGGAAAGTATGATTACTAGCTTCCAGAAAAAAGTAGGTATGAAGCAACAGGGCAAGGATGTCCAACCTTGGCAATTTTAGGACTTGTGGACTTCAATTCCCAGAATTCAAGTCCACAAGTCTTAAAATTGCCAGTGGTTGGACACCTTCTGAGACAAGAGATAAATAAATCTGATTTGGTTGTCATTAACAATTCCCAAGCAGGAAACACTTGCCAACCGGTTGACTTTTTATTTTTTCACTTGACAAATGAGCCAAAATAAAATTACAGAAGCCACACGTAGGGACAGGATAGCCACACATAGAGACACTAGCAAGATTATCTCTAAGGTATAAAAACCATGCTACTCTTATTCATTCCTTAAGTATAGAATTGTGCATATAATTTCTTCCATTATAAAAGATTGATAGCAGTGGTCCCTAACCTTTGCTGCTTGGTGGTCCAGCTGGTGAGGGGAGGGGAACTGGGCTGTGTGAGCAGGCGGCCCGTATGTATGTGCACAGCTTGATTTGCGTGGCCCAATTCGGAATAGACTTCAGCCTGGTAGCGGTCTGCGGCATGGGGATTGCTTTATACTTTCTACACAGAAGCTCTATTATGCCAATATTTCAAACAAAGATGTCTGTTTATTGTATTTACGAGAGCTATTGATTCTAGCTATTGGTTGCTATTGAATATTCCTGCTAATATAATGGTTTCCGTGCAATAGCAAGAAAGCAAGTCTACCACACTGCCTATAGAGGTAGTCCTCAACCTACAACCATTTGTTTAGTGAGAGTTTGAAGTTACAATGGCACTGAAAAAGTGATTTATGGCAGATGCTCCCATTTATGACCACTGCAGCATCCCTATGGTCATATGATCAAAATCTGGGAGCTCGGTAACTGGTCACCTGATTACCCTATGCAATCTTCCCAGTAGGATTTCAATAAGCAAAGTCAGTGGACTTGTTTAACAACTATGTGATTCGCTTAACAGCAGCAGTGATTCACTTAACAACCATGGCAAAAATGATAATGAAATGGGGTTCAACTCACTTAACAATCACCTTGGTTAGGAACAGAAACTCTGGTTCCAACTGTTTATAAGTTGTAAGTCCTAGACTACCTGTACGTCAGAGGTGTCAAACTCGATTAAATTGAGGGCCGCATCAGGTTTGTGCTTGACCTCGGGGGCGGTTTGTGTGGCCAGATCAATGTCACTCATTTTGGGGGCACTGTTGGTGGCCCAAGCAAGTCTGGGGGGGGGATCCTCCTGCAGCCTTCTGCCAGCAAAAATGGAGCTCAGGAGCGCCAGATGTAGCCCTTCCAAACTCCATTTTCGCTGGCAGAGGTACAGCGGCCTGGTCCTTTGTTCTTTCCAGGGCGACCCCGCAGACCCCGCAGGCCAGATCTTAGCACCCCATGCACCAGCCCAACAACCTTGAGTCTCACACCTCTGCTGTTCCTCATCCAAACAGCCTGAAAGGCAGTCTGTTTATGAATCACTTGATTCAGTCTATCAGCTATATCAGAAAACAGAAGAATCTTTCATTGTATTTCATGGTGTTCTACTTTTAAAACTAGCAGATAGTCAAACTCTGAAAATTAATTTCATTAAAGTTTATGGTTCTAGTCCCCTCCCCACCACAAAGCAAATGATCTTAAGGATGACTTAATACAATTACTCATAGGCATACTGTATCTTCATATTTAGATTGTGCATCTACCGTATGTTGTACAACTGTATGTTTCTAACCCTGCAAAAAGAAAAGAAAAAACTGGTTGTCCTGTTTCAAAGATGCTTTATGTGTTCTGCCTCTTGCTTTTCTTGACTTGTCGTGCTTTCGGTCATATTTAATGAAAAGCTGCATCTATATATCACTCTCTGCCAAATCTGGGACCTTGTTTATTTTTAGAAAGCTCAGTCATACAGATTGCCATACTCACATTCAACTAATATACACAAACGCCTTTCCTTCAAGAGGAAACCAAGGAGGAATAAACATGTTGCACGAGCCTAAAGAACTGGGCAGTTGGTTTTTATGCCACTGCACATCTTTATGCATTAAAGAAAGTGTTTAAACAAGGTTTCAGTCAGGAAGGTATCTCTTAGTAGGTATCCATCAATTAAGCACACGTAATAAGAGGGTAAGCCTAAAGAAAAACAGTGGTATTTACGTTCTGAACTGAAATCGGATCTGATTCTTCAAAAGGGAATTTCTGTTCAGGCTTTTTAATATTTCTGCTCTAACTGGATCATGGAGAAAGCTAGGGAGTTCCAGAAAAACATCTACTTCTGCTTCATTGACTATGCTAAAGCCTTTGATTGTGTGGATCACAACAAATTGTGGCAAGTTCTTAAAGAAATGGGAGTACCAGACCATCTTATTTGTCTCTTGAGAAACCTGTATGCGGGTCAAGAAGCCACAGTGAGAACTGGACACGGAACCACTGATTGGTTCAAAATTGGGAAAGGAGTCCGGCAAGGCTGTATACTATCACCCTGCCTATTTAACTTATATGCAGAACACATCATGAGAAAGGCGGGGCTAGACGAATCAAAAATTGGAATTAAGATTGCTGGAAGAAATATCAACAACTTCAGATATGCAGATGATACCACTCTAATGGCAGAAAGCGAAGAGGAACTAAAGAGCCTCTTCATGCGGGTGAAGGAGGAGAGTGCAAAAGTTGGCTTGAAACTCAACATTAAGAAAACTAAAATCATGGCATCCGGCCTTCTCAATTCCTGGGAGATAGATGGTGAAGAAATGGAGGTAGTGACAGATTTTATTTTCCTGGGCTCCAAGGTCACCGCAGATGGGGATTGCAGCCAAGAAATTAAAAGATGCTTGCTCCTGGGGAGGAAAGCTATGGCAAATCTAGACAGCGTACTAAAAAGCAGAGGCATCACCCTGCCAACAGAAGTGCGTATAGTCAAGGCTATGGTTTTCCCAGTTGCAATATATGGCTGTGAAAGTTGGACCATAAGAAAGGCTGAAAGCCAAAGAATTGAGGCCTTTGAACTCTGGTGCTGGAGAAGACTCTTGCAAGTCCCTTGGACTGCAAGGCGAACAAACAAGTCAGTTCTAGAGGAGATCAACCCTGACTGCTCTTTAGAAGGCCAGATCCTGAAGATGAAATTGAAATACTTTGGCCACCTAATGAGAAAAAAGGACTCACTGGAGAAGAGCCTAATGCTGGGAAAGATTGAGGGCAAAAGAAGAAAGGGACGACAGAGAACGAGGTGGCTGGATGGAGTCACTGAAGCAGTAGGCCTGAGTTTAAATGGACTCCAGAGGATTGTAGAGTGACAGGAAGGCCTGGAGGAATGTCGTCCATGGGGTCGCGATGGGTCGGACACGACTTCGCAACTAACAACAACAACAAACATACAAGGGATACCTTCCGAAGTAAAACACAAGCACACACACACACACAAACACACACACACACACACAACGCATACACACAAACAAGCAAACAGTCAGCTTCAGAGTCAGGAATCCTGACAGAAACACCATTTCAAAACCTTTTTTTAAAAGTCCACAAAATACTTGCAAGCTACAGAAATGTAGGGCACACATCTTCCCCAATTCCAGTGACATATAAACCCAGTGAACTATTAAAAAAAAATGCAATGGTATAAACTGGAAATAGGTTGGACCTTCCCTGTTGTATTAAAACAGTTTTCAAGCTTGACATCCTTAACATGTGAGGACTTCAACTCCCAGAATTCCCCAGCCTGGTACCCATGCTAGCTGGGGAATGCTGAGAGCTGAAGTCCACATGTTTTAAAGTAGTCAAGGTTGAGAAATATTGCATTAAAAAGTGCTTGAGGAAAAAGGAAAAATTTTAAAAAAAGGAAACTAAACCTCCAAAGTACACAGTGTTCTTTTTTAGTGAGTTATATCAATGCTGCCTTTCGCTAATAAGCATTAGGGAGCAATTAGAGCATAATGACTGTCTAAATCTATTATCAGTGTACATAACCTTTCAATATTTAAAGATAATATTAATTTGACTAAATTAACCGACCACATATGAGACCAAATATATTTCTTTAGCTTCTTGTTCTTACATAAATGAAATTTCACTTTGGATCATAATTTGTTTGATAAGGAAGAATAGATAACATGATCTTCTCTATATTCCTACATCAAAAAAAGAAGTTAACAGAAGAGATAAGTGAAATGTACAGTTCTTCTTAGCAGTTTTAATCTTACAAATAACTTCTGATGATTTACAAGAATAATGTGCTTTTGTCTATTGTTTTTTTATGTTAATTATTGTTTGTAAATGAAGCTCCATATTTTCATCTCCTCGGTCTATAAATCTATATGGTGATACTTGCAAGAAACAGCATTTTCAACTGAATATCCAAAATATTCTATTTTTGTAACCAGACATATTTATGAATATGAACCATTCTTTGGCTTCACAGTCCTATTTTAAGAAATCATGACAAGCAGAGAAAGAGTTATTACTCAGTTCTGAACTGCCCATTCCTAAAAAAAGAAAATAAGCACTAGGCATTTCACAATTATTACGAATCACCAGCTATCACATCATGAAATATTTGCTCAGCCTTACAGCAGAATGAGCAAATTTTTGAAAGTTCAAAGCTACTTATACATTTTTACAAGAAAAAGAGCTACAGATCGGGTAGGATGTTCAGAGATTTTATTTTCTAGGGCTTAAACTGGAGGCTTCTCGCCTTAAAATGGAAGGAAATTGTACTGCAGTTTCAAAACAGACTGATATATGATTGAAATAAGTCACTATAAAGAAACACAGTATACTATGGCTCTTTTTAATCACATTTTAAATGTAAAAAGAAAGATTAAATTATATATCCAATTTATTTATTTTTGGGGGGTGGGGGGAAATCAGGATTCATTTAGATGCAACTAAGAAAGATATCTGCCCTAAATTCTATAGCAGATCTCCATTTCTTAGCCAAAGGAGCTACAGCCAGCATTGTCTGAACACAGTTTCCATGGTCACGTGGCCAGCATGGCTATATGCCAAAGGCGCTCAGAAAGCTGTCACCAAAGTGGCACTTATTTATCTACTTGCATTTGAATGCTTTCAAACTCTAGGAGGCAGGAGCTAGGACAAGTAATAGGACCTCACCCTGTTGTGCAGAGTTTGGGTCTTGAACCCCGACTGTCAGTTCTCCAGCTGACAAGCTTCAGTGTCTTTAACCTCTGAGTACGTCACACCCCTACAGATCTATATATTACTAAAACTCTGTAACCTTTAAAAGGGCAAAATGGTGCGTTGTAGGGCAAAACCATTGTATCTTTTCAACCAAGGTTCCTCAAAGGGGCTGACCTACAAAATGGCAGGAGACATTACTTTTCATTGGAATGAAATTCTGTAATGTTCTTCCCCTTTCAGTGCTGCCACTGAGCTTCCCCTGTCATATCAACCCTTTACAATGTTTTCTGAGATCTTCCTACAAGTCAGTGGGGCAGGCTGGGAAGCTTGCAGGGAAAAAGATCATATGACCACAGCTGAAGGCAGGAATGCAACTGTAGGTTTGGACTTGCACCTTCCTTCCTGGGATGGTTTCAGGGAGAATAGGACCTTGCATGGTCAATAGGAACCTGGCATGGAAGATTGTAAGTTGCTCAGGTAAGTCTCCCACACCCGAATAATTTCTGTCAGTCCCTCTGTGCTTGTGTATATATCAAAAAGGATGAACCAACAGGTCACGGATTGTCTAGTTCTCATTCATTCTTAGGCCTTCTAGAGGAAAATTGCTACATAGAGAAGTTTTTGAAATGAACGAAGGCATAGGAGATTACAATATTATGTATTAACTTATTAAATTTGCTGAAGTTCTTCTGAGCAGCAGAAACTCAACTCAGTGGCATAATCTTTACTCAATGACAATACAGGTAGTCCTCGACTTGTGACCACAAATGAGTTCAAAATTTCTGTTGCTAAGTGGGACATTGCCCCATTTTGCAAACGTTTGTTAAACCAATCACTGTAGATGTTAAGTTAGTAACACCATTGTTAAATGAATCTGATGTCCCCACTGAATTTGCTTGTCAGAAGGTTACATGGCCCTGGGACACCGCAACCGTCATAAATACGAATCAGTTGCCAAGCATTCAAGTTTTGATCATATGACCATGGGGATGCCGTAATGGTCGTAAGTGTGAAAAATCATAAGTCCCTTTTTTCAGGGCCGTTGTAACTTTGAATGGTCACTAAATGAGCTGTTGTAAGTCGAAGATTAGCCACATAACCATCACAACAGAGCTGATGGTTACTTTTACACATGGACGTTCAATTACCATTTGTTGGGTCATTTCTTTTTAATAGGTTTTTTTTAGTACTTTCAAATGGAGCTACTAACTTCTGAATCCACAATCAAGGTACCTCCTCAAATTTGAACAGATCTAAAGAAAGCTAGATTGATTACACTGCTCTGATACAGAGTAGAACAACGTCACTTTTCCTTACATTTTGTTTCACCAACAATTTACATCTGGAACTATTTAATAGTGCAGAAAACCTGAGTCTTAACGTAGCTACTTTTCTGAAATCCAGTGAGGGGGAATTCTATCAATATCAAATCCATTCAACCATTATATATAAACTTGATCCTGAAATTAAGTAGATCAACATTTAAACTCCCTGGGTGTGTATTTTAAGTTACCTGGCCTGATATATTCTAAAGATTATACCGTAAAATGTAATCTGTGGGATCAAAAATAATGTCATTTCAGCCAGGTATCAAGCTACTACACTTTGATTTCATATAATGTTAAATTTCCTAGCAAACATTGCAGCAAAGAATATATTATAAACACTATTTGAGAGAGTATACTTTATAGACAGTTAACATTTAAAAGCAAAATCTCCATTTCCTGTTAAAAACACTTCTTTAAAAGCTTGTGATGTAATTTGCGCAAGAAATGGAAAGGGGTATTGCCAAGCAAAAAAGCCTTCTATATACACAGGGTTTTCTGAACCATGGGAGAAACTTATTAATGTCCTTTGAAGCAAAGAAAAATCTTTGAATAATAACCCAATAAAAGGTTCTAGTTATGATTATCTTTGTTTTTCACTTCGGAGTTTGAAAAAATAACGTAATAAAATTAGAGTGAAGTTGCTCCAATATATTCTCATGAGAAACTTAAAGTGATGTAATTCAAATATAATTAAAGAAAAGGAAGGATATAAATCTAATGAAGCTAATAAATGATTGCCTGTTTTCTAATGCTGAGCATATCTGCTAATTTAAGAAGCCTTCAGGAACTTCAAACGAGATCCACATCATTCTTGCCACACAACTATGCCTTTTGTCCATCAATCCATTGTCAAATATTCTTTCCAGACAACATTACATGAGCAAATAGCTTTATTTCAATTGAGGGCCACTTTTCCTTTCAACAGTGATGAGGACAAGGTGGTCCAGGATAAGATTTTTTTTTTAAAAAAAAAAAACTTTCTTCCATTAAAATTGTAAAATTAAATTCAAAACAATTCAACTCTCTTGATTTCAGATCTATAAAATAAGTCACCTTTTCTGCCCTAAATTTCAAGACGTTAATTTCACAGCAGTTCTGTGAGGTTTATGAGAAATCAGTTTTGCAAAGTCACGCAGTAATAGGACTACTATATCTGGACTGCAAAGCGCATATGCTCAACACATGGCAGCAGGAAGTCATCTGGATTTTGCAGCATGGATGTGGTATATTTAATTTGTGAGAAAGGAGGATTTGTCAACAATGACAAGGAGGGAAGGGAAAGTAATAATACAAAGTTGTAGAATTCAACTTTTGCATCCCAGATCCAGTACTTTTGCACCACTCAGTAAAAGCTACCCGGGACTTTTATGTATATAGTTATCTTGTTCCTTGAAACAGAAGCATCAGTTTATGGATGCCCTAGGTCAGGGATCTCCAACCTTGGCAACTTTAAGACTTGTGGACTTCAACTCCCAGAATTCCTCAGCCAGCAAAGCTCCTCTAGGGATAGATTGAAGGCAAACTAGGTCCAGGCAGAAAAAGAACATCATGGCTTCAAAATCTAAGGAACCGTTTTGGACAAAACACAGCAGCGCTTTTTCATGCAGCTGTTGATAAAAATAGGATTGCAACATGATTGACGGATATGGCACAAGAAGAAAGTAAACAAGGATTACACTTCTGTAGTTGCAATAGATCTTTAATCTTAGGTCTATAAACCAGAAAAAATATTTTGAACATAGATACAATAAAAATGCCTTTTAATATTAAATAAGGCCTTTTAAATTGTTAGTATTCATCTTGAAGTAAGGCTATAATGGAGTGGAAACGATCTGTGGATAAGATTACAAGTCCCCATAAAAGTGGAATGTGTAAGTATGTTGCTAATATGCAAATGACTAAATAACTTAATTATCTGAAATGAAGTGCACTTACAACCACAGACACTTAAGTTGAATCATGATGTTATAGATATCCTTTTAAAATTTTGTTTATTAACCAAACAAGAGGACAATAAAAGAACTTATGTATATCTCTGTACATACAAATGCACATTTTATCTACGTACCTATATTTCATTCATTACAAATGATCTTTCATTTTCCGGCACATGCATGTGCGCCGGCCAGCTGGTCTATGGTGGCCGGTGCATATGCGTGTGCTAGAAACCAGAAGATGATCTTCCCGGTGCACGCATGCGCACCTGGTGGCTGCTCTCCCGGTTTCCGCCATGCACACATGCACATGGCCCCGTTTCAGCACTCAGTGCCGAAAAGGTTTGGCAACACTGGTATATACAGAAAGTAGTTATCACACATGTATTGCATTCCTTAGATTTTACAGAATTGTTGAAGACAGGATAAAAGTGGTCTTATCAGAACGTAGCTGAAGTTGACAGAGCCCTTCCTCTTCTTTTAAGAAGCAGATTAGATTATGACACTGAAGGAAAAGAACAGAAAGTCTACCTGATCGAAAAGCACAAACTGTAACTCAACCGAATCCCAATTGAGAGTCTCATGTTGAATATGAGAAGCTGCACAAATCGCTTACAAAATTCCAAGTGCTCATTGATTCATCAATATTCATTCTTCCTCCCTCTGTGCCCTCACTGTAGGTGAATGTAGCATAAACATGTACATGATACAGAAATGAAAAAGACAAATTACTGCATTTGATTTTGAAGGAGGCTTCAAACCAAATGAGCAACTCTCAAATGCTCACTTCTAATCTTCACAAAGGAAAATAACACGGGTGTGAGGTCCTCGACATGGAAGAAAAGGAAGGAAGGAAGGAAGGAAGGAAGGAAGGAAGGAAGGAAGGAAGGAAGGAAGGAAGGAAGGAAGGAAGGAAGGAAGGAGTCAAACTGTCTCCTCTTATTTCACTATTGATCAAATAAACACCGTCTGGGCATTCCTTTTTCAACATACTTTTAATTTTAGTAACAAAATAGCTATAAATAGCTATAAATTTGAATGTACAATATGACTCAAGGTATATTTTTGTATAGTAGTTAGTGCCTCTTGTAAAAAGTTATAGGATGTTTGTTGCTCTCTTAATGCCACATAGCCAAAATAAATGATGCCTGTAAATAAAAAGGAACACAAAACAAAAACTGGCAAACCTTTCATATATACACTCCAGAAATTTGTAAATTATCTGGAAGATAACTTGGAGAGAGGGAATTTCAGAGGCTTTGAGGGAAATTTCAGGGGCATAATATCTTACTTTAGAGAAAAGTAGCAGCGTTCTTTAAAAACCTGAATGATTAAGCAGAACAATCTTTACTTAAATTAGCATTGTTCATGTACTTAAAAGGTTTTAATTAATGCATCAATGCCTTTGAAATAATCGATAATATTTGAGATCTCTAAAGTAACATATTTGGTAAAATAAACTAGTAACATATCTCACACCAATAATATTTTAAATAAGTAGAAGATAACACACAAAAACCATTGTGAATATGAATTGCCTTGGCTTTATCTAATATGCCTTTGGCTTTTGCAGTGAATTTTGGCTCCATCAGATATAGAAAAAATAGGCTCTAAAAAATAGGCCCTAAAAAGGTCAGTTTCCATGTTTTCAAATTAAAAAAAAATAATTTTAGTTTATTTTTAGTTAAACCATTTAATACCAGGCTTTTTTGATCCATTCATCCCCAATGTATGGAAATATTCTATTCCTATTTTATTGTTTTTCTAGGATGTTCTTGATGTAGGATACTAGTTTCTTTAGTGGCACCATTTACAATAAACCCTTTCACACCATTCCACATCTTCCTTTAACAGCAACCAAAAGAATGCACCTCTTAAGGAACGAACATCAATGTGCTACATCAGGCAAAGTACTCAAAAGCTCAGTGGTGTTTTATTTCAGTACAGAATTTCTTGAAGGTGAAAAAGAAGTGACAGATAAGCAATGTTTCTTTATAAAACAGGACTGGAATTACAAAGGTTTAATAAATGTATGTCAAATTATTTAAATAAATAAAAATAAAGCTTCAAATATCAAACAAGATTAATGATGTTGCCTTATCTGGTTCAGCAAAGGCATTATCAAAAAAAATGATTTTGCAATTCAATTTATCATTTCATCTTTGGATCTATCAAGTGATAAAGGCAGTTACCTTATCTTTGCAGTCAACGCAAAATGACTAGAATATTCATATCCTATGTGGCTTATTATTCCCAAGTGAGTAACCTGGTTACCATCACATGCAACTGTTTTAATTTCCATACGTAGTGGGGAGGGGATCTCCTTTATAATAGTCAATGTCGTTGTGTAAATATTCTTATGTACTTTACAAGCCATCTTCTTTCCTAGTTTGTTGTTAATCCCTTGAGCAGAAAAAGAAGCTGGGTAATGCAAGACACATACAAATGCCTAATCTTGATTCTAGACCACAGGCACAACTGGTCTATCCAAGTCTGCTACATATTCTTAGAGAATGAGATAGATTTGTTACCCATAAATCATATATACTTCATGAATCAAAGGCAGCCACCTGGTGAGGGATCAAGAGTAGCATCATGCAAGTAGTGCATGATAACCAGTTTGAAATTTTCTACAAACTGAAGCAGAGTCAAGGGTTGTAACTTCAAAGTACAGTCCGAGCAGACTCTCCTTTTTTATCTATCACCTACTGATTAACAAGGATAAGGAGGAGGTATATCTGGCTAAATTTGTTAAGGAGGAATGTATAAGCTGTGTCAGATAACTTCATAAAATACCTTTCATTTTCTTCTGGAATTCTCACAATTCCTGGTTTTTTGAGTGGTGACTGATGTGAGCTAATTGCCTACCACTTGACACAAAATAATAGATGATTCCTCACTGAAAGTATCCTGAGCCACCCAAAGTCAGCTGGAGTCAATCAGCCTAAATTGAAGTAAATAAATAATACAGTAAATACTATAGAGAAATCCTGTAATTTTGGCCACATCACATCTTGCTTAATGCCATGTGCCCTACATGCCTTTATCTTTGAAAAAGAGTCAAAAAGTTGAACTGCTGTAATATGTGGCAGCTACACAGTTCAGCTATGTAAATTGCAGGGACAATATGTCGACTTAAAAGAACTACAGTAGTTACTTATCAGGCACAAGTTATCAGGAGCAGAAGTTGAGTTCAAAGCACTAAAAGTTTATTACATGCTACCTATAGTCAAGAATTTGGTCTAATTGTCAAGCCAAATTCATGCTAAATAAGGGTCAATGGAATTCATGGGGGGGGGAGAAGGATCTCTTGTGTGTTTGCAGCAATTCCAAACTGATGATGTGTTTCACCCCACCCTCAGGATCAGCCTGCTTAACTCCTACTGTAAAGTCCTAAGCTAAAGGAATAGTTCTCCCTTTGTGAATTTGTCATGCAAAAACCCCAACAGTTCAAAGATCTGTCACACACACACACAAATCACTCCAACAATATTACAGCAACTAAATTCAAATTGGGAAGGTGATTTTATTTTTAGTTGCTAGTATTAGAAACAAAAACAACCACATAATCAATTGTAAATTATCTAAAGTTCTCATGAATCACTTTTCACTATTTAACACAATCTCCCCTAAACTTTGCTCATTTCCCTCAGAGTACAGGAAATGGATGAATGTGTCTACACACAACTACACACACTTTAGAAAAATCTTTTTTATTGCTTTATTAAAATTACCAGTTATACTAATGAAGCTTGATAAACAAAGTCATTTTAGATATTTTAAGGCATATCCATAATTTTAAAAAAGTATTTTAAAAGCTACAATGTGGCCATATTGTTCTGAGTGTTTACTCAACGATAATTGGAAATTCTGCTATGTTAACTTCCTAATTAGATGTCAGGCACATTTTCAAGATCTTGTATATTTCAGGCATAGATTGGGATACAAAGGACATCATCACTATCTTTCATTGACCAAAGCTGCTTAATCAAATCTTGACATGAGCATGAACTTGAAACACAGTCACCACCAAGCTGCCACTAGCGCCAATTAGCTGATCCAGTTTTAAGGACAGAGATAAAAAGGAATAAAAACTGGAATTTAAATGAGGACATTAAAAGTGGGAATAGACAATGTCTGTTAGTTAACAACCTAGATTGTAAATTTAGTTCTTTGATATTTTTCTATTTACAAAATACTTCATTTTGAGATCATAAATCTTCCTTTCATATTAAATAAAACAAATTTCTTAATTAAGTAAATATGCCTAGGTATTAGGCAGAAAGAAACAAAAATTAGGCATTGTCTAGTAGGCATGTTCAAGCGCTTTAAGGACAAATTTTAACCTAACACTCATAAAGTAAGATTTATTACTATTTCTTTTAAAGAGAGAGAGAATAAAGCTGAAGAAAGTGGTGCTAATTATAAACAAGTAAAAAAAGAATTCACAAATGTTTGCTAAGTACAGAATGTCGCATAATGTCAATTTGTTTACTTTAAAGCTGCTTTCATTCCAATTAGTTCTGACCCACTAACAAACGGGGCATTTCATTTTCAGTTCTATTTTTAATTGTATAATGTAAAATTATGGTGATCAATTTATGGTATAAAATAGTTGATAATCAAATGAATAACGTGATCTCCAAAGATGACCACAGGGTATACTCATATATAGCAGTGCTAAATACATTTTTCTGAAAATGAACAGTTTATTTGATAGCATTTACTTCAACTTAAACTGATCACTAGCCATACATTCTGATCCTATCTACAGTTATATATTATCAAAGAAAATACAATTACTTAATGAATTTTATCCCTTTTCCCATGGAATCAATTCAATGTCACGTTCAAACAGAAAAATATATTCAACCAAAAACTGCCGAAATGTGCAATATTGTTATACATAATTCTCTATGTGCCTGGGTAAAAAAAAAATCACTCAATTGAACAGATTTAGGAAAACATGTCCTATTTCAACTACAGGGAGCAGAAGGTTTAATTTTAATCTAAACATGACTGCAAAGAACGGATTCCGACTACACTCAATACACTGAATTTTCTGTAAAATTGGGTGAGGAGAGAGATTGTGGCCATCCTTATCTGTATTAATTTGTTCTGTAGCAAAAGGAAATAGAAGGTGACAGAAAGTATGTTAAAAATAGACAGGTATATTAGACTGCTGGAAGAGGAAGTAACAAAACACAATTCATTACAAGCAGAACTCACCAGGTTTGCTGTTGATACTCTATTTAAGTCACATATTTGGGACATGCAGATGTGTAAACCATCATGGTAACCTGGATGACTTTGACCAGGTGTACACATTGCTCTAAGCCACAAGCCAACCACATAATGGCTAAATGTGAAGTTAGAACTGAAGAGTTACTTCAAACTAATTTCTTCCACCTTCACTGTTTCATCGTGACTGACAATGGTAGGTTTGTATATTTTTCTCACGTATATTCTTGAAATCTAAGAAAATCAGCACATGTGGCATCTTATGAAGAGCCACAGCTCTTTATACTTTATCAGAAACAGGTTAATTTTCTATCTGTCTATCCAGCTTGCTCTCTGTTATACCTGAGCATTATATAAAAAAAAGGATAAGCTGAATGTTTTATAGTGAAAGCAACCCTGACAACTACCTGTCTAACATATTATGGAAAACATCCAAGGAAACTAATAGTATAATTACTTATCTGAATTTTTAATTATTTTTTGAAGATAAATCTAGCAGGCCTAACTAAGAGATAGATGGTGTGGTTCACACGGCTCTAGGGGAGATGATCAATCACTTGCAATGACGATGGGAACAGTTTTGCTTGTCACCAAATTTAATCTCTAATATATCTAGTTAGAGGGATCATTTAAAGGAACTCCTTGGTTAGCAACCATAATTGGAAATGGCAACTCAGTTTTCAAGCACTACGGTCACTAAGCAGAGAATCACGTGACTGTGATAGGCTTATGACATCACCTCCTCTTCAATCACTGAGTGAAGCACAAGGAAGATATCATGTGATCACATTGTTTTCCATTAACACTGCTGAATACTGGTCGTGAAGCGACCATGTGAATGTCGGATGCCGTAACAGTTGTAAATGCAGGGACTGGTCGCAAAGTTGGTTTTTATATCCCATTGTAACTTTGAACAGTTGCTAAACAAGGCAGTCAGTAAGTGAGGACTACCTGTATTAGATTATTTGTGCCTATAAGTGACTTTATTACCTTGTTACAACCTAACAACCAAACCTGTGACCATAAATTCACCTACAAATTGGCTCAAATGCTGTTACAAACTCACACACAAACATACACCCATACACACTCTAGAGACTCTAGAAAGAGTGCAGAGAAGAGCAGCAAAGATGATTAGGGGACTGGAGGCGAAAACACAAGAAAGGTTGCTGGAATTGGGTATGACTAGGGGTGACATGATAGCAGTGTTCCAATATCTCAGGGGCTGCCACAAAGAAGAGGGAGTCAAACTCTTCTCCAAAGCATCTGAGGGCAGGACAAGAAGCAACCGATGGAAACTAATCAAGGAGAGAAGCAACCTAGAACTAAGGAGAAATTTCCTAGAACAATTAATCAGTGGAACAACTTGCCTCCAGAAGTTGTGAATGCTCCAACACTGGAAATTTTAAAGAAGATGTTGGATAACCATTTGTCTGAAGTGGTGTAGGGTTTCCTGCCTGAGCAGGAGGTTGGACTAGAAGACCTCCAAGGTCCCTTCCAAATCTGTTATTATTATTATTACACACCCACACAAATAATTGAAACCAGCCAGGTTAGTAACCAGGAGACTGTAGTTCTAGTCCTGACTTGGACACAAAGCCAACCAGGTGACTTGGGGCCAATCCCTCTTGCTCAAAGCAGGAAATTGCAAAGCATTTCCAAAAATCTTACCAGGGAAACACAGAGACTAGCTCAAGCAGTTGTCAGGAAGAGAGAGAGAGAGAGACAGACAGACAGACAGACATATTCAAAGGGACAAAAAATAAAAATAATTGATAAGAATGTTATCAGACCAAAAAAAACTTTTGTGCTGGTTTTTTTCTTGATAGTGCTTCAGCTCTCTTAAAAATGCTTATATGTTATTACAAATATTAGTTTTTCAGGGTGATTATAGCCACTCTTCATCAATGCAGACCAAGAGGCTGATGGCTCATCTCCCATCTAACAACTTATTGCTGATAGAGTATCTGGCCTCATTCCCTCTCCTTCAAAGAATTGCTGCAGCCAACAATGCCACATTTTGCCACAAACCCTTGAAATTCATCACAACAAACAGATTGTACACTGTTCTCTTCATGGATTCTTCTACTCCACTATACCTAAGTCATTTATCAACAGATCCACAATTCTTACTACTACGTTACTATGTTGCTATGACATTACTATGGCTCATACAGCCTTAAAAGTTTACACTTTGATATAGGTGGGAAAAAAGGTAACTGTATTCATAATTACTATAGAGAGCTGTTGACCCAGAAATAAGAACACTTGTATTTTCTCTCTTTGTATGTGTTCCTGGGAATATCAGGAAGAGCACGCTCTTTGATCCTCAATTTAGGATGGCAGCCATGTGCAAATACATTTTGTAAACCAATTGTGTTTACTACTGAATCACAAAGCTCTACTTACAGTTATTCATGCCATAGATATCTCTGCTTAATATCTTAGAAGTACATTCTCTGAAAAAGAACAGCCTTTAAGAATGTATGGATTTTAACACGAAGATTACATATTTTATATATATTTTTTACAAGTGATCTTTATGGAAACTTTACTTCAGAGATAAGACATCCTCTCACCCATAGGTCTACAGTGTGCAGTGAAGACGTACCGTGTAGCATTTTATCCAACTGGCAGCATTGTGCCATAAAACAAAAATGTATCATCATAAAAGGGAAAATAATAACCTCAAGAGAATATAATATAATGGCTGAGGGGGTGGTTTATATGGTTTATTTGTTGCTTAGTTATACATGAAGTTTGCTCACTGAAGATTGTAAACTATGACTTATGGATCATTGTTAAGTACAAATGGGACGCTGTGACATAAAAATGCTATCTTTTTTCAACCAAACCATTCTGCCCACATTAAACTATTTCACTTACATTCCGTTTTATAAGTTTGTTACAAAATTACACTATCCCAAGTATTCCAAGTCTCTTGGTTGAACTTGGTTTGTACCGGTATTCATTTTGAACAGGCATAACCAAGTATTTAAATTATACATAATTGTAGAAGAAAAGCAGATAGAGATGGAGGAGGTGAGTTACATGCATCACTAGTTTAGAATCCTTGTAGACACACGACAGCCAAGTCCAGCCCCTCCTAAATTAGATTAACCCTTATCCACTGCCAATTTACTGTTGAACTTCAGTTGATCAGATTCTTGTGTATAGGATTTGAATAATCCTGCAACTTTACAAATGATCCTACTTCATGCCCAATAATTGAATATCCAAAATCAAAATATATGTAGACCTCCACAATGTATTTACATTATATTACAAGGGAGCACCTTGTGGCTCCCATGTAACACCCCTCCTGCGTAGTCTGCACTGGCTCCCGGTGGTCTTCCGGGTTCACTTCAAGGTACTTGTTATCACCTTTAAAACGCTCCATGGCCTAGGGCCGGGATATTTACGGGACCGCCTACTGCCACCATTAGCCTCTCACCGACCAGTGCGCTCTCACAGAGAGGGCCTCCTCCGGATACCGTCAGCTAAACAATGTCGGCTGGCGACCTCTAGGGAGAGGGCCTTCTCTGTGGGGGCCCCTACCCTCTGGAACAAGCTCCCTCTGGGGCTTCGTCAACTCCCCGATCTCAGGTCCTTCCGCCACGAGCTGAAGACGTTACTATTTCGAAGAGCAGGACTAGCTTGAACGTAGTTTTTAAATTGGGATTTTTAAAAAAAGGGGTTTAAATGAGGTTTTAAAATTTATACTTATAGTTTTAGGGCATCAATTGAATTTAACTGTCTATTCTTTTAGCTGTTTATATGTATTATATGTTTTCTGTTGTTTTTTGGCTGTGAACCGCCCTGAGTCCTTCGGGAGATGGGCGGTATACAAATATAATAAATAATTATTATTATTATTATTATTATATTGTATTATATATTATCATTGTATCATATTAATATTAAATGTTGTAGTGTATTGTATTGTATTGTATTGTATTGCATTACATATTATAGTATCAATTTATAAGCACAATTGAGCCAAAAATTTACATTGCTAAACAAGATAGTTAAGTTAATTTTGCTCCATTTTATTATCTTTGTCAGGATTGTTAAGTGAATCACTGCAGCTGTTAGTAACACAGTTCAGTGAAATCTGGCTCCTCCACTGACTTGGCTTGTCAGAAGGTTGCAAACGGTGATCACATGACTCTGGGACAAAGCAACTGTCTCAAAAATGTATCAGTTGCTAACTGTCAAAATTTTGATCATGTGACCATGCAGATGCTGCAGTGGTTGTAAGTGTGAAAAATAGTTATATATCACTTTTTTCAATGCTGTGTAACTTCAAATGAATGGTTGTAACTCAAGGAGTGCCTGTGCATTAAAATATATTAAATGAAAATATAATGGCCTAAGAAACAGAACAGCAAAAAAGCTGAACTTGTGTCCTTATATCAGAAAGGTATAGAAAATGAAAACAAAGGTCATAATCTTGGAGATTTAGTAAAAACAATAATTACATACAGAAAATGTATCTTCAGATTATGCAGATATGATTTAATACGAACATTTTTTCTTCAAGAATAAAGATTTGCATTTCTCAAAAGTCTGAGCCAAGCTGAAAACTTCTCAAAATATTTACCAGTAAAGAAACTGGTGACTGATTGTCAAATCTAGAAGTAACAGCAGGTGTAGCAACAATAGGAGTACATAATTCAGTCAGGATTTTGGCTGATGTTGTAAAGTATAAAATGATTCAAACTGTTTACAAACAGTACTACAATTCCCAAGATTAAAATATAGGCTTGCCAGTTGATCAGGACTTGTACAGGGTTTTTTTTTTCCTTTTTTTGGTAATAAAATCACTGTATACTTATTTTTATTCTAGGTCAAATATTAAAGAAAAAAATCTAGATGAATTATTTTTAGAGATGTCACCATCCGATTATGAGAGATATAAATTAGAGACCCTCCTACTATTAGAGTTCTACAAAATAACTCTTCAAACAGCAGTTAAAAGTACCAGCCAGCATGTACCTGTTTGAGAACAAAGGCAATAGTGATTATCAGAATGATGGTTGAGTTAAGGTTGAGTTTATACTTGATGCTAAACCATTGATGGGTGAATCTACATATCTTCAATTGCAACCAAGAAACACTAAGTTATGGACCACACAAATGCATATACAGTGAAATAATATTAATCTATTTACAATGATTGATTTTTCCAATGGAACTTCTCTCCTCTGAAAAAAAGACACTGAAAAGAATCATCATCTATTATTTCAATATTTTCCATTATGGTCAACTTCCAAATGTGTGGACTTCTAGTTCCAGAATTCTGAGCTGTGCTAATTGTTGTATATTTGGAAGTTGCACCAATTGCAAAACAAAGCTATCCTGGAACAAGACTCCAGGAAATATGTATAAAACCCCCAATTATTTTACATATAAACAGAGATGCTGCAAATATTGGTAGTACATAGCAAGAATTAATAAAGTCATTTTTGCCCCTAAAGGCAGGTTGTTTTCTTCCAGGCCACAAAGAATCCATTGTGTTACATTTACTGTGGGCTAGTAATTTTTGAAGACTCCCCTTTGAGAGTCCGTTTCATAACACACTGTCCTCACATCAATCTAATCTGAAAAGTCAAGTACTGCAAGGAACAATTCGCTCAAGAACATACGATGATAGGAATCAATTAATTCTTTATTTTTAAAGAAAAACACCCTCTGCAAAAGTATGAGGCCTATAAAAAAAAAGTGTGTATGTACTGTACCATAAAACAATGAACACCTAACTTGGATCTGAATTGCACACATTCTTTTTCAGTTTCTTTTCATTTATATTCCTGCTGTTCTATTAAACTCAAATGTTCTTTGTACAGTCCCTGGGGGGGCGGGTTTTGGATATGTTTTTATATATGTATATGTGCATGTGTGTGTGTACATATACATACAAATATATACCTTTGCATGCTTGAAGCCATAATATTACTTTTTAGAAATGAGAACTTAGTCCCTAGTTAAGTAGATCACAATATGAATTGTTTGAAAGATGTATTACTAACAAGAATTAACAAATTGAAAGTCATTAAAATTTGTCGTTTAAAAAAATGACACATTTCTCCTATCTTCTTCCTGGTTTTTTGGTAGACTTGTAAAACAGTGTGTTATTTAACTGATCTGTTATATATGGTCTAGTGTTTCCTGCTTGAGGAGGGAATTGGACTAGAAAAGGGAGTGTCAAACTCACAGCCACGGGCCAGATTCATCATGTGCTGGCCACGCCCAGTTTAGCGAATGGGGGAAAAAGTTGTGTTAAGTCACGTGACGCTGCCATGACAACATGAGTTTGACACCCCTGGACTAGAAGGTCTCCAAGGTCCTTTCTAACTCTATTATTCTGTTATTCTGTTGCTATTCTAAAGAATCTATGACTGAGCATGAATTGTGTAAAGATTGGTCCCAAATACAACTACAAAATGGGTAGATTAATCCAAAATGAAGACTCTAAAAGTGTAGGAAATACTTGACTGCTTTAGCTATCTTATTGAATGGTGCAAGGATTAAATTAAGAGTCACAAAGTGATTGAAAATAAAGGGGGTCACAATGGAAATAAACTACAATCCAGAAAGCCCTAATTACCTGCATGTTTTACCAATATGGATGTTCATTTCCATTAACCTGGAATTAAACCAAATTACAGCTAGTAGATCTGTTGCACTCATTCTGCAGTATTCGTTTTCATGCAAAAATTGAAATAACTTTGAAAAAGGTAAAACACCAAGTTAAGGTTTGAATTAAAATCAATTGAGAACAGAAGGAGAAAAGATTATGTGGCTTTTTTAGGGTGTCCTCTGAAGTAGTCCAATTGTCAGCAAGAAAAGAAAAAAGTATTTTATGTTGTTAAGCAAAAAAATCAAGTGAATACTATTAAGATGCTGGCAAAATAACATTGACAGCATCTAGATATAGTCTTTTTCACCCAGGACACCTTGTAAATACAGCTGCTGCTTAAATTCACAAGCTACTTTAAAAGTGGATGTTCCTCTAGAAAGACGTTTTAAACTCTGCTAACCAGCATCAAAGAATTTTGAATTCCAAAAGTCGACAATGAGGGCAAGCAGAGCCTTAAAAAATAATTAGAGAGGATGCTAAATGTGCTTACAATATGCTTTAGCAATATGACACAAACATCCTAACTTTGAAAAAAAACAGATGCAGTTAATAAGTCCCATGTACCAAATATTTCAAATCTATGTCAACTCTAAAATTTCGTTTTATTGGTGGGGGATATGGGAAAAGGAAGATCATTATTAGTTGTTCATGGTGCTTTGGAATTTAACGGAAGGTTATTAAATAATGTGATTTATCTTTTTCTTTCCTATTCTCCCCCCAAAAAAGAGTAACCTCCAATAGTCTGGCAAAAATAATATTTTCCAAATGAATAAACAAGACTTATTTTTCTATTTAAGAGTACAGAAGTATTATAGATAGGAAGACAAAAGGTATTAAGCAGAAAGGCTACAGAAAACTTCAGGAACCTCCAAATATTCAGCGATCTTGTCAAAATCCGACATGGAGGGTGTGTGTGTGTGTGTGTGTGTGTGTGTGTGTGTGTGTGTGTGTGTTTGTAAAGTTGTAAATAAAAATGAAAACCATATCACTACTTTAGCTTTCCTTCACCATGAACACAGATGTAGACTTCAAGAAATATTAAAATACAAAGAAAACCATGTTATGTGCACAACAAAACACAGTCATCGTCATCAAATTTCAGAGTTGAACAGCAATCTGTATTAGAACCAATCAAAATACTGCAGAAATCTTCAAACTTTAGAATATCCATCTGATTAGGCAGCACAAAAAGCAGAGATGCAAGAAGAAACAGATAAAGATTTGCAGACAAAGTGCATAAATCACTACTGAGGGCTGCAGAAAACAGATAACATCTAGAGTTTTGGGGGTTCAAGTTCTGAAAAGCCAGATATCTTCTGATGTGAAGAGTTGCTACTAACAGTTACTAATCCACGGATGTCCCAATGGATGACTCAGTTGGAGAGGGAAGAAAGGGAGACACTACAGCAAAAGTCACATTTTTCAATGAATCAATTAAATAATTAAAATTAAATTCTTCAAATTCTAATCTACTCAGGAAACTATTGTATCTCTGTAAAAGTAATGATGTAATAGTAAATTGGAAGCCAATTATACATTTTAAAACTCTGTTACTTTAAATTATAGTTAAATACCCTACAGTACTGATAAAGTCATATTTTATTTATCAAAAACTTGAATACCAACATCACTAACTAGTTCTTCTGGGTTGAAAATAATTAACAAAAGATTCTGCAACCATATGATACCACCAAAGATTCTGACTAATAATTTCAATCTTCAATTGGACCTGACATCCAAGAAACAGTCAGGAATACAGGTAACCTTTAACTTATGACCACAACTGAACCCAAAATTGCTAAGTGAGATATTTGTTAAGTGAATTTTGCCTCAATTTTATAACCTTTCTTGCCGTAGTTGTTAAGAGAATCACTGCAGTTATTAAACTAGCAACACATTCATTAAATGAATCTGGCTTCCCCATTGACTCTGCTTGTCAGGTGGTCACAGAAGTTGATCATGTGACCTCGGGATGCTGCAACCATCATCATTATGAGCCAGTTGCCAAGCATCTGAATTTTGATCATGTGACCATGGGGATGCTGCAATACTCGTGAGTATGAAAAACAGTCATCATTTTTTCTATTTTCAGTGTCGTCGTAACTTTGAACTGTCACTAAAATGAACCTTTACAAGTCAAGGGCCACTTGTACAGATATAACAACAAAATGTTTCAAAGAAGAAGCACGTCTGATGTTTTTTCTTTCTAAAATTCCAGTATTTTGCAGCCACCTTATAAACTATTCTGTGACACAAACATAACTGTAACTGGTTCTCTCAGTATTATCTTTTGACTTCTTATGAAATAGGGAGCATGATTCTCAGTAGCATTACTGAAATAAAATTGAATTGCCAGTCTTATTCACTACATATATTGACCATTGGGGTACCATTGTTTCCTTTTTTTAAAATATAGTAGACTATCTTAGTTCAGATTTAATTCTGTATGTTAACAGAGACTGGTTTAGGCTTTCTCAATTTAAGATTTTGTATGTATAAAAGGTAAAGTTCCCCTCGCACATACATGCTAGTCGTTCCCGACTCTAGGAGGTGGTACTCATCTCTGTTTCAAGGCCAAAAAGCCAGCGCTGTCCGAAGACGTCTCCATGGTCATGTGGCCGGCATGACTAAACACCCAAAGGCATACGGAACACTGTTACCTTCTCACCAAAGGCGGTCCCTATTTTTCTACTTGCATTTTTTACCTGCTTTCGAACTGCTAGGTTGGCAGAAGCTGGAACAAGTAACGGGAGCTCACCCCGTTATGCAGCACTAGGGATTCGAACCACTGAACTGCGGACCTTTCAATCGACAAGCTCAGCATCTTACCCGCTGAGCCACCGCATCCCAATTTGTATGTATAGTCAGAAGTAAACTCTGAAAATAAACAGGATTTGATGCCAAGAAATGTATATAGCATTTCAGCCATGAATGTTCAGCAGCACACAATAAAGCTATTCTGAATATATTTGTATAAATATGCAAAGTGCCTCAAAATTAATTTAATATTTCCTCTAAGGAGCATTTTCATGCATGATTAATTACCCAGAATATCATTTCTATGTAAAAAGAAACCATGCATCCTATGTATCAAATGCAATAAATATATATCTTCCTCTTTTGCGGCACACACAGAAATAATTACCTATAATTAATTTGCTACATACATCAGATCTTTACAAACCATATTCACTAATCGTTCTGATACTCCATAGAGCTTACACCACTTTGCAACTTCAGTTTCTTCATTTTATCTGATTTCTTACAGTGTCCACCAAAACATTTATTCAAGAACAATTCAATAAATGATCTTTAAAACCCAGACCATTAGAAATACACACACAGTTCCTGATTAAGCAATTGCAGGTCTGTTATCTTGGCTTCTGGGAATGGATCTAAATAGCCTCATAATATCAAACACTGTAAACCACAGGCCTGGGGCCACCAGGAGAATATGGTTTTCTGTAGGCTCTGCTAAGTCACAAAACTTCCTGATATAAAACATAGCTTACCATTAGTTGTAAATGTTTGATCCACAATCCTTACAAAATGAGTATGTTTATAATAACAGATTAAAGATTAATCTTAAAATGAAACAGTTTATGAAAACCTAATTCCTATGCATGCATAAGAAAAACCAAAGCATTAGTGTAGTGTTTATTATTTAACTGTTATTTCTGAGAATTTGTTATTTAGTTCGTTATCCCCTTAACAAAGACAATGAGTTCTTCCTTTTGCTAAATAAAAGAAATTGCTGAACATTTTAATTACATGTTAAAAGGTTTCATTGCTATGAGTTTTCAATATATATTGAATATATTCAATATATATTTCAATAAATATATGTGAGCATATATGCCTATAAATATATGTGAGCATATATGCCTATTGCTGTATGAATGCCATTAGCATTCATTAATGTACACACAAAGTCTGTACATTAAATTTTTCTACAGGTTGTCAGGAAGTGATATGACCTTACATAAAATGTAATGAATCATGAATTAGCCAGCCATGTCTAAGGATACATACAATGATGCCTAGGTAGTAATATCAAACACCTACAGATACAATCTTAAAACCCACTTAAAAAATTGGGTTTAGCCTCTGTATCCTAGTCAATTGTCAGGCACACAAAGAATCTCCTGTGG
Source organism: Ahaetulla prasina (assembly GCF_028640845.1). Classification (NCBI taxonomy): domain Eukaryota; kingdom Metazoa; phylum Chordata; class Lepidosauria; order Squamata; family Colubridae; genus Ahaetulla; species Ahaetulla prasina. Next base: position 285,394,892 of record NC_080540.1, on the reverse strand, counting down.
AACAACAAATGAAACGAACAATCATCTCTGAAAACTTCTAATTTTTCTATTGCATATAAAGGAAATATTACCCAAACCAGATGAATGGTATTGATTAATGAACAAGTGCACAGACACTAATACAAATTATTCAGTTGGTGTCTCTCTTGAATCCCACATTGCTTGTTACAAGTAAGCTTGATCCTCAAACCAGGAAAGATGAAGCAGTAATAACTCAGAAAAAAATGTTTCAATAAAACTAATCAGGTTTAATTTTTAAAAAGTTGGATCAACTAGGCAAGAGAACAGATTTTAAGCAAATAGATTTTCAAATATGCATTATTAAACAACTAGCTTCACTGGCAACTTGTATAAATGAATCAATTAATCTATCACTGATCACACAGGCTCATGCTAAAATAAATTAGAATGCCATATTCATACTACAGACTTTGCTTTTTTTACTTTTTAAAATAGCATGTCTTATAACATTTTTAAGGTGGTTTCATTTTATACTGATCCTATAAGAAAATAACAGTAATTTCCTCAATTTTGCATTAAGAGTAGGTTGCCTTTCTTCTTACATTTTAGTCATTGCTTACAAGCAGGACTACAAATATTTTGTCATTAAATTCAGAATATTAAAACCTAACAAGTTCAAATATCCAAAGCATATCACATGCTTCTTTTCAACCTAAGATAATGTACGGCACAAATTTTGCTTTTAGTCTGTATTTCAGCCTCCTGTCCCAAAGATCTCTTAAGAAATGATAAATTTATATATAACTATTTTTAGAACAGGTCTGAATAGTACATTATTGTTATTGGAATGATTATTTGAATAGCAAGCATAAAGGACATCATTTTAAAGTGTTACATAAAAGCACTTTATTAATACTGATCACATTAAATACAATATAAACAAAATTAAACTTCTAGATAAAACAACTATGCTACAGTGAATTCTACATTGACTAGCATGAATAAGTACACTACAAAATATTTCATATACTTACATAAATATTTCTTAATTACCAATTACATAACAGTTCTTATTGACTGACCTCTGCTTGTAGACAAAACTATTTATGCTTTTTTGAGGAAGAACAGCCACATTTCCATTAACTTACACACAAGAATATTACATGTTAAAGTCTGAGAAGATTAAGGGGCATCAGAAAATCAAAGCATTTAAGTGGTAAGTTTTGGGAATATTGTCTCAATAGGAATGCTGTTTTGAGGAATAGTTTACATATATGATGAAAGGCTTTAGTGCGGAAAAAATGTGGCATGTAAATAACTATATTTTTGAGTACTTCTGGGCCTGGTCACACAGTAACCCATAAATTGTTGAAATGAGAATATGCCTGACCTTATTATAACAAAACATTGATGGGAACTGAAGCTCTTTTCATGTAAATAACCTTTAAATAAATAATAGGAAAAACTATTAGCTAAAAATAGGATAAATCTAAAAAACACAATACAAAGAAAATATTTAAAAGTAATAACATCATCCACTATTTAAGAATCATTTTAAATGATGCATGTATTTTCAATTTATGAACTAACTATATTTTTGTTGCAATTATATTTAAATAGTAATATGCATGATTATAGTTATAGTTATAGTTATATAATTATAGTTGTAGATACTAATAAAGCCCATCTTCATATTACATCATACTTTCTACTCTTCCCTTAGTGAAGTATTAGCTTTAGTCATGTTAATCCAGTTGCAACTCTACACAATTTAATTATGTATCTGTATTGGATTATATTTTTTCTGATTTTATGTAAATTTCTGTGTGTCCGTCTATATATATGTGCACACAAACCAAAATCTATTGCTTAAAAATTAGGTATCTTTTAAATGGATAATTATATTAGATAATATCTAAATTGTTACTAAATTGTCCTAATGTTTAGAATGTAAGCATCCATTTTTGCATATTTCTATTTTCTTCAAATAGACCATTTATTGTTATTTAGCAATGGAACTAAAATAATCTCTATTGGAGTATTTTACTCCCACTGTTCCACCTGATAATATTGAGAAAAAACATGTATCACATCTGTATTGGGATCAGTAAAATAGCTCCCAAAGTCACAACAATGGGTAGGAAATTCCTTATAGTTGTCAGATTTTAATTTTTGCTTCAGATTTTAAAATTTGTAATAACCTATTCAGAGCACCTGTCACATAGTAGATTTGAATAAACAGATATTTCAGAAGATCAGTTGGAAGGAGGAAATTTCATTTAAGAACCTCTTTTTTAAATACCTAAGGAATAAAGTTTTATTCTATAAATGAATAAAAAAGGCTCACAGAAAAGCAATTTGAAAACAAGGTACTTATCATTTTAAGCTGAAAAGATTTAAAACTAAATGATATCTATTCTACGATAGGAAATGTCAGTCAATACCTATCATGAATATATCTTCTTCCATTTAAAAAAAATCCTACATTTAAAAAAAAAGAACTATGTCAAGGCAAAGGCTGAATTAAAACTCTTCTTGCTGTTATAATTTTCTCCCCATGGGAGTGAATTTTCTCTATGGGTAAATCCCATGGGAACTCAATCTTAAATGGTTCAGCCCACACATAGAATTATCAGCTCTTTATGAGAATCAGGGCCAAGGTTCTAGCAAATAATTTCAACATGTGACAAAAATTAGCATCTCCAAATAAACCAATGAAAATATCAACCAAGCATTCCTACAGGGCACTAGAAAACTATGGCAAAGATAACCTATTTCACCTTCCAGAATAAACACATCAACTATAAAGGAATAAAGAACAGACCAGTTTTAGGCTCAAATGATGCACACAACAGCCCAAGGTGCTAATCATACCTCCGTCTTAGCTCTCCTATTTCAAATGGTTGAAAGGATGGGTGGACATAGCATGACATCTAGAAAGGGACTAGAAGGGCTTATCAGAGGCAACATTGTGAGGGGATCTGTACAGACACTCATTTGGAAAAGTTTGCCTTCTAAAAAATTACCACGGCTCCTTCACCGAGAAATCCTTAAGATGTTCTTGAAAACATATGTGAAAGCAAATATTTGTGCAGGGGGCAAAGAAAATCACAAGTAGAAGGAGAAACTAAATGAAAAATAACCTTTCTTGAACGTAGCTGAACATTTCGGCTCGCAGATGTTACCAGGATCTCAACAGAGCCCTAGCTTACTATAATTTTGCTCTAAACATTTTTACGGCTAACAAAAACCAATCATCATCATCATCATCATGCTGGCAACCTTTCTGAAGGCTGTGGAAATTGTCTCTCAATATCCTAAAGTCAATGGGCAAAGAATAATCCAACCTATAGCCTACAACAGTATTCAGAGTCGGGATAGGCACCTAAACATTATTTACATGTTCTCCAAGTCTCCCTGTTAAGGTCACAAGGCATCTGAACCATTATGGCTGGATTGTTTTAAAGCTCTCTGCTGAACACCTGCAAACATCAAACAAAAACTGCTAGTCCTTTAAAGCATTGACAAAACCCTTTCATGTGAAAAATGCACCCTGAGAATGTCAGGCCTGTGGCTCAGGTTACATTCGTTTCTCCCTCTCTGCCTGGCAAGTTCTAAAGGTAGCAAGAAACCACATTTGGCAAATTAAAACTTTAAAGGTAATCCAGGCCTGTTTTCTTTTCATTCACACATTACATGCCACACCAGATCATTTTGTATTAACAAACAGTTGTTTTAAAAAAAATGCACACATGCAATTTGTTTGCAATATTCTGCTTTATACTAAAAAAAATCTCAAAGCAGTTCTTCCCATCCTTTCATCAAATGAGTGCCCATTTTTTTTAACAGAGATATTCTCTTTCAACCAACCTCTAGATTGCTTCAGATTTTGTACAGAAAACAAGTAAAATATGAGTCTCAACTGGACACAACGTATTTATTTAGTACATTTATCCATGGACCAAACTATGACATTAAGCTACAATAATGCTGGGTTTTCTGCAGCAATGTGTGTATATTAAAATGTCATCATAAGAGTACTTTCTACCACTTTATAACAGAACCATATTTTGACTCAGCATAACAATAACGCAACTATAAGTACGGGACTCCCCTGCATAGTTCATTTGTCAAAAACACATTAAGAAACAAGATCAGGAATCAAAGTATAGTAAATATAACTTCAGGTCACAAGTTTTCTTTTAAGATTTAGAGACAGATTCATAACATACTGGCTTCCATCAACTTTTCTTCTTACTAAACGATGCATTTTAAAAGCTATTCCTTACTGATTAAAAACAAAAACCTATGTCATGAAAAGCATTGTGTAATCATACAAATCTCTACAATTTTGACACATTGTTATTACTGATACTTAATCAAGTGAACTAGAACATAAAACTGCTTAGTATATTCTAATGTTATCTCATTCATAAATAGGAAATCAGTTCATCAAATTCAAAAGCTTACAAGATATATTTAGAACTCTGGTCTTAAGGTGACTTAAGAAAAAAATAGCATGGTTTTGAAATCTCTTCAATTTAATTTTACTATCTTACTTCGTGCTTTTGTGTTTTCTTCTTCTTTTCAGTTATTTGCATATCAAAGGAAGATGGTTGCTTAAGCATATAATAAAATGCTCCTCTTTCCTTAGATTTCCAAAAGGTTTTTTCATCCTTTTAAAACTGTTGATAAAATAGTCTCTTAGGAGACTATTAAGCTAAGGCAAATCCCTAAAAATAAGCATCTTGCTAATACTTGTTAGAACAGTTGTTATCTGTAGTATTGATTAAATATAAAATGATTTATCTGGCACAAATAATTTACACTACTTATGTAATGAAAAAAATCTCTTTATATACATTATTTAAAAGATTGTACTAGAACAATTGTTTTGTTTTAAAATAAAATACTTCTTGGTAAGATACTACATTCTAAAGAAATGGATAACGAATGTGTATTTAGGGATCAAGGTGTATGGATTCAATAAATGTTAGTATACTATCAAGTTAGAGATTCCTTCATTTTTAAAACTAAGAATTAAGTAGACAATATCTGAAGATGCAACAAAATACAAAGTAATTTCAAATAGATGACTATCCTAGTTGTCAGGCTATCATTTATTTAAAATGTTATAAAAACATTCAAAATATTTTTAAAATAACTATTTAAAATAATTAAACATATACTAAACTGGGCATCATTTTATTTCTTATTCATTTGAATTCTTCGTCCAGGCCTGTTAAAACCATTGGGAGTTTTGCTATTGAATTTGATAGCAGAGTAATGCCGTACACAGTAACTGATAATGAACTTGTAAAGTCTTATCAAAATTTAACATCTGGTTCAGAGATGCTCCTCTTATAGAATTTCGGTCAGTAAAGAGTTATATGCAATTGCCAAAATGTTGAATACACTGCAGCTATTTAATTGTAAATGTATCAGAAACATATCCGAAGGACAATATTCAGTAATGCAGGAAACACTATAAAATACAATTACTGAAGGAAGAACAGTTCAGATGCGTCTTTCATACTGCTAGCATAACAGAAAATGAATTCTTCTCAATACATAAACATATTCTGTATTCCACATTCAATTATTATTATATTCAGAGGTTCCTGCATCAAAAAACCAGACCCTTTCTTTGGGTCACAGAGAAAATAACTGTTTGCAATGAATATAACATATTTTTCAACACATAGACAGATAATAAATATTTGCATTAATATCAACAGGCTCTTTTTTTTCTCCCCAAAGCTGTTACGATCATCAAGAAAGTCACTGTAATAGGATTTCAACTTATGGCCAGAACTGTTGTCCAGACTGTAGCTAATAGATGGCCAAATTTGTATATGCTAATGCTTAGAACAAATTAGGATGAAAAGAAAAAAAAAAGAGGATGGATAGAACCATAAAATGGTTATTCCTCTTTTGAAACATGAAAATAATTACTACCTTTAGGGAACTGGGTTTTTGCTTCTTATATAATAAAAGGAAAGGTGTGTTTTTAAAAGGCTTGCATCTTAAAACAGGTCCTGCAAAATATATATACATACATATATGTGCATGGAATTCTTCTTCCTAAGATACTGTACTAAACATTTGGCAATATGAACAATAGAGCACTTCAACTGATCTTAATGTAAGTCCTTAATCCAAGCTAAAGTTATGCTCCCCAAACTCATGCTAACCGTACATGTAGGGTAAAAAAAATACTTTTAAGGACACTTCAACTGAATTCCAAACAGAAATTGTACATACTTGAGCCACTAAAGTGTCCACTCGCCAAAGAAGTTGGTCCATTCTTTCCACTGCTGACAGGAGGTGAAAACATCTAAAAGAAAACAAAGAGGTATTATTGTTGGTAAATAGAATTATTTTTTCCCTATGTTCAAATTCCATTCAACATTATACAAAAGCTGTCATTGTGATTTTATTTAAATATGAAATCTCTCTCCCATCACTGCCTTTGCAGCCACACAGTTCTTTAAAAACTATATTCTCCCCCCCCCCATGTTAGTTTCACGCATTCCCCAAACAATATAAGATACGTGGTAGGAGGGACTCCACAACAACCCCACACACATATCAGCAAAACGAAAACCTTCCTAAAAACATTCAGACTGGCAAAGGTAAAGGGTGGGGGGATAAAAAGTTTGTTACTGAAACCTTGGTCATAAATGAAGTTATATCCATTTCCATCCTCTTGTTAGGATTTGCCTCTCATAAGTACCCTGGAAACTTCCACCTGCCCTAAATTTTCACCTCAGCTTTTAGTGCAAGAGCAATTACATTACACTCACTCTCGTTCCCTCTCTTCTCCCCCCCCCACCTCTCCTGCGTTTATTTCAACCCTAATTGGTTTTCATCTTCTTCTACGTGTCTGGTAGACAATACACACCTTCTTCCTGAGTCAGAGACTACAAAAAGCAAAGGAAGAAATGAAAAAAAGAACAGTTAGCAAAGTGGGGGCTACCAAGCTGCCTCAGGCTACAGTTCCCTGTAGCCAAACTTCTCAAAGCCATGTCTGGAAAGGGAAGTCTGAAGGACCACAGCAGACTGAAACATCTTCCTCCCCCCACCCCTTCCTTGGATCCTAATTTCCCCCTCCCACAGTAGAAGTCTTTAAAGACACAAATGCATCCTATATGAAATTGACTTATCTTGCTTCTCTCCCCCCATTCTCCACCAAACATGAATAAATAATAAAGACTTCTGACATATTGGAAAGAAAGGGGGGGGGGACAGATTAAGAGTGGAGGACAGAACCGGTTTTTTTGTGTGTGGGGGGGAGCAAGGATGCAGGAAATATTCTATTAAGCAGCTACTCATGATTTGGTTAATATTAGGCCTTAGAATCAAGACAGGTTATTAAAAAAAAGTCTATAGGTAAAATAAAAAATGAAAAGAAAAATCACACACACATACACACAGAGAGAGCTAGCCATCAATGGAGGGAGGGAGGGGGGTATCCACAGGAAAGTTGCAGCTCATTCACTGATAGCAGAGCAAGATGAGTTTTCAATGAAAACTTGAAGCTAGGCTACTTCTGGATTTCCTTTCACTTTTTCAGGTGGCAAAAAATGAAACAAGGGAAGAACTAAAAGTATACTGTAAAAAAACTGATTTACCCATCAGTTAAATGGCATGCCAGCCATTACTTTTAGAAGGCATTGTAGCACGTTAAGTAATTCTTATACACAGAAAATAATGAGAAATATCCGGATTTTTTTTTAATTATTTTTTTTTTTTTGGACAGAGGATGTGTGGGTTCATTTTGGAGAGGATGTCAAATGCTAAGAACACATCCCAATAAATGGCAGACCTTTAAGTCCATCTCCTCCAGATAAGATCCTAATCAGTAAAGTAGTAGAGCGTGCATATTTACCATGAATTTAAAAAAAACCGCTGATTAAAAATTACTCATTGTACTTTTTTAAAAAAAAAAAAACTCAGTTTGGCTTTGTTTTGGTTTAGTTTAACAGACTTTTTCTGTGCTTTTTTTTTTTAAACAGCTGTTGTTCATTTCCACCGTTGTTTCTTACCGCACTGAAATCCAGTAAATCACTCAGTTCTTTGTCCGTCCCTAAGGCAGCCATTCGCTGTTGGTGATGCATTTTAGCAAAATCACACAAACCTAGAAACATGGAAATAACCGCAATCAGAAACCCAATCCCGAGCCTTGCAGGAAACAACAATCGGATTTTTTTTTCTTCTTTTCTTTTTTTCTTTTTGTTTTCACGAGACTTAGGGAAAGGGGAAAGAGGTGGAAAGGGAAGCGAGGGAGGGAGGGGTGTGTGTGTGGAAAGGCGACAGCGACAACGAGGAAGAAAGTAAGACAAGAAAAGACTCAGACCGTACTTCTAACGAACCGGGCTAAAACTCGGTTAGCAGCTACTCTGACCCCAAAGGCGGGAGCGACACAGAGAGAAAAGAACAGGAGCCGCGCTGTTCCGCGCACCGTTTATGCAACAGGAGGTTCACACAGGAACGGAGAGAAAAACGTAGTTAGAGTAGCAACTAACAGGCACCGTTCTCCCAACTTTTTTTTTTTTTAATTTCTCGGGCAAGCTCCTTTTATTTTTATTTTGTTTCCCCTTTCCGCTCCAACGACCGGACGCTTCCCGAGGATTTGATTCAAAGGGCGAGCAACCAAGTCCTTAGGAGTTAAGCCAAAACGCACACTCGGGTCGGTACAAGGGGACGGAGGAGGAAGGTGGAAGGGGGGGGGAGAGGAAACATAAATGGATGGGAAAGGTGTGGGGCTGAGGAGGTGGGGGGAGAGAGAGAAAGAAAGGAGAATCCGCCTTTTTGATACCCAGCCTGGATAGTTTTGTTTTGTTTCTGATTAAAGGAGGAGGCCGAGGAGTTTCCCATGGATCACCCTGGGATTTATTTTGCAAGGTAGTAGCAGCCGGAGACTGGAAAGTAGCGAACTACTGACACGAAAAGGTATTCCAGGCCCTGCTGGCAACAAAGTAACCCCGTTTCTTTAAAGCAAACAATTGGACGGAGAGGAGGGGTGAAAAAGGCCACTGCTACCCCGGGGAGGGAGGAGGGGTGTGTGTGGAAAGGCGACAGCGACAACGAGGAAGAAAGTAAGACAAGAAAAGACTCAGACCGTACTTCTAACGAACCGGGCTAAAACTCGGTTAGCAGCTACTCTGACCCCAAAGGCGGGAGCGACACAGAGAGAAAAGAACAGGAGCCGCGCTGTTCCGCGCACCGTTTATGCAACAGGAGGTTCACACAGGAACGGAGAGAAAAACGTAGTTAGAGTAGCAACTAACAGGCACCGTTCTCCCAACTTTTTTTTTTTTTAATTTCTCGGGCAAGCTCCTTTTATTTTTATTTTGTTTCCCCTTTCCGCTCCAACGACCGGACGCTTCCCGAGGATTTGATTCAAAGGGCGAGCAACCAAGTCCTTAGGAGTTAAGCCAAAACGCACACTCGGGTCGGTACAAGGGGACGGAGGAGGAAGGTGGAAGGGGGGGGGAGAGGAAACATAAATGGATGGGAAAGGTGTGGGGCTGAGGAGGTGGGGGGAGAGAGAGAAAGAAAGGAGAATCCGCCTTTTTGATACCCAGCCTGGATAGTTTTGTTTTGTTTCTGATTAAAGGAGGAGGCCGAGGAGTTTCCCATGGATCACCCTGGGATTTATTTTGCAAGGTAGTAGCAGCCGGAGACTGGAAAGTAGCGAACTACTGACACGAAAAGGTATTCCAGGCCCTGCTGGCAACAAAGTAACCCCGTTTCTTTAAAGCAAACAATTGGACGGAGAGGAGGGGTGAAAAAGGCCACTGCTACCCCGGGGAGGGAGGAGGGGGGGGGAGAAGAGAGAGAGAGAGAGAGAGAGAAGTAGCAAATCCCGCGTGTTTAAATGGAGCACCGCTGGCTCTCGTCCGCGCTCTTCTCTATGAAGGACCAGCCACAACTAAACTCCAGCCCCAAACAAAAAACACAAAAAAAATTCCTCAATCTCTCTCTCTCTCTCTCTCTCTCTCTCGTTTTGTTTTGTTTTGATTTTAAAAAAGGGGACACCTCCGGTTACCTACCGGCCGAGAGTGACGAGACGGGGGTCCCTTTCCGACCACAGCCCCGAGCTCTGGATTTCATTGCTCGAAATTACAGCATCCACCAACCAACCGCACACATACACACGCAGGAGAGCGCGAGAGAGGAGAGAGAGAGAGAGAGAGAAGAAGAAGAAGAAGAAACCTCACAGGCGCCACGCGAAAGCTCTCCCTGAACAGGAGCGGAGGGGGAAAAAAAATTAAGGAGGAAAAAGCCGGGCGAAGAAAACGCGGCGGAGGAAGGAGGGAGGTAGCCCTGATTCCTAAAGCAAACTCTCTCTCTCACTCTCTCTTTTTTTTTTTTTGCCTGCCTGCCTTAGGGTAAAGAGGGGGGGGAGGGAAAAAAGGGGGGAAGGAGGGGGGAAACCACAAACAACTCCCCCCCCCCAAAAAAAAACCACACGCACACACAAACAAATTCGAATAGAACGCCGGATTGCAAGTTCAGAAAGGGGGGAAAAAACAAAAAAGAGAGAGAGGAGCGCGAGCCGCCCCGCTCCCTCGGTGGCAGTTTTGCCTCGCAAAGGACCCCCAACACGAACACACACGCGCACGCATTGCAACCCCCCCACAACCCCCCGCTCCGCGCTCCAAGGAAATATATATATATGTACATCAACGCAATAAAAAGCAAACGGGCACCTCGTTTTCTTCCATGCCCCTGCTCCCGGTCGCTGGAAACCAACCTACACGCTGGCTGGTCGGCTCTTTCTTTCTCTCCTTCTTTCCTTCCTACCTTCCTCCCGCCTCTCTCCACGTCCCCAGTCCCCAAGCACTTTTAAGATTTATTATATTAAAAAAATCATTCTTCCGCCGTTCCACCCCAAGGCAAGCTTGAGGAAGGTGATTCTCTTCCCTGCAAATGCACGTGATACAAAGGTTTCTCATCCCCCCCCCCCACGCCCCGCCCGGACCCAGACCCACACAACCATTGTTTGGTGGGATACTTGTTTAAAACACACACACACTCTAACACCACGAGTTCTTTTTTTGTTGTTGTTCGGTGCAGCTTTTCTTTTTTTTTTCCCACGCTAGTGAAGCCTGGGTTTTTATAATCAGGAGGTGAGTATGAGAGAGAGCGCATTAATGGGAAACTTTGTGGAGAAAAACCGAGCAAGTTTTGTTAAGAGATGGTTGCCAACCGCTCCCCTTACTTTTTGCAAGCATGGTCTACTTCGCGAAACGCAGCCACCGCAGGCCTCGCTCGCCCCGTTCGCCTTCCCCAGCCTCCTTCCCCACACGAAAACCACGAGTGAGAGTGGTTTGCCCTGCTCCCCACCCCCACCCCACTCGCGAGATTGAAGCTAAATTCATTTTCTTTCCAATTAGTGCGTTAAGGCTTTGCAGTTCATGCACACGTTATTTCTTCAGTTTTAGGCGCTTCTGGTTTTTAAGTTAAGTGTGTGGCTGGCTTACTCGCATCACATAAACAATGCAATTCAATTCATATTGCTTAAGTTGTATCAAGTTAAAAAGAGAGGAAAAAAAATAAACACTGGGATCAACATGAAAGAAAGAAAGGGAAAAAAAGCACTCCAAGAGGAAATTTTAACTTTACCTTAAAAGGAACAATGTGTTCACAATATTCCAAGGAAATGTATTTTAGGGGAAGCAAAGTCTTCTGGTTAAAAGGTGCTTTTATGATCTCACGTGTATTTTTGACTCTCAAAAATACGAAGTCCTTTTAACACGGACTCCGTCTCGTTGCAGAAAATACTCCACCAATTATTATTTTTTATAAACAAACAAACAAAAAAAAAGGAATTATACCCCGGAGGAGGGATTCTGCTTTGTTTTTGGATTATCCACAATGAGTCAATTTGCCAAGAAAAGTTCGTCCCACCTCAACAAGACAAAATTAAAAAAAAAAAAAAAGCCAGGCAAAAAATAAAAATAAAAAAAAAAGCACAGCGAATTTGGTTTTCTTTTTAGGAAAAAAAAAAAGAGGAAAATCCGGTCACTTTCCCTCGTGTCTTTTCGTTACAAACACATGCCCGGCTAGTAAGCTATTTTAAAAATAAAAACAAACATATATATACATATATCGGTTGCTGCACGCTCCCCACACCCTTCTCTCTCTCTTTTTTTTTTTTAAACCACGAGAAAAAAAAAAGTCTTAAACTTGCTTCAACTTTAGAAATCTCTCCTCTTTCTGACCATCACTATGGACTCCCCCTCGGAGAAATTGATAGTAATACGTTTCCCTGAAAGATACATTGTAATCCATTCACATCCGGGCAATGCAGGGGTGCTTATAAAAGGGGGGGGGAGAGAGAGAGAGAATAAGCTTCAGCTCCCGCCGCTGCACGTTGCTCGCTCCTGCTGCGTCGTCTATTACAGAAAATGACGCCGCCGGTAAGGGAGGGAGTGCAGGGGAGCATAGAGAGGTAAACAGCCAGGCTAGAAAGTCAGCTAAGATGGAGGAAACAGAACTCTGGAAAGGGGAATGTAACCAAACGCTGAAGGAGGAGCAGAAAAGTCTGAGGTCTCCTTTTTTTTTTTTTTTTGTAACGCGCACGCTCAGAGATACCTCCGAGCCGAACGCAGGCTCGTTCAAGCCCCTGGCATCGCGCTTGTTGCAAGCTGGGGAGACAAGCAGAGAGGAAATGGAATCGGTTTTTGGGTTTTGTTTTGGGTTTTTTTGCAGCCTGGTTTAACCTTTTCTTGCTTTTTGAATGGGTTCCTTTCTGACTTAGGTGTGGATTGGGTTTGCCTAGCCCCTGGGGGCACTGCAGAGACGTTGGCCCAAAGTTTTAGGAGGGCACTTTCTTTTAAAGCATAGTGACATTCTGAGGAGGGTCAGAGAGAGAGAGAGAGGAAGTGATAAAAAGACACCAGGACTTCAAACAGGTGGCAGTCTGTTAACTGCAGCTGATCTTAAAAAAAAGAAACAGGATCAACAAATGGATGGTAGAGCAGTGATGGCTAACCTTTTCGACACAGAGTGCCAAAGCAATGCAATGTGCGTGTGACTCCCGTGCACCCGCACATGCATGCACAACCCCCCACTTGCGCCCCGCCCCCATGCATGCACACATGACCACCACATGCACCCCACTCATGCACTTGTGATCCCGTGCATGCACCCACCCCCACGCATATATGTGCATCTCCCACATGCGCCCCCCCCTACATGCACGCATAGACCCAAAAGACAGCTGGGAGGCGCATGCGTGGTGGAGCTGAGCTGGGGCAACAGCTCGCATGCCCACAGAGAGGGCGTTGTGTGCCACCTCTGGCATGCGTGCCAGTGGTGGTATTCAGCCAGTTCGCACCACTTCGGGAGAACCGGTTGTTAACTTTCTGAGCAGTTTGGCAAACTTGTTGTTGGAAGAAATCATTAGGGCAGAGAACCGCTTGTTAAATTAGTTGAATCCCACCACTGATGCATGCCATAGGTTCGCCATCACGGTCATAGAGCAAATCAACCCAAATGTTGAGGCTGCGATTATCCTACACATTATGCAAAGATCCAGCTTCAAAAGAAGGCTGCAATGTTGGGAAAGGTGAAAGGAAAGAGGAGATAGAAAACCAACAGCAAGTTGAATGGATACCATTATAGCGGTGATGATGAGTGTGTTGTTGGGAGATTTGAAAAAGCAGGTTAGGGCCAGATCAATCATGGAGAAAATCTATGTGATTCCTAAAAGACAACGTGAATTCGATGGCAAATCATCATAATCAAGCAGGATCATACTTCAGTAGTACTTAAACTCCAGGGAAATCCAAAGGCTAAACTAGGAAATAGAAAAACAGCAATCCAGTCTGGAAGGAAGCAGTGATTAACCACTTATTTTGGCAAGAAAAACTATAATAATCACCATAACTTAAGTTTCAATTAAGGGAAGCTTTACACTCTAACTCTTGGTTCTTCATTGTAGCATCAAGGGCCACTATTGCCAACGGATGATGTGTTTTTGGTTTCCACCAAGATTCTTTTTTATTTATTTATTTATTTTATTTTATTTGCATTTATATCCCGCCCTTCTCTGAAGACTCAGGGCGGCTTACACTGTGTTAAGCAATAGTCTTCATCCATTTGTACATTATATACAAAGTCAACTTATTGCCCCCAACAATCTGGGTCCTCATTTTACCTACTTTATAAAGGATGGAAGGCTGAGTCAACCTTGGGCCTGGTGGGACTTGAACTTGCAGTAATTGCAAGCAGCTGTGTTAATAACAGACTGTCATAGTCTGTTGAGCCACCAGAGGCCCTATTCTTGCCTTCTTAATGTAGCGCCACCTCTGAAAGAGGCCTCTAGAGTCTCAATTCATCTACCCCCCTTTCTACAGGTACATCCTGATCTCTCAGTTCACCTCCAGGTCGCCTCCATTGTCCGCCAGGGTGTCTGGCACCCCCCCCCCTCTTGTCCTGGCTTGCCCACTGGCCTGGGTCAGTTTGCCTCTGTTGTGTCTTGTGCCCTCTCTGGTCACTCACTTGCCCACTCATCTTGGTTAGCTCACCTCTGCAGTCTCATCTCCCTTCAAAGATCTTCCCACCAAGACCTGACAGAATCCCCTTCTTTCTTTTTCCCACCACTTCTTCCCTCAATGGAAGCTCCAGGGCTAACTAAAAATTCTAACTCCTCAATTTCTAACCTTGTCAGAGATAAATGCCCCCCCACCCCACCTTTCAGGATTCCAGCCCACTCTCTCACCAAAAGTCTTCCCGCCAAAAACCTGAGGGAACCCCCCCTTTTTTCGCCTTTCCCACTCTCTTCCTCCCACAGCCGAAGTTCCAGGATTCCGGCCCTTCCCTCCCCGCTAATTATTGTTTTTTTTTATTGAAAAGTTTTACAAAATTCCCCCTTTTCCCCCTCCCCTCCCCTCCTCCAAAACCACCACCCTCCTTCCCCCACCCCGACTTCCCAGAACAAACACAAGGTATAGTTCAAAAGAAAAAAAACAATCATTTGCAAAAATTTCCCTAACACAAATTATAATCCTCCCCTTCTTCTCAAATCCTAACTTCCCCCATACAAATCAAAGATAAATACATCCTAATCATTCAAAAGCAATCTGATATCTCTTAATCTGATATCTATTTTGTGTATATTCAATCCATTTTTTCCTTTCAGTTAGATATTTTTCTTGTGTAGTGTCTTTCAAAAAGGCTGAGATTTTAGCCATCTCAGCCAAATTAGCAACTTTCAATATCCATTCTTCTATTGTAGGTACCTCTTTTTTCTCCCAGTATTGTCCTATCAGTAGTCTTGCCGCTGTTATTAAATTTAAAATCAACTTAGTCTCAATTACTGTGCAGTCCGTAATAATTCCCAATATGAAAAATTGCGGTAGGAACTTTTATCTTCTTTTTCAAAACATTTTGTATAATCCACCAGATCCTTATCTATATTATTGTTATATATAAAATAAGAATGGAAATCTAGCATGCAGTAGAGTGCCAATTTCAAGCCGAAGCTATACCAGCGGTCTCCAACCTTGGCAACTTTAAGCCTTGGAGGACTTCAACTCCCAGAATGCTGCCTCTTAGCATCTGGACAGGACATAAGGCAATTTTCAGGTCACTGTGTTAGTGTTGTGATAAAACGGCGTGGGTCCAAATTATCTGAGGAACCGCCTCACCCCATTGGGACTAGCCCATGCCACCAATGATGGCAAAAGGGGCATACAGTGGACTTTTCTAAATCATGCTCATTGAGCCACAAACTGACCACTCAAGGGCTGTTATGGATGGAGCATTTACTATGCAGTAACAAGTGAACATATTTGCATGTTATAGGAATGCAATTTCCAGCTGATTGTAAAGGAATCGCTGCTAACAAGAAGAGTAGTTTGGAACCCATATCCTTAGAGCAGTGGTGGAATTCAAATTTTTTTTACTACCGGTTCTGTGGGGGTGGCTTGGTGGGGGTGGTGTGGCTTGGTGGGTATGGCAGGGGAAGGATACTGCAAAATCTCCATTCCCTCCCCACTCCTGGGAGAAGGATATTGCAAAAATTCCATTCCCGCCCCATTTTGGGGCCAACCAGAAATGGTATTTCTCAGTTGTCCAAACTACTCAAAAATTTCCACTACTGGTTCTCCAGAACCTGCTGGATTTCATCCCTGAGTTGAAGTCCGCCAAGGTTTAAAGTTGCCCAGGTTGGACACCCCTAAGCTATACTGTATTTTTGATAAGGCTGAGGTGTTACATAGATTCCACAGACATTTTTAGAAAATAAAATGTGGATGTGTGCATTTGCATGCCTTTGTTGTGGTCCGTCAGCAGCCTACGGAGCTGGCAACAGAGTCGGAAAGCGATGAGGCTGAGGTGAGGCCAGGGTCATCGGGAAGTGAGGTGCAGACTCCAGAGCCTCCAGAGACTGATAGTAGTGAGACAGAGGAACAGGAGGAGCCTGTTCTTAATGCACGCATGAGAAGAGCTGCCAGAAGGCAAAAGCAGCTCAAGCAGAGAGGACAACTCAGGAGTAGGGACAAGAGATGATTGGCCTGTCCCATAAGACTTAAAACAGACCAGCACCGGTGTTTCAGCTTTGCCGGAAAGCAGCGTTGTAACTGCGTCTTCTGCTTCATCTTCTGCTTCGTATACGTCTTTGTTTTTGTAGCTTCTGGACGTTTGCCAGGAAGGGCCTTTGGCAGTTTGCCTAATTGGACCAAGGTTTGTGAGATAACTGAGGAATTTGTGTTGGGAGGCATTTGTTTTACTTTGAGTTTGAACAACGCTGGGAATGAAGTAATTCCCAGCTGTTCAAATAAAGTTTGTTTTTCCACAGACTAAGTTTATTATTACCTACTTGGGCCTGGGTCACAACAGCCTTCTCAAGATGAGTATTTTGTCATGGTTATTTGTCATGGTTAATATCACAAAATGATTTTGGTCATTTACCTAAAACCCAAACATGTTAACTTTCTTAATAAGCTATTCATAAACAAAGTATTGCATGTAATCTTAAATTCATACAATTTATGTTGAAGTGACATTCTGAAGTGCTCTAATGGTCTCTTGAGATGGCCATGGGAGTTTTGTTTTAATTACCTATACCTAACAAATAGCAGTTGGACAAGCACGAATGGGTTGTAAGAAATGACAGTGGATTTAGTTAGAACACAGCAGCTTTGAAGCCATTAAACAGATCTGATTTTATTAATTTCTACTCAACAGTGAACCTGTTGAGCAGAAATTCTAAATGTAGTTATCAGTCCAAAAATGTTAAGTAAGTTGATGCTTAAAACTGCACTAGATTTCTCAGTGCAATGCTAGAATTCTGAGTGTATGGTCCTTGCCAAAAGGACTGAAGCAAGGAACTGAAAAAAAAATTGAGAAAGAGGAATCTCAGAAGAAAATAGAGAATGGATGACAGGTGTTCTTGGAAAATAACCATATAGCATCAAACATAACCCAACAAAAATATTCTCAATTCCACTATATCCATTCCCTTACAGTGTTAGTAGTGTCAAGGAATCATTGCTCTGGATTTCTGGAAGTTGTGAAGTCTAGCACATTTGGAGGCCATAAATTGTTGGCACGCTTTGTTTGCATCCTTGTGACACTTTGCGTTCAGAAAATGCATTCTGGCTACCAACTAAGTGGAACATTTTTGCCTTCAACAATATTATCTTTTGGCCGAAATCTTAAAAAGAACTTTGTATGTAAGAAGGCAGATGTGTCCCTTCTGAAGGTGTATCTACTGCCTAGTTTTTATAATTTCTGTCTTTTTTTTTTTAATGAAATGCTTGTGGGTGAATTAGGAAATGCTGATAATTAAAGATTTCATTGACTGCAGTGGTGAAATCCAAATTTTTTTACTACCAATTCTGTGGGGGTGGCTTGGTGGTCATGGCTTGGTGGGCGTGGCAGGGGAAGGATACTGCAAAATCTCCATTCCCACCCTACTCCTGTGGGAAGGATATTGCAAAATCTCCATTCCCACCCCACTCTGGGGCCAGCTAGAGGTGGCATTTAGTTCTCCGAACTACTCAAGATTTCCACTACCGGTTCTCCAGAACCTGTCAGAACCTGCTGGATTTCATCCCTGATTGACTGGATTCAAAGGAAACAAATATTTCACTGACTGGATTCTCACGTCTATGGAATTAAACCTTGTGAAGAAAATTGCAGAGACTTTTCCTGCCAGTTTCCAAGAATCGAATATGATTGAACAAAAGGGGAAAAAAATTAAGAAAAAAAATCTTAATGATGCGTAAAATAAAATAACATAACATGGAGTAAACATTTCCTCAATACTCTCTTCAAATTACACACTTTTCTATTGCAGCCTAGGCCCGCCAGCCAAATTGAATTTCTCTTTAATTTTAATCCTGTTTATAAACCCATGCTGTCTGTCTGTCCGTTCATCCATCCGTCTGTCCATCTGTCTGTCTCAGCAAGGATAAGTCATAGAATTCTTTCTTTATCTTGAGTAAAATTAATAAAATTGTTGACTAGTATGGTGAGGAAAAATTTAACCATAACTGTCTCTCCGTTATTATGAGGCAGATTGGTATGTAGAATACTTAGTCCATAATTTTGTTAGTTCACATAATTAGTTCACATTATTTTTGTTTTATAAGTATTACACTGATATGTTCCCTGCCTTTTAGGACAGGGTATTAAAGGAGGCTTAAACATAAACCATACAGAGACACCAAATCATAATAAACACAGAGGAAAGGATGCAGAGACACAGCTACATAAAAGTATAAATAACATTCAATTTCTGTCTTCAACATTCAGTGTTGTAGTTAACCAAACAGACCAGACAATGCAACATTAATTAAAAAGTTGGATGTGTACCCAGTCAATAAGTAAATCAAACCCCACCTATCTCCAATGTTTAAGCCCTACATTTTGAGAAACATAACTATTTATCTTAATAAAATAAGAGTCACATTTTACATGCCATTTGCATATATTAGACTTTCCTTTACCTATACATTCTATACATGTTCTTTAGTATAACCAATATAAGTTTGTTTAATCAATATAAGTTTGCTTCTCCCAAACACAGAGAACTAATTATAGTTAATTAAGTACCAGGGAGCCCAGATCAACTCATGATAACTAATCCTGTTTATGTGCCCTTCTTCATTATCTTTCCTTTCATTCTTCAGTCTTGCCAAGTATAGTCATTTAGTGTGAGTTTGCATATATTAGACTTTCCTTTACCTATATTCTGCCTCTTAACATCTGGACAGGACATAAGGCAATTTTCAGGCCACTGGGTTAGTGTTGTGATAAAATGGCATGGGTCTATGTTACCTGAGGAACCACCTCACCCCAATGGGACTGGCCCATGCTGCCAATGATGGCAAAAGGGGCGTGCAGTAGACTTTTCTAAATCATGCGCATTGAGCCACAAAACTGACCACTCAACGGCTGTTATGGATGGAGCATTTACTATGCAGTAACAAGTGACCATATTTGCATGTTATAGGAATGCAGTTTCCAGCTGATTATAAAGGAATCCCTGCTAACAAGAAGGGTAGTTGGAACCCATATCCTTAGAGCAGTGGTGGAATTCAATTTTTTTAAACTACCGGTTCTGTGGGCATGGCTTGGTGGGCGTGGTGTGGCTTGGTGGGCAAGCAGGGGAAGGATACTGCAAAATCCCCATTCCCTCCCCACTCCTGGGGGAAGGATATTGCAAAATCTCCGTTCCCACCCCACTGGGGGGCCAGCCAGAGGTGGTATTTGCCGGTTCTCCGAACTATTCAAAATTTCCGCTACCGGTTCTCCGAACTGGTGTTCAAAGAGACTCTAGAAAGAGGGCAGAGAAGAGCAACAAAGATGATTAGGGGACTGGAGGCTAAAACATATGAAGAACGGTTGCAGGAATTGGGTATGTCTAGTTTAATGAAGAGAAGGACTAGAGGATACATGATAGCCATGATCCAATATCTCAGGCTGCCACAAAGAAGAGGGAGTCAAACTATTCTCCAAAGCACCTGAGGGCAGGACAAGAAGCAATGGGTGGAAACTAATCAAGGAGAGAAGCAATTTAGAACTAAGGAGAAATTTCCTGACAGAACAATTAATAAGTGGAACAACTTACCTCCAGAAGTTGTGAATGCTGCAATACTGGAAGCTTTTAAGAAGAGGTTGGATAACCATTTGTCTGAAGTGGTGTAGGATTTCCTGCCTCGGCAGGGGGTTGGACTAGAAGACCTCCAAAGTCCCTTCCAACTAGTTGTTGATGTTGTTGTTACTATTATTTCTATTATTATTATTATTATTATTATTATTATTATTATTATTATTATTATTATTATTATTATTATTATTATTATTATTATAAATGTCCACTACCGATTCTCTAGAACCTGCTGAATAGCACCCCTGCCTTAGAGGTATTCTAAGATATTCTTCCATTGCATATGCACCAGCAGAAGCTTGAAAACCAACTTCGGCAGGATATCTCTGGAGTTTCTCAGGAAATAAATAGAACTTATCAGAGTTACCCATTAACTGAAGGTTTAAATCTAGACCTTAGCTGTCTGGAAAAGGAAGCACTGCATCTTTGATAGATTTCCCCTTTTCTTGGTTTGAATTTCTTTGGGAGCCTTAACTCAGGGTTTCTCTCACTGTTTGTTTCTGTTTCTTTGTCCAAAGCAGAGTAACAATCTTATACTCTTTATCACTTTATAGCCCACTTAACTGGCCAGATTTCACCATGGATCAGCCAAAATTGGCATAGTTCAGATTGTAAGAACAAACAGGAAATGTTCATTTAAAATAATTTGATTGTTACAGGCGCATAGCGATTGCATTGCATATGCAAATATGCAACTTTGTAATATTTGCGTAATTTATTTAAATGGTGGTGTGACTTTTATACAATGGAAATCAGTAATTAGGCAGTACTGAGACTCTAAAGCATGTTTTGATATCTGGATGTAGAATTCCAGGATCATTTCTTTGTTTATGGTATATTCCCCCCCCTCCCCATGTCTTTGCTTAGTTACCATATTCCCCATTCAAAAAGCTTGTCTCCTGAGACTTTTGCATAAACTGTTGTTAGCTTTTGTATTTTGATGCTGCTTTCAGTGCCACTGGAAATATATATTTTTGCTTGGATTGAACTTTTTCAAGCAAAATATTCTTTTCATGTGACATCAATATGCAAGTCTCTTTTGGGCTATGAAGAGAAGCAGAAGAATTGCAGAGCGTTTCCCGATGAAAATAAAAATGGAAAACCAGCCATGATTCTATACATGTTCTTTAGTATAACCAATATAAGTTTGTTTAATCAATATAAGTTTGCTTCTCCCAAACACAGAGAACTAATTATAGTTAATTAAGTACCAGGGAGCCCAGATCAACTCATGATAACTAATCCTGTTTATGTGCCCTTCTTCATTATCTTTCCTTTCATTCTTCAGTCTTGCCAAGTGTAGTCATTTAGTGTGAGTTTCTATTTGTTGATTATTGTATCACATCAAGGAGCAATTAATATTTATTTGGTTGAGGATGAATGGATTTTTCTTGCTGTCCATTAGTAACTATCTACAAATTCCTAATTAAAAGAGGTCTTCTCTTTCCATTCTAGCTTTCACAGCCTTAGCATTTCCACTGAAGAAAAAAAATATATCAGTGTTTTAATTGTTCTAATATTTAGTTTTCTTGTTTATCCAAATTGTGGTATAATCAAAGACCCAGCGAAAAAGAAATTTTATTTACAGTGAACCAAATATTAAAGATTGGGGAAAAAATTAAGGTACAGGAAAACTATGAATATGTTTATCCAAGTAAGTGTTGAATATCAAACAGCAGTAGGGAAAAAGCAGGATTTGGTGACCTTTCTAGAGATCATGGGCAAAGTTTCAGTCAAGAGAAGAAAATGTTCTTCCTCTAAGCTATCATTGCTGTTAATTAAGAGGGGAACTATTAAGTCTGCTTGGCAAGCTGAGTAGAAAGAACACTACGGAAGCCCATTTGAGACCAATTCAGTTTTCCTCAATGGGCAGAGACCTAGTTAATCTTACAGTGGCATACTGTTAAATCTCCCTTACAACAACAAAGATGACAGAACATTGAATTCAGCAGATGTGAGGGCTTTCCTATGAATTGGGTATAAAATATTGGCTAAACAACTGCTTAGAGAGGCTCTATGCAGATATATCCTACACAAGATAGAGAATTTAGATTTTTCTGGATTTCATTATCAAAACCGAGCCCATTCTTTCAGTTCTCTCAGATTTCTCTCAAATTTCTCTACGGTTAGGGAGAACCGGTAGTGGCAGCAGTGCGTGGCTCGCCGAACTGGTAGCGGTGGCAGCGCAAAGCTCCGCCCACCTGCTCAGACATCGTTACTTCCTGATTTTAACCAGGAAGGTTAAATGCGCAGAAGGGTCTAAAATCGGACGTGAAGATGGCGTGCACTCACTTTGCACATGCGTGCAGTGCGCACACTTCTGAACCAATAGGGAAGATAAGTAGATTTCACCCCTGTCTACATGCTATGTATCATCTGACTGTTGATGTGTACTCTGAATATTTGTAGTATTGTTTGGACATAATTATTATACTTGCAGTTAATGTAGTTTTCAGGCTTTACCTCATGAACCACTTAGGCCAGGGGTGTCAAAATGGATTACTTCGAGGGTTGGATCAACATTTTAGTTCTCCGCTGGTCAGCCGGGGGGAGGAAGATGGGATGGACGCCTCTTGCAGCACCCTGCTGGCCAAAATGGGGCAGGGAGGGCGTGCGTGGCCCCCCGTGCCCCATTTTCAACCTGGACGGCCTCCTGCAACACTTTGCCAAGCAAAAAGGCTGTAGGAGGCCATGCATGACCATGCTTCGTCACGTTTTCAGCCTGGACGGTCTCCTGCATCACTCTGCTGGCAAAAACAGGGTGTGGGGGACTGTGTCCTTTGCTATTTCCAAGCCAGCCCTGCAAGTCAGATTTAACCATCCTGTGGGCCGGATCCAGCCTGCAGGTTTTGAGTTTGATACCCCTGACTTAGGCAAATTCATAACAAATCCAAGAACTAATAAGCCATATTTTTTTAAAAAACAAACAAATAGAAAGCCATACCAAAGAATTTCAGCAACTACAGTAATTCAAGAATAAGCTGTCTGTATTCAAACCATAATCAAGTCCTCTTATGTTTCATTTTCCTTCCTGTTCTTCTTGGCATCATCTTTGAGTAGGCTGGCTTGTCTCTATCTAGCCTTCAATTTTGTAACTATCTGAATTGGAGTTATGTTATTTTTCCTCCTCCAAAATTAACTGTTTGCAGAATAGTTTTGTGGGCCCAGGTGGTTCTTTCGAGATCACAGAGGTTTCAAAAGTAGCATTCGGAAGAAGAACCTTTGATTCTCCCCGAATAGTCATGAATGAGAGGCCTTTGGGGGAAACATCACAGCTGTAGCTGGTGACTAGGCTTTCCTTTCTATGCTAGAGACCAAGAGTTTGAATGAAATCTCTACTTTCATTTAATGGGAATAGCAGTATCATCAAGCTTGTTCTCTTGGATGAGAAGCAAAACATCTTTAAAGAAAAACCAGAAAGTCCAGTTGCCTCTTTAAAAAGCACCTCTTTGGGACAAACATGACCTGGATGATAGAGAATCTTCATAGAGAGCATTAGGCTTGTTGGCCAAATTCAGAGGTGAAACTCAGATTTTTATTAGGATTTGACCCAAAGTTTAGTATAGATCAGTGATGGCTAACTTTTTCTGGACCAAGTGCCCGAACCCCCAAAATGCACGTGTGGTCCCTGAACATGCACCCCGCCCCTGCTCATGCACACACAGGGCCCCTGCACACACCTCCTCCATGCGCCCCACCCGTGCATGCGTGAACCCTCCCTGCATGCGCCCTGCTCATGTGTGACAGAGAACCCAATGACCAGCTGGCCAGTGGGAGGCACACAGGCACGTGTGGTGAAGCTGAACTGGGGCGACAGCTCGCATGCCCACAGAGAGGGAGCAGAGTGCCACCTGTGGCACACATGCCATAGGTTCACCATCATGGGTATAAATGCTTAAAAGGAGATTGGGGCCTTGAAGGACGGGAGGAAGAGCTATCTTGGAGTCCTAGTGGACAATCACTTAAATATGAGCCAGCAGTGAATGGCACCAACCAAAAAAGCCGATGCAATCCTAGGCTGCATTAATATAGGGATAAAATCAAGATCACGCGAAGTATTAGTATTGCTTTATAAAGCTTTATTTATTATTTATTTATTTTATTAGATTTATAAACCGCCCTTCTCCCGAAGGACTCAGGGCGGTGTACAGCCAAGGTAAAAAGAAACAATGTACAATTAAAAGTAAATTAAAAAACTTATTATACAGTGTGGCCGAAATTAAAATGGTTAAAAATCTAAAAAAACCCAATTTAAGACTTAAATAAAATTTAAAATTTGAAATCTAGACAATTTAAGAAAGCCCCGCGCGAACAAACAGATATGTTTTCAGTTTGCGGCGAAAGGTCCGAAGGTCAGGTATTTGACGTAAACCAGGGGGAAGTTCATTCCAAAGAGTAGGAGCCCCCACAGAGAAGGATCTTCCCCTGGGGCCCTTAATAAGGGCACACTTAGAATGCTGCATCCAGTTTTGGTTACCATATTATAAAAAAAGATGTAGAGACTCTGGAAAGAGTGCAGAAATGAGCAACACAGATGATTAGGGGATTGGAGACTAAAACATATGAAGAGCGGCTACAGGAACTGGGTATGTCTAGTCTAGTGAAAAGAAGGACTTGGGGTGAAATGATAGCAGTTCCAATGTTGAAGGACTGTCACAAAGAAAGGGGGCCAACCTATTTTCCAAAGCACCAGAAGGCAAGACAAGAAACAATGGATGGAAACTGATCAAGGAGAGGAGTAACCTAGAACTAAGAGTGAAAACAATTAACCAGTGGAACGGCTTGCCTTCAGAAGTTGTGGGCGCTCCATCACTGGAGGTTTTTAAGAAGAGACTAGACAGCCACTTGTTTGGAATGGTATAGAGGGTTGGACTAGAAGATCTCCAAGATCCCTTCCAAGTCTGTTCTTCTGTTATTTTGTTAAGGCAACAGTCAAATTAGAGTGACTTGAGTCTGGGCCAAGAAAATGAGAAAACAACTCAGACAAGTGCCTCCCTTGTTTACACAAAGATGAAGTGAGAGACAGGAAAGCACATTCAGATTTGCAAGATTCTGTTGCTATTAACTATTACAATAAAAGTGGTTCTGGTCTCTATGGCATTGGTTTCTTAGTCTGCTTTACCTTGCAGGGCTGATGGAGAGGAACCAGGATACATCTTAGTTTCACTCCCTTTTGGGGAACAAATGGACTCTACAATACCCTAAGAAACCATAAAGGACTTTATGCATTTGATTATTTTCATGCACTTTTGCAATACCAAAATAACAAAAACGCCATTGATCAATAGAGGAAAAATAGCCATTTTTTCCGACAGCCTGTTTCTGGTGATCAAATTAAAAACTGATCACTTTAACATTTTAAAAAACGGTCCTAGAATTATTGATAGGTTTTCTTTTAGATGATAAAAGACAAGACACTTCTGAGATCTGTTTCTATAAATCTAGACTGCTCTTATGCCAAGGTGCTATCCTGCACTGGCCAACTAGTTTTCCATGGAAGTTCCTAGCATGCCATTCTGATCCTTGTCCTTGTCCTTATCCTTGACTCATGTATTGTGCTCTACATATGTCTCCCTTGAAGACCACTCAGATGCTTAAATCGATCAGAATACAGCAACGCAGGCACTGATGAGCATACCTCAGGATGCCCATGTGACACCTGTGCTCCACAAGCTTACCAATTTGCTATCAGATCTGTTTCGAGATGATGTTGCAACCTATAAAGCATACAACCTCGCTGTTTGAGGGATCACCTATTTCCCATGATGTCTTCCTGGCAAATATGAGTTGGCAGAGGGATCACCTATTTCCCATGATGTCTTCCTGGCAAATATGAGTTGGCAGAGTTGGCGCACTCTGGGTCCTTAAATCAAATAGTATCATTTCATCAGGACTCTTGAAGGACACCTTCTCTGTAGGAACTCCTTCCCTCTGGAATGGGGCTCTGAGTTCCAAGTGGGCCCCACCATAATGACATTCCAGAGGGCCCTAAAGTCCTGACTGTTCTGCCAGGCCCAGGGTTAGAATAGCTGGAGCCCCTTGTTGCATATTAGTCAGTGGTGGGATTCAACTGGTTCGCACCATTTCGGCCGAACCGATTGTTAAATTGCTGGCTGACCCCTCCCCTCCCCGCTCTTCCAGAAGTCCCCCCCACCCCATTTTGGCTCCCAGATAAGTGCAGGGAGGCATACTAGCCCCAAAACAGAGTGCGGGGGTACAGCGTGCCTCTCCTGTGGCCCATTTTTGTTCCCAGGGGTATGCAGAGAGGCCTACTAGGTTCTAAATGGGGCACAGGTGGGTGCAGCACGGTCCCCCATGGCCCAGTTTTGCTCCCAGGGGAGTGCAGGAGGCTGAGTGCTGCCTGTCACACCCCCTGACCACGCCCACCATGGCCACGCCCACCCAGCCAGTAATTAGGACAGAACCGGTTGTTAAATTATTTGAATCCCACCACTGATATTAGTGATACATGTTTGGTGTTGTCCGTTGAACTTGACACCTGGTTCTTTCCCCATTTTTCTTGGTTTGCATGGTTTTAGTCATATTAAATTGCTTTCCTGTTTATTGTCAAGTTGTTCTGGAGTAAAACGGCACCTAATTGATTAAAATAAATGACTAAATAAACCTTTCATGATCTTGTCTAGTTTGACACTGCTTTCTTCTCCATCATCTCCATTTTTCCTTCTTTGAGCTCAAGAAAACAAAATGACTTAGCCACCTTCAATTCCTTGTAATCAATTCTAAGTTCACTAACCCTGCCAGGTGTTTTCATTTTTCTCTTCTGAATATTTAGGGTTATTTTTCATTTCCATTTTTTACTTTCATGAGTAAATAGAATAGAACAATTAAATGTAAATAGAAAAGCAGGTATTCCAAACCAATTGAAGAGTAAAATAAAACCATTTTTCCGGTGTTGAGCCCAAAGCGAATAATGAGGAGAAATGACATAAGCAGATAGTGAAATTTCTTCTGGGAGTGTTAATCAGTACAGTTGTTAACTTTTCAACTACCTCTTTTTGTTGTGCTTGTAAGCGAAGTTTAATTTGTAGAATGGAACAGATGAAGCACTTTTATTATCTAAATGTTGCCTCAGATTAACACACTGCCAAGAAGGCAGCTTTGTTACAGAATAACATTAATGAACTGCCGAGGTCAGCTTTAACTATATCTCTGTGTTCCTCAAAATTATCCCCCTGGGGTATATCCACATGGAACCACTTCTATTCCTCAGTTCTCCCAAATGGATTGAAAGAGACTTGCCAATAGTTTTTGTTCCCTGAGCAGACCGTGAGTTAGGACTGTGCAGGCCTCTTTTTCCACCATGACATGATCATGATGTCATCATTATGCCACCAGCCTTGAAATGTTGGGCTTAGACAACTTAGAACTACGCCGACTTCAGCCTGACTTAAGCATAGTACATAAAATCATCTGCTACAATGTCCTACCTGTCAATGACTACATCAGCTTCAACCACAACAATACCCGAGCACACAATAGGGACAAACTTAAGGTAAACCGCTCCAAACTCAATTGCAGAAAATGTGACTTCAGCAACAGAGTGGTCAATGCCTGGAATGCACTACCTGACTCTGTGGTTTCTTCCCCAAATTCCAAAAACTTTAACCTTAGACTGTCTACTGTTGACCTTACCCCATTCCTAAGAGGTCTGTAAGGGGTATGAATAAGTGCACCAACGTGTCTAACATCTCTGTCCTAATGACCCCTTTTATACATATCCATTTCAGTGGTCGGTTGCCCCCGGTTCAGACCGGTTCTATAGAACCGGTAGTAAAACCGGCAGGAGGCTCCGCCTAATGACCCGAACGTTATCAAAAGTGATCTGAGTCTGTGCAGAAGAGTGCATGCACACACGTGAGCGGGCACGACGCAAACTGGTAGTAAAGGTAAGTAGAACCCACCCCTGATCCATTCCATGTATATATAAATCATGTTTATACTTATATCTGTTATCTTATACATGCTTGAGAAAATATTTTTTTTAAAAAATGATGGTGTCTCATTGTGTGAAATGTTTCCAACCAACAGTAGACACAGTCGTTCACTTTGCTCATCAACAAGTAGCTTCTTTGCAGATCAGCCCATCTGAAAGCTCTGGTTAAGGGTAATGACTTAATCCTCTGAGATGTTTCATCACATCAGGGTAGAGTGACACGTTTGTGGAGATGAATTGACAGTCATCCACAGAGACCTACTGGTTAGTTCTCTCTAGCTCAGTCATTCAATCATATCTTGCCCAAGCTGCTGCAGATCTTGGAAAAGTAACAATCTTCTCGCTTCCGCTCCTCACAAGGGAGAAATAAAGTAAATCAATGGTGTATCTCTCTCATGTGCTTAGTATATGTTATGCGCCTTTATTAATTTGCAGAACAACAAGCCATCAGCCTGAATGTTTGTAACCGGAGGAAGTTGGCTGGATATTCATCCATCATTGCTTCTGCTCTAAAAGACCCACAGAGAGCTATGACGTTGGCATGCTACCATGCCATCCATTTTGTTACTACATGCTTCTCTAATGCCTAATGTCTCGTACTGATGGTTGAAGCGGAGGAGAAAAGTGATACGACTTAAACTGGATACGACTTTTTAGGCTACAGAAATTCAAATTCATTGTAGGGATATATTCGTACTTTCCCCATTTCCACACCACTGGAGTACTGGTAGTACTTGACTTACAACAGTTTGTTTAAAGGTAAAGGTAAAGATTCCCCTTGGACATATGTGCTAGTCGTTTCTGACTATAGAGGGCAGTACTCACACCTCCGTTTCAAAGCTGAAGAGCCAGCGCTGTCCGAAGACGTCTCTGTGGTCATGTGGCTGGCATGACTAAATGCCAAAGGGGCACGGAACGCTGTTACCTTCCCACCAAAGGTGGTCCCTATTTTTCTACTTGCATCTTTTATGTGCTTTCAAACTGCTAGGTTGGCAGAAGCTGGGACAAGTAACGGGAGCTCACCCTGTTACGCGGCACTAGGGATTCGAACTGCTGAACTGCCGACATTTTTGATTGACAAGGTCAGCGTCTTAGCCACTTAGCCACTGCATCCCTCAGTTTGTTTAGTGACCGTTCAAAGTTACAAGAGTACTGAAAAAAGTGACTTACGACCAATTTTCACATATCTGTTATAGCATGGTCATGCGATCAAAATTCAAATGCTTGGCAGTTGACTCCTATTGATGACGGCTGCAATGTCCCAAGGTCATGTGATCTCCTTTTGCAACCTTCTGACAAGCAAATGGGAAACCAGATTCACTTAACAACAGTTTGACTAACAACTACAGTGATTTGCTTAACAACTGTGAGAAGAAAGTTCATAAAATGAGGCAAACGCATTGCACCTAGCAACAGAAATTTTTGGCTCAATTGTGGTTGTAAGTCGAGGACTCCCTGTATCTAAATCTCTTCCTGCTTCACATAAAAAGGAAATAAAAGCCGTATCTGGATTTTAGTTTAGCAAGTTGTGAATCCAGGAAGTGTAGTTCACGCTCAATGATTTATATGATTTATCATACAAGCAGTCAATTTTATTCAAAACTCATTCAAGAAATATAAGCAAACCATGACTTTTTGTAGACTTTAGTTCAGCATTCAATACCATCATTCCAGACATTCTCCTAACTAAGCTAAACCAGCTACAGGTACCGGAACAGGCTTGTAAGTGGATCACAAGCTTCCTAACAAACAGGAAGCAGCAGGTGAAGCTAAGCAAGATCACATCAAATACCTGTACAATTAGCACAGGGGCCCCCCAAGGCTGTGTGCTCTCCCCACTTCTCTTCTCTCTGTATACCAATGACTGCATCTCCAATGATCCATCTGTTAAGCTACTGAAGTTCGCAGATGACACAACAGTGATTGGTCTCATTCGAGACAATGACGAATCCACATACAGACGAGAGGTCGAACGATTAGCCTTGTGGTGCAACCAAAACAATCTGGAACTGAACACACTCAAAACCGTAGAAATGGTGGTAGACTTTAGGAAAAACCCTTCCATACTTCCACCTCTCACAATACTTGACAACACAGTATCAACAGTAGAAACCTTCAAATTTCTGGGTTCTATCATATCGCAAGATCTCAAATGGACAGCTAACATCAAAAACATCATTAAAAAAGGACAACAAAGAATGTTCTTTCTGCGCCAACTCAGTAAGCTCAAACTGCCCAAGGAGCTGCTGATCCAATTCTACAGAGGAATTATTGAGTCTGTCATTTGCACCTCTATAACTGTCTGGTTCGGTTCTGCAACCCAACAAGAAAAACACAGACTTCAAAGGATAATTAGAATGGCAGAAAAAATAATTGCTACAAACCTGCCTTCCATTGAGGACCTGTATACTGCACGAATCAAGAAGAGGGCCGTGAAAATATTTGCAGATCCCTCGCATCCTGGACATAAACTGTTTCAACTCCTACCCTCAAAACGACGCTATAGAGCACTGCACACCAGAACAACTAGACACAAGAACAGTTTTTTCCCGAAGGCCATCACTCTGCTAAACAAATAATTCCCTCAACACTGTCAGACTATTTACTGAATCTGCACTACTATTAATCGTTTCATAGTTCCCATCACCAATCTCTTTCCACTTATGACTGTATGACTATAACTTGTTGCTGGCAATCCTTATGATTTACATTGATATATTGATCATCAATTGTGTTGTAAATGTTGTACCTTGATGAACGTATCTTTTCTTTTATGTACACTGAGAGCATATGCACCAAGACAAATTCCTTGTGTGTCCAATCACACTTGGCCAATAAAAATTCTATTCTATTCTATTCTATTCTATTCTATTCTATTCTATTCTATTCTATTCTATTCTATTCTATTATAAATGTTAGGCAGATGTCCCTTCTAAATACATTTGTCGTTCAAAACGTTCTTGACACTGTAGGGACCACATAGCCTGCCCTATGATTGGAAATCTGCCTAACTAACTTCAGATGGATAAAGAATCAGTGGGCAAAAGGAAAAAAGCCAGTGTATGCAGGTGTACGAGTTATGTATGCACAGACACACACACATGGGTTGTGTATGCACAGACACACACACACCGAGGGCAGTGCTGAAAATTCTAAGGTCAAAAATTCTGCCTATCAGCAGAAATGTTTCCTCTAAGGATTTCAATTTGTACCACCAATTATCTGCAATTTAAACATTACACAAAAGGATACAAATTTGCCTGTGGTGATTATTCTTCAAAGAAAGTATTATGCTTCTTTATTTATATAAACTTTAAGGTCAAGGTAAAGGTTTCCCTTGCACATATGTGCTAGTCGTTCCTGACTCTAGAGGATGGTGCTCATCTCTGTTTCAAAGCTGAAGAGCCAGCGCTGTCTGAAGACGTCTCCGTGGTCATGTGGCTGGCATGACTAAACTCCAAAGATCCACAGAATGCTGTTATCTTCCCACCAAAGTTGGCCCCTATTTTTCTACTTGCATTTTTTACGTGCTTTCAAACTACTAGGTTGGCAGAAGCTGGGATAAGTAATGGGAGCTCACCCCGTTACACAGCACTAGGGATTTGAACCGCTGAACTGCCGACCTTTCGATCGACAAGCTCAGCGTCTTAGCCACTGAGCCACTGTGTCCCTATAAAGTCTATAAACTTTAGATGAATTCAATTTCCTTCCTTTCTATCCCCTACCTTTTTGAATTGTATTATAAGCCTTTGGATAGGGGTCTCATTGTATGTATGTATGTATGTATGTATGTATGTGTGTGTTGTGGCTCCAGCCCACCCCCCGGGCCTGGCCCCCTGCCAGATAGTGACTCAGAGAGTGAGGGGAAGGGCCGTCAGGGCTCCCTTCTGCAGGGCTGGCCTCTCTGGCTCAGCTCCAGGAGCCAGAGGCAGGCCAGGTGGAGGAAGTAATGAGGCCTCTGTCTCCTGTATCTCCCCCCACCCAGGCAATGCTCCCAGACCCAGCTATGGACAATCAGTCCTGGTTAGATCCCAGGTTTCGTAGACAAGAGTAGACAAGGGAACAACAGAAGCAGAGGTGGGTCAGGCCTAGAAAGTGCTGAGTCACGGAGTCACACCCCACAGGGTATAAAAGCAGGAGGGACTGCTATACTACTTTGTGATGAACAAATCAAATTGCCTGGAGAAAACTGAGCTGAAGTGCTGTTTGTTCCTGACTTCCTGGTTGATGCCGGCATCAAGAAAGATGACAGAAAACCTTGGCAGACGCTCGCTGGTTTGCTGCCAGAGCTGATAGCTGCTGTGGACTAAATTGCCGGCTAATTGAGTCATTTCTCTTGCCTCCCAGACTGAGGTGGGGGGACAGAACAGTATGTACATATGTACATACATACATATGTATGTATATATTTATATGACTACCCATCTGAAGTAACTCAGGTTGGCTCACAGCAAAAAAAAAATAATACTTTAAGGATGATGATCATCCAGTCCTTTGAACAAATGCTCATGGCTCACGTGTTATCAAAGAGGGCTGTCAGGGTTCCAAGTAACACACCCAACAAAAGAAGACTCCGAGGCTAGAAGTTTCTCAAAGTTCCACATTATTAGAGATGTCATATTGGCACATCTGGGAAAACCTGAATCTGAAAGCTTTCAGGTTTCCCCCACCCAAAAGAAAGTCCAAGTCCCTTCCCCTGCATCCATATGTCCATCCTATGGTCCAATCAATGCACCATCCCAACTGGAGATGCCTCCCAGTTATGCCATTCTAGGTGCAGGCTGAATGTCCTTGACTCTCAGAGAAAAGAATGTTATTATGGCTAGAAATTTCTGCACCTCCATGCAATCCCCCCTCCCTGTTTCCCACAGCACTAAGTGTGGCAGCCCTGAAGATCCAAAGAAAAAGATGGCCACCAGGGCTGACAAGGGCTCTGCGTGCCACTTCTGGCACACGTGCCATAGGTTCACCATCATGGATCTATATGTATTAAGAGATTTTAATACATATAGATGTATTAAAGATGTGTCTGAGCCACAGAGGGCCTCTGTGGCTCAGACTGGTAAGACAGTCTGCTATTAACAGCAGCTGCTTGCAATTACTGCAGGTTCAAGTCCCACCAGGCCCAAGGTTGACTCAGCCTTCCATCCTTTATAAGGTAAGTAAAATGAGGACCCAGATTGTTGGGGGCAATAAGTTGACTTTGTATATAATATACAAATGGATGAAGACTATTGCTTGACATAGTGTAAGCCGCCCTGAGTCTTCAGAGAAGGGCGGGATATAAATGCAAATAAAAAAAGAGAGATTTTATTTGGTGCGGGAATGCTATGTATAGCGGGACACCAATAATACCTATGGCATTCGGCATACATCTTGAGTTCAGTATGGAACTGCAGACCTCATGGTTGAAATATCTGGATGTATTTTAGGATTTCCTTGGTTCCTCCCTCTCCTGCTTTTGCTGTAATCTTTTACCCAGTGAAATTCTGATTTCCATATGATAATTATTTTATATCCCACTTATGGTTAGATTAGCTCTAACTTTATTGGTATCTGGAAGGTGCTGAAGTCTTATCTTTGATATTGTGCCCGGTGTTGCAGTGGTGATATGACGGCTTTGAATTGGTTATGTTAGTATATCTCAATCCTGGTAGCTTGAAAATGCATGGATTTCAGCTCCCTGAATTCCTCAGCCAACTATGCTGGGTTGAAGTCCATACATCTTCAAAGTGCCAAGGTTGAGAACTTATGCTGTTTATCAGATGCAAGGCACTCTTCTGCACATTAGGGTTTTAATGGCTTTTAACCCTGGTGGCTCAGGGTTAAAACCCATTAAAAGCACTGAGCCCTGATGTCACAGTGGTTAAAATGGAGTATTTCTAGCAAACTCTACCCACAGCCGGGAGTTTGATCCTGACCAGCTCAAGGTTGAACTAGCCTTCCATCCTTCTGAGATTGGTAAAACGAGGATCCAGATTTTTGGGGGAAATAGGTTGGGCAATATACCACCTAGAGCAGGAGTCTCCAACCTTGGTCCCTTTAAGACTTGTGGACTTCAACTCCCAGAGCTCCTCAGCCAGTTTTGCTGGCTGAGGAGCTCTGGGAGTTGAAGTCCACAAGACTTAAATGGACCAAGGTTGGAGACCCTGACCTAGAGAGTACTGAAAAACACTATGGGGCAATAAATCTAAGTGGTATTTCTACTGTATTTAAGGGTTTTTGTTCTTATAAGGGCCGTGGTGTCACAGTGGTTAGAGTGCAGTACTGAAGGCTATTTCTGCTGACTGCAATTTGCAGTTTGAATCTCACCAGGCTCAAGGTTGGCTCAGCCTTCCATCCTTCCGAGGTTGGTAAAATGAGGACCCAGATTGTTGGAGGCAATACGCTGACTCTGTAAACCGCTTAGAGAGAGCTGTAAAGCACTGTGAAGCGGTATATAAGTCTAAGTGCTATTGCTAATATTATTTATTTGTGTTTTGTGTTTATTTTAACTGCTATATGTGAGCTAGTCATATAGTTAACATGAGATGAGATGGCAACTATTTTATCTTATTTTATTTATTAAATTGTTGCCACATATTTATTAATTTATAAGTCACTCAATACTTCTTCCTCCTTCTATTTTGCTCATGACCCAGCTTAAAACTGAAGAAATGGGTAAATAAATTTTGGATTATTCCATATAAACCTAAACTCAGTTTTAAATCAGAATAGAATAGAATAGAATAGAATAGAATAGAATAGAATAGAATAGAATAGAATAGAATAATAACTTTATTGTCACTTTGAATGTGCACTAATTGGCATACATTAAAATGAAATTTCATTGCATACAGCTCTCAAAGGGTCACCACCTCCAATATACACTACATAAACATGACAAAATAAATAAATAAATACAAAAGTATGCATATACTCACATATATGACACAGAGAAACAACACAGTCTAGTTCAGATGTATACATGTACATGGCAAAACCCCCGACTCTTGTGAATTTACCTGACGGATGCAATGGTGGGATTCAGCCAGTTCGCACCACTTCGGGAGAACTGGTTGTTAACTTTCTGAACAGTTTGGCAAACTGGTTGTTGGAAGAAATCATTAGGGCAGAGAACCAGTTGTTAAATTACTTGAATCTCATCACTGGACGGATGGCATAGAGAACAAAGCTGTCAGTCCTGCCAGAAATACTTCAAACTCTACCTTTAGTAGAGCTACCAGATCTAAACGGCAAAAATCCAGATGATGACTAGATAACAGCAAAAATTTATAGTTTTCTTTATCTACTTCTTCCCATCCAGATTTTTTTTTGGGATTTTACAGCCCATTTCTAGTATCCTAAGATCTGGTAAAGTGCGACAAGACCTGAATCTCTTCCTAGAGCTCATCATTTTTTCATCATCTTTTGCCAAGAAAAAAATAGCATTATTTATTATATTTATTTATTCATTAGATTTTTATCCTGCCTTTTATTGTTTTTATAAATAACTCAAAGTGGTGAACATACATGGTACACCTTCCTACTCATATTTTCCCCACAACGATAACCCTGTGAGGTGGGCTGGGCTGAGAGAGCATGATGGTCCCAAAGACACCCAGCTGGCTTTCATGCCTAAGGCGGGATTAGAATTCACAGTTTCCTGTTGATTGGCCCTGCATATCAGACATTAATACAATTGAACGAGTCCAGAGATATTTCACGAGAAGAGTCCACCACTTCTCACTTCCACAACAGGATACCTTATGCCACCAGACTTGAAATTTTGGGCTTAGACAATTTACAACTTTGCCGTCTTCGGTTTGACCTAAGCGAAGTACACAAAATTATCTGCTACAATGTCCTACCTGTCAATGAATACTTCAACTCCAACCACAACAATACACGAGCACACAAACTCATGGTAAACCGTGCCAAACTTGATTGCAGAAAATACGATTTCAGCAACAGAGTGGTCAATGCCTGGAATGCACTACCTGACTCTGTGGTTTCTTCCCCCAACCCCCAAAACTTTACCCTTAGACTGTCTACTGTTAACCTCACTCCATTCCTAAGAGGTCTTTAAGGGGTGCGCATAAGCACACCAGCATGCCTACCGTCCCTGTCCTAATGTCCCCTTTTATTCGTATCCATTCCATGTATTCATAATTACGTTTATACTTATATCTGTTATCTAATACATGCTTGACAATCAATCAATCAATCAATCAATCAATAAATAAATAGTCACCCAACTGGCTTTCATGCCTAAAGCGGGATTAGCACTCACAGTTTCCTGGTAATTGGCCCAAAGTCACCCAGCTGGCTTTCATTCCTAAAGTAGGACTAGAATTCACAGTCTCCTGGTTTCTAAGCAAACACCTTAATCACTACATCAAATTGGTTCTTGATATGAAGTTATCATATGATATATGAACATGAACAATACATAAATAATAGATGTACATGGAGGAGCATATTAAGAACAAGTACAATATGTCAATATTCCAGAACTTGTGTTGATTTTTGCTATAGTGGAAATAACCAGATTTTTTTTTTTTTTTTGCATCTGACATGGCAGTCTGAGAAGAAAAATGGTGGGCTTTGCTCCTGTAATCTTCTCAAAACAATAAAGGCTTAGGGGTTTATCTGAGTTGTCCTTAAGGAGGTGTTTGCATTTCTATTTCTTTCTCATTTTAACTCTTCTCCCAGTCGGAACAGAATCTGGGCATGACAATATGAACAATTGTGCACCTGCCCATGTTCTTCAAGACGTCCTTTAATTATGTAGCACAGAATCAGTGAATCAATTAATAATGTATCACCCACATATTGCTTAAATCTACACCCCACTCCCGCACACAGTCTGACATCAGTTAATTTGTGTGTGCAACCCCCAAATTAGTTTTGTCAAGGATGGTCGCTAAGTAGCATGAGAAGGTTCCAGCAGAATTAAGAGGGGAAATCAAATACCTTTAGCTCTGTAACAGAGGGCTCCATCTGCTTTTAACGCTGCAGAAATATCAGTAGTTTGGTCTTGATAAGACACGGGGGCCACTACAATCCTTGGTTCAGAAAACGGCATGACTTGTGCTGTACTTTGACAATGGTTGCTCCAAGTTTACATAATTTGAAAATTTTGAAAAGAGAAGATGTCCCATTGCATGGCTTTAGAATAGAACAGAGTAGAGTAGAGTAGAGTAGAGTAGAGTAGAGTAGAGTAGAATAGAATAGAATAGAATAGAATAGAATAGAATAGAATAGAATAGAATTCTTTATTAGCCAAGTGTGATTGGACATACCAGGAATTTGTCTCCAGTGCATAAGCTCTCATGTACATACAAGCAACAAGTGATAAATCATGAACATAATCATAATACAATCATCATAAATTGTAAGATACAACACTCAATAATAGTCATAAGATAACTAAATAAAAGCAATCAACATAGATCATAAGATGCAAACAACAAAGTGATAATCATAAGACGCTAAAGGAATAGAAAGATGAGAAAGATAATAGCAATACCGCCCTATTACATGGTTTGATATCCTAGGTCAAACTCAAGGCCTGTGGGCCAAATCCTGCCAGCAAAAATGGAGCTTGGGAGGGCTGTGCAAGTCATCCACGCCCCCTGGCCATGTCCCCCTGGCCCCCAAGGTCAAACACAATCCTGCTGCAGCCCTCAATGAAATTGAGTTTGACACCCCTGTCCTAGGGCATAAGACAGTGCTGTGGAAATTAGTTGTTTAGCAGAGTGATGGTGTGGGGGTGGGGAATCGTCTTTGTGTCTAGTTGTTTCGGCATGCAATGCCCTATAGCGTCATCTTGAGGGAAGAAGTTGAAACAGTTTGTGTTCTGCATGTGATGGGCTCTCTAGATCAGCGGTCACCAATCAGTGGTCCGTGGACCACTGGTGGTCCATGAGAAAATTTTGGTGGTCCGCAGAAAAATTATTTGCATTTTTTATATTGCACTAAATACTATTTATCTTTTTAAAAAAATTCATATTAGTGGTCCATGGGATTTAAAATTAGGAATTTAGTGGTCCCTGAGGTCCGAAAGGTTGGTGACCTCTGCTGTAGGTATTTTTTACAGACCGCATCTGTAGAGGGTCTGTATTTTCTTTCTTTTTTAAAAAAATAATTTTTATTAAACATGTTTCAAAAAACAAAAAAGAATCTTTAAACAATAGCTTCTTTCCAACAGTTTCTCAATGGTTAATCATTTCTTACTTGTCCATTTTTTCTCCCTTATTTCAATGTATATTTTATACATACAAGTCTAATATTAATTTATTTACATATATACATATAACTAACAGTGTACCCAATTTCATTTCTACAAACTACATTTTTTTCTGCTTCCTTTTATTTGTTATTACATTTCTACTCCTATATCTTCTTTATTTTTTTTTATTTTATTTTTTTGTTTACATTTATACCCCGCCCTTCTCCGAAGACTCAGGGCGGCTTACAATGTATAAGGCAATAGTCTCATTCTATTTGTATATTTTTTTTTTACAAAGTCAACTTATTGCCCCCCCCCAACAATCTGGGTCCTCATTTTACCTACCTTATAAAGGGTGGAAAGCTGAGTCAACCTTGGGCCGGGCTCGAACCTGCAGTAATTGCAGGCTCTGTGTTCTAATAACAGGCTTCTCTACTGCCTGAGCTATCCCGGCCCCTTGATCTTTCCTTGCCTTTTATATCTCTCCTCTAGCCATTCGTACCCTTTCTCCCACACTATATAATTATTGTATTATTATTATATAATATACTGTATTTTCTACAGATCCCATAGAGCCAAGGTGGCACAGTGGTTAGAGTGCAGTACTGCAGGCTACTTCAGCTGACTGCTAGCTACAATTCAGCAGTTCAAATCTCACCAGGCTCAATGTTGACTCAGGCTTCCATCCTTCCGAGGTGGGTAAAATGCGGACCCAAATTGTTCGGGCCAATAGGCTGACTCTGTAAACTGCTTAGAGAGGGCTGTAAAAGCACTGTGAAGTGATATATAAGTCTAAGTGCTAAGTGCTATTTCACACCCATCATTCTGGCTCGGCAGTTTGGCCCCATCAACCAGTGGTGGGATTCAAGTAATTTAACATCCGGTTTTCTAATGATTACTTCCAACAACCAGTTTGCCAAACTGCTCAGAAAGTTAACAACCGGTTCTCCCGAAGTGGTGCGAACTGGCTGAATCCCACCACTGCCATCAACCCAAGAGACTGACACTGGGTGTCATGAAAGGGCAGCAAATTCAAGAAAGAAACATTCATAGGCTTATTGCATTTTCTGAGAAGCAGAGGCTTGCTGTGGTTTCCTGTCTGAAGCAGGAAAATGGCTTGTGCTGCCCAGGGGTTAGTACATTAAAGCAAGACATTAACCTGTGTCCCCTGCTCTTTTATCCCGAAGAAAAGAGCTTTATCACTAAATCCTGCAGCGCGATAGTAGACAGGGAAGACAGAGTAATCCTAACACAATTGTCATGGTGGGTAATCTGAATTTCTTTGGCTTGATTCTTAAATAGTTCCCCATGCCTCTGTTCTCATTCGGCATTGTACTATGTCGCTGGCTTTCCCCCTCTATTTTGTTTCTAGGGGTTCGGTACCATTTCTGTCCCTCGCATTGCCACCGCTTAAATATTATCTTCTCTTTATTTTATTTATTTATTGGCTGCTTCTGCCAACTATAAGTCTTTTCAGATCCTCCTATTGCCACCTGTCCGGCTTGCGGTTTCTCTGCTGTTGTGGAATTATCCCTTATCTACTCCCTTGAAGAAAAATCCATTCCCATTTTCTCTGTCGCTCTCTGTGTGTGTGTTTTCCTATCTCAGACATTTTTCCCTTCATCCAGCCCCGCACCTCCTATTTCCTGCCTGATTGTTCTCCTTAGATGTTTCATTGCCAACTGAGATTC
Organism: Ahaetulla prasina; assembly: GCF_028640845.1. Taxonomy (NCBI): domain Eukaryota; kingdom Metazoa; phylum Chordata; class Lepidosauria; order Squamata; family Colubridae; genus Ahaetulla; species Ahaetulla prasina. The sequence continues at coordinate 285,354,939 of NC_080540.1, read as the reverse complement.
ACTATGCCAAAGGCTGAACTGCTCTTCATTGCTTTCAAGCCTCCCTCTTCTCAGTTACTGTCAACAACATAACTTTCCGCCATGGTGACATGCACAAATCCTTGGTTTTATCTTCGATTCCTCCCTGCCCTTTGTCTGCATATCCAGTTTGTTGCCAAGGCATATTGTAGATGGAAATGTACTCCCCCTTAAAGATCACTTACACAGCTTATGGATGCTTCTTGGCGTAGCTTCCTTGATGAAGAAGCTACAGGCATCCGCAGCTCATAATCTTCTACTAACTTTGGCAAATGTACCACCTCTTTTAAGGTCTGGCTGCAGTGATTCATACTTCAGTTCAACCATTTCTGACCCAGTGGGTTTCAAATGCTACTCCTCTCATTATCGCCCACCCACTAGCTTAGCTTATGATCATGCTAGCAGAGGATGAAGGAAATGGTATTTTAACTTATGTGGTTGACACTAGAAGAATAGAATAGAATTTTATTGGCCAAGTGTGATTGGACACACAAGGAATTTGTCTTGGTGCATATGCTCTCAGTGTACATAAAAGAAAAGATATGTTCATCAAGGTACGACATTTACAACACAATTGATGGTTAATATATCAATATAAGTCATAAGGATTGCCAGCAACAAGTTATAGTCATACAGTCATAAGTGGAAAGAGATTGGTGATGGGAACTATGAGACGATTAATAGTAGTGCAGATTCAGTAATAGTCTGACAGTGTTGATGGAATTATTTGTTTAGCAGAGTGATGGCCTTTGGGAAAAAACTGTTCTTGTGCCTAGTTGTTCTGGTGTGCAGTGCTCTATAGCGTCGTTTTGAGGGTAGGGGTTGAAACAGTTTATGTCCAGGATGTGAGGGATCTGTAAATATTTTCACGGCCCTCTTCTTGATTCGTGCAGTATACAGGTCCTCAATGGAAGGCAGGTTGGTAGCAATTGTTTTTTTCTACAGTTCTAATTATCCTCTGAAGTCTGTGTTTTTCTTGTTGGGTTGCAGAACTGAACCAGACAGTTATAGAGGTGCAAATGACAGACTCAATAATTCCTCTGTAGTTTGGGAATTAACAGAATAACTGAGTTGGAAGGAATATTGGAGGTCTTCTAGTCCAACCCCTGCTTAAGCAGGAGATTCTATACTGTCCCGGACAAATGACTGCCCAATTTTTTAAAAAAAATTAATTTTGTCATAACAGTATACATAAACATTGTCAAAAGTAAAAAACATATCATGAAGAATATATATAAATATATATAAGTAAAGAATATGCATTATCTATATTAATTTGATATAATAAAGGGAACAATAGGACAGGAACGGTAGGCACTTTTGTGCTCTTATGCACGCCCCTTATAGCCCTCTTAGGAATGGGGTGAGGTCAATAGTAGACAGTTTTTGGTTGAAGATTTTGGGATTTTGAGTAGAGACTATAGAGTCAGGTAATGAGTTCCAAGCATTAACAACTCTGTTGCAGAAGTCATATTTTCTGCAATCAAGTTTGAAGCGGTTGACATTAAGCTTGAATCTATTTTTTGCTCTTGTAATATTGCGATTGAAGCTGAAGTAGTCATTTACAGGAAGGATATTGCCATAGATGATTTTGTGTGTTAAACACAGGTCATGTCAAAGTCGACGGAGTTGTAAGTTTTCTAATCCCAGGATTTCAAGTCTGGTGGTATAAGGTATTTTGTTGTTTTCGGAGGAGTGAAGAACTCTTCTAGTAAAATATTTCTGGATGCGTTCTATTGTATTTATGTCAGAGATGTGGTGTGGGTTCCAGACTGATGAGCTGTATTCAAGAATAGGTCTGGCAAATGTTTTGAATGCTCTAGTTAGTAGTGTAGAGTTTTTGGAAAAGAAGCTGCGTAAAATTAGGTTTTATTTCTTCTTGAAAAGAAATAAACTTATTTTATTTCTTTTATTTTATAAATAAAAAATTTCTTCTTGAAAACCTCCAATGATGGAACAACCACAACTTCTGGAGGCAAGATTACTTTAGTTATATCCAGGTAAGATTACTAAATTCAATGGCAAAAGGTATTGAGTAATTTCTGTTTTCAAAACAGAAGCCAAATTATTAACTGGTGCTGTCTACTAAGATATATTACATGAGCATTTAGTGGTTCTCAGTTTTTGGGTGGCTGGAATGACATCGTTTTTGGGGTTTTTTTGTAAAAAATAAAAATAATCGGTTTTTTTTAAAGATTTTACCCGATAATAAGAAATATATTGAAAGAAAAGAAAGTAAAATATAAAATAAATGTGAAAAAGAATAAAAAGAAAGAAAAAAGAAGAGGAAATAAAAGAAGAGAAAACACAATCTCTATGTTTCCGTGTGTCTCTCTGTATGTTTGTAAGTAAAGAAGTGACTTCTAACCATCCTTTCAGCAGTTCTACATCCAATTCTAATCAAAATTCTTTCTCAAACATTTTTTAGAAGAATTGAAAACTCTTCTCTTTTCATTTTAATTCCCTTCTTTCTATAATCTATTCCTTTCAGTCATCAAATCATCTAAAATTAAATCAAATCATCAAAACCACAAGTCACAATATCCACAGGCAGTTTCTAGTTATTGATAAATGTCTACAATTTTTGCTTAGAGGAAGGCCATTGTAGCTATTCATCAATAATGCCATCAAGCCAGGGGTGAAATCCAGCAGGTTCTGACAGGTTCTGGAGAACCGGTAGTGGAAATTTTGAGTAGTTCGGAGAACCGGCAAATATACCACCTCTGGCTGGTATAGCTTATTAAGAAAATTAGCATGTTTGGGTTTTAGGTAAATGACCAGAATGAATCTATCCTCATTTCGTGATATTACACAAAATAGCCATCATGGTACATCTGGCAAAATCTGCTCATCATGAGAAGACATTCAAATGCACCCCTCCACATTTTATTTTTGAAAAATGTCTATGAAATCTATGTAGCACCTAGCCTTATTGAAAATACAGTATAGCTCAGAGGTCTCCAACCTTGGCAACTTTAAGCCTTGGCAGACTTCAACTCAGGGGTGAAATCCAGCAGGGGTGAAATCTGACAGGTTCTGGAGAACCGGTAGCGGAAATTTTGAGCAGTTCGGAGAACCGGCAAATACCACCTCTGGCTGGCCCCAGAGTGGGGTAGGAATGGAGATTTTGCAATATCCTTCCCCCAGGAGTGGGGAAGGAATGGGGATTTTGTAGTATCCTTCATCTGCCATGCCCACCAAGCCACACCACCCCCACCAAACCACGCCCCCAGAACCGGTAGTAAAAAAAATTGGATTTCTCCACTGCATCAAGCCAGTCAGTCCATCTCAGCAAGTTCTGTCAATTTCACCAACCACTACTTCTTCTATAGTAGTGGTGTTGGTAGTGGATTGGAATGACATCTCCTCCAGAAAATATATCATTTAATAATTCTCCTGCACTTGTCATTTTGGTATAAATTGAAGTTTGGAGTGACTTTGACCATCTAGAGAGAGTAGAGTAGAATAGAATAGAATAGAATAGAATAGAATAGAATAGAATAGAAGCTGGAAGGAACCTAAAAGGTCTTCTAGCCCAGCCCTCTGTTCAAGCAGGAAAATTTATACCATCTCAGATAATTGACTGCCCAGTCTCTTCTTAAAAACCTCCAGTGATGGAGCACCCATGATTTCTGGAGGCAAGCTGTTCCACTGGTTAATTGTTTATTTATTTTTATTTTTTATTTATTTATTTTGTCACAACATCATACAAAAAGATTATATAGTATATACACATATAAACATATATAGGAAGAAGAAAAGAAAAACAATAGGACAGGAACGGTAGGCACGTTTGTGCGCTTATGCACGCCCCTTATGGTCCTCTTAGGAATGGGGTGAGGTCAATAGTAGAAAGTTTTTGGTTAAAGCTTTTAGGATTATGGGAAGAGACCACAGAGTCAGGTAAAGTATTCCAAGCACTGATGATTCTGTTGCAGAAGTCATATTTTCTGCAATCTAGATTAAAGCGGTTTACATTAAGTTTAAATCTATTGGTTGCCCTCACTGTCTCATTGTCCTCACTGTTTGGAAGTTTCTTCTTAATTCCAGGTTGCTTCTTTCTTGGATTATAATTGTTTGTGTAGAAAGCAGATATTATCTATGCTGTAGAACAGGGGTGTCCAAACTTGGTCCCTTTAAGACTTTTGGACTTCAACTCCCAGAGTCCCTCAGCCAGCAAAGCTGGCTGAGGAACTCTGGGAGTTGAAGTCCAAAAGTCTTAAAGGGACCAAGTTTGGACACCCCTGCTGTAGAACTTCCTTGATTCTAGCAATGTGCTCCATAGAGAGCTGCCTTGAAAGAATGAAGAAAATAGTCAACTGCTTACAAATGAGCCACAATGAGATAAGCCAAGAACTGGCAGTTCTCAGTGCAGAGATGTCAGTTATGTCAATAACTAAACAATCATTTGGCACCAAGCTCATGAGGTGCAGAATAAAGAGTCCACTGAAACATAGGAAAAGTGGGCTTAAACTGCATTTTCATGCTGACAGAAGGCATTTGATTTTCAGCTGTGGCTTCATTCTGGTTTGCAATAAAGATTCTTATCTAGCCATGCCATGCTTGATAGACCTGAGTGAAGTTAAGCCATGTGAAGTCAGGAGACTGAAACTGATCCTTGAGACCTCATCTGGTGAGCCCAACAGTTGAGTTTTGTTAGTATGCCTTTTTTCCAGGGGTGCTTCAGTAATTCTAAATATGTTTACCAAAGACAATATAGCGAAGAGTTTTTGTTGGCTTGTTTTGTTTCAACCTATGCATGGCTAAAAGTTAATTTGCAAGATGTTATCATCTTGATATAATGAGATTTGTAAGACATTTGGGAGTGTCTTCTTTGTAAAGAGGCAGAAATATATAAAATTAAAGGGCTAGTACAAGCTCTAAACAGTACTTTATAAGCATTTCTTTTAAAATTTCCTTTCCTTTGAATTTGAACGTTAGATTAAATAAATGGCGTAACTAAATAAATTTCGTTAGAAATTTTTGAGGATGTACTATACAGGTGGTCCTTGACTTAAAACCATTCATTTGGTGTCAGTTCAAAGTTACGACGTCACTAAAAAAAATGACTTATGGCAGTTTTTCACACTTATGACCGTTGCTTATTAAAATCCGGATGCTTGTCAATTGGTTCATATTTATGACGGTTACAGTGTCCCGGAGTCATGTGATCCCCTTTTGCAAATTTCTGACCAGCAAAGTCAATGAGGGAAGCCAAATTCCCTTGACAACGGTGTTACTAACTTAACAACTGCAGTAATTCACTTAACAACTGTGGCAAGAAAAGTTATGAAATGGGACAAATCCAGAGGTGGGCTGCTGGGGGTTCACAGGGGTTCGGGAGAAACTCTAGCTAAGATTCTGTGCCGTTCAAAGAACCCCCAAATACCACTCCTGGCTGGCCCCACCCACCCCACCCCTCCCCTCCCGTCCCAGGAGTCCCCACGCAGCCCATTTTGAATGCAGGTAAATGCAGAGCATGCCCAGAGGCTCAGGGAGAGCAAAAACCGGGCCTACTGGAAGTTTTCAGCCTCCAGAGGGCCTCCGGAGCCAGGGGAGTGTGTTTTTGCCCTCCTAGAGGCTCAAGGAAAGCCTCCGGAGCCTGGGGAGGGCAAAAGCGCCCCCCTGCCGTGGTGCAGGAGACTGGCAAGACCACGCCCACCATGGTCACGGCCACCCAGCAACAGGGCAGAGAACCCCTTGCTAAATTTTTTGAAGCTGACCCCTGGACAAATCTCACTTAACAACTGTCTCCTGTAGCAACAGAAAGTTGGGGCTTGGTTGTGGTTGTAAATCAAATACTTGTACAATTCAGATTCAATGGCTATACAAGTCTCCCAGTTTATGCCTTTAGAACCACCAGAAAAATAAGAATTAACAAACGATACAGCCAAAGATCACAAAGTTTTGGAACATCTACTTGAAATCATGCAAGATTAGTACTTCCTCAAGATTTTATTGCTTTATTTTCTACATCACTTTTTTGTCTGGAGGAACCCACTGGTTTCTAAATATCTTTTCCTTCTTCACAAATACATCTTTTAGTTTAGAGGATGACTCACAATAAGTCATAATCTGGTGTTTCCTTTTAGTTTAGAGTGCAAACTGAATCAGCTGCTGTGGGTTGATTGTAAATTCTGGTTTATGGTATAGTACAGTCAGTCCTTGACTTACAACATTTCATTTAGTGACCGTTTAAAATTAAGAGCACCGGAAAAAAATGACTTACGGCCATTTTTCACAGTTACAAACTTTTGCAGCATCCCCATGCTCTTGTGATCAAATTTAAGATGCTTGGCAACTGGTTCATATTTATGATATATCCTGGGGTCATGTGATCAATGACTTTTCGACAAGCAAAGTCAATGGAGAAGCCAGATTTATTAATTAACTAACTCAGGGGTCTGCAAACTTGACTCTTTTAAGACTTGTAGACTTCAACTCCCAGAGTTCCTCAGCCAGCAAAAGTTTGCTGGGAGTTGAAGTCCACAAGTCTTAAAAGAGTCAAGTTTGCAGACCCCTGAACTAACTTAACTACTAGGGCTACTGCAATGATTCACTTAAGAATTGTGGCAAGAAATGATGTAAAATGGGGCAAAGCTCACTTCACACATGTCTTGCTGAATAACAGAAATTTTGGTATCAATTGCGGCCGTATGCCGAGGACTACCTGTATAGTATTTGATGCCATTACTGCTGCTCATTCAGTAAACCACAAAACAAGCTTTGTTTTGAGTGATGACACCATCCAGTCAAGATATCTCTTTGAACCTCAGCTTGTGAGGTTTAATGAAGTTCGTTGAAGAAAGCCTCTATAGATGTACTCTTTCCAGATACGCTCATTTCTATTATTTTTTAACTGCCAAGAAAAGCCAATTTTTTATAAAATTCTTTCATATTTTCACTGTATTTTTGGCTTCAGATTCAGTTCCGTATATACTTAATGTTGAAGAAACATGTACGCCATTCAGTATCCTGATTTGGCTATTTTATTTTAGCTTTTGTTTTTGTTTTTAAAAAACCCCATATCTTTCATTGTCTTTACGCTGAATGAATAAATATTGATTCCACTAAATTATCTTGTAAAACATTGCCCTTCCATTGTTGGCTAAAATGCTGTATCATTTCCAGTCTTTATAATTACAACCCTTCTCTGCCCTTCTCCTATCATGTTTCTCACGGCTGTCCAAAAGTGTAGCACTAAAATTGCCATTATTGTTGACATCATCTGTTTGCGTATATCTCAGGGAAGAGCTTTGGTGCTTCTGGTTGATAGTAAATGCAGTTTTAAAGGCACAGGCACTTCTAGAGCAGGGGTCTCCAACCTTGGTCCCTTTAAGACTTGTGGACTTCAACTCCCAGAGTCCCTCAGCCAGCAAAGCTCTGGGAGTTGAAGTCCACAAGTCTTAAAGGGACCAAGGTTGGAGACCCCTGTTCTTGGGTACATCAACATAAATGCAGTTTTCCAAATCAGTGGGAATAATATTTCCACTTAATTTATGTAGGAAAGATCTGGTTCTGGGCTTTCACTTCAAGGAGGATTCAAACTACAACAAATCCAGTGATGGGTTTCAGTAGGTTCTGACCAGTTCTGGAGAACCGGTGGCAGAAATTTTGAGTAGTTCGGAGAACCGGTAGTAAAATTCTGACTGGCCCCACCCCCATCTATTCTCTGCCTCCCAAGTCCCAGCTGATCAGAAGGAAATGGGAATTTTGCAGTAACCTTCCCCTGGATTAGGGAATGGCAGTATCCTTCCCCTGCCACACCCACCAAGCCATGCCCACCAAACCACACCCACAGAACCGGTAGTAAAAAATTTTTGAAACCACCACTGAACAAATCCCTAGAAAAGCAGCAAAAATAATGGCAGAACTGTAAGCTAAATCTAAGGGGGGAGGGGAAATGGAAGCAACTGGAATATTGAGAAAATAATTGGAATATTGTCCCTTGAGAGGTGAATTATGATTTTTGTTGTTATTCAGTTGGTAAGTCTGGCCAAAGTATTTTAACTTCAGCTTCAGTATCTGTTCATCCAAAGAGCATAACACTCTTGAAATACTACATAGACACTAGACCAAGGGGTAGTGAACCTTTTTATACCTACCGCCCACTTTTGTATCTCTGTTAGTAGTAAAATTTTCTAACCGTTCACCGGTTCCAACAGTAATACGCCGTGTATCATTGTCTGCGCATGCTTCTTGCGCATCATGGATTGTGTTTGGGGGGCGCCAGCTACCAGCTCTACTTGTCTGTTACAGCTGGGTGGTGTGGGGGGAGATGCGTGAGCTATTCTGGGATGAGGCTCTTTTGTTTGCGGTCGCACTATAGCGCCATTTAGTTTCACTTATGTAACGTGAACTAAACTTATGTGCAGGGGATACAAATAGTACATTTTCAGAAATTTAAATTGTCACAGGGAATTTTATGAAAACCTAATGAAAATGTTTTTAAATAATGCTATGAAATTTTTTTAAAAAGTCAATTAAATTAAAAAAAGGAAAGTGCTTCAGTATTGGACAAAACCCCTACCGCCCACCATGAAAGCTGGAACACCCACTAGTGGGTGGTAGGGACCAGGTTGACTACCACTGCACTAGACACAGAGGTAGTATTCCGCCAGTTCATACCGAACTGGTAGAGGAAATCATGAGTCGCCCTGCCCACCCGTCCCGGCTCTATGCCATCCTATTTAGGCATGTTTTTTAGGCCGGGCGCATACACGGAAGGCGCGCATGTGAGCAAAGCAAATGCATGGAAGGCTGGAGGCATGCGCAGAAGGCAGGCACGCATGAGAACTGTGCACATACGTGGCGAAGATAATCCGAAACGCACTGCTGACAAGACCTGTTGCCTATTGCTCTAGAATGCCGGACAGAGGATAATATATTTAAATTTTAGCATGGAAGAATCAAGCTGAATGGCAGGGGGGAAAAACTTCACAACAGTACAAACAATTCAATAGAGGAATCGGTTGCCCAGAAAGATGGGCTGGTCTCTTTTTCTGAAAGATCTCCAGCAGAGACCAAACCGCTATAGATCAGTGATGCTTTAATTTAGATACCTGGACCCAGCAGGAGACTGGACTTGATCACTTAAATAGCCCCTTTCAACTTAGAAGGCTTTGCTTTAAAGGACTAGAGAGAAAAAATCTATGTCAGTTTTCCCACAGAGGAGCATTTAATAATAGAATAAACTCTTCCCCTCTAACTTATATAGATCAAAACCTGGCTTACTTTGCTATGCCCTGGTGGATGTCAGCATTTTAAGATCTGGTGCAGTCTTGATGGATGCTCTTCTAACACATTTCAGGGAAAATCCTACGTTTGGAAAATGCCCAGGATAAAAAAGAAGAAGAAGAAGAAGAAGAATTTTGCTTTATTTCAGCAGTGGAAACACACATCTGAAGGATTCTGTCAAAATATTCTTTTTTTCCCCCTAAGACTCTTCAGCAAGTTGTCTTCTGCTTCTGATGCCATTATTTAGTTTATTTTGAGATGCACTATTTACTTTCAAGACAAATATATTACAGCTTCATCATTGGAACTTCTATTGTTCAGGACCATTTTTATGGGAGGATAATTTACCCTGTAAACTAGCCATCTGCTGCTGATTGAAGAAAGAAGTAGGAATTTCAGGTAAAAGGAGGGGGGGATGGAAGAATGAGTAGGTTACTTTGCTTGATGATGAATAAATGTTATTCCCTTAAAAAGCATCATTTGTATCACAGTTCTTCTTTCAAGATTCTGGTTCCAGATACTTTTTCCATATGTTTTGAATTTCAGCAGCTGCTGCTGTTCATCAGATTTTTTTTTTTAAAAGGCTTTTGATCAGAATGAAACTGAATCTAAGGTAGCATGCTTTATTTTCTCCTTCCGAAGTTTATGGGCATGTGTAGGTTATTATGAGGGGTGATGACAGCTTGACTGGGAGTGCAAAATGTTCGATGAAGGAATCCGTTTTAAAAATTTCATCAGAAGACCTTTAATATTTCCTGAAATACTAGCATCTCAAAATGGGGGTAAAAAAATAAAATAACGAGGTGGCTTGGTAATTTAGGTTATGGAACAATAACTGGGCAAATCCATTGCTTGAGAAAGAGAGCGAGGGGGGGGGGAACAGAACTAGAGGAAATGCATTTTATAGATTCACCATTACATTATTTTATAGTTTTTTGCTTTAAAAATGAGTTCCTAACATAGTCTCTGTATCTTCCCTCCCTCCTTCTCTTTTTCTCTCTCTCCCCCTCCCTCCTTCCCTCCTTCCCTCTCTCTTTCTCTTTCTCTCTCCCTTCCTACCCCTCCTTCCCTCCCTTCCCCCTCTCTCCCTCCCTCTCTCTTTCTCTTTCTCTCTCCCTTCCTACCCCTCCTTCCCTCCCTTCCCCCTCTCTCCCTCCCTCTCTCTCACACACACACAATTTCTCAGGATATGTCTAGGAAACGCTTGGCTTTTAATCTACTATGTGTATGTTCACATTCACAAAAACACACACATACCCCTCCCTGATGGAGGCAACTTAATTGAGTTTTGCTGTGCAGAAGCCAACTTTTAATTTACTTGGTATTCATATAGCTTCAAAGCCCATCCTATAGAGGTTCAGGGTCAAAGTCTTTGACTGCCATGGTAACCTTTGCAAACACATTGAATTGAGCTTCCAAATAATTGGTGATGGTGGGTTATTTTTGAGATCTAGAGGAGGACTATCTCTGAACCAGCCTCTATATTGGATGTTCTAGGACAGGGGTCTCCAACCTTGGTCCCTTTAAGACTTGTGGACTTCAACTCCCAGAGTCCCTCAGCCAGCAAAGCTCTGGGAGTTGAAGTCCACAAGTCTTAAAGGGACCAAGGTTGGAGACCCCTGTTCTAGGACTCTGAAGGCTAACAGGAGGAATTACTTTACAATCAAGCTGTGAATGTTGGCCTCATAAGATAACATGTCTTGCATGGCCATTTATGAATCAAAATAATAAAGCCTCTGGTGTTTGACTACCATGATTTTTGCATAAGCAAGGCAGATATGATTGAAATTTGGAGAAGGGGAGTTCCAGACAGAAGCACTGATCACGAGTATAACACTATTGTAATGTTATACTAATGGAATCTTGCAAATATGAAAATATCTCGTGCCGCTGTTAAGTTTCTCTCCCGAAAACTAGGAATGGTCCTTTTAGAGATGCTTTCTCTATTCCTATTCCTTCCTTGGAGTCAGATTTCATTTATCAAATCTTTGTTTAAGCTGCAGCTCTTCCTCCTGTCTCCCAGGATCATTCCCACCTACCATTACAGGAATGCAGGATTAATGGTGGCTTCATTAGGATATAACCTATGGTATTTTATTTGATTGGCATACTTTTGGATAAGATCCAAACTACATTCTCATTTTTAATACATTCAGTACGCCAAATTCAGCAACTAATTCATCCCATAACTGTGATTCATACTATCAAATAAAGAAACCAGTTGCCCATGTCTGAGGAGAATCAGACAGTTGCTATACAATTAAGTGGTTTAAAAAACAACAACACAAAACCCCAGAATGTTAATTAAGAAGAGATGACATAGATACAACCAGTAGTGGGATTCAAGTAATTTAACAACCGGTTCTCTGCCCTAATAATTTCTTCCAACAACCAGTTTGCCAAACTGCTCAGAAAGTTAACAACCGGTTCTCCCGAAGTGGTGCGAACTGGCTGAATCCCACCACTGGATACAACCCTGGGCCAACAGTTTTTGAAGAAATTAAGAAATTAAATAACTTCTGTTTGTAAGACAGGCCATCCAATATTCAGATGACGATCTTCTCTATTCTTCTGCCCAGTTGTAAACTATATAAAAATGAAATATGAGACAGAAGATATTATTCCAGTAATTATAATGGGTAATCTCACAGATCCCACTACACCAAAGGCCAAGAGCAAAGTTTACAGAAAACTAGCATTGGATAAAATCCAGTGTCTACAGTAAAGGAGCCAATATATATCCTAAACACATTTTCACTGCCCTTTTTGTTTTGTTTTAACTACTCTAAACAATTTGGTTTGGTCAGCAAACTTGGCCATTTGACTCATGCACCAGATCGTTTATGAAAAAGGAAAGAGTACTGATTCAAATACAGATCCTTGAGGAAGATTGCACTTCAGTTTATATAAAGGATAAGGAACAAGGCTTTTGACATTTCCAAACCTCATGACCACATACTCCATAATTCCAGCACAACAATGAGATGTTAGATGTTCCCATTCCTGATCTGTACTGTGGGAAGCCCCTTACCAGAGAATGAAATATTTTGGGGAATATTAAAAGAGGCAGAATATTATATTTCCCCAAACTTACGGGACCGCCTGCTGCCACCAATAGCCTCCCAGCGACCTGTGCGCTCCCATAGAGAGGGCCTCCTCAGGGTACCATCAGTCAAACAATGTCGACTGGCGACGCCCGGGGGAGGGCCTTCTCCGTGGGGGCTCCTGCCCTCTGGAATGAGCTGCCTCTGGGGATACAACAACTCCCCAACCTCCGGACCTTTCAACGCGAGCTAAAGACCTTCTTGTTTTATCGCACATGGCTGGCCTAACGTATTTTAAATGTGGGTTTTATCACTGTTTTTATTCGTTTCGGTCTAATTTGAATTAGATTTTTAAAATGTTTTTAATTTTTTGTAACTTTGTTTTTATCGGGCTGTAAACCGCCCTGAATCCTTTGGGAGAAGGGCGGTATATAAATTAAATTAATAAAAATAAATAAATAAATGAAAAATGGAGAAATAACAAAGGTAGAAAGCAGCCCCAGTCTTCCTGCCATAGGAAAACAGCTTCAAACTAAGAAGCTTGAAGAGGCTGATCTTTAGGAATGCAGATTTTATATCCATTCAGGAAGACTGGACCAATCTATTCATATACAAAATGCCTTCAGCCACAGCTCCCACCAAAGTCTGGAGCTGACGGGATTAAGAATTTACATCTCCCCACCCAAATTCTAAGGACAGGACATAACCTTTAGGGCATAATAGGATTAACCCACCACCACTGAAATAATAAAAGACACAAGGGTCACTACGTTGCAGAACCCCCTGGAGCACCTCAAACACAAAACCCCAGAATCCTAATAAAAATCCATCCACTCACTCAGCCATTTTGTCAGCGTCCCCCAAAACATGCTGCCATCACTGAAGTTTCTGGAAAACCAAATAAACACAGACCGTCTTTCCTTGTAGCCAGCCTCCATTTTATTTCCAGCGTTCTGACAGCGGAAGGAACTGGTGGGGGACCATTTGTCCAGCCAAGCTGGCCTAGTATGGCTTCCAAAGCTGACAGGCTGATACGTTTTTCTCCCAGCTTGGAACTGGACAGGATTTTTCTTCTCACAATACTTATTCCATTTTTTAAAAATCAGTTTCTGATCTTTGAGAAAACTTCACCATTTCTTTAGTGTTGGCTTGGGAATGATATAGAAAAGAATGATGCCACAAATTGTGCTCTTAACGAATAAAGGTGTTTCGCTCCTAGGGAATTTGTGATGGGTTATTTATTACAAGCAGGAGAGCCAGATTAGTGTAATGGTTAAAGCATCAGGCTAGAAACCAGGAGACTGTGAGTTCTAGTCCTGCCTTGGGCACAAAGCCAGCTGGGTGACCTTGGACCAGTCACTCTCTCTCTCAGCCCTAGGAAGAAGGAGACAATGGCAAATCACTTCTCGAAAACCTTGCCAAGAAAACTGCAGGGATTTGTCCAGTTTCCAAGAATGATTAAACGGAAGAAAGAAAAATTACAAGCAGAGACAAAGTCAGGTGGTCACAAAGTTATTCCACATATCTGAAACTAAATTCATCCACTCATCCGCACATCATTGCCCTTAAATGATCTGGTGAATTGTTCTCTGGTTCCTACATTAAAAATAGGAGAGGAAAGAATAGTTACCCTAGAAAACTGCCTTGCAAAGTAAACTGAAAAATAGGTCAGATTTACAACTATTCAGCAGTCTTTAATGAGAAACTTTGCAAAAAAAAAAGTTTAAAAGTCTTGAAGAAAAGCAACTAGTTTACTTTACTAGCTCAACCTACTTCACTTAGCTTAGTCATTTAGAGAAGGGATGGCCAACCTTGCAACTTTAAGACTTGTGGATTTCAACTCCCAGAATTCCCAGTCAGCACGGGGAATCTAACATAATATGGGACATCTAGATGAAAATCCATGCAAGACTCCATTTTTAGATCTATTTACCATACAGAGCACCTATTTTACTTAATCTAATGTTACTTAACCTAATGTCCAGAATGGCTTAAATTCTCTGAAAATCCTTTTCCTCAACCTGAAAAAATACAAGATTTTATAAATTAATGGATTGTGCCGAAGAATTTACTTCTCCTTTCCTCTTTGGGTTTATCCATCTCATACATTTCTCAAAGGAGAGACATGTGGATAAGAAGAGCTAAATATAAGGAGCCTCCAGTACTTAATTTTACATTTGAAATACCCACCTTTTAACTGCCGACAGAGGTAAGGATTAGCCCCCAAAGGGTTGTTCAGATATCCTGTATTCTAGGATGCTTCCAGACAATGTCTTATAGGGTGTATCTGTCAGAGTTCCAACGGATGCCCTAATTAAACCATGAGCCTCGAGCCAAGTTTCAAAAGAAATACAGTTATTTATTAGGAGCAACATGTTGGCAGTACCCAAGTGAAGTCAACTCTGTCCCATGTAATTTACAGCCCAGCTATGACCCTGTTTCCCCCCTTCTCCCAGGGTGTGTCATAAATCACATTTTCTAACGGAGCACTTTCACAAGCTATAGAATCACGCTTCTCCTCTTGATTCCAGTAACCTGGGATACAGCCTTGAGAAAGGTATGCGTGGAATGCGCTTCTGGTTGTGGCTGCCGTGCTGCTCCATCAGTTTTCCCCCTCAGTTATGGCCAGGAATGCTTTACGAGTTGACAGTATCTTCATAAACTTTTCTGTCTTTCTATTTTACCTAATCACAAGATAAATTAATGATCTAGTGTTTGTGAAGTATATTGCCTCTTATTAATTCAGTTGATGAGGTTTCATAGGACAACAGCTATTTGGTTCAGCTCCTTGCTAAGTTAGGAAAATGGATGCTTTTTCAAGAGGTAACTGGACCTTTTGTTTTTCTTTGAAAATGTTTCACTCCTCACCCAAGAAGCTTCTACAGCTCTGAGCTGAAGACGTTTCTTGGATGAGAAGTGAAATGTCTTCAAAGGCAAGCAAGAAACTCCAGTTGCCTCTTGAAAAACCACCTTTGGGACAACCATGACCTGGATGACTGAAAATCTCCATAGACATTTAGGAAAATGGAGTTTACTGAAAATAGTTTAGATGGTAAGCTATTGAAGTCTCATCAGCCATAGCCATCACGTCATGGCCATCTCACCACAGCCAACTCGCCACGATCATCTCGCCATGGCCATCTCACTGTGGGACAACTTACTGCAGCCAACTCATGACAAGCCAACTCACCGCAGACAATTCCTCACGAGATAACTCAAGGCAATAAATGTTATCCACCACTGTTTCTTTGACATTATTTCTGTTGACAAAAACGGAAATAATATCAAAGAAACAATTGTGGGTAACATTTATCGTGTTGAGTTATCCCATGTGGAATTTTCTATTGGGAGTTGTTCCAAGGAGAGTTGGCCACGGTGTGACAAGCTGGCCATGGCGAATTGTCCCATTCCATCCTTAGTTGGCTGTTGCAGCATTTGCTTAAACAGTGTGCTAGTTGAGGTGGTTAATGGAGAAAGATTTCTTCACTGAAATCTTGTAATTTTTAATCTTGTAATTGCTCTTGTAAGCAATGAACTACGAGTAGAAAAGATTAAGGAGAGAAGTAAAGTGGTATGTTTAAGTGAGAGGGGACAGGCAGCAACTTTCCAAG
Organism: Ahaetulla prasina; assembly: GCF_028640845.1. Lineage (NCBI taxonomy): Eukaryota > Metazoa > Chordata > Lepidosauria > Squamata > Colubridae > Ahaetulla > Ahaetulla prasina. The sequence goes on along the minus strand of NC_080540.1, from coordinate 285,339,029 downwards.
TCAAACCTGAACCATAGATGTATCAGGGATACAGATATTCCTGTGTTCACTTAGCACAGTGGTTCTCAACCTTTATAGTGCTGCGACCCCTTTAATACAGTTCCCCACGATGTGGCGACCCCAACCATAAAATTATTTTCGTTTTGAATTTATCGTGCCTGAAGCCTGAATTTATCGCGCCTGAATTTATTGTGCAAGCAATCTGAACTGCTTGAGATTGCCTTGAGGACAGAGGCATTAAAGTGGAGACTCCTCCCCTATTAAGTTTATCGCGCCTGAAGCCAGATTAGGCTAGCGATTGGGAGTGATTGTAGCTGGCTTGAGAGGGAGACATCAGAGAAAAGATTTATCTATTTTTTAATTCATTGCGCCTGAAGCCGAATTCGGCTAGCGATTTGAAGAGCCTGCAGCTGGCTTGTGGAATCAACCATTGGAGCGTGATTCTTCGATTCGCAAGGATACTTCCCATATTTCCGATGGTCTTAGGCGACCCCGGCAAATCGTCATTCGACCCCCAACAGGGTCCCGACCCACAGGTTGAGAACTGCTGACTTAGCAGCTAATTTGGCATGAATAATAGGTGGGTTATTCCCCCCTCCCCTCACACAACTGGTATTAAGAATTGCTAATACTGGGTGCTAAATCTCAACAAAACAGTTAAATGTCAAGCAAAATAGTTTGAACTACGTTTCATAATTGTTTCATAAGTCAGGTACTTCCTAATAAATTATTCCATTTGTAATTTTGCTCCTGTCCATCTCTATTTATCTTAGCAGAGATGAAAGCAGCATAGTCATTCCCTTTATTAATTTTAACACCCACTGAAATTAAACTGCTTTTCTGCAACTGATTGCTTAAACATGTAGATTACATATGAAAATGTAAAAACATTTACTATCCTTTGTTCCATAATATTTGCCAATACATGTCTATATTCCAATGAAACTTCCCACCGAAAGAAAGGGATACTGTGTAAGCAGTACAGCGTATAAAACCCATTTCTGATGAGATTTCCATAATAATTGTTCCAGTGTGTTTCAATTCAAGAAATTTTTATAATAGAAGCTTGAGAGTAAAGCCACTGAGACTAACTGAAACCACTCTATTAAGGAACTTCCCAGACTTTGCGTTGTTTAGCCACTCGATTCAATAAGATAATGATAAAATATCCAAGAGGATATAAAAATTAATGCTATGGATTAATAGGGGGCTTAAATATGGGGACTTTCTAGGATCTCATACTTTTAAACAAATTACATTGATTAATCTTCCTGGAAGAATCAGAGTATAATCACATTTTCTTTTATGCAGTCTTTTATACATTTTTCCTACTACACCCAAGTAACAGTGCAAAGCTAGATTGGACTCTTTTTAAAAATAAGGCAAACTAATGGCAAGCTACCGTATTTTTCAGAGTATAAGATACATCTTTCCCCCCCAAAAAAGAGGGTGAAAATCTGGGTGTGTCTTATACTCCGAACGTAGCCCCGCCCAGCTTCTCAAAGGGAGGTTGCAGAAGCTGAAAAAAGCATCAGAAACAAAGCTTCAGAAAAGAAGCCCCCAAACAGAGTGTTATGTATTCATGTTTGTACCTTTAAATATTTGAGCGGGAAATCAGCACGTTGCTGATTGGTCGAAACCTCCAGCAGAACTGTATAAAAGGAGAGGTTTTTCCCCCAGCCTGTTGCTGGGTTCACCATATATTAAAGAGCTGTTGTCACTACCCTGGTCTCCAGCCTCGTTACTTCCCGAACTTAACATTGGCGACGAAGGTGGGATCTCGAGGTTGAGGAGAACCAGAACCGAGCTGAAGCACGATAGACCCGAACCCAGCAAATACAGGGCAGAAAAGGGAGATGGCCAGTTACACTCCGCCCGCACCGTTCGACCCGGCTAAGGAGAAATGGGGAACGTATATGACCCGTTTGAGTTTCTAAAGCCAACGAACTGCGGAGTTCAGACAACCGAAAAAGGGCTTATTTCTTAAGCCACTGCGGTCGGAGGTCATGACATCGCGGAAGCCCTGGCAGACCAACGCCCGTTGCAGTCGGTGTGGCCAACTTTACAGACTTTACTAAAAACCGCCGCTGCGCCGTCCAAATCGTGCGGTTTGTTTGGTCGGAGGCGAAGGCAGATGGAGGCGAATCCATCGGCGACTACATGGCCGCCCTAAGAAGAGCGCCCAAGGACTGCGGATACCGTGACCTAGACGAGGTGCTCTCGAGCAACTCATCCGAGGTCAAGACATCCGTCTGGCGGCGGCTGCTGGCAAAAACAACCTCACTGGCCAGCGCTCTGGGCGAAGCCAGAGCACATGAAATGTCATCCCAAGCGGCAGAGACACTGCAGAAGCCGGTCCCACAAAGGCGGCGCGAAGGCAACTCCGTGCACCAGGAGGAGGTTCAGACCGAATCCGACGGTGAAGACGAGGAAGGGGTCTGCCGCACCGAGCGACAAAGGGGACCGAGGCGAATCACGGAAGCTGCGGGTCAACACCAGCGCCAACGCTGCAAGTTTAAAACAGCGACATGTCGGCGGTGTGGGAAGAAAGGGCACCTAGCTCAAGTTTGTCGAGCGCCCAACCTTCCCGAAAATTCAAATCGGCCAATCAGGCGGAATCGGCAAAGCGACCCGCGATTGGCTCAAACAAAAAGCGTGATTCAACCAAACAACTGTGGTCATAGGCGCCTCGACCAAAGTGGAGAAGAAGATCTTCACCAAGCCAAAATAGAGTGCGGTGCGGCTTGAAGTAGACGGGATCAGCGATCACCATCATGTCCTGGGACACTTTGGCGAAGTCGCTGCCGTCCGTCGCGAAGCGCCACCTGCAAGCACAACGGCTACGAGTGCACGACTACCAGGGGAATCGCATCCCTGTTCGAGGGACCACCTCCGTCCGAGTCGGGGAAGGTCCACCAAAAAAGAACCTGCCCATCACGATCGTCGAAGGAACTCTGCCCAGTCTGTTGGGACTAGACTGGTTTCGTGCCCTGGGCATGGGAGTGACTGGCATCTACAGAAGTGACTGTAACCTGAAAGACATTCTCTTTAACGAGTTCGAAGATGTCTTCAAGGACTGCCTGGGCAAGTACAAGGGGACCCCTATTTCCTTCAACTTAGACCCCCAGGTAGCCCCCATTAGGCTTAAGGCGAGGAGAGTCCCTTTTGCCCTAAAACCAAAAATCGATAAGGAGCTGGATAAGCTCATTAATCAGGGGATTTTGGTGCCAGTCGATCACGCAAAGTGGGAGACGCCAATCGTCACCCCAATAAAACCGGACGGGTCAATTAGAATCTGCGCTGACTACAAGGCGACGCTTAACAAAGCCTTACAGAAAAGCGCCACCGGTTCCGTGGTGCAACACTTATTGCACTCTTTGGGGCAAGGGCAAGTCTTTGCAAAGTTAGACTTGGCCCAAGCCTACCAACAACTGCCAGTGACGCCGCTGGCGAAGCCCAAGCGATTGTGGCGCACAGGGGGCCTTCAAGTGCACCGATTGCAATTTGGGGTCAGTGTGGCACCAGGGCTGTTCAAAACCTGATGGAGCGACTACTGCAGGGCTCCCAGGGTAGTTCCTACTTGATGATGTCCTAATTTCAGGGAAAACATGGAGGAATTGGGGAGCGGTTAAGAAAGGTCTTGGGCATTTTCGGACAGCGGATTAAAAGTCAAGACAAACAAATGCCAGATAGGGGTCGAATCCGTCGATTTCTTGGGCTACGGATAGACAAGAAAGGAATTCACCCTACTGAGAGCAAGGTTAAGGCAATTAGGAAGGCTCCAGCGCCCAAAAACAAAGCAGAGCTGCAGGCATTCCTGGGATTGGTTAATTTTTACGCGGTCTTTTTAAAGAACAAAGCAACCGTTGCGGAACCGCTGCATAGGCTCTTAGGAAAAAATACTGTTTGGTCTTGGGGAAAGTCAGAAAATAGGGCTTTTGAAGCAGTAAAGAACCTGCTCTCAAGTGATAGCCTGCTCATCCAATATCACGACTCATTACCCGTAGTGCTGGTTTGCGATGCCTCCCCTTATGGGGTGGGGGCTGTACTCAGCCATAGACTTCCAAACGGCACAGAAGCCCCTATAGCGTTCTACTCTAGAACGATGTCCTCCCCAGAGAGGAACTACAGCCAATTAGACAAAGAAGCACTAGCCATTGTATCAGGGGTCAAAAAATTCCACAAGTATGTCTTTGGGCGGAATTTTGAAATCGTGACTGACCACAGACCGCTACTAGGGATACTGGCTGGCGACCGCCCAACGCCTGTGGCACTTTCGCCACGCTTGACCCGATGGACTATATTCTTAGCCGCTTACTCGTACAAGCTGCAGCATCGACCAGGAAAAGAAGTGGGGCATGCAGGCGCGTTAAGCGATGCCCACTACCAGGGCGACCGAAGACCCCACTCCGGGACGCCCATCCTACTTATTGACTCGTTGGACTCTGGCCCAGTCACATCTAAGGAAGTGGCTCGGCATCATACCGGGACATTGTGTTAAGGACTGTACTCGGTTGGGTACAGAGAGGGTGGCCCGCTGCGGCGAGCAGTTCAAGAATTTGTTAAAAAGCGAGATGAGCTCTCGGCTCAAGGGGTGCCTGTTATGGGGTGATCGTGTAATAATTCCTGATAAATTAAGGGAAAGGTATTGGACCTCCTCCACGAGGTCACCCAGGGATCGTAAGGATGAAGGGTTAGCTAGAAGCTATGTATGGTGGCCACTCATGGACGCAGAGATTGCTGAGAGGGTAGGGAAATGCCAAGCTTGCCAAGAGTCCAGACCTCTACCCCCAACGGCCCCAGTCAGAGAATGGGAAAAGCCCCAAGGGCCCTGGTCAAGAATCCACATTGATTTTGCTGGCCCTTTCCACGGCCAAACATTCCTAGTGGTTGTTGATGCATTCCAAATGGTTGGAGATCATAATCATGAAATCCACTACGGCCGAAGCAGTAATCGCAACTCTGCGCCACCTATTCGCAACTCACGGGTTGCCGGACACTCTGGTGTCCGACAATGGGCCCCAATTCACGGCAGCCCAGTTTGAAGAATACCTGGCAGAGGAAGGCATCCGACATGCCCTCTCTGCGCCTTTCCACCCTGCGTCGAATGGCCTTGCAGAGCGCTCCGTCCGGAGCGCTACAGAGGCATTGTCCAGGCTCAAGCCAGGTGACTGGCAAACAAAATAGACTTTTTCCTAGCCGTCCCAGCACAGAACCCCAAGCACGGCCACCGAAAAGCCCAGCCGAATTGCTAATGGGACGGAAACCCGTGCCCACTTGACCGCTTGAACCCCCATTACACACCGAGGGTTACAAGGGGAACTAGAAAAGACAAGGAAATGAGCATAGGCGACCGGTGTGGGCCCGAAACTATGGGGACGGCCCTAGTTGGTTCGCAGGACAAATAATAAAGATAACCGGCCCAAAATCGTACGTGGTAGAGCTACCAGACAACCGAGTGTGGAGGCGCCACATAGATCAGTTAAGGAAACGAATAACTGACCAAACCAAACCAAATGAAACAGATCATGACCAATACCAATTTGAATCCACAGCTGACAATGACCCGGGGGAGGCGCAAGACTTAGCTGAGGTCCCAGAGTTCCAGCGACGCCATCAGGTCCCCGAGGGAAGCAGCAGGGAAAGTTCCAAAATTAATCCAAGGCCGGATGGCCAAGAAAAAGAGTCGGCCAATAATCCGGAGCCCGTTGGCCCAGAGAAAGAGCTGGGAGGAGAAAACAGCCCCTCCGACCAGCTCAAAACACCACCCAGAACTGAACCGCGCAGGTCAGAAAGAACTAGGAGACGCCCAGGTTATTTGCGTGACTACGTCGAAAAATAACATGTAAATAAATATGTAAATAGAGGCAAAGTGTTTTCTGGGAGGGGAGGAGTGTTATGTATTCATGTTTGTACCTTTAAATATTTGAGCGGGAAATCAGCACGTTGCTGATTGGTCGAAACCTCCAGCAGAACTGTATAAAAGGAGAGGTTTTTCCCCCAGCCTGTTGCTGGGTTCACCATATATTAAAGAGCTGTTGTCACTACCCTGGTCTCCAGCCTCGTTACTTCCCGAACTTAACACAGAGCTTCAGAGGATTTTTTTCTGAAACTGTTTCGGAGGCTTTTAGAGGCAGAAAAAAATGAAATGGAATTTCATAAGCAGAAAAAAAGGCAAAAAAAAAAGCAAAAAAAAAAAGAGCAAGGCATAGAGCTCACAACCAAGGAACCTGTTGCTAAAATTCACCTCTGGGAACAGCTGATTGGGGATATTATGGAGGCCGATCTACCTGCCAATTAGTATTTTTCTTATTTTCCTCCCCCAAAACTAAGATGCGTTTTATACTCCAGTGTGTTTTATACTCCGAAAAATTATTTCAGTATAAATTACAAATGCAGAATAAACAATACATCTAAAGTAGGGCATGCTACTTATGTCTACTATTAATCAGGTATTATCTTTCAGCAAAAATAGATTTTGTCAGACTTAGCTTAAGGCCATCAACAATTTACACCAAGAATTTAATGCATGTAAAGAATATTTTTATGTTCAGTGTTACATGGAAATTTGTTTAACTTGAATTGGTAAGATTGTTCCAGACTTCAATAATGTTTTCTACAGTAAACATAAGAACATCAATGAAGTATTAAATTTCTGCATTCAGAGTACTAATTATTACTTTAACTGAAAATTATATCATTGAGTAATATAATATATAAGCATTTTTCACATATAGAATGCTACAATGCCAGAAACTAGTTGTTTGAGCAAATCATTTTCCCTAATATTTTTTTACCTGTGATGATTCAGTCATCAAACTTAACCATACTTTATTAAACAGATAAATATTAAGCTAAGATAAAATGTACAGATGGTCCTCATTTAGTGACTACTGTTGGGACTGGCAACTCAGTCTTTAAGTGAAGCAATTGCTAAATGAAACAATGACTGTGTTTATAATCTTTCTTAAGCTTTCCTTTGCTTTATAGACCTGCAAAGGTTATAAATGTAAGGATTGGTTGCAAAGTTACTTTTTCGTCATTGTTGTAATTGCAAATGGTCGCCATATGAAGCAGTCGCTAAACAAAGACCGGGCGCTATTACATTGTGTCTTATTTTTCCAAAATACAAATTGGACAGATTTTATCTCACAGTGCTAAGAAAAAAAAAGAGAATGATGGAAAGCATAGTGCAGCATTCTCAAGAGATATAGGAAATTAGGTGTGAAGTCTTATACAGTTAACAAAATTCTTCGTATTTTTGGGTGGACTTCATGGAAATCTTCCATTCTAGTAGAAACATCCCCACAGAATTCTCTTTTACAGGGAAAAAAATGTTTAGAGTTACTTAGCAAAATTAATTCCTTATTCCAGGAAATACATTTTGGCTACTTGGTGAGTTCTTGATTCAAAATATCTGTTGTTGTTAATGACATAATGGGAAATGCTATATCAAATTTGGCAGGATCTATTCAAATGACCAATGAGGCAGTTCAGAGAACAGCAAGGCAATCTGTTCTCTGAGCTTTGGCCACTGCTGTTTCTACTTCTGGTGTTTCCACCATTTCACCTGGAGATTTATGGATGCATCTGGATTTTGTAAAATAAGAGCAGCATGAAAGTGCAGCCATTGCTGACCAAACAACAACGGATTAATCTATTGTAAATGCAGACCTGATTGAACCCACCATAAATCACAAGGCTAAGCCTCTTGACTATTCAAAGAGCAAGGCCAGCCATCTGGCCAAAATTGAGACTTTGGGCTAATGAGTAGCTTGGATACCTCCCACTATTGTGTTATCTGGAGGAATATTAAAACAAGAAAATGTTTTTTCTTAAGATGCAGGTGAGGCTAAAATTAAATTAGAATTAAAGTTCTAAATTAATTCAGCAGCATTACTTTATATTTTACTGTTGCTTGAATGTATTGATATCCCAGGGTCTTCTTGTGTGTGTGTGTGTAATGATATCCTTGTTACTGTAAATGTAGCCCTAGATGAATTTACACACTCAAATTTATCGTTACTGATTGCAAGTATCAAATGGTCATTTTCACTTGTGGAACAATGTGGTCCTCCCAGATTAACAAATATGGATAACTTTTATTTTCAAAGTAAATCTCTTGGGAAACAGCTTGCATATTTGATTATTATTATTTTTTGATAAGGCTGTAGAAAACAATGAAGAGAGTGAAAAGTGTTTTGAAAAACATTTTATTTCCCATGGAGTACACGGTACAAGACAAATATTTTTAAAGGGTTGTTTTTTAAAAAAAATAAAAAACAATATAAATTACGTTATGAGGTTAGATTGTAAACCAGACCTTCTTTCACACTAGTTTTAATTCTCAGCAAAACAGAAACATAAAAAACTGATGGTAGAAAAAGACCTAGCGGTCCATCGAGTTTATCCTTTGTATTTATTTGTTTTATGTTTAGTTTTTTATTTATTAGTTTTTTATATTTTATAATTTTTATGTTATGTTTTTATTTTTGATTTTTGTGGGATGATGGACATGTATTAATGCCGAGCATGTTTAAACTCAGTTATTGATTATTGACTCCCTACCTCTGCTGGAAGTTGTTTCTAAGCTTTCACTACTGTTTCTGTGAAGTAATACTTCAAAATCAGAATAGAGCTGGAAGGGACCTTGGAGATCTTCTAGCCCAGCCCCCTGCTCAAGCAGGAGACCCTATACCATTTCAGACAAGTGACTATCTGGTCTCTTTTTAAAAGGCACTCACAATTTCTGAAGGCAGGTTGTTCCACTGGTTAATTCTCCACACTGTTAGGAAGTTTCTCCTCAATTCCAGGTTGCTTCTTTCCTGGATTAATTTCTGTCATTGTTTCTTGTCCTGCCCTCTGATGCTTTGGAAAATAAATCCTCTTTGTGGCAGCCTCTCAAATACTGGAATACTGCTATTATGTCCCCCTTGGTCCTTCTTTTCCCTAGACTACCCAAACCCAAATCCTGCAACCATTTTTCATATGTTTTAGTCTTCAGGCCTTTAATCATCTTCTTAGTTGCTTTCTAGCATTACTTTTGAACTTCCCTCCTGTCAGTTTGAGTGTTCTTGATTTTTGCTTAATATAAAGATAAGGACAGCAACAACAACTATGGCTTTATATCGCTATTCCAGGGCCCTTGAGTGGTGCTGTGGATGTCCTATCCAGGGGTCTAGGCCAGGGGTCTGCAAACTTGGCTCTTTTAAGACTTGTGGACTTCAACTCCCAGAGTTCCTCAGCCAGCATAAAGTCCACAAGTCTTAAAAGAGCCAAGTTTGCAGATCCCTGGTCTAGGCTACAGACATTGAATAAACAAACAACAATATTGCTGAACAATCTTGACATCAAGATTCCACACCTCTGATTCAAATGACCCTAAGGGCACAGATAAAAACCTAAGAAACCTCAAGGGCTCTCAGAGAGTGTTAAGACCAGATGACTTGCAAAGAAGCACAATCCTTCCTCCCCCCACCCAACACTATCCTGTCAGGAGCTATCTTTCTATCCTCCTACCATCTAATCTCAACTGTCAGTACTTGTGCTTTCATCTCCCTCACCATCCAATACAACTAATGAAGCTTTCTGGAGGGAAGCTTTTTGTTCTTTTTCAAAAAAACCAGTTCAGTTGCCTTTTCAAACAACAGCAACAACCCACCTTTGAGACAATCTTAACATCAGTTTTAACTTGAATTATATCATCAAGATCAAATGAAGTACTAATACCACTCTATAAAGCCCTAGTAAGACCACGCCTAGAATACTGTATCCAGTTTTGGTCACCGTACTATAAAAAATATGTTGAGACTCTAGAAAAAGTGCAGAGAAGAGCAACCAGGATGATTAGGGGACTGAAGGCTGAAACATATGAAGAACGGTTACAGGAACTGGGCATGGCTAGTCTAGTGAAAAGAAGGACCAGGGGAAACAAGATATTTTTTATTTATTTGTATCTTTATTTATAATTTAATTTCTATACCACCCTTCTCCCGAAGGACTCAGGGCGGCTTACAGCCATATTTAAATCATAAAATACAAATAACAAATTTAAAACAGAATTAAAAACAAATATTTAATAGGCCGAATCAATTAAAATGGTCATAGACCGACATAAAACCCATTTAAAATTACAATTAAAATTACACTTAGGCCAGCCCCACACGATGAAATAACAAAGTCTTAAGTTCATGTTTGAAGGTCCGGAGGTCGGGGAGTTGGCGTAACCCTGGAGGCAGGTCATTCCAAAGGGCCAGTACCACCACAGAGAAGGTTTTCCCCCTGGGGGCCGCCAACCGACATTGTTTGGTCGACGGCAATATTCCAATACCTGAGGGGCTGCCAAGAAGAAGGGGTCAAGTTATTTTCCAAAGCACCTGAAGATCAGACAAGGAATAATGGATGGAAACTGACCAAGAAGAGATTCAACCTAGAAATGAGGAGGAACTTTCTGACAGTGAGAACATTCAAGCTTGCCTTCGGAAGTTGTGGGAGCTTCATCACTTGAGACTTTCAAGAAAAGATTGGACTGACATTTGTCAGAAATGGTATAGGATCTCCTGCTTGAGCAGGGAGTTGGACTAGATGACCTATTAGGTCTCTTCCAACTCTGTTAATCTGCTAATCTGTTATACTGGCTCATAATGTGTTGATTTGTTACAGTGGAGATAAAGAAAAGATGGTAATGCCAGCACGTTTTCCTCAACACAGCTGCCACCTGCTTAACAAGGATGAGTTGTGAGTTGGGGTAGACCTCAAAATTGTGCCCACTCTTGAATGGGGAAGTAGTACCCCTGCCAAAGTTAAAGATGGAATATCTCCAGATCTAGGTGGCTCTCAATAGCCTCATCGGGCCAGTTTAGGGATTAAAAATACAACTGGGTATCAGCATGCCCTAAACTAGCAGATTATCTCATCAGCAATTTAATGTAACAATTAAATAAAAGGAGAAAAGTTGAGCTCAGAGATACTCCCCCCCCCCCGAATTAAAAAAAAATAGGGTAATGTCTGGTATCATAACTAAAATCCCCCTTCAAAAAAATATATGGAAATATTGGCCAAGCACTTTTTGATTGCACAAACAAAACTCAAGAAAGAAAGGTCATAAGAACTGAATACTAACCCTTGATTATGATCCTCGTTGATAGCACAACTAAAGGTTACATTCCATATATTAGCATTCTAAGCAGTAACCACAGTGCTGTACAGAAGTTGCCATATGATTAACAGAAGGACTAAGGGGCCTCTGTGGCTCAGACTGGTAAGACAGTCTGTTATTAACAGCAGCTGCTTGCAATTACTGCAGGTTCAAGCCCCACCAGGCCCAAGGTTGACTCAGCCTTCCATCCTTTATAAGGTAGGTAAAATGAGGACCCAGATTGTTGGGGGCAATAAGTTGACTTTGTATATAATATACAAATGGATGAAGACTATTGCTTGACATAGTGTAAGCCGCCCTGAGTCTTCGGAGAAGGGCGGGATATAAATGCAAATAAAATAATAAATAAATAAATAAAAAGGTCTTTAAGTTAGGCTCCAGCATATCTCCAACTATCTCTTAGTAATTGTCAGCCCCTCTAATATATTTAATGCACTATTATTTGTTTTTTAAAAAAGAAAACAGACATAGTAGTCTGGAAAGCAAAGAGCCAGTTTCCAAAATTATCCTTAATCCAAGAAAATCCTTTGGATTTCATGGATTATGGGTTGATCACCAGATGTTCAGACTGGATTTGACATTTTTATCCACCCATCAAGTCCATCCCAAGGACCTGGGATAGGCAGGTATTGTTGTTTGGTAAAAGTATTGTTGCAGGATGTAAGCTGTTCCAAGTAAAGCTGCCTTTTGCAATTGACTGATGGTGATTTTATCAATGCTGGTGTTCAAGTGGTCTTCCAGATGTTTTGGGATTGCACAAAAGGCATTTATTCCTATTGGGACTAACTTGGCTTTATTTGATCACAGACATTCTATTGGCAGGTCTTTGCATTTTGTGATTTTCTCCAGTTCTTTTTCTTCTATTCTGCTGCCTCAGTATTGCTGCAACCACTATTCCAGGCCTGTCAAACCCATGGGCCGGTATGGCCTGCACAAGCTGCACCCACCCCCACTCCGCAAAGGCAAAAACATTGCGATGCATCACGATATGGCCCATGATGCGAGCGAGTTTGACACCCCTGCACTATTCAATCTTTTTTTGTCTTTCTTAATGGCTTTTATTAAGTCTCGGATGTAATGTGGCAGGTCCTTCTCTGTTTGAATTCTAAGGTCTCTGAACAATTTTTGTTGTTGTTAGTTGCGAAGTCGTGTCCAACCCATCGCGACCCCATGGACAACATTCCTCCAGGACTTCCTGTCCTCTACCATCCTCTGGAGTCCATTTAAACTCATGCCTACTGCTTCAGTGACTCCATCCAGCCACCTCGTTCTCTGTCGTCCCCTTCTTCTTTTGCCCTCAATCTTTCCCAGCATTAGGCTCTTCTCCAGTGAATCCTTCTTTCTCATTAGGTGGCCAAAGTATTTCAGTTTCATCTTCAGGATCTGATCTTCTAAAGAGCAGTCAGGGTTGATCTCCTCTAGAATTGACTTGTTTGTTCGCCTTGCAGTCCAAGGGACTCGCAGGAGTCTTCTCCAGCACCAGAGTTCAAAGGCCTCAATTCTTTGGCACTCAGCCTTTCTTATGGCCCAGCCTTCACAGGCATACATTGCAACTGGGAAAACCATAGCTTTGACTATATGCACTTTTGTTGGCAGGGTGATGTCTCTGCTTTTTAGTACGCTGTCTAGATTTGCCATAGCTTTCCTCCCCAGGAAAGCTCCCCAGGAAAGCTCTGCTCCTTTGTCTATTTTGTGGGCCCACCAGGCATTGGTTGCAGGCAAGTGGTATTTCTTGCACATATTCCAATGATGTCATACCACTGTTCGTAGTCGGTCTATATGATCTTGCATCAGCAGACTAGATGGTCCGCTGTTTATTCAGTTTCTTTGCAGAGGCAGCATTTTTTTTAAGGCTAGGTCTTGTGCAGCCAGAATTAGCCCCTATCTCTTTCTTCAACTTTTCTGCTCTTAAAGGTAAAGATTCCCCTCGCACATATGTGTTAGTCGTTCCCGACTCTAGGGGGCGGTGCTCATCTCCGTTTCTAAGCCGAAGAGCCAGTGCTGTCTGAAGACATCTCCGTGGTCATGTGGCTGGCATGACTAAATGCCAAAGGCACACGGAACGCTGTTACTTGCCCACCAAAGGTGGTCCCTCTTTTTCTACTTGCATTTTTACATGCTTTCAAACTGCTAGGTTGGCAGAAGCTGGGACAAGTAACGGGAGCTCACCCCGTTACGTGGCACTAGGGATTTGAACCGCTGAACTGCCGACCTTTCAATCGACAAGCTCAGCATCATAGCCACTGAGCCACTGCATCCCTGCTCTTAGTTCTGCTCTTAGGCATTGGTCAATCTTGTTATCTGCTTTACCTGCTAGTTTGTGTATTTAGGTGTCTGTGAGCATCTATGTGTGTACTGCCCTTGTAATATATTGCCTGACCAATGACTCTCTTCTGTTCTTCATTTGGTCTTTCTTATAGGCCTATTTGGTCTCTCCAGTATTCACTAAGCCTTCATAGTATACTAGCTTCAGTGCATCTTCTTACCTGTCCTTCAGATATTCTTCCAATGCCCTTTTTTCCATTTTCAACTGTCTGGTATCCTTCAGACATTCCATGCCTACCTATTTTCCTTGACAAGTAGAATCTATCAACATTGCTGTGTGGATGAGCGACATGATTCACTGTCATTATATTTCTGGTGTTGCTGCAGTGGGGAGGGGTGAGCTCCCATCACATGTTCCAGCTCCTGCCAATCCAGTGGTTCGAAAGCAGGTGACCACAAATAGATAAATGGGTACCATTTCAGGGGGCAATTTCATGGGGATGTGACAGGAACCCCCAACTGGGCATCCCCTAGACAATGGTGATGTCACTGGCAAATTCTTTTACCATGGAAGCACCTCAATGCTTCTGATAGAGAAGCATTATTCTGGTATTCCTATCCAGGATTTTTAGTTCTGCTCGAGTCTAGTCCAAGCTGTGTATCTAATAGCTGGAAGTGTCCACGTGTTAATTGGCTTGATGGTATTTCCTCCTCTGCAATTGGACTTTAAGACTTTCTTCATTCTCATGATGTATTCACTGCTAACCTTCATATTGATCTTAGTATTAATTAATGTTGTCAGCTTGAAGGATGCTCAAGTATTACTAGTGACCATTATTTCTCTGTTTTCAGTCTTGTATATTTGCAACAGATAAACACCTTTTCTTCCAGGAATTCTTCAACTGCTGGTTCTGGTTGTTCAACCAACATTCCTGAGTCTTGTAGCTTATTTATCACCAAACATCCAGGAACTCCAACATCTGATAATATTACCTAGTTTGGTAATGAAACATCTGCAAGAAAACCACCAAGCTCAGAAAGCACCAAGAACTCCACATTTTAATCCTGAGATAGAAGTACTATCTTCTATTGGTACTTCCAACGTCTAGCATGTTGTTGACCTGAGCAACGACCAATCAGTACGGGATTTTTAAAAATTAGATCTCTTCGCATTTTTTATGGGAAAGGCAGTCTTCATCCGACTCCTCTGATGAGATCTATCCAGAATGGTTGAACCTCAGTCAAGATGGTGGACGTAATGCTGTCTTCTCCTGTTTTCAATCACGTAAGAGTGATTAGATTAAAAATTAATGTGACTGATCCAAAGCCACCCAGCCAGTTTCTGTGCCTAAGGGAGGACTCTACTCCAGTATCTTCACCAAACCACAAAAGTGGTTCTTCATGAGGACTCTGGAGGCATTGTTCCAAAATTTACAATGACTGCAGCACTCCCAATACTTTGAAAATAGTAACTTCCAGAACACAGTTAATTACTGTGTTCTGGAAGTTATTCAAGATAGAGATCTTCCAGACAACATATGGAGGTTAGTCTATTGTTGCCATTTTAATTAATACCAGCATTTATCATCATTACTACAGCTATTGGTTAATTATTACTCTGTCTGGTTTTTATGGTATTAGTTTTTATTATGGATGTGTTGATTTTTGAATAAATCTGTGTTGGCTTAGGCGGAACATAAGTGGGATTAATAAATAAATAAAATATGTATATCAGTAAATATTTTAAGAAAGATAAGCATTCTGGGTGGATAAAGGAAAGATCATGGAACAATGTTATCTTTTTACCTTCTGTTGTTTTAGTTGTAATCACTGAGTAATCACTTTCTCTGAGTAGCCAGAACACATTCAAAAGGTCAAAGGTGCTCACTCTCCTAAAAAGGTTGGAGACTCCTCAACTAGATGCCTTTAAAATATTTTATCAGACGATGATAAAATGTTTTCTGTGTTTAAATTGGCTGCTAACTTGGAATGAGGAACAATAAGAACTGATCTGACCACTTCAAAATCCTAGAAAATCCTGAACAAAAGAAATGAAAAGAAAACAAAAGAGTTCTCCACTCCTCTGAATACAACAAAATACCTTATGCCACCAGACTTGAAATCCTGGGCTTAGAAAATTTAGAACTACGCCGCCTTCGAAATGATCTGAGTTTAACTCATAAAATCATCTATTGCAATGTCCTTCCTGTCGAAGACTACTTCAGCTTCAATTGCAACAATAGAATAGAATAGAATTTTATTGGCCAAGTGTGATTGGACACACAAGGAATTTGTTTTGGTGCATATGCTCTCAGTGTACATAGAAAGAAAAAGGAAAGAAAAAAAAATACATCAAAGGTACACGAGCACACAATAGATTTAAGCTTAATGTTAACCGCTCCAATCTTGATTGCAGAAAATATGACTTCAGTAACAGAGTTGTTAATGCTTGGAATAAACTACCTGACTCTGTGGTCTCTTCCCAAAATCCCCAAAGCTTCAACTAAAAACTGTCTACTATTGACCTCATCCCATTTCTAAGAGGTCTGTAAGGGGTGTGCATAAGAGCACAAGCGTGCCTACCATTCCTGTCCTATTGTTTCCTTTCGTTATATCCAATTAATATAGTTATTACATACTCATACTTATATATATGCTTATATATTGTATAGTAATTTCATACTTATACTTATATATACTGTGTGACAAAATAAATAAATAAAAATAAAAATGGACAGCTGTTTAATGCTCATACAGACAAATTAAAGATAATAAAAAATAAGAAGACAATGCTTCGATTGCCTACAAATCCACCTGTTTATTTGTCTATACAAGCACAGCTCTTGTTGAAATGAGGTTAAAGAATTGGCAGCAACTTGCTAAGCTCAGTTCCAGATCAGTTGATTGTAGTCAGAGACCAATAGAAGCAGAGTGTGCTGTGAATGAATGAGTTAAAATGGATAGATCTATAAATATACATAATATACGTATAGATATTCTATCTTAGTAAATGATGAACAAAATAAAGTTTAAGAAAGAGTTAAAAAATTTTTTAAAACATCTATAATTCAGGTCTATATTAAATTATAATGCAAATATTAAAATATCAAATATGATAACCTCTAAAATTACATCAAAATAATAGTATCTAAAATTTAAATGAATTATAGTTACAGAGAACATATAATGGAAAACTGGCCCAATGGAGTCTGATGGATCTTCCGTGCTGCTGCAAAAAAAATCTTGCGACATGAGCTGTAACAAGAGGGACTTCATCTATGAGTAGCATCTGAGCTGTGGTGGCATAGTGGTTAGAATGCAGTATTGCAGGCTGACTCTGCCCTCTGCCAGGAGTTCGATCCTGACCAGCTCAAGGTTGTCTCAGACTTCCATCCTTCCAGGGTCGGTATAATGAGGACCCAGATTGTTGGGGGCAATATGCTGACTCTGACTCACTTGTTGTGACCCAGGCCCAAGTAGGTAGTAATAAACTTAGTCCGTGGAATAACAAACTTTATTCGAACAGCTGGGAATTACTTCATTCCCAGCGTCGTTCAACTCAAAATAAAACAAATGCCTCCCAACACAAATTCCTCAGTTATCTCACAAACCTTGGTCCAATTAGGCAAACTGCCAAAGGCCCTTTTATTTATTTTTATTTATTTATTTTGTCAGAACAGTATATATAAGCATAAGCATGAAAGTAACTATATAATATATAAGCTATATATAAGCATAATTATGTAATAACTATATTAATTGGATATAATGAAAGGAAACAATAGGACAGGAATGGTAGGCACGTTTGTGCTCTTATGCACGCCCCTTACAGACTTCTTAGGAATGGGGTCAATAGTAGACAGTTTTTGGTTAAAGCTTTGGGGATTTTGAGAAGAGACCACAGAGTCAGGTAGTGCGTTCCAAGCATTAACAACTTTGTTACTGAAGTCATATTTTCTGCAATCAAGATTGAAGCGGTTAACATTAAGTTTAAATCTATTGTTTGCTCTTGTATTGTTGTGATTGAAGCTGAAGTAGTCTTCAACAGGAAGGACATTGCAATAGATGATTTTATGTGTTAAACACAGGTCCTGTCGAAGGCGGGGGACAACATCCAGAAGCCACAAAAACAAAGACATATACGAAGCAGAAGACGAAGCAGAAGACACAGCTACAACGTTCCTTTCTGGCAAAGCTCAAACACTGGTGCTGGTCTGTTTTAAGCCTTATGGGAGGGGCCAATCATCTCTTGGCCCTACTCCCGAGTTGTCCTCTCTGCTTGAGCTGCTCTTGCTTTCTGGCAGCTCTTCTCATGCGTGTATTAGGAACAGGCTCCTCCTGTTCCTCTGCCTCACTACTATCAGTCTCTGGAGGCTCTGGAGTCTGCACCTCACTCCCCGATGGCCCTGGCCTCATCTCAGCCTCATCGCTTTCCGACTCCGTTGCCAGCTCTGGAGGCTGCTGACGGACCACAACATCACTCAAAGAAGGCGGTAAAGCAATATGAAGCTGTATTTAAGTCTAAATGCTATTGCTATTGCTAGCTGAGCATAGACCAAATTTGGGCGACCAAGAGAGACTAATCAGATGTGATATGTGTCTGATTTGGATGTCTCCGTAAAAGGAGCAATGAAGAAGAAGATATTCTGTATAGAGAGTCCTTCACTCGGTTCATAAGTTGCAATATCATAAAAAGAATCATGCAATTCTCTATGGCAAAAATAAGAAGCGGTAGTTTTCAGCAAAACTATTATAAAAGGCAATCATATGACCACAGGATGCTGCAAATGGCATAACTATGGCCATGTCACTGAGTGCCTGAAATGCAGTCATGTTACCATTCAAGCGAGGAATAACCATTGGAATTGATCAGACGCAGATCAGACATCCCCTTTTTCGTGTAGGTCATAACTTTTAACGGTTGAATCAGCTGGTCATAACTCAAGGACTGCTTGCAGTTTCCACCTCTCTGGAATCGCAGCCTTTCAACTTGCTAGGTCTTATTTCATTTAGATGAGACGTTGGATACAAAGTATGCTCATGCCCACATCCAATAAGAGCTCACTCATGTTCTCAAAAAAGGTTAAGCTCTAAAGAGTATAAAAATTAAACTCAGCTGTTGTTTCCATCCTTTTTCCGGGGGGGTGGGGGTGGAGAGGACAGAACTGACGTTCAAAAGTTCCATTAAGAAGCAACTCCTGTTTTCAGTTCAAAAGCTGTTAAAAGTTACAAATGACACTCTTGGAGAGAGATATTTTCTTCCCTGTCATCTCTCCTAAATGTTCATCAGTGCCCACAAGGCACTCTGCCCTATGCGTTCTTATTTTTTGGAGGGGGAAAAAAAAGTTGTTTTAATAAGAAGGCGAAACAAAAGAGAAAACTGGCATACCATGTAGATTCTAGCAACATTTCTACTTGCAAGAATGCCTCAAGACCCCATGATACTGTCACAATCGTTCTTGGAAAACAAGATTGAGTGGCGTCATTTTCTGACCTTGTGTGTGTCAGTTAGGCTAGAAAAATAGCCTAGGATGCTACATCACATTCTGGACAATTAGAGGAGATTCATCAGATTAATGTCTGACAAGTGGGGGTTGTGTAGTACCTGTAGCCATCAAGGCAGCCATTTTGGGAGGGTGCCCATACCGTGCCCTTAAACGCCACGTCTACAGAAAAGCTTGCCTACCGATATGCAACACATCTTTATGAAAATGAATACAGGGAAGAACTCTGACATCTCCAAAAGCATAATTTAGAAACAAGTGGGAGAAGAGACATTAATTAGTTTACCAAGAAAGAGGTATTAATGTCATCTTAACAATTTCACATTCTTGTAGGCTTTAATTTAATTGTCAGAAACTGTACAGGGTTGCCCTTATCTTCCATCTCCTTATTTTCAGTATTTTCCTCACTACAAATAGTGAGAATTACCATGTCTGGGTTGCAACAATCCAAACGATATCTAGATAGGAAAAGGAAACCCCAACATTTTGCCGTGATGTCCTTAGCTGTCAGGTGCAAAGATCAGGAGCATCCATTAAGTTGCAGTATAGAAGATCTATTCAACCCAAAACACTAAAGTATCTAGACAACTAAAGTTCAACACTAAATTGGCGCTAGATAAGAGTGAACAGAATACAGGAGAGGTTGGTTTATGCCTATGTAATGACTCTAAGCTGATGATGCACTTAACACCCGCCCCAGCTCTGCTGTTCTCCTACATTAACTTTGGTCTCATTTTATTCATTCTGTTATCACCTTTTTTGGGGTGTCACATTGGTGTGTCATTGGTATGCCTATATATTTTTCTTTGGGTGCTCTTGAATTGGTCTTGACTTTGGCCAGTTTCATGGACCTTGACTTGCAATTTCCTTGGCAGCTCTCCAGAAGTAGAAGGGGATGACTCGCTGTGGGACAATTTAACAATTCAATTTAAGTATTTCCAATAATTAAAAATTATTGCTCATTCACACTTCATTTTGTCCCTCCTTTCTTTAATGATTCTATTCCACCATTTCTTTGATATTAGCATCACTCTTGCCCTGCAGCAAATTGTCCTTTGGCGAGTTGGCCATGGCAAGTTGGCTGCGCTGAGTTGGCTGCATTGAGTTGTCTTAGGTCAGGGGTCTGCAAACTTGGCTCTTTTAAGACTTGTGGACTTCAGTTCCCAGAGTTGAAGTCCACAAGTCTTAAAAGAGCCAAGTTTGCAGACCCTGTCCTAGGTCCCTCCAAAAGTGGTTTGCCATGATCTTCTGGCATGTTTGTGGATTTTCCAGACTAAGGATAGTGAGACGTTCTAAGCAAGAATAACAAGTTGGATCTCAGCATTCTAATTAATACTTTACGCCACACTCATATGATTCTTATGAATCATATACCAGTCAATGCCATTTTAGGTTTTTCTTTTTCTTCTTGTACCATATCCATCATTGGACGTCAGCGATCATGTTGGCAATCCTATTTTTATCAGCCACCAACTCAAAAAAGTGCTGTTGAATTTTGTCCAAATCAGTCCCTTAGATTTTGAAGCCATAACATTTGCTGGACCAATTCTTGAATACAGCTCATCTGTCTGGAATCCACACTGCATATCGGACATTAATACAATTGAGCGCGTTCAGAAATATTTCACAAGAAGAGTCCTCCACTCCTCTGGTCACAACAAAATACCTTATGCCACCGGGCTTGAAATTTTGGGTTTAGAAAATTTAGAACTACGCCGCCTTCGGTATGACCTGAGCATAACTCATAAAATCATCTGCTGCAATGTCCTTCCTGTCGAAGACTATTTCAGCTTCAATCACAACAATACACTAGCACATAATAGATACAAACTTAAAGTGAACCACTCCAAACTCGACTGCAGAAAATATGACTTCAGTAACAGAGTTGTTAATGCCTGGAATGCACTACCAGGCTCAGCGGTCTCATCCCAAAATCCCCAAAACTTTAACCTAAGACTGCCTACTGTTGACCTCACCCCATTCCTAAGAGGTCTGTAAGGGGCGTGCATAAGAGCACCAGCATGCCTACCATCCCTGTCCTAATGTTCCCTTTAATTGTATTCCCTTTATGTATTCAATTCATGCTTATACTTATATATATTATTTAATATGTATTCAACAAAATATATAAATAAATAAATGTTCTTCTTCTGCCTGGACCTCGTTTGCCTTCAATCTTTCCTTGGAGGATTAAGTGAAATATGCCATGTTTTTAGGTTAGGTTATGCAATAGTCCCAACAACCTTGTTACTTACACTTCACTGTGTCATTCAAACCCCCAAAATAGGCTTCATTGAATAAAGTGTGTATAAAATAACCAAGAGGTTACCCAAAGACATCTATAAAATAAAACTCAGGTGGCAATAAATATCTTTGCTCTTAAGATGCTGGAAACTCTTTGGCTGTTTTTGACTTCAACTGACTTACTCCTGTTTTACACCTGCTTTACAAAGAGAAGGAAATCCAGCTGCACATACCTTTCGTGTTTGCAATTGCGGCCTAGCTGTTTTCAAAGTAAACATAAATACAATCTCCTTCCTCCTTCATTGCCAAGGAAAAAAAAACAAACAGAAAAATTGAAAGGGGTCAACTTAAGCCTCAGCCACTGGCATAAGGGGAAACCAGAACGTTGAAGTAACAGCCTGTTCTGTTGTATGAATAACTTCCTAACAATATGCTGAAAGAATGAGTTTGTATCGGGCTGAAACCCCAAACCACCATATTTTTAATTTGCCAAGCACCTGTGAAAGGATGCAGCTGCAAAACCCTGGAAAAAACAATGGGAATTGTGACAGTTCATTAATATAAACCAGCAACCAGAGGTATTTGGGAAGAGTCATTGATATAGAATTACATGGAAGATACATTGGCAAGTCCTGAAGTATACCAGGCAAAGAGCTAACTAAGATTATAGATGGGTGTACATCAAGTAAAACATAAATACGGTCTGATTAATTAAATATCAGAACTGTGGCGGGGGGGGGGGGAGTGCAACTCCTGCTTCTTTTTCATTCTCTCTTCTCACCTCCCTGTAAAATTACAATCCTGTGCAAAATTACTTAGGAACATGTTTGTTATTGGACTTGATAGGAAAGACTCCATTCCAGTGATAGTAGGCATTGATTTGCGCTGACAACAAGCAGGTGTTAATTGCTGGGAATTATATATAGGAACAGTATCACTGGTGATTAATGGTTGAAAAAATGAAAATGCTTATTGTTGTTGTTAGTTGCGAAGTCGTGTCTGACCCATCGCGACCCCATGGACAACATTCCTCCAGGACTTCCTGTCCTCTACCATCCTCTGGAGTCCATTTAAACTCATGCCTACTGCTTCAGTGACTCCATCCAGCCACCTCATTCTCTGTCATCCCTTTCTTCTTTTGCCCTCAATTGTTCCCAGCATTAGGCTCTTCTCCAGTGAGTCTTTTCCTCTCATTAGGTGGCCAAAGTATTTGAGTTTCATCTTCAGGATCTGGCCTTCTAAAAGAGCAGTCAGGGTTGATCTCCTCTAGGACTGACTTGTTTGATCACCTTGCAGTCCAAGAGACTCACAGGAGTCTTCTCCAGCACCATAGTTCAAATGCCTCAATTCTTTGGTGCTCAGCCTTTCTTATAGTCCAACGTTCACAACCACTCATTGCAACTGGGAAAACCATAGCCTTGACTATACACACTTTTGTTGTCAGGGTGAATGTCTCTGCTTTTTAGTTCGCTGTCTAGATTTGCCATAGCTTTCCTTGGACAAAAAAACCCCATGGACAGTACCAAAAGGAAAATGCTAGACCTAAAATTTAATTGGAACTAGTCTTATGAATGCAAGTCCTTTCTCCTAATTCTTCATTTATGGGGTCTATGTACAGGTCAAGGAAGTGAACTCTGCACCTGTTCAAGAGTACTTTTATGTATTGTTTCACCTCTTTAGAGGCTGAATGTTCTCCTGGAAAGAAGTGTGTGGATCAACTCCAGTGGGCCTTGGAACAAATTTAATGGATTTTTGAAAACACGTATGTCTATATACCATATGCTAAACCCATAAACCGTGATCATTGGATTCAGATAAAGTAGTAATCTAAGACAAAACTGTGGCATTCTTGCTTAGTGAACTCGCTATGAAAAAGTTGGTTGCTACAAATATCAGCTGACTCTGGAAAAAAGAGCAACTTCTCCTCCTCCTCCTCCTCCTCCTCCTCCTCCTCCTCCTCCTTCTTCTCCTCCTTCTTCTCCTTCTCCTTCTCCTTCTCCTTCTTCTTTTCTCCAGTTCTGGAGATGAGACTTTACAGTTTACTCCAAACTTGTTACAGCTTACCAACTTCCCTTTAATTGCCAGGGGACCCAGAACAGTCCCTCAAAAGCCAATTTTAACAACCAGGAAGATTAATGTGGGAGAAGGTGGATTTTATTTATATCTCATATACCCTTCAGTTTCCGAAAGATGAAATAGAAGATATATCCTAATTTGCCAAAATCTGTCTTCCAGCCTCCTAAAAGTCACCCCTCCCTCTCATTTTGTTATTGTCAAGATGCTTGGGAATATTGTTTGTTTGGTTTCTTTCTTTCTTTTTTCATTCAAAGGTGTGCTGTTTTTCTGTTTCACACCTCTCCATTTTTATGTTATCTGGTGGTTAAGGTGGGAGCCTAGAAACGAGGAGACTGTGATTTCTAGTTCCAGCTTAGGCATGAAAGCCAGTTGGGTGACTTTGGACCAGTCACTCTCTCTCAGCTCAATGCACCTCACAGGATTGTTGTTGAGGGAAAAGTAGGAAGAGGAAAGAGTAATATGTATGTTCGCCGCCTTGACTTACTTATTTTATAAAGGCAATGTGTTATTTTCAGGGTTTGCCAGAAGAACGCATGAAAAAGTAGACACTGGGAACCAAAAGTGGAGTAACAGGTTGCAAATTGGAGTTGTTCTTTCTGTAGTTTCATTTTGTGATGATTTTCCATCTTCCTGAAGGATGGGTTTCATTTGGTGTAGGGCAGGAGTGTCAAATGCGATTTCATTGAGGGCCGCATCAGGGTTGTGTTTCACCTCAGGGGGGAGGGGTCATGGCCAGGGTGGGCGTGGCCAACTTGACGTCACTCATCGAGGCTCCATTTTCAGCCGTGATTATTATTATTATTATTATTTATTCGATTTCTATACCGCCCTTCTCCCGAAGGACTCAGGGCGGTGTACAGCCAAAATAAAAACCCAAAAACAATACAATATACAATTAAAACAGAATTAAAAAACTTATTATACAATTTGGCCGAAAAACATTAAAACATTTAAAATTCTAAAAACCCATTAAAATTCATATAAAATTTAAAAATATAAAATATAAATTTAAAATACAACAAAATTTAAGCCAGCCCCGCGCGAATAAATAAATACGTTTTCAATTCGTGGTGAAAGGTCCGAAGGTCAGATATTTGGCGTAAACCAGGGGGAAGTTCGTTCCAGAGGGTAGGAGCCCCCACAGAGAAGGATCTTCCCCTGGGGGCCGCCAGTCGACACTGTGATGGCTTCCTGCAAACCTCTGTCAGTGAAAACAGAGCTCCATTTTCACTGGCAGAGGGCTGGAGGAGGCTATCACAGCCTAAAATGGAGCCCGGGTGGGGTTCTGTTACACACAGCCACCCCGAGCTCCGTTTTTACTGACAGAGGGTTGCAGGAGGCTGTTGTGGCTGAAAATGGAGCTCAGGAGGACCACGCGTCACCCTCCCGAGCTCTGTTTTCTGTGGCAGAGGCACCGTGGGCCAGTCCTTTGCTGTTTCAAGGGTGGGCCCGCGGGCCAGATTTAAGCATCCTGCAGGACGGATACGGCTCACAGGCCTTGAGTTTGACCCCCCTGATGTAGGAGAAGAGTTAGTGACAGCTTCAAAAGAAAGTGCAGCAGGAGATTTTTTCCCTTTAATTTCTACATAGAACTGCTGGGAGAGGTTTTCAGTCAGCATTGGACAAGGCAGCACTGATACGTTCAGGATAGCCAGTTGTGCACTTCCATGTCTGCTCAAAAATGTGATGATGAATCCTCAGTCCTGAGCCAGTGCTGGAGTCTGGGAGGGCCTGGATGAGAAGAAACCAGTCTTGAGACTAAATTATAGTAGGATGATGTGGTTATGGATTTGAAAGCCTACTGAAACTAGAAATATTTCATATTTAATTCTAGCTCCCCATAATCTACTTAGTTTGCAATTTATGGGTTCTCCTTTGTTGCTGGCAATCCTTATGACTGTTTCAACTCCTACTCTCAAAATGACGCTATAGAGCACTGCACACCAGAACAATTAGACACAAGGACAGTTTGTTCCTGAACGCCATCACTCTGCTAAACAAATAATTCCCTCAACACTGTCAAACTATTTACTAAATCTGCACTACTATTAATCTTCTCATCGTTCCCATCACCAATCTCTTTCCACTTATGACTGTATGACTGTAACTTTGTTGCTGGCAATCCTTATGATTTATAGAATAGAATAGAATAGAATTTTATTGGCCAAGTGTGATTGGACACACAAGGAATTTGTCTTGGTGCATATGCTCTCAGTGTACATAAAAGAAAAGATACGTTCATCAAGATACAACATTTACAACACAATTGATGATCAATATATCAATATAAATCATAAGGATTTATATTGATATATTGACCATCAGTTGTGTTGTAAATGTTGTACCTTGATGAACGTATCTTTTCTTTTATGTACACTGAGAGCATATGCACCAAGACAAATTCCTTGTGTGTCCAATCACATTTGGCCAATAAAAAATGCTATTCTATTCTATTCTATTCTATTCTATTCTATTCTATTCTATTCTATTCTATTCTATTCTATTCTATTCTATTCTATTCCTTGTTCCTACTTTTCATGTCAGCCATATATCTTGATATTTGAGAAATGAACTTTCAGCTGCAGGAAGGAATACTTCCTATATACCAATATAGACATGTGTTCTGTCCCTGTACACACTCACTCTCTCTCTCTCTCTCTCTCTCTCTCTCTCTCTCTCTCTCTCTCTCTCTCTCTCTGATGGATTTTAACATTTTATTTAACTACCGCAAGCTCCTAATGTATAGGAACGTGGTGCTCAGGGGTTAGGATGCTGGGCTGATGATTGGCAGGCTCATGTTTGAGACTTGGTTGCTGCCATGGGTGAACTCTGGTTATATGCTCCTGCTGATCCAACAGTTCGAAAATGGGCGTCTGCAAGTAGATAAATGGGTGGGCAACTTAACCTGGATGTGAAAGGAGCCCCCAACTGGGCCTGCCCTGGGCAATGGTGATATCACCTTTCAACCCAGAAGCATTTTGATGCTCCCAACATGCTTGCAGTAGTAGTATCCCTGCATGTCATTTCTCCTCCTTAGTCAGCCCGTCTTTTCAGCCAGCCCCTCATCTGGTCATTTGTTCGTCGGTCCTTCTGCTGGCTGTTCCTGACTTCTCCTCTTCCTCCCCATTCACAGAGCCTTCCATGTCTTTTGGGTGCTTCTCCTTGTCCTGCTCTGAAGCTCCCGGCATTGCCTATTCCTTGTCATCTGAGATGGCATCTGGAAAAGACATTACAAAATGATTGCTCCACCTTGCTGAAATCTTCAGTCATTCAGGAATCTTCATTTCACACAGAGAACCTCTGCACAATCTTTGCATCTCACAATTCAGGTTGGCCAACTGGCAGAGGTTTTTCAATATGTGAGGGGATGCCATACCTATGGACAAGAGTAGCTCACCACTGGGCATGCTCACCAATGGTGGGAATTTAAATTTCAGACAAAGAGTATAAAGTTTTCAACTTCTGGTCTATATATACCAAAATTCAGAACAAAAATCCCATTGTGAATTTCTGCTTACAGTAGACAGTCTGTTTGGCTCTTCAGACAGGTAATCCTCAACTTACAACCACAACTGGGACCAAAAATTTCCATGTTGTTAAGTGAGTTACACCTAATGTTATGATCTCCCCCCACCCCCCGTGGTTGTTAAGCAAATCACTGCAGTTGTTGTGAATCTTACAATTATTAAGCAAATCTAACTTCCTCCATTGACTTTGCTTCTTGGAAGCAAGCTGGGAAAGTGATTCCAGGTTGCTACAACCATTGTAAATACGTGTCATTTGCCAAGCTCTCGAATTTTGATCATGAGATTGTGGTGATGCCACGATGGTCGCAAATGCAAGGACCGGTCACTTGTTTTCAGTGCCATTGTAACTTCCAACGGTAACTAAACCAACAATTGTACACCAAGACCTCTCCGCAAGGTCACTCTCATCCATTTTAACCAACTGAAGTGCATTTTATTTATTTATTTTATTTATTTGTCAAACACATATAAGATTACAGATATAAGTATAAATGTAATTATGAATACATGAAATGGATACGAATAAAAAGGCACATTGTTGCGCTTATGCATGCCCCTTACAGACCTCTTAGGAATGAGGTGAAGTCAACAGTAGACAGTTTAAGCTTAAAGTTTGGGGGGTTTGGGGAAGAAACTACAGAGTCAGGTTGTTGTGACTTCGCTCCCTTAGCCTATCCTCATGGAGAAGATTGACTCGGAAAGTGAGGGAGAGGAGGAGGACCCTGTTTGCTGTCACTGCCCCAAGTTCCAGCTGCAGGCCAGCAGGAGGAACTGACAAGACCTCCCTCTCCCGCACTCTCCTCCTCCCTGGCAACACCTCAAATCTCAGCTGCTGACGATCAATCCTGGATTGATCCGAGGCAGTGACGAAAAAATAAGCATGCACAACAGAGGAAAAGGTGTGGCAGGCTCAGAGATTGCCGAGTCACTGAGCCACACCCCACAGGGTATAAAAGTGGGTGGAGCTGCCATGTGGCCCTTATGACAGACAAAAAAGCTACCAAGGGTGTACTGCAGCTCGGTTGTTGGAGGGTTAAAAGATTTTGTCAGTGAGTTTTGGCAATGGATCTTGGACATGAGATAACAGACTCAGAACTTGGCAGGCCTTTGCACGGTCACTGCCAAGTATTTCCTCAACTGAAGAAAATCAGGTCTGTAGCAAATAAAAAGACTGGGAGACATGCGTCTTTGCGTTTGCTCTGTGAAGTGGGGAGGGGGACATAACACAGGTAGTGCATTCCAGGCATTGACCACTCTGTTGCTGAAGTCATATTTTCTACAATCAAGTTTGGAGCGGTTTACTTTGAGTTTGTATCTATTATTTGCTCGTGTATTATTGCAGTTGAAGCTGAAGTAGTCATTGACAGGTAGGACATTGTAGCAGATAATTTTGTGTACTACGCTTAGGTCAGACCAAAGGCGGCATAGTTCTAAATTTGTCCAAGCCCAAAATTTCAAGCCTGGTGGCATAAGGTATTCTGTTGTGAGCAGAGAAGTGGAGGACTCTTCTCATGAAATACCTCTGGACTCGCTCATTTGTATTAATGTCTGATATACAGTGTGGGTTCCAGGCATATGAGCTGTATTCGAGAATTGGTCTAGCAAAGGTTTTGTATGCCCTAGTTTGCAGTACAATATTACCGGAGAAAGTGCATTGCTATTTCATAAGAGAAACAGAGGAGGAAAAAATTGCAGCATTCTCTGTGGTCCCCAACCTAAGATGACTGTCCCTATAGAGATCGGGTCACACACTACAGTCTGTTTATTCCATTTCCCCTTCCTTCCTTCCTTCCTTCCTTCCTTCCTTCCTTCCTTCCTTCCTTCCTTCCTTCCTTCCTTCCTTTCTTCCTTCCTTCCTTCCTTCCTTCCTTCTTTCCTTTCTCTCTCCCTCCCTCCCTCCCTCCCTCCCTTTCTTTCTACATTTAACAAGAATGCAATGGAACTACAGCCTACAGTTTGATTAAGTGCAATTGTCACCCCATGTAGCCATTACAAATTGCAGAGAGTAAAAAGATATTGCGGGACGATTCACATGGCAGAGATTAAGGGCTGCTAAGAGATGTAGGCTCATAGACGTTAATCACTAGTGAGCTGGTGGGTGTATTCATACATACACACACATACTCCTTTCCAAACAATTCAGGCAGTTTTTGAAAGTTTATCTTCAGAGTGGAACAGATTTTGTCTCATGACACAGTTAAACCAATCAACAATTCAATAGGATGCAGTGTAGTACTATATTAGCGTGTAATTAGCTTGTATTAGCACGTATTAGTATAATAGCATGAATTACAAAGTCTCTGATATAATTACCAGGACAAACATCATATGTCAGCTATCTACT
The DNA here is from genome assembly GCF_028640845.1 of Ahaetulla prasina. Taxonomy (NCBI): domain Eukaryota; kingdom Metazoa; phylum Chordata; class Lepidosauria; order Squamata; family Colubridae; genus Ahaetulla; species Ahaetulla prasina. The sequence goes on along the minus strand of NC_080540.1, from coordinate 285,309,911 downwards.
TACCTTCTATAGGAAAGACGTGCAACCTATTTTCAAAGCCACTCTGCAAAAGATCAGTTTGTTTGTTTGTTTATTTATTTATTTATTCATTCATTCATTCATTTATTTATTTATTTATTTATTTATTGCATTTGTATACTGCTCTTCTCCCGAAGGACTCAGGGCGGTTAACAGCCAATTTAAAAGATACAATAAATATACAATAAAAACAAAACTAAAATTTATATAAATAGTGGCCAAAATTAAAAACTAAGTAATATAAAAACTAAAACCCCATTTAAAATTACTTGATCAGGCTAGCCCAGCTCGACAGAATAAAAGAGTCTTCAGTTCACGGCGGAAAGTCCGAAGGTCGGGGAGTTGGCGAAGCCCTGGAGGCAGCTCGTTCCAGAGGGCAGGAGCCCCCACAGAGAAGGCCCTACCCTTGGGGGTCGCCAGACGACATTGTTTCACTGACGGTATCCCAAGGAGGCCCTCCCTGTGGGAGCGCACGGGTCGGTGGGAGGCTGTTTGTGGCAGTAGGCGGTCCTGTAAATAGCCCGGTCCTAAGCCATGGAGCGCTTTAAAGATGCTAATCAACACCTTGAATTGCACCCAAAAGACCACTGGGAGCCGGTGCAGGCCGAGCAGGATAGGTGTTATATGGGAGCCACCAGGTGCTCCCTCTATTGCCCGCGCGGCCACATTCTGGACCAGTTAGAGTTTCCGGGTGCTCTTCAAGGGGAGCCCCATGTAGAGAGCATTGCAGTAGTCCAGGCGAGATGTGACGAGGGCATGGGTGACTGTACGCAGCGCAACCCAGTCCAGAAAGGGACGCAACTGGCGGATCAGGTGGACCTGATAAAAAGCCCCCCTGGCGACGGCCGTCAGATGATCTTCAAAAGACAGCTGTGCATCCATGTTGCGTACCCTCTCTGTGGGGGCCAACGACTCGCCCCCAACAGTCAGCAATGGAGTAAGCTGGCTGTACCGGGAAGCCGGCATCCACAGCCACTTGGTCTTCGAGGGATTGAGCCGAAGTCTGTTTCTCCCCATCCAGACCCGTACGGCTTCCAGACACTGGGACATGACATCAATGGCCTCATTGGGGTGGCCTGGGGTGGATATGTACAGCTGGGTGTCGTCAGTTCAGGTTATTATTAAGACTTTCCCTGCAGTTTATAGTCTGGACTTTTTGAATCATAGGATCACAGGATTATAGGGCTGGAAGGGACCTTGGAGATCTTTTCATCCAACACCCTGCTCAACTCAGGAGTCTTTATCAGGGGTGGGCTCCAAAAATTTCAGCAACAGGTTCTCTGCCCGGTTGCTGGGTGGGTGTGGCCTAGTCCGCCTCCTGAACCATGGCAGGGTGGTTTTTGCCTTCCCCAGGCTCTGGAGGCTTTCCTCGAGCTTCTGGGAGGGCAAAAACAGCCTCCCCTGGGCTCCGGAGGCCTCCAGAGCTTCCGGGAGGCCCATTTCTGCCCTCTCCAAGGCTCTGCGCAGGACCTGCACTTACCTTGCATCCAAAACGGTTGTGTGGAGACTCCTGGGAGGGGTTTGGTGAGGTGGGAGGGGTGGGGTGGGGTGGGATTTGGAGGCCAACCAGGAGTAGGATTTGGAGGTTCTCTCAACCGGCCATAACTTTAGCTACAGGTTCTCCTGAACTAGGGCGAACCCGTAGCAGCCTACCTCTGGTCTTTCTTTCTTTTTTTCTTTTTTTCTTTCTTTCTTTCTTTCTTTCTTTCTTTCTTTCTTTCTTTCTTTCTTTCTTTCGTCAAACACATACTAAACAATATATATAAATATAAGCATGAAATAAACACACAAAATGAATACAACCAAAGGGAACATTAGGACAGGAATGGTAGGCACGCTGGTGCTCTTATGCACGCCCCTTACAGACCTCTTAGGAATGTCTTTATACCATCCCAGACAAAAGGATGCCTAATCTCTTCCTGAAAACCTCCAGTGGTGAAGCACCCAGGAGGCAAGAGTTATATGTTATGGATCCAGTAGAATTCCTGTCATTTTCTGGAAACACCAGTAATGTTACTTACAGCATTTGCCATTTCATTCTTCTGGTGCCTGTTGTAGCTTCTTCTGCATACAGTATGTATTGTACAGGTAGTCCTCAATTTACAACCATTTGTTTAGGGACTGTTTGAAGCTACAAAGCACTGAAAAAAGTGATTTATGACCCATTTTCATATTTACGTGCTTTGCAGCATCCCCATGGTCACATGATCAAAATTCCTATGCTTGGAAACTGGCATGTATTTATGACAGTTGTAGTGTCCCAGGGTCATATGATCTCCTTCTGTAATCTTCTGACAAACAGTCAATGAGGAAGCCAGTTATATTTAATAACTATGTTACTAATAACTGCAATGATTTACTTAGCAACTGTGGTGGGAAATGTCATAAAACTAGTTGTTTTGAATGAAAATGAAAATTTTGGAATTATGGTTGTAAGTCTAGGAATACCTTTATGTTCTGATAACAGCTTGTTATTCTACATTTTACTCTTCATAAATAAGTTGTAGCAATATCTTGGGTTTTTTTTTTATTAAGGAGAGATTATTTATCCATCTATCCTTCCTTCCATCCATCCATCCAGATTATATATGTTGAATCATCAATTTTATTGTTGAATGTTAACCATCTTTACCTCCTTTAAAATTTTATATATAATTTTTATGTTTTAATATTTTATTTGTATATCATCCAATTGTGCATGAATTAAGGGAGATGGATAGTGTCTGAAATTGATAGATAGATGATAGATAGATAGATAGATAGATAGATAGATAGATAGATAGATATCAGATAGATAGATAGATAGATAGATATCAGGTGTGAAACATCAAGTCCACATGTGAAGATCCAATTAAACTGATTTATTGCTACTCACGTCTATGCTCACGTCTCACGTCTATGCAGAGGAATCTTCTCAACTAAAAGTTAGCACCTGCTAGGAGTTAGATAATGGCCAATTGAATTCAAGGAAGGTTGGTCTTAGTTCATTTATGGCTATGTAGGGATTCTAGGTTAATCTCTCTTTTAACTCCGGGATAGCTCAGGCTGTTAAGAAGCCTGTTATTAGAACACAGTAGCCTGCAATTACTGCAGGTTCAAGCCCGGCCCAAGGTTGACTCAGCCTTCCATCCTTTATAAGGTAGGTAAAATGAGGACCCAGATTGTTGGGGGGGCAATAAGTTGACTTTGTAAAAATATACAAATAGAATGAGACTATTGCCTTATACACTGTAAGCCGCCCTGACTCTTCGGAGAAGGGCGGGATATAAATGTAAACAAACAAAAAAACAAAACAAAAAAACAAAACAAAAAAACAAAACAAAAAAACTCCATCCCCAGGTTCTGTCACTCTTAATAGTAAGTATTCCACGATACTCACTCTGGACAACTAACATAAGATGAAAATTCATAAAATAAATAATAATATATATCATATAAGCAGGGAATGGAATGGAATGGAATGGAATGGAGTCAGGATAGAATGGAATGGAACAGGACAGGACAGGACAGGACATAGTGGCAACCAAAAACAACATGAATCTTCAGTAATTGCATATGAATCTCAGGGGCTCAAAAACTTGCACAGTCTTAATATCTTTTCTTTTATGTACACCGAGAGCATATGCCCCAAGACAAATTCCTTTTGTGTCCAATCACACTTGGCCAATAAAAAATTCTATTCTATTCTATTCTATTCTATTCTACTCTACTCTACTCTACTCTACTCTACTCTACTCTACTCTACTCTACTCTACTCTATTCTATTCTATTCTATTCTATTCTATTCTATTCTATTCTATTTTATCTATTCAATGAATAGAGTGACAATTGCCACTAATTCAAAGATCAAGATAACCTACAAAGAAACTAAACCCTAATTTGTTATGCTCTTTTCCAGCACGTGACCTGACCTTGACCAAGTAGCTTGAATTTCCTACTCCCACTGGCAGATGGAGCCCTGAGTTAGCATTTTTGTTGATAAAGAAAAGCCCTTAAGTAATAATCAATAAGATAAAATTGCCTTGAATCGAGTGGGAGTTATTTAATTTGAGAGTGCAAATCAAGCCAAATTAAATGCAACTAATGAACCTCTAATAGAAATCTAACAGTACTGAAATAATTCCTAAGAGGTAAGTAGAAGCCTATTATCACAATTCTCAGAATTTATTTTATTTATTTATTTTGTCACACAGTATATATAAGCATAAGCATGAAATAACTATATAATATATAAGGATATATATAAGCATAAGTATGTAATAACTATATTAATTGGATATAATGAAAGGGAACAATAGGGCAGGAACGGTAGGCATGCTTGTGCTCTTATGCACGCCCCTTACAGTCCTCTTAGGAATGGGGTGAGGTCAATAGTAGACAATAATATCATTCAGCAATACTCATCTTTATAAAAGTAGTAGGTTAAAAGAAAACTATCCCACGTATTTTTATCATGTCTCAACTTATAACCAAGCCAGTTCCCTCTGAAACATCCGTTTCTGTTTCTAGGTTTTACCGTCTCAGCCTTCTATCACCGTTCCTGGCAATTTCAGGTTGCATTTTGCCATCTTTGTCACCATTTTGCCATCAACTGCCACAAATTTTCTTAAATAACACATGTCCAGATGATCTAATGTTGTTTCCTTTTCTTACACAATCTACTCTTGCATTCCTCCTTTAACAGAGATCATGCAAAAATGGGACAGGAAGCTTTCCAGCTTTTTCTCAACTAACACACAGCACTTCTTTTTGGGCGGTCCTTTGTATCTACACAACCGTTTGGCAAAGACTCCTTGACCCAACTTGCTTGCTTAAGATATTCATATTTGATTCAAATCTATTTGAATGTTGATTGTCTCTCTAATCAAATGTCTCTTTTAGATTCCAGGTAGAATATTTGATTTCAGGTTCCTGTACATGACTATTATTTCACTGTGTTTTCAATTCAGAGCAGTTTGGTCTAGTGGTTAAAGCAGTAGGCTAGAACAGGGGTCTCCAACCTTGTCAACTTTAAGACCAGTGGTGGGATTCAGGCAGTTTGCACCACTTTGGGAGAACCGGTTGTTAACTTTGCGAGCAGTTTGGCAAACTGGTTGTTGGAAGAAATCATTAGGACAGAGAACCGGTTGTTGAATTATTTGAACCCCATCACTGTTTAAAACTTGTGGACTTCAACTCCCACAAGTCTTAAAGTTGACAAGGTTGGAGACCCCTGGGCTAGAAAGCTGGAGACTATGAGTTCTAGTCCTGCCTTAGTCATGAAAGCCAGCTAGGATGACCTTTGGCTAGTCCAAGGGTCAGCAACCTTAAAAACTCTAAGAGCCACTTGGACCTGTTTCCCTCAGAAAAGAAAACACCAGGAGCCACAAAACCCTTCTGACATCTAAAATGAAGATAACACTGCATATATCATTTTTTGCCTTCATGCTATGTATAAAAAAACTATATAGTGTGTTGCATTTGTGAAATCAATGAACTGCTGCGGAGAAAACAAATTTTTATTTTTGCATGCAACAAAAGCATTTTGAACTCCGAAAAAAAAAGATGGGTCAAAAACCTTAATAAATCGTGTGCCAGCAAATGTCTCACATTGGCAGTTGTGACACATATTTTTGAGCAACAGGGAGCCGCAGCAGAGGGATGAAAGAGCCACCGCACAGCTCCAAAGCCGCCAGTTGCAGACATTAGTCACTTCTCTCAGTCCAACCCACCTCACAGGGTTGTTGTAGGGAAAACAGGAGAAGAAAGATGTACTGGATATGTTGATTACCTTGAGTTATTTGTAAAAACAATAAAGGCGGGATACAAATAAATAAATTAAAAAAATTAGATAGGTCTAGATTTTGAGCATTGTCTCAACACCAAACTTAACTGAAAACATTTTGGAAATTCTATTCTTGTTGGCTTGCAGGTTTTAAAATTACTTTGGCTTTGTGGCAATGGTAAGGAAGAAGCATGTCATATTATTCAATCAGAATAGAGCTGGAAGGAACCTTGGAGGTCTTCTAGTCCAACCCCTTGGTCGAGCAGGAGACCCTATACCAGTGATGGCTAATCTTTTCCAGACCGAGTGCCCAAAACGCAAAATGCAATGCATGGGCGGGCCCCATGCATGTGCCCCACCCCTGTGCATGTGTGGCAGAGACCTGAAGATCAGCTGGCTGGTGGGAGGTACATGTACAAGTGCTGAGGAGCTGAACTGGGGCGATGGCACGCGTGCCCACAAAGAGGGCATTGCATGCCACCTCTGCCATTACTGCCCTATACCATTTAGAATAGAAGAGAATAACAGAGTTGGAAGGGACCTTGGAGGTCTTCTAGTCCAATCCCCTGCTGAGGCAGGAAACCCTACACCACTTCAGACAAATGGTTATCCAACATCTTCTTTAAAACTTCCAGTGTTGGAGTATCCACAACTTCTGCAGACAAGTTGTTCCACTGATTAATTGTTCTAACTGTCAGGAAATTTCTCGTTAGTTCTAAGTTGCTTATTCCCTTGATTAGTTTCCACCCATTGCTTCTTGTCCTGCCCTCAGGTGCTTTGGAGAATAGCTTGACTCAGTGGTGAAATCTAAATTTCTTTCCTACCAGTTCTGTGGGCATGGCTTGGTGCGGGGTCATGTGACTGGGTAGGCGTGGCTATGTAACCATGTGACTGGGGGATCAAAAGACAGAAATTCACTAACAATGTCCTACTGGAGCAGGGTTGGACTAGATGAACTCCAGGTCCCTTCCAGCCATGGATTATCCTCTGAAGCTGCGTCTAGTGCCAGGTTTGTAGTCCTTCCTTCCTCTCCTTTTTCCTCCCTCCCTCCCTCTCTCTGAAACGAACCCCCGACACCCCCATTTTTTGCCTATACCCCCCATTTTTTGCCTAGCAGGCTTCAGCTTTTTTACTTTTAAAAAATGCTTTTAAAAGTTAAAAAAAAAAGGCTCTGACCATCAGGCATCTCAGCTGGGATCATCAGAGCCTTGTTTTAACCCTTTAAAAGCATTTTTTTACAACCTCTTCTGCTGAAGAGCTTGTTAAAAATGCTTTTAAAAGTAAAAAAAAAAAGGCTCTGACGGATCGCGTGGCTCAGCTGGGCATGGGGGCCCCCTGGGATTTTTGCTACTGGTTCTCCGAACCACCTGCCACCATTGCTACCGGATCAGGCGATTTGGTCCGAATCGGGAGCATTTCACCCCTGGCTTGACTCCCTCTTCTTCGTGGCCACCCCTGAGATATTTCAGAGAAGTGATTGTCCAGTCTCTTCTTAAAAACTTCCAGTGATGATGCGCCCACAATTTCTGAAGGCAAGTTGTTCCATTGCTTGATTGTTCTCATTGTTAGGAAGTTTCTCCTTAATTCCACGTTGCTTCTCTCCTTGACTATGTTCCACCCATTCATTTTTGTCTTGCTTTTGGTGCTTTCCAAAGCTTTCTTCTTGGGACAATTTCTCAAATACTGTTATCATGTCACCCTTGTCCTTCTTTTCTCTAAACTAGCCATGTCCAGTTCCTACAACCGTTCTTCATATGTTTTAGTCTCCAGGCCTTTAAGCATCCTAGTTGTTCGTCTCTGCACTTTTTCCAAAGTCTCAACAACTTTTTTTGAAATGTGGTGACAAAAACTGGATTCAGCGAAGAGCTCTGAGGTTTCCTTATTTTCAGTCATCAGCAAAGGTAAACTGGGAGAAAGATAGGTACCATATTTTTTGGTGTATAAGACGCACCTTTTTACCCCCAAAAAGAGAGTGAAAATCTGGGTGCGTCTTATATACCGCCCCCACCTTTCGGAGGTTGTTGGCCTCTATGCATTGCACAGCCACGCGTCCTCATGAAAAGGGTCTTACCTATGCCACGGTGCTTCAAAGGGCTGCACTACAGCTGATCAGCACTGTAGCCGGCTAGTTAGACCCGTGCCTCTATTTTTAAAGAAGGTAGACCGGTGCCTCCCAAAAAAAGGCAATTGGTAGACTGGTGCCTCTATTTTTAAAGAAGGTATTTATTTATTTATTTATTTATTTCGATTTTTATACCGCCCTTCTCCTGAAGGACTCAGGGCGGTGTACAGCCAAATAAAATTCAATATATAAACATTAAGAGAAAGCTAAAAAAACATATTATAATGTGGCCCAAATTTTAAAACAAATTTAAATCTTAAAATATAAATAACCCCAGTAAAATTTCAGTCCAGTCCCGCTTGAATAAATAGGTGCGTTTTCAGCTCACGGCGAAAGGTCCGAAGATCAGGCACTTGACGTAAGCCAGGGGGAAGTTCATTCCAAAGCGTAGGAGCTCCCACAGAGAAGGCCCTTCCCCTGGGGGCCGCCAACCGACATTGCTTGGCGGACAGCACCCGGAGAAGGCCCTCTCTGTGTGAGCATACGGGTTGGTGGGAGGCATAAGGTAACAGCAGGTTACCTTAGGTTACCAAGGTAACAGCAGGCGGTCCCGTAAGTACCCGGGTCCTAAGCCAGTGCGCTCCAAAAAAAGGCAAGTAGACTGGTATGGCTCTGCTGGGCAGAATTCTTGTTTTCTTGTTTTCCTTTCCCAAAATTAAGGTGTGTTTTATACACTGAAAAATACTGTAGTTCTGAAGCAGAAAACACACCTCGGATGTGCCATGTTTCATAATATCCCCAAGAACCAGACAGATTTTACAGCACTTTTGGTATTTTTTTCAAACTAGGGAAAGTTTCTAATGGGAGGTTATTCATGAAAAATCTGTTGGTGACATTTTGGAATCTGGGATTTCTGCCAGAACTCAAATAAAAGGACGATAGGAACAATAACGTCTGCTATTCTTGCTAAAATCAGATACAGATACGTCATTTTTGCAGTACATCTAGATACTTCTGTCTTTCTCAGTGATCGATATGCACATTATTGTCAGATCAGAATGTAGACAGGACAGTATTAATGATGCCGAAGATATAAATTACAGGTTGTCTGTTGTTATGAGAAATACATAGAAAGTTGTGTCTGAACGCAGGGCCATTTGGGGAAGATTCTGAATGGGTTTGATTGCAAAATCAATCACAATAAGGGGAAAACTTTCTCCCAGAGGCTGACATAATCTAGATGTTTGAAAAGGGTGTTAGTAATTTGGGACTGACTTGGCACATCATTAACTGGATGAGTTACCCTATACTTTTCCCTCTTCTCCTCCCCTATTTTCCCGTTATTCTCATTTTTCTTTGTATTTCTGTATTTTATATTTTGATAAACTAATACAGTTTGTAATCAAAGATCCACACGTCCCAAGGTGAAGTAGTGTATAAGCCAAAGCTGAGCAAAGATCTTCCCCAAACATGGTCTCCAGCTACCGATCTATCAGGAACTGTAAGTCCAAGAGGATCCCAAGTCAGGGATCTGGTCCTCAGGGCAGTGGTGAAATGTAAAATTTGTTACTACCAGTTCTGTGGGCATGGCTTGGGGTGTGTGTGTTAATGTGACTGGGTGGGTGTGGCCAACTTTTTTTTTACTTTTAAAAGCATTTTTTCTACAACCTCTTTGGCAAAAGAGGTTGTAAAAAATACTTTTAAAAGGCTCTGACGATCAACTGAGTTGCCTGATTGTCAGAGGCTTTTGTTTTCTTTTAAAAGCATTTTTTTGCCTTTAAAAGAAAAAAAACTTCTGACTAGCAGACAACTCAGCTGGGATTGCCAGAGCCTTTTAAAAGCATTTTTTTACAACCTCTTTGGCCAAAAAAAATGCTTTTAAAAGTCTCTGATGATCCCAGCTGAGCCACGTGATCATCAGAGACTTTTTTTTAACTTTTAAAAGCATTTTTTCAGCTGAAGAAAAAATGCCTTTAAAATTAAAAAGAAAAAACCTCTGATGATCGTGCGGCTCAGCTGGGCTTGGGGGCGGGGAATGGATTTTTGCTACCAGTTCTCCGAACCATCCACCACTATCACTACCGGATCAGATGATCCGGTCCGAACCGGGAGCATTTTACCCCTGCCTCACGGGCAATGTAATCTCCCCCAGAGAAACAAAATGGGGAGGGATAGAATGATGTTAATGTATAAACAGTAGTTTCATTTTACTCCAGTTCAATTTAAACCTGTTCCCTCCCATCTAGATCATTGCAGCTTCCAGACTTGGTCAAAATTTTGACAGCATCACCACTAGTGCAGGTGAGGTTACAATACACAATTGGATATCATTAGCATATTAAGGTAAAAGTCTGTAGAGATTCTCAGTCATCCAGGTCTTTGGTTCTCCCAAAGATGCTTTTTCAGGAGGCAACTGGACTTTATTTTTTGTTGTTATCGTTGAAGACTTTCCATTCTTCTTTCCATTCCCCACTATCCTGTCAGAGCTAAAGGAGCTTCTTGGATGAGAAGTGAAATGTCTTCAAAATTAAAAAAAAAGAAAGTCCAATTGCCTCCTGAAAAAGCACTTTTGGGACATATTGAAGGTACTGAAATCCCAACTTTATAATGCCTTGGAAGGCCACTCTTGGACTTCTTCAGCTTCAATCGCAATATTACAAGAGCAAAAAATAGATTCAAGCTTAATGTCAACCACTTCAAGCTTGATTGCAGAAAATATGACTTCTGTAACAGAGTTGTTAATGCTTGGAACTCATTACCTGACTCCATAGTTTCTACTCAAAATCCCAAAATCTTCAACCAAAAACTGTCTATTATTGGCCTCACCCCATTCCTAAGAGGACTATAAGGGGCGTGCATAAGAGCACAAAAGTGCCTACCGTTCCTGTCCTATTGTTCCCTTCATTATATCAATTAACATAGTTGTTGCATACTTTTTTACATACATACATACATACATACATACATACATACATACATACATACATATATATATATATATATATATATATATATATATATATATATATATATATGTAGGTCTTTGGTTATTCGGGTTTTCTCCCGCGTAAAATTGGAAGTGTCTTGGCAACGTTTCGACGAAGCCTCATTCGTCATCTTCAGGCTAGGTGTTTACAGCTTCGTGCTTCTGGGAGCAATGTGTGATTGCAGCTGTTTCTTCCTTTTTAACTGCTAGTGGGGGTTTGAACTGATTGGGTGGGAGCTTGGCTGTGCTCTGATTGGATGGGTTTTTTTTGTGCTCTGATTGGCTGGGGGTGTGTCCTGTTTGGGTGGGGGCTTGGTTGTGCTCAGATTAGTCTGAGTTGCAGGGGGATTTGAGCTGGTGAGCTGCACTGCTGCTGTTTGGCTTCGTGTTCGTGGTCGTGCTACATCTTCGTAGTGGGTGTCAGTCTGCTGCCTGTATGGATTGGAGGGATGGATTTACGCGGGAGAAAACCCGAATAACCAAAGACCTACATACAAACACCCGTGAAAACCTCAGAAAATATATATATATATATATATTTGTTTTCTGAGGTTTTCGCGGGTGTTTGTATGTAGATCTTTGGTTATTCGGGTTTTCTCGCGTAAAATTGGAAGTGTCTTGGCAACGTTTGTGAAGCCTCATTCGTCATCTTCAGGCTAGGTGTTTACAGCCGTGCTTCTGGGAGCAATGTGTGATTGCAGCTGTTTCTTCCTTTTAACTGCTAGTGGGGTTTGAACTGATTGGGTGGGAGCTTGGCTGTGCTCTGATTGGATGGGTTTTTGTGCTCTGATTGGCTGGGGTGTGTCCTGTTTGGGTGGGGGCTTGGTTGTGCTCAGATTAGTCTGAGTTGCAGGGGATTTGAGCTGGTGAGCTGCACTGCTGCTGTTTGGCTTCGTGTTCATGGTGGTGCTACATCTTCGTAGTGGGTGTCAGTCTGCTGCCTGTATGGATTGGAGGATGGATTTGTGAGAAAACCCGAATAACCAAGACCTACATACAAACACCGTGAAAACCTCAGAATATATATATATATATATATATATATATATATATATATATATATTTGTTTTCTGAGGTTTTTGGTGTTTGTATGTAGATCTTTGGTTATTCGGTTTTCTCCACGTAAAATTGGAAGTGTCTTGGCGACGTTTCGACGAAGTCTCATTCGTCATCTTCAGGCTTCAGCTCCGTGCTTCTGGGAGCAATGTGTGATCGCAGCTGTTTCTTCCTTTTAACTGCTAGTGGGGTTTGAACTGATTGGGTGGGAGCTTGGCTGTGCTCTGATTAGATGGGTTTTTGTGCTCTGATTGGCTGGGGGTGTGTCCTGTGTTGGTGGGGGCTTGGTTGTGCTCAGTTTAGTCTGTGTTGCAGGGGGATTTGAGCTGGTGAGCTGCATAGCTGTTGTTTGGCTTTGTGGTCGTGCTACATCTTCATAGTGGGTGTCAGTCTGCTGCATGTATGGATTGGAGGGGTTTGAAATGGCTAATGTTGCAGCTGCGGTCTGGCTTCTGGTCCTTGGTCGTGCTTCATGATCAGTGTGGGTTTGGGTCTGCTTTCTGGGTGGATGTGCGGTGGTGACATCCTGTGTGGACCTCGTGAGTGTGGGTCTGGTGTCATTCCTCGTGTTAGGGACTCGTTTGTCAATAAGGGCGGGTTTCCAAATGGCTGGTAGGCGGGAGGTGTCATCTCGTTTGTTCATGCTGTGTGGGCGTTTTTCTATCTCAATGGCTTCTCTGATTATTCTGTTGTTAAAGTGTTCAGTTTTGGCGATAGTTCTGGTCTTTTTAAAGTCAATATCATGTCCTGTGACTTTAAAGTGTTGGACCAGGGAAGAAGTTGGTTCCTCTTTTTTGAATGAGTTCTTGTGTTCTTCAATGCGTGCACTGAAGAACATATATATATATATATATATATGCGTGCATATATATATATATATATATTCTTCTAGATATGTTGATTTATTTATGACAATGTTTATGTATACTGTTGTGACAAAATGAAATAAAAAATAATATTGAATCCAGTTTTGTTCACCACAATATAAACAATGTTGAGACTCTAGAAAGAGTGCAGGGAAGAGCAACAAAGAGGATTAGGGGCCTGGAAGCTAAAACATATGAAGAACAGCTGCAGAAATTGGGTAGGAAAAAGAATGACTAGGGATGACATGATAGCATTGAATACCAGTCAAAATGTGTGAAAAGAACTGACAGGGTTATTTCCTTAGCACACAATGTTGCATGTGGCAGAGATACATCTAGGATTAGTAAACTAGTTTGCACGTTTTCTATACCACTAAAGAGCTTTATATGAAAGTCTTCATTGACCAAAGTCATGATATCATGTGCATTGGAGGTCAATTTCTGTAAGCCAAAATCTGCAACTCGAAATGCCTGTGGAGATTCTCAGTCATCCAGGTCATGGTTGTCCCAAAGGTGCTTTTTCAAAAGGCAACTGGACTTTGTTTTTCCTTGAAGATATTTTGCTTCTCATCCAGGAAGCTTCTTCAGTTCTTCAGCTTCTTGGATGAGAAGCAAAATGTCTTCAAGGAAAAACGAAGTCCAGTTGCCTTTTGAAAAAGCACCTTTGGGTGCAACTTGGAATGTAAGAGGAATAAAGGGTAAAAAGGAATTTAAAGGAAAAATGCATATAGTCCCTGTCTGTGATTCTCAGAGAAAGGGGCAAAATGTAATAGATTTAATTATTCATCATTTATTTTATTACTTTTACAAGGTCACACAACTCTACAAAAATTGCAAATTCTGTCTCTCCGTGAGGCTTTTGATATTGTGTGGCTGGAAACTAGCTTTTTCAGTAATGACCTTGTCCTCCTGAAATAATTTGCACCTGGAGATCCAGCTGACCCCCACACTGCTAATAAATAGGACACCTATTAAGCTTATTAATTTAGATCTTAAAGCCTGAATAACTGTTCTGTGAGATCAACTTTGTGCTTTGTGCTTATCTTTTGGATTGCTTTAATTGGTTTTAATTGTTCATGTTATGGTTTTAGATTTATTTCTAATAAATACAGCCAGGGTGGTGCAGTGGTTGGAATGTAGCATTGCAGGCAAACTAAGCCCACAGCCTGGAGTTCGATCCTGATGGGGCTCAAGGTTGACTCAGCCTTCCATCCTTCCAAGGTCAGTAAAATGGGGACCCGGATTGTTGGGAGCAATAGGCTGCCTCTGTAAACTGCTTAGAGAGGCTTGTCCCAGAGTGGGGTGGGAATGGAGATTTTGCAATATCCTTCCTCCAGAAGTGGGGAGGGAATGGGGATTTTGCAGTATCCTTCCCCTGAAGTGGGGTTGGAATGGAGATTTTGCAGTATCCTTCCCCTGCTACGCCCCCCCCAAGCCATGCCCACAGAACCTGTAGGAAAAAATTTTGAATTTCACCTCCGGGTGCTATTGCTATTTCATGTAAATGGAGCAAAGTTTTTTTTAAAAAAACCTTTTTTTAAAAAAAACAATCTGATATAAATGTAAATTTATCCATTCTGTTCTAATTTTGAAAAATGGTAAGACTGCAAGAGTAGATTGCATAACCTATAAAGAAACAAAATATAGAAGTTTGCTCATGGATGGAGTGTGCAAGTTGTGCATGAAGAATATATCTCTGCTTGTTGATTGGAAGAAGCTGTTATTATTTCCCATTATAAGGGGAAGGATGGCAAGATTGAATATAAAAGGGGGATTCATTTGTGAAGAGTTTGGAGACTTAACATTTTGGGAGGGTGCATGTGCCAAGTTGAGAAAGGTTAAATTATAGTCTAAGTTTAAAGTAATTTCTTCTGTTCTATGCATCTTAGCTTTTCTTAGAGCTTTATCATGTTCTTTTGAAATATATCTATCTATCTATGTCTGTCTGTCCGTCTGTCCATCCGTCCATCCGTCCATCCATCCATGATCTATTGTACATTACACTGTGCAACAAATCATTAATAAAATATTTATCCATCCATCCATCCATCCATCCATCCATCCATATATCATCTTTCTTTCTGTCTGTCTGTCTGTCTGTCTGTCTGTCTATTATCTGTATCTATCTATCTATCCATCCATCCATCCATCCATCCATCCATCCATCCATCCATCCATCCATCTATGATCTATTGCACATTACACTGTGCAACAAATCTTTAATAAAATACTTGTCCGTCCATCCATCCATCCATCCATCCATCCATCCATCCATCCATCCATCCATCCATCCATCCAAATATCGTCTGTCTGTCCGTCTGTCTATTATATCTATCTATCTATCTATCTATCTATCTATCTATCTATCTATCTATCTATCTATCTATCTATCTATCTATCTATCTATCTATCTATCTATCTATCTATCCCTCCCTCCCTCCCTCCCTCCCTCCATATAATCTTTCTGTCTGTCTGTCTGTCTGTCTATTATCTGTATCTATCTATCCATCTATCTATCCATCCATCCATCCATCCATCCATCCATCCATCCATCCATCCATCCATCCATCTATGATCTATTGCACATTACACTGTGCAACAAATCATTAATAAAATACTTGTCCGTCCATCCATCCATCCATATATCGTCTATCTGTCTGTCTGTCTGTCTGTCTGTCATTATCTATCTATCTATCTATCTATCTATCTATCCATCCATCCATCCATCCATCCATCCATCCATCCATCCATCCATCTATGATTTATTGCACATTACACTGTGCAACAAATCTTTAATAAAATACTTGTCCATCCATCCATCCATCCATCCATCCATCCATCCATCCATCCATATACTGTCTGTCTGTCTGTCTGTCTGTCCGTCTGTCTATTTATCTATCTATCTATCTATCTATCTATCTATCTATCTATCTATCTATCTATCTATCTATCTATCTATCTATCTATCTATCTATCTATCTATCTATCTATCCCTCCCTCCATCCATATATCATCTTTCTGTCTGTCTGTCTGTCTATTATCTGTATCTATCTATCTATCTATCTATCTATCTATCTATCTATCTATCTATCTATCTATCTATCCATCCATCCATCCATCCATCCATCCATCCATC